>NC_062560.1:113326826-115826826 GCF_016906955.1 Phacochoerus africanus | reverse complement strand
AATGTTTGGGTCCCCCCCAAATGTACATGTTTTGACCTACCCCTCATTGTGATGGTATTAGGAAGTGGGCCTTTGAGAGTGATTAGGTCGCAAGGGTGGAGCCCTTAAGAATGGGATTAGTGCCCTTGGAAAAGAAGCCCAGAGGAGTTCCTGTCCTGGCGCAGTGGTTAACGAATCCGACTGGGAACCATGAGGATGTGGGTTCGATCCCTGGCCTTGCTCAATGGGTGAAGGATCTGGCATTGCCGTGAGCTGTGGTGTAGGTCAAAGACGCGACTGGGATCCAGAGTTGCTCTGGCTGTGGTGTAGGCCGGCAGCTATAGCTCCACTTGGACCCCTAGCCTGGGAACCTCCATATGCCATGGGTGCAGCCCTAAAAAGACAAAAAAATAAATGAAAAAAAAAGAAAGAAAAGAAAAGAAACCCAGAGAACTCCCTCTTCCCTTCCCTCACCCGAAGAGGACACAGCAGGAAGACGGCCGTCCCTGAACCAGGAAGCAGGCTCACACCAAACACTGGATCTGCCTCTGCCTTGATTTGGGGCTTCCCAGCCCCCCAGAACTGTGAGAAGTAAATTTCTGTTATTCGAGCCACCCTGTCTGTGCTAAGTTGTTATGGCAGCTTGAACACACTGAGACAGTGACCATGAGGGAAATGATTGCAGCTCTCACAGCCACGGTTTCCTTGTCTGCAAGGTGCGAATAACACCTATATGTTGTGAAGATAAAGTTAGGTAAGTTAGATACTGCAACTAGCACACAGTAGGTGCTCGTGAAACATCTGTTCCTTCCCTCTTCCCCATTTTGACAATCTGGAAACCTCTCCCTGAGCCTCAGTGTCCTCATTTGTCATAGGGTCACTGTAAGGTTTGAAAGTGACAGTGTATGTAAAAGTCACTTCGTAACAGAAAATAGATGTTTTTTTAAAATGAATTTTTATTTCTATAGCGTCGTAACTATTCAAGAAAGAAAATCATCACTAAATACAGGTAATTAATATTTCCCGGGGAAGATTACTAATACTCTTCTGATGAGCAATGATTTGTCCTAGATAACTAAAAACAACGTCTCCATCTGAAGGCAGAGGCCTGGCCCTGGTAATCTCGTGAAGCTGGATCTGCCCCCAGAGGACACTGACTCTCTTCCAGTATTACAAAAGGAACAGGCCCTGAAAGGAGAGTTGGTGTGAGTTACCAGGGAAGTGCTGAAAGAACAGAACACATTCTGCTCTCTCACAATTACCACCCCCCTCAAAGCTAACCGCCGTTCATTTTTCTCAAACTTTTCTCATGAAAGTGACTCATGCTTGTAAAATGTCCAAGCAGAACAAAAAGGTATAACGTAAAAAGTAAAATGACACACACACTCGCACATACACACTCACACAATCTCCCCAGTCCCGCTCCCTAAAGGAACTTACCATTAACATCTTGTCTGAGCTCATGCAGCCGCAGGTTCATTGCAGCACTATTCACAGTAGCCAAGACATGGAAACAACCTAAATGTCCATCGACAGAGGAATGGACTAAGATGTGGTATATATGCACAATGGAATACTACTCAGCCATCAAAAAGAACGAAATAATGCCATTTGCAGCAACATGGATGGAACTAGGGACTCTCATCCTGAGTGAATAAGTCAGAAAGAGAAAGACAAATACCAAATGATAGCACTTATACCTGGAATCTAATATAGGGCACAAATGAACCCTTCACCAGAAAAGAAAATCATGGACATGGAGAACAGACTTGTGGTTGCCAACGGGGAGGGGGAGGGGGAGGGAGTGGGATGGACTGGGAGTTTGGGGTTAATAGATGCAAACTATAGCCTCTGGAATGGATAAGCAATGGGATCCTGCTGTATAGCACTGGGAACTATGTCTGATCACTTGTGATGGAGCATGATCATGTGAGAAAAAGGAATGTATATGTGTATGAGTGGCTGGGTCGCCTCGCTGTACGGTAGAAAATTGACAGAACACTGTAAACCAGCTATAATGGAAAAAAATAAAATTCATTAAATTAAAAAAAGATATCGTCTGAGATTATCTCAGTAGTTGTCTGTGCCTTTCCTATGCATGTACAAATGCACATGTGCTGTATACACATACTGTGCATAAACACACACAAACCTACCTGCAGGTACGTGTGTGTGCACACACTCACACCCCTTGTGTTTCAGAGAGAGCGTTGGTCACATGGAATATCATGTGATAGGATGAGAATGGTACCCCTACCTCTGGAATTGGACGGCATTTTGCAAAACAACAACTCTATACGAACACCTCCTTCAAAAAAAAGGAAGAAGATGGTACTAAACTGGTTATTTTGTAGCTTGCCTTTCTCAACTAATGCTATATTTTACATGTCTTTCCATAGCAATGGCTATAAATCTACCTGATTCTTAATACCTGCTCCATAGTATTCAACTGTGGAGATGTATTATCGTTCACTTAGCCAATCCCAGAAATTGGGATCACTCATAGTTTTTCTGCTGCTACAAACAGTACTGTACAAAACACTTACACCTGGCACAATATTGTAAGTCAACTATAATTTTTAAAAAAAGACACTACAAGAAAACTACATGTCAATATCCCTAAAGACTCTAGACGCAAAAATCCTCAATAAAATACTAGCAAACTCAGTTGAACAACTCACCCCCCCAAAAAAAACCAAAACACACACACACACAAAACAATTACACCTATTTTAATTATATACGCATATTTTATAATGAGCTTAAAGTACATGTGTGTGCAGTGAGTATATATAGCTTTTTTGTACTTAATATGCATTTTCATGAATATAGATCTATAGCATCATTTTAAGTGCTATATATTATGTTATATTGGATGGATGGGCCCGAATTTGATTAATGAATGCCCTGCTTTGGAGGATTTATGTTCTTCTTGATTTTTCACTAGAATAAACAATGCAGTGTTAAACATCTGTGTACTTAAATTTTTGTACGTTTGTCAAATTATTTTCATTGGACATATTTCTAGAGGTGAAGTTGCTTGGTCAAGGGGTATGCATGTTTTTTTAGAGTAGTCTCTTCCTTTAAAAAAAACCCCACCGGAATTCCCGTCGTGGTGCAGTGGTTAACGAATCCGACTAGGAACCATAAGGTTTCGGGTTCGATCCCTGCCCTTGCTCAGTGGGTTAAGGATCCGGCGTTGCCGTGAGCTGTGGGGTAGGTTGCAGACGCGGCTCAGATCCCGTGTTGCTGTGGCTGTGGTGTAGGCCGGTGGCTACAGCTCCAATTAGACCCCTAGCCTGGGAATCTCCATATGCCGCGGGAGCGGCCCAAGAAATAGCAAAAAAAAAAAAAAAAAAAAGAAGGGACAAAAAAACCCCCCACCAATTCTGCCATACAGATTTGCTAAACAGATGTCCTCTGATAAATGGCCCCAAGAAGAAACAGTTATATCACATAGGTCAGTGGTTTCCAAGCCTAGCATGGCAGGAAGAATAATAACCCAATGCTGTCCACTTCCTGATCCCCAGAAGCTGTGAATATGTTACATGGCAAAAAGAAACTAAGGGTACAGATGGAATTAAGGTTGCTAATCAGCTGAACTTGAAGCAGGGGGATCATTCTGAATATTTGGGGCCCAATATAATCACAAGGATCCTTAAAAATGGAAGATGAAGGTAAAAAAAGAGAGTCAGGAAAGATGTAACTATGAAAGAATGATCAAAGAGATTCAGTGGTGCTGATTTGAAGATGAAGGCAGGAGACCATAGGCCAAGGAATGTGGGCAGCCTGTAGAAGCTGGAAAGGGTAAGGAAACAGACCCTTCCCTAAATCCTCCAGAAGGAATGCAGCCTCACAGACACCTTGATTCAGCCCAGTGAGACCCATGTAGAAGGACTTCTGGTCTCCAGAACTGTAAGAGAAGCAATTTGCCTTGTCTTAAGCCACTAAATTTGTGGTGATATGTTACAGAAGTAATAGGAAACTGAGACATTTGCTTACACACAAGACTAAAGGCAGGGGGTAGGGCTGGGTGGATGATGGGGAATGAGGAGTATCTTGTCCCCAGAGACTCTGATTCAGTAAGTCGAGGAGAGAAAGGAGGAATATTTCTTTTCACCATGGACTCCAGGTGATAATATGCACCCAGTGGGGCTTTTGGGAGTCACTGATATAGACCACATAGTTCTGCAGATGCAACCATCTTCTGTTATGTAGAGAGTCATTTGCTGGCCAGGAGGATGGTCCAGGTAGGTGACTGAAGATGGGACTGACCTGAGGCTCCAGTTTGACACCAACCTTAACTCTATCTCTACATGACAGTGTCAACCAACCTAACTAATTTGACCCCTGTCTACCTCTCCAGCTTGATTTTCAACTGTTTCTCAAGCCGAATGTTTCCTACTAGTCCAATCACCATCTATTCAACAAGTCTTGAGATTTCTATGTCTTTGCTCTAAAAATACTGCCATATTATCATCTGGGTCTCCCAGGGTCTGAGAAAGAGTTAAATGTTTGAGAAGCGTATGGTATGGGTAACACCTGCATAAAAAGAGGAGAAGCAGAACTGAGCAGGGAGAGACTCAGACTGGGATGCAGATCTGACAAAGTCTCAGCCAATGCCATAGAAACTCCAGAACGAATACTGCCCAGTATAGGAGTCTCATGCTGGGCAGAAATGGCCAGACCCCTCTACCTCTGTTATGCTCAGGCAGCCCACAAAGAGCATGGCTGAAATAGATCCTACTGTGCTAATAGGTGGAGGCACTCAACTTGGAGCTAAGTGCCAAATCCATGACTGCCAATTCTTTATTCTTTAATTGACCAAAACATGTCCTTTTCTTTAAGCCCCACTCTGGCAACTACTCATAGGTCTTGTCATAACTATTAATTTATTTCAAAATATAGGCTGTCTAAGTTGGAATGACCTTAGGGATCATCTCATTTTACACGTAGAGAAATTGAGACCTGGGGCAGAGAGGGCGGGGGAGAAGGTGATTCATTCAAGATGGCATGGCTAGCTAGTGGCAGAGCCAGGACCGGAACCCAAGTGTCCTAATGCTTAGTTTCGGTTTTCAGTAGCATTAAGAAAAGGCTTTTGTGTTTCCGTATAAATTTTAAAATCTTTTGTTCTAGTTCTGTGAAAAATGTCCTTGGTAATTTGATAGGGATTGCACTGAAACTGTAGATTGCCTTGGGTAGTATAGTCATTTTGACAATATTGATTCTTCTAGTCCAAGGGCATGGTGTATTTTTCCATCTGTTTGCGTCGTCTTTGATTTCTTTCATCAGGATCTTATAGTTTTCAGAGTATAGACCTTTTGTCTCTTTAGGTTGGTTTATTCCTAGGTATTTTATTCTTTATGATGCAATGGTAAATGCGATCGTTTTCCTAATTTCTCTTTCTGATCTTTCATTGCTAGTGTATAGAAGTACAATTGATTTCTCTATATCAATTTTGTATCTTGAAACGTTGCCAAATTCATTAATGGGCCCTAAGTTTTCTGGCAGTGTCTTTAGGATTTTCTTGGTATAGTATCATGTCGTCTACAAATAGTGATAGTTTTACTTCTCTTCCAATTTGAATTATTTTTATTTCTTTTTCTTTTCTGATTGCCATGGCTAGGACTTCCAAAGCTATGCTGAATAACAGTGGTGAAAGTGGACATTCTTGTTTTTTTCCTGATTTAGCAGAACATATGTACAGTGGAATACCACTCAGCCATTAAAAAGAATGAAATAATGCCATTTTCAGCAACACGGGTGCAACGAGAGATTCTCATACTAAGTGAAATAAGTCAGAAAGAGAAGGAAAATACCATATGATTCACTGATATGTGGAATCTTAAATATGGCACAACTGAACCTATCTACAAAGCAGAAACAGACTCAGGGATATATACAGGACTTGTGGTTGCCAAAGGGTAGGGGGAGGGAGGGGGACGGACTGGGAGTTTGGGGTTAATAGATGCAAACTATTACATTTAGAAAGGATAAGCAATGAGGCCCTACTGTACAGTATAGGGAACTCTATCCAATCTCAGGATAGAACATGATGGAAGATAATATGAGAAAAAGACTAGGTAGATAGATAGATAGATAGATAGATAGATAGATAGATAGATATGAGACTGGGTCACTTTACTGTATAGCAGAAATTGACATAACATTGTAAATCAACTATACTTTTTTTGGGGGGAGGTCTTTTTAGGGCTGCACCTGTGGCATATGGAAGGTCCCAGGCTAGGGGTCAAATCAGAGCTACAGCCACCAGCCTACACCACAGCCACAGAACTGTGGGATCCAAGCCGAATCTGGAACCTACACCACAGCTCACGGCAACGCCAGATCCTTAACCCCCTGAGCAAGGCCAGGGATCGGACCTGTGTCTTCATGGATGCTAGTCAGTTTTGTTCTCCGCTAAGCCATGATGGGAACTCCTAAAAAAAAATTTTTTTTTAATTAAAGTATAGAGTTCCCATTATGGCTCAGTGGAAACGAATCTGACTAGCATCCATGAGGACGCAGTTTCGATCCCTGGCCTCGCTCAGTGGGTTTAAGGATCTGGCATTGCCGTGAGCTGTGGTGTAGGTTGCAGATGCGGCTCAGATCCTGTGTTGCTCTGGCCATAGCGTAGGTCGGTGGCTACAGCTCCAATTGGACCCCTAGCCTGGAAACCTCCATATGCCATGAGTGCAGCCCTAAAAAGACCAAAAAAAAAATTTTTTTTTTTAAAAAGAGAAGCCTGATCACTTTGAAAGATTAGTGGAGGGGCACAGTCATAACCTGAAATGTAGTTGTAACTGCTGAAAATCAGTAGACTCGACTTGCTTCAGAGCATGCTGCATTGCTAAAACAAGGGGGGAAAATTACCAAAATTCTCTGTGAGAAGATCTTTGAGTCTTCATTTAATCTCAATTAAATTTATAAGAAATAGTGATAAAACTCTAATCCCTATGAAAATTTTATAGTCCAGTTAATTTCTGTAATCACCACTAATCTATAAAAAATTCAATGACATACTATTTTAAAATCTTACACATTAAAAGAGTTGAAATGGACCATTGTGTTATTTCTTCACATTTTGAAAATACGAATGGTTTACAAAACTATTTTCGATTACATAAAGTTAGAGAAACAGTTATGGAAAGGGCAGACTATTGTTTATAGAGAAAGATAACTGTGTTAAAGGTAACTACTTAGCTTTATTTCCAGAGGGGTGACTGTGTTTTCAGTGTTGCACGTGATACTGATTTTTAGAATGAAAAACCCAAGTCCCAGTTGACTTTGCAAACAACATCCTTATTTGGAATTCTTGAAAGATAGTCTTTGCTACCAGAAAAAGGAAATTGTCACCTTTTATTGCTTTTTTAACCCAGGCATCATTTAAGTATGTGAGTTTTCAGCCCATCTGAAGCAATTCTCATTCTTTCAGATTGTAAAGCTGAGGAATGGGTGTGCTTGGGGGGAGGGGCAGCCGCTGGTGGATCAGAGCCCATCAGGCCACTTGTCAATTTCTCTACAGGGTGGAGAAAAATGTGAATGAAGTTTATGGCTTCCAGCCCTATCCATCCGCTAGGTCCACCCCATCCCCAATGAGCCTCTCACAAGATTATCAACGAGGCATATAGGTGACACTCCAGACAACACACGGGGGCCAGCCGCCCTGTGTTTGTGTGTGAATAGCAGCACACATCTCGTGTGTGTGTGTGTGTGTGTGTGTGTGTGTGTGTGCAATTATCAAGAATAAAGTGGTTGAGTGAGTCAAAGAAATGCCTTTGAAGTTAGCTTTTTGTGAGTTGAGGAAGTGAGAAAGGATAGATCTCGACAGACCGAAGTCAAAGTCTGGAACCAAGGAGATGATCTGGGCAGGGCTTGACTGTCAGAGGAGCAGGGGTCTCAAAGGGAGAGAGGAAGGCCTTTTCTTCCCTCTTGTACTTGGGAGTATTGAGGACGGCTTTCTGCTTTCTTCCAGAGACAGCTTCTAGGCTGAGGGATTTACAGGGAAATATTATCAGATTACCCAGCCTGCACCAAAGGCCAGCCCACTTGGAGTCATTTCTTCTTGTCCCTAAATAGTTCGATTCTGATGGTACATGTTATCTTCCAACACAGGTGAGGCTTTCTGCAGCGAGCCAAGATACACACGCACTTGTGTAATTATGCATCACAAGTGCTAGAACCAGCCTCGACCCTGAGTTTTCCCCAACCATCTACCTTAAGAAGAACATGGCTTTTGAAGGTAAATAACTTTGAGAGAAAATGTACTTGCTGAGCGGTTTTTTTTTTTTCCTCCTCTTACTAAATCTCAGAAACATATGTAATACACTGGAAAAACCTGAGACAGGAGAATTACTGTATTACTGCCAAAGTGACCAGTTCATTCATGCCAGAGCTGCGGTCTCTATTTATATAGCAGAGGGGAGGACAAAATAGCTAAGAGCCACCTTGACGGTAACCCTTGGTAAGTATTATGGTGGAGAGGAAAGAGCTCTGAAGTCAGAGACCTTGGCTTCAGCTCCGGCCCTGCTGTTGGCTGTGTGATCTTGGGCAGGTCATTGGCCAACTCTAAGCCTCGGTATCCACAGGTATCATGTGAAGAGAATGATATCAATCCCAGGGTTGCCAGGAAGTTTGCATGAGATCATGGACATGAAAGAACTCAGGATGAAGAAAGCCAGAAATGTCATTTTATTATTCACCCTCTGAGCTGTTACATGGGAGCAAGTGGGGTGTGCATATGGGGGACACTGGCGGCAGAGGCTTCGGGGCTTGTCGTGGGTTAAGTACTGAGCTCACGCTGGACCCCAGGCTGTCTACCAGATTGGAGAGATGAATGGGTTTGGGAAAATCTGTCATTTTATCTGGGACTATCTGCAGGGAGATCCTGCTGCTGTGTCTCGGAGCCAGCCTTGCCTTTCACCTCCAATTCGTGTAAAAGATGCTATGGACGGCCGCACGTGTGGCCTCAGCGGTTCTGTGTTGAACAGAAAGTTACTATTTCCCAGATGTCATCGACAGTGGAAGAGCTACAGTAAAGGTTCTGAGCCACTGCTGAAGCCTTGAAGGCATGGATGCGCGCCTGTCGGGTGTCAGATGCCAGGCTCCTTCTCCCGAGAGTGAGAGCAGCCAGGAACTCAGGGAATTGCATCTCAGAAATGTTCTGGATACAGAACTTACTCTAGGCCCCACTTGGGCTGGGAGAGTTTGCTTCCTAATGTGCAGAAAGTTAGTTCTTAGATTGCTCAGCAATTCCATTTGCAACCATCACTTTTTCGGAATGGAAGAATCCAATTTTCCAAGTGAAAGTATCTCCTTCATCAGGATCAGCCTGAGACCCTTTCAGCTTCCTTCCAGACTTGGAGGATGCAGAGTGCCCAGCCTCAAGCTACTCTCAATGGGTCTTGCCCACCCCATTTCCGTTTTGCTTTGGGTAGAGGAAAGAGAGAAATTGCCCATGGTCTGGGGTCAAGGCTAGGACACTTCAGGTGGAAAGGTGGGACAACCCCATTGGGTACCACAGGCTCACTTGATGTGGACGATACTGATGGAGAGTAAGGGCGCTGACTTCTGAGTAGGAGGGCAATGGGTGCAAAGGGTCAGCTGGACCCTGGACAGCTCTTTAACCATCTTCCATGCTCAGGATTACTTAACAAGTTAAAAATAAAAAAAAAAAAAAACCTGCCACAGGGCACGGGTGCCAAGGAAGAGAAGTATTGAATTTCGGGGAGAACAGCAACTTGCTCCGGACTCGGCACTCTTTCGTGGCACAAAGAGAAAAGGACGGTGAAGTCTCTGGACTCGCGGATTCGCAGGAGGAAACCATAGGCAGGTTCGCAAAAGGGAATTCTCATCTTCAGACCAAGCTTCAGTAAAAGAACAAATCTTTTCTTCTCTCCGGAGCCCGGCTTTCTGAAAAATAGGATGAGCGTGATCGGGAAGAAGTTGGCTTGGGATCCTAGGAGCCCAGGTTTGAATTCTGACTTCACCGTTCCTAGCTCTGTGACTTTGGGCAATGACCTAGCCATCCGAGCCGCACTTTCCTCATCTGTTAAAAGGGAATATTCACGATACCTTCCTCCTAAGATGCTGGTAAGGATTACCTAAGTTAAATACGGGTGAAGGCCTTAGAAGAGTGCCTGGCACATACAAGCTCAATAAATGTTAGGTCTTATTTGGTTAAAGAGGCAGTGTCTTTGCATGCAGCAGAGTGGAATTATTGTCTGGTCACCCTGCAGCTTAGCTTAGCTTAGTGGCTAAGACCAGGGACACAGGAAACTGACACTGGCACTTAGCTTGACTTTGGAAGAGTTACTTAAACTCTATTTTCCCATTTGTGAATGAGGCTAAAAACACCACCCATGGGAGTTCCCTTGTGGTGCATGGCGTTAAGGACCTGGCATTGTCACTGCCACAGCTCAGGTTGCTGCTGTGGCATGGGTTCAATCCCTGGCCAGGGAACTTCTGTAAGACGGGGGTGCGGCCCCCCAAAAAACAATCAAATGAACACCCCCTCCCCAAATCCAGCACCTGTGTTGTAGGGAGCTACTAGTTCTTATTTTGTCTCACTTCCATGATTCTGGTCATTCTCCTCACCTTCTAAAGACTTTCACGTCATGCCACTTCTGCCAGCTATTCACTGTGGTCACGTGTTGGACCTTGTCATCACCTACACAGGCGGCACTCTCTAACCACCACCTCCCAGGGTCATTGGCTTAAGTAGTCTTATCACCGCATTTCTATATAACCCAATCCCCCAATCCACCAACCTCCAGTACCTGTCACCTTCCATCTGCTTCCATATCCTTCTTCGAGCAGCTTAGATACCATGGGACCTGGTTATCATCCTTCTCTTGCAAATCCCCTCAACTCCTTTTCCTCTTTCTCCACCCACGTACTCACTTGGCAAAACCTCAACCTTGGATGAGCCTCTCCTTTTGCCTTCTCTGTGCATCACACCAACCCAGCAGCACTGGCGAAAATCACACGCAGGTGCAAACTATGACATTTAGAGTGGAGAAGCAATGAGGTCCTACTGCACAGCACAGGGAACTCTTAGCCAATCCTTGTGATAGAACATGATGGAATATGAGAAAAAGAATGTGTACATATGTATGACTGGGTCACTTTGCTGTACAGCACAAATGGGCACAACACTGTAAATCCACTATACTGTAATTTTTAAAAAGTAATACATAAAAAAGTCCTAATGGCAAAAAAAAAAAAGAAAAAAAATGAAAATCACATGAGCCAGCTGATGGTTTTCAATTAAACTCCTGACCTCAGCCTTCGGGTGGGCACTCTGAAGTCCTGCTTGTGTCCGCCCACAGCCGACTTGCTTCCCTGGTACCCAAGAAGACTCGTGCCTACTTTGCCACTCTCCTCAGCAGCCCATCCATTCTCACGCCCCGCTGATGATCTCGCTCCATAGTTAATTGAGAAAGTAGAAGTCATCTGATTAGTATGCTTCGGACTCCCCACACACAAGCCTGCCAAGCCATTTGCATCTGTGTCCTTATTCTTTTGTCCGCTTTCAGTGGTAGAATGTCCCCTCCTCCTAGCAGATGTCATAGCTGCCCTGCGTCCTTTCTCTATTCCCAATGACTTCACCCACGACGCCATCCTCATCCTCCGTCGTTGGTCTCTTCGTCTTTGTCTAGGCTCTAGTTTTTTTTTTTTTTAAAGACCTTCTCCACCCCACTAGTCTCTTTAGCTAACACCTCATTTTCGTTCACTCCGCCCCATGCTAAGCTTCTCCAAGAAGCTGCGGACTCCATGGTCTCCGCTGCCTCGTCTCCCATTCCCTCTTCGACCCACCCAACCTGCCTTCCATCCACATGCTATACCTGCTCTTCACGAGGGTCTCAAAATCTGATGCCACATCTGATAGAAATGTGTCTGGCCTTCTCTTCCTTGACCTCTTGGAAGCCTCTGAGCCAGCTGATCACTTGCTGTGTTTGGAAACATTCTCCTCTTTCGGTTTCGGAAAGGCCACGCTCCTGGCTCGCCTCCCACGGGGACCGCGCCGTCTCACTGGGCCGCGCCACGGCCCAGCTTCTACGTTTCGGCGCACACCAAGACTCTGTCCTCTGCCCAACTCTCTTCTCTGCCCAGGGCATCATTCAATGGCTTTAAACGTCATTTGTATATGGCTCAATCTGGAACGTTTACCCAAGCCCCCCTTCGTGACCTCCATAGCGACATACACAACTGTGGAGAGGTGTCCATCGCCAAGGCCTCGGGACTGAACACGGCCCAGAGTTGTGTTCCGAACGATCTTCTTCAGCACATGGACCAGTCTCCACCCAGTTGCTCCAGCAGGAAATGGAAGAGCTCGCTGCCCCCCCACCGCCGTCTGACCCAGGCTGCCGTCTCCGGCTTCTGGGCTCCCCTGGTCCCTGTCTTTCTGCAGTCTCTCCTCTCCACGGCAGCTTCTGTGGCCTCTTAGCCTGCAAATATTTTGTTTTTTCCTTTTTCCCCCCAAGTGGACTCTATCTTTCCCCCTAGACTAGAAACTCTCTGAGAGCAGGGACCAAGGCAGTGTTATACACGACTGTGTTTATAGCTGGATGAATGAAAGAGCCCTGGGTCTGGCAAAGAGCAATCTCCGTGTTACTACCTGAGACGCTGAAACAATGTGCAATGAATCAGTGTCAGTTTCTTCACATAAAAAAACAAATCAAATTCATGGAGGTCCCATTGTGGCACAGTGGAAATGAGTCCGACTAGGAACCATGAGGACGCAGGTTTGATCCCTGTCCTTGCTCAGAGGGTTAAGGATCCGGCGTTGCCATGAGCTGTGGTGTAGGTTGAAGACGTGGCTTGGATCCGGCATTGCTGTGGCTGTGGTGTAGGCCAGCGGCTGTAGCTCCAATTCGACCACTAGCCTGGGAACCTCCATATGTGGAGGGAGCGGCCCTAAAAAGACAAAAGACAAAAAAAAAATCAAATTCATGAAACATTTTGCACTGTAAGTTTTGAAGACTCACTTCCACCCTCCCGGTGGTGCCTGCCTCATGGGGTGTGCAAGTGCACGAGGGGACTGGGCCATACTGCAGGGGCGGGAGGAGGCTCCTGGTCATTTTATTCAGAGCCCTAGGACGTTACCCCCCTCCCAGTCCCCACATCTTGCTGCCTCCCTCTGCCCAGAGCCACAGCGGCAGGATAGGTGAGGGGGCTGTTGGCATAGCCCAATACCCACTCCCCACCCTGTCACCTCCTCTCTGCGTGGCAACCTCATCCCCTTGCCCCTTGCATGCTTTCCAAGCCTTCAGCACCCCCGCCCCTTACTGGGGATGCAGAGTGGACCCGTGGACAGTGAAATGCTAATCTTCACTGTGTTAAATTGGAATTGGTTTTGATGGTTTACATTTAGTGGAATTGATGGTTCTGACAATAGTATGACACTGTGAAGGCTGCTGTGTGATGTGAAGGCAAGTCCTTCTGCCTTTCTGAGACTCAGTCTACTCATCTACAAAATGGGGAGAGTCATTCATTCATTCATTCCCTGTGTCCTGCCCACCTCTCACGTAAGTCACCTAGGACGTCCTCACCCGTGTACCACAAGGTCATTGTGGGGACTGAGCAGGTGGCAGAGTGTGGTATCTGGCCCGTTGCCACCACCCATGCATGTCATTGCTGCTATTTGGGGGCCCCTGAACAATTTAAAGCATCGGGGTTTTAGTAATTCTAAGGCTTACAATGTAAAAATGTATGAATTCTTGCAAAGTACTTAAGGGACTTTATAATCCTGAATCAGCAGAGCTCAACCCCTTGGGCAGAGGCTTCCATGAAGCCTGCAAGAGCCACCCCTAAGATTCTGGGTTTTGGGGGGGGCCTACGCCACAGCCACAGCAACACGGGATCCGAGCTGCTTCTGCCACCTACACCACAGCTCACGGCAATGCCGGATCCTTGACCCATTGATCAAGGCCAGGGATCGAACCCGCAACCTCATGGTTCCTAGTCGGATTCATTTCCTCTGCGCCACAGTGGGAACTCCCCACCCTAAGGCTCTTGAATCAGCGCTAAATCTAGCTGCTCGCTTGCGCACGGCCAAACAAAATCATTTGTACTCGATCGGCAGAGAGACGTTCACCCCGTCCTTTTTCAATGCTCTTTTATGGTGCCCAGCATGTGCTCACTTATTCCTTCGACACTTATGTGCTGAGCTCTGTGCCAGGTACGGCTGAGCTGGGGGGCGGGGAGGGGGTGCTGGGGGCGCACCCCTCTGTCTCGGCCATCATGGAGCTGACATGCTCCTGAGGCCTGTGTGCGGCGCTCACGCTGACCCCACACCAAAGCGTAACCAGCCACGCGGGGCCGTGGTGGCCGCCCTTGCTTCTCAAACACAGCGGGAGCAGAGCCCAAAGCACCCGCGCGTCCTCCTCAACGGCACTTCTTGCTGCCTCTCTGTGCCGGTCTTAGTGGGGCTACTTTCCATTAGAATGGAAATCCTAAGTATTTACATACACTATTTCATTTAATCCCCACAGAAATCCAACAACGTGGGCACAATTTTGATCCTCATCTTACAAATGAGGCCACTGAAGTATAGAAACGTGGCCAAGGTCCTGAAGCTCCTAAGTGATGGAGCTGGATTCGAACCCAGGCCAGAAAGATCCTCCCGTCACAAGCCCTCCTCCCACGACTGTCTCCATGTGGCAGTTTCTACTGACAGCACTTTCAAACCTAGCCCAGAGTCCTAGCCTTTGGCATCAGGTGGCATTTTCTGTGACTGCTGCGTCCCGGGGTAGCCCTGTGTTCTAGGCTGGAAACTGACAACATCTGGGAAAGAGCAAGCTAATCCCCGTGACTTTGCTCATTTTCCTGCTTCGCCTTGGTTATCGCGCTGAAATCCAGCTCAGGTTAAAGAACTCAGTAGAGTTTTAACAGCAAAGTAAGAAAATGGGCCAAACATTTCCCGAGATGCCAAGCACATGGGCTCTTTGAGACTAAACGGAAACAAATTCTAAGGGCAAAAATCCTAAATTTTAGAAATGAGGGTCGTTTCAGTGGCTGGGGATCCTAGTTTTTACACAAGCTTCTCAAGTTTGTTCTCAGGATGCAGAGACGTGTTATCAGAGGCAGAGGCAGGTACTTACTTTCGGCTGCAAGGCTGGCACCAGCAGATCCACCATCTGGGGGGAAATAGATTTTCTTAACTAGAAAGGAAGAAAAGACGATTGGAAATGAAATCTGGGGCTGGGTTACCAAGTGCCCAGGAGCTCCCCAGGGACCCCAAGTCGCTGCCCCTCAGACATGTGACATTTTCTTTTATCAGATGCTGCAAAAACAGGTGAGCTTCTGTTTCTAAGGCCCTTTGGGTTTTGTCCCCAGGGGTCACTGACTTCCTCAAAGATGTATGACCTCTGTCACGGATCAGTATGAAGATACCAGCTTTAGTAAAAGGGGGCGAAGGGTTTGCAGCAGTTGAGACTTGAGTGGTCAACATTTGTTTGCGAACATATCTAGAGCTTTCGGGAATAAGATAACGCCTGCATTATGGTTTTGCTACCATGTGCCTGGCATATAGTAGGCGCTAACTAAAAATTTGCTTAATTGGATTTGAACTACGTCAGCTTATGTCTGGGAGGCGATGATTTGAGCCACATGTGTTCTAACCAACTGTCGAGACAGGGCTCTGCCGTGTGTACGCGCGAGCATATATCCACCCACTGTTGGCCTAATTTTCCCTCTGAATCCAGGAGAAGATTTTTGGGAAAAAAAAAAAAAAAGAGTATGGGGTGGGACTTTTCATAGGTTTCCCAAGCACGACATTTTTTTATGATTTACACTTAAGTACATTTCCTAATCAAACTCTGGCGATGACAGAGTGGAGTTTTAATGGGAAATTTGTTTTTGTCATGAGGATAGATGCCAGCGCCTGACTTAGGTAGGCCATGCCCAGCAGGCTCTTTGTGTGCTATATATACTTAGTTCAGAAGTAAAGGCAAATGAAACTAGAACACACCCTCACACCATGCACAAAAATAAACTCAAAATGGCTGAAAAACTTAAATATACGACAGGACACCATCAAACGCCTAGAAGAAAACATAGGCAAAACACTCTCTGACATCAACATCATGAATATTTTCTCAGGTCGGTCTCCCAAAGCAATCGAAATTAGAGCAAAAATAAACCCATGGGACCTCATCAAACTGAAAAGCTTTTGCATAGCAAAGGAAATCAAAAAGAAAACAAAAAGACAACTTACAGAATGGGAGAAAACAGTTTCAAATGATGCAACCGACAAGGGCTTAATCTCTAGAATATATAAACAACTTATACAACCCAACAGCAAAAAAGCCAATCAATCAATGGAAAAATGGACAAAAGACCTGAATAGACATTTCTCCAAAGAAGATATACAGATGGCCAACAAACACATGAAAAAATGCTCAACATCGCTGGTTATAAGAGAAATGCAAATCAAAACTACCATGAGATATCACCTCACACCAGTCAGAATGGCCATCATTAATAAATCCACAAATAACAAGTGCTGGAGGGGCTGTGGAGAAAAGGGAACCCTCCTGCACTGTTGGTGGGAATGTCAACTGGTACAGCCACTATGGAGAACAATTTGGAGATACCTTAGAAATCTATACATAGAACTTCCATATGACCCCGCAATCCCACTCTTGGGCATCTATCCGGACAAAACTCTACTTAAAAGAGACACGTGCACCTGCATGTTCATTGCAGCACTATTCACAATAGCCAAGACATGGAAACAACCTAAATGTCCATCGACAGATGATTGGATTCGGAAGAGGTGGTATATATACACAATGGAATACTACTCAGCCATAAAAAAGAATGACATGATGCCATTTGCAGCAACATGGATGGAGCTAGAGAATCTCATCCTGAGTGAAATGAGCCAGAAAGACAAAGACAAATACCATATGATATCACTTATAACTGGAATCTAATATCCAGCACAAATGAACATCTCCTTAGAAAAGAAAATCATGGACTTGGAGAAGAGACTTGTGGCTGCCTGATGGGAGGGGGAGGGAGTGGGAGGGATCGGGAGCTTGGGGTTATCAGACACAATTTAGAATAGATTTACAAGGAGATCCTGCTGAATAGCACTGAGAACTTTGTCTAGATACTCATGTTGCAACAGAAGAAAGGCTGGGGGAAAAATGTAATTGTAATGTATACATGTAAGGATAACCTGACCCCCTTGCTGTACAGTGGGAAAAAAAAAAAATCACCTAAAAAAAAAAAAAAGGAAGTAAAGGCAGCTTTGGCATTCCCATCATGGTTCAGCGGTTAACAAACCCGACTAGCATCCATGAGGACGCAGGTTCGATCCCTGACCTTGCTCCATGGGTTAAGGACCCGGCATTGCTGTGAGCTGTGGTGTAGGTCGCACACACGGCTCGGATCCCGTGTTGCTGTGACCCTGGCGTAGGCCGGCAGCTGTAGCTCTGATTGGACCCCTAGCCTGGGAACTTCCATACGCCATGGGTGCAGCCCTAAAAAAACAAACAAAAAAAACAACAACAACAAAAAAGCAAAGGCAACTTCTAGCAAGTTCTTGCAGGCAAGGAACACTAGAACCACAGATATATATGGAACAGGGAGCTGTCGAAGAAAATTCCTCCAGGGTGCAGAAGGCCAAAGGATGCAGACTTGGCCCCACGAAACTATGAACTATTACTACCGATATTTCGTGTGAAAGGCCAATCTTACAGCAGAGGGGCTTGCTCTTTGGGTGAAAGTACACCCAGGCCAATTCTTCCCCATCCGTTTACAAAGAAGGGGGTCTTGCTTTTCTATGGGTATTTTGAATCTAGTAGGTGCTGATTCAATATCTGTTGGGTGAGTGAGTCAATGAAATGGTGAACGAGCCTTAAGGACTTTTCCCTTGGGGGAGGGGGGCGGTCAGGGAGCAGAAGCCCCAGACAGCCAGCACTGCCGCGGTCTCCAGGCAGCAAGGGGGCTGCCTCCACAGCTGCCCTGTGTTGGCTGGCCCAGGAGTCTGGCATTGTGGCCAGTTGCCAACCTGTTGGGAGGATAGAGTTTGGAGCCTGCAGGTACATCACAGAGTTCTGTTTGCACGTGGATGACTTGCTGGCTCACAGTGAGGTGAATGCGGTACCCTAAGATGTTAGGCAGCAGCCTGTCATTTTTCTAGGGTGAGTCCAAGTCGGCAGACTCGGGGTGGCTATTCTGGGCCAAGTGCATCTGGCTGGTTTTCTCTGTAAGCCTTTAGTCATTAAAAAGGGAGGGTCGGCGCAGCCTAGAGAGGATATACAGAAGGCTTCAGCAGAACATCCTGCCCTCCAGAAGCCCCGGGTCTGGAGTAGTACCGATTAATCTCGGCACCCCATCTCTGGCCAACTGACTCTCAACCACAACCCATCGAGGCGATCCTCCAAGTACTCGGAGGCGTTTCCTTACAGGGGGCTGAGCTGGGAGGCAGGTTCAAGAGCAATCCGGTGCTTCCGACGGTCTGGGCAGAGCTGCACGCCTCCCACTTGGCAGATTCCTGAGGATGCGCAAGGCATCTCTCTTGCTGGAGCAGACTCAGGAGAGGCTCATATTTCCCATCAGGCTGGGGCTCTGGAACCAAGTGCCCAGTGGAGAAGGCATGAGGGTAGCCAGGCTCTGGGAAGCTGGGGCTGGCGAGGGAGGAGAAATGCCGCAGCTCGCTGGGCTGAACGGAGGGGCTCCCGGTCAGAGACAGTGGGTACTGATCCACCGCCAGGGGACCAGATCCGCTCAAGCTGCAGCTGGCGGCACCATTTGCAAAAGATGCTTCCGGCTGTGGCTTTGTCCACGGAGAAGAGAAACGCCACTGATTTGGAGGCATGGCACTATCTGGGAAGGAAAGATTTAGAAGACAGATGTATTTATTGCTTTCAAAATGGGATTAGCTTCATCTGTTTCTGGTTGATATATACTATTTTTAATGTGAAAAATATAGAAAATGTAAAAAAAAAATTACCCTAAGCATAATATCCAGAGACTGCTGTTGTCTACCCTTAGGTGTAACTTCTTTGTAGATTTTGTGTCTATTCGTGTGTGCATTGTCATATCATATATTGTTTTTGAGGTCACTTTCCTGTTACTGAAATATCTGAAACATCCTCCCATAGCAATGAGCAGAGCCAACACCAGCTTTTTAAATGGCTGCACAGGGAGTTCCCGTCGTGGCGCAGTGGTTGACGAATCCAACTAGGAACCATGAGGTTGCGGGTTCGGTCCCTGCCCTTGCTCAGTGGGTTAACGATCCGGCGTTGCCGTGAGCTGTGGTGTAGGTCGCAGACGCGGCTCGGATCCCACGTTGCTGTGGCTCTGGCGTAGGCCGGTGGCTACAGCTCCGATTCAACCCCTAGCCTGGGAACCTCCATATGCCTCGGGAGCGGCCCAAGAAATAGCAACAACAACAACAGACAAAAGACAAAAAGACAAAAAATAAATAAAAAAATAAAAAAAAATAAATGGCTGCACAGGATCCCATCAAAAGGCAGCAGCGTGACTAGCAAGCATGGTGCCCGGGCAGCTTGGTTATTTCCATTTTTTCAATATTAGCGTTGGGGGAGTTCCCATCGTGGCTCAGCAGAAACGAATCTGACTAGCATCCATGAGGACGCAGCTTTGAGCCCTGGCCTTGCTCAGTGGGTTAAGGATCCAGCGTTGCCATGAGCTGTAGCGTAGGTTGCAGACACAGCTCGGATCCTGCGTTGCTGTGGCTGTGGTGTAGGCCGGCGGCTGTAGCTCCGATTCGACCCCTAGCCTGGGAACCTCCACATGCCATAGATGCAGCCCTAAAAAAATAGCAATAACAAAAAAATTAGCATTGGGACGACCACCTTCATACACTCCTCTTTGTACACCCTCCCCCTTTTTTTTGCTGTGTCCACTGCATGCAGAAATTCCCAAGCCAGGGATCGAACCTGTGCCATAGCAATGACCTGAGCCACAGCAGTGACAATCCTGGCTCCCCAACTCGCTGAGCCACTAGGGAACTCCAACATCTTTGTACCTTGTCCACCTTGCTCCTTAAGGAAACTTTTCTAAAAGTAGAATTACTTAAAGGTGATTGGTGCTTGTTTGTTGCCCTTGTTTGGCTTTATTTTATAGCTGGTGTTTGGAATACACTGAACAGGTGGACTCCACAGAATTTCATAAAGGGTTTAACACTTGCCTGCGTGACACAAGTCTACAGGTTGAAAGCCCACTTACAAGCCTTCCTCTTTTTTTTTTTTTTTTTTTTGCCTTTTTAGGGCCGCACCCATGGCATTTGGAAGTTCCCAGGCTAGGGGTCCAATTGGAACTGCAGCTGCCAGCCACTGCCACAGCCACAGTCGTGCCAGGTCCCAGCAGCATCTGCAACCTACACCACAGCTCACGGCAATGCTGGATCCTTAACCCACTGAGCAGGGCCGGGGGTCAAACCCACATCCTCATGGATATTAGTCAGGTTCGTTACCTCTGAGCCACAACAGAAACTCAGAAACCCCATTTTCAAGGGGGGCAGCTGGGACATGAGGATGTTAAGAGACCAAGTTAGCAAAGCAGATGCACCAAGGAGGTAGCTGAGCTGGAGGCATCAGTGATGGAAAGGAAGTGGTGGCAAAAGCAAAACGCTCGAGGTCAAGTGGTGACTCAGTGTCTTCTCGCCAAGTTCTCGTGGACGAGCTCGCGGGAATGGAGTCTCTTTTGGTCTCAGAGACACTATTCAAATGATGCCATTAACAGCTGCTGAATCGGAGCACTCGAAAAGTTGAGGGCTGCTCACGACACGAACAGATGTTTTCCACATTCTCAGCACCCATCAGCCAAGGGAGAGATGGGGGCGAGCCCTCTGGCAGATGGTGCCTAAAGCCTGGAGGTTCTCATCGGCCAAGATAATGAAGGAGGGGCCGTGGGTGTGGAGACAGAGGAAGGCTGGAGGGCTGAAGAGGCCGTCTGTCTGGTCCCCTTCCCCTCCTCGCGCGCCTCTCCCGGCTCTCGAGTGTTCGATTTGCCTGGCTTCTGTACAAGATCAAAAGGTCTGAGTGGTCTGCCCACGGCTTTTCATGCGGCACAGACAATGAGGGCCAAACAAGCCCCCGTCTACACCGCACAGACATTCTGGCCAACCTTCCGCTGGCTCACAGCCAGCAACGGCCAGTGTGGCCTCTTCCAGTGAAGCCAAGGGCAAAGAAACACATATCGATATTTGTTCCTGGGGGAGTTTCTGCTGTGGCTCAGCGGAAATGAGCCCAACTAGTATGAGGATGCGGGTTCAATCCCTGGCCCCACTCAGTGGGTTAAGGATCTGGTGTTGCCACAAGCTACGGTGTAGCTCGCAGACGCGGCTCAGATCCCGCATTGCTGTGGCTGTGGCATAGGCCAGTACCTGCAGCTCCTCTTAGACCCCTGGCCTGGGAACTTCATATGCCACAGGTGTGGCCCTAAAAAGCAAAAATAAATTTAAAAATTAAATTAAAATATTAAAAAAAATAGAGAATAAAAGATTTGTTCCTGGGGCTGATTGCTCCTTTTGAAAACTGTTATCTCTGGGCTAATACGATTCAGGGCGCTGTGCAGCACAGAGTGGCTGAGCTGGCTAATCACTGCCCGTGCTTCCTGAATGAGGATACTGCATGTCCTAAGGCTAAATGCGAAGCAATGAGAAGCCTCTGACAACTGGACCGTTGCCAACTGAACTGGCCTTCCAGACCTCGTGCATATGACCAAGGTTTTGGATGCAGGAAATGTGGAAGGCAGGGCCCCAGCATGTTTTGAATATCTCTTTTAAAAACCTGTTTCCTTTCCAGAATTATCTGACTGAAGCATTAAGGGGAGTAGGCAGTGTGCCCCTGTCCAAGGTCCTGTTTGGTCCCTGAGTGCACCGGGGCACAGTTTGGATGGGAGCACGGGGGGAGGCCCAAAGTGTCCCACTCCAGAATTCACAGCAACCCGAGAGTGGGGACTGGGTAGCCCGGGGAAAGCCACCTTTTCAGAGCAGGCTTGGATGTGGCAGCCGGTGGAACGAGACCCTGGGTTTTGGTGGGCTTCTTTCTCAGGCTTCTTGGGCAAAGTGCTCCAGCAACTGTGCCCAACTACCCTGTGAGCCGGAGAAGGTATATGTTAAACCGTAGCCTGGACAGGCTCAAGGCTGCTGAAATCCCCAATGTCCTTTTTAAAGGGAGATAATTCGAAGATGCTTTCAGCTTGTGTTTTCTTTTCTACAAGTAGGGCCCGTATACATTATACATGAGTCAATAAAAAAATAACTCTGATTTGGGAAAAGCAGCCAGGAGATTCGACGGCATTTCCTGGCCACACGGGTCCCAGTGTTCGGCCTGACAGAGCACCCTTAGATGGTAGCCCGTGAAAGGGAGCCTGTTCTCGGCAAGGCTTAGCCGGGGCCTCGCTGGGGCCAGGGGGCCTGGGACTGGCCTGCAGGGGTTGGGCAGATGCTAATGGTCAGCGATGAAGAGCCACTTTATAGATGTCCCGCCACTGTCGAAGCTGCGACCATCTCCTGTAACGCTTCCAGCGGGAGCCCCTGGGGACCTGTCTTCTCTCGGGGCCCTCTCCCTGGAGGCAGCAGAGCTGAGAAGAGCCTTGACTCCTAACTGCGATAAGACAGGCCTTGAAGAAGGCAGCCTGTCACTTGACAATCATTTGCTCAGTGCACAGCCCACTCTGCCAGGGCGACATCAGCAGACATGGAAACAGGGCCGTGGCCACGCAGCAGAAGGCCCTGCACAGCTGCGAGGCTGACAGTGAGCCTGAGGTTTCGCAGGCAGACCCTCGTTTCCCCTGCAGCCAGACACAAACACGCCCAGCCTTCCCACCCCCACCCCAGAAACAGCTCCCGCCCACATGGATGGCATGCACTACATGCCACTTGACAGGCGGGACAGCACTGGTTCCTCCTATAGGTCGATCGCCCTCGGTTTGGCAGACGAGGAAACAGAGGCCCAGACGGATGACCTGGAGCCCTGAGATCACGCGGTTAATCGATGGCGGCGGAGCTGGCGTGGCCCCAGGCTGCCTGGTTCGAAAGCCAGACACAGAGGATCCTCTCTCTATAGGGACTCCATCTGTGACAGACATCGGCACCCTGGCAGCCAAGTCACAATTTCACGCATGCACGCGATATTTCTGGAGCGCCTACCGGGCGGCAGGCATCGAGCTGGGTACTCGGAAAACAGCACCTAACCGACCGAGTCCCTGCTGCCCCAGAAGTCAGAGTCGAGGCGGGTGAGAGGAGACAAGAACGAAACACAGAAATATATCATATGCCCTGTGAGGACACATGCTAAGGAGAAGTAAGAGGGGGTGAGACAGAGAGTGACAGGATGGGGGCTTCTATTTTTAAAGTGGATTGTTCAGCGAAGGCCTCTCTGAAGAGCTGACATGCGGATGGAGACTCGAATGATGAGAGAGGAAGTCATGCAGTTATCTGGGGAGAGAGCATTTCAGGCAGAAGGGAGAGGAAGTGCAAAGGGCCTGAGGCAGGATTGTCCCTGGCGTGTTCTACAAAGAGCGAGCAGGCTAGACTGGAGGCGAGGAGCCGGAAATGGTAGGTTACGAGATCAGAAAAATAACAGGGGCCGAGAGGATGCTGGGCCCCCTGAGACTTCAGATTTGATTCCAAGCGTGATGAGAAGCTATTAGAAGGCTTTAGGAGTTCCTGTCGTGGCGCAGTGGTTAACGAATCCGACTAGGAACCATGAGGTTGCGGGTTCGGTCCCTGCCCTTGCTCAGTGGGTTAAGGATCCGGCGTTGCCGTGAGCTGTGGTGTAGGTTGCAGATGCGGCTCAGGTCCCGCGTTGCTGTGGCTCTGGCGTAGGCTGGTGGCTACAGCTCCGATTCGACCCCTAGCCTGGGAACCTCCATATGCCGCGGGAGTGGCCCAAGAAATAGCAAAAAAAAAAAAAAAAAGTCATCAAAAAAAGGCTTTAAACACAAAAATGATTTTCTTTTTAATGGCATTATTCTTCCTGCTACCTTGAGAACAGACTGAGCAAGGGCAGAAGCAGGGAGACCGATGAAGAGGCTACTGCAAAAATCCAGTGCTGCGGGGCGGGGACACGATGGCTTCTCAGACCAAGGGAGTAGCAGTGGAGGTGAGGAGACTCGCTTAGAGCTTGCATATATTTTCAAAGTAGAACTTACAGAATTGTTCAAAGGATGGGATGTGGGGTATGGATAGAGGGAGTCAGATGCTAGTTAATTGGAAGGATGCAGCTGCCATTTATGGACACGGGGAGAGTACGGACAGAGCGGGGTGGGAGTGGGGAAGGGGGGTGGATAAGAGTTCAGCTTGGGACCTGTTCGGGTTGAGAGCCCTATGAGCTATGTGAGATGATGGTATCAAGTAGGAAGCTGTGTATAGGTCTGAAACCCAGTCTAGAGCTATGCCTTGGGATTGAGCAGCATATAGATGGTATTTAAGAACAAGAGACTGGACGAGATCCCCAGGGACTGAGGGTAGAAGGAGAAATTGTCTGAAATGGAAGTCCTGGGGCCCTCAAATGTTTAAAGAGTTGAAGAATGGGGGAAAAAAAAAAAAAGGAGTTCCCGCTGTGGTGTGATAGGTTAAGAATCCCACTGCAACGGCTCAGATCACTGCAGAGGCATGGGTTTGATCTCTGGCCCAGTACAGTGGGTTAAGGATCCAGCACTGCTGCAGTGGCTTGGACTCAATTCCTGTTGCAGGTGTGGTCATTAAAAAAAAAAAGAGAGAGTTGAGAGTTCCCATTATGGTGCAGCAGAAACGAATCCGACTAGGAACTATGAGGGTGTGGGTTCGATCCCTGGCCTTGCCCAGTGGGTTAAGGATCCGGCATTGCCATGGGCTGTGGTGTAGGTCGCAGACGAGGCTCGGATCCCAAGTGGCTGTGGCTGTGGCATAGGCTGGCAGCTCCAGCTCTGATTGGACCCCTAGCCTGGGAACCTCCATATGCCATGGGTGCGGCCCTAAAAAAAAAATAAAAACAAAGACGAAAACGACAAAAGACCGGAAAAAAAAAAAAAAAAGAGTTGAAGAGGACTTCCAGCAAGAGAGACTGAGAAGGGATGGTAGGCAGGGGCTATAGGAGGAAAACCCTGAGCGTGTGATAGTGTGGAATCTGCGTGAAGAAGATACTTGCAAGAGGGGAGAGCAAAGCCACTGCAGCCACTGCTGCGATGGGTCACATTAGATGACGCCAGAGAAGGACCCTTTGCCTTGGAAAGTAGAGGTCCCCAGCTAACCTGGATAAGAGTGGTTTTGAGGAGTGGTGAGAAAGAACCCATGAGTAGAGTGGATTCAAGAGAGCAGGAGAGGAGTTCCCGCTGTGGGGCAACAGGACCGGCGGCGTCTCTGCAGCTCCAGGACGCAGGTTCAATCCCTGGCCCGGCACAGTGGGTTAAAAGATCTGGTGTTGCCACAGCTGTGGCATAGGCCACAACTGCGGCTCAGATCTGATCCCTGGCTTAGGAACTGCATCCGCCACGGGGTGGCCGAAAAAGAAAGAAAAAGCTAGAGAGCAGGAGAGGCGGGAAGCGGGCAGAGCGCGAGGACACGCTTACAAGCCTTACTGCAGAATGAAGCCCAGAAATGAGCCAAGAGGCCAAGGGTTGGTGTTATTTCAGGGTGGGTTTACCAGGCAAGCAGGCTGGAGGAAGCGAGGCGCTAATGAATTGCTGGTGCTGACAAGGGAGTGACGAATAATCCAAACCAGCGTGTTCCGAACTGACCCAGTCCAACAGCCAAAGTGGGCAGACTCGTCTCTGGGTTTTGACCCCGCCGAGGAGGAGCTGGTTAGATCCTCTGAATCCCGCTCACCACCTACCCTTTCCCCCAAGGACTCAACCTCAGCCATTCCTGCTTCTGCTCTGAAGTACTGAGCACACTTTGGACAGCACTGCCCTGCTTTCCACCGAGGCCCCAGCACCCAGGGCTTCCTTTAGCACCTGCTGCTACTGCGCTCCCTTCTGCGTGTTTCCCGAACTCCCAAGAGTCTCTGAGAATCATGACACCTGACTGCAAAAGTTCCTTCTAGGACAGAAGTCAAAGCTGTAGCAGAAAATATAGCAAGTCCTTGTCCAGACCCAAAGAGTCTGGCCAGCCAGGGTGACGGCGTCTGAAAACAGGTGAGCTCGTCAGCCACAGGCAGGGGCCCCCTTGGAGGCCTGTACATCGTCCAGTGGGACCAAGGCGACCCACACACCAGCTCGGCCATAAATCCTCCAGACCTTGCTCTGTTTTCACGTTTCAAAAAGGTGATGAGAAGCCATTTCCGCGCACATCCAGGTGGCAGGGTGACCTCTCCACCTGGCACAGCTGGCACAATGCCAGGACCCAGGGGTACATTTGGGAGCCCAGGAAAATATTTGAAAACCCCAAGAAAAATGAGTATAAAAATGATAATGAATATATAAAAATGAATCCACCCCAGATTAGATTTTTTTTTTTGGTCTTTTTGTCTTCTTAGGGCTGCACCTGCAGTATATGGAGGTTCCCGGACTAGGGGTCGAATGGGAGCTGTGGCTGCCGGCCTATGCCACAGCCACAGCCACAGCAACTTGGGATCCGAGCTGCGTCTGGGACCTACACCACAGTTCACGGCAACACTGGATCCTTAACCCACCGAGCGAGGCCAGGGATCGAACCTGCATCCTCATGGATACTAACTAGCCGGGTTTGTTAACCACTAAGCTACAACGGGAATTCCTAGATTTGTTTTTATACCAATGCAGTCACAAAATGTCCTTGTTCACTTGGAGGGAGGGGCCTGTGGAGGCAATCAGGTCCAGGGGCCAGGAAGGTCACAGGGCAGTGCTTGCCAGCTTCATTTTCACGGCTGTCTCCAGACCTGGATATTTCGATGAGCATCTTTTGACATAGCTCTCTTGAAGTAATTGTTTTGAGAAGAAAGAATGCTTATTTTTTTTTTTATAATTACCCAATAGTAGGAGTTCCCATTGTGGCTCGGTGGTAATGACCCCAACTAGTATCCATGAGGATGTGGGTTCAATCACTGGCCTCGCTCAAACGGTTAAGGATCCTTCATTGCCGTGAGCTGTGGTGTAGGTTGCAGATGTGGCTCAGATCTGGTGTTGCTGTGGCTGTGGTGTAGGCCGGCAGCTGCAGCTCTGATTCGACCCCTAGCCTGGCAACTTCCATATGCTGCAGGTGCAGCCCTGAAAAAGCAAAAAAAAAAAAAAACCCAATAGGTGTGCAACAGGCACCCCTTTTGCTTTGAAGGGTTGGGAGAGGAATGCGGCAAGACCTTTCATCTGCCCCCCTCTGGCCCCACCCCTGCTCCCCAGAGCATTCCTTATTGATGGAGAGGCAGCCGGGCACAGGTACAGTGTGCTCCTGCCTTGTCAGCCCCTGGTAGCAGCAGCAGTGGTCATGATAGCAATACTGATCATGGCGATAATAGTGAACAATTGTGACCCTGGGTAGTGAGCCCAGCCTTTAAGACAATGGAAATAGGTAAACCAGTTCGATTTAACAGTGAGAAAGGCGCGTGGCTTCTCACCAGACAGCGTGTTGCACCCTCAGCAGAGGTACACACGGTCTAAGAGGATCGAGGGCATGAGAATGGGTCTTTCCGTGAAGGCCCGATAGAAAATTCCAGCCCCTCCCTCCTGACGTGCTCACCATTCCTCAGGATCACATCTCCGCTGCGGCCGGAAGGGCTCAGTCCCTGGGGGCTCCTGACAGTGCCCAGCGCTCTGGAGAAGTGCTCATCCACCACGCTGCTGATGTCCCCTTGGAAATAGGTAAAAAGGACACAGCGGGAATTCCATTCAGTCTTGATGGGGCTCTGCCTCTGGACAGTGGTTTTCCTTACTTCTTCCATCGTCATGCAAGGGGACAGGGGATAGCTGCGGACCAAACACAAAATGTCACTGGCACTCTTTTTCCAAGTGGCTCGGCACTACTTTGGATGAGCGGCATCCTTAAGGGCAAGCAGTTTGCTCCCAAGGGCCAGGCTCTCTCTCTGGGACCCCAAGGGAAACAAGACAGCTCTACAACTAGATGAAGGGACCCTCTCTTACAAATGAGAAAAATTCTCTGGGAACATGGTTAGAAGAGCAGAGGAGTTCCCACTGTGGCTCAGGGGGTTAAGAAGCGACTGCAGTGGCACGGGTTCTAATTCTGGCCCGGCACAGTGGGTTAAGGATCTGGCGTTGCCTCAGCTGTCATGTAGGTGGCAGCTGCCGCTTGGATAATCCCTGGCCCAGGAACTTCCGTATGCCGTGGGTGCAGCTGAAATAAGCAAATAAAGTTCTCCCTCCCTTAAAAAAACAAAAAGCATCAGGAAATGGGGGAGAAAGAAGACTGAGGCCCAGAGTGGAGGAACTTGCATTCTATGGAAGTGCCTGCATTTCCCCGGAACTACGTGGAGATGCCCTTGGACAAGGGCACAAGCGCCCCAGCGGACTTGGCTAAGTGCCCCAGGGCAGTTTCAGGGTCCCTAAGAAGCATCTCCTGGATGCTGCCGTCTACATGCCGTGGTGTCCCGCACGCACCCCACCCCACCCCCCATCTTAGAAACTAGCGGTTATAAACCACACCAGTCCCAAGGCCTCTAGACCGACGTACTGTCAACCAAATGCAAAAGACACTCTTCACACTAATACGTTGCAGCAACATTGGGGAAAAGCCCCTGAAAAACTGTCGATTGTTAGCTCTGCTCACCGCACTTCCTCTGGGTCTAGAATGGTGCCTGCAATCCAGCTCAAGAGTGAGCAATGCTGAATTGCCTTAAACTTAGCCTCCGTCGTGGGATCCTAGCTGTGGGCTCCCTGAGGCAGAGGCTGTCCTTTTGCACCCAGGACCTGGCACAGAGCGGGCACTGGAAACAGGCTGTGGCCTTCCTTTACTAGGAAGTAAGCGGGCTGGAGGCTTTATTACCTGTGGTCATCCAATCGGACTTGCCCTGCGCTCTGGCTAAAGATGCGTTGAATCTATTCATTCTGATGCATGTAATAAACATGGCTTGAATTTAATAGCCTGTCTCCCTCTCTAGTCTCTGAGATCCTTGAGGATGGGGCCCATTTCTTGGTCATTTTTTTTATCCTTAGCACCCAACACTAAGTAAACAATGGCTGAGTAAGGGAATGCCGTTTCATGCAGAAAAACACAAGGGAGGAGTTCCCATCCTGTCTCAGTGGTTAACGAATCCAACTAGGAACCACAAGGTTGCACGTTCGATCCCTGGCCTTGCTCAGTGGGTTAAGGATCCGGCGTGGCCGTGAGCTGTGGTGTAGGTCGCAGATGCGACTTGGATCTGGTGTTGCTGTGGCTGTGGTATAGGCCGGCGGCTTCAGCTCCGATTTGACCCCTAGCCTGGGAACCTCCATATGCCAAGAAATGGCAAAAAAAAAAAGAAAAGAAAAGAAAAAAGAAAAACACAAGGAATCACACCAATTAGGAGTCGGAGGACCTGGAATTTTCCTTGGCTGCCTGTGGGACTTTGAAGGAATCACGGGGCCTCTTTGGGCTTCACATGCCTCTTGGATAAAATGAAGGCATGGAGGTATATGAATTTCGCAGCCTTCTTTTACGGCTCTGCTAGACGTGTCAGCAGATGATGATGGCAACATTAGGAGGGAATCCGGCTGCGAGCCGGGGACCCTTACTTAGAAGAAGGTCTCCTTTCAGCATCCTTCTAGCCCCAGTCACGGCTGGATTCTGTTGTCTGCAGAAGCCTTTGATGGAGCAAGTCAACCTGTTTCACCCAGGGTGACAGCCATGCGCAACATGACAAATGAATCCACTCTATCCTCACTTCAAAACCCATGGGAACATCCGCTTTGAAAAACTGTTTGTCGCTTTCTTCTAAAGTTAAAGGTGTGCTTCCCGTGTGAGCCAGCAACCCCTCTCGAGGTACACAGCACAACCAAGAGAAGCGAAAACAGATGTCCACCCGAAGACTTCTACATGTGTGTTCCCGGCGGCCTCATTTGTAATAGCCCCCAGAGTGGAAACAGCACACATATCCACCACCAGGAGAACAAATAAACGAGCTGTGACATTCTCATACAATGGAATGTTCTTCAGCACTAAAAAGGCACAGGCTACTGATCCACCCAACGGCAAGGATGAATCACGAAAACATTAAGCTGAGTGACAAAAGCCAGACACAAGAGACCACATATTATATGATGCCATTTACATGAAACAGACACAAATAACCTATGGTGATAAAAGTCAGAACAGCGGTTGCCTGTGGCGTGGAGCTTGGGGAGGGGCGGGAGGGACCTCTCAGGGGTGTTAGAAATGTTTTCCACCGGCCGGGGGTGTGGGGGGGGGGGGCAGCGGTGTAAAGGTTACACGCGGATATCGACATTTGTCGAAACTGATCAAGTTGTACACTTTAAGACCTGTGCATTTCACTGAAGGTAGATGATTCCTCAGTGAAGAACCACATGATGTGTTCAGATACTTGAACTTGTAGAAATAAAGTGAAGACAACCTTGAGTGAGTTATGGGAAAAATCACAGACAAGTGCTGGATGATGCTCTTACTCATATGTGGAATTTTCAAGAGCCAAACTTGTAAAAATAGAAAATAAAATGGTCATTCCCAGGGGATGGGAGGCAGGACAGCTGTCATGGAAGGGTACAAACTTGCAGTAAGTGATGAATAAGCCCTAGAGATCAAAGGCACAGTGCAGTGCATGCAGACAATACTATATGTATTATAGTCGTTGAACTTGCTGAGAGACTAGAACTTAATCATTTCCAACTACTCAAAAGAAAGGATAATTATGCATCATGATAGAGGTGCTATTATCACTACAACATAGAAATTTGTCAATGAACATACTGTATGCCTTAAATCTACACAACGCTATAGTCAAATATATTTCAAAAGATAGCAAATCAAATAAAGCAATGGCCTTATGAGTTATAAAGTAATGAGAAATGTGGACGCGGTGTTTTTTGTAAAGCTGCAGTATAACAGAAGACCTACTGAATGCCAGAAGCTCCACGTATATTTGCTCCAATATTTACAACCCTAAGAGTAGGTCTTACTATTCCCATTTTACAGATGAGCAAACTTGGGCTTGGAGCAGGGAAATCAAGGGCCCAGGCTATGCGGCTAGGTGGGTGCAGAGGTGGGGTTGGAACGCAGGTGCCTCAATTCAACGTCTGTCTTTCCCATCATCCCTTTCTGACAACCTGATGGGACTAACAGTCCCGTCCCTTCCGTGGGACTCACGTCAGGACCCTGGCTCCCTGGAGGGCAGGCCGGCCGGCCGGCGTGTGCTAAAAGCCTCTACCTGCAAGGGCTGCTTAGCACCTGTGTGGGTTTTGCCCTGTTACCCTCTTGCCAGAGGCCACTGCTCTAGCTCAGGTTCGACCCAGCCTACCGTCCGTCTTTGCTAAGTCTCTCTGAAGCCACGAGAAGCAGCCGGCCAGACCCGTGGGACATCAGGGCCGTGAAGCACACTCCTAGCCGCCTTGGGCAGAGACCACAGGCCAAGTGGCCACAGCCGGGAAAGCCAAGAGCCCGAGCAGGTCAGAGCAACGCCTCGGCTCCCTCACCTGGCGGGCTCGGACTTTCCACAACTGCGGGTCCCAAATAAACCACAAGTCCTACCTCTGCCCCTCTTTTCCTCACCGAACAGGTGGACACACCCTCAACAGACAGCCCTGGCTTTACATCTCTGGATCCAGTTCGCAGCAGTTCCCTGGGCGGTCCTCGGACCTCGGGGGAGAGGATCCGTATTTGAGGGCTATTCGAATTCTGAGAACTGGAATCTGGTTTAATCCTTTGCAGAACCGCATCTCACAGCACATCTGGAGAAATTGGAGCGGTTCTAGCTCCACTGGGGCCCGCCGCGGGGGTCTCTATTCAGGAGGGAATGGTCGGGGTGGGTCTGGCTTAGGAGGGGCCGCCGCAAAGCTGGGACGGAGGGGAGAGCGGGGTGGAAGAAAGGGTGGGACATTCCTGGACAAGATGTTTCTGGATCAGTGCCTGGCTTTGTAGTGAAAGCCTCTTGCAGAAGAAAAAACAAAAACAAAAAAGCAAAAACCAGGGCCAAGCTTGGCCACCTGTGCCGTTCCAACCGCAAAACTCCAAAAGTCCACCTTGGTTTGCCGTTTCCCCAGCGCACTAAACATAAAGGCACCGAGTAGGCATCGAAATACTGCCGAGTCCTCCGTGCAAATATTTTAACACGGAATCCGATCCCAGCAGTTTGGTCGGTCTGCCGACCTGGACATGCTTGCCACCTTTCTGCGAAATGGTACCCAGCACCCTGCGGGCCCGCATGGGGCGTCTGAGAGGTTGGCACAATGATGGCTTGCAACGAAAGCCCCAAAGGCTTCGGATCTCCCTGGGCAAAGGATGTGACGCCCCTCTCCGGACTCCCCCCGCCCCGGCCTCGATTCCTCCCCAGCTGAATTTCCATCCCTCCTGCCTCCCCGAAGCCTCCACCTTCTCTTACCTTAACTCTCGACCATCGGCTGAGACAGAGCAAGGCGAGCCGCTGGGGCTGCGCAAAGAGGTGCGTCTCGAATGCCAGAGCTGCCTGGCCCCCTTTAGAGCCGCTCAGTGCTGGCCCAAGGGGGACCCGGCGGTTCCGTGCCCTCCCCTCGCTACTCTCTAGCAGAGCCTATACGAGGCATTTCCTGCTAGCTATCTATTAAGAATGTGGAAAATGTACTCCAACGAGTCAATCGGGTTGGGCTCCTGCAGGAATGAGGAAAATAGGTAGTTCTTTTCTATTTCTTTCTTTTTGCATTAAAAAAAAAGCACTTAGCCATATTGTCTCTTCAGGTGGGCGGCCAACTGTTTGCCTGGAAACCACACACAGAGTAGGAGCATCTAAAGCAGCAGTGGTGGGGCTGGGATCGACTGATGTGCCTGGCAGTCTTGGGAAGGGAGAGGATCAATTCGGCTGGTCACTCGTTTCTTCCTCTGCCCCGTGGGAAGAGAAGGGGAGCCCAGCTCCCTAGGGTTCTGGACTTTTCTCAGGCTTCCGTGGGCCCCCGGAGGGGTTGAGGGCTTCTTTGAATCTGCAATAGATGAGGCAGATCAGGAATCCACTGGATGGAGGTTTGGAGCAAAGAAGTCCCAAGCCTCATTTCGACACATCTTCACTATTATGTCAATAAGTGGCAGCATCATTCAGACCCCAAAGCCTGGCTTTCTCCTTGGCTCCTCCCATTCTCTGTTTCTAGCATATTAATTTAACAGACATTTATTAAACACCTACTATATGCCAGGTGCTCTTCTGGGAGTTCTATACCATAGGGCACAAAACAGAGCAAACCCTTGTCTTTTCAGAATAAGCACACCCGCGTTTTGTGTGTGTGTGTGGTGGGGGTACATAGATGCGTGTGTGTCCTGTGGACTGTCAGGTGGAGTCAGTACTATAGCGAGAAGTGGAATCAGGGAAAAGAAGCCAGGACAGGCAATAGGAAGTGTCTCATTTACACAGGGCGGTCTCGAAAGAATTTTCTGATAAGATGACCCTTGAGCAGCACCCTGAGGGAACACCCTGTTAACACCTGCTCTCCTGATACGGGGGGAACCTCTGATGCAAAAGGTGAGATCACGCTCGGCCTGTTCACGGGTGGACGAGGAGGCTCACGTGGCTGGAAGGGGGAGCGAGGAGCGACAGGGCCACGGCACAGCGGGCCTCCCCGGCCACCCTTCGCCGGTGGACTTTTCCTCTAAGTGAGAAGGAAACCCATTGCAGAGGTTGGAGCATCCACACATCTTGAAACGCAAATCCTTCCAGCGCATTCCTATCTGCCCTCCGTGGCCACCTGGTCCAAACCGCCATCGCCATCGCTCCTCCTCGGGTCCCCTGCCACCTCACTGACTCTACTTCCATCATCTCTGATCTGTCATCCCAAGACATGCACAGTGACCATCTGAGAATGTGCATTAAGTCCTGTCCCTCCTCGTTGACTAACTTCTAGTGGCTTCTTCCTGAAAACAGGAAACCTAGTGGCTTCTTCCGGGCCGGCCCCTGCCTTGTTCTCTGTCCTCATCCGTTACCACCTGTCCCCTTCGCTCCCCTCCAGCCCCCCTGACTCCGCAATGGGCCTCCAACAGGCTAAACACCTTGCTGTCTATTCGGGCTCCTCCACGCTCATCCCCAGGGGCCCTCCCCACTCGCCCTCCCCTGCATTTAAACCTCAGCTCAGCCACTACCTCCGAGAAGCCTTCCCTAACGGTCCCGTCCAAGCCAACCTGTCCTCTTCCCCTGCTTCCTAGTTCTTCGTGGCTCTTTCCACCGCTTGACATCGTGTTGCAGTCAGTCGCCCCTTCTAAAACCATGCCTGGAATAGAGTAGGGGCTTGGTAACCCTTTGTGGAATGAGTGAATGAATGAATGAATGAATACCGAAGGAGAGAGAAATTATTCAGATATTCACACAAATAAAGGGACAACTGCAAGAGTTCCCGTTGTGGCTCAGCGGGTTACAAACCTGACTAGTATCCATGAAGATGCGGGTTTGATCCCTGGCCTCACTAAGAGGGTTAAGCCTCTGGCGTTGCTGTGGCTGTAGTGTAGGCCGGCAGCTGCAGCTCCGGTTCGACCTGGAGACCCCAAGACCCCTAGCTTGTGAACTTCCATATGCCACGGGTGTGGCCCTAAAAAGAAAAACAAACAAAAACAACCCCCCCCCCAAATAAACAGACAGCTGCAATGGTGAGGAATCCACGTCTGGTCCCGGGAGCCTCTGATAAGGGAACCTGACTTCGTCATGGAAGGCAGGGTCGTGTTCCGAGTGGAAATTAAGCTTGAGTGGAGATCGGGGAGGCGGAGAAGGCGGTAAGCATGAGAAGAGGGAAGGGACGACTGTTCCAGGCCGAGGATAAGGCGTGTGCAGAAGCCCTGCGGCAGGAGAGGCCCCGGCGAATCTGAGTAACAGGCAAAAAGGAATGCAGGCGTGAGAGCGCAGTGCAAGGGGAGCTGGAAGGGGAGGCAGAGGTCAGAGCAAGCCCGGCTTCGCGGGCCCTATGGAAGAATTTTGCCTCTTTCTTAAGAAGAGGAAGCAGCTATTAATCGGTTTCACAGAGATAGGTGCTGAGGAGGGTGGGGAAGCAGGGAGGGACGTGACCTAATCAGATATGCATTTGGAAAACGCGAGTCTGGCTGCAGTGTAGACAAAGCATAGAGGGAACCATGCCGTGTAGTAGAAAAAAAATTGTTTTGGGGAAATAACTATTAACAAAATAATAATAAAATAAAAAAAAAAGCAAAGAGGGAGCACGAGGCCGTGAACAGACCGCTTAGAGGGCAGCTCACTTTGTCTAGGGGAGAGATGATGGCAGCTGTACCTGGGGGTTGAGGCGAGACCAGAGAGAAGGGGGTGGATTCAGGATCTGTTTAGAAAATAAGATCCACAGAGTTGACAGCGAATCGGAGACACGGAATGAGGGGTCTTGAGGGTAGTGCCTAGCTTTGGGGGTTGTGTGACTTGATCGCTTAGTATGTCTTCCACTGAGCTATGGAAAATCACAAGCATGTCTTCTTCAGGAAATAAACATTTCTGTTTGAACATGCTCATTTTTTTTCTTTTTGGGCCACATCTATAGCATGTGGAGGTTCCTGGGCCAAGGATTGAACCCGTGCCACAGCAGTGACCCAAGCCACTGCAGTGACAACACCAGATCCTTAACCCACTGAGCCACAGAGGAGCTCCTGAACATGTTGATTCTGAGGAATCTTAGAGGGGATGACAGTAATCAGAGGGAGAGAGAGCCAAGATGGGGATACGATGTGGGAAATGATGTTATACAGATGCCCGTTGAAGCCTTGTTGCTCTTACTCACCCTGGGAGAACAGAGAGAGACATTAAGAAGAACTAAAGCACCTTAAAAAATAAGGGAGGAGCATGTTCATTGCGGCGCTATTCACAATAGCCAAGACATGGAAATAACCCAAATGTCCATCGACAGACGATTGGATTAGGAAAGTGTGGTATATATACACAATGGAATACTACTCAACCATAAAAAAGAATGACATAATGCCATGTGCAGCAACATGGATGGAACTAGAGACTCTCATACTGAGTGAAATAAGTCAGAAAGAGAAAGACAAATACCATATGATATCACTTATAACTGGAATCTAATATACAGCACAAATGAACCTTTCCACAGAAAAGAAAGGCATGGACTTGGAGAATAGACTTGTGGCTGCCGGCGGGGGGGAGAGGGAGGGAGTGAGGGGGAGAGGGAGGGAATGGGAGGGATGCAAACTATTGCTCTTGGAATGGATTTACAATGAGATCCTGCTGTGTAGCATTGAGAACTATGTCTAGATACTTACATCGCAACAGAACAATGGGAGGAAAAAGAATGTATACATGTATGTGTAACTTGACTCCCCTGCTGTACAGTGGAAAAAAAAAATAAGGGAGGAGTTCCCACTGTGGCTCAGTGGGTTAAGAATCCGACTGCAGCAGCTCCGGTCACTGCAGAGATATGGGTTTGATTCCTGGCCTGGTAGAGTGGGTTAAAGGATCTAGAGCTGCCACCACTTTGGCAAAGGTGGAAGCTGCAGCTTGGATTCAACTCCTGGCCCAGGAACTTCCATATGCCAAGGGTGGAGCCATAATTTTTTTTTTTTTTGTCTTTTGTCTTTTTAGGGCGGCACCCATAGCATATGGAGGTTCCCAGGCTAGGGGTCAAATTGGAGCTGCAGCTGCCAGGCTACGCCACAGCCACAGCAACTCGGGATCCGAGCCACGTCTATGACCTACACCGCAGCTCACAGCAACGCTGGATACTTAACCCACTGAGCAAGGCCAGGGATCGAACCCACAACCTCATGGTTCCTAGTTGGATTCGTTTCCGCTGTGCCACGACGGGAACTCCCCATAAAATTTGTTTAAAAGGGAAAAAAAAGGACCAAGACCTGCTTGTGTAACCACAACATTTATGGGCCAAGTCAGAGCGATGAGCCGGCAAACACGACTGAGAAGAAGGTAGGATAAACATCGGGAGCGCGTCGGATTCCCACAGCCCAAAGAAGAACGTGTTTCAAGAAGGTGAGTCAAATGCCGCTGAGAAGTGGGAGAATCTGATGCCTGAAACATTTCTATTGGATGCAGTAGCCTGGAAATCGTAAGTGACTTTAGTGAGAGATGTTTGCTGGAGTGAGGAGGCCAGCGGCAGGCTCCCGCAGGATGAGAGAAGAGTTTTGACAATTCGAAGAGTATGTTGCCGGAGTTTGGAGGTGAAAGAGAGCGGAAAGATAGAGCAGAATCGAGGAGTGGGAGTGGGAGGGCTGGAATGACTTCACTGTTCCTTTTTTTCCCCTTTTTGGCCACACTGTGGCCTGTGTAAGTTCCTGGGCCAGGGATTGAACCCACACCACAGCAGTAACCAGAGCCCCAGCAGGTCCTCAACCTGCTGAGCCACCAGGGAACTCCACTGTTCCTTTTTCTAGAAGGGATAGATTTCAACATGATGCAAGGCCAGTGGGAAGGATCCAGTTAAGAGCAAGAGGTTGAATATACTACAAAAGTAGGTATTATTATAATGTAAAATATTGGAGGAAGCAGGAGAGGATGGGATCAAAGTCCAGGTAGAAGAATTGGCTTTAACTATAAGAAGGGGTTGTTCTGTTGCGAGAGGAGGAAAGGGGCAGAAGAGGGTCCCAGACATTCAGAGTTTATAACCTTGGCACCTGCGGTCATGATTTACTTATTTTCAGTCGTAGGGGACCTGGGCTAGGAGGCAAGGGATCTTGACTCCCTCCCCCCCACTGTAAAGTTTTATTGAAGGATAGTTGATTTACCATGTTGTGAGAGTATCTCGACTCTTGTATGGGATCTTCCCCTAAATAGATTCACAGACTTGGGGGAGTTACTTCTCATTTCTTTGCCTATTTTTACTTTTGAAGTGGGGGGGGCAGCATGTGGAAGTTTCTGGGCCAGGGCTCAAACTTGTGCCAGTGCAGTGACCCAAACCACTGCAGTGACAAAACCAGATCCTTAACCTGCTGCGCCACCAGGGAACTCCTCTTTGCCCATTTTTAAAGGGAGAGTGCTCTATTAGATGATCTCGCTGGTTCCTCACAGCTGTGCTTATTCTAAGTAAATCAAGAGAATGTGAAAGTCAAAATAGTAGAAAATTGACCTGAAGTTTTTTTGTTTTTGTTTTTGTCTTTTTAAGGCCACACTCAAGGCACATGGAAAGTCCCCAGGCTAGGGGTCGAATCGGAGCTGTAGCTACTGGCCTACACCACAGCCACAGCAATGCTGGATCCGAGCCTCATCTGCAACCTACACCACAGCTTAAGGCAACGCCGGATCCCCAACCCACTGAGCGAGGCCAGGGATCAAACCCACATCCTCATGGATCCTAGTCGGGTTCGTTTCCACTGCATCACATGGGAACTCCTGGAGTGTTTATTTTTATTGTTTTCAAGTGCAGGGCTCACTTCCAGTTCAAGGTAATGGATGTAGCGCATGTATTTAATCTCATCTTCCCTTCAAGTCCCACTAAAATGCCTGAAGAAATATAAAAATAAGAACAAATCCAGAGGCAGTCCTGTCGTGGCTCAGTGGAAGCGAATCCGACTAGGAACCATGAGGTTGCAGGTTCGATCCCTGGCCTCGCTCAGTGGGTTGGGGATCCGGCGTTGCCATAAGCTGTGGTGTAGGTTGCAGATGAGGCTCGGATCCAGCATTGCTGTGGCTGTGGTGTAGGCCAGTAGCTACAGCTCCGATTCGACCCCTAGCCTGGGAACCTCCACATGCCACAGGTGCGGCCCTGAAAAGACAAAAAAAAAAAAAAACCAACAAAAAACAAGAACAAAATACAGAGCAGTGCTAGAAAGCCAGAAAAGGTATCAGACTAGAGACGCGTAATGCTAATAGTTGTTCAGCGCTTTCAGTAGACCGGCTACTGCACTAAATCATTTACATGTATTAAACTGTTTAAATAATTCTATAAGGAAGGCACTTTTATTACCCAATTCAAAAATAAGTTGACAGAGGTTAGTTAAGAGTTTGCCCCAGCCGGGCAGTCCGGACTCTTACGCCACTGTTACATGACCTTTCAGAAACAATAGGATATTTCCAGAAATTATACCATGGACCCCACACCAGAGAAGGATATTGGGGAAATGATTATGAATCTCCCAAATAGAGCCCCCGAAATGCTCCGAATTCGCAGGGGCGGGGAGCCAAAGCGAGTCACGGAAGAGCCAGCCGAGAGGTTGACTACGATCCTCGTGTGCGACGCGTCCCGACCATCCATCCTCACAGCGCTGTCACATTGCGAGAGGAAACCTACCAGGTGAAGGGCGACTCCAAACCAAGGGACCAAAACACAGCCCTCTAGTCCCTCACGTGAATGGTCCATCACCAGACGTCCAAGGACAACCAGCGGCACGAGAGACAAACACCAGGATGAGCAAGACCACGGACTTCTGAGGGAAGAGCTAATGCGGAACACGGATGAGACCTCTCGTGTCTTGCGAGATGACCCAGAGAACACGGTACCCCTCGAACAAGAGCAGTCTGCTAAGAAGAGGTGCTCAGAGGCCGAGGCCGAGAGAGTCACAAACGGGAAACCACTGTTGAAATAAAGCAGGTCAATCGCCATGGGCACATTTGAAAACGCTCTTAGGAGCTTGGAAGCCAAGTCGTGGCAATCCGTGGGACAGACTCTGGAGTACAAGGGAGTATTTCACATTTTTAAAGGTTTCAGATCAGTAGGGAACAGGTGGATGAATTAATTGATGGTATCCAGACAACTGGCTCTGCATTCAGAAACCAACTAACTTCGAGGCGTGTCTTAAACTCAGTTATCTCCTTTCTCTCCCTCCTCAATTTCGCCATCTCTCCTGGATCACTATTCAGATATGCCCACGTATCTCCCACTAGTAACACCCCACTCACCTCCATGTCCATTCTTTTGTCCCCCTTCACAGCAACGCTTTTCGAACCCATGCTCGGTCCATGGTAGTTCACTATATTTCTCACCTTTCCTTTCCCTCCCAAACCCAGTCTAGGGGGCATCCATTCTCATCACTTCAATGTTTCTGCTCCTTTTTTTTTTAAGGGCCGCAACATGGCATATGGCGGTTCCCAGGCTAGGGGTCGAATCGGAGCTCCAGCCGCTGGCCTCCACCACAGCCACAGCAATGCAGGATCCGAGCCATATCTGCAACCTACACCACAGCTCACGGTCATGTCGGATCCTTAACCCAGTGAGCGAGGCCCACGGATACTAGTCCTCATGGGTACTAGTTGGGTTCGTTACTGCTGAGCTACAACAGGAACCCCAACAATGTTCTGATTTATGACAAGGTCACAGCAAGTCACCGTGAACACTGTTCATCTGTGCAAACCTCCAGAGAGACTGATAACACCATTGATCTTTGCTTAATTTAAAAACAAAACTAAACTCTATCAAACTAAAGAATGTCAATCGATAGGGAGGCAACGCCAAATTCTCTGACAGGTAGAGCCTGCAGCTATTAAATAAGCAAGGTTTTCTGGGTGGAGGGGGATATTTAAAGTATTTATGAAAAATGTATTATGGTTCGTGGTAGGGAATGAAACACATGGCCCTCCTCTCCTCCTTTGTAAATGAATTTCGATTCCCATAATCTAAATTCACAGGACCGAAATAGCCAAAGTGTTACTCAAATCTTTTCCTCTCATATTTATACAGTAAAACTAACACATCCATGAAGACTGCGTTACCTAAGATGCGTGTCTCCTTGCAGTGGTTGACAGCACAGCAGGTGCGTTCATTGCAGTTGTGTTAACTATCAATGTCGATCAACACATGATCAATTTAGTTTCGGGTGTCACCATCATGATAAGTGCCCTCCTTCTCCTCCCATTCTTGTCATGCCCAATACTTCCGCCTCTTCTTCACAGGAAAGGTATGTGAGCTTTTCCTGACTCCATGCCCCCCCCCACCTGCCCATGGAAAGGGGATCATGGCTTCTTTGTGGCCCCACTGCTTCCAAGCCAGACTTCTCTCAAGACTGGCAGCACCAGCAAGCACCTGAGAGCTTGTTAGAAATGCAGAATCTTGTTCCCTGGTGGCTCAGCGGGTTAAGGATCTGGCGTTGTGACTACTGTGGTTTGGGTCACTGATGTGGCATGGATTCGATCCCTGGCCCAGGGAACTTCCACGTGCTGTGCGTGCAGCAAAAACAAACAAACAAAAAACCCAACAACCAAACAAGCAAACAAAAAACCTGAGAAGTCCAGAATCTCAGGCTCTACCCCAGACCTACTGAATCACAACCTCTCTGGGTGGGGCCCACTGTTTTAACTAGTTTTTCAGGTTTTTCATGCTAAAATTTAAGAAGCACTGACCTAGGGGCACTTGACCAGAGCCTCATCAATCCCTGGGTACAAATGAAGTCACATTTACACCACTATCCAAATGACACTAGCTCCCTTGGGCACCCACATTTGCAGGACTCCGCAGTCCTTTCCAGGTCAATCCCTCCTCTACAAAGTATTTTGGGGAGTCCCTGGGGTGTTCACACATGCTCCAGAGCTGATGAGCGGCGCTGTTCACTTCTGCCATGCTCAGTCTTCACTGATGGAGGCAACTTTCAAGCTGATGGTTTTGCATAATCCAGTCCACCAAGTGAGCAAAAGAACAGGCTGTGTCTTGGCCTGGTGGAGTGAGATATGGGTAACTGCTGGTTGCAGTGTAAGGCTAAACCCGATGTTAGCTGCCCTACAACTTGCACTGATCAACTGAATTGCCCTGCAAAAGGCAACTTGCTTGCATCTCTCCGATTGAAACAGCCTACTCAAGGGTTTTGACCTGCAATTATCCTCTCCTCTCGTGCACATCCATTTTTGTACAGCATCCCATCACCATAAAACATGATATATACAGATATATATATATACACACACACATGCATGCTGATATATACAGATACATGATATATATAGGTGTATATACACCTATATATGTCCATTTTATTTTTTTAAAATTTTGGGGGGCTGTCCCTGTGGCATACACATACAGAAATTCCCAGGCCAGGGATCAAACCCGAGAGACAACACTGATGATGCCCAATACTTAACCACTAGGCCATCAGGGAACGCCCTGTATATTCCAACTTTTAAGAAAACACTTGAGGTTCTGGTCTGGCATGTAAGAACCTTGGGTGTCACACTCCATCCTACCAATAGGTAAAAAGCAAAATAAACTGAAAACTCGACGACTCTTCCTAGATTCCCAAGAGAAGTGAGGTCACAGGGCAAACTGCTGCCCCCAACTTCAAGAGACTGACAAGGGAACACAGAGAATCGCAACTTCCTGGATCAGAAGCCACTGAGGGAGGCAGTGCCTGGACAGGAAACTCTCAACTGTAATCGACAAATTGCTGGAGGCTCGATCCGGGCCAGTATGAGAGGGAAGGTGTTCCCGGGGAGCCCAGTCCTCAGTGACCCCCCACAGTTGATGAGTTTTAGCTCTGGGGATTTGTCCAGGCTCTCATGGTAAATGTCTGAGAAAAATTCTCCTCATGCTGCCGACAGAGAGAGGGGAAGAAGAGCCATTTGGGAAGACACCAGGGCGCCGGTTTTTTTTGTAATAAGGTCTAACCCTCAAGAGAAACTAGTTGACCAGATCCTAACCCACTGGGGTTTTTAGTGGAGCCTAACTGACCTGAGGGAAAGGAGATACCCAACTCCAGCCCCCTCTAACCATACTGTCCCACTTAAAGGGGAGAAGCATTTGTGAGTTTCACAGTCCAGAGGTCTAGACTCACTAAAAGACTGAGGCCTTGGAGTTCCCTTCGTGGCTCAGCGGTTAACGAATCCAACTAGGAACCATGAGGCTGTGGGTTCAATACCTGGCCTTGCTCAGTGGGTCAAGGATCCGGTGTTGCCGTGAGCTGTTGTGTAGGTTGCAGATGCAGCTCAGATCCCACATTGCTGTGGCTGTGGTGGAGGCTGGCAGTTGGAGCTCCGATTAGACCCCTAGCCTGGGAACCTCCATATGCCGAGGGTGCAGCCCTGGAAAAGACAAAAAAAAAAAAAAAAGACTGAGACCTAATCATAGGACTGTAGAATGTATACCACTATCCACCAGTTCCTTTCACCTCCTACATCATGTGCAGATTTCAAGAAAAAAAAAAAATTGTGAGGCCTACTAAGACAAAATACACAACTTGAAGAGACAGAGCAAGCATCAGAAAGGGATGTTGGAATTAGCAAACCAGGAACTTATTTTATTTTTGCCCCCCGCCCCACCACTAGCATGCAGAAGTTCCCAGGCCAGGGGTCCAACTCCAGCCACAGCAGCAACTCAAGCCACAGCAGTGACAACGCTGGATCCTTAACCCACAGCACCACCAGGGAACTCCAAGGAATTTAAAACTACTATGATTAAGATGCCAAGGGCTTTACAGGATAACACAAACACTGTGCCAGAACAGGTGCACGAGGAGTTCTCCTGTGGTGCAGAGGGTTAAGGATCCGGCATTGTGGCTGCCATGGCACAGGTTTGATCCCTGGCCCATGCTGTGGGCACAGCCAAAAAAAAGAACAAGTGGGCCAGGTAAGCAGAGAGGTGGAAATTCTAAGAACCAAAAAGAAATGCTAGCGATCAAAAGCACTGTAACAGAAATGGAGGAGACTTTGATGGGTTTTAACAGACTGAGTACAGCTGAGGAAAGAATCTCTGAGCTTGAGGATATCTCAGAAACCTCCAAAGCTGAGAAGCAAACAGAAACAAAGCCTGGGAAAAGACAGAATATCCAAGGACTATGGGACAATACAGAAGGTGTAATAGGCACATAATGAAAATAGCAGAAAGGAGCAGAAGAATTATTTGAAACAATAGTGATTGAGCATTTCCCCAAATTAACGTAAGACATCAACTCACAGATCCAGAAAGCTCCAGAAATGGGTTAAGGATCTCACATTGCCTTGAGCTGTGGTGTAGGTCACAGACACAGCTCGGATCTTGTGTGGCTGTGGCTGTGGCCTAGGCTGGCAGCTACAGCTCTGATTATACCCCTATCTTGGGAACCTCCATATCCTCCATATGTGGCGGGTGCGGCCCTAAAAAGCAAATTAAAAAAAAAAAAAAGAATGGATAAACAATGCGGCCCTGCTGTATAGCACAGGGAACAATATCAAGTGTCTTGGAATAGAACATGATGGGAGATAATACGAGAAAAAGAATGTATAAGGCGTTCCCCTTGTGGCGCAGCAGAAAGAAACCTGACTAGTATCCATGAGGATGCAGGTTCAATCCCTGGCCTTGCTCAGTGGGTTAACCAACTGTGCCACCAGGGAACTCCTAGGAAGCCATTCTTTTTTTTTTTTTTTCTTTTTAAGGCCACACCTGTGGCAGATAGAAGCTCCGGGGCTACTGGTTGAAACAGAGCTGCTGCTGAGGCCTAGGCCACAGCCACAGCCAAACGGATCTGAGCCGCATCTGTGACCTACACCACAGCTTATGGCAACTCGGGATCCTTAATCCACTCAGTGAGGCCAGGATCAAACCTGCATCCTCCCAGATACGTCAGGTTCTTAACCTGCTGAGCCACAATGGGAACCCCTAAAAATTCATTCTTTGTTTTTTTTGTCTTTTTGTCTTTTTAGGGCTGCACCCGTGGCATATGGAGGTTCCCAGGCTAGGGGTCAAATCAGAGCTACAGCTGCCAACCTACACCACAGCCACAGCAACGCAGGATCCGAGCTGCGTCTGCAACCTACACCACAGCTCACGGCAACAGGCAATCCTTAACCCACTGAGGGAGGCCAGGGATTGAACCCGCGACCTCATGGTTCCTAGTTGGATTTGTTAACTGCTGTGCCATGACGGGAACTCCCTAAAAATTCGTTCTTGATTATTCTCTTGCCCTCAATCCCCATATCCACTCCATCAGCAAATGCTATCACCTCTCCCAGCAAATTATACCCAGAATGAATGCCATCATTTCTCCCCATCTCTACCGCTATTCGATTCATAGGCACTGCCATCACCTCTCACCTGGACCCCCGAGTGGTCCCTTTAGGGCCGCCCCTTTCCTCCATTGTTCATCCTCCTCTCAGCGGTCAGCATGGTCCTTCTGAAGCAGAAAGCGAATCACGTCACTCCTTTGCTTAGGAGCTCCAAAGGCTTTCTTTTGCAGAGTCTGTTTGCAACAGTGGGTTTTTCTGTGTTGGCAATTACTTATTGAGTAATAGGGGACTGCTGTTGAGCTAACACAGAAATTATGCCAGTTATCACGCTGTTTCCCTAGCATGGTAACATTTTGAAGTGACCAACTTCATTGCTGTTAAAAAGGCCTAAGAAGGCCTTAGCAGAGTTCCCGTCATGGCTCAGTGGTTAACGAACCCGACTAGCATCCATGAGGACACGAGTTTGATCTGCCTCACTCAGTGGGTTAAGGATCTGGCATTTCCATGAGCTGTGGTGTAGGTCACAGATATGGCTCGGATCCCGTGTTGCTGTGGCTGTGTCGTAGGCCAGCAGCTGCAGCTCCGATTCAACCTCTATCCTTGGAACCTCCATATGCCTCAGGGGCGGCCCTAAAAAGACCAAGAAAAAGGGGGGCGCTGAGGGGGCCTTAACAATATACCAAGACCCTAAGCAAAAAGCAGGATATCTGCAGAGAGAAGCTCCTTTAGTACTGGTGTGGCTAGTTCAGTGCTTTCGGTAGTAGCTACGGTAAGTTATCCATCAAAGCTGTGAATGCAGAGGAGGTACTGCAAAGGCATTTCTCCCAAGGTAAAATGATGAAAAACAAAGTCTATGTCCTGAATCATTTCATTTCGGTGAGGATGGTCTTTATTAGACCCGAGTGTCCTGAAGGCACACATCTTAGAGGAAGAAGCTGACCCAGGGTTTAAGACTGTGGAGGATTAACTAGCTGGGATTCAGGTCATAAATACCAGAGAAACATAACCCCATTATTATTATCCCTGGAATTGGTGTTTCCTTCTTTCTTTCTTTCTTTCTTTCTTTCTTTCTTTCTTTCTTTCTTTCTTTCTTTCTTTCTTTCTTTCCTTCTTTTTTTTTTTGGAGGGGGGTTCACCTGAGGTGTACAAAATTCCTGGGCCAGGGATCAAGCCTGAGCCACAGCAGTGACAACACCAGATCCCTAACCTATGCACCACAAGGGAACTACCAAGACCTATAATTTTTAGCACAAATTTTTCAGAATGTTAAATTTTTCCGAGGTATTTTTTTTTCTCTTTTGTCTTTTCTAGGGCCACACCCGTGGCATATGGAGGTTCCCAGGCTAGGGGTCTAATCAGAGCTGTAGCCGACAGCCTACACCACAGCCACAGCAACTCCAGATCCGAGCCGTGTCTGCAACCTACACCCCAGCTCATGGCAACACCGGATCCTTAACCCACTGAGCGAGGCCAGGGATGGAACCAGAAACCTCATGGATACTAGTTGGGTTCATTTCCTCTGAGCCACAGTGGGAACTCCCTCAGCTTAAATCTGATCCCCGGCCTGGGAACTCCATGTTCTGCAGGGGTGGCCAAAACAGAGAAAAAAATATGTATCGATTCGACTTAAAAAAAAAATGCACAACCTGAAAGTTGAGAGTTAAGTTTTATTTGGGGCAAAATTAGGACTTAAACCTGGGAGACAGCATCTCAGGTAGCCCTGAGAAACAGCTCCCAGGAGGAGGGGGCGGAGCTAGGATTTATAGGAGTTTTCGCAACAAAGGGCTGGTGGCAGAACAAAAGAGTTCTGAGCTCACTGAAATCATTCCTTTGATATGCAACTGAATTTTCACAGGCTGCAGGCCCACTGGCTCTCACACTTGGAGGCGGCTGCATTCGCAGATGACTGAAATTCTGCCCCAAGAGGCAGGGGAGATAATATCAGTTTATGTGATAAAGGGGGGGGGGGTGCAGACAGGCACACATTTTACAGAAGTGTGTTGCTGGTCTCCTGAAGGTCACTACCAGTCTCAAGGAGCAGACAGCACCAGGAAGGATTCTAGTGTTTTCCTAGATATGAGGAGATGCAAGAATTGGGCTCATAAAAGCTTCTCCTCAAAATATCTGACTCTCTGAAGACCTGTTCTTCCAGTCTCCCAGAGCACAGAGCACCTCCCTCCTGGTCTCCACCCTGAGTTCTGCTCAGCGGGGGCTGCGGGTTCGCAGCTGCAGTGGCTCAAGATTTAATCCATGTAGAGGCGGATGAAAAATGCCAAACTGCAGGAGTTCCCGTCGTGGCGCAGTGGTTAACGAATCCAACTAGGAACCATGAGGTCGAGGGTTCGATCCCTGGCCTTGCTCAGTGGGTTAAGGATCGGTGTTGCTGGGAGCTGTGGTGCAGGCCGGTGGCTACAGCTCCGATTCGACCCCTAGCCTGGGAACCTCCATATGCCACGGGAGCAGCCCTAGAAAAGGCAAAAAGACCAAAAAAAAAAAAAAAAAAAAGCCAAACTGCAGTTCCCATGTTGGGGTTCCCTGATGGCCTAGCAGTTACGGATCTGGCATTATCACTGCTGTGGCATGGGTTTGATCCCTGGCCCTCCCAGGAACTTCATGTCTTGGGCGTGGCCAAATGTGTGTGGGGGGTGTGTTGTCTATCTCCCCTCCAATTCCCCCTTGTTCATTCCTGTATTCCCAGGCCTAAAACAATGTTTGGGCCATAGTCTGTATTCACTGAATGAACATACTAACTGGTACTTCTGAAAATTTTATAAGCAGACTCCTAATTGCGTGGGACTCAGACATGGAAAGTTCTAAGATTTGCAGGCCTGCTTTCTTCCTTTCTTTTTTTTTTTTTTAGGGCTGCTCCTGCGGCATACGGAAGTTCCCAGGCTAGGGGTCGAATCGGAGCTGCAGCTGCAGATGAGGGGTAGCAGCACGTCCCAGGTTGAGGCTTGTGTGGAGGTGCCGGGAGTGAGAGACCAAGGTGATGGCCGAGTGACTGAAAAGCCCTGCACTGGGGAGAGTTCTGGGAGGAGGCTGGCGAGGCCCGACAAGATCGCCCAGAGCCTTGTGTGCAGAAAGGTGTTTGAACTTTAAGTGCTACCGGGACATTTTGATAGAAAGCCATCAGGGCACTGGGGGCAGTAACTGTGGTACAAGTGGCTGTGGGAAGAAGTCTTCAGATGGCGGGTGTGTTTGGAGTCTGAGGATGTAGAGGCGAAGGAGAGCAAGTGAAGCAGACTCATGGATGTGGTGTGTGGACAGTTGGCTGCTGAGGTGGGAGGCCTGGGGGAAGAACGGGATCATTTATTTCAATATTGAAATCACCAAGAATGGGGGTTCCCTGGCGGCTTGGTGGGTTAAGGATCCGGCGTTGTCACTGCTGTGGCATGGATTTGCTACCTGGCCCCGGGAACTTCCGCCTGCTACAGGTGAGCCCCCCGCCCCCCCCCCCCCCGCCCGCCAAAGAAAAAGAAATCACCAAAAATGATGACGAGGTAATGGTAAAGCCAATGACCTTCTTCAAATAAATGGGAGTGTGCCAGTGTGTCCATAAAATAAACCCACTCATTCAACAACTATCTGAGCCCCTATTATGTGCCAGGCACTGTGCTAGGCTCTAGAAGTGGTATTGCTGGACAACTGCCCCATTCTGGGGGAGGATGTCTTATGGCAAAACAGCTCGCAGCTGCCATTTGAGGAGGGTCCATGTCTAATGCTGCCTTTATTCTCAAAGCCCCCTCCTCACTTCATCTAGTGTATTACTAGATACACACTGGCCCAATCTATACTTGCTAAATAGATACTTTAGTGAACGTAAACACACCGAACCAATAGCCTAACACTACTAATATCTTAAGATGGTAATCAATACGCTCCCAGTAAAAAGCACTGAAGTGATATGCAAATTATTACCCCCGTCCATAATTTCCTAAGAATTGCCTGAAAACCAAAGCTTCTCTTATTTAGAGACAATTTTTAGTATCATTTTTTTTGTATTTTGTCCTTTTAGGGCCGCACCTGTGGCAGATGGGGGTTCCCAGGCCAGGGGTCAAATCGGAGCTCCAGCTGCCAGCCGACGCCCCAGGCACAGCAACTCGGAATCCGAGTCACGTCTGCGACCTACACCACAGCTCACGGCAACGCCGGATCCTTAACCCACTGAGGCCAGGGATTGAACCCGCAACCTCATGGCTCCTAGTCGGATTCGTTATCCACTGCGCCACGGCGGGAACCCCCCTAATTTTTAAATAAAGAATGAGCTCAAGCTATCACATTTTCAAACTTTTTAAAAATTAAGTATGCATTTATTAGTTCATTATGTAAGCATTTTTTTGAATTTTTGACATGTGCAACATTGTGTTGGGAACCTTTTACAAGATATAAAAGAATTTTAGATATCTATTCTTGTGCAGTTTATATTAGAGCTTGGACTTTTTTCCTCTTTTTTTGAACTGAGGAATTATTATTATTATTTTAATAGTTATTTCCCCAGCATTTTCAAACTTTTAAGTGAGACATATAGTTGAGTCTAGAAATTTTTACACTCAAGTGTTGCAGGTTTATCATTATTATTGTCTAATTTTTATGAAAAAGCTGGAAATGGCAAATCAATAAATGCTTTCTTCTTAGACTTTGACTCTTCCAACATTATCAGTGCTATTTCAGCTGCTGCTTTCTTTATCTAGCCTGAAAGCGCTACGGACAACTAGAACATAAACACAAGCCCACCTGCAGAGGCTGTGTGAGCGTATGGTATAGGGCATTACTGTAACATCAGTATCCTCTTGATTCCAAATGAACAGATCTGAACACCTAAAACGAAACTTTAAACTATTGTTTCTCTCAAGCCATCAATTGCTCAGATAATCCCAAGAATTTAGGCGATTTGCAGTATCAAATCATGATTTTAGAAAGGAATAATTTTAACATTTTTTTCCTCACATCAGGTTGTATTTCACTTAGAGAGATATGAAGAAAGTCAGATAAATGAAGTGTGGTAAGAAGCAAAAATAACTTGAGCCAAAGGATTTTAAATGAAGAGAAGTGACTGTCTTAAAAAAAAAAAAAAGCATGCAGTTTATAAATCTGAGACTCACTCAGTAAGGAAAAAGCAATGGATAAGCATACTGACAAATACTCACAAAGGGCAGATTTATAAGCTTTCTACTTGGCTTCTAAAGCCAGGGCATTGCTCAAACTAATTAAGAGTGCTTCTCCACATTGAGAAAGGTGTATTCAGAAAATGAGCTAACTCCCACCTTTTCTCCAAGCCTCAGAATCACCAAAAAATTCATAGCAGGAAAAGATTCCACTCTAAAAAGGAAGAAGTTGTGGCTTCCAAATGGGCCAGATTTGGCAACCTGCTTTTAGGAGCCCAGAGTTATCATTACTCGGGAAGGAAAAGAGATCCTTGGAACAAATCGATCCAATTTTGCTGTCAAGTTTCTTTTGCAGAAAGCAGTAGATTTCAAAGATTTCATGAACATTGGCAAGACCAGTAGTATTCTTACCTTCTAACATGGAGTTTCAATACATTAACTGATATTTCTATAAAGGAGAGACTTAAGGAGCTGTGCTTGTAGGAACTGTCAGGTAACTGTTGAGCACTGCTGTGCTTATAATCCACCCCCCCCCCCATTTTCATTGTCTTTTGATAATAGGATGTGCTGTTGCTTCACAGTAAATTCCCTTCTCAGGACCAACAGAACCTGACTACTTAGAAAACAGGTGTGTGTGCTTCATGACTCTTAGTATCTACTCATCAACATCACCTCCTAAGCTAGTCACCATTTTATAGTCCCTTGTGACTTTCGCTTCCAGGGTGCTGATATAAAAAAGGCTAAGTATTTGATATCAACCAAATTCGTGAACAGGGGAAAAGAAGTTAGAATGAGAACAGCCTCCCTTTAATAGCCTTAGAGCTGGGGAGTTCCTGTTGTGATGTGGCGGAAATGAATCCGACTAGGAACCCTGAGGTTGTGGATTCGACCCCTGGCCTCGCTCAGTGGGTTATAAGGATCGGTGTTGCCATGGGCTGTGTCGTATAGGTTGTAGATGTGGCTTGGATCCTGCATTGCTGTGGCTGTGATGTAGGCCGGCAGCTACAGCTCCTATTAGAACCCCAGCCTGGGAACCTCCATATGCCGAGTGCAGCCCTAAAAGGCAAAAAAAAAAAAAAAAAAAAAAAGCCTCCATTTGTGTGCGGAAGATAAAGCATTCTTTCCCTTTCATTTAGAAAACCAATAAATTCCCCAATGAGTTGTGGTAAAATACAATAAATATGGTGTTTAAATGCTTCTGGTTTATCTTTAAAGGGTTTGCATCTTTTCTGTTTTAACTTTCTTCACTTTTTTTTTAACTGGTTTATCCCTGTGAGAAGCCTAAAGACTTTTAGTAGATGCCAGACGTCAACTGAAAAGTTCTCAGCGAGCGGGCTTAAAGCACAAAAGCTCTTTTCTGTCTAAAGAGGGTCACGATTACAGTGAGAGACAGTACAATGAAAAAGCACCAACGCAGTTTATTTTAATTCTTCTAATTTATGAGAATAACATCTTAACACTACATGAGAAGTCAGTTCATCAATACTGAATTTGGAAAGCACAATCAAAAAAGACCCAATTTCTTTTTACTGGGACTATACAACTTAGCCTAGTACTAGGTACTATGAATCTAGAACAAAATCAAAAACAAAAAACTGAAATAGACATGACAAAAGTTCTTAAATGCCAAGGGATTCATGAACCTCCCCAAACTGTATACAAAAGCTCGTGTAGTGTGTGTATACATTTTCTGGGGAAAGGTCCTGTAACTTTAATCAACTTCTAGAGGGGTCCAAACAGTACACAGCAGAATTCTCATCTGCTCTCTGTATTTTCAATAATGGAAGCTGTGGATCTTGGGAGGTTCACTTTTGCACACTGAAAAGTCAATTTTCACGGGAAGAGGGTAGAAGAGAAAAAGAAAAGTAACCTATGAAAACCGGGCAGGGGAAAACTCCAAAGAAGCAACATACTCTGGTTTAGAGAAAGGAACTGGAGACCTCAGCAGGACCATAAGCTGGAAGCAAGGCGACACCTACAGGGACTTTCCGAGTCCTTAGAAAAACCAAACTTTAGCATGAATAAAGCAACAGCAAGAATTAGAAATGCAATTTAACTCAAGTCCAGTTTTCAGTTTCTGCATATTAACAACTTATTTTTTTATTTTTGAATTATCACAAACTTCAATCAGAATACTTTAAAAAATATTATTCTGCATGCATTTAACAAATATGACAAAGGACAGAGTATCCAGTTTACTTGCATTACGCTATGAAGTTTAAACTGAACAGCCAATTGACAGGTATTTAAAATCATTAAGTACAAGTAACAATGAAAACGCCACTGCATTGATCTGATGGCATCCTACCACTATGCACACGTTCATGTAACTCTACTAGCAATTACCCTGGAGCAGAGGCAAAATGCAGATGGAGCGGGTCTCCCTAAAAAGCAACTTCAAGGGATTAAATATCGTCGTCGTCGTCGTCACTGCTGAGGACAAAGCTGCTGCCTGTGGACAGGGGCCCTTCCTCCTTAACATCCCCTAAGCCACCCACAGTCCCTCGCTCGTCAGAATCTTCGAACAGCTTATCACTAGAATCGTCATCAAACAACTTCTCGTTGGAATCGTCTTCTTGGAACATCCTGTCATCTATGTCTTCACCCTCCTTGGCATCTACGTCTTCCTCGTCGTCTTTTCCGTCTGAATCTTCAAACACCTTTTCATCTGCGTCGTCGTCTTCGTCCTTTTCATCAGCATCTTCTGGCCCCTTTTCTTCGGCATCCTCTTCGTCCTCCTTTTCGTCCGACTCATCGTCAAACACTTTTTCATACGCATCCTCCTCCTCTTCCTTCTCCTCGGACTCTTCGTCCAACTCCTTCTCGGAGTCTTCCTCATCGAACGCCTTCCCGGAGCTGTCGTCTCCGAGCTCGGACTTTTCTGAGTCATTGTCCTCCGGCTCTCTGCCAGGACCGGCTTCCTTCGGTCCCGGTCCCCCGTCGGAGGCGCCCTCCTCAAAGCCCTGCCCCAGGCCGTTCTCGCCCGAGCCGGCCTCACGCTGCAGGTCCGGGTCCGGGTCCGAGCAGCGGTCTTCGGACTCGCGCTCCGAGTCGCCGCCGTCTGCGGCCGCCTCCGGCTCAGGCTCCCCGCCCGGGCCCTCCGCCTCCGGCTCCCTCTCGAGGCCGTTCTCTTCCGGGGCCGTTTTGAGCCTCTTCGTTCTGGATTCTCGTCCGGAGCCGTTCTCCTTGGCCTCCTCGGCCGGAGGGAGACGCGTCCCCTCCGGCCCTTTCCCGGCGCCGCCCTCCGCGCCCGTGGGGCAGCCCGCCTCCCGCTCCCTCTGGGGGCGGCCTTCTCCAGCCTCCTTGTCAGGGCCACTTTCTTTAGCGTCTGTTCCAGAAGCGGCTTCTTCAGCTTCACCCCCATCTTCTGGCTTTTCAAGCTTCTTTGCATCTACAGCTTCTTCCAATGCCTGCTCAGTCGCGGTTTCTGGAACATTTGCTCCAGGTGCGCCAGGGCGCTCTGAGAAATGCCTGGCTCTCGAAGGCCCGGCCCTTTCGGGAGCACAGGCTGCGGCAGCCCGCGGAGGGCCGCTGTTGGCCTCGGGGGCGTTGAGGAAAGCCTCCCAGCCCCGCAGCCTCTCCTCCCTTTCTCTTGTGCTCTCCTCCACCTGTGTGCACACACGGAAACCGCTGTTACCTTACGGACCGAGGGATGGGTTAGGCAAAGAGAAGCAACAGTGTCTCTGAGCAATCCCACTGCCATCGAAAGCACCCTGGTTTTACATGGCATCCCGTTTAGGAAATTAAAGCAATTCCCAATCTTCAGTTTCCAAAACTCTCCATCTTGATTTACTAGAGTTGACCTTAAGAGCATTTAAATAAATGCCCAATCCCAGAACACTGCAGAAATGCCTCATCAACTAAAAAAGTTAATAACTGAATGCTGCCTGTACTTTACAACCCAGAAAGGAAGAGAAACGCTTTGGTTTAATGGGTTCTTTTCTTATTGCCATTTTTAGCAAGCCCTAAGATTTCAGACTTATAAACTGAAAGACTCAAACATTTTGCTGTCTACACTCTGAACGTAAAGGGTTATTTAAAAGAAGCACTGTTGGAGTGCCCGTCGTGGCTCAGTGGTTAACGAATCCGACTAGGGACCATGAGGTGGTGGGTTCGATCCCTGGCCTCGCTCAGTGGGTTAAGGATCTGGCGTTGCTGTGAGCTGTGGTATAGGTTGCAGATGTGGCTCTGGCATAGGCTGGTGGCTACAGCCCTGATTTGACCCCTAGCCTGGGAACCTCCATATGCCACGAGTGCAGCCCTAGAAAAAGGCAAAACAAAAAAATAAAAGAAGCACCGAGACATTAAGGAGATTAAAGAGAACCCAAAACTTATGTGAAAAACTGCTAGAACAATATTTGTTGGAAATGAAACAAGTCATGTGCCCTTGACAGTTGCAGAGCTCACCTGATAATCTGTAGTCCCATCCCACGCCTCCGCAGTGATCTGACGGCCACCAAACCACCTCCCATCAAGGGTCTGAATACAATAATCAGCTTCCTCCGGCTCCCTAAAGGACACAGAGGCCACGCCATCCGGGTGTCTCTACAAAGATAGGAACAGAAAAAGGAATGAATGGAGAGATTTAAAGTGAGACATACACATGCGACAAAGTAGGTAAGTAGCATTCTTTCTGATCATTTGAGCTAAAGATTTTAAGTATGAAGTCTTTCTTCCCTTTCATTCCAGCCAGTGACGTGCAGCTAGCTGCTTCTTTAGCTTATTAACCTCGGCTAGCAAAAACCAGGCCTGATATCCTTGCAAGTGTTTCTGTTGATAACACTGTCTGATGAGAGGCAAAACAGTATGGTCATTGAGAATGTGGGCTCTGAAGTTGAAGAGCCCTGGGATTAAATCCTGGCTCTGCCACCGACCTTGGGCAAGGTGCTCAATCTCTAAATTTCCTTATCTGGAAAATGGGTAAATAAATAAAATGGGTAAAATAGCACCTATCTACCCCAGAAGACTGTGAGGATTCAACGAGACAACAGGTCAAGTAGCTGTAGGTCATGCCATCAATAAATGGTGACTCTTAATTATGCATCAATTTTGGATGTAAAAAAAAAGGTGAGAAAGGGAACACAGGGGAGAGTCTTTTTCTTGATTGTTCTTCTCCAAATATGTGAGAGGAACTAACAAAGAAGGGGAAATGTGGGCAAATGGGGAACCATAAGCTCTTGTACACATTTCTTGTACTTTCTTTCACCTGATTATATACTCCAGAGTGATGAGCAAGGAAAATAACCAAGGCATACCGAGTCTATCAAAGCCTTGGCCTGTCATCCACGTTCATCTAATCATACTGTGTAATACCGCTAACAGATAATCACCAGGTAACAGACCTACTATATAAAAACATGAATCTAACAGTTGAGGCCATACTGACATTTGTGAATAACTTACTAAAATGGAAGAAAGGTGCTTTAGGAATCATTTGTCCAAGCCATGAACTTACATCAAAGAGAAGGAGCTTCCTAATTTGTCCAAACTTTGAACACTCTACTCGAAGGTCTTCTCTGATCTCATTCAGCACCAGTGGATCATCCTACAAAAACACACTTGATTAAAACCAGTTTGCCCCCTTCTTTAAGTATAAATGCTGAGAATCAAATTTCTTACTTTGGCAAACCAACAAATAAAAAAAGGGATTTGCTTAAGGTTAGCTATGTTTGTCTGCAGTCTACAAAATTAAAAAAAAATCAAATTCAAATGAAGTTAGACTACCACGGCTGCTGCTACTACAGGTCTGCCCTGCTTTGAGCCAGGGAATGGACAGCCACGGAAGGCAGCAGCAGGCACAGCAGGCGTCACAGTGGCAGAGGAGAGGGAAGGGAAGGAAGTGTCCGTGGAACTCGACACAGCAGCAGCTGTAAAGGCAGGAGAAGGCCTGCGGCCCACAGGAAGTCAGAGGTTGCGAATTCCTCGGTTCTGCACGCGTACCACACTGACTGTCCCGATGAGAATCCTCTGCTTTGTGTTTTGCGTGGCTTCCCATTTACAGAAATGTGATGGGGAGAGGTATACCTTCATTGATGAAGTGTTCTAGGATTATTCTTTGTGCCTCCAAGACTCTTTTAACTCACGGGGTAAACCTCCCTTATAAGGATCCCTATTCCTCTTGCCTCCTACCACCCTGCAACAGGACCACACTGACAGGGAGCTGCTGTTAAGCACACAATGAAATAGGTTCTCAGCTGGGGCTTTCCTGCAACTATGAGTCTATGAAGAACACTCAAGCACTGCTGCTTTCAGTGGTCTTGAGTCTCCCCCTCTACCCACAGCATATGGAAGTTCTCGAGCTGGGGATTGAACCTGCACTGCTGCAGAGACAATGCTGGATCCCTAACCTGCTGTGCCACAGCGGGAACTCTGACTTACACTTTTTAGGAAGCATTTGAATTCATCTATTCACAGGCTTCTCTTTTCCTCACCAACTAAAGAGGAACAGGAAAAATGACAAGTGGCCTTTCCTTCCTAAGGTTCTATCAAAAAGCAAAAACAAACAACTGGTAGGCAGTTAATGAAATCAAACAAAAAAATCAAAAATATAAAATCCTATAAATCTGAGGCTTCTAAAACTATAGCAGGAAGGACTCTGGACTTCTCCCATTTATATGATCTAACTTTGGAGAATATGCCAAATTATTTTATACCGAATTCTCAGACCGGAGAGGAATGAGGAATGGAGCATAGGAGTCATTTGGTAAAGTTATGCGGTGGCTTTTAGGGATGAGTGGGGGCAAGCTCCTATCAGATTGTGTGCTTTCCACAGGCAGGAATCTAGTTTGACTGATTTTTGATTCCCTCACAGAATACAGCACAGTCTCACATAATGAACAGTCAATAAAAGCTTTTTCAGAGTTTGATAAACTGTCCCTAATACTTCCTTCCATTTTATTTACCAAGGGAAATCAGGATTACATTAGAAACAGCCACAAATTATTTCAAAATATTTGATAAATGTCAGTGTGCTTTCATTGTAGGGGGACGGAGCATTATCTTCTTTCATTTCTTTATCAAGTCTCAGTGGCTTTCCTACAAGGATATAAAATTTTAGCCAGTATTCCCCAACCACTGTTTTCATTTTTACCAGCTTCAAAAACAAATGTATGCTACATACCATGAGGCTTAAAGACAGTAACTCCTTCCTCTGGGAAAGACCTTTAACCAAGCTAAGCATGATTTTTTTTTTTTTTTTTGCTTCTTAGGGCCACACCTACATCATGTGGAAGTTAACTGGCTAGGGGCTGAACTGGAGCTGTAGCTGCCACAGTCACAGCAACATGGGATCTGAGCCGTGTCTGCGACCTACACCCCAGCTCACGGCAACGCTGGATCCTTAACCCACTGAGCGAGGCCAGGGATCCAACTTGCATCCTCATGGATACTACCACTGAGCCACAATGGGAACTTCCAGAATTAAAGTTTTTTTAAAGACAACACTTTGCAAGCAATAGACCTAAGACTAAACTCAGACTGATACACTGAAACCTTCTGCCGTCATTGTTCAGAATTTTTTTTCCAGAGTGGTGTTTTATTTTCCCAGGAACAAACCATTATTTCTCATTCCTTTCCAATCTAAACTTGCACTGTCCAAGACAGTAGCCACTAACCACACGTGGCTACAGAGCACCTGAAATGTGGCTGGTCCAAACTGAGGTGCGCTGCAGGTGTGAAATAAACACTGGAGTTTGAAATTTTTGTCCTTCACTGGACAGCACTAGCACACACAGTGAGAAACCTACCTGTACATCTGAGTTTTGGTTCTTCATCTCTTGGTATTCATATTTGCCAGGCATGAATTTTTAAATAAGGCTTTGAATTAAATACTGAAACCCCCCTAAAGTTACATTTAAAATATTAGCCTTCATTGTTGACCCTGATACCAAAGAGTATTTTTAGGTGTTTTGATTCTAATACCACTCAACTGTTTAAAATAAAAATACACACGCATACCGTGGAGACATCACAGGCTTGGTTCCAGACTAGCGCAATAAAGCAAATATCGCAAGAAAGCACATGGCGAAATTTTTTTGGCTTTCCAGTTATGTTGACACTATACTGTAGTCTATTGAGTGTGCAACAGCATTAATCTAAAAAAATGTCTCAATTAAAAAATACTTCATTGCGGAGTTCCCGTCGTGGCTCAGTGGTTAACGAATCCGACTAGGAACCATGAGGCTGCAGGTTCGATCCCTGGCCTCGCTAGTGGGTTAAGGATCTGGCATTGCCGTGAGCTGTGGTGTAGGTTGCAGATGCAGCTCGGATCTGGTGTTGCTGTGGCTCTGGCATAGGCCGGCAACAATAGCTCCGATTAGACCCCTAGCCTGGGAATCTCCATATGCCACAGATGCGGCCCTCAAAGAAAAGACAAAAGACAAAACAAACAAACAAACAAAAAAACCCAAAAAACTTCATTGCTAAAAAATGCAAACCTGAGCCTTGAGCAAATCAGCCTTCAGCAAGTCACAGGAATAACATCAAAGATCACTAATCACAGATCACCAGAGCAAATATAATAATGATGAAAAAGCTTGAACTATTGCGACTATTACCAAAACGTGACACAGAGAAATGGAAGTGAACAAATGCTATTTGAAAAATGGCACAGACTTGCTCTACACAGGGGAGCCATGAAGCTTCGAGATATATATATATATATACATATATATATATACATATATATATATATATATTTTTTAAAAAGACAGTACCTGCAAAGTGCAGTAAAGTGAAGCACAATAAAACAAAGTATGCCTGTGTCTGTATTCCATCTCCCTAAATCTGATTTCTTTCTGATACCCAGGGTAACCTGAAAATTCAGTCTTTATTTTCTACTGCAAAGCTCTATGCTGAAGTCTATTCTTCAGATTCATATGAAATCTTCAGAGAAATCAAACACTCCCCCAAAACATCCAATGAAAACATTTTCCTGTTGAACACCTCTATCCAGAGCTATATTCTGTCCAGACCAGTGCTAAAACAGAATGTCCCATGGCGATAGCAATGAATAGCTCCATTGTCCAATACGGTAGCTACCAGCCACATGTGGCTAGTACAAGCGCAAAACTGAAGTTTTTGTTTTAATTAAATTTAAATAACCACATGTGGCTAGAGTCTCATGTACCGGACAGTCTACTACAGTGGACAGGTCTACACTGATACGCCTTCAGGTTTAAACCCGGACACAGCAAAAAAACAAGAATTGGTGACAGGGTCTCATCAAGCTCATCAGACCACACAAGACCTGGCAGATGGGCAACAAGAATGGCACCTGTGAACTCTGCAGCCCATCACTGCCCTCCCAGCCTTTGTGGCATAACTGCAAACTTTCCTTCATTTTCAGAGATGCTAAAGAGGAAATGTTTTATTCATTGAGTGAACGAAAAGACTCTACCTTATGAGTAAAAGGGGTTTCATTCAATCATTCTTTCACTTTTTCGTATAAATATTGAGGGCCTATTAATACATATTGAGAGCCAACTGTAGGCCAAGCATGATCTGAAGCACTGGGAATATAACTGCAAATCAGGTAGACAGAGCCCTTGGCCTCCTGGAACTCACATTCTAGCTATGAGTAAAATAAAATAGGGTAATATAAAGGCTCTATTAACTCCAAAGTATAATCTATACTAAACCAATATAGGGGGTTTTTTTAGACAACAAGAATTTACAAGCATGGGTGTTCCTGTCATGGCTCGGTGGTTAATGAACCCGACTAGTATCCATGAGGACGCAGGTTCAAGCCCTGGCCTTGCTCAGTGGGTTGAGTGTATCCAGTGTTGCCGTGAGCTGTGGTGTAGGTTGTAGACACAGCTCGAATCCCACATTGCTGTGGCTGTGGTGTAGGCCGGCAGCTATAGCTCCCATTTGACCCCTGGCCTGGGAACCTCCATATGCCATGGGTGCGGCCCTAAAAAGACAAAAAAAAAAAAAAAAAGGAATTTACAAGCATGAAACTTAAAAATATTTACTGGAGGGGAGTTCCCATAGTGGCGCAGTGGTTAATGAATCCGACTAGGAACCATGAGGTTGCGGGTTCGATCCCTGGCCTTGCTTGCTGGGTTAAGGATCCCGAGTTGCCCTGAGCTGAGGTGTAGGTCGCAGACGCAGCTCGGATCCTGAGTTGATGTGGCTCTGGCGTAGGCCGGAGGCTACAGCTCCGATTTGACCCCTAGCCTGGGAACCTCCACATGCCGCGGGAGCAGCCCTAGAAAAGGCAAAAAAAAAAGACAAAAATATTTACTGGAGGGAATTTGCAGGGGTCAAAAAAGAATAAATGTTGCTTTTTGAAGGAAAAAAAAATTAAGTCTGCTAAGGATGACAGCTAGACTTAGATTAGGTGTCTCGATGAGCAGGTAGGAGGCAGTAGCAGGTCAAGGTAATTACACAACAGACTTGGATTTGCAGAAGTCCCAGATACTTAATGAATTAAGTTTGCATTTATATTCACGGTCAAGTGATAGGGGTATGGAATGCTATGAATCAAGGATCTCAAGTCACAGAAATTACTCGGTCACCTAATTAAAAAGAACAATTATTTACCAGGGAAATAAAATTCTGAAGTTGTACCTACTAGGCTAGATACCAAGAACCATCTATGCATGCCTTTCAAAGCCCCATCCAACAGGGACAGCATTTCAAAAAGCATCTAGTGCACACGTGTCCGTGTGTGTTTTTTCAACACCCTCCATTATCCCTGGAGTCTAAAGTAGCTCGGCCATATTTCGAGATTCCTCAGGATTCTAGTCAGAAGAGACATCAATCATTACAAACAGACCACATGTACTCCCCCAATGGCCTCGAAAGATGCGGGGATGCCACGCGTGCACAGGAAACATCTCACATCACTATTAGAGATGAAGTTCCGCAGGCCATTCAGGGGCCCTTTCTGAGGGGCTTGAATGATACTGCCATGCTGATTCTGTTTAAACGCACAAAAGGAGCAAGAGTGGGCTCTGGCTGCCGCTAGACCATTTGTAAACCTAGAATTTTACGTTATGAACATTTTTCTCTTATGTGTAACTCGTTATCATTAACTTTAGAATCCAAGCAGAGAATAAAGAATTGTTCTTCCATGAATGATCTCATCAGCCTATGGGAAACACCGAGATGAGAACAAGAGGCGGAATGCCACACAACCACACAACGTACCCTGTGGCAATTCGCATTCCTTAACCCTCACTAGCAGCTCTTCCTCCTTTATCTGCTTTGATTTGCTGTTCCTGGAAGCTTTCAGGGACATTAGGTATTATAAAGTCCTCTTAATAGCCACTGCAGAGTCTTGAAAAAAACAAACAAACAAAAACCCAACCTCCGCGACTTAAATGTCAGGGGCTGTAGTTCATTAACCCAAGGCTCTTGAGGATCAAACTTTTAGGACTAAGGTGAAGTTTTCATTTCCAAGTGGGAAACTGGTCCGCTTCACCAAAATCAGCCTGTATTGTTGAACTGCACTCAAAAGCCACAGGCAAGTCCCATAAGTCTTTTAAAGATTAGATTTTTAATCACTTCCCATACCAAGTAGCTGCGTTTGTGGCCACAGCAAGAGTATATTAAACAGGCCTATCTGGGATACAATGAAAAGAGGACAGGGCTAAACCTGGGAAAATCCGAAGCCTTCGACTGATTCTTAGCTCTCTTTTCCTTCCTACTTCGACGACTACTGAAGTGTGCAAGATGTGACATGAGAAAGACGAGGTGAGGCGAGTTCAGGGCTCCCTTGAAAGAAAGCGTATGTATGTTTCCGCCAGTAAAAATACTGCTTCCTACCTCAAAATCCATAGGATGAAACATATTTTTGATGATGACAACTCGCTCGTGGCGCATTCGGGACGGGCCTGCTCTTCTCTCAGGTCTCCAGTCCAACTGCCTGACGAGACAAAGCAGGAACAAGAAGCTGTGAATTTTGTTTCAGACTCGGAGAGAAGGAAAAATGAGCTATTAACGGAATTCTTCATTGGGTATTTAATAATGATAATTAGTTGATTCCTGAACAACAATGTATATTTAAGTCACAGTTCCATTAGAACTTTCCGAAATGAAAATAACAGGCAGATGAAACACAGATCCAGCATCTGAAACGTCCGGAATATGAATTTTTTTCAGAACTGCTATCTGATTATAAACATCCCAATGAGACGCCTGAAAAACTGCTAATTATTTAGCATCTATGACTATCTACCTCTCCTTGGAAGCCAAGAAAATGTGCAAATTGTACTGGTTTTTAGGCATTTTATGATTATAGAGAACAAACAGCATTGAAATATATAAAACTGGAGTTCCCGCCGTGGCGCAGTGGTTAACGAATCCGACTAGGAACCATGAGGTTGCGGGTTCGGTCCCTGCCCTTGCTCAGTGGGTTAATGATCCGGCGTTGCTGTGAGCTGTGGTGTAGGTTGCAGACGCGGCTCGGATCCTGCGTTGCTGTGGCTCTGGCGTAGGCCGGTGGCTACAGCTCCGATTCAACCCCTAGCCTGGGAACCTCCATATGCCGAGGGAGCGGCCCAAGAAATAGCAACAACAACAACAACAACAACTACAACAACAAAAGACAAAAAGACAAAAACAAAAACAAACAAACAAAAAAAAGAAATATATAAAACTACTCACTCTGTTACAATCTTAAGTTTTACTGATTTTGTTTATAAAATTTCTAGGTATCTATTTTAACTATTCCTATAAAAACTATAGGCATCACAACTAAATGCTTTTATGATTATTTTATCATTAGTGTAAGCATAGTGTTACAAGTGTTATTAGGATTCACTGTTAAAAGTACTTATCATTTTGGCTAATTTCTTTCTTTTTCTTTCTTTTTTTTTCCCCTCTTGTGGCCACCCGGCAGCATATGGAGTCCCCAGGCCAGGGATCAGATCTGAACCAGTTGTGACCTACGCCACAGCTGCAGCAACGCTGGATCCTTTAACCTACCATGTTAGGCCAGGGATCAAACCTGCATCCTGGTGCTGCAGAGACCCTACCAATCCCGTTGTGCCACAGCGGGAACTCTTAATTTCTTAAAATCAGTGTATTTCAAAAAAGCATGTTAAATAAATGCATTAATAGAAACTTGAGGACATCATGTATATACTATATACAATCAGACACCGCATATGATAAAATGATAAAACCTATTGTTCCTAATTTCTAACTTCTACTAACAAACCTGTATGTAAAAGTTTAGGTTCTGGTATAGCTGATTCCAACCCCCATGAAAAATGAACTGATGGCTCTGGTACGTAAACATAAACCATCTTATTTAATCTGACATTCAACATTTTCCACAGAGATGGCTTTCTTATTTCATTTAAGCCTCCATTATATAAAAATGAACACTCCAGAAAATGAAAAACCCCACCACTGCCAAATCATCCTATTACACAGCGAGATCCTGATGATCTAATAAAATTGTTTAAAAATAATTTGTAGGCTATTTCATGGGACAAAATCAGGTGAAAAATATTAAAATATACTCTAGGATATTTATATGAAATTTTTCAAACAGGAAAAAAAAACAACACAAACTTTTGTTGCATAGACAGCTTTTTCTTGTAGTCTTTGCACTTCTTCTTCTTCTTTGAGGCATCATATTCCCCCTTCAGTTGAAACTTTGCCACCTCCACATGTAATTTGTAGCCTCTGATTTCATCTTCATCCAAAAGTTTTAATGCAAGATCCACAGATTCTCTCTTTATAAAGGGAAAATAAGATATAGTCAGTAAGTTACACATTGAAATGAAACTTCATGAAACTTAAGATGAATGATGACTATCCATAACATTTTTCTTTCTTTTTACAGCTACACCTGAGGCACATGGAAGTTTCCAAGCTAGGGGTCGAATCTGAACACAGCCACGGCAACACCGGATCCAAGCTGTATCTGTGACCTATGCTGCAGCTGGCAGCAATGCCGGATCCTTAACCCACTGAGCGCGGCCAAGGATCGAACCCACATTTTCACAGAGACAACACTGGGTCCTTAATCAACTGAGCCACAATGGGAACTTCAAAATAAAGATTTAAATGTAACTACCTACACTGGAATAAAGAACTCTAGAATGCATACTGGGAAACTTGCATTTAAGACGTAGCTGTCCCCAACCAGTTCTGTGAACCTAGGCAAGTTATTTAAGCTCCCTGAACCATAACTTCTTCATGTGTATAAACGGGAATGGAAACGGCTTCTTTGCAGGGTTCCTGACGAAATTAAATAAAAGGTTACAAAGGATAGCGACTGGCATACAGCAAGTGTTCAACGAGTGATACCATTATTGGAATAGTAGGTTTGCCTCTTGGAATCTCAATGAGGCAAATGGACTTGCATGATTTCTAGGGTATAGTTCAGTTTTAAAATTCTAAAAGATTCTTAAAGACCAGATGACTCAAGGAACTGGGAATAGCACAGCCAGCCTTTAATTTTTTTGTTCACCAGTTAAAACGTAGAAATATAATGGGGAGAAGATGATTATCTGGCAGCTTGAGCATGACACACATTTGTGGATCCCGGGTCCCATACAAAGGGGGCAGCTGTCAGCCCCACACAGATTCAAAGATCTGAGGATCTGAGAACTCAAAAGGACAACTGAACTCAGCCACACAATCAAATATGGATCCTGGAACAATTAACTATATTCTTCTGGAATTCAATTTACTGGTTTGCCAATCTTGCACTTTTATCAGTCATAAGTTTTACATACGAAGGTTGTCAAAACCTCATTCTTCTCCTTGAATTCTTTCTTTCTTTTTAGGGCTGCACCCATGGCACATGAAAGTTCCCAGGCTAGGGGTCAAATTGGAGCTACAGCTGCTGGTCTATACCACGAACACAGCAATGCAGGATCTGAGCCGCATCTGTAACCTATATCATAGCTCACAGCAATGCCGGATCCTTAACCCACTGAGCGAGGACGGGGATCGAACGCGCACCCTCATGGATACTAGCTGGTTCATTACTGCTGAGCCACGACGGGAACGCCCTAAAAAAATTTTTTTTTTGTCTTTTTAGGGCCGCTCCAGTGGCATATCGAGGTTCCCAGGCTAGGGGTCTGATTGGTGCTGTAGCTGCTGGCCTACACCACAGCCACAGCAACTCGGGATCAGAGCCACATCTGCGGTCTACACCATAGCTCACAGCAATGCCAGATCCCCAACCCACTGAGTGAGGCCAGGGATCGAACCTGCAACCTCATGGTTCCTAGGATTCGTTTCCACTGTGTCACAACGAGAACTCCCCTAAAAATTTTAAAAGCCAATCAAACCCCCCAAGAATCCGTTGACAGAGTTTTAGTAATCCTTCAATAATTTACAAAGCACTCAATCTCCTTACACTTGAAACTTTCATAAATACCTCCCTTATAATGGTCATACTCGCATATGATCCCATCATGTTCAAGAACCAGGTCAAAAACCTATCTTCCCAAAAGCTGTCAGCTTAACCCTACGTTGCTCTGATTTCCCTGAAACGTTGTATACTCGCAACACACGCACGATGTTGGTTGGTACTGTTGTTCTACCGCTTTGATTTTCCTTTGTAATTCTTTTCTGTTTCTATGGCAATGTACGTGCCATCACTGTCCCCATTTCTTTTGTACCCTGTGGTGAGGCATCATACAATGCTCTTAAGGTGATGGGTGTTTTGAAAATGATGGCTGCCTTTAACACGGAGCTTTCCCCTGTGCAACTCAAGGTACTGTGAACAAGGCTCTGCAAATTTCCGTTACTATCACTCTTCTCTTTCATTCAAAATACATTTCAAAGAAGTAAGCACAGGCTATCACCTCCTTTGTGGTCTAATTCAGGGGTCACAAAACTTTTGTAAAGGGCTAATGAGTAAATACTTTAGGCTGTGTGGGCCACATGGTCTGTAGTTGCAACCAATTAACTCTGTTGTTGAAATGTGAAAGGAGTTACAGACAAACGTGTAAACGAATGAATGGGACCACATTACTTTAAAACTTTATGTACAAAGACAGGCGATGGGCTGAAGTTTGCCAAACCCTGGTCTAACTCATTCCAAAGGCAAATAAAATGTTACTGCCTGTCTTTGCTTTGTGGATTTGTAGAATGGGTTCTGCACTGATTATGTGCATTTACTCCTAAAAGAATACTCACTGCAAAATCTCTTTAGGACAAAAGAGGCACTTTGGTCATAGGACTTACCTAATGCCTTGACCTGGTAACATATTTTCTCCGAAGAGAAAGTAATGATCTTACCAATATGATACATACAGGCACAACCTGAAATAACAGTTTCCTTCGCATCCTGTTTTGAATAGCTCTCGCTCTTGGTTGTCATCTATGCCAAATTACGGCCCTGGTTCCTGAGTTAAAAATGGAGATAGAAGAAATTTATTTGACTATATAACTAACCTTCAAGTAACAGCAGAGCCCGTCTCCTTTAAGATTTCCTTGATTATCTTTGTAAAGCTTGACCTTAAACTCTTCTGTTTGAGGATCTCTCATAATAATGCCGAACTTAGACATGAGCTGAATAAACTCATCCACTGTAATGTCTGGAGGCAAACCTGTAACATTAGGGGAAGAAAGATTACAGAGGCATCTACAGCAAAGAGCTTACTTAAGGAGTGTAGCAATTAGAATTCTATAACGTAGATGAGTACAATTTTGATTTTCTAAAATATAAGAATAACCCACATCTGGGAGTTCCCGTCATGGTTCCGTGGTTAACGAATCCGACTAGGAACCATGAGGTTGCAGGTTCGATCCCTGGCCTTGCTCAGTGGGTCAAGGATGTGGCATTGCCGTGAGCTGTGGTGGAGGTCGCAGCTGCGGCTCGGATCCTGAATTGCTGTGGCTCTGGTGTAGGCCGGTGGCTACAGCTCTCATTAGACCCCTAGCCTAGGAACCTCCATATGCCGTGGAAATGGCCCTAGAAAAGGCAAAAAGATAAAAAAAAAAGAAAAAAAAAGAATATCCCATATCTGTAGACTTGAGAAAATGTCATGTTTTAATGTATTCAAATACACATTACAATCATGCTTTATTTACACCTTGAATCAGTGAATCTGAAGGGCCAAACTGCTGTGAGTTACCTAAAGCAGACAAAAAGGGTGGCATGCCAAGTTACATACCCTTAATTTTTCTTAGTTTTGTTAAAAAAAAAAAACCCACAAACATATTTCTCAATAATGCAAATGACTGAAAATGACACAATGATAAAAAGTAGAATTTAGAAAAACTAAAAACTACTCCGAAAAAAAATCTCAAAATAAAATATTTTCTACTCTAAATTTGGTTAAAAAGGTATACATACCAGACACATAAACATTTGTATTTCTGTCTTCTTCAACATGAAACCATCCTAAAAATCAAAATAAAATAAATAAATAAAACACATGAAAGAAAAGGTAAGAGTCTTATTATGAAACTCTGACAACATGGCAATTTCTCAAAACTTTCAGAAATGTTTTCTGACCCTTAGAACAAGGGTGACTAACTCAAATCGCCATCCAGCTTTCAAAGCATTTGGATCTTTGGATAGATAACTAATTTCAGAACCCTGTCTGAAAAAAGATGGCTAGTTTTTCTTGGTTTGTTTATGAATCTGATACTACCTCAAAAAACCCTCATCAGGAGTTCCCGTCGTGGCGCAGTGGTTAACGAATCCGACTAGGAACCATGAGGTTGTGGGTTCGGTCCCTGCCCTTGCTCAGTGGGTTAACGATCCGGCGTTGCCGTGAGCTGTGGTGTAGGTTGCAGACGCGGCTCGGATCCCGCGTTGCTGTGGCTCTGGCGTAGGCCGGTGGCTACAGCTCCGATTCGACCCCTAGCCTGGGAACCTCCATATGCCGCAGGAGTGGCCCAAGAAATAGCAACAACAACAACAACAACAACAACAACAACAACAACAACAACAAAAAAAAAAAACCCTCATCGTTATACTGATTTTAGACCTTGGAGTAAGTTGCTTCTGACTCCAATCTACTGTGTTAGACCTGGCCAAGCTGAAGCAAAATTGACTTGAGTTCAATTTAATTAAACTCAAAAAATACAAAAAGGAGTTCCCGTTGTGGCTCAGTGGTTAATGAATCCAACTAGGAACCATGAGATTGCAGGTTCGATCCCTGGCCTTGCTCAGTGGGTTAAGGATCTGGCATTGCCGTGAGCTGTGGTGTAGGTCACAGGCGCGGCTCGGATCCTGCGTTGCTGTGGCTTTGGCGTAGGCCGGTGGCTACAGCTCAGATTCGACCCCTAGCTTGGGAACCTCCATAGGCCACAGGTGTGGCCCTAGAAAAAGACCAAAAGACCAAAAAAAAAAAAAAAAAGCTTAGGAACAGAACTTTATTTTTTGTCTTTTTGCCTTTTCTTGAGCCACTCCTGTGGCATGTGGAGGTTCCCAGGCTAGGGGTCAAATCTAAGCTGCAGCTGCCGGCCTACACCCCAACCACAGCAATGCGGGATCCGAGCCGAGTCTGCAACCTACACCACAGCTCACAGCAACGCTGGATCCTTAACCCACAGAGCAAGGCCAGGGACTGAACCGGCAACCTCATGGTTCCTAGTTGGATTCGTTAACCACTGCACCACGACGGGAACTCCGAGGAACAGAACTTTAGATCATCTCATAATAATAGCACTATTTTGCAAAGGAAGAAACTGAGAATTGAACTGGATTAGATGCCCACAGGATAGTGTGAGAGCCAACATATGAACTTGAATAACAATAACAATAAAAAAGCCAATCTTACAATACTATCAAAGCTATTTTATAATTCTTCAAAAGTAACTATATACGCACACGCTCACATTTTTAATTTTTATACTCAGGTTTCCCAAGCTAAATCCACTTACCTGATTCAGCCTTTCTCTTTTCTCCTTTCTTTCTGGGATCACTGGGTTCAGGGGTTTTCCTTTGCGGAGGCTCCTCTGCGGTCCTAGCACTGACATCCTGGACACTTGCAGTAGAGCTAGACGCACCATCATTAGAAAAGCCGTAATTGGCCTGATATGTAGCAATGAAATCTTCAGTGATCTAAACAAGACATTTAGAATACACACACAGATATTCAAAAATGATTTCTTCCCAGAAAAAGTTTACACTGTGTTAAATAACAGCATATTCAGTTATGCAACCTAACATACAAATGTTTCTGTGGATGACAGTAATCAAAGCATACATGAAAGAACAATCATCTTACATAGACAGTTGTGCATAAAGTGATAAAAAACTAAGACACAGATACTTGGATTATCAATACAAAAGTCTGAGATACTATAAAAGGCATTTTAAGTGATGTTGGCACCTTTTCCAGTTGTTTTGTTTATGAATTACTATCTCTGCAATCTACTTGACTGAGGCTATAAATAAATATAACAAAGGAAGTACTAGATAACAATAAAACAGAAAAAAATAGTCAACTAATAATCTAACAACAGAATCAAATTTTCTTTTACTATATGGATGAACAAAAGCATATGCACACTAAATATTTAAATACTTGTAGGCACAGAAATCCCAGAGTAGAACTGTGATTTAGCATATAAAGAATGGGGCTAATAATGATAAAAACGAAATGCTTATTTTAACTCCATCACTAATTAAATCACATTATCGTCTTAATGTCAGAACAAACCCAACTGACTTCTATCCTCCTGGCTTTTGGGGGGGAAAAGCACAATTGCACAATGAAAGAAATGTAGTTATATCTTCATACCAATCAATGTTAGGCATATGCAGGAATGAAGAAGATTTAAAAGTTCAAGGTTTGAAGAGGTATGGGCTTTCATAACATAAAAAGACAAAGCCACACATTAATCCATTATCAGACTACTGTTAAAGTGCTCAGAAGGCTGAAGAAACTGCACACTAGCGGGCACTACCATTACAAGAAGTCATACAGTAAGTTTAACGATTCGGACGGGTTGGAACATATACACAAATACGAAATGGGAAAGAAAAAAAGTTGAAATAAATAATTAACAAAAATAACACTCACATTACACAGTGGAGACAGTTTGTATCGGCGGCTTGCAAGTCAATTAGTCTGTGAGTAGTATCCTTTTTTCCCCACCCACACGAGACTGTGATTAACAGGGTACTTTTACCAAAAAGTTTACAGAACCAAGTTTACCATCAGTCATTTCACTTACAAGCTGAAATAAAGTACTTAACAACTTCTAAGTGCTCTAATTAAATATGCACAGATCTTTTCCATCCGCAGTCTGTGCACCTCTAGTCATATTCCTGTGGTGATATGATTCAAACATACATGTCCAGGGACAAAATTTAATAGAAAGTAAAAAGAGGCGCAAAGTTCAATCAGTAAAGATCTATCAACTGCGACTTCTTTCTGTCCCAAATCAGTAAGTTGCATTTTGCACACAGTACTTCAGCTAAATATCTGAATTCCTAGGATAAGTGAGGTTGGCTTCCTGAGATTAACAGCTACTAAATTTGCCCTTGGTGTTTTTTCCTCTTTGCAATAAAAAGCAGTCACCAATGCAATAACCAACTGTGACCTTCACAGATAAAATCAATCTCCCTAAAGATTTCGGTTCCTTTACACGTCGGTTCTGCTAGACACAACAAAAAGAAACGTCACTATCCAGAGGGGCTCTAACCCAGGAGCTCGGCAAAGAAAACGTGAAAGGAGCGCCACGCGAGGCTGGCCAGGAGGGACCGCTTTGCAGTGGCGCCCGCGCGACTCTTACCTTGGGGAACCAAGCCTTCTTGTCCAGGTCCCACTCGTACGGGGTGTCAGCCGGCTGCTGCCCGAAAGAATCGGTTTCTCCACCGGGATCTTTCTGGGTGTCGCCGTCCTTGGTGTCTCCGTACAATTCTTGCATTCGCAACTGCTCATCAAACTCATCATTCGCATCCAAGTTGTTGCCGCTCATGTTGCCGACTTAGCCCAGGGGCAGGGTCTGAGAGAGCTAAGAGGCCGAGCTGATGCTGGAGGGCAATAGAGAAAGAGAGGTCGGCCGCGCTCAACCCGCGCCCCACCGCCCCCCGGCCCGCCTCCCCGCGGCGCCCCAGCAGCCCCCGGGAAGTCGGGGCCGCTCGCTGGACGCGCCGCCCCCCGCTCCGCCCGCCCCCTGCGCGCGCGCGCGCGCCGCTGCTCCCCGCCCCGCCGCGCCACCGCCCACCTCGCTCGCCCCGCCGGGCCTCGCCGCCGCCGCCGCCGCCGCTCGATCCAGGGCGCGGCGGGAGCGCGCGCGCGCGCCACCGCCGCCGACCGGGTCTGAGGCGACTGCGGCTCCCGCGGCCACGTCCGGAAACCACTTGAAAACGAAGGCCCGCTCAGGCTGACGCAGTCGCCATTGTCGGAGCGTCGCGACGTCGCGGGTCGCGCCGACACGCCCCCAGTGGCGTCAACAGGCGTCGACGCGGCTCGGCGGCGTGGGGCTCCGGGGGCGGGGCAACGGGGGCTGCGCAGCTGCCCGCGGGGATGCCCACGTGGGTCGCCAAGGCGCGGGCCCGCGTCGCCTCGGGGACTTTGGGCTCCGCGGGGGCCGCGGCGGGCCGCGGCGGGCCGGGGCCGGGCGGTAACCCGAAGGCGTGGGACGTTTTCCACTCGGCCGGCGCCGGGGCGGGCGTCCGGGCGGCCGCCATCTTGGGGGAGTGGACGGGGCGGGCGGGTCAGGTCCGGCTGCGAGAAAAAGATGCACCTCCTTCGCCCCAAAGCCCCTCCTCCGCGTGGAAACAGGGCTTTTACTTGTTTCGTTACGATTTTCGTAGAAGAGGTGCCGGCTCTTGTTCATGTTTCTAGCCCGATCTCCTAGCCCGGGGTCTGGTGTCTAGTGCGTGTGTGGTGCGTGATTGAATGAAAGAATGCACGAAGGATGGGTGGAAGGACCATCCTTTGCCAAGCCTCAGCTCCTTTTTTTTTTTTTTTTTTTTTAAATCTCTCCGGAGCTTTCCTCAGTCTCTGGAAAGGAATGGCAGCAGTTGCCTGCCCCTAGTACTCCATGATTCATACGTGCTCAAGCTCCAAACCCGAAACTTTAACCTCCAGTGTACATACTACCTTTACGGCCCGGCTGACATCGTTTTTTGGCCTTTTAGAAAAAACATGCGTGCATTAGCACTTGCATGCGTTTTTATAATATAGATAACACGAGTTTTGTTAGGCTCATTTAAGCATTGCTAAATATTTCTTCCAGGATCCTAAAATAGTATACAGCTGTTTTCAGCAATGTGTTATTGGGCTCCCATTTCATTCCTGAGCGAGTTCACAGCATAGGTGACAATATGCTACACAGCTCTGCTGCACGTGACACTGAGCACCTGCTATATCCACAGGCCCCTCTGAGCAGGTGGCCAAAAAGTTTCCTGATGCTTGGGTCCCATGCGACCCAGCCAAAGTCTCCCCAGAGGCCTGTGACCTGGTGGGGAAACCCCGCATTCTAGACTGAATTTGACTCAATGAGCCTCTCCCAGAGAGAGGGATGAGACTGGGACAGACAGGGACAGGGTCAGAGTAGCCCAGAAGCAGGGAGGCCCACATAGGGAAGGTAGTAAGCGAAACAGGCCTTCTGTGGAGAAGTTCACCAGGGGTGAGGGGAGAAGCTGAGGCAGGGAGGAGCAGTGGCGTTGGGAGCTAAGCATGCTTGCACCTGTGATGGCATTCTGTTTGGCCATTGGACATGAGGCTTGTTTCCTGTTCTTAAGTCCTTTTGGATTCCTAGAATTAAATTCCTTGTAACTGAGGAAATCGAAGTATCTCTGTCTTTATAACCTGTTTTTTTTTTTTTCAAGGTTTTTTTTTTAACACGTCGCAAATGCTCAAGGTAGCAAGCAAAAAGGGGGGAATGTCTGGAGTTCCCATCATGGCTCAGTGGTTAATGAACCCGACTAGTATCCACGAGGATGCGGGTTCGATCCCTGGCCTTGCTCAGTGGGTTAAGGATCCAGCATTGCCGTGAGCTGTGGTGTAGATCGAAGATGCGGCTCGGATCCCTCATTGCTGTGGCTGTGGTGCAGGCCGGCGGCTGCAGCTCCGATTTGACTCTGACCCCTAACCTGGGAACCTCCATATGCTGCGGGTGCAGCCCTAAAAAAAATAAAAAGACAAAAGACAAAAAAAAGGGGGGGTGTCCTTTGTTATAAAGATAGGGGATAGCTCCGGAAACTCCAGCACTGGGATAAGGTGGGCCACATGAGGGGCTGCCGGACCCAGGAAGACAGAACCCCAGACCACCGGCTTCTCTGTACTCCTGCCTAATAGGCCACGGCCTTCTTGGTGGATAAAAATACAATAACCTAGGAAAGTAGAGACTGCCTGGCCAGAGAAGTCATCTACCTGACCTAGGAACTTTTTCTGGAAAATTACCGAACTATCCCAAACTCAGTTTTTAAAAAGTAGCTCGCTCATTCAAGCTCACTCCCTGGGAATTTTCCTCTCCCCACTTCCTGTAAAGTCAAGACTTAGTGGAAATAAAAGTAACTCCTTTTGACAAAAAGATTGATGGATCCCTGACTTAAGATGGTTATAACTGCAGAAATTGTTTTTTTTTTTATTTTTTTATTTTCCCACTGTACAGCAAGGGGGTCAGGTTATCCTTACATGTATACATTACAATTACATTTTTCCCCCAGCCTTTCTTCTGTTGCAACATGACAGAAATTGTTTAAACCCAAATTGGCTACTTTCAGTAGGTATGCCAGTGTTAAATGTTTCCCAGTACTTTCAACTTCAGTGACAAAGCCGTATCTAAATTTGTGACTCTGCTTTGTAGCATATTATTATGATCCATTGTTCCAAGTCTTGGGTCAGGGCAGAGCCTGAACAAAATTGCGACGCATACAAAATTTGTCATGTGTCCCAACCCTGCCACTTAGGACCCTCTCCAAAGAAATGAAATATTCTGCAATCACATTTCTGCACCACAGTAGGCAGTGTGACAGAAATTGTGGCTGCCGAGGCCTGCTTGTAAGGTTAGCTCTCACAAGGATAATCTGTTAAAAAAAGGAGACCACCCCCTCCAAAAAAATCAAAGCAAAGCCATGGATTTTAATCCCAATTCCCCAACTCTGGTTGGAAGGCTGATGTCCTATAAAACTACTTTGGGAATTATTTTCTATCAGAGCCCCTAGGTCACCTAGGGATTATTGAGAATGAAGAAAAAGTTCTTTGAGCTCTGGTTTTATCAAGTGCTGGACAGCTTGCTTAGCTTTTGTCATCTGGTACTTGTATCAAGTCATTTCTAAAATGTTATACTTGGGAGAGTAAAGATGTAATGTTTAGCCAGAGTAAGGAAAATAGTAAAATATTTTGGGCTTTGGGGACTTGAAAATAAATTTTGGGGAGTTCCCGTCGTGGCGCAGTGGTTAACGAATCCGACTAGGAACCATGAGGTTGCGGGTTCGCTCCCTGGCCTTGCTCAGTGGGTGAACGATCCGGCGTTGCCGTGAGCTGTGGTGTAGGTTGCAGACGCGGCTCGGATCCCGCGTTGCTGTGGCCCTGGCGTAGGCCGGTGGCTACAGCTCCGATTCAACCCCTAGCCTGGGAACCTCCATATGCTGCGAGAGCGGCCCAAGAAATAGCAACAACAACAACAACAACAATAACAACAACAAAAGACAAAAAAAAAAAGAAAAGAAAAGAAAATAAATTTTGGGGTTAAAGTGGGTTCTCAGTGATACTCTGCCAGAGGGTTTTTAGAATAACAAAGTCATTCAAAACTTAAGTTCACATTTATTTGTTTCTCTCCACTTAGCACAATGTCCAACTCAAAACAATACTAGGACCCCCTCCCACTTTAAGGAAGCCAGTTTTACAGAAATGGAAAGCCTAGTGTTAATATAGATGTCCCCATTCAAGCCACATCTTTAAGCAAAAGTTCACAGGTACACAAGCCACTTAAAGAAGCTCGGAGTTACCAAAAGCACACCCCAAAATCAAGTTTTTGAAAATACAGATTTAACTATCAATAGTGCCAAACATATGCTTTAATTTGCCCCAAGAAAACATTTTTCTGAAACCACAAATCTAAATCTGACACATCTATTGACAACAGCAGTTGTTGGAAATAATATTTATTAATAAGCTTAAAGCGGTAGCAAGTAGGAGCAGAGGACAGAAAATCAGAACCTTCCATCTGATTTCCAAGGGCAGAGATTAATGAGGTCATACTCTTACAGGACTCAGGCACACTTGGGGTTTACGGTAGTCAGGCAGGAAGATGATCGGATGACATCTGCACACCCAGGTGTTAGGGATCACATGTGGTACTTCTGCATCTTTTAGAAAGAGGGCACTGCTTACCAGAAAGAAATGAATTTCCTTAAAGGAAGAATTTCAGACACTGGCAGGCTTGCAGAGTTTTTGACCAGGGGGTCCCTCTTTGGAGCCCTCAAATGACACCATAAACGTAGCCACTTATTCTGCCCGTGAAGAAGGCAAGTTCTTCACAATATTTGTGAAAGATAACTTTGCCCAATTATCAATCAATGGTAGTTGGAAGTAGAACTACCTTAAATCAGTAAGCGCTGACCTAGTAAGGCAAACACCTCGCCCCAGATCCTTTCTCGTGTACGCCGCTGACCCCCAAACATTTTCATTGCCATTTCACAGCATTGATTCTGATGGAATAGCGATTAATGGAAAAGGGCAGTCAAAAACGAAAATCAGCCAAACAAAAAAGCCACCCACGAAGGATTCTTTTTTAGGACTTTTTAAAAAGAAAACTGCAGAAGACATGTTTTACCTCACTTTGATCCCCTCTTCAAATGCAAAGTATAATCTATAGATTTACGCCACATAACAAACACAATCACAGTTTTATGCAAATCACAGGAGCATATGTGAAATTAGAAGCATCGTAGATGTGATGGAAATAAATTAGATTTTTCAGTGTCATCTTGTTGATTTCGCCTTCCCTCCTCTTCAACTTCCCTTAGGACCCACTGACATATACAAACGTGTCTTCCTATGCCTGGTGGGGCTTCGCTTTATTTAGAAAGCCCAATAAGATCATTGTTCGTACCTTGAAGAAAATCATGGTTTGTCCAAGCCTTCCCTCCTAAGACTTCAGCACTATTCACAAACGAGCAACCTGACACCATAAACCTACACGTCGCCCAGAGTCGAATACACATGCTGGAAGGAAAAACACCGGTTTTAATTGAAAAGTTAGACTCTGTCTTCTTCCTTCTTGACACCACTGCCAGGAAACAGGGACGCACTAATTTCAGACACCTGAGTGCTCGCAGCACCCCGGACCCGTCCCATCACTGCCAGGTTGTCAAGAGGTATATCACCAGCAGAAGGTTCAGGCGCCTCTGCCTTGCAACAGAATAACTGAGCTTTAAAATGCTGCTGGAAGGTTTTGCTCAGCCAGTAAAGAGCAAAGGGGTTTACGCAAGAATTGCTGAAAGCCAGAACCCGAGAGAAAATGGTGACAATAAAATGAATGGCAGAGGGGTCCACGTAGGTTTGGTAAGTGAATGAGCGGTAAAGATACAGGAGGTGATTCGGCAACCAGCAGAGAGCAAACAGAGCCACCAGCACCAACACTGTTTTGGCAATTCGCTTCCGGGATTCGATCTGTAGGAGAAAGAAAAATGGCAACAATAACAACAACAAAACCCCAAACCCAAATAAAACCAAAAAAACAAAACAAAATAAAACCCCAAAATATTTACTTGGCAAAGATGTTTAAAAGCCGCTCTCTAGATTTTACATAGAAATTTACGTCAACAGGCTAGTGCGCGTTTGAATATGCATTTGTGAGATAACTGGCTGGCACGTGCAGGAAGGCAGCCTGTGCCTATAGAATGTAGCACGTGAATTGACAAGGTAGCCCTTGACCTTGGTCTCTCAAGAGCTCTAACTCAGAGACTCGAATTCCTGGTTTTGAGATATCATCCTAGGGTGTCTCCAGTTATCTCAAGGAGTGTTGTGGAATTATAGAAAATTTAATTTAATTAAGAAACAGATGCTTCCTGCGTTCACCGCATCGGCAGGGGTTGACTAGGTTAGAATAGCTTTCCGGGGTCCATGAAAGTTGCCAAATGGGTTGCCCACACTGTTTTTAATGTAAAGGAATACTCTACGGTCTAACTCTATAGTCAAAGGAGTGAAAAACCAATGCACCATCCTTTATGTGTGAAAATAATCCTACCCATACCTATTAATAAGAGAAATGAACCAGGTTAACCAAAGACATTGCCTGTGGTCACAGAGAGAGCAAAGATAACTGTTCCTGTGGGCATTAAATGTGCAGTTTTACCATCCTGAGTTGAACCAACTGAAGGGACTGGCTCCAAAAAAAAAGGCACTGAGCTCTCCATGGACTGGCCAAGAGATAAACAGAGTCACTTCCTCCTACCCAAGAAAGAAATCCTGGTGGGTTTTTTTTTTTTTTTTCTTTTTAAATCAAATGGAACAATGTTTTCCCAATATTCTTTTTATCTGTTCATATTTATGAGAGGAGAGCACACCTGGGTCTCACCACGGTCTTAATCAAGCTTCTGTGAGTCAGCGTGTTCTCTTGCCACTGGCTCTCCGCTCCCCGCCCCCCGCCCCCCCCCCCAGCCGCCCCCTGGGTGCTCATCTGTGTGTAAGCGGTTTGCATTGACTAATGTTATGGCTTCTTGCCAGCTCTACTGTCCTGTGTTTTTCTATCCTTCTGCTCCACTTTCTAAAACAAAAGATGCTTCACTTTATAGTCTCACCTGGTGTGATGTTCTTTACTATTCCGTGGGAGTGATTTTGACTGATCCCAAACTTTGGCTGTCCCCCTTTTCTCATAATAGTAGTCCTACCATTTATTGGAGGTTTACTGTGCAGGAGGAACAAAGCTGAGCATGCCATACCTATCATCCAGCCCTTGTTTTCATTTGACACAGGAGGGAACTGAGGCTCAGAGAGGTGAAGTAACTTGCTCAGGATTGCTCAGCTAGTATGGAATTAAATCCTGGGTCGGACAGACTCCAGAGCCCATGACCGTAACAGAAATACTCTACTGCTGATGTATTTCTTGCTCACTGGGGCAAAAGTAGACATCTCACTTCTAAATTCCTGCATGAGTGCTGATTAATACATACCTGCTTTCGGGCATGGCTTTGTTCCTCCGTAGGTATGTTCAAGGTGCTTTTGTAAAGGGTCCTAGCGATCAAAGAATAATAGACAGAGATGATGGAGAGGGGAATAATGTAGAATACTAAGAAGCACAGCAGAGAATGTATCTCTTGCAGGAGCCTCTCAGAAACAGGATAGGAGGCACACGCTTCAAATGTCATATTTCTGTTGGGATCGTGAAAAGTATATACATTGGAAAATATAGCCTCTGGTAGAGCAATTAGCATGGACACGATCCAGATGCAGCCAGCTTTGGCACAGGTCTTCAGGATGGCGTTGGAGGGCTGCCGCTCCAGGGGTTTCACAACTGCCTTGTATCTAGAAACACATAATCAGAGCAGAGGGCAAAAATCAATATCCAAATGACAGAATCTTAGGGGTAGAGGTGACCTTAGTGGTCATCCAGTTCCACCTTCTATCTGTATGAATATAACCAAGTCAACATTAACCAAGTGGAATTGGTTCTGATTTCAAATACACATAATACATCCCAGCATTTAAAAATTTATGCTAATCACCTTTTTTTTCCCACTGAGATAGTCCAGATTTGCAATTTTAATCATTTTATTGTAGGTCCTCTCTTTAGGGCAAATATATGTTTTCCAGCATGATTTCATGTGTGATGGAGAGTAATGCATTACCTGTGTATTAGCTTAAGTGTTCTAAAAGACTTCCTTTTTGCATAAGTGACTGAGGTTAAACCTAATTCTCCTTTCTTCGTGAGTGAGCAGTCATCAACCTTCCCAGAAAAGAATTCCATGAGTTTAGGCAGGAAAGCGGAGAGGGTTAATTTCCTCTCTGTTCCTAAGTGCTAATTTCTTGCCCAAACCCGATCTGTAGGTAGATTTAGGGCAAGGCAAGGGTGCAGTCCAAAACCCTGGACCCGTGCAAAGATGCCTCCTTATTCTGACAAATCCACCTTAAAAGCTGTAGCCTTTAAGTACATCTGCGCTCAAACAGAATATAAAACCAGTCAAAGCAAAATTCTGTAAAAGACACAGGGAAAGCTTTTCCTCCTCTCATATAGAAGCTATTCCTTCCGGTACTGCCAGGCATTGATTACTTACAGGCTTCTTGCAGGCTTTTTAAAGCATCACTTTTAACATTTGGAGCCTCAATTTTTTCCCCCCATGCTTTCAGTTATTTTTCTACAGCAGGAACACAGAAAAACACTGTCCTTGGACTGAAAATACCCTAACAGAGCCCGAACATCCTGACTGCCACCGGTTTTCACACGCTCCATCCATAGAGCTCTAAAAGTCAACCAGGATTAATTTATGTCTCTGGAAACAGAATGCCAGTGAACGCCTATAGAGAAAACAAATACAATTAAGTGATGACATGACACTGACTTTCCAGGAAGCCGAAAGCCTCACCGTTTTTCTGCCATTAGTTAATTTGATGCATTTCAAATAAATTAGATGCATGTATCTTTTTTTTTTTTACCATTCTTCCAGTAGACAGTAATGCATATGTGGTCAATAGTCACACCTATGCTGATGTTTTAATGTTGACAATATTGCACCACTAGGCTGCACTAATGTATAAAGCATGAATTGTTTTTCTTTTACACCTGGAACAATTTGCCTTAATAAACGGGGAACGGGGAAGGGGGGGGAAACACCGTCCAGTCTTTCAAACAAACAATCACACTTCAGAGAAAATAAATGATCCCTAAAGCATGCAATTTCAATCTCTCCCCTGATGAGTGTCAACATTCTTACACCAACTTTGATTTAAAATGCCCCCCGATTTTCCAATCTTACATCCAAGTTACAGAGTATGAGAAAAGCAGCAGAGTAGCCAGTGAATGCTAAGTACAAGCTTTCCTTTCTTTTTTGCCTAATTTCACATCCTGGCAAACATAACTGAGAAAAGAAACCCACCTGTCAGCACTGAGAATTGTTAACGTGAACACTGATACACCAACAGAAGTGAGCCGGATGAAAGAGAGCACCTTACAGCCAATTCTTCCGAACAGCCATCCTTCTGCAAGGTAGTGGGTTGCATCCACTGGCACACAAGTTAGCAGAAGTAAAAGATCTCCAAAAGCCAGGCTGGTGATGAAAATGTTGGGAACTGTTTGCATGGACTTGGTCTTGAAAAAGACTTTGATGAGAATAGCATTTCCAAGGATGCCCACTGAAATGATCACAGCATAAGTGAAATAGATGACACACAATGCTTCTATTCCTGGAGAGTTGTCTCCGGTCCTTCCTTTATTTGTGGTATCATTAGGAACGCCGGGGCTTGATGATTCTGTGTCATTTGTGGTTGAAATTAAAGTCTGATTAGGTGACTGAGGCTGCCTTTGAGCCATTGCTTCTGAAGCCTATGCCTTTAATCTTTCTTCTGCTCAGTTCAGAGGTACTTGATTGTCACGTCTAATGCCTACGTCTAGCAATGAGATGCTAGGAGAACAGAGCAGAATGGCAAGCAAATTCAAGACATCCGGAGACTCCTTCCCTTCAGTAGTTCTGTATCTCCCAGCATGCTTGGCTAAATGCTAACCGATCTGGCACTGAAGAGTGGGAGGTGGAGGAGCTTTATTGGCGTTTCCATGACAGAAGGAGGGGGTTTGGAAATGCTCTGCAGTTGCTTGTTCTTTCCTGTTGGGGAATCTTTGACTACCCCGCTGCCATTAGATACTACTGATTACTTGTTAGAATCACTCTGTTTCCCTGTCTAACCACGAAGGTCGAGACAGATTTTTGTCAATTTCCTCCCAGAACGCATCCACTTCTCTGCAATAAGAAGATGGTCCGATGCACCTTCTTCTACATGCTAAACGAGTATATGTGTCCCCTGAAGCACAAACTCGAATCCATGCCTCTAGATGGAATATCAGACACGTGCTCCCACAACAAATCATTCACATTTCAACAGGGCTGATGTCACTTCAAGGAGGAATAATTCAGGTGACCTGAGCTTATCACCTAGCTCTGACAGGTGGTAATTCCCAGCCCTGCATAATGTCTAAGGGCTCTGCTGCGTAATATCAAAGCAACCTTTAAGAGACGAAAAAAATCCAGGCAAACCACCAGTTGCTTTGTCTCTAAATGTTCTAATAAAACACCTTTTTACTGTTTGACTGCCTGTCGTAATGCCACTTTTTTTTTTTTTAATGCTGTTTAGGGTTTCTCTCTTTAGAAATGCTTAAAAGGGACCTGCCTTGTTCCAAAACAAAATAATGCAGAACCCAGCTCGAGATCCTGACCCAAAAGGACTTGTGAGAATGAAAATCATTCTTTTCAAAAGAGACAATGCCACAGGCTACTCCAGAGGTGAGGGGCATGTAGATAATGTTTGCATCAACTGAAGGAAGTAGAAAATCAAGGCAATTAATTGCCTTGGAACCGGCGAGAAATGGTTCCCAGCAAATGTAAGCGTGTGATTTTTGTGTGTACATGGGGAGTAGGGGGTTGTCGGGGAGTGGGAGGCCAGCAGTTTAAAGGCATTTAATAATATAACCTGCTAAGAAATAGTCTCTGAAATGATCAAATTCAAAGGATCATCTCTCAGGAGAAACTTTTTGTAGCAAGGCGCTTGTAAATATATCCACATCAGATTTAGTCTGGGAAGTGGAATGAAAGACAGCAAAGTATTTGACTGGCCAATGAACAAGAAGAGCAAACAAAGATGGCTTTTTATACTGACGGAATAATAGGTGCAATAAATTCTACAAGGACAGTGACTTGGATGAATTGAATCAATTATCTGGATAATTTGAACAACCTGAAACACACCTCTGCTCCACACCTTATGAAATTATCTCCAGGGCTTGAATGACCCTGTTTCTGATGGGAATGAGGTGGGGGAATGTTTGAGCAAACCCAAGTCCCTTAGCTTAAGTTTATTCCATTAAGTAGTTTCATGCACCGGGCTGCCTCTTTAAGACCAGCTCTATAGAAAGCGGCTCTATACAGTTCCTATCTCGTTCTTGCAAAGCTAATGATCAAATCTCTTTGGGATTCCTGCCGTAGCATTTAGCAAAGAGCAAACAGTATCTCCCGATTCACACCTCGGCGGATGGTCACAGAGCACTGTTTGGAAAGAAACAAACTCTGGCACGTGATTCATAAAATTAGCTGAATTCCCCAGATCTCAGGCAGGCTTGCCTCAGGCTGCAGCCACCAGCGTGCCTTCCCTCCTTCCTCAGCCCTCTGGTCGGGAGAGGTCAGGAGAGAGCAGTGATGGCCGGGATGCTGCTGGTGTTTGGGGATCTCTGGAATTCCAGAATCCCAGCAGATCAGAGATGCAAATGAACCTAGAGATGATGAAATCAAATCCTCTATGATTTTCAGAGGCAGGAATGAGGTTCAGAGAGGGAAAGTAGCTCATGCAAGGTCACAAGAGCATTCTGGGGCCATGCTGAGGTGGAAACAGCTTCCCTCTGGATTCTGAAAGGTTAAAAATCAGGGGCAAGAGCGGAAAAGCCCTCAGTTGCTGACAATGAGCCATATTTGCTCAATTGGCATCGGGGACTTAGGTTTTCTGTATGTTTTATTAACTAAAGAGCAAGCGATTTCCAGGCTAACAAGCAAATCATGATCGATAATTTAAACGCATCTGCTTTTGTATCTACTTCTATTACCCTGTAATTCACCCCTAAACAGAACCATGTCGAATGAGTCGTTTGTAGTTAAAGTTGCAGGACAGTGAGCCGGTACAAAATGATGAAATCCCTTTTTGTTTGTTTTTAGTGCACAATTGGTCAATATTATCTTCCAAGGTTTTCAAACCCAAGGACTTGATTACAGATGAAGCAATCGTAATACAACCTTAATGTAACTGTTTAACGCTAAGGAAGTATTAGGCATTGAACAAATAAATGATCAGTTTTCCGAAGTTAAGTTTCCCGGTCTCAGTCCAATTCAATTAGTGTTGGCAACATCTTTTGTAGCTCTCCATGGCTCTGGGGATCTAAGAGTGCCGAAAAACGCTTCTCTGCCTTTAAGGTGGTGGGGAGAGGGATTAGAAAACTGTTGCTAGAAAGAGGCTGCAAATTTGGCTCCAAGGCTCTCAGCCATCAGTTAACCAGGACAGTGGTTCTCAAATTTTGGCTTGCATTCGAGTCACCAGGAAGGTTTATCAAACACAGGTTGCTGGGTCTCAGGCAACCGTTTCTAATTTGATAGGTCTGGGGTGGAGTCTGACTATTTGCATCCGTTTTTGCTTTTTAGGGCTAGGGGTCGAATTGGAGCTTAGTTGCTGGCCTACATACACCACAGCCACGGCAATGTGGGATCCGAGCCACATCTGAGACTTACACCGCAGCTTGTGGCAATGACGGATATTTAACCCAGTGAGGGAGGCCAGGGATCAAACCGGCATTCTCATGGATATTAGTCAGGTTCTTAACTCGCTGAGCCACAGTGGGAACTCCCTGACCATTTGCATTCCTAACAGGTTCCCAAGGTGATACTGATGCTCGTTGGGGACCACACTCTGAGAACCACTTCCGTAGGATAAAAATGAAAATAATCCAGTTGTTCAGAAGAAGCAAGGCTTTTTCTTTTTTTCTTTTTTAATGGCCGCTCCTGTGGCATATGGACGTTCCCAGGCCAGGGAGTGAATCCAAGCCGCAGCTGTGACCTACACCACAGCCGTGGCAATGCAGGATCCTTTAAACCACTGTGCTGCGCCAGGGATCAAACCTGAGCCTCCGCATTGACTGGAGATGCTTCAGTTGGATTCTTAACCCATTGTGCCACAGAGGGAACTCCAAGCATGGCTTTTTCTGATATCGAGGTCAAGGAGATATTTCTGTGGGTTTTCATTAAAGAAAAAGCAATTCTGTGTTGTGATGGATACTTAAAAACCCCTCCCTATATATCTCGATCCCTGGTAAGCCACATCCACTGAACCACTGGGTACCTGTGTTCAAATCACTCTGGGTGCTTGCGGTGATCGTTCCAATCAGAGAAAGATGAAGTGGCTAAAACTTTTGCCTACGACTCAAGCCCAAATTCCATCTGCATATTTGAGAACTGAAAAATGAATAACCAGAATTCTCAGTCTGAGTCTCCCACAGAGGCCCCTCCCTTTTTTTATGTTCTTATGCTGGGAAAGAGCATGAATGTCTTTGTTATTAATTAACTGGATTAGATCAGTTTTAAGAGGACACATTTGACTTGTGGGTGTATTTGGATCTATGTAATAGCGATTCCTGTCATCACAGAGTTCTCAGTTCTCCCTCATAATTCCTTGCCCCCCAATTTTACGGGTGCAGTTTCATATTTCGAGGGACGAGTAGTATTCAGAATAGCCTCTGCAGAGACCAGGGAGAAAAAAATCCAAATTATGTAATGGTAGGCTCTACGCAGAGTGGAAATGCCAGTTGAATGTTTAAGTGGAATTTTTTCTTAAGGCAAATTCTTGTCATGATTAAACTTAATGGCTCCCTAAAAGTGAACAGCCATGTAGGCTGTTCAGATCGACATGCCTTTCTAGGCCCTGACCTCTGTATGCGTCCACGCCTACATGCCTAATATCGTATGCTGTGGTCAGTGTGAGGTTCTACAGTTATAATAGATTGAGGCCGTTTTGCATCAGATAAAGTGTTTAGGCTTCCTGAATATTGAGATACAAATTATGAAGTTGATTAATTTCTTAGTACATTTTTGCATCTCTTCTCGGTAATATGCTCCCCTTTCATAGAAATCTCTCACAGACCCCTAATCGTGTAATCATTTCCACAGGGCTTACTTTCAGCTTCCTACAGCTTAATCCCTGTTAAGGGGCTTCAAATCAATAATTACCATGCGGCCACAAAATTCCACTCCCAGGTATCTACCCAAGGTAAGTGAAAACAAATAGCCATACAAAGACTTGCGTGCAAATGTACATGGAAGCGTTATGCATAAAAACAAGCTGCGAACAACTTAAAAGCCATCAGTTAGCAAGTGGGTAAAGAAAATGTGGCTTATCCATACAGCGGAATGCTGGTCAGCATAAAGAAGAGCAATGTTACTTTTAAAATCCAATTTATTGGTTATCAGTTTTACTATATGAGACATAAATATTACCGTTTTGTGGCTATTTAGTTATAGCAATATGAAACACTTTCATGATCTATTATTTGTAGTGGGAATTGTCTCAGATAAAAATGGTGACTCTAGGAGTTCCCTGGTGGCCCAGCAGTTAAGGATCCAGTATTGTCACTGCTGTGACTCACGTCACTGGTAGGGCATGGGTTCGTTCAATCCCTGGTCTGGGAACTTCTGCATGCCTCAGACATGGCCAAAAAAAAAAAAAAAAATTGGTGATTCTCGTGAATTGGAAATTGCATATTAAATGCATTTTGATCCTCCCCTCTCATCCTCACTGTAGGACTGGAATAACTTGGGAGAGCTGGTTTTCCTCCATATTAGCACTAAACATTCCTGAGTTCAGACTGGCTACTGATCCCAAATAAGAAAAAATTTTTTTTTTTTGGCTTTTTAGGACAGAATATGGAAATTCCCAGGCTAAGGGGACAATCGGAGCTACAGCTGCCAGCCTGCTCCACAACCACAGCAACGCTAGAGCCGAGCCGAGTCTGTGACCTACACCAAAGTTTGTGGCAATGGCAGATCCTTTAACCCACTGAGCAAGGCCAGGGATTGAACCCGCATCCTCATGAATACTAGTCAGGTTCATTACTGCTGAGCCACAATGGGAACTCCAAGAACAAACAATTGATACTTGTTACAAAGTGGTTGAATTTCAAACATACGCAATGAAAGACACCAGATATATTGTACGATTCCTTAATAGGAAATTTCCAGAAAAGGCAAAACTATAGTGGTGGAAGGCGCATCAGCAGTTGCTTGGATCTGGAGGTTGGGGCAAGGAAAAATCGGGGGATAATGGAAGTGTTCAGTAATGATGTGGTATGATGATGTTTGCGTGATGTATATAATTATTTATTTTTGTTTCTTTTTACAGCTGCCCCTGCGGCATATGGAAGTTCCCAGCCTCGGGGTTGAATTGGAGCTGTAGCTACCACCCTACACCACAGCCCCAGCAACACCGGATCTGAGCCACATCTATGCCAAAGCTTGTGGCCATGCTGGACCCTTAACTCACTGAATGAGGCCAGGGATTGAACCTGCACCCTCAGAGAGGCAGCATCGGGTTCTTAACCCGCTGAGCACAATGGGAATTCTGGTATAAATTTATTAAAACTCGAACTATACCTTAAAAATGGGTGAATTCATGATGTGTACATTATACTTCAAGAAAGCTGGAAAATGAGAAAAAATAGTTTTAAAGAGTAGTAAAAATATGTAAATTATTCCTCAAGAAATCTGAAAAATGAGAAACAAAATGATACGTCCCAGGATCTTTAGCTTCTTGCAGTGTCCGCCACCTCAAGATTTCCGGCAGCCCCTGAGGATGAGGCTCTTTTGTTTCTTTTTCTTTTGTGGCCATCCCGGCAGGATATGGAGCTCCCGGGCCAGAGATCAGATCCAAGGCACTGCTGCAACACTGGATCCTTTAACCCACTGGGCCAGGCTGGGGATCAAACCTGTGTCATGGTGCTGCAGAGATGCGGCTTATCTTGTGCCACTTCGGGAACTCCAAGGATGGGGCTCTTAGCTGTAATTTGGGACGTAGGTTTTGCTGGAGTCGGGCGGCAATCCTCCAAGCCCTTTCCTTGCATCTTCCCTGTGCTCGTGAACAAGTATATTCCCACCAGCCCTGCGGCTGCTCCAGTGGGGCGCTTGTCACTCTGCCAGGCTCGGGGTCTTCTCCACTCTCCACTGCTCCACCAAGCACCGCCGTCCCTCTCCAGTGATCACTGGTCTTTGAGACGCTGCCAGGATGACAGGGTATGGTAGGCGTGTGAATTAAAAATAAGGTCTCCTAGGACTGCCTGTTCTGGCTCCACAGGTAAGGAACCCGACTAGTATCCATGAGGATGCAGGTTCAATCCCTGGCCTCACTCAGTTGGGTTAACAATCCAGCGTTGCCCTCAGCTGCGATATAGGTCACAGATGCAGCTCAGATCCTGCGTTGCTGCGGCGGTGACGTAGGCTGGCAGCTGCAGCTCTGATTTGCCCCTTAGCCTGGGAACCTCCATATGCCACAGGTGTAGCCCTAAAAATAAATAAATAAATCGATAAATAAACAAATATAAAAATAAGGTGTCCTTAAACCTTTAAAGTTCTCATCACAAGAAAAAAATTTTAAGTATGCATAGTGACGTACATTAGCTAGATTTAATGTGGTGATCATTTCACAATATATCCGAATATCGAATCGATATGTTGTCCACCTGAAACTAACACAATGTTGAAGGTCAATGATACCTCAATAAAAAAATAGGGTCTTGGGAGTTCCCCTCGTGGCTCAGTGGTAACAAACCCAACTAGTATCCATGAGGACGTGGGTTCGATCCCTGGCCTTGCTCAGTGGCTTAAAGGATCTGGCGTTGCTGTGAGCTGTGGTGTACGTGGCTGACGAGGCTTGGATCCCACATTGCTGTGGCTGTGGTGTAGGCTGGCAGCTACAGCTTCGATCTGACCCCTAGCCTGGGTACTTCCATATGCCACAGATGCAACCCTAAAAAGACAATAAAAAGGTCTTATCTTTCAATATCCAGATTATAATGGCATTGAGGCCTCCCATACACACCCATTTTTTTTCTAGGAAGAATTCTAATGGTTCCCCTCCTTAAAGAGACCCAAGAATCTCTAGGGTTGATTCCACGTATGCATGAGTGAGTCCTTTAATTTTTTTATTTTTTATTTTTTATTTTTTTGGCCCTTTTCTAGGGCCGCTCCCGCGGCATATGGAGGTTCCCAGGCTAGGGGTCTAATTGGAGCTGTAGCCACCAGCCTCCACCAGAGACACAGAAACGCGGGATCCGAGCCGCGTCTGCGACCTACACCACAGCTCACGGCAATGCCAGATCCTTAACCCACTGAGCAAGGCCAGGGATAGAACCCGAAACCTCATGGTTCCTGGTCGGATTCGTTAACCACTGAGCCACGATGGCAACACCAATGCGTCCTTTATTTGTTCGATCTTGGGTTATTGGCAACATAATGTTGTCCCCTTTTTTTTTCTTTTTAAGGACGCCCCCGTGGCATATGGACACCCCACGCTAGGGGTGGAATCAGAGCTGCAGCTGAGGCCTAGGCCAGAGCCACAGCAACGCCAGATCCGAGCCGCAACTGCAACCTACACCACAGCTCACAGCAACTCGGGATCCTTAACCCACTGAGCAAGGCCAGTGATAGAATCCAAATCCTCACAAAGATAACGTCAGGTCCTTAACTCATTGAGCCACAACACAAACTCCTAAACTTGCCTTTGAAACGAACTTCACAACTATTACCATCAGGTGACAGTTGATGGCAGTGCCACTGGCTGCCCTCAGCTGACTTGCTCAGCCCCCCCCTATTTACCTGTGAGGAAGCCGTCCAACCCAGGTAGCTGCTTCCAGAGTCCTTGCTCCTCACCACTACCCCCATCAAACAGAGGGGGCCCCAACCAAACCACCAGCTCGGACTGGTTCCAGCATAGCGTGCTGACTTGATCCATCCCCATCAAGATGGCTTCTCAAGGTGCCGTCTCTACTGGGTCAGACGCAGGTCAGAAGGGGCCTGAAGGAAGACCGCCTGGGCCCTGGAGGAGTCACAGGACGCCCGGGATGGCTGCAAGTCCTGAACCACACCCCCTGCAGGGACCTGGACTCTGGTCGCCCAAGCACGTTCTCCCTTCACGCAAAGCCTCCCTCCGGGCACTGTCCTTGTCCCTTCTCAGTAATCTGACCTCATTTGGGACCACCCCAGCCATTAGACATCCTTTATGCCTTTGCGCGCAGCGGAACGGGGGCGGGGGGGACGGTGTTAAAATACATTTTTAGGAATTCTCTTATGGTGCTGTGGTTTAAGGATCTGGCATCATCACTGCAGCGGCTCAGGTTGCTGCTGTGGTGTGGGTTTGATCACTGGCCCAGGAACTTCTACATGCCTAGGGCATGACCAAAACAAACAAACAAACAAACAAACAAACGCATTTAAAAATATCAAAGTATAGTTGCTTTACAATGCGATTCAGTTATGCTTATAAATATTCTTGTCCATTATGGTTTATCTCAGGATATCGCATATAGTTCCCCATGCCTCTCAACCTCGGTGGTCTGTGTTAGGAAGAGGGGATCAAGATCTCATTCCCTTTGCCACCGTGAAAATCCTGCCTGGATGCAAATAGGTCCCTGGAAGGGACACAGGCAGGCGGGCACCCAGGGAGGCTGGGCCAGGCAGATACAGAGAAGAGCCATTGCATTTTACCCGGGTCCACGGCTTCCTACTGCCGCCCTGGGCTCTGCGCCTGACTCAGCCCGGTCACACCTGGTTCCTTCCTCCCCTCTGGAGGACTTCTCTCCTCTGAGGCCCCCAGCCCCACCACCATGCCCTCAACTTACCAGACTGCCCAGATACAAACTAACCCCCGCACCCAGGCTCTCGCTAGAATCCACGCCACAAGTGAGAAGGAAGACAGATCCCACCTGGTTGGAGGCGAGTTAGGCATCAGGAAAGGATTCATGGGGGCGTCTGTTTTCCAGAGGAATTCTGGGGGGGTTTCAGTATGTAGCGATGGGGGCGTGGGGAAGATGTCACAAATAAAAATAAACAGCAAAGACACTGGGGTGGGCGTGTATGGGGCATGTTCAGGGAATAAACAGTCCCGTTGGCTGAAGGGTGGCCGTGAAGAGGGAAGCAAGTGAAATAAGCTCGACAAGGTAGGTTGAGGTCAACTTTGGGAAGACATTTGAAGGCTGTGGGCTGAGACTGAACTTCATTCAGTAGGTAACAGGTTATTTCAAATGTTTGAGCAGAAGAGCGGTGGGGTCAGATCCCTTCTCCCCAATCTCAGACCAGATACTCAAGGGGCATTCTCATATATTGTGGCTGACAATTTAGGGGTACAACCACCACACCGCACTTGTGGTTGAGAGCATGCAAGTGGTTGTCTAGATTAGCTTGGCTCCTTTAAAAACACACAAGGCACATCCTATTCCGTAAGAGGTGCACTGAACCATACCTAAGGGTATATGATGGCAGGTTGGCCGTGGCCCTGGAATCATTTCTGAACATCACCTTGACCTGCCCAGACCTCATCTTATCTTTGACCACGCTGTCACCAAGTCTTATTTAGTCCGAAGATCTGGTCTTGTTTTGCTTTTCCTGTTCCCGTTTGCTGGACCCGCCCGGCATAAGCAGTGCTGGTGGGAGTGCCATGGGGGCTGGAAATGAGGAGGGGCTTCAAAAGGGGGTTCTTGGGGCCATGGCAATTTTAAAAAAGCCTGTTTGCTGGAGCTGACGCTGGGGCAGAGAAGCTGCGTGGTTGGGGAGGGAAGTTGAAAGAGTGCTGGTTTAGATGTGAAGAGAGGACTCTGCCCATTTGGCCGTGACCAACCTTCCAGGAGGTGGGACATGATGCCACCCCAGTGGCTTGATCGGAGGTGGAATAGAGGCCATCTTGGACTTGAGCACCTACTGTGTGCTGGGTGCTCTAACATGTTCTTCACGTATGTTGCCCCGTTTGATCTTTGAGAGGTAGATGATAGACTTTTGCATTTTTAGTGGTGAAGAAATTAAGGCTCAGAAGGTAAAGAAAAAATAAATGAGATAAGAGTTCCCTGGTGGCATAGCGGTTAAGGATCTGTCATTGTCAATGCCGTGGCTTGGGTTCCCTGCAGTGGCTCAGGTTTGATCCCTGGCCTGGGAACTTCCACATCACACCCAGAGCCTTCTAGCACCAAGGTCTGTTTTCTTTGTTTTCATCTTTAAGGCCAAACAGTAAAGGAGGAAACATAGGGACAAGCTGGAAGAAAGAACAAAATCGGATGCAAAGAATGCAGGCTGTTGCCAGTGGAGTCCGAGCTCAAGTACCCCCTTTCTGGGCAGATCCCTGGCGCATGGTCTGGGGCAGCTGTGGCTGTTTAGATCTACCGTCTAGGAGGCTGGTCTTTGATTAGCCACCTGGATGATTTTCAATCCCTTTGGCATTGCCTTGGGATCCCCAGGTCCTCGCGGGCCGCTCTGACTTGCTGGATCTTGCCTGGTTTCTAAGAGGTGGGTTCACTGGGGGGAAGGAATTCTGTAGAAAGTAGCTCCCTGCCTCACCTGGCCAGCCTCTTCCGTGGGGGCTGGGGGGCGAGGGAGGCCGGTGGCCCCGGCACCAGCAGGGGGCAGTTAGGACTCAGCTGGGAGCTCCCCACACAGCTGGCCTTGCCCTCCAAAGCGGACCTCACCCAGGAGATGGCTCCCCAGCGCAGTTGGTCAGGCAAACCGAAGCGCTGGTTCTTCCCTCCTGTTTGGGATTCAAGTACACGGGACCCACCCTCAGAGGCCTTGGACAGGCCTGCTCCTTCAAGCGGTGTGCGCCTGGGGAGAAAGTTCTGTGTCCCAGGCTACTTACCAGGGTGGCTGCAGGGACTGCCATGCTGAGCCTCTGAGTCTCACCCCCTTGGTTAACCCGGGGTCCCTGGTGGACTTGAGGTTGGGGAGTAAACATCCCCAGATGACCCTGAGGTGGGTTAACAGAGGCAGGATACGGAAAAGGCTGCCAAAACAAGGCTCCCCGCAAACCATGTCCAAGTTCCCTGTCTTCGAGAGTACATAACAGGCCTGCCTTAGTAATTGTTTGTGCCAGGCAAATGAAATGAACGGTTTTGCACGTCTCCTCTCTCACACACACCACCTGTTCGAGTGCACATCGCTCTGCAAAGTTACGTACGTCACCTCAAAGAGGATCTCGTGGAAGGCTCTGGAAAGATTCGATGGTGACGTCAACCCTGAGTACCGAAGGCAGAGAAGCTGGGGCGCCTGGACCAACCATCGGCCAACCCAGTCACTCCAGAGCCCTGTAGAGTCGAGAGTCTACTTCTCGAAGGCCTGGAGCTTGGAGCTGTCTGCTTCACCCCACTGCTCACCTCCCTTGTAAAGGAAACCATTGTGTTAGTGCCTTTGCAGGGCTGGGGTGAGGGATTTGGGTGATGAACCCACTTTCTGCTGAACCCACTGTGGGCAACGGGGCACCATCTCTCTCAAACTAACCAACCGAGACGAATCTTTGAATCTTTGGCAGTGACGCCGCAGAGTTATAAAGATGAAGTTTGTGGAGCTCCCTGGTGGCCTAGTGGGTTGAGGACCTGGCGTTGTCACTGTTGTGGCTCAGTTTACTGCGGTGGCACAGGTTTGACCCCTGGCCTGGGAACTTCCACATGCTGAGGGCTCAGCCAAAATCAAAATAAGTGGGAAAAAAAAGATGAAGGGGCTTGTGATGGTGGCTTTCTGGAGGTTAGAAGCAGAAACCAGAAAACAGGGATTCAAACGTTCCCATAACTGGTTGATCCTCTTTCCCCAAGGATCAAAACAGTCTCTACACACTCTCTTCCACTCTCCTTTCTGCCCTGTTGAGTCTACACTGCGGGCTCCCCAGCCCTCTCCTTTCCCGTGGATAGACTGAGATGGAGCAGCTCCTTGGTGCCTTTACAGGCTGGGGCCTGGAAACGTGATCAGCGCCAGAAGCAGTTGGGCGTTGACTCTTGGGCGGGGGGTGCGTCAAGAGCCGCCCTGCCCTCGCTTGCTGGGTGGACGACGGCCCAAAGGGAGAATTAAAGGGAGTCCAGAGAAAGCAAATACCCGTGGAGGAAACATCGGTGCCTCACTCCCAAGCCTCTGTCCTCTGAATGACTAAGATGAACAGTCACCTTGTGGCTGCTACAGAGGCCAGGAACCGGAAACCTCGTCAGCTTCTCTGTTCTGCCAGAGCCTGATCTATTTCCAAGAGAGGTGCTTGGTGGTCAGGAAAAAGCCCGGGGGAGACTTGGTTGGGTGGTCCAGACAAGGAGGTTTTGGTGAGTGTCCCCCAGATGCTGGCGACAGCAGGGACATATCTGCTGCCCCGTCCAAGCCAGCTCCCCCTTGCACCGTGTTGCCCCTAGAAGAGGGAGGCTTAGTGTGAAGACCCGGGCTGGGATCGCTGACCCTGGTCCCCTAGAGTGTGGTAGAAACAGCGGAGAACACAATTTGGCCGTGGACCAGCGGGTGTGGGAGATCCCTTTTCTGAGCCACAGCAGCTGTGTTCCTGCCTTTACAGAGGCAGGTGTCTGGAATTACTCATAGCATTTCGCTCATGCTCCAGCTTTAACTGTGTGGAAGGGAGCAGTGTGGGTGGTGATTTGTGATAGAAAAATTTGCATCAATAGTGATCCTTGCCTTGTGTGGTGGGCTGGAAAATGGCTCAGGCTGCTTTGCCAGAGGCTGGCCCTATGTAGGGACTTCTGGAAGGATCTTGTGCCAAGGTGGGAACAGAAAGGGAAATATTATTGCCCTGCCTCCGCTAGCCTGTCCTTTCTGGGCCTTTCTAACAGGCCAGTAGACTCACTCCATGCTGGCTTGCCTTTCTGGGGTGACTGGCTTTGCCCCGTGTTCCAGGGTCCCTCCTGCTGGCAGGTGGACTTTCCATACTGAGCTGGGTTTGGCAAACCATTGGCACCGACATGCAAGTATCCTTATAAGAGTCCTGAAATGGTAACCGGATGTCAACGGGGAGTTGTGGGAAAATAAAGTTGAGCCCAGTGAAGTCACTTCTAACAAAATGACCTTGGACCAAACCATTCCCATCAGCCAGGTCAGGAACTGTCAGAAGCCCCAGCTGCATTCACTATGCCCTAAAAGCTGCTTTCAAGACAACCTGCCCTGCTCCTCTCCGTCTCCCCGCAATCACTGCCCTGGGATGACTTCCTAGTATTTTTCTTTCCATGGCCGCACCACGGCACATGGAAGTTCCTGGGCCAAGGATCGAATCCGTGCCACAGCTGCAACCTACACCACAACTGCAGCAATGCTGGATCCTTTAACCCACTGTGCTGAGCCAGGGATCGAACCTGTGCCTCTGCAGTGAGTGACCTGAGCCACTGCAGTTGAATTCTTAACACACTGTGTCATGATGGGAACTCTCATTCCCTGGTATTATTAAAAGAATCCTGCAGGTAGGTTCCTGTCACATACATGTGTATGCAGTGTGTGTGTGTGTCCCCAGGACCAGGTGCACGTGCTCTCCCCTCCGCCTGAACATCGGAAGGTCCTCTAACCAGTGGGTCCTTCCACCCAAGGATGGACAAAGTGAGAGGAGTCTCTGGGGGAGAGAGAGAGAGAGAGCGTGCACGAGGGGGCAGGCAGGCACCTGGTTCTGGGGACATATGTCTGATAATATGTATAACAACAAAGCTCGGAATTACTCGAAATCACTAGCTCTGGGGTGGTGTGTTTTGACATTCAATACCTTTAAGCAGGAGAGAACGGCAGATCCTGCGCGGAGCTGAGTCAGACCGTAACGACTAGGGTTCTAGGCAGAACACCAGGCTCGAGGAAGAGGCAAAGAATCGGAGACCAGAGCAAGGGCCGAGGGGGCCTGGACCTTGGGACAGGGCACATGCAAAGCGGTAAAGAGCATGACTTTGTGGCCTTTCTGTTCATTTATTTATTTTTTATTTTATTTTATTTTTTTGCTTTTTAGGGCCCCACCTACAGCATATGGAAGTTCCTGGGCTAGGGGTCAAATCCGAGCTGCATCTGCAACCTACACCCCAGTTCACAGCAACGGCGGATCCTTGACCCACTGAGAGAGGCCAGGGATCGAACCCACATCCTCCTGGATACGAGTTGGATTCTTAACTCCCTGAGCCACAATGGGAACTCCGTTTGTTTAGAGCGTGCATCATGGGCCAGGTGCAGGTGCTGGCTGTACAGTGACAACAGAGACAGGAGGGTCCCAGCCCTGGGGAGGGTGGTGAACCGGAATGGCTTCGGCTCTCCCACCAGCTGTGTGATCTTGGGCCAGTCACGTCAGTACCCCGTGATGCGGTTATCTCGATGGAAATAAGGATGGTAATACTTACCTCGTGGGGCTGTTCTCAAGCGCTGGCTGCTCCTGGATTTCCCTATGGGAGTGATTTAGGCACAGTTTAGGTGGAGGGGACAGTCTGGGGGAGCTTATCTTGAACATCCTGGCAGTGTTTTTTTAATTATGCATGTAATTTTTTCGAGTTATTTTGCAGGGATATGATGGAGATGGAGAAGGAAAACTAACCCCCCCCCCCCACATCCTTCAAGCCACCTCCTGACTCAAATGCTTCATGAGGATAAAGCAAAATAATATGTGTGAAGTGCTTGCTGCAATATCTGGAACACAGTAAGTGGAACCTTAACGAAGTCCAATTATACTATTTGGTCCGCAAAGACTGGACTTATGCAACCATGATGACAGGTTGGGCTGGACTGAGTGATTCTTAGTTCTCATCTGGGGAGCTCTCAAGAGATACCCGTGCCTAGGCCCCAGCCCCAGAAGCTCTGAATGAATTGGTCTGGTCTGGATACCTAAAATCTGTATTTTAAAAAAATCTCACAAGATCATTCCTAAAGTGCAGCAAGGGCTGTGACCAGTATTGGGGCCAGGAGATGTTAAGTCTGCAGCTGGGGGTCAAACTATCATTGCCTGGCGAGGAGGGAGGTCTGCAGACCATGGCAACGAGTCAGGACCTTTAAAAGTAGGGTGTTGGGGGCATGGGAGTGACCGCATTGATGAACCTACGAGGTGGCCGGCTGTTCCCTCTTCCTTTTTGCTTTTCATGATAAAGCATTATGTCAATAGAATTCTAACCACTGTGTTCTTTCTCATGCTTTTCCCAGTGGAAATGCCACATTATAAGACACTTGGGGAATTCACTGGCTAATTGAATGAATAATTCAATCTCCAGGAAATTAAAAGCAGTACAAACATCCTCTTTTAAAACTTCCACTTTGAGCTCAAGATGGTGCTTGGCAAATAAATACATTTGAAAATATGTGGATCTTATGTATTTCTGGATTCACAGCATCGATTCCAGTGGCTTTATACAGAATAGCCTCTCTAATTTTTTGTTGAATGAATGAAGGAAGGAAAGAAATGAACATGGCTCCCTTCCCACGCGATCAATGGAACTGAGCTTAGCTGCTCAGACGTACTCTAGTTTAGGAATGCATACATGTGAGACAGATCTCTTGTCTTTATATTAGTGAGTTAATGTGAGCTCTAAAATAAATTATTGTAACTCAGAATTCTCATGTGTGCTGCTACTCTCAGAAGACTTAAGTGTGTGAAGCGGAGGTAGAGTTATGACTCTGAGCTGGTATATCAATAGATCTGATACTTCCTCCTGGAATATGTGCCACCAGATCTGTGCAAGCTTACATGTTGATTATTAAAAAAAATTAATTGGGTCACAGTGTGTAAAAAATACTGGGGAATCCACAAAAAAGCTTGTAAAATTATTGAGCTAGCAAAGTTGCAGTGTATAAGATCGACACACAAGTTTCCAATGCATTCCTATATAGTAGCAACACATATGTGGAAGGAAATTAACAATATGACCATTTTTAATCACTTGAAGGAAAGGTAATACTTAGGTGTAAATCTAACTATACACACACACACACATATGATCTCTATCCTGATACGCTGATGCAAGAAGTCAAAGATTTAAATCGATGGAGAGAAATACCTTGTTCATGGATAGGAAGACTCAACATAGTAAAGATGACAGTTCTCCCCAAATTGAGCTATAGGTGTAATGCACTTCCTATCAAAATCCCAGAAAGATGTTTTGTAACTATAGACAAGATTATTTCAAAATATATCTATGGCAAAGGAACTAGAATAGCTAAGTTAGTTCTGAAAAAGAATGAAGTGGAAGAAATCACACTACCTAGTGTTAAGACTTACTATATACCTACAGTAACCAAGGCAGGGTGGTATTGTTATGCCAATGAATATATCAATGGTTATAACAATATAACTTCCTTGAATACATACCACTATATCTGTGCAAGCTTGCATCTTTATTATTAAAAATAGGTTACAGTATGTAAAAAAATAGGCACATAGATCAATGGAGCAGAGCAAGGATCCTAGCCTAGGTGAACATAAGTAGGTTCAATTGAATTTTTACAGAGGCATGAAAGCAATCCAACAGAGAAAGAATAGCATTTGTAACAAAGGATGCTGGAACAACTGGACACCCATACACAAAACTGAAATTTGAATGGATCTCGGTGGTATTATGCTCAGTGAAAAAAATCACCCTCAAAAAGTTATCTGCTGTATGATTCCATTTATATAACATTTTGAAATGACACAGCCTCAGAGATGGAGAACAGATAAGTGGTTGTCATGGGACAGGGGTGGGGGGTTAGGTGTAAATCCAAAGAGGCAGCACCAGGGCATTGTTTTATGGTAGTGAAACAGTTGTGTCTTGGTTGTGGTGGTGGTTACACAGATCTCTACTTGGGGTAAAATTGCATGGAGCTAAACACACCTAGGTGAATGCGGGTTTAAAAATTGCGAAAAAACATATAAGGTCTTTCGTTAACGCTATCATACCAATGTCGGTTTTCTGATTTTGATATTGTACTACGGTTATATAAGATGTCACCTTTGGGGGAAGCTGGGGGAAGTGTGTGCAGCTTTTTCTACTATTTTTACAACTTCCTGTGAGTCTATAATGATTTCAAAGGTTTTTTTTTAAAAAAAGGTCTAAAAGCCAGGTGTGTGGATTCCATTAAATTATCCTAATCATCTTTGCAGGGTCATCAGAGTTATTATAAGCTCTGTGTGGTAGTAATAAAGATTCATCGAGCACTTAGTATGTATGAGCTACTGTGCTGAGCATTTTACATTCATTATCCCCTTTGATTCATGCTGTAGCCAGAAGAAATAGGCAGCATTTTGTCGCCTGCCTTTTATAGACCAGGAAACTGAAAATCAGAGGAGTTCTGTAACTTGCCCCAGGTCACAGGGCTGTAAGTGACAGAACAAAAGCACGAACATGGGTCTGTCTGACCCCAAAGTTTGCGCCTGAAAACAAAATGCCATTGTGACTCCATCCCTGGGCAGCTGTGAGGCCAAAGGGAGGCGTCGTATGTCAGTTGCCCGGCTCAGGATCTGGAATGTAACTGACAATCTAGTGACGAGCATGCTTTGCTATCATCATCTTCATCATTAGATGATCCCCAACTTCAGTGGTTCAACTTTACAATGGTGTGAAAGCTACATGCATGCAGCAGAAACCCTACTTTGAATTTTGAACTTGGATCTTTTCCCGGGCTAGGGATATGCAGTAAGGTACTCCCTGGTGATGCTGGACAGCAGCAGCCACGTGGTTATGAGGGAACTACCGATACCCTTACAACCATCCTGGACCCACACAACCATTCTGTCTTCGCTTTCAGGACAGCATTCAATAAATTACATGAGATATTCCACCCTTGATCACAAAATGGGCTTTGTGGGAGATGATCTCGCCCAGCGAAAAAGCTAATGGGCTAACATAAGTGTTCCAAGCACGTTTCATGAAGTTCGGCTAGGCTGGGGGTTCCTGATGTGGCTCAGCAATAACGAATCTGACTAGGATCCATGAGGATGCAGGTTCGACCCCTGGCCTCGCTCAGTGGGTTAAGGATCTGGTGTCACTGTGAGCTGTGGTGTAGGTCGTAGACCTGGCTTGGATCTTCTGGCGTTGCTGTGGCTGTGGTGTAGGCTGGCCGCTGTAGCTCCGATTTGACCCCTAGCCTGGGAACCTCCATAGGCTGCAGGTGCAGCCCTGAAAAGACAAAAAATAAAAATAAAAGTAGGCTAGGCTAAGCTGGGATGTTCCATAGGTTAGATGTATTAAACGAATTTTGACTTGCTATATTCAACTTCGGATGGGTTTATTAGGACATAATCACACTGTCAGTGGAAGAAGCTCCATCGTATTTACTAAATGTGGTCTTCGCCTTCGCTCCGAGGAGTGCCTCGTCCTTATGCTTAGGGCAATGCGAATAGTGCCGTAAGAAAAGAGGCAGCGTCTCATCTGTAAAATCAGAAAAATAATGACCACACAGCGTTACTGTGAGTTTTGCGTCCAATTCAAGGCGATGTTGTGCGTGAAGCGCGCCCTGTAAACAGCAGAGCTGCCCGGGTGCTCGCTGCATTACGTTTTATTCTCTTCCTTCGCCCGGAGATTGGCAGCTAAAAAGCTTTTTGCCTCTCAGCCATGCCACAATCAACAAGCTCATCACCCTGCTTGCGCGCTCTGTGTTTCTATGGCATCAATCACCATAGTTTCTAGATTCTTTGACAGAAATATTAGGTGAAAGGCAGTTTAACGGAAAGAATCAGTGACTTTGATTCAAAGACCTCCACCTTCTCCAGCTCGAAGCTGCTTCGCCATTTATTGCTTCCAGATTCCTTTTGTCAAAACTTAAAAGCGATCAACTTAGAGGTTTTTTAATTTATTATTATTTGTATCGAGGTGTAGTTGCTGTACAATATTATATAATATACGTGTGTACAATATAGTGATTCGTAATAGGAAAAGGTTATACGCCATTTATAGCTCTTGCGAAATATTGGCTATATGCCTCACGTTGCACAATATACTCTTGTACCTTATATAATACCTAATAATTTGTACCAAACTTAGAGTTATTTCTGAGGGGGTCAGTAATGGATAAGTGTCTCCCAAATCAGCTTTCCTCCTGGTAAAGAATTTTACAGTTGTTCTTCTACCTCAGAGGTTGGCCTACCATGACCTGTGGGCCAAATATGGCCTCCCACTGGTTTTGCGTGGCCCTCAAGCTAAGTGTTTTTGCCTTTGTTCTTGTCTTTACATTTTTTTTTAATGCTTGGAAAAAAGTAAAAATAAAAGGATGATATTTCACAGCATAAAAAGTTACCTGAAATGCCCATTTCAGTGTCCATAAATAAACCTTCATTAGAACATAGATACTCTCATTGTTCAGTCAGCATCGAAGAGTTGTAAAGCTGAAAATATTTGCTAGCTGGCCCCTTCCAGATAAAGCTTGCCAAGCCCTGCTCTGCATGATAAGAACGTCAGTGATCCCAAATGAACTTCTCCACGAAACAGCAACAGACTCACAAAGAGAACACTCTTGTGGTTGCCTGGGGGGAGGGAGGATGGAGTGGGAGTTGGTGCTGGGCAGCTACACACTGTTAGATAAAAACAACAAGGTCCTCCTTTATAGCACAGGAAACCATATGAAGTATCTTGTGATAAACCACGGTGGAAAAGAATATGAACAATAATGTATATATGTATGACTGAATCACTCTGCCGTACGGCAGACACGGACACAACAGTGTAAATCAATTATATTTCAGGAAAATAAATGAATAAGAACCTCCGTGATCCAATATAGAGGCAATGGAAGCTAGCGGGTCCAACACTCCACCTACATTTAGCCCCACACCACTCTCCTCTTCACTCCACCCCCACCCCCCACATTTTTAATCACACTCATTTCCCAAACTCTATCAGAAGCTCCTTGGAGGGAAGAATCCACTTTTTTTGCTTTGTTACCCCGCAAGATGCCTGGCAGGGTTTTACTCACAACAGACAAACGATGCGTGTTTTTTAAACATCAGAGTGGATCAAATTTCCATAGCAACTGCATTTCTGAAGTGTCACCATGCAGAATCCTTTATACCCAATCTATTCCATTCAGTGCCTGAGGTCAGATGCAGAGATGCCACAGGTGCAATAGTATTTACGTTTACACTCTATAGCAGGAAGATTCAGAAATCACGGCCCTGTTTCAATGCCTATTGTTTTTACTCTTGGGGGAAAGAAAACCTTCTCAATGTGTCAGAAAACCCCCGAACCAGAAAAAGATGGATACACTGCATTACACGGTAATAAAGGCTTAATGCGTGGCAGAACCACCCAAACAAGGTAAAGAGACAAATGAACTGGGGAGAAAAGGGATTAATGTCAGAGAAAGAGCAAATTTCCCTAAATGAACGGCTTTAACAAATCGATAGGAAAAAGACCAACAAGCCTTAGAAACACAGCTGAAGAAGATGGACAGCTTGCAGAAGAGCAAATACAAATGGCTAAGTGACATAAGGAAAGATGGTCAGGGAGGTTCTAAGCGCAAACTTCGATGCCCATCCTGGTCAGTTCTTGCGCTGGGAGGCAGAAGAACTCGCGAGAAGTCCAAGGCGAATCCATTCTCCCGCATCTTCATCCCTTAGGGCGTGGACACTTCCTTCAGCAGTCACTTACCACACACCTGCTACCAACCAGACACTGCGCACAGTTACTTACTTAGGCGCTTCTCTTTTTTCTAGATCAAGGCAGCATCACGCCCACTGCCGATCAAAATGCAGAACATCCTCATCCCCCCAGAAAAATTTCTCAGACGTCTTCCCGGTCTCTCTGACTCCCATCTTTATTTTGATTTCTGTCATCATGGATTAGTTTTGCCTCTTGGAGAACTTCTTATAAGTGGAATCACACAGAAAATAAGAGGAGACTCGGCTTGGGTATTAACAAGAGAAGTGTAAATATAAATTCCACCACCATGCCATTTTTTTTAAACCTATAACATTAACAAAGCTTAATGACACATTTCATTCATGCAAGCGTGGGGAAACCATGCTCTCATGCACTGCGAGTAGAAGCATACATTTTCTCTGTATAAAAATACTAATGCCTAAAAGAAGTGGAAAAGAAAACAAAGCATGCCTGCCTTTTGACTAAACAGTTCCTCGCCCAGGAATTCATTCTACAGATATACTCGTCCATGTATTAAATGATTTACACACAAGGTTAGTCTTTGCAGCACTTTTAATAACTGCAAAATATTAGAAACAACCAAAATATAAATCACTAGGTGACTGGTTAAATAAATGATTTAAATAGAATACAATGCAACCATAAGGAGAATAAGATAGTGCTTTACATAAATGAAAACCGTAGAATTTTCAGTGTAGGTATATCCTCTTCTAAAATTTGAATTTGTAACATGTAATGCATTCCTTATACAAAAGTAAATTTAATTTTTAAAAATATGTGTTTATGTCTTGTTGAGGTTTTCTTTTTTTCTTTCTTTCTTTCTTTTTTTTTTTTTTTTGGTCTTTTAGGGCCACACCTTTGGCACGTGGAAGCTCCTAGGCTAGGGGTGGAATCAGAGCTGCAGCTGCCAGCCTACATACACCAAAGCCACAGCGACACCAGATCTGAGCTCTGTCTGTGACCTACACCACAGCTCACAGCAACCCCGGATCCTTAACCCACAGAGCGAGGCCAGGGGTTGAACCCACGTCCTCATGGGTAGTAGTCGGGTTCATTACCACTGAGCCACGACGGGAACACCCATGTCTTGTTGATGGATGGTAGATACTTCAGTTTGTTTCATGGTCATTCCTTAGACCTATGCTAGGCATTTCTATCTTTCAGTAATTAATACAACCTATTGAAGACAAATGGTTATTTTGAAAGGTAAGGATTTGTCAATTTAGGGAAGACTTTAGGCTATTGGTCATAAACGTTAGCACCTAACATTTGAATCTGGGGCTTTGCAATGAAAATCAAGGTTTGTGGAAATATACATACATTTTCATTTAGTCACTGGCACTGGTGGAGATGAATATAGGCAAAACCTCCCGCGTCCAGTGAATCATTAATTTTGACAATGAACGTGTAAATAGGACCATAAATAGAATTTCCAATTATTCTCCTATACCAAATACATCAGATAGGTTTTAGTCATGACATATTTATAACGAGTGATATTTCTTCCTTATTTCCTGCACGCCGTTCTGGGCAGCCTAATATTGATCATGAAAGAATGAAGGCCTCTGTCTCTCCCCAGGTCTGTTTTGGTTTGTTACCCCTCCAGACAAATGTCAAATGCATCGGGATCTTTAATGGCTACCTCCTAAGTTAACCAAACGAGAAAGAGTCTCTCTTCTCTGAGGGCACTGTTTCTAGCGATGAGATTTGATTGAAAGCACGTCCACATGCATCTAAAATTGACTGGTCTAACAGTAATTCATTTTGCATATACTAACTACCGGGCCTGAACGTCCTCAAAGCCCAATGTCTCCAGTATCTAAATAATAGACCATGTGATTTCAAAACTCTAGGACTAGCCATGCTTTCCAAGGACACTAACACGCGTTCTTGCCTGCGTGCTGATGTCCCTCCGCCACGGGCTGGGTGCTCTGTAAAGGCAGGGATTCCTCATCTTTCCATCCTTTTTTAAGCTTACTTCTCTAGGTTCTCATAATCATTATCATAGAATAAGTGTTTGGTCAGCTGTCAAATGAATAAGTACCCCCCCATTGTTATCTACCATATTTTATTTTATTTTATTTTATTTTATTTTATTTTATTTTATTTTATTTTATTTTATTTTATTTTTAGGGCCGCACCTGCAGCATATGGAAGTTCCCAGGCTAGGGGGCGAATCGGAACTGCAGCTGGGGGCTACACCACAGCCACAACAACGCCAGATCTGAGCCGTGTCTGCGACCTACAGCACAGCTCACAGCAACCCAGGATTCCTAACCCACTGAGCGAGGCCAGGGATCAAACCTGCAACCTCATGGAGACTACGTGACTCTGCTGAGCCACAGCAGGAACTCCTATCTGCCACATTTTATTTCATTTTATTTTATTTGTCTTTTGTCTTTTTAGGTCCGCACCCGAGGCATATGGAGGTTCCCAGGCTAGGGGTCGAATTGGAGCTACAGTTGCCAGCCTACACCACAGCCACAGCAACGAGGGATGGAGACTCGTCACAACCTACACCACAGCTCACGGCAACACCGGATCCTTAACCCACTGAGCGAGGCCAGGGATGGAACCTGAAACCTCATGGTTCCTAGTCGAATTCGTTTCCGCTGCACCACGATGGGAACTCCAATCTGCCCCATTTTAAAAAGCAAAAGTCGAGACTTACTTTATTATGTAGACTTTGGGGTCAAAGTAATAGGCAGAGAGCAAGCAGGACTCCCCGGTCGTGCTTTCCTGTCCCCATGAGGCCCTGACCAATCACGTCCTAAGTCCTATGGTTTACAAGGACTGGCATTCAAAAAGAATTGTGTAAGAATGCCAAAGAATAAATAAGCACAGGGAGTTCCTGTCGTGGCACAGCAGAAACGAATCCGACTAGGAACCATGAGGTTGCGGGTTCGATCCCTGGTCTCGCTCAGTGGGTTAAGGATCCGGTGTTGCTGTGGCTGTGGTGTAGGCCAGCGGCTACAGCTCTGATTTGACCCCTAGCCTGGGAACCTCCATATGCCTTGAGTGTGGCCCTAAAAAGACAAAAAAAAAAAAAAAAAAGGACTAAATAAGCACTAACATAGAAGCACTGCAGTCTTGGCCCTCACACTAATTTGTGCCTTGTTAATTTTATTTTGATCTTTGCTGCTTGTTCCATTTACCAACATGGTTAAAACAGATCCAGACAATTTCTAAAAGAGAAGCTTAGAATTCAAATTGTTTATGGTTTAAACATCTGCTCATTTGTTTAATGGAAATTAAAAGCTCAAACTTCATTTGAGTACATGTCCCCACCTCGATTTACTGCTTTTATCCATGTTTGTGTCTAAACTTCTTGCTACTCTATAAACCAGGAGTTGACAAACTATGATCCATGCATAGACCAGTTACTTGTGTTTGAGAATAAAGTTTAAGGAGAACAGGGGGACATCCCTTTGTTTATGTCTGTGGCTGCTTTCACAGTAGAGTTGAGTAGCTCCGGCAGAGACGGTGTGGCCCACAGACTGAAAATATTTACTATTTTGCCCTTTATAGAAAAACTTCGCTGACCCCTGCTATTTCTGCACGACCATATGACAAAAGATCTAAAGGAGGGTACATTACCTCCACAAATAGCTAATCTTTAACTGTACTCAAATATGTGTCAGACACTAGGAGTTAGAAGATGATGAGCACCCAGAATAGAGTTTGTACAAGACATCCTTTCAGCACCCAGAAAAGTGCATATTCCCATTCCAGAGACAAGGTGAACAGTGGCGCATTTGCCACCTAAACATTACAGTGAAAAGCCCCAGACATGAAGATCTGAGGCAGGCGAATCTGCTCTGCTTTCACAGAAGCAATGACATACTTTTAGGAGAAATTCATTCCAGCAGAGAAATACCAAACAACCAACCAATGTAATGGAAAGCACGTTGGGCTGAACATAAGAAGACTCCTGACTCTATAACTAATAAATAATAATAGCTAATACATAAAGCATTTATTATATGCCAGGCATATATATTAACTCGTCCAATGCTCCTAAAAATTCTATGAGTTAGGGGCTTTGTTCATTGTCCTCAGTTTACACATGAGAAGGTGCAGAGAAGGAAAGGGACTTGTTCAAATCACACAGCTGCTCAATGGGACACGGGATTTGAACGTATGTAGTTGGGTTTGGAAGTCTGGGCTCTGCCTTTAACTGATTCTATGACTTTGGACAGCTCATGCCATCTCCCTGAACCTCGGTCTCCTCATCTGTAAAATAAAAATGCTGACTTGATCTCTCAGGTTTTGAGAGCTATACTATTTCAAGATTCTTGGAATTCATAGGCATGTACATGTATCTAGCACGGTGGGAATTACGAAAGACAATATTCATTTATTCAACAAATAATTAACGTGTATCTCCTATGTACCAAACTGTGTTCCAGGCACTGGAGACAGCAGTGAACAAAACAGACCAAACAACAACAACAACAACCCTTCTCTTGCAGTGCTTGCATTCTAGTGAAATGCCATAATAATAATAATAATAATAACAAAAAAACATTTGTAGAGCCATTACAATATGCCCGGCACTGTGCTGTGTAATTTATGTGGGTCGTTGTGTCTGCTACTCTTCACAGCAGTCATGAGCCCTACGGTACAGATGAGAAAACAGACTTGGAGAGGGGAGGTACTTACCAAAGGTCATGGCTAGGACGTGTCAGAGCCCGGATCTGTCTACTTGCAGAGTGCCTGTGCTAACTCCTGTTACACTGCTTTCCTTATAAGGCCTTTATAACCAGTGAACTGGCTAATATACAGTCAGAGTGAATTGGCTTAAAAAGCATCTCTTGGTATTTTGATAGTTTCTTAAAAGTGAAGCAAGAATAATGGTAGGAAAGTCGCATCAGAAACTCAGAAGTGACAGGCCAGAACATAAGGATTCCCATCTCTGTGGTGACCGCTGGGCCTCTAGAGAAGACTCACACAAGGAATTGAGAGACTGAGTCTCTCATACTAGGATTAAAATTCTGGGACAAAGCAGGAAGGCAAAGCATGCCCTAGCCGCTGGCTGGCTTCACCCCAGGATGAAGGAGGACTCACTCTAAAGATAGAAAAAAAGAATGGAAGGAAGGGTGGAAGGGAGAGAGAGAGATGCGGGAGAGAGAGAGAGAGAGAGAGGCAGAGAGGGGGAAAAAAGGAGAGAGAGAACATACTTGTGTCTTTGGTCTTGACTTCGAAGTCATCAAAGACTACTTTTGGGACGCAGAGTGGCCTCCATCGAATGCCCTCTAGCCCAGATCCTACACGAACTTGTGCCTCCACAGAGTGTACCGCCAAGCAGGGAATTGACTCGAGCTTTCAGTAGCAAAACTGTGCAAGGATCGAGAGACAACTTTTGCGAATGTCCTCGAGTTTGGTGGGACATTAGGGAACAACATTTGCAAAACCTGAATGGAAGCAACCATTCCAAAGTCCACTCTCAGGAGATTCCAGTAGGTCTTTATCGGGTCTTTAGTGCCTGTGTGGTTTTGTTTTTCATTTTAAAATACATTTTTTTTAAACAACAACAACAAAAAGGAGTTCCCGGATGGCTTTGTGGGTTGAGGATCTGGCATTGTCACTGCTGTGACATGGGTTCGAACCCTGGTCTGGTAACTTCTGCAGGCCACGGGTACGGCCAAAATAAAAATAAAAACAATGCACGTTTTATTGACATAGAGTTGGTTTACAATGTTGTGTTAATTTCTGCTGTACAACACAGTGATTCAGGTCTACATGCACACACTTGCATTCTTTTTCAGAGTCATTTCCAGTACTTGAGCTTATATAGCTAAGGTGAAGCCAAAGGCTGTATCACTGTCTAATGAATTTAGAACGTTCCACTATATCCACCATTGTACAAATGTCTTAACAACCCATTGCTCCACAGGGATCCAACTGGCTGGGTAGGTGCTAGAATCTAGCTCTGACAGCGCGGTGTGTATATATGGGGAGTCCTTCAGGCTTGAATCTAAGCTAGCATTCAGACACATCTCAATTCATTCATCTCACTGAGGCCTCCCATCCATCGCTCCATCGCTGCTTTCAGTTCTTCCGCTTCCTCCCACCCTCCCTTCCTGGTCCAGCTTAGATGCCACGAACCGTTATTTTAATCACTTCTTCGCAACTTCCATGTTTCTCTTTCTCCCCCGCTCCTCTCTCGTTCTCCCCACCCCATAGCATTCACTTGGCAAAAGTCCAACTTTGATTGAACTCAGCACATGAGCTACTAGATGTTTCTGGAGATAATTGCAGAACTGGGATGCCCGCCTTCCCTTTTAGGTCATGATCACCAATGTCAAATGGCATTTAATATCGCCAGGCAGTCCTGGCACATTTTCCTAGTAAATTCATTATATCACTCTTCAAAGTAATTATTTCATATTTCTTTTTTTTTTTGTCTTTTTGCCTTTTTTCTAGTGCCGTTCCTGCGGCATATGGAGGTTCCCAGGCTAGCGGTCCAATCGGAGCTGTAGCCACCGGCCTACGCCAGAGCCACAGCAACTCGGGATCCGAGCCGCATCTGTGACCTACACCACAGCTCACAGCAACGCCGGATCGTTAACCCACTGAGCAAGACCAGGGATCGAACCTGCAACCTCATGGTTCCTCGTCGGATTCGTTAACCATGGAGCCATGACAGGAACTCCCTCATATTTCTCCTCTCTCCTCAACCTTCCTATACTCCTCATTCTCAGCAGATTATCTCACATCACACTTCATTGAGATAATAGAAGCCATCAAACAGGAATCCCCTCCTTACTGCAGTTATCAACTTTTATTAGATATTATAGTAATATCTAACTATTCCTAGTCTTGCATTGAAGATTTCAGTACCTGAATTACCATCGTCTCAGCCCAAACTCTTGATATTCCTGGACTTCAACATCTAAGTTTAGGATCCACCCAACACTGTAGCTGCTCAGATCCACGACTTTCTTTCTCTCTTTCAGCGATGGTTTCCTCTGTTCCACTTCAGCCACTGAGCCCCTTAGTCACTATCCAAAAATGCACCATCTCCAAAATGTTGCCTTGAAGCATCTCCCTGGGTGAAGAGAGATACCTCCAGCCCTTCCGGCTCACTTCCTCTAGTCCCCCTCCTGCAACCAATCTTCGACTCCTATTTGGACCTCCAATCCATTCGCTCTTCCACTTTTGTCCCAACCGACTGAAACCCTCATGTCTTCGCTTTCTTCCTTACCCAACTCAGACTCCACCATCCAATACTAAGATTGGCCCCTCGCATATATCCTCAAATGGCTGGTCCCTTCCTTCCACCATCATTCTTGCCTAGCAAAAGCTCAGTGGGGGTTAAAGCCAGCTTTCCACCTCCTCTGTGCTAGCTACTGCACAGCTAAACCAGTCTGGAGGAAAACACACAACCATACTGACTGGTCTCGCTTAATAATTTGGCCAAAACCTCAAGTGGGCTCTTGGTAGTGGCTGGCTGGCCTCTTACATACCTTTTTCTCGTCGGGGCCCTCTGCTTGCTACGCTTCCAGACCGTTATTTCACCCCTTCTCCTCTCAAATCTTAACACTCTCTTCACCTCTTTTTCTCTCAAAAGATGACTTTTTGGGAGTTACCACTATGGCTTAGTGGTAACCCATGTACCCATGAGGATGCGGGTTCCATCCCTGGCCCTGCTCGGCGGGTGAAGGATCCAGCATTGCCAGGAGCTGCAATTAGGTCACAGACATGGCTCAGATCCAGCATTGCTGTGGCTGTGATGTAGGCCGGCAGCTGTAGCTCCGATTCAACCCCTAGGCTGGGAACTTCCATACGCTGCACCTGAGGCCCTAAAAAAGTTTTTTTTTTTTTAATTTAATTAATTTATTTAAAAAACAGGAGTTCCCATCATGACTCAGCGGAAATGAATCTGACTAGTATCCATGAGGATGCAGGTTCAGTTCCTGGCCTCCCTCAGTGGGTTGAGGATCCAGCATTGCCTTGAGCTGTGGTGTAGGTTGCAGATGCAGCTCAGATCCCGTGTTGCTGTGGCTGTGGTGTAGGCAGCTACAGCTCCGATTCAACTCCTAGCCTGGGAACCTCCATATGCTGCAGGTGTGGCCCTAAAAAGACACACACAAAAAAGCCCCATATTTATTTTCTTATTCTATTGAGAAAATAAATGTGCTAAAAAGAAAATTCCATACATCTCTACCACCGAATACACCCACTTAGCTGCCTCTCTATCCACATAATTCTCTATCGCCAATTAGAGGTCAACCCCTCTACCTGTACGCTGAATGCCATCTTCTCTTGTCTCCTGGAGAATACGGCTCCAACATCCAGGCCCCCACCCCCTGCATCAAGATTCTTTTTTTACTAGATTATTACCATTGGCACACAAAAATACGTTCTGTCATTCGTCAGAGAAAAGCCAAATATCCTTCAAGCTACCACTTATTTGCTCCCTTTTATAGCAAAACTCAAAGAGTTATGTAATTTCACGGTCTCCAGTTATTTTCCTCCCATTCTCTCTTGAATTCATTTGAATCAGGATTTTATCTCCACCAGTCACCCAAGATTTCTCCTAATAATTTCACCAGTGTCCTCCAAGTGTCAAACCCACAGCCCACTGCTCAGCCCTCATCTTCCTCAACGTCACGGAAATGTTTGCTCCCTCCCTCCATCCTTTTTGAAATACTTGACTTTCTGGAACCCACACTCTTCTGGTTTTCCTCTCGCCTTGGGACCATTTCATCACATCTTTTCCACCTGCTAAATGTCAGAGAGCTCCAGAGCTCATTCCTTAGACACTTTTTCTTCTCCATCAAGTGCCCATGTGTCAATGGCCACAGTTTTAAGTGCCAGCCATCAGTTGATGACTCCCAAAGTGATGTCCCCAGTTAGGACTTCTCCCCTTGGGCTCCAGACTCATCTCTTCGACTGCTGACTCTCCATAGCCACTTAGTTGTCTAAGCTAGAGCTGGCATTTCACACCTTCAAAACAAAACTCTACATTTCCTCATTAAAAGCTATCCTTCTCGTAGTCATCCTCATCTCAGATAATAGTACCACCTTTAGCCATTTGCTCAGCCCAAAAGCTTAAGAGTCATCCTGGGTTACTCTCTTGCTTCCACACCAATCCATCAACAAGGCCACTCAACTCTACTATCACAATCATGGCCAATCCATCTACGTCTCACCTTCCACAGCACCATCCCAGCCCAAGGGACAATTACATCTTTTTTGGCTTACTGTAATAGCCTCCTACCTCGCCCCCTGGATTCCTCTCCTGCACTTCTGCAATCTGTTCTTTACAGAGTAGCCAGAGTTATCATTTTAAAGAGTAAATCAGGGGAGTTCCTGCTGTGGTGCAGCGGAAACAAATCCAACTAGTAACCACGGGGTTGTGGGTTCCATCCCTGGCCTCGCTCAGTGGGTCAGGGATCCGGCATTGCCATGAACTGTGGTGTAGGTTGCAGACATGGTTCGGATCCCATGTTGCTGTGGCTGTGGCGTAGGCCCACAGTTGTAGTTCCTAGCCTGGGAACGTCCATATGCCTCAGGTGTGGCCCTAAAAAGCAAAAAAAAAAAAAAAAAAAAAGAGTAAATCAGATCATGGCTTCCTATTGTTGAAGCTACAGCTGCCAGCCTACGCCACAGCCCCGGCAAAACGGAATCTAAGCCGCATCTGCAACCTACACTGCAGCTCTCAGTAATGCCCGATCCTTAACCCAGTGATCAAGGCTAGGGATCGAACCCACATCCTCATGAATACTAGTCAGGTTCCTAACTTGCTGAGCCACAGTGGGAACTCCTTGATCACATTTTTTAAAAATAGCCACTTCAACTCCTCCACGCACACAACCACCCAGGGACCTTTTAACCTATGTTTCTTTCTAACACGTCTTTCTCTGAAATTTTATTATATACACAGTGTTTTTAATTCTTCACTATGTGCCTTCTCCATTAGAACAAAAACTCCATGACATGAGAGTGGGGGCTTTGTCTGTTTCACGTTATCCTCAGATAGAGCCTAAAACAGTGCCTGGTCTGTGTTCATTGAAGGAATGAATCTTCTGATGCCCGAATTCACGAGTCTACCTTCATCTACCCTCCCATCCCTGTTGATGCCACGAAAGAATCTCCTTTTTCAATGAGGACCAAACTCACTACATGCGAGCTGCCGCCCGACTCTTCCCACCCACCCAAGGCTTTGATTCCTTTACTTGTTCCCCTCTTTCCTACAACTTCAAGCCCTCTATCTCTGCTAGAACATTTCCATCAGCATTTGAACACAATCGATTATCATCTCCTTTCTTCAAAAGATGCTATTCACTCCTTACCCTCTCCCAGATTTCCCTGTTTCCCTTCACAATGAAACCGCTCTGGACCGGTTGTCACATGTTGTGCCATCTCCATTTTCTCATCCACCATCCATCTCGGTTCTCTCAGATCTGGCTTCTTTGCTTATCGTTCTCCTGAGACGGCTGTGAATAGTTTCGCCAGCAATTTTTGCGTTGCCGTGTCGAATGGACACTTTGGAGTTCTCAAATTCCTTGACTGCCCAGCAGTATTACAAGCCATTAACCACTCCCTTCTTGAAACTCCCCATTCCTGGCATCTGGGACATCACACTTTCGGTTTCCCTGCTACCTCGCTGCTCATTCCTTCTCAGTGTCCTCTGAAGGTTCCTTCTTTTGTGCTTGACCTTAAATATTGCAGTTCCTCAGCGTTTGGACCCAGGTCCTCTTATCTATACTCCCTCTTCCTAGGTGATATTATCTGGTCCCATGGCTTTAAAGACCACTGATAAGTCAATGAAAGTCTTTGGAAGGCACTGGGGCCCAACATCTCTACTGAAGTTCCACTCTGATAGAGTGTAACAACAAAATCAGAAGAGAAGAGAGGCCTCTTTCCCACTGGCAGCAGGGCTCTGTGTAGCTTTGGTATTCCAGATGCAGTGGGAGGTAGCCATGACTACTAAGTGCCCAGCATCCTTAGAGATAGCCAGCACATGCCCAGGAGGAAATGGAAGGATTTGTGAGTACATGTGAGGCACCCTGGAAGGAGTTTATTATTGGCAACATGAGTGGGAGCCTATTCACACTGGCAAGGCTGGAGAAGCACAGGATATGGCCCAAGTCCTTCTATTTTATATTTGGTGCTTTTCAGGATGTTGACATGAGTGGTTGATGGCCAGGTGGGGGGTGGAATCTGTGTCTGATTCTATCCTGCAAAAGTACTTCTCACTGCTTGCCCGACACCATTAATAAGTAGAAGAGAATGCCAACTACTTTACAGCAATTATTCATTTGGGGGAAATTAAGGGAGGGTGGTCAAATGGTTAAAAAAAAATAGTTTTGGGTCAGTACATTTAGTCCATTAGTTTGCAAGGCTTTTAAATATCCCAGGTAGAATGTAATAACCCTCTATGTGGCTCTCTACTTTGCCTCATTCGCTGTGGCTTGCGATTTTAAAAAATAGATGTTTTCGAGTATGGGAAGGTTCTATAATTTTATCAAAGGTCTTACCTGGGCCAGACGAATTGTCTTCCCTGGGACAGAGCAGCAATCAGGTATGACCCAAATCAGTTCCAGTGCTCTTAGATGAACGTACAATAGTTAGGGTACCAATTCTTTGTGTAGGAATCCGAACGTATAGTGACCACTCCCTGGAGTGTACAAGGGCCTTAAAAGATATTTAAGTAATGCCAGCCAGTGAAACAGGTGCATCCTGTTTAAGTCTAGAATATTTTTTTCCTAAGCTTTTTATGTGTATAGAGGGGATGGGGGAAAGATTGGGGACACATTACCAATACCTCTAGGAATCCATTGCTCCTGGATTGTCTGTTGGGGATATTCTCAAAGAAATTAGTGGGAACTTGATGGTCAATGGCTGGTCTCTAACTGATGTCAGTTGCAGTAATGAACTTAGTAGAATTTTAATCAGTAAGATCTCTGAACCTTTTTGCCTCCTTAACCTTGGTCACCTTGGGGATAACATTTTAAGAATAGAATTGGGGATGAAGATATTGGCAGAGGCACAATGAAGAGATAATGAAGACAATAACGAACAGCAAAAATATGTACCTTACTGTGTCAGGACTGTGGCTGAATGCCTTATATATGTTACCTTATTTAATTGTCACAACCTCCCTATAAAGTAAGTCCTACTTTTTATCTCCATATTACAGAAGAAGAAGTTAAGGCTCCAAGAGATTAAATGAGTTGCTTGAGGTCACACATCTAATATGTGGCAGAGCCTGAATTCAAATTCAGATCTGCCTGACCCGGACCCACACTAGAGGTTGTTCCCTCTGCTAACCTGGAAAAAGGGGGAAAGAAAGGGGAAAAAATTACCACTGGATAAAATACAAACTATTACACTCAAGTGCCTAAAGATATCAATAATGTGTCTCCAAACTGTCTCTCACCCCCCTAATTTGACAGAAAAACTCAGGAAAAATACATTTCAGATGAAAATTAGGCCATTTTTACTTTCCCTCAATCATTTATATTTTCCTTTTCTCTTTTCCAAGAAGCCACTCACGGGTGCCATGCTATGGGGATATTTGTCCTTATGTTGGGAATCTTGAGGTTTCAAAACTCAGTTTCCTAACATAGCAAGTTAATTGCAGTCTTATGCTGCCTCTCAGGGTGATCTTTGATGCAAGAAGCCCTGGCCCCGGTCACTAGCCACAGCAAGCAATCAGCCCGTAGCCCCACGCTGCTGGCAGGGTTCCTATCTGAACACATTACTCCCCGGCCCTCCTTGCCAGTGCAGAGAAGTTGGGCCTGGGGACAGCGAATTAACCAAAATACAGGCCAAAGCCAGTTGGATGTGGATCCCAAGGACTGGAGGCTAAGATGGAGAATTACCCAAGGCAGCCAGGGGCGAAAGAGGCAGAAGTACAAGTTCAAGGGCTTAGTGGGTACTGAGACTCAAGCTAGGGACGCCAGTGCAGTCACTCCTGGCGTGAAGAAGGGCGGAAAATGGGCGAAAACAATGGGAGCAGAATAGAAAGAAGGTTGGCAGCTGGTTGAGAAGACCCTCGAGTAGTGAGTGGGCCTTACCAACAGCTTCGCTGGGCATTCGGAGAGCTCCCACGTCCTGCCCAGCCTCCTCTCTCACCTTTCTCCCGTCACCTCGTGTCACGAACACAGAAGGTCCTTCCACACCCCCTGAGGTTTTCCATATGCTGTTCCCTCAGCCTGGATGACTTACCTTCTACATCTTCGCCCAGAGAAACCAATTCATCTTTCAAGGACCTCCTTAGACGCCACCTGCTCTGCGAAGCCTCCCTCACCCTCCCCGACTCAAAATTAGTCACTGCATCTTCTGTGTTGTCACCAGCTTTACTTGGATCCTTCATCACCAGCAAATTCTCTGTTAGAAGGTCCTCGTTTGTCATAAGGTGTCTCATGTCTGCCTCTCCTACTCATGTTTAAGCTCTGCGACGGCAGTGTTTTCTTCCTTATACCCAGTTCTTTGAGGAACTTTTTTGTCCTATTTATCTTTGTGTCCCCAGGGCCTAGCAAAGTAGCTAGTGAAGCCGTTGCTAGATGGTTATTGAATAAATGAATAACGGATGAATGAGGCATTAGTGAATGAATGCCAGAGATCAGCTACGGCATAAAAAAATACTGAAACAGCAGCCAAGGCAAAAACAAACAAACAAACTCAAACACCAAACCCCAACCCGTTTTATCCACATACCAACCACCTTTTGCCAGAAAAGCCTTGCCATGGCTTGGAAGTCACGTATGTTTAGATTAGGACAAATATAACATTAGGACATTGCTGAAGAGGACAGCAAGTGAGCGATTTTTGCTGCAGCAACTAGTCTCTTGGTTTACAGCAGGAAGAAATAAAAATCCATCTCCAAAAAATCCCATTTGCTGCTGCTTTTCACTCTTGACAGCAGCACACAACTCTCGGTAAAACAGCAATGCTCTTGCAAGAACTCAGACACACAGGATACTAACGCACGTGTCCTTTCTCATTAACTTTTTGTTATTCTTTTCTCAGCACTAACTGGCAAAGTACACAGGTGAGACAACAAATGTCAAGGAGCGATGAAGAAGAGAAGTGTTAAAAAAAATAAAGATTCAAGGTAAAAGATGAAGCAACCTTTGCCCACTGGGCTATGCTGTTAAGTGAGTCAGCTGTCCTTAAATCGAACAGCCACCAACTTCTAAAGAGCTGAAGAAACTTACTATGAGAGAGAGAGAAAGATACAGAGATACAGAGACACAGAGACACAGAGAGACAGAGGCAGACAGAGGACATATACCCGGGTGCATGAAGGAAAGATAAGAAAGAAAAAGCAGCAACTCCATCAAGAAAGGAGGAATAAGAATGGACTTGGACCTGCAGATAGAAAGTTCTTGCAACTGAATGGCCGAAACTGTTTTGGCCTTTCTGGCAAATCAAGGCAATAATTCATGAAGGGCTATAAATCTCTCCTTGTCTAAAGAAAACCTGCCCCCCGAGAGTAAGGCATCAACTTTGAGCTATTTCTCCAGGAGTGAGGATAACTCTGTTTGAAACCTTCCCCCACTCTCTTGGCCAGGGTCCTTTGTAAGTTGTGACCCACGCTGGCAGGCTTGGCTGTGACCTTGAGAAGGGGGGAACCTGAGAGGCCGACAAGGTTCTCAACGTGAGGAATTGCTAGCTCTGTGCTCCTACCCACTGAGCTGCCCAGCTTTGACAAGTGATTGATAAGAAACTTGCCTCCAAAAAACCTTATTTTTTCAAGCAAAGGTTAACACTTAAAATACAAGCATTTAGGTAATTTACCTTGACTTCTTTTTTAAAAGGAAGCCGTTGAAAATTATAGCAATGGATTCTTTAACTTATCAATTTGGAAAACCTTTTCAGAACATAGGGAAGCAATAACTAAAATTTTCTATTTGTTAATAAATTTTTTCCATTGCCAACAGCTTAAACCAGTCCCCTCCTCCCCAGAAAGACAAGTTACAGCTAACGCTTAAACATTCATCTCCCTCTTCTAATTGCTGTGTAGGAGTTATTCTGTGATTCTGGAAGGAAACTTCAGTGAATAAATGAACGACTCTCTCATTGCTATTTGGAAGTTATAAAAATTACAAGACATCATTCCATTATATTCTCTCATTTCCTTGTCATTGGAAAAGGTTCCAACCTTTCATCATATTAAAAAGCAATTATCAAAATGTTTTATTCCATAATAAGTTTGACTACTAGGAGAGAAAGTATTCAGAAATCAAAATAAGGGGGTTCTTTTTAGCATATAAACAGGTGAGTCAACCTTGCAAATCTGAAAAAAAAAATCAGTGAAAGATTACCCTTAAAAGCAACTTTTGGGAACTTTTTTGCAATTTTGGTCTCTGATTTTTCTCTACAGACTAATTCCTGTGAAGTTGCATGAAAGACGTTATCTTCTTGCTGACTCTGCAAGCTGATGGACTTGAGTAATAGCTCCTTCCAAAGTTGGCACACAGTGCATTTGCCAAGGTTGCTGGGCTTTGTTTGAATCTGCAGAGCGCGCCCTTCTGGAGTCAGCTGGTCGACCAGTAGTACTCTCTGAAGCCGCCACGTGCAGGGCACTGTGCTTCCGAGCTCGGGAGAATTACAAAGGGATTTAAAGATATGCCACCTAACCCCTTCGTAATAATCCTTAACATTTGTACAGAACCTTACAATTTACAAAGGACTTTCCCCTCGGTTATCACTCTTGATCCTCAAAATAACCGAGAGAAGCCAGTACCAATCCTTATCTGATACATGATGAAACCGAGGCTCAGAGGCTTTAGGTGCCTTGCCTGGCATCATGAAGTGAGTGAAAAAGGAGCCGGGGCTTGGAGCCCAGGTCCTGCCATGAAGAGCACAGTACTCTTTCATGCCGTGTTGTTTCTCACACATCGACAAATGCAGGGGCACTCGTGAAAGGGACAGAGCAAAATCAAATTGTACACAGAATCAGCAACCTGATGTAGGAGTGGGGAGGGCTGGAATGTAACTCAAAGCTGAGGCTGCTAGACTGCGGGGCAGCTTTGAGTGACCTAGGAAAAAACATGCCCCCTTCTGATGGATGCGGTCCTGGAGGTGCGCAGAGCTCAAGAGCCTTTGTGGGAAGTAGAAGAAAAGGAAAAAAGAGAAAGCCGCCCTTCCTCCCAGCAGCTTTGGCCAGTGCTGGGGTATAGGTCCTGGTGAGCATGGTTCAGCTTTCAATCCTCAATATCCTCCTTTGCTGGGTGCCCTGGTGCCCAGCAAATCTAAGCAGCCACACATAGCGGTCCTGACTTAAGTGACTAGGAGCCTTGAGAATCAGGGAGAGCTGGCTAGAGTCTTGGCTACTCAAAGTGTGGTCCTTGGCCTGGCAGTATGGGTTTCACTCGGGAGCTTGTTAGACATGCAGAATCTTCCAGACCTCCTGATGGAGAATCAGCATTGTAATAAAATGCCTGACCGGATGTGCGTGCATATTTAAGTTCGAGAAGCAGCGGGCTACCAACCGGAGGAAGGCCAGGAATGGGAGGTGGAGACAGGGCAATCAGTGCTTATGCAGAGACCGGCAAGCAGGCTGGTGTAGCTGCAGAGGGCGGCACTCAGAGTAAGGAGGAGCCCTGCCCTCCAACAGAAGGAGCTGGACTTGGAACTCAGCGGGGCAGGAACTTGGACTCTTCCTGTGTTACTTCATTGGGTGCTGTTGGGAGCATCTCTGATGCATTCGGCCCTACATGTCTGAAGGTCTAAAGCTCATGATGCCACAAGAAGGCCACTGTCTGGAGATAAGAGAGAACATTCAATCCACTGCAACAGGCACCCCGGTGAAGCTGTAAACAGAGCACTGGGAGAGCACGAAAGAGCAGCAAACACCTCTGCCTGTGAAGATTTGAATGGAGAGTAAGACCATGAGGAATTAGTAGAAATCGCCATAACATACGTTACTCGGCACAATCAACTATACTTGAATTAAAAAAATTAATTTTTTTTTAAATGTAAGAAATTGCTCACACAGAGAGGACAAGGGTGTCTCTCCAGGGAGAGATGTTTATCTCCCTCGCTGAACTGCGCGCCTTTGCTGTGGGTCTGGTTTCGTTCCAATCTTCCTTTCGTTCTCTTATTTCAAGGCCTAGCACAGTAGCCACGGGACAACTGTGAATGAATGCTTGTTAAATGACTGCCAAACCACTAGGCCGACTGGATAAATAAGCTTTGGAAAGAGGAATCACAGAGACTAACATGGGAGGGGGACCTTCTAATTGCCCAGGATGGATGCGGTTAAAATTTGCATTTGGGCTATGGCTGGAGAAATGAAGGAAAGATCTAAGAAATTGTCTACTATGCTAAGATTTTTTTTGTCTGAGCGGAAAATGTAACAATGAGACAGAGACATGCTTAAAATACACCTTCGTTAAATCTGAATACTCCTGAACAATGAGCCGAAGGAACCGCAATCAGATCCATTCTCTCCAAATGGGTTGAGTGGAGGGCCCTGGAAAGGCTGCTACCAGGAATTAGGCCTGCTTCTTCCAGCTCTCCGTGGGGTTCCATTTTGCTTTGGGTGAGAGAATCGGCTTTTTTTTTTTTTGCAGATCTTCATTGCACCAGATAAGTCAGGAGTCCCCTGAATGAAATTTGCTCATTAGTCTATCTTTTACAATCTGTATAATGCTTCTGGGGAGCGGCAGGGGGAGAGGTCCCAGGCCAGCAAGCCCGGGACCCAAAGGGGCTCAGGTGGGCCCTGTGAGTGCTAGAAAGCACACAGCAGCCCAGCAGCCCAGAGCGTCCTTGCACCCAGTATTCAGGTCTGCAGCATAACTGGCTTGAAGCCTGCATATACTGTAGGTTGAACACAGATGCCATATAAGCAAGTTAGTCTCTGCTCCTTAGTGTAAAATAGTATTGGACTTTCAGGGAAGGCTACGTAGTTTCAGATGGTTGAAGCCAGTAGAGTTGGTGAAGGCTGAGAAGGGAGGAGAGACTCCATATGAAAGATGCAGAGAAACGCTGAACCAAGTCTGTGGTACTTGGAGAGAAAGCAGGCGATAAGGACTCCAGAGGCATTTCAATTTTAGTATATGTGCTGCCGATGGGAGCCCTCTCCAGAGGCATTTCAGAACTGGGGAACAAATTGAACGTGGGTGGCCAGGCATTGGAGAGAATTGAGAATGACTCCCAGATTTCTTATTTGGGCAATGGCATAGGCCGAGGCAGATGGGATGAAGATAATGAGTGTGAGTGTGAACACGTTGAGTCTGAGGTGACTAGGAGTCATTTAGGTGCTGATGTCCAGTAAGAGGCGGAGGGCTTGGAGTTCGGTGGAGAGGTGTGGGCTAGAGATACAGACATGAAATTTACAAGCACATTATTGCTAACAAAAACTGTCCCTTGGTTCTCCATCCCCGGGAGAATACACAAAGCAAGAAGAGGAGAGGACTGGGGAGAAAACCCCAGGCAAAAGCCCACAAGAGCCAGGACCCAATGGTGTCAAAGAGGCTCAGTGGGGACAAAATTTAGGCACTGATTGTCGTTAATGCCCTGCAATTGTCTGTAAGTTTGAAAAAAACAAGAACTTTGAGGATGAGGGCTGAGAGGAAATCATCAGATTGGTCCACGAGCAGGGGTTTGATGATCTTCAGCAAAGCTGACATTTCCGTGGTGCAGCAGAGGAAGGAGCTAGGTTGCCGGAAGGGAAAGATAATGGCAAAATGAGACCTTGGGGGCTGTGAGGGATGTGGTGTTGGAAGAAAGAATCATGGGGTGCTGGCTTGTGGGGGAGACAGGTTCTGGGGCAGGAATTTTTGTTCGCCAGAGGTTTGGGTTGCGAGCAGAGAAGAACAGCTTTGGGTAATGGAAGAAAGGGAACTGATGGAGGTAGGTCTCTGAGGAGGTGATGGATGTGGGTGTCTTAGCAAAAGGAAGAACATCTTTCCTTTAAAACACAAAGGAATTAACAAATAAACACGATAGAGTGTGATGCTTTGGAGAACATCTTTACCATTAATAGAAATATTAGTGCCTGGAAAATTAGCAAAGAGGAAAGATATAATCAGGCTTGGCTGCGTAAAAGAATGTCTCATTTGAATCACTCACGCTAACAGCTCACCACTTATGCTTAATTAACATACGGCGCGCTAACTCTTGTGTATACCAATACATACTTGTCAGGTTAACTCCATTTTCAGTTTTCCTTTATTTCACAACTGAACTCTCTTCAGGTCTGCTGAAGCGTCCTAACCTGTAGCTTATGTAATATTGTTTGTTCACGGTCTTAAAAAAGATTTTAGAAGGAGTACTGGCTTAGGAGAAAATTCTCAGATGTCAGTTTACTTCTGTGACATTTAACTTGGCAATTAGGGGATGACAGAGGAAAAAAATAATGTATATCCAGGAAAAAAAAGGAGGCCAGCATTATGGCCTTGTCACACTCAACAGATATGCTCCCTAATGGAGGTGCTTGTCCCATTTTGAGAGAAGATGATGTTTTTGAAAGAAGCTTTTTTCCTAGACCTCTGGTAGTTACACATAATTACTGCATCCTAGGGAACACAAATGTGATGAAAACTCAGCAGATGTGTTTTTTGGAGGTCATCTGGTGAGATGTGGTTTAGTGTGCACCAGAGCAAAACTTATTCTGAGGTTTTTTTTTCCCCCCACACAATGACTCATCTGCTGCTCTAGACACTAAAATCTGCATTATTTTAAAAGGTATTGGAATAGGCTTTTCATTCTATTTTAACTTTATAATGTTTACTGGGGAAAATTCTAAAAGGAAATAAGTGACTTTTTTTGAGTGCCAACCATGCGATAGACATGTTACATGTACTGTCTCAGTTCCAAAAAATTTTGTGTGGAATATTTAATGTTTTTCATTAATGTTGAGAGATAGACAATTGTACGGGTCCCTTCTTACAGAGGAGGGAGCTGAGACATCAGCGGCTACCGACCTCCTATTTCTTTGTTTGTTCTCTGAAGCAAACACCACCGAAGAGCTGCCTCTGCAACCTGCCTCCAGTTTTTTCTGAGAGCTACTCCAATCAGGCTCTTGCCTCCACCACTTGGTTTTTGTAATTTTTTGATTATTTAAAATTTTTTATTATAGCTGATTTACAATGTTCTGTCAATTTCTGTTGTACAGCAAAGCGACTCAGTTATACACACACACACACACACACACACACGTTCTTTTCCTCACATTATCCTTCATCATGTTCCATCGCCACTTTATAAAACCTGCTCCAGTGAAGCCACCAATGACCTTCACATTCCCAGTCCAGGGGTTAGTTCTCAGTCGTAACCATCCGGGACCTGTTGGCAGCATTTGAGACAGTGGATCACGCCTCTTCCTCCCTCCGCCTTAGTTCACAGGACCCCTCGCCGTCTGGGTACTTCTCCGACTTCACGGACCCCCTCGTCTCTTTTGCTGGTCGTGCCCCATATCTGACCTCTCGATGCTGTGGGGCCTCAGGACTCAGTCCTTGGAGCTCTTCTCTAGTTCTACCCGCCCCCCCAGGTGGTCTCATCTAGCCTCATGGCCATCTTCACGCCCGCAACTCCCAGATTTGTACCTCCAGCCCAGACACTCCCCTTGAACTTCAGACGTGTGTTCCTACTGAGCATCATCATCACTAGGATTGCTTTTTTTTTTCCTTGGCGCACCCAGGAGTTCCTGGGCCAGGGATTGAATCTTAGCCGCAGGTGCAACCTACACCACAGCTGCAGCAATGTGGGATCCTTTAACCCACTGCCCCGGGCCAGGGATCAAACCCATGCCTCTGCAGCGACTGGAGCCACCGCAGAGACAATGCTGGATCCTTAGCCGGCTGCGCCACAGCGGGAACTTCCTCCACTAGGGTTTCTAATAGACATCTCAACATGTCTAAAACGCTGTTCCTGATTCTTCCCCACCATAAACTAGAAAGAAGGAACACCTGCTCCAAACAACGCCTTTCATCCGATGTAGGCAGGATTTCCGTCCTTCTGGTTGTTCACGTACAAAGCCTTGGAGTTATTCTCAACATCTTTTTCACAGTCCCCATACCCAATCTGTCATGAACTCATGATGGAGTCACCTTCAAAATGTGTCCAGAATTCAACCATTCCTCGCCCCCTCTACTGCCATCCCCCTGTTCCTTGATCTTGTCAGGAACACCTCTGTCCATCACAGGTAGCCATATGGCTAATTTCCTCTCCTCTTTGCCCACATGCCACCTCCGCAATAAGACCTAACCTGACCACCCTATTTAATAGTGCAAGCTGCTCCCTCTCCCCAGCAACACAATGCCCAAGTATTTAACTCAACTTTTAGTCCATGACACTTTCCACTTTCTAACTCATCATATAATGTACTTCTTTATTGCATTGTTTGTTGCCTATCTCCTGCTATTAGAATTTCAGCTCATGAGGGCAAGGATTTCCATCTGTTTTGTTTGCTACTGTACCCCAAACACCCGGAACAGTACCTTGCGTATAGCAGACCCTCGAAGGTTTGTTGGATTGTATTAACAAGCTTAAGGGTCTTGCTGAAGTTGGTTCCACAGTGACAGTTCTAGCATTCGAACTCCAGCCTCTCTGATACTAACAATTCTACTGCTTCCTGTTGTAGCCTGGGGCAGTGGTTCTCAGCAGGTGTGCCCCGAACCCCTCTGGTGAGCCAAGAAAGACATGTGCTTTTGTTATGACTCAATAAGCAAAATATTATGGTGATGATTGTCATGAAGAATATTGTGGGGAGTTCCCTGGTGGCTCAGCAGGTTAAGGCTCTGGCATTGTCACTGCTGTGGTATGAGTTTGATCCCTGGCCAGGGAACTTTCACATGTTTCAGGTGTGGCCAAAAAAATTAAAGTAAAAAAAATTTTTAGGGGTTCCTGTCGTGGCTCATCAGAAACAAATCTGACTAGCATCCATGAGGATGCAGATTCGTTGAACCCCGGCCTCACTCAGTGGGTTAAGGATCCAGTGTTGTCGTGAGCTGTGGTGCAGGTCGCAGACACGGCTAGGAGCTGGTGTGGCGTAGGCCGGCAGCTGTAGCTCTGATTCGACCCTTAGCCTGGGAACCTCCATAAGCCTTGGTTGCAGTCCTAAAAAGACAAAAACAAAAAAAAAATTTTTTAAAGGAAAGAATATTGCGTTGAGTAGAGGCCCACGTGTACTTGCCTCAGGATGGCCTGCACTGTGGAACCACTAGCAAAGCAGATCTTTAAAGGGGTTTTAGTAGCTGAACTTGTGGGCATTTTTGGAGCATATTTTTTTGTTTAAACAAATGAACGTAAGGCAAGATTTCAGGCAAACGATAAGTAAGAAGTTTCCCTTCATCTTGGAAGTTTATTCCATATCCATTGGATACTCTGGAATGTATGGAATCAGAGAGTAAGAGCAAGAAAAATGGCTGAACAGCAAAAATTAGGAATTTGACCATCAAAAAAGGTTTGCCGTATTTCATAGCATCAGGCAAGATTCAAACTCCAAAGTTGACATGGATGGATTTTAGAATATTTAAGGTGAAATGAAAATTCTAATGAAGCAGAAGTTCTATTCTTCAGACTGTGAGGAAGTTGATAGATGGTTTATTTATTATGTTATAAATGGAGTTTTTTTACTACTCAAAGTAGTTCTCCCTTAAAAAAAAAAAAAAACTCCCCTATAATTCTCAATATGTAAACTTTCCAAAATTGATAAGAGAGAAAAACATCTATTTTTGGTATTTATTACATCTTTTCTTTTCCATTATAGTGTATTGCAAGATGCGGAGTGTGGATCCCTGTGCTTTGCTTCAGGCCGTGTTTGTCTATTTCCTATAGAGCAGTTTGTGTTTGCTGCTCCCAGACTCCTCATTTATCCCCGCTAACCCCCTTTCCCCGTTGGTAACCAGGGGTTTGTTTTCTGTGTCTGTGAGTCTGTTTCTGTTTTGCAAATATGTTCATTAATATTTATTACATTTTAACCCACATATAAAATCGTATTATCTAAAAAAAATTAACTACGAATTTTGCTTTTGTCCATTTTCACTTTACCTGAAACAATATTCAAACTCTGCATCAATGTCTCTGGTACTACTAGAGCCACTTAGTTGTTTGTTCCCCCCCCCCCCCGTCTTTTTGTCTTTTTAGGGCTGCACCCATGGCATATGGAGGTTCCCAGACTAGGGGTCGAATTGGAGCTGCAGCCGCCGGCCTATGCCAGAGCCACAGCAACTCGGGATCCAAGCCGCGTCTGCAACCTACACCACAGCTCACGGCAACCCCGGATCTGTAAATCACTGAGCGAGTCCAGTGATCGAACCCGCAACCTCCCACTGCGCTGAGGTGGGAACTCCCTAGAGCCACTTTGGAATAAAATTCATCCTAAAATTTTTAAAAGAGAATGCAGTGTTCAGTAGATCATGCAGTACAGAATAGACTGGACTTCGACTTGGGGTGGGGGGGCAGAGGCAGCGGCAACAAGAAACAACGTGAAATGAATGTCAAAGAGCAACGTCATCCTGGTGTCCAGAAAGGCGGCGCATACACCTGCTTCAGTGAGGGGCTCAGGGTGGGGGACAGTTCCACTCAAAAGGCGACCCGAGGTTGACATATGTGATAAACACGTTGATAAACGTGAACTTGCTACCCCAGGCCCAGTGAGGCTTTGTTGTAATGCAGTAAAGACTACCTTATTCTTATTAGCGACTGGTTTAGTAAACTTTTGAAAGCCCTTCAAGCTTGCTGCCAAAAATTCTAATGCTCAAAAGCATGTCATATTTCAGTAAAAGGGTTTTAGAAAAAGGGTGTCCTAGATTTTTAAAAAATGGTTGTGGGAGCTCCCATTGTGGCTCAGTGGGTTAAGAACCTGACTAGTATCCATGAGGATTCAGGTTCGATCCCTGGCCTTGCTCCGTGGGTTAAGGATCCGGCATTGCCGTGAGCTGTGGCACAGGCCGGCAGCTACAGCTCCACTTGGACCCCTAGCCTGGGAACTTCCATATGCAGCCAGTGTGGACTTAAAAAGCAAAAGAAAAAAAAATTGTTGCGAACCCTTGCAAGCAGGTGGTTTCACTGGCTTTAACCACTCGTCTCCTGTGTAAGCAAAACAGGGACTTCCCCCGTTTTCCAGTTTTTATTTTTAGATTTAAAAAAGATGATGACAGAAACCATAGGATGGAGTTGAGTTCACTGGAGATACAAATCACAACAAAAGCAGGAGAATTCTCTTGAGTTGAGGGGCAGGGTTCAGGGAAGGGAGTACAGGACTCCGGAGACCTGAGTCTCGTCTAAGTGTGTGACCTTGGCCAAGTCATTTCTCTTCTCAGGGGGCCTCCGTTTCTTCCTCCATAAAATAGGTGGTGAGGTGAGGGGCAGCCCTAGAAGAACTGCGCCCACTCCCTCAGCTCTGATTCTGGCTTGGAGATAACCGTGTTGTTTGAAACAAAGTCTTCAAGAGGTTAGGATGTGTTTCAATTCATTTGTTTAATCTCTGTATTGTTAGGGCCTTAAATGCCGAAAGTTGAGTTGATCACACCCAGGTCGTGACGCATTTATTATCATTGGAGTCTTAAGGAATTTCTTTATTTCCGGCCAAGCAAACAGCTCAATCGCACTTCCTTCTTCCCTCGATGGCCACGGTTCTCTTCTGCTTAATTACTGTATTTGTGTCGGTATGCGTTCATAGAAAGTGTGTATTATTTTCACTGGAAGTCTTTTGAATTTCTGTAAATGGTATCACAGTATATATTATTCTGTTTCTTGCTATTTTTCTCCCAGCATCATGTTTTAAAAATCTATATATGTTGCTCTTCCTACAGCTACTCCCTTGCTTCTAATTGCTGAAAACTGCTCCGACGTGTGTGTCCACCCCATTGTGCTGCTCTGCTCTCTGGGCGATGAATGTCACATTACCTGCATAAATAATGCTGCCATAAAAAGCATTCCAATTCAGAAAAGAATCGTAGGTGAGGCTGCGAACAGGAAAGGCAGCTGCTTCTGAGCTGTGACCAGAATGATGAGGTGCTGCTGTTAGGTCTCCTCTCCAACTTGCCTTACAGCCTCGGGTGATGGCATTCAATTCCAAAGCTTCAGCTGGGACGGAAATCAGGATCTGGGCTCTTGTGGTGCCAAGTAATTATGTTGGCAGGTTTTCTTCATGGAATCAACTAGTTGTTTGAATCAATTCACCCAGTTGGTCAGACGCGTTGACATTGTGTAGCCCCTCCACCCGTCACCCTCACTCCCAGGAGGTAAACTCACCACCACCACCACCCCCCCCCCCCCGCCTTCAAATTCTTGCGTCCCTACTCAGAGCTTCCTCCTGTTCTCCATAGCAGCTTCTTTAAAACCTTCTCCATCACTTCTCCCCTCACTCTCAGTGGGTTACATCTCCTCCTACTTCATAGAGAAAATAGAAGCTTTCAGATGAGGGCTCCCTTAAATCCCTATCACCAAACCTATAAGTTTGGCTGGGTCCACTCCCATCCTTTTCCTCCTTCCTTCCTGTTACAATGGAGTGCTCCACCTTCTGTCTAAGAGGCATCCTTCCATCTGGGCTATGGATCCCATGCCCTCCTTCCTCACTTGGTTGGCTAAACGGTACCCTCTCCCCTTCAATATTTCAATCGCTATACTTCTGTCAGCTACTTCCCGTCACCATGGAAACATGTCCCAGTCTTTCCAGTTTTAAGATTATATTTTAAAAACTCTCCCTCGACCTCCATCCCTTCCCGTGATCCCCATCTCCACCACCACCTCCTGCAATGTAGCAACTGAATTTAGTGAAAGAGCTGCATTTGTCCCCATACCCACTCAACCTCCTGGAGCTCACCAAAGTCTCCTTGTCTCTAAATCCAGAAAGACGTTTCTCCTCTTATCATATTTCCATGCTCACCAACACATTGCGCCTACTTTGTTGTGAGTCTTTCCCTCCTTGGCTTGCATGACACCTCAGGCTCCCAACTTCCTTTCTACCTCTCTAGACAGTCTTTCGAGATGTCTTTTGCGGGCTGATCCACTTACGTCTGCCCCTTGGTGTGCCTCATTTCTGGTCCTCCTTGCTTCCATTTTTCCTCTGTATACGATCCCTCATGAACCTCATGGATTCCTATCAGCGGCTTTGGTTGCCAACCACATCCCCCAAATCTCAGTCTCCATCCCTAACCCCTCCCCTCTGGTCCAGACCTATGGATCCAACTCCTTTCTAGACGTCTACACCTGAATGTGCCGCAGGCATCTCCCAACCAGATGTCCAAGACTGAATTTATCACCTTTCTCGACAATCCTCCTTTGATCGCCTCCACTGTTACTATCTTAGTGAGTGAATGCTATCACCAGCCATTTGATTTCCCAAGCCGGGGAAAAACTCAAAGCACTACACATAATTTTATCATTACTGAAGTTTTAAACTACAAAAAGTATTTTTGGGGGACTTTTTGTTTTTTTAGGGCTGCACCCAAGGCATATGGAGGTTCCCAGGCTAGGGGTTGAATCGGAGCTGTAAGCTGCCAGCCTACGCCAGAGCCACAGCAACGCGGGATCCAAGCCACGTCTGCAACCTACACCACAGCTCATGGCAACGCCAGATCCTTAACCCGCTAAGTGAGGCCAGGGATTGAACCTGCGTCCTATCGGATGCTAATCGGGTTCGCTAACTGCTGAGCCACAACGGGAGCGCCTAAGCTACAGAAAGTATTGATGCTTTAATTTCATACAAATTACAGCTATCCATAACTATGTAGAATGAAAAGTGAAAGTCTCCACCAATCACTCTCTCCACTATTAACTAGAAGGTGTGTCTCCTTACAGACTTTGGGGTACATATATACAGATATGTGTACAGTTTCATTTTGACATATACTTTATCATACTGTATGTACTGTTTCGCAACTTGCTTTTTAGCATAAAATATATTAGGATATCTTTACATTATTAATCATGTTGATATAATTTATTCTTTTGATTAGCTGCATATTATCTCACATTATACACAGCCCACTTTTATGTAACCATTATGATATTGTTGAGCTTTAGTTTATTTCCATTTTCACTGCTCCAAGTTTTCAGAAAATAACTTTGCCCATAAATCTTTGTATTTCTGTGCAAGGATAAAATGCTAGAAATGGGATTTCTGGGGATAATTCCATGTACATTTAGGTTGGATGGTATAGCTAAAGTACCCTCCAAAAAGCTTTTCCCTTTCTACTTTTCAACTGAGAGACAGTATATATACAGTAAAGTGGATAAAGAGCTCTATTGTGAGTGTGCAGCCGGATGAACTTTTTTATGTGTATATTCCTGTGTAACCAACATCTTGATCAAGATATATACCATTTTCAGCAGCCCAGAAGGTTCCCTTTTGCACCTTCCCAGTATATATACCCCTCCCTCAGAGATAACCACTATTCTGACCTCAATTATTTTTGCCTGTTCATATAGATGAAATCATACTGTATAGTCTTTTGTGTCTGGCTTATTTGACTCAAATATATTTTTGACATTTACCCATGTTGTTGTGTGTATCTGTAACTCATTCTTTTTTCTCTATGATGTCATATTACTCTGTATGAGCCTCCCACAATTCGTTTATTCATTCATCAGCCGACAAGTATTTGGGTTGTTTCCCTTTCTTGGCTGTTATGAATAAAGTGGCTATGAACATTTATGTACAAGTCTTTATGTGGACACTTGTTTGCATTTTCCTAGGGCATATACCTAGGGGTGGAATTACTGGGTCATATAGTTGTTTATAATTTTTTATTAGAAACTACAAAACAGTTTTCCAAAGAGGCTAATCTGTGTGTCCTCCCACCAGTTGTATAAATTGGAACCTTCAATAACAGTGTATAAGAGTATCAGGCACTGTATTGGTTTTTGGTTTTTTTGTGTTGTTTGCTTGTTTGTTTTTTAACAAATGAGCTTCATAGATTTTACTTAAGATTTCTTAGAGGAGTTAGAGGAACCGTTTACAGCAGTCACACCAAAGTCCACTTTTAGACATTCTTGTTCTCTCCAAATTCCTCCTTCCCGCAGTAAGCAGCCTAAGGCACCTTTCCTCATTTCCTGGATTACCTGTTGGAACCTCAGATTCTAGGGGTTTTTTAATGATTTTTATTTTTTCCATTATAGCTCATTTACAGTGTTCTGGCAATTTTCCACTGTACAGCAAAGTGACCCAGTCACACATACATACATACATTCTTTTTCTCACATTATCCTCCATCATGCTCCATCATAAGTGACTGGATATGGTTCCCAGTGCTATACAGCAGGATCTCATTGCTTATCCATTCCAAATGCAACAGTTTGTGGGGTTTTTTTTGTGTGTGTCTTTTGTCTTTTTAGGGCTGCACCTGTGGCATATGGAGGCTCCCAGGCTAGGGGTCAAATCGGAGCTGTAGCTGCCAGCCTACACCACAGCCACAGCAACACCAGATCCGAGACATTTCTGTGACCTACACCACAGCTCACAGCAACGCTGGATCCTTAACCCACTGAGCGAGGCCAGGGATCGAACCTGCAACCTCATGGTTCCTAGTCGGTTTCACTTCTGCTGAACCAAGACAGGAATTCCATTTGTGTTTTTTTTTTTTTTAATTGCATGTATGCCAAGCACTTTAATGGGTTTCACACACTGTATTGTCATTGGCCACTTGGTTTTCTGTCTCCCCAGGCAGATGTAGGAATTGTGTTTGTCTTATTCAGCATCTCAAGCATAGTGGATTCTCAATAACTACTTAAGAAATTTGATTCATTATTAAGTGACCATTGTATATTATGCCTAAGGGTCTCTATCACACAATTTGAAGAGTGAATATATGTTACTGGGGACAAGTTGTTACAGGGGTGGATGCTTATGATTCCCAAAGACAGTCCCCACTTGTTATGGGTAGCACTGTGGCTTAGACATCATTGTATCCTCTATGGTGGTTAGCATAGGACTGGGCTCAGACGAAACACCTGTCATGACCGGCATGCTCTACTTGGTTAGATAATCAGCTTAAAAGAATGTCAGACCTCCCCGAGAACTTGACTTGCTCACCTTTCTGGACTCAGGTCAAAAGGAGGCAGAGAAGAGAGAAATCCTCTTCTATCACTCACTAGCTGCATGGCCACTGGCCCAGTGCAAGAAATGTTCCTCCAAGCTCAAGTACACAATCCAATTTCTTTTCCTTTCTTTTGACATAAGCAGAAGTTATTTGCTACAGCATTTTTAAGGGTGTCTTTTAAATTAAGTACAGTTGATTTAGAGTGTTTTGTCTGTTTCTGCTTGTACAGCATACTGCCTCAATCGTACACATATATACATTCTTTTTCTCTTCTTATCTTCCATCATGGTCCATCCCAGGAGATTGGATATAGTTCCCTGCACTGTACAGTGGGACCTCATTGCCTATCCATTCTAAATGTCACAGTTTGCATCTATAAACCCCAAACTCCCCATCCAATCCCACTCCCTCCCTACTCCCCCTTGGTCCTAAAGCATTTTGGTTTTTTTTGTTTTTTGTTTTTTTTTTTTTAAGTAGCAAAAGTTTGGAAGCCTTCATTAGGAAATCGGTTTAAAAAGGTATGGTATAACCATACAATAGAATATCATGCAGTCTTAAATGAAACCCAGATAAACAAAATTATAAATGAAAAAGGAGAAATCACAAGGGATACTGCCGAAATACAAAAAACCATAAGAGAATACTATGAACAACTATATGCCAACAAATTTGACAATCTGGAAGAAATGGACAATTTTGTAGAATCTTACAGCCTGCCAAAGCTGAATCAAGAAGAAACAGACCAACTGAACAGACCGATCACTAGAAATGAAATCGAAGAGGTCATAAAAACACTCCCTACAAATAAAAGTCCAGGACCAGATGGCTTCACAGGCGAATTCTATCAAACATATAAAGAGGAACTGGTGCCCATCCTCCTTAAACTCTTTCAAAAGGTTGAAGAAGAAGGAACACTCCCAAAGACATTCTATGAGGCCACCATCACCCTAATTCCAAAACCAGACAGAGATACCACCAAAAAAGAAAACTATCGGCCAATATCATTGATGACTATAGATGCAAAAATTCTCAACAAAATCTTAGCCAACCGAATCCAACAACATATCAAAAAAATTATACACAATGACCAGGTTGGGTTCATCCCAGGTTCACAAGGATGGTTCAACATACGCAAATCAATCAGCATCATACACCACATTAACAAAAAAAAGGTCAAAAATCATATGATCATCTCAATAGACGCAGAAAAAGCATTTGACAAAGTCCAACATCCATTCATGATCAAGACCCTCGCCAAAGTGGGTATAGAGGGAACATTCCTGAACATAATCAAAGCCATTTATGAGAAACCCACAGCAAATATAATACTCAATGGGGAAAAACTGAAAGCCTTCTCACTCAAATCTGGAACAAGACAGGGATGCCCACTCTCACCACTGCTCTTCAACAGAGTTTTGGAAGTCCTAGCCACAGCAATTAGACAAAAAGAAATAAAAGGCATCCATATAGGAAGAGAAGAGGTAAAACTGTCACTGTATGCAGATGACATGATACTATACATAGAAAACCCTAAGGACTCAACCCAAAAACTACTTGAACTGATTAAGAAATTCAGCAAAGTAGCAGGCTACAAGATTAACATTCAGAAGTCAGTCGCATTTCTGTATACCAGCAATGAAATATTAGAAAAGGAATACAAAAATACAATACCTTTTAAAATTGCACCTCACAAAATCAAATACCTCGGAATACACCTGACCAAAGAGGTAAAGGACCTATATGCCGAGAACTATAAAACTTTCATCAAAGTAGATGTAAAGAAATGGAAAGATATTCCATGTTCCTGGATTGGGAAAATCAATATTGTAAAAATGGCCATATTACCCAAAGCAATCTACAGATTCAGTGCAATCCCTATCAAATTACCCATGACATTTTTCACAGAACTAGAGCAAACAATCCAAACATTTATATGGAACCACAAAAGACCCAGAATCGCCAAAGCAATCCTGAGAAACAAAAACCAAGCAGGAGGCATAACTCTCCCAGACTTCAAGCAATATTACAAAGCCACAGTCATCAAAACAGGGTGGTACTGGAGTTCCCGTCGTGGCGCAGTGGTTAATGAATCTGACTAGGAACCATGAGGTTGCGGGTTCGGTCCCTGGCCTTGCTCAGTGGGTTAACAATCTGGCGTTGCTGTGAGCTGTGGTGTAGGTTGCAGACTCGGCTCGGATCCCACGTTGCTATGGCTCTGGTGTAGGCTGGTGGCTACAGCTCCGATTCAACCCCTAGCCTGGGAACCTCCATATGCCGCGGGAGCAGCCCAAGAAATAGCAACAACAACAGCAACAACAACAAAAAAGACAAAAGACAAAAAAACAAAACAAAACAAAACAAAAAAAACAGGGTGGTACTGGTATCAAAACAGACAAGCAGACCAACGGAACAGAATAGAGAACCCGGAAATAAACCCTGACACCTATGGTCAATTAATCTTTGACAAGGGAGGCAAGAACATAAAATGGGAAAAAGAAAGTCTATTCAGCAAGCATTGCTGGGAAACCTGGACAGCTGCATGCAAAGCAATGAAATTAGAACACACCCTCACACCATGCACAAAAATAAACTCAAAAATGGCTGAAAGACTTAAATATAAGACAGGACACCATCAAACGCCTAGAAGAAAACATAGGCAAAACACTCTCTGACATCAACATCATGAATATTTTCTCAGGTCAGTCTCCCAAAGCAATAGAAATCAGAGCAAAAATAAACCCATGGGACCTCATCAAACTGAAAAGCTTTTGCACAGCAAAGGAAATCAAAAAGAAAACAAAAAGACAACTTACAGAATGGGAGAAAATAGTTTCAAATGATGCAACCGACAAGGGCTTAATCTCTAGAACATATAAGCGACTTATACAACCCAACAGCAAAACAGCCAATCAATCAATGGAAAAATGGGCAAAAGACCTGAATAGACTGTTCTCCAAGGAAGATATACAGATGGCCAGGAAACACATGAAAAAATGCTCAACATCGCAGATCATAAGAGAAATGCAAATCAAAACTAACATGAGATACTACCTCACACCAGTCAGAATGGCCATCATTAATAAGTCCACAAATAACAAGTGCTGGGGGGGGGTGGAGAAAAGGGAACCCTCCTGCACTGTTGGTGGGAATGTAAACTGGTACAGCCACTATGGAGAACAGTTTGGAGATACCTTAGAAATCTATACATAGAACTTCCATATGACCCCACAATCCCACTCTTGGGCATCTATCCAGAAAAAACTCTACTTAAAAGAGACACATGCACCCACATGTTCATTGCAGCACTATTCACAATAGCCAGGACATGGAAACAACCCAAATGTCCATCAACAGAGGATTGGATTCGGAAGAAGTGGTATATATACACAATGGAATACTCCTCAGCCATAAAAAAGAATGACATAATGCCATTTGCAGCAACATGGATGGAACTAGAGAATCTCATCCTGAGTGAAATGAGCCAGAAAGACAAAGACAAATACCATATGATATCACTTATAACTGGAATCTAATATCCAGCACAAATGAACATCTCCTCAGAAAAGAAAATCATGGACTTGGAAAACAGACTTGTGGCTGCCTGATGGGAGGGGGAGGGAGTGGGAGGGATCGGGAGCTTGGGCTCATCAGACACAACTTCTAATAGATTTACAAGGAGATCCTGCTGAATAGCATTGAGAACTTTGTCTAGATACTCATGATGCAACAGAACAAAGGGTGGGGGAAAAAATGTAATTGTAATGTATACATGTAAGGATAACTTGATCCCCTTGCTGTACAGTGGGAAAATAAAATAACCTCTTTATGTCCTGATACATTGCTAAATGTAAAACAACAACATCAAAAAAGTCAGGGTGCAGCGAAGTAGCTATATTACACTACCATTTTGAAATTAATAAAAGAGGCAAAGAAGGATTAGGAGAATATTTTCTGGATAGGAGAGAGCTGGAAGTCAATCCAGCTTTCTGTTAGCCTTCACACCTGATTTCTTAGGTCCGCTGGCTGGGGGAGACTGATCCACTATGAAGTATACCCCTATGTCTATACCTTCGAAGTGGCCAGTGTCTAAAGATTTGATGGAGCCTCTTAACTAGGTGTTTATTCTCCCCCTATAATTGCGCTAAAGTTTTCCGTTCACCTGGGAATTGGTGGGGCTGAGAATTTTTTTTTTTAAATCTTCCTTGCATGAACTAGGCCTTCATCAAAATTCACTGCAACTCAGATTCATTTCCATTTCTAGTCCCATAGCTGCCCATAACCAACTAAGCATGATGGATGAGCTGGCTCAGATTTTGAAGGTGAAAACTATCTATCTATCCATCTAACCATCTATCTAGCATGTCCCCTGATCTGAGTGCCTTCCCCCTATTAATGCAGCACATCCTTCAGGCTCGCCTCCCCTCTCATCCAAGTGATACAGTGTGTAAGCACAAACCCCCCACCTTGTTTCTACGACGAATACTGGGTTCACATAAGTAAATCTTGAAAACTTGCGAATTTGCCAGTCCCAACTTTTTGTTTAATTTACATAATCATTTGCATAGGACTGCATATGTTAAGGAAACATCTGTAGTTTTCTTATGCATTTAGATGAGATTAATTTTTTTCAATATTTGAAGTTACCACTTCTTATCGATTTCTTTTGGGTCTTTTAAAAATACCAGGGAGTTCTCCCATGGTGCAGTGGATTAAGGATCCAGCATTGCAGCAGCTCTAGTCACTGCTGTGGCACGGGTTTGATCCCTGGCTCAGGGAAATTCCATATGCCGTGAGTGCAGGTGGGGGAAAAAAAATGCTCACAGCAGGGTTCTCCAGTGCAAGGCCCTGAAGTCCACATGCCTCTCCCTTTTCTATCAGTCTCACTTTGTGAGTATCAAGCCACGGGCCCGGGAAAATGGGAACAGTAAGCCCATTTCCTTCTCAGGCAACCGAGTCCCCTTAATCAGAGCCGAAGGGTCTTAGAAGTTGAGATCAAACTATATTTTCAGATATTTGGGGGAACTCTTAGAAAACCGTAAGGCAAAGCGCCTTCACAAAAGAATGTAATCCGTTGTGAACTCCTCTGGAGCGACGTGACAACACAGGCCAATAATCAAGCTCTTTTTCATATATCGATTTTCTTTAGGGTGAGGTCAACCTGTGGCTCCAAGATCTCCAAAAAATCGCCTTTTCTAACAGGACTCCTCTACCATTCTAGGAAGATGTGGTCAGGACTCGACGAAAGCTTGGGGGTCAACCAAGGAATGAAAACCAGGGTTTGGGGTCTCTGTCCTATAATCCCCTGGGTCCATCTTCATGCAAGGGTCAGCTATTTCGTGGCCCAGGAAGAGCAAACCCAAGGATGCCTGAGGGATATTGGGTCAATATTTTCCCTACAGCCTCAAACCGTCTGCTAATTTGCAGTAAACCCATGTTTTGCTAATTAGCGGGAGGAGTCCTGAAAGGAATCATGAACCTTTCTATAAAATATCGTTTCTGTTCTTGACAGCATGTCAGGTCATTAGAGACAAGCTGTACATTCATCACCCAGCGGCAGCGGCGGCGGCGGCGGCGGCAGCGGCGGCACAACAACTGGAATCCTATTACTCACTGAAAAGAAATACAACCATGGGCTTTTTTCACAGCCTGCAATGATACCCCCCAAATCAAAACATTTGCAGAAGGTAGATATTTGTAGATTGGCCAAGTACACCCAAGTCGTGTCCCTACATCTGTTTTTGGATGCAGGTGACTTAATAGTGTCAGCATATTCTAACATTCAAGATACTTCGTGCGTCACATTCTGTCAGACTTTTCTCCCTCAGTCAGTCACTCGCTTCCCCGCCTCCTCCAAGAGAAAGTCCTCATGAAGCCCCATGGGGATCACGTATGTGGAATTTCTTTCTTTCTTTTTTTCCACACCTACAGCATGCAGAAGCTCCTAGGTCAGGGATCGAACCCACGCCACAGAAATGACTGGAGGGATTGGCATTTCATGAAGACAACATTTCATAGGCAAAGGGGTTGAGTCTGAGGCAGATACCCAGAGGTCTAAGGGCCTAGCTACATTTTTTGTTACGTGAGATGGAAGAGGGAACAAAAAGGAGCCAAGAACTTCACACCAGTGACTGGCACGCGCCACTGTTCTAGTCTGTTTAGTAGTCAGTGTTAAATCTTGCTTAGAGGGTCCCACGGGATAGCTGCTTTTTTGTTGTCGTTGTTGTTGCTGTTTTGTTTTTTAGGTCTGCACCCACAGCATATGGAGGTTCCCAGGCTAGGGGTCTAATTGGAGCTGCAGCTGTCGGCCTACACCACAGCCACCGAATGGGGCCAGGGATTGAACCTGCATCCTCATGGATGCTAGTCAGATTCATTAACCACTGAGCCACGACAGGAACTCCTCCCATGTGATAGCTTTAATGGGGTAGACAGGGCGGGTGGGCCATGGGGAAGTGAGAGGTGAGTGGGTTGCAGTTAGAAAGAGAAAGCCGTTAAGGTGTGCCTCGTGTCACTGTCCTGGAAAATGTATAGCCCTCATCTCATGCAAACCTCACTTTAACTCTGTGATAAATTATTACTGTCCCAAGTCTCACATTGAGGAATCACTATCATGTCTCTGTCCAGAGCTGGGATTTGAACTCAGCCCCGCTGTCTCTGTAGCCCACTGCACCGCACACATTTACAAGAGTGATGGGGGACTAGATCCATGGTGTTGAAACCCAGGAATTTTTCTTTCTTTCTCATAGGAATGGTGCAATTGTCTTTATTTTTCTTTCTTCCTTCCTTCCTTTCTCTCTCTTTCTTTCTTCCTTCCTTCCTTCCTCCCTTTCTTAGCTAGACACATGGCATGTGGAAGTTCCCAGGCTAGGGATGCAACCCACACAGCAGTGACCCGAGCCACTGCAGTGACAATGCCAGACCCTTAACCTGATGAACCACTGGGGAACCCCTTATTTATTTCTTGGAGGGCAGTACACTCTCTCAGTGCAAGATTTGAAAGCTATAAAGAGGTCTGGGGTGAAAAGGAATCCTCCCTTCCTCCCTGTTCCCAGATACCCAAGTTCCCCTTCCAGAAAGCCACCACCGATATTAGTTGCTTGTGTATTCTTCCAGAATGTTCATCTCTTTACTCACTTCTACTTCAAGCCAAATGCAAGCAGCCTGCCTGGCTGGGAAGCCTTGGTGACAGCATTTGGGGTGAGATTAGGAAGGCCACCCACCGTGCTTAGCCACAGGGTGTGAGGAACAGAACATTCATCTTCAAGGCCCCTCTGTGGCCTTTGGGGGACTCTTCTCGCCTCCATCCCCCCCACACTCCTGCTCACCCTGACCTGCCCTTTCCTCCCTAGGGAAAACCACTGGCTTCAGAAGCTCCTGTTTTGTTGTCTTTCTCTGGACCCTGGCTGCTGTGCCCTCAGGGGTGTCTTGGCTGAGAAGTTCGCCCCCACTAAGGAACTCATGGGTGTCCGTGGACGGATGAGCTACCTTCTTCGCAAAACATGTTGACATTTTAACCAAAGGCTTCAATCAAAAGCATGACTTGAATAATGGGGATTTCAGGCACTTTGTCATGACAGGCCAACAGGATGACATTTTTTTCCCCAAAACGTATGACCTTGTGGCTCTTGTTATCTACTTTCTGGGCGGGCATCAGGCCAGTGGGGTACCTGGAAACACTGACCACCCGACATGGCTTTACTCTCAGCATAGTAAGGACCCTGATCATTATTTTTTCTCTCTCTCCAGATATGGACACTTAGAGTTGTTTTCATTTGTTTGTTTGTTTTTTGTTTGGGGGGGATTTCTTTGCTTTTTCGGGCCACACCTGCAGCATCGGAAGTTCATAGGCCAGGGGTCAAATCGGAGCTGCAGCTGCTGGTCACAGCCACAGCTACAGCCATGCCAGATCCAAGCTGTGTCTGCAAGGTACACTGCTGCTAGCAGCAACGCCAGATCGCTAACCCACTGAGGGAGGCCAGGGATCGAACCCATGTCTTCATGGATACTAGTCGGGTTCTTAACCCACTGAGTCACAACGGGAACACCTTAAAGCTTTTGAAACCAAATCTCCGATGTTATATCCAGCTTACATCTACTATATCATACCTCCAGACTCAAATCTTCCCTCCCAAAAAGTAAGAAACAGCTATTACAATGAATAGAATTAGTCTGGCTTTCATATTCACCAAATGCTATCTCATCCTGCCCCTTCCAAAACAATATTGAGAATACGCAGTTGGAGCAGATGGTTTTCACAAACTCAACATTTCCCCCAATCTGGGTATCTCTGCTAGGATTTATTGGAGAAATCTTTGTGAATGGAATTCATTTTAATTTCCACAGGTAATATTCTTCTCACACAATTAGGCACAACTTCACAACTCAAGGGAGGGAAACAGTTGGGATCTTCCTCAAAGTCATCTGCATTAAAGAAAAAAAAAATCAAGCATGCTCAGCCGTGGCATTAGGGACTTTGCACCCAGTAGCGTCATAAGACATGTTTATCGAATGAAGGCGTGAATAGAAGAATTAGAAAGCAAGTAAAAGTGGCAGTGCTTGCCTGGGAGGGCTCAATGTAAATCTGGGGTGAATGAATTCTTCCCGACAGCATTGTTAGGCAATTACAGATGCATCTGTTCTCCTTGCCTGTGACTGAGGGGCTCTGTCATTCACAGTCGCCTTCACCTAGGGGAGGCTGAGGATGGACAAAGCCGTGGAGGCCTCCAGCAAGAGACAACATAAAATAGTAACACACCTATATGTCTCCCCTATGAATCTGATATTCCTGCTGCGAAGGTTTAGCTGATTCTCAAGCCTGGCAGTGCCTAGTGGTACAGAGGGAACACGTTTTCACCCGATGCTAATGGAATCGAGTTTCTGGCTGCTATTATGTCTGATGGTAGCATCCAGGTTGCAGTTTTAGACCCCGTGGCCCAAGAGGCTGGACTCCCTACCCCACTGGCTGAGGGACAAGATGTCACAACTGAGGAACATCTGGATGCTGCCTCTCCAGGTCTATAGCTTGGTGCGACAACTTTAAAATCTTGGACATGGTATTTACTATGAAAAATAGGTACTTGGGGCTGTATATGTGCTAATGAAACAACATTCCTCTGCCCCAATTCTCATCTGCTAAGGAGCTTCCACAATGTGTGCAGTCTATACGCCATGGCTCCCTAGGGACTCCACGTGAGCACCCACATATCTGCAAGGTAGCTGGCCAGAGTTTGATGGATGCTGGTGGCAGGGAAAGAGTTTTTCCATATGCACCAACTTTCCCATGCAGAAATGGAGACTCCCACGCAGTCTGCAAAAATGGACTCGACTGGTACATGGCATTGCCTCACGCAGTCCTGAAACTGGTAAAGCACTTGGGAGATGATCCATCTTGCCCCCCCCCCAACCCCCGGCCCCCGCCAAGTTGAAGGCAGAAGGAACGTAGCTCTGGGTAGGGAAGCCATGTGCCCAAGGTCACGGAGTTAGCGATTAGGGTCGAACCCTTCTGACTCCAAGTTTGGTGCTTTTCTTTCTTTCTTTTTTTCAACCCACCGTACTGCTTCCAGATTGGCTGCAGCCCTTGGAAGTAGAACTTCTGGTGGAGCCAATATAATGAAAACAAGTGGACGAGGGCAGCTCTAGCGCCATCAGTGAGATGGTGAGAGGATGACCAGAGCCAGGCCCCCACTGGTGTTCTGTGCCCACTGGAGTCTGCTTGGGTCTTTAAGAAAGGGAGGCAAAGGCCATGGCACTCGGGTCTCACAGGACGCACAGAACACGGAGCCATCACAACCTCACCTTGAGGTTCTTAAGTTCTTGCTCTAGTTTGCCTTTCTCATGACTTCAGGCCTTTACACCAATCCTTCCCTGACACTTCTCCTCCTAACACCTGTCTCCACCTCAACATCTGGTTGTGTACTTAGAAGCTTGGCTTCCTGTGGAAGAAGGGGAGCACGTTTAGTTTTGAGGAGGCACCATTTCCCAAGTCCATGCCTGTGGCCTCACATTCATTCGACACCTCTGGAATCTAAGTGTGGATGGCAGAGGCTTTTGTCTCCCCCTTTTTGGAGCTTATTTCTGAAGGAGTGCCTTGTGTGGGGCCTAAAGATCTCAAAATGGAACTCGTCGCAGTTATCCTGAGGGAGGCTGTGCTCAAAGGTCTTCTTCGGTCTTTCCCGCTTCTGCCCAACATTGAGCCCACATCTGCAACGACACCCCAGACAGCTAAAAACATGAAACTTGTCCAATTCCACACTTCCTGTGGGTAAATTATGCCTCAGGAATCCTGTTAAAAATATAAAGCCCAATGTACAGAGCATTCTCTCTGGGTGCCTCAGAGAGTCCGTTTTTCTTTTCTTTTCTTTTTGTCTTTTTAGGGCTGCACCTGCGGCACATGGAGGTTCCCAGGCTAGGGGTCGAATCGGAGCTGCAGCTGCCAGGCTACACCACAGCCACAGCAACACAGGACCCGAACTGCATCTTCAATCTACACCACAGCTCACGGCCACGCCTAACCCACTGAGGGAGGCCAGGGATCAAACGCGCATGCTCTCAGACACTACGTTGGCTTCTTAACCCACTGAGCCAAAAGGGGAGCTCTGCGAGTCAGCTTTTCTATGAAGTTGTGAGGCATCTGAACTCTAACGTGTGGTACAGGCAGAGCCAATTCACTCACCAAGGATGCCTGCCTTCCCAGCACAGGGACCAGCAGGTTACTGACGTGCCCAGCAAAACAGAATGAGAGGAGTTCCCATCATGGCTCAGTGGAAACGAATCTGACTAGCATCCATGAGCACGCAGGTTCGATCCCTGGCTTCACTCAGTGGGTTAAGGATCCGGCGTCGCCATGAGCTGTAGTGTAGGTCGCAGATGCGGCTCGGATCCCACATTGCTGTGGCTGTGGCGTAGGCCGGTGGCTACAGCTCTGATTTGACCCCTAGCCTGGGAACCTCCACATACCCTTCGTCCCGCAGTGAAACACGAAAATGAGGACGCCTCAGCCAGGAGAAGACGCTCAGTCTCTCTCAGCTTCTTTCGCTTGCCGTCACCAATGCCTAGACTCAAGCCTGCTTTTGCCACCATCAATACTCCAAGGAAGCCCAAGGCCATCGCTGGTTTTCTGAGGTCACCTTTCTAGCCTCCTTCCCAATGGCGTGATGGCGAGATCTGTATCAAGATTGCATGTCAACCACAGTTTTCCTCCTGGGCTGCTGTCCATCCTAGAGCTTGAGAGATCAGGCTCTCTGCAATGGGGACCAGCCTCTGTGCTGGCTCTCAGTGGTCCCCATATCCTGGCTTGCACAACCTTAATACTCTCCTCCCACGCGGTACCAACAGAACATGGCAGAAGTGATGGCACGTCACGTCCAAGGTTAGGTAATAAAAGACATTTCCCTCTGTCTTTCTCTCTCTCTCTCCCTCCTCCAACCTCTGCCCCCTCAGAAAAGGATGACCCAGATAAGATTCAGAGCTGATAGAAGTGACAATGGCAATCATGCTACAATATATAACCTGTCAAATCAACATGTTGTGCACCTTAAATGTACACAATGTCGTGTGTCACATATTTTTCCATTTTTTAAAAAAGAGACATGAAAACTAGTGGTTACCGGGGGAGGGGGAGGGGCAGGGGCCACGTAGAGGGAGGGAGGAAGAGGTACCAACTATTAGGTGGAAAATAAGCTACAAGGATATATTGTACAACACAGGGAGGAGAGCCAATACTTTATGACTCCAAATGGAGTATAACCTTTAAAAGCTGTGAATCACTATATTGCACACCTGCAACTTATATAATATTGTACATCAACTATACTACGATTTTGTTGAAAAGAAAGGCAAAAAGAGACGTTAAATACTCTGTTTTATAGAGTGGGGAGCTCCCTGTCTCCAGGAGGTTTCAGGTGGAGGCCTGTGACTTCCTGTCACTCAATGGGCAGTTGGAGTGGGGGGGGAGGTCTGGGTCCCCTGGCCCCGGCCCTGAGGCGCTCTGATTCCAGGTGGGAGACAGCAATCCGGAGGCTACATGGAATGACGCGTCTCATTACCTCCCTCAAGGGCTTTATCTCCATTTGCAACGAACAACTGTGGTGATGAAGCCAGCAGCGTTCACTCTTCTTCTGGGCAGCGGCCACCTGGAAGGTGGTCCAGCTGCCTGAGGTGAGCAAAGCCCCGTCCCCCAGCAGGTAAAACTCCTCCAGCTTCAGCAAGAACAAGGGGCAATGGCTAAGCAGCACCTCTTACTGCTCTGATTTCCTGCATGGAGTTGAGCGCGTTCTCAGACTTAAAGGTTATTCTGTGAATTCGAATGAGCTGCCTGCCAGCTCTCCCCCTCTGCCTGACAGCCTTCCCTTTTCTTTCCAATAACAGATTGATCTGCTTACTCACCAGCACAGAGGCATGGGGGAAGATGTCAGGTTTTTGTCACCTGCATTTTTATTTGTGAATCCCTCCTTCAGATATGGCTCATCAAGAGCATCATTTCTTTCCCACCTGACTGCAGGGCAACCCGCTTCAGCCAGAATTGCACACTTGCCATCTGCCTTTTCAATGGTTAATTTGTCCACTTGTCCCATTGCATTCTCGTTTGGAGTATTTGGGAGGTGTGTGCATGTGTAACTTGAGTTTGAATCTCAGAGCTCCCCAAACACCCTCTCTGCAAGATGGCACACTTGATCTTGCAGGCGGGACTAGGAACTAGGAAGGCTTGGAGCTTGATTGACATAAAGCACATCTGACAGAGACAGCCTGGTTCTGTTGATGCTGGATCCTTGGGACTCCGGTTCTTGTCCTCGGGAGAACTCCTTTTGGATTCTTTTTCTTTTTCTTTTCTTTTTCTCTTTTTAGGGCCACACCCTTGACATACGAAGGTTCCCAGGCTAGGGGTCGAATTGGAGCTGTAGCCGCCGCCCTACACCAGAGCCACAGCCACTCGGGATCTGAGCCGCGTCTGCGACCTACACCATAGCTCACGGCAACACTGGATCCTTAACCCACTGAGGCCAGAGATTGAACCTGCGTCCTCATGGATACCAGTCGGGTTCTGAACCTGCTGAGCCACAACGGGAACTCCCCCCATTGGATTCTGCATGGACCCATCTAGCCTTCCCATGATGACACTACCCTCTCCTTCCACCGCAGGGAGGAAGCATCCGCTGCTCTGCAAACACCCCTCCTCCCTTCTAAGCTCTAAGCTTCTTTGCTTTTTGGTGTCTGGTCAGCTTTCCCTTGAACCCCTCTTTCCACAGGGTTAAGTGTGTTTCTCCTCGGAATTTGTGAGCCCATGAAAAGCCTGGAGTGGTAGCTGAGGAAGAGAGCCGCTTCGGTACACCTTCTAGAGCAAGGCCGCTTGTTCTCCAAGCACCGTGCTGCTGAGACCAGGGTATTTCAACGGAGGCCAGGTAGCGTCAAGAGGGGAAAAGGGCAGGACCATCACCAGGGCCTCAGCCAACGATCTGGGATGCAACCAAGCACCGATAGCCTGATTCTGCCCCTACTGCCGGAGGATTAAAGGTGACCTGTGGCGGGAGAACAACGCATTTGGTGTCTTTTTACATTCCCATCGGAATCGGCCATACGAGGTTGTGGGAATCCCAGGGGACAGTTTCATGGCTCTAAAATGAGATGGTTTCTTGAATCACAGGACTCGAGGTCAAAAACTCTACCTTACTGCCGATTGCTCCCCTATCCCCCTGCAGCACCTTGGGGACACCTGGCTTAAAATAACTGCATTCCAACTCATATTTCCCAAGGTTCCTTATGGGTTAAGCACCACAGTGACAAAGGATTCTGAGGTCTTTAAAATGCCAAATTTAAAACAAAATTTTAGGAGTTCCCTGGTGGCCTAGTGGTTAAGGACCTGGCATTGTCACTGCTGTGGCTCAGGTTACTGCTGTGGCCTGGTTTCCATCCCTGGTCCAGGAACTTCGGCATCCTGTAGGCAAGGCCAAACAAACAAACAAACAAAATCAACAAAAACTAGAAAAACAAAATTTTACAGTTTTTTCCCCCAGCAGAATTTCTCAGAGCTTTTATCACACTAATGCACATGGTCCCATTTCGATAATGAGGGAAGGTAGTTTTCTGCATTTCCCAAATTTCTTTGACCATAGAACTCTTCCTTGCTGGAGCATCCTATGGGCCCACCAGCTCACTGTATTCTGGTAAAAGTATTTATTGAATGAAAAAGTAGTTAAGAGCAGTAAGAGAGAGCCTAACTCCATGCACTGCCCAAGTCGACTCACAGCCTGCCCCCAAAGCCCAAATGAACTGGGCCAAACTGGAAGATAAGAGCATGGGGTGGAATTTGATATACCCAGGAAACCATTCTGCATGCTTCTTCCTGCCAAGATGTTTCCTGAGGCAAAATCAGGTTAAAATGAACATCAGCAACTATTCAAATGTGTGTTAGCCAGACCCCTAGCTTTTACTTCTCATGCCATCTTTGGCCTACCATATAATGATATTAACCATTTGCTCCTTTCGCCAGAAATTAGAAAGGAGATGAGAGAGCTATCAAGCTATTAGTTTAGGATTGTCTAATTCAACCAGCTGTGGTGACTTTTTCAAGGGTGATTTGTAGCAAAACCAAAACCAGAACCTTGACCTCCTACCATGACCAACTGCTCTCGGCTCTTCACCTTCAATCCTTTATGGCGCTGCAATTTCCTAACGTGGCTCCTTCCTAGAGTATTAGGATATCCGAAGTAGCCAGAGTCTATGGTGTCAACAGTTTGATGTTTTTCCTGTCCAGTAATTGCTATGTTCAATGGGTTTGTGTGCTTTCAAAATGTCAACGCAAGTGTGAATCGGTACACTGACAAGCACAACGCCTGGATGCAATAAATACTGTAGGAAGTATTGCCATTAAGGGTTTGCCGTAGACATTGCCAGCTAGCTGGAGTGGCGTTAGCTATCTGGGCTTCTCTCCACAGCCCTGAGTAAGAGAGAGTAGGTTCATTTAATGAAGCCCTAGCATTGAGCCAATGGTTCTAACGGCTGCCTGTCAGTCATTGACAGCAGAGATCTCTGGGAGTATCTTTTCCTCCTTTGAATCCCCAAAAGGTGAGACTTTCCAAAGCAGCAAAAATCTTGGTGGCAGTCAAGCTAGCCACTGAAAGTACAGAGAAGCAACGCTTAGCTTGCAAAGTGTTAAAGATGGCAAAAAGATACAAGAAAAGGATCCTTACAGGTCCCGAAGCAAAAAAAAGGCAAAGCCACAGATGAGGCCAAGTAAGAATGTGGGGCTTGTTGTGCCCTTGAGGTCATGCAGGGTCATCCTCCGCCGAGGCTTCTGGCTTTGGGATTTCATGGCATTCGGTTGAGCAAGAACAATGCCGAGCATGGCGAGCTTCGTGAGAAATGTGAGGCAAAAAGAAGCCACCACTGAGACGTGAAAGACAGGATCATCTTTAATCCAACAACTGGAAGAGACCAACGAGAGAGGCCATGATAAGGAAGAGAAACATAAACTTCTATTTTCTCTCTCTCATTTTTTTTTTTTTTTAAATTTTGGCCACACTCAGGGCATGTGGAAGTTCCCGGTCCAGAGATCAAACCTGCACCACAGCAATGACCTAAGCTGCTGCAAGGATAACACCAGAGCCTTAACCTTCTGTGCTGCAAGGGAACTCCATAAACTCCTACTTTTAATGAGACTATGATCACTGGGTCAGTTCCATTTCACAGATTGCCTAGGCCTAGAGTGCAAACCAGCTCCACAGAGCTCACACTTGCTCACTGGGGGCAGGGCTGGGCCAAGAACGAACCCCCTGTCTCCTGAGCCCCAGGGCAGGGTTCTTCCCAGCATGAAGTTAGAAATCCCAGAGGCTGTTTCTGCCCTCCGCATGCAGAAACCTCTCAGAAACTCCCTGGGAGGCTATTCTCTTCCTCAACAGCAGAAAAACAAATTATGTATTTCCCCCCAAAGTGGCTGACACCTGAGCTTTTATTTGCAGACTCAATTCTGCTTTGCATGATAAATATCACAGTGAAAAGACATGGGCTGTGACTGGCTTTTCGGAATGCCATCTCAAAGGATGATGAGATTATCAGAGTTAATGAAAATGCAACAAAAAGAGGACAGCTCTGGCTGTCTTGCTTTCAAATAGGATGTTTATTTCCAACCTCCCACCACAGCTACAGGTTTGAACTACAAAAGGCAGCACTGGCTATTGGATTGCTTAATGGCACTGCAGTTTCTATTACAGAAGGAACACGCTGTGACTCATGTGAACAGACACTTCATCTCATAACAGTTCCAATGGCTAAAGGCACTACCTCTGATTTTTGAACAGAGACAGGTCTCACTCACTGAACTGCATGTCACCTTGGCTGAGACCTCTTTTCCAGAACCAGGAAACTCCCCTGTGGTCACACTGCTCGTGGTGGTGTGGATTCTTTTCTGTGGATGTGACTTTGTGTGGGTTGGGAGGGAGTGAGGGGGGAAAAGCATTTCATTTCCCCCAAAAGAGTCTAATACTTAGGGTTCCCTGAATACCATCTTCAGCCTTAAGAGATACTTAAGAAAACTTTTTATTTTTTGGCTGTGCCCACAGCCTGTGGAACTTCCTGGGCCGGGGATCGAACCCGAGCCACAGCTGTGACCCAACCTGCTGCAGTGACAATGTCAGATCTTTAACCTGCCATGCCACAAGGGAACGCCAAGAAAACTCTTCAATAGAGGCAGCGCTGTATGTTTGGATAGAGAATCATCTCCAAGGCTTATCGTTAAGTACCAAATGGTGTACAGCTACCATTTAGGTAACAAAGTGTGCCAGAGAGTATCGTTCCAAATTCCCTGGTTAGGAATAAGAGTTGCATCAAGGGAGAGAAACTGGGGCGCTGGATGTTGGGAGTGGGCCTCATTTTTCATCCTCTACCCTTTTGTTCATTTGAATTTTGTACCTTGTGCATGTATGATGTCTTCAGCATATCATTATTTTTTAAAAAGCTCTTAGAGCCGTCTGCTTCTCACTAACCAATTCGCGTCTGACAGCGGTCTTTTCAGGGCGGGGGCGGGTGGAGTTAGTTTTGTTCTGGTTTTGCTTTTGCTTTGGGTCACCATCCGCTAGACATGGGAGGCCCTTTAAGTCACAGAAAAAGGCAATGAGGGAGGACGGAGGAGGAGATGAGAAGGAAGGGAAGAAAAAAGGGAAAGAGAGGGTAACGGGCATTCTAATTAGAAGGCATCTGCTGGCGGGGGCAGTATCATTTTGACCCTCTGGCAACTGTCATCTCAATATGAAAGCCGGAGGAGTCGGAGGGGCCAAGACCTCGTGCATTTGACTCCAGTCCAGTGGGAGAGGAAAAATCTATAGCGGAAAAGAACTTGAGAGGCTCAGCTACAAAGAACGGGCACAGGTGAGTAAAAGAAAAAACAATCCAAAGTGTGAAGGACCGAATGGTAACTACTACAGGCCTGTGAAAGAAGGTTCTAGAGAGGTGGAGCCACGTGAATGGCTACTCTCTGGTACCTGTGGGGGAGCGAACAGAAGAGCTGGGCTTATAGACCAAACAGAGAAAAGAAAAAGAAAGAAAGCAAAGAAGAGCAACAGGCCAACAAAGCTGAACCAATTTACAAAGGAAAGTGGTGGAGTCTAGTTCAGGGGAGACCTTTGTCGTTGAAACACAGAAAATGTTTTCCAACCTGTTTCAGTGTTTCCTTACAGTGGCCACTGCAACTGCAAAGGTCTGCAAACTTTCTTGCTTTTTTTTTTTGTTGTTTGTTTTTTAGGGCCGCACCCACGGCATATCGAGGTTCCCAGGCTAGGGGTTGAATCGGAGCTGTAGCCACCAGCCTATGCCACAGCCACAGCAAACCCAGATCTGAGTCGTGTCTGTGACCTACACCACAGCTCACGGCAACGCCGGATCCTTAACCCCCTGAGCGAAGCCAGGGATCGAACTCGCAACCTCATGGATCCTAGTCGGATTCATTTCCACTGCGCCACAATGGGAACTCCCAGTTCTGCAAGCTTTCTCATCACCATAGTGGCCAGACGTCTGTAACGTCGATTTCTTTTTTTTCTTTTTTTTTTGTCTTTTTGCCATTTCTTGGGCTGCTCCCTCGGCATATGGAGGTTCCCAGGCTAGGGGTCGAATCGGAGCTGTAGCCACCGGCCTACGCCAGAGCCACAGCAACGTGGGATCTGAGCCGCGTCTGCAACCTACACCACAGCTCACGGCAACGCCGGATCCTTAACCCACTGAACAAGGGCAGGGACCGAACCCGCAACCTCATGGTTCCTAGTCAAATTCGTTAACCACTGTGCCACGACGGGAACTCCTCGATTTCTTTTACTTACATTTCCTTGCATTGTAATTCTGTCATTATTCTCTTCCCAGGGAATAAATTGAGAGCTCTTTGCCTGCCACAAAAGTAAAATAAAATAATTCAAAATTAAATTAAATAAATAATAGCTGCGGGTATGCAGCGCTTACCCTGGCAGAGGCCACCCACTGAGTACTTTATGTACATGATGTCATTTTAATCTGCACCCAACACAGACAGCACACATTATTATCCCCACTTTCCAGAGGAGGCAAAGGAAGGTAGAGGTAAAGTATGTTGTCCAAGGTCCTACGGAGCCCAGACACCTAACCATTATACCAGGGCTCCCATGAATGACCGTGTTAGGGTAAAAAGGCTGAGGCCAAGCCCCTCCCTGAAACCAGTGTCACGACCAAGCCCCACGCCAGGAACACCAGCTGAGAAGCAGAGCGGCTGGTACTTACGACGGAGTCGTTGAGCTCAGAGTCCCAGCCCTACTCTTTTTCGCACCCAATCTGATGGCCACCACCAGGGCTGGGATCCCTAGAGTGGGGAAGCAAGCCAAAGGCATCCAATTAGGAAGCGGGGGAGCGCTCCTAATCAATGACTGTGGGCGCGGATACATTAAGACACTGTTGAAATGATACACAGATGTGCGGGCATCAAAATACCATTGTTTGCAAAATGTTTGTGAATTCTTCCAAGTTAAACATTTCTAGGAGTTCTCCAATCTGCTAAACTAAACAGCATGCCAATGGCACCAATACAACACCCACAGGGTATTAAAAATAGCACAAGTGCCAAAAATCAACTTGGCAGTGAAAGTATCTAGTTCATGGGAATGCAAGTTCACTTCAAGCCTTTCTTCTCAGACGATAGGGCTGCCAATTTGTCTCCTTTTCAATACTGCCCATTAGCTCCCGGTAAGCTTTGTCTAGGTCACCTTGGAGGAAGGGCACGGGCAATCAGCTGCAGCCTTCAGTGCTGTTCTGACAGGGGAGCTGTTTCCACACTCGTTACTAGTTTGACATTTTGACTAGATCGACCAGTTAACGACCAGTCAATTCAGCCAGAGTGTATAATAAAGCAATCAGTTCAGTCAGAGTGGTCAAAGCGTGACATGAGTATAGACACGGGGTTTTCAAATCCAATTACATGTACATTTGCAAAACTTAAATGATTTCTTTATTGCTAATAGTGTATTTCTCCTAAACTAGGAGCATTACCCCCGCACATATTTTAGGGGTTTTGTTAAGATACTTTCCAAAGCTGTGTCAAACACCAGAGTGCCAAGCATCTTAAAAATTCCTCCATTGTCCCGTTCTGTGATTAATAGGACAATCCCTTCTGATGTGTATAGGGCACACCTAGCACAGTGCCCAGCGCGAGGTAGATGCTGAAAAAGTACCTGTTGGAGGCCAGAGGGAGGGAGGGAGGCCTCGAATTTTAGGAAGGAAGTTGTGAGACAGTCCTCAGGTTGTGTTTACACTTTGCTAATTAAAAAAGATCCCGACTGGTTATTAAAAAATGTGGACAGGCAGATCTGCCGCCTCAGACGGAGATTTAAATAAAGGAATGAAACCTTTTCAACAGGTTGCTTTGGCATTAGGAAGGCAGAACTTCAAACAAATAGAAGCTAATATTTATTTTCCTTATAGTTGATTGCATCTGTCTAATATTTAAATGCTCTGAAACTCCCTGTAGTGGCCGGCTCTGCCATGGCTCCCTGGCCAACCTCGCAGGTGTCCACAGAGGCCGAGCAGACAAAGGCTTGAACCACAGCTGACCTGAATTTTGGCAGAATGCCTCGTGATCCTCTATGAATTCCAGATGCCAAGGCCATCTCCTGTCGCCAGCCCACGTCCTCTGGGAGGCTGTCACAAGACAGTTTATAATCACCTCCTGGGTTCTGAGGGGATGTGGGGCTTTGCTCCCTGCCACCCCCTCCCCAAGGAACTGCACAATATAAACTCGAACAGCTTCAGTTTAGAGCTGGCTTCCCAGCAGCGGGGGATCTCACAACTCGTGTGGCAGCCATCTGTTTCCTTTTGTTTTGGTGTCATTCTTTATAGCGTGGGGGACAAGGACTTGGAAGCTGGCACCTTTTCACTGTCTGCATAAGTAATCGACTGAATCTGAGAGCAGCTCGTTGTATCTTTACTGGTTGAGCCAGTCAGGGCTTGGCCTTGGCTCGGCCTTGGCTTGGGTGTGTACTTGACACTCCCCAGGTTTTTCCTGCCTCCCCCTACACCCCAGCAAGTGTGTATGGCCTATGCCAAGATCAAAGAGATGGGAAGCCAGCCTTGGGGAACACCAACATGGAAGAAGCAAGCCAAGGAGGAAGGGTTGGGAGAGGAAGCTGAGGAGGAGTGATGCCGGGGAATGGAGCGCTATTTCCAGCCCCTTCACAGTTAACCAGATGTGGGTTATCCGCTGTGGGGATTATTCATGAAGCCTCTTCCACATTTTTCTATTTTCAAGAGTTGAGGGTCGCCAGGCATAAAGGGGGGTGTGCAGGCTGCTTTTGGCTTTGTATTTCCGATGGATTCTGAGTCTACTAAAACCATTTTTTAGATTATGCTTTACTATTTGCCTGTCTCTGCATCCCACGTTAGCATGGATAATAGCACTAACTGCATATCTAAAGAAAGCAGGTACAACGTTAATGAACTCATTAAAAGGATGAGTAGCTAGTTGGGCAGCTCTTGTCTTCACAAAGGCAGTGGGAGATAAAACCTATCTTGCCAGGGATCCTGTGCATCCCACTTAATACACATCTCCTACGGATACAACCCATTCTCTGAACCCAAAACCATTTCGAGTAGGCGAAGGGTGAGAGAGGAGCTGAATTAACCACGTCAGCTAGAAACACAGGGAAGCCGACCAACAAAATGACATGTAAATTAGGAACTATTCATGCTGCGTTCCTCCCTGGCTTCGTCTACAGGGCAGCAGTGATGGGGAGAGTCATGAGGTATGAGCGAATCAGCACCCTCTCTTACCGCACCAGTCCTTTCCAATCCCAGCCATGCGAATTCTGGCAAATTACCTAATCTCTCTGTGCCTCAGTGTCCTCGTCTCTTAAATGGAGATAACGCTGAAACCTTTCCCATAGAGATATCCTGAAGATGAAATAAGTATGAGACACTTAGATTCAAAGAGACACTTAGGACCGTGTCCGGCTCCTGCAGGTGCTACCTCAGTAGTGGCTGTTATATCCATGAGAATTCGTTGGGATCGTAACTTGAGTAAAGGAAAGGATAAAAGCCGACAGGCTCACTCCTGCAGATGCAGCATTCAGCCTGGCACACAGGCAGGTGCTTGGGAAATATTTGTGGACCATTTCCTCGCCACCGAGGTTAAAAGTTGAATTTATAGAGCAATACAGGCAGAAAAAGAAATGCCCACCCAAACACCAGTAAGGCAATCATTAATTTCTTGCCTATGATAATAATGGCAATTTGGTCCTGAATAACTTGTCTAATGGAGCTGGAGTTAGACAGACACAGGCTTGAAACAGAGACATCAAGGACGGTGGTGGAGATACTCACCCCAACCAACCAGACAAAACTTAAGAATATAATTGGGAATGTATATGTTGAAGACTTTGACTAGAGCAAAATACACGCGGACCGCCTCCGGGCCCATCCACGTCAAAGAAACAAGCAGGAAGTAATGAAGTGCCATTGCTGCTGGGATGCAAAGTCCCACTTTCTTCAAGGATGACGACCAGCAATTGACCAGAAATACCAGGTTTAGCCTCAGTAGTGCTGCACACAGGTTGATCAGGATTTTGGAAGGATGGTCTTCCCAAAGTTTGCTAAAGACACAATGTCCAGTTAGGTAGGGTCTCTGTTTCTGATCAAGCATTGCCATATTTTATCTGCATGAAAAGTGCAAGAATAAAAGAACTGCCTATTAGTATCTCTTTTATTTAAACAATTTTGTTTTATTCCAAAATTGTTTTACTGTGATTGAGATTGTTTACAAAATCTTCCATTCTCTTTACTAGGCTATCCTTCCAGGATTTGAGTCACTATCCCTTGACGTATTTTGTAAATAAATTTTAAAAAACCCCAATCTTCTTTAAAATAATAAATTTACTTTTGAATAAAAAAAAGAACTGCCTATTGAAATTAAATTACTCATATGACTTTATATGCACGGAGTGTTTGAGCCCCCATCCTCTTTCCAGGTAGAGTCAAAGTATAAATACGGTGACCTTCACGAAGAGGAATAATAACAGCCTCTCTGAGATAAGCAGCTCCCCTCTTTTCTGTTTCTTTTTCTCTTTTGAAGAGAAGGAAGGAGTCTCCTGGATACTGCGATTCCACCATCACTTTTTCAGCACATTCAAGGCTGGATCTACATATGACCAAACAGCAGGATGACTATGGAAAGCATTTCAAGTAGTTCCTTGGGTATTTCCTGCGATCCAGTCATTTGGCACCATGGAAATATGATCTTAAGTTTCACCAAGTGGTCACAATTGTACTTTGTGGAAACTGAGCCAGTATTTTCCAAATTTATAGAAAAATTATCTTTCCGTTGGATTCTTTTTCATTTCTATTAAATGTCTATTGATTTAAATTTCGCCATTTTCATTTTGGGTGTACGTGGGTTTTTTTAAACTGAGGTAAATAGTAAAGTATATAAATCTTAAGACTGCAACTCATTGAATCTTTACAAGTGAATACACCTGACGAACCTCCACCCAGATCAAGAGGTGGAATATTTCCAACATCTCAGAAGGCTGCTTCGTTCTGTCTCCCATTTATCCCGCCCCCCACCAGAGATAATGGATAGTCGAACTTCTTTCCCCACAGATTTAGTTTTGCCTGTACTTGGAACGTCATATCAATGGAACCACACCACAAGTTGTCTTCTTTTCCTCATTTCCTTTGCTCAACTTTCTCAGATTTAGATGTTCTGTTATATTGTACACAGTACAAGCACAGGTGAGCCTTGAATAATGTGGGAGACAGGGATGGTGACCCTTGGGATACTCAAAAGTCCACATATAACTTATAGTTTTTCCTCCATCCCTCCTCCTTATCTGGGTCCTGCATCCTCAGATTCAACCAGCCCCCAAACATGCAGTCCCGTGGTATTTACTATTGAAAAAAATCTGCAAGTAAGTGGACCTGCACAGTTCAAACTCCTGTTGTTCAAGGGCCAGCTGTAGTTCATTCTTTTTTTACTGCTACAAGCATTCCATTTTATGAATATACCACAAGTTATTCAACCAGTCAACTATTACTATATGTTGGGGTTGTTTCCAATTTGGAGCCGCTGTGAATGAAGCTGCTGTGAATATTCTTGTATCTTTCAGTGGACATATGCAGTCATTTCTAATAGTGAAATTTCTGGGTCAACAGCTAGATAGATATTTATCTTTAATAAGTGTTGCCAAAGAATTTGCCAAAGTGTCTGTGACATTTTGTAGTTGTTTCATATCCTTGTTGACTCTTGCTATTTTCAGTATTTTTAATTTTAGCCATTCTGGTGGGTGCACAGGAGTAAAATTGTGATTTTGATTAGAATTTTTCTGATGAGTAATGATTTTGACAACTTTGTCCTATGCTTGTTAGCCATTTGGGCGGGGGTTAGGACTAGGCATGGATGTCTTCTTTTGTGAGGTGCCTGTTCAAGTCTTTTGCTCATTTTTAATTGTATTGGTCTGTCTTTTGCTTTTTGCTTTGTAGTTTTTTTTAATGCATTCTATATACAAGTCTTTTGTCAGCTATATCCATATGAATATCTTCTTCCAATCTGTGGTTTGCCTTTTCTTTTTCTCTTTTTCTTTTTTCTTTTCATGGCTGCACCTGTGGCACATGGAAGTTCCTGGGCCAGGGACTGAATCCAAGCTGAGCTGTGACCTAATCCACAGCTGCAGCAATGCCAGATCCTTCACCCACTATGCTAGGCTGGATATTAAACCCATGCCTCTGCAGCAACCCAAGCCCACAGTCAGATTCCTTTTTTTTTCTTTTTATGGGTGCACCTGCAGCATGTGAAAGTTCCCAGGCTGGGGGTTGAATCGGAGCTGCAACTGGTGCCTATGTCAAAGCCATGACAACACCAGATCCAAGCCACATCTGCTACCTACGAAGTAGCTTGTGGCTATGCTGGATCCTTAACCCACTGAGCCAGACCAGGGATTGAACCCAACACAATGGGAGCTCCTTCAGTCAGATTCTTAACCCACTGCAGGAACTCCTGTGGTTTACCTTTTCAATATCTTTATAGCATCTTTTTATGAAAAAAAAATTAATTTTAAAAATTAATGAATTAATTAATTTAATTTTTTGGGGGGGCCACATCCATGGCATATAGAAGTTCCTGGGCCAGGGATCGAACTCGAGCCGTAGGTGCAAACTCGAATCGCTGCAGTGACAACTCTGGGTTCTTAATCGGCTGCACCACAAGGGAACTCCAAAAAGTTCTTCATTTTAATTAAATCCAATTTATCAACTTTTCTTTTTATGGTTTAGTGTTTTTACAGCCTGTTAGAGAAATCTTTTCCTACCCCAAACTTCTTGCTTTTTAAAAAATCCAATTAAAATATTTTTTTTTCCATAGGAGCCTTGGTTGCTTTTATTTTTTTAACCTGCTCACCTCATAATCTAATGGATCTGAACTCTTCCCATTGTGATGAGTGGTAACTTTTTGTGAAATCAACAAGGTTACAATGACAATAGCATCCATCAAACCAAATTAAACTTGCTGAAGCAAAGATTATATCAACTTACTAAAAAGCTATGTGTGTCACCATTGCAACTTCCAGGAAAATGGAGAAGATTCCACATCCCATGTATGTTACAAGCACTAATAATATTCATTCATTCACTGCATCCACTGCCCACCTGGATAAATCCTAAGGAATGCAATGTATTGTGTTTTATACATTTGACAAGGCAAGTTTATGATAAAAACACTTCCAGTGCTCACTAATGGGAGGTTCCCAGGATGTATAGCATCTCTGTTACAGCTCTTATAAAAACCGGAGGATGTGGATGGATATATGATAAGACTGCATATTGTTTGTTGACTATGCCTAGTGCAACTTACTGGGTACAGGGCATGACGAGCCATCAACAGCACTGGAAGAACATTTAGTCCTTAGTTTTATTGTCATTAACATGTTCCACACTTAAAATATGACCAAACTAATAGATGCGAATTTAGGGTGCAAAGTGAATCATTATCTGAACTGAGCGTCCCCAAACACTGCACAGAACATCAAAAAAAAAAATGTTCCTTTTCCTCAGACCTTAAATAATGTTTATAAAGTTAAGAGACAAAATAGACCTTAAGACCACATAAACCAGTAATTTCTTAGCCTGAGGGCCATAAAAGACCTGAACTGATATGCAAAATTATTTGAAAAATGTGTGCATTGTTCTAGGAAGATGGTCCAAAGCTTTCATCAGCTGGTGATGGAGATTCAGTAAGAAGCATTGGTCTACTCTGGTATTTCTCAAGGGCACAATTTGACACCCCCCCCCCAACCCCGGGACATCTGGCAATGTCTGGAGACATTTTTGGTTGTCACAACCGGGGAGGGTGCTACTGGCATCTAGTGGGTAGAAGCCAGGACTGCTGCTAAACATCGTACAATACACAGAAGAGCCCTGCACAACAAAGAATTCTTTGGCCCAGAATATCAATAGTGTTAAGGTTAAGAAATACTGGTCTACTCCAATCTTTCACGTTTCAGAAGACAAACCTAGGGTCCAAACAAGTGAAACAACCTAACCAAGATCACATATGTAGTTAGTAACAGAGCTAGACTGAGACTGTGAGCCCTGGTCTTTTGACTCCTGCTGTAATGTTCTAACTAATTTGGAGGGGATTAGACAAAACTCTTACTGTTCAGCATCAGCAAAGAAACTCATTTGGTTGAATAGATATGGTAAAAAGAAAGAAAGAAAGAAAGAAATATAAAACAAACACTCAGCTCTCAAGAAGTTTACCATGAGTAGAAGAAAGAACTCATACACAACACATTCGGATAACAGTATATAATATATATAATAAAGTAACTTAAGAAAACTAAGAAAGGAGTTCCTTGGTAGCTCAGTGAGTTAAGGACCTGGCATTGTCACTGCTGTGGCTCAGGTGGTTGCTGTGGTGTAGGTTCCATCTCTGGCCCTGGAACTGCCACATGCCACAAGTGTGGCCAAAAAAAGAACCAAAAAAAAAAAAAAACTAAGAAAGTATCCAGGGGTGGGTAGAGAAGAAGCAAACACATTTGAGAGCCATTTTGAAGGAAAACTCGTCAAGTCCCAATGTTAGGGAGGACCACAGGAAACAAAGGATATGCTTTAATTAAAAAAAAAATCAATAGAATATTTTTTAAAAATTAAAAAATTAAGACGGTTATGAGACAAAAAAATAAATTTGCCTGGGTTCAGTTAAAAAAGAAGAAGAAGGGTAAACAAGGACTCTGAGGCTCTAAGCCTGGATATGCAGATTAATCAGATAACTCTTGTTTGGTGAAATACTGCAAGTATTTAAAAGAATATCTTTCCTATACTGCAATTTCACAATAACTATTAAAATTAAATATTTTAATGACCATACTCTTTAACCCAGGAATTCTACTTCCATCAATTTATTCTGCAGAAATACTTACACCAATGTCAAAGGACAAATGAATAAAAATGTGTTTTACAGCACTGTTCATGACAGACAAAAATAGTAACAACTAAAATGCCTACCTATAGGGGATTGGGTAAATTCACTGTGTTAAATCCACACAATGGAATACTACAAAAGTTTTTTTTTTTTAAAGTAAAGCATCGTTGGTTTACAACATTGGGCCAATTTCTGCTGTACGGCAAAGTGACCCAGTCATACATAATAGAAAAGTATTTTTAAAAATTAAAGTAGGTGGGAGTTCCCATTGTGGTTCATGAGTAATGAACCCGACTGGTATCCATGAGGATGCAGCTTCAATCCCTGGCCTCGCGCAATGGGTTAGGATCTGGCATTGCCACGAGCTGTGGTGGAGGTCGCAGATGCGGCTCGGATCCCGCATGGCTGCGGCTGTGGGGTAGGTCGGCAGCTGCAGCTCCAATTCAACCCCTAGCCTGGGAACTTCCATATGCCATAGATGCAGCCCTAAAAAGATAAAAAAGAAAAAGAAATGAAAGTAGATGGATATGTATTTGCCCAAAAGGTGTCCAGTATATATTGTTAGGTGAAAAGCGAGTAGTCAAAACAGTATGAATAATTTGACCCCGTTTTTATAAAACACATATTAATACACACATGGGAAAAAAATCTCAAGGAATATACATAAAGGTCTGAAAGGCAGTGATCTCTCGGGAGGGGGATTATAGATCCTTTCTTTAATGTTTGAATTTTGAGATGCTTATTTTTATAAGGAGACAAATAAATATTTGTCTCTACTTTGAACAAGATGAGGGGCTTCTTTCTGGTGGCATGCCTGCTGCTTTCTCCTAACTTGCTTCACACACATGTACCTGGTCTGTAATCTCAGAAAAATTGTCAAAATTCTATCAAGGTGTGATGAAGAGACCACTGGCCATGAAGACCCCCAAATGGGGGAGGGGGTCGCACTGACAGACCGTGTAATATCCCTTTGTCTCCTTGACCTCACAGCCTGATGATCTCCATCCGCCTTGCCCATCTGCAAGAGACAGAAGGGAATTTCAAAGCAATTTTGCTTTTCTCAGAAATGCTTAACTTTTCATTATATGTACTTTCGGAACGTGTGCTATAATTAGTATTGTTTGTTAAGACAGCAAGAGAGGTATAATTGAACACTGAAATTAAATTAAGTCTAATAGACTAAAGTGACTTGTTGGGGACTTCGTAAAAGGCATAACTTCTTTGGTTCTCACTTTTCCTGTTCTTGCACAGGTTAGGACAGACTGTAATGATGAATGACAGCCCCGCCACCATGCTGGAGGGACAGAGTAAGGACTGTTTTTCAAGTAGCACAAGGGGGAAACAGGTAGACCTAGAACTTTTGGAAGGGCATGAGCTATGGACCATCAGCTGATACATGGGCCTCATCAGTGGGATGGGAACATATGTTTGAAACAACCAGCTCCACCCAGAATTCAAATGGTCTCAAGTGCTTTGCATTCAAGCCAGACCATGATCTGGCGCTCCTTCAGGCCAATTAAAGCCTCTGGTCTAGTTGACACCTGCCTAGTTTCTCACTCCTAAGCATAGTGAGGGTTCTAGAACCAACCCACATACCTCCATAACCTATAGACCCTGGTACCTCCAGGGTAGTACTAGACCAGAGGAGTTAGCTTAGGGCAGGCAGCTACGTGTGGTCAAAATTTGTCCATCAGGGATCACGCCATAGATCCCAGAAAGTTCTGGGTCCCTGGACAGATGGGTAGGGACAAAAGGTGACCTGAGAGGAGCCCAGCAACGGGCCTTAATGAACACACAGATCAACTTATTCAGGCTGTGGGGACAAAGCTTATCATTTTATGGGAATCTTAGCCTGGGCCACTTGGAGCGGACCAGAAAAAAACAGTGCTACCTCTGTTGTAGGAAAACAGTAGTATTCTTACATCCCAGGGAGTGCAATGGGAAGACAATCTCCCCTTTTTCTCACAATTCCAAGGATCCCGAAAAAGGAATATTCTCAGGCAGAGCTTCCGCAGGTGGAAGGACTGGTCCCAGGGCCACTCCTAGTATTCCGGGGGCAGTTGATTCTGTGTGGGAATTCTCGGAGATCTGGCTATCTCCCTGGAGATCCCAAGTGCGATGGCCAAGCTTAAGAGGAGCCTATTCAGCAACCCCCTGCCCCGACCCCCTTCTCTTACTGTCCACAAGGACTCATATCCAGCCCAGCAGGAAGGGCCCTTACAGAGCAACCAGGAAGTCTTATCCCCTCAATGAGAAGGTAAGATCGAGGCCCCCTAGAGAGTAAAGGGACCCCCCAGGGTCCCACAGTCAGGGTAGAAGAGAAGAGGGGAAAAGGGAAGGAGATGGAAGATGTGGCCAATCTCATGCGAAAGCACAGAGAAAGAGCCAGATCTATCTTCATTCCTCAACTTCCTTCAAACAGCTCACGGCTGCCCTGCACTGAGTGTTCCAACTTTCTTTCTTCCAGCTTGCTGAGTTGTGTGATTTTTCTGATCTCCCAAATAAGTGTCTTCTCAAAAAGAAAGTTTAAAAAAAAAAAAAAAACCTCCCATGACCTAATTAGATAATGAAACTCACGTTTGTATCTTGGTCATTTGGAGTTCCCTGTAGGGTCTAATAAGACAGTAGCTTCAGTACAATGCACTCCCACTTAACTGCCAAATAGGAAAATGGTCAGAGGTGAAGAAAAGTCTCAAAAGGCAGAGTGAACTTGATCATAATTCTAGAAAAAAAACCCAAAAATCAGAGGTAAATAATTTTCCTTGTGATAGTTACCATACAATGACAACTATACACTAGTTGTCTCAATGTTTTGTTTTGGTTTGGTTTTAGGGCTGCGCCTGTGGCATACTGAAGTTCCCAGCCTAGGAGTCAAAGTGGAGCTGCAGCTGCTGGCCTAGGCCACAACCGCAAGGCCAGATCCGATCCTCCTCTGCAACCTACACCACAGCTCTCAGCAATGCTGGATCCTTAGCCCACAGAGCAGCGGGCCAGGGATCGAACTTGCATCCTCATGGATATTAGTTAGGTTCCTTTCTGCTGAGCCACAACGGGAACTCCCTTGATGTTTTCCAAACAGTAGATACACACACACACACACACACATACACACACACACACACACAGGGACCGTTTGTGAGTTGACATTAAGACTAACCCCGGAGTTCCCGTTGTGGCGCAGTGGTTAACGAATCCGACTAGGAACCATGAGGTTGTGGGTTCGGTCCCTGACCTTGCTCAGTGGGTTAAGGATCCGGCATTGCCGTGAACTGTGGTGTAGGTTGCAGACTCGGCTCAGATCCTGTGTTGCTGTGGCTCTGGTGTAGGCCAGTGGCTACAGCTCTGATTAGACCCCTAGCCTGGGAACCTCCATATGCCGTGGGAGTGGCCCTAAAAATGGCAAAAAGACAAAAAAAAAAGACTAACCCCAAGTATCTTGGGGTTTACAAGTGAGAAAACATCATATTACTGCTGCATGGTGATCTGGTATGTGTCCTTTAAAATATGTGGTAACATAAGATTTCGCCACCTCCTCCTGGTGCCAGGCCTTGGAGGAGGCTGTGGATAGTCATGACATGTCTGATGTGTGCTGGGTGCTTCTTGTGGAACTTTGGAACTGGAGGCTCACAGCTGAGGTCAAGCCTTATGGGCATGAGATTGAGCGGCCTCCTTCTTAGGCCTAGGGAGCGTTCTTGACACCTCACCAGCACTTGCAGTCTCCAAGGAACTGGAGCGCAATGAGAAATTGGTTCTGGGGGATGCTCGGTAAGCTGCAGCCCCAGCCAGCATGAAGAGATCTTACCTACTTAACAGGGTTCAATTGGTGTCTATTTTTTTTAGTCCCCTATCCCACTCTTCCTTCGTCCCTTCTAGAATTAAGACCTATGAAAAATATGCTGTACCACACGGTCTTTCAGACTGGGGATGAAGGAAGCCATCAAGGCTTCACCATGAACATACATGCACATCAAAGAACGAAACAGCAGCTCATTCTTAGACCACGGCTAAATTTGATCACTTAGTAATATATGCCTTATGTTACGCCATATGACTTCGGTTTTAATCCTTTGGTGATAATTAATCCATATTTTAATGCTCTTTACAGAAATTCAAAGGCTTAAAAATGTTCAGTTATATTAAATGAAGTTGTTTGCCTCCTTCAAAAAGAAATGGAATTAAATGTCATCTAGAGTGATGGGACAACCAAAAGATCCACCTGTCCCCAGTCACTTCTCCGCTGGAGTGGGCGATCTGCATTAAGTCTTAGAGTCACATCTGTTAACTAGCCAATTGTTTTTAATGGAGCAATCAGGGAGGGGTTCTGAGACTTTTTTATTCTGAAATGAAAATGGATATGTTACCCAGATTCCTTCCATACGCTGCAGGGTAATAAATGACCACTAGGTCCGCCAAGTTTTGAAGGGATGTATCTGAAATGCTGGCACTCACAACAAATGTGGTCAATGCTTTAGTGACATTTTTTTGTCTGCATATAAGGTAGAGGAGTTCAGGCCCTAAATTTCCAATTTCTTGCACATTAATAATCAGTCTAGAATTTTGAAGTACCACACAGCACTAGGTACAGAAAGGTGGAAAATAAAATCGCAAGCTACGAAGGAATTTTTAGAGGTAATTTAGCTCATCTCCTGTCTTCGCATCAGGACTAAATTATACCCAGACAGACCAGTTCGTTAATCCCTCCATATATCTCTCCAACAAGCACGGCTTTTGCACCCGCCGCTCAGGGCTGCGCTAGCAACAAAGTGAAACTAGTGCCTACTTTGATAAGTCTCTGGACCTTGATATTTCACAGCTCATCTCAGTTCTAACCCTCACTCCTTACTTACTTTGAGGGAGTCCTTCCTTACAAGGAACATGAACCCATCATGGGTTGGTTATAAGCCTCTTCCTGGTCCATCCTCGCCGGACATGGAAGCAGTCTGATTAACATCCAGCTTAGCCAAGCTGTCCTCCCTGGCCACCGTGAACTCTGAGGCCAGAGCACAGGCATCCGGTGTCCTGGTGTCCCCCACCTGGCCTAGCACACAGCAGGTATTTTATCTTGTACCCACGGTGAGCCAGTTACTTTGTTAAGTGTTAGCCTGTATGTGGAAACACTGTAACACTGTCTTCAGTCGTCACTGAAACAATATAGGCATTTTTCAGATAAACCCAGTTTTGGAGAGGCTCAAAAACTTGGACGAAGTCACACAGCTGGTGAATCATAGGGCAGGGATGATTCAGAAACACTGGGTTCAAGGAAACGAACTAGAATATAGCCATTGAGAGGCACAGCTTGCTAATTAACAGGGCCAAAGTGCAAGGCCAAGGCTCTAGGAGGCGAGACACACCTGAAGAGACAGGACGGAGAGGAAGCTCATCCACCGAGGACTTGACAAGAGAGTCTAGAGAAGTGGCGCAAGGATGACGGCCCTTGAGGAGCCCACTGGGCCACTTTTAGAAGATGCCAAGCCCGCATATCTCGGAGCCCTGCTGCCACTGAGAACTGAGGAGCTGTGAACACAGCCTGGGGCTCTCCTAGGAAGCTACTCACTTCCTGTTCCTCACCAGCTCTGTTGCTCCAAAGCCAGCCTGGTGGTTCAGTGCTCCCTTCCTAGAGGAATTTCCCTGCGGTGGTCTGAGGCAGAGGAGGGTCGGCAACAAGACCTGGTGGAAACGACCCAGGCTGATGCCAAAAGACCAAGGCCTAGCCCAAGCCCTCTTTCTGGAAAGTTCCTTCTCCTTTCCAGGACATTGGTGACACAAAGGAAGGTGGACCAAATGATACCTAACAGCCCTCCTGACATAGTGTAAGAGATGCAGTTTTCTGTAGTGAAAAGGCCAGAGGAGGAGAAACACACAGTGACCCAAGACTGAGTTACCCTGCTCTCCGGCTTTATTTCCCTGACCGACAAAATGGTGGCCGTGCAGGGAAAGGAACTAAAGAAACCCTTGCTCACTCTCCCCACCTCTGACTCTAGGCTCAAGTTGTATCTATTTCACTTCTGAAACTTTACAGAAATGGTTCCCTCTGCCCGAAACACTCCTCTCTCCCCCTTGCTCCTCACCCTTTTTCATCTTCTGACTGGCACTCCACCTAGGTCTCAGCTGACACCTCTCCTACAGTAGGCCTTTCCTGATCTCCCAGATAGGGGTAGGTGCCCTGCCTGTGCTTCCAGAGCCCCTGGGCTGTGTGTCCTTGCCCCCTGCTTTGTCCCTCTCCCTGAGGACTGCCCTGTAGTGGAGGGGTGGAAGAGGAGGTACATGTTTTCCAAGAGTGGTGTCTTATCAAGGATCTTAAAGGTGGTATATTGTAATGACAGTTAAGATTTTGATCAGAAACAGATCCCGGACATGGAGAGCAGACTTGTGGCGGCCAGGAGGGAGGGGGGGAGGGAGTGGGATGGACTGGGAGTTTGAGGTGAGTAGATATAAACTGTCACATTTGCAATGGATAAGCAATGAGGTCCTACCCTACAGCACAGGGAACTGCATGCAATCTCTTGGGTTAGAACGAAAAAAAAAAAAAAAGAATGTACATATATGTATGACCAGGTCACTTTGCTGTACAACAGAAATTGAAGAAACATTGTAAATAAACTATACATTAATGAAAAAAAAATTTTAAAGAGTTTGATCAAAAGATGTTAGAAAAAGCAGAGTGAAAGCAAGGCTGTAAGGCTCAGAACTCAGGGAGAGCGGAAATGTTAAATGGCAGCATCTCTTGTTAAATGCTCGCTCCCCAACAACCAGTGGCCCACATGCCAGCCTTGGGGTCACCCCTTCCATGTGAGAACACCCCTGCCCATCCAGCACCACACAAGACACATAGTAGGAATTCAATAAATATTTGCTAACTGAATAAATAGCTGGGTGAATAAATGAATGCACTGTCACCTCCAGCAGATCCCTTCCCTTCTCTGGGTCTCAATATTGTCATTGGTAAAATGAGGAGATGGGACACAGTGAGTTATAAGGACCCTTCCGGTTCTGAAATTGATGGTAGGCTAGTTCTAATCCTTCTTCATCTGGCACTGTGACGTCTGAAGGCTAATTTTGGCAAAGATCTTTAATCTCTTTCAGTGGAAGGTGCTAGTGAATAAAAATGACTTATTAGGTGTGAAATCTATGCAAAACAAGTTTATCTTTTATTCTATGCAACAAGCACAGCCCTCTGAAGAAAGGAGAGAAACTAGACCAAAATAATGGCATCTGAGATAAAACATTTGAGAAATTATAAGCTTACCAAAAGAGTCTGAGTGCTATGGACCACATTCTTAATTTTTATTAAAATATTGGTTCATTAACTGACTTTTCCTGGGTCCAGCCTAATTTTTTCCATTAAAAAGTCTAATAAATACATAGGTACTGAAAACACATTGGATTCCTAGCCCTGTGCGAAGTGCCATGAAAATAAAATATGCCTGAGCCATGACATATGCCACAACCTCCTTGGGAAAACCAATCTAGCGACAAGGCAAATGTATAAGATGAGAACACAAACAGGGGGTGAGGAGGAAAGCAGGGGTTCATGAACTCCAGGCAAACCTCCTGGATGGGATTTGAGCTAAGACCACAGGAACAATTAGAATTTAGATAGAGAGGGGAGCAGCTAGAGAATTCCAGAACAGAACATCCTATCGACATAGCTGGAGACGATGTGTTATATTTGAGTAGGTATGAGGTATGGGTATGTGGTGTGTTTAAACTAGCCCAGTACAACCTCCCTCAAAATAACCCTGAACATTTGGCCATTAGAAATTCATTTCTTTGGATAGTCTCTTTAGAAAATGCAAGCACAACTGGGCATAAATGTATGAGCCCCTCAAATACTTGAAGTCAGACAGCCTGGATTTGATTCCTAGTTATGCCACTTCCTAGCTGTGTGACCTTGGGCCAAATTACTTAACTTCTTTGTCTTGGTCACTTAGGGTTGCTATAGGAAAGTACTGATTAGGTGGCTTAAAAACAACAGAAATTTGTTTCTCATGGTTCTGGAGGCTGGAAATCCAAGATCAAGGTGCCTATGTGGTTGGGTTCTAGTGAAGGCCTGCTTTCTGGTTCATAGTCGGCACCTTCTCACTGTGTCTTCACATGGTGGAAGGGGCGAGGGAGCTCTCTGGGTCTCTTTCATAAGGGCATTGATCCCACTCATGTCGATCCCAAGCTCATGACCTAATCACCTCCCAAAAGACCCACTTGCTAATACCATCACCTTGGGGGTCAGGATTTCAACACATGAATTTGGGGGGGGGGGGACACAAACATTCAGACCACAGCACTTTTTGAGTCTTGGCTTCTTGCAAGTAGATGAGATATGAAGTATAAATACTCGCGATCATCATCAAGAACATCATGCAAACTCTGATCGCTATCCTTCCAATAGCGAGGCAGGACAGAACAGGCTGGTGAAATGGGCTTTCTGTTAGGCAGGGACCCAAGATAGGCCGATAATAAAATCAATGCAAACATTTACATGGTGTTTCTTATGTGCGAGGCAATATTCTAAGCATTTCATATGTATTCACTCCTTCCACAGCCCAGTGAAGCACCACCACTCTCCTGTTTTACATAGGGGGAAACTAAGGCAGAGAGGGTTGAGGAATCTCCCCACAGGTCCACCCAGGTAGACAGTGGCATGGCCAGCTTTAAATTCAGCATCCGGCTTCAGAGTCCATGCAATTAAGCACCGCGACGTACTGCCTCCCTGTTTGCATAACAGGTGGGGACGGGGGTCCTCAGAGAAGGTCGCGTTGAGGCGGTGGGAACGAGCAACAATGTCTGCAGGCAAATGTCCTGCTGGACACCGCTCAGCTTCAGATAAATTGGCCCGAGAGAAGGGCATGCTGGCTTTGAGGAGCCCGGGGAGATTTGGGAGGGAAGTGCTGACAAGCCGAAACAGCATTTCATCAGGAGAACTCGCTGTTCTTTTCGGGTTTTGAAACATCTTGAGGCCTCTGTTTGGTCGCCAGATAATCCTCAAGGTCCCTTCCAAAGCTGAGAAGCTGTGAAAATGAGAAACTGTAGAACGCCAGTAGAGCAGACACTGATTCCTGTGGAGGGTCAGGGGTTGTGCTGAGAGACTTGCGGAATAAATCAGAGAGCATATTCTAAAATAAACAGTCCATCGTGAAAATAGCAAGAGTTCGTAATTACAGTGAGTCAGCGTGTGTCAGTTCATGACAGTTACCAGAGGCAAGAACTTACCTAAAAGAATGAAGTTGGGCCAAAATAATGAATTAATTAATTAAACAAGATGGTATGTGAGTTGCGAAGAGGAATTGTCTCTCTCAGAGATTTAAGTAAATATATGGAGGCCAACCCCCGCCCCCCAGAAGGACGTCACCTGGGAAAATCTGCCAGGAAACGGCAAGTGGAGTCATCATCCATCAGCCGGAAGTCGTCCCCCCTCCCAGTCCACCCCCCCCCAGTCCCCGTCTCAGGGGCGGGGCTGAACGGTGGGAACCAACGCCACCACCTCCGAGGCCCTTTCCACATGGACACACCCACGCATGCGCCATCAGCTCACAGACGGAGATGCGACCCGGGGCTCAAAGACCCAGACGCACACCTACCACCTTTTCCTTCCTCAGGATGTCCTCTAGTTTCTCTCTTTAATCTGCTTCCACCTGGGTATTCATAGTGGTGGAAAGAGGAATGGCACATAAGGTGATTTGCCAGGATTCTCAGAAAGAAAGGCCAGCCTTCAACAGTAGGTCTCCTTCTCCCATACAGTTGTGATGGGAAAAACAGAAAAACAAACAAACAAACAAACAAACAAAAAACCCCACACCAAACAAAAGCCTTAGGGACTTGTCTCAATATTTACTGAGCAATGCTTTTGTTAAAAAGTAAGCCAGGGGAGTTCCCCTTGTGGCAACCGAACCCAGCCAGTATCCATGAGGATGTGGGTTCCATCCCTGGCCTGGTGTAGGTTGCAGACAATGCTTGGATCCCACATTGCTGTGGCTGTGGTGTAGGCCAGTGGCTATAGCTCCGATTCAACCCCTAGCCTGGGAACCTCCATATGCTGCGGGTACAGCCCTAAAAAGACAAAAAAGAAAAAAAAAAAGAAGAAGAAACTCCTGGAGTTCTCATGTGGCACAGTAGGTTAAGGACCTGACATTGTCACTGTAGCAGCTTGGGTTGCTGCTATGTCGAGGGTTCAATCCCTGGCCCGGAAATTTCCACCTACTGCAAGCATGGCCAAAAAAAAAAAAAAAACCCAAAAAGAATATACTTCTGGATAATCCATAGGTCAAAGAAGAAAGGAAATATTTTGACTGATCATGAAAATACAACATATAAAAATTTGCATACTATGGCTAAAGTGGTGTTTAGAAAGGTATTTATAGCTTTTTATGACTATATTAGAAAAGAAGAAAGGTCTAAAATCAGTGTTCTAAGGATCCACCTTAAGAAGCTAGATAAGGAAGAGCAAGATAAACCCAAAGTAAGTACAAGGAAGGAAATAATAAAGATAAAGGCAGATATCAACAAAATAGAAAACAAACAAAAAAATTAACAAGGCCAAAAGTTGGTTCTTGGAAAGGATGAACAAATTTGAAAAACCCTAGCTATACTGATTAAGAAAAAAGAGTAAGAAAAGAAATTATCACTATCAAGAATGAAAGCGGGATTATTACTATAGAATATAAACTGACAAACTGGTCAGCAGGCCATGTCCTACCAAAGGCCTGTTTCTGTATGCCTTGAGCTAAGAATGGCTTTTACATTTCATTTTTTACAGGGTATGAAAAAGAAAGAAGGAAGGAAAAATGGGAGGAAGGAAGAAAGGAAGGAAAGAATAAAAGGAAAGAAAAAAATGTGTGCAGACAGAGACCATTTGTGGCTTACGAAGCCTAAAATATTTGCTATCTGCCTTCTACTGAAAAAGTTTGCTGACCACTGTTTTATTTTTTATTTTTATTTTTTTGTCTTTTTGCCACTCTTTTAAATCTTACAGGCATTGGGAGTTCCTGTCGTGGCTGAGTGGTAATAAACCCTACTAGTATCCATGAAGACATGGATTTGATCTCTTGCCTTGCTCAGTGGGTTAAGGATCCGGCATTGCCATGAGCTGTGGTGTAGGTGACAGGTGCGGCTTGGATCCTGCGTTGCTGTGGCTGTGGTGTAGGCTGCCAGCTGCAGCTTTGATTCATCCCCTAGCCTGGGAACCTCCAGATGCTGGAGGTGCGGCCCTAAAATCAAAATAAATAAAGAAATCTTACAGGCATTAAGAAGTAATAAGGGAATATTATGAACAACTTTTGCCAGCAAACTCGATAAGTGACATGAAATAAATTCTTAGAAAAATATAACTAACCAAAACAGGCACAAGATGAATCAGAACTTTTGAATAGCTCTATATCCATAAATAAATTGGATTTGATATCAAAATATTTCTCATAAAGAAACTCCAGGCCCAGAAAATTTCCTAGTGAATCCTATCAAGCATTTAATGAAGAAACAACACTCCTTTCTGAAAATAGAAGAGGGACCATTTCCCAAGTCACTTTTACAAAGTTGGCCAAACCCTAATCTAAAGCCTAAAAAAGAAATTAGAAAAAAATTTTTCAGACCAACATCCTTCATAAACATAAGTGTGAAAATAGTTAAAATGTTAGCAAGTTGAAAATACCAATATATAAAAGTGATAATAGGAGTTCCTGTCGTGGCACAGTGGTTAACGAATCCGACTAGGAACCATGAGGTTGCGGGTTCGGTCCCTGCCCTTGCTCAGTGGGTTAACGATCTGGCGTTGCCATGAGCTGTGGTGTAGGTCGCAGACGCGGCTCGGATCCCGCGTTGCTGTGGCTCTGGCGTAGGCCGGTGGCTACAGCTCCGATTCGACCCCTAGCCTGGGAACCTCCATATGCCACGGGAGTGGCCCAAGAAATAGCAAAAAAGACAAAAAAAAGAAAGTGATAATACATCATAACCAGTAGAGTTTCCTCCAGGAATGCAAGATTGGCTTACCATCTTAAAATCAATGTAATTTACCATATTACAAGATAAAGGAGAAAAGCCAAATGACTATTTCAACAGATACAGAAAACTCTTTTAACAAAATTCAACAACCATTCACAGTAAAATTTTTTTCAGCAAACTAGGAACAGAAGGTAACTTCCTCGGAGTTCCCATCATGGCGCAGTGGTTAACGAATCCGACTAGGAACCATGAGGTTGCGGGTTCGGCCCCTGCCCTTGCTCAGTGGGTTAACGATCCGGCGTTGCCGTGAGCTGTGGTGTAGGTCGCAGACGTGGCTCGGATCCTGCGTTGCTGTGGCTCTGGCGTAGGCCAGTGGCTGCAGCTCCGATTCGACCCCTAGCCTGGGAAACTCCATATGCCGCAGGAGCGGCCCAAAGAAATGGCAAAGACAAAAAATAAATAAATAAATAAATAAGCCCAGAAAATATAAACAGCAAAAATTAAAAAAAAAAAAAGAAGGTAACTTCCTCAATCAAATAAAGGGCATCTCAAAACAAAACAAAACCTAAACATGGCTAACATCACAGTGATGCTAAGATTGTGAACACTCTTCTCCTGAGAGCAAGAATAAGACAAGGATGTCCACTTTAACCACTTTTAGCCTCCATTCTATTGAAAGTATTAATATCAAAATAAGGCCAAAGAAGGAATAAAAGGAGCAAAAAATATATAAGGAAGGCATTAAACTGTCTTTATTGTCAGATGTCATTACACAGAAAGTCCTAAGGAATTTCTAAAACAACTACTACAACTAATAGGTGAGTTTAGCCAGTTCATAGACTACAAAATTCATAGATGATAAATGTAGATAGACATGGCATATGAATTTTATTGTTAAATACTTGCAGCAAATAATTGTACAATTAAATCTAAAAACAATTCCATTTGCAACAGCATCAAAAAACGTACAATATTTAAGAATAAACTTAACAAAAGACACGATACCTCTCCACTTAAAACTATAAAACATTGGAGTGCCCTGGTGGCTCAGTGGGTTTAAGATCTGCTGTTGTCACTGCTATGGCTCTTGTCACTACTGTGGAGTGAGTTTGAACCCTGGCCCAAGAACTTCTGCATGCAGTGACTGTGGGCCAAAAAAAAATGTTTTTGGTACAAATTGCTAAGCACATTTGAAAATTCACATGGACATGCAAAAAGCCTGGAGGAACCACAGCAATCCTGAGAAAGAACAAAGCTGAAGGACTTCCACTACTTGACTTTAAGGCTACAGGATAATAGCATAAGAATCTATAAAAAAATTCATAGAACTGAATAGAATACTCAGAAGGAGGCCTAAATTTGCATGAGTATTTGATATTTAGTCAAAGGTGCCAAAGCAAGCCAGTGGGAAAGAATCTTCAATAAATGATGCTAGAATAACTGGACATCTAAATGGAACAAAATTAACTCCAAACCATACACCATACCATACACAAAATTCAATTCAACTCATTAGGATTATAGGCCTAAACATAAAAATTAAAACCATAGAACTTTTAAAGGAAAGTACAGGAGAATAGCTTCACGACCTGCTGGTAAGCAAAGATTTCTTAGACAAGTCACATATTGGTTTTTTTTTTTTTTTTTTGGTCTTTTTTGTTGTTGTTGTTGCTATTTCTTGGGCCGCTCCCGCGGCATATGGAGGTTCCCAGGCTAGGGGTTGAATCGGAGCTGTAGCCGCCGGCCTACGCCAGAGCCACAGCAACGCGGGATCCGAGCCGCGTCTGCAACCTACACCACAGCTCACAGCAATGCCAGATCCGTAACCCACTGAGCAAGGGCAGGGACCGAACCCACAACCTCATGGTTCCTAGTCAGATTCGTTAACCACTGCGCCACGACGGGAACTCCAGGTCACATATTGTTATTCATAAAAGAAAAATCCCAAAAGATCATACCTCATCAAATTAAAACTTATGCTCATCAAAAGACACCACTGAAGAAATGAACAGGTAAGCCACAGAGAAAATATTTTCTTAAAAAAATTTTTTTTTATGCCACATCTGTGGCATACAGAAATTCCCCAGCTAGGGGTTCAATTGGAACTGCAGCCACCAGCCTACACCACAGCCACGACAAGGTCAGATCCGAGCTGCATCTGCGAACTACATTCCAGCTTGCGGTAACCCTGGATTCTTTTTTTTTTTTTTTTTTGTCTTTTTAGGGCCGCACCCACAGCATATGGAGGTTCCCAAGCTAGGGATCAAATCAGAGCTGTAGCTGCTGGCCTACACCACAGCCACAGCCACACCAGATCCAAGCTGTCTCTGAAACCTACACCATAGCTCACGGCAACGCCGGATCCTTAACCCACTGAGAGATGTCAGGGATCGAACCTGCAACCTCATGGATGCTAGTCAGATTCGTTTCTGCTGAACCATGATGGGAACTCCAACCCTGGATTCTTAACCCCTGAGCAAGGCCAGGGATCACACCTGCAGCCTCACAGAGACAATGTCAGGTCCTTAATCTGATGTGCCACCACAGGAACTCTATGGTAACTGTTTTTAAATGCACAGGTCCGTGGTATTAAACACATTCACAGTGCCATGCAACCATCATCACCTTTCATCCACATAACATTTTCCATCTTGTAAAACTGAAACTCTACATCCATTAAACAATAACTCCCTATTTTCCCCTCCCACCAGGCTCTGGCAACCATCACTATACTCCCTCTTTTTTTTGTTTTTAATTACTCTAAGTGGAGTTCCCGTCGTGGCACAGTGGTTAACGAATCCGACTAGGAACCATGAGGTTGCGGGTTCAGTCCCTGCCCTTGTCAGTGGGTTAACGATCCGGTGTTGCCATGAGCTGTGGTGTAGGTCGCAGACGTGGCTCGGATCCCGCGTTGCTGTGGCTCTGGCGTAGGCCGGTGGCTACAGCTCCGATTCAACCCCTAGCCTGGGAAACTCCATATGCCCCGGGAGCGGCCCAAGAAATGGCAAAAAGACAAAAATAATAATAATAATAATAAATTACTCTAAATACCTCATATAAATGAAATCATATAATAAAAAATGGTTCTATCTATATAAAGCTCTAGAATAGGCAAAACTATGATTAAAAAAAAGGAGAACAGTGGTTGCCGGTGGAGGCAGTAGTTGCAGGAATTGACTGGGAATAGGCCAGTCAATATCTTTTTATGAATGTACCACCATTTATTTATCCATTCATCTGCTGGTGGACGTTTGGATTGTTTCTCCTTTATGGCTATATAAACAATGTTGCTATGAAATTCACATACAAGTTTTTTTTGGTATGGATTCACATGATCAAATCTCTTTGGGTATCTATTTAGAAGAATTCTCATTCATGTCGTAACACTTTTTTTTTTTTTTGTCTTTTTAGGGCTGCACCTGCGGCATGTGGAGGTTTCCAGGCTAGGGGTTCAATCAGAGCTACAGCTGCTGGCCTACACCACAGCCACAGCAACGTGGGATCTGAGCCATGTCTGCGACCTATACCACAGCTCATGGCAACACTGGATCCTTAACCCACTGAGCGAGGCCAGGGATCAAACCCCCAACCTCATGGATACTAGTTGGGTTCATTAACCACTGAGCCACGACAGGATCTCCATGTTCTCATCTTTTTTTTTTTTTTAATAATGATTTTTATTTTTTCCATTATAGCTGGTTTACAGTGCTCTGTCAATTTTCTACTGTACAGCAAGGTGACCCAGTCACACACACATGTATACATTTTTCCCCCTTCTATTTTAAATGATATCCTTGCGGGATAGAGTATTCTAGGTTGCAAATTTTTTTCTTTTCAGCACTTTAAATACATCTTGCCACTCCCTTCTAGCCTGTAGTGTTTCTGTAGAGAAATCAGCTGATAGCCTTATGGGGGTTCCCTTATAATTAAAGCTTTGTTTTTCTCTTGATGCCTTTAGAATCCTCTCTTTAACTTTTGCCATTTTTATTATAATATGTCTTGGTGTGGGCCTATTTGGGTTCAACTTGTTTGGGGCTCTCTGTGCTTCCTGTATCTTAATATCAGTTTTCTTTAGCTTTGGAAAGTTTTCAGACATAACTTCTTCAAATATATTTTCAATCCCCTTTTCTTTTTCTTCTCCTTCTGGAATTCCTATTATGCATAGATTGGCCTGCTTTATATCATCCCACAGATCTCTTACATTGCTTTTGCGTTTTTTCATTTGGTTTTCTGTCTGCTATCCTGATTGGGTGATTTCCATTATTCTATCTTCCAAGTCACTAATTCTTTCCTCTACATTATTCATTCTGCTCTTTAGTGGCCTTAGCTCAGTTTGCATCTCTGCAAATGAATTTTCTAATTTTTAATTTTTCTATCTTCCTCCTTATATTTTCCAGTTCCTTACTAAAGTAATCTGGATTACTTTTGATCTCCACTCTTAATTCATTGATATTTAGCCTTAATTCCTTCAGTATTTTCACTATCTCCCTTTTGAACTCAATGTCTGTCAGACTGCAGAGGTCTGTTTCATTGTTTGCTGCTTCATATGAATTCTGTTCTTTTAACTGGGAATGGTTCCTGAGCTTCTTCATCTTGCTTATGTTTTTCTTTTTCTCCGAGTTCAGGGAAGCCAAACTATAGTCTAGGGGGGGCTACTTCTATGCAGGAGAACCCCTTTGTATTTTGTGGGGGGTTACTATTTATTTTTGGTGTGGGAGTTTGGATATTTGCCATCTCTTACTTCAGTGTGAGCAGGCTGATATCCCCAGGGTGCTGAGTATATTTCCAGGGAGAAGGAGGCAATGGGTAGGGCTAGTCGTCAGTGCCTGGTTGCTGGGCTCTTAACAGCAGCAAGGATCTGCAAGGAGGGTGGCGCAAGCTACTCCTAGTTGCAGGGCTCTGGAAAGTGGTAATGAGCCTTGAGCAGATTTACAAAGTGCCCAGAGCATTTGGCATCAGCAGCAGCAGGGTGTGTGAGTTCCCAGGGCAGTGAGAGCAACAACAGGGAGTGTTCAACTGCAATGCCTTCCCTTGAGGTGATTGGGGCTCCAAGTGGTACTTATTCATGGACCCCTAGTGGTGGCAGGCCACACCCACCTCTGGAGTCAGAGATAACTGTGTTGGCTTGTCCCTGCCACCTGCAGACCATGCAAGAAGCACCCCGTCCCACTTAGGCCCCACAGGAGGTGCTGCACAAGCTGCTCCTAGTTGCAGGGTCCTGGGAAGGTACAGTGATCAAGCATCTGGGCATTGCCCAGAGTGTTGGGCAGCAACATTAGCAGGGTGGGTGTGTTCCCAGGGATGTGAGAGCAACAGGTGGTGTTTCGTCACAATGCCCTCCTCTGTGGTGCCCTCTGAGGTGACTGGAGGGCAAGTGGTTCCTGCTCAGGGACCCCAGTGGCAATGGGCCACACCCACCTCTGGAGTCAGAGATAACTAGGTGGCTTGCCCCTACCACCTGCAGACCATGCAAGAAGCACCCCATTCAGCTTAGCCCACTCAGGAGGTAATGCACCAGCTGCTCCTAGTTGCGGGGTCCTGGGAGGGGACAGTGATCAAGCATGTGGGCGCTGCCCAGAGAGTTTGGCAGTGGCAGCAGCACTGCGGGTGTATTCCCAGGGGAGTGAGAGCAACAATGTGTGGTTCTAGGTTGCAGTGCCCCATTTTTTTTTGCCAACCCCCTGAGGTGACTGGGGCCGCAGGTGGAGCCCACTTGCAGGCCCCCCCGTGGTGGCAGGCCATGCCTCCCTCTGGCCTCTGAAATGACCTGCCGCCACCTGTAGATCACGGAAGAGGCACCACCGTCGCGCCCCCCCCCCACCGCCCTTAGCCCACACGTGAGAGGTGCCCGGCCATCTGTAGCCCACACGAGAAGCGCCGGGTTGGTCTCCCCTAGCCCGGAGCAAGTGGCTTCCCGGTGCCTGCAGCCTGCGCCAGAGCCGCCCCGCCCTCTGAGCCCAGGGCATGCGCAGATCCGGGCAGGCCAGTCGTAGGGCGTCCGCGCCCCCCCAGCAATGGCGCCTTGCTTCTCCTGAGGGGTGGGCCTTCTCCCGGGTTCCCTCCGCAGTGGTGTTCCACTCCCCCACCCGTGGCGCACTGCTCCTGAGCCCCTCAGGCTGTGCCCACACAGCCATCCCAGTCCTCTCCCCAGGACTGACCTCCGGCGCCTGCGTCTCAGCACCCAGCCCCCGCCGAGCGTCTCAGGCTGTGGTGTCCCGGCTGGGGCTTCGGAGGGTCTGTGCGGCTCTCACTCTGCTTTGCCCGCCTCAGTGCAGCTGCTGCGCTTTTCTCGGTGACTTTGAGGTCCCTCCATTTCAGCCGATCTCCTGGTTGGTTAGGTGGCTTCCCGAGCTGTGGGTTCTTTTCTCCTTCTCCCTGTCTCAGGAATGCTAGTCCCATCCTGGTTCCTTTTCTCTTTTTTCTTTTGTTCTACCCCGTTATATCAAGAGTTTCTTGCTCTTTTTGGAGGTCGAAGTTCTTCTGCCAGCATTCCATAGATGTTCCCTGCCAGTCGTTTTACATGCAGATGTGTTTCTTTGATGCGTTTGTGGGAGAGGGTGAGCGCGACCTCTCACTCCTCCGCCATCTTGACTCTCCAGGTTCTCTGTCCTGACAGGAGTCTGAGTTACAGCGATGGACATGTTTGTCAAAAATCAGAGAATGCACGCTTAGAATTTATGCATTTCCCTGTCTCTAAATTTTATAATTTTTTAAACTATAAATTTAAAAATGTTGCTCTCCCAAACTTTTCTGAGCTTGGTGGCCTATGGCCTGCCAAAGGCTGAGGTAGTAAGGAATAGGGAAGAGGGCCCAGACTTAAAAGCCAGCCAGACATAAGTTTTAGTCCTGGCTCAGCCATTAGGCTGTGTGTCTTTGGGCAAGTTACTTAACTTCTCTGTTTCCTTATCTGTACAGATGAAACAGCACAATGGCCAACATATAATTAGCGCTCTATAAATGATAACTAATCATATACTGATATTTGAGATGATTTGGGGTCATATGGCAAAGGTGGTATCATTTCACATCTTGTGGATACCACACCAACCAAAGTGTTAGCCTATTAAAGATTATATATGTATCTTCTCCCAGATACTTGTATTTTCATAAGGTCCCCTGAAACCTTAAAAAAATACCCCGTCTCCCTCCAAGGAGTAAATGAATGAAGACTTGGAACAGTGCTTGGCTGATTAGCTCTCAGTACCCTAAGCTGCACTCACCTTGGGTTCTGTGCCTTCTTCGTAGGTGCCAGTCCTGAAGGCCATGCCTTCAGATGTGTGATCCACCCGCAGGACAGCCAAAGCCAACCTGGCTACTGTCAGATTTGCTGTCCTAGAAAACTCCCATCTTGTGACCAGCATGCTCGATTATCCTCGGAATTCTTCAAGGGACAACAACAGGTAAGAGAAGGGCATTCCTAGCTTTTTAATGTAAAACCCATCCTCCTTACAAGATTTCCTCAATGTAAGGGTGTTCATTGAGTTTTCATTACTATCTTTCTCTTTTTCTTTCTTTCTTATTTTCTTTCTTTTTTTTTCTTTTTCTTTTTTTTACTGCTGCACCTGCAGTATAGGGAGGTTCCCAAGCTAAGAGTCGGAACTGCAGCTGAGGCCTCTGCCACAACCATAGCAATGCTATATCCAAGCCACATCTGCGACCTGTGCCACAGCTTGCTACAATACCAGATCCCTAACCCACTGAGCAAGGCCAGGGATCGAACCCGCATCCTCACAAAGTATGGGTTCCTAACCTGCTGAGCCACAGTGGGAATTCCATCACCATCTTTATATTGCTTAGAAGTTAGCAGATAAGAGTCAGATTGGCTGAGGCTTAAAGCTTAGCTCCTCTAATTTCTAACTGTGTGAGCAAATCAAATGACCTCAACCAGCTTCAGTCTCCTCACCTGAAAAGTCTGTTACTATGAGCACTCATCTTGAAAGACTGTGTCAAAGATTAAATGACATTCGCATATGTAAAGCCAGATCCTGCAGTGCCTCACAGAAATTTGGATTTTAGTCTATATGTAATGGAAAGCCACTGAGTGGTTTTAAAAGCAAGAGAATGACATGATCTGATATATGCATTAAAAGATCATTCTGGAGACTACATACAAGATAGACATAGAGAGGCAAGAGGAGAGGCTGGGAGATCAGCTAAGAGGCTATCATAAAAGGTCAGTTGAGAGAAATGATGCTAACACTGGGGTGGTAGTGGTGGTGGTGGAGAGAAGTATAAGACTTGGTTAGTTGAGGTAGAGGGAGGTAACTAGTGTTACTCTCAAGTTTTCTGCTTGAGCTTGGTAGCTGCATTTTATGGAAATTAGGAATATTCAAGGCGCACCAGGACTGGGAAAATAGACTGGGGGTTTGGTTTGGGGTAACTGTTTGGAAAGATGCTATCATTAAGGTTCAGTTAGAATTTGAATGCATTCTTTCACAATTGGGATTTCAGTAGGATGACGCCATTTTATCGTACTGAGTTTTCAATGCATAGCTATCTGACCTTTAAAATTGGTGATGACTGTATGCGAAGGAATTAATAATATATTTCAAATATTTTAAATGATTTATTTTACCAAAGTATTAATACTTAAATCATAGCTCATTTCATGCAGATCAGATACTGAATTATTTTGCTTTCCCAAAGCAACATTGATTATTTGCAAAATAGTCTGGGTTAGTTCCATACTTATTCCATCATTTTGTGAAATATTGGATACTTTGGAAACAATAATCTTGTTTTTTCTTCATCCAGAAGAGGGGATTCATTTATTAAATTTAAAATGTGTTCTGCAACATCATTCGCATTCTCTGGGGAAAGAAAATTGAAAAGTAAAACCTGCATTATCTAGTTTGCAGCCATGCTGGTCTGCTTCCCTCCCTTTAAAAATTAAAGGCAGTGAAATGGAAATACAGACCAGGCTAACAAAAGTTACAGAGGGAAATGCTGGACCTCAATTTCTATAATCAAAGGAGTCCCAGAAAGTGGCACCTAAGTCAAGTTTTTATTCATTAAGTCATTTTTTTTTGTCTTTTTGCTATTTCTTTGGGCCACTTCCGCGGCATATGGAGGTTCCCAGGCTAGGGGTCGAATCAGAGCTGTAGCTGCCAGCCTACACCAGAGCCACAGCAACGCCAGATCCGAGCTGCATCTGCAACCTACACCACAGCTCACCGCAACACCGGATCGTTAACCCACTGACAAGGGCAGGGACCGAACCCGCAACCTCATGGTTCCTAGTCGGGTTTGTTAACCACTGCACCACGACGGGAACTCCTCATTAAGTCATTTTTAAGATACTCCCCCAGGGAAACCTTTTTTGTCACTGAAGATTATCTTGCAATTAGATTATAATTAAGACTTTTGACTATTGGATTGAGTTAAGTAGATACCACCTCTGCTCAAATGTCAGCATTCAACCTGTGTTTTCATCATGATGGGTGGTGATTATGTTTTTGAATCAAGAACCAGCAACATGCAGAAAAAAGTAAATATGGACCACACAACAATAAAAAGCAACTTGAATCTAGCTTTTCTAGAGAGTAAGAATAACCGGTATTAACTCATCCACTTTTTTCTTCACTTTTTATCATGGAAATTTCAAAATATGCACAAAAGTAGAAAGAAGAGTGTAGTGAATCCCCATGTACTTCATGAATCATCCAACTTCAACAAGTGTCAATGAATATCTAATCTTATTTTATCTACAATCCCACCCACCTTCCTCCAACCCTACATTATTTTAAAGCAACTCCCAGACATCATTTCATTTCATCCATAGATACTTGAGTATGCATCTCTAAAAAAAGGGAACTTTGTTCATCATAACCACACTACCAGGAGCGTGTCTTTTAAAAGTTAACAATACTCAAAATCATGAAGTAGCCAGTCAGTGCTCAAATGTCCTTCTGTCTCAAATGCTTTTTTTTTTTTTTAAGACAGCTTTTTGTTTGAATCATCACCCTCTTTTAAAGTTAAGAGCTTCAGAGTTCCCATCGTGGCTCGGTGGTAACGAATTCGACTAGTATCCATGAGGATGTGGGTTTGATCCCTGGCTCAGTGGGTTAAGGATCTGGTGTTGCCATGAGCTGTGGTATAGGTTGCAGACGCGGCTCAGATCCAGCATTGCTGTGGCTGTGGTGTAGGCCAGCAGCTCTAGCTCCAATTTAATTCCTAGCCTGAGAACTTCCATATGCCGCGGGTGTAGCCCTAAAAAGCAAATAAATAAATAAAGAGCTTCGTTAAACAAATACAAAATTAGGCAAAATTAGATTTTAGTTCCATATAACCCATGTAAAGCTGGGCTCCCTTGTGGTGCCCTCCTAGCTTAAAACACATTCAAGTCCAGTTACCAAAATATAATGGAAAATAATTGAACAATAAGCTCAGTTGAAAAAACTCCAGAACGATATTATACTCTTAACACAATTAACCCAGGTTACATTACAAATAACCAACTCTTTCTCTCTGTTTCTCCCTCTCTTTCCCTGTCCTCCATAGTTGGCAGCATTACCCCAAATCTCTCTTCTACCCTAGCTCCCCCTTTCTCTTTCATTTTCTTGCTTTATCCCCCCACCTCACATCTCCCAGTTCTTGTCTCTCCTTAACCATCACCCCAGTCTGTCCAACAATGGCTTACACAGGAACTGAGGCAAGAAAGAGGGTGCTCTCTGGGGAGATGGAAGGGAGAAGATTGAAGAAGTTGAAATTACTTCTAAGTTAATATTTTATCTGTGTTACATCTAAATTCTGGTCAGTTAAAGAAACCGAGAAAACAATAAGACTAGGGATGGAAGAAAAATAGAGCAGGCTCATTCACAGATCTTTCTACCGCTTTTTTTTTTTTTTTCTCTTTTCTGGGGCCGCGCCGGCGGCATATGGAGGTTCCCAGGCCAGGGGTTGAATCAGAGCTGTAGCTGCCAGCCTACACCACAGCCACAGCCATGCGGGACCCACACCACAGGTCACGGCAACGCCGGATCCTTAACCCACTGAGCAAGGCCAGGGATTGAACCCGCACTCTCAGGGGTCCTAGTCGGTCGGATTTGTTAATCACTGAGCCATGACAGGAACTGCCCCCCCTTTTTTTTCTACTACTTTTATTAAATTGTGCAGGCTGTGTTGTAAATGGGATAGCCAGAGCTGCCCACCTGGGGTCATTATTCTTTGGGCTTTAGTGGTGTAACTTCACTTCATGCAGTCCCTGCTGTAGCAGAATGAAAGTAAACAACAGGCCAATGGGAGACTATATATTGTGGAAAGTAATTACAGACTTTTCATTAGGAGTTGTATGATTTTTAAGGAAAATTCAGGACAAATTACACTCACTGTGTAAAAATTCCAAGTCCCCAAGCAAAAGCAATAAAAGGAATCCTCCTTTATTAGTTGTAGGATACATAGATCTCCATCACTCGAAATAGTTTAAGTTAATCTGCCAGTAATTACAACAATTAAAACAAAAATAATCTCTGTTATTTATTGAGCAATTTCTGTAAACCAGCTTTCCAGTTATCTACCACTGCATAACAACCCCCAAACTTAATGACTTAAGATAATTTATTTTTATCCCCCATGGGTCTCTGTGTCAACTAGCCTCAGCTGAGCCCTTCTTACTTGGTGTCTCTCATGACGGTACATTCAGATGGCAGCTGAGGCTGGAATCATCTGAAGGCTAGCCTGGGCTGGAAGTCCAAGATGGCTGCCTCACATGGCTGGCAATTGATGCCACCATGGACTGGTCAATTGGGGCTGTTGTCATTTGAAGTTTCCTTGGGTCAGTTGAGGCTGTTTCTGAGGCTGTTCTCCCACTGGATTAGGCTCAGTGGTACACTGGATGTAACTTATGGTGTACTGGAGCCAGTTTGTATCAGCTTGGGAGAACCAACTGTTACATTTTCAGGAATTTTGTGAGCCCTTATTGAAAGTTAAATTATATAAACTTACAAATAATTATATTAAAAACAATGGCAATACTCAAAACTCATCACTTCCTAATTACTACATTTTGATTGTTTTTTAAATTTAATTTTTTATTAAAGTATAGTTGATTTACAGTGTTGTGACAATTTCTGCTGTACAGCAAAGTGTCCCAGTCATACAAATATATACATTCCCTTTCATTTTTTTTTTGCTTTTTAGGGCCACAGATGTGGCATATGGAAGTTCCCAGGCTAGGGATCAAATCGAAGCTACAGCTGCCAGCCTACGCCACAGCCACAGCAACACAGGATCTGAGGCACATCTTCAACCTACACCACAGCTCACAGTAACGATGGATCATTAACCCATTGAGCAAGGCCAGGGATCAAACCTGCATCCTCATGGGTCCTAGTTGGGTTCGTTAACCACTGATTCACAAAGGGAACTCCCATTCCCTTTCTTATATTATCTTCCATCATGATCTATCCCAAGAGACTGGTTATAGTTCCCTGTGCTATACAGTAGGACCTCATTGCTTATACACTCTAAGTGTAATAGTTTGCATCTACCAACCCCAAACTTCCCATTCATCCCAGCCCCTCCCCCTCCCCCTCGGCAACCACAAGTCTGTTCTCCATGTCTGTGAGTCTGTTTTCGTTTTGTGGATAGGTTCATCTATGCCATATTTTAGATGCCACATATAAGTGATATGGTATTTGTCTTTCTCTGTCTGACTTCACTTAGTATGAGAATCTCCAGTTGCAGCCATATTGCTGCAAATGGCATTATTTTGTTCTTTTGTATGGCTGAGTAGTATTCCACTGTATATATGAATGGATTGAGAAGATATGGTACATATGTTTAACTATATTTTAATAATCTATGTTTTTGTGATTGTTTATATCTACTGCGTCTGTGGTTCTCTTACCAACTTCATGTTCCATTACTACATGTTGTAGTTAGTATTCAGCCATGGGAAGAGTATTACACCAAGGAAATCAACAAATGCTACAGATTATTTTCTTTTTCGGTAGAGGTGACTGTTAAACATTTTCCAGCACACCTCTGTTTGGGCTTCTTATATCATGGTATCTGGGTTCTGAGAGGAAGAATCCCAAACGAGAATGTACTAAGAGAAAGGAAGCAGAAGCTTCCAGGCTTCCTAATAGTTGGTCTCATAATGGGGACAGTATCACTACTGCCCAGTTCTATTGGGCTCAGCAGTGACAAGCCAGCCCTGATTCAACTCCCAGCTGACAAGGAGGGAATAAAATTGATGGTGGCTGCTTTGGAGACAACATACCACAGCAGGGCATCATACAAACATTTTTTCATCTCAACATCACAATAACCCTATGTGGTGGGTACTAGTATTATCCCCTGTAGATAAAGAAATTAAAACAGAGAGGTTCTAATGCAGATTTTAATCTGGGTCTGCTTGATTCCAACACTAATGTTCTTCAATATCACTTTCAACAACAGCATCTGTGCCTTTGTCCCCTTTCTCCCTGGTGCTGGGGATTGGAATAGCTGTGCTTTGCAGGACTTCTCCCTGACATTGTGGGAATTACCTGGCTCTCTCTCAGCCACACACCCTTGCGCCCTGCTGGTGGGATGAACACAGACAGGAGACAGTTTTGTGAAAAGTTACAGCCAACTTCAGAGTGTGATGCGCCTTCAGTATCATGGAGGTAACAAAAAACGAGCACAACAAAGAACCTACAGAACTCTGAAACAGGAGTACCTTTTCTAACTGTATTTATTACTAAGGAGTTATGTGAATTGAGGATTAAAGTAGGGGAACTGCTAACTTTTCTCCAACCGAGATATAGAATACTCATCAGCTAGACTGAAAGCTAAAGAAAAATTGTGTCAACGTGAATGCATCTTTCTTCCCTTAAATGTACTCATTGTTCATTAAGCTCCTAACTGACAAGAAGAGAAGGATTGCTCCAAAGATAATGCACTTGGTAGTTTATTTTTCAATTATATACATTGCAGCCACCTTCTAACTGCTGGTTCCTCTGCAGTTTGTTTTTTTTTTTTTTTAATAAAGTGATTGCTGGTTAGTTTTCTAAAAATCCCAACCCTGTGCAATGCTTCTGTTGTTGTATGGTTGTTGATTAACTTTATAGAGAAAATTCTATTAACACATTGAACAAAAATGTGTCACTCAGAAGAAGGGAGGTCAGCAGGAAACACAGATGTCTCTACCTTGTCACCCACTCACTTCAAGCCACACTGCTCTCCTTTGCCCTGACTCATGATTACAGATCTAGAAACCATCAGAGCTGTGCTTGCTCTTCTGATTCTTCAATATCTTCTTTGACAAGGATCTCAAATTTACATCTTCTGCAAAAAGCCAAGTCTTAGAAGTTCACTGCCTCGAGGCTCTTCCCTGGCTCTTTCGCAGGGCACTGGAATGCTTGTACCTCAGTATTTCCAACTATTCATCATGGGAGGAACCCACCTTAGGCAGTAGACTTATGCCAGACAAGGAGTGTATAAACGGAAATTCTGTGAGGGAAAGGTGTACACATACTTAAAAAAAAAAAAGAACACTGATAAGGAGAGGCAGATCAGAATTAGCAAAGACAATCATTCACAGTCTCTGGAGATTGATGAGAGATCTTACAACAGATGGAGAAACATTTATTCAACAAAATCTACAGAATCTTGGTTAGTGCAGCGGGAGGCCATGGCATTTGAGTTAGGAACTGCACCCATCCCCCACAGCTCTGCCTTATGGAAAAATTGTTCTGTTGGGCTAGGAGGCCGAGTGGCAGTTACCATCTCCCCCAGGGCCCTGAAGTGAAGAACAATTCTTTTTTTTTTTTTTTTTTTTTTTTTTTGCTTTTTAGGGCCACAGGTGTGGCATATGGAAGTTACCAGGCTAGGGGGCAAATCAGAGCTACAGCTGCCGGCCTACACCACAGCTCACAGCAACACCGGATCCTGAACCCACTGAGCAAAGCCAGGGATCAAACCTGAATCCTCATGGATACTAGTCGGGTTTGTTTCCACTGAGCCACAGTGGGAACTCCCATGGAAGAGCTATTCTGAGTGGATTTGACAGGAAGCAAACATTAGTGGTTCCCACCTTTCTGACTCTGGGCAGTGGAAGATCCATACTGGGCCATGGCAACAACTGAGTGTCAGTGCTAAGTCCACCTTTATGCCCAAACACACATAGCTGCTGCTCCATTGGGAAGACCCTAGTGAAGTACTACTACCACCCCTGCCCAAGCTCTTGCCCCATAAGAAAGATATTTTGCCTAGAGGAGGCTAGGAGAAAGCCTCAAAGACTGTTAATACTCTTCCTCTGATGAGGAGACAGACTTTTTAAGTGGATCAAACTGTGGGGCAATTTATACCCCAGCATTTTGTCAAAAACAACAGAGCAATCGACTATCAATTAGGAAGCTAACATCTGGGGGTGATACCAATAGAAGCAGACCAGTACAACGCTTAGTGGGGAAATCAGAGGAAGAGAAAGACTCAGAACCACAGTCATCCCTGGTGCTCAGGGAAGGTGTACATTCCCAAGGCTGTATTTTGCAAGGATCAGCATCAAAGGCTATACACTGCAGAGGAAATAGACTTCACTGAACTGGTCTAGCCAACAGCATTTTTACAGAGATAAAGCAATTGTAAAATTCACATGCAACCACAAAAAATCCTGAACAGTCAAATCAACCTTAGGAAAGTAGAACAAACACATCACACCCCTTGATGGCAAAATATATTACAAAGCTACAAGAATCAAAACAGTAAAGTGCTGGTCTAAGACAGACATATAGACCAATGGAACCAAACAGGAGGCCTAGAAATAAATCCACACATATACGATCAACTGATGTTCAACAAGGGTGCAAAGAATACACTCTAAGGAAAGGAGAGTTTCTTCAACAAATGGGAAAAACTGGGTATCCACATATAAGAGAATGTAACTGGACCTTTATATTACACCATATACAAAAAAATCATCTCGAAGTAGATTTAAGACTTAAATATAAGACCTGAAACTCTAAAACTTCTGGAAGGAAGCAAGGGAAACTCTTCATGACATTGATCTTGGCAATGATTTCATGGATACAATGCCAAAAGCACAGGTGACAAAAACAAAAATAAACAAGTGGGACTACATCAAACAAAAGCTTCTCGTAGCAAAGGAAACAAGCAACAGAGTGAAAAGACAACCTACAGAGCAGAAGAAAATATTTGCAAACCCTATGTCTGATAAGTTAATCCCCAAATATACAAAGAACTCCCATGACTCAATAGCAAAAAACTCAACATAATTTAAAAATGAGCTAAGAGTAGTTCCCTGGTGACTAATCATCAAAGAAATGTGAATCAAAACCACAGTGAGGTATCGTAACTGTCAAGATGGCAGTTATCAAAAATCAACAGATAAATGTTGGCAAAGGGTTTGGAGAAAAGGGTGCCCTTGTACACTGTTGATGTGAATGTACACTGGTTCAGCCATTATGGAAAACAATCAAAAATTTTCTTTCTTTTTTTTTTTTCTGGTCTTTTGTCTTTTTAGGGCCGCACCCAGTGGCATATGGAGGTTCCCAGGCTAGGGGTTGAATTGGAGCTGTTACTGCTGGCCCATGCCATAGCCACAGCAACGCCAGATCCAAGCCGCGTCTTCAACCTACACCACAGCTCACGGCAACACTGGATCCTTAACCCACAGAGCAAGGCCAGGAACTGAACCCGCAACCTCATGGTTCCTAGTTGGATTTGTTTCCACTGGGCCACGATGGGAACTCCACAATCAAAAATTTAAATGAGGGAGTTCCCATTGTGGTGCAGCAGAAATGAAACTGACTAGGAACCATGAGGTTGTGGGTTCAATCCCTGCCCTTGCTCAGTGGGTTAAGGATCCGGTGTTGCCGTGAGCTGTGGTGTAGGTCGCAGACACGGCTCGGATCTGGCATTGCTGTGGCTGTGGTGTAGGCCATTGGCCACAGCTCCGATCAGACCCCTAGCCTGGGAACCTCCATATGCCGCAAAAAGACAAAAAAAAATTTTTTTTGAACTAGAACTACCATACAATCCAGCAATCCCACTTGTTGGGTATATATTCAAAGGAATTAAAATCACTATCTCAAAGACAGGTCTGCACTCTCATGTTCATTGCAACATTATTCACAACAGTCAAGGTATAGAAACAACCTAAGTGCCCATAGAGAGATAATTGAAAACTAAAATGTTATTATGCATATATGTAGACATACATACACAGTGGAATATCATTCAGCCTTAAAAAAGAAGGAAAGCCTGCCATCTGCAATGACATGGATGAAACTGGAGGGCATTTTGCTAAGTGAAATAAGCCAGACTCAGAAAGATAAATAGTGCATGATCTCACTTACATGTGGGACATAAAATAGTCGAACTCACAGGAGCACAGAGTAAAATGGTGGTTGCCAGGGGCTGGAAATAGGGAGTTACTAATTGACAGGCATAAACTTTCAGTTAAACATGATAAGTTCTAGAGATCTGCCATAAACATTGTACCTATACTCAGTAGTAATGTACACTTAAGAAATTATCAAGAAGGTAGATCTTATGCAAAGTATTCTTACGACAATAGGAGCTCCCGTTGTGTCTCAGTGGAAACGAAAATGACTAGCACCCACGAGGACGAAGGTTTGATCCCTGGCCTCGCTCAGTGGGTTAAGGACTTGGCATTGCCGTGAGCTGTGGCGTAGGCTGGCAGCTACAGCTCCAATTTGACCCCTAGCCTGGGAACCTCCATATGCTGTGGGTTCGGGCCTAAAAAGACAAAAGACAAAACAAAAACAAAAAACCCTCCAAAAGTATTCTTACTACAATCAAACAAAATTAAAAGAAGAAAGAATGAAAGCAGATTAGAGATTTCCAGGGGCTGGGAGGAAGGGAGGGAAGGGAGAGAGACTGCTAACGTGTAAGAGGTTTCTTTTTTCTTTTTTTTCTTCAGCTGCAACCTGGTTAATGTTCTTTTTTTTTCAATATTGAAGTATTACCTATGAAAACTTTTTTTTTTACCTTTTATTGTTTTTCTACTGTACAGCATGGTGACCCAGTCACACATACATGTACACATTGTTTTCTTACATTATCATGCTCCATCATAAGTGACTAGACAGAGTTCCCAGTGCTGTGCAGCAGGATCTCATTGCTAATCCATTCCAAAGGCAATATAGTCTGCATCTATTAATCCCAAACTCCCAATCCACCCCACTCCCTCCCCCTCCCCCTTGGCAACCACGAGTCTATTCTCCAAGTCCATGATTTCCTTTTCTGTGGAAAGGTTCACTTGTGCCGTATATTAGATTCTAGGTATAAGTGATATCGTATGGTATTTGTCTTTCTCTTTCTCCCATCCAAGTACTAACCTGGCCCGACCCCGCTTAGCTTCCAAGATCAGACGAGATTGGGCACGTTCAGGGTGGTGTGGCCATAGACTTGTCTTTCTCTTTCTGCTTACTTCACTCAGTATGAGAGGCTCTAGTTCCATCCATGTTGCTGCAAATGGCATTATCTTGTTCTTCTTTATGGCAGAGTAGTATTCCATTGTGTATATTGAAAACTTTTTTTAAATTAAAATAAAACCAAAAATAAGAACTAGCCAAAAATTTATAAAATAATAATAAAAAAAACCCATACAACCCCAAACACTGACAGTTCCAACTCCTCATACTTCACTCCCACCTCCACCAATAGTAACTACCTAGTTGTCAGGTAGATTTTCCTACGTGAGCTTTGCCTGTACTCTCTCTGGCCTCAAGCCAAGTAGACAAACCAAGGTTCCGTCATTTCTCTAACGTGGACAGAACAGTCTTACTGTCACTTATTGTGATGTTAGCAAGATCCAAAATCTTATTCGGGAGTCCTTGAAGCAATTTGCAAACTTCGGTTTTTCCCAGTGAGATTTGCCAGTATTGGTATTGTTAAGGAGCTGAAAAAGAGAGGAGAGACAGACAAAAAGCTTCATCATTGGAAGATGAGGCCAGAAGAGTTCGGCCTGGACTGGTGAAGGAACCCGGGCTATCTTCGGCATGCCTCCCAGCTCTCCTAGCCAAGGTGGGAGCTCAATTTGTACAACGAAGAAAACTTTGCTCTCAGGGAGCAAGTGAAGCCAGGGTCCCCACACAGGAGGTATAAACAGACAAGTGAGCCCAAGAAGGGGCAATGACTAGCAGAACAAGAGCCAAGGCAGAGATTTTACCCCTCTGGACGTGACTCCTATGCTCACTTTTGTTTCTTACCCTCATTTTAAGAGGAAATTCCTGTTACAGTTGTGGCCTCTCAAAACCACAATGAGATAGCCCCTCATAGCTGTAAGAAGAGCTGTTATCTCTGGGATGACAGGAATGTTTTAAAATTAGATCATGGTGACAGTCGCACAACTCCGTGAATATTTGAAAAAAATCATTGAATTTACATTTAAAGTGGGTACATTTTATGCTATGTAAAGTATGTAAGAATTTTTCAAAAGGCACTCTAAAAATAGAATGCAATTTCTATTAAAAATTTAAAAACTAAAAAGGAAATTGTCATCTCTATTTCAGCATTTTAGCTTACTCAAGGCAGTTACTATAGCACCTTCTGCAGCTCATTGGCCCTCAGCACTCACCCTCCACTATGCCCCTTCCAATTCAAGCCAGTTCACTGCCAATCAGCTAACATATTTACTAGGAACCTGCTATGTTCCAGGACTGGCAGCAAGTACTACAGCCAAACAGAGCAAGGTCTCATTCCTTGAGGAGCTTGTAACTTGGTGCTTTGAGACTGTACATGTAACTACGTTTATGAGGCAAGATATGAGATGAAAAACTGTGTAAACAAAACTGAATCTATTGGACTACCAAGCAAGGAGAATTTATTTGCAACTTTTGAGCTGAGCTGGGCACTAAATGGACAGAGATGGAGAAAGCCCTACCTCCCACCCCCATCACCAAGCAGAGCAAGAGACCCAAGTCCAGGATGGCAATGGCCCTTTTCGGCTGGAGTGCATGATAAGGAAAGGAGCCTGTGGATCTCAAGTACTTTATTTAGGGGTTTGGACTTAATTCTTTGAGGTAATATGGACCTGGAGTGGAAGATGGATGGAGCGGCAGCCATATTTTAGGAAAATCGCGCCGGTGGCCATGAGAAGCATAGCTGGGAGGTAGTGGACTGTTAGAAGGCCTGAAGACTGCTCTAATAGTAGGCACCCAGGGAGGGGCTGTGGAGTCTGAAAGAAAAGGCTGCATGTGAGCTCTGATTGTGACCATAAAAGCGGCATGACTCGCTAAGTGATTAGATGCAGGCAGAAAGGGGTAGGACCCAGTCCAAGATGTGGCCTTCCAAAAGAGAGCTTTTAAGCTTTTGTCCAAACCTGCTGCCCCTCTGGTCTTTCCCACTTAAGTTAATGGCATAAACCAGTAGCAGAGAGTAAGAAAAGAGGGGCTGATGATTTTAAAAAGGAAAATGTTAAAGTCAACAATAGAAGAGTGATTTAGTAAATTATTATGGCCCATCAACGAGGTCGCTTCTGAGGCAGTCTTTTGAAATGGTCATTAAGAAGATGAATGTAAAGCATAGAAAATGTTTGATAAACCATTCAGTGAAAGGGTAAATGACATTATTGCAATAAGGACAGTGAATACCACTACACAAAATTTAAAAGGCATATGGTGAAAAGGCTAGATGGAAAAATAAAACAAACTAAAAACAGCTGTGTTCAGGTGGTGGGGTTATGGGTGCCTTTTTTTTCTCTTTTGTCCTCTTGATAATTTTTCTGGAATGTTATTATGCAGCATGTGTATGCTTAAGTGGGTCCAAAAGGTGGAAGAAAGAAAGGAAGATGGGCAGTAGAGGGAGAGAGAGGGAGCACGCTTAGACAAACGACATGGAAACATGCCCCAATTAAGCAGATCTTTGTGTATCTGAACTAGCAATTAGAATTTGGCTGGTACATAAGAGATTCTAGCAGCGTTTCCATCCTCATTTTTTATGCATCTAGTTGGGCTGCCTCGTTAGGGTTGGTTAAGAGCCACTTATATGTCCCTTTGTATTGAGAGGCTGTTTCTGCAGCTTTGCACTTTCCGGGATCTACAGAGAAAATGTATGCACATTTGAAAGGGCAAAAGGCACTTAAAAGTTTCATGAACATCCATTATGACCCATCATTATTACCTTGCACATAAATATCACAAATAAAAGGGGAAAACTTTTCTACTAGGCAATTTAAATCCGGCTGAAAATAGCATTAAATGAAGTCTTTGTAAAAAAATAAGGCTCCCAGTACAACCTCACATTTGGTCCTTTGCATTAAAACTATCAGTTGATGGGACAGTTTTTCTGCCTTGTTTTTTTTTTTTTTTTTTTTTTTTTTTTAGTGGTACTTAGGCATTGAAAAAAATCAAGCCACAGAAAGGGGTGCAGAGCAAGTCAAATGTCCATATCTGCCAATTGCTGTCCTTTCGAAGCCAATTGTTAACAGCCTGAGGTGCAATGACAGGAGTATAGGTCAGCTTCTCTTTCTGGTGGCTCCTTCTTAATGGACTCTGGGGTAGATTTGGTTTTAGGAAACTCGATTTATCCATTGTCAATAATATAGACAAGGGACCTCTGTTCTGATGTTGGTGTTGAAGGCAAGGTTTTGCTGCCAAGTCTTGTAGCCCGGGCTAAGTTTAAGGTCCCAGGTTTTATTGACCACCCAGGGGGTTTGTGACCCTGGTTCCAGAAATCTTTCTGTCAGGTGTTGACAGAGTGACTGGAGGAGCCGGCTAGCCAGCCTTGCCCAGCCATCCCAGCTTCCTCTCCCGGTGTTTTTTTTTTGGTTTGTTTTTGTTTTTGTTTTCTTATTTTGGAATTTTAGTGTTAACAGATGTCAGCTTCACCGGTTAAAATACCAAAATACTGGAAAGGCACTGTCTCTGCAGTGCAACGGGAAAGGCACTGTCTCTGCAGCATGAGGACGCAGGTTCGATATTGGACAGGCACAGTGGGTTAGAGGATCCCATGTTGCTACAACTGCAGCTTAGGTCACAGCTGTGGCTCGGATCTGATCCCTGGCCCAGGAACTCCATATGCCACAGGGCAGCTGAAAAAGAAAAAGAAAAAAAAAATAGGAAAACATGGAGGGGAACTGACATCCAAATCGGACCCTTCCACCCCATGAATTTAAAAGCTTGCAGGGATTTTGGTTCATACTTGTGGTAACCAAGAGCTGTGATTGCCAAGCTCACAGGTAAGCATCCAGCCCTGCTACCTGTCCTCTTTTTGAATCCACTCGGAGTTCCAAGGGCTCAGAGGTCACATCCCTGCAGAAGGTAGAAGACTCCTTTCCCTTCCTCTCGCTCTCAGACACCTTCCTTAGCGCCATGTGCACGGTGGGCTTTGTCCGTGGCTTCAAGACTTCCCTGCCTCCCACGTCACACTCATCCTTGCTCGATCTCAGCCTGCCCTCTGCCACTTCCTGAGCTTGTTGCTGAGCTTGTGCCTTCTAAAGTTTCTGTGTTATCTGGGTTAGCCCCGAGTCTTCCCCTCAGTCTCCCAGGAAAAAGGAAGAGAGTGGGTGGCAACGGGAAGGGTGCGGTGTGGCCCAGTAGACTTGCTCTTTTCCCATTAAAGCCTTGCTAATCCAAAAAGAAGAAGCCCGAGAACTTTTGGACTGTTCCTGGATCACTTTCTGAGATGAAGAGGCTGCCCGAATGGATCAAGAACTCAGCAAGTATCTACTGGGAAGCTATTGCGTGTAAAGAAGGAGCATGCCAGATCTCTGAATATTTAAGCCAGAGAGACAGCCTTCCCACTCCATTGATGGGCCGGCCACCGCTGGTGTCCAGAGCTGATCAATGGTCTCTGGCAAGCCCTCTGGCATCCTGTTTTTTTTAACAAGCTCTTCCAGGTAGAAAGGTTGTCAGGGCAGGTGAGCCCTGAGGATGTGGAAAGGAGCTTGAAGACAGTTTCTCTCCCCCTCTGAACACAGGATCTCTTACTATGTTTGTTTTTAAACTTATTTTTTTCGTTTATAATTAAAGTATAGTCGATTTGCAGTGTTGTGCCAATTTCTGCTGTACAGCAAAGTGACCCAGTCTTACACACATATACACTCCCTTTTTTCTCTTCCATCATGGTCTCTCCCAAGAGACTGGATCAAGTTAGTGTTAATAGATGTGCTATAGAGTAGGACCTCATTGCTTCTCCATTCTAAATGGAATAGTTTGTGAGGATCTATGGATGCATCTGGAGCTTTTATAACAAAGGGGATAAAAAAACCCCACCCCCAAATTACCTAGTTTTTTCACTGCAATGTGTTCAGACTTTACTAAAAATATCAGTTGATCTTGTGTGACGTCTGCATGCGTGAGTTGCCATGTGTTTTACTTTTGATCCTGATAATCAGCTCAATGGGTGCTAAAGAAGAGTTGGTCTTTACGATGACTCTGACAAATACAGCTAAAAGGCAGAGCACAAAAGAAAGATGATGCAGTTATGGCCACAGAGTGCATCTTGGCCTGTGGAGCTGAAATTCTGTGCAGATGACTTAATTAGTAGTCCATAAATACCAAGCATTTTATAGCTATTAAGTGGCAAGTCTTAAGAAATGATGGAAGACAGCATATCCCAGTTATCTGATAAATGTTCTCATATCCAAAACAACTCAAAACCCATTTTCAAAAGAACCATCAGCAACATTTGCATTATGCTAAAATTAACTAGCCATGCAATTTCTACAAGTTCGTGATAATTAATAGAGAAGATGGAGTACTCAGGACTTATTACTTCACAGAAAACCTTTTATCCCTCTGGTCTCTAATTTACCCATCATTACCGCAATGAGGCAAACAGGCACACGCTCAATTAGTCTATAAAGATGTGTTCTACAGAAGGCCTATTTCCATAATAGAATGATGATGATGATGATAAGAATAGTAGCCAGCATTCGGAGTTCCCGTCGTGGCTCGGGGCTTAACGAACCCAACTAGCATCCATGAGGACGCAGGCTCAATCCCTTGCCTCTCTCTGCGGGTTAAGGATCCAGCGTTGCTGTGGTGTAGGTCACAGATGAGGCTTGGATCCCGAGTTGCTGTGGCTGTGGCTGTGGCGTAGGCCAGCGGCTACAGCCCTGATTCGACCCCAGCCTGGGAACTTCCATATGCTGCAGGCGAGGCCCTGAAAAAACAAAACAAACAAAACGAATAGTAGCCAACATTTGTAGAGCTCTCATTAGCATGTTTTAATTCATGTTGTCTTCACAAGAGTCGTATGATGGAGTGCTATTATCACCCCCATTCTACAGATGAAGGAACTGAGCCTTAGCCAAGGTCACACAGACCTAGTATCTCATTTCTGAATAGCCTAACCACTAAAAGATATGTTAGGAAAGAAAAGGGCTGTCCTTAACCTCAACCTCTGTAGCGAAGTCCTCAACCATTCAAATTCCTCTGTTCTTCCATTACAGAGGACATTTCAGATTCACAGACTTACCTCTGCCTGTTCTCCAGTTCCATTTGTAAATACATCTTTTTTAGGAACACATTTCCTATATTTCGTACCAGCTTTGAAACGTTAGATGTGCCTGTTTTTACTCAAAATTTCTATGTCTAATGTAAGCCGTGTCAGCCCCCACTGAGCCCCAGGTAGTGAAGTCCCTGTTCATCCTACCATCCCACTGGTAGCCTGTCTCTTAGCTCTCATCTTAACAGTATGAAGAAAACTCCTTTTTAAGCCTCTTCTCTTGCTGCAACAGACCCTCTCCTCTTAGCACCCTGAATATTTTAATAATGACCTTTCCATAAGCCTTCCATGGCTATATGTCCCTTTTTTTGTGTCTTTTTAGGGCTGCACCTGCTGTATATGGCAGTTCCCAGGCTAGGGATCGAATTGGAGCTGCAGCTGCCGACCTACACCACAGCCACAGCAACGCGGGATCCGAGAAGCATCTGTGACCTACATACACCAGAGCTCACAGTAAAGCCAGATTCTTAACTCACTGAGAGAGGCCAGGGATTGAACCGACAGCCTCATGGATACTGGGAGGATTTTTAACCCACCGAGCCATGATGTGAACTCCTATATGTCCTTTTTTGAGTTGCATCAGGCAGACCGGCAACAGCCAGTGTTCCCGGAGGAGCTGGACCATGACTGGGATGGGACCAAGGCTGCTTTCCACGCTGTTTTTCAGTTTCCCTGCTGAGTATTTCATGGGCTTTTTTCCCCCACAACAACAAACACTATTGCCTCATCCCCAAATGATGACAACTTTGGACCCCATGTTCTCTTCACTACAAAGAGTCAGTAGGCAGAATGCTAGGCTGTGCCATGACCAAGCGAAACAACTTCTTTCATGATGACGACAGCACAATTACAGCACCTGTAAAATAACCGCCAGGTACTTTGATCTCCTTTTGACAATTCTGACCGACAGGATGCACATATGGAATTAAATGGAAGGAAAATCAGAACTAAATGTACCAGCTATGAATAAACTCAGCTCCCACCTGCATGGTACATGGGAAATTGTAGCCATTTCTTGCTCTTGTCTCTGTTCCAGGTAACGCGAAAGTACGTAGTCACCGAAATCTTTAAACCAATGTCAAAACTGCCTATGGGGCTTATCGCTAACAAGCACAATCACAATTATATTTTACACTTATGTAACCCATTGCCATCTACAAATCACTCTCAAAAACATCAACGCACTTAGTCCTGACACCAACACAGCTGGGTGGGTAATAGAGGGAGGCTCACCCTGTTTTCTAGTCTCAGAGACATTAAATAATCTGCCCAATAGCCCACAGCTGATGAGTCACAGAACTGGGAGCAGAGTCAAAGCCTTCAGGCTCTAGATCATCCAAACATGGTGATATTAAAAACATGACAATATTAAATACCAGCAAGATTTGACTATGCTCTGTGTCCTGTGCTAAGTGCTATATTGTAAATGACCCCATTCCATCTTCCCACCAGCCCTGTGAAGAATGGTAATATTATTATCCCCGTTTTACAAATAAGGAAACTGAGGCACAGGGAGTTTAAGTTGCCCAAGGTCTCACAGTCAGGAAGTGGAAGAGTAGGGATTTTAACTCAGGCAGCCTAACTCTGGGGACCACATTATCTCCAAAATGCTTTTACACTCACCTATTGAGAGAAAGTTTAGTTATATCCTGTTATCTATAATGTTATTAAATTTTTAAATTCTGACTCAGGTATTTCCAGAAAATATTTTAAATGATGGCAGGTGATTTGGAACGCACTGTAGGCTTGATTGTATTTTGTATAGTCAAAATATCTATCTCAGGTTTAAATACCTTAAAACCTGTGTGCTTACTAATCCTTTCAGAGTCTAACGTCATAAAGCTGTGAGGCACTAGAGAAGATGATGGAAGATAGTTTCATCACACTTTAAATCTATAGGAATAAAAAGTGAATTTATTATGTGAATGTCTTGCAAACAATTGCATCACTCTTGGAAAAAGCAGGCCTTTTTGCAAGATGTCTACCACCAAGAAATTCTGTTTACCATTTACGACCTCCAAATCATTCCACACTCCCATAGCCCACAAGACGTGCCTCAAACAACTACCATATAGACAGTCCAGAAGAGCAAAACATGGTTTTCTTAGCGGCTTCTCATGCAGATCCCAAAGAAAGTCATGTAATTTGACCTGCACTTATCACAACTGAACTTTGCCTGATAATATACACTTGGATGGAAGAGCTATTGACCTGTATCTAATCAAGTATAGGATGAGTTACAAGTAGGTATGTTTTAAAAAATTACTTACAAATGTTTGGTCCATTATTATCTCTTCCTCAGTAGTTTCTCTGTATCAAAAGCATCAAAAATTATAGAAAATGAATTATAGTATCAAATACATGAAGGAACAAGTTTAGGAGGAAGACAGCTCTGAGGCAGAACAGTAGAATTCCCCCAGCTTGGAATTTGAAAAATACTAAGGCTCCAATGGAGGATAATGTGAAAGAAAGAAAAAATATATATATATATATATATAAAAAACTGGGTCACTTTGCTGTACAGCAGAAATTGACAGAACACTGTAAATTAAGTATAATAAAAAAAAATTTGGAGTTCCCGTCATGACTCAGCGGTTAGTGAACTCGACTAGCATCCAAGAGGACACAGGTTCGATCCCTGGCCTTGCTCAGTGGGTTAAGGATCCGTCGTTGCCGTGAGCTGTGGTGTAGGCCGGCAGCTGTAACTCCAATTCAACCCCTAGTCTGGGAACCTCCATATGCCACAGGTGCAGCCCTAAAAAGAAAAAAAAAAAAGATTTTTACAATGGCCACATATTACCTTTGTAATAGGGAAAAATCATAGACACAGTTTTGTTTGTTTTTGTTTTGTTTTTGTTTTATGGTCGAACCCATAGCATAAGGAATTTCCCGGGCCAGGGATTGAATCCGAGCTGCAGCTTCGGTGTGACCTATGCCACAGCTGTGGCAATGCCAGATCCTTTAACCCACTGCGCCAGACTGGGTATCAAACTCTCAGCCTTGCAGTAACCAGAGATGCTGTAGCTAAATTCTTAACCCACTGTGCCACAGCAGGAACTCCATAGACACAGTTTAAAAAAAAAAAGTCCAGTTTTCTCTTAATAACCTATCATGAATTTACTTCCATTACTTTCCATGAATCTTCTTGAAACTATTTATATTTGCGCATGCTTAAGAAGCCAAAATCTCAGTGTGTGGAAGATAGGCAGCCATGTTCAACATTTTTAAAATCAATTTACCACAGTATACCAGAACCATCTTATTTTCAAAGGGATTCCTCTGGATGTCCCTTGAACAGAGGACTAGTGTATGTGCAGGGCCAGAGCAGGGAACTACCTCTCAGATGACCAGTTGCCTTGGTCATGGTCTTCTGGATACTACTCAGCGCCTGCCAATTTCACTGCAATCATCTCTCCAAATCTGTGCCCCAGACAAGTTTTGAACTAGTCAGCATTCCCCACTTTAAACGTTTCAAGCTCCCTCGAAATTTCTAATTCTTGAAAATGCATTATCTGAAAATAAAAGACCTGGAGTTCCCGTTGTGGCTCAGTGGAAATGAACCTGACTAGTATCCATGAGGATGCAGGTCCAATCCCTGGCCTCACTCAGTGGGTTAAGGATCCGGTGTTGTAGTGAACTGTGGTGTAGGTCGCAGATGCTGCTCAGATCCCACGTTGCTGTGGCTGTGGCATACATAGGCTGGCAACTGCAGCTCCAATTTGATCCCTAGCCTCGGAACTTCCATATGCCACAGATGCAGCCCTAAAAAGAAAAACAAAAATAAATAAATAAATCCTCAGGCATTGGCCATCCCCTAGGCTTTCATCCCTTTTAAGGCACGATTTTTTTTTTCTAAGTCACAGAATCATAGCATTTTAAAACTCAAAGGGGCATTAGAGGTAACCGGTAACCCGTAACCGGGTCCAATTCCAGTGTTTCCCCTATTTATTTTCCTCTGTTCTGTTCTCCCATTGGCTTTACACCCTACAGTAAGAATACAGGCTTCTTCCTCATCCTAAAGAGAACCTACACTCAGAAGAGAAGATGCAACTGAAGATGCTGCAGTCCCTTAAAATCAGTCCAAAAGCAAGGAAATCCCCTAGGGACAAGAACATAGGGATCCACAATAGATGCCACTCACATACCTGCTTCGAATTTGAATAGCCAGATTAGCAAGAGCAAATCCACTTTCCTGAAATAGAGAATTCAACTGTAAAAGACCTATCAATTTTAGTATTCCTGCTCCTCTTTCTTTACCTTGCAAAGTTGCCTTAGATGATGTGATGCACTCATTATTTCAGTTGGTTCAGACGCTCCCTGGTGGTCTAGTGGTTAGGATTCTGCACTCTCTCAGTTGGTTCAATGTTTCCTCTGCCTCACTCAACTTTTCAATTTACATTTTACCTACTATTATGGGCTGGACGGTGCCCCACCCAAAATGCATAAGTTGAAGCTCTACCCCCTAATGTGACTGTATTTGGAAATAGGACCTTTAAGGTGGTAATTAAGGCTAAATGAGGGCCTGAGGGTTGAACCCTAAAGCAATAGGACTGATGCCCTTATAAGAAGAGGAAGAGACACCAGAGATCTCTCTTTCTTTGTACACACACACACACACACGCACACGCACACGCACACACACACACAGAAGGCATCACACAGTGAGGAGGTGGCCATCTGCAAGCCCAAGAGAGAGGTATCACCAGAAACCACCCCTGCCAGCACCTAGATCTTGGACTTCCAACCTCCAGAACTGTAACAAAATAAATAAACACATATATAAAACTGAATCCCGGGGGGAGGGAATGGGATGGACTGGGAGTTGGGGTTGGTAGATGCAAACTATCATATTTGGAATGGATAAGCAATGGGGTCCTACTCTACACACAGGGAAGTATATTCAATCTCTTGGGATAGACCATGATAGAGGATTGTATGAGAAAAAGAATATGTGTATATATATATATATATATATATATATATATATATATATATATATATATAAAATCCCCCTGGGTCACTATGCTGTACAGCAGAAATTGACACAACACTGTAAATCAACTCTACTCTAAAAACTGAATTGCTTTATCATACACTTGAAACTGATACAATGTTGTAAATCAACTATACTTAAATTTTAAGAATGTCTCTCATTTAAACCACCTAGTGCATCCTATTTTGTTATGGCAGCTCTAGTGGATGAATACCCCACCCATTTTCAAGCATTTAGAATCATGTCGTATATACTTGAAAATAAATGCTGATGGGTAGAGAGGGAGACGGGCATCATCATTTACTATTGGTGGGAGTGCAAGTTGGTATCGCCTATCTGGGAGGCCACTTAGTGACAGCCATTAAAATGTGATGATGCAGTGGCTTAAGGATCCAGTGTTGTCACTGCTGCAGTGCAGGTTTGATTCCCAGTCCCAGAACTTCTGCAGGCTACAGGTGCAGCCAACAAGTATGTGAAATATTCATGCCCTTTGATCCAGCAATTCCAGTTCTAGAAGTTTATTTTATGGAAATACTCAAGTGCGCCCCCCCAAATGTATTACAAGGGCATGATGGTCATTATTGTTTCCATATAGATAAAGAAATAGAAACAACCTAATATCCACCAAAGGATGTCTGGATTAAAAAGAAGTATTACAATACAACCATCTGGTGAAATCCTATTAAAGTGTATGAAGTAGATCTATATTTACCTGCATGAATGTGCTCAAGGATACAGAGTTAAGGGAAAAGAAAGCAAGTTGCAGAGTAGCAAAATTAGTATGATTCCAATGACTCTTGTAAAAGAACATACATACATCACTGTTATTATATGTATAGAAAAAAATCTGAAAGAATATACTTCAAACTGTTAAGAGAAGTTAATACAAGAAGTGATATTGGCGGAGGGACATTTACTTTCTGGGTTTCAGATTTCAGTGTCTGAATTTTTTTACAGAGAGTAGGTGTTACTCTTACTATCAGAAAAATGTAAGGATAAATAAAACATTTACTGTATAAAAGAGAGAAGAAACTAGGGTTTTTTTTTTTTGTGGCTGCACCTGCGGCATATGGAAGTTCCTAGGCTGGGGATCAAACCTGCGCCTCCACAGCGATCCTGGCCACTGCAGTCTGATTGTTAGCCCACTGCACACAGCAGGAACTCTGAGAGACAAGAAATGAAAATGCATAAAACAAAAAATATTGAAGTACATTGGCATAAACTATGTGATCACATCTCTCCTACATTCCCCAAATAGGGAAATTGGGCAAAGACCCAAAATTCGTGTCAGTGGAGGGAAATATACAGTTCTAAATGAATTAAAATAATAGCATCCTATAAAAGCTTTTGGCATTGGCACTATGAGAGACCACATACATCCTCATGCTATTGCTTACAAAGTGAATAGATTTCAGCAAAAAAAAAAAAAATCAAAACCAACTTGCTCTGAAATGTCTTATGAATAGAAAAAAAAGTGAAGCCTAGTTTTAATCATTAGTACATATATTCAGTGATGTGAATGTGAATGTATGTATGCACATATTTTATATATAGCATCAATATTCAAAAGATTATTTTACCCAATTTTTGCAAATTTCTTTACAACATTGGTAATAGGGATCCTTGGCTCTTCATCAAAGACAGAGAAGCTCATTTCAATATTGTCACAAGAAACTGTAATTAAAAGTAAGATTAATTTCATCCATTTAGTTCAAGAAATTTAACTTCCGTAAATTTGGTCAAAGCCATTCTTCATTTTAAAGAAACCAAACAATCAAGTCTCATTCTTAAATTTTGCTTAATTTAACTACAAGGTCAAGAAACAGTACTTTCTGGAGTTCCCTCCGTGGCTCAGCGGTTAACAAACCTGACTAGGATCCATGAGGATGTGGGTTTGATCCCTAGCCTCGCTCAGTGGGTTAAGGAAACGGTGTTGCCATGAGCTGTGGTGTAGGTCACAGCTGCAGCTCCAATTCAACTCCTAGCCTGGGAACCTCCATATGCCTCGGTTCAGCCCTAAAAAGACAAAAATAAATAAATAAATAAATAAAAAGTAATTTCAGTTCCATATCCAAAAGCAAACCAGGATGTACCGTCCCATTTCATTTCTGCTTCAATTATTTGGGCTGTTCTCTGATTTCTATACAACTGATGGACATTCTACAAACCCTCCAAATCCTAATTTTCATTGGCTGACAGATTTCTGGTCCTTTTGATGGCCAAGCTAAAGTTATCTCACAAATAGATTGATTTGTACTGAGAAAATACTTATTTCTTCCTGTGCCCTTCTTTATGCTCCAGGCTTTTCTCTATTTCCCTCTTTCCCTTGTCTGTGCTATCAAATTTCAATCTTGGAATATTAAAAGTTGAAGGAAAACCTGACATTTGAATGATTTGGAAGCCAAATACTCCCTGGCCACAGATAAGCACTGGAAGCCAGCTGGAGGTGGAGTGTCGAAATGACTGAGACCCATGTAAAAAGGATTCCAAAAGGGCAAGCGAGAGTATCTTCTGGGGTTTTCTGGTATGTGGTCAACATGTCTGACCTAAGCCTGCATAATCCTTTTATAGGGAAGGAACTGGGTTCCTGATCCAGTTCACAGTGGCAGAGTCAGAGTCAGAGCATCAAGAATAAAATGGATGGAAATGAGGTTTAGAAATATACTGAGGGAGGAGTTCCCATTGTAGCTCAGCAGGTTAAGAAACTGACTAGTATCCATGAGGATGCAGGTTTGATCCACGGACTCACTCAGTGGGTTAAGGATCCGGCACTAACTACCACAAGCTGTGGTTAAAGTTGCAGATGTAGCTCAGATCCTGTGTTGCTGTGGCTGTGGTGCAGACCGGCAGCTGCTACTCCAATTCGACCCCTAGCCCGGGAAATTCCATATGCTGCAGGTGTGGCCCTAAAAGGCAAAAAAAAAGTTACTGATCAAATAAATTAACATTACTCTTAGAAAAAAAAAGAAATATACTGAGTGAAAAGATACAATGGCACCATATTTCAAAGAAGCAAAGGTAAGCAAGACATCTAGAGAATTCTGTGTTTGGACAAGGTCCTCATGGTAGCCACTGTCTGAGGGAGATACGAAACACCTGCACCCTTCCCTTTCCCTTTCTGCCTTCAGAGAACTGGCTACCTTGGAGAACACATGTCCCATTGTGCATGCATTCAGTTATGCCACACACATTGTGGAACATATCTTTGGATTTAATGGCAATAGAGGGCGTTGAAGTTTCCATAGCTAAAAAGGAAGGCGTGGAGTCCAGCCAAGTTGTCTCAAAAGAGGAACAGGGTAGTGAAGATACAGATGCTGTAAAAGGATGTGTTACTCCAGCGGATTTGAGTGGAAATGGGGCTCCAGGAGCAGTGGATGTGGTGGTGGCTATATTTAGAAGGGAGTCCTGTGTTGGCTTAGAAACAGCTAAAGTAGGGGGTGTTGATGCAGCAAGGGTTCTTCTCCATGTAGATGTTGTTGTAGGGCTAGGAGGAAGCCTGGAACCAATAGATAGGGTGTGGTCAATTGTAGGATGTTATTTACTCATTCAGCTAAAGGATGGAGCTTAAGACACTGTCTTGGAGTTGGTGGTCACAGTGATTCTGGAGAAGGATCCAGGGGTTTGGAAATGTAGGTACTGTCATCTGTGGTTTTATAGACATAGGGAAAGAAGTTGGGAAGCCAGTAGTGACATTGCCCACTGTAGGTGTAGGGGTGGTTTGGGTGAGTGTGGCACTTACACCAGCAAAGGGTAGTGTCAACTTAGTGAGTGGTGTGTTGGTATTAGAAGTCAGAAATGTGGATTTTGACACCTTTCCTGGAAAGGAGGTTATAATGTGAGGAGTATCAGATACAGATGCCAGAGGGGAACCTGAGGAACACTAGATAAGATCCAAGTCAGCATGGGTGAAGTAGTAGCCTTTGAAATTATAGTTCCTGAAGCAGCACCAGAAGGATTTGATGGCTATGTGGTCCCGGGAGTTACAGATGTGTCTTCTCAAATGTGTGTTCGGGAGTTCCCGTCATGGCTCAGGGGTTAACGAATCGGACTAGGAACCATGAGGTTGCGGGTTTGATCCCTGGCCTTGTTCAGTGGGTTAAGGATCCGGCGTTGCCGTGAGCTGTGGTGTAGGTGGCAGACGTGGCTCTATCCCGCGTTGCTGTGTCTCTGGCGTAGGCCGGTGGCTACAGCTCCGATTCGACCCCTAGCCTGGGAACCTCCATATGCCGCAGGGGCGGCCCAAGAAATGGCAAAAAGACCAAAAAAAAAAACAAAAAGGTGTGCTTAACGTCGGCCAAAATAGTAGGGATAGATCGTGAAGATACTGATGAAGGGCTCGCAGACATCCCCATGGTAGGAAGAATTCCTATTGTGGACATCGATGATGTTGCCATAATGTCTCCAGATACAAGACCAGTTTGAGAGGCTGTGAGTGTTGACGAAGACTCTGGAGCAAGGTGAGGACTCTCTGTTTCCGTCTCATTGAGTGTAGTTACATGAGCAGCGGTAGAAGTTGGAAATTGAGAATCTTCAACTGTGGGTGTGTTCCAGGAAGTCATAAGCAGAGTCTGGGTGTTACTAGATGTAGTTCTTGTTCCCAGAACTGGAAATTCAACCATTTGGGATGTAGGAGGAAGAGAAATCTTTGGAGCAGAGACCTTGGCTTCAGTACTATGAGGTGAAGAAATAAATGTGGTCAAAGAGAGTAGGGTTGCCCTGGATGGCCTTCATGGAGGGTATGAAACAGCTGATTCCCAGGCGTGATGCCTTTTATTAGTTTGGCTGTTGGAGTATCTTCTGACAAGGAAGTCCTCTTTTCTGTATTCGAAGAAAAGTAAGTCATAGCTTTTACACTTTTTTGGGTCTGGGAGTGCTCTTAAGGCTAGTCGAAGATGGCAAAACCTGAATACTCAAGGAAGTATGGAGGTTTTCTGAAGGAGTAGATGAAAGCACACTTTCAGGGGCAGTGGTTCTGAAGTAAGTATTTATAGAGCTGTTACTTTACCACCACTTACAGTAGATAGAGAGCTGTTAGTAATCTCAGTGAATATGCCCAAAACGGTGGCCTCGTACCCTTGTGATGGTTGTTGGGTTGTTGATAGAAAATGTGAAGACTTGGTCTTTGGAATGGAAGAAACAGCTTCAGTGTCCTTAGAACCGAATGGAAAAGAGGGAGGGGTGCCTGTGAAGGGAGTCGCGATCCCAGCAGTAATAGTGGGTCGGCACGGTTTTCACAGAGGGGGATGTTGGCTCTTCTGGGGAGGAAAAGGATGTAGGTGTGATCCCGAAGGAGACCTCTGTTATTTCTGAAGTAGTGAAAGCAGAGGAAGCCACTACGCTTTTGGAAGTAGGCCCAGGATATGTCACAGATGTGGCATCCCATGTCGCAATGTGTGTACGGTCATAGCAGGCTGAGGGTCATTGGAGACAACAGAGTATGGAACGAGCCACCTGCTGTGGAGGCATCAGAAGAGACAGCTGGAGGTGGGAAAGCAGAGTCCTTAACTGACACTGAGGACATCTCAGAAACAGGCCCAGATGTGGCGACAGAGGGACTTTGCAGACATCCTGGTGGGCTGTTTTAGAAGATGTAGTCATTAGTACCGTGGGAGTGCCAGAAATTCTTTGGGAGGTGAAGGCAGTGACACTAACTGGCCGCGAGGCCATCTGGGAGATAGGAATGGACGTTGCCACAGACATTTGCCCGAGAAGTGCCGTAGGTACGCTTGGCATAGAAAGGGCTGTGGTGATCCTGTCGGGAGAGGGAGCTGGAAAACCGGTGCTAGACAGTCGAGCTGTGGAAAGACAGGGACTCAGAGGAGTCTGTGTGCTTTCGGAAATGGAGGAGGCAACTGAAGACCCTGCAGGTTGAGTCCTAGGTGAAGGCGAATGTGAAAGAGTTGATGTTTACAGGATCCGATATCCTGGTTGTTCTGGAAGATACCGTATCCACAAGTGAAGTTTCCTGTGGGTGTGAGGCAGGGTGAGTCCCAGAGGCGGTGCTTGCTGTCATCTTCTCAGTCCTGGGAGTAGCTACTGAGAGGGCATGCATGCTCTCTTTTTCAGGAGACAAAAGTGTGGTCATTGTCAGAGCTTGTGCAGGAAGGGCTGTTTTCCCAAGACTGGCAGCTGTTTCTGAAACGTGGACTGTGCTACTTGAGGTCGAGGTAGCTGGAGTCTGTGTCCTCCCAGAAGTGGGAGATGAAGCTGAAATCCCATTAGGTGGCGTCACAAATGGAGTCTCTGAAAGCGAATGTGTTTGCTGACTGGAAATGTCTGTGGTCCCAGCAAATCCTGTATCTGTTATTTTCAAGGATGAAGTTCTCTGGGAGTCTGAAATAAAAGGAATCTTTTTTTTTTTTTTTTTTGCTTTTTAGGGCCACACTCGCGGCATATGGAGGTTCCCAGGCTAGGGGTCGAATCAGAGCTGTAGCCGCCGGCCTCCGCCACAGCCACAGCAACGCAGGATCCAAGCCGCGTCTGCAACCTACACCACAGCTCACAGCAACACCGGATCCTTAACCTACAGGGCAAGGCCAGGGAGCGAACCTGCCTACCCATGGATACTAGTCGGATTCATTTCTGCTGTGCCACAATGGGAACTGCTAAGAGGAATCTTTGATGGGGACATTTCTGTCATGTTCATAATTCTAGAGGTGTCTCCCAGGGAGATGATCGTCTGTTCTTTCTTAGACGATATGGTGGAAATGTCAGTCACTAATAGGGTGGGAACCAGTGTGTTTACCAGACGTGTGGAAGACTGAGAAATGTGACCATCCACTGAAGTAATAAGCTTGGTGGCAGAGGTGTGTGAGGATGTGGTCTCACCAACAACGAAAGCTGCTGTGGTGCCAGTAGCCAAGCTAACATGTCCAGTACCACTGAAAGTGTATGGAAAGCCGAGGGCATGGGTAGATGTCTCCTCCACTTGAACTATGGGTTGGGTTGCTAATGGTGTAGATATAGCTGGGGTCACATGAGTGGAGGACACAGCGGGAGTGTTGTCAGGGAGAGGTTTAGAGCAGGCAAGAGTGGGTCTGGAAGGGGTTAGTGTGTCAGCTGAGGTATAGAGAAGGATGGGCTCAGCCTTAGTTGCCACAGGAGTAGGAGGTCTCAGCAGAGGGGACTAGAGTTTCTGTCAGAGAGGAAACTGCCATGGGCATCATCCTGACAGAGATCCCTGTGGCCTCTGAAGTGGTGTGCCTAGAGTCTCTGGGGAAAGGCACGGGACTGCAGGTTGTGGAAGCAGTCTGATCCAATGGTGGCACCGATGCTGTGGTTACTAAGGCTGGTGACAGTGTTGAGACATCTGAGGGCACAAATGTGGAGGAAGACTGGCCAGTGTAGAAGGCTTGGGCATGGTAACCTTAGTCTCCTCAGACACCACCACAGAGGTGACAGCACAGACATTAACTGGCAGTGAGAACACATGGGTAGGAGGCGCAGGGGTTGCTGAGGAATGTGTAGCAGGAAGCTGTGCAGGCCAAGTACCAGCAGACAAGGACAGCACTGTCCTGTCTGTAGGGACAGTGGCAAGCCTCATCGCCAGTATCCTCATGGTAGACGCACCCAGGGCCTCAGGAAATGCCTGTGTCCTCCCAGAAGTGGAAGGTAGAGTCGGATTCCCCTCGGGTGGAGTCTCTGAAGTCCAATGTGCTGTGTAGATGTGGGTGGAATTAAAGATTTCTCTAGTTCCAGTGTATGAACTCCTAGGTGTGGTTTTCACTGATTTTGTAGAAAGCCAACTTCCTCTCACCTGTGTGTTGCAGTTTTCTTATCCAATCTGGTAGTCAGCTTCTCTGGATCAGGAAAAGGGGAAAAGGATTCATCTGTTGCTTCCAACATTGTTGCAAATGGAGAAACCTCCATTGTCTCTGTTGGAGTTGATTTTCCCTTAAGATAATGGGCAGTTGTTTCTTCCCTTAAGATAATGGGATGGTTGTTTCTTTCCTTGTTGCAGTAGCACTGAATCTTTGTGTTACTGCAGGCTCCAGTCCAGGGGCGGTTGTCTCTCCAAACGCAGTTGTACCATTTGTCTCTGCTTGTGTGTTCTCAGGTGCACTCTCCTCAGAAGAAAAATTGGGTTCAATGTGAGCATGGGTAGGTATATCTACTGGTGAACAACTGTCTCCCTTGGCTTTGAAAGAAGTTTCTTTCCTGTGTATGTGGAGTGGGGGGGGGGGGGTGGCGGTTAGCAGTAAGGTGATAAGTTTACACTCAGGCAGTTTGGTTACAAATGCGGTTCCAGAAACTGTGGGAAAATTAGCAAAGCATGAAGATGTCAGTTTGGATAGAACTGTCTGCGGTAGCATCATCGGTAGTGGTGGCCTCACTCTCTGTAGATGCTTCTGGTTGGAGGATTATACTGGTGGTTGCAGATGAATGTTCTGTATGAGAAGTACTCTCATGTAATGCTGATGTCAGCAGGATCTGGTCTGGCCTGGCTGTCCAAGTGAGCTCATTGGTTGAGGATAGGTGGTCACCTTCGTCAGTTATTAATGTGGAACCAAACTCAGAAGCCATGGATGTGGAGGCTCATCTAGTAGAGATCAGAGGGAACAGGTTTTCACCATCTTGTGGGTGTATTCTGATTTCAAGGAAATATAGGATCCATGGGAGCAGCTGTGAATAGGAGCACAGACTCAGGGGGCAGTGTTGATGCAGTACCCATGAGAGTAACTGTAGCTGAAGTCCGTTCCACCATGGATTGAAGGACACTTCCAGCAGCTATAGATGCAAGAAACTCCTGGCTAGTTGTGGAGATGGGGCATGCCGCAATGCCTACAGATTTGTGTTTGGGCCACGATGTTGTAGACATGGATGTTGGCTCAATAGATGAGAGTCAACATGTCCTCATGAGAGCCAACTGAGATCCAGTCACTGAAGTTTCAGATACAACTGAATTCTTGCTAAATCCAGATGTGTCCAGGAAACTAGTAGCTACAGTTGGATGAAAGTTCTCACTACCAGTGGATTCAGCCACTTTTGGTGTCCTTGTGCTCTCTGAAGATGAGGATTTAGTTATTTTCATGGACTGTGTAGCAGGGCCTATGGAGGTACTCTTGGTAGACAGAGCAATGGCTGCTGACATAAACAAAATATCTGCTGTGGATGTAGCTGTCTCGGCTATGCATGTCTTTAAAAAACTTGATTCATCATTGTTTCCAGAGGTGGAGATGTCATATTGAAATACAGTCAGGTTGTATGATCAGTTGCAAATACAGGCATGTTTTTATATACCACTGTAGAAGAATATACAGTCTTCTGGGATTTGAGTGCAGTAACTTAGGATGGAGTTGTCAAAGCTATTTGTTGTGAAAGAGTGGTACTAGTTTCTTGAGTTGTTATATTTTCAGAAATAACTGAAAAATGACAAAGCATGTGTTACTTTGGATTCAACTTTAGCAATCAGAGACAATTCTTTAAAACAGAGCTTTATGGAGTTCCCATCGTGGCTCAGCAGAAACAAATCTGACTAGAAACCGTGAGGATGCAGGTTCAATCCCTGGCCTTGCTCAGTGGGTTAAGGATCTGGCGTTGCCACAAGCTGTGGTGTAGGTCGCAGACGCAGCTCGGATCTGGTATTGCTATGGCTGTGGTGTAGGCCGGCAGCTGCAGCTCTGATTTGACCCCTAGCCTGGAAACCTCCATGTGCCGTGGGTGTGACCCTAAAAAGACAAAAGACAAAAAAAAAAAAAAAGAAAAGAGCTTTATAATGTTTTTTCATATTTTTTAACAGGAGATAAGTATCAGATATAAATCAGAACATGTGATTACAATTGACCTTTGAATAACAGGGTTTGAACTGTATGGATCCACTTATGTGCTGATTTTTTTTCAATAGTAAATACTATAATACTACACAATCCATGGTTGGTTGAATCCTTGGATGTAGAACACCGTATATGGAGAAATCACAGAGCCAGAGGGCCGATTACAGGTTGTAAAGGGATTTTTACTGCCCAGGAGGATCGATGTTCCTAACTCCCACATTGTCCACGGGTCAAGTGTACTTGGTTTTTCTTTAGATGATTTTCTACTTTCCAAAATCTATATATAGTTCTCATAATGCCCTGGTGACAAGTAGAAGGACATCCATTCCGTGGTGTCTCCATTAAAAAAATATAGGCACTACTGGAGTTCCCATTATGGCTCAATGGAAATGAATCTGACTAGCATCCATGAGGACTCATGTTCAATCCCTGGCCTCGCTCAGCAGGTTAAGGATCTGGCATTGCCATGAGCTGTGGTGTAGGTCGCAGATGCAGCTAGGATCCCGCGTTGCTGTGGCTGTGGTGTAGGCCAGTGGCTACAGCTCCCATTCGACCCTTAGCCTGGGAACCTCCATATGCCACAGGTGTGGCCCTAAAAAGACAAATACATATATATATATATATATATATATATATATATATATATATATATATATAGGCACTACTAAAAGAGGGATGCATGTTAGAGTAGTATACTGATTAAGAGGATTAAGAGGATTAACTTTGGGAAATGAACCAATTTCCTGAAAAACCCAAGTTAACAAAATTCACTTAAAAGATAGATGAGTTGAGTCCTATATCTATTATATAATTGGATTGTATAGTTAAAGTCTTCCAAAAAAGAGGACCCACTTTGGATTCAAATGTACGTATTTTTAAATCCCCTAGAATTGTGCACCCCATTTTGAAGACCGCTGGAGCCTAGCTTATGTCTTATTTCAAGTCAATTAAATTTAATAGGTATTGTGAATACTATTCTAGGTTCTTTGAGAAATGTATGGAGTCCTTCAAAGAGCTCACACTCTTATTGGAAAAGTCTTATATTGCTAAAATATTTTTAGAGAAATTATAACATAATATTTAAAAACAAAAACAGGAAAATAATGTAGTTTATAATAAAGTGAACAATGGAGTATTCTCAGGTTTCATATGTTTGTAAAGGACAGGGGGAGATCAGTGCACTGCTTAATGAGGGAGATTTTTCTGAGAAGACATGGGCCTTTTGAGAAATGATGCTGTTTGGGTAGAGAACATAAACGCACATGGCGATGAACGTGGAGGCAGTGAAATGATCAGTCTAGCTGGGAGGGGACCCAAAGGGAGAGTGAAGAGACAGATAAAAGAAGGTAGCAGCTTTTGTGTACTTAGCCAAGCACTCTTGCTACATGCAATCTCATTTAATGCACCTAACAACCCCGGAAGTGGATATTACAGTCACCCACATTTTAGAGTTGAAGAAACCAAGTGTCAGAAGCTTCACATAAATTGCTCAAGTTCACACGGGGTTCAAACCAAGGTCTATCACCTATGCTTTTAACCATTACACCATTTGGAAAGATGTAAATTCTTGAGCAAGTAGAATGAGTGGATAAAAAGTAGTCTTTGGAGTTCCCGTTCCTGGCTCAGCAGAAACGAATCCAACTAGGATCCATGAGGACACAGGTTCAATCCCTAGCCTCGCTTAGGGGGTTAAGGATCCAGTGTTGCCTTGAGCTGTGGTGTAGGTCGCAGACGCGGCTTGGATCTGGTGTGGCTGTGGCTGTGGTGTAGGCCAACCTGGGAACCTTCATATGCTGTGGGCACAGCCCTAAAAAAGACAAGGAAAATGAATTTCACAGCACTGTACAGGATGAGTAGGAATGGAAAGAAACTGAAGACCAGGAGACTCTTTAGGACACCGATAGAGTCCTCCTCTCCACCTCACTGCTGCCAGTGCCAGGCCAACCCAACTACCCATTGCCTCCATACCTGCAAACAAGCACTGCTGACACAGTCACACAGGAGGATGAATTAGTATTTCTTTTCTTTTTTTTTGCTTTTTAGGGTCGCACCCAAGGCATATGGAAGTTCCCAGGCTAGGGGTTGAATCGGAGCTGTAGCCACTGGCCTACACCATAGCCACAACACCACCAGATCCAAGCCGCATCTGCAACCTACACCACAGCTCACGGCAATGCCGGATCCTTAACCCACTAAGTGAGGCCAGGGATCGAACCTGCATCCTCATGGATGCTAGTTGGATTCGTTAACCCCTGAGCCATGAAGGGAACTCCTGAATTAGTATTTCTATAAATTCATGATCACCAATCTCAAATAAGCCTTTCACAATGACCATTCAGCCTACTACTTTTCTCTGATCAATTTATGCTCCTACTCTCTGCAGTAACTATTGAAAAACTCCCCCATTCTCAAACTTTACCTTTGCATGTTTAAGTAAGCATCCCTTTTACTTTATAGAAAAAAACAGCTGAAGTCATCAGATAGAAACTTAGCTGTGCAACCCGCTCAGAAAGCTGACACCAGCCATCATCCCTGCTTTCTGTAAGGAGCCTTCCCTTGCTGATTTAAAACATGTTCCAGTCTCTCACAATAAAAAATAAAAACCTGTGTGTTCCCATTGTGGCTCAGCAATAACGAACCAGACTAGTATCTATAAGGACAAAGGTTTGATCCCTGGCCTTGCTCAGTGGGTTAAGGATCTGGCATTGCCATGAGCTGTGGTGTAGGTGGCAAATGTGGCTCACTTCCCAAGTTGCTGTGGCTGTGGTGTAGGCTGGCATCTGTAGCTCCGATTAGACCCCTAGCCTGGGAATTTCCATATGCTGTGGGTACAGCCTTAAAAAAAAAAACAATAAATAAATAAATTTTAAAAACCTCACATCCTCCTACAGGTACTGCCCAATCATTCCCCTCCACATCACAGCCAAACTTCTTTAAACAAAATTTGTCTCTACAGGCTGTCTCCGTGCTCCCCTGACCCATTCTTTAGCCAACACTGATCTGGCTTCTGCCATCATCATTCAACCAAACAGCACTCACTAAGGCCATCAATGGCCTCCATGTAGACAAATACTATGGATACTTTTTCAGTCCTCATCTTTCTTGACTTTTCAACAGCTTGTGATAATGTTGACCACTCTCTCCTTCATAAAATACTCTTTGAGTTGACTTCCATGACATAACACACTCTTGTTTTTTCTCCCACTTCTCTGGCCACTCATTATGGTTATCACCTTTATAGACATAGCCTATTTCACCTGGCTGTTAAATATTAGGGTTCCCCAAGTGTTGGTCCCAACACCTCTTTTCTTCTCACTGTATAGTTTCTCCACAACCTAGGATTCCAATTTACATCTATACACAGATGAATCTCAAAGTTACATGTCTAAACCAGATCTCTGTTCTGAACTCCACATTTATATAACCAATTGTTTATTTGACATCACCTGTTGGATATCTCAGTAACACCTCAACTCATTAGGTCCCAACTTGAACTCTCTCCAAACTGGGTTTCAGTATTCCCTCAGTGAATGGCTCCATCGTGTATTCAACTGTGTAAGCCAAAACCCTCTCCCTCTGTCTCCTCCTTTTTCTCTCACCTGCTATAGCCAACCCATAAACTTGTCCTATGGAGCTTACCTGCTAAATATCTCTCAACTCATCTGTTTCTCTCCATCTTTATCACTTACCACTCTGACCAAGTCACCATCCATCTCTCACCTGGACCACTACAGTAGCTTCCCAACTAGATTCCGCCTCTACTCTTGGGACCCATCCAGTCTGTTCCATAGTGCAATCAGAATGATCTGTTTGATGGAGTTCCCGTCGTGGCGCAGTGGTTAACGAATCCGACTAGGAACCATGAGGTTGCGGGTTCGGTCCCTGCCCTTGCTCAGTGGGTTAACGATCCGGCGTTGCCATGAGCTGTGGTGTAGGTTGCAGACGCAGCTCGGATCCCGCGTTGCTGTGGCTCTGGCGTAGGCCGGTGGCTACAGCTCCGATTCAACCCCTAGCCTGGGAACCTCCATATGCCGCAGGGGCGGCCCAAGAAATAGCAACAACAACAACAACAAAAAAGACAAAAGACAAAAAAAAAAGAATGATCTGTTTGACACACAAATTTGATATTGTCTCTCTCACACACACCCCTTCACATACTCAGATCCTTTTAGTGACCTTGTGTTACTCATTGGATTTTTTAAAAAAACAATTTTCTTTTTTTTTTTGTCTTTTTTTGCCATTTCTTGGGCCGCTCCCGCGGCATATGGAGGTTCCCAGGCTAGGGGTCGAATCGCAGCTGTAGCTGCCAGCCTACGCCAGAGCCACAGCAACGCAGGATCCGAGCCGCGTCTGTGACCTACACCACAGCTCACGGCAACGCCGGATCATTAACCCACTGAGCAAGGGCAGGGATCGAACCTGCAACCTCATGGTTCCTAGTCAGATTCGTTAACCATTGCGCCATGACGGGAACTCCAAAAAAAAAACAATTTTCTTAATAGAGCCTATAAAGCTATGCAGGGTTTTGTCCCTATCTACCTCTCCAGCCTTAATTTGTACTAAGTTTCTCCCTTGTCCCACTAAAGACCTCTGCATATGCTATCACCTCGACTTGGAATGATCTTCCCACCCTTCTTCATCTGATTAACTTTTACTCATCCTCCAGAGCTCACTCATGCACCACTTCCTCAGGGAAGCCTGCCAGCCTTGGCCCCTGTGACTAGATCAGACTAATCTATTCTGGGCTGTTTTGACACCTCATACCTCTTCTTTATAGTACTTGTCACAGCTGCAGTTTTACATCTGTGTGTGCTTATTAATATCTGTCCTCCTCACTCACGGTATGAGCAGCAATCTCATCTTTCTTTGCTCATTCGCCATTGTATCCTCAGCGCCTAGCACAGGGCCTGGCACATGGCAGATGTCCAGTAAATACTTGCAGGCTAACTGAACAGGTGGAAATGATGCGGGCCTGGAACGAGATGAGAGTGGTGTAGGGATTCATAATCCTACAGCTACTGAAAGGAAGAATGGACAGGTTATATTAGCAAAAGGGTAGAAGGGATGAAGAAGACAGAAGTCTCAGAGAACTCAAGCATGTTACTTTGGAGCTACTTGTAGAACAGTGGTGATATTCAAAGACGTGGGAAAATTGGGACGACAGCCTCACTTGGAAGAAAAACACCCAGTTCAGGCTTGGATAAGTGGAATTTGGAATGATGGTGGAACATCCAAGTGAAAATGGTGTGTAATAAAATTCAAAGCTGAGTCATAATTTTTCTCCAGTTCAAATCACCCCAAATGAAATCATGCATATTTACCGCTGGGAAACTGGCATTTTGAATGCATTTACCTAGGAAAGATAATACCTATGATGTACAAATAATTATGGCGGCAGACAATCTACTAACTCATTTCACTGTCTTAGAATTACTTTTAATTTGCATATGTAGAAATTCTGAAATGTGTGGGGGATATTTTTTGGAACTTTGTGGTCATTCACAAGCAGAATGAGTGACAATCAGAAACCTGCAACTAACTGTATAGATGAGTTGACAAAAGTACACACATCAATAAAAACTCAGTTATATAAGAAGTACTTTTTTGCTTAATTGTACAACACTGTTTCAGTGATCTGAGATTCGTATTCTGTTAAGCTATATCAAGACACCAGTATATTTCAGCCACACAATATTTATTTCAAGCTTTCTGCCTTCAGGTTTGTCCACAACTACAAAACAAGTAAAAGGAGAGTTGTCAGAACCTTGGTTTCCATTTTTGCAGCTGGCTTTACCACAGCCGATGGGGCTTAGCAAACCCGTTAAAGAGTCACTTACATGACATTTCAGGAGTGTGGCATCCCATGAATGCCCAAATTTTGAGAGAAGAGTTCACAATTCCTATTCTTTTACAAATGATTAATCATTGAGCCACATCTAATTTTTAGGAAAATAATAAAACTCTAAATGCCACAAAAGCCTGAATTATCTTCTTTGATGCAGCATTCAAACTGCACTGTCAGAGAAATCCATAATAAGTAATGGGAAACTTTTTTAGAACACAGGACAGGAGTCAGGCATGATGTTTTTATCTAGGAAGGACTGAGCTATAGATGTTAATTGTTGTTAACACTTCCGGTAAGCATCTCAAAAAGAAGCAGAAGATGTAAAAAAAGAAAACCAAATGAGTTGAACAAAATTGCCAAGCAGGCAGCATTGTAAGTACCAGATATGTCTTAGGAAATAATGCAACTTTCATTTTAGTCGAAAGCCTGGATTTGCTTTTCTTTAAGTTTATATGATTTTTATTTTTTCCAGTATAGTTGATTTAGAGTGTTCTGTTAATTTCTACCATACAGCAAAATGACCCAGTCATACACATATATATATTCTTTTTCTCACATTATCTTTCATCATGTTCCATCCCAAGTGACTACATATAGTTCCCTGTGTTATACAGCAGGATCTCATTGCTTAGCCACTCCAAATGCAATAGTTTGCATCTAATCTTTCCAATGAAAGGTTTATTCCCAGAGAGATGACTGTCTCAGGTATTTCCTCTAAACTCTTTATTGATAAAGACTCAAATGGTTCTTTAAATCACAGAATTTTAGAACTGTCTTGGAGATTGTATTCAATCTCCTCGTTTAGAGATTAAGTCCAGAGAGGTGCAATGTTGAGAAGATGAGATTTCCCCAGGTGAAATATGCAGAGAAGAAATAAGACAGTGTGTGCTAGTGCTTCAATTATCTGATATCTGTAAGTGTATACCCTCAAATTACACAGAACCACCACAAACCCCTGAGAAAGAAGAGATTCTACCTCAAAGAACCAAGAATTGCCAAACTTAGATAATAAAAGCCAAGTTCTGCAAATGCTGAACTGCTCGAGAGAAAGCAATAACCCAAAATAGTGAGACATATTAGATCCTAGAAGAGAGCATCATGGTGCTAAACCAAAACATGAAGGTGCCCTTGCAAGCCCGGGCATTGAAACCCAGCTGGGAGTTCCATTTACAGCCTTGCCCTCAAATAACACTCCTTGAATAATCCCTCATACACCAAATACCAGCAATCCAATCAAGGATCTGTAGCTTTTTAATGAGGATCCATAGGAATTAAAGATTCTTTCAAACCCTAAATCTAGTAATTAACTACAATTGCTAACAAGCATGTTCAGTTGATATAGAAAATCATTTGACAAAATCCCACATCAGTTTAAGATAAAAATCTCTTGGCAAGTTAGGAATGGAGGGTATTTATATCAACTTGATAAAGAACATCACCAAGAAACCTATGGGTAACATCAACCATAATGGTAGAAGGCTGAATGCCTTCCCACTAAGACTGGGAACTAGACAAAGATGGCAGCTCTCACCACTCTTATTCAACATAATACTGGAAGTTAGAGGTGCTCCAGTAAGAAAATAAAATGAAATGAAAGGCATTTTAGATTATGTGATTGTCCATGTAGAAAATCCCAAGGATCCTAAAAAAAGAAAAATTCTGGAACTTCAAAGGAAATTCAGGAAGGCTGAGGGACACAAAATTAACACTAAGAAACAAGTTTTTAGATTTAACACCAAAAGTATGTGCTATAACAAGAAAAATTTATAAATTAAACTTCATCAAAACTAAAAGTTTTGCTCTGTGAAATACCATGTGAAAAGGATAAAAGAGTGATCTACAGGGAGTTTCCATCATGGCTCAGGGGTAATGAATCCAACTAGTATCCATGAGGATGTGGCTTCTATCCCTGGTCTGGGTCAGTGGTTTAAGGATCCTGTGTTGCTGTGGCTGTGGTGTAGGTTGGAAGCTGCACCTCTGAATTGACCCCTAGCCTGGGAACTTCCATATGTTGCAGATGTAGCGCTAAAAAGCCAAAAAAAAAAAAAAATTAGAGAGAGTGGATCTACAGAATAGGAGAAAATATTTGCAAAACATATATCCAACAAAGGCCTAGAATATACTTTTTTGCTATTTTGGGGTCACACCCACGACATATGGAAGTTCCCAGGCTAGGGGTCAAATCGGAGCTGGAGCTGCCAGCCTATGCCATAACCACAGCAACACAGGATCCGAGCCACATCCGCAACCTACACCACAGCACATGGCAACGCTGGATCCTTAACCCACTGAGCTAAGCCAGGGATCCACATCCTCACAGATCCTAGTTGGGTTCGTTAGCAGCTGAGCCTTGAAGGGAACTCCTAGAATGTATTTTAAAAACTCTCAAGACTCAACAGTAAAAAAAAAAAGTCCAATTTTTTTTTAAAATGGGCAGTAAATTAGGAGTTTGAGGTTAACATGTACACACTACTATATATAAAATAGGTAAACAACAAAGACCAATTGTATAGCACAGGACTATACTCAATGTCTTATAATAACCTATCATGGAAAATAATCTGAAAAAGTAATATATACATATATATTACTGAATCACTTTGCTGTACACTTGAAACTAACACAACATTGTAAATTAACTATACTTCAATTTAAAAAAAATTAAAAAGGGGCAAAAGACATGAATACGCAGTTCACTGAAGAAGTTATACAGATGGCAAATAATCACAGGAAAAGATGTTCAATATTATTAGGCATCAAGGAAATGCAAAATAAAACCACAATGAAATATCACTACACACTTATCAGAATGGCTAAAATTAAAAAAAAATTGAAAACACCAATGCTGGCAAGGATGCGAAGAAACTACACCACTCATACATTGCTGGTAGGAATATAATATAGTAAGCCACTTCGGAAAACAGTGTGACAGTTTTATATAAAATTAAATTTGCAACTACTATAAGACCAGCAGTTACTTTCTTGGGTATTTATCCCAGAGAAATGGAAACTTACACTCACAGAAACCTGTACACGAATGTTCATAGCAGGGTTTTTTTGGTAATGGCCAAAAATTAGAATCAGCCCAGATGATATATTTATTTATTTATTTTTGTCTTTTTGTCTTTTTAGGGCCACACCCAGGCATATGGAGGTTCCCAGGCGAGGGGTCAAATGGGAACTATAGCTGCTGGCCTACACCACAGTCACAGCAATGCAGGATCCGAGCCATGTCTGCAACCTACACCACAGCTCACGGCAACGCTGGATCCTTAACCCACTGAGCGAGGCCAGGGATGGAACCCATGTCCTCATAGATTCTAGTCTGGTTCATTAACCACTGAGCCACAACCGAACTCCCCAGATGCCTTTTAACAGGTGACTGGATAAATTGATACATCCACACCAAGGAATCTTACTTGGCAAGGGAGAGAAACAAACATAGACACAACAACCTGATAACTCTCCCAAGACTGATGCTAAGTGAAAAAAGCTGATCCTAAAAGGTTACATATTATACTATTCCACTTATTAACGTTTTTGAAATGACAACATTTTAGAAACAGAGGACAGAATAGTCGTAGTTGTCAAGGGCTAAGGATACAGAAAGCAGAGGTGGAGGGAGGGTGGCGGGTGTGTTTATAAAAGGGCAACAAAATCCATTGCAGTGTTGAAACCATTCAGGGTCTTGACTGTGGTGGTGGCCATGCAAAACTACACAGGTGATAAAATTGTACAGAACTTAAGACACACACACTCAAATGAGTACAGATGAAACTAGAGAAATCTGAATAAGAGAAATCTGTATCCATATCGATATTCTGGTTGTTATACTGTCACTTTGAAAAACACTACAGCTGGAGGAAACTCGGAAGTATACAAGGGATCTCCAGCTGTGTGTGAATCTACAATTATCTCAATAAAAATTCAATTAAAAAAAGCAAATGCAGGAGTTCCCACTGTGGTGCTACAGGTTAAGGATCTGGTGTTGTCTCTATGGTGGCATGGGCTCGATCCCTGGCCCAGGAACTTCCATATGCCATAGGTGTGGCCATCAAAAAAAAAAAAAGCAAGGCAAAACATTCTCTGATATCAGCCTTACAAATGTTTTCTCAGGTCAGTCTCCCAAAGCAACAGAAATAAAAGCAAAAATAAACCAATGGGACCTAATCAAACTGACAAGCTTTTTGCACAGCAAAGGAAACCATAAAAAAAAAAAAAAACCGGGAGTTCCCGTCGTGGCGCAGTGGTTAACGAATCCGACTAGGAACCATGAGGTTGCAGGTTCGGTCCCTGCCCTTGCTCAGTGGGTTAAGGGTCCGGCGTTGCCGTGAGCTGTGGTGTAGGTCGCAGACGCGGCTCGGATCCCGCGTTGCTGTGGCTCTGGCGTAGGCCGGTGGCTACAGCTCCGATTCGACCCCTAGCCTGGGAACCTCCATATATGCTGTGGGAGCGGCCCAAGAAATAGCAACAACAACAACAAAAAAAAAAGACAAAAAAAAAACCCCAAAAAGACAATTTATACAATGGGAGAAAATATCTGAAATGATGCAACTGACAAGGGCTTAATCTGTAAAATATACAAACAACTTATACAACTCAACGGCAAAAAAGCCAACAGCCCATTTGAAAAATGGGCAAAAGACCTGAATAGACATTTTTCCAAGGAAGATATACAGATGGCCAACAAGCACATGAAACAATGCTCAACATCCCTGATTATTAGAGAATGCAAATCAAAACTACTATGAGGTACCACCTCACACCAGTCAGAGTGGCCATCATTAATAAGTCCACAAATAACAAAGGTAGAGAGGGTGTAGAGAAAAGGGAACCCTCCTGCACTGTTGGTAGGAATGTCAATTGGTACAACCACTATGGAAACCAGTATGGAGGTACCTTAGAAAACTATACATAGAACTACCATATGATCCAGCAACCCCACTCTTGGGCATATATCTGGACAAAACTTTCCTTGAAAAAGACACATGCACCCACATGTTCATTGCAGCACTATTCACAATAGCCAAGACATGGAAACAACCCAAATATCCATCAACAGATGATTGGATCAGGAAGATGTGGTATGTATACACAATGGAATACTACTCAGCCATAAAAAAGAACGAGGTAATGCCATTTGCAGCAACATGGATGGAACCAGAGACTCTCATCCTGAGTGAAATGAGCCAGAAAGACAAAGACAAATACCATATGATATCACTTATATCTTGAATCTAATATAAGGCACAAATGAACCTTTCCACAGAAAAGAAAATCATGGACATGGAGAACAGACTTGTGGTTGCCAAGAGGGAGGGGGAGGGAGTGGAAGGCATTGGGAATTTGGGGTTAATAGATGCGAACTATTGCCTTTGGAATGGATAAGCAATGGGATCCTGCTGTATAGCCCTGAGAACTATGTCTGGTCACTTGTGATGGAGCATGATAATGTGAGAAAAAAGAATGTATACATTTATGTGTGATTGGATCACCTTGCTGTGAAGTAGAAAATTGACAGAAGAACACTGTAAATCAGCTATAATGGAAAAAATAAAAATCATTATAAAAAAAAAAAAAAACAGGAGTTCCTTTGTGGCTCAAAGATAACGAACCCAACTAGGATCCATGAGGATGTGGGTAAGATCCCTGGCCTCGCTTAGTGGGTTAAGGATCCAGCGTTGCCATGAGCTGTGGTATAGGTCACAGACACGACTCAGATCTGGGTTTGCTGTGGCTGTGGTATAGGCCGTCAGCTGTAGCTCCGATTCAACCCCTAGCCTGGGAACCTCCATATGCTGCGGGTATGACTCTAAAAAGCAAACAAACAAACAAAAAAAGCAAATGTAAAGCCCACACTGTGCAGGTAGTTGAAGGATAAGTGACTGTCCATTTGTACTGGAGGAAGCACTGGAGCGATGCCGTCTGGCTTCCATCTTCGAAGGGCTTTACAAATGTGTTTTGTCACATTCATTCTGTTGCCATTTGTGAACAAGTGATCACTTGCACAAATGATTTGCATGAGTTTGCTGTCTCTGTATTTTAAAGTGGGGATAATCCATGCTAATTCATGGGGGCCTATGGGCTTAATTGCCATTTGCTCCTTCACTTTAGACAAAATTGTATTATTGTAATCATTGGGAGCTGGAGAACAGAGGTATAGAGTAGCTGAATATGTATGAGGCATTTTGTTGCAGATGTACCTGCCAACAGAATATTAAGTAGAACATTTGCTAAGGCACCAAATTCTGCTTGTGATTTGGGTATATCACCTTATATTAACGCTTTGCGTTTTTCTAGCCCACATTTTGCATCTGGTTTTTCTTTCCATCACGACCTATGGAAATATAATTCAGAGCGTGTTTATTAGATTTGTGAGAGATAATGGTGACCAGAAACTGCCACAGGCACATCTGTCTGTGGGGCAGGGAAAATGTGAAATGAACACCTTTAAGAGGATGAGGAAAAAAAATTATTTTCAAAATGGTGTCTGTGTTCAGTTTCCAGGCAAGGACGTGAAAAATGAATCCTGTGACGGGGAGAGGGACAGGCTAGAGCATCCACCTCCGAATCCATAGGCGAAGGTTACCCTGTGCAGGAGAATACAAATAAGGAGGTTTGAACCGACTACAAACAGCTCTTGCTTATCTTCCATGATGAAAAATGAGGATAGAGCAGAGACTTGATGTACAGGGGCAAAACCAAATTGCCTTTTAGCTAGACGAGCCCATTGTGATGACACCTTTCCTATCAGAGCTGATAACTGGAGAGAGGGCTTAATATCGGGCGGAAAAAGGCCTTAGAAAGTATGCAAACTGTATAATCAATCTCTGCATATTTTAAGAATAGTTAGCTCATAAAGGAATTCAAAGCAGCTGGAGCATTCGATCAATTAATAAATCTCAGCAAATCGATAGCTCCACACATACAGGGACCCTATGCCTTGATACAGAGTAGATTTCGCAGGATGGACTCAAGTCATGTTACTTCATTCTTTTCTAAGAAGGGATTTCTCAAGTGCACGAAAAGTGGTTTAATATGCATACCTTTAGGAAAATGCCTCATCTGCAGACATTCCCAAGTCAGAACAAATCCTTTGTTGAATCATGTGTCTGAGCTGGGATTAGAAAATTATACTCAACATATCTGGAGAGGAATTTTAGCTTGTGATCAGTCCCTAATCGTCACTTCAAGAAATTCCTGTCACCATCCTCCAGTATTGTCACTGCAGCTATGGCGTAGGTCACAGCTGCAGCCCGGATTCAATTCCTGACCCATGAACTTGCACATGCTGTGGGTGCAGCAAAATAAAACATTCCTGTCACCATCCATTCCTTTTAAAAATACATTAGATGTTGTCACAGCTAAAACCTGGAAACAACTTAAAAATCCTTCAAAGGTAGCTCAGTGAATAAATTATAGCATATCCCTGTTCTATCATACGAATCAGCACCCACCCCATGGAAAATAATCAGATACCTCTATATTTTCTGATGTGGAAATATCTCCAAATATGTTATTAAATGTAAAAAAAAAGGTACAGAGGACTATGCTTATGATGATAATCTTCACTGTAAAAAAGAAAAACGAAAAATATTTACATGTAAACTCAAGTTTTAAATTGTTTCTGCGAGGATATATTTAAAAATTGTTAACAATCATTACTTTTACGGAAAAACACTTGGGATAAGGGATTGAAGAGAAAGGAGACTTTAATTTATAGCTTTCTGCATTGTTTGAATTTTAACTATACTTGTCTATTAGTTTTATTTTAAAAAATAAATTCATTTTAAGAATTATTAATAAAATATCAAAAACGGTAAATCAATTTAAATTGTGAAAGCTTATATCCTTTTCTCCTGAAATTGTCCTTTTAATAAGGTGTCCTATGAAATTACAAGCCCACTTATACCAACATTTATGTACAAGAAAATTCCTTGCAGCATTATTTGTAACAGCAAAACTTTGGGAGCCATTTAAATGCCCATCAATGGTGAACTAGTTAAATTACAATATATCTAGGGAGTTCCCAAATGGCCTCGTGGTGATGGATTCAGCATCGTCACTGCTGTGGCTCAGGTTCGATCCCAGGCCTGGGAATTTCTGCATGTCGTGGGCACAGCCAAAAAAAAATTATAGTACATCTACACAATGGATGTATATATAGCCCTAAAAATAGATAAGGTGAATATAAATGTACTAATGTATCCATGATAATATTAAGTTAAAATAAATCAAATTGCAGAACAATATGCACATATTAGTTTCGTTTTTTTAAACTGTGCACATCCATACACACTCATGCTTTTTTTTTTTTTTTTTTTTTTTTTTACTGCTGCACCTTTGGCACATGGAAGTTCCCAGACCAAGGGTAGAATCAGAGCTGCAGGTGCCGGCCTACACCGCAGCCACAGCAACACCGGATCCAAGCCGCATTTGCGACCTATGCCTGAGCTTGTAGCAACGCTAGATATTAACCCAGTGAGCAAGGCCAGGGATCAAGCCTGCATCCTCATAGACACTATGTTGAGTTCTTAACCTGCCAAGCCAGGGCAGGAACTCCAATTTTTTTGGTTTTTTAAAAACTATACACACCCATACACACTCACACATGTATACACACACTTATCATAGATCCATAGGAAAAAATTATAAAAAAATTAGACACCTCTGTAAAGAGTATGCAGGGTAGATTCTACTTTATACTTCATGTACTTTTGTATTATTTATTTTACAACCATATTGTTGCATTTGTAATTTTTAAAATTAAGAAAAAATGCTTAAAAGCCACTCCAAAACTAAATTACTAGTGACTAGCACCTTTGCTGTTACTGTTATTTATCACTGTGCTGTTTAAATATTCCTGAGACATCTCCAACTACAGCGAATACTTGTTTATTAAACCCAGGTAGCGTTCATGGTTTTCGGCAAATGTTCCCCCAAAGCCTTGTTCTCATGAATATATAAATATATACATATATAATTTATGTGTAAATAGATTTATTGAGATTTGTAACCTAGCAATGGGCTCATTAAAATTTATTTTGAAAGGTCATAATCCTTCTATGGATCATAAATACCAATTTATTAGGCAAAAGCTGAAGCTAGGCATGTTATAACCACTCCTATTTATTCAGATAATTGCCCTCTTTTTCCCAGATGTCAGATGGCAAGAGGGCGGTAGAAGAAATTCTATGGTGTTACAGTCCCTTCAATGGTGGGCAGGCAGCGGCTGTAGCTGGTAGCCTGATTTCCCCAGGTGGGTTATCAGCACCAGCAGTTTCCTCCGAAGGAAGCTTCTAAGCCAGTAGCTCATAACCTTTTGGGGGCCACAGACTCCTTTGAGGTAGTCCTGCAAGGTGTCGGGGGTGAAAAGAACATGGGCTTTGCAACCAGACAAATCTTTGTTCAAATCCCAGCTTCCATGCTTATTTGATGGGTGACTTTAAGCAATTCATTGAAACTCTCAGAGCCTCTCTTTCTTCATCTATAAAATGCCTGGCACATGACAAAAACTTAGTAAAAGGCAGCAATTGTCAATATTATTTTAGAATAGAATGAAAACTATAAACTGTCCTCAAAGAAAAAATTTCACCTTGCGTTTTTAGAATGCTGCATGCAATTTCAAGGGCTTTGCCCACTCGTCAAGGCCATTCTGGACCTCAGGGCAGGAACTCCTGGCCTAAGGTTTAGAGAGAACATTTGAAGAAACCCGAATAGTAGAAATAATATTTTCTACTCCTTTTACTGATTGTCATTTTAGGTTGTGTTTTCTTTTGCTTGTTTATTATATTGGATATTTGTATATTATGCCCACTTGGGCCTAATCAGACCAAGAAGATAGATTGTACATTTAAAAGTGTACGAAAGAGCAAACTAAGTGAAGGTTGTCTAACACTTGAAGACATCAGTTAGATTTGGCCATTTACCAGCAAAGTGGTAGCAAAGCCCATGGCAATTCACTAGCCAGGTTAGGTTTTCAAAGACCACTGCCAAGCATATGGATTTAATAGAGCCATACTTCCAGTTGCTTAGATCAAAGATAAAGTTACTTTAAAGTGCTTTGAGTGAGCTGTTCAGGCCTAACCTACTAGTCCCCAGCTCTGTTTTGTAATCAGAGCCAACTAGGACAATTCTCTTATTTTTAAGGCTTCAAAAAAGAGAAAAGCCTAATGCCTTCAGGTAAGTAGCTCAAAGGATAACTTTCCTGTTGCTTTGCATTAGTCTGATCTCAAAGAACCACCCCACCCTACTCCACCCTGGGATGTGCTTCTGCAGTTAACTCATACAGCATACAGACTCCTGGCGACAATGGATCACCGTGGTCTGTAAGAGCCCTATTAAGCGTAGGTGGAGCCCCACTCCCTCACTGCCCCTTCCCAAATCCATAGGAACCATAAATAATGTTCCTCTCAGAATAAGTGAACATTTCAGGAAATGAGAAAAAAAAATCCTGTCTTGATGCCGTTATCACAGACTTTCATCCACGCTTCAGGACTGCTGCTGCTCCTGCCGATGGAGAAGATTGGATTTGAGGGGAGAGTGGGGTTGGCAGAGAAAAACCATCCTATATTTCCTCCTCGAAACTGGAAAGAAGGGGAGAAATACACGCGTACTTCCAAAGACCCTGTCATCCTGCAGGAGATATTCCACTCCCTAACGGTTGTTCCATATCATCATTGCTCTCAAGAGGAAAATGAACTGGCTTATCAATCCCATTCCCCACTAAAGGGAACTGGGGCTCGGGTAAAATGGCTGATTCTTGGGCTGAGTGGGAAAAGTACAAGATGAGCCTGTAACATCTTGTTGTGCTAGAAAGTAAGGAAGTGCTCGAAAAATAATGGGAATGTGTCAAAAGGACTCAAGAGCCAGACTGAAGGACTCCCACTGGCCAAATCTTGGCCAGTTTGAGCACGGAAATAAAAGATAGCAACAGATTGTAACCCATTAAATAAAATAAGAATCCATGAGTTCATGCTGATGTAAACACATAACTGAAGGAAAAAATAAATGTGGAAGAAGAGAACACTCTGCCTTGCAACAGAATACTAACTAATAAATGCAGAAAAATGATGGAGTTTTAAAAATCATTATTTTGCAGTCGTCATAATAATAAGTGACTGAGGCAAGAATCATCAAAAGATGTAAAACTACTTGGTGAAATTTGATAAGAACAGGATATTGACATAGACTCCAAATATCTCCCCGGAAATTACTTAATTACAAAAGAAAAAAAATAGTAACTTTGCAGTGGAGAAATCTAGCCATTATCATCAGAAGCAAATGATGAAAGTTATCACCACCAGGAATGAGAGAAATGGGCATCACGAAAGACAAGGAAAGACCAAGGATCTCTTCCAGATTAGAAACTGAAGAGACACCATATGTAAATGCAATGCATGATCTGAATTGGATCCTGAACTAAGTGAAAAAATAACTGTAAGGGAATGATAAACCGTATGGGGAAAATCTAACAGTCACTGAAGCTGAGGAAAGAATACATAGAAATTTGGAGTTCCCAGTGACGCAGTGGAAAGGAATCCAACTAGGAACCATGACGTTGCAGGTTCAATCCCTGGCCTCGATCAGTGGGTTAAGGATCCGGCGTTGCCGTGAGCTGTGGTATAGGTCGCAGATGCGGCTCAGATCCCGAGTTGCCGTGGCTGTGGTGTAGGCCGGCAGCTGTAGCTCCGATTCAACCCCGAGCCTGGGAACCGCCATATGCCGCCTGGGTGCAGCCCTAAAAAGCAAAAAAAATTTTACAGATTTTTTTTTTTTTTAAAAAAAGAACACCCAGAAATTCTTTGTCCTAGTCTTGCAATTTTCTGTAAGTTTAAAATCATATCAAAATACAGGACTGAAAAAACGATTTGATCCATATTAAAAAATAGACAACAAAACTTTGGCAATCTTGGGCCTGTCTGAGGAAGACTGAGCCTGGGCCTAGGAGTGGGTATTTGGAGTAACGAGCTGGAGGGACTGCTTTACCGCTACCCTGGCTAAGAAGGACTATTCCTAAGTTACTCACAGCAGCGCAGTCTCAAGTCAACAGTTGGAAGGATCTCCTTGACAATTCAAACATCTTCTTCCCAACTAACCACGATGCCGCTCAAACACTTCATAAACTCTTCAGTTCAAAGGATGTGGTCGCAGAGTTGAAAGTAATACAGGCTGCTGGTGAATCTGGGAACCATGCCTTTAACCTGGTGGTCCCTCTTCGTGAGAAAATGTTCTAGAACCAGAGTCCCATTAGGTGCCAGTATCCTTTCTATATTCAGGAAAAGCTCTAATCTGCCCTTCACACCATCCCATAGCAAGCACATCGGGTGCCACTGAAATGGAGTCAGGTGGTAACAGATGTACAGGTCTTGACCAAGTTGAACGCTATTAGCTGCTGATGGTCTCCTGCAAGTCCAAGTTCTATGTCCTCTCTGCCCAGGAAGGTGTTACTAGGAATATAGGAGGCCACCCAATCACCTGATTTGTCACCCACAAATACCAGGTCAAGGCACACTGTGGATCGACTGAGTTAAGGAATGCCATTGGTCAGGCTCACATACGTGTCAGCTCTTCTGTAAAAATCCAGTTATCAAAAAAAAATCAATTTTATTATCTTCTTTAGCCATTCAGTCAAATCCAGATTATACAACACTATTATGAGTTAATACTGGTGCAAATAAACCAAATTACTAGATATACAAAAATCATCTCTTTTTGACATTGGCATGACTTTTTTGGCAGAAGAACTTCTTCCTAATTATATTTTGCCTGGGCTAATGAGAAAAGTTAGATTAGTGTTCCCAGAGCACCTGCCACCTGAATATTTTGGGGAGGCAGTCACTAACACGTGGCGAGTGCAGAAGAAGAAGCCAAGGAAAAGGCAGCTGAAAATTTCCTTCACATAATCCTCACTCATCTCATTAAAGGATGGCTCTTCCCATCTACCTAACTGCCTTATTGTATTCACGGTACAACAGCAATTTATTTCTCCAACGCCTTTTCCTGAGCCAAATTACCTGATTTCTTTGGTCTCTGGAGACTGCGTCTCACCGAGGCACTGACAGGGCCTGAAGGATGGGTGACACTGAAGCGGTAGGGCTCAATGTCCCCCCACCCCCGAGTGTATCCGGATCCCTTCCTGCCATATCCTCACCAAGGAGGCTGTGGCAGCTTTAAGGCTCCAGATGGTCCTGGACCTGGTTACCATTGGCTCTGCAGTCAGACAACCTGGGTTGGGAGCCCAGCTCTGACGCTCACCAGGTGGGTAACTTTGAGCGAGTAACCTAACCCCCTGTTGCCTCAACATTAGCTTCAGAAAAATTGGAATTCGGGGCCACAGTGTTGTATGTATGCACACTTCAGGGCCACCACTCTAGTCTATGCCAAATAATAGCCCCCAGGAGTTGCCGTTGTGGCTCAGTGGGTTAAGGACCCGACATAGAGTCCATGAGGATGCGGGTTCAATCCCTAGCCTCACTTAGTGGGTTACAGGTCTGGCACTGCCACAAGCTACAGCATAGTTCACAGATGTGGCTCGGATCTGGCGTTGCTGTGGCTGTGGTGTCGGCCGGCAGCTGCAGCTCTGATTCAACCCCTAGCCTGGGAACCTCTATATGCCGTGGGTGCGGCCCTAAAAAGACAAGAAAATAAATAAATAAGTAATAGCCCCTACCTATTGCTTTACAATGTTATTTGAAGATTGAGGTGCTGTATGTTCTCAAACATTGCTGAAGAATGGGTCCTTTGGTAGTCTTTTGACAGGCCATTTAGCAATATCTACGAAAATTGAAACTGACTATGGCCTTTGTTTCATAGCAGCTATCACTGTGTCATGACAACTACCACCATTACACGCCTCACAACCCAGGCCACTAGGCTTCAGTGACTGAGGATTTCCAACCATCAACCTAACTCCAGTCCCAGCAGAGCCCAAGACAAACCAAAAAGAGCTTTATGGCAGACTGAAACACCAGTCTTTCTCTGAATTAGGGGTGTGATGTTGGGGCAGCCGCTCTAAAACTGACAGCCAGAAGAGCACAGTTCGAAGGCTGACGGGAAATGACAGCTTCCCTGCTTCTGGGAGGTATCCCCAGATGAAAGCTTCTAGATATGTCCTAGCCCTGCAGTATTCTCTCCTTCCTTTCTGCCACTGAACATCCTCCAAAAGCAAACAAATGCATGTCTGCTCTTGCCAGCGCGTGTGCACGCACACGCACATCCATGGGTTGGAATGCATCGCTTCCACCTGCCAGGGAGCTATTTCTGAACTGTTCGTGGTGGATGAGCAAGTGCCCATTTCTGTCCTTGGCTCATGTGATTATACTATCTTATCGTCTTTCATGTGGCTAATATAAATCAAGAGTTAATCCTGCAAGGCAATATTGCTATGAAACCCAAGTCTCAGTTATGGTTGGTTAACACTGCTTTTCGGTTCAGCCCTCCAAAATGACGTCAAATACAACACTTAAGAATGGGTTCTACAGTGAGCATAAACCTCCAGGGCTTATTTGTCCCTTTAAAAACAATGTATCATGGAGTTCCCATCGTGGATCAGTGGTTAACAAATCCGACTAGGAACCATGAGGTTGTGGGTTCAATCCCTGGCCTCTCTCAGTGGGTTAAGGATCCAGCGTTGCTGTGAGCTGTGGTATAGGTCGCAGACGCAGCTCGGATCCTGCGTTGCTGTGGCTCTGGCGTAGGCGGGCAGCTGTAGCTCCGTTTTGACCCTTAGCCTGGGAACCTCTATATGCTGTGGGTGCAGCCCTAAAAAGACAAAAAAAAAAAAATGTGTCATAATCTCACTCGGTCTACAAGGGCCTCTGCTTGATGCAATGTGCTAATATAACACCAGTTGCCAAAGACATGAACAAGCAACTTACTAAATCAGAAATGTAAAAATATGGCTTTTCATTATTTTTAAAACCCAAGTTAGAACAACCATAAGATACCCTTTTTTGCCCTTTAGAATAACACTCATACTGAGAATATCTAGCATCAAAAGCCTATGGAGAAACAAGTCACTTTAAAACACTGCTGGGAGGAGGACCAATTAGTGCAGTCTCTTTCTCTATATTTTGAAGGGCAATTTGCCAATATCTATGAAAATTTTAATGGTGTATATGATTTTGACCCAGCAATCCAATTACCATCAATTTATTTGAGACTAATGTACACATGTACAAAGCTATAAGTACAAGGATATTTATTGCAGCATTGTTTGTAATTGAGAAAAATAGGAAAATCTGTATGTCTATCAAGAAGTGATTGTCACCTCTATACAGTGGAATAATAAAACAAACAAGGTAGATCTCTCTTATATAGTCATGAAGAGATTTCCAAGACTTAATATTATGTGAAATGGGAGTTACATAAGTACAGATATAGTATTATCCTAATTTAAAGAATGAGAGAAAAAGATGTGTGCTGACATACACTAGAAAAAAAATCTGAAAGAATGCACACCAAATGAGTATCTTTATATTTGAGATTTAGGGAAATTTTTACTTTCTGTGATATATTTCAGTAATATTTGCATTTTTTATAAATAATGTTACATTTATAATCAGAAAAATAAAGACGGATGGATGACGGAGAAAGAAAGAAGGAAGGAAGGAAGGGAAGAAAGGAAGAGAGAGAAAGAAAGAGAAAGAAAGCACTTGTGGCCACACTAGAGGCTCTGCAGGCAAATTCTGCTTATATCGGAGCAAAAGTATGGTATAGTGGAACCCAAAAAGCCAGACTTAAATCCCAGTTCTGACCCTTCCTAGCTGTGCGAGCATGGGAAACGAATGAATGTGAGAGCTTTTTGGACAGTGTCTGGCACATAGTGAGCACTACGTGAATGGTAAACAAATTCAAACTCACATCTCCTCTCTGCGCCTCGTTCCTTCATGGTAAGATGGGAGTAATAATTACCTACCCCTCAGGGACATCACGAAAGCTGATGCAGCAACTAACAAGCTGATGCAATAACTAACGTATAATTCACACGTGCAAGAGAGTTTATAAACTGCGAAGCCGCCTATAAAATGTCAGCTGCCATGTTTGCCACTGTCCTTATGAGAGGCCTCTTTCTTCTCCCACAACCTCTTTCACGCCCTTACACTTGCAAGCACATCTGCGTCGAGCCCAGCTGCAGCCTCCAGGCCCCCAGCGGGGCTCGGAGGAGTCCGGGCTGGGATGAGGCGGGACGGGAGCTTTGCCCTTCTGTTTGGCCAGGCAAGCAGCATTCTCTGCCGGGCCTCTCCAGGGTCTGCTTCAAAGGCCACTTGTGTCTTTGCATATGATTTAACTATCCATTGCAGATGTCTGCTTGGACACTGCCATCTGTTCCCTGGCAATTGTCAAGTTCAAATGGCATGATTGCTCCCCTGAAGCGTGTTCTCTCTTGATTTGACTCCTCTGCGTCTCTTTGCCTCTATCCTCTGTTTCCTTTTACTTTAAATTACATTTGTTGCCTTCTCCACTTCCTAAAAAAGAGGTGTTTTTTTTTCTATTATAAAAGTGATATTGTACGTGCTTTTTAAAAGAAAAAAGGGAAAGTATTAGAAAGTAAAAAGATGAGAATGTCAGCCAGAGTCCCACCACCCAGAGACAATCACCACTAACATTTTAGAACATTTCCTTTGCTTTTTTTGTCATTGTTATTGTCCTGTGCATGGGTTTTGTTTTTTTCTATGTGGCTGAGATCATATTGTATGAAAAATGTGGTACCCTGCTTTTCTCACTTAACATTATGACATAAATGTTTTCCATGTTAGGAGAACCTTGTCATAAACCTCATTTAAATGGCTATGTCACAGTCCCCAGGAGTGCCAGGCACCACTGTATCCGTATTGATAAAAACCCCTAACATAAAATCCACCGTTTCAGTCATGATCAAGTGGACAATTCAGTGGCATTGAATACGTTCCCAATGGTGTACAACCGTCACCATGACCTAGCCCAAAACATTTTCATCACCTTCAAGGAAAGCCTGTACCCGGTAAGGTGCCACTCCCCATCTGCCCCTCCCCTCAGCCCCTGACAACTTTTAACCTGCTTTTTGTCTCTCTGGATTCGCCTATTCTAGACATTTCAGATATATGAAATCATACAACAATATGTGGCTTTTGAGGTCTGGCTTGTTTCGCTTAGCATCATGTCTTAAAGGTTCGTCCATGTTGTAGCATGTATCAGTACTTTAATCCTTTATATGGCTGAATAATATTCCATTGTATGAATATACCACATTTTTTAAATTAATTCATCTCTTAACGGATGTTTGGGTTGTTTCTACTTTTGGCTAGTATGAACAGTGCTGCTATGAATAGTCATGCCATTCATTTCTTTTGAACACATTTCCTTTTCTTTTGTGTATATCCGTAGGAGTGAGTCACATAGTAATTCCATGTTTAACTTACTGTGTTATAGCCAAACTATTTTCCGCAGTGACTGCTCCATTTTACACTCCCACCAGCAACTTTTCTACCTCCTTGCCAACACTTGTTGTTTTCATTTTGTCTTTTGCCTTTTTTAGGGCCGCACCCATGGCATATGGAGGTTCCCAGGCTAGGGGTCGAATTGGAGCTGCAGCTGCCAGTCTACGCCACAGCCACAGCAACACAGGATCCGAGCTGTGTCTGCAACCTACACCACAGCTCACGGAAATGCCTGGATCCTTAACCCACTGAGTGAGGCCAGAGATCGAACCTGCAACCTCATGGTTCCTAGTCAGATTCGTTTCTGCTGTGCCACAACAGGAACTCCAACACTTGTTGTTTTCTAATTTTCTTCCTTTTGTCTATTTTTTAGGGCTGCACCATGGCATATGGAAGTTCCCAGGCCAGAGATCTAATCAGAGCTGTAGCCGCTGGCCCATGCCCCAGCTACAGCAATTTCAGAGCTGAGCTGAATCTGTGACCTACACCACAGCTCATGGCAACACTGAGTGAGGCCAGGGATCGAACCTCTATCCTCATGGATACTAGTTGGGTTCATCACTGCTGAGCCATGATGGGAACACCGTTTTCTGTTTTGTTGTGTTTTTTTTTTTATTATTAGCATTATAACCATCCTAGAGGGAGTGAGTGGCATCTCACTGTGGTTTTGACTTACATTTCCATAATGACTAATGACATTGAACATCTTTTCATGTGTTTATTGGCCATTTGCATATATACTTCAGAGAAAACTGGGTTGTCTTTTTGTTGCTGAGCTGTATTATTTATATATTGTTAAATCCAAGGTGATGGAGATTTATCTCTATGCTTTCTTCTAGGAGTTTTATAGTTGTAGTTTTTTTTTGTTTTTTGTTTTTGTTTTGTTTTTTTTTGTCTTTTTAGGGCAACACCTGTGGCCTATGGAGGTTCCCAGGCTAGGGGTCAAATCAGAGCTGTAGCCACCGGCCTACACCAGAGCCAGAGCAATGCCAGATCCAAGCTGCATCTGTAAACTACACCACAGCTCACGGCAATGCCGAATCCTTAACCCAATGAGCGAAGTCAGGGATAGAACCAGCATCCTCATGGATACTAGTGGGGTTCATTCCCCCTGGGCCATGACTGGAACTTCTGGAGTCTCAATTCTGTTTCATGAATCTATGTCTATTCTTATGTCAATAACGCACTGTTTTGATTATTGTAGGTTTGTAGTAAGTTTTGGAATAGGGATGTGTTACTCCCCCAACCTTGTTCTTTTCCAGTTTTGTTTTGGCTATTCAGTGTTTCTTGCAATTCCATATGAATTGGAGGATTGGCTTCTCCATATTTGTAAAAAAGACCACTGGGATTTTGATAGAGTTTGCAGTGAAATCTGTAAATCTCTTTGGAATATACTGCCATCTTAATATTAAATCTGTAAAAATGGGATATTTTCCATTTATTTAAGTCTTCTTTAATTTCTTTCAGCAATGTTTGTGGTTTGAGTGTAGTTGTCTTTCACCAACTTGGTTAAATTTGTTTCTAGGTACTTTATTCTTTTAGATAGTATTGTAAATGAAGTTGATTTATCAATTTCATTTCAGATTGTTTATTGTTAGTGCATAGAAATATCACTAATTTTTGTGTGTTGATCTTATGTCTTGCAACCTTGCTGAATTTGTTAACCTAAATATCTTTTTGAAAAATTATTTAGGTTGTTCTTGGGAGTTCCCATCAGCGGTTAACGAATCTGACTAGTGACCATGAGGTTGTGGGTTCCATCCCAGGCCTCGCTCAGTGGGTTGAGAATCTGGTGTTGCTGTGAGCTGTGGTGTAGTTTACAGATGCAGCTTGGATCTGGCATTGCTCTGGCTCTGGTGTAGGCCGGTGGCTACAGCTCTGATACAACCCCTAGCCTGGGAAGCTCCATATGCCACAGGTGAGGCCCTAAAAAGAAAAAAAAAATTATTTATGTTGTTCTTTACATAAAATCATATTATCTGTGAATAGAGATAGTTTTACTTTTTCTATCCAGTTTGGATGTCTTTTATTTCTTTTTCTTGCCCAATGGCTCTGGCTAGAACTTTCAGCATAGTATTGAATAGAAGTGATGAAAGTAGGCATTCTGGTCTTGTTCCTGATCTTAGTGGGAAGCTTTCAGTTTTTCACCATCAAGTATGATGTTCACTATGGGGTTTCCATAGATGCCCTTTACAGTTGAGGAAGTTCCCTTCCATTTCTAGTTGGTTGAGTGCTTTTATCATGAAAGGGTATTGGGTTTTGTCAAATGCTTTTTCTGCATCAATTAAGAGAATAATGTGGGTTTTTTTTTTACTTTCAATCTATTAATGTAGTATATTACATTGATAGGCCAATTTTTGTATGTTGAACCACCTTTGCATTCCTGATATAAAGTCCATTTGGTCAGAGTAGATAATTCTCTCAGTATGCTGCTGGATTTAGTCTGCTAGTATTCTGTTAAAATTTTTTGCATCTAGATTCATCTGGGATATTGGTCTGTAGTTTTCTTTCCTCATGATATCTTCATCTGCCAGCTACCACTTTTTAACTCTCTAGCAAATTGATATAGCAAAAGATCGTGCCCCAGGTCTTTCTCTGGCAGAACCTGGAGGGAAATAGTACTCTTGCCACAATAGTTACTCAACATGTAATTTAATTTTTTTTCTAAATTCCAAAGCTACTTTGCCTGATGATGCCAAGTTTAAGCAATTTTTAAGCAGAACTGAATTCATTGAGCATTAAATTATGTCAGTTTTCCCCAGAATGCTCCCACTTTTTTATTATTTGATTTTCAGGGCAGTAGTATAACTGGAGTCTTGGCCCCTACTGCCAGTTTCCAGTGCCCAGCATAATAGTTGGCCCATAGTAGGGCCTTTATTGCTATTTACAGAGTATAATGGTTGTGCCCTATATTAGGGCACTAAGTTGGAGGCTGACAGTTGGGCAGACGGAGGGCTGCTCTTGTGCAAAAGCATCAGGGATGTGGATGAAGCCTCTCGCATAGAAGGAGAAATTCTGAACTGCAAACCGAACTTGTGCCTTGCCCTCTGTTTTAGAGAACCTTTGGAAGAGATCAAGAGAGAGTTCCCTGTCCCCATCAGACCCCCAAAGTAATAAATACGTTCATCTTAAAAACCAGTGGAGGGAGTTTCCTGGTGGCCTCACAGGTTAAGGACCTGGCATTGTTGCTGCTATGGCTCAGGTCATGGCTGTGGCCCCAGAACTCCTGCAAGCCTTGGGAATGGCTCCCCAGTTCCTATCGTGGTGCAGTGGAAACGAATCCAACTAGGAACCATGAGGTTGCAGATTCGATCCCTGGCCTCGCTCAGTGGGTTAAGGATCCAGTGCCGCTGTGAGCTGTGGTGTAGGCCGCAGATGTGGCTCAGATCCTGTGTTGCCGTGGCTCTGGCATAGGCCTGCAGCTACAGCTCCAATTAGACCCCTAGCCTGGGAACCTCCATGTGCCGTGGGTGCGGCCCTAAAAAGACAACAACAACAAAAAAGGTTGGTAATAAAAAGTTTAAAACTCTAATAGATAAACAACCTGAATGGGGTTTTTTTTCCCAGCAAAGTCCCTTTATTTTCAGAAGACAGCGTTAATACCCATCAGATACATTCTATACTTGTTTTCCTGTTCCAGGCCTCTCTCCCAGGGTCTGGTGGTTTGCGGGCAGTAATGGTGTTCTGATGCATCGCTTCATCTCTGCCTTTATCTCCAAGTGGCCTTCTCCTCGTGTGCCTGTCTGGATCCAAGTTTCTCCTTTTTATAAGGACCACCAGTCATATTGGATTAGAGGCCCACATTGATCCAGTGTGACTTCATCTTTACTTAACTAATCACATTTGTAATGACCCTATTTCCAAATATGATCACGTTCTGACATGCTGAGGGTTAGGACTTCAACATATGAATTGGGAGAGGGAATATAACCAAATCATAATACTGCATAAGGTTCAAGGTCCAGCCAACCACCAAGCAATACCTCATAAAAGAGGAGTGGGCAGACACTCATTTCCATAGTTTATGAGACTTTAACCTGAGCAAAGGGTTTTCCGGCTCTGACTATCACAAATCCTTGCAAATGAATGTCCAGGAGCACTGAAAAACTTTGTAGATTGGGTCAGGCCAGGTCCATTGCTGTCTGAGTATACATAGTAGATACATGCTTGGCCCCGGGGAGCTCCATTACCCACATCACCATGACCATCATGTGGACAAGCACAGAGACCTGGAAGCACTGCTGTCCACTGCCTATACGTCCCACTGGTCTTGTGAGTAACCACCTAGTCTTTGGATAAACCCTTGTACACTGTCGGTGGGAGTGTAAATTAGTGCAGTCCCTATGGAAAACAGTATAGAGGTTCCTCATAAAACGACCATATAACCCAGTAATTCCACTCCTGGGTATACATCCAGAAAAAAATGAAAACTCTAATTGAAGAGATACATGCACCCAATGTTCATAGCAGCATTATTTATAATCGTCAAGATACGGAAGTGACTTTAAGTGTCCACTAACAGATGAACGGATAAAGAAGATGTGGTACATATGTGCAATGGAATATTACTCAGCCATGAAAAGGAAGGAAATTCTGCCATTTGCAATAATGTGGATAGACCTAGAAAATATTTTTAAAATTTATTTATTTATTTATTTGTCTTTTTAGGGCCATACCTGCGGCATATGAAAGTTCCCAGGCTAGGGGTCGAATTGGAGCTGCGGCTGCCAGCCTACACCACAGCCACAGCAAACCCAGATCTGAGTTGTGTCTGTGACCTATACCACAGCTCACAGCATTGCCAGATCCTTAACCCACGGAGCAAGGCCAAGGATCAAACCCACATCCTCATGTCCGATTCGTTACCACTGAGCCATGATGGGAACTCCCAGAACTAGAGAATACTTTGCTTAGTGAACTAAGTCACAGAAAGACTGATACAATATGATATCATTTATATGTGGAATATAAAAACTAACACAAATGAATGCATACTTACAGATATGGAAAGTAAACTAGTCGTTACCAGCGTGGAAGGAAATGGGGAGGGAAACGTAAGGGTGGGATATTAAGAGGTACAAGCTATTATGTATGAAATAAGCTCCAAGGGTATACCATATAGCACAGGCAATTATAGCCCTTATCTAGTAATTACTTTTTTTCCCTTTTTCAGCCACACCTGTGACATATGGAAATTCCTGGGCCAGGGGTCTAATTGGAGCTGCAGCTGAGGCCTACGCCACAGCCACAGCAACACCAGATCTGAGCCACATCTGCAACCTATGCCATAGCTTACAGCAACACCAGATCTTTAACCCACTGAGCAAGGCCAGGGACCAAACCCACAGCCTCATGGACACTATGTTGGGTTCTTAATCCACCGAGCCACAATGCGAACTCCATCTGGTAAAAACTTTTAATGGAGTATAATCTGTAAAAATACTGAATCACTATTCTATACACCTGTGACTAATATAATACTATAAATCAATGGAACTTCAATAAAATAATTAATTAATAAAATAGATGTTATATTAAACCTGGAACATAACATATGGGGGGAAAATTTCCAACCATCAATGACTAAATTTGCCCTCTACAGATGCTAAAAAAAACACCCCAGTTCTGCCATATAAGAAGCATGCAACTTTGAGCCTTATTTCTGTCACCATTCACCAGTCAGAGTTATCCAACATGTCCCCTCCTCCAGTACCCCTGCTGCTGACCACATACACGGCCTCTGCCAAGAGTTGTTCTTCTTGGAATAGGAGGCAGAGGAACTACCTCCACATAGGAAATGTGACTGTTCCCTCAGATCTTGGGTCCAAGGCCCACGTCTCACCCAACAAAATGGATGTCCTTACTCATAAAGCCAAAAGCACCCTGGAACATTCATGTCCTTGACAGTGATGGTCACTGAGCACCGACTATGTGGCAGGACTTGAGAACCATGATAGAGTGAACGCATGTCCACTCCGGGTCCCTGGCCTTGGTCAGCTCACATTCCAGAGAGAGAAGCAATCACTAAACAAGTAAAGAAAACAATTACAAAATGTGAGTAGCAGTTTCTAAAGGAAATTAACCGGCTGATGAGCTAGATAATGGGAGGGGAAGAGGCAGGGATGAGGGGAATGGGCTAGGATAGTTAAGGAAGGCCTCTCTGAAGAAGAGTCATTTCAGCTTGGTCCCAGGAGGTGAAAAAAAGCTAGGGTTACAAAGACGTGGAGTAAGAGTGACCCAGACATGAACAATAGTATGTGCATATGCCCTGAGGTGGGGCTGGGCTTGCCATGTTCCAGGACTAGGAAGGAAGCCGGTGTGTCTGGAGCAGAGGGGGAGAGAGGAAGCATCATAGGCAGTGAGGCCCATGAGGCAGGGGGAGACCAGATCATGTGGTGCTTCTTAGGGTTTATTGAAGAGTTGGGATTGTAGTCTAATGGTGATGGGGACATGTCGGCAAGTTTTCTGTCAAAGAGGGATGTGATCTGACTTAATACATGAAGGGATGGCTCTGATTGCTGTGCTGAGAAGACTATCAGAGAGCAAGAGGAAAAGCAGGGAGCCCAGAGCTATTCTTTTTTTTTTTTTTTTACTTTTGGACCATGCCCGTGGCATGCGGAAGTTCCTGGCCTAGGGAACGAACCCACCCCTCAGCAGTGACCAGAGCCACTGCAGTAACACTACCAAGCCCTTAACCACTAGGTCACCAGGGAACTCCACGAGAGGCTATTTCTGCTTTATTCCTTAGCCCTGCCTCCATTCTGCAACTCTTCAGTTCCTGACCTCAGTCTTCCTCCCTTCTTGCTGGTACCGCCCTGGCCCTTTAGACATTATGATGGATTCGGTTTCTTCTTCTTGACCCTTGGTACTCCCTCCACAGACATACTTTTGTTCCATACTCTGGACTCGGCCAGTTACAGCATCTGAATCACCCTCTTTCTGATCTAGGCTTGGCCCTCTCCCTCTCTCCCACAATGACCTTCACAGTTGGGAGTCTGGTGACTCTGTCAGAGCCTGAAGGGGACCAAACATTGGTTATACCATGGTTTCAAGAACCAATTTTTTTTTTCCCTAGGAAGAAAATGATGAATTTCTCACCAATTGAAGGACAATGAAACCTAATTGTTTGATAACCTAAAGGAATCATTGTCTTGACTCATGGATTTGAGACTCAGTCTGGAAAACCTGTGACTGCTTTAAAGTGACCTTGGATGGTTTAAAGTCTGAACATGCATCATAACGTTCATTGACATCCGTCACAAAACCCATCCCAAACTCCCTGTATCACACACTCTGACTTTTTCTTCCATGACTACAGTAAAGACTTCTGGATCCCTCTATCCCTAGCTCCCTCTTACCCATGCCCCATGCCCCCTCACCTCAAAAAATCCAGAGTTTGGGTCACGCACACCGCTACCACTACCACCACCATTAGCTGCATTCATTTGTTAAGTCAGAAAATACATACCAGCTGCTTAACCTATGTGTCAAGACCTGTGCTGGATGTTTGGGATAAAGAAATGGAGCAAACACGGTTTCTTGCCTTTGAGGAAACAGACAAGGAAAAGATAAATCAACATCCCAGCACATAGTCAAGGCCGGGCGACAGAGTTGCCATTGTGCTTCTAGATCCCATTTCAAGCTTTACTATAAGAAACACAATTTCCCATCAGACCCTGCACACAGTCAGGGTTTGTTGTTGATGGTGATGATAATTTGGTATTTTTCCAGATTAGCTTGCAAATTTGAGGGCTGTTCAAATTAAACCCCAGGTCTATTTCATCAAGGAATTGTCACTCATTGACATGAATAACCTTTTAGCTGAAGACGGATGTGCTAAATGAGCAGTGTTATCAACAGGATTTACTTAACAGGGACGGGATTGCAGGCTTCCCAGACTACCTTTCTCTTGTCTCCACATTACCGGCGACTTCAGTTCAACTGTCTCAGTCATCTCTTTGCTGCGGAAGAGAAACAAAGCAGAATCTATCTCCATTCCAGTCACAAAGTCTAGGCCCGCTGGGCCTCCCAGAACAGATGCCTGTCCGTCACTGAATCAGTGACCGGCTTTGGGTGCACCTCAGTTTCCCCGTATATATTCTAGGATTATTGCCATATACGTATAATGGAGACAGAGAGATGGTATCATAATGCTCCACGGAGCTTTAAACAAAGCATCATGCATAAAACAGCCTAAAAGAAAACCCAAAGTTTCTATTAGGCCTACATTAGCCACCGAATGGCATTTCAGAGTTTCATTAAGAAATGTCAAAAAGGAGTTCCGGTTCAGCTCAGTGGGTTACGAACCTGACTAGAATCCATGAGGATGTGGGTTTGATCCCTGGCCTCACTCAGTGGGCTAAGGATCCAGCGTTGTCACAAGCTGGGTCATAGGTCACAGACATGGCTCGGATCTGGTGTTGCTGTGGCTGTGGTGTAGGCCAGCAGCTGTAGCTCTGATTCGGGCCCTAGCCTGGAAACTTCCCTATGCTGTGGGTGAGGCCCTAAAAGCAAACAAACAAAAGATATGTCAAAAAACATTTTAGGAGTTCCCGTCGTGGCGCAGTGGTTAACGAATCCGACTAGGAACAATGAGGTTGCGGGTTCGGTCCCTGCCCTTGCTCAGTGGGTTAAGGATCCGGCGTTGCTGTGAGCTGTGGTGTAGGTCGCAGACGCGGCTCGGATCCCGCGTTGCTTTGGCTCTGGCATAGGCCGGTGGCTACAGCTCCGATTCAACCTGGGAACCTCCATATGCCACGGGAGCGGCCCGAGAAATAACAACAACAACAACTACAAAAAAAAAACATTTTAAATGATAAATAAATAAAATTTAAAATTAAAAGAGAAGTTCCTTTGTGGAGCAGTGGGTTAAAGATCTAGTGTTGTCACTGCTATGGCTCTGGTTACAGCTGTGACACAGGTTTAATCCCTCGCCCAGGAACTTCTGCATGCCATGGGCATGACCAAAATAAAATAAAATAAAAATTTTTTAAATTAAAAAAAGAAGTGTTAAAGACAGTAGTACACCAAGCTACTGTCTACTTGAGGTCAGTTCTCCATCAGTCGTGCATAATCCTGAATGAATGGATTCATTTGCTGAAGCTCCAGTTTGCCTATAGCTATATGGACCAAAAGGAAGCCATTTGTTGAAATCATTGATTTCATTAACCTACTGTACCAAAGATATTGAAAGAAAATAAGAATACATTTTCTGGAGTTCCCGTTGTGGCTCAGTGGTTAACGAATCCGACTAGGAACCATGAGGTTGCAGATTCGGTCCCTGCCCTTGCTCAGTGGGTTAACGATCCGGCGTTGCCGTGAGCTGTGGTGTAGGTTGCAGACGCGGCTCGGATCCCGCGTTGCTGTGGCTCTGGCGTAGGCCAGTGGCTACAGCTCCGATTCAACCCCTAGCCTGGGAACCTCCATATGCCGCAGGTATGGCCCTAGAAAAGACAAAAAAAAAAAAAGTACATTTTCTTACCTGGGAGACAGAAAAAACTCGACATGAAAATTAACTCATAAAAGCCTCTGATGTGTGATGTGTTCTTTCATTGTCTAAAACTGTGTTCAAAAAGTCAGAAATATAGAAGATCCCATTGTGGCTCAGCAGTAAGGAGTCTGACTAGTATCCATGAGGATGTGGGTTCGATCCCTGGCCTCAATCAGTGGGTAAAGGATCCAGCATTTCCAGGAGCTGTGGTGTAGGTCACAGACATGGCTTAGATCCCACATTGCTGTGGCTGTGGCGTAGGCTGGCAGCTGCAGCTCCCATTTGACCCGATCCTCAGAACTTCCATATGCCACAGGTGCGACCCTAAAAAGCAAAAAAAAAAAAAAAAAGTCCCACATAAGGCTTTTTCCCTATTGCTCAAAGCCATGCCAGCCAGCCACAATACACACACTTGCCTGAGCTATGCATCCTGACTGCAACCTCACTGACTGATTTATTTGCATATCTGCTTAACACATTTTATTGAGTACCTACTATGCGCCAGACAGTGTTACACACTGGTAATACAGCACTGGGAAGCCAAGACAGATATACCTGCCCTCATGAGGCAGTAAACCCAGAGAGGAAGACACACATTAAATGCATAATTACAAAATGTGATATACTCAGCCTTAACACATGCACAAAACCTCAACCCAATTGATAGGGATGGATTGGGCACAGGTGGTTGTAGAAGTCCCAGTAGGGGATCATAGATAAAGAGGGAAACCTGGGGGATGTTGGGAGACCACTGTAAGTTCAAGAAAACCACCAGAATAAGCCGGGCTTGGAGTTCCTATCATGGCTCAGTGGTTACCGAAATCCTTTAGGAACCATAAGGTTGTGGGTTCGATTCCTGGCCTTGCTCAATGGGTTGAGGACTCGGTGTTGACTGTGAGCTGTGGTGTAGGTTGATAGACTACAGTTCAGATCCCAAGTGGCTGATGGTGTAGGCCAGCAGCTACAGCTCCGTATTCGACCCCTAGCCTAGGAACTTCCATATGCTGAAGGTGCAGCCCTGAAAAGATTTAAAAAAAAAAAAAAAAAGGCAGTCTTGGAGGTGGAAGAAAATTGCCTCAGGTCATTGGGTGGGGGATGGGACGAGGCCTGAACTCAGACTCAGACCGAGGGCAAGAGTTTGAAGACCGCCCTTTAGCTGTTTTGAATACACACCTTACCGGATGCTAAGGAGGAGCTACTACACCCAGAAAGGAAGAGGCGGGTCTTTCCAACCCTGACTCCCCTTGCTGACTCCCCCTGGATGATGAAACTGTGGCCCATGGGATCCTGGGGCAGAGCTTCACTTGCCTGCCTGCTTGCATCTCACACAAGCATCCTATCCTAATAAATTTGTTTCGTGCCTATCACTTTGTCTCTCGCTGAATTCCTTCTGCACAGAGGCATAAAGAACCTGAACCTCAGTGAGTCCAGACACAGGGTGAGTAATTCTAATTTAAAACCGTGGCTTTAAGTCCCAGTCTGGCTTTAGTCTGGGTTCAAGTCCCAACACTTGGGTTCAAGTCTCAACCTGAGCTCTGGCTAGGGTCAGGCCATTAGTGCTGTCAGTTTCACAACAACTTGCAGTTTTAATGATCCGAAACTTTTTGGAGGAAGCATTATGCAAGGTCCTATTGACAAAGGTAACATATCAAATCATTTCTATTTTTAAAAGTAGATCCGTTTGGAGAAACCTGACCATCTCATTACGTCTACCCAGCTTCTCTCAAATCATCCTAACTAAAGCTGCTTATTTGAAAAACACACGAAGTCCTCCTTTCTCCAACCAAAACAGTATTAAAACTACGAATCCTACAGAAGCATATTACAGGAGCTCGGCGGTAAGGCAGGGATGGGTATTTTCTGATTTCAAATCAAATACACCTCTAATGATTTATGACAGATTTTAGCATTTTCTCCTATAGGATATTGCAACCTATTACATTTCTTTCCCCTTCTAAGCAGGGTTTGGAGTGAATAGACTCACTTTACATTTAAAGTAACAGAAGCCAATTAGGAAACAAATGAGTCTTGGGCTTGCTCGGAGCGCCCGCCATTAATAAAGCTCTTCATATTTACCAAGTGTTCTCCTGCCATTCTCATTAGAATAATAAGGGAATTTGTATGACTTGGATGGATTCTCTAAACCACAAGCTTAGAAGTAAGGGGATGTCTAAATCTTTTATGACTTGCGAGATGAAATGCAGCTTAAATTTCCAGCACTGTACGAGGACCAGACCGAGAATCCGTAACTAGCTTTGAGATCGTATTGCTTTTCCTTCATTTTCCTGGGCCTCAGTTTCCTTATCTGTAAAAATGGAGATAATAATCTGCCTATTTCCCTGAGCTGCTATAAGAGAGGATCAAATGAGCTGATATTTCAAAGGCAATTTTCAAAGTATAAAGTGCTATAGAAATGGATATGATGGCTATCTATAAAATGGAATTTTCAGCCGTGAACAGTCCAATTTATACCTTCCCTGCATTTCCTCTAAACTTTCATAACAATTCCAAGGTATGTTTCAGAAACTTACCTCGCACTCAATAAATAAATCATGGGACAGGCACACTACAGAATACTATGCAGCCATTAAAAGGAATGAGGTAAGTCTGTATGTCTATGGGGCATGGAAAGCAGGTTGGGGAAGGGGGGGCGGGGAGGGAGGACCTTTACATGCCAAACGTTTCTGCATTCCTTGATTCTTTCATAATTATCATAGGTTACCTATGTAATTTTAAAAATTGAGGGAAAAGAGAGAGAAAGGGAGGGAAGGAGACAGGGAGAGAAAACAGGAAGGAAGGGGACGAGAGAGAACGGAGGGAAGAATGGGAATGAAAGAGGTTTCCTGACTCCCTCGCATCGTTGTGTACTGCTTGATTACTTTACAGTGAACAAGCATTACTTTCAGGATTTTGTTTTTAAGTGAAAGAGGGAAGGAAGAAAAGAGAGAGAAAGGGAGGTAGAGATTTTAAGGACTTTTATGCCTTATAGGATTATATGCAATTTGGGTTTTTTTATGATGAACAGCTGGTACTTTTAAAGAAATGTAAAGGAAGCAAAGAAAGGTAGAAGGAAGGAAGCCAGGAAGACACTCACCTGGGAACTGGACTCCTTTAGTCTCCCAGCCCCGTGTCACTGCCGTGTCCCAGAGAAGAGGTTCCTGTTTCAATGACCAGATCTGGTCTCTGAATCCCTACGTCCGATGCGAAATGAAACGAGCCCCCCAAAAGCAGGAGGCTCGTTATCTGCTGGCCATGCCTCAGTCCCCTTCCTTTGTGGATCAGACCAGCCTCCTTGCACTTAGCTTTATGGGGCTGATTGGCCGGGCTCATCCTCTTTTCGTGGCTTGTAGCATGTCACGGGGCTGCTCTCCCGAGCATGAAATCAGCATGAGCAAAGTTCTCAGGTTATTACACACCTGCCGTAACCCAATAATTTGAGGGATCTTTCCCCATTTTCACTAACGATTATCTTCAGTTGCTAGTTGATTGTGGCTTTAACTAAATTGGATCAATTTAAACAGATACTTGCTCACTTAACTCAAGCTCGTTTCACTTTATTGAGAAAATGGGGAAGAAGGGGCAATGTTGCTCAGAATGATGAGCAGAAAGCAGAGGCCAAGGCAGTATTAACATGTTCACATCTCACGTTGTCAGGAAGGTGAAGCCAGCTGTTCACCCCCACTGCAGATCCAGTCTTCACATTGCCTTGAAAATAAGTAGATTTACTGAACTGGCTTGTGGGTGTCCTTCTCAAGATGGAGTTTTTGCCTGAGAAGGTATCATTACACCCCTTGGGGGATGAAGGAAATATCAAATTCCATCAATCATCCAGTGATGATCCCTGCCACCCTCTGTATTTCCAAGATCCAGGCTCTGAGGTCCACACAGTAGAATGACTTGCCCAAGGTCACAGAGCTTATGAGAGGCAGAGTGGGAGCTAGAACTGAGGCTCCTGATTCCAAAACCAATGCATTTTCCTTTCCACCTTCCACCTTAAAAGGAAAAAGTCAATCTTTGGAGTTCCTGTTGTGGCTCAGTGGTTGACGAATCCGACTAGGAAGCATGAGGTTTCGGGTTTGATCCCTGGCCTCGCTCAGTGGGTTAAGGATCCAGTGCTGCTGTGAGCTGTGGTGTAGGTTGCAGATGCGGCTGGGATCCCGCGTTGCTGTAGTTCTGGCACAAGCCGGCGGCTACAGCTCCAATTTGACTCCTAGCCTGGGAACCTCCATATGCCAAGGGAGCGGCCCTAGAAAAGGCAAAAAGACAAAAAAAAGGAAAAAGTCAATCTTTGACACAACATTATCAATCAACTATAAAAAAAATTAAGTCAATCTTAAAAGAGGCTGAGTCAACATATTATCTGCAGGTTTCACAGGGGAAGGGGGAAGAAGGGCTGTATGAGAATCACCCATCACTCACCCCCAAGCCCAGAAACTGTGATCAATGTGGCAGATGAGAGCCCAGGCTTTGCAGAAGGTAGACTCGAGTTTGAATCTCAGTTGTGCGATTTAGGGCCAGCTCCCTGACACCTCTGAAGCCCCTCGTGTCCTCATTTGTAAAACGTGAGTCATGGCACTTACCTCACATGGCTGTGAGGGCTCCGTGAGACAGTGCATGTCAAGGGCCTAAGCCAGGGCCTGGCATGGGATTCCAGTGCCACTGCTCCTGCCTAGAACTCCACTGCTTCCCTTTTCCACAAGGTATAAGGCTTAGCTGTTGAGACCTGCTCCCCATGTGGGGCCACACAGCTTACAGGGGATGTGGGGCAATTGCCGAGCGTCACCTAGGCGCTTTCCTGGCGGTGGTTTGTATTTTACACCACGCCTGCTCATTGGTCTGTCTCTCCCCGACCCTCAGGAGCTTTGGAAAGGTGGGGGCTGTGTCATTCAGTGGTTCACACACTGCCAGGCACACAGAGAGCTCTCAGTCAAGATTTAATTGAAAAAATTAAAATACATTTTTTAAAAAATGTACATATATATATATGTGACAGTCACTTTGCTCTATAGCAGAAATTGGTGCAACATAGTAAATCAACTATACGTTAATTTTTTTTTTTTTTTTTTTTTTTGCCTTTAGGGCTACACCCACAGCATACGGAGGTTCCCAGACTAGGGGTCTAATCAAAGCTACAGCTGCCGGCCTACACCACAGCCACAGCAACGCCAGATCCAAGCCACATCTGTGACCTACACCACAGCTCACGGCAACACTGGATCCTTAACCCACTGAGCAAGGTCAGGGATTGAACTCAAAACCTCACGGTTCCTAGTCGGGTTCGTTTCCGCCGCACCACAATGGGAACTCCTAATTTTATTAAAAAAAAATTTTTTTTAAAAAGAAAGGAGTTCTCTGGTGGCCTAGTGGCATCACTGCTATAGCATAGGTCCATTGCTGTGGTGTGGGTTTGATCCCTGGCCCGCAGACTTCTGCATGCTATGGGCAAAGCCAGAAAAAAAAATTTGATGAATGAATGACTATGACTTTCTCCCCTACTAAGGACAGGAAAACGCATCTCTATTCTCCACGTGGCCTGCCCCAGGAGTTAACACAGTGCCTGGCACATAGTAGGTGCTGAATGAATATTTGTTGAAAAGGAAAAGAATTTAGGGAGTTCTCTTGTGGCCTAGTGGTTAAGGATGCACTGTTGTTACTGCAGCAGCTCAGGTCACTGCTGTGGTGCAGATTCGATCCCTGGCCCAGGGAACTTCCACATGCCGTGGGCATGGCCCAAAAAAACCCAGAAAGGTAAACTTAAAAAAAAAATAATTTAGAGGAGAATATATTCATACACTCTTGGGTATGTTAACAAAATTCTCTGGAAGGAGACCCTGGTGAGAATAGCAGATTCTAGAAAAGGAGACTCAGAGGTCTTGGATGGGAAGGAAATGCACTTTTCTCTGCATTTGCTTTTGTATTATTAGAATTTTAATCATCTGCATATGTTGCTTTTTCAAAGAAAAACACTGGGGTTTTGTTAATCCAGTGTAGTGCAAATGAAATCATTGACTGGAAAATGTGAAGAAAAGAAGAAGATGAAGCAGAAGAAGGAGAAGAAAGAGAAGAAGAGTTTGGAACTCTTTGGTCAAGAAAAAAAATGCCACCTGAGAACGAAGGGTCTCAGTGGCTCTCTTCCATTCTCAGGAAAGGTTATAAGGAGAATGCTGAGCATCTGTTCTCCATATCTGTAGAGTGAGGAAATGGACTGAAATCGCAGCAGGAGATACAAGTTAAACATAAATAAGTCATTATTGACAAAAGGAATTGATAAACACCGGGAAAGGTTATCACAGGATGTTATGAGCCATCCAGCCCTGGACACTTGAAGGTCTAGATAGCCACCTGACTCTGCTGATTTGTGTCCCCCACATAGAGCACTGAGCTTTGTGACACTCCACCCCCATTTCTGACAATTAGAACAGACCCTTAGGAGTGCCCATTGTGGCTCAGTGGTTAACAAATCTGACTAGGAACCATGAGGTTGTGGGTTCGATCCCTGGCCTTGCTCAGTGGGTCAAAGATCTGGCGTTGCCATGAGCCGTGGTGTAGGTTGCAATGCAGCTCAGATCTGGCGTTGATGTGGCTGTGGTGTAGGCTGGCAGCTGCAGCTCCAATTAGACCCCTAACCTGGGAACCTCCATATGCCATGGGTGCGGCCCTAAAAAAAAAAAAAAGAAAGAACAGACCCTTAATCTAGTGACGGTCCAGGCCACCATGGTTCCCTCTTCCCTATAGTGTTGTGAGCCAATTTGGGCTCTGGTGATTTCTTTCTCTTTTCTTGTCTTCTTCTTTTTTTTTTGTCTTAGGGCCACACCCGCGACATATAAAAGTTCCCAGGCTAGGGGTCGGATCGGAGCTACAACTGCCAGCCTATGCCAGAGCCAGAGCAACTTGGGCTCCGAGCCACGTCTGTGACCTACACCACAGCTCACGGCACTGCCAGATCCTTAACCCACTGAGTGAGGCCAGGGATCGAACCCGTGTCCTCATGGATACTAGTCAGGTTACCACTGAGCCACAATGGATTTCCCTGGAATCTGGTGATTTCTATACAACATGGCCCCAGACTGAAAACACGCTACGGAATTCAGGACTCAACCCTAGAAACTGTGGAAGGGTCCAATGCTGGAGGGAAAAAAAAATCATCTATGTTGGTGACCTCCTAAGAGATCTTCAAGGACAATTTTGATTATATTTGATTGCCACCTTAAACACTACCATCCAGCCCTGCTTGTTGCGATTTCCCCGTATAACCTTCATATTGTGCTACCTAGGTGGGCACCCCTTGACAACATGCAATGTTCTTTTAAAGAAAATGTCAGCTTAGATATTTGGGGTAAGTGTTCTTACATAACCACAGTACGATTATCAAAATTAGGAAATTTACCTTGATGGACTATTATCTCCTATACAGTCCATATTCACACTTAACTGTCTCACTAATGCCCCTCATTGCAGTTTTCCCCTCTGGTCCAGGATCCACTCTAGGATGAACCATTGCTTTTAGCTGTCATTATTTTTCAGTCTCCTTTAATCTGGAAATATTCTTCAGCCTTTCTTTGACATCCATGACATTGACATTTTTGGAGTGTACAGGCAGCCGTTTTGCAGAATGTCCCTCATTTGGGGGTTTTCGTCAGGCCATCATGGGAGTATCATGCCTCTCTTTCCATCACAATTCTAGACTCCTAGGAGAGAGAAAAATCACCTTTTCTGGTTCCTTTTGTCCTAATGTATCAAGGATAATGATTGGCCTTGTTGGGAGGAGGCCTTAGGTAGCTCAGGTTCACTGGGGCATGGCCCCATAATAGAAGTTGAACTCCAAGGCAGGGGTACAGGAATCCTTGAGATTAAACATGGGTAGTAGGACTTCCAGGAGGGCCCAGGCCTGAGCACACAACCCTGGGAATACGGGGAGGCCAGAATTCAAAGGAGCCTAGGACACAGGGAAGAGGGGGTTAACTGACTAATTAGAAGACATAATTCAGTTGAGTTTTGAGCTTTCTTCCCTTACTGCCCTCAAAATCTTATTGAAGCCCAGCAATGACTCTTTTTCCCCTTGTTAGATCACAGCGAGCTAAGGTCGTTCATGTGGGTCCCACCCTTTAAGCCAGCTGGAAAACTGTAAGACACCTTAAGTCAGTCCTCCTGCAAAGGTCTAGCTTTCTGAGACATTTCTTTCAGGAGACATTTCTGTCATGCGCAGCTCCTGGGTCCTGAGCAAAGTTCTCTAGTGTCAGTGCCTCCAGCCAAAGGCCACTAGGAACACAGCTGCAGTTGAGCAAGTGGTTTTATTTCTTGTTGTGACAAAGGAGAACACACACCATGAGGAACCATCAGGTATCTCAGTAAGAGGAAGTTAGAAAAGACTTATTACAGGAATGGGGCTTTGGTGGGAGAATTTGGGGAGAATTTAAGAAAACAAGGGTTGGCTTTAGATGAGGTGCTGTCAGAAAGCAGGACAGGTGTTATCACTGGCTATCTCAGTAGATCTGACCAGAGCGAGGCTAAGGTGGAATTAGTGGAGAAGCGGCAGTCACAGATTAGCCAGGAGAGGGAAAGGTTGGGCATTTTGTGGGCTGTGCAGTGACCTTGTTCTCCTCTGCACTCGGACAAAATTATGACGTGGCCTTGTTTTGACCTTCTTCCTCGTGGTCTTGGAGTAACCTTGTCTGACCCGGGTGTCCGTGAGGTGGTTTATGTCTCACAGGAGAAGGACGTGGTCTAGCCCTGAGTCCCAGGCCAGCTTGTGCCAACACTGAGGCCCGGCTGTGAGCATCAGACCACTTCTTGGCTGTCGGGACTGCTGCTTTTCCTTCTCGTCTGGCCCAGAGCAGATGAAGTCAGGCTGCAGGACGTGACTCCATGATCCCCAGACGCCCCCACTGCTGGTCAGAAGGTGGTTTAGAAAACGTAGTCTGGATTCGGCCTAGGGTTAGGCTCTCCTGCTTGCGCCATTCTCTGATTTGAAAATGACTGCACATGGGAGTTCTGTCATGGCACAGCAGAAACAAATCCGACTAGGAACCATGAGGTTGCGGGTTTAATCCCTGGCCTCGCTCAGTGGGTCAAGGATCTGGCGTTGCCATGAGCTGTGGTGTAGGTCACAGTGCAGCTCAGATCTGGTGTTGCTGTGCCTGTGGTGTAGGCTGGCGGCCACAGCTCCGATTAGACCCCTAACCTGGGAACCTCCATATGCCGAGGGTGCGGCCCTAAAGAGACAAAAAAAAAAAAAAAGAGAGAGAGAGAGAGTAGTCCCTTAGTGGAGCAGAGATTGTATTAGGCATGTAACTATCATTTACTGCAATAAGAGTGAGCCAATTTGTGTGTTTTAAGACGGATGCGTCCCTTCAGTGGCCTTAAACAGTTCCCGCAAAGCAGGCTGAAGAGAACAAACGGACCACTGAAATCAGAATATCTCCAATATTAGTGTTTCCTCCTAATTGACTCGGCCTTGCTGATAGGATTATAATGACTCCAGCAGAAGCATTTGGTTGCTGTGAGGTCAGGGTCCAATTTTTACAAGACTAAAGGTTGAGGTTAACTCTGTGAGGCAAACAAGTACCAGAAGGAACCTGTAAAAGGGAATCTACCTCCTGAAGTGTTTAAAGGAACGGCTATTAACTTTTTGTCAGCAGGGTTAGGTAGGGGGTAACAGATCCAGCAGTCAGTTAAATTCAGAGCAGTGGTTACAGGAGAAAAACACATAAGAGAATTTTGTTTTTTCTTCAGTGGCAGAAGGAGTCAGAAGGAGGCAAAAATAATGGGATGGAGATAAGGGATGTCCCGTTAGTGTTCAAAGGGCATCAAACTAGAACAATAGGCGAGTTCAGTGGAAGAGTGAAGGAATAGAAGAGTGGTGAAAAATCAGAAAATTCATCTAGTCCTGTCATCTTGGCTAGAAGCTGTTCCCCTTCTGAAGCCAACAGACTATGGAGAATTCCTAAGAATCCGAAGTTTCAGATCCCCAAGTGCCATGGATGCCCCGTAATCAGGACAAAATGACTTATATCTTTTGAGTCGGGAACCAAGGATCCGAGGATCAATACCTTGGAGCTGTGCTGCTGTGACAGTTGTTAACGGTACCAGATGAGGTCTTTTCTGTTGAGGCCCAAGAGCAGTTTTTCTCTGGTGTCTTTTCCAGAAAATAAAATCTCCAGGTTGCAGAGCACATGCATGCTGCTCACGTGACTGGCACCTGCTGGTGACAAAGCCAGAGGTGTTGCCTGAATCCCTTGCATGAATTAACCATGTCTGCTATAATGCGGTAGAATCCAAGGCTGAGGGTGAGATTCCCAAATGCACAGTGCTTATTATTTTATTAACCTTTAGTAATTCATAAGCTAACAATCCAGAGGGGGTTGATCTTACAAATACTAAAGCTAATGGAGCACTTTAGCCCACAGAAGTTTTAGGGCCTCTGAGAGCATAGCTAGTATTCCATTCATTCTTTCTACTCTTTATGAGGATGCTGGAGGATAAGGACAGTGGAGTTTCTGGGTAAAAGGGAGAAGTTTATAGAGCTCCTTAATAATAGTGCTAGTAAAATAAGTTCCCCTGTCACTACAGAGATAAGTTGGAATTCCTCAGGTTGGAAAAAAAATGAGATAGAGATTCTAGCTTTTCCATAGTTAGGAAAATCGTGTACCCCCAAAATTCATACACTGAAGCCCTAACCTCCAATACTTCGGAACGTGATCTTTTTGGGAAAGAGAGTCTTTGAAGACATAATTAGTTAAGTTGAAATGAGGTCATCAGGAGTTCCCGACATGGCGCAGTGGTTAACGAATCCAACTAGGAAGCATGAGGTTTTGGGTTTGATCCCTGGCCTCGCTCAGTAGGTTAAGGATCTGGCGTGGCTGTGGCTGTGGTGTAGGCCGGTGGCTACAGCTCGGATTAGACCCCTAGCCTGGGAACCTCCATGTGCCATGGGTGCGACCCTAGAAAAGGCAAAAAGACAAAAAAAAAAAAAGAAAGAAAGAAATGAGGTCATCAGCTTGGGCCCTAATCCAGTATGACTAGTGTCCTTAAAAAAGAGAGACATTTGGACATGAAAATAGGCACACAAAAAGGGGGAAATGATATGAAGAAACACAGAGCAAACAGCCATCCGCAAGCCAAGGAGAGAGGCCTGGAACAGATCCCCTCTCAGAAGCCTCAGAAGGAACCACCCCTGCCCACACCTGGATCTTGGATCTCTAGCCTCCAGAACTCTTGCCCAAGCCACCCAGCTTGTGGTGCTTTGTTACAGCAGCCTGAGCAAACTTATAGACGGCTGCAGCCCTCTCTAAGAAGTTTTAACCACCCTGAAAATAAACAATAAGCAGACCTTTTTATAGCACATTGAGGGGACATCTGCATAAGGTCATTGGGAGGTATTCCAAGGGCGCTCCAAGCTTCATTCCTGTCTGTGACCCACCATTTTCTCTTTAACCATTTAAACGGTCTGTTTACCGGTGACCTGCCATTTCTGTGAAATCTGTGTTGTTAGCAGGCAGGGCGTATCTGGGAAACATCGTGGACAAGACCTCCAAGACCACCCCCCCCACACTCCAACGTTAAGTGTAACATCATGGCCAATTTCTCTCTGCTGTTGCGGTTACTACCATCAAGAATTCTTGCTAAAATCCATTTTAAAGGATTTGGTGCTACCAGTTAGCCATACTGAGAGTGCCAAATAGTATCGCTATGCAGTGAGCCTTCAAATATCTTTTTTTTTTTTCCAAATTAGAAGCTCCTCTCTGCCAGTGAACAACAATCTTAGAGGAATCTATTAATTCCTTTAAAGCCTCTCCTTTCTGAGTGATTACAGGAGCAATTATCTTGGTGACAGCTGCTGAATTAGCATAGTGGTCAGCTAAGGTTTTAATTGTGAGAATCTAGGTCCTTATGCTTTGAAGGCCATGCCACCTTTTTAGAGTGAGTTCCTTAAACATTGAAAAATTCTTTAATTTGCCCATTTTTAAAAGAGTTTTGGTTGAGGTCAGAAAACCTCTTCGTTTCAAAGCAACTTGAAGTCAGATTAACCTAAAGTCATATACTTACAACCATATACTTAAAACCATATATATACATATATATGTATATATATGGAGAGAGAGAGAGAGATTGCTTTTTAGGGCCGCACCTGCGGCATATGGAGGTTCCCAGGCTAGGGGTCAAATCGCAGCTACAGCTGCCAGCCTACACCACAGCCACAGCAGCACAGGATCTCCAAGCCAAGTCTGTGATCTACACCACAGCTCATGGCAACACCAGATCCTTAACCCACTGAGTGAAGCCAGGGGTTGAACCTGCAACCTCCTGGAGCCATGATGGGAACTCCCAAAGCAGTCAGCTTTTATACTTTTTAAACAAAGGAACAATAAATGGAATTGACAGGACAAAGAAATGCAGATTTTGGGTGCTTGATTAGAGAAGAACCTAAACAAAATTTGAGCTTGAGGGAGCCCGTGAAAGAAGTGACAAGGGGAGTGAGTTCCCGTCGTGGCGCAGCGGAAACGAATCCGACTCAGAACCATAAGGTTGTGGATTTGATCCCTGGCCTCGCTCAGTGGGTCAAGGATCTGGCGTTGCCGAGAGCTGTGGTGTAGGTCGAAACGCAGCTGAGACCTGGTGTTGATGTGGCTGTGGTGTAGGCTGGCGGCCACAGCTCCGATTAGACCCCTAACCTGGGAACCTCCATATCCGTGGGTGCAGCCCTAAAAAGACAAAAGGCAAAAAAAAAAAAGAAGAAGTGACAAGGTTTGTGTACAGAGGCTTCTCGCCCGAATCCCCCATCTCTGGTGATGAGTCCTCTCTCCAGATGCAGGGAGCGCGCCTTTCACATGGCCTTTATTTCCTGTTTCCTGGGAGACAGAGAGGAGGGCAGAGAGCCCCACACTGACCATTTCTTAAATAACTTTAATTCAAAATGATCAATGTGTCATCAGGACATATTTGGGGGTGGCCTGCCCTAGGCCCCAATAATGGATAGTTTTTCTTAACAGAGGTTATGGAGTTTCCTTTTTTAAGTCAAGGAAAGAGGCTGGGTTTTACAGTGTTGCAGCAATAGACAGTGAGGTTTGAAGGAGAAAGCAACAATACTTTATAGGAAGTAGATATCAAGCTAAAAAGTGGTGCACTTTGGAGTTCCCTTTGTGGCTCAGTGGTTAACAAACCCGACTAGAAACCATGAGGACGTGGGTTTGATCCCTGGCCTCACTCAACGGGTTAAGGATCCGGTGTTGCCGTGGGCTGTGGTGTAGGTGGCAGACGCAGCTTGGATCTGGTGTTGCTGTGGCTGTGGTGTAGGCTGGCAGCTCCTACCCCTAGCCTGGGAACCGCCACATGCCATGGGTTCGGCCCTAAAACGTAAAAGGAAAAAATTGGTGAGCTTTTTTTTTTTAATACAAGAGGTCTCACAGCATGGAGAACCATCGGTTATTGAATCAGGCCCGGCTGCTCATCGCTTAAGAGCTCAATACCTGCAAAAGTTGGTAGAAGGGAAAGTTGCTTTTAATCAGAATGCTGGCAATCTGGGAGATGGTGGACTCAGTGCCCCCCCCCCCCAAAATAAAACTATCTGCAAAGATTCTGCTCTGCCATGAAGGTTTTTAAAGAGAAAGAGGGAAGGGATCTCAGTTACTCATTGAGATGGGGGTCAGAGCGGCCGCCCTCCCCACTGCGTGCAGGCTTGTTGATTCCTTGTGCTCTTTCCTCACAGTTTGTTCGCGAGATAACTGCAGGGGATGCTGGGGAAGAGAGCTGGTCATCTGTAAGGACTTTTCCTTTCTTTCTACTCTTTGATCCACGGAAAGAACCATCAGCTTAGGCCAGGTATTGCGTGATCGAAAGATCTGAACGGTGTGCCAGGGCTGGAGACAAGTAGAGCTCAGGGCTGCCAGGTTGAAGGGTAGTGACAAGACAAAAGGGGGCCTCCTGCGAGAGCTTTTTCCTGCCAAAAGCTGCTTATGCATTACATTTCGTTAGAACTAAACTAACTGACATTTTCCCATGCTTTGCTACTGCTGTTATAGCTCTTAAGGAAGCGGGCTGTGGCTTTGCCACCAGGTCTAATTAAAGGCTCAAATAAGCCATAGACCTTTGCTGAGTATCATGGCGCTAACTAGTGCCTGTTCCCACACTCTATGAACCAGAGGGGAAGTGGGTTTGTGAATCTAGAATTCTGGACAGATTTTGTGATTAACGGTTCCTGTATCAGTCTTCGTGCTTCTATATAAATAGGTTTCTTCTACCTTGAAAAGTATTCAGTCATTGAAATATATTCATATATAACCTAGTCCTGGTCCACTTGTGTCACAGTTCAGGCCAGCTCATAATGGGTTGATTGGCACACAACAGTGCCTTCTGGGTGGGGCCAGGGTATAAATACAGACTCACTGCCTGAGACAGCTCAGACGCTGGAGAAGAGCCTAGATAGACATCAAGAGGCCTCCGTCTGTGGCAAGGCTCACTTCCAGAGAATTACCAACATCCATCCACCTACCAAAACAACAGTTGCCCTTGACACCATCAAATCTCGTCAGAAGCAACAGGCTGGCCGGAAAAGAGAAAGAGAACAAGGTAGTGGGAGGGGCGGGGGAGGGGGCGGGGATAGAACAAGTAGCAGGGTGATCATCCAGTTTGGGTTTAGAGGTGAAACTCTCTGAGGCTATTTACTCTTAATTGATTCGATTTTGCTACAAAAAGATTTGGAGACAGCTCACAGGGATTCATTCAATACAGTAATCTAGACAAATTTTAAATAAAGTAAAATCAAGGGCAAAGGGCTAAAGGTACTGAGCAGGTTCTCTAGTCCAGGAGCAAGGAAATGATGCAGCTCCAACACGAGGGTCTCAGTTCAAGTTAGCAGCAAAGGGAGCATTTAAACTAAAAGGTAGAAGGCTCCAAAGGAGATCACAGACCTGGACTTTGAAAGATGAATGGCCTTCGCATGGGTGATGAAGTAACAAGCATTTCAGGCCCAGGGGGAGCTCTCATCGCCACGCGAGGGGTGGGTAAGGTACCTAGAGGGGCGGTGGTGGGGCGGAGCCTTGCGAGATGGATGGGGCTGGAGGCAGAGACAGGAGCCCAGTCACGCAGGGTCCCGAATGCCTGCCGAGGAGCGGGGCTGGGCTCCTCTGCAGTCACTCAACAGTTTTCAAAGGTTCCAAAGTGTGGGAAACTTAGAGATATGCCTTAGAAAGTATGTTGGGTAAGGTAAACAATGTATCTCAATGGGAGCGCACTGGGGTGAGGGACCCGGCAGGGACCACCGTTACCTAGTTACTGTGATGCAAAGAGACGATGACGTCACAGAAGAGCAGCAGGGAGCCTGGGTGGAGATGTGAGGGCCTCGAGGGGGTTGGAGAGAGAGAACCGCCTTCTATACGTGCACTTCTGCCCCAAGGAAAGCTGCCCAGAGAGAGGCATTCCCTGATGTCACTATCCATGTGTGAGCACAAAGTGCTCTGAGGGGCTGAGGGACCCACAGACTGGGCGTGGGGGAGGGGAAGGGCATGATGCTTCCATTGCGAGGCGCTGGTGGACGCTCAAGCTGAAGTCTCCCACTGGTGCAAGCTGCTCAGTGGCTGCCTCCTACTTAATCACCTTTTCTGTATCCACAGGCAAGGTGCTTGGTTCCCACCTCAGCACCCAGATGTCAGGACAGGGCTGTTAAGAGGAACAGCGATGGCCCTAGAAAACCGGGCTCCCCCCATAACATTTCCACCTCACATTCTGCACCCTGCTCTAGGAGACAGACCAGAGAGTAGCACAGGTCATCCCTGTTGTAACACAGCGGTTCTGAGTGACTGAGGGACCCACAGCAGGGTGGGGATGGGGGGAGTACAAGGTGCTCTCTGATTGGCTAAGGGACCGAACATCACTATTCACATGCCAAGCATAAGGTGCTCTCTGAGTGGTCAGAGCTATGGGAGGGAGGAGCCATGTAGCCTCTACGGTGAGGCGTTGATAGCCTCTCAAGCTAAGATTTCTCATTGGCTGCCGCTGGCCCAATGACTGCCTCCTACTTAGTCACATGCCCTGTATCAGCAGCAAATGGGCTTGTTTACCACCGCAGGACCCCAAATGATAAGGTCTGGCCGTTAAGACAAATAAGAGTGGTCTTGGAAGTTAGTGCTCCCCCATGACACCTCCACCTTGGGAAAGGAGTTGAGAGGCTTCCAGAAGTCGTCCCTGACGTTAGTGTTCACATGTCGGACCAAGGTTCTCTCTAATTGGCTGAAGGGACCCATGGGGGGAGGGGAAGCCATGATGTCTCCCTTGTGAGGTGTGACTGGCCTCTGAAGCTACATATTCCTATTGGTGGGAGCCTGACCAATAGCTACCCTCCTACTAAATAATAGCTTCGCTCTGCCAACCACGTGGGGGGTTTGAGTGAGGTCAAAGGTGAAAAGGTCTCTCCCCCATTACCACTCTCTTGAGTATACAAAAAGCTTAAGCGAATTTTAATGAAGGGATTATTATATCTTGATACATTAAGAGATAAATGTCGTTGAGAGTTTGTGGAATAGGATAGACAGTATTACACAAAAAGGGAAAGGAATTTTTAACTCTATGTAATTATATATGAGTGTAAATAATATATGGTCTATAGCATTTCTACACTGTATAAACATATAATGTAACAAATTTTTCCCGCAAGGAAAGGTATAGGCCTTTTCTTGACCCCCATTTGAATCTTGAAACTGATTTTAATTTGCTTTGGGGATATATATGAATTGGGCTATGGTTGCTATGGAGATCTCAAAGCTCATCCTATCTTCTCTGTGGTTATGTCTCAAATGATGTCTTTGGGGAGATTGAAATTATGAGAATGAGAACTGTGGGTGTCTGCCTCTCAAGATGCCACTTGTTATCAGCTACCATCATCTACTAAGCTAGAAAGACTCATAGATTCCCAATCTTCATAGATGATTACATTTCATAGTAGATCTTTTATCCTGTCAGCCATCCTGAATAACACACCAAATTAATTTGGGGGCATAAATGGATGTGCTTTTTAGGAGAGTTTGGCTCTATTTTCAGCTGTGAATTATGCATTAGTAAGAATTATTTGGACAGCATTCATCATCGTTTCCGAAGTTAATGAAATTCCATTACACTTCAGTACATTTTCCTTTCACCCGGTGGTAAATGAATTCTCCTTCGCTCTTTCTGTGTCAGTCTCTCACTCCTCTTTTGCATCATTTACAGTAGTTACAGGGTGGGAACATGGAGAGGTTTCATAACCAGAATAAGTTAAATAAGGGCCAGGAAAGACAGATGTTACTGATTCCCTCTAAATGATGATGTGTTCGATCACTCGGTGCCAAGAGGAGCAAGGCTGCTTGTTTTCACAGCTGTCACTGCTGTTTCCATTGCTCAAGAATTCAGGTCAGGGGCTGGGTTCAGGCACTGAGTTGGGCTGCAACTTAGGAGACTGGCGCACGTCTCAGCTCCTTAACACAGCTCCCATGTGTGAGCAGCCCTCAGCGGCAGCCCGTGCCACTCAGTCACAGCACTGAATGGATGGCTTGACCTGGGGAAGCGCTTTGAGCAAATGAGAGGGCCCATAGCATGGCCAGGTCCAGCTTTGCCCCACTAAGCAGCAAACTCGGAGCTCTCCCAGGTGCTGGATAGTTTCCTTTCATTGTACTGGCCTTGGCTTTCTCTGGTCCCACCCTGCTTCCAGCCGTAGTCAGGGCTCAAACCACATCCTGCTCCTGCAGGTCCCGGTGGGCAAGGAACCCCTCTGTCTGGTTCTCTAGCAACTCAGCCAAGTGCACCCTAGCAGCTACTTGATCCCCACTCACAGGAGGCTCTGCACATTTCTAGACTCTTCATCCAGCTAATAGTGGTTAAAAAGGGAGTTCTGGCTCTGAACTCAGCAAGACCAGGGCTACACAGCCTTGGACTTCTGTGGGAATGTTGCCAAGTTCTGGCCCAGCTAGAGGCCTAGTTTCCACAACACAAAATGCAGATAATCTCTCTGAGAGACTGATCGTGAGGAAGGCAAGAGATGGTATTTGGGAAAATACTGAGCACGGGGCCTGACACTTGGCGAAGGGCAGTTGTCATGCTGATTCCTGGGCCATGCTGCTGATGTTCACTGACTGCCTTCTGATCCGAAGTGCCTTCCCCTCCTACTTGCTGCGGGGCACAGCCTCCGCCTCATCCCCGATGAGGTTAGAAGGATCGTGGTCGGCCTGAGCAGCCCCACGCTCACGGGTACCCCGCTGCCCGGTCTAGGCCAGTCTAGGGGGGGCCTAAGCATACAGCTCACTTCCTTCCTCCTTCCCCCCACTCATAAATCTGCCCAGATCCCTTTGGGTACATCGGCTATTTGGAGCTTGGCTTTCTGCCTACAGAACCTTTGGGAACAGTAGGGCTTCTCTCTGTCTCACTCCGCTGAGCCCTGGCTCCCATCAGACATTGTGCTGGGCAAAGAAACATTTAGTGAGCACACCCGTTCTATTCCAGACACCCCACTAAATACTAAGGATCGAATGATCAGCAATATTAGACATGACCCCTGTTCTCACAGAACTTGGTCTACTAGGGGATGAAGATGTTGAGACACATTAAGGATTTAATAACCTGAAGCTAAGGTAGGTGCTCTGTAGAAAGAGGTTTATCATCGAGCTAAAAAAAAAAAAAAAAAAAAGCTAATGATGCTTCAGGTAAACTTAAGGCCCCCTTATTTGAACAGGACCCTATAAATGCTGGGAGATGCTGGGAGTCATAAAATGTTCTAGAAGGAGAGAGATACAGATATTAAAGTCACCCTCAATATGATGCAGGACTTGAGGTGAAGCGGAAGATCATTTTCAGAGATTTAATCATGCAAATAATATGTAACATATTACACACATTTGAAGGGTGTTTTATTTAAGAAAAAGAATGGAGGGAGTGCCCGTCATGGCTCAGAGGAAATGAATCCGACTAGTATCCATGAAGATGCAAGTTCGAACCCTGGCCTCACTCAGTGGGTTAAAGGATCCGACGTTGCCGTGAGCTGTGGCCTAGGTCATAGACTCGGCTTGGATGTGGCATTGCTGTGGCTGTGGTGTAGGCCGGCGGTTACAGCTTCGATTTGACCCCTAGCCTGGGAACCTCCATGGGCTGCTAGTGCAGCCCTGAAAAAAAAAGAAAGAAAGAAAGAAAAAGAATGGAACTTTTGAATCATTTTAGAGGAAAGGGGCTCCAAATTCCTAAATATCAAAACCATATGTAACTAAGTCTGTTTCCTTGGGCGAAAAAGTCCTCAATTCTGTCAGAACAATTAGAAATGAACATAGATGAATTGTTTTCTGGTCGATGGTATTTAGCCAAACTAACTGGAATAAAATCAAGCAGATGGCAACCCCACTGATTGTACAATCATTGGCCATTTTCTAGTAAAAAAAAAAAAATGACCTCCACATGAGCAATTCTGGCACGTAATAACAACACAGACTCTGGCTTATATATAGTAGTCACCACTTTTGATTATTTTTCAGGAGGGAAGGAGCCCAACTAGTATCCTTGAGGATGCAGGTTTGATCCCTGGCCCCTCTCTTTGGGTTAAGGATTCGGCTTTGCCATGAGCTGTGGTGTAGGTCGAAGATGTGGCTTGAATCCTACATTGCTGGATTGGCCCCTAGCCTGGGACCCTCCATAGGCCACAGTGTGACCTATGGAAGTTTTTTTTAGGTGCCGCCCTAAAAAAAAGCAAAAAATAAATCTAGATTACTCTTCAGCTGGATTTAATTGCTCTGTATAACCCAGTGTGTATGTATCCCAATTATTTGATGCTTCAGACTTCAATTAACTCCAGACAATTTCCTTCTAGAGGTAAAAGGCAAAGGGCCTATTTATTTGTCTACTTTAACCACATGGAAGTTACTGGTCTAGGAGTCGAATCAGAGCTGCAGCTGAGGCCTACACCACAGCCACACTACATCTGAGCCGCATCTGTAACCTTTGCTGCAGCTAGCGGCTATAGCAGATACTTAACCCACTGAACGAGGCCAGGGATTGAACCCGCATCTTCATGGAGACTATGTTGGGTTCTGAACCCACTGCACCACAACAGGAACTCGTGGTTTTCTTCTGTTTTCTTCTTCTTCTTTAGGGCTGTACCCTTGGCACATGGAAGTTCCCAGGCTAGGAGTCCAATGGGAGCCACAGCTGCAGCCTATGGCACAGCCACAGCAACGCTGGGTCCGAGCCACGTCTGCAACCTACACCACAGCTCACGGCAATGCAGGATCCTGAGCGAGGCCAGGGATCGAACCTGCAACCTCATGGTTCCTTGTCGGGTTTGTTAATTACTGAGCCACGACGGGAACTCCATCACTTCTCTTTTTTAAACAGCATTCTCAGCTTGTGTTCAACTATTTCCTGTTGAGATTTTCTAATTGCCCTCTGCCTTAAAAACAAACAAACAAAAAAAAAACTGTAGAGAGGCAGCATAAAATGTTATACAAACTTTTGCATGTATTTTTAATCTAAGGAAGCAAAAAAAACATGACATGTGGGGAGGGGTGTGGCCAGAGTGAAATTACCATATTACTTGGACTTAACGTGGGATCAATGGGAGAGTCCAGTTTAGAGAAACTCTTCACCTAATTGATAATTTGATATCTAATGAGAAGACAGACTCAGATGTGACCAACACTGGAAGGCAGTCCCTGCGTTTTCGTGAATCATTCCTCGCGCGCTTGCTTATTACTGAAGGGGATTTGGTGGGAGAGAGGAAGGAAGGTTTGAATCACTGAACTGCACAGTCAGTTCTTAACAATCCTTGTTCCTAGAGAGAAGCAATTGTTCTGATAAGCCGGAACAACAGATAATCCACCGTTCTTCCCCTAGTCACCTGTCCTCCTACGGTGTATCTCCCCCTCCACCCCTGCCCAGCAAACAATTTGCTGGAAATTAGGGGAAATATTTTCCTGAGGTAATCTCTCCCCCTACAGGCAACTAGCCTACCAAGCTGCTGGATCAGTTCCACGAGGAGAGGCTGTGTTTCTAGAACACCTCTGCACCAATTTACAATGGGGTCTAAAAGGACAGAACATTGTATTTTGTTTTGCCAGTGGTGGGTTTGTTGTTTGTTTGTTTGTTTGTGTACTTGCTTTTTAGGAAGTTCCCAGGCTAGGAGTTGAATCGGAGCTGCAGCCACCGGCCTACGCCACAGCCACAGCAACACAGGATTCGAGCAGCATCGTGACCGACACCACAGCTCAAGGCAACGGCAGATCCTTAACAGGTTCACTGAGCGAGGCCAGGGATCGAACCTGCATGCTGATGGATACTAGTCAGATTCTGAACCCACTGAGCCACAACGGGGATGCCCTAAAATGACAGTCCATTGTAAATCAAGTATAATTTTTAAAATGTTTTAATAAAAAATAAATCAGAAAAATTAAAAATACAGCCCCTCGGAATGGAAAGGTACAGGGCTCCTGGCCAGAGTGTGCACCTCCTGCTTCCCTGGCTTAGCCCACCTGCGAGGCGGAGCTGTCCCGGAGAAGGTGGTATGGGGGGGGTGATTAAGGGCTGAGCTAGGGAGTTCCCTTTGTGGCTCAGTGGTTAATGAACCTGACTAGGATCCATAAGGATGAGGGTTTGATCCCTGGCCTCACTCAGTGGGTTAAGGATCCAGCGTTGCCGGGAGCTGTGGTATAGGTCGCAGACGCTGCTCTGATCCCGAGTTGCTGTAACTGTGGTGTAGGCTGACAGCTCTAGCTCTGATTCGATCCCTAGCCTGGGAACGTCCATATGCCGTGAGTGCAGCCCTAAAAAGACAACAAAAAGGGAGGGGGATGAGCTGGTCAGGGGCTAAGTACTCTCTGAGCCTCAGCTTACTCTGCTCTAAAATGAGGATCTCATTGGGCTTTGGTCAGATGGCAATGAGATAATAAAGACAAAGGCCCTGACTCAGTGGACATCCTTGGCGATGTCAGCCATCGCCGTCATCACCATCCTTAAAGGTCGTTGGCTGTGCAAAGAATCATGACAAGAGTATGTGGACCACTGCATCTAGAGGCTATGAGTTAGTTGCAAGTGATTTCTTATAATAATAACAAAAGCTTTTGATTTTTAAAAAATACATTCTAGGAGGGAATTCTCTGCTGTGGCGTAGGTTCGATCCCTAGCCCGGGAACTTCCACATGCCCTGGGCAAGGCCAAAATAATAGTAAAAATAATAATGCATTCTAGCAAATGCAAGGTATCCAGCAATAACCTTTGCTTTCACTCTCACCTGATATTTTTTCCTGTCAGCAGAGGAAAAGGTAAGATTATGCCAGATGCAAAGGAACCCCAGCCCTGGTCACTCAGTGGGACTGCCTCTCTGGAAAACTGAGTCGCAGGCTGGTGGCCTTTGGGAGTCTCAGGGAGTGAGCCCTTCCTTCATCCCAGCACAGAGAGCGCCTCCTAGTGCCTAAAGCTCTCCTCAGCATCAGCACCTCTTGCTTTCCTGCCCGACCACCCATTCCTTTCCACCAGGACCCTCAGGTTTTCTTTAAATATGCAAATATCACTCATGGTGTCTCCTAATCTTCCTCCAATATCTAGTCTTGTCCATTTGGGGTGGATTTTTTTTTTTTTAGGGCCGCACCCACAGCCTATGGAGGTTCCCAGGCTAGGGGTCAGATCAGAGCTGCAGTTGCCAGCCTACACCACAGCCACAGTAAGGCCGGATCCTTAACCCACTGAGTGAGGCCAGGGATCGAACTGGCATCCTCACAGAGACTATGTCAGGTTCCTAACCCACTGAGCCATAACAGGAACTCCTGGGGTGGATTTTATCAGATCATTTTCCAGAGTTCTGGGCCCAGTCTCCTGTCACTCCTGCCTGTGTTAACTACTTGCATGACCCTGGCCAAAACATTTCTCCCCTGTGCTATGAAATGGGGTGCCCTAGAAATTCTCTGGGGATACTTCCTTCCTGTCAAACCATCTACAGTTCTGGGATTCCAGCTGAGGGAAGGAGAAGACCACTGGGGAAAGGACCCAGTATATGCACAATCTCACATCTATTAATAATAATGCCCAGGGAGTTCCTGTGGTAGCTCAGCAGAAACAATCCGACTAGGAGCCATGAGGTTGCGGGTTCGATCCCTGGCCTTGCTCTGTGGGTTAAGGATACAGTGTTGCTGTGAGCTGTGGTGTAGGTCACAGACACGGCTCGGATCCCGTATTGCTGTGGTTGTGGTGTAGGCCGGCAGCTGTAGCTTCGATTTGACCCCTAGCCTGGGAACCTCCGGATGCCACAGGTGTGCCCCTAGAAGAGACAAAATAATAATAATAATAATAATGCACAGAGACGCAATCTCTCAAAATCGTTTTAGTCAAAGGGAAATAGATAGTGTAGAAACCTTGTAAGATTTAACATAGCGGTGAAGTCTTGTACCACTAGTCAACTGGATGATTTCTGCCAGCTGTTTCCGAGGCCCGCTCAGGAGAGGGCCTTGCCTGGGAGCAACACTCCTTTCCGTCACTAGGTGGCAGCAACACTCAGCTTTGCCAAATAGAAACGGCGTTCTTCTATTATCATTTCTGTGCGCATCTCTCTGGTCTATACCTTTGATTCCTGCCCTTGATACTGAGTATTTCTATTTTCCTGAGTAACTAAACAGGCCTCATTCCAATGACAGTAATCACAAATTATGGCACAGATATCAAAAAAGGCATAGCATGTAAAGCCTGGAAAGAAACAGAGAAGTAAGTGAGTAGGATCCTTTAATTTATAGAAGATGGAGCAGAACTGGAATGACGCGGCCAAGTTCGCCCAGGTACGTAGCAGCACAGTGGGGACTAGAACTCAGGCCTCTGAAGTCACAACCCCCACGTCTTCCCCTTTTCTTCTTTTGGGCGCAGAATATGCCTGTAGTTTATCCTGGGGCCCTGAGTTCCTCATCTGCAACAGGCGCGTGCTAATGGTATCTACCTCACAGGATTTTGCTAGAATTAGAGACCCTGCAGGTAAAGGATAGGGAGGCGAGTCTCACTCAGGGAGGCACCTCGCAGACAGGCGGGCGTGTCACAGGTTCGCCCTGAGGCATGTCGTTCCCTAGTTTCCCAGGACAGCGTCTGATACGACATCCCACGCCCATGCTTTTCCTCCCCTTGTCCCCAGAGGGAGAGTCCACACATGTGTCCCCAAAACAGTAAAGCTTTGCTCAGGAAATGAGACACGGGAGGGGTCGGGGTCCGGTGAGAAGATGCCTGAGGCCGCGTCCAGCGCCCGCAGCCTCCCAGTGGGCTCCAGTTCAGACAGCGAGGGGCTCTGCGCCTCACCCGGACTCTCTCCCTTAGGAGTGGAAGTGGGCCCCCCTCCGGTGCTCGCCAGCTTCATGACTCGCCACTACAGCAAGACCTGGGGTAGATGACTGCTACGCTCCCAGCCTTCCCCGGGGCCATCTGACACTTTTGGGAACATGGATAAGACCATCGGGAACATCGACGACATCAACACGGGTGAGTCCCGCCTTCCTCCCGCCAGCCCGCTTGCGAGCTGGCGCTGCAGTTGCAAAACTCCTCTGTAAGGGGGACCCACGTCTCAGGAACTGTTCTTTCTTTTTCTTTTTCTTTCTTTTTTTTTTTTAGGGCCGCACTCACCGCATATGGAGGTTCCCAGGCTAGGGGTCTAATGGGAGCTACAGCTGTCGGTCTACACCACAGCCACAGCAATGCCAGATCCAAGCCGCCTCTGCGACCTACACCACAGCTCACGGCCACGCCAGATCCTTAACCCACTGAGAGAGGCCAGGAATCGAACCCGAAACCTCATGGTTCCTAGTCGGATTCCGCTGCACCACGACAGGAACTCCAGGAACTGTCTTTCTTTTCTCTTTAAATTTTATTGAAGTATAGCTGGTTTACAAGGTTGTAATAATCTGCTGTACAACAACGTGGCCCAGTCATCCCTATACACATATCCCTTCTCTCTCAGATTCTCTTCGCACATAGATTGTCTTAAAATAGATAATTGTGAGATAATAAAATAATAATCATAGGTAACGTGGTCAGGTAGAGTCCTGTAGGATCACTGTAGCTAAATCAAATCCAAAAGATTTGCCTCGCATTGATAAAATGCCTGTACATTAATGCAGCGTTTTGTTTACTCTTTACAAAACACTTTGGGGTTTTTCTTTCCGTGGCTTCTAGAAACAACACTGGTGTCAGTATGGCAGGTAAGTCACCATCTCATAACTGAGGAAAATATGAGAGGAAGGACAAGATCAAGTACCAAAGCCTTAGAGTCAGACCTGTGTTCATATCACAGCTCTGGCACTTCCTAGGTATGACTCTGGGCAAGTTAAATCATTTTTCTAAACCTCAGTTTCCTCCTCTGTAAAATGGGAATGATAACAGTGTCCACTCCAGAGGCGGTTGAGAGGATTAAATGAGATGATATGTGGCCTTAACACTCAAAAATGTAACTCGTTGTTATTAAAGCATCGACGATGGGTAGGTGGTAGAAGTCAGGACGGACACCCTGAGCCCAGTGGGCCAAACATTCAAACTCAAGCACATGGATACATAGATTCACAGTTAGGTCTTCTTTCTGGAATGGCAGGCTTTTCTTATCAACTGATCTTTGAACCCCAAATCACCTTTTAGTCCATGATGGAAATTTACAAGTGAATCCCCAACCTTTTATTTGGTGAAGCACTTGGAATGGTCATGTCACACTTGCGAGTGTTGCTTTTGTTCTATTTTGCCTCCTATTGATAAGGAAATGTCATTCTCCCCTGTGTCAGCATGGTCACTTGTCACTTCGGCTCTAAGAGTCTATGCAGCAGGAGGAAGTGAGAGAAAGGCCAGGAAAGCGTGAGCACTGCCTAGGGATGAGGGTGGGGTGAGCAGGGGCGGCCTGGGAAGCTGTAGCCAAGAATCCCCAAGTTCCTTTTCAATGTCCAGACAGAAGAGTTAAACCACCTTTTCTTCCCCCCCAGTGATAAAGTCTCCCGTCACTGGTGACACACAGACACAGTAAACTGGTGGTATTTCTCTGGAGAGCGATCTGCTTTGAAAGCTCTTTATACGTCTCATTCCTTTTTTTTTAATTTTTATTTCTTTTTAGGGCTGCACCCGCAGCATAGGGAGGTTCCCAGGCTAGGGGTCTAATCAGAGCTGTAGCCCTGGCCTACGCCGCAGCCACAGCAACGCAGGATGTGAGATCAGGGATCAAAACCTCATCCTCACAGATGCTAGTCAGATTCATTTCCGCTGAGCCACAGCAGGAACGCCTCATTCCAATTTTGAGAACATATTCCAAAGAAACCAGCTGAAAAGGAGCATAGAGGGTGGGAGAGTGGCAAGCTATGAACGGCTGTTCCGAGCCCTGCTATATATAACGGTGAGACACTGGCAACCACCCAGGGGTTCGGTAATGGTAGAGTGTATTCAAAAAGTAGAGTCTACCGACCAGATGGAATGTTCTTGAGGCATTAAAATGGTAAGTATGTGGTCTGTATGAAGTGAAAAGGAGAGATCAAGAAGTGATATAGACACAAACATTACAACTATGTAAACTCAAAATAGATGTGGCCCTGACTATCCAGGAAAGAAAATGCGTAATGGATAGAACCTTTTCATGTCGTTTGGCTTAGCTTCCAGCATGCCACTTTGCAGACGTTATTGTATCCTCACGACAACTAATCATCTTGTCGATTTCGACACACAAAACGGTCCCCTTCTAGCATTATAATGACTGTGTATAACAGCATTTTGAAAAATGGGACTTTAAAACACAGGGGTCTGCCACTGACTAGCCACATGACCTTGGACAAGTCACTCCGCGTAGGTTGCTTCCATGGTAAAATGAGGAGGGAAGCTGGCTAGATCTGAAATCGCTAAGCTTTCAAAATTGAATGTCTTTGAGCTATCAGAAAAGTCCTAACTGGAGTTTGTCTGTCTCTGGCCTTACCCCATTGTGTCCCTTAACCACAGATTTGTTTTGAAGAGTGATATGAAATGCCACTGGAGAAAAATACGACTTTTCTATTTTTGAATAAGACACAAAACAAAACGTTATATTACTGTCTTTCATATTTGCGTGAATTCTGGGGACCAGACTGAAAATACTTCCTTTCCACCACACCCAGAGAATTCGTAGAGATGGCAGGGAGGGGGGCAATCTGGAAGATTTTCCAAGTTCTCGGAATGAATTTGGGACCACGCACAGAGAGTGTGAGGGGAAAAATGTTGAAATCCTGTTTTGGGGCTTCCAGCAGGCCAAAGGGAAAGTAGGATCTGCCTTGTTTTCAGTTAGTATTTATTTATTTATTTATTTATTTTTTCCCACTGTACAGCAAGGGGGTCAGGTTATCCTTACATGTATACATTACAATTACATTTTTCCCCCAGCCTTTCTTCTGTTGCAACATGGGTATCTAGACAAAGTTCTCAATGCTATTCAGCAGGATCTCCTTGTAAATCTATTCTAAGTTGTGTCTGATGAGCCCAAGCTTCCGATCCCTCCCTCCCCCTCCCCCTCCCCCTCCCATCAGGCAGCCACAAGTCTCTTCTCCAAGTCCATGATTTTCTTTTCTGAGGAGATGTTCATTTGTGCTGGATATTAGATTCCAGTTATAAGTGATATCATATGGTATTTGTCTTTGTCTTTCTGGCTCATTTCACTCAGGATGAGAGTCTCTAGCTCCATCCATGTTGCTGCAAATGGCATTATGTCATTCTTTTTTATGGCTGAGTAGTATTCCATTGTGTATGTATACCACATCTTCCGAATCCAATCCTCTGTCGATGGACATTTGGGTTGTTTCCATGTCCTGGCTATTGTGAATAGTGCTGCAGTGAACATGCGGGTGCATGTGTCTCTTTTAAGTAGAGTTTTGTCCGGATAGATGCCCAAGAGTGGGATTGCGGGGTCACATGGAAGTTCTATGTATAGATTTCTAAGGTATCTCCAAACTGTTCTCCATAGTGGCTGTACCAGTTGACATTCCCACCAACAGTGTAGGAGGGCTCCCTTTTCTCCACAGCCCCTCCAGCACTTGTTATTTGTGGATTTATTAATGATGGCCATTCTGACTGGTGTGAGGTGATATCTCATGGTAGTTTTGATTTGCATTTCTCTTATAACCAGCGATGTTGAGCATTTTTTCATGTGTTTGTTGGCCACCTGTATATCTTCTTTGGAGAAATGTCTATTCAGGTCTTTTGTCCATTTTTCCATTGATTGATTGGCTTTTTTGCTGCTGGGTTGTATAAGTTGTTTATATATTCTAGAGATTAAGCCCTTGTCGGTTGCATCATTTGAAACTGTTTTCTCCCATTCTGTAAGTTGTCTTTTTGTTTTCTTTTGGGTTTCCTTTGCTGTGCAAAAGCTTTTCAGTTTGATCAGTTAGTATTTAAATAAGCTTCTCAGGGACTTGTCCTTGGAGCTGTCCTTTGGAGGTGGGCGGAGCCATGTGTTTTGCCGCGTGACCTGGGTTAACCCCAGGTTCTTCCCTCTTGGCCGTAAGTCCTCCGAGGCTGACTGGGACCGTCTGATTGTCATTTGATGCTGCTTCAGCTTGTGCTTTACTCTCAAGAGATGCCCCCTTCTTGCAAAAGCTAACTTCCAATAAGGCCATTTTCCTTATGGCAGACGTGAGGGGAGCCCAAGCATCCTAGTGGCTGTGATCTCTCTGGACGGTGTCTGCTCCTGCCCTGTGCCTCCCCCATGGGAGGACGTGGTCTCCGACCTGAAGTGGGCCTTCTCCTCCCCAACAGCTGAGGGAAGCAGAGGAAGGGGTGGGGTGGGGGAGCAGGAAAACCTGGAGGTCCGGGCACTCTGTGAAGCTCCGGTATTCGGCTTCAAAAAGATGTCGAGGATGTGAATGACCGTCTCTCATGCCCCCCACCCCCCGGCCTCTTTGTCAGGTAGTTACACCCCATCAGCACTCTTTGCATGGAAATGTGATCTCTGGTCTCTGACTCGCAGACCCCTCTTCCAGCATTTGGGTGGCAGAAGGCTTGTTCCCTTGGCCTGCTGCCTTCATTCTCCTGTCACCTGGCGGATCATCTCCAGCCCCGTGGCTGCAAAACTCAGTGGAGGGCGGGGGAGGCGTGAGGGCAGATGAGGGAGAAAAGGCAGGATTAGAAATCTTGGGATTATCCCAATCTGTGCTGTGTGGTATATTACCATTATTAATAGCATTAGGCGTGTTAGGGATAATTCACCTGACCTCATAGCATTATTGTCAAAAATAAGTGAGACAATGTGGAAACAAAGAGCACACCTGAATGCCTGGCACAGAATCCGCACCTCTGATACATTAGCTATTGTTATTACTACGATTTTATGTTGAGCTCATAGCGTGTATTGAGCACTGCACCTACCTGATCCTTTATATCGCCTGATTTGAGGATCAATAAAACAGTTTTAAGCAACTGTTATTATCCTCATTTTACAGACGAGGGAACTGAGGCTCAGGGTCGAAGAATCTTTAAATGGCAGGACTGGGACAGGTGCCCAGAGGTATTGCGCTTCCAAACGCGTGCTCTTTCCATCGCAGGGCAGCAGGCAACAGGCAGCCAGCATGCGGATGTCACAAGGTCAAAGTCAGTCACTAGATTTTGAAGGCTTGTATAATGACAGCATTTCTCCCGGAAACACTTTGCTTCAAATGTCATTTCCCCCTCGTATAAAGAGAGCGCACACGTTCCCTGACTAACATTTGAACAAAGTCATTTCACGTTTCGCTTTTTCTTTCCCCTGCAGTCAGCCCTGTGGCAATTCTGCAGGCCCAGGGCCAGCTTCCAGCTCATAGTGGAGGACGTGTGAATACCGCAGGCTAAGAAAATAGCATGGGGCCACTGACCGCAGTCCCCAAGGTGCCATCTTCCCCGGCTATTTCCCAGCAGGCTGTGGATTAAGATATAAATGAAACATATGGAGATGGGAAAAAGCATATGTCAGGCCAGCTGTGGGCCATGTCCCTGTCAAGCTTACACACGGGGTCATTTTTAATCATGAAAACACCACCAGGCAGGCTTCCCAAATATTTCTACAGGACTAAAATTGAAATCAGGGCTTTATTTCTCACACCTTCTTTTTTTTCCCTGAAGTCAGCTCGATCGGCAGTTTCTCAGTGTACACAGATCCAGAGGAAAGCAGATTTTGACACACACACACACTCACTCCTCCTCCCCCAAAGAGAAAAGCGCTGGTTAGTTCTAGAAGACAGTAACAGCTCCCCCCAGGTGTGCTTCAGTTGAGCTCATCAACAACAAAACACACTGCACACAAACCCTCTCCGGGAGAGCTTTGCGCAGGGTTCTGAGGCTAACACCTCTGAGAATTGACCATCCATTAAACAGGCACCATTTATAGAGTCTGGTTTTAAGGGCTAGTCTGGTTGCTTCCCTGAAGCTCTGGGGCTCTGTTGGGCTTGGCCATTTCTTGCATTTCCACGTCGACTCCCAGATTAAACCGCAGGTCCATATTGCCAGTCTTCAAGCCCGGGCGGGCATGGATCACCAGGCATTGCTCTCAGCGGCCCTCTCTTGCTCTGGTTCCACATACCTCTGGGAATCTCGAGAACTCTGGAGGCGGGTTTTCTTGAATCAGGCCCCGGCGAGGTGCTAAGGTGTTTGTCGGGGTTTTGCCGCCGCAGAACAGGGCGCCCGGGAGGAAGCAGTGAGAAGTGGGTGGAGCAGCAGGTAGGGGCTGACTCATTGGCTCCTTCGCAAAAATAACGGGTGTAAAATGTCCCTCGAGTGTGCCCTTCACAGCTCAGCGGGATCTCCATTGGTTCCCCTCCCGTGTCCCTTTCAGTTTTCATTGGAGGTTTTCATCGGAGGGCCGAGGTCCCGTTCCAGCTGGATTACATAATGGTTTCCAGCGCTGGATCAGCAACTCTCACTTGTTTTTTGCATCCAAAAGACGCTTTGGACAGCCTTGCACGTGTGTGTAGAGGAAAGAGCGTTAGATACAGGGTGTCCGGAGCCCTGGGTTCCAGCGATGGGAACTGGGGTCCAGAGGCCTCTCTGAGCCTCGGGGGGAAACGAGGGGCCTTGACGTCCCCGCTCGCACTGCCGTTCCCTGAGCCGTCCTTGACCGTGGTGTCTGGAAACAAAAGAAAAAGCCAAGTCCAGGCTGTGTGTCTTTCATGGGAGCGCAGGACAATGGTCCTTGGCCTCGGGAGTAACCCACGCTTTTCCTCTTCTCCTCCTCATCTGCATAAGCCCCCTCTCAGAAACCTCTGGAGGGTTTTCTTTTCGAGGCGCTGCCCGGCGGGCCGACCCTTGGCGGTTTGGCTGCGAGCGGCCAAGTCCTTCGCGCCCGCCGCCGGTGCAGAGATGAGACGCCCGGGGGGAGGCTGCTTCCGCTCTTGCCTTTGGTCTCTCTGGGTACCCGTTGCTCTAAATAGATCCGTGAGCTGACCGTGAGAAAACCATGAGGTTTTCAGCACCCGCGGGCTTTGACTCTGCAATGGTATCAGCCAGTTTTGCCAAGGAATTCTCAAGGAGGACAGAATCGTTGAACCGTTCTGACCCCGCAAACGTTTCCCTCGTGGGTCCTGAGGAGAGGAGCTCCTTCTGCTGTTCCTGTCCTGGGTGTGACCTGGCTGTCTTCACTTTCCCCGAGTTCACACCTTAGGTTCCTTTTAAAATGTAGTGGCAGGTGTGCGTGACTGTCCTTTGGGCAGGGGTGTCAGGAAGAGAAGGACAATCGGGCGTGTGGTGCGTCACTGGAAAGTGTGCTACAAATTGCTCTCAGGCATCCTTGCCTGCAGCTCCCCCCCTCCACCCCCATCTGTGATGCGCCTCCCCCCACCAGGATGCTCCCCAGCAAGGCCTTGGCCAGACCTCCAGATCTGGATTCGAATTCTGTAGTATTAGCACCCAAGTGTAATGACATTAAGCTCTCCGCTGCACTTGACCTCACACTAGACATGAGTGGGTTCCTTTCCTTAGAGGTATATGGTATACAACTAGTAACACTTACAGAGTCGGAAACTCTGGGAGCGGGGCCCAGCAATCTGTGTTTGAACCAATCATCCTGACTCCTCTTTTCTTCTCATTTTCTCCCATCTGGGTTTTACCAATTTTTAGCTCTATTAGAAATTCCAACGTGTCTTTAAAGGGCATTCCTTGATATTTTGTGCTTTTTGGCATTCCCTAAAGCTTCCTTTATATTACACACCCTGTATTTAGGAGAAGCCACAGCCCACGTTTGCTCTACTTTATTTGAAGTCGAGAGAAAAAAATGAGGACATTTGCTTGCCCTTTAATAATTCAAAGTCTAGACCTTTTCAACACCCCGGTAGCCACCGAAAATATTTTCATTCCTTCCTCCTTGAGTACTGCGGAGGCTCTTAGTACTCCTTCGTTCATTCAGCAAATACCCATCGCAGGGTAAACAGTGCAGTAGATGTGGCACATGTTCCTTCACACGTGCATTTTGAAGTCAGTCCTGAGTGCTTGACATTCATTGACTCTGCCGAGCCTTTCTAGAAGGAAAGTAATATTTTTGCCTACGGCCAGATATATATTAAACACCCATTTTTCAAAGGTTTCTCATTGAATAGGTAGTCTTTAATCCTATTAAAGACTTAAGACACTGCTACGCTGATACTTGGGTTAAGAGATGTAGCTCATCTCTGAAGCAGAGTAGCTTGAGTGTGGGGTCTGGGGTCTAAGTTAGGAATTAAGAGTGGATGGAGGCGCATTAGCTGGTAAATTGAGAGACACCGTGGCAGGAGTACTAGATACACATGGCCTTGAATCCTGCCTTTGCCACTTCCTAGCTGTGCTGTTTCCTTACCTGAAAAACGAGAAGAGTAGCAGAAGCTATCTCATGAAGATTATGTGAAATAATCCACACGAAACCTTAAGCATTGCGCCTGCCAGTGGGGAGGCCCTGGACAAATGACAGCTCTTACTATCCACCCGTAAGTGTCCAAGACGCACCTACTGCTCCAAGCACGTGGCCACTGCTGCCACCAGTCTCCTCCCCTCTGAGGTTTGTCTGATCCCACTGACAGCGGTGGCCTCCTCTTCCCCTCCCCAGAAGCTCCTGGACCCCAGCCCTGGTGAGCTCAGGCCATGAGAATCAGCACCCCCACCCCACTCCAGGAAAGACAGCAAAGTCACCCTGGTCCTCGGAGCAAAGGGAAGGGGGCTGGGGGAGGGGTGCTGAAGGGTCATCGTAGGGGGTGGGGGCGAGGGGCTGCAGTGGGAATTCTGGAACCTGCCATCAACCAAACGGGAAACGACCAGAGCCTGAGGTGAGTCCGTAGCTTAGGAGAGAAGAAAAATGCAGATTTGGGAAAAGAAAGGAAAACGTGAGTTGATTTGGCAAGAGATAAGCTGAGAATGAAACATCACTCTTCCTCCTGCATCGCAGCCAAGCCACAGCAGAGGCGAGGCAGGAGTCAGAAATGAGAACAAAAGAGCGAAAAAGCACAGCCCTGACTCCGCTGTGTGGAGGATGGATGAATCTGACAGGTAGTTCAGGATGAAGAGAAACAGCCAGCTTATGGCTGTGGAGCTTAAAACTCTCAGGACAGGGCAATGGCGGTGGCAGTTTAAAGGCAGATTTGTTAGATTCGCTAAATCCACCAAGTGTTTACTACACGTGAATTCAATGTTTTAATAGAAGAAAAATGTGACAATTCCTAGACCTATTATGACTGTGGTTTCTGAATATTTTTCCTGCTGGTGTCAGGTTTATGGGAACAAATAGCCAAGCAGGAAAAAAAAGAACAGGATCCAGTTCTTTTTTTCTCCCTGGGGAACACAGGCTTTCCAAACACAGGAGGAGAGGAGTTGAGTCGCCTGGGTTGTCTCCCAGCTCTGAGTCTGGGTTGGTTCCAGAAGAGACTCTCCCCCCAAGCTGGCAGCCTCCAGTTCCAGCATTGTTTTGAGAAATGTACGGACAGTCCTGTAGAGGCTCCTTAGCGATCTGCTCTGGGCCCAAGGCAACACTGAAGGGGAATCTTGCCTATCTCCTTCTCCCCAGCCTGCCAGGCATGGAGTGGGTGGTCAAGTTTTGTTGAGTGACCTCCCTACAGAATGAATGACTGTAAATTTCACAATGATCTCTTAAAGATGTTAGAGAGAAGGGTTTATCTATAGATTAAAATAGAGACCCAGGAGTTCCCACCGTGGTGCAGTGGTTAACGAATCCAACTAGGAACCATGAGGTTGCGGGTTTGATCCCTGGCCTTGCTCAGTGGGTTCAAGATCCAGCGTTGCCGTGAGCTGTGGTGTAGGTCGCAGACGCGGCTCGGATCCCACGTTGCTGTGGCTCTGGTGTAGGCCGGCAGTTACAGCTCCGATTAGACCCCTAGCCTGGGAACCTCCATATGCCGTGGGAACGGCTCAAGAAAAGGCAAAAATACAAAATAAATAAATAAAATAAAATAAAATAGAGACCCAATAGGCACATCAATCAATGCCATGTGTGGACCTTGTTTGGATTTTTTTTAACGGCTGCACCTGTGGCATATGTATGTTCCCTGGGTCAAATCCGAGCTATAGCAGCAGGCCTACACCACAGCAGATCCGAGCCGCATCTGTGACCTATGCAGCTTGCAGAAACTCGGGATCCTTAACCCACTGAGCAAGGCTGGGATCAAACCTGTATCCTCAGCAGTATCCTCACAGAGACTATGTCAGGTCCTTAACTAGCTGAGCCACATGGGAACTCCCCTTGTTTGGATTTTTAGTCAAACATAAAAAATGAGATAATTGGGAAACTTGAGCATCCATTAGCTATTTGATCATTTCATTTGACCTGCACCATTTTTTTTCAAAACTTTTCGTGTTGTCATTATTTTTTTTGTTTAAGGCCACAGGTGTGGCATATGGACTTTCCCAGGCTAGGGTTCGAATCGGAGCTACAGCTGCCGGCCTACACCACAACCATAGCAACACAGGATCTGAGCCAAGTCTGCGACCTACATACACACACCACAGCTCATGGCAACACCAGATCCTTAACCCACTGAGCGAGGCCAGGGATCAAACCTGCATCCTCATGGACGCTAGCAGAGTTTGTTACCGCTGAGCCACAACAGGCAGTCCCATCATCATTCCTTTAAAAAGAGACTTTAGATTAAAATCCAGATTTCCAGCTTATTTTGAAAAATGGGGCAATCTGGCCACAGATGGGCCCATTGCCTCACTCAGCTACCGGTGGGGGATTGGAATTAAGGAGTGATTATTTAATTGGCCCTCAGGTCCAAAATAAGTGCCAGTTTTTTCACAACGTCTTCTCTGATTACCCTAATCATGAATGAATTCTCATCCCACTGAGCTCCAGGGAGCCACTTTACTCACCCAGCTCCAGGCACATGCTGCATGTATTTGGTGTTTTGTAGATCTGTTTATTGTCCCTCTATAGGCCTTTATAGGTTCTAAATCTGAAAAGATTTCAGAGAGTGCCTCCCCATATTCATAGTTCCAAAACTTTTTTTTTTTTCCAAAATGGTGATGCCTAGAAGGAAGCTGAAGACAATCTTTCTAGATTTCAAAAAAAATTCTCCAATTTATTTTGAAAAATTTCAAACCCACAGAAGAGTTGAAAAAGTAAAATAAGCATCTGTGAAACTATCTAGATTTACCAGTTTTTAGCATTTTGTGATATTTGCTGTTTTCTCCCCAAACTACTTGACAGTAAGTTTCAGACATTATGATGCTAAATTCTTCAGCATTTACTTCTTAAGAAAAAGGACACTACAAGACCACAATATCATTCTCATTCTCAAACCCAAGAAATTTGACTTTGATATAATAATATCTATTGTACAGTTCATATTCAAACGTTCTTAATTGTCCCAGTAATGAATGCCCTTTAGAATTTTTTTTGGTTTCTTTGTTTTGTTTTTATGGCTTTTTAGGGCCAAGCCCACAACATATGGAAGTTCCCAGGCTAGGGGTCGAGTCAGAGCTACACCTGCGAGGAATCAGAGCCGCATCTGCAAACTACACTGCAGCTCAGGGCAACACCGGATCCTGGACCCACTGAGTGAGGCCAGCTTCACGGATGCTAGTCAGATTCGTTTCTGCTGCACCTCAATGGGAACTCCAAGTTGTTTTTTGTTTTTTTTTTTTAATCTAGGTTCTAATCAAAGATCATACATTATTACACTTGGTTTCATTAGCGTCCTCTGATCTGAAACAGTCCACTGATCCAGGGCACATGGAAGTTCCTGGGCCAGGGATTGAATTCAGCCACAGCTCCGACTGGAGCTGCAGCTGTGGCAGTGAAGGATCCTTTAACTCACTGCACCGGGACAGGGATAGAACCACAACTTCAGCGACCCAAGCCGCTGCAGTCAGGTTCTTAACCCTCTGTGACATGGCAGGAATTCCTCCTGAAATTTGCTTTTAATCTTTCATTTTGAAGATTCCAGGTCAGTTGTTTTGCAGAATATGCCATAGTTTGGATTTGTCTGAATGTTTCCTCACTATTACATGGGTTCACCATCTAACAGTGGGTTCAACATTTTTGCAAGAAACTGCAGAAGTGAGGTTTCATTTTTCTCGATTTTCTCTTTGTGAAGTGCCAGGTAAATCCATCAAAACTGAATTAGTATGTATGTATATGTGCTTGCTGGTGCTCTAATCATGTATGTCCTGCTAAAAGTGCTGGTGTCTGTATATAGGCAGGAGCAGGGCTTCAGATGCTATAATGCCAAACTTTTTTCCCCACTAGGATTTTTTAAAACCGAAGTATAATTGATTTACAGTGCTATTTTGCCCCAGTAATATTAAAGTACATCCTCAGGAGCACTTAGTGTCCACTCTTTAATTTTTGCCAAATCTGTAGGTGTAACATGTTATCTTGTGGTTTTCATCGGTATTCTGTTGAGTGCTTAAGAGTTTGAGCATTTTATGCTTATTGTGTTTCCTCTCTGGTGAAAGGCTTGTTTATACCTTTTGCTCACTTTTGCGGGGTTATCTTAAGTATTTTTTTTAAAGATCTTTATGCATTCTGGATACTAAGAATTTAGGAATATCTATCTATATCCGGAGAGATTAACAGCAATGTCCTCTCCTTCACTTTAATGACCCACAAACAGCCTAAAGATAATTCACACAACTTTAGACAACCTAAAGTGTCAAGACTTATTCACAACTATTTAAGAAAGTCTTTACTCAGCCCTTAACACTCCACAAGAACCTCTCTCTCTCCCAACCTCTCCCTGGGCCTCTCCCCCCAATTTGGGCCTTTCTGTAGTGTTTCAAGGACTAACTCATGATGCAAGCGCACCCAGGAGTCACTTAGAAAGTGAATGAATGGATGAAGAAAGGTAGGTAGAAGTGATGGAAAGAAAAAAGGAATGCTGGAGGGCCAAGCCGTCTGATGATTGGCCGGCCTCCAGAATGAGGGTGCGGGGAGGGCACCGGACGTAGGAGAGGGTTTCTTTACACAGGGGGTCGCCGCCCGGTGGTTCCCAACCTGGTGCACTGGAGGCAGCCCTGCGGCGATTGCGGGTCCGGGGTGGGCGCGGCTGCCTTTGGGCCCCGCCTCGCCCCGCCCCGCCCCCCGGCGCCACGGCCCCGGCCCCGCGGCAGCCGCGCCAGAGCCTGCGCACTGGGGCCCCTGCGCACTGGGGCCCCAGCACCCGCCGCGGCTCGGGACTCAGCCCCTCGGAAGATGGCGGAGCGCGCCCGCACGTCCCTGAAGGGGCTGCGGGAACGGATGGGTGAGCCGGCCGGCGGCTCCCGGGGGGTGAGGGGAGCTCGGGGCTGCGCGGGAAGCAGGGTTCTCGCGGCCCCAGGGACCTTCGGAGCGGCGCGACCCGCGCCGGACAACTTGACTCCGGACACGTCGCGCCCCGTCCGGTCCTCCCCTCACCCGCGCCGGAGAGCCCGGGCACGGGATGCGGCGCCGTGATGGGACCGGAGAGGAGACCGCGGGCCCTAGCCGCACCCTGGCGGGCGGCGCGCGAGAGAACTAACGGCGCTGCTGGGGCGGGAGGGCGGGGACCCGGGGCCCCGCGGACGGTCCCGAGCCCCACCTGCCCTCAGGGGGGGCGGCGGACGCCCTCGCGGCCCCGGGCAGCCCTGGAGTTTGCCCTCTGCCTCGGGCGCTCGAGCTTTCATCCTCTCTCAGGGTTGCAACCTATGTCTGGCCCAAGGCTGCGTCTCCCGCATCCTCCTGGTCAAGGTCGGGTGAGGAGGGAGCCTGGGGGGGTGTCTTGCTTTGGGTTGCCTCCTGTAGCACAAGACTTGGCCACGGTGTCACCTTCCGTGGGACCTGTCGCAGACCTTAGGCTGAACCGAACGGGAGTCAGCGCTTCAGAGGGCTTTCTCCTCAACGGGCCCCATCGCCAAAAAGTTTTTCCCTCCTTGATAACGATTTAAAAATCGTTAATTTTAGAAACGTTGGCAGCGCTTTGCCCAGGAGACTGCTCCGCTGCTTGAGCGAGATAGTATTTCTTGCTTGTGAGAGGTTGCTTTAGTTCTCAGGTTAGCTTCCTCCTCTATGAGCTTGAATGAAACAACCGTGTTGATTTTGGATTTGCATTTGAAAAAATAATTTAGCCTGAGAGGCTTTGTTACTTTAGAACGCTTTGAATTAACTCCCCAGAGAATATGTCAGACGCAAATAGACTTTTCATCATTCCATAGGGAGAGAGCCTCTTCTGTCTCTAGCTTATTATGGTTCACCTAGAGGGAGAGTTGGCAGGCAATTCGTATTGCTTTATTAGTGCCACCCAAGTCTCCCTGATACTGACTTGTTTCCCTGAACTAACCCGCATTCTGGGTAATCCCCCAAAGTATTTGTATATTGAATGTTGAAAAGTATTTAAATTTTATATGGGGCAGTTGCTGGAATTGACAGTATTTCAAACCAAAACCTTAAAGCCGTTCCCCCCCCCCCGCCCAAAAAAGGCATAACTCAGAACCCTAGTTCACATCCTTGCTGCCCATTTCATATTAGGAATTGAAAACATCACATGCTAAATTTTCACAGAGGACCACCTTGACGAGAACTTAACCTCATGGTGGCAGCATTTTCCTGAAGGGGACAAAGAGTCAATGAAATGTTCTGTCACTTTGTGTGGCAATGGCTTCTTTTCCATTATCCAAATAATAGTAGACTTTGGGGCTGTTTTAGGCAAAACTCCCTGAGTCCGCCTTATTTTTGTGGTTCCCCGATGGCAGATTTCTTTGGTTTCCTATTTTTTTCTTCGTATTTTCTTACCCTCTTCCTGGCCAGATGACATGCAGACTGTCATAGGCTGGGACCAGAGGTCGTCGGTATGGGTGCGGGTGGAATGGATCTGTGAGAGACCACACCGCTCCCAACTGCTGAGCTTTGAATGAAGGTGGATTCAGGACTGGGCCAGCAGCTGTGAGAAGGCTCAGGGACTGGGCTGTTGGAAGAAAGTCTCTGCTGCTAGACACCCCCAGCTCCCTACACTTTGAAAGCTATATCCAGCAAGAGCACCTGATAAGACTTTAGCAATTGCTTCTTTTTATTCTGTGTATCCAAATAAGAGTGAATAGCACTGTATCAATCTGTAGCGATTGGTTTCATGGTATTCTCTGCCATAACCATAGCCCTTCTTATAATTAAAAAAGAAATCTTTTTTTTTTTTTTGCCATCCATGTCCGTTGCTACCTAATAAAAAATATTTGTTTATGTGATCTAATGTTTCTAATGAGTATAGAAGAAAGGTCGTGGAGAGGCAGGGATACTACAGATTTTTATGTCAGAATTCAGAGTGATTTCAAGAGCAACAGCTGTGGCAGACAATGTAGAATTGCTGGTAAGTATTGGGATGAGTATCATTGACATCTCATGGATTAAGCATTTGGGGGTGATTGTGCTTGGGCAGTTTTAAAAAGATTATTACCATTCTTTAAGTATCACCATTCTCAAACAGCTCTTGTGACATAGATTGAGCGTGTGTGTGTGTGTGTGTGTGTGTGTGTTTTGAGGAAGAGAGGTTTCTGGAGAGAAGCAGAGATTTTCCACTATATTGGAAATGACCTAAAATGCTTTATGTCCAGAAGCGGCCTCAAAATTTCAATGACGTCTTTTAAGAACTTATCAGGTATAAAGCATTCTTTAACTTTGGCTTCCTAGTGGCAACTGTGTTTGGTTCATTTCATTCTGGGGCTTTTATTGGGCTAGATAGCTGGGATGATTCTCACCTTCGATGAGGGAAGAATGGTTTTCTTTTTCTAATGTCTTTTACACATTTTCTCTAAACTTAGGCCTTTCTTAGCTACAGCGTAATAGTGCTTTCTTTTAAAAATGGTAAATGCTTTAAAAGATTTCCAAAAAGTATATTTTGGAAATACAGAACCCATTTACTTATTGTTGAATCAGTTTTATAAATTTAGACCTTAATTCCTTCACCATGGTATTGTAACAAGAAGTAGCTCTATTGTACCTTAGAAGTAGCTGAGGGAGTTCCCGTCGTGGCGCAGTGGTTAACGAATCCGACTAGGAACCATGAGGTTGCGGGTTCGGTCCCTGCCCTTGCTCAGTGGGTTAACGATCAAGCATTGCCGTGAGCTGTGGTGTAGGTCGCAGATGCAGCTCGGATCCCGCGTTGCTGTGGCTCTGGCGTAGGCCGGTGGCTACAGCTCTGATTCGACCCCTAGCCTGGGAATCTCCATATGCCGCGGGAGCGGCCCAAGAAATAGCAACAACAACAACAACAACAACAACAACAACAAAAAAAGAAGTAGCTGAGGTGGAAACATTAAACTAAGTCGTATAGAGGTTGACGTCAGTTTTGCACAGTCTGGACCTTGATAATTATGTGATATTTCAAACTAGAGTTGCTTTTTAATCAATTAAGTTCTGGCTTTACCATTTGCTACCTGTGTGATCTGGGAAAGTTGTATTTATCTCCAGTTTTCTCATCTGTAAAAAAATAAAAGAATAATAATATCCACTTTATTTCATCTGCAGGCAAAAGATAACTTTTAATTTGGGATTTAGAGTTAGTATAAAAACTGCGGAAATAGGAGTTCCCGTCATGGCTCAATGGGAATGAATCTGACTAGCACCCATGAGGATGCAGTTTTGATACCTGGCCTCATTAAGGATCCGGTGTTGCTGTGGCTTGTTGTAGGCTGGCAGCTGTAGCTCTGATTCGACCCCTAGCCTGGGAACCTCCATATGCCCTAAAAAAAACAAACAAAAAAACCCCTACAGAAATATTCTATCGCACTTTATGTTGCTATAATGTAAATTAAGTAAATTCCTTCTGGGAATGGAGTTGGCTAAAATGTTCATTCTGTTAAGTCCACACATAAAGGCTTTCCCCTGTTACCTGGGCACTTCAAATAATTTTTAGAGCCTGTCTTTTTGGTGAATGTATTTCTTGCCAGTAGGAATTTGGATGTAAAGTTCGAAAAATCAGATTTGATATTATAACCTTCATATGATTTGGTTCATTATTCACACCACAGCTACTTCTAAGGTTATTTCTGATTAATGAGACCTTTTAATCTGGTACATTTTGAGGGAAATTGTCCTTATGGCAACTAACTTGTACCAAAATGTGGACTTTCCTTAGGACTTTTAATCAGGAAAACCAAATGTGTGAAAACAACAGTGGTTTTCTCTGTGTTCACACAGAAATGCTGTGAATGGGAGAGGGATGTGTCGGGTGATATTTGATTAACTTATAGACTATATTTAAGAATTTTCTTAATATACTAGTACTCAAATTCAGAGGGTAATTGTCCACAAAACTGATGCTGGTTAAATAACTTTAGGAAGCTGAGAAGAGTCTAATCTTCAGATTTATCTAGATTCATGGATTATTTATCTGAGCTGTTAGGCCTCTGGGATTTAAAAAAATCCTTTTTCCCTTTTGAAAGGCAATTCCTATGGCAGCAATTGTGATGTTGCTTTCAAGGTTACTCTGTTAAATGGCTCCCAGATATCCTTCCTCAGTGGCAACTAAAATCTCAAAAGTCCGTAGTCTTCCTATTCCCTTATTTCAATTGCTCATCTTCAACTGTTGTATTTTTTGTGATATGCTTTTATATAAGGGTAGAAGAGAGTTTTCAGTGTTATTCCCCAGCTCTTTCCTGAGGATGCCCAGTATCGTGGGGCATTTTAGATACCACCATATATGGAATTAAAAAGTTCAGGGAATTCGTTTCCCGGTCAGGGAACCAAAAAAAAAAAAAAAAAAAAAGAAAAAGTTCAGGGAATTCCCCAATAATAACTTGTATGTGTATCATCCTAGAATTTTAGTTTATTTACCATTTTCTACCTGTTTACACAAGGTGTGTAAATTTGTATCATAATTTATTTGCTTGACATTTTCCTACCTAGGATAACACCATGACATTGGAAATTCATTGAGTGTGTCTCCACCTTTACCTTGCATCAGAACAGTTTTTTGCAGAGGCCAGTACCCCACTGTTAGAGAGTGGAAGTGGGGAGAAGACATTGCTAATTTCTTTCTTTTCTTTTCTTTTCTTTTTTTTTTTTTTTTTTTTTTTTGTCCTTTTAGGGCTGCACCTGCAGCATATGGAGGTTCCCAGGTTAGGGGTCGAATCGGAGCTGTAGCTGCCAGCCTGCGCCAGAGCCACAGCAACACCAGATCCAAGCTTTGCCTGTGACCTACACCACAGCTCATGGCAACACCAGATCCTTAAACCACTGAGCGAGGCCAGGGAGCAAACCCGCAACCTCATGGTTCCTAGTCAGATTCGTTTCTGCTGCACCATGATGGAAACTCCGCTTATTTCTTTAAAAACAGTTTGGGTTTGGGGTTAATAGATTGAGACTATTGCCTCTGGAATGGATTAGCAATGAGATCCTCCTGTTAGCACCAGAGACTATGGTCACTTATGGTGGAGCATGATAATGTGAGAAAAAAGAATGTATACATGTGTGTATAACTGGGTCACCTTACTATACAGTAGAAAATTGACAGAACACTGTAAACCAGCTATAATGGAAAAAAATAAAAATCATTAAAAAAAAACCAGTTTAGGGAGTTCCCATCGTGGCGCAGTGGTTAACGAATCCGACTAGGAACCATGAGGTGGCAGGTTCGGTCCCTGCCCTTGCTCAGTGGGTTAACGATCCGGCGTTGCCGTGAGCTGTGGTGCAGGTTGCAGACGCGGCTCGGATCCCACGTTGCTGTGGCTCTGGCGTGGGCCGGTGGCTACAGCTCCGATTCGACCCCTAGCCTGGGAACCTCCATATGCCGCAGGAGCGGCCCAAGAAATAGCAAAAAAAAAAAAAAAAAGAAAAACCAGTTTGGGTGACTCTGGTGTGCAGCCGGGGTAGAAAGCTCCTGATCTAGATGATTTATAGATGTACTTCTTAATATTGGGCCCAATCTCTGAGGCTCTCACTGTTGACACTTTTGCTTCCAAATTCAGATCCATACACTGCAAATCTTTTCTAAATTCCCCTACTTATATGGCAAAATGTTTTCTCCAAATCCTTGCCCTCTCAGTTTTTCTAGAACTTGTTCTTGTCTGAGGCATGTTTGAAAGCTGTTCATCATTAGCTCCTACTCATCCACCAGCTTGTGGTGCTACTTCCACTAACAGCTCTCTATGCATGCAGATAGACTGGCATGTCCATAGTAAACACTTTTAATTATTTGTTAAATTGTTCTTGAATCTCATAGGCACTCACTCAGTTTGTCTTTGTTGACCCAGCATAATTGGTCATAATTTTGCTATCTTTTATTAGCCAAGATACAATTGGCTGTGCTTTGCTGCCCCAGGATTAGCTGTTTGTATTCTTAATATCTAACCCCTTTCCTTTATCACCCTGTATTGTAGCTGCTGCTGCCAATGCCATTGCTGAAGAAAGACGGAATCAGAGGGGCTTTAACACTCTCCCATCCCAATCCTCAAATATGAAGCCATCCTTTAAACCAGGTATAATTTCTAGATGCCTTGATAGATGTCAAAGTGTTATATTCTTTTTTTTTTTTTTGTCTCTTGTCCTTTTTTAGGGCCACACCTACGACATGTGGAAGTTCCCAGGCTAGGGGTCTAATTGGAGCTGTTGCCGCCAGCCTACACCACAGCCGCAGCAACACCAGATCTGAGCTGCATCTGCGGCCTACACCACAGCTCATGGCAACGCCGGATCCTTAACCCACAGAGCAAGGCCAGGAACTGAACCCGAAACCTCATGGTTCCTAGTCGGATTTGTTTCCGCTGGGACATGAACTCCAAGTGTCATATTCTTAAAGTTAGATATGCTATTAATGTCTGTTATGTCTGTGTTTTTTTTTTTCTAGTACTAGATGGATCTGTGCTTAAAAATGATATAAAACAACGATTAGCGAAGGAGCGCAGAGAAGAGAAAAAAAGACAAGAAGATGGTATATTTTAGACTTTTAAAAATATTCAATATTTTAATATTTTTTAAATAAATTTTATATTAAGGTGATTTTATGAAGTGATTTTACTTAACTTTTTAACCTGTTTGTATGATAGATTGTACTTTTTATAGTATGTATTATATTGGATTAAAAACTTAAACTGAATTAGATAAAGATGGTCCATAAAAATATTTGACCAAATTATTTTATTTTCAAACTGATAGTTTCTGTTAGCTTTAATTTTCTGAAGACTAAGCCATGAGAATTTCTTCCTTGAAAATGGGATTTTAATAAAAATGACTCTTAAAAACCAAAATGAAGTTACTAGTAATGCTAACATTGATACGGTATCTTTCACTGATTGATTGCTATGCTTCTCAAGTGTAACTTTGTATCAGTTAGGATCTAGAAGAATGATCTTCCTACACCGTGGGAGCACCTTTTTCAGCTTTGTATTTTTCCCATCTGGTTTTGTAAATCCATTGCAAAACTAGTGCTCAACTTCATTCAAATGGAATAGCAGTTGTCTTTGTTTTTGTTGAGGAGCGGTTTCTTCTGTAACTCTTTAGAAGAGTATTTTACAACTGCGTAAATGCTCTCCAGGCTTTACTGAGGGAAACTGAATGTAGGAAAACATCTTGCTGTTCAATAATGTGGAATGTGCCTAAGCCGGTGAAGGTCAAACGGACATGCTCATTATTATCTGTCTGGATGTGGCCTTTGAAGAGAAGTTTCCTAGTAGAAGGGAAAAAAACATATTCTGGCCCTGTTTTTTTGTTTTTTTTTTGTTTTTGATTCTTAATGTATAGCATGTTAATCTGGTGGGTTTTGACTTCAGCTCAAGTCAGCAGAAACATCACAAAAAAGAAAATATTTCTTCTGAATTTGGGATTTTGGCTCAGACAGGAGGAGAATCATTTAAGCCAATTCGTTTCTTGGGAGTTAAATGAACACCCAGTGGAAATGATTCTTTCATTGCCATATCTGTTCACTTTATTAATCTTTAGTTATTAGCATGGGTTATATTATTTTTAAGAAAGAGAATAAAATATATCAACTTTTTCCTTCTCTGTCTGTAATGTGGAAAACAAATATTTTCTTGGCTCTTACCTTGCATTTGGAATATTTCAGCTAATAAAGAAACACAACTACTTGAAAAAGAAAGAAAGTCTAAGATCCTATATGAAAAACAAACGGAAGAAAAGCAACGAAAGTTGCGAGAACAAAAAGAAAGGGATGAACAACGGAGAATATCTGTAGAAAAAAGGAGAAAAGACAAATTACAGGAGGAAAGGGTAAATGTTTTCCCAGCCTGTTAATCTATTGATACACTGTGTTGTGTGGCTCTGCAATACTTGTTTCCCATTCTCTGCCTATAGTGGGCCCTTGTGTAGAAAGGGAACCAATTCCAACTCTTCCTTTCTTCTTTCCTTCAGTGGTAGCAGCTCTTGCCCAGTCCTGATCAGACCCTGAGTTGAAGGTAAAGAGGAGCCTTGACCATCCAGAAGGACAGCCCTGTCCGCCTGCAGAACAGGCCCAGAGGGTGCCTGATGCCTGGTTTTGCTCTGAACAGCTTTCTCCCCTACCAAAGGGTGTTGTCCCATTGCCTAGTATTTTCAGGCCAGCCGGCAGGCCTTTGCTGATCCCCACTGGCCTGCACCTGACCCTGACCAGCTTCCTTCTCAGCACTCCAGCCAAATCAGAGCCCTTGTGTTCTCCCACGCTTCCCTGGCTCCCTCTTGTGTGTGTTCTCTCTCCCTTGCTCCCCTCTCTTTCCTGTCTTTGTCTCTGTTGTTTTGTGGCCCTGCTGCTCTCTCTTTGCCTCTCTGGACTCTGTTTTGGTGTCTTTGGCACTCTGTTCCTATGAGTCACTGCCTTTGTTGTACCACATTGTAGCATTTACATTTGTAGAGCTATTATCCTGCACAGTTTAAACTGAAGCTGAGGTCAAGACAAACATATCTCTTTTTGAAAAGTTGATTAGTTACCCCCAGAAATTAAGATGTTACAAATGTGGGTATAATAGATGATCTGGCATAGATTTCACTTACATGTGTGATAGTTGATTTTTTTCCTGCCTCACTCTGCAAAGAATTTAAGGTGTATTTTTAAAAAGACATAGCACAACGAGATGAGAAAATAATGTTGAGGGAATCAAACAGAGGGGGAAATTATAAAACATAAGGAATGATTGACATACAACCAAAGGGTACCACTCAGTCTTTTTATAGTTGCTAGAATAGGACATACTTTTGGTTCTGTTCATTTAGTGTTTAATGAAAGTCTAGTTGGTCTACAATGTTGTGCCAGTTTCTGTTGCACAGCAGGGGGACTCAGTCATATACACGCACACATGCGGTTCTAAATACTCTCATGATAATAAGCAAAGAGAGAAACACAGTCAGTTCCTCAATTCATGTCCATAAGATTAAAACCTAGTTATTCAAGAGAAGGCCTTGTATGGATTGATAGATGAGACATATCCAGTTATTTTTTTCTATTGACGAATAGTTGATTTACAGTGTTGTGTTAGTGTTTGGTATACAACAAAGGGATTCAGTTATATGTACATATATTCTTTTTCAAATTCTTTTCCATTCTGGTTTATTATAAGACATCGAATATAGTTCCCTGTGCTATGTAATAGGACCTTGTTATTCCAATTATTTTTAACTTTTTATTTTAAAAAATATGTCTGATAGAAGAATTTGGTTTTGGGAGTGTTTTATAACCCACAGATCAAAATCGTGCTAACCATATAATGCATATGTAAAAATTTGTTGGCATTTATTTTTAAATAGGAGAAATTCAAAGCCGTCTTTTATCGTACATTGGAACGCAGCAGCAGCCGTGTTGATTGTCAAAAAAGATGGTCATGGGAAGGCTGGACAGCAGTCAGCTCTTCCACAATAAATTCTGAGGATAAAACTGGTAATTAATACAACTGTTCAACTTTTAAGTTCAGTAATGTTCATATGTAAATACTGGCTATTCGTGTAAGGTTGCATTTATAACAAGGTTGTGAGCTCTGTATTCCTAGTAAATACTGCCACGTACTCTTTGGCTGCAGTTAAATTGGTGTCAGGTGGCGATCCCTCATGGCACAGCGGGTTAAGGATACCGTGTTGTCACTGCTGTGGCTTAGGTTCTTTCCGTGGCCCAGGAACTTCCACATACTGAGGGTGTGGCCAAAAATTAAATTAATTAATTAATTAATTAATTAAAAATAAATAAATGTCATAAAATTGCCGAAGAAACAGGTGAGATTTTATAATTATTTTATCCACTATATCCAAAATCTTAACCATTTAAACTTGTAATCAGTATAAAAATGATTAGTAATTAATTAATAGCTCTCACAGCTTTATCCAGTGCAAATTAAAAAAAAAAATTGTCCTGTTTACTATTGATGTACTATATGTACACATATGTACATATATTCTTTTTCAAATTCTTTTCCATTCTGGTTTATTATAAGACATCGAATATAGTTCCCTGTGCTATGTAATAGGACCTTGTTATTCCAATTATTTTTAACTTTTTATTTTAAAAAATATGTATGGACATAATTCTACAAAATTTCATAAAATGTAAGTTAAATTGATACAGTTTTTATTTAAGGAATGACGACAATGAACATTGTATACCTAATTAATGCATGTTTATGCTCCATAGAACTATGTCATGACCTCATTTTGTTTCAGCGAATAAGGCTTTTTAAAATATGAGTTCAGTAGACATTATATATTTTCTCAGCCAATAATGTTATATATTAATTGAAAAGCTTAAAGAGGGGACTTCTGGTTTACACAAGCAAATGTCACCTGCAGGTCTTCAAAATTCTGTTGCCAAGAGTGAGTAGTTATTTCATGTATCCTACTGTGTTTCAAACCAGTGAAATCCATTCTTTACATGTATTTCTACAGTACCACCTATTTAGGTTGTAGAACATTTAGATTTGTTTCAAAAGAGCATCACGTTGTTTTGTAATAGAGATGGTCATTACTGTTTTATATTTTTATCAGTATAAAATATGAAACATTTTGACCAAAATACATAGCCATTAAGTGGCACAGTAAATTACTTTAATTCATATTCTATCTAACCTGTAAACTCATTCCATTAGGTTTCATGAATATTACTTCTTTTAAGGAAAATAATAGCATATGTATAGCAGTGGACAGATTGATAAGCTTCATTAAGTTGACAGACAAGCATAATTACCTTCCTGGTTTTGTAATTAAGACTCCAAGAAATTGCCTTTTTTTTTTTTCTTTTTGGTCTTTTAGCCATTTCTTGGGCCACTCCTGCGGCATATGGATGTTCCCAGGCTAGGGGTCTAATCGGAGCTGCAGCCGCCGGCCTACACCACAGCCACAGCAACTCGGGATCCGAGCCGCATCTGCAACCCACACCACAGCTCACGGCAATGCCGGATCCCTAAGCCACTGAGCAAGGCCAGGGACCGAACCCGCAACCTCATGGTTCCTAGTCGGATTCATTAACCACTAAGCCACGACGGGAACTCCGAAATTGCCTTTTTAAGGTTTATGTTTTGGTCATTTGATGGATGGATTATGGTGTTTTTTTTGTTTTTTTGGTTTTTTTTTTTGCTTTTTAGGGCCGCACCAGTGGTGTATGGAGGTTCCCAGGCTAGGGACCCAATTGGAGCTGTAGCCACTGGCCTACACCAGAATCCAAGTCACGTCTACAGCCTACACCACAGCTCCTGGCAACATGGGATCCTTAACCCATTGAGCAAGGTCAGGGATCAAACCCGTGTCCTCATGGATGCTAGTCAGGTTCGTTAACCTCTGAGCCACAACAGGAACTCCAGATCATGGAATTTAAATTGTAAATTCCAGTAACTAGTCCATGTTTTCCCCCAAAGCAAATAAAATGACAACAGTGTTTAATGAGAGAAGTATTGCTAAGCTCCACTTTACAACTCTTTGTAGAGGTAATGCAGTATTCTTTAAAATAAAACAAAGTTACCTACTATGAATACCTCAGATATGTTTTACTCCTGGCATTTTCCCTTTAAATTAGTGTTCTTTGTTTTTTAAAAAAACTGTACGCGAATGTGTTTGTCAGTGACTATTTCTGGCTTGTAGGACATAGTACTTGTAGGACATAATTATAATGGATTAGGCACCCATATTCATCAAAAAAACAAGTCCCTTTTTCTTTCTAAAGGAAAAAACAAAAGTGATCTTGGCAGGAAAAAGATGTGGCAAACATATTCTACATCATTCCCTCAAACTTTCATAAAAAGAAAAAAATACCACTTTTGTGCCCTGTGAATTGAAAAATATGGGCATAATTATAGTTTGAATTTAAAATGTTTCTTTCATATTATTAGGTGCCTTGACGTTTTTTTGAGCAATGCTGATTGCTCTAAAATTCCAGTGTAGGAAAAGTTTCTGGATCTCATTTAAAGTATAATTAATTAATTAATTGTAGCAGTGGTTAAATTAGTAGGAAAGGTTTCTATTTTAGTCTAAATTTAATTACAGCTTTTTTTTTTTTTTCCCCTGGTCTTTTTAGGGCCAAGCATATGGAAGTTCCCAGGCTAGGGGTTGGATTGGAGCTGCAGCCGCTAGGCCTACGCCACAGCCAAGGCAACTCGGGATCCAAGCCACACCTTCGACCTACACCACAGCTCGAGGCAACGCCAGATCCTTAACTCACTGAGTGAGGACAGGGATCGACCCTGTGTCCTCATGGATCCAGTCAGATTTGTTTCTGTTGAGCCATGATGGGAAGTCTAAATATTATAGCTTTAATGTTTTCAAAAGGATTTTTTGGCCACGCCCTCGGCCTGCAGGATCAAACCTGTGCACAGCAGTGAAACGCTGTATCCTTAACCTGCTGAGCCACCAGGAACTGTTGAAAAGGATTTTTGTTTTGTTCATACTTACATTATGTTATGTGTACTTTCAGAACTCTTAAATTTTCCAATGATGAACTTGAGAAGTCTTTTGGTTGTTGTTTGTCAGTTGATCCACTTTCCACCCTTACTCTCAATATGCTTTCCCTGAGCACTTTTATCCAGGTTCATTCATAGATTAGTGTGGGAAGGTTTTCTCTAGCACCTTGCCGGTCATTATTCGCCAACTCAATCCTTTAGAAAAATTAGGTAACATTCATTGCAATGTCATGTTTATGTACTTTCAATTTAATTTATCTTTTTTTTGTGTGTGTCTTTTTGCTATTTCTTTGGGCTGCTTCCGTGGCATATGGAGGTTCCCAGGCTAGGGGTCAAATTGGAGCTGTAGCCGCCGGCCTACGCCAGAGCCACAGCAACTCGGGATCCGAGCCGCGTCTGCAACCTACACCACAGCTCACGGCAACGCCGGATCCCTAACCCACTGAGCAAGGCCAGGGACTGAACCCGCAACGTCATGGTTCCTAGTCGGATTCGTTAACCACTGCGCCACGACAGGAACTCCTCAATTTAATTTATCTTAATTGTTTCACAAGCAGTAACCATGTTTTACTATCTAATTGCTTGGAGAAATTCACAGAGATTTCTTCCACAGAGGTTTATTGCATGTTTAATATAATGAGCAAACACTAGTGTGCTTTCATTAATATGTGTACCTGCTGTATTAATGAGAGACAGAAAAAGAAGGGACAGTAGATGACTTTCAAGGTAATTAACTAAATTACACTGAAGGAGCAATTCCAAGTAACTTTTTTTTTGTCTTTTGTCTTTTGAGGGCCACACCCGTGGCATATGGAGGTTCCCAGGCTAGGGGTCGAATCAGAGCTACAGTCGCTGGCCACAGCAACAGATCAAGTATCTGCGACCTACACTACAGCTCACAGCAACGCCGGATCCTCAACCCACTGACCGAGGCCAGGGATCAAACCCGCCACCTCATGGTTCCTAGTCGGATTTGTCAACCACTGAGCCATGAGGGGAACTCCCTTCAAGTAACTTTTAACATCATTTCTTTACTAGTTTTTAATACAGAAAGGTATATGTGGAAGATTCTTTTTGAAATAACTTGCTTAAAGGTATAGTGTATTTTGTGCACTCTGAAATGATGACTGCTATAATTAATGATTCTGGGAAAATAAAATCAATATTGTCAGTGGCTTGCCTTTGTAAAATGCCTTCAGATTGAAAGGAAACCTGTTCAATCCAGAGAGGTGAACATTTCAAACTCAAATGAAGTTCATAATGTACCATGTGATTTTTAAATATTTTTTATTGTTGTTGATTTATAATGTTCTGTCAATTTCTGCTGTACAGCAGTGTGACCCAGTTATATATACACATTCTTTTTCTCAGTTTATCCTCCATCATTTTCCATCACAAATGACTGGATATAGTTGCCTGTGCTATACAGCAGGACCTCATTATAACCTGTGATATTTTAAATAGCCCTGTGGGGTTTTTTTGGTTTGTTTGTTTGCCTTTTCTAGGGCCGCACCAGCGGCATATGGAGGTTCCCAGGCTAGGGGTCTAATTGGAGCTTTAGCCGTCGGCCTACACCACAGCCACAGCAACACCAGATCTGAGCCGCGTCTGCGACCTACACCACAGCTCACTGCAACGCCAGATCTTTAACCCGCTGAGCGAGACCTTGTGGTTCCTAGTTGGATTCGTTAACCACTGAGCCACAATGGAAACTCCTAAATAGCTCTATTTTAAATCTTGGCTGATTAAAACAATGTCTTTTTCTTCTGCTTATTGCTGACTCACAATAACTGTTCACACTATTTTGTCATTTATTGCAGTGTGGTAATAAGTGACAGGTTATTTCACCACATGATCGAATTGATTATACTTCTGTGGTTCATGCTGTATAATTACAATTCAATTCAAGAATATTCAAATGAGGAGTTCCCGTCGTGGCGCAGTGGTTAACGAATCCGACCAAGAACCATGAGGTTGCGGGTTCGGTCCCTGCCCTTGCTCAGTGGGTTAACGATCCGGCGTTGCCGTGAGCTGTGGTGTAGGTTGCACACGCAGCTCGGATCCCGAGTTGCTGTGGCTCTGGCGTAGGCCGGCGGCTACAGCTCCAATTGGACCCCTAGCCTGGGAACCTCCATATGCCGTGGGAGCGGCCCCAAAGAAATAGCAAAAAGACAAAAAAAAAATTAAAAAAAAGAATATTCAAATGATGCTATATTCAATATGTACTTTAATTTATAGGTCTCCAAAAGAGAACTTCTTTTTTAAACATTCATCAACAACATTCTGAGCCAGAATATTTCAAGTGAAATGGAGAAGCCTCTATACAAAAGAGATTATTTTCCCTTTTGACTGGTTTGAGTTGCTAAAATTGTGACATCTATACCAAATGTTAATGAGCAATATTATTTTAAAAGTACTAGTTAATACCTAAAATGTTAAATTATTTTAGTAGTAGATGTCATGGGCTGTACCCAAAATTAAATGTTGTGTTTTTCTAATTTGGGAACTTTGATGTTATCAGTTAGTGTTAGATGTTTTCCCTCTTAATTTTTACTGTTTCCTAAATTTTATTTATTTTAGGTAACTTAGTAGTTTTAAGTTTGGACATGTAGAATCTCTACATAATACTTGAAATTTAAATAAATTCTTACAAGCAAAGTAGAGAAGATAAAAGGTTTGGTGATGGAGCATGGTAATGTGAGAAAAAGGAATGAATATGTGTATTTGTGACTGGGTCACCTTGCTGTACAGTACAAAATTGACAGAACAGTATAAACAGCTATAATGGAAAAAAATAAAAATCATTAAATAAAAAAAAGGTTTGGGAAAAATAAGTGGCTCACTACTGAAATAATATATTTAGAACAGCTTGTAAAAATAATATTTCTTTGCCCTTGATCTCCAGAAACAACGAAAAAGAGGAGAAGCTCATCTTTGAATAGAAGATGTAGCAAACCGCATTCATCTACGGAAATAGAACAAGTAGAAGAAAAAACAACTGGTTAGTTCTAAGTACTGATCTTAAACAGTGGTTTTAAAGTGTTTTTATGTCAACATTGAGCTGCTTAAGTCATTCCAAAAAGTTAGAAGCCAAAATATCCCTTCTTTAACTAAAAAATGTACTTTGGCGCCATGCTTATTTGGCTGAAGCCAGAAGAGTCTCTTTAAGTGAAACATAATACTTGTGCCCTCCTCTGAGCAAGGCGTCTGTGATGAAGCTGAGGAACTAGACCATAGAATGTTGGTATAGACAGATTTGTCCTGAAGCACTTGATTCCCTTCGAACACTTTATCAGTTTGCTTGTAGAAGTTCTATGTGACCAGCCACGGTTTGAACTTCAGAGTTTTGCTCTGTTGCTCACAGCATAATCCGCATCTAGCCTTTGGCTGTATTTTCACTGCTGATTACTACACGCAAGACTTCATAATTATTACTGAAATACTTCTTTATTTAAAGTGGTTCTAATACCTTCCCTGCTAAATTTTCTTTGTGAGACATGATTGTTCCTGTTTTATACCGAACCATTCACTTATAGAAGACTCACCACTTAATTGATTCAGGTCAAATCCTGTTGTAACAAAATGTCATTGTCACAGGGATCTTTATGAACATAAAAATTTATTGGAGCACGCTATTTACAGCAAAATATACTTTTAACAAAATAAATCACTCAATCCCTTGGAGCTTTGGCAATGGACTTGACCATCATGGCTGTCAGTGGCGTCTATCTGTAGGTATCCATGTCAAAGTCATTCTGTCATGCACAGGTTTTTTCTCCACATGTGCATCCCTCCACAGAGACTCCATGCATTGGGTACGGTTCTCTTAGGCACATGACCTAGTTTCCTGCCTTGGGTTTATCATGGTGTGCTGGGGCCTCTGCCCTGTGCTCAGGTCCTCTCTTCTCCAACAGTGCCGTCCATCAGGAGGCAGTGTTCAAGCCTATTATGTATGTGTGGCTCTCACCGCCTCTGCTTTTAGGCTGGGAAAGTTACCCTTTGCAGCAGTTCACTCTTTCTTTGCTTTGCATTTCTCTGTGAGACCTCACACTGAATCTTTCTTGTTTGTTCTCATCATTTAGTTTGTCAGCTATATACTAGTCTTTGGGAGAATAATTTAACCAGTTGCCTGCTCATCTCAGCAAACGTGTCAGTAGCCATGAGCAAAAGTAGTTTGTTTTTAATTTCTGAAAGTGATACTCCAGGTAACAAGCATGGGGTGGAAAGCCTGAAAGTGTTAGTATTTGTGTTTGAAAAGTAGGTTGTATCATTTTTTTTTATAGTAAGGCATAAAAATAATTTGAGTCAGTATTTTGCAAATGAGTGATTCTATCCAACATTTTATATTGCTTATTTATTTTGTGATTTCTAGCATGGTAGAGCAGTTATCTGGGTGATTTATAGGATGAGATAGTTTGGTTGCTGTTAAATTTTAAAACTGTGGGTTTCTTGACCTGTGCTTAAATGTATCACAGTACTGTTAAAGTATTGGATTTTAAAAATACAGAAAAACAAATAATATCAAAGGAGAAGGTCTCCTACTCCACCCTTCTTTTTTTTCTTGAAATGTGAAAGAATAACATTGATTGGCTCTTTAGCTTTTAATTAAGAATGTAAATATAGTTGGTAAAATAAAACATCTTCAGGGTTATATGGATTTTCTCATTTATTTGTTACATTTCGTGTTAGACATGCCTCTACGTAGTAAGTTCTCAGTAATGGAGAGCTCTGATGCATTGTGCCCATCCATTTTCTCTCTTTTCCTCCACTTTTTCCTTTCCAGAATATATCCCCACTCCTTTTGCTCTTTTTTTTTTTCCTGTCAATAGCCATAAGATTAGTAAATCAAAGTGCCATCATGGGCTTTGTGGTAATGCAGCTTTATTTCTCTTGGTTCAAATTCCTAACTTTGTTTATGCCTAGTTAAATGCATGGCAGATCATTCTCTGCCAGTTTCCCCCTACTTTATTGTAAGATACTCTAATCACTTTCATTTTAATGTATTACTCCTATCAAAAAACTCAATTATTTTGTCTTAAATTTCTATAGCTATTAGAAATCTAGCCTTATCACACATTTGAAGAACCAACTTATATTTATTCAAAATAATTGTGAGAAAGGAAGGAATTGATATTATACTTACTATATTTTCTGTAGCACAAACTGTCAGTGTTTAATACTTGATTATTCAGGCACATACATATAGTAAGTAAAATGCTTTCTCTACCGAAAGTGAGGGATTAAAAATAACCAAGTCTTATATTTGTCAAGTCTTAATAAAGCCGCCATCAAATATCTTTTAAAAAAATATTTACGGAGTTCCCGTTGTGGCTCAGTGGTTAACGAATCCAACTAGGAACCATGAGGTTGCAGGTTTGATCCCTGGCCTTGCTCATTGGGTTAAGGATCTGGCGTTGCTGTGAGGTGGGGTGTAAGTTGCAGACTCGGCTGGGATTCCACCCATGGCACTGCTGTGGCTGTGGCGTAGGCCTGGCAGCTGCAGCTGCAATTCAGCCCCTAGCCTGGGAACTTCCATATGCTGCGGGTGAGGCCCTAAAAAGACAGAAAAAAAAAAAAAAAGCCATTCTAAAAGGTATATAATCTTTGTTCTAGTAATTTCTCTTCTAGGCTATCCCTAAGAACAAATCAGATGAATAAATGAAAATGTATGAAGTTACTTACTACAGCATTGTTTATGATACTGAAAATATGATCTAAACATTCAACACAAAATTTGAACTATACTGAGGCAGTCATTAAGAGTAATAAAATGCAATTTTTGGACATAGAAAAGGGTATATATAGAGTTTAAACAAAAGCAAGTTATGATCTCATTTTATAAAAAAAATGAATGCAAAGAAAAACATTCAATTATCAGTGGGTATTAGCATAATGGAATTATATTTAAATTTTTTTCTAAACTAAGTATTTATTGCTTTTATAATAAACTTTTGTTTTTTTATTTTTACAGCCACAACCATGGCATATGGAGGTTTCCAGGCTAGGGGTCAAATTGGAGCTACAGCCGTCAGCCTACACCACAGCCACTGCAATGCCAGATCCAAGCCACGTCTGTGACCTACACCACAGCTTACAGCAATGCTGTATCCTTAACCCACTGAGCAAGGCTGGGGATCGAACCCACATCCTCATGGATGCTAGTCAGATTCGTTTCCACTGAGCCATGACAGGAACTCCCTTTTTTTTTTTTCTTTTTTTGGGGTGGGGGAGGGCTGCACCCATGGCATGTAAAAGTTTCCAGGCCAGGGATCGAACCCAAGCTGTGACCCAAGCCATAGCAATGACAGTGCCAGATCCTTAACCTGCTAAGCCATAAGGGAAATCCTGCAGTCTGTTGTAAGACAATTATATATAGTGTGTCTAATGCAATCACTTGTAATGCTAAGATCCCTGGCCCTGGTGATGTTGTTTATAGATTACATTTATTTATTTATTTTTCTTTTTATGGAACTTCTGTGGAACATGGAAGTTCCTGGGCTAGAGCTCAAATCGGAGCTGCAGCTGGCAGCCTACACCACAGCCACAGCAGTGTTGGATGCAAGCCACATCTTCCACCTATGCTGCAGCTTGCAGCAATGCTGGAGCCTTAACCCACCGAGCAGGGCCAGGGATCGATCAAACCTGCATCCTCATTGATACTATGTTAGATTCTTAACCCACTGAGCCACAAGGGGAACTCCTATAGGTTACTTTTAAAAACTGTTGAAGTTCTTATAATTTTCTATGAAAATCATTCTGAGTTTTACTGTGTTTAAAATAGAAATGGCTTATTGTAAACATCAGCTTTAGAAAAGCATTTTCTTTTCATCCGGAGTGTACTATTGCTTCCACAATGCCTCTCTTGGTGGTGGTGCTTCTGAAGTGTCACTTCAGTCCACTGTCTCTGATCACTAAACATTTCTGTGTTGTGTGTAACCCCTGTGATTTCCTGATGAACGCAGTCTCATTTTGTTCTTATACTGCTACCTGGTGCACTTCTGTCTTGTCAGTTGTCTAGCAGTATAGTTCACTCTCTGTCTTCATTTACCCACAGACATCCACAGTGTAGTCCAGTATGTAAGAATGCCCCTACTTAGCAACAGCAGTCATGAATTGAAGAGTACCATAGTGCCTTGCAAGTCAACAGTGGCCATGCCTCCTCACGAGAAAGTAGAGACACCCTCCAAGACAAGCGTGGAAGCACCCCCAATGGCGAGTGTGGAAGTGCCTCCTGAGGTGAGCGTTGAAGTATCTCCCAAGGTAAGCTTGGAAGCGCTCCCCGGGACGAGCTACGAAGCGCTCCCCGGGACGAGCTACGAAGCGCTCCCCGGGACGAGCTACGAAGCGCTCCCCGGGACGAGCTACGAAGCGCTCCCCTGGATGAGCTACGAAGCGCTTCCCGGGACGAGCTACGAAGCGCTCCCCGGGACGAGCTACGAAGCGCTCCCCGGGACGAGCTACGAAGCGCTTCCCGGGATGAGCTATGGAGTGCTCCCTGGGATGAACTTTGAAGCATACCCTGAGAGTGTGGAAACATCACCTGAGGCGAGTGTGGATCTTTCCTCGGATGTGAGCATGGATTCGTCCCCGGAGGTGAGTGTGGACCCGTCCCCCAAAGTGAGCACGGACTCTTCTGAGGTGAGTGCAGAGGTGTCATCTGAGGCTAGTGTGGAAACATCCCCTGAGGCCAGCATGGAAACACTCCCAGAGGAGAACGAGAGCCTGGAGGCACTTTCTGAGGAGAACGAGAGCCTGGAGGCACTTTCTGAGGAGAACGAGGGCCTGGAGGCACTGCCTGAGGAGAACGAGGGCCTGGAGGCACTGCCTGAGGAGAACGAGGGCCTGGAGGCACTGCCTGAGGAGAACGAGGGCCTGGAGGCACTGCCTGAGGAGAACGAGGGCCTGGAGGCACTGCCTGAGGAGAACGAGGGCCTGGAGGCACTGCCTGAGGAGAACGAGGGCCTGGAGGCACTGCCTGAGGAGAACGAGGGCCTGGAGGCACTGCCTGAGGAGAACGAGGGCCTGGAGGCACTGCCTGAGGAGAACGAGGGCCTGGAGGCACTGCCTGAGGAGAACGAGGGCCTCGAGGCACTGCCTGAGGAGAACGAGGGCCTCGAGGCACTGCCTGAGGTGAGTGTGGAGGTGCTCCCTGAGGAGAGCATGGAGGTGCCCTCTGAGGCGAATGTGGAGGGGCTCCCTGAGGCCTCCCTTGAGGTGACTAGGAAAACATCTTCCAAGGTCAAAGTGAAAGACTCTCCACAGGTTCGTCAGGTGCCTTTCATTGACAGATTTTCTAGTAAAGTCTGTGTATTTACTTGTGTAGTTTATGACAGGTCAGGTTTCACAACATAAGCAACTTTTTACTTAACAGCATTCTTTGATAAAATAAATTTACTTTAATGATGTAAAATTATCTGATAATCATTGTACCAGAGTTTCCCCCAAAGCTGGAATATTACTTAATTTTTAATAGGGACAAAGTATAGCAGTTTATATGAACTATGTTTCTGAATTCTGAAGGAATGTTTTTGAGAACTATTGCAAACCTCAGTTAGGATTTAGAAATAAAATTAGGTTTTGAGGTAAAAGAACACTAAATTGTTTTTATGACCTGCTTGAATTGTGTAATATAAATTGTTGGTCTGGAAGAACCTATCTCTGTACCTAATTCTCATGCATGAAAGGAAAGTTGGGAGTTGAAGGAGCTAGGATTGTATTGTATTCAGAATATTTTTCTCTTGAAAAGCCAGCTGCAAAAGGTGGTGCTAGTAACTTCTTATCTTATTGTGTTGATTTGTTCAGAAATCAGAAACAGATATACAGGCCTCAAAGCCTATTACCAAGAAGCGCCTACCACCGTCGCAGATACCCTGTTACAGATGGTCCTCTTCTCCCACAAGCAGGTGGCGTCCGCCGTCTTCCGTCAGTGCTAGGTAAGTAAGTAGCTTATTTATAGCTATCCCGGTAGGTATTTTCGCAAAATAAACTTCACATCAGTATTTTATAAATAATGTAGTATGCATGGTAACGTAAATATAAAAGGGAAAACCTTTACAAGTGCTGTTTACCTCTGTCTATTATAAAATATCATTATATATCATAATATCAAGACATTATATTCTAAGACATGGTACATATTTATTACAAAACCATACCAAACTTCCACCATTAACTATTATTTTTTCCCAGCAGGCAAATCCAAAAGAATCGCCTCCTGTCACCTTCACCTGTCACGTCAAAACCAGCGGCCCAGTTTTCTTTTTCTTATAAAGTAATTCCTATCCAGCGTACCCCATTGGCACAAAATGCAGGTACTATTGGAATGAAAAGTGAAGCCATTTCTAACACCAGTAAGAGCTCCGAGGCTGCTAGCCAAAAGGATATGATCTGTGAAGGTGAGTTCCTTCACTAAGAAGTTCATTTCGGCAACACAGAAAACTTTAAGTGAGCCTGGGAATGGTCAACTTCATTTTATTTCCCAGTTCAGAGAACTTAGGAAGCAAGCTTTCTTTTAAATAAAGAGAATTTCACCAGTCATTGGCATACTGCTTGTTTTTTCTTGCTGGAACTTCTTTCTTACCCTCATTTTTAGAACGGATATTAGAAGTACGGGTTGGATGAATACCAAGGTCTAGGTGATGCCTGCAGTTCCTTCCAGCTCTGATCGTAGATGCCCTAAGATATTTTCCATCCTTAGAGCACATCTGGCCATTCGTGGATGAGCAGAAATCAGAAACCGTAAGGCACTTTCATACACAGGCCATAACGTGTCAGGTCGGTATGTGAGTTCTTGAAAGTACCATATTGGTATCTTGCCTATTGCACGCATTCTTTTTTTTTTTAATTGAAGTATAGTTGATTTACAATGTTGTATTACTTTCTGCTGTACAGAAAATTAATTCAGTTATTTATATATATAATTTTTCATATTCTATTCCATTATAGGTTATTATAAGTATCGAATATAGTTCCCTGTGCAGTACAGTAGGACCTTATTGTTTATCTGTTTTATGTATAGTACTTTGTATCTGCTAACCCCAAACTCCTAATTTATGCCTCCCCCATCATTCCTCTTTGGTAACTATAAATTTGTTTTCTGTGTTTGTGAGTCTGTTTCTGTTTTATAAATAAGTTCATTTTTGTCATATTTTAGATTCCACATATAAATGATATCATATGACATTTATCTTTGACTTAGTATGATAATCTCTAGATCCATCCATCTTGCTGCAAATGACATTATTTCATTCTTTTTTTATGGATGAGTATTCCATTTTATATATATCTATATAGCTATATACCACATCCTCTTTATCCATTTATCTGTTGATGGGCATTTGGTTGCTTCCATGTCTTGCCTATTGTAAATAGCACTGCCATGAACATTGGGGTGCGTGTATCTTTTCACATTAGAATTTTCTCCAAATATGTGCCCAAGAGTGGGATGGCTGGATCATATATTAATTCAATTTTCAGTTTTCTGAGGAACCTCCATACCACTTTCCATAGTGGTTGTACCAATTTATATTGCCACCAACAATGTACGAGGGTTCCCTTTTCTCCATACGCTTTCTGGCACTTGTTTGTCGACTTTTTGATGATGGCTATTCTGACTGGTGTGAAGTGGTAGCTCATTGTAGTTTTGATTTGCATTTCTCTGATAATTAGTGCTGTTGAGTATCTTTTCATGTGTTTTTTTTGGCCATCCATCTGTCGTCTTTGGAGAAATGTCTGTTTAGGTCTTCTCCCAATTTTTCAATTGGGATGATTGTTCTTTTGTTGTTGAGTTCCATGAGTTGTTTAACTTTTTTTTAGCTGTTTTGTGAGCTGATTAAAAAAAGAAATCAAATTTTATTTTATTTTTTTCTATGAGGCAAGAGGGGAAGCAAATAGGTGATATTCAACCTTAAGGATTGGAATCTACTACCCCACCAGAGCAAGCCCTGTCCTCACCAGGAGCTACTTACTTCCACCTGATATGGAAATTCTTCCCCCAGAGACTCTCCCAGGGCCCTAGCAGCCCCCAACACTATCACCCATTCTCTCTGGACCCTAGACATTGGCACAGAGCTGATTTTGGACACAATTGCTTGCTTTTAGTCTGTAAGTGCAGTTAGAGCCCCATCAGCATCTTAGTGTTTCTTATAAACATGAACATACTTTTTCAGTCTTTTACCTTCTCTGGTTTCTCTTTCCTAGAATGCCTCCTTTTTCTGGTCAGGGCCTGGGATTTTTTTATTTTATTGTATTTTATTTGCATTTTTTATTACTCAATAAATTTACTACATTTATAGTTGTATGATGGTCATCACAATCCAGTTTTATAGGATTTCCGTCCCACAACCCTAGCATATCCCCCCACCCCCCAAACTGTCTCCTTTGGAAACCATAAGTTTTTCAATGTCTGTGAGTCAGCATCTGTTCTGCAAAGAAGTTCCGTCTGTCCTTTTTTCAGATTCCACATGTCCGTGAAAGCATTTGATGTTGGTGTCTCATTGTATGGCTGACTTCACTTAGCATGATAATTTCTTTTTTTTTTTTTTTATTCCAGAGAAGTTTATATTTGGGCCTTAAGCTTTTGAAAATAAAGTTTAGAGACATAGCATATGAATACCACTGTAATACACATGAAATATTCTATCAGACCCTAAACTTAGCATGATAATTTCTAGGTCCATCCATGTTGCTAAAAATGCCAGTATTTCGTTCCTTTTAATGGCTGAGTAATATTCCATTGTGTATATGTACCACATCTTCTTTATCCCTTCCTCTGTCAATGGACATTTAGGGTGTTTCCATGTCTTGGCTTTTGCAAATAGTGCTGCAGTGAACATTGGAGTACTTGTGTCTTTTTGAGTCATGGTTTTCTCTGGGTAGATGCCCTGGAGTGGGATTGCTGGATCAAATGGTAGTTCTATGTTTAGTTTTCTGAGGAAATTCCGTACTGTTTTCCACAGTGGTTGCACCAATTTACAATCCCACCAACAGTGTAATACACCCTCTCCAGCACTTATTGTTTGTAGACTTTTGGATGATGGCCATTCTGGCTGGTGTAAGGTGGTACCTCATAGTGGTTTTGATTTGCATTTCTCTAATAATGAGTGATGTTGAACATTTTTTCATGTGTTTTTTTGGCCATCCATCTGTCTTCTTTGGAGAAACGTCTGTTTAGGTCTTCCCCTAATTTTTCAACTGGGATGATTGGTTTTTTGTTGTTGAGTTGCATGAGTTGTTTAGTTTTTTAATTCAATGAATTTTATTATATTTATAGTTGTACTGTCATCACAGCCTGATTTTTAGAACATTTCCATCCCAAATCCCAGTCCATCCCTCCTCCGCCAACTTGTCTCCTTTGGTAACCATAGTTTTTCAAAATCTGTGTGTTCCTGTTCTACAAATAAGTTCATTGTATCCTTTTTTTAGATTTCACATATACGTGATAGCATTTGATGTTTGTGTCTCGCTGACTAAGCATGATAATTTCTAGGTCCACCCATGTTGCTGCAAATGCCATTATTTCATTCTTTTTTTATGGCTGAATAATAATCCGTTGTATATATGTACCACATCTTCATTATCTGCTCCTCTGTTGATGGGCATTTAGGTTGCATCCAGGTCTTGGCTATTGTATATAGTGCTTCAATGAGCATTGGGGTGCATGTATCTTTTCTAGCCATGTTTTTCTTTGGATAGATGCCCAGGAGTGGGATTGCTGGATCATATAATTCTCTTTTTAGTTTTTTGAGGAATCTCCATACTGTTTTCCACAGTGGTTGCACCAATTTACATTCCCACCAGTAGTGTGAGAGGGTTCCCTTTTCTCCACAACCTCTCCAGCACTTATTTGTAGACTTTTTGATGATGGCCATTCTGGCCAGTATAAGGTGATACCTCATAGTAGTTTTGATTTGCATTTCTCTAATAATTAGTGATGTTGAATATCTTTTCATGTGGGTTTTTTTTTTTTTTTGCCATGTATGTCTTCTTTGGAGAATTGTCTATTTAGATCTTATGCACATTTTTTTGTTTTGTTTTGTTTTTTAGGGCCACACCTGTGACACATGGACGTTCCCAGGCTAGGGGTTGAATTGGAGCTACAGCCACTGGCCTATGCCACAGCCACAGCAATGCGGGATCAGAGCTGCTTCTGCGACCTGCATCACAGCTCACGGCAATGCCAGATCCTTAACCCAGTGAGTGAGGCCAGGGATCAAACCCGCATCCTCAGGGATCCTTGTTGGGTTTGTTAACTGCCAAGCCACGAAGGGAACTCCCTGCACATTTTTTGATTTTTTTTTTTTAATATTGAGCTGCAGGAGGTATTTATATATTTGGGGGATTAATCCCTTGTCAGTTGCTTCATTTGCATTTGTAAGTATTTTCTCCCATTCTGTGGGTGGTCTTTTCATTTTGTTTAGGGTTTCCTTTGCCGTGCAAAAACTTTTCAGTTTAATTAGGTCCCATTGTTTGTTTTTATTGTCATTACTCTGGAAGGTGGATCTGAGAAGATGTTGCTGAGGTTTATGTCAGAGAGTGTTCAGCCTGTGTTTTCCTCTAAGAGTTTTATAGTATCTGGTCTTACATTTAGTTCTTTAATCCATTTTGAGTTTATTTTTACGAATGGTATTAGAGAGCATTCTAATTTCATTCTTTTACATGTAGCTGTCCAGTTTTCCCTGCACCACTTATTGAAGGGACTGTTTTTACTTGATTGTATGTCCTTGCCTCCTTTGTCATAGATTAATTGACCATAGGTGTGTGGGTTTAATTCTGGACTTTCTATCCTGTTCCACTGATCTATAATTCTGTTTTTGTGCCAGTATCATATTGTTTTCTAGCTTTGTAGTATAGTCTGAAGTCGGGGAGCCTGATTCCTCCAGCTCATTTTTCTTCCTCAGGATGGCTTTGGCTCTTCTGGGTCTTTTGTGTTTCCAAACAAACTTCAAAATATTTTGTTCTAGTTCTGTGAAAAATGCCATTGGAAATTTTATAGGGATTGCACTGAATCTGTACATTGCCTTGAGTAGTATAGTCATTTTGACAATATTGATTCTTCCAACCCAAGACCATGGTATATATTTCCATCTGTTTGTGTCATCTTTGATTGCTTTCATCAACGTCTTTTAGTTTTAAGAGTACAGGTCTTTTGATTCTTTAGGTAGGTTTATTCCTAGGTATTTTATTTACTTATTTGTTTTTGATGTGATAGTTAATGGGATTGTTTCCCTAATTTCTCTTTCTGATCTTTCATTGTTAGTATATAGAAATGTAGTCGATTTCTGTGTATTAATTTTGTATCCTGCAACTTTACCAAATTCATTGATGAGCTCTGAACAGTTTTCTGGTAGCATCTTTAGCATTTTCTAGGTGTAGTATCACGTCATCTGCAAACAGTGATGGTTTTACTTCTTCCTTTCCAATTTGGATTCCTTTTCTTTCTTCTTGTTCTCTGATTGCCATGGCTAGGACTTCCAAAACTATGTTGAATAGTGGTGGCAAGAGAGGACATCCATGTCTTGTTCCTGATCTTAGTGGGAATTCTTTCAGCTTTTCACCATTGAGAATGATGTTTGCTGTGGGTTTGTCATATATGGCCTTTATTATGTTGAGGTAGGTTCCCTCTTTGCCCACTTTCTTGAGGGTTTTTGTCAGAAATCGGTGTTGGTTTTTGCCAAAAGCTTTTTCTGCGTCTGTTGAGAGGATCATATGGTTTTAATTCTTCAGTTTGTTAATGTGGTGTATCACACTGATTGATTTGCGGATATAGAGGAAGCCTTGCATCCCTGGGATAAATCCCACTTGATCATGGTGTGCAATCCTTGTAATGTATTGCCGGATTCAGTTTGCTAGTATTTTGTTGAGGATTTTTGCATCTATGTTCATCAGTGATATTGGCCTGTAATTTTCTTTTTTGTGGTATCTTTGGTTTTGGTATCAGGGTGATGGTGGCCTCATAGAATGAGTTTGGTAGTAGAGCCTTCCTTCCTCTGCAACGTTTTGGAATAGTTTTCAGGAGGATAGGTGTTAATGCTTCTCTAAATTTTTGATAGACTTCACCTATGAACCCATCTGGTCTTAGACTTTTGTTGGAAGTTTTTATTTATTTATTTTTTATTTTTTTATTTTTTTTTGGTCTTTTTGCTATTTCTTGGGCCACTCCCATGGCATATGGAGGTTCCCAGGCTAGGGGTCCAATCGGAACTGTAGCCACTGGCCTACGCCAGAGCCACAGCAACGCAGGATCCGAGCCACGTCTGCGACCTACACCACAGCTCACGGCAATGCCAGATCGTTAACCCACTGAGCAAGGGCAGGGACTGAACCCACAACCTCATGGTTCCTAGTCGGATTCGTTAACCACTGCGCCACGACAGGAACTCCCTGTTGGAAGTTTTTAAATCAGAGTTTCAACTTTAGTACTTGTGATTAGTCCATTTTTTCTATTTGTTTTTGGTTTAGTCTTGGAAGATTGTACTTTACTAAGAATTTGTCTGTTTCTTTTAGGTTGCCCATTTTATTGGCATATAGTTGCTTGTAGTAGTCTCTTATGATCTTTTGTATTTCTGTGATGTCCATTGTAACTTCTCCTTTTTCATTTCTAATTTTATTGATTTGAGTCCTCTCTTTTTTCTTGATGAGTCTAGCTAAGGGTTTATCAATTTTGTTGATCTTTTCAAAGAACCAGCTTTTAGTTTCATTGATCTTTTCTATGGTTTTCTTTCTGTTTCATTTATTTTTGCTCCAATCTTTATGATTTCTTTCCTTCTGCTAACTTTGGGTTTTGTCTGTTCTTTAGTCTCATTAGGCATAAAGTTAGATTGTTTATATGAGATTTTTCTTGTTTCCAGAGGTAGGCTTGTATTGCTATAAACTTCCCTCTTAGAACTGCTTTTGCTGAGTCCCATAGGTTTTGGATTGTTGTGTCTTTGTTGTCATTTGCTTCTAGGTATTTTTTAATTTCCTCTTTGATATCTTCAGTGATCCATTGGTTGTTTCATAGTATGTTGTTTAGTCTCCACGTGTTTGTGTTTTTTGCAGTTTTTTTCCTTGTTGATTTCTAGTCTTAGAGCATTGTGGTTGGAAAAGATAATTGATGTGATTTCAATTTTCTTAAATTTACCAAGGCTTGATTTGTGGCCCAGAATATGATCTATCCTAGAGAATGTTCTGTGTGCACTTGAGAAGAATGTGGTTTTTGTTCTGCTGGTTTTGGATAGAATATTCTATAAATATCCATTAAATCCATCTGGTCTAATGCATCATTTAGGGCCTGTGTTTCCTTGATGATTTTTCTTTCTGGATGCTCTGTCCATTGCTGTAAGTGAAGTGTTAAAAGTCCTCCACTATTATTGTGTTGTTGTCAATTTCTCCTTTTAAGGCTCTTAGCAGATGCCTTATATATTGAGATGATCCTATGTTGGGTGCATATATATTTACAGTCTTCTTGTTGGATTGATCCTTTGATTATTATGTAATGTCCTTTGTCTCTTATAACATTATTTTAAGGTCTGTTTTGTCTGAATATTGCTACTCCAGCTTTCTTTTGATTTCCATTTCCATGGAATATTTTCTTCCATCCTCTCACTTTCAGTTTAAACGTGTCCCTAGAACTGAAGTAGTTCTCTTGAGGATGGCATATAAATGGGTCTTGTTTTTGTATGCATTCAGCTAGTCTGTGTCTTTTGGTTGGGTCATTTAGTCCATTTACATGTAAGGTAATTATTGATATGTATGCTCTTATTGCCTTTTTTTTTTTTTTTTTTTGGTCTTTTGTTGTTGTTGCTATTTCTTGGGCCGCTCCCGCGGCATATGGAGGTTCCCAGGCCAGGGGTTGAATCGGAGCTGTAGCCACTGGCCTACGCCAGAGCCACAGCAACGCGGGATCCAAGCCGCGTCTGCAACCTACACCACAGCTCACGGCAACGCCAGATCGTTAACCCACTGAGCAAGGGCAGGGACCGAACCCGCAACCTCATGGTTCCTAGTCGGATTCGTTAACCACTGCACCACGATGGGAACTCCATCTTATTGCCATTTTGTTAATTGTTTTGGATTTTTTTTATGGTCTTTTTTTCTTCTCTTGTTCTCTTCTATTGTGGTTTGATGACTATCTTTATGTTGTGTTTGATTTTCTTTTTCCTATTTGTGTGTGTCCCTATTGTGTGTGTGTGTGTGTGTGTGTGTGTATTTTTTTTTTCTTTTTAGGGCCACACCTGTGGCACATGGAGGTTCCCAGGATAGAGGTTGAATCGGAGCTGCAGCTGCCGGCCTATGCCATAGACACCGCCATGGGGGATCCAAGCCATGTCTGTGACCTACACAAGAGCTCACAACAACATCGGATCCTTAACCTACTGAGCAAGGCCAGAAGTCAAAACCACAACTTCATGGTTCCTAATCAGATTCGTTTATTCTGGGCCATGATGGGAACTCCTTTTGTAGATTTTTTGTTTGCAGTTAGCATGAAGTTTTGATATAGGAGTGTGTGTGTGTCACACACACACACACATGATTGTTTTAAGTTGCTAGTCTCTTAATTGCAAATGCATCTCCAGTATCCTTCATTTATACCCTCCTCAGGATTTCTGGGTTTGGTAGCATATTTGTATGTGGATGATTTCCTACCTTTACTATATGTATGCATTTACCATTGAGTTTTGTCATTTGTAATTTTTTTTTGTTTTCTTTTCCACCTAGAGAAGTTCCTTTAGTATTCGTTGTAAATCTGGTTTAGTGGTGCTGAATTCTTTTTTTTTTTTCATTTTTTTTATTACTCAAATGAATTTATCACATCTGTAGTTGTATAATGATTATAACAATCTGATTTCACAGGATTTCCATCCCACAGCCCAAGCATATCCCCCCACCCCCCAAACTGTCTCCTCCGGAGACCATAAGTTTTTCAATGTCTGTGAGTCAGCATCTGTTCTGCAGAGAAGTTCCGTCTGTCCTTTTTTTCAGATTCCACATGTCAGTGAAAGCATTTGATGTTGGTGTCTCATTGTATGGCTGACTTCACTTAGCATGATAGTTTCTAGGTCCATCCATGTTGCTAAAAATGCTGGTCTTTCATTCTTTTTGATGGCTGAGTCATATTCCACTGTGTATATGTACCACTTTTTCTGGATCCACTCCTCTGTCGATGGACATTTAGGTTGTTTCCATGTCTTGGCTATTGTAAGTAGTGCTGCAATGAACATTGGAGTACATGTGTCTTTGCGAGTCGTGGTTTTCTCTGGATAGATGCCCAGGAGTGGGATTGCTGGATCAAATGGTAGTTCTATGTTTAGTTTTCTGAGGAATCTCCATACTGCTTTCCACAGTGGTTGCACCAATTTACAATCCCACCAACAGTGTACTAGGGTTCCTTTTTCTCCACACCCTCTCCAGCACTTATTGTTTGTAGACTTTTGCATGATGGCCATTCTGGCTGGTGTAAGGTGGTACCTCAGGGTGGTTTTGATGTGCATTTCTCTAATAATAAGTGACGCTGAACATCTTTTCATGTGTTTCTCGGCCATCTGTATGTCTTCTTTGGAGAACTGTCTGTTTAGATCTTCAGCCCATTTTTTGATAGGGTTGTTTGTTTTTTTTGGTATGGAGCTGCAGAAGTTGTTTATAAATTTTGGAGATTAATCCCTTGTCAGTCGATTCATTTGCAAAGATTTTCTCCCATTCTGTGTGTGGGTTGTCTTTTTGTGTTGTTTAGGGTTTCCTTTGCTGTGCAGAAACTTTGAAGTTTGAGTAGGTCCCATTTGTTTATTTTTCTTTTTATTGTCAATACTCTGATAGGTGGATCTGAGAGGATGTTGCTGTCATTTATGTCAGAGAGGGTTTGGCCTATGTTTCCCTCTAGGAGTGTGATAGTGTCTGGTCTTATATCTAGGTCTTTAATCCATTTGGAGTTGATTTTTGTGTATGGTGTTAGGGAGTGTTCTAATTTCATTCTTTTCCATGTGGCTGTCCAGTTTTCCCTAGTGGTGCTGAATTCTCTTAACCTTTGCTTATCTGTAAAACTTTTGATTTCTCCTTCAAATGTGAATGAGAGCCTTGCTGGGTAGAGTATTCTTGGTTGGAGGTTTTTTGCCTTTCATCACTTTAAGTATATCATGCCACTCCCTTCTGGCCTGTAGAGTTTCTGCTCAAAAATCAGCCTATCACCTTATTGGCATTCCTTTGTATGTCATTTGTTCCTTTTCCCTAGCTTGCTTGCTATTTTTATTTTTATGGCCACACCAGCAGCATATGGATGTTTCCAGGCTAGGAGTTGAATCAGAGCTGCTGCAGCTGCTGGCCTACCCCACAGCCACAGCAACACAGGATCCAAGCCGTGTGTCTGTGACCTACACCATAGCTCACTGCAATGCCAGATCCCTGACCCACTGAGCGAGGCCAGAGATCAAACCCACATCCTCAAGGATACTAGTTGGATTTCTTTCCACTGCACCATAAGGGGAACTCCACTTTAGCTTCTTTCAATATTTTCTCTTTGTTTTTACTTTTGGTCAGTTAGATTAATATGTGTCTCATGGTGTTCCTCCTTGGGTTTATTTTATATGGTACTTGTTTTGCTTCTTGGACTTGAGTGAGTGATTCTTTTCCCATGTTAGGGAAGTTTTTGGCCATTATCTCTTCAAATAGTTTTTCTGGCTCTTTCTCTCTTCTCCTTCTGGTTCCCCTATAATGTGGATGTTGGTGCATTTAAAGTTGTCCCAGCATTCTCTGAGACTATATTAATTTCTTTTCAGACTTTTTTCTCTTTTGCCTCAGTGCTTTCCATCAGTCTTGTCTTCCACCTCGCTTAATCATTCTTCTGCCTCCTATATTCTGCTATTGGTTCCTTTTAGAGACTTTTTTTTCAGTTATTATATTTTGCATATCTGCCTGCTTAATCTTTTTTTTTTCTTTTGTCTTTTGTCCTTTTTAGGGCCACACCCACAGCATATGGAGGTTCCCAGGCTAGGGGTCTAATCAGAGCTGTAGCCACCGGCCTATACCACAGCCACAGCAACGCCAGATCTCAGCCACGTCTGTCTGCGACCTACACCACAGCTCATGGCAATGCCGGATCCTCAACCCACTGGGCAAGGCCAGGGATCGAACCCGCAACCTCATGGTTCCTAGTCGGATTCATTAACCACTGAGGCTCTACCTTTTGAAGGGAAGAGGGTTAAAGAATTTGTGTGCATATTTAAAAATGATTCAGCTGTTAGTCAATCTACCCAAGTTTTTAATGACTACTTTTCTTTTTTCTTTTTTTTTTTTTTTTTTTTTTTGCTTTTTAGGGCCATACCCACGGCATATGGAGGTTCCCAGGCTAGGGGTCTAATCAGAGCTGTAGCCACTGGCCTACACCAGAGCCACAGCAACACCAGATCTGAGCCACGTCTGTGACCTACACCACAGCTCATGGCAATGCCGGATCCTTAACCCACTGAGCAAGGCCAGGGATCGAACCCGTGACCTCATGGTTCCTAGTTGGATTTGATTCTGCTGCACCACAATGGGAACTCTGTGCTTAATCTTTAAATCTTTTATTTCTTTGTTCAGTGTTTCTTATAATTTATGAGTCTTTGCCTCCCATTTATTTCCAAGATCTTAAATCATCTTCACGAAATTTAGTCTAAAGTCTTTTTCATGGAGGTTGCTAATGTCCAGATTACTTAGCTGCTTTTCTGGGATTTTTTTCTTATTCCTTTATCTGCTTCATAATTCTCTGCCTTTTCATTTTGTATAGCTTTTGTTTGTCATCTCCTTATTGCAGGCAATAGGGTTGTAGCCTTTCTTGCTTCTGATGTCTGCCTGCTTATGGCTGAAATTAGTATGGGAGCTTGCTGCAGGCTTCCTGATAAGAGGGACTGGTGCCTGCCCAACTGCGGGGGGGCGGGGTATTCTTATCCCTCTGGTGGGTGTGGCTTTGTCTCTAGGTGTGGTTAGAGGCAGATGTGTGCCTAGGAGGTCTTTAGACAGCCTGTTTGCTGATGGGTGGGGCTGTGTTCCCACATGGTTTGTTGTTTGGCTTGGGGCTTCTCAGCCCTGATGGGTGGGACCAGATTTTTCCAAAATGGCCACCTCCAGGGGAGTTCATGCTGATGATTATTCCCGAGACCTTTGCCTCCAATGCCCTTCCGCCACAACGAACCACAGTTGCCCCCTGTTTTCCCAGGAGATCCTCTGAGATCTGCATGTTGGTCTGACCCGGTTCTTATGGAGTGTCTGCTTTGCCCTGGGACCCAGTGCACATGAAAACTCATGTGTGCCCTTCAAGAGTGCATTCTTTGTTTCCCCCAGTCCTGTGGAGCTTCTGTGTACAAGCCCTGCTGGCCTTCAATGCCAAATGCTCCGGGGGCTTCTCCTCCCAATGCCAGACCCCCACACGTGGGAACCTGACCTGAGGTTGGAACTCTCACTCCTGTGCATGAACCTTTCCAGTCTGTGGGTTGCCCACCTGGCAGGTATGGGATTGCTTATATCACATAAGTGCCCCTCCTGCCATCTCGATGTGGCTTCTTCTTTGTCTTTTGGTGTAGAATAACTTCTTTGGTAGTTTCCAGTCTGTTGTGTTGATGGTTGTTCAGCAATTGGCTGTAGTTTTGTTGTCTTCATGAGAGAAGGTGAGCCCCAGTCCTTCTGCTCTGCCATCTTAATATCCTGTCTCCTCTGCTATGTTTTCTCAAGTGCTCCTTTCTCTGTGGAGTAGCTCCTCTCTTTCTTTTTATATATTTTGGAAATTAAGCCCTCGTCGTGTGCATCAATTGCAGCTATTTTCTCCCATTCCATAGGTTGTCTTTTCTTTTTTTTTTATGGTTTCCTTTGCTAGAAGTTTGAGTAGGTCCCATTTGTTTATTTTTGTTTTTATTTCTATTACCTTGGGAGACTGATCTAATAAAACATTGGTACAATTTATGTCAGAATATTTTGCCTGTGTTCACTTCTAAGGAGTTTTATGGTGTCATGTCTTATATTTGTCTTTAATGCATTTTGAGTTTATTTTTGTGTATGGTATTAGGGAATGTTTGTTGTTGTTGTTTTTATAATGATTTTTATTTTTTTCCATTTTAGCTGGTTTACAGTGTTCTGTCAATTTTCTACTGTACAACATGGTGACCCAGTTACACATACAGAGAATGTTTTAATTTCATTCTTTTACATGTAGCTGTCCAGTTTTCCCAGTACTACTTGCCAAAGAGACTGTCTTTTCTCCACTGTAATTTCTTCCCTCCTTTGTTGAAGATTGATTGACCATAGGTGTATGGATTTATTTCTGGGCTCTCGCTTATCTTCCAGTGATCTGTATGTCTGCATGTGCCAATACCATCCTCTTTTGATTACATAGTTTTGTAGTATTGTCTGAAGTCTGGGAGGGTTAGGTCTCCAGCTTTGTTCTTTTTCCTCAGCATTGCTTTGGCAATTCTGGGTCTTTTATGGTTATATATGGATTTTAGGTTATATGGATTTTAGCATTATTTGTTCTGGTTCTGTGAAATATATCACAGGTAATTTGATAGGGATCACATTAAATCTGTAGATTGCTTGGGTAGTACGGCCATCTGAACAGTAGTAATTCTTCCAATCCAAGAGCATGGGATAGCTTTCTATTTCTTTAAATCATCTTCAGTTTCCTTTATCAGTGTTTTACAGTTCTCAGCACATGAGTCTTTTATCTCCTTGGTCAGGTTTATTCCTAAGTATTTTATTCTTTTTGATGTGCTTTTAAAAGGGGTTTTTTTTGACTTCCCCTTTCTGGTATTTCATTGTTAGTGAAAGAAATGCAACAAATTTCTTTTTCTTTTTCTTTTTCTTTTTTTGTCTTTTGTCTTTTTTGTCTTTTTGTCTGTTGTTGTTGTTGCTATTTCTTGGGCAGCTCCCACGGCATATGGAGATTCCCAGGCTAGGGGTCAAATCGGAGCTGGAGCCACCGGCCTACGCCAGAGCCACAGCAACGCGGGATCCGAGCCGCGTCTGCAACCTACACCACAGCTCACGGCAACGCCGGATCGTTAACCCACTGAGCAAGGGCAGGGACCGAACCCGCAACCTCATGGTTCCTAGTCAGACTCGTTAACCACTGCGCCACGACGGGAACTCCGAGAAATGCAACAAATTTCTTAATGTTAATCTTATATCCTGCTACTTTGCTGAATTTGTTGATCAGTTCCAGTAGCTTTTGTGTGGATTCTTGTGTGGGTTTTCTGTGCATAGAATCATGTCATCTGTATATAGTGACAGTTTTACCTCTTCTCTCCCAATTTGGATTTTTATTTCTTTTGTTTGTCTGATTGCTGTGACTAGGACTTCCAATACTATGTTTAATAAAAGTGGTGAGAGTGAGCATCCTTGTCTTGTTCCATATTTTAGCAGGGAGGCTTTCAACTTTTCACTGTTGAGTATTATGTTGGCTGTGGGTGTTGTCATAAATAGCTTTTATTATGTTGAGATATATTCCCTCTATATCCACTTTAGTCAGGGTTTTTTTATCATGAATGAATGTTGAATTTTTTATCATATGCTTTTTTTTTTTTGCACCTGTTGAGATGATCGTGTCGTTTTTGTCTTTTGTTGTCATGTATCACATAGATTTATTTGCATATGTTGAACCATCCTTGGATGACCCTGGGATGAGTCCAACTTGACTATAGTGTATGCTATTTTTTATGTGTTGTTGGATTTGGTTTGCTAATATTTCATTGAGAATTTTTGCATCTATTTATGAAAGATGTTGCCATTTAATTTTTTTGTATCACATGCATTTTTAATATCCATGTATATTACTTAATTTTAAATATACTAGGGAATTTCGCTTTTTTTTTTTTTCTTTTTTAGGGCTGCCCCTGCAGCATATGAAAGTTCCTGGGCTAGGGGTCAAATCAGAGCTGCAGCTTCTGGCCCACCCCACAGCCACAGCAACACTGGATCCAAGTCTCATCTGCAACCTACACCATAGCTCATGGCAATGCCGCATCCTTAACCCACTGAGCGAGGCCAGGGAGTGAACCTATGTCCTCACAGACACTATGTCAGGTTCTTAACCCACTAAGCCACAACAGGAACTCCAGAATTTCACTTTTTGAAGCAATTCCACAGTGACTTTTTTTTTGGTAACAGAAACAGTCTTTTTATTACAAATTATTAATCCTAATGTCTTAAAAAGTCTCACTTTTGTATGTAGTATATTTAAAGTAATTAGTCACATGGACTAAATATTATGCTTCCATGTGGTCACTGTGTTTTACTGATAGTCTTGATTTCTTTGGTTATCTACAGTTAGCCAATTTATTATCAACCAAATATAGTAACATACTATTAATTATTTAGTAGATATGCACAATTTTCAAAATGTATGCTGGATATATTTTTGTTTAATCATGTATTTAAGGAGTTCCCATCGTGGCGCAGTGGTTAACGAGTCTGACTAGGAACCATGAGGTTGCGGGTTCGGTCCCTGCCCTTGCTCAGTGGGTTAACGATCCGGCGTTGCCGTGAGCTGTGGTGTAGGTCGCAGACGCGGCTCGGATCCCGCGTTGCTGTGGCTCTGGCGTGGGCCGGTGGCTACAGCTCCGATTCGACCCCTAGCCTGGGAACCTCCATATGCCGTGGGAGCGGCCCAAGAAATAGCAACAACAACAACAATAACAACAACAACAAAAGACAAAAAAAAAATCATGTATTTAAGATTTATTCACTTCATTTGGACCAAGCACAGCTGTTTCTTCCTCTGTATTCAGTATATCCTAATCTTATTTTTTTTCTTTCCATAGGGGCAGTTTAGTCTGATATCTCAAAACAGCTATACCATAGTGAGAGTACATTATTTCATTTGGGAACAAGTAGTCCTGTAGTCTTTTAAAAGGAAACAAAATGGGAGTTCCCGTCGTGGCGCAGTGGTTAACGAATCCGACTAGGAACCATGAGGTTGCAGGTTCGATCCCTGCCCTTGCTCAGTGGGTCAAGGTTCCGGCGTTGCCATGAGCTGCGGTGTAGGTCGCAGATGCGGCTTGGATCCTGCGTTGCTGTGGCTCTGGCGTAGGCCGGTGGCTACAGCTCCGATTCAACCCTTAGCCTGGGAACCTCCATATGCCGCGGGAGCGGCCCAAAGAAATAGCAAAAAGACAAAAAAAAAAAAAAGAAACGAAATGCTACTACTCAGGGTGGGGTTGGGGGGTGGGAGTTGGAGTTTTAAAATCTCTTTGATAAATTGCTTGTAGTTTATATATTTTAGATCATGGATGTACTGTTTGGCTTTTTTTTTTTTTTTAACATTGTAGGTTGTCTTGCACCTCTTTGTTGGACTTAGAGGCAGTAAGTTCCCTAAACTTAACTGTTTTATATGTTAATTTAAACTAGAGTCTGGTAATAAAAGCACACCAGGACCTATGAATGCCAAGGAGGGAACAAAAATTTTGGCAGAAAAACGACGTGTTGCTCGTGAACAAAAAGAAAAAGAGGAAGAAAGACCACAAAAAGAGATGGAACAAAGGTTGGCACCAAATCCTCCTTTCTATACTATAAATGTTGGCTGGGGCCCAAATTCTGAAAGTCAAAACTTACCCTCAAGTTAGATGTATATATTATAAATTCTCAAAGGGTAACTGACTTTTTCTTCAGTATGAATCAGAAATGACTCGTTGCCTTCTAAATAAGTGTGGGGAGCATTTCCAGCAGACATCAGGCTGGCATGTACATGAGCGTATGGTCCTCTTTAGTCCCTGTGGGTCATGAGCTGTTAAGGTGCGCGGTGAAAATGCATAGAGACCCGAGCACATGTCTGGGGCCTGGATCTCAGCAGTAGCACATGAGTGATCACACAAGACTGTTTGTGTTGGCATTCCACTGGCGCCCCTTTTCTTTCATTTCAAATGTCTCTTGTAACCTTAGAAGGTGTAAACCTGTTCAAGAATAAGTTGCACACATCATGACCCTTCCTCCTAAATACTTCCGTGTATGCTTCCTAGGAATAAAAGCTTTCTCTGATATAACCACAGTATGATAACAAAAATCAGGAAATGTATCATTTCCTAATCCAGTTTTGCCATTTGCCCCAGTGACATTCTTTGTACATTTTTTAAGTCCAGAATTCACTCCTTGAACAGTTCATAAAAAATAATACACACACACACACACACACACACACACACACACACACACACGCACACACACACACACACACACAGAATTAGTAACTAATAAAGCAACTTTGCTTGAAACTTTTTTTTGGTAAGTGTGAAGAAAAAGTTACCCCAAAACAGTTCCCTCATGCTCAGCAGGTAAAGAACCCAGCACTGTCACTGCTGTGATTATAGCTGTGGTGTGGGTTTGATCCCTGGCCCAGGAACTTTTGCATGCTGCAGGAATGGCCAAAAAAAAATAATAATAATTCTTTTAAAAGTTACCCCCAAAAAAGAATTTGTGAACTTGAAAGGATACTTTTTTGTGTTTTACTGGGTTTCCAATGGCCACAAATACCCTGTACAGTTGGGTAGTTGGGTGCACTCCATCTCAATCTAAAGGTTTCTTAATCCTTGATTTTTTAAGGCCCATTTGATTTGTGGCCCGTGTAATATAAACTTCTGTCCACTGCCTGCAATGAATAAGCATAGTCCTGATTTTGTATTTAAGTATTAAGTGGACTTTTTGGTTATTTTTCGGGCGGGGCGGGGGCAGGTATACCTGCAGCACATGGAAGTTCACAGGCCAGGGATCGAATCTGCTGCGCCACACCTGTGACCTACACCACAGTGGTAGCAATCCTGGACCTTTAACCCCCTGCGTGGGGCCAGGGATCAAACCTGCATGGCCCACAGAGACAATGCTGGATCCTTAACCCACTGTGCCACAGTGGGAACCCCTGTATTCAATCACAATCACATGTTTTCCAAGTACCTTGTATGGGTTTAGGAGAGGGGAAGAGACATTGCGAATAGCAAAAAACCCTGTAACTTGAAGAATATTATTCATTGCTTCACGTAAACAGAGCTGACTTAACATTTTAAAGGCCCTGAATACTGCTCATTGTAGACAGCACAACCAGACCCTCCTCTAAATTCCCTCTCCTACCCTCCTGTGAGATAGGTGTGAGAATATGTCTATGACAGGGAGTGATTACACATGTGTACGTGTGCATGCAATTGTGTTTTAAGATGCCACAAAATAGCCTACTACTTGATAGAAATCTTTTTCTACTCCCAAGGGCTAGTTTCCCCATTTAAAAAAGTGAAGTTGGCGTTCCCGTCGTGGCGCAGTGGTTAACGAATCCGACTAGGAACCGTGAGGTTGCGCGTTCGGTCCCTGCCCTTGCTCAGTGGGTTAAGGATCCGGCGTTGCCGTGAGCTGTGGTGTAGGTCGCAGACTCGGCTCGGATCCCGCGTTGCTGTGGCTCTGGCGTAGACCAGTGGCTGCAGCTCCAATTTGACCCCTAGCCTGGGAACCTCCATATGCCGCAGGAGCGGCCCAAAGAAATAGCAGCAACAACAACAACAACAACAACAACAACAACAAATCTTCTCCCTACCACTATAAAAAAAGGAAGAAAAAAAAATAAAAAAAATAAAAAAGTGAAGTTATGCAAATCTTGTAACAGCACAGAAAATGTGGTGAGTCTGATATAAATTGAATTACTATACACAAGCACTTTGCCTATAAAAATGTATACACTAAGAGTTATTTACATATTCTGTGTCATCAGAAAAATAAAAGACATGACAAAGAAAGTGGATGAAGGCCAAGAAGAAGCGTTCTCAAAATTTGAAGATGGGCAACAACCAAAGGAGTTCAAAAAGAAGAAAGGAAGTCAGAGTCAAGAAGACCAGAATGTACAGCTCCAGGTTTGCTGGCTCTAAACTTGATCAAAGGATGAGAACCAAATTCTAAAATTCAGTTGAAGCCCAAAGCAAAAGTCTGTATCTCCAAGAAAGAAAATGAGCAGATGTGGCATGCTCTGCTTGCATTTTCACATGACAATCTAGCTGTTACCCAATATCGCTGTGAGTCGTTCTTAACCCCCCTTGGCAGAATCCTAGAATGCTTTCCGAGTGGAAAAAAAGTAGAAAGCAACAAATTACAGATTAGTAGTCCTTTTGTTTTTCTACATAAATAGTATTACAGCTTGGTTTCAGGACATCCAAATTCCTCGCAGAGGTTAAATGTCCCATGTGAGTTTTCCCAGTCCTGCATACTTTGGTGGCACTTACGTTTGTACCCCTCTACTCACACCCCCAACAGATAAAAATGATGAATGAATACCTCTAAACGTTTAGCATCATCCAATTCACCAATAAGAATGTCTCACCCATATAAATTTAAATGCCCAGGTGAGTAAATCCCCAAACTGAGCTCAGACTATATACTCAGTTTAAATTATTATTATAGCCTACTTTATATTCTAGTTCTAGTGTATCATTTATCAAAATCAGTTATGTGTTTCAGAAAGGACTGTATGCATTTGCATCCCTTGAGAAAGTACCATTAAGAATCTTCTTGGTGTTTTTGAGAAGCATGAGACTTGGCTCCTGCTGCCTGTGTCAGTGGACGACTACACAGTCACATACTTGGAAGCTAGAGCGCTCTGATAATCCTGAGGTCCTTGAGGGGAGTTGCATGCCTTCTAAACCCTCAAAGTCATAGTTCTGTACATTGTTCCTAATGCTTTTGAAAAACCGATGGCCTGTGGATGTTATCAATGTAGGTAGTCTCAATCAAAAGGTTACATTCTGGGGTTCCCGTTGTGGCACGGTGGAAATGAATCCAACTAGTGTCCATGAGAACTCTGGTTCTATCCCTGGCTTCGCTCAGTGGGCATTGCCATGGGCTGTGGTGTAGGTCGCAGACATGGCTCGGATCCTGAGTTGCTGTGGCTGTGGTGTAGGCCGGCAGCTGCAGCTCCGATTCGACCCCTAGCCTGGGAACCGCCATATGCGGCAGGCGTGGCCTTAAAAATGAAAAAAAAAAAAAAAAAGGTTACATCATTCTTTTACTCTGGATAACATCTTACTGTTTCACAAATGTCACTCAGATGTATTGAGATTAAATGATATTTTTATACAAATTTCCTAGAAAGCTGATGCCAAAATAAAGGCTCAGGAGGAAGCAGACAGACGCAAGAAGGAGCAGGAGAAAATTATGTTACAGAATTTACAGGAGAGATTAGAAAGAAAAAAGGTACTCTTTCTGTTTTGGGCAGTTTAGTTCTTTGTTTAAAACAATGTTGGACACATGATATCAGACATGGTTTTGAAAATGACAAGTGATATGCTAGCCTTGGTTGTCTTCCTTCCATACTCTCTTATCCAAGAATCTGACCTCTTCTCCCTGGAATGGTCTCCTACCCCTTATACCTCTTCCTCTTGGACCTCTGGTGACCATTACAGGGATGTTTCAGTACAGCAAACCTCTGGGAATAAAGTTTCTTGAACAGAATCACTCAAGTCGTGGTAGGGGTTGGTGGAAGTTAGAGTTTTTTCTAAACTGGGCTAGAAGTCGCAGCAACCGAGTGGAAAGCAGCAGAAGGTGCAGGCCTCTGTGGGAGGCCAAGGCACAGGCTGCTCGTAAGGTAGGACCTCACTCTGCGACTCACGTGGCTCATCTGGGAGCAAGTTAGGCCCCGGGCCGAGGTGCTGCATGGCCTCTTCGTCAGCAGATCAGTCACCCTGAGGAGGCCAGAGTGCTGCAGCTCTCCTCACCTCAGGGGGAGAAGTGTACGCTGCAGGGGCACAGGCGGGTGGGACTCTCACCCTCCTGTGTGTGCTCCTAGTGACAAAATCTCTGACAGGGTCGCATCGTTGGGGTGCATTTTTGTCATTAACGTCTGCTTCAGTCAGAGTCTGTTTACACTAAAATCATGTTCCCAAGTTCTAACTGGTTTGTAATAATATGTGCTTAAATCTAAGTAATGAATTTCCACGTCTGCAAAATCAGGTGTGAGAAGTCATTTGGATTTCTGTTGTTAGGGTAACAAGTACATCTCTCACCACTCAGGGCATTTCCTAGATGACTGTGAAACCGGCCTTGGAGGAATGGGCCCAGGGGCTGGCCCAGCATCTTGCACTGGTTGAATCTGTGGCTTTGGAACGGTCGTGGATAATGACCACTTCTGGAAGATGGAAATAATCAACTTCTTCAGGACTACTGTTTTCACATTTGAATTTTTATTTTCCTTTAAATAGAGAATTGAGGAAATCATGAAGCGGACAAGAAAGCCAGATTCGAATGCCGTACAGGTAGTCTGCATGCTCCTACCAGCAGTGTATAACACTTCGGGTTGCCGCACATTCTTGCTGACTTTTTTTTTTTTGTCCACAACAGTGGCACATAGACCTTCCTGGACCCATGATCAAACCTGTGCCACAGCAGCAACACCACCGGTCCTTAACCCACTGCTCCACAAAAGAACTCTTATTCCAAACTTTTTAATTTTTGTCTATCTAGTGGTAATGAAATAATGTATCACATTGGCATTTCCCTGATTATTAAAAAGGTTCAGCATGTTTTCATATCTTTAGTTAGCTTTCATGTTTTTTTCTTGTGTGAAACACTTGTTTAGGTCTTTTGCCCAAAACTTTCTGGCTGACTTGTTTTTTTCTTACTTAGACATTTCTTTAAATGTTTTAGATACTTCTCCTTTCTTGCTTGTGTGTGTTGCAGGTATCTTCTTCCAGTTTGTGGCTTGTCTTTTCCGATTACTGTCTGCTGCCGCATAGAAGTTCTTGAATTTCACATCGCTGAATTTATCTGTATTTTTTGATGCTTAATGGAGTCAGGTGCCTTACTGTGGAGATCCACTTCGGTGAAGTGCCTTTTCAAGTCCTTTGCCCCTGTTTCTGTTGGGCCACCTACCTTTTTCCTGTCCATCTGTAGATTTTATCTGCCCTGGTTCTGAGCCCTTTGGACATGTTTATTGGAGGTACCGAGCCCCATGCTGTAATTTGCCTCACACTCTCACTGTCTTTTGATGAACAGAAGCTGATGAACTCAAATGTAGCAGTTTTTTTCCTTTACAGTTAGTGCTTTTAGGGTCTATTTCATAAGTATTTGTTTCTCCCTTAATGGTCTGTCTTTTGATGGTTTGCCTGTGTCTGAGTCTTCCTCTGCCACCCCATATGCCGTGTTCTTTACCCTGTGAGCTACAAAACTGATATTTTGCCTACTTACATTTGCCCAGATAGGGTCATTCACATCATTATGAAAATTTAGAATACAAATGTCACTTCTGGAAAGAGATTGTCCTGAGAAGTCTTGCCTCCAGCAGCAGTCAAGAACTTTTTAAGCAGTTTGCAAACTGGCCCAGCCTTGGCTTGGTTAGGATTCCAAGTGGGCAGAGCCTAGATGCCAGCCCCAAGCTGTTGTCCCTTGGCTCCCATTCAGGGAGGTCTTTCAGTCCTGAAAGACACAACTTGGGCCACCTGGCCTGTCCTCTGGAGATTCCTGGGACCACAGAGGTTAGAGATTTTTTTTTTTTACTTTTTAATTGAAATGACAAAACTTAGCCATCAGTCCAGGCATGAAATCTGTGTTCTTTGGAATAACTAAGTCAGGATGATTGAGTATTAGATGTAATCATGACTTTCTTTTTTCTGTGTAGGCCGCAGAAGCATCCAGCAATGATGCACATGAGGACGACAAGGCAGACGATGAGGACGAGCCAGAAAGTGACATCGATTCCTTTGATGACCTGTATCCATCAGGTTTGCTTGCCTTTTGAGCTCTGTTGTCACTGTTTAGGAGCTAGGCTTGTCTAGGCTCATCCAGGGGCTCCTCCACTTCTGAGCTGTGTGGCTTTGAGCAAGTCGGTTAACCTCTCTATGTTCCGTTTTCCCGACTGGAAAAGGGGAAGCTCATGCTGTTCTCCTCCTAGGGTGGGTCTGAGGTTGCAGTGAGGTCATCCGTGTAATGCTGAGAAGAGTGCCTGACACATGGTACACTCTCAATAAACACTAGCTGCTGCTACAGCTGCTATTTTTTTCAGGTTGTGCTGAGACAGTGTAGATCAGGCAGGTCTTTCTCAGCTCAACGTGGAGCTTACTAGCATCTTGTAGTTGAGGACCTGGTGCGCCATTCATAACTGACCACAGGCAGAGGTAGAATGCCACTCTCCCTCAGAGAGAGAGAATGAAAATCATGTCATGATAGGAGTGCCCCTTAAGATGTATTGTTGAGTGTGGTTCATTCCCTAGTGAGTGGGAACCACTTCATGGCCACAGTAACAGCATTTGAGAAAATACAGCTCGCCCACCATTTATGCCACAGTGGCTGCCAACACACACATCCGGCGCTGAGCTCGCTCCTGGAGAGGCATGGCCCTCAGCCTTGGAAGCACAGCCGGTGGCAAGCCAGGCATGAGCAGACTGTGCTGCTGCCACCAGCTGGTGGCACTATAAGAAGTTTGGTCAAAATGCAATGAGAGCGGAGCAGTAGGAGCAGGAGGAGCAGGGGCGGTGTAGGCTCTGCCTTAGGGCATTGGGAAAGGTCAAGGTTGGAGGCAAGACTGAAATGAGATGGTCATCCGGAGGAGGGCAAGAAGCATGGTGCCGCCCTGCCCGAGGGCTGTCCTTCTTGCCCGGCAGAGGAGAGAGGGCAGGGGCCGGCAGAGGAGAGAGGGCAGGGGCCGTAAAGGTGAGCCCCAGCCCCGGTGCTCTGAGGGCAGGGTGGGTACACGTGCTGGGTCCTGCTGCCTGCATGACAGCTCCTGCCTTCAGGCAGGCGTCCCTCCCCCAAGCCCAGCTGGGCCACAGCCTTCCTTTTGCTTGTCTTTGGTATTGAAACACCAGTTTTAATCTTGTTGCTCTTTATTTTTCCTCCAGCTTTTATAAATGGCATAGATTCATCCACGAAACTGAAAACACATTTTAAAAATGTGAAGAACGCTCACAAGCTGGTGTTTTTAGATGCCACTTCTAGCCACAGCTACAAAGATGCAACAACATTTTTTAATTGTGACACGGAAACCTTTAGACAAAAAAAAGGTGAAAGACCCTTTGAATCGGACAAAGAGTAGCAGGTGAGTCACTCGGGGAGGTCATCAGAGCACACTTGGGGGGTGATGATCAGCCTTTTTAGAAGGACGCAAGACATTAGTGACAGAATCCTCAGTTTCTGCCGAACACTATTTCAGGCACTTGACTTTTAGAAACAAAGTGATCCCCACAGCATCTTGCTTAGTAAGGATAAGCATCCCCATTTTACAGATGAGGAGACTGAGGCCTTATTTGCCCAGTATCCCACTGTTCAAGGGCAGAGCCCAAACTCAGATCCAGATACACTAGACTCCAAACTGTGCTTTTATTTAGACTGGTTAAGTGTTGTGTCAGAGAAAGTCAGGGGCAGTGTCATTGACTGAGTGTCAGGCGTAAAAACCAGGCGTTTTACCTATTTAAATTCTCTTTGCAACTCTGAGTTTGATATTTTCAAAGCCGTCATTGTACATATGGGAAACCTAGGGTCAGAGGTTAGGTTGGAAGAACAGGAATGGATTCTTGAAACAGGTGATTGCATGAAAAGACATTAACCTACAAGGCCCATGGAAATAAGAACCTGCTAAGAGGCGCCGTGATGGCGTGGGAAGAACACTGGAGCTAGTAAACCCATGTGAGTCCTCATCCTGCCTCACTGGCCGAGGCCTGCATCTACTCGAAGTAGGGACAGGGTTCCCGGAACACTGCGTGCTTAGCTACTCCTAGCCCCCGCTCCGCACTCCCATGGAACCTGGTAGGACACCATTTGGAAACTAGTGTGTTCTGTGATCTCCAGTGTCCCTTCCAGCCCTCCCATGCTGTGCTTCCGAAAGTTGGTTTACATCCAAGGCATGTCTTAGAATTAAAGAAAATCTAAAAAAATTCTTTCAAGACGAAGCCTTGGTTTGTGGATAATCCGGACTCTAAGCAAAATATCTTTCCAGATCCTCCACCAAAGGAACAACCAGCCGAGCAGCAAAAACCGGAGAGGCAGTCATCAGCAACACCGTGGGACCTGCCAAGAGTTCATATTCAGAGGCACAGGAGTGGATCTGCGACAAGATCATTGACATTACAAGCAGGACAGAACCTCCTAGGTCCCGTAGCCCTCCTAAGAGCCAAAAACACCATCTAAAAGGTTCCACGACATCCTGCCTGAGTCACCAGCCACCTATAGACAACACGGAGAGCAGCACATCTGTTCCTGCCCCAGCAGGTAAGGCTTTATCCCATCTTCCCTTTGTCTGAAAGGTAGTTGACCTGGAACCCTCCTGTGTCCAGCTATTCCAGGACTGTCTTGGCACCATGTAACTTTGGAGTCAAGGGAGGAGACAGTAGTGGGTCTAAAAGCTAGGTTGATAGCAAAGCATCTTCCAGTAAGTTAGTTTTGAGAAGATAAATGACCTTTTTTTTGGATTTTTAAAAATTGAAGTATAGTTGATTTCCAATGGTGTGTCACTTTCTGGTCTGCAGCATCGTGACCCTCATACATAATACATACCTTCTGTTTCTCATATTCTCTTCCGTCATGGTCTATGCCAGGGGATTTAGATCTAGTCCCCTGTGCTTATCCCTCATTGCTTATCCATTCTAAGTGGAATAGTTGGCACCTACCAACCCCAAACTCCCCATCCATCCCACTCCCACCCCCTCAGCCGCCACAGGTCTGTTCTCTGTGTCTGTGAATCTGTTTCTAAATGACTTGATTCTAATTTTTAGGTCCTGCATTTCCTTCCAGATATACAAACAAGGTTCATTTCTAGCCCCTGGAGTTCCCGTCGTGGCTCAGTGGTTAACGAATCTGACTAGGAGCCATGAGGTTATGGGTTTGATCCCTGACCTCGCTCAGTGGGTTAAGGATATGGCATTGCCATGAGCTGTGGTGTAGGTCACAGATGCAGCTCAGATCCCATATGGCTGTGGCTGTGGCTGGCAGCTGTAGCTCTGATTGGACCCTTGGCCTGGGAACCTCCATATGCTGTGGGTGCAGCCCTAGAAAAGACAAAAAAAAAAAAAAAAAAAAGACATTTCTAGCCCCAGATCCCTCAGATTCCTCTTCATTCCCGATCCACTGGTTGCTCTACAGCACACAGATAATCATTTAGGGCAGAAGGTTAGTGAGTTTTTGGGAATTATTCTCTCAACTCGTGTTTCCAAAACCAAAAGGCCTTTTTTGTTTTGTTTTGTTTTGTTTTGTTTTGTTTCCTCGAGAAGCTCTCTTTGAAATTGAGAGGCAGCTTGGCACATTTGGGGGCTGGGGAACATTTATAAGAGCAGCACTGTGTCAGCAACTCGAGGTGCACTACTGAGGGTCCCAGGCCCGCCTTAGAGCAAGGCCAGGGACCACTTGCTAGGATCCAGCATCTTCTCCACTAATATTCTTTTTTTTCTTTTTCCCTCTGGTCAGCTAGGTAAACCTCGTCCATCCTGGAAGAGAATCCATCCTCCACTATGGCTTTTGACTTCCAGGCCCATCTCAAAATTTCTCCACCTGCTACTTGAACCTGGCAAAGAAAATGACTATTAAAAAAAGAAGAAGATCAAAACATCATCTTAACGTATCTCAGCAGATGCTCCTGTCATCTCTGCTCTTGCCCACAAGGGTTCTGAGTAAAGAGTTGTTTTGCTTTCCTTTAAAAATCTCCATTGTCATTCATTCTTCTGTTTTCCTGCCAACACGTGTTTGAGTGTGTATCAAGGGTGTCTTTATAAAATGCTAATAAGTTTCTAAAAGAATCTTTACCAAAGAAATCGTTTTTCTCAGTACATACTTGAAATCTCAAAATCATGTTTACTCCCTTTAACGGTTACATTAACGTAGCAATAAAAACTCACAGTTGATCTTATAGGGAACACAATGGGTTTTGAGAGGGCCTCGAGACTGCTCACGAGAGCTTTGTCAAATTGTTTTAATAGACAAATACAGGTTGCAAAATACCGCCTGTCACGTTTTCCCATCAGGGACGTCTCTCTTTACGCTGCCGTGGTCTGGCAGCCCAGCGCGCAGGCCCCCGCGCCCGGAAGCGCCGGGAGTCCGAGGAGCATCGTCCCGGCTCTGTCAGTGCTGCCTTTTGAAGTACGTATTGAGGCTTATCCATCAGGACATGTTGCTTTGTTAAGTACACGAGGCAGTGTCCGGCGCTTGTCCGGCGCAGTCTGTTTAATGAGCCTAAATGTTTACTGTGTATCATCTTTCTCTGCTTGTGCTCTCCAGGCCTGCCCTTCAGTATAACTCGGGCTTGAGATGTGGAACCAAAATTTGCTTGCCTTTGCCTAGCCGCTGGCTGCAAGTGAGTCAGAAGCAGAGTTATTCTCCGGTCCCCGGGATAGCCAGGCACACAGCCCTGCCCGGTGTACATGCACACACGTGTGCGCACACGCAGGAGTAATGTCGCCTGAGATGCACTGAAGCCTGCTCGAACCATAACCTAAAACTTGGATGCAGGTTAGTTGTCCCAGTGCTAATGAGATTTCTGGTGAATCACAAATAGTTTGAAGCAGGCCCCTGTGCCTTTCTAGGCACTAGTCTTGGACTAGTAAAAGGAAGGAACCATTCTTCTGAGTCCCCCGTTCTTTGCTATGCAGAGTACAGTTCCTTTGTTATAGATTAGAGCTCGGGGCCTTGGGGCTTAGTGCAGAAACTATCTTTATACACCAGCTCTCTTCTTTAAAGGACAGAGATAATCATCCTAACAAAGGAGTTCCTTTTTCTGCACAAATTTCACGTGTTGAAACGCGGTTACACTGTTCCTGTGCAGCATGCAATAAACTTTGCAGATAAAGCAAGGCTGCTTCTTACTTCAAGAACAGCAAACGTCCTGGTGGGGGGTTAACGGGGACAGCAGTTGTTAGCAAGCTGCGAACACAGGCAGCGGTGTGTGTGATAAATGGTCGTCAGCCTGCAGACGCTGGGCGTCCCTCAAGGCGTGTCACTCGTCCAGCCATGGCTCTGACGGACACTCGAGGCCGGCCAGCGATGACGGTGTTTTTCTTTGTTCTGTGGTAAGAGTCACATAGGTCACTGTTCAGTGGCATTTAGTGCACTTACCGTGAGCAGCCAGTACCGCTCTCTGGCTCCGGAAGGTTTTCACCGCGCCCGCAACGAGTCCCCGTCCCCTTAGGCGGTCACTCCCCACCCGCCTCCCCCAGCCCTTTCATTGGTTTATTTTTGTCTTTTTGCCTTTTCTAGGGCCGCTCCCACAGCAGGTGGAGGTTCCCAGACCGAGCGTTGAATCGGAGCTGTAGCCACCGGCCTCCACCACAGCGACAGCAACGCCGGATCCTCAGCCCACGGAGCGAGGCCAGGGATGGAACCCGCAACCTCATGGTTCCTAGTCGGATTCGTGAACCGCTGAGCCACGATGGGAACTCCTCCCCCAGCCCTTTTAGACCTCGTCTCAGGTGCTGGCCATGCCCGAGGAAAACACGTGTGCTTTTGAAAGTCTGAGTGTGCCCTCGGCAGTGACTGTGCTCTGTTACACACGCATCTCTTCCCGACATCATTGCGCGTGGCCAAACCGGTGTTTCGTTTCTAGTCTGGAAACGCGTCCCGCCCCGCGGAGTTGCGCTGGAGAAGGTGAGGCCCTCGTTTATCCTGCCCTTCGGCACCTGGTGCTTTGAGGACAGTGGCGGCCGTTGAACCAGGACGCGCCCTGGTGCCCGCGCAGCCTGAAGCGCAGTCACGGCACCGTGTGGACGCGCTGAGGCGATGGACGCCGAGCCAGCCTGCCCCTCTGGCCGTCGGCTGATGTCCTTCGCCCTGTGAGGACCTATGGGTCCCCTGAGGTTTCCCTTCCTCCCCGGAGAGCCTTTTGGTTCCCGCGCCCCTGAAGAACAGGTCCCCGGCCTCTCCCAGGGGAGTCCTCAGGTCAGCACGTGGCCCTCGCCCGTGTCGTCGTGCCCCCCCACCCCCTGCCCCGCATGCAGAGAAGCCTTTCAGCAGCTCTGACCCCCGACGACCCCGCGGCGCGGCGCGGCGCGGCGCGGTGCGGAACCCTGGGAAGGATGCTCGCCGGCGCCGAAGCCCCCGCCCTGGCCGAGAGACCTCGCGCCCATCGCAGCCCCTCTGAGTCCTCGCCTCTGGCAAGTGGCGGGGTCTCGGTTCTGAGGGTCCCTCACTCACTGCGGCAAGAGCCGGAGGGGCGGGAGGCGGGGCGTCGAGCCCCGCAGCCAGGGCGGACCGTCTGCACGTGTTATCAGGGGCCAGCGCCCCGCAGGCCTGGGGGGTTGAAGCTGCTTCCCGAGAGGCTGCGTTGCCCTCGGTCTCCCCGCCAGTCCGGTTCCAGCTTCCAGACGGGCTCGCCCAGTAACTTCCCCGGCTATGTCGTCATAACCAGAGGGCCGTCTGCACCTTCCACGGGCCTGCTACTTTACAGGCCTCGTCTTAAGGCCTCACAACCACCCAGCGACATGTGGGTTCTCGTTTTTACCAGGAGGACACAGATTCACGGCGACTGGCATTTGTTCAAGGCTCTACAACTAGAAAGAGGCAGATCGGATGTTCAGGTGTGATTCTGAAGTCACACCTCATACGGCTTTGGGGAGGGAACGGCGTCTGTGGCTCGCGTGGTGGATGGTAACGTACTGTGTTTGATGAAAATAATGGCTAACGCTGGACACTTCTTGGGTGTTGGTCAGTCGCCCTTGCTTAATAAGCATTTCTGCGGTCAGGTTATCTGCAGTGACTGTGCAAGGAAGGAATTCGGTTTCACTTTACAGGCGAGGAAACCTGCCCAAGGTGTCATAATGCAAAGCAGCAGCGCGGCAGGATTGGAAGCCAGCGGTGCCAGTGCCGTCTACTCCTCAGCAGAGCTCTTTGGCCCAGGCGTGGGCCAAGTGGCATGAGAAGCAAAGGGCGACAGGCTTGAGGGGGGCAAGAATGTGAAAGGGATAAAGCGGAGAAGCCCAGGCAGCTGAAGAGGGAGAAGGGGCTGCGAGAGGCAGCTGGAGCATCATCGTCGTCGTCGTCGTCGTCGTCGTCACTGGCAGGCTGGAGGGTGAGGACCAGGAAGGGAGGGAGCGGGTCCGAGGAGAGGCAGGGTTGGCCAGCACAGAGCTGGCAGAGGCGGGGGCACGGCCAGTGTGTCAGGGTCTCTCCCTGGCCCCCCCCCTGCCCCTTCCCAGGCAGGTTCCCCTGAGCTCCACCCCTCGGGAAGCAGAGGGGTGCCGTCTCAACTCCCCACCCCGCTTCCTCGGGACCCCAGGAGATGAGCGGACCGCACAGGCTCTTTGTTGTTTTAAGGGCTGTGACTGATTCTTCTACGGAGACACGCAAGGGGCTGCTTCCCGCTCATAGCAACGCTCATGGTTTCTACAGACACCAAAGGGGTTCTGTCCTTTGGTATCCCTGGGCACGCGGCTCCTCGAAGCTGAGACCCCCTCCTCCCGACTCCGCCTTTGCTTGAAGGGTCCTTTCACCAGGTGCCCCTTTGGCCTGGGGACCCGCCCCTCTGATGAGCATGTGGCAGACGTCTGTGTTCCTGGGCCTCGGGCGCCATTCTAAAACGACCACGTGCTCCTCGGCGACCTGCACCTCTGACGCGTGGCCACCATCTGGAAGCTTCCTCCACCTCCGCCCACACTGTCCCTGTGCCTGCCACCCCAGAGGGACACCAGCCCAAACGAGCAGCCTCCCAAATAAGCGCCATCCACGAGGCGATCGGCCTTCTGGAGGCCTGACAGTGGCAGGAGCGAGCGGCAGCCACAGCGTGGGGCTCCGGAGGGCACAGGGAGAGGGCGGCCGACAAAAGAGGGACGTGAGGACTTCCCGAGGACACCCTTCAGCTGCGATTCCCTGCCCCAGCCCCCTGGCCAAAGAACGTCGGTTTGCCCTTTTTAAGGGCTACGCACATCTGGGAAAAGTTATCTGAGGTCGGAGTGGGGTTTTTTGGTTGGTACTGCTCCTCACAGGAGCCAAGGCTGATCTTGTTCATAATCCCTAGGTTCCATGTAATGGCACGGAGGGAAGGAGAAAGCTCATTCCGGCCTCTGGACCAGCGGTATCGCCTGAGAACAGGGCCACCCGGCAGAATCAGGAGTCATGAGGCAGGTTCTTTAGATGCTGCTTTATTTCCGTAAGGATACACTGAAACGTTAGATGATCAAAGCTAATGACAAAATGTAGCAATGAGGCATCGGCTTCTCTAACCACTCCTACGAGAATGTTAATACGCGCTGTCATTACGTGTGTACTCTTGAAGTCGTCTCGGGATATGCTATGTAATACAACAATGTAGCTAGAATACAGTAAGGAGGTGCTCCTGCGTCTCAGGTAAGCGCTACGTGGACATCCGGTTCTGCCTGCCGGGACCGTGGCCTCCCCGCTCCCCCAGCGATCCAGCTGTAAGCTCTTGAGGAACGGTCCTAAGACTCACAACAGCAGCCGCCGCCGCCGCTGACAACGGTTGGGGGGAAGCCCACTCTGCCGTGTCTGGAAACGGCATGTCCGTGTCAGTGACAGTCCTGGCACCTGCTCACCTGCCCCTCTCAGGTTTTATGGCTACTTCTGGAGGGTAAATTGCAAAACCGCAGGAACGCCTGAGGGGGCGAAAACATTCTCATGCAAGTCTCCAAACCCATAAACTATGCTGCTATTCATTAAAGCAAAACATTATTCATTAAAAAAAGATAAAGGACAGCTGGGTTAGTTTTGTTAAGCTTCCGGAAGTATTCACTGGGACGACATTCTGGTGACACAGGCTCGTTTTCTCAGACCTGCCTACACTCTCCCAATCGCCTTGCGTGTTCCATGCTTGGCAGGAGGAACGCTCCGAAAGCACGCCACAAATCCAAATCCAACGTTAGTACAGGGGAAAGGTCGGTTAGAATTACAGCTAAATTCAAATGTTAGTTTTCTGGAAATCCATATTAGTGGTTTGAAAGCACAAAAGAACAGAGGGAAGGTGTTGATGGGGAAGTTAAACCATGCATCTCGGTAAGTTCCTGCTGCTCACAGGACAGGGTGAGCAGCCGAGTTGGAGCAGCCGCTGCAACTCTCGCGTGTGTCGTGTGACGGACACGGTGGGTCCCAGCTGAGCCACGAGAGGCATCTCAGTGGGGGCTTTATCTCTTAGGCTTCTTGCTTACATCACTAAGCAGCTAAATGGTCGGCGCTTTTCTGCTCTAGGATAAACATGCAGAAGAGTCAATCTAGCTACGTGTTCGTTTGCTAACTGCAGCTATCAGGACAGTAACGTTGCTGCAGGGTTGCTTTTTGCTAAATCCTAACATGATCACTGCGTGCCCGTACTTGAGGCGTAACTGTAAAATGGGAAGAAGGACAGGAGGAGCAACTCGGAGAGGTGAAAAGGCCTCTCTGGCCCCAGGGGTGGTACGGGGCAGAGGGCGAGGACACAAGGAACAAGACTCAAATTCCATTTTACAGGACAGGAGCCCCTGTCACTTTACAGCTTTTTGGCACAGTCGGGGCAATACACTTGCTCCTGATGGAAAACAAAGCGCTTGTTGGCCAGATTCACGGAGCATTTTTTGCAGTGGAAGCAGTAGTCGTGCCAGGATTGTCCTTCATAGGCCACCACACTGGAGCCTTTACCAAACCCTGCGGAGGAAACAAAAGCAAACAAGAGCGACAGCTGAGTGCACACGGGTGGGAGCCAGGCCGTCCACGGGGCCCACCAGCGCGCCGGCAGCGGCCGCCCGGCGCCCGGCCCCCCCGCTCCACCGCGCGCGCGCCGCCGTCCCCCGTGCTGCCGGGACCTGAGAAGATGCCAAAGCTCCGCCGAGGGCTCCCGTGCTTTCCAGAACCCACATCCCCTGCCACCGCCATCACCCTGTGACTGACGCGCACCGACCTCCCAGCACAACCAGTTTCTTTGATTTAGGTCAGGGCCATGGCATCAAAGTGGCCACCAGGAGGCAAACTTGGGCCGTTTGTGGGGTGTGCACTTACCGGGCCTCGAGGAGCTGCTAAGCTTCGATTTTTTCTATAAAGAACCACCACCCACGAGGGACAAGTCCTCTCTCCACCCGGATGCCTGCCCCGGAGGTTGGCGCTGGGAAACAGGGTGAGAGGCAAGCGTTTCCCGTGGCACACTGGGGCCTTCCTAGCTTTAGAGACTGGGTGGCTCACTCTTGACACAGTCCTTTTCCCTGAGGATGGCAAAAGTCTTCTCAAATGTACATTTCAAGGCTCCCCGGGAGATGGGAAAATTGGAGGCGGGGGAGAGGGCCCAGGGCACGTGGACCGCGGCCGCGAGATGAGGAATGAAGTGATTCGCTTGGCTCCTGATCGCAAAAGACCTGCCCACTGGCACCTCTGAGCTACCTTCCCCTACGGGGTGTTTGCATCCCAGCTTCTGGCTCGCCGCCCCCCCCCCCCGCCCCGGCTCCCCTCCCGCACCCCAGCCCAGCCCGCATCTGGGCCCCCCCCCCTCCCCGCCCCTGCCCCGCCCCCAGCATCCCCGCGCAGTGCCTGCCCGTGGCCGTGGGTCTCAGGCTCGTGATCTCCGGCAGCATCGTAAGTTAGTCGGCAGTAGTCAGAAGTGTTCTGTGTTGCAAAGGCTAACCTGGCCTGGGGGAGAATCCGCACTATTTGGGGGCCTTTGGGACCACAGTGGCAGGGGGAGGGGGCACTCTCTGGGGCCTTTGTGGATGAAACCGACGACGTAGGAAAATGAGAGATGGTTACCGTGCGCAAGACCTAGCCTGGCAGACTTAGCAAGGACTCTTTAGCCTACCAGTGATGGGGTTCTTGCATCCAGCACACTTCTTGGCCACAAAGTTCTTGTAGCAATCCACGCAGTAATACTGGTCCTCCACAGCGGTGAAACGCTGCCCAGCCAGCTTCTTAGAGCAGGTAACACACACAAAGCACTCGGCATGCCAGGGCTGATCCTGGTAAGTGATTCCTCCAGATGTGATGGCCTAGACCAGGGAGTGTAGCACCGGATTCAGATTCAACAACCATTTTGTTGAATGCCTACTACGTGCCAGGCACTGTGCTGGGCGCTCGGGTCTACAGTATCTCATTGAATCGCCACAACGGCCATGGGAGGCAGGTGCCATTATTATCCCCAGGTTCCAGACGAGGACACCGGGGCTCGGGGAAGGCGAGCCCGTGTGCGAGGTTAACGTGGCAACCGGGTGGCGGAGGCCGGCCTCCAGAGCCAGTCAGGGTGCCTGCCTCGGCCTGGGCGCTGCTTTCGACCACCCCGGTCTCCTCCTCTGTGACACGAGAATAATAATTCCTACGTCGCAGGGCTGTCGTGAGGATGGAATGGGATAGTGTGTGTGCAAGTGCTCTGCAAACTGTCAAATGCTTCTAGAAACAATGGCCAGCGCAGAACGCCCTTGACAACGTACCTTGTTGCACTTCACGCAGTGCTTGGCAAACTTGGTCTCGTGGCAAGTCACGCAGTAGAAGTCCTCCCCTTTGGGGAAGAAGCTTCCTGTCCCGATGACTTGCTTGCAGTTGCTGCAGGTGAAGCAGTCTTTGTGCCAGACGGTGCCCTTGTACTCCACGTTCTGATCGCCTGCGGGGGGGAAGCGAGGGGGTAGCCCCACTGACAGTGCCCTGCAGGGGGCTGCATCCGCTCAGCCGCCCTGGGCCCTCCAGAGGGGAGGGAACGCAGGCCCTGCAGTTGTTGGCCTCACACTTCCCCTGACCCTGCCCGTGGGCTCCCCTACCGCCCCCCCCCCGCCCCCGCCGTGCGGTCATGCCGACCCAGACGCTGTCCGTGGGGGGGGAACCTGGCTTGTACCTTGTGGGGCTCAGACGCCTGAATCCCTGCGCCGCGCGCCCCCACCCCCTGCATGGACTCAAGAGATTCCAGTGGGAAGGGGCTCCTTGACCGGGAATGGCACCCCAGGAAGAAGCATGCTTCGATCACTTACTAAACCCAAATGAGAAAGCGCTACATACTTGTCGCTTCCTTCTCTTGCCACAGCCCGTTCTCTCCAAGGTTCTTTACTTGCCGAGTGTGTGCGTGTGTGCGAGCATATATGTGTACACATATATACGGGTGTATATATGCATGCATATATATGCTAACCTCCGGCAGCGGCTCCCGCCAGCGTCATCCCCATCACAAGCACCCCTGCGCCACACTGCCCTCAGGGCCTCCTCCCTGGCTGCCCCGGGGCTGAGTGTGGCCGGTACCTGCCACGATGGGCTTGAAGCACCCCTTGCACTTGGGGGAATCCTCGCGAGTGGTGCACTTGTTGCACAGGATCTTGTTGTCCTTGGCCATAAAGGTCTCATTGGCCAAGGGGTGAAGGCACTTGGAGCAGCGGAAGCAGGTGTCGTGCCAGTAGCGGTTCTTGTAGTGCACCTCCTGGGAACCGAGCACAGGGGGTGGCCGTCAGGATGACACAGTCCCTGACACCCTGGATGCGGGGGAGGCTGGAAGACTCCACTCCTGAGACAATCGCAAGGGCTGGCGTCTGGCCGTGTTCCCCATCAGCCAGCCAGGGATGGAGTGTGGCTGCTCCTCTGCGCCCCAGCCCCACCCAGGCCCCGGCCCCACGGGCGCTACCTTGGAGTCAGCGCCGATGGGTTTGCGGCACTCCACGCAGGTGTTGGCGCAGAACTTGTCGAAGCACTTCAGGCAGCAGTGGTGGCCGTCCTTCTGCACGTACTTCTTTCCCTGCAGCGGGTCCCTGCAGTAATGGCAGTCAAACTTCTCGGCCATGGTGCCTACCTTGTAGCTGGAGGGGCCTGCGGGGGGCAAGGAGGCAGAACAAATGAGACGCGAAGGCCAAGGGGTTCGGGGACTGCGGCCAGGGCGCTGAGGCCAGAGGCAGTTCACTGGTGACTCCGGTGATGAAACAGACAGTCCCTGGGGTCCCGGGAGAGGGTCCCACTGGGCCATCCCCCTGCACTGCCTCTGAGAGGACACTGAGGGGGCCAGGCGGCTCTGAGCTGAGCTGGGCGGGCGGGTGGGTGGGCGGCCGCTGGGGCAGCGTCTGCAGCTCCTGGGAGGAGAGGCTGGCGGGGGAGGGAGGAGGCCCCCACGCTCCCAGGCACGGAATTCAGCGCATCTGAACCCAAACTTTCTGCCAACACCAGACCATGCTAGGGACGTGAGCAGTGCGTAAGCATTTATTTCAAATCTGGCAGAGCACTTTGTAATCCCTGAAATGATCCTACAGAATGACTTCCAAGACAGTTTACTGACTCTGGAGGCCTGAGCAATCAGTTCTGCACCAGTGAGCTATCTGTCACAGTGGCGTTTGGCTTCGTGACGCGCCAAAAATCAAATCCCCCTTCATCCAAGCAAGTGAGGATCAATAGAGTCCATGAAGTGTCAGGATTCAGGACCCTGTTGTTTGCAAAACTGCCATCTTCAAGCAGCATCTAGGTGGGGGCGGGGATGACTTTGTAAAAAGTGTCAGGCGGATTTTGTCAAGAACCCCTCCCGCACTGCCTGCAGCTGAACAACTCCCCCTGCCCCCAACCCGAGGGCCTGTGGTCACCAGCCCTCAAAAGCAGTCTGTTCATCGCGCCACCAAAAAGGTACCAAACATTTCTATGAGCTCTCAGTTTCTATAAACACATGCTAATTTCTTCGTCTCTCCCTGAAAAAGAAACTTACACGGGTAAAGAAAGAGACAGCAATTATTTAAGGCGCCCAGACAACACGAGAAGAGCGAGCACTTTCTCCCGCTACCCACGAACACGGTGGTCGTGCGCGCAAACATCCGGGAACTGATTTAAAGAGAAAGAAGGAGGGAAGAGAAAGGAGCAGCTGCCCGTACTCACCTCGGCTCCTCCACTAACTGAACGGCCCCGGACACCCACTTTGGGTCCCATTCCCAGGTTTTTTTTATACAAACACATGTCCAACTTGTTTGGATCTTGTTGCTGTAGGCAACCAAATAGCAGCAGAGTGAGCTAAGGAAACCACACCCTGCGTCTGAGCACCGCCAGGAAGCTGTGAACTCTCACTCAGAACCCGCCTCCAGCCAAGGGCGGCCAGCAGCCGGCCCCGGCCCATCTGCTCACACAGACCCTCCTCTCCAGACACCCGACGACCCGACCGAGGCAAGGAGTGACAGTCCTGTGCCAAGAAAGGGGCCTGGGACACTTGGGTCACGGTTCAGAGATTTTCTGAGACCAGAGAACGGCTCTTACTGGCCCTTTTTCCCCCAAAAGAAATCCGAGGTGTTCCCTTACACAGCCAGCTTAGAAAAGGAGAGCCGCCCGGACCCTGGGGTCCGTCTCCTTGAATGACGACGCACTGTTTAGGGAGGCAGCTTTAAAAGTGTCTTCAGCCCCCACGTCTACAGGAAAGAGCATCTATCACAGGGACAGAACGTTGAAAATCACTCTCCTTATTAATTCATTCTTGCTGGTCTTGCACATGTCACATAAAATCCTTGTCTTATTAGTGTTTCCACACTGAAACTGTGCGCTCTGTTGAGATTTACTTTCTTGTTAAGAGCTGCGGAGAGAAACCAAATAAATCCCCAGCAACAGTAAGTGCCAGGAAATTAAATTATCAGTGGCTCCCAAATGCCATTTGGCAGGAAATCAGAACTTGTAAGATTAGACGGGACGGGCTTCCTGCACGGCCAGTAACCATGGCTGGTTCTAGCAAGGACTACCTGCTTGGACCACGTCTGAAAACCCAACCTCCTTCCTCACCAAAGTCTCTACTTAGAGTCTAAAACCCTCCTCACTGTAACGTCCCTCTCTTTTGATGTTGTTCAAAGAAAAAATGGATTCTAGATATTTCTATATTAAAGTACCATACAGAGACCTACCTAAGGGGAGTCCTATCACTGGGTATTCCTGAGTCCTAACTTTACAGGAGAAATGCAGGTATTCGTGTCACCCAAGGAAGCAAAGCACCAGAAAACACAATGAATCCTACTTAGGTTTTCAGAGGTCTCAGAGATAAGGAAACCCACTGTGCTTCACAGTACCAGAGAGATCTTACCTGCCAAGCCTTTCCCACCTTAAAACCACACACTTTTCAAACCATCATTTTACCAACACCAAGTTCTTCACTGGTTACTTTCATAGTTCTAGATCACGACTTGCTCAGAGTTTCTAGGTATCCAGATGACGGAATAATCCATGGCTCATCCATGAACATGGAGTCAGTCAGTGAGGCTGTTCACCCCTGTATCGTGCCTACGGTCCAGGGTCGTAAACCAAGCAGAAGGAAAATTAAGTCAATCAGCCCCCCAGGCAATGTTATTCCACTGCTTTTAGTGGTTTTCACTCCGAGATTTAGGCGTTATTACTTTGTCTTTCAGCAGAATGAAAAGCTCCGGGTCGGCTCCCATTCCCCACCACTGTATACTCTAACCCAAAGAGTCTGTGTCCAGATGGAGAGACAGATTTCAAAGGGCATATCCTTTTAAAACAGATTTCCACAGCTGACTCAAGCCTTTTTCATGTGTGTGGAAACACTGATTTGTCAAGATAAAATAGGCACTTCGAGGATTGCAGACTTTATTGCCTAATAAGTAAATAGGCTGGAAATACTGAAGGCACGTTTATAATGTCGATGTCAAATTCATGAACTTTAGTATTTTTTTGCAATAAATCCAACCGAGTGGAACTCTGGGCAACCTAAATGCGCTTACCTCGTGTTTTTCTAACCTTAGGATTATTTGATCCAAAACTATTTCAAGCCTTCACACGGTGTACTTGGGAGGAAGCTGGAGCAATGCATTCCTGCTGATGAGAGACAGTTACTGCATCAGAACTCTGCATCAAAGTCACACAGTCTGCATACGAGCAACATATTTTGTTACTACTTATCTCCAAAGAGATGAACCACCCTAAGACAACGGCTGCTAGGTGACAGACAACACTGAGACCCAGAGGTTCCTAGGAGACCGCAAAATCCCTGATTCGTGGGATCCACCAAAACAAGGCAGAGTCAAGCTTCGATTTCCCATGGAAAGAAAAGCTCTACGCCTCCCTTTCCCTTCGTTAGAAAGAAGAGGATAGAGAAAAAAATGAAAAGGGTGTTTTTACGTCCTCTTTGGTGCTCGCTTTCATCTTTGTGAATTACACGCACTGGATGTTTCTCTCTCGGGGAGTCCTTTTCTTACCCCCGTGGCAATTTCGGGGCACATGATGCGTGAAACCTTTTAACCTTCCCCGAACATCCCCGTCTGTCCGCCTCAACCTGCTGTTGCTGCCTGGGAGAGGGCACGGCCCGAACTGCGAGCGGAGCCATCAGACACACGACTGCAGGCCGCCACTTCCCCTCCTGGCCGAGCCCATGCCAGGGAGCGCCCGACCCTGCCGCTGCCAGCTCTGCAAGGACACCGGGCGCCACCCGCCCACCCCGGGCCTTGCCCGCGTGGCTCCCACAGTCCATACCTGCCGACTGACAGCTGCAGATGTCACCACCATTATTAACTTTCTAAAACCTCTTTTCTTTTTTCTTACAGTTTTTTTGGTTGCACCCACAGCATACAATGAAGAAGTTCCTGGGACCAGCGATGGAACCCAGGCCACGGCAGTGACAATGCCAGATCCTTTAACCACCAGGCCACCAGGGGATTCCAAAACCTCTTTTCTTAAGAGCATTTTATAACAAAGACGTCTGTTGTAGAAAATCCGGAGGCAGCTCCTGTGACCCTGAGGTGCTGATGTGGAACTAACGGTCCTTCCTATACTTAGAATGCAGCTGGAAATGCGACTGCGTGATCAACTATTCGGTATTTATTCCAAGAGGATAGCTGGACCTTCTTGCCATGTGTGCTTCAAAAGACACATCATTCTTCACCTAATAAACAAGCTTCCTCTTTGAGAAAATTCCTGAACTATAGCCAGCACGCTGAGAGGGGCCTATGCAGACCTCAGTTATCTCCAAAATCGTTTTGGCTTTCGATTTAATCATGTACACATACAGGAAATACAACGTTACAACTTTTTTTTTTTTTAACTATAAACCTCATTAGAGAAGATCCAATTTGCATTTAATCATCTTGTGTCTGGTTTTGTATGTATCCGGCTCATGTTTTCCTGCTAATCTTCATTTCTCCCCGCCTGCCCAGATGGCTCAAAATAAAGACGATTTAAGGAAAAAGTGAATTATTATGACCAGGTAGCGTTTTTCTAATTGTGCATTTTCCCTGAGGGGTGTGATGTACAGTGTAAACAATGAGCAGCCGCTCAAACGGGAAAAAAATGCCCGTTACGTCTGGTCTGTTAATTGCTAAGTCCAACCTAGCAGTACATTAGTCACTCTGCGTATAGGTACTGGCTCCGAAGGAAAGGGTACAGTGCTTTACCGAGCACACTCAGCAGACAGAGAACCAAGCCTTGGCGGGGGAAGCCTCAGCGGTGGAAGGGGAGGCGCCGGACGGGCTGGGGATTGAACACCTAAGCGGCTGCCACGGGGCGAGCTCAGGAGACCCGCGAAAAGGGGCCAGTCAGGGAATTTCGCCGAACATCGCCACGTGTTTTTCCCTTACAAACAGACCGTTGTTAGCAACTTGCCTCCTACGCTGTGTTAGGAAAACACCGCAAGTCTCCTGCGGGCGGCTGGTGGCAGGTGACACCGGCGTCAGGGGTCCAAGCCCCGCCCCTCCCCGCCCCGCCAGGGCCGCTCGGTGCTGACACGGGGCAGGCCGAGCAGGGCACACACTGGCAGCAACATGTGTTTTCGGTTTCTCTACTCGGGCGAAGTGGCAGGCCGTCGGCTAGTGGTCACGGCAAGTACAAAGCCTTCAGTGTCACCCTCGCCCAAGTCTTCCGTTATTTTAGGACGCGGTCCCCTGGGATCGCGCCCCCAGCCCAGCACACCCCCGCCCCGTGCCCCCCCACCCCAGGCCGGCCTCGACGTGAAGGGCCAAAGGGTAAAGGAAGGCCCTCTGTAGACAGTAAGGATCAAGGCTCACCCTTGAAACATCCTCACCGGATGCGGACGGCCCCTAAAAATGGATTCTGACCCATCCGATTCTGCGAGCCTCTACCCTGTCCACACAAAGTCCACTTCAGGGCACTTCTCTCTCATCTGCTCTCACGGACCTATTGAACCTAACGCGACACAAGATGCTAGCTCCTGATTTTAAAAATCACCTAGAAGGTGTCAGCAATTTGTCTAATTTCGTTACAGTTACAGCCTCCAGATTTATAGAAGAATAACGTCAGGATGTGGTATAGTTTCAAAATCCAAGGTTGGGTGTGTTATAAACATGTCACCTTTGAAATAGATTTCCTTATCCTGTCATTTAATTAGTAAATAAAACGGGCAGTTCCTCTACCAGTTAACTAACATGCGTCCAAGGTCCACTGGAACAACTGGTACAGCCGGCTAGTTTGTCTCCACCCAGAGCATGCAGACGTTGGCCGATTAGATTAGCACAGTCTCGGGCCTGTGGTGCCGAGCTGGTACAATGGCTCCCGGGTGGAGGAAGAGACAGCAGGCAGCTCGAGAGCCTTGGGAACAAGGAGGACAAGCAGACAGGTGGACCGAAGCAGCGCATCCCACAGCAGCACGCTTGGTTCAAACCCCGACAGAGAAATCTGACCCAGTACTCCCTTTATCTAAACAGCCCAGTACTGCCTTTATCTAAACAGCCACAGGCAACGCTCAGTTCTCAAAACTGTTGTTTCCAAAAGACTGCCACTGAGAATGACATCGACCCTTCATCTGAAAGCTGAGAGATGGGCCAAAGTGCCTGGCTGCTAAGAAAGGGGACCGTTCCTTAGCAAGAGGGCCACAGAGCCACAGCGACAGTCCTGGCTTGGGAGGAGCGAGGCAGCAGGCTGAGCCCAGAGACCTGCCTGCCCTGCAGCCCTCGGGCCCCGGCCCCCGGGGATCTGGTCCACGCCAGAGGCTTCCTCCACGTCAGGGCATCAAACGAGAGGGAGACTCTTGGGGCACCGACAGTCTAGAGGGTCCACAGCTTTGCCCAGTTTTCTGATCAGAAGAGTTGGGGGGCTACGTGTCACAGCCGAAGGCTCCCGGCTGTGGGTCCGGGAGGACCAGACACAGGGCCCTTCCGAGGAGAAGAGGGCCTTAGGGCAGCACGGACTTTGCGTTATCAGTCTTCCTTCTTGCAGCTCCATGTTCCACGGTTGACCTTTTCTAAACATTGAAATTCGGTTTAAAGCACTGTCAAGATGAAGATCTGTATCTTACAAATAACCCCCAAACTGCGAACAGTCACAACGAAAACCTCTTTCCTCACCCAATCACTTCCAGCCTCCTAGACGTCCTGCCAAAGGGCTCTGGAGCAACGTGTTTACATGTTTTCAAGAAATAAGCTACTCGAGCTGTTGACTTTACCTGAACAAGATCCTCTTTTGTCCCGGAAACAGCATTAGAGGGAGGCAAGGCCTGAGCAGAGAGGAGCTACGGCTCTGTTACTATTTAGACAGGACTGAAATCACGTCACCCAAAAATATCTTTTAAACAAAGGTCGGACGCGGGGCCCTCGGCACCCTGTGCTCCGAGAAGCCCGGGCCGCCCGGGGCCGCCGCCGCGTTTACCTGCATGTCTGTGGGAGGCCATGGCTCCGCCAGCGAGTCCCGAGCCGCACCTGGAGCCACCGTCCCCCGGGCCCGGCTGATAAGGCTGCGGCTCCGTTGTGAACATACATTTAAGGGGAAGCGGCGAACACGAAAATAACCGAGAGCAGATGGCCCACCCTCCCCAGAGATCGCAACCTTAATCCCACTCGAAAATTCTTAACCATTTTAGGTGATCCAAGGGAGAAGAATAGGACCCAGTAAAAATACCAAACACTACATATAAATACCTGTGGGGCTACTCAGCATCCAAATTAGCTCCAGAGCCAGAGAGGCCGCAGAGAAAGTGATCCCTGTACCGGAATAAAATTTGGACGCGGCCGTGGCATACCTCAACGCTGAGCCACCCCATGAATCTACTTTATACGCCCGACGAGCTCGCCCGCGGGCCCCGGAAGGACGCGAGTTTGTGCTGCTACCGGTCAAAGTAACTGTACGAGACAGACCGCCAGCGGCAGCGGGGGAAAGACGCACTGGACCCGAGGGCCACACAGGTCGAGGGCATGGCCCGTGTCCTCCTGGGTCTGTCCCGGAGGTCAGCAGGGTCCTGAAAAGAGCACCCCTCCTGAGTGCCAGACAGGGCGGGCCCGGAGGGACAGACACACGCACACACCTGCTAGTACACGAGGAAGAGACCGTGTCCCACAAACACAGCCCCTTGCTTTCTACCATCAGGGACGATGAAAGCAGAAACGGGGATGGAAACACGGTGACCCCAACGGGCCATGCGATGGCTGGAGACGGGGTCCCAGGAGGAGCCGTGGGCTACCCCGCCCGGGCCGTGCCCTGCGCCCTCCTCACGCGCCCCACCCCGGGGCACCCGCCCCCGGCAGCCGGGCCCTCCGCCCCGGGCCTCGCGCTGGCTCCTCTGCTTCCTCCAGGCTTGGCTTCAGGTCACTTTCTCGGGCCGTCTTCCCCGGCCACCCCGCCGAACGCTGCCCCCACGGCCCCCAGCCCCGCCCCCCCCCCCCCCCCAGTGACTCCGTGTGGAAAAACCAAATTCCACAACTTGAAAAGGGTTCGCCAAGCCTCACATGAAACTGAAACACAGTCCCACCCGGATCCCTACAAGTGGCTTCCGCCACCGAACATCAAGGAGTGTAGACAACCCTGACTCGGGGGCCAGGGCCATGCTTTCCTCGTCTTCTGTCCCCAGGCCTGGCCGGTGAGCCATACCCGCCTTAGCAACGGATGCCAGACTCTGAGGACGCCTGTGCCCTTCCACCGTCTCACGGGAAGTTATTCTAAAGACAGCCCGGACTGCCAGGAGCTCCCAGTTAGCAGAAGGCAACAGCACCCTCAAAGCCAGGATGCTACAGGCAGATTTATCACACGGTAGCGCCCCCAAAAAGCCCGGAGAGAGAAAGGCCTCTTTCCCAGCTGGGCTGACTGCGCGAGGGCAGGAGACTGGCCAGTATGAACAAGGCCTTGCTCCTAAAACAAATGAGACTATGCACCCAGAGGAAAGGCTCCTATTTTATTAGATGCTTAACTCTGATAAACACTAAATTTTCCATTTAGTGAGGTAAACGCTTAGTTAGAGCCAAGGCATTTTTAATGGCCCCCCTCGCAGGGCTGCGAACAACAAGCAGAGTGCGTGGCCTCGGGAGGTCTACTCCCAGCAAGCAGACGCGTCCCTTTAGCCGGCTGAGCACTGCGAAAGGTGACAACGGAATGGCAACGGGCTGGAGTTCCCGGGTGGCTCAATGGGTTAAGGATCCGGCATTGTCGCTGCAGCAGTTCGGGTCCCTGCTGTGACACCGGTTCAATCCCTGGCCCAGGAAATGTTTAGCAAAAAGCCTAAGTCGATTTTGCCTAAAACCCAAGAGAAAACACAACAGACCTGCTTCCTGCCCATCAATTCATCAGTCACCTCTGACAGGCCAGTGTGAGCTGGGCCTCGGCATTTATTCGGTCGGTGACTTTCACCAACCAGGCCAACCGTGCCTTCACAAAACTGTATGAGGTGTGGCCACGCCTGCTCTGACACCTGTCCCCACTGCCCATGTCCCCTCGTCACACAACTACACAAAAGCGAAACAGGGAAGACAGGTCCTCTGCCAGGTGAAAATCAGTTTTTCAGTAAGGAAAGCTGGCAGCTTTGCCCTGTCTTAGACCAGCGATTCGGTAACCCTGACAGTTCCTCAGCAGACGCCCAGTCGCCGGTTTCATCAGCAGCTGAGCCACCTTCGTTACACATTAACAGGATGATGTGTGATGACATCCTTAGTAATCACTGCACTGTTTACAAAGCTCCTCATATACTCTGGGTGGAGCCCGCCGAGGTTTGAGGAACCAATCTCTTTGGTGCCTGAAGGCCACGTTTCAGGCCTTCCAGCCTTTCGTGGCCCAGCGAACAGCAGGATGGTCCTTCCGTGAATGCTGGGCGTCACAACTCCTAAGCCCCCTCGTGCACAAGACCTCCGAGACCCACCGACCTCCGAGGGCAGCCAGGCATCCTGTCTCCAGCCACCCTGCACTTCCGCGTAACCTCCCCGTGGCTCCACCTACAGACCGTATCCCCTATGCAGTCGCTCATCTTAGAAGAACACTCCTGGAGCAGATGTCCGCGGGGTGGTGCCAGGGCTTTATGCTGGTCCCAAGGAAGAGGAGCGTCCCTGCTTCACAGGAGGCTGAGATCAACATGCAGGTGACTGCCACGCGAGGAGCCACCGCGAGCGCAGCAAGACAGATGTAAAGCAGATGTCATATCAGCTTTGGGGGATCAGACAGGACTTGATGGCTGTGATGACTGTGCCCTGGCCCCTGAAGGACGTGGGGTCTACAGCACACCGAGAAAAGCAGGGGTGTGTGTGAACAAGGGGATGAGAAAAGCAGGGCCCAGGCCAGAGGCAGGATGCAGCCCGCGCCCGGGGGCGGGGGGGGGGACATAGGACAAGGCAGCAGGGGCAGGTAAAGCCACGTAGGAAGGGACACACACACAGGAGGGGACCTCTCTGCAGCTGGGCAAGGGGAGCAAGACCCGAGTAAGGCAAGCCGTGAAGAAGACGGCCGGCGGCTCTCGGGAGAACGGAGTCCGGGGGCCAGGACGGAGCCTGGAAGGGAGCCGCGACTGTCCCACTGAGACGTCAGGGGCCACGGGCTGAACGAGCACAATCAGGCAGGGGCAAGGAGAGGACAGGGGAGCCGGAAGGGACATGGCGGGGCAGACCAAGAGGGCGGCTGAGGTCTGGCTCAGTGCACTGGAGCGGGAGAGGCCGGGATTCTGGCTGATCGGGGAAGCGACGGGGGGCCGCGGGGCCAGAGCTGGGTGGGGAGGCCTGGCGCGTTAGGGGGTGCTGTACCACGGGGTTCGCATCTGAGATGTCAACAGCCAAGTGCCTTGAATGGGATGCAAGCCGTCAGGCCGAGAGCAACGGTGCTGACACTGAGGCTCGGGTGGAACCCCGCTCGCGCCTGCGGGGACTCTGGTGCGGCCCTCGAACCCCAGAATCTCCACCTCCTGACCCCCACCACTGCCGGGGGGGCAGAGGGGCGCAGCCCGGGAGGCGAAGACGATCAGCGATCCAGACGGCCGGGCAGCCTCCACACGGGCTCACGGAAGAAGTGGCAACACGCCCTCAGATTACGTGCCCGGGGCAGGGCCAGAGGCGAGAGGCTGACAGCAACCTGGAAGGGAGTCTTCGTGGCTTCACCAGTGGCTTCGTCTTCACTTTTCTTTTACATTCCTCCTCTTCTTGTGCCAACCACGAGGAAGTCAATACGCTCTACGAGTTCCCGTTGTGGCGCAGCGGAAATGAATCCGATGAGAAACCATGAGGACACAGGTTCGACCCCTGGCCTTGCTCAGTGGGTTACGGATCCGGCGTGGCCGTGAGCTGTGTGTGGTGTAGGTCGCAGACGTGGCTCGGATCTGGCGTGGCTGTGGCTGTGGTGTAGGTCGGCGGCTGCAGCTCCGACTGGACGCCTAGCCTGGGAACCTCCACATGCCACGTGGGTGCAGCCCTAAAAAGAGAAAAAATAATAATAATAATATGCTCTAAGTTTTTTCTCCATATAACTTTGTCAGGCTTACCAGTCCCTCCGCCAACAATTTTACCCAGTGACTCCAACCGCAAGATTAAGGCACCTAGTCATGCACCACGATACGATGTGGTTCTTGTCCTACGTGCTCTTGCCAGAAAAAGCCGGTACAACTTCAGCCATCTCATGTTCCTGTCAATCTTTAGGGTGGGAAGAGTACTTTTCTTACTGACAAGTCATATTCTGCAAAGTCACTGCGTAAGTGTCTCAACTTGGGGCATGCCAGTCAGAGAAAAAAAAAACCAACCAAACAAAACCAAGAGGACAGCCCCAGAAGCATGTGAGAGGTGATTTTATCAGGTGAGAGCCAAATCAGAGCAAACCTAGAATTCTCCTTCCTCCCCAAAGGGTCTCTGACTTCAGAGTGAAGGAAAGATTGGCTATGCAAGGGGAAGACCTGATACAGATGAGATCAAATACCTCAACACCCTGAAAATGCTAATTCACCCCAGTGAAGGCCTGTTCATTTCACAATCTACCAGGACTTAAAAGGTTTCCTTGAGGGAGTTCTTGTCGTAGCTCAGTGGTTAACAAATCTGACTAGGAACCATGAGGTTGCGGGTTCGATCTCTGGCCTTGCTCAGTGGGTTAAGGATCCGGCGTTGCCGTGAACTGTGGTGTAGGTTGCAGACTCGGCTCAGATCCTGTGTTGCTGTGGCTCTGGTGTAGGCCGGTGGCTACAGCTCTGATTAGACCCCTAGCCTGGGAACCTCCATATGCCGCAGGAGCGGCCCAAGAAATGGTAAAAAGACAAAAAAAAAAAATTCCTTGAAAGACTCAGAGGTTAAGCATTTAAACACGTACCATGGCTTCTGCCATTTGATTTTTGTACATGTCACTCCGTAACTAGCAATAGTTTTAAAGGTCTCCCCGAGTCTGCCAGTGCCCTGAGACTCTCGCGAAGATGGAGGAACGACCCCAACCACACCCCGGAGATGTTTTTGTGGGCTTCTAATCAGAAATCACCACCAGGACAACACTGAACAAAGGACTTTCAAATGATGATCTTGGATGTTAAAAATACATATATTTGAAGTGGCACTTAAAAAAAAGGAAAATAAAGTGATAAAAGAAACAGAAGCAGAAAGTGTTTTACAAAGAAATATAGAAAACAGATGGAATCTCGGATCCAAGGAAAACGAGTATTTTGTGAAACCGAGAAGCTCGTAGGGAGAAAACTGTGTCATATTTTAGGTGTTAAGATTCTCTTCCAGTCTATTTCTACCACCCACTGGTGATATATCTGTTTTATTTCCATGTTGCCATGTGCCATGACTCAAAACGCCCTTTCAATCAGGCTAAGTCCTGGCCTTCACCAAGCCCACCTGTTATGGACATTTCAAGTCTGATAGATGCTTGAGGGCTAAACATTCCACGACCTTAGCCTATAATTTAGCCAGCTGATTAACATCCGGGACAGGAAAGAGCAGCAAATGCAACCAGCTCCCACCTCCTTACTCTCGACGCCGCTACCTGACCCAGGGGAGGACCTGACACCTCAGCTTACCAGTAACACACGGCCCGGCTCCATGGACCGAGGACCGCAAAGCCTACATTCCCTCCTTCAGCCTTGGTGTTTGCAACTGCCAAACGGGGGAAAGGCCCAAATTCAGGGTAGAGGGTGGTTCTGTGAGGCTGGTCCTGGTGCAGAGAGGCGGGAGTGGGAGCCCCAGGGGAGGAATGCGGTCTGGCCGTGACCTGGGCATCTCAGCACTCAGGAAGCCTCGGTTTGGTCAGGCAACAGGATGGACTGCTGGCAGCGGGGCAATGAGATTTCCGGAGGGCTGAGAGCCCCGCTTGGTCCCCATCTGTCCAGTTTCCCCGAGGGCCACGTGTCTGCCTGAGCAGTATCTCAGTCTAATGTGAACCATGGTGACTCACGTCTTTCGGTGAAAAGAGCTCTTCTGTTTGCAAGGACAGGCGCTACCATGGGAAAACTCCGTGGCAGGTCCACGTGAAGGCCCGCGCGCCCACGCGGCGTGCAGCCTACCATGAGGTCACCACTCCGAAGGGGAGGCTGGTTCTCCCTGTGGATCTCCACCTGCATAAAGGCTGCACAATGACAAGTTCCTGTCGTGGCACAGTGGAAACGAACCCGACTAGGAACCATGAGGTTGAGGGTTCAATCCCTGGCCAAGAGCAGTGGGTTAAGGATCTGGTGTTGCCATGAGCTGTAGTGCAGGTCGCAGACGCGGCTCGGATCCCGCGTTGCTGTGGCTGTGGTATAGACCAGCAGCTGCAGCTCCATTTGGATCCCTAGCCTGGGAACCTCCAGATGCCATGGGTGTGGCCCTAAAAAGAAAAAAAGAAAAAAAAAAAAGGCTGCACAATGACAGCATTGGAGGTGACCTTCGAGACCATCAAGCCCACCCATCTCTTCTTACAGAGGGGCAGACGGGGTCTGGCTTCTTTACTGCGTTAGCAGCAGCTCTGGGTCTGGACGGATCTGGATATATCCGCATCCACGGCTCCCAGGAAGGGCTCTGTGCTCATCGCGCTGAAAAACTTGTGAATGCAGTTTAGGCTAAACCTTGACCTCTGATGCCCAGATCATGACACCAAGGCTAAGGGGCGGCGGTGCGATCTGCAGACCAAACACCCCAGAGGTGCCCTCGTGCCCCAGCAAGTCTAGTCAAAGCGCCCAGCAACTCCAGCTCAGCTAACTGGGAAGCGGGTGATGGAGGGGCAGAGAGTCGCCCTCAACCAGCTGACACCCGAGAAGCACGAGTGAGTGGTTTCGAAGCTCTGGAAGGCAAGCAGCATGTTCATGGTGCCAGGCACTGAGCGCACCACCAGAAGGACAGGGACACGAGGTCCAGCAAACCCAACCCTAGAAGGGGTCTGAGGCTGGAGTGGTAGAAGCCACCAAAGGTCCCGCACTCGGAAAGATGACATCACATTTACCTCAAACCCCAAGCAACCTTCTCGTGCGTTTCCCAGCAGCGCTAGTCCCGGAGCGGCAGCACGTGAACATGGAGTGAAGGGGAACGAGGTCAGACAGCCTAACGTGCGGGGGGCAGACAGCGCTGGTGATGGCTGCACTCAGGGCAAGTGAGATGACGTGCTTTGGACGGGCTCCCATGAGAGAAATTCAAGCCTTCATTTCACATGAGACCGTTAGAACCACGAACATTGTTCTAAGACCGATAGTATAGCATTTGCCCTGAGGGGAATATGGGGCCATCTGTTTTAGAAAGTTTCAAGGGACTACAGCACAGTGGCCGAGGGCATGGACTCTGGAGCCAGAACGTCCAGGATCGAATCCTGCCTTCTTCACTTACGGGTGGTGCGCAGCTAAGTATTACTCTGTGACTCAATTCGCTCATCTGTAAAATTGGGATAACAAGAGTACCCACCCTGACGAGGCTGTCATGAGACATGACGTAGTAAATACTGGCAGCCCTGAGAACAGTGGCTGGCACACAGTAAGCACAATGTATTATTATTCAATCACACTCTAAAAATGTGGACGTCCCAAGAAGCAGATGCCTGCAAAAGAGGACTTTATCTTCAAAGCCTAGCAATTCACAGGGGATATGTGGGAAAGATAAGAGCTCAGGATCTTGGCCAAGAGCCCAGCTGCAAGGATCCTGGACCTGAGAACGGTTGGGGCACCGGACAACACTTCTGAAAGTGCCAGCAGCTCAGAGGACCCGAGCTCTAGCAGCAGGCCAGCCCAGAGGGAAGAGCTGCATGGCCCCTATGAACCAGGGCTTACCAGCAGACGATGGAGACCTGGGGGAGAACCAAACTCTGCTCTTAGGACCCTCTAGTGAAAATAAAAGACCCACTGGGACGAGGTCACCTGCTCAATCTTGGGATGGGGAAGGGTCTTCCTTAGGGCCCTCCTACCAAGGAGCCGGCAAGCCCGGTGACGGCTAGATCTTCTGACGGCTAGATCTTCTGACGGCTAGATCTTCTGTTCACCTGGATGAGACGAATTGCTGAGGTGCCCTCCCCGCTCCGTGGCTCACATCTCTGATCTCCTGTTGGCCTATGAAGATCAACGGGGAGGAGATGCTGCCGAGACCGTCAGGTACCGCAGCTCCGGCCAGGACACAGGTTCATCTTCTGCCCTGTGAGTTCACGCTGAACGGATGCCAAGGATACGGATCTAAAGAGCCTATGTCATTAGGCCACTTAGAGGAAGGCCTCAGCAGCTCGGGGGACGCGAGACTGCTCATGGGGAGACCTGGCTTGAGTGAGCACGGGGACGCCTGGGGTCTCGGAGAAGCCAGAACCGCACTCTGCGCCCCTGGGCTCCAGCCCCATGGCCAGCCCTGGGCGGCGATGAGCGCAGGCTCGACGGGCGGGGCTGGGAAGGCCGACGGCGACGGCGACCCGCCCAAGCCAGGACAGGCCAGAGGCCTGGGAACAGAGGCTGTGCTGTCAGGCCCCGTGATCTCAGCCCAGCGCCAACCGCCTCCTCTGAAGAAGGGCTCCCCCAACCCGGAGACGCCACTCGACCCAGGAGAACCCGAGGCAGGGGACAGGGCAGCTCACTGGTCCACTGGGGCAGCGGGACGGTGCAGGGGTTGCTCTGAGACCAGCTGTGAGGAGAGAAAGGGCAGGCAGCCTGCTCCAGAAGATTCTGAGGCCCCTTTGAAAACCCCCGTGACCTTCTCTGCTAGCGGCAGGGGCTGGGGGAGGCCTGCAGCCCAACTCTCTCAACCTCTATGAACGAACATCCTTCCTGGAGTTACTCTGCTTAAAATCCCATCCGTCAGGGCTGCATCTGCGTTAACAACAATGTTCTCCCATAAAATGAAAACATGAGCGGTGGGTGGCAGTGAAAGCAAAGGTTACCAAGCCCTCTGGCGTCAGCAGCAGTGCGAGTACCATGGCTCACAGTGGACGTGTTTCTCTGATGGAACCTTCGGGGAGGGGTTCCTGGTTTCATACCTTCACAATGATTCTTAAAGTGCCCACGTTTATGACATCACCATACCGGTTTTTATTTCATTTACTGAGAGACAATGTACACAACGCAAAATTTACCCCTTTATTTATTTATTTATGCTCTTTAGGGCCACACCCGCAGCATATGGACGTTCCCAGGCTAGGGGTCTCATCGGAGCTGCAGCCGCCGGCCTACACCACAGCCACAGCCACACCAGATCCAAGCCACATCTGCGACCTACCCCACAGCTCACGGCAACGCCGGATCCTTAACCCACTGAGTGAGGCCAGGGATCGAACCTGCATCCTCAGGGATCCTAGTTGGGTTCGTTACCACTGAGCCACCAGGGAAACTCCAAAATTTACCCTTTTAAAGTGCCTACTTCAGTGGTTTTTATTCATAAAGTTATGTAATCATCACCCTTATCTAATTCCAGGCCACGTATATCAGCCAAAAAGAAACCTGAGAGCCATCAGCCATTGCTCCCTGTCCGCTCCCAGGACCCCGGCAACCACTAATCGACTTTCTGGCTCTGAGGATGTGCCTCTTCCGGACATTTTCATCCAGATGGCATCATACAATGTGGGACCTTTTGTGGCGACTTTCTTTCACGCGGCCTGTTTTCAAGGTTCCCGCACGCCAAGGCTATGCAGGTCCTTCGTTCGGCTTCGGAGCGGAAGCGGATGCCGCCTTGTGCTCGTTCAGGCAACATCAGTTGATGCGCATCAACTGTTCCTACTTTTTAGCCACTGTGAACACTGCTGCTGGGAACATTCTTTTTTTGCAGGGGGATGTGTCTTCCAAACACCCCCTGATGAAAAGGTGTAAGGAGCACATGGTGAAAAGCCTTCCGCCCCTGCCCGCCCCCCCCCACCCCCAACCCCCGATACTGGGGTCTTCGGTTTCCAGAGATGCTGGGCAAGTGAAAAATAGGGAGCTATGGACACCTTTTTCTTTTTCCTTTTTTAAAAACGGAACAGTGATACCTACTCTTCTCTATCTTGCCCTTTTCTATTTACTGTATTTTAGAGAAACTTCCACATCAGTACATCAAGAGCCTCTACTTCTGTGACATGTATATAGGATTTGACTGAGTGGCCTGTATACAGTGTTCAACGGCTGCACCATGATTTCTAGTTCCTTACTGACAGACATTTAGGTTGTTTCCAGCCTGTTCGTACAAACGATGCTCTAAGATATACGCATTTAAACTTATCTAAGTTTAAATGATGGAATGAACTAACTAAAAAAGTCATGAGTGAGTTTAATCAGACTGCCTTCCTCTGACACCCAACAAGGGTCAGCTGCACCAAAGAACCGGGGCTGTCACTCACAGGGAAAGGAAGACACGGCCAGGAAAAGGATGCAGGGATCTCACGTGGATCAGGCAGTACCCACCAGGCGTACTGAAATGGCAGATTATTTTTGTTCCTGCAGAGAAGGTGCCATCTGGAAATCCCATGCCAACGACGCTAAGGTTACCCTCAGCTAATAAGCTACTCAGACAGGAAGTGGCTTTTGCTTCCAAGTCCAGTGCTCTTCACAGCAAACCACAAGGCCTGGCCCACGAACTGCAAAAGGATAAACTGAGTAAAACACTTATCCTGACAACGCGCACGCATGGTCGCTCGGTGCCGCACGGTGAGGCACTGGTGGCAACAGACAAGGTGCCTCTCAAACTTCAGGAGGCGCTGAGTGCGCATCAAGTCTTCAGGCTGAAAAGCTATAAAGTAATGCGGAATTTGACTCTCAAAGGTTCGCATTCTCTTCTTTATTTCTTGAAAACAATCAAAGAGGGCTTCTCAGCCGGGGGTTATGAGGGGGACACCTGGGCTGCGCCCCAGGCCTCCTGGGCACACAGATGGGCACATGCGCAAACACACGGCACCGCCAAGCGCGTGGCTCTGAGTCACACAACTGACCTTAAGACTGTGTGCTGGGCAAGTGCCACCCCGCGCAGAACAGACAGAAACCTGTCTGTATCAGGGCTTTAAATGAAGCCTGCAAGTGTTCCTTCTTTAAAGCACAAGGGGAACTTCATGTCTGTAGTCTCAAAAGTCAATCTTCCGAGACAGGCACTTGATTTTTTAAAGGTCGCATAACTAACTGAGGCCAGGTGACTCGTGCTCTACTTGTCACTGACTTACCAACTTAGATTGTACCTCCCTGTTTCTCTGGACAAACAAGAAGAAATTTCATTCGGCCCCTTCTCCAATCTCAAAGTGAACATTTAAAAAGTTAACGCTTTGGGTTTTAGGAAAAGGGGTTAATGTTTATAAATCAGCATAATAGACGCAAATCATTAAAAAGTTGATCTGCCAGCCATCTCTGTTAGACGGTAAAACCGGGATCCCCAGTCAGGCTATTGTGGCAACTCAGTGTGGAGGGCCACAGGTATAAGCAATCACCAAAACGAATTCATTTTACCTCGCTTCAAATCATCGACTCATTTAATGTCCTAAATAAATGCTAAATAAACGCTACACAAATGACCACATCACAGACAAGGAAGTGTACAGAGACGAGATGGATTCGGGGGCTATGAAACAGGACATTTGATGCTCAAAGTGTAAAACCAATCACAAGTTCACTTTGTTAAAATAAATGAAGACGACAGTACGGAAGTTAAATTCATTTTAACCCTGCATTTAATGAAAAGAGCAGTTAACATTCGCTTGGCTTTCACTGTTTTGTAACTTAAGGAATGAGTAACCGGCAAAGAATCAAAGCTCCCAGAGGGACTCCTGACTCTGCCGACCTGCTCATGAGCCAAGTCAATTGTCCTTCCTCACCCATAAAATGGGGACAAGAGTACCTGTCCAGCTTTCCCTATAGACTTGTTTTTGAAGCCAAATTAAATCATGTGCGTCCCAGTACTAGATGAACTGAAAAGTAATGTCAAAATAAAATATCTGTAAAAGAAAAAAATTTATAAATCAGGCTTTGTACATAAGTAGTGTCTTCTAGTTTTTCAAGTAGATTTCATTTTTCACATGACTTACAAAACAATTATATACCATTCACCATAAAATCCAGGAGCAGGTCACTGTGAAAAGACTGGCAGCCTAGATGACAGGGATTCTCTTTCATGTCAGCGCAAACTGCCAAGGATACAGAATTTAGAGACTAGTCATCTGGGTGTTTTACTTAAGGTCGGTCTAGCTGTGTAATCCTCTTGATATTTAGTTAACATCTGATTTCTTTGCAAAGGCACAAGGAGCTGGGAACAAATGTATACTAAGCAAGCTCCACACAATCTGGACTCTTTGCTTTGATCTAAAAATCAAAAGCATACTCCTCTGCCTATTCGTAGAGGGTAATTTTAGTTGCTTTGAGTACCTGACATGGTTTATCGTCCATTCTTTACCAAGAGAATTAACTTGGAAAGCTCTCAACAACAGAAAAAATTAAGTGAAGCTTAGAAACCTTTTTTTTTTCCCCAGAAAAATTAAATAAAATTTTATTTGTTGTCTAAAGGCCTGGAGATTTAGTAACAACTTGAAGAAGTGAGTTAATCCCTTTGTAACACAGCCAAGACAGGGTTTATTTTCCTACTGTTATGATGGTAACTCAGAACACAGAGGACAACAATATCAAATAGCAATTCCCTCCAGAGTTGTAACTTTCTAAATGTGGTAATTAGTAATTTGTCAAGATTATCATTTAACATACAAATAATTTCTACATAGTAATTTGAACCTCGATGCCAACTTCTATGTTAAGTCCTCAAATGCTGTCAAATATGAATCAGGTACTGTTTTCATGAAAGAAGACTACAGGTGGCATAGATGGATAAACAGAGATGTTAGAGAGATTAAGTGTCTTGCGCCTTAAGAGAGGGGGGCAAGGTCAAACTAAGAATAGAAGCTCATACTGTCACCTGTCCTCATCATAAATCTAGAAAAGTTTCCACCTTCCTGCTTGCAATAGGTACACAGTCTAATCAATATCTGTGTGTTTTAAACATCTGCTTTGTAGTCAGAAGATGAACCTTCTAAATTGATGTGGTGAAATAGCATTTACTTAAGGGTGGTACTGTACATAGGAACCACAGAACATCAAGTATTCATATATGGAACAACTGTTTTCAAATAAAATTAAGTGAGATTAATGTTACTATCTAAATGTGACTAATTGCAGAGTTTCCGTCGTGGCTCAGTGGTTAACGAATCCGACTAGGAACCATGAGGTTGCGGGTTCGGTCCCTGGCCTTGCTCCGTGGGTTAAGGATCCGGCATTGCCGTGAGCTGTGGTGTAGGTCGCAGACGCAGCTCAGATCCCGCGTTGCTGTGGCTCTGGCGTAGGCCGGTGGCTTCGGCTCCGATTCGACCCCTAGCCTGGGAACATCCATATGCCGCCGGAGCAGCCCTAGAAAAGGCAAAAGACAAAATAAATAACTAAATAAATAAATGTGACTAAATCGAAAACCTGAGGTAGCACAGAAACCAGAAACGGTTTTAAACTTCCCTCTTCTACTATATATAGGAGTCGGCTTTACCGTCAGTACTTCTGAGACCATCACAGAACAAGCCAGACACATTCGGAGATCAAAGAGCAGGTCAGTAGCAGAGGAATCAAAACCTCTGCCACCTAAGAGTCTCCACCAAGACCCGGGGCCGTTACCCTCCGACAGTGCCAGGGACTTTTTATGGGTTTTACAGAGCAGCGTGTCCGTCTGAGGGCATTGCTTCAATTTTTACAACCCCCTATATATAGCTTTTACAATTCATGTTCTACTGACACATTTAAAATGTATCCAACGGCCCAGCTCCATCTCCACCTAATCCCTGCCCCGAAGATTTTCTAGCCTAACTCTGTTCTTAAACATGAAGTTTTCCTGGAAGGTGCCGAGCCTGGCGGCACAGCGATATCCACTTCTGCCCAAGCATCAGCAGCTAGAACTGCAGGGGCAACGACAGGATTGGCCCTATAGGGAGTGGGGAAACGGCTTGGAAATGCTTTTAAAGGAGCCCCCGCCGGCTAACTCAAGAGTGCGAGTGAAGACTTCCAGAACGAACTACACCCAGCCAACCCCCTGGGTCAAGGGAGAATGTTTGGACGAGATTGAGAATCGGGGGATTGAGAAGAAAGGGAACAAAGATGCAGTTTTGTGAGGACGGAGGGAGCGCTTTCCCCATTAGCTGGGGCAAAAGCCCCACGCTCCAATCTTCCATGTCCACGGGCCTCACTGCTGCAACTGCAACAAGTCTTTTTAATAATTTGCACCTAACACCTTGACACCAGGGTTTGGGACCAGATCCAGCACAGACCAATTTGGTCCTCAGTGAACTGCCCCTCTGTTTTCCAGATGGAATAGTTGGACGGGGTGGCCAACTCCTGACGCATTTTGTAACACTTCTAAAGCCGACCCTGCCTCTCTATCAGAATGGGAGTTATCTGGCTCCTGTCTCAAAGATGAAAACAAAATTTACAAGTAGCTCCTCCTTCTCTATCAAGAGTCAGCAACATCTGAGTCACAAAAAAGTTTGGATTTAAAAATAAGCCAGTATTCTTTTCCAACTCCAGGCCAGAATTCCAGCAAATCTGTTCCTTTCAAAATAAGGCTCCTAATTTTGTTTTCCCAGTAAAATGGGGGCATTTATTTTACATCTTCTTTCCCAGGACTCTACGCCCATTTAAGCACATTTGTGTAATGTTCAAAAAGCCAGACATGAAGTGTGTAAAACATATGAAATCAGTTAAATATCTGAATTTAACTGGTACAATCTACCACATTCACTTTGAAATGCACCCCCAGATCATCTGGATTGATGGATCCATGGAGGGACGGCTAGATATGTGATGAAGCACGTGGCGTAAAACGTCACCGGCAGACTCCCGGGCATACAGGTGTTCCCCGCAAAATCACTCCAACTTTGAAAATCTTCAGTAGAAAATGTTAGGCAAAAATAAAATACAGATAAGCCAACACTGTATAAAACCAGCTGCAGCTATAAACGAGCAGGTACTGGCTTAGACTGCAGGCACAGAAGGTAGTGCAACCCAGGACCAAAGTGAGAACCATGGCCTTCCAGAGAACAAAATCTGCCAGAGCCCCTGCAGGTCGTTTTAGGCATAATTGAAGAAGCCTTGAAAATCGCATTACGAACTGCACTGCTGCACCCATGCATTTTCAGACGTGTGTTGAGCAGTCTGAGCTATGAGCCAAGAGAAGGACCTTTCGAAAGGTTCGCTAATCCGTGCACACAGCCCCCTCTGAGGGATGTCACTGGAGCCAGCCTCCGACCTCTTAACTTCCTTTCCCCTTTTATGGTTGTTTCAAGTTGAAAGCATATACTCATCTGTTTGAGATTCCTAAAGGTACTGGAAAAAAAAATCTAAATATAACAGATGGATAAGCGCTCATGGTAACTGGAAACCCAAACGTAACTTCAGCTTTCACAGGCCAAAGCCTTAACCCCATGGCTTTAGTGTAATGGTCTCACTGAAGACCTTTTGTCTTGATTCCCACAACAGAAATATTATCCTGGCTTTGATGGATGACAGCTAAGTGTTATTCAAAATTTTATTTTAAGTTGACATTAATAACCTTTGCCTATTTTAATGTCATTCAGCAAGCGTCCTCCGGTACGTTAACATTCACTGTAAGACACAGCTGAGCATGCCTGATGTTTTTTTTATCAGTGTTTTAAAAATGGTTCAATGCACTTTTAAAAAACCTAATTCAGATTTTGGTGAAAAATCTCTGAAAATTTCTCTAAGTTCTACGGCTCCATGGAATACAATGTGAAAACCAAAAAAGGTGAGACGGACCCTCTATTTGTACTGTTAGTGTTTATTGACTCTATGGCCCTTATAATAGAAGGGCCATGTACACAGCCTTTAAACCCTCTCTAGACTCTGCAGAAGTAAGTGGTACGGAGCTGCTAACTTCCTAGTCTGAATCGCTTTCCCCATCTTTTATAGCATCTAACTCGAACCTTCTGCCCCACTAGCCTCAGCCCCAATTCTCCAGTGTTCCTCACATAATTGAGACCCTCCCCTCTATTGCCCAGGCCGGCCTTCCGAGTTTCAGTACCACAAATAAAGCGACCCTGCAGCCTGGGAGAAAAGGGCACTGATACAAAGTGTTTGCACACTTGCTGGTGGTTAGAAACGAATGAAAACTCCCCCAAATCCAAACACAGAGCTTACTTCGCATTCAATTTGCCATCTTTTCTTAGCTACCACCAAATAGGATGTCAGAATCTTAGCAAATCAGACAGCAGGCCGATGAATGTCAAGTTCGAAGTCGCATAATGATACGTATGCTGAAGTGTTTCGGGGGGAAGTGTATGGATGGCTGCAGGTTACTCTGAAATGCAGCCAAGAAATGAAGAGGGGCTCACGGACAGAGGGCCAGGCGACGAAGCAAACTGAACGAGATGCTTCATTTCAGAATCTGGGCGGTGGGCAGTGAGGGTTCCTTGTATAACTTCAACTTTTCTGTCTGTTTGAAAAACTTCACAGTAAAATGCTGGAAAGCTATCACGCCGTGCTCGAAGGGCTCAGGTCGGAGGAACTGTTCTATTTGAGAACATGCTGCAGTGATGTCACCAACACTGATATTAGAGGACCAGGGAGTCCACGATCCTCATATTATCCTATGTCACACCACAGTCATGCTATGGTTTGTCATTTATCAAATGCCTTTCATTCAATTCACTGTATCTCTAGTAAATGCCTGCTAAGCCTCTGGCATAAATAATCAATGACATGGAGGACACCAGGGGAAACATCGGTAATTCTTGCTCCCAAGGAGCTTCCTGGGGGAGCCAAGTTCAACTGAGGACAGAGACCCCAGTCAAATCCTTGACTCAGTTTGTGCCTCAGACTGTCCTCGTGATAAAGCGGTCAGGGCCCCTGTGTAAGACGCACGAGGACCGACAGTGCAGAGGACAGAGCTGGGAAGATAAAGGACAGAGCTATAAGAATAATGCAACACACTGCACTGCTTCCGGTTCAAACCCGTCCCGCGTGCCCGATGCCAAGGGCAGAACGCACACTCTCCAATCAGCGAGCATCTGAACCACGGTAGTGCCCAAAAGACACTAAGGATCATGAACCCCCTCACCAGGTGCACTGGCAACTACGTATCCAAACCCCTCGCTAGAATCCACACACACACACCCCTCAAAACTCCACTGGTTCTGGGAAAGAAACACCTGGAATATCTGAAGTAAATTATCAGAGCTGCTCCTCCAACACCTGATCGGCCTCCAGGGAGAGATGCTACACACACAGGGTGGCGCTTACCTGGCTGAGAGGATGGGAGAAACAAGGCTCCCATTCTCAATACATTTGTATGCACTTCATCCTTTTTTAATTCAAATGGATTTGCTCCCTAGAGCAGCTTACACAAACCTGAAACGTTAACAATGAAAAACATGAGGAAATAAATTGTAACTCCTATGAGCACAGTTCTCCACACTGGGCTCTCCACATCCAAGACTGATACGATGACAATGGCGACGCTGAGGATAAAAGCGTGTGCTGCTCTTTCTCAAGCATGCAGAGCTTCAGGCCTTAGCGTTTTGATTCCTGTAAATTCCTCTGACATCAGCTATGCTCACTGCACTGACCACAATAAAATCCGTATGATTTACCTAGGCCCTTAATCTCATAAATTTTCTAAGTTCACAGTTAAAAAGACACATGAGCAAGGTTTCAACCCTGGAACTTAATGCGTATCCGACCTGCGTCTTGTGAGTATAGATCTCTTTCACAAGTGAGCATCTGCTGTTGGCTTCTCAAGTCTTTGTACTATTAATAGAAGAGCTGATGATGGAGAAGATCTTAAAACAACTTCCATATCCACTGAGTTTTGCAATGCTAAAAACTCTGAATAAAAACATTAAGTAGTCACAAGTTCCTATTGGACTTGAACTTGATAAAAGATCTAAACTCTAATATTTTATTGAGGAATAAGAATATAAGGGTATGTAAGTTTCTGCTCTTGTGTCAATCTCTGTACAATCCTCATTAATCATTTACTACCTCCTCTGTTTGGGTTTTAAAGAAAATTCACATATGTGAGTTTGTTCCTAGAGAAGATGAAAGAACTTGCAAATAGATAAATTATCCATGAATAATTGGACAGAGAATATACTAGTCTTAAATAAGGTAAAGCTCTCTGACTTGATTTTGGATATATTATTACATTTCCTGAAACTGGAGAATCTTGTTAAGTTCCTGCTGAGGCTCAGTGGGCTAAGAACCTGACTAGTATCCATGAGGATGCGGGTTCAATCCTTGGCCCGCTCAGTGGATTAAGGATCTGGCATTGCCACGAGCTGTGGCATAGGCTGCAGATGCAGCATGGATCTGGCAGGGCTATGGCTGTGGCATAGGCCGGCAGCTGCAGCTCTGATTCGACCCCTAGCCTGGGAACCTCCATATGCCGCAGCTACAGCCCCTCCCCCCAAAAAAGTTTCAAAGGATTATTTGAACCAGCTGAAGTTCAAGATGATTTGACTCTAGCTACCATAGAGGTTAGATATCCATGGCTTCATTTCACATCAAGTGGGCATGGACAGAACACCAGATTTGAATTTCAATGTCCAAATCTGACATCCTCCCTGGTAATCCTAATCAAACCTAACCTTGACCGTGGACTCCTACAGCACAGTTTAATAAGACACTTGAACTCTGAAATGCAGGGTAAACATTTCTATGCATGCAAAACTTAGAATCCTGTAATAGATACAGGAGATACCAGAGTTCCCGTCGTGGCACAGTGGTTAACAAATCCGACTAGGAACCATGAGGTTGCGGGTTGATCCCTGGCCTTGCTCAGTGGGTTGAAGATCCGGCGTTGCCGTGAGCTGGGGTGTAGGTTGCAGACGCCGTCGGATCCCGCATTGCTGTGGCTCTGGCGTAGGCAGGAGGCTACAGCTCCGATCAGACCCCTAGCCTGGGAACCTCCATATGCTGCAGGAGTGGCCCAAGAAATGGCAAAAAGACCAAAAAAAAAAAAAAATACAGGAGATACCTTTTAAAAATAAAAAATTATGGAGTTTCCCGTTGTGGCTCAGCAGTAACACACCCAACTAATATCCATGAGGACGCAGGTTCAATCCCTGGCCTCGATCAGTGGGTTAAGGATCCAGCTGTAGTGTAGGTCTGGATCCTGTGTTGCTGTGGTGTAGGCCAGCAGCTATAGCTCCGATGCAACTCCCAGCCTAGGAACTTCTATATGCCACAGGTGTGGCCCTAAAAGCAAATAAATAAATAAATAAAAAGTTATAATACCCAATCAATGTTCCCATTGATTTAATAGTCTTAGAAAGGATTCTCTTATGAAAAGTTCTCACAGACAATTCATTGTCATTAACAAATGACCCTTGCGATAGGCAATGAGGTCCTGCTGTAGAGCACAGGGAACTACATCTAGTCACTTGCGATGGAGCATGATGGGGATAATGTGAGAACAAGAATGTATATGTGTATGACTGGGTCACCTTATCGTATAGCAGAAATTGACAGAACACGGTAAATCAACTACAAAAAAATTTTTTTTAAAAAGAAAAAAAAAACAAATGATACGTTATTTTCACTGAAAACTATTTCCTGAGGCCACTGGTAACGTGGCACGTGTCTGTACGTGCTCGAGCGCATGTTTATCTTGAGGACGCCTCAGCTTTCTGTACAAGTGCCACGTGAACTGATGGAAGCCAGGAGGGAACAGAAGACTCTAGAGATACCACTTTTCAAGAGTCCAATTAGGACCCTTTGCCTGAGCGAGGCAGTTTCTCTCCTACAGTGAAAATGAATTCCTTCTCTATCAGAGGCTGGGAAAGTTAGGAGACGTACAAGAGGTCAAAATTAAGTCCATTAAATCCCAGCCCCAGATTTAGTCACCATGGAGACAGGGGAGATAAACACAGCAGCCACCATAACAAATGTGCTGCACCTTTGCCAGGCAGATCTCTGACGGCCCGTCACTTTTGCTTAAGCATCTTTCAGTCCAAATATAACTGACGATGAAGCCTATGAAACCCAACAGAACTGGGCCCAAAGGAAACAGGAACGCTCATGCAGGCAAAGGGCAGGCCAAGAGTCAAGAGCTACCCCGAGTAACGTGCTCTCTGTTCCCCTTGAAAAGCGATTGCAACACGAAGCTGCAGAGGCGGTGACATATGGGGAAAATATGCGGTGCTGCCGCCAGAGGAAACCATGTCAAAAAGAAAAACAGAAGTGAAGTAACTGACCTAATTAAAGGAGCAGGGTGTGTGGGGAGCGGGGAGATGGGGACACAGGCGGGCTCACGTGAAGGAGAGCAGAAGCTGTCCTGAACCGCAGCCAGGCTCTGCCGCAGCCTTCGCCAGGCCCGGACCCGACCCGGGAGGTCCATGGCCCGCCCTGAGACCTGCCAGCAAGACACCCGTACTGTGTCACGTGGGACAGAAAGACAAAGGGGGGCTGGGGACAGTGGACTCCACATCCAGGCCCTGGGCGGGAGCCTCGCCATGCTTCCTCATGACACACCACGCACCTGCTGTGTGGTCCACGGGAACACCGCTGCTTGTGATGCAGAGGTGATTTAAGAGGGTAAAAGCTGCAGACTCTCCAGCTCTGAACGGTACACACAGTAGGACGACAACATAACAAAACCTCAAAGTGGTACTGACATTTGCCCGGGTGCTTGGCAGTTCTGGTCTGTATGTATGAACCACTTGAGCGGGCCAGCATCACAGCACATACACAGTTTTGCATCCTGCATGTTTCAGTGAGGCTGTGTTACGTACATGCTTTCACACGGCTCTGCAAGCCTCAACACTGTGATTGTGAGCAGACTCAGGGAATTCCACGACATAGAGGCACCAAACTTACTTCACCCAAACTGCTGAGGAAGTGAACCATTTGCTAATGCTGAATGTTTAAATTCGAATTTTTTTGCCCTTACAAATAATGCTGTGATGAATCCCCATAACAAAGAGCTTTTTGCCTTTTCTTAGAACAATCTGTTTCTTAGAACACATTTCCCCAGATAGGATTACTGGATCAAAGGGTACCCATCTCTGTGGCTTCTGCCATATATTGCCAAATAACATTCCAAAAGGTTTTTTACCGATTTGCAATGTTACCAGCAATGAGTAAGTGTTTACTGGTTCCAAGGTTACCGTATTAGCACTGGGTTTCCTTTCTGTTTTTGTTGATTTAAGAGATGAAAAAAGTACCCTGTTGCTGTTTGAATATGGTCATCTTTGCATCCCAGTGGAGCTGAGCGCTTTCCCAGGCATTCGTTCCCGCCGTGAGAGAACGTGAGCGACTTTTCCCTGTCTACCTGCTGGAGGATTCATTCAGCAACGGTTATGGGGCACCTCCCACATGCCAGGCCTGTGCTGGGTCTTGCCAGCATACGAGTGCTGTGCCTATGATGGAGACTAATTATCTTGTCACATTCACCATAAACTGCTCCTGGTGTGTCTCCCTTTGCAGTGTTTTGTTTTGTTTTGTTTTTCCCCCAGCACTACTGAAGTATAATTACCAAAACTGTATTGTATTTAAGGTACACAAAGTGCCAGCTTGGCACAAGTACACACTGTGAAATGATGACCACAATCAAGTTAATAAACCCATCACCTCCCTCACAGTTTCCATTGTGTGTGTGTGTTGAGAATACTTAAGAGCTACTCATTTAGCAAATTTTTATATGTTTGAATCTGTTGATCTCTTCCTTTCTGACTTCTTTTATCATGTTAGTTTCCAAGGTTATCCTATTTCCAGAGATTTGGTAATTTTATCCTATTTTCTGTGGTTTTGTAAGTTTCTAAGAGTCATATCTTCCTATAATTATAAAATTTAAAGTTCTGATCCTACTTCGTGATTCTTGACCTTTAACATATCTAGACTGTTTTTTATTAGAAGCACTTAAAACAAGATTCAAAATAAAAGTTGGATGTGTCTTTTACACAGGCTATGCTGTATTAAAAAGAATTGATTTTTAAAAATTTACTCTGCTGCAATGAGAAGTGAAGCCAGGTCTATTAATGAAGATTCAACCCCAAGGAGCCTGGTTAGGATCGCCTTCTCTTTCTCAGGCCAAAGGAAGACACAGTTAGATCCACCATGGTACAACTGCTTTCTCTTAGGGTGGCTTTAGGGTCGAGCCCCCTCCAAGGAGGGTGTGCAAGGGAGCAGCAGCATACATGGGGGCTTGCTGGAACTGCAGACTCTCAGGCCTGCCCCTGGACCCGCTGCATCAGAATCTGCACGTCTAAGGCTGAGAAGCACTGTGGAGACCACAGGACCCCGCCCAACTCTGCTGATGCTCCTGCTCTGAATAGACCACCAGCAGAAGCATCCCACCCCTCGGATGTTTATCCTCCAGGCTTGGAAGGCACCCCCTTCAAATGAACACCACCCAGCACTGTGCACCTGAAAATGCACACGCTGCTATTTTGAGGGGGAAGGATGGGTCTAACTTTGCAGTCGCAATTTCACCTAGACTTGGGGTTGAAAACTCGATGTGAGCAAGAGCTGATGAGGAAGACATTCAGATAAGGGCACCTGACCCTTGTCCTCAGTGTCAAGGAGATAACAGAGTGGTGGACACTTTGCAAGTTTCGGAGTTCATGTTCTATCTAAAGATACAGCAGCTATTTGGCTCCAGCCTAGCATTGCCCAACAGGAATGCTGGCTCAATGCTGCCAGATCTTCTGATATTTCAAGAGAAGCTGAAAATCTGGATTTTTTTTTTTAAATGTGAAATCTCTCAATTTTTAAATGCTGGAAAATGACTTAAAATTTTAAAAGAACACCCCTGTGTGCCAGATCTGGCCAACCAGCTTGAGCCCTTGGCTCTAGACCGACGATTTCCAAATTCTGTGAGCCTGCGTGAGCCATCTGCACTGACTTCCATGCCCACTGCTGGTGCACCGAGAAGAGGTCACATCAATACAAATGGTACAGATCCAATCACTATGACTACTGCCTTTAAACATTTTGTTTTGTGAAAATTAAAAACTGCCAAATCAATAATGAAAGTGACCATATGTCAATGATACAAATGCTTCCTAGATGTGAAATCAATGTTTTGTTAATTACCAATGTTGTCTCTACTACAGAAACAAATACACAGAGAACCCAGCTCAAGTATGCATTAGGAATTACGCTGTGTTCAAGCTTTAGTTCCAAATAATTTTCATACCCAAATGGAACAATCTCAAGTTCTTCAATTATAAAACTGACTTGTGATAAATGTTGCAGTAAACATAAAACGAGACACATGATCATTTTTAAAAACCCCAAATATCCTCACGTGGAAACTGCAAAGCCCCTTTTCCTCAAGAGTCCAATTTTTCCAGATAACCTTTGAAAGAATCGAGTGTGAAATATACACTGTGTCCACGCTGGGAGCACCCCCAGGAATTGCGGCACCCTCTCTTACCTGCACATATGGAGGCGGCACTGCTCACCGGCTCAAGGACCAGACCGGAGACAGAGACTCTGCTTTGCACCCATGAGCCCATACTGGTCTACTCAGCACCGAGCAATTTAATTAAAAAAGGAAAACCAACTTTCAATTTCCTATCTGCACAAAGGAAACTAACACAGGGATGGCCGGCATGTGAAGAGTATCAGACCAGAACAGAGCATTCTTTTTGTGCTTCTCTCTCCTACATTCCTGGCCTGGTCCACAGAAGGGCTGAAAGAATGAACGAATACAAGGAAGGAAGACAGACCACAAGACATGACTTCACTGAGACTGCGGAACTGCTTTACCTCAGTCCTAGAGATTTCGGTCCCAGTGAAACAGAGCTTTATCATTACCGCACCTGAGAAACCCACTGCCCTAAAAGAAAACCAAAAGATGTTACGTTTCGGTCAAATGAAAGCTGTCAGTGGGGTCTTCTCAATACCACAAAACCACTTCAAAGGTGTGTTCACAAGACTTCAATGAAAACGTTCCCTTTGAAGAACAGTGTTTTATACACAGTGTTTCTCTCAAAGTTTCCTCACTGAGTTCGTCAGGGCTGCAGACCGCTATGGAATTACTAAGGTCAAACAATGCATGAGATGGCCAAGTTTCCACGGCAGAATTTCCAACTCGGGTGATGGGAAGGCGGTGTTTACCCCGCTGCATACATCCTTAAACTAGCCAGTCGGTGCTTCTGTGGAAAAGTAAAAATAAAGGCTATGAAGGGGCTTGGAGCAAAAGCCTCTGCTCTTTAGACAGAGCATTGCTTTCCAACTGCCTGGGCCTCTCTGAGGAGGACAGCCACCGCTTCTCCCCTGAGCCACCGCAGTCCCGGGCTGTGTTCTCTGCTGGGCTTGGACCTGAGATTCTACTTGAAGATAGGCCTTTTATCATTAAAAAAAAAGTTTGAAAACAATCCTTTTAGGGTTTTTTTTTTTTTTTTTTTTGGTCTTTCCTAGGGTCGCGCCTGCAGCACATGGAGGTTCCCAGGCCAGGGGTCTAATCAGAGCTGCAGCCACTGGCCTACACCAGAGCCACAGCAACACCAGATCCAAGCAGCGTCTGCGACCTACACCACAGCTCACAGCAACACCAGATCCTCAACCCGATGAGCAAGGCCAGGGATCGAACCCGCAACCTCATGGTTCCTAGTCAGATCTGTCAACCACTGAGCCACGACAGGAACTCCCCCTTTTAGTTTTAAAGGCTGTGGATGACAGCAATGCCAGGGCTGAGCCCTGAAGGTGGAAGAGATGACAGAGGCTGGCAGCTGTGAGAAACTGCTGAGGCCTTTGTCACAGGGCCAGTTTAAAGCCCCAGGCCCAGGGAAGGAACGCCAACTGCTGCCATAATTGATGAAACTGATTAAATTCAGATTATACATTTCTAAAAAGCTGTCCCTACTCTTTCACTCTTCAGGGTTTTAATAGTTAACATATTTATAATTAGGGTTTAACATATTTGATTATACATTTTTTAAACTCCGGGAAATCCTGCATCAAGTAGATGTAACAAAGGCAACTCGCCCACCCAGTGGACATCAACCCAATGTGGCGCTGAGCACGGAGTGGGCAGGGCGAGGGGAAGGCAAGAACACGGCGACCTTTTGCTGGCTGAGACTGGACATCCTGAGGGGTCCGCAGCTGGCAAATGCCACAACCTCTCCCAAACACGTGGAGACTCAGGCCCAGAAGGCAGAGAGCCTGTGGCCCCTCACGGCCCTGGAGGAGCAGGCTTGGGGCGTCTCCCCTCCTGCTACTTTCAAAGCTGAGTTCCCCCCATCTCTGAAGAGAGAGAAGCGAGAAACCTGAATCAGCAGAGTGTCCAGCAGCCGCCGAGGCCAAAGCAAGCGGGCAGAGGAAGCCCGTCGGGGATGCGGAAGGCAGGCCTGGCCATGCCGCGGCCCCCGCCCCGCAGCTGCGCTCACAGCCCGGCTCCTCGTCGGAAAACAGCCTGACAATCAAATCACGCCTGGGCTCGCGCGGCCCGGGCGCCTGGCAGCTGCCGCCTCGCCTCCCTCGCGCCGGGATGCGCCCCACGGAGCCGGCCTGCTCCCTCCGGCCCACGCGGCGAGCCCTGCCGTGCTCGGCAATGCGCTTCTCGGGCCCCCAAGGGACACGCAAAGGAGACAGCCCCTCGAGAAGGCACGGCCCAGACGGCGGACGCTCAGGGGAAGGGGGCGCTGGCCGGGTCAGCGAAAGCAAAGCCGTTTGGAAGCTTCTGTGCACACGGAAGCCTTCCTGCCACATGACCCCAACAACCGCCACCAGAAGGGACCCTTACCTGTCGCTCGTGGGCCTCGCTCGCTGGCTCGCGTGTGGAGAGGGCGGTTCGGTGAGGGCAGCGCACAGCAGGCGGACGACGCTCCGGCCGAGCCTAAGGGGGGAAAGCGAGAACCAAGAGGTAACGTCACCTCTTCGCAAGGAAGGCGAGACGCTCCTAGAACAAAACCCCCCGAAACCGCAAAGTCAACTTCCTCTGCAACGGCTCATGGTAACACATTCTAGTCTGTTTTTACAACCCTCAAAGTTAAAGGAAAACTGCCAGGAGACTGCACATTTCCCCAAATGTCTGTTTATCGTGTCACACTGGCACCGGACCCGGCCCATCATTATCAAGCTGCATCAGCTCAAACGCGCAGCACTGTGAGCAGCGGCGGGAGCTCGCACCGCGGCCCATTTCAGGTTTAAAGGAACGTTTGGCAATCGCCCAGGGCATCCAAACAACCGACTCCGTCGTTTAGAATAGATTTATTAGTTGAGCCTCTTTCCCCCCTTCTTTTAACATCTTTAGACTATTCTGCCACAGGAGGGCTCAGATCCAGACAGAATGTAGAGCACAAGTCACCAGAGGAATATTTAGAGGTGTTGCCATGGAGATGAGGTGCCTTGTGACCGCTGAGGTTCTCTCCAATCAACAACAGGATTAGGATGCAGACTGGTGGGCGAGCTCCTCCCGGCGGATGGTTCTGCGTGACTAGGAAACAGGTGTGCCCCGCGCTGCCCCCATCGCCCACACAAGAGAGCGCGCCGCACCCGCTGCCCTCTCCGCACCCAGGAGGCCTCCCCCACAGGCACACTGACATCACCGCCTCACCCGCCCCCCATTATTCAGACAGGACTGGCTGGGGCTAAAGAGAAAGGAGGGCTGATGACCACATCATCCCCCAAGTGTGAAACCCTGAAACTCACACCAAAGGCACTTTCCTATCGACTGTGAAGTGCACATGAGCAGATGAAATCACAGGCAAAGACAGTTCCCTGAGAGGGGAGCCTCCTTGCCCTTCTGTCCTGTTCACCACTCTACTCCCATGGCCAGAACAGTGGCTGGCACACAGGAGATGCTCAGGAAGTATCCATCAAATGACTGTGGGCACACACACACCAAGGATTATAACCAGGCTCATAACTGCCCCTGCCCCAGCCAACCGGTTCCAAGCTGATCATCAAATAAGAAGGTTAGAGGCATATTTATTTTTTTAATGGCCACATCTACGGCATATGGAGATTCCCAGGCCAGGGACTGAATCCTTTCAAGACACTGTGCTAGGCTGGGGATCGAATCCACACCTCCGCAGCAACCCGAGCTGCTGCAGTCGGATTCTTAACCCACCGAGCCATAGCAGGAACATCTAGAAACTTTTTTTTTTTTTTTAATGTTAATGGGAAAATAAGCAGCTGGTCCAGTTAGTTCAATAGGCTAATGGATTCACCTGTTTAGAGACCTTAATGATAACTGTCATAGGTGAAGACAGCTCTTCCAAACTCAGAATGGACAAGTCCGCTGACTACAAGGCCAGGCTTCCCATCTGCTGGGAACCCAAGAGAAGGCGAATTTGCGCTAGCAGCGAAGAGCTAACTTTTAAAAGAATACCCCAAGAAACATCTTCTAGTCCTCTTCCCTCTGACCCTTAAGTACAGAGCATATTTTCTTATTCGGTGTATCACTGGTTTCATGTTATACCTTGATTGTCTTACAGGACTTTAAGTTTCTTGGTGGCAGGGACAGAAACCCCGTTATTTCTTTTCTATCCCCAGGACTTAGTATATGCTATGTACATACAAAAGGCTTTGCTCAGTCTCATCTCCCACCACTTATACCCCACTCATATGGAACTCACTGTTTCTAGAAGGTGCCACACCCTTTCTTGCAGCTGCAACAGGAATGCAGCATGGCACAGCTGTTCATAGCAGGGGGCCGGAGTCAGACTGCCTGAGTTCACATACTGGCCCCACCTCTTATTAGCTGCACAACCTCTGTGCCTCATCGGGGTAACTGACCTCACAAAGGCTGTGAGGTGGCAAGAGGGCAGTGCACGGAAAACCCCTAACAGTGCCTCACACATACGAGGTACTCACTGAGTATCAGACATACAATTATCACTATTTCGACAGCAGGTCCCCCAGGGTAAAAATGTTACCAAACTTGGATAATAAGTTCACATGCTGCCACAGACACCTGGCTCCCAATACTCCCCTCCTTAGCTTGAACCCAACTTAAACGTCAAACTTGAATCCATCACATTCTAGTCTTATTATCCTGGTTCATTTTATTTGCTCTTCCAGAACCACTTTTTCCTGGAGATGGATTCAGTAAACACTGGGCTTTATTTGAAGGAATCCCGTTCTCTAAAGAACCAGAATAGCTTTCTCCCTAAGACTCCAACCCTACCAGTACCTCCCCCCTTCCCTGCCCGGTCTCTATCTGCTCCCTACCTCCTCCTCCTCAGAGTCAGGCTTTGAGGAGCCTGGCAGGACCAGAGGGGGCCAGAGAACCCGTCTCCTAGCAACCGCACCAAGAGGCTGGCTCTGCCTTTCCCAAGTCGGAGGGTGTCATGTTCCCCGACAGCCTCCAGAGGGCAGGAGAGAAAGACCCGCAGGCTGAGCAGACAGAGCTCATGCGCTGGGGTCCAACTTGGGCCCCTGCCAGAGGAGGCTTCGGTTCCACAGTTCATGTTTCACCACCAAGAACTAGCCCACAAAGAAAGACAGAAACATACAGCAAGATTTTAACAGCATTTGTATCTCTGTTTCACTTTGTCGTCTGTCCTAGCGTGTCCCACTTAGCATTCAGTTGGGGTTGGGAGGATAAATGCATTCGTGGCAGGTGGAATTGTGTACATTCTTCAATCTGCGATGTGTAACTGTGGCTCGGACCAGACATAACACCAATTGTGTTGACAATATTGTGCAAGTCGAAGAAAAAAAAAAAAAAAACAGAACAGCAGCCAAATACACTGGGTAAAATGTGATGACAGCAAAGTAATCCAAAAGAAAACCCAAACACTTTAGGGTTGGTCATGCTTTAAAATAAATCATGTTAATCTTATCCCACCCTGACAGAATTAATAAGTCAAATTAGACAAACCATTTCTATTATTCCAGAAGCCAGGAGCTATGTTCTAATGACATTCAACATACACACTCATTCCCCTTCGGGTTTAACAATGGTATTTTGGTCACAGATACTGGTGACCCTATCACTACCGACAGCCAAGCTTAAATGATCCCCAAATCACCAATCAATTGAATGAATTACGTGGAAAAATGAAACCCAGAGACAGCAACTATTTACACGAACCTAAAGACCAGTTGAATCAATCAAAACGGACGAGCCCCACAGATTCACGGTCTCCTCTAAATTCTTTTATTTTTTTTTTAATTTTTTTTTACTTTGTCTTTTTGCCTTTTCTAGGGCTGCTCCCACGGCCTATGGAGATTCCCAGGCTAGGGGTCGAATCAGAGCTGCAGCCACCGGCCTACACCAGAGCCACAGCAACACCAGATCTAAGCCACGTCTGCGACCTACACCACAGCTCACGGCAACGCCGGATCCTTAACCCACTGAGCAAGGCCAGGGATCGAACCCACAACCTCATGGTTCCTAGTTGGATTTGTTAACCACTGAGCCATGACGGGAACTCCCTCCTCTAAATTCTTATGTTAAGTGAAATTAGTCAGACAGAGAAAGACAAATACTATACGGACCTCTCTTATAAACTGAACCTAAGTTTTAAAAAAACACACAAGCTTATAGATACAGAGAACAGACTGGTGGTTGCCAGAGGCAGGGTGGGGGTAGGAGAAATAGGTGAAGATTAAAAAAACAAACTAGTGGCATTCTCTGTGTATGTCTTCAAAGAACTGCTGGTAATGACTTCTATAAGACTAAAGAAAAAGAGAAAAACAAAATAAAAATAATAAAATGTTAAAAGTACTTAGGAATAAAAAAGTCATCAATAACAAGACTAAAGGAAACTAAAACGATCAAGCAATGAGGAACGAATAGAAACAACACAAAAACAAATCAACCAAATCAAGTGGCAAAATCCCGCAAGAAAAATAAAGCAGCAAATATTTGCTAAAGTCAAAAGGTAAATCCTTGAAATTCTTGTCCTTTGCCCTAATGTTCAATGGCTATTTTTGTTTTGTTTTTAAAAATATGGAGACTGATGTTCTTTCAATGACCATTACAACAGCTCCCAAATAAAACAAATGATAAAAATTCACTTAAGTGACTGATAGGCTTGAATTAGTCATTGCCAAGTTTACAACGTTCCCACAACTCCAAGCATTTTTTTTTGTGAAGAGATTCCCCCGCCTCCCACCATGGGTAGCTCTCTGGGTGACTGTAATTTGTGCTCTTCTGTAACCCACTGGGGACTATCCCCCCGCCCCCCCCCATCAGAACCCCTAAGTCGAAGCAATGAGGGACAAAGAGCGAGTAGAGATCCATAAAATGCGACAACTCTGAGAGCTGCACCTGGAGAGCACTGGTCCCAGAAGAAAACCGGGCCAAAGACATTCTAACCCTGCCTTCGCCCTCACAGCCCCCACCCAGTCCTGGCCAAGTGTCCTGCAAAAGAGCTTCCATCCCTCTTCCTCCTCATGACCACATTTCTACAATCCTAATCTGGCCCATGATTACTTCACATCCAGACCCCTTCACCGCACTTGACTCTGGATACACTTCTGTTTTCACAGGGCTGCCAGAATCATCTTTCCAACGTACCACCTTCAACAGATCACTCCCTCGCCCCCCAAACTTTCCTCCATTGTGATCTAAAGGCCAAATTTGCAGCATGAAATTGAAGGCCTTCCAGTCATACTTAAACCTCCCCCCCGCCCCCCAGTGAACTCTGGCTCTGGCTGCCTCCCTGCCTTTGAGGTTTGTCGCCCCTGAAGAGTAACAGGGCCTGTGCTGCACACCACCTTCCCTTAAACCAGTGATTCTCCAACTGGCTGCCCCTGGGGAGCCAGAGCAACCAGTGACATCTGGGTGGCCCCCCAGATGAATCTAATGTGCAGCCAAGTTTGAGAACCACCATCCCCAAATCCTAGCGCCTGTAGGCAAAGTTTAGCGGGCAGCACAATCTCCTGGGAGTGGATTATTACAACACGAAGTGTTGGGACCCATCCCCTGTGCTTCTCATTCAGTAGGTCTGGGGTGGGCCCAAGTATCTGCATTTCTTTCTGTTTTTAGGGTTTTTTTTTTAAATTGATGGATTTTATGATGTTGATAGTTGTACAATGATCATCACAACCCAATTTTACAACATTTCCATCCCAACCCCCCACCCCCCACCCCGTCTCCTTTGGAAACCATAAGTTTTTCAAAGTCTGTGAGTCAGTATCTGTTTGAACCTGCATTTCTAACAAGCTCCCCTGTAATGCTGATGCTGCTGCTCCAAGGACCCCACTGTGAGAAGTATTAGGTTATAGTCATAATTAGTATAATTACACAGTATAAATGTACGTACCATATACATAGAATATTTAGTATTCTATTTATACTTCATTCGCGAAGTCCTATTACTGCCTTGTACCGCCGTTTAACTTGTTGCGGCCTCTGTTTGTGAGCCAGTCTACAGACTGTCTTAGAGATTCCCCAGTCCCATTCCGCTTTTGTAAACTGAGGCCCTCGATTTGCCCGAGGGATCAGCTAGTTCTGGGCAGCCCCCGGGCGAGGATTCAGTGCTCTGGACTCTCCTCTCCCCCCTGGGTTCAGGACTCCGTCCCCCACATCCTCGATGTGTCTCTAAGGGCTTCTCCACCAGAACGGATGGCCCTTGGTTGAAGAGACCACTTTGGTTGTTAACATTCCCCGCAGCGCCCAGCAAAGTGCTCTGCGCAGAGTAAGCCCTCGATAAACACCTGCCGACCTCACTTGCTGAATCTGGGGATTCAGCCCGCCCAGGCCGGGCTGGGCCCGCTGCGAACTCCTTCCTTGCGCCGGCGACCGGGCAGCCCCGCTCCGATCCATCGGCCAGGCGGGAAACGCCGCCCGGCGGCCTGCGCGCAGCCAGGGTCCACCACAGGCAGGAGGACACCCCCGTAAAGGAAAAGCATGGGGGTTTTAAAAGCGGAAGGGGACCCGAATCAACTGCCAAGTTGTGTGTCAGAACCTGTCACAAGCACCCGGAGTCCCGCCTTCCACCGAACAAGCCCGCGCAGCCCGCGCTCGTGCCCGCAGTGGGGCCGGTCTGAGGCCCGCTGCTCTGGGCCGTGATTACTTAGGCCAAGCAGCCCCCCCATTTTTTGAGCCCAGGTCCCCCTTCTTTGTTCCTTAACAGAAAATTCTCAAGTAACTGAATGAAGGGTAAAGAGGAGCGAAAGGGGAAGGGAGGCAGAGAGGAGCCCAAGGGCTGTGAGCAGCAGCCGGGTGAGCAGCAAGGAGACCTTGTCACACCTCCAGCAGCCTGGCTGGCAGGAGCAACACCATGCCAGCCCTGCCAGCTGACCCAGCCTGTCTATCTGTGGGGTAAATGCACGATGATTTGGTGACCGTGACTTCTGCTGTCTCTACAATGGACAGGAATTGCTTTACAATCAAGTCAGCTCACAGAACTTGGTGTCAATGGTGAAGGTGACCAAAAAGAATGTGGCCGTGTGCCACCACTGGGGTCACCAACGGCCCAGAGGAACCCCCAACCCCCGTCTCGGACCGTGACTCCGGGAGGGGGGCGGTGATCAATGCCCCTCCTTCCCCTCCGCCCGCTAAGTGAACCTGCTGCCTCCAGCAGAGGGAGGACCATGTGTACAGCCAACCAGTCAGGCTGGGAAGTCAAGAAAATGCTTTTAGGAGTTGAGTTCCCTTGTTAAGGATCTGTCATTGTCACTGCTGTAGCACAGGTTCGATCCCTGGCCTGGGAACTTCCACACACTGCAGATGTGGCCAAAAAAAAAAAAAGAACAATATGCGTTCAAAAACATGGGAAAGCTCGTCTAATAACAGGAATAACTATGAGCATATAAACACATTCACGTACAGAAAAAATTTTCCCACTATGCAATTTAGTAAGTGAAATACAAGTGCCCCCTTCATTAGTATTGCTGCAGCTAACTGTACAGACTTCCTGACCCTGGGTCTCATCCCAGACCTGATAGACACACTCCATGAACCACCACCTCCCCACAGCATCATCCCTTGAGTGATCACGCTCATTTATGTGCTGATTCTCGAGACTTTGTCCATTTTGTCTCTTCCAGTGACTTTAATATCATCCCAACGTTCCCTTGCCCCCCTCAGCTTCAATGTCACTCTCAGGCCAGTTCCCCACCCCGCCCCCTCTCACGACTGTCCACAGAGCCAACTCAAGAAAGCAACGCGGGCCTGCCATTGCTCGTAATAATCCCCCAATCCCAGGATACAGAAACCATTTACCTTCAAAGAGCTCACCTTTTCACATGGGGGCACTGCAGCACTGGCCACACCGGGCAATTACCCGGAGGTCCTGGCCTTAGGTCTATGCTACTACAAGCCACGCCACAGCCTGTGGCCCAAAGCAATCAAACTGTGACCTGGATATTGGCTCCAAGAGTTGGCAGGAGCTCACCAACCATCACTGTTGCTAGCAATACCACAGACGCAAGGGTCAAAAAAGGGCTCATTAGGTTGTAGGGCAGGTAATTTGTCAAGTCTGGGGCTCTGCTGCACCATAAAGATGACACGATGCCCAAAGGTCGCCGATGAAGAAAGTCGCAAGCCAGCGCTCACACTGACCTGCCCCAGTAAGTCATGTGCAACCAGACTGCGGCGAGCAGGTCTGGGCGGCTCTCCCGGGAGCGCACACTTGCACTGTTCAGGGAGCCCAGTGGTATAAGCTATGACACTCACCGAGAAGCACCTCCCTTACTGAACTAGTACTTAACTAGTACTTAAGCACTGAGCTTTTTTTTCGTTGTTGTTGTTGTTATTTCTTGGGCCGCACCCGCGGCATATGGAGGTTCCCAGGCCAGGGGTCGAATCGGAGCTGTAGCCACCGGCCCACGCCAGAGCCACAGCAACGCGGGATCCGAGCCGCGTCTGCAACCTACACCACAGCTCAGGGCAACGCCGGATCGTTAACCCACTGAGCAAGGGCAGGGACCGAACCTGCAACCTCATGGTTCCTAGTCGGATTCGTTAACCACTGCGCCACAACGGGAACTCCAACACTGAGCTTTTATCTACAGTTTAATAATGAAAAGGGCCTGATGTATTCGTTGTATTTCTGAATCCCAAATGTATGAAGGGTTTTTTTTAATTAATAGATTTTTTAAAGCAGTTTTAGATTTACAGGACAATGGATCAGAAAGTAATTTCCGCATCCCTCCACATCACCCCTCCCAGTTTCCTCTATTATGAATATCCTGCATTACTCTATTTTGTTTTTTACAGTTGATGAGCCATTATTATTAACTAAGGTCCACATGTTACATTAGGGGTCACTCTTTGTGTTGTGCATTCTATATATTTTGACACGTGTTCAAGGTTTTTGCTAAAACAACCAACACTTTACAGTACGTTATGAGGAATAAAAAATCTCAAGACCATTTTAATTGCTTTAGGTTTGTAAAAGGCAGTTTCGTGGGCACACTGTGACGTACATCATTCATTCCATTGTAATGATTCATGGTTCCAAAGACTGTCTATAACACAGTTCTGCAAACACATTCAACTCTGATTATCTGAAAACCAACTGCCCACAGCTCCCAAACTTCCAGCATGGGCCCAAACTTAAAAGGAGTCTCAAGTAATGATTGGATCACAAAACTAAGAAAAACAGTCTCCAAGATGACATCTGACATGCTGGAATTAGTCTACTGATGACTCGCTGTGGGGATGTTTACAAAAACAGCTTTGCCATGAGAAAGCAGAGCAGTGTGGGAGAAGGAGCATCAGGAGACAGAAAAAGATGAGAAGGAAGAAAACGGGGAAAGGAAACCAGGGGAGGGCGGAAACAGCAGCGATCGGAGCAGCAGATGGAGACTCTGCGGCAGGACAGAGGGACCGCAATGGAAAGGAGAGCCCGCCAGTCCCAAAGGCGCGGTGATAGGACTTGCTCTGAGGGCGTGAGTGAGGAAGGGACAAACTGCATCTCAATACGGTGGCCCTTAAATTGCCTAGCTATCTGTTGGACTGGATATATCAGCGGGGAGGGAACATGTACTAATTCCAGCTGGCTCTGCACCATGGTGCGTAAAGACGGACCGTCCATCCGCTGGAGATTCCCTGAGACCCGCTTCGACTCTTCGGGAAGGCTCACGGGACAGGCTGTTCCTGAAAGATGATGACACACACACTAGCTGTCGGGAGAGACCTACAGGTGTAGAACATGTCTTCTCATTCTTTCATTTTTAATTTATGAATAAGTGCAAAGCCAAATTCAAATTCCTTTACTTGTTCTGTTCTTGGGGGATGTGACATCTCACTGGATCCACCTCAGATGAACATTTACCGCCTTTCCGTTTTATCAGAATTGTTTCTCTTGGCTGCGATTTCCCTTCAATCCAAGTATGTAATGAGCCCATTTAAGAAGGAGGCTGTAGTTTACTTGCAGGCAAAATTCTTAACTACTCACCTTCAGACAATGAGAAATAGGTTCCAGGAAGTCAAACCTGGAATATTCTTTTATCTTAAATACAGAGAGGAAAATAACGTGTGGGATTTCTCTCTGGTCTTTGGATAGAGAAAGATCCACAACCCTTCAGCTCTCACACAAAAGCACATCAGTGGTTGCCGGGCCCTTGGCGGGGAGGAATGTGCTGCCAAGGGCGCGGGGAACTGGCGGGGGAGTGACCGGAACATCCCCGTCCCCACGGGGCAGGGGCTTCCCGGGCACAGGCCTCTGCACGACCCGCCACACTGCAGGATGAGTTCGCTGTACATAAATAACTCAATAAAGCGGATATTAAATTATCTTGATAATCTTTCCACGGGGTGAAAGTATAGCAAATCACCACGCTGGATACCTTTTCTCTTTTTTTGGTATTTTAAAACCATTTTTAATTAAAGCTAATTCACAAGGTTGTGTTAGTTTCTAGTGTACAACAAAGTGATTCAGTTATACATCCGTGTGTGTGTGTGTATATCTATATATATAAAGTTCTTTTTCAGATTCTTTCCCACTCTATGTTATTACAACATATTCTAGTTCCCTGTGCTAAGTGTTATCTATTTTGTATCTAGTCCATGTTAATCGCAATCTCCTGATTTACAATAGAGGTATGTATTGTACTATGTTGTACATTTAAATACACGCAGTTCTCTTACTTATTCCTTAATGAATTGAGGGGAAAAGTCAATATTTAAAAAGTGGCTCTAACAAAGGCTGACTGCTTTATCCGTAGATGCAAATAAAAACTTTCACCTCCTATTAGCTTGGCTGCTTGGTTTCTTTCCTTAGAGTGCCTACTCCACTGGAAATTCTGCATCCTGTGGCTGAGACGAGAAGAGCCTGGAATGTGAAAATCTGAATTGCTCCTGCATTTTTGAGATGTAGGATCTTTGACAAGGAACTAAGTATCTTCTTAGTTTCTAAAAGCCATAGGGCTGAGGAATTTCTTAAGTCATTTTGAGTATTTGAAATTACCATTACTTACAGGGTATTTCTTAACAAAATGTCGTTAACTCAGATGTCTAAATCTGCTACTATGGCTCATGATATAAAAATGTTTGGAATTTATGATTCATACGAGTGGGTCTGTGTGACCTTTTTAGTCTCAGAAACCTGGGCGTCACCCATTACTTCAGTTCACCTGGTCACACGAAAGTGCAAATGATTCTTTTTTTTTTTTTGCTTTTTAGGGCAGCACCCATGGCATATGGGGGTTCCCAGGCTAGGGGTCGAATCGGAGATGCAGCTGCAGGTCTACACCACAGCCACAGCAACACCAGATCCGAGCTGCATCTGCGACCTACACCACAGCTCACGGCAACGCTGGATCCTCAACCCACTGAGTGAGGCCAGGGATGGAATCCACAACCTCATGGTTTCTAGTCGGATTTGTTTTCCACTGCGCCACGACGGGAACTCCGAAAATGATTGATTACGTCTATGGGCAGATGCTGGCAATCAGCTTCCCAAACAAAAATAAAGTCTAATACTAAACCTGGCAGAGATTCACTGAAAAACCAATCCTTAATGTCTTCCTACTAAATCACACATTTTCAATCTGACAGGAGCCAAGCAGCCTCATCCACACTCTAAAGCTGAAAGTGAGTAACAAAACTTGTTAATCAAGTATAGAAATTTACATTTGTATCATCCTTGTCAAAACCACCCTGATGATAAAAGCTCTACATTCCCAGCTAACAGGTCCTTAGTATTGAAAAGTACATCTGAAACTTTGTGAATATTGCAATTTCTTGTGATTAGAACGTCTATGGAACATTTTACATCTTGAACATATGTAAGATCCAGAGTTTTCAGGTGAGTAAATAAAATATAAGTCTTACACAAAGTAGAGTGCAGGCAACCAAGACTTATTTTCACTGCTTTTCTTTCTTTTTCTAGGTTTCACTGCATTAAAAACAAAACAAACAAACCAAAAAAACCAGCACAGGAGTTTCCACTGTGGCTGAGGGGAAACGAATCTGATTGGCAACCATGAGGATGCAGGATCGATCCCTGGCCTCGCTCAGTGGGTTAAGGATGTGGCGTTGCCGTGAGCTGTGGTATAGGTCACAGTCATGGCTCGGATCTGGCACTGCTGTGGCTCTGGCATAGGCCAGCGGCTACAGCTCCGATTCAGCCCCCTAGCCTGGGAACCTCCACAGGCTGCGGGTACGGCCCTAAAAAGACAAAAAATTAAAACATTAAAAAAAACAGTACACATGTATCTTCTTTTTTCTGTACATTTTACACCTATACTAGTTCCGAAACAAAGAGCAAGCAAATATCATTGGTTTAAATACAGAGGAAAAGCCAGTTTCAGAAGAGAAATACAGAGTACTACAGGAAGCTGGGAAGAGCCGGTGGCTCACTGGCAATGCGCACATTCATTAGCAGGCAATAACGAGGAACAGGAGCAAAAACTACTTAAGAACACACCCCTAGGCAAGGGTACAATTTTCTCATTTGTTCAGCTACTAAGCCCTTGGCAGTGAGTATCCATTTTCATTATTTCACGTAGCTTTAGCACTGGCTGGGGCCCTGGCCACAGAGAAGAGATGATTTTGCGTTCACAGGTTTACCTGTCTATGCAACTATGTAGTCTCTGGACGTATTCTGTTTAATTTTATTCTAACGGTGACATTTCTGTATCAAGTGACACCAGATCTCACCTCACACTTCCTCTGGAGAGCAGCTTTCCTGCCCATTCCAGGCTGAAAAATGAGATCTGGCCTAGGCTGGGGTAACTGGCAGTGGCCAAAAGGGTGCCGGGCGAGGGGGTGGGGGGGGCGACGCAGGGCAGATGACCAGGATGATGACACTAGGACCGACGATGACTTTGAGGCCAGAAAAAGGAAAAGTGGGCAGAGTCCACTGGATAGAAAAAAAGTCACCGGGAAAGTGAAACAGACACCCAGGCAAAGGAGAGACAAAGAGAGAGTGACACACACAGCTACAGAAAGAACCCAGAGGGGGAGTTCCCGTCGTGGCGCAGTGGTTAACGAATACGACTAGGAACCATGAGGTTGCGGGTTCGGTCCCTGCCCTTGCTCAGTGGGTTAACGATCTGGCGTTGCCGTGAGCTGTGGTGTAGGTTGCAGACGCGGCTCGGATCCCGCGTTGCTGTGGCTCTGGCGTAGGCCAGTGGCTGCAGCTCCGATTCAACCCCTAGCCTGGGAACCTCCATATGCTGCGGGAGCGGCCCAAGAAATAGCAACAACAACAAAAGACAAAAGACAAAAAAAAAAAAAAGAAATAGCAAAAAGAAAAAAAAACAACCCAGAGGGCCAAGAAAGAAAGGGAGGAAAGCTGAAGAACTTAGTTGTTAATAGTGCCAGATTAAAAACAACTGTTATGCGGGCACGTGCAGGGGCAGCATTTGCTACAACGGAACTGCCTACTTATGTTGGGAAGTAAATGCAATCTTTAAAATGCCTTTCCCACAACCTTGACAGACATCAGCTTTTATAAAGGAAAAATGGGAGATCCTGTTGTGGCTCAGCAGGTGACAAACCCGACTGGAATCCATGAGGGTTAAGGATCTGGCATTGCCGTGAGTTGTGGTGTAGGTCACAGACTCAGCTTTTATCTGGTTTTCATGTGGCTGTGGTGTAGGCCAGCAGCTGTAGGGCCAATTCGACCCCTGGCCTGGGAACTTCCATATGCCACAGCTGTAGCCCTAAAAAGCAAGGAAAAAAAAAAAACTACTTTCATGCAGCAGTAGCTCCAATCGGAGTCTTCCAAGCTGGTGTGTATAAAGACTTAAAAAGTTGTTTTGCATTTCTGTGACTAGGCATCTTTGATATAGGCCTTGGCACCTGTACTTGCCCCACAGGCCAGAGGAAATTAAAGACTAGACAGAGTCCTCGTCATGGCTCAGCGGTATCGAATCCAACTAGTATCCATGAGGATGCGGGTTCGATCCCTGGCCTTGCTCAGTGGGTTAAGGAGCCAGCGCTGCATGAGCTGCAGTGTAGGTCACAGATGCAGCTGATCTGGCATTGCTGTGGCTGTGGCTGGCAGCTGCAGCTCTGATTCGACCCCTAGCCTGGGAAGTTCCTTCCATACGCCTCGGGTGCGGCCCTAAAAACACACGCACACACAAAAATTAAAAATAAATTAAAATATAATGCTGAAGACTAGATGCTCACAAAAGGTTCCATACCACTAATGTTCAATCTCAACAAGGCAGATAACATAACAGATTCCTATACACAACAATTTTGATCATTTTCTGAAATTAGGAAAAACCTGGCCTTTCTGGTATCCTTTACATAGTTAATATACTTTCACCATAATTAACTTATTCTTTTGAGAGAGAGACCCACAAAAAGTTATTGTCAGGAGAGCGTTTTTAACTAGGAAATAAAAACTAACCTATGTATGGAGGACCTAACACCTCAAACTAGAACTCTGATATTAACACACACATATGACCTTGGATCAGGTGCGCGGCCTCTTTGAGCCTCAGTTTCCTCATCCGTAAAACAAAGTGGGGTAGGTCCTGACATCCGCTTCCGCACTGAAATTCTACTATTAAGGAGCTTACACGAGGAGGCCACAGGATCTTCCTCTAACTCTTGGGTGGCCCTCCCATTTCACACCTTATGGCCATGACTTCTACCTAGAGATGCAACAGTAATTCTGAAGATCTGTCAGTGTTTTATTTGTTTGTTTGTTTTTGCCCATGCCAGCAGCATGTGGAAATTACCAGCCAGGGTTTGAACCCGGGCTGCTGCAGTGCCAACACCAGATACTTAACCCATTGTGCCACAAGGGAATTCCTGGCAAATTTAAAAACAAAAACAAAAACAAAAACCTTAGACTACACTTATAAGTTAAAGATTTTGCAATGGACTTGCGTCCACCATTAACAAAATCACCGCATTTAAAAAAGAAACACAAAACACTGTCACTAACTTCTGGGTGGTGGATTATAACTGATTTTTTTTAGGCTTGTCTCTATTTTCAGAACATTCTCTACAATTAAAAAGTACCACTCTTATGAGTAAAAAAATAAATTTTCAAAAGGATTAGTGCATTCTTGCAAATTTTATCAGCTTTCTCACGTCTACTCTAAAATCACCGTAAGGGGAGGGTACGAAATCAGGCAGTATCACAATGCATGTCTACACGGAGCGGCTGATTGCCGCCGTCAGAATCAGGACATTATTATTACAATCAGAAGCTATGGCTCACGGTCCTATGTGGAAATCAAAACACACATTTTATCTAAATAACATTTCTTTTTTTTTTTTTTCAGCTTCCTGGCCCTTGAGGATCATGGTTAAAATTCCTCTGCAATTTAAAGTAAATGAAATGAAACATGAGGTACTTCTTCTACACACACACACACACACACAAATGCTTGCCAGACAAAATATGGTTGCTATTGGGCTGGTTTTTATTTTTCCTCTTTTTATGCTCTAAAACACAACACATCAAAAGTTAAAATAAATATTTAGCTGTCAAAACAAACACACCCTCCATATGGAAAACACAAGTATGAATTTGATGACGTTTATTGTAAAAACAACTTCCAAAGCAAAAACAAATGTTTAAATTGTGTAAAAAGACTACAGAACTAAATGCTGTCATAGAACTTAGAAATGCTAAGTTCTCTACGAAAGTCCAAAAAAGATGGAAGGTAAGCTGCAGAAAGGATATAAACACAATTAGGTAACTTCCAGCTACGTCATTTCAACAGTGTTTGAAAATTTCAAAAAGGACAGACAATCAAGTTCTCCAAAATGACAACTGCAGATTCAGTGTGGGTGGATCTCTAGAACAAACTCCGTGATGAGCTGGATTCTCATCAGCTGAGGAAGGCAGAGTTGTTCACTGCTCCATTCTCTACCCAAATAGAATCCACGTCTACAAGATGTTACCTGTGAAATGCCTTTTTATTTTTATTTTTTTTAGTCTTTTTTTTTTTTTTAGGGCTACACCTGCAGCATATGGAGGTTCCCAGGCTAGGAGTCTAGTTGGAGCTACAGCTGCCGGCCTACACCACAGCCACAGCAACGCGGGGATATGAGCAGCGTCTGTGACCTACACCACAGCTCACGGCAACACCGGATCCTTAACCCACTGAGCGAGGCCGGGGATCAAACCTGCGTCCTAATGCCTCGTGGATGCTAGTCAGATTTGTTAACCGCTGAGCCACGACGGGAACTCCTGAAATGCCTTTTTATCCAGGACCAGTAACTCCTCTCTCGGCATCAGGCTCCTCAACTCACCCCCCTTCAGCAACCTCGAGCTTTAGAGCAAGTAGCAAGGGACAGTGGCTTAGTCATGGGACTTAAGTTCAAATCCCAACTATGCCACTTATCAGTTGTACAGTCTTAGATAGAACCTCCTCTGTGAAACATGCCTCATAACCACTTCGCAGAGCTGCAGCGAGGATCGGATCGAATTACACAACGGGGAAATTCGGTCCTTTCTTGAACTCCAGTGGGCCTTGAGGTGATGTCAGTTTCCTTTCTCCCCCTACTCCCGGCCACTGCATCCAAGTATGACCGAACTGAACGTTCGTGGTTTTAATTACCCTCCAGCAAGCTCAACAGTACATAGGACATGCAGTAATTTTAAGTCAGTTCTGGATGGAGCCTGACGTTGTACTCAAAACCGTAAACTTCTGAGGAGCGGGACCACCTTAATTTTGATGTCTCCTTCCAAGCGGGACCAGCTGTGAGACCTGGGGCCTCATTCCTCATTTACAAAATGAAAAGACCACACACCATATACACGTGCCTGGCACAAAGTCAGTCCTGTAAATGGTCCTTTACCGGTCTTTTAGTTATTCGGGTCAATGTTCAGGAAAGAGTCACTTTTAAGTTAGGAGTAACTAGGAAAGTGAGCTCAGCCAACTGCTCAGTCACATCAAGATACTTTTCTCTTCGCTCCTGAAACTACCTTCTACTGCGTTTTGTAGAGGAAATTACGCCAACCTCAGCACTACGGACCATTCGGGTCAGATCTGTCTCTGCTGTCAGGGGCTGCCCGGTGCCTGGTGAACCTTTAAGCCCAGTGCCTGACCTCTACCCGCTAGACACCAGGGGCGTGCCACATCTCAATCTGTGACCACCAAATATGTCTCCAGACATTGTTCAACATCCCCTAGGGGGCAAAACTGCCCCAGTTAAAAACAACTGGTCTAGCGATATCCGCAGGTGGGAATTCTCAAATATCCCCGATGCTGAGGACGAAGGCTTACTCACCCCACCATTTAGTCTCACCCACCCCTCTGGGCTCCATCTCTCATTAGTATCCGAAACTCAAAGCTGACCACAGAAAACAATTTTTCCGGCCTATTAAATAGCTGTCAGAAGTTGCTTTAAGTCACAGGAAGGAATGCTGGTCTGGCTGTCTTTTCACTACTCTACACAGTGATGCAAGATGCTGAACTTTAATATCAAGAACTCTGCTCTGTCCTATTTACATAAAAACTTAAAAGGCCGTTGAGCTTAGGACGACTTATAAACCATGTTATTACCCCAAATGACAAAGTATGTCTTCGTTGGGAAGGTGAGACGGAATTTATGCTAATACCCTGGAAAGAAACACTCCCCTGTTTGCACCGGTGAAGCATGTTTACTGTACATAAAGGGCTATGCTGAAGTCCAAAAGGCTCTGGACAACTCTTGATTATTCGCAACAAATTCACTGTCAATTTTTCATTTTAATAACTGCACCAGAAAGCAGGAGCCATTTCTCATGCACCGTGTATCCTGGCACCTAGCACAGAGCCTCCAACAGAGGTGGTAACTCAGTAAATGCTGGGTGAGTAAATAAACGGTCATATATTCTGCTTAATTAAGTACTCTGCTGACCAAAAAAAGAACCTTCTTTGCTCTCATCCAACAGGAGCTGAAAGGAAAGATCTTTTAAGAGAAAATAGTTACAGTCTGTTCCCTTTTATTCCAAATCCAAACAACTGGAAAGTTCAATTAACCAAAATAATTTCGTAGGAAAAAGTTGGGGAAAGCAGCCAAATAGATAAGGCCTAAAGTTCAAGCAATCACAAACATCTGCACGAACATTCCACTCCCACAAGGTTATTAAAGCCCAAGTTTCTGGCACCAGAGGGGGAGAAGGGAACCCAGAGGTGGGAAGCAGGAAAACAGGGATGGAGCAGCCTCGGGACATCAGCTCCATCCTTCAGCCAACAGAGACTTCTTTTTTCATGTCAAAACTTTAATTTCTTACACAAAGGCTTGATGTATATACAACTTTTCAAATGGATGGGAGCAAAATCTTTTAATATTTGGGAAGATTATCTGATCATATTTGCACTAATTTTTGAAATTCCTTCATTCCCCCCCCCTCCAGTCCCACAAGGTAAACAACAGGTTCTCAAAAAGTTGGGTAAAAGTCCATTTACTCCTTTTGTCTAGAGAAACTTAAGGCCCACCACCATCACATGCTGCTCCCTGTAAAAGATTTCACCACTCCCAGCATTCTATGCCAATGAGAAAAAAAGACTTACATTGTATTTTTAATGTACTAGTTTGAGATCACTGGTCAAGCACAGAATGGGTATCATATTAACATTAGAAAGGGTGCAAACAGTAGTGTTTATTGAAATACATTCTCATCCATCTTTGAGACCAGAATCTCTATTTCCACTTAAAACATTTCCAGTTTATCGTTTCCAGTAAACAAATTATCTTTTTAAGTGGTCCATTAGCTTGATACATATTAAATTAGCTGCAATTTACTGGTATCATACAAGAGGAATTTTACCAAATTAAATCTCACACCATTTTTTAGAAGTTTCACTCAAAAACCTAGACTTGGTTGAAAAAAATGGTTTTCTTCCTCCCAAATTCAATATGGGAATGGTAGCTCAGAATTTCAAAAACCATGTACGGTTACAGAATCTATATGGTAGTCTTAGACTACATACTTATTGGTATGTGGTTTCCACAAATCATGGCTTATCTGACCAATTTCCTGTTGCATAAAAATTATATTTGCTCTTAAAAAATGTTAAAGAAGCATTTTTTAAGGACCAAAGGTAAAGACTAGATTGGAACCTTATGAAACCAAAATGGGAGAAGCACGTATAGCCTCACCACATTAAAGGCCTAAGCCTTTTCAATACGTATTCTTCTTAAGCAAATATGAGCATGAGTTTCCAAAGGCGAAGCTACCATCCCAGAAGCCCTTGCTTCTTCAGTGCAAGGAATGGGGAGGAAGGTTCTGTTCCTGGAGAGGAGCTGGAGGGAGAAAGGCTTTGTAAAATTCCAAGGGGCTGGTAATTTAAACTTAGGCCATTCTGCAAATGTTCACATTTCCAAGGAACAACATAAAATTTACATTAAAACTGTCTTAATCAAGATAACAAAAAAAGAAAAAGATTCCTGCTGCTCTAGAAACTTGCCACAGATTTGACAACCCAGGGAAGAATTACAGGCAATTACCAAATGACGGCTCTAATTAGGAAAAACTGGATCTATTCCAAATTCAAATCAAAGGGGGGGCCTCAGATGATCCCAATGGAATCATTTAAATGAATATAGGAGACTTCCAGCAAAGACATACATTTATTCTATCTCCACCTCTCCTGAAAGCCAAGCAAAATGCTACAACGACATATCTCTTGCACTTAGGAAATTCAAAAACCAAACCTGGAGTCCCCTTAATAAACCTTGTTCTCCTCTGTTCCCAAGGGGGTCTCTCTGGTACAGGGTTTTCATTGTAAAAGGCAATCAAAAACCTGAGAAACTCACACACAGTCTCAAGCGCAGAAAATAATATAGCTGAACACGAACCACACACACGCTTCCCTTGCTGCTTCCCAAACCTCTACCTTGTCCGGGACGCCTGAGATGAGGCCGCGAGGAATGGAAGAGAAAGAGAAACTTCGAAAGCACAAACCTCGCTCTCCAAGCCCAGAACAGACGGCACCTCGTAGGGATTTCACGCTTTGGGAAACGGAAAGGTCACACCCTGCAGTTTTGAAAATCCACCTTCTAAGGCTTGACCCACGTGACAGAACCTTCCTCCTGCTTCCCTAGGTTTCGCGCTGGAGCTGAAATCCCCCCCCTCCCCACCCCCCCTTCGCCAACCCCCCGCCATCCCCTAAGCGCAGAGCCGCGGCGGGTCCTCCGGCCCCTCCTCCCCCTTCCCTGCGCACCCCACCCCCACTCCTCTACCACCCCCAGCGTCCCCGTCGAGAAAACCACGGCGAGCCCCTCACCTCCACCGGCCCCGTTGTGCGAGCCAAGGCAAGCGGCCCCTCGCTCCCTCCGCATCCCCGCCGTCCTCGAGGAGAGAACCAAGGGGAGCCCCCCACTCCATCTTCACCCGCTCCCGGCGGCCCCGGCCGGCACTCGTCGTGGAGAAAACCGCGAGGTGCCCCCACCTCGCCCCACCCCCCACTGCGCGCCATCCTCGCCGAGAAAAGCCAGGGCCCCCTGCCCGCGCTCCCCACTGCCCACCACCCCGCAGAGGAGAACAGGGAGCGCCCTCTCCTCCCGCCCCCCCAGCGGCGAGGGCCCGGGGGAGGCTGAGGCACGCACCGGAGGGCGGGCAGGGGAGGAGACCCCGCGGTCGGTCGGCCCGCAGCCCCCACCCCCGGCCCGGCGGCCGAGGCTCGAGGCCGCAGGTACCCGCCCCGGGCGGCGGCGGCGGCGGCGGCGGGGCAGGAGGGCAGCCGCTCCCCCGAAACGCGGGCCCGGCGGCGGGCGGGAGGCACACACGCACGCACACGCGGAGAGAAAGCGGGCTTACTGCCTGGGGATGCTCGCCCGCGCGGCTGTCTCGGCGGCGGCCGCTGCCTGCACAGAGGCCGAGGCGCGGCGGCGGCGGCTGCGGACTGAGCCCCCTCGGCCGGGCGGTGGATGTAGGGCGAGGGAGGGGCGCGAGGGGAGGGGCGCGCGCGGGGGAAGCGGGGAGGGAGGGCGCGCGCGCGCGGGGCGGGGGCGGGCGCGGCTGGCCCGGGGCGGGGCGGGGCGCGCGCCAGCCGGGGCTCGGCCCGCGGGGGCTGCGGTGCGGGCTGCGCGCGCCGGAGGCGGCCCGGCCGGGGGCGGGGCGGGAGCGCCACGCACCCCGTGCGGCCACGTGCCCCCGCTTCGGGAGCGGCCCGCTGCCTGCAAGGCGCGGGCGCGCGGGGAAGGTGGCTGCGAGGGGGCGGTGGCGAGCGCTTCCCCGAGCCCGGGAGGCCGAGGGGAGGGCGGGTTGGGGGCGCCTGGCCGCCCACCCCCACACCTCACTCGCACCGCAGCCTTCGAGGCCGGCGAGGAGTCACGAGTCACTGCAGGCAGCCGCAGCCCTGGTGGGAGAGGTGGGAGCAACAAAGAGTCGCGTGAAGGTTGCCTCACCAGGGGTCCCCGCTAACCTGCGCGCCCCCTGCAAAGCGGCCTCGGGCCCTCAGCGCACCCGGATTAGGTCCCCGACTGCAGGAACCCCGTGGTTCTGAGCGGCGCCGAAGGACCCATCTGAAACCCTTCCCCCGTAGTAATCAGCCAGAGGGAGGGAGGGAAAGAAACCCCATCCATGAGCCCAAAGCCACCATCTGTAGGGGTTTACATCGCTTGGAAAAGCACTGATGGCACAACGGCACGTGGCTGCTCATTCACTCTGCATTCGGTTTACAGCGCCCTCACCGCGTGCCAAGCACTGTGCCGTGCCGAGCGCTGGGGATACAGCGCAGTCAGGCAGCACACCATCCACCCTGCCCTGAGAGCTTGCAATCCAGTGGGGGAGACTGACCATCCAGAAGTGAGAAAGCGGAGTTCCCGTCGTGGCTCAGCAGTTAGCGAACCCGACTAGCATCCATAAGGATGCGGGTTCGATCCTGGCGCTGATCAGCAGGTTAAAGATCTGGCGTGGCCATGTGGTGTAGGTCGCAGGCGCGACTTGGATCTGGTGTTTCTGTGGCTCTGGCGTAGGCCGGCAGCAACAGCTCCGACTGGACCCCTAGCCTGGGAACCTCCATATGCCGCAGGTGAGGCTCTAAAAGACAAAAAGACAAAATAAGTTTTAAAAAAAGTGAGGAAGTAATAAAATTTGGGATTAGGCCTGTGCAGGAAAAGGCGAGGGTGCAAATTGTGAGGTTAGGAAAGGAGGCGGTGGCATTTAAACTGAGCCCTGAAAGTTATGAGAAAGCAACCATAGGAAGAGCCTTGCGGAAAGAGGGAGCAAATTTACCGAAGCCAGGAGGGGGGCAAATCTCTCCGCCTTGGAACTAAGAGGGGAACTAAGAGGTGGTGGTTGTTGCAATTGGCACCAGGAGAGCTGGAGAGAGGAGCTTAAACCTGGACAGGGACCAGATGGAGAGCTGCATCCTAGTCAATGGGCAGACCATTTCCTTCAAAGTCAATGGAAGACCAACGAATGAATGGCTTTACTCCTGGGGCATGATGTGACCTGATTTATATTTCTTTTATATTTTGTTTTTCTTTGGCAAGAATTGTAAATTCACATGTATTTATAAGAAATAATACAGAGAAATCCCAAGTACCTCTTATCCAGGCTCTCCCATTGCAAAACTATAGTACAAGATCATAACCAGAATAATGACATCTACCAATCTTATTCTGATTTCCCTGGTTTTACGTGTACTTGTGAGTGTATTTAATTCTAGACAGGCCTATCACGATTATGTCATGCAGAGGCTCGCTGATCTCAGCCAAGATACAAAATAATTCCGTGCTATTGCTCTTCTATAGCCTCAGCCACCTCCTTAGTCCCTCTGTCCCTTGCCACTGCAGCCGTGCATTAGTTCTCCATTTCTATAATGTTGTCATTTCAAGAATGTTATGTAAATGAATCATACAGCTTGTAACCTTTAGGGACGGGTTTTTTTCATTCAGCTTAATTCCCTTGAGAGCCATCCAAGTTGTGTATATCCATAGTTTGCTCTCTTTTATTGCTGAGTAGTATTCCAGGTCTGGTTTGTTTGTTTGATTGCTTGCTTGCTTTTTGGGGCCGCACCGGAAGCATATGGAGGTTCCCAGGCTAGGGGTTGAATCAGAGCTGTTGCTACCGGCCTACACCACAGCCACAGAAATGCCAGATCCCAGCCGCATCGGCCGCCTACACCACAGCTCACGGCCACGCCGGATCCGCAACCCACTGAGCGAGGCCAGGGATCGAACCCACAACCTCATGGTTCCTAGTCAGATTCGTTTCCACTGCGCCCTGATGGGAACTCCCTGGTTTGTATTTTGAAGAGATCACCTTGACAACCATGCGAAGACAGTTTCAGAGGAGACTGAGGATCAAAAGAGGAAACCTGGTTAGGATGCTTTCCCAATAGTTCCTATCAAAGCGGAAGGTGGTTTCGATTCGGGTGCTGCCTGAAGAGGGACGTGGAAGGATTTGATGGGACAGGTTTGCAGAGGACGTTGAAGTGGAGACAGCAGAGTGGAGACAATCATTTGGAGACGTTTCACTGTAAAGGGGAACAGAAGAGGACTGGAACGGGAGGGACAAGTAGGGACAAGAGAAGATTCCTTTCTCTCTTTTTAATTTAGAGATGAGAGTGTGTTTAGGAGTAATCAGTGGGGAGGGATTGCTGATGAGAGAGCAGGCTTACCGGGGAACCAATACCCGCCCAGCCCGGAGGAAATGGGAGCTGGGTTCCGGCAGGAGGATGGGCCCTCCACCTGCTGAAAGGAGTTCTCCACTGTAAAGACCGGGAAGCTGTATGCTGCTCAGGGGATGGGATGGGGAGGGCAGCCATCTGAATAGATCAAGCGAATCCAGGCTGAGGACTCCTACTCCCACCCGCCCCCCATGGTGCACAAACTGGGCACTGGCCTCCCTTAGGAGAGAGCACAGGCCCTTTCAAGATTGCTGTCTCTCCCCCTGACACCTGGGGTGTGGCCCTTCCCCTTTCCCGTTCTGAGCCCCCAGAAGCCCTGAAGTTTGGGCTTTCGAGATGGCAAGGGAAACTCTGGCTTCATACCTGCCAGCGAAAGAAGTTGATCTGCCTCACCCACATCCCAAGGAGGTTCTGAACAATTAGCTCCTTCCAGGCAACCCCAGGGTTAGAGTACCAGCCCAGCACCCAGCCTCCAAACAACCAAGAGGCCTCCAAGATGGAGGGCTCTGAACCAAGGGCCCTCTCCAGGGCAACCCTCTGGCCATCCTTTGGCGTTCATCAGTGTTGGCCGTGGTTCACCTCTCCCAAGCTCCTTTTCTTCCTCCCCCTTTCTTCCCTCCCCTCCTCCCTTCCGCAGGTATCTATGCCCAGCTCCCACTAGGTACAGGGCACGGATGGCCCACATTGCCCACACTTGGTCTGCACCCGAGGCCAGCCCTGCCTGCCTCTTAACACTTCATCTCCTTGGATTTGAACTCAACCTTTGTGGGTCCTGGCCCCACATTGTTCCACTTAAAATATATGGGGGACTGTGTTGCAGAATAAGCAAAACGGATAAAAAGAGGCTGCCCCAGTTGTGAACTGGTGTGGTGCATTCTGGTAATGATGTTCCCAGCATCCAGAAGCAAAAATAAATTGAACGGACCAAAAGCCAATGGTATGATCTCAGATCTGATCTTTTACTTTTCTGTTTGAGTAACGAGATAGGCGTGCGAAGGGTCTTCGATTTCAACAGAATTCAAAGCACCCTTGGAAGGAAATTGGAAGCATTTATTGGCATATGAAATAATCAAGTGTTTTGCCCTCTCTTCAAAAAGTGCTTTATGGCCAATGATTCTAAGTCACAAATTCCTGGCCCTTTCATAGGTATCCCCTGATGCCTGTCCCCACCCTGACCTAGTTCTCTTCCTGTATTCCCTGTCTTTGTTATGACGTGCCACCCACCCAGATGCCCAAGGTAAACTTTCATTTCCTTTGACTCCTTCTGCCGCCTATAATAGGTCACCAAGTCCTGTAAATGCTACTTGTGAAACAGTCAAACCTTAGCTCCTCTCCTGAGTCGATGAGAATTAGTTGCTCCCATGACAGTTGGCTTGTACTGTGGGTACAGCAGCCTCCGTTTCTGAGTCTGTTAATTTCAGGGACCTGTTTCCCCCACCAGATCATAGGCTTCTTCTTCCTCTTCCTCCTCCTCCCCTTCTTCTGTCTTTTTAGGGCCACGCCCACGGCATATGGAGGTTCCCAGGTTAGGGGATCGAATTGGAGCTGCACCTGCCGGCCTACACCACAGCCACAGTTATGCCAGATCGGAGCTGTGTCTGCAACCTACACCACAGCATGCAGCAATGCTAGATCCCTAACTCACTGAGCGAGACCAGGGATCAAACCCTCATCTTCATAGATACTAGCTGGGTTCTTAACCCGTTGAGCCACAACAGAATTCCCGTAGGGTTCTTGAGGGTAGGCAATGTGTCTTTCCTGTTTATACCTATAGTTAGCTGGAACATAGGAGGCATTAATATTCAAAAATATTTCATTATAAAGTATAAACATATATAAAATAGAGAAAATAGTGTAATGAATTTACATGTACCCAACACCCAGATTCAACAGTTATCAACACCAATTTTCTTTCATTTGCATTTCCCCATCCATATCCTCCAACACACACACACACACACACACACACACACACACACACACACACACACACACACACACACTGGACTATTTTAAAGCAAATGCAACACACATCATTTCATCCAGAAATACTTTAGCATATACGCTAAAAGATAAAGACTTTCTTCTCTTTTTTTTGCTTTTGAGGGCCTCACCCGCGGCATATGGAGGTTCCCAGGCTAGAGGTCTAATAGGAGCTACGGCTGCTGGCCTACACCACAGCCACAGCAACACCAGATCCGAGCCACATCTGTGACCTACAGCACAGCTCACAGCAACGCCGGATCCTTAACCCACTGAGCGAGGCCAGGGATGGAACCCGAGTCGTCATGGATGCTGGTTGGGTTTGTTAACCACTGAGCCATGACGGAACTCCTCCTTCTTTTTTTCCTTTCTTTTCTTTAAGCGCAATATCATTGTCACACCTCAAAGCAATTAATTAAAATCCCTTAATATCAACAAATACCCAGTCAAGATTCAGAATTCCCCAGATGTTTCCCAAATGTTTTCTACAGTTTGTTTATGCCAGTCAGGATATTTTCAGGGCTCATTTGTTATATTTGGTTGGAATGTTTTTACTTAATGGCCCTTGGATGAATGGATGGATGAATTAATCCTTCATATCTTCTCTCGCCCATGTCTCCCCTGGTTCAAATTGTACCCATTTAACGAAGACCCATCTATCTGATGCCAGAAGCTGTTCAGGCTGATACCCCAGCAAAAAAAAAAAACCTCTCCTTTTTCTCAAAGCATTTTTCATAAATGTCTCTTGCTCTTATTGCGTTTAATGTATTAGAGATTTTGTCAAGCTTATCTTCCCTATAAAATTTCCAGCTCCTTGAAGTAAGTGCCTTTATCACTCCTGTGTAGCTCGTGAGCTTCACCACCTGTTTCTTGTATGGCCCAGGGCATGTTATAAACTCAGGTGTCTTCCATTTGTTTTCTGGTGACTATAGTAAAAAGGGGAAAAAAAAAAAAGATTAAAAACAAAGGAAAACATTTTAAAGCAAAACATTTTTGCTCACGTGCTCCCTAAAATAATTTTGAAAACCTGCTTACCCTCTCACATATGGTAAGTTGATATCTAAACATTTTTCATCCCATGTTTAAATAGTTTCAAAGGAAGTTATTTGGGGTATATAGTAAATATTGACATTCTAAAATAAAATGCTTACATTACTTTTTGAGTCTGTCCCACTGAATAATCCGAATATAATTGCCATTTCATACCCACCATCAGCTATTTTAAAAATACATGCTTAATGGAGTTCCTGTTGTGGCTCAGCGGTTAACGAACCTGACTAGGATCCATGAGGATGCGGGTTCTATACCTGGCCTTACTCAGTGGTTAAGGATCTGGTGTTGCCGTGAGCTGGGGTATAGGTTGCAGACGCGGCTCGTATATGGCATGGCTGTGGCTGTGATATAGGCCAGTGGCTACAGCTCCGATTGGACCCCTAGCCTGGGAACCTCCAGATGCCTCGGGTGTGTGCTTAAAAAAAAAAATTTTAAAAAAAGATTACTATCTTTAACAGTTGGAAATTTTTTTTTTGTCTTTTTAGGGCTACACCCACGGTATATGGAGGTTCTCAGGCTAGGGGTCTAATTGGAGCTACAGCTGCCGGTCTATACCACAGTGGGATTCTTAACCCACCGAGCGAGGCCAGGAATCGAACCTGCAACCTCATGGTTCCCGGTCGAATTCGTTTCCACTGCGCCACGATGGGAACTCCGACAGTTGGAAATTTTACGTCATTCCTTTTTTTCTCCTTAAACTCTTCATTCCACTTCTCCCACAGAATTTTGTCCTCGTGTAATGTATTTTATGTCAGTTTGATCACTCTCTCTATATAATTCTCTGCAACAAAAATATAAACAGAAATTAAAATTAAGTTTTCAATTTTTATCTTTTGATTCTCCTGCCTCTGAACCACCAATCAGTTCTCTCTATCTATGGGCTTGCTTTTTGTGCTTTTTCTTTGATTCCATGCATAAGAGAGATCATATGGTATCTGTCTTTCTATGTCTGACTTATTTAATAAAATTTTAAAAATAATTTAAATATACAACATAGAAATGTTTTGGAAATGTATCTTAGAGGCAGATGAGGTGTATCTCAGTTAGTTCATGCATTTGTAGATAACTATTACTTATTGCTAGAATGAAATATGGTTCAAATCGATTTTGATTTTTTTTAGTTTTGAAAAATGTGAACACCAAGAAGCTGTGCTCACAAATCATTGTAGAAAAATGAAAATTTTTCTCACAGCATTGTCGTACTATTCTTTGTATTTCTTCTGAGCTGTGTACCCCAAATCTCATCATGATCTATCATTAAAAATGAATTTTAGGAGTTCCCGTGTGGCTCAGCAGGTTAAGGATCCCACATTGTTACTGCAGTGGCTCTGGTGGCTGCTGTGGCCCAGGAACTTCCACATGCCCCAGGCGCGGCCCAAAACAAAACAAACAAAAGCATTTTAAAAAATTAATTTAATGCTTTATTAACTGACAACTCCATTAGCGCCTTCAGCGATTTTCCTGAAAGCAATGAATTAGAAACCACCTGTGTTGCAAAAGTGTCGTTAAGCAGCGATTAGGGTCATTCATTTTCCACAGCGACATCCTTTGCCTGGTCCCCTAGATTAGCGACCACACACAGGAGGGCGAGGGGGCGGTGTGGGGGAAGCAGATTCGTTTTTCTTTTGTGAAATGACAGAAGGGCAATTCTTCATGTATGGCCAACGATATTCATAATCTAGTTTGACTTAATTTCCTTACCTGTTTCTACATCTGCCATTTGGGACTGGTAGTATCTAAGTCACAGGATTAATAAGAGGATGGAATTCAGCTATATAGCACCTGTAAAGCAGAGCCTGGCGTCAGAGTTGGTATTCAGCAAATATTAGATTCTTCCCCCACTTTTCCACTTGACATGCCCATTTTTACCCAAGTATGACTGATACATTTTTTTTAACAGTCTAAAAATCATGTTAGAAAAATGTTATGTGACTTGCTCAAGATGACACACGAAAGCAATAAAAGTAGGATGAACATCTAATTCAGGACATTTCCCTGTGTATTTAAAATAATTTTTTCAGACATTTTAAATAAGAAAAGGGAGTTCCCTTGTGGCTCAGAGGTAATGAACCCGACTAATATCCATGAGGATGCGGGTTCGATCCCCAGCCTCGCTCAGTGGGTTAAGGATCTGGCATTGCTGTGGCTGTGGTGTCGGCCGGCAGCTGCAGCTCTGATTCAACCCTTAGCCTGGGAATGTCCATATGCCGTGGGTATGGCCCTAAAAAGAAAGAAAAAAAGAAAAGTACAAAGACTAATATAACAGCCCTCATGTACCTGCCCCTCAGAATTAACAGCTGTTAACACTTTATATTTACTTTAAGTCTATCTTTTGGGAAATAAGATAATTAAATATCACAGACAAATATTTAATAATATATTGGCCACTGCCTTCAGCCCAACTCCCTTCTCTCTCCTGAGTCAGCCACTCTTATCAGTTGGCTTTGTTTTACAATTTTATGTTTGAGGTACACTCTACTGGTACCATTAGTGTGTATGATTCTGCAACTCAATTTTATCTGTTTGACTCAACATCATGACTTTATTCATTCTTCTCCTTGCCACTATCGTTTTAGAAGTGATACTGTATTTCCATCATTTAGTCCAATGGAATGAGTATTCCTATCCTCCCAAGCTACGTCTCCCACTGCAACCCCCAACTCTGGTGTTTCGGCTGTCTGTGATTTTAGTTCCAATTTGTGTCTTGTTTCGTTTTTGTGGCACAGGTTGACTTGATAAATTTATATATGGCAACATGTTGACCTGACACATTTTTATATTACAATTGCCATTATAGCCTTAACTAACGCCTTTTTAAAAGGGAGATATAGTTCACCTTGCATGAAACACAGCCTTTTAAAGTATACAATTCATTGGGGTTTAGCCTATTCACAGACGACTATCTAATTCCAGGGCATTTTCATCGCCCCAAAACAAATCCTCCCAGCAGTCACTCCCCGGGTCATTCCCCATCCCCCTCCACCCCAGCTCCCAGCAGCCCCTCATCCACTTTCCTCTCCATGTGCATTTGCCTATTCTGGGTGTCTCATCTAAATGAACTTAGACAGCATGCGGCCTTTTGTGTCTGGCTTCTTAGCATACTCTTTTCAAGGTTCAGCCTTTATATTGCTGAGGAACAGGCCATTGCACAGATATTTTGTTCATTCCATTTTGTTTATCCATCCAGCCGCTGAAGGACGTTTGAGTTGTTTCCACTTTTTAGCTATTATGAATAAAGCTGCCATGAATATTTGCGTACAAGTTTCTGTATGGACAGATGTTTTCAATTCTCTTGGATATAGACCTAGGAGTGGAATTCCTGGGTCAAATGGTAACTCTATGTTTAAACATCTGGGGAACTGCCAAGATGTTTTGCAAAGTAGCGGCAGCATTTTGCAATTCCACCAGTAACACACGAAGGTTTCCACTTCTCCGCATTTTCATCCGACACTTGTTATTACCTGCCCATTTTAGCATAGCCATGCTGGTGGGTGTGACATGGTACCTCCTTGTGGGTTTTTTGGTTTTCGTTTTTGTTTTGCTTTTTCAGGGACACACCCACAGCATATGGAAGTTCCCAGGCTAGGGGAGCTGTAGCTGCCAGCCACAGCAACTCTGGATCCGAGCTGCTTCTGCAACCTACACCACAGCTTACAGCAACACCGGATCCCCGACCCACTGAGCAAGGCCAGGGATCGAACCCACCTCCTCATGGATACTATTAGGATTCATTTCCACTGCACCGCAATGGGAACTCCTCATTGTGGTTGTGATTTGCATTTCCCTGATGACCAATGATGTTTGTTAATCTTTGACGAAAAACCCAGGTAGGATTTTGACAGAGATTGCATTGAACTTGTAGATCTTTTGGGGAAGTATTGTAAGCTTCACAAATTAAGTTTTCTAATCCATAAGCATGGGATGTATTTCCATTTATTCAGGCCAAAGCAGTACTTTATCGTTTTCATAGTATAGGCCTTATACTTTCTTGGTTAAATTTATCCCTGAATATTTTATCCTTCTGATGTTGTAATAAACAGAATTGTTTTCTTAGGTTCACTGTTGGATTGTTCATTGCTAGTGTATCAAATTACAATTGATCTTCAGTATTGATTTTCGCTTTCTGGAATTCCTTTATTCTGATAGGTTTGTTGTGGACTCCATTAGATCTTCCATATACAAGATCATGTTATCTGAAAGTAATGATAGATGTACTTCTTTCTTTCCAATCTGGATGTCTTTTATATCTATTTCTAGCCTGATTACATGGGTCAGAACCTCCAGTACAACATAGAGTAGAAAAGACAAGAATGGACATCCTTGTCCGCACCTGATCTTGAGGGAAAGCTTTCAGGTTTTCACCATTAAGTTTTATGTTAATGGTGGGGGTTTTTTTGTTTGTTTGTTTTCTTTTTGCCATTTCTTGGGCCTCTGCTGGGGCATGTGGAGGTTCCCAGGCTAGGGGTCGAATCGGAGCTGTAGCTGCCAGCCTACACCAGAGCCACAGCCACATGGGATCCAAGCCGCGTCTGCGACCTACACCACAGCTCATGGCAACACCAGATCCTTAACCCACTGAGCAAGGGCAGGGATCAAACCCGCAACCTCATGGTTCCTAGTCGGATTCGTCAACCACTGTGCCACAACGGGAACTCCCTAACTGTCTTTCTGATATTACATTAACCTAGCATTCCTGGGATAAATCCCACTTGGTCAGGTGTATAATACTTTTTATATATTTACATGTTGCTGACTTTATATATTTACAGTTTGCTAGTATTTTGTTGAGAATTTTTACATCTATGTTCATCAGAGACATTGGTGTATAGTTTTCTTTCTTATGATGTCTTTTTTTTTTTTTTTTTGGCTGTCCCTGTAGCATACGGAAATTCTGGGGCCGGAGATCAAAACTGCACTGCAGCAGTGACTCAAGCCGCTGCAGTGACAATGCCAGATCCTTAACCCGCTGTGCCACAGGAGAACGCCTCTTGTGATGTCTTCATTTGGCTTTGTTATCAGGGTAATACAGGCCTCATAGCATGAATCAGGAAGGGGTTTTTTTTTTTTGGCAAGAGTTTGTGAAGAACTGATATTCTTTTTTGAATATATGATAAAATTCACCAGCAGAGATATCTGGTCCTGGGCTTTTCTTTGTGTGAAATTTTAAAACTGCTAATTCAGTCTCTTATTATAGCTCTATTCAGGTTTCCTATTTTTTAAAGTTAATTTCAGTAATTTGTGTCTCTCTAGGAATTTTTCTGTTTTATCTAGGTTAATTTGTTGGCTTGTATTTGTTCATAGTATTCACTTACAATCCTTTTAATTCCTGAAAAGTCAGGAGTCATATAACTTCTTTAATTTCCGATTTTAGTAATTTGAGTCTTTTCTATTTTTCCCTTGGACAGTCTGACTAAAGTCTTTCCATTTTGTTGATACTTTCAAAGAAACATCTTTTTGTTTTGTTCTATTGTTTTCCTATTCGTTATTCAATTGCTTCTTTTTAACGGATTACTTATTTATTTATTTGGGTTTTTTTTTTGTCTTTTTAGGGCCGCACCTGCAGCATACGGAGGTTCCCAGGCTAGGGGTCCAGTCGAAGCTGTAGCCACCGGCCTACACAGCAGCCATAGCAACTCTGGATCTGAGCCACATCTGCAACCTACACCACAGCTCATGGCAATGCCGGATCCTTAACCCACTGAATGAGGCCAGGGATTGAAGTGAGGCCATGGATTCTATTCGGGTTTGCTAACCTTTGAGCCATGACGGGAGCTCCCTTTTTAACTGATTTATTATTGCATGTTCTGATTTGAAAAATCTATTAGTATAATTTTAGGTATGCTATGTTCCTGTTTTACCATTGGAAATTTTGTGGGGGTTTTGTTTGTATTTTTTTGTTTTTCTCAACTTTTTATTTAGAAATAGTTCAAACTTTTAGAAAAGTTGCAAGAACAGTATAATGAAAACCCATATACACTTCACATTTGCTCTCTCTCTGCGCGGATGTCTATATCCATCTATGTATGTCTCTATGTATGTATGTAAGTGTCTATCCATCCATCTACTTGTGCTATTTGGTAGTTGTGGTTACACATGATGCGATCCTGGAGGAGACCACTGAACTGCTGAACTCGGCTGACGCGGATCTAAAGTACAGGGTCTCCTTCAAAGACAAGATAAGGGAGTTATGCATAAACCATGCTATTCTATAAGCAGCTGCACTGTGACGCCCAAAGGTATGCACCAGTCATTTCCTTGCTAGTAGTTTCCTTTGTTATTCACTAAGAGAGAGCCTTGTCATTGCCTATGCCTGTTCCTGCTCACTAACCTACATACATCATCTTCCTTAATAAAGTCATGTGGGCTAAAGCCTAGGTGCCTTTGTTCTGCGGAGCAGAGTGCCTCCTGGTCCCCCCCTTTCCAGATGTACAAGAGACTTGTGTTTTGTTATACCGCGCAGTCTCTCTTTCAGGATCTCCTGTTGCCCTGCGGCACTGGACGCGGCTCAATACGTCCCCCCTAAATACTTCGACATGTGTTTTCTAAAAATTAGGGCATATGCCTGCATAACCACAGTGCGATGATCACACTTGGGAAATTTAACATCAATATAAGAGTATTATTGAGTTTGTATCCATAATCAAATTTCCCCAGTTGTTCCGATAATATCCCTTATAGTTGTTTTAAGTCCAGAAGCCAATCAAGAATCCAACATTGCATGGACTGTCTCTTTAGTCTGCTTTAACCTAGAATAATTTCCCAGTGTCTTTTTTTTATTTTATTATTATTTTTTGGTCATCTTTTAGGGCTGCACCTGTGACATATGGAGGTTCCCAGGCTAGGGGTTGAATCAGAGCTACAGCTGCCGGCCCACACCACAGCCACAGCAACGCCGGATCTGAGCTGCGTCTTTGATCTATACCACAGCTCATGGCAACAATGGCTTCTTAATCCACTGAGCGAGGCCAGGGATGGAACCTGCGCCCTCATGGATGCTAGTCAGATTTGTTTCCTCTGTTGAGCCACGACGGAAATTCCTAATTTCCCAGTCTTAGCGGCTTTCATGATATTGACAATTTGAAGAGTCCAGGTCAGTTTTTCTTCTAGAATGTCCGTCAATTTAGATTTGCCTCACTTTTTACATCTTGGCAGGAAAACAGCATAAGCAGTGTGTTCTTGGTGCATCATCTGAGAAGGTGCATGATGTCAGCTGGGCCCATTAGTACAATGGGAGGTGAGATCACGTGGTTCAGGTTGTTCCCACCAGACGCTCCGTTGTAAGGGTTCCTTTCCCCCTCGTAATAGCAAGAAACCTCTGAAGTGATGTTTTCAGACAGTGAGACCGTCCCCGTCCTCAACATGCTTTCCCCTGATAGCTTTAAGCTCCATTAACGATTTTTGCCTGAATCAGTTATTACTCTGGTGGTTATTAAATGATGTTCTGTTTCTGTCATTTCTTCTACATTTATTAGTTGGCATTCCTCTATAAATAAGAGCCTTCCCTTCGCCTTTCACTTTTTTTAACTTCCTTTCAGCATCAGTATCGACTCATGGGTTCTTTAGCTATTTTTATTCAGTGCGTTTATTCATTTTGATGCTTATTCATTTTGATGCTTATTTATTTTGATGTGTTGTTCATTTTGATGCTGCGCTTATTCATTTTGATGCTCATGTTATCCCAAATTTGGCTTGTGGGGGACCCTTCTAGTTGGCTCCTGTGCCTCTTTTTTTGCGGGGGGGCAGTGTTTCCAGGCTCACTTTGTTCTTTCCTTGCCCTGGACATGCAATGGGCCCCTTCTCACTCCCTGAGATCTAGCTCCTTTTACTGGGGAACAAATCTCCCCGTGGGAAAGGACGTACTGCCCAGCTTTGAGAGTGAGGCCAGTGGGCAGCCTCCAGCCGTCAGCGCCTTCAGGGTCTGCCTCTCCCTCACCTGTGGGCACGCACGCCCTTCCTGGGGCAGCTGGCATTCGGTGACTGAGTGAGACAGGGGCGTGAAGAGCTAGCTTTCCACCTTGACGTGGGACACACATGGGGCGCAAAACACCAGCTCCAGAGCTCCCTGCTGGGTTTACCGAAGCTTTGCCAGGGGTGCTATCTTCTTTCTCTCCTTAATTCTCCTTCCTCCCCATCACCCCCCAAGATGGGATCTTGGTTTCAGTCCTGCACCACATACTGGGCAAGTCTGGCCTTGTTCGCCCACCAACATCAAGTCCCGGCCCCGACTGCTCCGGGCTTACTGCTGTAGTTTAGATCCATGCTGATTTTCCTTTCACGTTTGACTGTTCGGTTCTATTAAATAGGTCTTTAAAGACCTTAGAGATCACTCTTATGTGTTTGAAATTGTGTGGGAAGAATTATGCACATGCTCACGTCACCATCTTGACAGGAAACCATTCATTCAAGAAATTTGAGACCTATGATGTGCCAAGCACTGGTCCAGAGTCTTGGGACACCAAAATAAAATTTTAAGAATTCTCAGAAGTAATCAAAGCTCACATTTGTTTTTACTTTCTTAAGAATGTGAACTTTGCCTTCCTAATACAATAAAGCCATTAAAACATATTTGGGGAGTTCTCTCTGTGGCACAGTGGTTAAGAATCTGACTGGTATCCATGAGGTTCTGGGTTCGATCCCTGGCCTCGCTCAGTAGGTTAAGAATCTGGTGTCGCTGTGAGCTGTGCTGTAGGTCACAGATGCGCTTGGATCTAGTGTTGCCACGGCTGTGGCGTAGCCGGGCTTTAGCTCCAATTTGACTCCTAGCCTGGGAGCTTCCATATGCCGTGTGTGTGGCCCTGAAAAAAAAAAAAAAAAAGGAAAAGTCCTACTGCAGAGGTTTGGGTGACTGCAGAGGCATGGGTTTGACCCTGGCCCAGCGCAGCGGGTTAAGGAGTGCAACATAGGTCACAGCTGCAGCCTAGATCCAATCCCTGGCACGGGAACTTCCATATGCCATTAGATAAATAAATGCGGCCATTAAAAAATAAATAAATACATAATAAAATATATTAGGATGGCTGGGATCCTTGAAGGGTCCATCTCACCCAGTTTCTCCTCCATCCACCTGTACCTGCATATATAGTCACAAAATAAAAGACGCTTCTCCATAGAAAATAAACCCTCACCCAGAAAAGAACGTTTTTCCTTTATTCCTTGAATCCTTCCCTTCTATTGCACCCATGATACCCTGGAACCCTTAAACGCTAAAGGAGACCACATGAAACTGCTTCCAGAAGAAACCCAGCCACTTCCTCCATGCATATCAGTCCCCAGGACCTCTTGTGTGGATGGGCGTCTTGGCTTCATGGTAAATTATCTTAAAGAATTTGCTGCTGATGAATCCCGGCTTCCAGGCAGACCTCTGGCTTCTACGCTGCCACACGCTCAGCATTTCTCCTCTGACGGATGTGTTCGCAGGCGCTGCGTGACATTTTTCCTGATTATTGCGTTTCACATCTTTTTACCCTCCTCTGGAAATGCTAAAATTAGATGCATTTTCAGTCTCTGGTTCAATGTGGAGACAAAAGTCCTCCTCTGCTCTTTGATATTTAACAGGCTGATGTGCTGACTAATTCTGCAGCAGCTTTCTCTATTAGTTCAGTTGCTAAATATAGCAGGGGACAGGGTGTCTGATAAAACAAGTTAATTAAACATTACTTTTCACTCATTAATTTTTCAGTGGTTCACTGTTTGGGAGCAAACAATATCAGTGGAGAAAAAGCGGTTCAAAAGCACATACATTCGCAGAATAGTTAAGCGTGATCGCCAACCATTTTTCTGTTACTTCAGAGCTGAAAGCCACTGATCAGTAGAAAACTTTTTTTTTCAAAATGCAGTCACACGCATCATAGCCCAGTGTTCCCTTTTTAGAATTACGGGAGCTGAGGGAGGCCAGAGAGCCGCAGTGAGGAAGAGCCAGCTTAGGCTTGGGAGAGATTTGTTCTGTTTGGGGTTAAATCATGGCAGGGTAATTATTTTCTCAGTCCAGATTGCCACAGGCAGGCTTCTACCATATATGCTAATGGTACGACTACACTCCTTAGCTCTCTCTGTCTGGGTTTAAATCGAGCTTCAAGTTGGCTGGCTCTTAACAGCAGTTGAATTCTGAAGAGCTAGATAATTTATGTTGTTTATCGATGAATGGTTTTGGCAAAATTGAACAGAAATGGAGGCAAATGAATTCTTGACTTGTTTTCTAGACTAGAATGATTTAGGAGCCAGAGCCCTCCTCGGCGGAGTTAGGTCTATATTTGGGAATAGGGTAAGAGGTGCTTTTCTACAAAGCTCACCATGAAGACAGCCTTGAAATACAAGACAGGGACTGCAATTCTCATTGCTTCCAGGCATCTCTTTCTTATCAGCCTCACCCCCCCAATTGCTTAGCAGAGACAGCACATTGTTCATGGCTGCGAATTGAATCCTAATGTAAACTGCCTTCGTTCTAGGTGATTTTTTTTTCACCAAGGCAAGAAGAAAGAAAGAAAAATAGTTAACGTTTGTGGACCACTCTGTGCCTGACATTTTAAAAAGAGCTTTATTTGCACAGTGTCATTGCATCCTTACAGTAACCCTGTAAAGGAGGCACTGTATTAGCCTAATTAATAGGTGAGGGAACTGAAGGTTCGGGGAGGCTAGACAACTTGCCAAGGGTCACGGAATGAAGAGGGGTGTCCCGTATTCAAGCCTAGGCCCTCTGACTCCACTGCACTTGCAAAGATTGCTTCGTTTCATACATGTTCCTCTCCATTGCATAGAGTTTTCTTTAGAGATAGTGGATCATGATTTACTGCTGACATATACAATTGTTCCGGGGGCAGTTTTTGGTCATAGATCCGCATGATTCCCTTCGCCCTGTCACTTTGGATACATCAGTGAATGGAAGGCTGAGAATTCTGAGACCCCGGGCAGAAGGAGTTCTCAGTGGAACCTCTTTAGTTTTCACTCGAGACCTGATTTGTAGTCATCAGATATGACCCGCTCTGGTTGCTCTGATCGCTATCGGGAGGTTTCTGTCTTCATTCTGAACTCTTTCAAAGGTCTGAGCAGATTCCAGAGGCCAACCTCCCCCGACCCCAATATAGACCCCAACAGCTACCCACAGTCCTCCAAGGGCCAGACTGTAAAAGCAGCTTGTCCCATCTGGTCGCTGCTTCTCCGCTCAGAAGAGACCTGTTTCTACGTCTCATGCCCAAGGGGATGGACCCTGATGACATCCAATGGCAACGTCTCCTTTCTCACTTGAGGGGCTCACTTGCAGGTTTGCCCACTTCTCCAGAGAGGTGTTACAGAGTTCTCATGACCCCACACGAGGCACAAAGACTAAAGAACTCCTCCGCTTGCTTTCCTCCCCTCGTTTCATCCTAGGGACATTACCCATTGCAGATAGGGCATTCCTAAGCCCTGCCACGCGAGGCATGGCCAATACAATGGAAACCCCTCCAATGGCTTTTTATCCCCCGCCCCCGCCCACGGCGTGCCAAAGTTCTGGGACCAGAGCTCGAACCTGCACCACAGCAGCGCCAACGCTGAACCCTTAACCACCTGGGCCACCAGGGAATTCCTCCGATGGCTGTTAAAGCAGAATAAACATCTCGCTATGATCTACAAGGCCCTGCATGCCTGGCCCTGGCCTCCGTCCTCCATCTCAGCCCCTACCAGGCTCCCCCTCTTTCCGAGCCCCCCAGTTACAAGAGCCTTTCCCTTCATGGAACACACTAAGCTTGACCTCCACGTCCGGGCCTTGAGCCTGCTTTGCTCTCTGCCTAGAACAATCTTCCCACCTCCTCATATGGCTGGTTCCTTGTCATCAAGTCTTCTCTAACGACCCACCTCCAGGTCACTGTCGCATTATCCTGTTGTTCTATCTTCGCAGTGTCTATAACTCTCAGAACCGGCCTTGTTTGTTTACTTACTGTCTCTTTCTCCCACCAGAATGTAAACTGCACAGGCGACGTTTGTCTCTTGTTCTCTGTGCCCTCTCAAGTGCCTAGAATAGCCCCTGGCATCTCACAAGTGCCCAGATAAATATTTATTAAATGAATGAATGCCTAAGTACTAACTGACTTGTTCCCGGGTCAATAAATAAAACTTGAGTTCAGAAGAAGAGGAGAGCAATGAAAGAAAAACGAAAAAAAGAGCTCAGAGTTAAACCGGGGGACAGATTTTAACAAGAATGATTCAGAGAGCATTTTATTGTTTTACATGTGACACGTCCTTCTTTAGCTGTGACTCCTTTGAGCTCCTCGGTCAGTTAATTCCATTGAAAAAGCCTAAACACATCAACAGAGATGCCATTCAAGCAAGAAAATCCTTTGAACATTAAGAATAATTAGCCCTTCCCTAACTTTATCTGTTTATGAATGATAGTCTTGACATTTGAGTCAAAACAAATGGAGGAATTGATAGGTAATTAGCTGTTGACTGGGTTTGAGCAGTAATGATTTCTCTAAGCCTGTCTCCAAACCTCAGGAGGGCATTGAATTAGTTCAGGAGTCACAGACTCAAAGGCCTCCTGGGGCCAGACAGGTCTTGCAGGAAGGACCTTGACATCCTGGACCATGCTTGCCCTGAATGTGCCATGCGGCAGTGTGGGCCTGACATGGCCAGCTTTACCCACTTTTTCAAGAAAAGCCAGAGATCTAGATTTTTATGTGAAACTGCCTGATTTTTCAATGTTGGCAACTAATCTAAATAGTTTTAAAATACCACAGGGGCCAAATAAAACATGTCTACAGGCTGAACTTGGCTCGCGGACCCCTGCCCTGGCTTTCTGTTTCCTTCCAACTTCTCAAATGCCTCCCGTCTATGAACTTTCCTTTTAAAAGTTGACACAGAATCTGGGTAAACATTTAAAACCTTGCATTAGCATAGAGACCTTTTTGAAGATCAAAAGAAGACATTGATTGTTTCAAGTGGGATAAATGACTATTCACTGTGTCCTTGAGTTCCGACCAATACACTAGATGTTTTGCTGAAGCTGTTCACGATTTAATTAAGCAGAGAGCAAAGGGAATCAGCATCTAAGGAGAGGAGGGCAGGCCAGCTGAGATGTCTTAAGACCAGGGTGGAGGAGAGGTGGAGAGGGACTAATCTCTGAAGGGGAGGAGTTGCTATGAATTTATGTCTGGGGCAAAAACCAAACTTTAACAGCAGAGTCCTGATCTTGGCCTGGGAGAAAAGTTTAATATCACTGGATCAGATTTTCAGTGATTAAAGAAAGAAGGAGACTAATACCAGCACCCAGGAATTTTCCATGTCCTCCAGGAAAAAAACTATGTAGAGATACCCACTCCTCGTTCCCATTGGGGCGCAGCAGGAATGAATCCGACCAGTAATCCATGAGGATGCGGGTTTGATCCCTGGCCTCGCTCAGTGGGTTAAGGATCCGGCGTTGCCGTGAGCTGTGGTGTAGGTCGCAGATGGGGCTCAGACCTGGCATTGCTGCGGCTGTGGTGTAGGCCGGCAGCTACAGCTCTGATTGGACCCCAGCCTGGGAACCTCCATATGCCGAGGGTGCAGCCCTAAAAAGCGGGGGAAAAAAAAAAAAAAAAAAAAGACAAGAAAGAAAAAGAAGTACCTACTTTTCCAAGAAGCATACTAAATACTTTATTAGTAGACAAGTTTCTGGAAGAACCAAAGCAAGCAGTTTCACATTAACTTTTCTCAGATAGGATGGGGTTGACTTGGAATTTTTACAATAATATTAATATTAAATCCATTAGTGCGGTCAATTGTTTCCACATTACCAAAACATACTAATGAAATAGTTTTTAAAGCTTTATGACTGTGCAAACCATTGTAAACCATTGGAACCCCTGAAAAACAATAACCTAAAAATATGAACAACCTTTAATTCTAAACTTTGAGGTTTCTTTTAGTGATTTTTTTTTACCTCATTTAAAATATCACAGTAACAATCTGAAAATAAAATTAAAATCAAGAAAAATCCCATTTACAGTATCATCAAGACAAATAAAATACTTGGGAATAAACTTTATAAAAGGGATACAAAACTTATACTCTGAAAAGTGTAAAATATTGTACAAGGAAATTAAAGAAGCCCTAAATAAATGAGGGCATTTCATACTAATGGAACAAATTCAATATTGTTAAGATGGCAATACTCCCCAACTGATCTACTAATTCAATGCAATCCCTATCAAAATTCCAACAATTTTTTTTTTATGCCAGGAGTTCCCATTGTGGCTCAGTGGTAATGAACCACTTAGTATCCATGAGGACGTAGGTTCGATCCCTGGCCTCAATCAGGGGGTTAAGGATCTGGCATTGCTATGAGCTGTGGTGTAGGTCATAGAGGCACCTCGGATCCTACGTTGCTGTGGCTGTGCTGTAGGCCGGCAGCTGCAGCTCCTATTTGGCCCCTAGCCTGGGAACTTCCATATGCTGCCCATGTGGCCCTAAAAAGAAAAAATAAAAAAAGGCAAAGCTTATCCTCAATTTCTCAATTTCATATGGAATCTCAAGTGATTTCTAATAGTCAAGACAAGAGTGAAAAAGAAGTTTAAAGTTGGAAGACTCCTCCTTTCCAATATCAAAACTTACTACAAAGATACAACAATCGGAACAATGTGGTACTGGCATACAGAACGATGGAATGGAATGGAGCGTCAAGAAATGAACCCATTAACATCTATGATCCATTAATTTTTCACAAGTGTGCCAAGACCAGTCAATGGGACAAAAATAGTCCCTTCGACAAATGCTGCTGGGAGAACTGGATATCCACACGTGAGAGGATGAACTTGGGCCCGTACTCGTGCCATGTGCGAATATTAACTCAGAATGGACCAAAGACCTTAGTGTAAGAGCTAAACTATAAAACTCTTGGAAGGAAATATCGGATTCAATCTTGGTGACCTTGGGTTAGGTAAAACCTTCTTAGCTAAGATACCCAAGGCACAAATGACAAAAGAAAAACAGATAAATTGGACTTCATGAAAACTGACAACTTTTGTGCTTCAGAAGTTAAAAAACAACACATAAAATAGGAGAAGACATTTGCCAATCATATGTTTGGGAAAATACTTATATACGGAATATATAAAAACACAACTCCATAATAAAAAGACGATCCCAATTAAAAAATGGAGAAAAGACTTGAATAGCCATTTCTCCAAAGAAGACATATATAAAAAGACAAATGGCCAATAAGCATATGAAAAAATGCTCATCATTAGCCACCAGGGAAATGGTCAAAACCATGGCGAGATACCACTTCACACCTATTAGGAGGATGTAATCAAAAAGATTATAACTAGTATTCTCCAGGATGTGAAGAAATTGGAATCTTCATATATTACGAGTGGAAAACATATGCAGCCACTTGGGAACACATATGTATGTACGCACACACACACACACACACATATTGTTCATAGCCACATTACTTATAATAGCCAAAAAGTGGAAAGAAAATCTCGTTCAACTGATGAATGGATAAAATATGATATATTTATACAGTGGAATATTGTTTGTGAATAAAAAAGAATGAAGTACTGATATATGCTATAATATGGATGAACCTTGAAAATATGCTAAGTAGGGAGTTCCTGTGGTGCAGCGGAAGCGAATCCGGCTAGGAACCATGAGGTTGTGGGTTCAATCCCTGGCCTCGTTCAGTGGGTTGGGGATCCGGCATGGCCGTGAGCTGTGGTGTGGGTCACAGACATGACTTGGATCCCGTGTTGCTGTGGCTGTGGTGTAGGCTGGCAGCTATAGCTCTGATTTGACCCCTAGCCTGAGAACCTCCATATGCCGTGGGTGCAGCCCTAAAAAGCAAAAAAAAACACAAAAAACCAAAACCAAAAACTGGGATTTAAGGACCACCTAAGTCAGGACAGGTAGGTGAGGCCATATGCTGCAGGGCACTGAATGCCACGATAAAGAGTTTGGACTCGCCTCACTGGGCAAGAAAGAAACATGAAGGCTTTTGAGCAGGGGCATCACCTGATGAGAACATTGCCTTCGACAGATGGTCTTGTTCCCACCCTCCCTGCACCCCCACCCTAGCAGCCCTCGCCCTGAATCAGGTAGGGCCGACAGCACCTCTCGTCCTTAAGCAAGAGACCCGAGCAAATGGACTTAAAGAGGCTCATGATGTGAAGACATCAGGCACAGCACAAAGGAGGCTGCAATGTCACAGTAGTAACAGAAGTTTAAGCCAAGATGTTAAACCTTCGGGAAAACAGTCCCATGAGACACAAAGGAGAATCCGAATGGTATCCGACTACTCAAGAGCAACACTAGATGCCAGGAAGTAATTGAGCGGCACCATGAAAATTGTTAGGAAATGCAATACTCAACCACGAATTCAACGCAAGAAAAGCAAAGAATCAGCAACGATCTCTCATGCCTCTTTCTTAGCAACCACCGGAGGATATGCTTTAGCAAAATGAGGGAATTACACAAGACTGGAGAAGAAATGGGATTCAGGAAACTGATCCCACCTGGGAGAGTAGCGTGGGCAAGTCTCGGGGTGACAACCACACAGTGGGCCTGAAGTCTAGACCCGTGCGGGAAGGTGGGAGAGCCTAAGAAGCTGACTTCGGGGGGAAAAAAAGAGGACTTTCTAGAATATCTAATATTATGGAGATGTGATAGAAAATTTAGGCTATGTGGTAAAAGAAAACAGAGTAAAAGGTAATTAGAAGTTCCAGGAAAAAAAATATACCAGAAAGAAATAAGAATCATATTATTTGATGCCACAATAAATATTAACACAGTTGTAATACTGTTTTGTTTTCCAATATAATTATAAGTCAGCCATACAGCGTAAGACCGTTAGATCTTCACACCAAGAAGTCAACAGATGATGTCTGAAACGGATGAAAGCAGAAATAACGCTAAAATCAAACTTTAAAGAAATGCAGTCATAAGGATAAATAGCAGGGCCCAACTGTACAGCACAGGGAAAACTATATCCAGTCTCCCGGGATAAACCATAACAGAAAAAAAAAATAAAAAAGAATGTATATAGATGCGTCACTGAGTCACTTTGCTGTACAGCAGAAATTGGCACAACGTTGTAAATCAACTACCCTTGAATAAAATTTTTTTTTAAAAAAATTGTAGTCATCATTACCAAAAAAAGAAAAAAGTATTTAGAACTAGGGTGTGATAAAATTTGGGAAGGAGGACTGTGGGGTTTTTTTTTATTATGTGATCTTTGGTTCTGAATTATTTGTTTTTTATAATTTTCATAGATTGTACTAATACCTATTTTAAATTACGAAATTATTTAAAAAAATCAAACCCTAGATGTGCTGTGAAGTTTGACCTGGAGAGAGGAGCAACTTAATGAGAAGGATGGGGCAATAGTCTTTGTTTTTTAATTTTTATATAATGGGTTTTTTTTTTTTCCATTATAGCTGGTTTCCAGTGTTCTGTCCATTTTCTACTGCACGGCAAGGTGACCCAGCCACACATACATGCAGACATTCTTTTTTCTCACGTGATCATGCTCCGTCGTAAGGGACCAGACATAGTTCCCAGTGCTACCCAGCACGATCTCATTGCTCATCCAATAGTCTTGACAGGAGATAATAAGGGTCTGAAGTAGGCTGGTCCAGCAAACAAATGTTCAACCAGATTTATTCAATTCATATTCATGAAGACCTTATTCTGTTGGGAATCTCATTAGAATGTAAACTCCTTCAGGAAAAGGACCCTGGCTCTTTAGTTCACGGCAGGATCCCCATCATCTAGCACAGTGGCTGGCACTTGGAGAAGCTTGATAAATATTTGTTGAGTGAATGAATGAACATATTTTTTTTCTTAAGTGGCCCCACCCATGACACACGGAAGTTCCTGGGCCAGGGACTGAATCTGAGCCAAAGCTGTGACCTATACCCCAGCGGCCCCAAGGCTGGATCCTTTACCCCCCTGTGCCGGGCAGGGGATGGAGCCCGTGCCTCTGCAGTGACCAGGTCAGATTCTTAACCCACTGTGCCACAGTGGGAACCCCCTGAATGAATCAATCTTGACATCTTTTTTGCAAGACCAGTTTGCATTCTTTCTGAGTCCTAAGGTGATGCTTATTTATAAAACAAATGCTTCCTTGGATGGCAACAAAACAACAGCTACATCACTCTTATCTCTCCTGTCACAAGAAAAGGCAAAACAGAGACCCACCTAATCTTATGGAAAGCAGGGTGACAGCTTGCTACAGGCACACAGACCAGCTCCACACCACTGACCTGTGCATTGCCAGGTTAGCAGTTCGTGGGGATGGTGGGTTGGGCTTGTACTATCTGGACCTAAGAGCTTTAGGGTTTCCAAGATTCCATTCTCTTCATCTTTAGGAAATAGACCAGGTCAAATACAGAGTTGAAAAACTATGATCCAGATAGTCCCAAACAAGGTATCTTAACAGAATTTTGTACTGAATCCCATAGACGTAGTTGGAATTTGAAAACACAATAGGTGAGGTGGCTTAGCGCCTGAGAAGTATTCTCTCAAGCCTTACGCGGGTCTCTAAGCAGTGCCAAGGGAGATGTGCATCAATATATTCGAAAATAAGAAAGATAAATTAGCTATTCCCTCGTTGAAAACAACTGAGAGTAGCTTTCGTCTGCAGAAAGCCCACTTCCTGAATCCTCTTGGAACTCTGAAGATTTAACTTTAAGGAAAAGTACCAGTGGTAAAGGAAACAAGCAATTGCCAGGCGGTTAGAGACTAAACGAATTCATTTATGTGTGGTGTTTGCAAATCCCTAGGCACTTCAGTTGAGAGTCTTATTATTCGAGTATGACGTGCTATTGTATCTGTCCAATAAAAAAGATCTGTCAACTGCATGAAGACAAATTACCAAGGTAGGAAGCCAGATACAGGGGCGAAAACGAGAACATGTTAGCGGCAGTGGAGTGCAAGGGGGGGGGACCCGGCTGTCCACCGCAGCAAAACTGTCCGCAGCTCCTACACCTCAGAGAAGATCTCTGTCAAAATTTGGGACCCTCCCAGTTTGCTCCCACTTGTAGCAGTCAACCCTGTTAATCTCTGGAATTTGTTTCTTTTTGTGTTTTGTGTTTGCATCTTGGCTGCGCTTGCAGCATGTGGAAATTTCTGGGCCAGGGATTGAACCCGTGCCACAGCAGCAACCTGAGCCCTAGCAGTGACAATGCCAGATCCTTAACCCCCTGAACCACCAGGGAACTCCTGGAATTTCTACACTGGTCAATGTAGTTTGTATTATCTGGTTTGGTTTCGCTGCTACCTCTATAATATGAAAAAGATTTTAAAGGAGTTCCTGTTATGGCACAGCGGAAACGAATCTGACTAGGAACCATGAGATTGCGGGTTTGATCCCTGGCCTCGGTCAGTGGGTTAAAGATCCAGCGTTGCCGTGAGCTGTGGTGTAGGTTACAGACACAGCTTGGATCTGGCGTGGCTGTGGCTGTGGTATAGGCTGGCGGCTATGGTGCCGATTGACCCCTGGCCTGGGAAACTCCACATGGCGCAGGTGTGGCCCTAAAAAGAAAAAAAAAAAATTAAGAGCTGGGAGATGCTCAAAAATGAGGGACTGTATTCTCACAGTGCACACAAGGCATAAAATAGGTTTCTCAGCATTGCAGCTGCTAAGTAACACAAATAGTTTTCCAGTCTCCTAAACATTTGCTTCTGCGCTTCTGCATTCCTGTGACACCATCCAAAGTTGTGCTTCACTGCCATGATTTAGGTGCCCAACAGGCACAGGAAAGGTCGTTTCTCATTTATTCTTATCCTTTTGCTATAGACTGAATGTTTATATGCCCCACCCCACCTCCCAATTCATGTGTTGAAATCCTAGCTCCAAACGGGATGGTCCTAGGAGGTGGGGCCTTTGGGAGGTGACGAAGTCATGGGAGTGGAGTCCCCAGGCATGGCGTTAGTGCCCTTATAAAAGAGATCCAGAGAGCTCCCCCGGGCCCTGCCACCATGTGAGAACACAGCCGGAAGACGGCTGTCTCTGAACCACGAAGGTGGCTCTCACCTGACACTGAATCTGTTGGCGCCTTTAAAAAAAATTTTATTGGAGTATGGTTGTCTTACAATGTTGTGTTAGTTTCAGGTGTACAGGAAAGTAAATCAGGTATCCATACGCATACATTCATCTTGTTTCAGAGTTTCTTCCCTCATGGCTATCCCACAATATTGAGTAGATGCCCCTGTGCTATACAGCGGGTCCTTGTTACTCGTCTATTTTATATTGAGCGTGACCGACGAGGGATGAGTCTCCACGATATACAAACACCTCTACAGCTTTATGTAAAAAAAAAAGAAACCAGTTAAAAAATGGTCAGAGGATCTGAACAGACTTTTCTCCCAAGAAGACGGACGGATGGCCAAAAAGCGCATGAAAAGATGCTCGACATCACCCATTCTTAGAGAAAAATGCAAGATCAAAACTACCCCGAGGTATCGCCTCACGCCAGCCAGAATGGCCATCCCCGGCACCTTGATCTTGGCTTTCCAGCCCCCAGAACTCTGAGAAATTAATTTCTGTCGGTAATTTGTTATAACAGCCTAGACTAAGACATCTTTGCAATCAGCAGCCAACAGCATCGCAATTCTAGGCTGGACAGTTAAAAGCAGGCAGTGCTTCCTCAGGAAGAGGTGACCGTGGTGTCTCAGCCTAAAATTGCCTAAATGCCAAGGCTCTGTCGTTGACCCCGTGTCAGGGCCTGGGCTGGGCACAGGGGATGTGGAAGCGAACAAAGCGGACACCTTCCCTGCTCCTCTCGGAGTCTCGGGAGAGCCAGACCATAAACAAGAAAACCAAGTAAGAGCATTTCAGGTTGCGAGGACGGCTTGATGGAAGTAAATCCAAGGGATGTCCCGGGGGAGGCGGGCCCACGACGGAGGGTCTGCATTTTCCATGTAAATAAGACAGTCTCGGAAACGAATCCGACTAGGAACCGTGAGGTTGCCAGCTTGATCCCTGGCCTCGCTCAGTGGGTGTTGCCGTGAGCTGTGGTGTAGGTCACAGACGTGGCTCAGATCCTGTGCTGCTGTGGCTCTGGTGTAGGCTGGTGGCTGCAGCTCCGATTGGACCCCTAGCCTGGGAACCTCCATATGCCACACGTGTGGCCCTCAAAAGACAGAAAAAAAAAAAAAGACAGCCTCGCTCTGAGAAGTCTGCAGTCTACTGAGGGAGACAGGCTGAAAACAAGGAGACAAAAGAATTCACCTAATTGTGGGTTATGATAAAAGAAACAAACAAAGAAACAAAGAGTGGTCAGAGCCGGCCTCTCCCAGGAGGCGCTATTTCAGCGGAAGCCCCCGGGGTGAGAAGGGACGAGTCAGCCCAGAGCCAGGGAGAGACCATTCCAAGAAGTGGATACAGAAAACGAAAGTCTCCAAAATGGGGAAAAGCTGGTCATTTCCAGAAAGGAGGCCAGTGTGGCCAGGAGCGCAAAGGCAGAGTGGAAGGAGCTGAAGTCGGAGGGCCGCGGGGCGAGGGATGCTGGGCCTGAGTGGGCCAAGGAAAGAACACTGCTTGCCGTCTGCTCTTCCTCGGCCTTCTGGTCCAGACTGGTCTTTCTCAGTAAACTTTCACCAGGCAGAGGGATGTGTGTTGTCAGGGAGAAACGTGAACTGTCTGGAGACATAATAAACTCGCCTTAGCTTTAAAACCTTCGCAGATCTGCAACTGAACATTTGCTCACGGGGTCTGTAAGCCGCTGACCTGCTCTGGCAGATGATCACAGTCAAGTAACCTGGGGAGCCAGGCCGAGTTCGAGTCCACTCCTCCTTCACGGGCTCTAAAATGCCCAGGGACGGCGTTTTCAACTGGGAGTAATATTCACTATGTTTGTACTGCCTTCCTCTGCTAATACATAACTAAGTGGTCAGTTACATAGACCGCCTGCTTCCAAAGAGGATATGTGGGTCATGAAAATTCATGCATCATGACAGGATTTTTTTTTTTGTCTTTTGTCTTTTTGTTGTTGTTGTTGTTGCTATTTCTTGGGCCGCTCCCTCGGCATATGGAGGTTCCCAGGCTAGGGGTTGAATCGGAGTTGTAGCCACCGGCCTACGCCAGAGCCACAGCAACGCGGGATCCGAGCCTCGTCTGCAACCTACACCACAGCTCACGGCAACGCCGGATCGTTAACCCACTGAGCAAGGGCAGGCACCGAACCCGCAACCTCATGGTTCCTAGTCGGATTCGTTAACCACTGCACCACGACGGGAACTCCACGACAGGATTTTTTAAAATATTGATTAAGTTCATCAGCAAGGGAAAATACAAGTAGGAAGCAAAATAAAACCGAAAGTCAAGTTACAGCAGTATGCTGGAGTTCTCTGGTGGCTCAGTGGGTTAAGCATTCAGTGTTGTTACTGCTGTGGTTTGGGTTCCATCCCTGGCCTTGGGACTTCTGCATGCCGTGGGGGTGGCCAAAAAAAAAAGTCTGCTAAGGAGCAACCAGGGCAGGGAGGGAGGGATTGGGAGGGTGGGCAAAACACATACGCACTACTGTATAAAACAGGATGAACGAGAACCTACTGTTGAGCACAGGAAAATCGACTCCACAGTTCGTAATAACCCATATCGGAGAAAAGAATGGATATATTTATATGTATAATGGATCCACCTTGCTGTACACCTGAAACGAATACAACATTGTAAGTCCACTACACTCCAATAAAATGTGTGTGTCTATATCTATATCTGTATCTATATGTATACACCAATGTATAAAATAAAAAACAAACGGTATGCTGAAATGGTACTAGTGAATCTCAAACCTAGCTATGGGCTGCCTGCCAGGCAAAGGAAAGAAGGACTCAAGGCCAAGTTCATACTATCTATGAGATAAGCATAGTTGTGCTCAGGAGAGGTTCAGCTCTTCCTGGCACAGCCTGAAATTTCTCTGTGGGTCCTAGTGGATTGTGCTGAAATGGGCCTGTCTTTTTTCAAAAGCAGCTTTATCGAGGTATCAATTACATACCACAAAATGCCCCCATGTTAAGTGTTCAATTTCCTATGTCTCCATGTTTTCTTAAAGACCTCTACATAAGAATCCCTAAGGAGGTTTGTAATAGGGGACAGAATTATTTAATCTTTCCTTCAAATAAAGGGATTCAAATGGGTAATCCTATTCTCTCCTAGCAAACGGCTCCATAAAGTTAGCATATTCCTTTAAATTAGTAATCTTAAAGATTATCGTATTTGTTCCATTTTATAAGACAAAGAGCACAAGGAATGGGGAAATTAAACAGTTTAGCTGAAGTCAGACAGCTAGCCAGGGCTCGACTTCAAAACCCGACAGTTACACAAGCCATATTCTGATTCTAATTGCTTAATATGGGTTGGTTTTCCCTGTTTACAGATGGGGCTACTCTTGTAGTGTGTTCATCTCACTCAGTTGAAGGCTGGAAATGTGAAAGGCTTCCAGGAATTCAAACAAACACCCTTAAGGCCGCATTTCAGATTGCTAAACACAGATTAAGTGTGAGCAACACATTCAATGCTACAAATGAAGAAATGAGATGTTTGCTTCTTTATTGTTGGAGAAACATACAAAAGTTCATGTTAAACCTTAAAAAAGTAGGTAGAACATTCCATCCCATGGGTCCGGAACTCAGTTTCTCAGAACTTTGGTTAACGGCATGTGGCCCAATAGGAATGTATAGATAATTGCTCACAGGCAGACTGGGAAATATGAAGATATTATTACAAAAGACCTTGCTATTTTCCAGAATATATTAACACGAGTACAACACGCCATCCAAAACGTTTGTAAATTCATTCTCTTTGTTTACCCAGCAGTTTTGAACTCCTTTTAAAGTATCCTACAGAGCCAAGCAAGGACTGGACCTTTCTGGAACCCACAGTCCCAGAGCAGGACGTGTGGATGCTCTCTCTAGATTCCGGCCGGCATAGACTAAGGGCTGAAAAGGGACAGGGAGGCCAAGAGGTGCTCATGGAGTCACCTGAGACTCTAGCACAGTGCTGGCGGCACAATAGGTGCTCAGTGATGGGATGTTAACCTGAAGACAAGGGGGCGGGGAAACGGTATTTTATTTTCTTATCGTTTGTGCTTTTTTAAAAAAATCCTTTTTGGTTGAGTATAACTGTAGAGCTTGGGGAATCCTCACAAGCTGACCACACCCGTGTAACCAGTCTCTCATTTCCAGTGGAGGCGTTTTAACACAGGAATAAGCAAAGATGAGCCAGACCTCTGTGTTAGAGGGAGGCAGAGTTCTACGGGGGAGAGAGATGACAAACGAAATGAGTCCACGTGCTTAGTGCTCTAATGGAACTGTGTACATGGTTCTTTCTCCTCCCTGGGGGAGCAAGTGGCTCCCTTTCCTGTGACCGAATGAAGTCCGCACAGAGGAGGGGACAGTGGATACGGATCTTACAGGATAAGCGCTGGTCATGTGAAGAAGGGGGGAGACAGAACTTTGCACGTGGAAAGAACATACGCACAAAGGCAAGTCTGTCCATAGAGTCTTCTCAGGAAGAAGTCTGAGAAGGATGGAGCTGCAGGAGTCCTGGGGCTATGAGCATTCCACCACTGACCCCATAGCCTTCTCCATTGGATCCTCTTTTCTTCTGCCTTCTTTACAGCCCAACTTCTCCAAAGAAACATCGCCTTACGCACCTCTTCCTCCTCAGCTCCCATCCACGCCTCAACCCATTCCAATCTATCTTCCAGGCAGCCCTTTACTGAAAGCACTCTTGCCAGGCAGCCATCTTCCACGCTGACACATGAAAGGAACAACTTGCTGCCTTTATAGCATCATGCCTCTCAGCAAGAAGCAGAAGTCAGTCATTGCTTCTCAGGACAATTTCTTTTCTTGGTTCCTGTGACACCCCACATGTTGAATTTCTTCAGTCTTCTTCTTCAAGTCTTTTGCTGGATCCCTCTCCTTTATTCACACGATGAGCAAATGAGATAATACGTGAAACATGCTTAGAATAGTTCGTGGTAAATAGTAAGCACTTAATAAAGAGTATGATTATTTCGGGTCTTCTGATGGCATCTTTTTCATTTTTCCAGTTCTGCTACAGATTGATTCTTATTTTAAGTTATTACTCAGCCGCTAAATTTCATTATTCCTCAGGACTCGTGCTTTAAATACCATCCATAATTATTAATCACAAATGTCTATCTCTAGCTTTCTTATCCACTGGGCCCTTCCCCCAACCCCCCACACACGGCAGCCAGAGTAGCCTTTTTGAGATTTATGTATCATATTTACTCGTGAAATAGTGAGTACTTCCCCCAAGACTAGAAACAAAACAAGGATGTCCACTCTTACCAGTTTTATTCCACATCATACTGGAGGTCCTAGCCAGTGCAATAGGTCAAGAAAAAGAAATAAGCAGCATACAAATTGAAAAGAAAGAAGTAAAACTATATTCAGATAATGATTGGGTATAGAAAACAAATCTGAGGAATCTAAACAAGTCACTAGAGCTAATAAGTAAATTAAGCAAGGTCACAAGATAAAAAAAAGGTCAATAAACGAAATTAATTGTATTTGTATACACGAGCATGAAAAATTGGGAAATGAAAAATCAAAACATTATTTATGACAGAATCCAAAAAAACCCCCTTCAAACACCCAGAAAAAAAATGGAATAAAAGATATTCAAGCTCTCTAGCCTGAAAAAGAAAACACATTGCTAAAAGAAATTAAATGTGAACTAAATAAATGGAGAGACACATCAGGCTGATGAATTGGTGGAATCAATATTGTTAGGCTGTCAGTTCTCCCCAGATTGAGATATAGATTTAATGCAGTCCCATTTATATTCCCAACAACATTTTCTTGTAGAAATTGTCAAGCCGATTCTAAAATTTGTATGAAAATGCAAAGGACCTAGCCAAAAAAATCTTAAAAAAGAACAACTTTGATTGATGCACACTATCTGAATGAATACACACATTGGCATAAAGATAGACAACTAGTTATCTTTATGGAACTGAATTGAGAGCCCAGAAAATATATGTACAGTTGACCTTCAACAAAGGCGCAAAGGCAATTAAATAGGGAAAGGATAATGTTTTCAACAAACGGTATGGGAACAGCCAGATATTCTTTTTTTTTTTTTTTTTTTGTCTTTTTTGCCATTCCTTGGGCCACTCCCGCGGCATATGGAGGTTCCCAGGCTAGGGGTCGAATCAGAGCTGTAGCCGCCGGCCTACGCCAGAGCCACAGCAACGCGGGATCCGAGCCGCGTCTGCGACCTACACCACGGCTCATGGCAACGCCAGATCCTTCACCCACTGAGCAAGGGCAGGGATCGAACCCGCAACCTCATGGTTCCTAGTCGGATTCGTTAACCACTGCCCACAATGGGAACTCCGAGCCAGATATTCTTAAGGAAAACAAAAAATGAACCTTGACCCCCTACTTCACTGATTACTTAAAATCAATTTGAGATGCATCATGTACTTAAATGCAGTTAGATATAGTTAAAACTATAATGCTTCTAGAAGAATATATAGGAGAATATTTTCATGACCTGGGATTGGCAACAGTTTTTTAGATGAGACATAAAAGAAAAAAGGATAAATGAAACTTCATCAAAATTAAAAATTTCCCATCAAAAGACTCCATTAAGGAAATGAATCAGACTTCCCATTGTGGCTCAGCTGGTTAAGAACCCAATTAGTACCCATGAAGACGCAGGTTTGATCCCTGGCCTCGCTCAGTGGATTAAAGGATCTGGCATTGCTGTGGCTGTGGTGTAGGCCAGAAGCTGCAGCTCCAATTTGACCCCTAGCCCAGGAACTTCCATATGCTGTGGGTGCATCCCTAAAAAGACAAGATAAAAAATGAAGAAGAAGAAAGAAAAGAAAGAAAAAGAAAATGAACAGTCAAGCCACAGATTGGGAAAGATATTTGCAATACACATACCTGACAGAAAGTCCAATAGAAAAATGGGCAAAAGACCTGACACTTTACAAAAGAAGGCAGAAGAAGTGTTGATAAATACATGAGAAGATTCTCAACATGATCAGTCCTCAGGGGAATGGAAACTAAAACCGCAGTGAAATACCATTTCACACTCTCTACAGCGGCTAAAATAAAAAAAAGATTGACAGCAGAAAATGTTAACAAAGATGTAGAGCAATGGGCAAACTCATTGCTGGTGGAAATATAAAATGGTAAACCACTCTGGAAAACTGTTTACCAGATCCTTATAAAGTTAACCACATACCTTCCCTGTGACCTAACATTTTCACTCCTGAGTAGACACGCAAAAATAAATATAAGCATATGTCCACAAAAAGACTCATATAAGAATGCTTACAGCAGCCTTATTCATATAGTCAAAAACTAGGGGCAGAGGGCCAAAGTATACATCCATCAACAAGAAAAAAAAAAAAAACGGCAGACTGTGATAAATTAATATGCTGGAGGAGTTCCCCCTGTGGTGCGGTGGGTTAAGGATCTGGTGTTATTACTGCAGTGGCTTCAGTCACTGCGGTGGTGCAGGTTCGATCCCTGGCCCACGAACTTCCACATGCTGTGGGCATGGCCAAAACTTAAAAATACACTGGAATAGTAATCACTAGTAAAAGGAACAAACTGCTGGAGTTCCCGTCGTGGCGCAGTGGTTAACGAATCCGACTGGGAGCCATGAGGTTGCGGGTTCGATCCCTGCCCTTGCTCAGTGGGTGAAGGATCCAGCGTTGCCGTGAGCTGTGGTGTAGGTTGCAGACGCGGCTCGGATCCCGCGTTGCTGTGGCTCTGGCATAGGCTGGCAGCTACAGCTCCAATTCAACCCCTAGCCTGGGAACCTCCATATGCCGCGGGAGCGGCCCAAGAAATAGCAACAACAACAACAACAACAACAAAAGACAAAAAAAAAAAAAAGGAACAAACTGCTGATCAAGGTGACAACATGGATGAACCTTGAAAACATTATGTTGCACAAAAGAATTCAGATGTGAGAGTATCTACCATATAATTTCACTTATATGAAGTTCAGGAACAGATAAAACTAATCTATAGGATAGAAATCAGATCATTGGGAGGGGAAGAACTTTCTGGAGTGATGGAGCTGGTTTAAGGCTTGGTTGAGGTGTTGGTTATGCAGAGGTATATAATTAATGGAACTTAAGATTAATTAATTTTTATAAGCTAAAAATAAATGAAAATTTAAAAAATAAAGCCCCAAAGCCTGAAACAACAACAGAAAGACTTCATATATCCAACTACTTAATCGATATCATTACTTGGGTGATTACACAGGCATCTCAAATGTAACTCAGATACTGAATGATGCTCTCAAAATCCTTTGACACCGTGAAGAAAAGAAAATAAGGTCATATAATAGGAAATAACTGGACAAAGGAGGGTTTTACATTGTAATTAGGAAGCCATGCAGTGAGCCGAGGGAAGAATGTTCCAGACAGAGGGCTAGGAGATGCAAAACTCTAAGATAGGAGTGAGCGTGGCGCATGCCTGGAACTTGGCCATGGTGAGGAGCTTGGATTTTATTTTGTGTATCATGAGAAGCCATTGGAGGGGTTTAAAAAGGCCCGCGGTATGACTTACATTGTAAAGGATCCCTCTGGCTGCTCTGTAGAGAGTAGATTTGGGGGGATGGGGAAGAGGAGGAGCAGAGTGACCGGGCAGAAGGTACACTGGTTATTCCCCTCAACCCCTCTGTCTCTTACCCCATTTCATGGTCTGCTCTTCTCTGACCCTGAAGGCTGACCCTGGATGTAGATGGCATCTCTAGGGCCACTTTGCTGGCTGGTTTCTGGTTGAGTTTAGGCAATAGGAGGCACTGGCAGGACATCGGAGGTGGGAGCAGAGAGAGCAGGGTACTCATTACCACTCCCCCCATTTCCTTCCTCCACCAGCTGCTGGTGGTACTTGTCCCTGGCGATTGACCATCTTTTGGTTGTTTCTGTAAGCCTGCCCCCACCATGATGAATAGTCAATAGTTAATGGCTTATATATAATGGCTTAGATCAATAATATAGAAAGGTTTATAGTTAATAGTCATGAGCCTCATTTTGGCTCATCTCTTTTGAATGTGCCATCTGTTTCCTGCTGGTGCCCTGAATAGCATAGGAGGCCACGGTAGGCAAAAAGATGCCGATGGCTTGAACTGCTGTAGAAATGTTAAAAATGGTCAGAAGAGGGTTGATTTGAGATATATCTTGGAGGTGGAAGCCAGCGCACGTCCTTATGGCTTGGATGTGGAGGATGGGAGACGGGGAGAAATGGAGGGAAATTCTGAGGGTCGGGGCTTGAGTGATTGGTGGCGCTGTTTCCTGAGGCACGGTTGTCTCAGGGAGATGTAGGCTTGTAGGGATGGAGATGAGGGGATGAAGAATTTCTTGTCCTGGAGTTCCCGTCGTGGCACAGTGGTTAACGAATCCGACTAGGAACCATGAGGTTGCGGGTTCGGTCCCTGCCCTTGCTCAGTGGGTTAAGGATCCGGCGTTGCCGTGAGCTGTGGTGTAGGTTGCAGACGCGGCTTGGATCCCGCGTTGCTGTGGCTCTGGCGTAGGCCGGTGGCTACAGCTCCGATTAGACCCCTAGCCTGGGAATCTCCATATGCCGCGGGAGCGGCCCAAAGAAATAGCAAAAAGACAAAAAAAAAAAAAGAATTTCTTGTCCGCCATGATAAGTTGGCACTGCCAATTAGACAACCAACTGGAGTCGTCATGCAGGTGTGTAGACGTACGAGTCTGGAGCTCAGTAGACATGTTGGCTAGAGGAAGAAATTTGGGAGCCATCAGCATGTTGCAGTATTTTAAACCAAGGGGCAGGATGAGATCACTTGGAGAGAGAGCATGCTAGGGAATCCCCATGGTATGAGCTGTGATGGGAGGCAGGACTTGCCTTCCGCTGAGGAAATTGAAAATGCCAGACACTCACTCTCCCTGACCCCTGGCATCTCGGACACAGGTGGTGACGTAGGCTCAGTCAACCTGGGACTCCTGTCCAGGATTTTGACTCTGGAGCCAGTGTTGCCAAGAAGCAAGGGACATTTCTGAATTCCTTCTGATGGCAGCAGCGGCAGCATCCAAGTGGCATTGGCAGTGGTGGGTGGTGACAGTGTCAGGATGCAGTGTCCATCCAGTCTTTTCCTGGGGTGTGAGTCTGGCTGTGATGCTGATCCCTGAGCTCCCCTCCATCTTAGATTGTTCCTAAGCCAGGCTCACCACTCTCCCTGTCAACTCTGCTTGCTACCTGACTTCCTGCCAGTGAATTCCTCTTCTCCTTAGGTTAACCAGAGCTGGTTTCTGTTGACTGCTACTAAGAAACCTTGGAGCACAATGCCTTGCACTTGGTAGGCATTCAAAAACATGTGCAAATAAGTGTCTGAATAAGCTTTCTCCTAACTCGACTTAGTAAGGAGTCCCATGCTTTTCCATCATGGCCGCCATGGTCTCATGGTGAGTATTCTTCTTCATTAATCCACAGCTTGGCTTTCCTTGGAGTTTTTGGAAGACAGAGAAACAAGCGGTCAGCAGCTGAAGTAACTGTCATCCTAATCTAATAGGTATAAACATATTGACTCATGGGTGAAGTCAGTTTCCTTCTAAAAATGGCATCTGGGAATTATTACTCACGGGCAGGCATTCTTCTCTGGATCTCTGGTGTGTAATGATACTCCAGACCAACCCACCCACCATGCCCCATATTTTAAACAGCAGTTATCGAAACTCCTGAACTCCTGATTCTATGGTATGTAGCCACAGTGAAAGCAAGGATACCTTTTGTCTTTGCAACGAGAATAACGAGACCACATTTTACTTTTCCAAAACGTCTCAAGGTAATTCACATCCTCCTCCCTCCCCTCCAGTCCTTTTAAATGAAAGTCGACTGTTGTTTTGAAGAGACTTAAAGAAAGTATTGAAACAGCTGGAGTCTAAATCGGCTTTGGCAAAAAAAAAAAAAAAAGTGGAGTTATCCTACACTGTTCTTTTTTATATTTTATTGATTCTGAGCTGCGTAAGGGGCCATCTGCTGGGGCTCCTGTAAAGAAACCAACTTTCTGTCTACAGACAGCTCCAAACCCAAAGAGAGGCCAGCTCCTCAGCTGCGGTGTGAACTCACTCCAGGCGAGTACGCCGTCCGTTGGAGCTCCAGCTGATGAAAAAATGGAAATGTCAGCAGCTGGAGAACTAAGTTAAATTTGAAGGGATCACTACATCTGATGTTAATTCCTGTCAATTTCACCGTACTAGCTCTCATGTCTATACTCTCCTCGCCATCTGCGTTTCGTCTTGGCAGAGGCTTCTCCAAGTTTCGTTCAGACGTCAATTACCCGAGGATCTTGTGAGAATGTAGTTGCTGATTCCACAGGTGAGTAGTGGAGCCCAAGCCTCTACACAGGTGACAAGCTCCCAGGTGACACACACACTGCTGCTCTTGGACCACGCTTTGCCGTAGCCAAAGTCCGGGCGGCCATAACGTGTCTTACCTGGATATTTAGAGCAGCTTTCTCACTGGTTTCTTGGCTCCAGGTTTGAACTTATTTTCAACTGATTCTTCGTAGAGAAGATAGAATTGATTGGTTTGGAAGCTGATTCTGGATCTGTAACATTCTCACCTCTCTCCACTTAAATTTCTCCAGAGGCTTCCAGTGTCCATAGAATACCGTCCACACCCTCACGGTGGCACCCAAGGTCTCTGTGCCTCTGAGCCGCCGAATCCCCATCTCCTCCAATCGTCTTACACCGCTGGTGTTTGCTCATGGTCCCTTGATTTCGCATGTCTTGGGGTACTACTTCAGCTGGACCTGCTCCCCTCTGTCTGCCTAGTGGAGGATTCCCTGGTAAGGCTTTTCTTTCCCTCCACAGCTCCTGCCTCTTTCGCAGAGGGAGAACCCCTCCGTCTGGCTTCCCACAGTCCCCTGAAAATATTTCTACCACCAGTTTTATCAAACTGCATTTTAATTGTTTGTCTGGTTACCCCTAGTGCTCAACGGTGAGCTTCTGGAAAGCATAGACGTCCATCCTTCCTTCCTCCCTTCCTTCCTCCCACCCCTTCTCCCTCTCTCCCTCCATCCTTCCTTTCTTTCACACTAAACTCCCGAAATTTCTGAGATCTCTGGTCTATAGGGCTTTGCAACACTGTTTAATCTTATCTCCCTGGATTTTCATCCCCCCGCCTTCTGGACCTGGCACCTCCTATTCATTCTATAGGATTCAGTTGCACTGTAACCTGCTCCAAGAGGCTGGTATTAATAATTCTTACCCCCACTCCACCTCCTTAGCCAGACTAGGGGCCCCCACAACACCCTGTACAAACATGCCACGGCACTGAATACACCGTGTTGTAATTGAATATTTCCTTCTCTCCTCATTCATTCAACAAATATTTATTGAGCACCTACTGTTCTAGGAATCAGGCATACAGCAGTTCACAAAGGAGACAGAACCTCCGCTCTGCTTCCTTGGAGCTCATGTTCTAATGGAAGGAGACATACGATACACAAATACACGTCAGGTGGTGACAGAGCCTTTAAATGAGGCTGAAGCAGGTTAGGGTGATGGAGTAAGGGAGCCAGCCACGCGGATATCTGCGAGGTTCTAGGCAGGAACCTAAATGCAAAGTCTCTGAGAGTGGATGGTGCTGGGTATTTTTGAGGAACAGCATGGAAGTGGCTGGAACAGTGTGAGTAAGGAGAGCAGTAAGCAGCATTGCTGAGCCTTGGAGCGGGACCACCTTCCAAAATAACGATCATGGACCCAGGAAGACAAGGAGCTTCACTTATGCTCAAGAGCCAACAGCAAACGACATCTTGCGAGCATCAAGAGCTCTTGTTTGTCGCATCCCCACCCTGGGCTCATTGCCCTTAATACTCACAAAGACCCTGCCAGGGAGGTGGTGTTTAATTGCACCCATGAAGCAACTGAGGCGCAGTGATTTGCCAAAAGTCACTCAGCTAGTAGGCAGATCAGGAGGGATTGAGACGTGGGTCTGTCTGACTGCAAAGCCTGTGCCATTTCTGGTACATTTCATGATGTATCACTATAGTTTGTTAAAAAAAGACGTATTGAATAATGCCAGAGCCCTTTTTGAGGGGTGAAATGAAACATGATCACAGATTGAATGGTTAAGGAGAAAAGGTCATGGCATACAGTTTAAAATTTAGAGGTACAAGAATGACCAAGAAGGTAATGCCCTATGGAGTTCTCAGCAGGGTATGGGCTCGCATGAACATACATTCTGAATGTGAAGGGATGGGTGGTGTCTCCATTTCCCGTGGCTGCTGTAACAAATGACCACACACTTGGTGGCTGAAAACAAGGCCTCACACCTTATACAGGCGAAAGAGAGACAAAGTCAAATTAGGTGTGCTTAAATTCTTGCCCCGAAATATGATAAGGTATATCCAACAGGTTTGTATGTAGACAACGGTGTCCCTGACTCCCATTCCAGACAAACCACTGGGGTGATACTCAAAATACTCAACAACCAACCCGGAGCAGGAAGCAACCCATCAGAATGGACACGGCAGCCCATCGGGATGGCACCTACCGTAATCAGCAGGCACGTCTGTGCTGGTGCTTATGGGCAGCAGAACAGTAGTAACTAATTACTAATCCCTCATATTGGGTAGTCGCTTGGTTGGGGGATTTTTTTTTTTTTTTTTTTTTTTTTTACTTTTTAGGGCTGCAACCAAGGCGTATGGAGGTTCCCAGGCTAGGGGTCAACTCAGAGCTGCCGCTGCTGGCCTAGCCACAGCCACAGCAACACGGGATCGGAGCCACATCTGTGACCTATGCCTCAGCGTGTGGCAACACCAGATCCTTAATCCACTGAAAGAGGCCAGGGATCGGACCCTCATCCTCATGGACTCTATGTCAGATTCTCAACCAGTTGAGCCACATGGGAACTCCTTGTGCGTTTTTTCGTACTATTAACATTATTTGGTTTCCACAATGGCACTGTGAGCATAGCACTAGGGGTAGACTTAGCTTATTTAGCAGTGAACTTGGCATCCATAGAGGACTAGGACTGGCCATCTCTTCAGGAAGCCGAGTGGAGGAGCCAGGCCAGTGGCCAAAATGCAAAATACCTTCAGGAGCTGGCAGGTGAATTAAGGGTGCAGCCGGCTGGAGCTGGGGGCGGGCGGGCGGACCGAGAGCGTGGTGGAGCCTGCGCTAACCTGGACAGCACGTGTCTCCACTAAAGGTGTTTAAAATCAGATGTTTTATAACACTGAGCTATCCAAATGAACCAGATCCGTTGGCCTTAGCCAGCCCACAGGACGCCTGTGTGTACACTTTGATACTCCAGCCATCTCAATGACAGATGACACACCTGAGATTCAGGGAGGCCAAGTAAGTCACCCAACGTCAAACAGCTTGTTAGTGACAACTGAGATTAGAGAAGAAGTGAGTGGTTACCAGTGGGGCGAGGGAGGGGGGCAGTGCAGGGGTAGAAGAGTAAGAGGTGCGTCCTACTATGCAGAATATGAATAAGCTGCAAGGATAGATTTACAGCCCAGAGACTATAGCCAAAATTTTATAATAACTTTAAGTGGAGCATAAGCTATAAAAATATTGAATTGCTATGTTGTACACCTGAAATTAATACCGCATTGTAAGTCAACCATACCTCAATAAAAAAATAAGTTTTTAAAATGTTACAATGCTAAAAAAAAAAAAAAGAGAGAGAGAGAGAGCGCTCTTCTCACGCTCTGCCCAGTCCTCTTGCCACACTTATCCCCAGGCTGCACTTGCCCATGCGGTGGCCCGATAGGTCTGTCACCCCCAGGACTATGGCTCATAATCCAGGCTTTTACTATCCTTGTGGCCCCGTGCTTCCTGCCTCCTCCTAATCCACATTCCCCAGACCGTCTCCCCCTTCTCCATGTTTGGCAGCAATGACAGCAGCGGCTTAGGGTCAATTAGCAGAGCCAGTTGGGTCAGTGGTTATGCCAAGTCAAGGGTTAACTCTCTTAGCCGCAAAGTCATTTGGGAAGGCCATTTCACAGCATGAGGAAGAGTTTGAGATCGCTAGTTACAGAGACCTGGGTTCGAATCCCAGCTGTGTGACTCTGGGAAAGTTACTTATCCTCTCTGTGCCTTATTTTCATCCTCTGAAAAAATGGTTATAAGACTAGTCTCCACTTCCGAGTACTACTGCGAGATTGAGAGGGGTGATATGCGAAGTTCTTAACACAGTTTCCGACATTGGGTAATTTACCATAAATGACAGATTTTTGAAAAAAAAAATCTTAGAAAATAAAAATGATACATCCCATGTGAGCATTCCTTGGCTGTCTGCACTGTTTCTGTGCTCCAGGTTTGGCTGGGATTCAGAAAACAGAAGGGTGAGGAGGGAGAAAAAAATGCTCCGGGTCAAATGGTGTTCCCCCAAATTAACATGCATAGCCAGCATCATCAGGCGATCTCTGCGTAAACAAGAGCTCTTTCATGTATTTTACCTCTACGTGGGGGTTACTGGGCAGGGCCATTTTGTGGTGGACCAGGAATAAATTCATAGGAAGAGGACCTTCATGGAACAGACCGATGAGAGCCAACATGTAGAATTGAGGGTGTCAGCCAGAAAACTGTAAGCGGTCAGGGCTAGACTGGAAATAAACCACAAGTGAAAGAAAACAGGGATAAGCTCTGTAGCGTCTTGTTCTGCTCAACATACAGCTTGGAAGGGATGATGAAAAACTTTGCATGACAAAATCACGTTTCAAAAAGACCCAGAAAGAAATCTGACTTCCTGGTCCAATCAAGACGGAAAAGCTCTTCTAACCACTAAAAAACCTTGGACATAAACAAACACATGAAGACTCTAGAAGGTGGAAAGACGACGACAGACTTGGCTAGGGATCTCGGGACTTCAGGAACAAGGCAGCGAGTTCTCTGGCTTTGTTTGTGCCCCCCATGTATCTGGAGCTGGGAAAGCCTGCAACCTGGAACCAGCAACAGGCACAGACAAGCAACACAAGGGGGCTGCTCTCCCTGCGCACAGGACCAGAAAAAGGGTGGCCTCATAGAACAGAAAAACTTTTTGACGACACCTGCCCTAGTTCAGCTAAACACCGGTCAATGTCTAGGCCTCCACCAATACCACACCGAGCCGATCATTGTAGCTACACGGTACATCTTCCATTGGGTGGTAAAAGGACCCTTTCCACCTCACTCGTCTTTCTCAAAATTGTTTTAAGGTCTTCCAAGTTCTTGCCTTTCCATTTCAAATTGAGTGGGCACTTACAGTGTTGATTTGTGAGATTTCCCCTTTGCAATGTGTGGATTTCATGCATTTCCCTTCGGCTCTGTTGTAGTTGTGTCCCACAAGTTTTAATGTCTCGTTCTGTCATGGGCATTTTGTGCAATGTTTTCTTTGATTTCCCTTGAGCCTCCTCCTTTGGATTATTTAGAATGATGTTGCTTAGTTCCCAAGTGTTGGGAGATTTTTCTGTTATCTTTGTGTTTGTGTCTAGTTTCTGGTTGGTTTATAGTCTGATTCCATTGGGGCTTGAGAAACACACTCTGTATGATTTGCATTCTTTTAAATTTGTTGAGCTTTGTTTTATGGCCAAAGATAGAGTCTATCTTGATGAATCTTCCATGGGCCCTTGAAAAATACATGTGTTCTGTTACTGCATGGGGTGTTCTATAAATGTTGATTAGATACCATCACCTAATGGTATTGTTGACTTCTTCTATATCCTTGCTGATTTTCTTCCTAATTTTTCTATCAATTGCTGAGAGTATGGCATTAAAGCCTCCAACTACAGTTGTGGATTTTTGCTTTCTCCTTTCAGCGCTATCAGTTTTTGCTTTGTGTATTTTGAAGCTCTGTTGTTTGATGAACACATATTTAAAGATCCCTGTGTCTTCTTGGTGGACTGATTCTTTCATCATTAGGTAATTTTCCTCTTTTACCTGGTAAGTTTTGATTTTTGTCTGAAGTTTCTGTGATATTAATATAGTGACTCCCATTTTTTAATAAAGAGCGTGCAAGATGTACTTTCCTCTCTTTTTACTTTCAACCAACTTCTTATGTTGTCATGTTTGAAGGGGGTTTCTTGTAGAGAGCACAGAGTTGGGTCAGGCTTCTCCATTTACTTGGCCATCCTCCTTTTTTTGGCCCCACTCATGGCACGTGGAAGTTCCCAGGCCAGGGACTGAACCTGCACCACAGCAGTGACTGAGACACAGCAATGACAGTGCCAGCTCCTTGACACGCTGAGCCACCAGGAAACTCCTCACCTTCTTTAAATGATGTATTTAAACCAACTAAACTTAATATAATTTTTGATATGTTAGGATATATGGCTGCGATTTTATGGTCTTCTCTTTGCTCTATTTCTTTTTTCTTGCCTTCCTGTGGATCACTTGTACCTTTTTTAGGATGACATTTTGATTTATCTATATTTGAAAAATGAAGAGGATAAATTATCCTACCAACATTCTCTTTACATACAAATTCTCTAAGATGATATGGGCTTTCTTTCCAGTGCTCCTGACTTCCTCCTGAGCCCTTCCTGGCAGAATCTCCAACATCCACATTTCTACCCATACTCTGTCCAAGCCAAAGCAAGATTTTTCTATCATGCTTTTCCAAAAGTTTCCAGCCTCCACTCATTATCTACCTCCACAGTCACTTCAGCCTGTTAGGTACGTGTTACAGTGGCACTCTCCTGGAACACCAGTAAGGCGAACAGAACCAGTATGAAATATATACAAGGTTTATTATAAGAAATTGGCTCATGCAGTGGGGCGGGGGGTAGCTGGCTTGACAAGCCTGAAATCCACAGAGTAGACCAACAGGAAGGGCCGTCTGGGGCTCTCAGTCATGAGCTCAAGCTGCTGTCCAGAGGCAAAATTTCTTCTTCAGGGAAGCCTCAGCTCTGCTTTCAAAACTTTTCACCTGATTAAACCAGGCCCACTCAATTTATCTAGGATAATGTCTCTTCCCTAAAGGCCACTGAGTATGCGCTTTGACCACGTCTACAAATTACTTTCATAGCAAGACCCAGATCAAAGTTTGATTGCATAACTGTAGCCTAGCCAAGGACACATAAAACTGGCCATCACAGACTGTAAATTGCCACATTCACCTTTTAAAGCTGCTTGACAGCATATACTAAAGCTAGACGTGTAAGTCCTTTACGACCCAGCAAGTATCCTTCCAGGTTTGGACCTAATATAAATCCATGTATCCACCAAAAGTCATGTACAGGAATGTTCCCAACAGCATTTATTTGTATGAGACTGAAATTGGAAACAACTCAAGTGTCCATCCATAGGAGAATAAATGAACAAATTGTGGCCCATCCATTCAATGAACTACTACTTAGCAATGAGAAAGAACAACCTACTACCCTGGGCAACGGTTCAGATGACTCACACAGACATGACGAACAAAAAAAGCCAATCAAAAATGACCACATTCTGTATGACTCCATTTATATGAGGTTCAAACACAGGCAAAACTAGCAATTGCCATTGTGCCTCAGTGGGTTAAGAACCCAACATAGGATTCATGAGGATGCAGGTTCAAGCCCTGGCCTTGCTGAGTAGGTTAAGGATCCACCGTTGCCACAAGCTGCAGCATAGGTCACAGATGCGACTCAGATCTGGCATGGCTGTGGCTGTGGTGTAGGCTGGCAGCTGTAGCTCCAATTCAACCCATAGCCTGGGAACTTCCACATGAAAAGAAAATGAAAAACAGGCAAAACTAATCTAGAGTGTTAGAAATCAGAATAGTAGTCACCTTGGGGTGGGAGTTGTTGACTAGAAAGAGGCCCAAGGGTGCTGGTAAATTTCTGTTTCTTGATCTGAATGGCGGTTACAGGGACGTGTGTGTGTGTGTGCATGTGTGTGCATGCGTGAAGATCAATCAAGCTGTGCAATTAAGACTTATGCACATACTTTATACCTTCATTAAAAGATTAAAATAATAGGAGTTCCCAACGTGGCTCAGCAGAAATGAATCTGACTAGGAACCATGAGGATGCAGGTTTGATCCCTGGCCTTGCTCAGTGGGTTAAGGATCCGGCGTTGCCCTGAGCTGTGGTGTAGGTCGCAGATGCAGCTCAGATCTCATGTTGCTGTGGCTGTGGCATAGGCCAGTGGCTGTAGCTCCGATTAGACCCCTAGCCTGGAACTTCCATGTGTTGCAGGTATGGCCCTAAAAAGACAAAAAATATTAAAATAATAAAAAGATCCAGACAAGCTAGGAGAATGAGTTGAAACCAACAAAATGATCTTTAATGTCTAATAACTTTAAAGTGGAGCTTGAGGGAAACCCACTTTGGTAGCGGGGAGAAAGCCTTGGGGGCTTCGGCTGACCACAAGTTCTGTATGAGTCAGCCAAGTGACATGGCAATTTTAAAACTGCAAGCAATCCAAGCCGCTTTAGCAGATGCAAAGTCTCTGTTATATTTGATCTTCTTGGTTCCAGCCCATCATTTGCAAATCTCTTTGAATCTTAATTCTGTCATGGGAGACAAAATGGGAGTGTAGAAAGAACGCTTAACTAGGAAAGTAAAGTCTTGGAATTATCTAACTAAGACAACAATCTAGAGTTGAGCAAATGTCCAATGAGTTGTTTTCTTTGTAACTGGACTCAGATTTAGAGACCAGACACAACACTTTTTAAAGGTTGTTTACAAACTTAAGAGGAACCAGAGGCCCAGGAGGTAGGATGGTAACGAGAAGTAATAACCCTGCCATATATAGGAGAGCTTGAGACAAACGACTAAGGAGGGACATGGAAGGCTTTTTGTCTTGAATGTGTTTTGTTTTGTTTTTTGCTTCTTAGGGCCACACCCGTGGCATATGGAGGTTCCCAGGCTAGGGGTCCAATCGGAGATACAGCTGCCGGCCTACTCCACAGCCACAGCAACGCCAGATCCAAGCCGCGTCTGTGACTACACCGCAGCTCACGGCAACGCTAGATTCTTAACCCTCCGAACAGGGCCAGGGATCGAACCATACATCCTCATGGATACTAGTCGGGTTCATAACCTGCTGAGGAACAGTGGGAACTCCTATTTTGAATGTTGGAAGGGCTGCCATATGGAAGAGGGCATATCCGTTCATGCCTGAGGGCAGAGCTAAACCTGTGGTAAGTGTGACAGAGCAACTGACTCAGGTTCCTTATTAAGAAGGAAGTGTCTTTTTTTTTTTTTTTTTTTGAGGGAGGGTGTCCACAGCATGCGGAAGTTTCCCAGAGCAGGGATCAAACCCACGCCACAGCGACACCCCCAGCTGCTACAGTGAAAATGCAGGCTATCCACTATACCACCAGGGAACTCTAAGAAGGAAGCTTACGCCTGGGGCTCTGCAAAGGAAAGAGCCGGCTGTCACGGAAGAGTTCAAGCAGTCGCTGAATGACCTCGGGCTGGACAGTGCTCAGAGGACTCCTGGTGCATACTGCCTCTTTCCAGATGTGCAGAAGCGAAGAATGGCATGAAGGAAAAGGAAGATGAAATCTCAAAGGTAACGAGAATGAGAAACGCCAACATCCTTGTTCCACCATCACCATCCATTTGCAATCCCTTAAACGTGGACTGTGGGGATGTCTGTGAGGGGGAAGCATCACACATCTTAAACTAGAAATGGACCAGAAGTAGAAAGTAAGGTTGTTGCAACTTCCTGGAGGTGCCTCTGCCAAACGGAGCTAATACCAACCCCCGGCATTATGTTTTCAGAGGAGGGAGGGCAGTTTCAAATGCCACCTAGGCTCTCCGGTCCATTTACAGGGCCACTCATTTAAAAAGCTCACCTCTGTGAAGCAGCATAAAGAATACCTTATTATGACACTTTTGGAGACCATGCGACTCCAAAACTCAAGTCCACCTGGGTAGAAAAATCCATCAGATCTTTCTCCTCTCAATAAAGTGATTCGGCTCCAACTGTGTTTAACTTAGTAGAATTGGCATCCAAAATGAAGGATGACGCCAGCAAGTGTTGGTCAGTCTGACCCGGTCCAGAATGCAGTGCTTATTTTATGACACGGCTGCAAAAATATTGTCTCAAGTATCTGTGACTATCTATAAAGTACATAAAGTTATTAAAACACATTCTCTTACCGAAACAGTACCAAATATTACCTAAACAATCCAAACGAGGAGTAAGCTTACTTCACTGGCTTAAATAGCGCTGAGGAAGCCACTGAGGCAAAGCATCTGAAGGGCTAGCAGGCAGGAGGGAGATCATTTCATCGCTGGACACACTCGTCACTCCAGAAAGAACACAGCTCCTACTCCCATCACGTTGTTCTTTCCCACAGATGCGTACGTCAACCCCGCCATCTCTGGATCTGAGCAGGACCAAGTCTGCCCTTTGTGTCCACAACTCCAAAGATGCAAAACCATGAAAGGAAAATAGACCCACAAAGCGCAACCTGCCTTGGGACAATTTTTAAGATGTAAATGGCACGACTGGGATCCCATTTACATGTTTCCAGAGATACCCCTGGAATCATACTCTTTTGAGACGAGGCAGCTTGAGAAAAGGCAAACGCAGCCACACTGTGACCCTGTGGGAGCGGGACACAGAGCTCCAGCACTGAGCCACGCGTGAGTTGGAGCAATCAGTTAACGCTTCGATCTCCTCATCCATGTACCATGGATATAATACAACTTCCTGGGGTGGTTAGGAAAAACCAGGGGACATCATGAATGTAAGATGTCTAGCCACACAGTTGGGGTCTGTTAAGAGCTACTTGGTATTATGATTGAGTCATCCGACAAATCTTTGAGTCATTTGACAAATGTTTATTGAGCACCTATTTGCCCAGCCCTGTTCTAGGTGCTGGGAATAGAGTAGTGACTAAAGAAACCAAAGTCCCTCCATGAAGAGATTTGAAATCAACTGAAGGAGACCAAACAATAAGCAAAATAAATAAGTCAAATGCGTAGCTTGTCAGAAGATGATAAGTACTGAGGAGAAAAATGTAGCAGGAAAACTATTCCATTTAGAATGGACAAGCAATGAGGTTGCACTGGGTAGCACAGGGAACTTGATCCAGTCTCTTGGGATAGACCGTGATGGAAGATAGGATAAGAAAGATAAGTGTGTGTGTGTGTGTGTGTGTGTGTGTGTGTGTGTGTGTGTGTGTGTGTATGACTGGGTCTCTTGGCTGTACAGCAGAAATTGGCACAAGATCGTAAATCAACTATAATTTTAAAAAGAAATTTAAGAAACTTTGGGCTTGGCAGATGCAAACTATTCCATTTAGAATGGATAAGCAATGAGGTCCTGCTGCATAGCACAGGGAACTCTATCCAATCTCTTGGGATAGACCGTGATGGAAGATAAAATGAGAAAAAGAATGTGTATATATATACGTATGACTGGGTCACTATGCTGTACAGCAGAAACTGACACAACACTGTAAATCAACTTTAATAAAAATAAAATGTTTAAAAAGAAAAGAAGAATGTAGCAGGAAAACAGAATTAGGGAGAGCTGGGATTGAGTGTAGGGTTGCAGGGTTTTGTTTGTTTGTTTTGTTTTTTGTCTTTTTAGAACCACACCTGCAGCATATGGAGGTTCCCAGGCTAGGGGTCTAATCAGCGCTGTAGCCGCCGGCCTACACCAGAGCCACAGCAACACCAGATCCGAGCCGTGTCTGTGACCTACACCACAGCTCACGGCAATGCCAGATCCTTAAGCCACTGAGCAAGGCCAGGGATCGAACCCACAACCTCATGTTTCCTGGTTGGATTCGTTTCCGCTGCACCACAATGGGAACTCTGGGTTGTGGTTTTTGATGGTTGGTCACCCAAGATGGTGACAACTAAGCCAAGACCTGAAGGAAGTGCATGCGTGAGGCTACCTGGGGGAAGGGTGTTTCAGGCAGAGGGAACAGCAACACATGCCCTGAAACAGAAGCATGTGTGGGGTGTTCAGAATGACAGAGAGGCCAGTGCAGAGTGGTATAGATGACAGGAAGAGTAGTAGGAAAAGTGATGGGGACAAGATCACACAAGGCCACGTCCTGCCTGGCAGGCAGCAGATGCTACATGTGGAATAGGTTTTTGGGTTTTTTGGCCGCCCCACAGCATGTGGACCACCCAGGCCAGGGATCAGATCTGAAGCCACAAACCAAGTTGCAGGAACACTGGATCCGCTGTGCAGGACTGGGGTTTGAACCCATGTTCTAGTGCTCCCAAGCCACTGCCAATCCTGTTTCGCCTCAGCAGAAGCTCCTGGAATAGGTATTCTTATATAAAGCCGGCATCATCGTCAGACTCAAATATTTAAAGAATCACCCTTTTCGGGGCTGAATGGAAGCCCATGTCACCCCCAATGAAGTGGTCTTGCTTAAAAAAAAAAAACCAAACTAAATCTGCTTAAACCTCTAGATTTGACAACCAATGTACAGAGAACACAGAAGACAAAGCAGCATGTTCCATGAAACTACAGGGACGCGGTCAGTAAACTAGAGAATGTGCAGCATTCAACAGGGTAAACAACCAGTTCTTTCCAACAAAGAAATTCTAAGGGCCAAGAAGAGCTGGAGGTGGAAAACTGCCAACACCAAATGCTGACGAGGATTTGGAGAAGCAGGACTCTCCTGCAGTGCTGGTGGGAATCTAAAATGGTACAGCCACTTCCAAAGAGTTTGGTGGTTTCTTACAAAACTAAACGTAGTCCTCCCACATGATCCAGCGATCACAGCCCTTGGTATTTTACCCAAAGGAGCTGAAAACGTATCTCACATAAATATATGCACATGGATATTTATAGCAGCTCTATTCATAACTGTCAAAACTTGGAAGCAACCAAGGTGTCCTTCAGTAGGTGAGTGGATAAATAAACTGTGGTACAACCAGAAAATGGAATATTATTCACCACTAAAAAAGAGATGCACTATCAAGCCATGAAAGCCATGGAGGAAGCTTAAGTGCATATTATACAGACGAGAAGACAATCTTTGAAAGGGTATATACTGTCTCATTCCAACTATATGACATTCTGGAAAAAGCAAAACCATAAAAATATCAGTGGCTGCTGGGGGAGGGTGATGAATAGGGAGAATACAAAATTTTTAGGGCAGTGAAAATACTCTTTGTGATACTGTAATGAGGGATACAGGTCATAAATTTGTCCAAGATCATAGAATATACCACACCAAGTGTGAATCCTTAATGTAAACACTGGATTGTGGGTGATAATGATGTGTCAATGTACATTCATCAGTTGTAATGAATTGTAACGAATACACCGCTCTGGCGCGGGACGTCGATGATGGGGGGAGGCCAGGCATGTGTGGGGGCAGGAGACATGGGGGAAACCTCTGTCTCGTCCTCTTAATTTTCTGTGAACCCAAAACTGCTGTAAACAATAGTCTTTAAAAAACCAGTAATAAAAAAATGAAAAAAAAAATCCAATAGAAGAGCCTTACTGCATTGCTTTATACTTTTTTGTACCTATGATGTCTAGAAATTTTTGCTGGTACTACTGGAATTCTGATTATTCATCTCAGGAAGTCTTGTTGCTTTCATGGATTACATTTGTAAGGAATTCTCAAAATTCAATTTTTATTCCATTGTTTTTATATTCCCCTTAGACCCTACAACGGATCCACTGTTTAAAGGAAGACTCCTTTGGTCTCAACTTTGTAGAGTTTCCCCTTCTGCTACCCTCTAGAGCCCTGTGCATTCCTCATTAACCATCTTTGTGCACCTTTTCCATGTGTGTGTGATAAATTAATGAGAGAGAGAGAGGATATGAATGGAGAAGGGAATGTGGAGGCAACGAGTAAAGACAACTCTTTTAAGGAGATTTAGTGTGAAAGGAAAGAGAACAATGAAAGACGGGGCAGTTGTTAGAGAAGAAAGTGAGTCAAGAGACATGGGGTTCACTGAGGGGAATGATCCACTTGAGCAGGAGAAAGGCCTGACTTGGAGGAGGTGGAAGGAATTGGAGGGATGGCTGTAGCTCGGTCCTTGAGTGGGTGATACAGGGTGGAAACCTAATGAAGAGCTGCAAGGGTTGCCCTTCGATAGAAAACACACCTCTTCCAATGTAACAGATTTGGTTGCGGGAGCTTTGAGAAGTTCTTTTTATCTTCTGCTGGCTTCTATTTTCTCCATAAACTAGCAAACTCGATCACCCGAAGGTTTGGGGAGAGAGAGTAGATGTGCCATGATCTTCCACAGGAGTTGAGGAGTGGATGTTGAGGAAAATGGTTTGGTTGCCCCGGCAACTCCAAGGACCCACTTGCGGTGAGTGGTCATGAATTTAAAGTGAGACCAGATAGCGTGCTTTTGTGTTTGCCTTCAGCAGCAGTTCAGCGACAGGTGCAGAGCAGGGAGAGAGGGGGACGTAACCAGTTTGGGGTTTTGCCAAGTAAGTATGCAGCAGTGAGAGGGCAGTAAGCTGGAGGGCGGGCGAGGGCGTGATTACCGTGACGGAGCATGAAGCACAGGATCAGCAAGGAGGGAAGAAACGTAGTAGGCTCAATGGATGGGAAGCCTCATGGGGTCAAAAGATAGCTGAGAGCCAGCTGGACGGATAGGAGATGCTAGCCTCCCATCTAGCCTTGCAATGAGACATTGAAAGTTTGGGTGGAAAAATTGGTAATGACCAGGTTGAGGGGACAATCATGAAATTGAGTGGCTGAGGGGGAGCGGAGGGTGAAAGCAGACAAGGTCATTGGCGGAAAGAAGGTCAAGGAACTGAGAGGCTGGGCTGGAAGGCCCTTCCCCGTGGACACTGAAGTGGCTGTAGCGCTGTTAGGAGAAGAGGTTGTCGTGGCGGTGGCGGCCCCAGCAGGTGTCATCACCAGTGGGAGGAAGGAGACGAGGGCAGGCAGCTCTGTAGGGAGTTCCAGTGTCTCCTCCTTGACTCTCCAGAGCCTCTCATACCTGTGTCCTTCCCTTTCCATCACCGTGCATCCCATTCTCTCTTTTGCTTTCCTTAATGTACTTCTCATTGTCTGAAAATATCATTTAGAATCCAGACTCCATGAACTGGTCTCCTCCAATGCGTTGTTCTCAGGGCCCCTACAATGCGTTTAGTAGCAAGCAGTGAGGAAATAATGAAAAAAAAAAAATAAGGGAGTTCCCATTGTGGCTCAGTGGTAGTGACCCCGACTAGTATCCATGAGGACACAGGTTCGATCCCTGGCCTTGCTCAGTGGGTTAAGGATGCGGTGTTGCCCTGAACTGCGGTGTAGGTTGCAGGCATGGCTTGGATCCTGCGTGGCTGCGGCTGTGGTGTAGGCCAGTGGCTACAGCTCCGATTCAATCCCTAGCCTGGGAACCTCCGTATGCCGTGGGTGCGCCCCCCCCCAAAAAAAAAACAAAAAGAAAGAAAGAAAAGAAAAGAAAAGAAGAAAGAATTTTATCACCACAGCGCTGCCTTCCCAGCCTAGAGGAGGGCCCCTCGGGAGCCTTGGGGAAAGCTGGGGGAACACGGTGCATTTAGGGGAGGGTGAGCCTGTGTCCGTGGGTGACCAACGTTTCTGGGAAGGGGGTTTTCGCGGATCCAGTTGCGAGTCCTCAATTTACGTAGAGTGTGGCCACTTATTTTTCTCTTCGGGAGAGTGTTGGGGGCTACATGTTGAATGAGTATAGAATTCACCCGAAGGGCTCCGCTCTCCGCCCCACCCCTCCCGCACAGCCCAGTGGGGGTTCGATCTTAGTTCCCAGCCAGCGCGGAGTGACACAATTTGGGCCGCCCTCCAAGCCGCAAGATGCTGCCTTTCCCTGGGGCTCTATCTCCACCTTTTCACATCCCCCCCCCCCATTTCTCCCTCTCCACTGGCTGCGGTCATGCTCCGCAGCCCCTCGTCAAGGTCGCCAGTGACCTCCTGCACCCCAGTCCACTATCACGCCACTGTCACCAGCTCAGGGCAGCGACAGCTCCTGCCTCCCTGAATGAAGCATTTTCTTCTCCCAGCTGCTGGGCAGATACCTCGGCTTTCCCCCGTCTCTCTAGCTTCCCCCCACCCCCACCCCCACCCCCGCTTGGCCTCAGGGCTCCGTCTCTGGTCCTCTCCTCTCTCTGCCTTCATCCTGCTTCTGGCGACTTCCCTTGGCCTGGCCTCTCTGCCCATCGCCAGACTCTGGGTTCCAGGCTTCGGCGTTTCCATCTGCCGACCAGACATCGTCTCAAACTCAAAGGTCCAGAACTAAGCTGTTCATTCTGCCTCCGCCCCCCGCCCCCCAGATCTCAAGCTCTGTCTTGCCCATCTCTCTAAATGGCCCTGGCAGAGACCCCATCGCTGGAGCCAGAAACCTACGCGGCAGCATCAATTCCTCTCTCTCCTTCTCACCTCCATTTATAAATCCCTCATGGAGCGCTGTCAGTCTGACCTTCTACGCAGCTCAGGCCTCTGACCATCTCACCTCCATCCATCACTTTAGGCCAAGGCAGCCTCCTCTCCCGCCTGGATGGCAGGACTCAGGTCCCAACCAGTCTTCCTGCCGCGGTTCTTGCCCCCCCCCACCACTGTCGCCTGGCCACAGTCCCCTCAGAACATAAATTGGAGTATGTTTCTCTCCCACTCAATACTGTTGCATGGTTCTCCCATTGTCATCGAATACAAAGCCCAAATCCACCATGTGCCTCGCTCATCTCCCTGGTTTTCCCTGCAGGACTCCTCCCCTCCCTCAACTCGGTGAAGTTTCTTGGTCCCTCAGAGGAGCTTACACTGCACTGTGAGCTCGGGCCCTGCACATGCTGTCCCCTCGCCTCCCCACCTCATCTTCACTGTGTTGACCTGGCCAACCTCTCCTCGTCCTTTCCGTCACAGCTCAAATGCCACTTCCTCCAGGAAGCCCACTCTGACTCTCGCCTGCAGCCCTCGAGGTCCTTGCTCTGTGTTTCCAGAACATTCTACATCCTCTTCCTGCCACAGCACTGGAGTAACTGCGTTGTGGCTGCCAGGCTTTCGTCCCTCCATCTGGAGTGGAGGCTCTGCAGGGCAGGGAGCTCTTGTCACTTGCTCCTCTCTGTATGCCATGGGTCTAGGAGGTACTTGGCCATAGGAGGTACTTGGCACCAGCTCATCCTTATGCCAAATATTCCTCGCCCACATCTTTAAAAGTCTGGCTGCTCATCCTTCTGATCTCAGGTTAATGGTCATCCCAGGATGCGGTCCCTGAGCACCCCATCAGAGCTGGCCACGCAGACACTCTGTCACATCACTCTACTTCCATTCTCTGCACCACACTTGCCACTCATGGATATTTTCCGTGCCTGTGCATTTCTTTTCGGTCTGTTCCCGGCCTGGCTTCCCTAGCAGGAACGGAGGCTCCATGGGCCTTGTCCTGCCTCGCCCCACATTGTCACACGGCACCTAGGACAAAGCTTGGTGCACAGTAGTAGGATGAATGTTGGATGAATATATGTTGGATGAATTGAGTGAATAAACCAATGAATGAATGAAGCAAATGCAACCCTCAGAGGACAGCTGGGTGTCCTCCCGTGGAGGCTGTAAATGAAGTGAGGTGCTGCGGAAGCCTCCTTCACAAGCTGGGGCCCAACGTGGGTCGTCAGTGGTTCCCTAAGGACCGTGGTCAATGTGATCCCAGAAAGAGCTGCATCCTGCACACAGGAGAGAAGGACACTGGGAAGGCTCTTTTTAAAATATATATATATATATATCCAAATAAGGAGTTCCTATTGTGGCTCAGCGGAAACAAATCTGACTAGCATCCATGAGGACATGGGGTCGATCCCTGGCCTCCCTCAGTGGGTTCCAGCGTTGCCGTGAGCTGTGGTGTAGGTCACAGATGTGGCTCGGATCTGGTGTTGCTGTGGCTGTGGCATAGACCAGGGGCTACAGCTCTGATTCGACCCCTAGCCTGGGAGTGTCCATACGCCACGGGTGCAGCCCTAAAAAGACCAAAAAGAAAAAAAATGTCCAAATAGGGCAGACCTTTGGTATGGAAAGAAGAAAAATAGCCCCACATGGCCCTTCGTGGCCTGCGAGAGGGAGGAGCTGGCAGAGGGCAGCTTTTCAGAACCTCTGGTGGGTGTTGGAGACATTAATTGGTGACAAGGAAGAGCTGGAACACCGATGTCACACGACTACTCATAAAGCCCAGTTTCCCAGTGGCTAGCAACAAGACCCCGGGCAGCACGGAGCTGCCCGCGTGTCTCATGGCCCTTTGGAACGGTCTCAGCTTTTCCAGAGGGCAGTGAAGAGGAAGACTGGCCCCCGGTCCCCGCATTCCATGGCCACCCAGCCCCTAATTGTCACCAAGCCTCCCACCTCCCCACCCTCACGTCCTCCACCCCCAGACGGCCAACAGCAGGAGCAGAAAGCCATCTTTCCACCTCCAGAAGCTCTGGCCACAGGACCAGGTCCCATCTGCTAAATCTACTAAATCGGGCCCTTCACTCTATGAATACTAAGGGCTGGCCCACAGAACTTCTCCCTCGCTCAGCATCAAAAACCGAGGTTCAGAGCTTTCCAACAAACATTTCTGGCGCCACCGTCTTTCTTTTTTTAAAACTGCAAACTAAAGGGCTCTCTCGCAAAGAGCCCTCCTCCCTGCCTTGGTGGCGAGCCATATGCCAGTTTGGACATCTCCCAAAAACCAGACTTCTTGTGCCAGACTTTTTATGAACAAAGCACAAGTTCCCTCAAATGCTGCCTGATGGATGGCAGTCCTCTGGGAGTCAGCCCTGGGAGGATTCACGCCCGAAAGCCACTTGATTATTGAGTACCGTCAGAATAGAACCAAGCCCGAAATATAAAACCCAATGCCCCCGGGTCCCATTTGCTGGAGGCAATTCAGCGCATGATGTGCCCTCTGGTCTAAGGGACCCTCTGTGGCATTGCCCAAACAATAGAAGACGTCATTCCTACCCTCGAAAGGGTCCAATGAGGCCAGATCTTCATATGTGCCAAGGACACACATGTTTGTCATGGAACTTGTAGTACAGACACATACGGCGTGACCAGCATTGGCCTGATGAGTGGGCAGAGCTCTCAGCTTTCCTTTGGGCTGAGACACGGAAGACCTGACTCTGGAACATCAGGACCAGACAGCATCTCTGACTCAGGGCTGGTGATGACAGCTGGAGTTTAAATTTTGGTCCCTGGAGTTCCCGTTGTGGCTCAGTGGGTTAAGAACCCAACTAGTGTCCATGAGGATGTGGGTTCGGTCCCTGGCCTCGTTCAGTGGGTTAAGGATCCAGTTGCCACAATCTGTGGCATAGGTTGCAGATGTGGCAGATGCGGCGTGGATCCCGTGTTTCTGTGGCTGTGGCATAGGCTGACCGCCACAGCTCCGATTTGACCTCTAGCCTGGGAATCTCCACATGCCGAGGGTGCGGCTGTAAAAAGAAAAAAAAATTGCCATCTGGTGCCTGGAACAAGAACATCTCAGAAGACCCACAGAGCCTCCCACCCAAACTGGCCACCTAGTGGAGTGCTGGTTAACCAAGAGTCCCTGGAAACGGCCAGCCTGACCACCGCGGCCAGGGCAGGATGGGAAGCCGGAAGCACCAGAGGAGTTTATACTTGCAGCTCCAGCCTCATCCTGCTTCCTTCTTAGTAATCCGCTTGATCACACTCCATCACGCAAGCACATTTACTTTAATGGGAAGTAGAGCCACAAACGTGGATCCGAGGAACTCTGGCTGTGCCTGGGACTCTTAAGAGCACAGAACAACTGTGAGCTCAGGAGACACGTTGTGGGGATGGCAGTGGCCCTTGGCGGGTGGAGGGAGAGAAAAGAAAGAAAGGACAACGACAGAACAAGCATTTTGCTGAACTGGTTATCTTTTTGCTTCACAATATCCCTGTCCTGTCACAGAGTTAAGTTTAAAGGAAAATGAGACAGCAGAAATGTGGAGCAATAAGTAGGCATTTCACGGGTCTCAGAAACCACCAGACTAGACCCCCCAAGCCCAGCGGTCAGCACGGGGCGGGGCCACGGGGCTGCCACGCCCACCGCCTGGCCCTCTCCCGCCAATCCCAGGCCGGCCCGCAGCAGACCACATCCCCGCCCCAAGGGACGCTTTCCCATCCAAACTTGGCTGTGAGAAATGCAACTGAGCAAAGGGCTCCCTTAGCCCTTAGCCCAGGCTGTTCTTAGCCGAACGGGCCCAGTGCACCAGACGACAGCAGAATCCACTGCCACCAGCCCAGAGAAAAAGATGGGGACTTGCGGGACAGATGGGAAGGGTGTTTGAAGTAAAGAAGTGGTCCCTGAAGAGGGAGGGGAAAGCCACATGCTGAGGGGTCATTTTTCTGAGAAACTGAATGGCCCCAGTTTGGAAAAGACGCAGCAAAATCTCCAAGGGTGTCTGCCAAATAGAACTTTGACTCCCAGGTCCCTGGGTGAGGTGAGCTGGCCTGTGAGGAGATCACACCTGGAGCACCTTTTAGGAAACTGGCTTCAGACCCTGTAGCTCATTTCTTGGGATAACCCGAGTGCAGTATTGAGATATATATATATATTCTTTTTAGGGCCACACCCATGGCATATGGAAGTTCCCAGACCAGGGGTCGAATTGCAGCTGCACCTGCCGGCCTACACTACGGCCAGATGTGAGCCATGTCTGCAACCTACACTGCAGCTTGGGGCAATGCCGGGTCCTTAACCCACTGAGCAAGACCAGGGATCGAACTTGAAACCTCATGGCTCCTAGTCGGGTGTTACCTCAGAGCCACGACGGGAACTCTCTGGACTGAATTTTTTAAACAATCGGTCAACATTTGATCCATGGCCATGAGGCAGCTCTTCCAACCAGGCTGCACTACCTTGGGTCCCCGAAAAGAAGGTGAGGGGGATATTCTCAGTTGTCACTTGGCGGTGAGGGGCAGCCCCTGTGATGTCGCGCTGGCTGGCAGCGGCCTTGGAAGGAGTGTGCAAGCTCCCAGGGGAGCTTCTTGGAAGGGTGGCACTCCCGTTCGCCCTGTCAGGGCCCCAGCCTAGGTATTTTCAGCTTCGCGGGCCGCGTGGGCTCTGTCACACAGGCTCGACCCTACTGCGGAGGCTCCAACACGGCCATAGACAAGAGCAGAGAACGTGCAAACCAGGGAGTGTGGCTCAGTGCCAATAAAACTTTATTTGCAAAAGCAACCCGGACCAGATGGGCTCCCCACGCTGGCACCGGGCCTGTGGTCCCTCAGGTGTGACCCCCGCCCCCTGCGAAGCGAACGCTTATGTGCAGACTTCTTCTTGTTCAGCATCTCCAAACTTGCTGAAAGGTAAAGGGACAAGCAGAGGTCCCTAGACGCCCATAATCACATCTCTTCAGCCATTCTCAGTTTAATCCCATGATGTCATTTCTGCAACGCAGCGGGTCATTGACAGGGTCACGTTACTCAGAGAAAAACAGGATGTTCGACACCTAAAATATTCAGAACAAGCCCAGAGCTCAGCGCTGCAAAAATGCTCTTACATAATGGGAAGCAAGGGAGAAGGGGAAGGGAGCGGTGCGCAGCAGAGCCAGGCCCGCACGGAGGAGGGGCCCGGGCCGGGCTGCCCCGGAGAGGACATCGCGCCGCGCAGCTGTCACTCCCGTGGACAGATGACTTCATTTCAGCTCCCCCCACCACCAAAATCAAGGGGTAATAATCTCTCACTTGGGAGAAATACCATATGGTAGATGCTTTGAAAAACTGTAAGAAAAGCATACATGACCTGGGTGAAAAAGCTCCTTCCAAAAGCATGAAATGTGTCTAGAAAAGGATCAGGCAGTTTCTTTGAAATACCATAGCTTCCCAGAAAATCGAGTCTAAACCAGTGGATTAGGTAACAAGAGGGGCATTATCAAGGCAAATGGAAGGGGGGATCTGTTTCTGGTGTTTACATACCTTTAGGGCAGCCTAAATCCCCCACACTTATTTGCAAAGCCTTCCCGTGACCCGCTTCTGCTGAAATCTCCAACCTCAACGCCCACCATGCTCTGGCTTTTACTCCAGGCTCAAAACTACATAACACAACGACTTCTAACTCCCCAAAGGCCCAGGGCCATGTGGCTTCTGTGCTTCTGGGGCCTTTGCTCATGGGGTCCCTTGTTCTGGAGGGCCCTTCTTGCCCCATCACAATTCAGACTCCGTATAGGTATCAAATAAATAAGCCAGAGGTGTAGATCATACAGCACAGGGAATGGAGCCAATACTTTATAGTAACTTTAAATGGAGTGTAATCTATAAAAAGATTGAGTCACTGGTATACACCTGAAACTAATATTATATTGTAAATCGACTATACTTCAATTTAAAAAAATCAAAATTCAGCCTCCCTTGGCTGTTCCCTGACGCTCCCAAATGTGTCCAGCACCCCTTCTTCTGTGCTACCTAGGGCTCTTGCACATATTTCTTGCATGGTGTTCCCCACACGGTTGAGTAGTTTGTTTGATTACATGATGGATTTCCTCCACCAGACCATGAGCTCCTCGCTGTCGGATACCTCGCTGGCTCTCGAGAGCCTAGACAGTGCCGAGCTCACGGGAAGCGCTCCTCAGGCATTTGTGGGACGGGACGTCCAACAGCGGGGGTGCCATATTGCCCAGGTGTCCCCCTCTGACCCAGAGCTATATTTCCCAGGGCTTAAGTTGGGCCTCCGGGTTGTGGTCTTTAGAACACAAGCATCTTTGGCCCTGGGTTCCTCAGCATGAAGCTCCAGTCAACTGAGTCACTGGCATAGCTCTTTCATGAACGAAAACCCAACTCTCCGACAGCAAGCCTTCCAGCCCCATTCTTGGGACTCTCCCAGCCAGCTCCTTCTTATCCTTCAGGTCTTATCTTCACCGTCTCCTCTACTGAGAAGCTTTCCTTGGCTCCCCGGCCTCGGGGAGGTCTCCACATCACTGTCTTGGCACACCGCTCTTTGGCTTTGTTTCTCATCACAGTCTGTAATGACTTGTTGTCTCTCTTGCCCGGTTTGTCATCTGCCTCTCCCACTCGAGGGTTCGTTTCATGAGGACAGGGACCATCTCATCCACCGCTGGAGCCCTGGCCTGGAACACCACTTGGCATTTGCTTGGCCTTGAATACGTGTCTGTTGAATGCACAAAGGCCGTGAGGGCTGAGGAACGTTAAGGGACCTGGAATGCCTCACACAGGAACCGCTGCCTCCGAGCAAACCGTAACTGCTGCCTCCTCGACATCTCTTCAAACACTCTAAGCCCAGGAAACAGTTAGGATAACGAAGCCACGTTCCTCCCGCTCCGGCCCTTACAAAAATGCTTCCCTCCGTCCACAGACTAATGAGAAGGCGGATAACAGCCAAAAAAGAAGGCGGTTGTCATCTTTCATGTACAAAGAAGGCGTGTGCAGAAGTCGACAGCATTCACGTTTCCCTCAAGGGCAGCAGAAGTTAAATTCCCCACAGCTTGAGCAACCGGGAAGACCAGAAATCTTCACACATAACCTTAAAAGTGGATCTGACCATACTGCAGAGGGAGACAAGCCCAGCTTGGGAGATTATGCCCATATAAGGCGCTGCAGGCCGCTCCCAGTGGAGCCTGACATAATTTGGCACCTCTGAGCAAAGACCAACAGGACTGCTCTCAGGGCTTTGTTCCCTAATAACCCCGGATCTGCTGTCTACATTTTCATCTAAACATTTGAGGAAAAACCTGATACCACCCTAAACATTGCAGGCCTTATAGACATTTGGAAGAAGTGCTGAAAATAACTCCAAGGCGGCCGTTGTAGACACACACACACACACACGCTCAAGACACCCTGAGCTGCTAAGAGGCTGGGATGGGAAGATGGGGCTCTAGAAGCCACCTGAGTCCAGACATGGGCTGAGAGGTGCTTCCTCTCCTGCCAGCGACCTGTAAGTCCAGGCGGTTGGCAAACTCCTGCTGTAAAGAGCTAGGCAGCATTTTTGACTCCGTAGGCAGCAAGGCCTCTGTCACAACGCCTCGACTCTGCCATTAGAATAGAAACACCTATATGTAAATGAATGAATGTGCCTGTGTGTCAGTAAAATTTTATTGATGGACACTGGAATTTGAATCCCATAGAATTTGTGGGGGGCAAGGGGGCACAGAGCATAGTGGCTTTCAGTGGGATCTCTGCTCCCAGACCAGGGATTGAACCGGGGCTGCAGCCGTGAAAGTGATGAATCCTAACCACTAGACCACCAGGAAAGTGCTAGAGTCTCATACAATTTTCACATGTCATAAAATAGTCTTTTTTGATTTTTTCCAACCACTTAAACATGTAAAAGCCATTCTTAGCGCTCAGGCAATATAAAAACACACGGGAGGCGGGCCAGATTTGGACTGCGGGCTGCAGCGGACTGGCCCCTGCAGCGGGCAGGCACGCACAAGAAACACAGCCCTAGGCATCAGGCCGCACTTGGGTTTTTCAAGCCTACTTCTGCCACGTTCTGGCTAGGTGACCCGGGGCAAGTCAGGGGAATCTGAGCCTCAGTTTCCCCATCTGTGCAGCCTTCCCTGCCAGCTCTGGAATGAAGATTGAAGAGAGAAGCCTAGGGGTTCTTTGGTAGATCAATGGGTTTAGGATCCACACGGCCACTGCTGTAGTTTAGGGTCGCTGCTGTGACATGGTTTGACCCCGACCTAGAAACTTCCGCATGCCATGTGCGCAGCCAAATTTTCTTTTAAAAGGAAGAAGAGATAGGCTGGGAAGGACTTAGCATAGTTCTTGGCACACATAATAAGCTCTCAGTAAACATTAGCTACTGTTATCTGAAATTCCCTTTAATTAGAGTTGGGGTTCTCCCTTTGGGTGACCCGAGTGCCTAGCACAGTATCTGACACACAGTAGGTACTCAGGAATGGTTTGCCGAATGGATGGATGGATGGATGGATGGATGGATGGATGGATGGACGGATGAAGAGAACCCCACTGAAATGTAGCAATTGATGCCTTTGCTCATTAGCTGCCTCACTTTCAGACTTTTAGTTTTGGCCCAGTGTCCTGGTCAGGTCATCACTGGGGACAAACGGCTGGGGCTGGACTTTGTGCCATGTCAAGATGTACACGCGGTAGCTGTTCAATAATTATGTGCCAAATGAGTGAATGAATCAACAGCTATTGCCTAAGCCAAGCCAATGGCGTCTGAAGCCCAAGAGAGACCCTTTCCCCGCCCCCACCATCCCTAGGGCTCCTGACATTGGGAGGGGTCCGGAGGCAGAGGAAGACCCCTCTGGAAGCCTGCTCGGGGAGGCAGAAGGTCATGGAACGGCACTACCTGTCTGCCTTACCCTGCCTTCCTCAGTTGGCCCCACTGAGGGCCACCGGTCTGCACCCCGCCTCCCTAGGAGACGTGGCTGGCACACAAACTGGGGCTTTTTCTAAGCCAAACTGCTCCCTGCATACACATCCTCACCCAAAGGGCCCTTGCTCCAGCTGCTAAGGTAAAAGAGGGGTTAGCCAAGGAGTCAGGCCGGTGCTTCATGGGAGAAGCCATTTCTTTTTATATAAACAGCATATGGCGCTCGTCTGCCCCCACCCCCAGGCCGTGGGGATTCCTGGCACGCGGGCGATTTTTAAGTTGGAGGGAATCTCCTGGGTCCCGGGGGCGGGGCGGGGCGGGGGAGCTGCGGAAAAGACGGAAAGGGAAATGACCTCCAGCCGTCCGCAGCCGTCCCTAAACCACGAAGAGCCTCACAGGCGGACCAGTGGCTCCAGCACAGGCCTCGCTGGCCGCCGCGATGCGCTGCGCGGGAACCAATGCGCGCGCTGTGCTCGAGCGGCTGCCGGGAAAGCGCGGCCTTGGGCGCCACCGAGCAGGGGCCTACGGGCCCCGTGAGCACCGACCAGACCCTTAAAGGCTTCCAGCTTTCCTCCAGAGGAAGGCTTGACTTGGCTCCGACTACAAATACTGTCAACCACATCAGAGCTGTTGCACAAAAGCGCTCAGAAAATGGAAAATGTTCAGGGCATTTGTGGGAACCAAGAAGGAGCCAGACGCAAGCACGGCATCATTTTTCCCACCACCCAAGGAGCCACCTTCCCGTCCTGAAGGGACAGAAAGGGAAGGGGGGGGCGTGCGCGGCCAGCAGGCCCCGGGGAGCTCCGGGACGCCTGCGGGAGGCTGCATCTCAGAGCCCACTTTGGGCCTTTGAGCCCCGGGCACCCCCCCGTCTCTTCTGATTAATAAGAGTGATCAGCCGGGCACGAGCCGCCAGGGACAGAGGGGAGTGTTCACCGGCGCCCAGGCACTGCAACTAGGCAGCCCGGTGGCTTTCACCAGTCCGCGAACCTCTCCGAGCCTCATTTCTTGCGTATCTGTCAAAGAGACGTGATCATAGCGCCTACCTCAGAGGAAGGGTGTGAAGAGTCGGCCAGGCCGTCGGGCTGAGGAGGGTAACGGCGCCAGGGGCCCAGATGAGGAGCTCAGTAAGTGGCAGCTGGGGTCATTGCTGCTCCACGTGCAAAGCATCGAGTGATTAGGCGCGGAGGGAAAACCGAGAACAGCCTCCCGCACGCTCCTCCCCCGGCGCGGCCTTTGCACGCAGACCCTTTCAATTTCCTCCCAAGCCCCAGAAGGGGGAGGCGGGGCAGGGCTGACCCGGCGGTGGAAAAGCATGCGGATCCCGGATCCCGCGCGGCCTGCGTGCGGGTCAACAGCAACTCTGAGCGGCTGCCTCTCTCCCCTCCCCGTCCCCGCCCCCGCCCCCCGACAGGTCCGTTTTCTGCAGTTGGCATCTCCTCGACAAGGCCCCTTGGCCTGGCACCGCGGGCAGCGCAGGAGGCCGGCCACAGCAACTGCGAAGCCGTTTGTTGGCCAGCTCACCAGGCTGCGCAGAGGCAGAAATACCAGAGCATTTGAAGGCAAAAGCCCCCCCCCCCCACCGCCTTCTTTTAAGGCCGCACTCGCGGCACATGGAGGTTCCCAGGCTAGGGGTCCAATCGGAGCTACAGCTGCCGGCCTACACCACAGCCACAGCAACGCCAGATCCGAACTGTGTCTGCAACCCACACCACAGCTCAGGGCAACGCCGGATCCTTAACACACTGAGCGAGGCCAGGGATTGAACCCACGTCCTCATGGATACTAGTCAGGTTCATTACCACTGAGCCACAGCAGGAACTCCCAAAAGCCGCCCCTTCTGTGATGGCCATCAAAAAGAATGTTTCCGGAGTTCCCGTCCTGGCTCAGCAGAAATGAATCCGACGAGGAACCATGAGGTTGCAGGTTCGATCCCTGGCCTCGCTCAATGGGTTAAGGATCCGGTGTTGCCGTGAGCTGTGGTGTAGGTCACAGATGCAGCTCACATCTGGTGTGGCTATGGCTGTGGTGTAGGCCAGCAGCTGTAGCTCCGATTAGACCCCTAGCCTGGGAACCTCCATATGCTGCGGGTGCAGCCCTAAAAAAACACAAAAGACAAAAGACAAAAAAGAAAAAAAAAGGAATGTTCCCAAAGGTATTTTTATCTCCTGCTTCTGAGTATAAAGCAGAAGAGAATAAAGGAGTGGCAGCGTCCAGTCCTGGGAAGAGGACGTTACATCTTGGTTTGCGCATTCGTCCATTCGCAGCATTCTTAGGAAGAAGCTGCTCTTCGCTGAGTAATACGCCCCTGGCGTGGGAGACGATGAGGCGAATAATACAAGGGTGCCTGGGCCCGGGGGGCGCACCACGACCTGGGGGAGGACAAAGTCAGTGAGCAATTCTAGCGTGCTGTGCCAACTTCTCTGCGGGAGAGGAGCCCGCCGTGCTGTTGGGCCCCAGAAGAACGTGCACTGAACCCATCCTGGGAGTGTGTTTTGTTTTAGTCGGAGAAAAAGCCAGCAACAACAACAAAAATTAGGCTTTGTTGGAAACAAATGGAGCTCAGCAGCCCAGGAAACCAAATGCACAGAGCCCAGAGCCAGCAAAGGCTGCTCTGGGTCTTACTCCTCTGGGTCAAGGTGATTCTGCTGCTGTTTCTTGTCCATGCCCGAGCCCACTGACTGGGCTCTTGCCTCCAACCCTCAAGAAAGAGTTAATCCCTAAGAAAATGCTCACAATAAATACAGATTTTTTTCTATGGCCGCACCTGCGGTAGATGGAGTTCCCAGGCTAGGGGTCGAATCAGCGCTGTAGCTGCCAGCCTATACCGCAGCCACAGCAATGCCAGATCCGAGCTGCATCTGCCACCGACGCTGCAGACTGTGGCAACGCCAGATCTTTAACCCAATGAGCGAGGCCAGGGACCAGACCCACATCCTCGTGGAGACATCAGGTCCTTAACCCACTGAGCAACAATGGGAACTCCACAATTTTTTTTTTTAATTGAAGTATACTTGATTTACAATGTTGTGTTAGTTTCTGGTGCACAGCAAAGTGATTCAGTTATACATAGACATATACCCATTCTTTCTCAGATTCTTTTCCTATATAGTTTATTACAGACTATTGAGTAGAGTTCCCTATACTATTAGGTAGGTCCTTGTTGGTTATCTATTTTATATATAGTGCTGTGTACCTGTTAATCCCAAACTCCTCATTTATCCCTCCCCCTTCCTCTTTGGTAACCAGAAGTTTGTTTTCCGTGTCTGTGAGTCTATTTCTGTTGTATAAATAAGTTCATTTGTATCCTTTTTTAAGATTCCACATATAAGGGATATCATATGATGTTTGTCTTTCACTGTCTAGCTTCACTTAGTATGAGAATCTCTAGGTCCACCCATGTTGCTGCAAATGGCATTATTTCATTCTTTTTAATGGCTGAGTAGCATTCCATTGTGCCTATATACCGCACCTTCTTCATCCATCCATTTGTTGATGGACACTGAGTTTGCTTCCATGTCTTGGCTATTGTGAATAGTGCTGCAATGAATATAGGGGTGCATTATCTTTTCAAATTAGGGTTTTCATCTGCTCCAGGTATATGCCCAGGAGTGAGCTTACTGGATCAGCTTACAATGTTAAATTGCAAAATCCAAAATAAAAATCGCACATCCTGTAGAAAGTAGGGTTCCAATTTTGTACTTGTTTGTTTCTGTGTGTGGGAGTCCACAAGCACATAACAGAAAAAAGATTGGAAGGAAACACATCAAAACATTAAGGAAAAATACTTTGGGAAGTATTTTTCTCTCTTGTTTCTTATTTTCATTTCTCCACAATGAACATGCACCAATCTTTATAATCTGAAAAACAATGTTAATTTTAAAAGTGAAGAGGCTGCAAAAGGCTGCATTACTGCATGATTCTGTTTATGTGACATTCTGGAAAAGGCAAAACTATGGGAACAGAAAATAGGCCTGTGGTTGCCAGGAGCCTGGGGTGGGGAAGCGCCTGCCGACAAAGGGACGCAGGGGGATTTTTTGGAGAGATAAAGATATTCAGTCACTTGATTGTGGTGACTGTATGTCTTTCAAAACTTAAAGAACTGCGCACTGAAAAGGATAAATTTGGAGTTCCCATTGTGGCTAACCAGGTTAAGAACCCGACTAGTATCCATGAGGACGTGGGTTCAATCCCTGGCCTCGCCCAGTGGGTTAAGGATCCAGTGTTGCTGTGAGGTGTGGTGTAGGTCACTGATGCGGCTCAGATCTGGCATGGCTGTGGCTGTGGCATAGGCTGACAGCTGCAGCTCCAATTGGACCCCTAGCCTGGGAACCTCCATATGCTTCAGGTGCGGCCCTGAAAGGATACATTTTATTGTATATAAAGCATTCCTCAATAAATCAGATTTTTAAAGTTAGAGTCTGGATCATTTCTTCAGTTCTATTATTTCTGGAGACTCCAATGGACGTAGGAAGCTAATGCGACATTCGGAAGATATGATCTCAGAAGGAAGATTAAAGAAAGAGATAGAGGAAAATTTCATATTCCTCAGTCTCTTCAAGTTCAGCCTTACATGACTGGGGCTTGAGTTTGGTGTTTTGCTCTTTGCTCCTTTTTAAAAAGTCACTTGAGGCCAGGGTTTATGTGAAAGAATTTTTCTTGGTCTTTAATGAGGTGACTTGAGTATGAATTCAAGTATATGGTTTACAAATGGGAGTGATATCTTTATGAAACACATCTGTGACAATACCTAATAAAACTTTTTATTATTATTAGAAACATTGCTTGTATGGTTAGAACAGACTGCCAAAATCATCCCCCTTGGACCAGACACATCACAAATTGATCACTAATCCCGTTGCTCTTGCCAGTGTCATATCGAAATTCAATCTGGGAGCTCCCTGGTGGCTCAGCGGGTTAAGGATCCAGCATTGTCGCTGCTGTGGCTGAGGTTCCATCCCTGGCCTGGGAACTTCAGCATGTTGTGGGAATGCCCCCGCCCCCCAAAAATGCACACACGTGCGCATGCACACACACACACACACAGAGATTTAAATTCAATCTGATAGAGAATGGAAAAAAGGGCAAGCCAGTGACATCATTTTCTTTATGAAGATTGGGGTCTTCATTTACCGCCAGGGGCACATCATAAAGGCTATCTTAGAGTAGGTGACTCCATGAGCCAGAAGCTGGCAAGAACTTAAGATCAGCTGTAGGAAAGAAATATGCCGAGACACAGATCCTGAATGACCACGGTAGACACTGGTTTTCAAATCCACTCATGTCGTTTAAAATTTTGAGACTGCTTTGTCTCTTACTGAATATCTAATCAGATCATGGTCCATAAATCCTGACATTCGGTGTTTTCTAATGGAGGTAGATCCGAAGCTCCTCTTTTGTTTCTTCCGTAGGTAAACAACAGCAAGAAAAGGTTCCACCACAGATCAGGGTTAGGGAAAGGAGGTGAGCGACTGGCTCAGTACACAGGGAAGAGCTGATCCAGGGACCTTTTAATTGACCTGTAAATCCCGTTTCTCTTTAGAAGTGGCTCCCAATAAATGACATAGAAACTGCATGCACAGATGCTCCTGGTTCAAATAAACTCAGTTGAGAAATCACAGAGAAATATCGAAAAGTAGAAAATAGCTAAGTGATTGATCCTGGTTAAGGGCATAATGAAAAGATGTCATGTTTTCTACAGGGAAAAAAAAAATCTGGTTGGTCTATTTTATTTACAAACTAGGGAATTGGAGCTTTAGACCCATAAAGCCAATGGCCCACTGGATGTCTCCACTTGAATATCCCATCATGCTCAGTGTGTCTGAACCCAAACTCCTCCCCTTTCCCTCCCCCGCCCCATCTGCTCTTTCTGGGGTCCACATCTTGGTGAATGGAACCACCGCTCACCAGCCCCTCAGTCCAGAAAACCTGGCCGTCATCCTTAGCATTCCACCTTTCCTCGCCTTCCCCAAGCAAGAAGTCAAAAGGTCTCCCCTAAACCTGCTTTCGTCATTCCCTTACTGTTACCATTGGTCTCCACATTCCTGGACCCGATGGATGCCCTTGTCTTCGTATGACTTGATCTCTTTACTGATTCTGATGTTACTGACCATCCCTTCTTGGTGAAAATTCGTTTTCTTCTTTCATATCTGTTACATCACCCTCTTCTTTTCTTTTTGAAAAAAATGTGTTGGGGTAGAGTCGATTTACATTGTTGTGTTAGCGTGACATTTACAGCAAAGTGGATCTCGGTTATACAGATAGCCTTTCTTTCCCTGGCCCCCCAGGTTATTATTAGAGAACACTGGGCGGTAGGTCCTTGTTAGTGTCTTCCTAGTTTCCACCAATCTCTCCAGTCCCTTTCAACATCACTGATTTTGCTTGTTTGCTGTCGTTGTTCCGTATTTTTTCTAGGACTCTTTCCGTTATAGACATTCTCTTGGTGATCCATCCACCCCCAGCATCTAGATCTCTCTCTGGTGCTTCGGGCTTATACACCTACCTTCTCCTTTAAGCCTCAATTCAATACCGCCTTCCTCAGGAACCACAGACTCATAATTCATCTAATGACACGTCCGTCTCTACTCCTAGACTGTGCGCTCCTTGAGGGCAGCAACTATGCCTTATTCACCTTTGAATTCCCAGTCCCCTGGGTGGGTGGGTGCTCAAATTTTTATGAATGAACAAATGAATGGTTACTGGACTCAAATATTGGTCTTGCATGAAAGGCAGAGGTCTGAATCCCCCGGGCGACATCCCTGCCAACGGCTCAAGAAGAGTAGGGCTCAGCTGGGTAGAGCATAGTGTGATGTGTGCAGAGTCGCTGGCTCCATTATTGCCCAGACCAGCCAGATCGGTCCTGGATGGTCACTTTGAGCCAACTGTGAGCTCTGAGCAGCCACCTTGAAAGCGTAACGGTCATCGGGAGGAGAGCTGAGAACAGAGAATCACTAACCCAAGTGTTGTTAGGCTCTCACCCCAGAAAGTCATATTCTCTCATCCCTGGCTCCATCTGAGCCTCTTTTGGGGTGGGATTTGGTGGTGGCTCATGAAAGCCTTGCGGGGAGGGAGAGGAGCGTTTTCTCCTTCCTTAGGGCCCTCAGGGGTGACACATCCCACCCCGCCCGCTGCTGGGAACGACGCAGGGAAGCCAGCGAAGTGCTCTGTGTAGGTGGAAGGCACACATGGCGAGGCTCTGAATTTCCTATACAAGCTTAGGTCGGTGCATCAGTCCTACGATTCCTGGGTGGAGGAATAAAATCCTGCCGAGGAAGGAATATAATCATGCGTTAACAATACAAGCAATTTGGAGTTCCCGTCGTGGTGCAGAGGAAATGAATCCGACTAGGAACTATGAGGTTGCAGGTTCAATCCCTGGCCTCGTTCAGTGGGTTAAGGATCCAGTGTTGCCGTGAGCTGTGGTGTAGGTCGCAGACGCAACTCGGACCCCTAGTTGCTGTGGCTGTGGTGTAGGCCAGCAGCTACAGCTCTGATTTGACCCCTGGCCTGGGAACCTCCATATGCTTCGGGCATGGCGCTAAAAAGACACACACACACACACACACACACACAAAACCCAAAAAACAAAAAAACCCAATGCACACAATTTAAGGAAATACCTATCAGGACCAATATTACATTTTTTTGTGTGTCTCTTTAGGGCTGCCCCCACAGCATATGGAGGTTCCCAGGCTAGGGGTCGAATCAGAGCTACAGCCACCAGCCTACACCACAGCCACAGCAATGCAGGATCCTTAACCCACTGAGGGAGACCAGGGATCGAACCCATGTCCTCATGCATACTGGTCGGGTTCGTTACCACTGAGCCACAACAGGAACTCGTCCATCTGTTTTTAATGATCGCTCCCGTGGATCATCTTTCTCTCAAGGTAGCTCTGAGATGACTTTTCCCACCGACTCCGGAGGCAACGAAGACTTCATTTTGGAAACATTGGCTGGGTGAGCTGGTGACTCACACCTCAGATGAATTAATAAAGTTAGGAAAACAAAAACCAGACGTTTCCTTCATCTCGATGCAGACCTCTCTGCTTTCTTTTGTCAGTTATACCGTCCACTGCTGATTTCCTTCTCTTGAAGTAAGACAAATCCTCAATTTTTAAAAAGTTTGCAGCTCTGCATATTTGCTGAGCTCCATCCCAACCGTGGCTACGGGGCTCAAACTTCCACCGGGCCTGCAGCTCCGGCCCCAACTGGCGGAGCAAGCTCGCGCCACGGTCTCTGCGGACAGCAGACCGCAGGCCTCCGGATGCTGGGCTGGACGAGCTAGAGAACTCTTGCAACAGCCTTTGGGGAAAAGCTCGTAAACCTCTCCAGAGCCAGCAAGGGTCTGGCCAAGTAGCCAAGTGGCTTCCTTTCCAGGTCCGGGACTCATCCTTGGCCCTTGACCCTGCCGGAAAATGCGTGCATTTTAGAGCACCCACAGCATGCATTTCTGCTCCTCTGGCCAGACCGGTGCAGGAGGACACCACGATCCAGCCATCGTTCCCCGGGAACTTCGGAGGTTTTCTGTTTTTTTGTGAGGAGGGGAACTCGTTTTTTTTTTCCTGCATCTATTGTGCTTTGGTTAAAGCAATTATTTTCCCCAGACACCACCCAGAGCAGAAAGCTCCAGATGTTCCTCGGTCACGACGGGAGAGTGTTTCCCGAGCTGGCATCCGCTCCCAGCTTTCCCGCCTGGGACCCTCAGTTCCTTTCCCTTACCCTCTTTTCCTGATGGGGCTCCACCTTCCAGAGGCAAATGTCGGTTCATACCTTTCCTGCCTACGTCTCTGAACTGTCATAAAAGGGAGTTTCTAAAACGGTAGCTCTGCCGTCCCACCCATCCTGGACATCATAACCCTGCACAGACACTTACTCGGTACATGTAGTCTCCGGGGCCTGTTGAGTCTACTGACCACACATCTGCGTTTGCTCCCTCCTCTCCATTCCCACTGACCTTTCTAGGGTCCAGGCCATGCCTTCTTTCACCCGGCCAGGTCTGGACCCACCACCATCCCTGCGTCCGCTCCTGCTCCGTCCGGGTCAGTCATTCTTCCTACTGCAGCCACGACAAGAGTGATCTTTCTCAGACCCAAATGTGGTCATGTCTTCCATACTCTGCCACCGCCTGGTAATCTAGGGGGCATGGTGGCCTGGGAAGATTCCTTACACCAGCGAGTAAATGTGGAGGTGTTGGCTAAAGCTAGGTGAAAGTCACAGAAATGGCAGGGCCTTCCTCGGCCTCTGAGCCCTGTCCCGGCTGCGCATTCATCATCCGGACTTTCCTCCATGTTGTCTGTATCCTTGCTAGTCTCTCCCACTGGATCGTGGACCCTGGATCTTGTTCAGCTCTTAAAAAACAAAAAACAAAAAAACCAAATTTTTATCTGTCTGTCTATGTCTCTATTATCTATCTTTATTTGATCCCAGCCACTTGAGGCAACGCCAGATCCTTAACCCACTTAGTGAGGCCAGGCCTCACGAACACTGTATCGGGTTCTTTTTTTTTTTTTTTTTTTTTGATAGGCAAGAAATAGATTAATTACCATAGGACACTTGTGAGAGATGCAAGTAGGCAGGCATGGAATCTCTGCCCCAAGGATCCGGTGGGCTACAGTTTCATAATCCAAGGGGAGTGGGGCTTGGAAAAGCCCACCTCTTCCTATGTCGGGTTCTTAACCCAGTGAACCACAGTGAGAACTCCTTGTTCAGTTCTGTATCCACAGCATCCTGCACAGTGCCTGACACAGAGCAGACATTCAAAACTAAATAATAAGAGACAATACCCTCTCCCACAAAGGCAATGTGTTAGTTACCTACTGCTGCCATACCAAATGACCACAGGGAGTTCCTGTCGTGATGCAGCAGAAATGAATCCGACTAGGAACCGTGAGCTTGCAAGTTTGATCCCTGGCTTCACTCAGTGGGTTAAGGATCCGGCATTGCCATGAGCCGTGGTGGAGATTGCAGTTGAGGCTCAGATCTGGCGTTGCTGTGGGAACTTCCATATGCTGCGGGTGTGGCCCTGAACATTTTTTTTAAAGTGACCGCAAACACAGGGCCTTAAAACAACACACCCTTGCCATGGTTCTGCAGGTCAGGAGTCTGGTGGAACGTCACTGGGTTAAAACCCGGTGTCAGCACGGCTGCCTTCCTTCTCGTGGCTCCATGGGAGACTCTCTCCCCTTGCCTTTTCCAGCTTGAGACCGCCTTCCTCTGTCTTCAAAACCAGCAACCTAGCGTCTGTCCGTCCCTGCTTCCGTTGTCACGTCTCTTTTTCTGACCACAGTCAGGAGATGTTCTCTGATTTTGCAGGCCCATCTGGATGATCCAGGATAATGTCCCCATTTCAAAGTCGGCTGATTAGCAACCTTAATTCCACCTGTAACCATAATTCTCTCTGCCGTGTCATTTAACCTATTCTCAGGTTCCAGGCATGAGGGTGTGGACACCCTGAGGGGTCGTTATTCTGCCCACCATCAGCAGCGACGGCGAGGGCCCCTTTCTAATAATGCTTGTCACATGATTGCAAGGCTTTTACCTAATTGGCTGCAGCTGCCTTTAGATCAAAACCATGATTTAGTCACCTCTGCCTCCCTCGGGCCTGGCCCAGGGCTCAGCCCACATGAGGTGCCCAGTGTTTGCTGACTGGAAGCCAGGAAGTAAAATACTGGTTGGTGGAATGTTTGAATAGCAACTTCTTGTTTCCCCTTAGAAAATGGAACTGTGATGGTTGGTCTCAAGAAAGTGTTAAAAACCCAATTTTGTAGCACAGTCAGGGGGTCCGTTGGCCATTATCTGGCTTTCTCGCACTAAAGTAGCTCTCACATTGGAAAAAACAGGCAAATCTTCCATTATCTGACAGAAGTCTTCCAGGCTCCTTGGATGACAAAAACAGCGCACATGCTTTTTGCTTCGTCCACATGGGAACACAGCTGTATAGGAAATTCAAATTAACAAAAGAAAAAAAAAATCAAGCCATAAAGCCTTGTGACTCCCAGAGCAACCGAGAATTGAATACTTCCCAAGCAATTTTGGTGGGATCAGTCTTTAAACACACAGCGAACCGCTTCAGTTCCAACAAATCTGGAGAAATTAAACCTTGTGTCCAAGAAGTGCTCTCAGAGCTTCCAATGTGTTTTTCCATCACTGCAAAAGAAATAACTCGCACAGCGAAGCTGCGGGTCTCTCCAAACCCCGTGACCATCAGCACCCAGGGGAAAATACGCGGGACACCAAGGGTGGGACTCCCAGGCCGCGAGTGCAAGTGCAGCCGGGGCGCCCTGGTAAAGGAGAGGGGCTCTTTCACTCGGCGGACAGAATTGTCCAGACACGGTCAGGTCTCATGGAGCTCACGCGCTGCAGGCATGGCAGCCCCAGCTGAGCCCGTTCTCAGAGCTCGGCCTTCACCGTGGCAACCGCTTGGGAAACCTCCAACTTGCTGAACTGGAGATTCTGAAGGCAAAGAGCCCACAGCAGAAGCGGGGTCTGCAAAGGGTTTGCCGTGTTTTATTCATATAGCACCTCATCAGGAAGAGCTTACGGAACACGCAGGCTCCGTTTCAAGAGCCTTCTGTATTCCGGTCAAAATGTTTCAATGTCTATCACTTCAGCTGATGGCCCAAACAGGCCTGGCGGCTGCTTGGGGCCAAGATCATAATCCAGTACCTACCGCAGCGCTGGCACATGACAGTAGCTCAATAAATGCTTACTGGATCCGTGACCTGCCATCATTTTTGAGAGGAAGAAACAGGCTCGGAGAGGTTCAAGCGGCTTCCTGATCCCGCCCAGAGGCAGGCGGGCTGGGACTCTGGCCTTGGCGTCGTCCTGCCTTCCCTGTGCTGTCCTCCCAAATCCAACTGCCTTCCCTCCGCGTCAGCGAATGTTCGTGGCGCATCTACCCTAAACCAGCCTTCCCACCCCGCTGCCCGGCTGTGCTCTGCCTGGCTGCTTCCTGCAGGTCCTAGTTCCAGTGTGACCTCCTGAGCGGGGCCTTGTCACCGCCGGCCCCTCTCCTTGCCACTTAGCCCGATCTCTGGAGTTACCGGTTTATTTACTTTTTAAATTACTTAATGAATTTTATTACATTACTTACTGGTTTATGACGGACCCCTCCCCCCACCCGCGAGTGGAAGCTCTGTGATGCCGGGGGGCCGGCTCAGACTTTGTGCAGACACCGTGGATGAGGGACACGAGGCCACGGGAACGCAAGGCGCACTCATGAAACCGGCTGGGACAATGGACTTGGGACTTGGGGCGAGAGCGGAAGATGCGAAGGGGCGGGGCTGCTGGCCTGCGGGCGGCTGGATGTGGCTGGATGGGGGACAGGCGCCAGCTCCTCCTCTCCGAGGTCTGAAAGCTGCACCCAGAAGGGGGCTGGGACCCCGCCTCGGAGGGGCGGTGGGGGAGGCCGAGGGGGAGGAAGCTGCAGGGGCAGGTTTGGGTTTAAGTGCTCCTTGCGAGGACCGTCCTGCACACCAGCGCGGCCGTGCTAAGAGGGTCGCCCGCATCTATTTTATTCCTCGTGGGAAGGAACTAGCGTGGCACCGGTTGGCCTGGCACTCAGTGACTATTTGATTGCACGAACGCTGTGCGGAGGGACAGCTACAGGAGAGCTGTCACTGTTCACAGGGCTCGGATGGTCCCTTCCGCACCTGCCCATCACCTGTGTGACCTCCGCTTCCTCTTGGGGGTGAACCTGAACTACCACGCGGTCAGGAAAAGCTTTCCTGTCCTATCCCCAAATGACAGTCCGCTCCCAGACGCTCCCACACAGTGCCACCACAGCCCTTGTGATGACGGCACTTGATGTCGCCTGCTGACTAGTCTCCTACCAGCAGGCGGCCGGTCTTTCTGCATGAGTGGGTCCCAGCAAGGCCTCGAGGTGGCCCTTGGCACCCGCTGCAGAATACGCTCTGTGAGAGCAGGACCGCTGTTGAGTTGTTGGCTGCTACAGCCACCGTGCAGGCCACCCATTAAGTGCTCAAATATTTCCTGAGTGATCTAATAACCTCATAGCTGAGAAATCAGAAAGGCTCGGCAACATCTCATAAGTGGTTGACGTTTCACGATAAGCAGGCAGTAGAGTCTGGATTCGAACCCAGGTTTGTGAAACTCCAAAGCCTGGTTTTTTTTTCCTACTACACCAAACTCGGCGGGCACAGAGCCGCTGTTCAAGACCGCATGCGCTGCCCTAAAAGGTGGGCTCCCTGGTGAAATGGCAGAAGGCAGAGTGTGAAGGCTTCGTCTGCTGGCTCAAAGAGATACAGGCAGGCACTGCACTAAGAATTCGACTCGAGAAACTTTCCAACCAGGGGAACTCGTGCAGGACAGCCAACAGTGCTGCAAATGGAGTGACAGGACTGCAGCTCCATGCCCTACCCTACCCTACCCTGGTGACAAGCAGATGGTGGCCAGCAGGACAGATGCCTGCCACCCCCTTCAGCATCCTTCTGGTTATACTAAAGTGGACCAGCATGTCGCCTGCCACTGGAGCCAGTGGAGCAGCAGTTAAGAAATCTAGACTTTGGGACCAAGACTGGATTGGAGTCCTGGGTCTGTCACTTCCTGGAAATGTGACAACTTCGCTCCACCTCAGTCTCCTGATCTGTGAAAGGAGAATAAGAGAATAAACCCTCACAGCATGATAAAGATTAAAGTAGAATGTGGATGAAAAAATACCTCCTACTACACATCGCCTGGATCTAAGGGGGCTCAAAATATGGGAACTACTATTTTTATCATTCCCGATTTATTTCAAGCCTCCTGCCTCAATGCTGCATCACCTGTGCGGAGGACTTCCCATCAAGGAGTTTCTGATTAAGTCGAGACACGTACATTTTCATTTCCTTACACGCGTGCGCTGAGTCAGGTAAACACATGTACTCGCTTGTGAATCAGGAAACATGAGTCTGTTCAAGAAATGAGCCTGTGTGGCGGAGGCCACCACCTGGGTCTCCCACTGGACCATAAGCAAGGAAGCTGGCGTGGCTGGCAATGAAAGACAATAATGGCGTGGTCGGTGCCATTACCAGACTAAGCAAAGTCACTGTCGGCAGAGTCTAACCTACGAAGCTTCTTACGTACAAAAAGAAAGACCTGTCTTTAATTTGGCAAAAAGGACTATTCGGGTGATCATGAGACCCAACTTGGAACTGCCTTTCTACCTAACTGGATAGAGAACTTACTCTCCCCACATAATGGAACTAACATTTTCATGACATTATCCACCACTGAGCTAACAGGCTACAAATCAGTGTAACAGAATTTGACTGCTTTGAGTCATATTTCTTTTTTTTTCTTTTTTTCCTTTTGTCTTTTTAGGGCCGCACCTGCGGCATATGGCGGTTCCCAGGCTAGGGGTCGAATCGGAGCTGTAGCCACCGGCCTACACCACAGCCACAGCAACGCGGGATCCAAGCCGTGTCTGCGACCTACACCACAGCTCATGGCAACACTGGATCCTTAACCCACTGAGCAAGGCCAGGGATCGAACCCGCAATCTCATGGTTCCTAGTCGGATTCGTTTCCACTGTGCCATGATGGGAACTCCAGAGTCATATTTCTTAAATGGTCCGATTGTGACTAGAAGCAAATGCATCCAGCCTTACACATAAGCACCAAAAATGTGCCGCCCCATAGGTTATGTCCTGCTAGGTTTCGGTCTGTTGTTTTCCGAAACATCACTCTTTCCCCTTGCCCGGGGGGTATACAGGTACCCAAACGAATGAAGTCGGCCCTCTTGACTTCTCACTAGAATAAACTGTTACTCAAGCACGGTGAGCAGTTCTTTGCAAGGCTATAATTTTTTTAATGACAGATTTTCCTAAAAGAAACCACTATAACATCTGTCCAAATACTCCAAGGGAAAACAAAAAAATACATAAAGATTAAAAGTCTATTACTTTAACAGCACACTGCCAAACACGGACAACTAGGATCAAACGCCAAGGAACCTTAGAAAATAACTTGAAAAGATGCAACGTTCAAGTCATTCAAACATGTAGGGTCCACAAAGAACAGAAAAACAAGTCCAAGAACAGTTGTACTTGTGCATGATGGGAACTCAGACCGTCCCTCATCCAAGTTCATCCAGGTGTCTCAAACCAACAGATGTGTGTGAGCAGAGGTGGTTTTTTCTCTTTTTTCTTCTTTGCTTGGAGATGTGCACACAGATTAGAGGAGAGGAGAACCTTCCAGATGCTGAGCTGAGCACAGCAGACTTGGTTCCCCTTTGATAAAGTACGAAGGCAGATTTAGTTGACTCAAGCTTTACCGGTTTCCCTAGAAAGTCTCATGCATGCTGAAACAGAGGAGTTACTGAATTTGTCATGCTAAATATTTACAGCCATTTTCACAAAGTGAGCTCGGTAACTTGATAGGATAAAAAAAGGTAGTTGTTAATTTCTTGTATAACATTTTACAACGTGAATGACTTAACGGGTAAGTGACGCTGAAGTTCAAAGTCCCTCAAACACACATTGACAAGAAATTATTACTGCATGAAGAGGCACACATCATAGAAAATGCACACTTCACGGGGTTCCTGCATGGCAGGAAAGTCGCTACCACTACATGACAAATGGCAATGCCAACAGTTAGAGCTGCCACTCAAGGGTCCAACACTAGAATTCCCTTAAAATCAGAAGGAGTGTTTGCATCACAGCAAGGAAACCTTCGGGAACATACATACATAATTTGTTTGGGACAATTTGACCATCATGTAAACAAATCCATTTTTCAAATTGGGTAAGATTTAAGGCAATGCTATTCAGGCCTGAGGGGGGCAAGCCCACAAGAGTTTCTATTTTTCTTCTGAAACACTTACAGGTCAGAATCGACATCAGAAAGGATCCCCCCTGCTAAGCATTCAATGCACCTTTGGGTATTTTCAGCCTTACAAAATAGAACTCGCTTTCACTCTCAACATGCAATGGGAAATTGTTATGCACTCTTGCTTGAAAACTGTGAAAGACGAAAACAAAACAAACATGGCAGCTCAGGTATCTCCTATGAAAAAGTTACACGCAAATAACGACAACGACACACGGTGCACACAGAGGAGCGAGGCCAGGCCCATGCGGTAAGCTCGCCGCGGAGCCTTCTGTTTCTCCCAGGACTGGCTTGGGTGTAGTGTGGAGCGCTCATGGGTTTATAAATTAACTTTTCACATCAATGACAGACTAACGAAGGACGATTAGACACAGTAAGTTCAAAAATTTTACATTTTGCTCCTGTTTGGCTGCTAAAGAGCAGCAATTTAAATTGATATAAAAAAAACTTCTGACCACAAAGCTTACTATACAGATAAAGTACACAATCAAAAAGTAAGCAGCAACTGAATTTCTTACTTCAACTGATCTGGTACAGAATATTTACACAGTTGGGAAGAGAGCTCTCTGAAACCGCCACTCTCCTCCCTCCCCTCCAGGCCTCTGCCCCTCGCTGCCCCTCCAGATGGAAATCAAGGGCTCTGAACCAAAGAGCTGTGCTTTGGCTAAGAGCGCTGCGCCACGCAACTCCTTCCAAGGTCTTGGTCTGCAAGAAAAGAAACCGAGTCTTGGAGGTCATCTGCAGCCTGCTTTTCCGAAGAGCACTGCACTGAAGCCCCCAAACCTGCTCTTTCACTGCGAGGGGGAGAGGGCCTTGCACTTCACTCCCCAACCCGAATGGGGCAAGATCCGCCTCTCGCACCACAACAGACAAACAGGAAAGAAAGAAGTGACGACTGAAGAAGGCAGCAGCAATCAACCCAAGTTTCCCCGACACAGGAGCTCCTCCGGCCTGGGCTCCCCAGAAATAACACTCCCTCTTCCCTCCCCCTCCCCTCCCACAAAACAAAATGAATTCACATCACAAGAACTTGGTACTCTGGTTAAGTGTCAGGTAAATATAAGAGTCAATCTGTCACCTTGCACACTTGAACTGAGACATAAAGCTAAAAGAACACATGACATCACTGTGAAATTAACTTTCTAAAATAGCTCCGGTCTACATAGTGCAGCCAAGAGGACGTAAAAGAATATTTTGTTCACAATCTGCCTGGTGCAGGGTATTTATAGTCTTTCGAGGCCATATAAATAGCATTTATATAGCTTAAACATTCAGAGACATGCACTGGGACTTTTTAGGTAGTACGAATTTCTTCATGATCACATGTGCAAATTTTACAGATCACTTAAGTGAGTAATTAGTGAGCCTAGGCTGGACCATGTCTCGTATTATCTAACAAATTTAACGGGGGTTCAGAATCATCCATAGGAAGAACCAGGCGTGTTCCCCGAATGACCAGTTCGTGGTCTCCAAGTGCGAGCTCCCGATCCAAGGCGTCTTCAGAGCTGTTTCCCACAAACCTCCTCGGGGCTCCGGATGTTGCCGATTCGGTGTTGACGGTAGAATCCCCATACGTCAAACTAATGTCACCATCATTGAGGATAAGATCGGAGTCATCATCTTTCAACTGTTCCTGGTTCTAAATGGAAGTAAGTTTTAAGAATTGTTATCCAAGTCAGGAAACATTTCCAGTGGTAGAATTTTCAAGGATGTTCTATTTAAACGCAGCAGGAGCTGCCCCCTCCACCACCCTGCCCTTAGTACAAAGTCTACAGTCCTGACCTCAGTTTCAAAGACCCTGTGTGGCTTGGACCCTGCAGCTCCATCTGCCACTACAGTCTGATTCCCTCACCCCGGCCGCCCCCAGGCTGAACTGCGGGCGGCCGCGTCCTCTCACCTCCTGTCCCCTGTCCCCACTTCCTGTTAAGTAGAGCCTACTTACTGCTGAGGTCTGGGCTTAAAAGTCACTTTCTCCCGGAGCTAGCTTAGGCGTCCTCCTGTCCTCAGCCCTCTCCCTAGAGGGGCACTTAGCCTCTCTCATAACTGCACACGCAGTGGTCTGCTCCCCCACCCCCCAGGCCCTAGGAACCCTGCCGCTGTCCTTCCATCACCTGACAGGCTGGCACACACAGAAAGTGCGCACTAAATGTAAGTTCAACCGATTGTTGGGTGGATTTATATAAATGAAGCTTTCACTTCTCTATCAACAACGCCTAGAAATCAGTGTCCTTCTCTGCATAGACTGAACCCTCACTACATACTGGTCACCCAGCTCAATAAACCTCGGTTCTAATGGAAACTTTGGGCCAAAAGAGTACAATTAATAAAGTTCCACAAAAGGGTTAAATAGTCCAGCATATACAGTGTTATTTTGGTAAATTAATAAATGTATGTGTACAGAGAAAAACCTACAAGGGTATTCAACACAATGAGGATAGTGAGCTCTGCATGACAGGATTGCCAGTGGGCTATTTTTTCTTTATGCTTCTGTACTATCTGAAATTTTATCGGAATGAAAACATATTTGTTTGGAAAATCAGAAAGTCATTTTTTTTTAATGTAAAGAATAACAATCACTCTAAACACTCATATTGATTTAGCAAAAAAAAGTCTGTGACTACTCCTAGAGGGAATTAGAACTGACAGAAACATCCTACACCCAGCTCTCCTATCCTGTGTATGCTTGAAAATCTCAAATTTGTCTAAAATAGTCAAATAGAGTAAGGACACTTGGACGAAAAATTTTTAAATAATTTTAAAGTTGCTGTTGCTAGGTATTTGCCTAAATACTCAAAGACATGAATGAAAAAGCAAAAAAACCCATGCCACCAACCAGTCATAATCCCTTCCTGCTCACACTAGTTATAAGAGTAAGTCTGGAGTGTGTGTCTATCGCCTAATTCAACAACACTCACAAAGCTCTGTGGCGCCTTTACACATCGGCAGGGGCTCTTCAGCACCTTCTAACATCTTTAATAAGTTTGAGGTTTGGGGCATTATCTATCAAATTTTAAAATGCACATGCCTTTTGATGCAACAATTCAATCTTTAAAATCTATTCTAACTTGATATACTTGGGTAAATTTATATATACAAGAATATTCACTGTAAACATGGTTCATAATAACAAAAACAGAAAAGGAAACAACTTGAAGGTCTAGCCACAGGAGGCTGATTACATCAAGCTTGGTAAAGCCACACTATGCAGCCACCAACAGAGATGGTAAGGGACTGCGGGGACTCTTAGAAAGGCATCCACTGGGGGGGTGGGAGGTTGCGCCGGGGGTTTGGGATGGAAATGCCATAAAATTGGGTTGTGATGATCGCTGTACAACAACAAAAAGGAAGGCATCCACAATATATCATTGAGGGAAAAAAGCAAGTAGCAGGACGATACTCTTGTTACGATCCCATCTGTGCAAAACAATAACAAAGCTCTCTCTATACACATGTGAGTTCGTGTAGATAAACTCTATCAGGGGAATCCACATTAAACCCTTATAAAGACTGTCTCTGGGGGATGTAGGTGAGAGAAAGAGGGCAACTTTTGTTTTTCACTGTCCATTCCAAAATATTTGTACATCTGGCCGCAAGCATTCTACTTTTATAATTTAAAAAGTAGCTAACGTAACAAAAAGTAACATTAAAAATTAAGTTTTGGAGTTCCCGTCGTGGCGCAGTGGTTAACGAATCCGACTAGGAACCATGAGGTTGCGGGTTCGATCCCTGGCCTTGCTCAGTGGGTTAACGATCCGGCGTTGCCGTGAGCTGTGGTGTAGGTCGCAGACGCGGCACGGATCCCGCTTTGCTGTGGCTCTGGCGTGGGCCGGTGGCTACAGCTCCAATTAGACCCCTAGCCTGGGAACCTCCATATGCCGTGGGAGCGGCCCAAGAAATGGCAAAAAGACAAAAAAAAAAAATTAAGTTTTATGGTTTTTACAGGTTATATTGTAACCCCCTCCCCCCCAAGAGATGTTGAATTCCTAACTCCCAGGACCTGTGAATGGAGCTGATCTGGTCTTTGCAGGTGATCAAGTTAGGATGAGGCCCTTGGTTGGGCCCTGATCAAGTACGACCGGTGGGTGTCCTTCTAAAAAGGGGAAATTTGGAGACACAGACACAAGCACACACCCGCACGCAGGCAGAATGCCACATGCGGATGAAGACGGAGATCTGTGGGCTGCATCTACAAGCCAAGGACTGCCAGCGAACCCCCGGAAGCTGGGCAGAGGTCTGCGACCAGTTCTCCCTGAAAGCCCTGGGCAGGAAGCAAGCCTGCTGGTGCTGGCGCTGGCGCCTGACCTCAGCCTTCCAGCCTCCAGGCTGTGAAACGGGGCATTTCCATTGCTAAGCCGTTCAGATTGTGGTGCTGTTACGGCGGCCCATACCACAGTGTTGTATCGCGCTATACTGCACAGGACCCACAGGCATCATGGAGCTCTTCTGGTTTTGGGGGAGAGCGAGTGGCTCTCCGGAATCCACGAGCCAGGTCTCACTGACTTAACTGACAAAGCTGGCTGACCCCTCTGCCCAGAGCCATGGGGGCTAGTAGGGTAAAGAGGGCATGGGCACTGGGTCCGACAGGGGAGCCTGGGCAACGCGGGAGGACACAGGTTTGATCCCTGGCCTTGCTCAGAGGGTTAAGGATCCAGAGTGGCCGTGAGCTGTGGTGCAGGTCACAGATGCAGCTCAGAGCCCGTGTTGCTGTGGCTGTGGTGTAGCCTGCCCAGCAGCTACAGCTCTGATCTGACCCCTAACCTAGGAACTTCCATACGCCTAAAAAGCAAAAAAAAAAAAAAAAAAGAAAAAAAAAGATGAGGTACTATTTTATATCCGTTTTCAAATGATGTTTCAAAAGCTGTGGTATATAATTACAGATTTCAGTCCACTTACCAGCAGAACAAAATATGCTTAGGTTTCCATTCATGGATTTTTGTATCTTTTTTGTCTTTTTGTCTTTTCTAGGGCCACACCCACGGCATATGGAGGTTCCCAGGCTAGGGTCTAATTGGAGCTGTAGCCACCGGCCTACGCCACAGCCACAGCAATGCCAGATCCAAGCCACATCTGCGACCTACACCACAGCTCATGGCAACACTGGATCCTTAACCCACTGAGCGAGGCCAGGGATTGAACCCACAACATCATGGTTCCTTGTTGGATTCGTTAACCACTGAGCCACGACAGAAATTCCAGATTTTATATCTTAAAAACAAGCAAAGCAAAACAAAACAAAAAACCAGTAACCCATCCAGAGAGCAGATAAATTTAACGTAATGAAGAACTTAGGTTCTGGATAAAACCAACTTACTTCATAAGCCTGGGGGCTGGTTAGGCATCTCGCAATCGGTCCACAGCAGGCAGGAAGGGTTGTCGTAAGAGGAGGCCCACTGTGCGTCAGCAGAGGCTTCAGATAGCTGTGCTGGTTAAGGAAAGGCTGCGGCCCTTTCTTCACCAATTGAAAAGAACAACTCCTGTGATACCAATCACCGTTCACAGTGTACCTACGACTTCAGAGAGCAAACGCTGTCCGCATCATGTCAGTGAGACAGCAACGGGAGGAGGTTTCACTATTATCTCTATTGCACAAACAGGGAAACTCAGGCTCACCGAAGCCAGACTTGGCTACACAATTAAGCAAACAGAGGGCCAACACTCAAACCCCGATTGGTCTGATTCCAAATCCTGTGCCCTTTCCACTACATCCTACTGCCTTTCCGATTTCACTAAAGCCAAGAGGAAGACGAAATCGCTCTCAATTCAGCACTGAAGGAGGCGATGCCGAAGAACGTAAAGCAGGGGAAGAGTCTGAAAAGAGACTGAAGGAGTACTCCAGCGGTAGAATACAGTACTACAAATGGTTTTAATTACCTATTGTGGATGCAGCTGGTCTCTTCAATGAGTTGAAACTTTAGTATCAAAGGAAATTCAGTTCTAAAAACATTTTTAAAATTATGTATCAAAATCTCATTTCAGTATTCCTTCATTCTCCAAAAATAAAAATAAAAACAGATGCAATAATATATGATACTTAGAAGAAAAAAAGAGGGACTCAAAAGCAAAAGCAGTGACAGGGAGAAAGACACATATGCACATTCCCTACTTTCTAAAACTGCAACCTGAAGGCCAGTCCCAACTGAAAATGAGGAGGTCAGAGACATTTACATACATTCTGGTATTTACACACCCCAAGATTAAAGTACTCAGTATAAACACACTTACATAGTTCATAAAAAATCTTGCCACACAAAACCACTGAAAATCTGGAATGGTGCATTCTACTAGTGCATCAAGTACAGAAACTACAAGATCTTAATTGAGTGGTACTTAATGGGGGTAGTATTAAGGCTAATAAGTCTTGGTATTTAACTCTATAAGAACAAAGTTCTTAAAAAAACAAAACTTACCAAATACTGACAAAAGAAAATCTGAATAGTCCTACATCTATTAAAGAAACTAAAAACCTCATACAAAAAGCTCCAGGTCCAGATAGCTTCACTGGTCACAATCTTCCTAGTACTTAAGGAAGAAATAACACCAATCTTATACAAACACCTCCAGAAAAAGAGAAAAATTATTCCCTACTCATTTTATAAAACTAGCACAATCTCGTTACAGAGACTTGACAAGGATATTACAAGAAAAAAAATCGTCTGTCAGTATCTCTCATGAAAATAGACACAAAAATCAGATACAAAACATTAGCAAAATAAATCCAGTGACATACACAGCGAGAAACAAGCATATCATGGTCAAGAAGGATTTGTTACAGCAATGTAAGACTGGTTTAACATTCAAATAATTGATGAAAACCAGCGAAATAACACACTAAAGGAGAAAAAAGTAAGCATATGACCTCGACTGATGCAGAAAAAGCATCTGATACTATTCAATACCTACCTATTCATGATAAAAATCTCTCAGCAGACTAGAAATAGAAGGGAATATTCTCAAACTGATCAAAGATATCTCAAAAACCTACAGCTAACATCCTACTTTTTTTTCCTGCTTCTTTTTATAGCTGCACCTGTGGCAGATAGAAGTTCCCAGGCCAGGGGCTGAATTGGAGCTGCAGCTGTATGCAGTTGCAGCCTATGCTGCAGCTTGCAGCAACACCAGATCCTTAACTCACTGAGTGAGGCCAGGGATCAAACCCTCATCCTCACAGAAACTACACTGGGTCCTTAACCCACTGGGCCACAACAGAAACTCCTACTAACATCATACTTAATGATAAAATATTGAAAAATGTGGAGTTCCCCTCATGGCACAGCAGAAATGAATCTGACTAGGAACCATGAGGTTTCGGGTTTGATCCCTGGACTCACTCAGTGGGTTAAGGATCTGGTGATGCCATGAGCTGTGGTGTAGGTTGCAGACGCGGCTCGGATCCTGCGTTGCTGTAGCTGTGGTGTAGGCCAACAACTGCAGCTCCAATTGGACCCCTAGCCTATGAACCTCCATATGCCATGGGCAGCCCTAAAAAGACAAAAAGACAAAAAAAAATTGAAAAATTTCCCTCTGAGGTCAGGAATAAGACAAGAATGTCCACTACCATCACTTACATTCGACATTGTACTGGAAAGGTCCAGCCAGTATAATGAGACATAAAAAAGAAATACGAGATACTGGAAAAGAAAAAATAAAACATTAACATTCACTTGATTGTACAGAAAATCAAAAGAATCAAAAACTATTAGAAATAGTAAGTGAACTTAAGATTTCTGGATACAAGGTCTATATATAAAACCCAATTGTACATCTATATATTAAGAGCAAAAATGTAGAAAATAAAATGAAATACATACCATTTACGATAGCATCAAAAATACGAAATAGAGAAAAATATAATGAAACATGTTCAAGACCTATCACTGAAAACTATAAAACATTAATGAGAGAAATTAAAGATAATCTAAATAAATGGAGGGATATACTGCAGTCATGGACTGGAAAACTCAAGGCTGTTAAAATGTCAGTAGTCTCCAAATTCACCTATAGACTTAATACAAACTCAATAAAATTGCCGGGGCGGGGGGTTGTGTGTGCGGGTGTGTACATGTATATGGAAAATGACAAGTTGTTTCTAAAATTTAGATGAAAATGCCCTTGACCTTAAAATAGCCAAGGTAATACTAAAGAACAACAAAATTATAGACGCTCCCTACTGGATAGCAAGACTTATTACATACAACGTACAGTCATTACAAGAGTGTGGTATTGATATAGAAACAGACAAATAGAAAACAGAGTCCAGAAAGAGACCCCCTCCTCCCGACTGACATGGCCAAGTAATTTACAACAAAAGTTCTACTGCAATACAGTGAGGTAAGGATGGCAGTTCCAATAAATGGTGCTGGGTCAACTGAATACTCAAATAAAAAAAGTAGGTCTTGACCCATATCTCACACCATGTGCAAAAATTAATTTGTAAAGGACTAAGGACTTAAATGTGATAGCTAAAACAATCACACTTTTCGAGAAAAGTAGGAAATAGGAAATATATAGAAGGAAAAAAAAAGATATAGGAAAATATCTTCGTGACCTTGGGATACAAAAGGTTTCCTAAGACACAAAAAGCACTAACCACAAAGGAAAAGATTAATAAAATAAACTTCATTAAAATGAAGAATTTCTGTTCCTCAAAAGACAGGATTAAGAAATTGAAAAGATCTGCTACAAATTGGGAGGAGATATTCACAATACATATAACCCACAAAGAACTCAATTCAGGAATACAGAAAGAACTACAAGTCAGTAAGAAAAAAGAAAAGGCAGCTCAATTAAATAACGAGAAAAAGAACTGACTAGATACACTTCATAAAGGAGGATATCCAAATGGCCAATAAACACATGAAAGGATGCTCAACCTCACTGCTCATCAGAGAACCGCAAATTAAATCACATCCCCACACACCCACTGAAATGGCTAAAATTTAAAAGGCTGACAAACAGCAAGTTTTGGAGGAGATGTGGGACAACTTAACTTGCTGGTGGGGTGTAAACTGGTCACAACCACCTCCGAAAACTGGATGGCACCGTCTATTACAGCTAAACATATGCTTATTCCAAATTCCACTCCTAGGTATACACCCAAGAGAAATGAGTGCCTATGTTCATCAAAAGATGCACATATCAATGTTCGGCTTTACTTGTAATCGTCAAAGGCTGGAGACAACCTCAACGTTTATCAACAATAGAATGGTTGACCAAAAAAACCCAAACCCCCAAACAATACAAAAAAACAAAACCCTCCAAACCCTGTAGTATATTCATACTATGGAACACTACACAGCAATGATAAAAGAATGAATTTCTGAGAGTTCCTGCTGTAGCTCAATGGTAATGAACCTGACCAGTATCCATGAGGATGTGGGTTTGATCCCTGGCCTCGCTCAATGAGTTAAGGATTCAGTGTTGCCTTGAGCTGTGGTGTAGGTCACAGACAAGGCTTGGATCTGGCATTGCTGTAGCTGTGGCGTAGGCCAGCAGTTGCAGCTCTGAATGGACTTCTAGCCTGGGAACTTCCATATCCTGCAGGTGTGGCCCTAAAAAGAAAAAAATAAAAGGGGGAAAAAAGAAAAAAAAAAAAAGAGAGAATGAGTTTCTTGTATAGGCAGCACTTAGCACAGTGCTAAGCGAAAGAAGCAAAAAGAGGGAGTTCCCGTCGTGGCTCAGCGGTAACGAACCTGACTAGTATCCACAAGGACGCAGGTTCAATCCCCAGCCTCACTCAGTGGGTTAAGAATCCGGTGTTGCCATGAGCTATGGTGTAGGTCGCAGATGCGGCTCAGATCTAGTGTTGCTGTGGCTGTGGCATAGGTCGCAGCTGCAGCTCCAATTCAACCCCTAGCCTGGGATTGTCCGTATGCTGCATGTGCGGCCCTAAAAAAGCAAACAAACAAAAAAACCCACAAAGCAAAAAAGAAAGAAGGAAAACAAAGTAATACATGATATATGATTCCACTTATATGAAGATAAAAAAACAGGTGAAACTAATCCATGCCGCTAGAAATGAGAATAGGGCTGCCTTTTTGGCTGGGATGGGGCAGGCCTTCAGGAAGGCAGTACTGACTGCAGGGAAGGTGGTGTCTTCTAGGGTGCTTGAAATGCTCTCTCTATATTGGTGGCAGGCACACAGGAGTATACATAAGACAAAATTCATCAAGTTGTAAGCTTAAGATTTGTATACATTACTATAGTCAAGTTACATTTCAATTAGAACAATCTGGCTGCACAAAGGAACTGAAATCTGGAATGATGAATGCTTAGTTCTACCAGGGCACTAGGAATCAAATTTACCAAGTCTGAGGCTAATAATACTGAGTCAAACAATTCTTGGTGTTTACTTCTGTAAGAATACATAGAAAAATTATTCTACTCTTTTGCTACATTAGTATCATTTAGTTACTTTGTATATTATGCAGAAAATGCACAAAACATTTTAGGCAGGAAAAACTAAACAATTTTGTTAAACCAGAGGGATGAAAAAGCCCCAAGAGATATGGGAGTGGCTTATACCCAAAATGCTGATAATGGAGCCAAAAATAATGACATAATTATTCAACAATTTTAAAGAGGCAGCATCTCTCTCTCTCTAAAGGGAGTCTTAATACCAGAGATATGCGGCATTCATGTTTTCATATATTAATCTAATCTTGAGTTCTTGCAAAAAGCGAATGTAAAATTCTAGCAAAGAGAATAAAGTAGTAGTTTCTAATGATAAGTGTCACATGTATTTTTCTTAAACATAGAAGGTTTTGATGAGAAAGTCAAAAGCAAGGAAAAAACATTTTACATGGTTGTCCCAAATCTGCTTCAATGGAACATAAACCAGGGTTTGATTCATTTACTGACAAGTCTCAGCTAGAAAGAACTCCATGGTCCCTTTTTCTACTTCAATTTTCAAAGAGGAAATTAATAAATGGCGAGTGATAAAATGCTTTTCAAAAGGCATGATTTAAACAGGTTACTATCTGTAACCCGACCTAAAGGAGCGCTCTGAAGAAGACTGTTGCAATAGGACCAGAAAGGAATCCGGTAAAAACAATGAAGCACTGGCACTCTGAGTGGAGAGCAGAATCTCCCAGTCTCTGGAAAGGCCACAGAAAAAAGGCTCACTGTGGTCTCCAGCACTGCTGCATTTCTTTCTCATGGTTTTTTCCTAAGGCAGCCCTTCCTCTTCTGCCCTAGCAAGAACACTGACAAGAACCAACAAATACTTTTTGTGGCATTCATTGAATTAGCTAAAGGACAATAAATATTAGAGTGTGCTTGATAAATAAACCTATATATCAAAGCAAGGCTCTCACAAGGGCTCCCGAGGCCCTGCACGCAGCCAGGATCTGCAGGAAGCAGTCCCTACTGGTTTCATGGGTTTCCGTTAGTAACCTTCTCCGCTGCACTGCAGAGGAAAGGGAGGACCAATGACTGCTTTTACGTCTCAGCTCAGGACGAGGGTAGTCAAAACAGTTGTTCCATTAACTTGTAATTGTTGGAGTTCCCGCTGTGGCGCAGTGGAAACGAATCCAACGAGTATCCATGAGGATGCGGGTTTGATCCCTAGCCTTGCTCCGTGGGTTAAGGATCTGGCATAGGTCATAGACGAGGCTCGGATCCCACAGTGCAGTGGCTGTGGTGTGGGCCGGCAGCTGTAGCTCCAATTCAACCCCTAGCCTGGGAACTTCCATATGTCTCAGGTACAGCCCTAAAAAGACAAACAAACAAACAAAAAAACTGAAATTGTCCGTGTCCACACTACCAATTTTTTTCTCAAGGATACTTATGATCAAAGTTGTACCATATCCGGAAAAGCCAGGCACTCTCTGCTTTGGTGGTTCTTCTTTCACTTTCAGGAATACCCTGCAAACAGATAATAAATCAATACATACACAAAGATAAAAACACATTTAAGAATCACTTCTCTGTAGACTCAGAAATATCACCTACCACATCTGAGATCCTCTCCCACACGGGTAACATCAGAAATGTACTAGCTGCAGTTCCTGTCGTGGCACAGCAGAAACAAATCCGACTAGGAACCATGAGGTTGTGCGTTTGATCCCTGGCCTTGCTCAGTGGGCTAAGGATCCAGCGTTGCCGTGAGCTGGGGTGTAGGTCACAGACACAGCCCGGATCTGGCATGGCTGTGGCTCTAGCGTAGGCCGACAGCTGTACCTCTGATTTGACCTCTAGCCTGGGAACCTCTATATGCCGCGGGTGTGGCCCTAAAAACAAAACAAAACAAAAGACAAAAAAAGAAATGTACTAGCTTGTATACTGCAGCTTGGGAATAAGAAACTGAAGTGTTTTTCCAAACACTTCCGTTACTCAGGCTGCTTGCAGATTTATGAGCCCACTGGGGGATTTAAAAAAACCCATGTGGGATAATTCACCCCTAAATCTCAAAGGTTTACACCCACAATGTGAACTATACCTTAAGTAGAAAACATCACATCGACATCCCAGTCTTTAAGAGCTGTCATGGGCCCCAAAAGTAACTGGCATTTTCAAAGCTGCCACTATTATTCTTAGACACTAACAAAAGGCAAGCAAACAGGGAAAGTCCATGGTGAGCTGGACTGGCCGGAGGGAAAACATGCAGAGCAAGCAGGCCTCTGCATAGACAGCTTCCAAAAGCCTAAAGTGGGTCCCTATGTGTAATACGGTGTGGTCAGTCTGGCCCGTCTGGCTCTGACATGACCTGGCTGGGCCCTTCCCTCTCCTGGCCTGAGTTTTTTCATGGATGCAATGTGACTTAAAGGCTCTTTCCAGCATGAATGGTCTATGGTTCCATGAATTTCAAAGAGTGCAGAGTTCTGATTCTGGGTTTGGGTTCCTGCTCTTCCTGATTCTTGAAATAAATGAATCTTCCTCTCAACATGCAGCAGCACACATGCCCACACGCAATGTTTAAGAGCACCGGGTGGGCTTATAAGAGCCAAGAAGCACCCAATTTTCCTCTCACACCAGGAGGTGTTGGCTGGTACGTCTCCGCTTTCTGAAGAGCAATGAATCTATAAATCCCTCGATCTTCTCACCACAAAAACACCTGTCTCCCCCCCCCCCATCTCCATACCTATTATAATCCTCCTCTGTGCTTCCCGGATGGATACCCGAAGTACTGAGTAAACAATATGCTCAGCCAGGGCATCCATACAGCTTTGAGGGCAAAGTAAAAATGGTATTTTTTTTTCTGGATGTTACAGCCAGTACTCAGCACCTGACTGTCCCCCTCTCACTCCATTTCCATTTCTCCCCTGTGGTGACAGGGGTGACAGAGCAGGTGGAGACGCATGCAGATGGTGATCAAGCATCTGTCTGGTGAGCCATTTGATAGCTCTTCTTGTTTGGACGTGAGGGTGGAGACGCTGAGGGGCTATTACCCCTTGGAAGCTATCCCAGCAGCTCAGCCTTATGGAATTTATCTAAGCCTGGTTTGCACAAGTATTTCAAGCCCATGAAATTATACTTTCAGGTTCTGACCACAAAAGAGGCAAGTACTATGTCACATACATACTCATGACTCAACAGCTGGCAAAATGAACATATAGGAAATGAATCTGCTAAATGGGTTTTTTCCTGAACTACACCCTGAAGACAAATAGACTAGGCCTGGGAGTTCCCATCATGGCTCAGTGGTTAATGAACTGGACTAGTATCCATGAAGACGTGGGTTTGATTCCCGGCCTCGCTCAGTGGGTTGAGGATCTGGCATTGCTGTGGCTGTGGTGTAGGCCAGCAGCTGTAGCTCCCATTCGACCCCTATCCTGGGAACTTCCATATGCCAAGGTGTGGCCCTAAAAAAGACAAAAAGACAAAACAAAAAAAACAAAAAAACAAACAAAAAAAACAGACTAGGGCTTGTTTCAGACAAGAAAAAGAACTGTCTTTTGAAAGTGATGCTTTTCATCTTCAAAACCCTAATTTCTGTGATTCCCCACATCACGTCTGGGGCAGAGGGACATATTCAGTGATGCTGCTCAGAAAGCATTAAGAAGCCGAGGGAGGATGCTCCCCTGAGGCGCAGTGGGTTGAGGACCTGGCATCGCTGCAGCTGTGGTGCAGGTCGCAACTTCAGGCTCGGGTTGGATCCCTGGCAGAGGAACTCCCATATGCCGCGAGTGCCACCCCCACAAAATAAAGCAGAGGGAAAAATCAGAAAAGGGTGGTCAGTCGAGGGAAGGCACTGGGTTACACTGCATTCGTCTACAGGCTCAAGCTCAGAGAACCAACCGAGAAAGTGACACATGGAGGTAAATAAGCCAGGAAACGTGGGCAGGGCTGAGGCTTAGGCTAAGAAAGCTGAACAGGCGGGAAGACTGGCTGAAGACTCCAAAGCTTCCAGGCAGTTCTCAAGGGCAGCTGCTGGTCATCCAATTTGAAAGTTCCACAGGAAGAGCAGCTGGAGTGGGGCTGACATCAGAGACAAGCCTTTATGCGCAAACCAAAGTGGAAAAAGGCTGCCTGTGCCAGGGCAGGCACTTGAAAACCCAGGAGCACTGAAGGAACTGCTCTCGGCTGTGCTCAAAGCCCAGGTTGGCCCACAGATAGGAGAGCTGTCACCCTGGATCACCACATGTTGCCTAAAATTCAGTTTTGTCTCTGCTGAGCAGTGAGAAAAGCCAGGAATGATGTCAGTGAAAAGCTGATGCAAACAAGACAGGATCTAAATAATAGTGGCACGCAGTCTACAGTAGATGAGTTTTCTCTCCCAGCGACCGCACATTCAACAGAAACGCCAGAGACAACACAAACGCATATTTACCAAATGTTCTTGGTCTGAATCAACACCAACCCTGAGGGAGAAACACAGAAAGCAAATGAGATCTCAAAGCCAAAAAAAGGGTCTATTCACACACTGTCAGGCAGCCCGTTTTCTCAACGCAGAAGCTCCAGAACGGTTAAGGTTTCCGCGCTGCTACATGGCGGCTGGTGCTTTGGCTCCTGCCACTTTCCTTAGCAACAGCTTGGATCCTAAGGCAAGCAGGCTCTGCTAACATTCTCCTCCTGCAATCCAACCCCACTTACCAGTTTCAGAAAGACCGCCTTGTCGTCTCTGACTCTCAGTCCACTGCGAGCAAGAGTCAGGGAGAGCAGCACTGCCCTCGCTGCTGAGGAGCAACTACGGGTAGGTCCCAAGACAAGACTGGCCCACCGCAGTGCCAGGAGGGAGCTGCCTGTCTGCAGGCCCCTCAGCTCTCCTGGCAACATTCTGTTATGATGACTGAAGAGAGGGTCCAATTCCAGGGCTTTTTTTCCAGAAACTAATGGGTAGACATCAGCCTTGGTTCTTCATAATTCCTCTTTATCTGCTTCAAATTCCTGCTTTCTCTACCCAGGGAACAACTTCATCATGAAGAAGCTCGTTTTGACTCCTCTATCACCTCGACGCGAGCGCTCGGCAACTCTATTCATTCGTTCTCTAAACTGCTCCTCAGATCTTCTCTCCTGTCCATTCCAGTGGCTCAGGCTCGAGCCTCCTTCTGACAGATGGGGTCTGGAGCAACTGGAGCAACTGCCTCTAACCTCGAGGTGGGCGTCTGAAGCACAGGACTCACCAGCTTATTGCCTTGACAAAAGCCTCGAGAGGGGCTTGCCACTCACAGGATCAAGGCTCAAGTCCTCTGCGTGGCATTCAAACGAGCAAGCCCCGCCGCTCCAGCCTGCCCCCACCCCCCTTCTCTACCACACACCCCATGTCAGCCAGCCTCGACCGAGGCTCTCCCCAGGTCCTGTCCTCTCCGGAGCCTCCTCGCCTTTGCTCATGCTGTGCCCTCTACGTGAAATGCACTGGCCCTTAGCTCGTTCTATTCCTTTGTCGAGTTCCCAATGAGCCATGCTATGACCCTTTCAGGCAGAATCATTTTTCCTCTGTGCTTTTACAGCACCTCCTAGGTCCCTCCATCATCATACTGAGCACAGTAGAGTATAATTATTTACCGGTCAGTCTCCCCAAACAGACTGTGAACTCCTTGAGGGTAAAGGCCAGGTCCCAGGTCAGCTCTGTCTCCCCAGAGTCTAGCACAGTACCTGACACACAACAGGCGCTCAAACGTTTATCAATTAAGGTCACTACTACAGACAACACAGAACACACAGCAGGATGGGAAGCTGTAGCAGGAGCATCCCAGAATATGAATACCACCGAAGGGAAGGAAGCGCTGCAAGACCTCATCTGGAAGGCAAGTGAATCACAATCCAATATGTGAAAACACATGGCCATGACTAGATTCAGAATCCCGCCCCCCCCCCAATACACACACACTCATTTCTTCCTTAAAATGGCCAAAAGGTCTCCAACAGCTTCTCAGCCATGGGAAACTCTAACCACATTCGTGTATCTAAAGTGACACCTAGTGGTCTGGCAGGCAGCGACTTGGTGATTCTCAGGGGGAACACGGCTGGAGGCCGAGGCAGCGCAGTGGATGTGTAGCAGAGCAGTCATTACCCGCCAGGCACTGTGCTAAACACACGGCATAGACGTGACTTAGACACAGCCCTGCCCTCAACGAGCTCACGGACCAGTGGGGAGACAGACACAACGGGACTGTGATCCCCCAGGGCTCTGCCATCAGGGAGAGCTGGCTTCCAGTCTGACCTCAGCTCCTTTCAAGCTGTGTGAACTCAGTTATGCAGCCCTATGAACCTGGAAACTGGGAGTGATGTCCACCACACAGAGGTGCTGCAAGGATTAACCCAGAAAAGGTGTCCAAAGACTCAAAAAGAGCGTCTGACACCTCGTTACCACTCGCTAAATCCTTACAAGGCTGAGATAAGTGCCACAACAGTGAGACCCTGTGTTACGCAAGTGGAAGAGTGGTTCCGATAGAAGTGGGGAGAAGGAAGGCCTTTGAGCTGTGTCATTTCCTGGGAGTGAAAGAGAATTCCAGACAGAGGCAACAGTATGAGCAAAGGCTCAGAGATGAGAGAAATGTAAAGTATGTGTGGTAAACGACCCGGAGCCAAATGCGACTGTCACAAACCATGCGAAAGGATGTAGGAAGAGCTGGCTGGCTCTGACTCACGGAGGAGCCACTGTCCCCACAACAGATCATGTCACTCTCTTGCTTTCAAATCCTTCAAGATTGTGGCTGGATTTAAAAATCCAAACTCGGAGTTCCTGTCGTGGCTCAGTGGAAATGAATCCGACTAAGAACCATGAGGTTGTGGGTTCGATCACCTGGCCTCGCTCAGTGGGTTAAGGATCCGGCGTTGCCGTGAGCTGTGGTGTAGGCCGGCAGCTGTAGCTCTGATTAGACTCCTAGCCTGGGAACCTCCATATGCCAGCTATAATAGAAAAAATTACAAAATATCATTATCAAATAAATAAATAAATAAATAAATAAAAACCCAAACTCCTCACCGCATCCTACAAGACCCAACAGCAGGGGGTACACAACCCACAGCCCCACAGGCCACAACCGGTGAACCTCCTGCTTCTGTGAATAGTCTTGTGGGAACACAGTCATGGCAGCCAATTGGCGTACTGTCTATGGGAGCTTCCATGCTAGAGGTGAGGAGCTGAGGCAGAGACCATGTGGCCTTCCAAGCCTACAATTTCTACTCTCTGGCCCTTTGCGGGAGATGTTTGCCAACCCCTGCCCACCTCATTTCCCACTACCTGTTGATCACGATATTCCAGCTAGGTGGGCTTTTTTTCCTTTTCCATTTAACAGGCTAAGCCTATTCCTGCCTCAGGGCCTTTGCACTTGCTCATTCCTCTGTGGACCACTCTTCTTCCTGCTCACTGTTTAACTAGCACTGTCTCGTCATTCAGGTAGACTGAGCTCAAATCCAACCTTTCTTGATCTCTACCTATAAAATACACTCTATCCTCAGCTACCATCATAGTACCTTGTTTGCCATCAGAGCATTTAATACGATCTAAAATTGTCATCATCATTTATTTGCTTACGAGTTTACTATCTGTCTTTTCCCACTAACGTATAGACTTTATGAGACCAGGGACTTTTTCTATCTAATTACCACCACCATACCTCTCCAGACCAGGGTCTCTTAACCTTCACATTATCAACATTTTGGCCTAGATCATTCTCTGTCGTGGGGGCTGTGCTGTGCACTCTAGGGTGTCTAGCAGCACCCTTGGCCTCTGCCAACGAGATGCCAGTAGTAGCACCCTCTCTTGATTTTGTGACCGTCAAAAATGAGTGTCTGACATTGTCCAGACATTGCCAAATGTTCCTGAGTCGGGGGGAGAAACACTAAGTTGAGAAACACTAAGTTAGAGCTTAACACAGCACCTGGCATATGGTTGGTGCTCAATCAGTAGTTATCGAATGAATGAGTAAAAGGTACGTGTGAAATGCTGTGCCTAGAGCTTTACAGATATTAGCTCCCTGAATCCTTACAACAACCTTGGGAGGTAGATTCTATCACACAGGTTATAAATGAGGAAACTGAGGCTTAGAAAGGTTAAGGAACTTGAACGATGGTGCAAGAACTCAAAGTCAAGTCTAATCCTGTATGAATCATGAATCTTAAACCTAAAGGACTGTATTAGTATCCTCAAAATTGGGGGGAGTTAAGAGAAACTTAAATTCCAGTCTCTGTTTGCAAAGAGGCCCCCCTGCACCGAAAAACAGTAACAGTGACAAGAGTTAACCTAAGTCTCATAAGTAATATATACAATTAAATGCCAAACTATGCTACAGGACAGGCAAGATGGGGCCAGAGAGCTTGCAAAGCCGGTGAGGTGGATTGGACTTGATGTGAGTAGGTAGGTTTGTGTGGGGTTTTCTGGGGGGCGGGTAGCAACAATGGGTATTTCGTTTGGTTTGTGTGGCAGGCAACCAGGGAAGAGAACTGATTCTACTTAAATATCGAGATTCCACCTAAGAGTCTTATTTTCCTAAATTATCTTACATTTAGTTCTGTTCTTAGTAAAATAAAGAAGAGTCTTCCATTTACAAGCTCTTGAGGAAAAAAAAAAAGGAGTTTAATCCTTCCAAAATGGACCACCCTCACTTCTTGATGCAGCTGTCTACGAGAAATCAGGTGAGACTGGAAGCTCCTCTGTCCACCAATGGTTTTTAAGTCCTTGAATAACTTAGAAACTTTTTAAGCCTCTATTTCCTCACTTGTAAAATGGAGCAACTGTGATTAGATGAATATGTAAAATGCAGTTAGCACAATGCCCAGCACATAGTAGCTGCTCAACAAATGCCAGGTCCTCTCTGAAGGAATAATCATTATTACATTATCTCGGTGTATTTTCAATTACCTACAATAACAACACAGAAATTGTAAGAAAGGGATTTGAACAGTAAAGAGAGATAAGACAAATAACAACAATGAAAGTCTGATTTAGGGCTGGTTGCTATTTAGAGTGTTTAAAGAAAAGCATAATAGAATGGAAAAAATGGAGAACGGATTCTATAAAATGTAAAATACTATTTTCTCTAATGAACCTTACATATTCTGGAAGCCTAGTAGCTCTTAAGGTCCAAGAAGTTTCAGCCAAACACAGAAGTGAAATCTACAAAGGCTTTAACAACATAGACTGCTGTACCCATGGAAACCAACGCTGAACTCCTGAGATAGGAGGGAGCTTTCCCACTGAAGACATTAACTAGTGCACATTCAAGACTAAGACCTTACAACCTTGGCCTTGGATTGTTAGGTCAGAAACAGTGCTGATCGTGAAGATGAGAAAGAATGACACTATCTAGTGTTGACTGGGGTTGGGATAAACCAGACTATCTCATATGCTGTAGATAGAATTTTTGATCTGGTCTGGTGATACAGATCAAAAGCCTTCTGTATAAGCATATGCCTTGACCAAGCAATTCCACTTCCAGGAACGGATTCTAAGGAAATAAACAAGTGCACAATGATGTATGCATTTACAAAGGTTCACATTATTAATGGTAATTGTAAGAGCAAAATTCTCAATTGTTAGCCCCAATAGCAAAATCCTAGCAACAACAGAAAAATCCAATATGGTAGGGATATAGCTAATAAATCACACCATATGTGGCCATTAAACTAATGATATACACTAACATAAATGTCCAATCTATAGTACACTTAAAAATCAGCTTACAAGAGTACCTGTAATGTTGCTCCTTTCTATTAAAATACATAATGCATAGCAAGAGGTCTGGAAAGACATCTCTCAAAGTGTTAACAAAGCTTTTATTTTTCTTTTGCATATTTTCCTTTTTTTCCTGTACTACATGTTATATACTTTTTTAAAGGAAGAAATGAAATATGAGGGACTTGTCAAAGCTTAAATTTTTCTCATGATTAAAAGAAAAAAACCCTGAATTATAATTTAGCATTAAAATGAGGTCCCCTGTCATTACTTACCTTATATGCAAGCATGACAGCATGGCCGTGGTGCCACCACCAAACACCCACACAGTAAAAAACACAATCAGAAGGGTGGTGCTAAACATCATTTGCCGGGCATAAGTGGCAGTATCTCGAATGGCCAAGGCAAATGCCATGGCGCCACGAAGACCTACAGGGGCATGGAAGGAGCACAGCGTGAGCGAAATCAATTCGGAGAAATAAGGCACATTCTGAGAAGAGCGTGAACAAGTACATCATCTATATTAACCCGCCTAAGTATATACAAATAGAAAAAAGAATTAGAAGCTGATACTCAGAAGCATCGGTCATTTAACAACTTTTGTGAAATCTATTTTAAAACTGACTCACAGTAAAGTTCACTCTTTGGGGTGTACAGCTCCGTGAGGTTTGACAAATGTCTAAGAGGCAGGTGACCGCTACCACAGCTGAGACACAGAGCAGTTTCCCTGCCCCCTCCCAATTCCTTCCAGCTTTCTCTTTGGAGTGTAGCCTCTCGTCACCCTACTAAACTCCCAGCAACCACTGGTCTGTTTCCCACTGCAACGCTTTTGTCTTTTTGCCAACGTCGTGTAGATGGAACATGGAGCGTGCAACCATTTGAGATGGGCTGCTTTCACCCAGCACAATGCCTCTGAGGTCCACCCACGCTGTGTGTACCAAGCTTGCTCTTCTCAGGGCCACGCGGTATTCTGTGGCATGGATGTGCCACACTTTGCTTATTCCTTCCCTCACGGAGCTATTTCCAGGTGTTGGCAGTTATGAACATGACTGCCACGAACATGCATATACAGGTTTCTGTGTGAAAGTGTGTTCATCTTTATCTTCTCCACTATACAGGACATAGCTATGAACTGAGAATTTGGAACCAGAACATGAACAAGTTCCCACAGAAGGGAACGAGACACTTATTATTTTTTTGCTGCGCCCGCAGCATGCCAAAGGTCCTGGGCCAGGGAGCGAACCTGCGCCACAGCATAGACAACGCTGGATCCTTGATCCGCTGTACCACCAGGGAACGCCAGGGAATGGGACACTTTTTAAAAGAATTTTTTACTAGAGGTTGCATCTTCAAGGTTAAGGGAGTCTTGTATTACCAACAAATCGTTTCCACCGAAAACCAAGCTGCCATACGCAGTATGAGTTGTTTCTTAGACTAGGTAAGAGAGGGGGTTATAACTTACCAGCAAACATCATCATGTGTTGAAAATTTGATCCAATCTTACTTCTTCTCCCCAAATTAAGTAAGAGAGACAAGGGGTAAATATTGGCAGCTCTTCCCAAGAAAATAGCAATCTAAAATTATTAATAGGTTAAGGATACTTCCTTTTACTGTTATTTAAAACTTTACATTCAAGACAGTAAAAGATCACCTTAAAAGTTCAGTTTCTCACACACAGTCTTTGGATTCCGCTATGTGACACAGCACCATCCAATGGAACCTTCTGCCATGACAGTTCTATGTTTGCACTGTCCAAGGTGGTGAGTGCCTGAAGTGTGGCTAGTATGACTGAGGAAATGAACGTTTCATTTAATTTCACTTTAATTAACTTAAATTTAAATAATTACATGTGGTTAGTTGTTCCCAAATTGGACAGTGCAGGTCTAATATATAAGAAATTCACTAGATGAATAGAAACATGTTTAAAAACAGAGCCTCTTCAGCGCCTGAAGCACAGGGAAGTTCTTGGTCCAGGGATCAAACCTGTGCCACAGCAGTGACCACGCTGGATCCTTAACTGCTGGACTCCCAGGGAAGTCCTCTTTGGCATAATCTTAAATTACGAATAGAACAGGTTAGTTCACCCTATTTGTCAATGCTGGTGGCGGGAAGAGTGATACTGGCTAAACTTGCCCTGGCTTCCTCAGAACAAAGGGCAGCTCAAACACCACAGACACCGAAATTCCTGCCAGCCTTGAAGTATTCCTCTGAGTTTATACTTCCACCCTGCTTCAAAGCCAAGGCTTACTGGGAACTAAGAATGGTTTTAACTCGAAACCGGTTTTAGTGCCTTTTTCTCCAGTCTGCTGTCCACAGAGACTCTTGCTTGACACACACAATTTTTCTTTCAGGGGTTACAATACAGTCTCCACCTCATTTTCTGAAAGGAACACAAAGGAAAATCTAAGATTAAAAACAAAAGAAGGTGTGCTGGGGAAGGAGTGCTGACCTAAGTAACCTTGGAAATGGGTTAAAGGCAAAAGGAACTCGGAGTTCCCGTCGTGGCACAGCGGAAATGACTCCAACTAGGAACCATGAGGTTGCGGGTTTGATCCCTGGCCTCACTCAGTGGGTTAAGGATCCAGCACTGCCTTGAGCTGTGGTGTAGGTCGCAGATGCGGCTTGGATCCTGCGTTGCTGTAGCTGTGGTGTAGGCCGGCAGCAACAGCTCCAATTCGACCCCTAGCCTGGGAACCTCCACATGCCACGGTTACGGCCCTAAAAAGGACAAAAAGACAAAAAAAAAAAAAAAAGGAACTGCACAGAAGCATTGCATGCTCATTGACAAAGCCATTTCCATGGGAGCACAGGAGACAATCCTGATACTGCTATGCACGCTGGAACAATTAAGTAACGGATGGTGGAAGGCGGGAGCCAGGGTTCCCACTGTTGGAATGGGAAGTCACAGATCAGCAAGGGGAGTAGGCTCGAGGGACCCATGTGGTAATGGATTAGAGCTGGAGACACAGCCATCTTTGGCTTAAGAGAAATACTGATGGTTACCTATGTGAATATTTATAGGTACACTTAGATAGAGGAGTTAATATACACACATATATATTTCTCCTCTGTCAGCTGGAAAGGCTTAGAAGCCAGCACACTCAGTAGCACTGAGCACACCTAGAGCCCTGATCTTGGTTTCTAATACCATTCCAACCAGTGCTTCTTGGAGAAATGGCCGAGTCTAGGGCTGGGGCAGCAAATATACAAGGTGAGTATGAACTATCTTGCAGTTCTAAGAAAGTGAGGAAGCATTCACAAAAACAAACCAACCAACAAAAAACCACACACAAGTGACACAGGAGCACATGGAAAGAGCTTCTAATGGCCAAAGCTGTCAACAGTTTGAGCAACAAAATATTAAAGCAGTACTGTATTATAACCCAAAGTATAAAATAATATCAATGAGTCCATACTGTTAAATAAGCAATGGCTTACAACAGTAACATGGGGAGAATAGATAAATCTCCCATGGAAAGAATTTCAAATAATTTTGTCGGTACTCTGTCTTCGAGGAGGTGGAACTGAACTCCTCAGCCCCTACGTGCAGCTCCCTGCAGTGACTCCCCTCTAAGCAGTACAACAGAGAGAGGGGCTGAATGAGTACCTTTACAGTGGAGCCAGCAGACAAACACTAGCTAGGCCAAGCGATTAAGACTAACGCTGAGGTTATTAACACACATTATAATAGTAGGTACCCTTGATAAGACAGCACGTTACTTCTGTAGTCTTCCCCCTGAAGAATGCACAACCTTGGTCCAATCATGGGGAAAATATCAGGGCAATTCCAAGTGTGGGACATTTTGCAAAATGTCTGACCAGGACCCCCTCAAAGTCAAGGAATGTCTGACTTTGAAAATGAAAAACAAGGAATGTCTGAGAAACTGTCGAAGTCAACTGGAACCTCCTTAAGTGTGACAACTCAGTGACATGTGGCAGCCCAGACAGTACCTCGGACCGGAACAAGGACATTAGCGAAAAACTCTGGGGATCTGAATAAGGGATGAGCTTCAGTTAACAATGATCTATCAATATTGGTTTATTCACTGTGACGAGTACACCACGCTAACGTAAGATGGCAATAGCAGGGGAAACTGGGTATGGGATGTATGAGAGTTTTCTGTAGTCACGATTTTTCTGTAAATCTAAAACTCTTTTAGAATACAAAGGTCATTAAAAACAGGGATTCTCTGGAAAAACACACACACCAAGAAAATGAAACAATAACAACAAAACATGTGGGCCAATGTGACGGCGACTGCTAGTTATATCCCCAACATCTATTTTTCTTCCCTTGATAGTAGCTTCCTCCCTCTCATGTCCAATTTTCATCTGAGTAAGTAGCCACCTAGATAAAAAGAATGTAATTCCCAGCCCCCTCCCAGGTAGGTCTAACCAATGGATGTTAAGTGGAAGTGATGTGCCCATATTCTGGCTCAGGAACTTAAAGGGAATTGGCAGACATGGGGGTGAGCCATCGTGGGTCCTAAGAACAAGGGCACCTCCCTAAGGATGGGTACAAGAAGGCTGCCTGGGTCCCTGATGACTCTGTGGAGCTGAGCTTGCCACACCAGTCCAGACCTCTGCATGAGAAAGAAACTTCTATCTTGATTAAACCTTGGTTAATTTTGGTCATAGCCACATGAAACCAAATCTATATCCTAACTAACGTAGCCAGCAAGAGAACAAGCTTGTAAGAGTCAATTTCCATGGCAGGACTCTGCATGGAGGAAGATTCAATTCCTAACAAACTCAGAAACCTATAGAGAATATTAAGCCTCGTTTCTAGATCAGTGTAGTGGATCAAACCACTTGATTGCTCAGAAATTTCTCAAAGACTAGCAGGATGTGAAGTTACTGAACTCATGGGAGTCTTCCAGCTAAGCTTCTTCTCTTATGAATAAGGATCTATCATTTGCCTGGGATTCATTTTCTAAAGGCTAAGACTCTGCAGAATGGCATTTCAGTACTTCACTTTCAAATACAGATCCTACTTAAAGTTTTAATTAAAAAAGTATTTCTTGGAGTTCCCACCATGTCTCAGCAGTAACGAACCCAAGTAGTATCCATGAGGACACAGGTTCAATCCCCGGCCTCGCTCAAGGGGTTAAGGATCTGGTATTGCGGCAAGCGGTGGTGTAGGTCGAAGACACAGTTCGGATCCCCCTTTTCTGTGGCTGTGGTGTGGGCTGGCAGCTGCAGCTCCAATTCGACCCCTAGCCTGGAACCTCCATAAGCCGAAGGAGCAGCCCTTTAAAAAAAAAAAAAAAAGTTCCCATTGTGGCTCAGTGGAAACGAATCCGACTGGTAAGCATGAGGTTTCAGGTTCGATCCCTGGCCTCGCTCAGTGGGTTAAGGATCCGGTGTTGCCTCTGTCTTTTTAGGGCCACACCCACAGCATGTGGAGATTCCCAGGCTAGGGGTCCAATCGGAGCTACAGCTGCCAGCCTACACCACAGCCACAGCAACATGGAATCCGAGTCGCATCTGTGACCTACGCCACAGCCACAGTAACTCCAGGCGTGAGCTGCATCCACGACCTACACACCACAGCTCAGCTCACGGCAACACCGGATCCTCAACCCACTGAGTGAGGCCAGGGATCAAACCTGCAACCTCATGGTTCCTAGTCGGATTCGTTTCCACTGCAACACAACGGGAACTCCCTGAGGTAGTTTTTTTTAAAAATGCTACTACTGACAATCACTAACTCAAACATTCCTCTCTCTGACCACAATCTCTCTTTCCACATCTCACGTTCATCCTGGATAATTCTTCCACCTCGCCGAGACCTCCAGGCCAAAGTCCCCACTGTGTTTCCGTCCGTCCTCTCCCACCTTCATTTCCTTTCTCAGGCACATTTCACCAGCACTCTTCTCAATACCCTACATCCACCTTCCCCTGTTTCCCCTCTGCTTTTACTGCACCAACTTGACAAAACTCCAAACTAGGATGGGCCCGACCATCTATTTCCTCCACGCTTATAGCTAAATACTCCTGGACAAAGTCACACAGCAGGGCAGAATGATTCTACTGTTAATACCTATTCCTCAAATGCAAATGGATCCCTAACACCGCTCAGTGACCCGACTGCAGTTCTTTGGTCAACTCACTCTCCCACTCTGTGCGACAACTATTTCCAAACCCTCTCCTCAAAACTCCTATCACCTATGGAAGCCAGCCGCCCAGAGGGTCCCTCACATGTACAAGCCTTGTGTCGTCTCCACTCACACAGTACCAGAGACGTCTGTGTGACCAACAGCAAATGGCAGAAAGGATGACGGTATGTCACCCCACGGGGAGTTCCCATCGTGGCGCAGTGGTTAACGAATCCGACTAGGAACCATGAGGTTGCGGGTTCGGTGCCTGCCCTTGCTCAGTGGGTTAACGATCCGGCGTTGCCGTGAGCTGTGGTGTAGGTTGCAGACTCGGCTCGGATCCCGCGTTGCTGTGGCTCTGGCGTAGGCCGGTGGCTACAGCTCCGATTCAACCCCTAGCCTGGGAACCTCCATATGCCGCGGGAGCGGCCCAAGAAATAGCAACAACAACAACAAAGACAAAAGACAAAAAAAAAAAAAAAAAGGCACTCGGGCCTCCACGCTGGAGCCCTCTCAGCTCTTCCCCTCGGGAGGAAGCTCTGCTGGGAGCTGGAGAGGTCTGTGTGGAGAACTGCAGCCTCCAGCTAACAGCCGCGTGAGTGAGCCCTGGGGGGCTCCCGCAGCCCTCGCCAGTCTCGAGAGCGTGCAGTCCCAGCCCAGAGCACCACTGCAACCCCATGAGGGATCCTGGAGCGGGAACCCGCCGGCCATGCTGCTCCTGGCCTCTGGACTCTCAGAAACCGTGTGAAATGATACGTGTTTGTTGTGAAGCTGCTAAATTTCAGGGTAATTTGTTATATAATAGATAGCTGATAGGCCACCTGCTCCTATCTCACTTTCAGCAGCTGATCTCACCTCCTACTTTACAGATAAAAATAGAAGTTATCAGACGGGAAAGCCATCCTGTGAATGTACCTCCATCTCTACATACCCTACCCTCTCCTGGAACAGCAGCAGGGCTGCGCTTCCTCCTGCTGAAGGCCAGGCCCACCCCACGGGCTCCGGGATTCCAGCTCCTCCCGCAGTCCCATGAGGCTGGCTTTACTGATGGCTCTCTCTCCTGTCATCAGCTGGGTTTTTAAAACTCAACTAGAGAAGGGGGGGAGGAGGGGAATGGGGAGGGCAGAGGGAGAGAGGCGGGCGAGCCCCCTTCCAGCTTTCACCATCTTTCACCCACCGCCCGTGGCACAGACTGCGCACTGCTCCCCTCCATCCAATCTCTTTCTTCCTGCAGCAACAGAGGACAAACAGATTTATGTTTTGGAGTTGGCAGGAGGGTAGGAATCTTTTTTCTCTCATTTCAATCTGTCAGTATTATCTGTGCAATAAACAAAAATGGCAACTGAATAAAGTGCTGAAACCCTTATTTGCTTTACTCAGGAAAATTTCATGTATTTAATGTATTCTTAACAACCACCCCTCCAGAAAACACATGCAAATCTCAATTAAAAAGTTTCCAAGGCGCAGTGGTTAACGAATCCGACTAGGAACCATGAGGTTGAGGGTTCGGTCCCTGCCCTTGCTCAGTAGGTTAACGATCCGGCGTTGCCGTGAGCTGTGGTGTAGGTTGCAGACGCGGCTCAGATCCCGAGTTGCTGTGGTTCTAGCATAGGCCTGTGGCTACAGCTCTGATTAGACCCCTAGCCTGGAAACTTCCATATGCCGCGGGAGCGGCCCAAGAAATAGGAAAAAGACAAAAAAAAAAAAAGTTTCCAAAACAGAACACATAATAAAGGATACAAATGCTCCTACTACAAATGTTGGGTTAAAGACATGGTTCTGGAAGGTGAAGAGTGTCAGTCCCATGTAGGAGAAGATGAAATTCTCTGCCAAGAAATTGAGAAGCTCAAACAACTGAAAGGAAATTTTAAAAGGTTAGTCCAGTAAATAGTTATATAACTTGAAAACATGAGCATTACTACGATAATGAAACATATTTCAAACATGTAACATTCATGTATATCCCCCAAAATATGTGATTCAGAGGGGAACAAATGCAGAGACGTCATTCCTGCTCCACAGAAAAAGCCAGAAGCATCACCCCTTCGCTTCCCCAATCAGCTTCCCTTCTCCAATCCCCATATTCAGTCATTCCTATCCTCCTCCTCCAAACCCCGCCAATTTTTCTTTTGGAATGTGCTTTGCTGTCCCTGCCGCTGCCTTAGTCTAACTTTCATCATGTCCCGTCCACAACGCTGCTGCAATGAGCCTAAGGGTATCTCTGCCACCGGCATCTTCTTCTATGCCCCCACCCTATGCAGCTCTCTACATATAGCAGCTAAAGGCACTGCTCTCTGTACAGGCTGTGAGGTCCACTTCCGATTCCTTTATCCTGGCAGAGAGTGCTTCGTGACAACCCTCACCATGCCCCCGTGCCACGTGACTTCCTGTTTTACATAGGTCTCAGCCCTCGTTGAGGGAGTAAGGGCCCACACGTTACACTCTTATGCTCTGAACGCCCCTGCCGCCTGGCCGCCTCTACCTGTTCACATCACTGGGATGAAAAGGCCACAACCAGAAGCATGATAATCACAAAAGGAGACATCTCACTGGTAAAGGCAAACATACAGTAAAGGTTGTATACCATGTACCAAGCTAGTAGGAAGGTTAAAATATAAAAGTAGTAAAATCATCGACAGCTGCAGTAAGTAGTGAAGGGATACACAAAACTAAAGGATATAAAATGTGATGTCAAAGCCGGTAAACATGGGGGAGGGAGAATGCATTTAAACCTAAGACATCAGCAAATATATGCACCCCAATGTTCACTGTAGCATTACTTACAATGGCCAAGATATAGAAGCAACCTAACTGCCTATCAGTAGAAGAACGGATGTGGGGGGTGTGTGTGTGTGTGTGTGTGTGTGTGTGTGTGTGTGTGTGTGTGTGTGTGTGTGTGTGTGTAATGGAATATTACTCAGCCATAAAAAGAATGAAGTAGTGCCATTTGCAACAATTTGGATGGACCTAGAGATGATCCTATTAAGTCAGAGAAGGACAAATACTGTATGAGTTCACTTAAAGGTAGAATCTAAAAACCTACATAAATGAAATATAACAAAACAGAAACAGAGTCATATATACAGAGAACAAACAGGTAGTTTGCAGAGGGGAGAGGGGTCAGGAGGGAAAGACACAGGTGATGAAGACCGACAGGTACAAAGTTCCAAGTTGTATAATAAATGAGTCACGGGATGATATGCACAGTGTGGGGAATACAGTCAGTAACTATGAAATATCTTTGAGTGGTGACGTATCATAACCACACTTATCTTGGTGATCATTTTGAAATGTCTAGAAAAATCAAATCCCTATGTTGTATAACTGGAACTAACATAGTGTAGATCAATTATACTTCGAAAACAAACAAACAAACTCAGAGAAAAAGAAATCGGGCAGGGGTTGGGGGGAATTAGACAAAGGTAATCAAAAGGTACAAACTTCTAGTTACAAGATAAGTAAGTACTAGAGATATAACGTACAACATGACAAATTATATTGTTGTACATTACATGAAAAATATAATTAACACTGCTGTATGTTATATATGAAAGTTGTTGAGAATATCCTAAGAGTCATCACGAGAAAAATTTTTTTCTATTTCCTTAATTTTGTATCTACATGAGATGATGGATGTTCACTAAACTTACTTTAGCCATCATGTCATGTAAGTCAAATCATGACACTGTACACCTTACACCTACACAGTGCTGTATGTCAGTTATACCTCCATCAAAGTGCAAGGAACAAAAAGCCATTAGGTGAGGAAAACAAGGAAACGAAGCTAAATGACTGACCCCTGGAGCCAGAGCAGGAATAGCCCCTGGCTATTCTGCTGACCTATCTCTACCCTAAAAGCTGTCACCCTTCAGTCTGCCCATCCCATCTATTTGCTGGAGTCAATGGAAGAGGAGCTGAAATAAGCAGACATCACTTTCAACACATCAAAGATTATTTTTTCTTAGCACAAAACAACTTCTGTTTCACTGCAAGGAGGGAAAGTTTATTCATAACCTATAAACTCTCTTACCTGTTTAGTTCTATGCTGAGACTCCGTGGACAAGTTATTATACGTATAATGGGCCTGTGTGATGCCACAAAACAACACTGCGACCACACCTATAAAGACAATGAGTTCCAAGTTCTTATCAAAGGAGAGTTCCCAATTTTTAAACTGAAGCTCTTGGTTTTTTTGTTTGTTTGGCTGGTTGGTTTTTTTGTGGCTGCACCCATGGAATGTGGAAGTTCCCAGGCCAGGAATCAAACCCATGCCATGGCAGTGACTTGAGCCACAGTGGTGACACCGCTGGATCCTTACCCTGCCAAACCACCACGAAATTCCTGAGGCTCTTATTTTAAAGGACTAAATTACACACTGAGTGTCAAAACTTTCAGTTGTGACTTAACTTCCATTGAGAATTTTTTGTAACATTCTATAGTGACAGCATAAATCCCAACCCTAACAAGATTGTTCAAATACTAGAGGAGTTGGTTCACTTGTAGAAAAAAAAAAAAAAAGACTGGCTAAGTCACTCTCTACAAAGGTTGACAACTAAAGGACAAGGTAACCTACCTGTGAAACCCCAAGCTTCAGCCAAGAGGAAGGTGCTCCAGGACATCAGGAAGAACAGGCCTGTCTCTAACAACTGGAACTCCCGTAGTTTGGTGAATTTTGTCACGTAAGACTGTCAAGGTTGAGAAGATCTTATAACACAGACATGTGACTAGAAAAAATCAGTAATGAAAGCAAGGACAACATGAAGGCAAACGGAGGCTTCTCCCGCCCAACACCCAAGTCTCAGTGTAAGGTGGCACCAAAGTGAGGCAGCTCTGAACTGAAGTGCTGTACTACGCAGTCAGCAGCTGCCCTTGTGTGAGCAAGTTCTACAGCTCAGCCCATGCAATTGTTTTATGGCTATCACATGCCTCGCAGGAAACCATGGAGTAAAAAGCAGATAGAACAGTAAGGGATAAGAGCGACAGCCTAGATATACAATATGCCAACCCAATTAATTTGTGACCCAAAGCTGGACAGCTTCCATAATTACAGCGATTCACATTTATTAAAAATGAGTCAGAAGTTCCTGTCATGGCTCAGATGTAATGAACCCGACCAGTATCCATGAGGTGTGGGTTCGATCCCTGGCCTCGCTCCGTGGGTTAAGGATCCGGCGTTGCCATGTACTGTGGTCTAGGTCACGGACTCGGCTCGGATCCTGCGTTGCTGTGGCTGTGGTGTAGGCCCACAGCTGCAGCTCCGATTCAACCCCTAGCCTGGGAACCTCCATATGCCATGGGTGCGGCCCTAAAAAACAAACAAACAAAAAATGTCATTTCCAGGAGATTTCATGTTTATTTCCTCCTCCGGCTCCTCTGTGATGTAGAGTATTCCACGAGGAAGACACTGAGGCCTGCCACTCACTTATACCATGTTCGTGGCCATGGAAGGGCCTGAGTCAAGCTGCGGGAGACCTCAGGCGGGAATCTACACTCACTCCAACCACCGTGCACGACAACGCAAAGGGTCAGTTCCTCAAGGAACCTCTTTGGGGGAAGAGATGCTATCTGTTCTGGGTCCTCCTTCAGATCTCTTTTCGCTGTCCCTTTATGCCTCAGTTTGTCTGTAAAAGGTACCCTTTCAATCTTCCGCATACCACAGTAGGGAAGCCTCTTCCAGCACAAGGCTGAAGTAGAGCAAAAGAACAGATTCTTGGAAAAAGTATTTGTTTTATAGGAAAGTACCTTAGAAGTTTTAGAGCTGGAAGCCCTTCAGAGATCCTCAAGTCCCACTCCTCTTCCGGTCCCTGCCCTATACCCCCCTACACTGAGGTCCCATGAGGTGAAGTATCAACGCTTCCCTATCAGAAGCTCTGAAGGCAGAGGCCACAGCTGTCTTGTTTATCTTTGATACAGAGGGCAGAGCACGTGGCATCTAGCAGAAAATCAAGAATTTTTTTGACTGAATACAAGAATGACGTGCTCAGTGTTTCTGACAGCAAACTAGTGGCAGTGCAGAGGACTCAAGAGCAGGAGGTGAAAATCAGTGAGAGCTGAGATGAACTCCCATCTGTCCTAACCCAGGAACCCTATTCTGTTCAGCTGGCATCAAGGCCATACTGTCCTATTTGTCCTATTAAACAAAGAGCAGAAGGCTGCTAGGCTGAACAGCAGCACGGGACACCCAGAGGCTCTTTGGACTGTATTTACCTTGGTATCAATTCCATCTACAACCTTACATTTCACCCTAAAGGGTCACTGTGTCTAATTCGACTTTGGTAGTGCATGTTTGAGGGCATGGAGCCCTATGCAAAACAATGAAATTATTTTATTTAATTATTGGTACAGATGATTGCCTAATGTTTTCAAACTAAGTACTGGGTTGTAAGGTTAATAATTATAACACAATGTCAATTATGGAACTAGGAGAGACCACAAAACACAGTATATGATTACTCTGTGAAGTTAACAAGCAAAGATAAACGTAGTAAAAGGATATTAAAGCTGTCACCACTCCAGTAGCAGCACCCATTGCAAAAGATCCACTGAAGATTCCAAGGAAAATCCCAATAGACTTGAACATGGCTGTGACATCAAAGGTGTGGCTGTTGTCTCCAGCTGGCTGGTATGCTACTATTGAGCTACAAGAGAGAGACTGTTCTTACTTCTGGAAGCAACTTTTACTTTTAAAACATTATCTAAAAATAATAAATAAATGTTAAAAAAATTACCTAGTGTAGAGCCTGAAAGACGAAATCAGAGGAGGGGCAAAAACCAAACACTTTGGATTTGAATTGCCAAAATAAGAACCAAAGGTTACCACATCACAGTAGATCCAGCTAGCAAGAAAATCCAGCCTTTCTTAAACGACAATTTCAAAAGGTAGAACATTTTCAGATCCTCTCTATGAAGGCTGTTGTACCAAGCCTTTTATTCCAGCCCCAAGACACTGGGCAGTACTATTCTTTTATGAATCTGTTTACAACTTACTGGTACTGAGTGACTGAAAGCCCTAACATACTAATGTGAACAAAACTAAAGAAAATCTCCCGTATTTCCAACCGAGGCAGAAGGATATAAGGAATACTAGTCAATACTTAACCTGGTCACATTTTGCGTTTCCAAGGGAAAAAAAAAAAAAAGATGACTGAAGTACCCTTTCAATCCTTAGAATACCAGAATGGGCCCAATGCCTCTGACCTCTTCACTCACTGAAATGGACTTTTATTGGACAAGGGGTTTGAAAGGCCTTCCAAGGAATGAGAATGCACTCAACAGTACTTTTAGCATACCAGCTGGATCCTCCACCTCAAACTTCTGAAAGAAAGTCACTCCCCAAGAGGCTAGACAGGCAATTACAAGGGACATTCTCCATCTTGAACTCATAGTCCAAACCTGGTCTAAAAGTACGTCTTTTAAAACAGTTGCCCCAGGGAATAAATGCAGCTGAGAAAATCACTGCTGCCAGCAGGTCTCTGGCAAAAGCACCTACCATTACTGAATCAATCCTCATCTCATTTAACTGAGGTGCCAGTGTTTTTATAATAAGACCAGATTCAAAGACATCACACAAGTCATGTCAAAGAAAAGGAGAAAAAACACATTCCTAAGAATATAATGAATTCTCCCTGTGGTTACTGCAGTATTTTTTCTGGTTCAAGGCTAACATGTGGCCTTGCTATACCGTGTACACCAAGTTCTCTTTGTACCTCCCTAGTTAAGTTAAAAAACAAAACAAAACAAAATCTTAGACCAATCTAAATTTTCCTAATTTTATCTATTTCACTGAAGTATGGCTCTAACACGAATTTCTGGTAATGGTATCCAGAAGTTTCTGAGACTCAATCTGAATTGAAAAATTGAAACATCTGCATTTAAATCTTCAAAGTGACCTGATCCTTTTGAGACCAGTGGATGTGATGTTGTTTTAGGAACTGTGAAATGGCCTTTAATGTCATGCTATCTTACTACACATAAAGAGCCCCACCACTATAAATGAGGTTTGATTACATTATAACATGAAAAGACGGCAGCCAGCTAGAGAAAAGAAAAGATAGTGCTACAGCAACCTTCTTTCTCCCTGGCGATAGTTTTCAAAATGCTGGCAGGAACAAAAAAAATCAATGCCATGCCTCCCGAGACTGCTTTCCCTGGATTAGTTCACAGAAACTCAAGATTCACACTAATCATTACTTCATTCTTTAATCACTAAAGTGTACAAGAACACAGGAAAAGCGTGGGGGGCTAAAAACAGATAAGAGGTTTGTTTTCTTCCTTTTCAGGCAAATGCAGGCCTCTGGACTGAAATATTAACTCATCTTTTCTACATCAGTCAACATTTTATCTTGAAGCAACAACATTTTGATGAATACATCTTTTAAAATCCTGAGAGTAACACAATATACTATGCAGGACAGAAAATCACCCCATCATTCCACTTCCCTGACAAATCTCTTACTTTCCTTCTGTATTTCTCTCCCTTCTTTTTGTTACATGCATGCCATTTCATGTTTAGTTGTAATCAGAGTGAACCGATGGTTTTGAATTCTGATTCTTCAACTGACAATGACATAAGAATTATTACAATCTCCCTAACCGAGGTTTTTTAAGACTTCAAAAATGGTCCAAATGAATGGAACATAATTCACTTAACCATTTCCTCGTTGTGGAGCATTTAAAAGTCACTTCTAATATTTCTGCTACTATAAATAACAGTGTGAAAGAACATATTTGTACTTTTTAAAAATTTTGGACTATTTCCCTGTGCTACACTCCTAAAATAGGGTATTACTCTACCTATGGCTCCTTTCACATGTTGAGCAATGGCTTCTCAATAGATCTGGATGACATTCTAGGAGGGAAATATGACTTTATCCCTCAATTTTTTAGTGATCATATCCATCGACCTAGAAATACTCCTTCTAAAAATTATCCACAGAAATACTCTCAAGGATTCAGACATTTTCACATAAACATGTTCACGCTAGTGCTATTCACAATAATACAATGTTAGAAACCACCAAATACTAATCAATAGGGTATCGGAGGGGTGAATTTGTCGTGTATCTGTACAATGGAACAATGGAGGTACTGACAGTAGAACGTCCAAGTGCAAAAAGCAAGTTACAGAAAAGTATATATACGCCTCTTTTTGTCTAAAAATTAATATATTTAGGAGTTCCCTTGTAGCTCAGCAGGTTAAGGATACGGCACTGTCACTGCTATAGCTCAGGTCACTGCTGTGATAAAGGTTCCATCCCTGGCTCAGGAACCTCCAAGTGCCACAGGGGTGGCAAAAAAAAAAAAAAAAAAAAAGACTGCTAACCTGTTGGGTCAAAAAACAAACAAAAACAACTTTGGACATAAATTTCAAGAAGGGATATCTTAACCTGTTAACTGCCAAACAGAAGCCCTTCGGAAAGGGGTCCCCCTCTTTGTACAAGGCTGTTTCTATAGAATATACACACTAGAAACTCATTGACCTAACAGAAGTCAACACAAAGAAGACTACTTCTACCTAATGTACTTTTAAAGACAAATGAAAGATGATGCCGAACGTATCGCTGAGCACTCCAGCTCGTAAGCTCCCATAGGCTGCAGCATAACTGCCTTCCCTTCTTCTCTGTGGCAGCAACTTACTGGATCACCCCTGTGAAGACACTCACACAGCTAACAATTGCCCTGTACGACAGCCTTCCCCACCGCAGTTCCACCAGACTATGCAATGAGTCAACTTCTCTCCTACGAATTTAGACTAGTACTAGCTAAGGACCATCCTTAGGAAAAGTGAGAAAACTATCACTTGAATCGTTCTCTACAAGGCTGAATCCTCTCACAGGGCCCAATGTGAGAAAGCTGCAGGAGGAGAAGTCCTGCTCCCTTTGGGAGAAGCGTTATGGAAAGGGCATTCTCTTTCTAACACATTTGTTCTTCACCAACACTGATACACAAACCCCCAAGCTCTGAATTTACCAGTGAGTTTTTTCTTTTAACACTAACTGTTCTTAAAATTGCAGGACATGGAGTTCCTGTCATGGGTCACTGGTTAACAAACCCGACCAGCATCCATGAGGACGCGGGTTCAATCCCCAGCCTTGCTCAGTGGGTTAAGGATCCGGTGTTGCCGTGAACTGTGGTGTAGGTCGCAGATGGGGCTCAGATCTGGCATTGCTGTGGCTGTGGTATAGGCTGGCGGCTACAGCTCCGATTGGACTCCCAGCCTGGGAACCTCCAGATGCCATGAGTGTGGCCCTCAAAAGACTAAATAAATAAATAAATAAATAAATAAAGTTGCAGGGAAGAAGTTGCTTTATTAATGGGAAAGCTGAGGCACAGGACACATTAGTTTAAAACAAGACTGGAAGAGAGATTTTTCTGACTCTTCCTCTGTTAGGGCCATGAACACTTATTACATATAGTAAGATGATTAAGGAGCAGAATAGTTATTCAGGATGGTGAACTGATGCTAAAAATAACTGCCTGTTCCCTATTCTCTGTCGGGTAGCACTGGAGAGCTCACATGTTCCTATTACTGAAAACTTCAACAATCTTTGTAGCTTCAGTTTTTGTAACATATAAGTTATAAGCATATTATCCATTTCTTCCTCCCTTTGAATCATAGAAAAGCCAGGGATCAGATCAGAAGCACAGTGACAACCTGCACCCAGCTGTGGCAACACCGGATCCTTAACCCACTGTGCCAGGCTGGGGATCAAACCTGTGTCCCAGTGCTGCAGGGATGCTGTCGACCCGACCCTGTTGCACCACAGCAGGAACTCCTAGGCTTTATTTCTTAAATTAAATTTACATTAGTGGTAGACGGCACAAAAAAAATCTGGCAATAAATATGGTGAAGGAGGTAAAATTCACATACATTTACAGTCACGAAAGAGAGCTGATCTTTTGCACATGTTCATACACAACATTTAACGGATTAGTGTTACCTCTCAGAAAGGCTAATTTTCCACTTTGTAGTCAGACAATAGGGCAATCAAGCTATGTGAACCAGAGTCGGTGACAGATTACTTTCATCGTTAATGAAGTGGAAATGAAGGAAAGAAAGAAAAGTAATAAGGAGGAAATGTGAAGGGCTTTTACTGCTCTATCATAGAAAGTTCTGGTATGGAATAAAAGCAACTATCTGTAGGGTTAAATATTTGCTTAACAGGAGTAGGAGTGAGTTGGCAGGACCGAGTTCCTCAGAAGTTCAGACCCACTTTTACCTGAAAATACCTTCTAATAGCATGCACAGTAATTTCTATAGCTAGATTAAGACATTTTCATTAACCATCTTTAAAAAGGGTACTCTTTAACACTTCTTAAAATTAAAGTTTCTGAAATGATTATGTTAAATAAGAGAAATACAAATTAAACTATGAGGTATTTCTCAATTATCAAATTGGCAAAAATTCAAAAGTCTGACAAATATTCTCTTGGTGAAGCCATGAGGAAACAGGCACTCCCATAATTTGGTGGTTTAAATGCAAAACAGCATAATGCTTTTTCACAGGCAATTTAGCAGTGTAACGAAATTACAACTGTATTTACCCATTAACCCACTAATCTTACTTCTGGAAATTTATTGTACCAATACACCTATGTATGTATAAAACAGTTAAGTTCAAGGTTAATCAATATGGCATTACTTGAAATAGCAAAGGACTGAAAATCCTTTATACTTCAGCAACAGAAGACTGATTAAATACACCATAGTACAGTTCATGATATTGTACATAGAATACTATGTGGCTACAAACAAAGAATGAGAAATTCCTTGTTTTGATAAAGATCTCCAGAATACAGTTATGCCAAAGTCCGATATAGAACATATATAGCACATTACTTTTTTTTTTGTCTTTTTGCCTTTTCTAGGGCCGCTCCTGCGGCATAAGGAGGTTCCCAGGCTAGGGGTCTAATCGGAGCTGTAGCCGCAGGCCTACACCACAGCCACAGCAACGCCGGATCCTTAACCCACTGAGCGAGGCCAGGGATCAAACCTGCCACCTCATGGTTCCTAGTCGGATTCGTTAACTGCTGAGCCACGATGGGAACTCCCCAGCACATTACTTTTAAAATAAGAATATTTATTCATATGCATGCTTGATTTGAATTAAGAAATACTAGGATACCCTAGAAACTAATAAAAATGACTAACTATAAGGGGCTGGGGAAATAGGTAGATGAGGACCTGAGTAAGAACATGACTTTTCAATGTACACCCTTCTATATAGTTTTGATGTTTGAAACACGTGAATATGTGTCTATGCCCAAAACTTAATTTAGTGAAAAAATGTCCATGTTATAATGTTAAAACAAAATACAAAATTATATATATACTACAATCACAACAATGTAAAAATACTACACATTGAAAAAAAAGAATTTAAAAAATGTCCTTGAATGTTTACAGTAATAGTCTTCAGGTTTGGGGAGTACATATTTTTTTCTTCCTTTTCTTCTTTGCACTTCCCATGTTATCTATAAGCATGTATTTCTTCAAGAGGAAAAAAATGCTTCTGTTTTTCAAATGTTTCCATTCATAATATACTTCGCTTAATAAGTTATTTTTGGTTCTTAGCAGCCTAACATTCAATATACGAAATATAATAAGAAAACAAACACTTACGAAGATAGCACTATGGCAACAGCATCATTGAGGACACTTTCACCAAAAAGAAGTGCATAGAGTTCAACATCAACTTGAAGCTCGTGGAATATGGCAAGAACAGTCACTAGCAAATAGAAAGAGTCAGAGGAATATTAAGATGTTACAAATATAATATTTCCCTTCCATAGATGATCATAAGTTATTTAGAAATTCATTTTTTCCATCTAAAACTTTAATTAAAGTATAATTTACAATCTTGTGCCAACTTCTGCTATACAGCAAATTGACCCAATCATACATACATATACATTCTTTTTCTCATACTATCTTCCATCATGGTAATGCCATTTGTAGCAACATAGATGCAACTAGAGAATTCTCACACTAAGTGAAATAAGTCAGAAATAGAAAGACAAATACCATATGATATCACTTATATCCGGAATCTAATATATGGCACACATGAACCTATCTAGAAATTCATTTATTCATCTCAGATTCGATCTTAACAAATATTCTCTTACTATATTAAAGACTCAGCAACTTTATGTCAATATTTTTCTTTTCCCTGACGTGTACCTATAGTATATACTTCCTCTCTCTTATAAAGAACTGAAAATCATCTTGGAGGACTGACTTGGCCTACATTCTTCATGCGAATGCTAATAATCTTGTACATCTCTTTTCCATAAAGAATACATTCAGGATTCCTTACAGACCAGGTGATCATTAATCTTTGATGAAGAAGACTATTATGAAAAGCATTTCCTGCCACAAACTTCATTTTTTCCTTGGAGCCGTACAACTCACTTCTATTTATTTGACTCACCAATTTCAAGCATACCAGTTCAGCAAAGACAGTAGAAAATGAAAACACAAGTTTGGTTTTCAGTTGGGATAAAATTTATGACCAGAATTACAGGTGCTATATTTAACTTAATAAGAAGCCAACTATCATGCCATTACAGCTTGAGGGGAAAAAACCTGTTTTTAGGAAACAATTACATGAGAATTCTTGAAAAATCAGAAGAGAGTAAAGTTGCATTCTAACTTTAATTGCTGCGTTACATACAACTCACTTGCTAAATAAACCCAAGCAAACACAAAAGATTGTTATAAGCAGGGTTGGGAGGGCCTTTTCAAATGTCAACCAAAAAACAGGAAGCTTGTATTTAAAAAGACACAGTTTCTAGTGCAAAGCACTTCATCTGGCATATGCTGATACCAAAGCTAACCAAGAGAAGGAGAAAAGGAGGGCAGGAGAAAAGGCTGTAGAATTTTAAAGAGAGAACCTCTGGCTTACTCTTCTATCGAGCGAACAACTGCAAAATTAAAGAATTATTATAGGGGCAAATACCTATATAATTCAGAAGAAATATAACTATCCAACTTTATATAACCAAAACGGTTTTGCTTGAACCATTCAGGCAATACTCCTAGCAAAACAAAATCAGAAGTTTTAAGTAATGTAGCCAGTCCAACTGACTCAGATTTCTCACTGACTCTGAAAAATCAAGGACCTTGCTTCTAGTGAGAGAACATAGAAAACATAGACCACTGGCTCCTTGCAAAAACCATCTCATCTTCATATTGATAATGAGAACAGCTACAAACTGTAAGGGAGTAAGTAGCCTTGACTATCTCCAAGGAGGGATATGATTTTCAGTTTTAAAAATGCCAAACTACACAAATGCCTCTCCAAAATGTCCTCTGAGCTTTAAAAATTATATCTTATATAACTGGGAACTATATCTAGTCACTTATGACAGAGCATGATAATGTGAGAAAAAACAATGTGTGTGTGTGTGTGTGTGTGTGAGAGAGAGAGAGACTGGGTCACCTTGCTGTACGGTAAAAAAGTGACAGAACACTATAAACCAGCTATAATGGAAAAAAATAAAAATCATTAATTAAAATAAATAAATAAAAATTTTTAAAAATCATCTCATATAGAGCACATTTCCTACTTTCTAGAAGGCCCTCTGTTATCAGCATTAACATAGCAATTCAGAGATAACCTTAGGATCCTACCTTTAATTATGCTGGATGATAATTAAAGAAGATTATTAACTTACAAGGTCAAAGGGTAAAACAGAACAAATCTCTACTAAGGATCTAAAGTCTAGTGAAAGAATGCATTCATCCTTAGTGCAAAAAAAACGCAGTCTCTGCTCTTATCCCTACATCTTCAGCCCACATATTCTCTAAATTCTTAATACGAATGTGGCTGTGAAGCTCACCAATATTATATTAGGAAAACTACAATCTAATTCATCCACCTCAGTACAATTAAATTCATTCTCTAGTCATGCCACTATCAAAACTATTTTATAATCAGAAAGGCAATTTTATAAAAAAACAATTCTTCAATGTGTATTATAGCCCATCAATGACCCAAAAATCATTCTTGTTCTTGCACAACGGCCTTCCAACAATCATTTAAAAATTTTTTCTTACTTTTAAATGCAGAAAGTTGAATGTAAACAGATTTTTAGGGATCTAGAAGTTTGAAAGGAAATGTATAATTATTACCCATCTTAACTCCTATAGTTCATCTTCTACAGCCAGTCACTTGGGAGAGAGACCAACCTGAAATTCTGGAGAAAATACCTTATAGCCCAGTCTAAACTGCATCAAATTGTGGATCAGTAATAGGAAATAGAAGAAAGAGAAAAAAATGTCTGCTTAAGCCAAAAGGAACCATGAATTTTGCTTTTTTTCCTCTACAACTGGAAAATATAGTAATATGGGGAGTACCTAATCCTAAATTCTACACCTCGAAGGAAGAAATACCCACACACGTGCACTGATGACCAAACACTGTACAGCTTAAGTACTTGGGCCCCATTCCCATGTAAAACATACCTGGATCAGTTGCCGATACAATGGCACCAAAGAGCAGGCAATCTGTAAAGTAAAAATCTCCCGCAAGTTGTCCGGTTACTTTCATCAGTGTTACACAGCCGTACATTATCGATCTGTTCAATAAACATATTTCTACTTTAGAAAAAAACATCAACTGTTAAAGAAGTCAGAACATAGTAAGCACAAGAAGATAGGTCTACTGCAGTGCTTTGTGACTAATCCCAAATTTACCTTATGCCATTTAAATAAGGTAATGCCTTAGCCTTAAGGAAAACTCAAACAACTTATTATCTATGTGAATACATTTTACTGCAAAAGTCCTTAAACACATTCAAGAACACTGCATAAATCAAATATGTATTATTTTAAAATTATAATTTGAAGGCGAAAAGTGTTTTAAGCCTCAAGTACTTACCCAATTACAAAACAAGAAATTGCAGTTCCAAGAAAAGCGTATGCTAGGATAGACCCAAGGTTTCGAAAGAAGTGTCTCTGACAAAAAAAAAAGTTACACAGTGTAAGAATACGCACCAATTATTTAAAAAAGAAAAGGTTTTCTCTTCTAGTATGCTATGCTAATATCAAATGCATTATTCATTAAAGGAGATAAGAGAAAGAATTTTTGGATAGGCGTAAATTTTGGCATCTCAAAAGGATAAGGAGAGAGGGGAGAGCGGGGAACCTGGAAAGAACTGCCTGTTACTGAAGTGTCAAGGATGATAAAGCCCTGGAATTTAAGGTTGTTCACAGCATATAAAATACAAAGGCACTTACTCTTTTCAGACTATATCCCGCATAAAATATGATAGGAGGAAGTAATATGTTGAAAAATACTTCCGGATCAAAAGTAACCTGTTAAAATAAAGAGATTTTTTTAAATGAATTCCCTCAGATTTCATATTACATCATCAAATGAGCAAAATGAAAAAAGATTAAATGTTAAATTGGCAAAAGGCAAGAATATTACTACTGTGGTAAATGAAAAATAGGACAATCGTTGTTCCACTTCTCAACTAAATGACAAGGAGATCACATTGGAACAGTCAGTTCAGTCTTATCTGTGTGAGGTATGTTTAAATATATTATAGGCGTTCCCATCATGGCTCAGTAGTAACGAACCCGAATCCATGAGGAGGCAAGGTTCTATCCCTGGCCTTGCTCAGTGGGTTAAGGATCTGGTGTTGCCATGAGCTGTGGGGTAGGCTGCAGACACTGCTCAGATTCTGCTCTGCTGTGGCTGTGGTGTCGGCCAGCAGCTACAGTTCCAATTCGACCCCTAGCCCGGGAACTCCCATGTGCTGCAGGTGCGGCCCTAAAAAGCAAAAATAAAAATTAAAAAAAAAATAAAGTACTATTATAGTAAAAATCTTTAAAATAAGAGAAAGCATGAACATATCTTTGCTATAAATAAAAGAGACCCAATAGAATTCCCTCTGTGGTGCAACAGGATCAGCAGCATCAACGCTGGGATGCAGGTTCGATCCCTGGCCTGGCACAGTGGGTTAAGGATCCAGCACTACTGCACCTGTGGCTGGGATCTGATCACTGGCCCAGGAACTCCATATGCTGCAGGTAGGTCAAAAAAGGAAAAAAAAAAGAGACCCCAAACTGGTAACATAAAATCTAGGGGTATAGCATTATTATCAGCAAGAGGAAAACAGACTTTTTGCATAAGTAACATTTCTAAAGGTATACAACATATTATGGTAAAAAGTTTCTGTACAATTCAAATTTCTAGTCCTGATAGCCCATACCTTTTAATACCTCTTCCCTATAATAATACAGACACCCCCTTCTGTTCATAAGGCTGTAGTAGGATTTGACATGAACACAAAGCAGCTACACACATACCCATGCTAAAACTTCATTCCCTAGAACTTTTAAGGAACTGGAATTTTTCCACAGGTGGAAAAACCCTTGCTGCAAAGTAAACTTGAAGTTTGTAGGCAATTTTAAAAACCATTAAAGATGGTCAGGAACACAACCAAGTAGCTATAAAAGCCAAGTCCTGCCAATGTAGAAGGCGGAAGCAGAGGCAAATGGCCAAGGGTGGGTAAAAACAGAGACACGAGCAAAGAGGCCCTGAGAAGCTTCAGGATAGAAACTATGAGAGGGAGAGGGACAGGAGAATGCAGCTCCAGGAATGTCTGGGAGCCGGGAAAAGGCAACCCAACCTACATCAAGCTTCATGCACAGCATGGTACACTAACTGCTACTCAGACTGAGGCCCCTGAAGTTACACCAGATTATTAATTAAAGAAAGATTAAGTTGTGCTTAGTATTAGAGTATAATCAAGGAGTTCCCACTGTGGCACAGTAGGTTAAGAAACCAACTGCAGCAGCTCGGGTTGCTGCGAAGGCTCAGGTTTGCTCGTTGCCCTGGCACAGTGGGTTAAAGGAACTGGCCTTGCTTCAGCCATGGCTTGGATTCAATCCCTGGCCAAGGAACATCCATGTGCCACGAGTGTGGCCATAAAAATTCAAAAAAAAAAAAAAACCATAATCAAGGCAAGAAAGAATACAAAATATTTTAATGGAGGGAGTTCTATTGTGGGGCAGTGGGCTAAGGATCCGGCATTGTCACTGCTGCAGCCTGGGTCGCTGCTGTGGCTTGGGTTTGATCCCTGGCCCAGGAACTTCCACATGCCTTGGGCAAGGCCAAAAATAAAAAATGTAAAATTTTAGGTCCTATCAAACAAACTCACTGTGCTGAAGTACTATAAAACCTCAAGGGCCATAAGCAATTTGAAAGAAACACTTATAAATTCTGCTTAACTCAATACTGGTCACCATTTATTACAACTGTAAACATTTACAGAGTGAAACAAAAAAGGTTATGCTACTTAGCCTCAATCAGAAAAATGAGGCTACAGACATGTCAATTTCCTTCGCACCGCTTTACATTCATTGAGGTCTGCTCCACTTTAAAAGACTGATTATTCTAAATATCATTAAAAATTCATTATTTTTCTCCTGAATGACTTTGCTGCTATTATACTTTTGTAAAAATTCAAAGACTCCCTTTAACGACAAACTTACCTTCCTAAGCATTTCATTATCTTGAACGTTATTGAGTTCATGGGAACTAATCTCTCCTTTCAGCGTATACTCATAAAATTTTCCACTAACGTTTACCAATAAGGTCGTTGGGCTTGACTGCACTTCACAGCTCAGGGTCACGTTATTTACATCACTTGGAACATGAATGCCATATCGAAGCACAAGGCCCACCAAAAGACCTGGAAATAATAAAAGGATAACATAAGCTCTTCTTTTAGACAAAGACTACTTCTTTTGCACCCCACACATACCTTTGGATTGATAATAGGAACTCTTTTATGGTAGTCCCCTGAGTTCAAAACTCATTTTTAGACCAAATGCAGTTACATTTTTAATTTTTATTTCTTTGCTTTTTAGGGCCACACCTGCGGCATGTGGAAGTTCCCAGGCTAGGGGTCAAATCGGAGCCGCAGCTGCTGGCCTACACCACAGCCACAGCAATGGGATCCGAGCCACGTCTGCGACCTACACCACAGCTCACGGCCACGCCAGATCCTTAACCCACTAAGCAAGGCCAGGGATTGAACCCGCCTCCTCATGGATACTGGTTGGGTTCATTAACCACCGAGCCACGAAAGGAACTCCTGCAGTGACATTTTAAAGCATTAATGAATTCACAAATCTAAGAGTCTGCTATTCTAATCATCCAGTGATACAGAAGGGGACAAAATTCCCTAGGGTAACAACACATGTCACTGTATTCCTAGATCAGGATATAAATAACTGATTAGGATAGAAACAAAATGAGAAAATACATTCAAATCACCTGTACAGAGAATATGCTCCAAGGTATCCCAACCTGACAATGTAATCATGTTAGAAATGTGTTGACCACCTCCATCCGTCAATTCACAAGACTTAAACACATGCACTTCTCAAGTTACTCCTAAAGCACATGGCTGGCCAAACAATACAAACTTTACAAACTGGAAAGTCAATGATGTTTGTAGATTGACTGAGTTCTTCTAATATTAAAAGGTCAGATTTTAATTTTTTTTTTTGTCTTTTTGCTATTTCTTGGGCCGCTCCCGCGGCTAGGGGTCGAATCGGAGCTGTAGCTGCCAGCCTACACCAGAGCCACAGCAACTCGGGATCCGAGCCACGTCTGCGACCTACACCACAGCTCACGGCAACGCTGGATCCTTAACCCACTGAGCAAGGCCAGGGATCGAACCCGCAACCTCATGGTTCCTAGTCGGATTCGTTAACCACTGAGCCACGACGGGAACGCCAGAATTTAATTTTAAAATAGATGTTGTAAAATCAAAACATGGAATAGAAGTCCTGACTCTGACACTATGATATCAATGTATTACTAGAATTTCACCTGGACCATCACACTGATATTCAAAGATGCACAATGTTCTAGTTACTATAAAACTATACTGACCAATAGGTTTAATAATGATCTTATGGAGATATAATTCACATAGCACAAATTTTACACTTTTAAGCTGTACAATTCCATGGCTTTCAGTATATTCACAAAGTTGTATATTCACCACTTGGATCACTACTATCCAATTCAAAAACATTTTCACTGCTCCAAAAAGAAATCCTAAACCTATTAGCAGTTACTCTCCATTTCTTCCCACCTCAACTCCCATTCCCCTGGCAACCACTATTCTACTTTTTCTCTACCCAGATTTACCTATTCTGGACATTTGATATAAACAGAATCTTACAACATGTGACCTTTTATGCCGGGCTTCTCTTACTCAGCATGTTTTCAGGGTTCACCCATGTCATAGCATGTATCAGAAATCCATTCCTTTTTATGGTCAAATAATATTCCATTGTATAAATATACCTCAACTGCATATTGAATTCAAATGTCAGGAACTTTCCTGAACTCCACTATTAGTAGCCTTTCACCTTCCTATCTCTTTTCATTCTAACCAGTCAGCCTTTCTTTTAATATATGTGAATGGAATATGTGCCAAGCAGGTTCACAGATGAAAACAAGATCCCTCCTTCAAGGAGCTCTTAATCCGGTTAGCAAAAACAGACTGAATAAACAATTAGAACATGACATATACATACATATATACATACGTGTGTGCATGTGTGTGTGTGTGTGTGTGCAAGGTATTATAAAACAGAAAAGATGTGCCTAAGCAAGTCCGAAAGAGTGGGGCATTAGGAAAGTCTTTCCAGAGGTGTCAGCTAAGCAAGTCACAAAGTAAAAGAAAGTGATTTTCCAAGTAGGAGGAAGAGCAGGACACATCCAGTTATGGAAGAGTGAGGAACCATAGTCTGTTCAGGGAATCATACATAGTTCAGTATGGCTGGGATATAAAGCGGCAAGAGCCGAGGTGTGAAAGATTGGCACGAGCTGAATCATAAAGGACCTGGCATATTGGGAAAGGGTGTTTAGACTTCATCCTGAAAGCAAAAGGAAGCCGCAGAACAGTTTTAAGCAGAGGCTTGACATCAGATTTCTATTTTAGCAAGACTGGTTTAGAATACAGAGGTTCAGAAGGGCCAGCTAGAAAGCCACTGCTGACATTCAGGCACTGAGTACAGGCCTAATCTAAGAGAGCAGAGATAGGGAGAGGGGGAGATTTTTTACAGTATTATCTTGTAGAAGGATCTGATGGCTGAGAAGGCTGGGAGGAAGGGAGATGAAAAACTAAGAGGAACCTAAACTGACTTGGCAACTAGGTGGGTAAGCTGGCCTGGCCCATCTGGTAGGTAAGAAGGCCAGTCAGTGAGACAGGGAACAGGTTTACAGGGGAAAATGCACAGTTCCGTTTTAGACATGCTGAGTTTGATGTACTTGTGACACATGCATAGCTGAGTACGTGGGATCTGGAGCTCAAGGAAGAGGGGGCTCAACTGGAGATACACACTCGGCCATCATAAGATGGTTGAAGTTAGGTGCAGATGGCATTTCCCAGGGAGCAAATAAAATGGGGAGAGGACTATGGATATACGCCCAGAGTTTTATGCCAAAATTAAGGGGCTGGTAAAGGAGGAGGAGACCATGAAGAAGTTTAAGAAAGAAAAGCTACAGGAGGAGGAAGTGATGAAAACCAGCAAATGCTGCAGCAAAGTCAAGGGAGACAGACATTAAGAAGTGTCCACTGGCAGATGAATGGATTAAGAAGATGTAGTACAAGTACATAATGGAATATTACTTGGCCATAAAAAAGAATAAAATAATGCCATTTTCAGCAACATGGATAGACCTAGAGATTATCATACTAAGTGAAGTGAGTCTGAAAGACAAATACCATATGATATCACTTATATGTGAAATCTAAGATATGGCACAAATGAATCTATCTACAAAACAGAAACAGACCTTCAGACAAAGAGAAAAGACCTGTGGTTGCCACGGGGGGAAGGGAAAGCGAGAGGGATGGACTGGGAATTTGGGGTTAGTAGATGCAAACTATTACATTTAGAATGGATAGACAACTAGGTCCCCCTGTATGGCACAGAAAACCATATCCAATCTCCTGGATAAATTATAATGGAAAGGAATATTTTTAAAAATGAATGTATATGTGTGTATAACTAAGCCACTGTGTTATGCAAGAGAAATTAGCACAGCATTGTAAATCAACTATACTTTACTTTCAAAAAAGTGTCCATCGGGTTTGGCAACAAGGAGGTCATAGGTGACCTTGGTAAGAGCAGTTTCAGTGGAGCAGTGGGGGTGAGAGTGGGAAGTGATAAAGCAGAAACGGGGACTGTAAGAGCAGTCAGCTGGGAAGGGAGGAGGAAGCAGAGATGAAGGACTCTCCTGCCCCCACCCTTCTCTCTACATATTTTATGGGCCCATCTGATGCATATGGAGGTTCCTAGGCTAGGGGTCGAATCAGAGCTACGGCTGCCAGCCTACGCCACAGCCACAGCAACCCTGGATCCGAGTCCCAACTGCAACCTGTGCTGCAGCTTGTGGCAATGCCGGATCCTTAACCCACCGAGTAAAGCCAGGGATGGAACCCACATCCCCACAGAAACAAGGTCAGGTCCTTAACCCATTGAGTCACAATGGGAACTCCCACACATATTTTTTAAAAGTGAGCGGCAATGAGTAAATGGTAAAAACAGTACAATGACATCAACTCTAAAAACATTTTAGCAAAGGCTCATATTTAAAATAAATGAGTAGGCCAGCAGCTACAGCTCTGATTTGACCCCTAGCCTGAGAACTTCCACATGCCACAGGTGTGGCCCTAAAAAGACAAAAAAAGAAAAAAGGGGGACTTCCCATTGTGGCTTAGTGGTAATGAACCCAACTAGTATCCACGAGGACATGGGTTCAATCCCTGGCCTTGCTCAGTGGGCTGAGGATCCGGCATTGCCGTGAGCTATGCTGTAGGTCACAGAAGTGGCTTGGATCTGGCATTGCTGTGGCTGTGGTGTAGGCCAGCAGCTACAGCTCTAATTCGACCCCTAGCCTGGGAACTTCCATGTGCTGTGGGTGCAGCTCTAAAAAAAAAAAAAAAGAGAGAGAGAGACAAAAAAAAAAATAAAGATAAAATATTGACAGATCTCATGCCTCATAAGGGACTAATATCCAAAATATATAAAGAACTCATACAAACTCAATGGCAAAATAACAAATGATCTGATTTTAAAAATTGGGCAGAGCATCTGAATAAACATTTTTCCCAAGAAGACAAAGGTACATAAAAAGATGCTCAGCATTCCTCATGATCAGGGAAATACAAATCAAAACCACAATGAGACAGTACTTCACACATGTTTGAATGGCAATTATCAAAAAGACAAAAAATAGCAAGTGGCGGGGATATGGCGAAAAGGTAACCCATGAGCACTATCGGTGGGAATGTAAATTGCTGCAGCCACTGTGGAAAACAGTACACAAGTTCCTTAAGAAACTAAAACTAGAACTACTATATAATCCATCAATTTCACTTTGGGGTATTTATCCAAGGAAAATGAAAACATTAAATCAAAAAGATATTTGGACCCCTATGTTCACTACAGCATTATTTACAAGAGCCAAGATATGGAACCAACCTAAGTGTCAATCGATGGATGAATAGATAAGAAGATATGGTACATATATACACAACAGAATATTCTTTAGCCATAAAAAATAATGAAATCTAGTCATTTGAAACAGGTATGGACCTGTAGGGTGTTACTAAGTGAAATAAGTCAACCAGTGAAAGACAAATACCATATTCTCTCTTATATGTGGAATCTAAAAAAAAAACAAAACAAAATAAAAAATGGAGTTCCCTGGTGGCTCAAAAGGTTAAGGATCCAGCATTGTCACTGCTGTGGCTCAAGTCACTGCTATGGTGCAGGTTTGATCCCTGGCTCAGGAACTTCTGCATGATGCAGGCACAGCCAAACCACTTCCCCCGTTAAAAAAAACTAAAAAACAAAAAACAAGCTCAATAGATACAGAGAACAGATGTGAAGGGGGTATAAATTTATTTAAATTTTAAAAAATAAACAAAAGATACACTCTGAAAAATCTCACTTCTGAAAAACAAAATTAAAAAGTGATGACTTGGGGAGTTCCCGTTGTGGCTCAGCAGGTTAAGGACCCAACTACTATCCATGAGGCTGCAGGCTCAATCCCTGACCTTGCTCAGTGGGTCAAGGATCCGGCGTTGCCATGAGCTGTGGTGTAGGTGGCAGGTGCGGATCAGATCCCACATTGCTGTGGCTGTGTTGTAGGCTGGCAGCTGCATCTCTGATTCGACCCCTAGCCTGGGAACCTCCATATGCCACAGGTGCAGCCTTAAAAAGCCAAAAAAAAAAAAAAAAAAGTGATGACTGGGTATCAACTGTGTTTGATAAACATAACCCAGGAGAGAAAAAGTTAGATCCACAGTCATTCTGTGTATGTGATATACACACAGCTCCTTACTATCCAACAAGACCTCCTAATTGAGAGGCTCAGTAGTACTAAGTCATCCCCTTATGTTTACGTGTAAAAATCACAGTTAAGCTACTACAAATGGTAATAATAACAGCATAAATTCTTTCCATATCCCCAAGCCTGACTGTGGAAGGAAGAGTGCCCACTGGTGACCACACTCCATCCTGACGCTGAAAGGCCACTGGGTGCCCTGAGCAGGGCTCAGCCCTTGGACAAATTTGAAACACGCACCTTGGCAGTTCAAACATCTGCAAGGAGAATAATCACTTAGGCTGGGGGAAGAAATGAAGATTCTTGACCACAGCATCAGCTGAAAAATTGGAATGTCTTTGAATAAAGTTGACAGGTCAAGTTAACTTGGGTTCTGTGGGAGTTCCCGTCGTGGCACAGTGGTTAACGAATCCGACTAGGAACCATGAGGTTGCGGGTTCGGTCCCTGCCCTTGCTCAGTGGGTGTTGCCGTGACCTCTGGTGTAGGTTGCAGACGCGGCTCGGATCCTGCGTTGCTGTGGCTCTGGCGTAGGCTGGCAGCTACAGCTCCGATTCGACCCCTAGTCTGGGAACCTCCATATGCCGCAGGAGCGGCCCAAGAAATAGCAAAAAGACAAAAAAAAAAGTGTATATACGTATATATGTGTGTATTTTTTATATAAGTATATATAGGTGAATGTGGGTGTGTACATATATAACATTTATCTACTTCTTGAAGAATGCTATTAGATTGTCTTAAAAGCTAATTCAACTATTATAAATCTCTCAGTCATTATTTTCTCATTTATAAAATGGGGGTAGGTGACTTGCCCAACATTATTTGGCATCGAGTGACAAAACCAGAACTGAAATCTGGGTTTTCTATTCCAAAGCCTCTATAACTTTCTGGTTACTTCCTTGCTCTCACGTCACCACTAACCTGTTCTCTGGTGGTTTAGGTCTCCATTCTCTCACAGCCATTCCTCACAACTCACCTCCAAAACCCCTATAACTTTTATTTTTTTTAGGGCTGCACCTGCAGCATCTGAAGTTCCCAGGCTAGGGGTCAAATCCGAGCTGCAGCTGACAGCCTACACCACAGCCACGGCAATGCAGAATCCGAGCCGTGTCTGCGAACTACACCACAGCTCACGGCAACACTGGATCCTTAACCCACTGAGCGAGGCCAGGGATTGAACCTGCATCCTCATGGATACTAGTCGGACTTGTTACTGCTGAGCCACAATGGGAACTCCCCCAAAACCCCTATAACTTTAAGTGTTAACTTCCTTCATATCTGATCTCATGCAAGTCAATACAGTGGACTACATGAGAAAAAGCACAAGTCTGGAAGTCAGATAGAGGTGTGAATTCTGGCTCCATCAAGTTCTAGTCTGTGATCCCAGGAAAGATAACCTCTCAATGAACCTCATTAGTGATGATAGTTCTACCCTGTTTTGTCTTCAAAGATAAGTTTTATCTCTTTAACATAAGCCACTACTTAAGGGGCTAACAGAATGTGGCTCCTGAAGCAGACTGACTGTATTTGAATCCTGCCTTAATACTTACAAGTTATGACTTCAGGCAGGTCACTTACCCTCTCTGTGCCCCATTTCCTCATCTGTAAAAAGGGAACGATAGTGGCTCCTATCTCACAGGGTCTTCATGAGATTTAAGTGAGCTGATATTTGTGAAGCGCCTAGCAGTGTCTAAAGATCCTGGTGCTCAATAAACACCACCTATTCGGGCACCAGACTGTAAGTGCTTTGAGGGCAGGGATGATGACTCACTCACATCGGTGTTTCCCATGGTATCTCACCCATCAAAGACACTTAATAAATATTTATTGATGAGTCACATTAGTTAAAGCTGGGACTGTGGATGCTATAGTTTAAGGCATAATAAATACTGCTTCCCTGTCTTTAGCCTTTCACACTATCCGTAAGAACACTGCAGTGAGTGATCACTTTTCAGACTTACTAACAGTGACTCACTTTTAAGCTTCTTAAGTAAGCTAGCCCAATGAACAGAACGCTTGGGTGCTTCGACATTGTGTTTGTAACTGGAGCAATTAGGCTATTATTACAATCTAGAAACTGACCACATTGGCAATTTAATCTCTCTCTTTTTTAACTCTTGCTTCTCAAAAAAATAAAGGAGAAGCTTATTCTGAGTAGCATTTTTCCAGGATTTAGGTAACTCAATCATCAGTGGGCTGAATTTTGGAGGTCTAGACATTTTCATCTGGAAGTCAAGCTGAAAAATAAAGTCCTTAAAATAATATATTAACATAATAGCAATAATGGTACAAGAGCTGTAAGAAAAGATAAATGACAGGTGGTAATTAGAAAATGTCCGTTTCTGTAGCATTGACAATACTTTGACCCAACCTCATCTATTCTCAAACTGGACTTGGGAGTTAGTCAGGAGACTGTGCATCCGCAGCCCCCATCACCCATACTGAGAAAATGGGACAGGCTCAAGAATGCCAAGTCGTGGGAAATCAACCCGATTTGACTCCCAGATAACACTCTTTCACTTTATATTCCACAAAAGATAGCCTTGTTTTTCCTTCACAAAATACTGACACTAAGGCACGCCATCACTTTTCATTAACTTAGAAACATCAGGGAATGCAAATCAGTTATCCCAATTTTCTCCCCTAGCCCAAGACTTAGAGAAGGTTAATGATATCAACTACCAAAGAGCAAATAGCTTCAGGGCAATTCTAAGTCCCTATTTGATTTTTCAAAAATATGACGTCTGCCTCTAAACTTAAAGATTGAGCAATTAAACAAACTATTCTGAGCCTAACCTGAGAAAATGCAGTTACAGCAATAATAAGTATCACAGCACTCATTTAATGAGCACTTACTTAGGGGTCAAGTACTAAGCTAAAACATTTCTCCCTCACAACAAAGCTACTATCATTGTCCTTAATTTATAGCTGACAGTGTAAGAGGGTAAGGGACTTACCTAAGATCACACAGAGCTACTGGCACAGTGGGACAGGAACCCAGGCCTGACTCTAAAGCAGGGGTTGAAAATCACGGTGGTGGCCTGTTTTTGTAGGGCGCAAGAACTAAGAATGGCTTTTACCTTTTTAAAGGTTTGTAAAAAGAAAAAAAAAAAAGCAAAGAAAAAAACGCAACACATTTTCACAGCACATAGATTGATGTGATCCAAAAGCCAACAATAATTACTCTCTGGCCCTTTACAGAAAAAATGTGCAGACCTCTGGTCTACAGCCTTATATCTTTAACCACTTCATCATACTATCTCTCTGGACAGGAAAGAGGTTTCTGCGATCAGTTCCTTATTTTCACACCATAATAATCACTTGGCATTTAATGGCATTTAAGATGCCCTTATTTTCTTTATATAACCTGTCTACCGAAGAAGGATAAGTTCCTTGAAGGCAGGAATCATATATTTCTTCACATTTTCTGTGCATAACATAGCAGGCTGAGTAGCAAATGTTTGTGGAGGACAGTAAATAAATCACACAGTTATACAGAGAAATTATACAGAGATGTATAGCTTATCTGGCCAATTTAGCTTAAGGAATGCTGTATAGAAAATGCAAAAAAACATGAAATATGAAAACCACCCAATACATCTAAAAACTAAGAATCTTAGGAAGCATACATACTTAGAATTTCATTACCCCACAAATGAAAAATAAGCTGGAGTTCATGCATTTTCCTGATGCACACAACAACTTTCCCCTGCTATGCTACCCTTGAGCTGCACATTCCAGAAGTCTGTATTTACTGGAAAGGGGTGGGGGTGGGGGGGCGCATGGAGAAATGCCTTTCTGTGCCAAGGCTTCTCCCACCTATCTGCAAGTCTGGACACAAAGCTGAACAATCTCATCCCTTTAAGCCTGTTCCAAATGAAGATAATCTTCACTCACGCACTGCCCAGAAAGGATTGTTTGCCCTCATCTCTCCAGCCATGTATGGCCTCGCGGTCATCTTAGATTAAGACAGTCAGCAATATTCATCTTTTCCTCCCATGAAGCCCCAGCACAGGCCAAAATGCCTCGGAGTCCATGACTTGATTTGCCTTTCTCTCCTCATGACCAAAAAATAAAGATAAATAAGAAACATCAAAAAGAAAGCACACTAGGTCACAAGAATTGAAGCCCTTTACTCAATGATCTGTCCATAACCTATGCCATCAGCGAGTCACCCATAATACTGCATATGCATGGTGTTCCTATTTACTGTTTGGCTGAACTGTCCTGCTCATGCCATAGTACAACATGCTGCTGGAAGATCTTTACCTATTCTTCACCAGGGCACGGCCTGAATGATCAGGTTCAACCATCTGTATCCATATCAGATATTGCAAGCATAGTACAATAAATCAGGACGTCATTTCAAAAGCCCTAAGCCTTCCTCAGCTTCTTTCGTGTTCAGGTTTTTACTTGGGCAACAGTCTACTTTGCATTCTCAGCCTCCAAAGGACAGGGCGTAGCAAGCAAGAGCTGGGTGATGGGGAAAGGTGGACTCTGGCTTCAGAAGAACGCCAGATTCAGAGCAGCAGACAGACTACTGCAGCCTCAACGGCCCTTAAGCAAACTGACACCCCCGGAGAAATGGATCGCTAGGCTGGCTTCCCCTCCCCCAGTCCCCAGCCCAATCCGAGACACCGCACCCACTCCCTTCCATCCTCAGGCAGAGGCGGGGGGCGGAGGGGGGTGCGGAAGAAAAAAGGGGGTGGGGTCGGAGGAAAAAAGGTGTGGACTGGCAGAGGAAAGGGGGGCGCGGGGGTGAAAACGGGGGTGAGGCTGAGAAAGGAGGGGCGTAGCAGAAAAAGGGGGCGAGGAAGACGAACCGGGGGGTGGGGGTGGGAAGAGGCGACGGGGAAAATGGAAGGACTTGGAAGGGGAGCCGAACGCAGGCCGAGCAGGGCCGGGAGCGGAGGTGAGGCAGCCGGCGGGCAGAGAAAGGGGGAGCGCCAGCGGGGGGCACGGGGTTGAGGCACTTGCCGTAAATCATAGCCAGGCCGGTTTCGTGCAGGAAGCGGGCCCGGCGGTGCTTGAAGAGCCATATCGTGAGAATGGTGAGCGTGAGCAGCAGGATGAAGATGAGCAGGTTGGCGCTGTCCTGCCGGTGGCTCTCCTCGGCTTGCTTCTCTGACACGATCTCCTCGTCCATGGCTCTCGCCGCTCCCCCAGCGCCGTCCGAAGCCCCGGCCCAGCCGAAGACGCCCACTGCGAGGAGCAACCAGAGCGGCCGCGTGAGCCCACGGGCCCGGGGGCCGGCGTCGCCGACGCCGCGGCGGAGCGGCGCCCGCAGCCAGCCGCGCCGAGCCATGACTCTCCCCCCACCCCCCGCCCCGCTCCTCACCCGCAGCCGCCCGCGGTCGGACCACGCCCCGAGGGCTCACGGGAAAGGGGCGGGGCCTCAGGGAAGCCGTCGGAGCGCGCGCCTCCGCCGCCTCCGCCGCCGCCACCGCCCTTAAAGGGGACGCGGGCCCCATCCTTTTGGCCTTTCGTCCCCCCCGCCGCACCAGCTCCCCCCAGGCCCCGCTGCGCCGCAACGCAAGACCGTCGAATCCAGTACAGTGCCTTCTGGAAACGAAGCCTGGGCTCAGCGTAATCAAAGCAGAGGCAGACTGTGCTCTGTCTACTTTGATCCTATTCTTAGTGCTCGCAGGGGAATCGATCTTTCATAACCCATCTGAATATTGTCCCCCAGTGTCTCTTAACAGGATGAGACGTTGTCCTCTTGGGAGGGGCCTACATCTCCATCTCTAATTTAAATCGGATTCTCCTTGTTCTGTCCTCGTTCGGAAAAAAACAGCAGCACTGTAGTAGTTCATAAATAATTGACTTAAAGGCAAGGATTATGTGTATGTATGTTCAGTTGTCTTTACACGTAAACGTTTACCTGATGTAAGTTATCTCTTAGAGATAAACTCCTCCATCTCACAAAGATTTGATCGATTTGTGCTCAAATTTACCCATTCTCCAAATACTCCCCTCCCTCCCCAAGAAGAAATCTTTTGTGAAGTGGAGGGTTTCTCCTCTTGCTCCTCATCTTTTTTTTCTAATTTTTATTATGATTGATTTAGCATTCTGTCAATTTCTGTTGTACAGCAAAGTGACCCAAACATACATATATATATATATATTCTTTTTCTCACATTATCTTCCATCATGTTCCATTACAAGTGATTATGTGCTATATAGCAGGATCTCATTGCCCATCTACTACAAATGCAAGAGTTTTCATCTACTAACCCCAGATTCCCAATCCATCCCACTCCCTCCCCCTGCCCCCTGGCAAACAGGAGTCTGTCCTACATGTCCATGGTCTTTTGCTTTGTAGATAAATCATTTGTGCCATATTTTAGGCTCCACATATAAGTGATATCATATGGTGTGTCTTTCTCTTTCTGACTTTACTCAGTATGAAAGTCTAGTTCCATCCATGGTGCTGCAAAGGGCATTATTTTGTCCTTTTTTATGGCTGAGTAGTATTCCATTGTATATATGTACTACATCTTCCTAATCTGTTCATCTGTCCATGGGCATGTAGGTTGTTTCCATGTCTCTGCTTTTGTGAATAGTGCAGCAATGAACATACAGGTGCATGTATCTTTTTCAATGAAAGTTTTGTCTGGATATATGCCCAAGAGTGGGATTGCTGGGTCACGTGGTAGTTCTATATTTAGTTTTCTGAGGTATTTCCGTACTGTTTTCCACACTGGTTGTACTAAGTCACATTCCCACCAACAGTGCAGGAGGGTTCCCTTTTCTCCACATCCTCTCCAGCATTTGTCATTTGTAGACTTATTAATGATGGCCACTCTAACTGGTGTCAGGTGGTACCTCATTGTAGTTTTGATTTGCATGTCTCTAATAATTAGTGATGTTGAGCATTTTTCATGTGCCTGCTGGCCATCTGTATGTCTTCTTTGGTGAAATGTCTAGTTAAGCAGATTTCTCTAGCTCAGAAGTCACCTTTGACACCATCTCTCATTTGTCTTCCTCAAAGAATATTTTCCCTGTTCTCAAGCCTCCCTACCTCTTGAACCAGAATTTTCACCTCTTTGAGAACAGTGGGTTCCTATTTTCTCTGTTCTTAGATCATTCAGTCTTTGTGGGCTTTTTGTTTTCTCCGGACTCTCCCTAGAATGTTTTATTTCTCCCTCCGCAGAAATGAACTCCAGATCCCAAGCCTTGAGCTGCCACCCTCCCTTCAGGCCTCTGCCTGGTGGCTACTGAGCACATCCTGTTGAGGTTCCCACCAATCTCATTTTTAAATGAGCTCATTTCATCCCACCAACACATTTTTCCCTCTATTTTTTCATACCATCAATGACACTAGGTATCAGTCCAATTCCTATCATTCTGCCCAGAAGTCATGATTCTCAAACGTTTTCATCTCATGGCCATATATCCTCTTTGCTAAGACACACCACATCCAGGCGGCTCCTAGCTGTCCCAGTGTGGATTCACTCCTGCTCAGCGGTTCATTAAATTCTGTGAGGATGCTGAGCTTAAAAAATAGAAAGTGCTGGAATGGTGTTCAACTCTTGAGTTCTGTCCCCCTGCCGGGTCAGGAGCTGTCCTAGTGACTGTGGGCCCATTCTCTGCTCTCAGTATCTGGGTGGGCCTGTGCCTTCCCAAGAAACCTTGTGGCCACCTGTCCCCTCTACCCTCTCTCCAGCCTAATCATACTGCCCTGTTCCCATAGGGCTGTGTGGGGAGAGGCAAGGAGCACAGTGATGAGCCTTCCCAGTCTCCATACTGCCCCCTCCCCAGAGTTGTCTCTGTCACCCCAGAAGACCTAGAAATGCCTATTCCGGCTTTTTTAGGCCTAACCACCAAATCCGAGGCTGTTTCGCCCCTACACAAAACCATTGTTCATTCTCCTAGTGTTTGGAACTCAAAAAATCCCGAGTCACAGATGGCTTTCCTGGCCACAGTTAGCAAATGTCTTCAAGCTTCAGACTCTACCTCTGTTTACAGCCCCAGCAACTTCGGCCGCCCCCCGCCCCCTCTCCAGCAATGCCTTTAGAGCAGAGTTCCGGGGGGGATCTTGAGACAGCAAGATTCATCAAGCAGGTTCATCAAGCCTCCATCAAGCAGGCCAAGTCCCATGAGTCTTTGCTCCCCGTAGAATATACTTTTCTCTCAACCCAGCACTCTCTTGGGTGACTCTCATCCTCCAGTTTCTCTTCTCACTCCTGCTTCCCCTGCCAGTCCTGTCTGGTGCTTTCTGGAAGGCCCTCCCTTATGAACAAATTACCCAACCCTCAACCCTCTCAGTTGCTGCAGTGAGGCCCCCTCCATTCTCCTTTTCCTGGTACCCAAATCTCGACCAGGATATCACATGCTCTGAAGCTATTTACTCCTCCCCCCCACTGTCCTAGGCGCCCGCGTGTGTGTGTGTGTGTGTGTGTGTACACACACACACACCCCTCTTGCCCTGTATCACTCCCCATTGTGGTTCCAAGCTCCTTACTGCTCCACCCTCGGACTTCCTGGTCACTCTCACACACTCACGGGGAACTTGGGTATCTGGTTCACAGCGTCCTTCCCCCCGCCCCCGCCAGCTTCCCCACCTCAGGCCGCCTGCGCTGCTCCTACAGGGAGGTCACAGGGATTTTGAGCAGCGCCTCCTTTTTTTCCTGGGGAAATCAAGATCCTCAGAAAATAGCCCTCGCTGTCTCACGCTGCAGTCTCCTCCGATATGCCATCAGTGGCTACCAGCTCCTCCTGCCCTCCGGCCTCGGGGCAAGGGCGTCCCCCGCCCTCGGGACACTCGGGCCTCCACTTATACCCTCGGCTCTCCCCCATCTCCTTCCCGCCTCTTCCAGGAGCGGCCCCAACCGTCTGCTGCCTCCACCGTCTCTCGCTTTCTGGTCTCTAAAACCACTTTGGGTCGCTCACAACCCCTCCTCCTCACTCCGCGCCTGGAGACCCAGCTTCGCAAGACTCCCTCCTGCCGGCTCTGCCTCCAGTGAGCGAGTCAGCCGGCCGCACCCGGCCTGCTGCCTGCTTTGCAGGGCCTGCAACTAAGGATGCTTTTGACATTTTCAGCGGTTGAGAAACAAAACCGAAAGAAGACGATTGTCTTTTTTTTTTTTTTTAATCGTACTTCATTTTACGGTGCTCCCAGATACTGCATTTTTTGAAATTTTTTTATTAAAGTATAGATGAGTTGCAATGTGCCAATTTCTGCCGTGAAGAGAGGCTTGCTTCGTGACACGGGAAAACCCTGTGCCGTTCACGCTGCAACATCCACCAGTAAAAGGGCCTGGATACGGCCCTGCCCATTTGTTTACCGATTGTCTGTGGCGGTTTTGGCACCTCCAGGCAGAGTCGAGTGGTCGCAAAGGAGACTGCACAGCCTTGCAAAGCCTGCAGGCTGTACTGCCTGGGCCTTTGCAGGGAAGGTTTGCCACCTCTGCCTCGACCTCTGTCAATCATTCTTCTCCACTTCTCCCGGAGAGGGCTCTTTGGGAATGTATCTCAGGCCTGCTGCCAAGCCTCCAAGGAGCCCATGGCCCTCAGCTCTGGCTCCTGAGCTTGGGACCAGACGCTCCTCAGGTCCTGTCTCCAGGCAGCTTCTTCACTCCCTGTCCTGCCCTTCTCCCCCAACTACACTGTGCTTCAGCCTTTCTGAACTCCTTGTCGTTGCCTGAACGCTCCTCGAGCGCTCATGTGTCTCTGCGCCCTGTCACGTGCTCCCTCTGTTTGAATAGATCTGCAGCCCATTCCTCATCTAACTAGCTTCTTATCTGTCAACACCCAGTTTAAAGGTCACCAAGCTTTCTGGGAAGTCCTCAGGCTGAGTTAGGGGCTCCCTGTAAGGTTTCCACAGCCCAGCCCACTCTCACCCCAGGCAAATCTTTCTTTTAGCCCTCCAGGTTGTGAGTAGATTGAAGGCAAGAACCAGATGTTACTTAGTTCTATACTGATAGCATCTAGCCCAAGGCCTAGCCAAAAGAGGTTCTCAATAAAACACATCCGAAGCTCGGCTTGGTGGTAACAAACCCAGCAAGAATCCATGAGGACTCGAGCTGGATCCCTGGCCTCACTCAGTGCGTTAAGGATCCGGCGTTGCTGTGAGCTGTGCTGTAGGTCACAGATGCGGCTCAGATCCCAAGTTGCTGTGGCGTAGGCTGGCAGCTGCAGCTCCAATTTGACCCCTAGCCTGGGAACTTCCATATGCCTCAGGTGCAGCCCTAAAAAGACCAAAAAACAAAACAAAACAAAAAAAAAACATATCTGAGGCTCAGGGAGATCTCTTATGTTTGAAAATGACATTAATTCTCCTAGGTTCATAGATTCAGTCCAAGGATAAACAGAAAGAGGACATTACAGTACCGGGTACATAGTACGTGCCCAGGAATGACTTGATAATTGAAAAGCGTACATAAGAAGTCCAGAGTTTACTGCAGTCCTTGGTTCTTTGGAGGTGTGTGATAAACATGGAATTAATTTATGTGTCATGGGAAAGGCTGAACAGCTAAGTTGAGGCCATATTGTGGAAGGTCTTAATGCCACAGAAAATTTTAACTCATTCATTTCCTTGATCAAAACCTCTCCAATATTGGAGTTCCCGCTGTGGCACAGTGGGTTAAGAATCCAACTTCAGAGGCTCAGATCGCTGAGGAGGCTCAGATTCAATCCCTGGCCAGGCATAGTGGGTTAAAAGATCCAGCGTGGAGTTCCCGTCATGGCGCAGTGGTTAACGAATCCGACTAGGAACCATGAGGTTGCGGGTTCGGTGCCTGCCCTTGCTCAGTGGGTTAACGATCCGGCGTTGCCGTGAGCTGTGGTGTAGGCTGCAGACGCGGCTCGGATCCCGCGTTGCTGTGGCCCTGGCGTAGGCCGGTGGCTACAGCTCCGATTCAACCCCTAGCCTGGGAACCTCCATATGCCGCGGGAGCAGCCCAAGAAATAGCAAAAAGACAAAAAAAAAAAAAAAAATCCAGCGTTGCCACAGATTTGGTGTAGCTTGCAGCTGCGGCTCAGATTCAATCCATGGCCTGGGAACGGGTATGGCCATAAAAAAAAAATCCTACTGTTCAGCACAGGGAAATGTGACCAATCTCTTGGTGATGGAAGATAATATGATAAAAAGACTGTATATATATGTATGACTAAGTCACTATGCCTCACTGCAGAAATTGACCCAACCCTGTAAATCAACTATACTCTAATAAAAATAAATAAATCCAGCAAAGCTATACACTTGTTGGTATAATATGCTTAATTGGCAATAAATAATGTTGGCTCTTTATTTCCAAAAAAACCTCTCCAATATTAATTTGGCAGCAGAAAAGGGGATGAAAGAAACACAGAAAGATGGGCAATAAGAGAGGCCAGTAAAGAAATTGAAAAGTAGTCTTGCTGAAAACCAATGAGGCGTTCATTTGTCAGATGCGGTAGGAATGGAAACTGGGGGCTGGATGCAAAGGCCAATGCAGAGGTAGGATTAACCTATTTTGGCAACCCACTGGGTGGGTGGATGGGATGTGCTTGAGGAAGAAGGATTGAAAGATGACTTCAAGGTTTTGAACCTGGATAGTGGGAAAGCACATGATTTTTTTTTTTTTTTTTTTTTTTACATTTTTACAGCCGCACCTGAGGCATTTGGAGGTTCCCGGGCTAAGAGCTACAGCTGGCAGCCTATGCCAGAGCCACAGCTATGCCAGATCTGAGCCACATCTTTGACCTACACTGCAGCTCATGGCAATGCCGGATCCTTAACCCACTAAGCAAGGCCAGGGATTGAACCCACATCTTGTCATTTTTTATTTTTTGTCTTTTTTGTTTGTTTGTTTTTTTAGGGCTGCAGCTACAGCGTATGGAGGTTCCCAGGCTAGGAGTCGAATGGGAGCTGTAGCCGCCGGCCTATGCCAGAGCCACAGCGATGCCAGATCCGAGCCACGTCTGTGACCTACACCACAGCTCATGGCAACACCATATTGTCAACCTACTGAGAGGCCAGGGATCGAACCCGCAATCTCATGGTTCCTAGTCAGAATCGTTTCCGCTGTGCCACGACGGGAATTCCTGAACCCACATCTTCATGGATACTAGTTGGGTTTGTTACCACTCAGCCACGATGGGAATTTCAGCACAGAACTTCTAATTGCATTAAAATTGGAGTCAGAAAATAGAGCTTAGCTCTAGACAGGTTGGATTAAGGGACTGGTGGGATAGCCAAGGGGAGGTATCAAAATGGGCGGTTAAAAGCTTGGGTCTGGAGTTCAGGAGTGAAGTCAGGACCGGCGATGAACTTGGGCGCTATCTGAACAATATAGAAGCTATAGGACTCATGTGTTCTCCAACAAAAAGGGGGTAGAAAGAGAGCCAATCCTGGGGCAGTAGTAGAGGGAATGCTTATATTCACAGAGTAGAAGAAGGAATAGGTCACACCCAGCAGTTAGATCCCATATAATTATGCTGGAGTTTTCAGGTTATTTCCTGAACCCAGCCCAATGTGCTAAAAAATATACTAAGGCTTTGGGTATCATTTTCAATGTCATGGCTATTTGAAATGCATGATCATATTAACCTCAGACAGGTAACCTAGGATACTTTGTGCAGAGGCGTTAATGAAATCCCACGGGAAATATCAGTGGATCTGGAAACAGGCCAGAGAATAGCAATTAAAATGATCAAAAGGGAGAAGCAACTAATGTTTTAGGGAAGACTAAAGGAATAAAGAACCTCTTCAGTCTGGAAAAATAGCTAGAAGTGTCAGCAACAGCAGCAAGAACAGTCATAATAATGGCTAACATTTATTGAGTGCTTCCTCTGTGTGAGATTTCTTTTCTTTTTTTTTTTTTTTTTGTCGTTTTAGGCATATGGACGTTCCTAGGCTAGGGGTCAAATTGAAACCGTAGCCACCAGCATACACTACAGCCACAGTCACGCCAAATCCAAGCCTCATCTACAACCTATGCCGCAGCTTGCAGCAATGCCGATTCCTTAACCCACTGAGCAAGGCCAAGGATCAAACCTGAATCCTTATGGATACTAGTTGGGTTCTTAACCTGCTGAGCCACAATGGGAACTCCTGTGTGAGATTATTTTAAACAACTTGTACGCATCATCTCACTCAATCCTGACAACAATATTATCAGTTAAGTACTATTATTACTCCCACTTTACAGGTGAGGAAAATGATGCGCAGTGAAGTAAAGTAACTTGTCCAATCTCCCAAAGGTAGTAAAGGAGAAGCCAGGATTAAAGCAATCTGGGAGTTCTCTCGTGGCATAGCGGGTTAAGGATCTGGCATTGTCACTGTAATAGCTTGGATCACTGCTGTGGCATGAGTTTGATCCCTGGCCCAGGAACTTCCACATGCCATGGGCACACTCAAAAAAAAGAGAGAAACAAAAAAAACTCAACAACAACAAAAACTCAAAACCTCAATCTGATTCTAGAGCTTGTGGCCAAGATGGTAGAGTAGGAAGACCCCTGAGCTCATTTCCTCCTAAAGACGCACCAAAATTGCAGCTATTTATGGGGCAACTATTGATAAGAAAGACCAGGACACTAGCAGAAAAGATCTTCTACAACTGAAGATACAATGAACCACAACGAGACAGGTAGAAGGGACAGATATGCAGTAGAGTCGAGACCCATGCCCCAGGGTGGACAAGCCACAAACAGAAGGATAATTACAACTGCAGAGGTCCTCCCTGAGGAGCAATGGGTCTGAGCCCCACATCAGACTCCCCAGCCTGGGCGCCCGGCCCTGGGAAGACAAGGCCCAGGAATGCTTGGCTTTGAAGGCTGGCAGCCTTACTTTGGAGAGAGCCAGAGGGCTGCGGGAAATAGAGCATATATTTCTGGTGCGATGCTGGGATGCACAGGACATCTCCTACAAAAGGCCACTTATCCAAGGTCAGGAATGTAACCGACCTCCCAGGTACATAAAAATGAGAAAATTAGGGAGTTCCTGTCTTGTCTCAGTGGTTAATGAATCCGACTAGGAACCACGAGGTTGCAGGTTCGGTCCCTGCCCTTGCTCAGTGGGTTAAGGATACAACATTGCCATGAGCTGTGGTGTAGGTTGCAGACATGGCTCGGATCTGGTGTTGTCATGGCTGTGGTGTAGGCTGGCAGCTACAGCTCCAATTAGACCCCTAGCCTGGGAACCTCCATATGCCATGGGAGCGGCCCTAGAGATGGCAAAAAGACAAAAGAAAAAATTAGCAAATAAGGCAAAATGAGGTGACAAAGAAACATGTTCCAACTGAAGTAACAAAATAAAACCCTGAAGAACTAAGTGAAGTGGAGCTAAGCAATCTACCTGATAAAGAGTTCAAGGTAATAATTGTAAAGATATTCAAAAAACTTGGGAGAAGATTAGATGAACACAGTGAGAAGTTAGAAATTTTTAACAGTTATAAAATATAAAGAAGAACCAACAGAGGTGAAGAATATGACAAATGAAATGAAAAATACACTAGAAGGAATCAACAGTAAATTAGCTGATACTGAGGAACAGATCAGTGACCTGGAAAAAAGAGTAGTGGAAATCACTGAGGTTCAAAAGAAAAAATTAAAAAGAATGAAAAGAAGTGAGGACAGATTAAGAGACCTCTGGACCAATATCAAAATACTAATATTTGCATTAAAGGGGTCCCAGAAGGAGAAGAGAGATGGGGAGGGTGCTGCAAACATACTTGAAGATGCAATAGCTGAAAACTTCCCTGACCTGAAAAAGGAAACAGACCTCCAGGTCCAGAAAGCATGGAGAGTCCCAAACATGACCAACACAAAGAGGACCACACCAAGATACCCTGTAATTTGAATGGCAAAAAATATGATAAAGAGAGAATATTAAAAGCAGCAAGAGAAAAGCAACAGGATACATACAGGGGAACTCCCATAAGGTTATCATCTAGTTTTTTTTTTCTTTTCTTTTTTTCTTTATTTTAATTTTATTTTTTCTTCCAATTTCATTGAGATATAATCAACAAACAGCACTATTTAAGTTTAAGGCATACATCATAATGATTTGACTGACATACATCATGAAATGACTATCGCATAAGTTCAGTGAACGTCCATCATCTCATAAACATACAAAATTAAATAGGAAAATGTTATTCCTTGTGATGAGAACTCTTAGGATTTATTCTCTCTCTTTTCCCCACCCCCTTTTTTGGCCATACCCACAGCATACAGATGTTCCCAGGCCAGGGATTAAATCCAAGCCACAGCTGCAACCTACAGCCACAGCTGCAACAATGCCAGATCCTTAACCCACTGCACCACAGCAGGAACTCCTCTTGACAATGTTCATACATAACATACAGCAGTGTTAATTATGTTTATCAAGTTGTACATTACATCCCTAAAATGCTTATTCATCTTATAACTAGAAATTTGTAACTTTTGCAAAATCCTCAATAAGCCAGACTATTTATTGGTTATTAATACAAAGATTTTCACTCAAAAAATCACAAATCCATGTGGCAATGTGGTGCTTAATTAGATTTCCCCGACATTAGTGATGTTATAGGTTGGTAACGTTGCTTCAGTTTCACACCAGGGGTATAAGACCCCATCTCTGAATTCTCCCTGCTCCTCCCTTCACCCCCTCAGTTCTCTCTTTCACAGAACACCCACCTTCCCTGAGAGAGTCCCTGTTTCCCTGGTCATGCACAAACAAGTACCCCTTGGAAGAGTTTGGCAAAAATCATGATAAAGAGAGAATATTAAAAGCAGCAAGAGGAGTTCCCGTCGTGGCGCAGTGGTTAACGAATCCGACTAGGAACCATGAGGTTGCCGGTTTGATCCCTGCCCTTGCTCAGTGGGTTAAGGATCCGGCGTTGCCGTGAGCTGTGGTATAGGTTGCAGACGCGGCTTGGATCCCGTGTTGCTGTGGCTCTGGTGTAGGCCGGTGGCTACAGCTCCGATTCAAACCCTAACCTGGGAACCTCCATATGCCGCGGGAGCGGCCCAAGAAATAGCAACAACAACAACAAAAGACAAAAAGACAAAAAAAAAAAAAAAGCAGCAAGAGAAAAGCAACAAGTTATATACAGAGAAACTCCCATAAGATTATCATCCAGTTTTTTAAATTTTTTTTCTTCTTGAGTAGTCTTAATTGTAATCAATTGTTATTTCCTCAATACATTATTTTTTTTCTACTGTACAGCATGGTGACCCAGTTACACATACATGTATATATTCTTTTTTTCTCACCTTATCATGCTCCATCATAAGTGACTAGGCTTAGTTCCCAGTGCTACACAGCAGGATCTCATTGCTAATCCATTCCAAAGGCAATAGTCCGCATCTATTAACCCCAAGCTCCCAATCCACCCCACTCCCTCCCCCTCCCCCTTGGCAACCACAGGTCTATTCTCCAAGTCCATGATTTTCTTTTCTGTGGAAAGGTTCATTTGTGCTGTATATTAGATTCCAAATATAAGTGATATCATATGATATTTGTCTTTCTCTTTCTAACTTACTTCACTCAGGATGAGAGCAGTTCCATCCATGTTGCTGCAGATGGCATTATTTTGTTCTCTTTTATGGCTGAGTAGTATTCCCTTGTGTATATATACCACATCTTCCTAATCCAATCATCTGTCGATGGACATTTGGGTTGTTTCCATGTCTTGGCTATTGTGTTCATTCATGCTGCAATGAACATGTGGAGGCATGTGTCTTTTTTAAGGAAAGTTTTGTCTGGATATGTGCCCAAGAGTGGGGTTGCTGGGTCATACGGTAGTTCTATGTATAGTTTTCTAAGGTACCTCCATACTGTTCTCCATGGTGGTTGTACCAGCTTACATTCCCACCAACAGTGCAAGAAGGTTCCCTTTTCTCCACATCCCCTCCAGCATTTATTATTTGTGGACTTATTAATGATGGCTATTCTGACTGGTGTGAGGTGATATCTCATGGTAGTTTTGATTTGCATTTCTCTAATAATCAGGGATGTTGAGCATTTTTTCATGTGCTTGTTGGCCATCTGTTATCATCTAGTTTTTCAGCAGAAACTCTGCAGGCCGGAAGGGAGAGGTACAATATATTTAAAGTGATGAAAGGGAAAAACCTACAACCAAGAATATTCTACCTGGCAAGGCTTTCATTCAGATTTGCTGGTGAGATCAAAAGTTTTATAGACAAGCAAAAGCTAGCAGTTCAGCACCACTAAAGCAGCTTTACAACAAATACTAAAGGAACTTCTCTAGGTGAAAATGAAAAGGCTAGAACTAGAAACCTGAAAATTATGAAAGGAAAAATCTAATTGGTAAAAGCAAATATACACTAACAGTAGTAATTCAACCAAGTATAATGCCAGTAGGATGGCTGAAAGACAAAAGCAGTGAAATCACCTACACTTGCAATAAGTATTTAAGGGATACACAAATCAAAAAGATGTAAAATATGATGTCAAAACAGTAAATGTGGGGGGAAGGGAGTAAAAATTCAGGGTTGTTAAAATGTCTTTGAACATAAGAGGTCAGACACTTAAAATAATCACATATATAGATTAAGAGATACAAACTTGCAGTTACAAAATAAATGAGTCATGGGTATGAAATGTACAGTGTGGGGAATATAGTCAATAATGATATAATTTCTTTGAATGGTAATATATCATAACTAGACTTATTGTGGTGATCATTTTGAAATGTATAGAAATATCGAATCACTATGTTGTGCACCAGGAACTAACATAGCGTTGTAGGTCAGTTATACTTTAAAAACAAACGAACAAGCTCGTAGAAAAAGATCAGATTTGTGGTCACCAGAGGCAGGGATTAGCAGGAGGGGGAATTGGATGGAGGCAGACAAAAGGTACAGAGTTCCAGTTATACGATGTGCTAGGGATGTAATGTGCAACGAAACAAATATAATAACCCTGCTGTATGTTATATACAAAAATTGTTGAGAGCACCCTAAGATGTTCTCATCATGAGAAAAACTTTTTTTCTATTTTTTAAATTTTGTATCTATATGAGATGATGGATGTTCACTAAACCTATTGTGATAGTCATTTCATGATTTATGTAAGTTGAATCATCATGCTGTATACCTTAAACTTATACAGTGCTGTATGTCAATTCTATTTCCATAAAACTGGAAGAAAAACATAAATAATAAAATAAAAAATAAACCCAATCTGATTCTTTAGCATTTGCTCTTAACCGTGGTAGTATAAACCTTCCAGCAAAATAATCTCAAAGCTATGAATCAAGTAACCACAGTCTTTTTTACCAAGATTCAAAACTCAAAATACCAAGGCACCAGTGTATGCTTTAAGAGAAATACACTGCTTTGCTGCTTGAATTTCTTAGACTGAGCACACATCACTTTTGTAAAAAAAAAAAAAAAATCAGAGGATACAATTTCAATATGTATATATTGAAAACACTAGTTTACCTAGCAAGAAGTAAACTTCTAGAATTTTTATCCAGGGAGGTAGTAGTAAATAGCTCAAAGAAAGGTTTAGTACCTACAGTAGATAGATGCCTCATACAGATACCTCTAAGAGCCAGGAATGGATTTCTAGGGAAAGTGGGCTTTTGACCTAGGTAGGAAAGGACAGCGTGCTAGGTAGAGGGACAATCTGTGTGGGGAATGGATGCCGGGATGTAGTGTATGAAGTTACTCCTCTAGTTGGGTAGCAGTAAAAAAGTTGGTTAACTTGAAGACAATTCTGGGACTGCGGCGCCTTCTCTACTCACCCAACTATCCTGAGGAAACTGTTAGGAATCTTCATAAACAACATCTCCGTCTTCTCCATAGCAAACACTTTAGAGATGGTTATTCCCACTTTTACTAACGTCTGCATCATTAATCCACTGTGCATATGGACAATGCCTCTTTCTTGGGGAAAACTAGAGGCACTTTGGGGGTCACCTAGGAATTTAAATGTTCCTTCTCATGAGGTTTGACTTTTGTTCTAAGAGCTAATGAAAACAGTGTTTCCATGAGCTGTGCCTTGCACCTGTGGGATTGACTCAATGTCGAGAACATCGTGTGAGCAGACCCAAGGTACTTATTTGAAAAATACAATCCTTGGTAACTGTGACTATGACGATCTTGGCTTCTTTCAGGGTGGAATCTATAGATAAGACAATTTCACGCCATGAATATGAATTAACCATTTATTTCTAGAAAATGTAAAACTAGCCTAGTTTCTTTTGCACTCAGTATATTGGTAAGATATTCAAAAGAAGACACAGTGCAGAATGCATTTTGAGTGTGTAATGGAGAAAACAAAATTCAATACCTGGATACAGGTTACTTCCTTGACGAGTAGGGTCATGTATTGGTGGTTTATACAAATACCAGACTCCTCACTGACTCTCTCTTTTCTTCTATAACCTCATTTTTGGGGGCTGCATCCACAGCATGTGGAAGTTCCTAGCCAAAGATTGAATCTGAGCTGCAGCCGCAACCTACACCAGAGCTGTGGCAACACTGGATCCCGAACCCACTGCACCAGACAGGGGATTGAACATGTGCCCAAGCACATAACCTCATCTTTTTTTTTCTTTTTCTTTTTTGTCTTTTTTTGTTGTTGTTGCTATTTCTTGGGCTGCTCCCGCGGATATGGAGGTTCCCAGGCTAGGAGTTGAATCGGAGCTGGAGCCACCGGCCTACGCCAGAGCCACAGCAACTCGGGATCCGAGCCGCGTCTGCAACCTACACCACAGCTCACGGCAACGCCGGATCGTTAACCCACTGAGCAAGGGCAGGGACCGAACCCGCAACCTCATGGTTCCTAGTCGGATTCGTTAACCACTGCGCCACGACGGGAACTCCTTAACCTCATCTTTTTAAAGGAAAATCACCAGATCTCAGCTCCCTTGAGAAACCTTTTAATCATTTTCTGTTTCAGATAAATTAACATTAACAAATATTATTAGCAAATATTCAGGTGATTTAATAGAGTACCTGAAAAGATTAATTTCAACATGACCATCATCAGAGCCAAAACAAAGTTTAAGATTTTTTAATTTTGTATCAACTATCTTTTCTTGGGAATTCCCGTGGCGGCACACTGGTTAACGACTCCGACTAGGAACCATGAAGTTTCGGGTTCGATCCCTGGCCATGCTCAGTGGGTTAAGGATCTGGCGTTGCCGTGAGCTGTGGTGTAGGTTGCAGATGCGGCTCGGATCCCGCGTGGCTGTGGCTGTGATGTAGGCCAGTGGCTACAGGTCCGATTAGACCCCTAGCCTGGGAACCTCCATATGCTGTGATAGTGGCCCAAGAAATGGCAAAAAGAAAAAAAAAAAAAAACCAAAACTATCTTTTTTATCTGGCCACCTCCCAGGAGTGGAGAAGGAAACACTTTCCTGTCAAGTGTAGAGATTATTTCCTGGTTCTTCCTGATTGTGAGGGTTATAAATGGGCTATATTTGTAAGGAATACAATATGCTGTACTTGACATTGATCAAGTACCATGTCAACTCTTGGATTAGAGGTGAAGAAATTGCAGAGGGCCCAGAGAAAAACAATGACCGTAATGAAAGGTTTGGAAAATGGGATCCAGGACAAGAACTATACAGGTAAAGTCGAAGAAATCTGATGACTTTTGGCTGCCTTCTTTATTTTCTAAATTTTTTTCAGCTTTGAGGAAACCCAAGTATATCAGAAAATATTTATCATCAATCAAAATGTTATCAAAATTTAGGGGTGTGTACAAGTCCACTGGAATTTTTGAACCCGATTCAAAATGACGGAAGGACTCTCTGTAGAGATCTTTTTTTTTTTTTTTTTTTTTTAAGGGCTGTACCTGCAGCATATGGAAGTTTCTAGGCTAGGCGCTGAATTGGAGCTGCAGCTGCCAAACTATGCCACAGCCACAGCAATGAGATCCGAGCTGCGTCTGCGACCTACACCTCAGCTCGTGGCAATGCTGGATCCTTAACCTGCTGAGTGAGGCCAGAGGTCAAACCCAAGTCCTCATGGATACTAGTCGGGGTTCTTAACCCACTGAGCCACAATGAGAACTCCTAGAGATCTTTTCTTTCTTTCTTTTTTTTTTTTTGGTCTTTTTAGGACAACACCTATGGCATATGGATGTTCCCAGGCTAGGGGTCGAATCAGAGCTGCAGCTGTCAGCCTACACTACAGCCATAGCAACACAGGATTCAAGCTGTGTCTGCGACCTACACCACAGCTCGCAGCAATGCCAGATCATTAACCCACTGAGCAAGGCCAGAGATCGAACCTGTGTACTCATGGATCCTAGTCGGGTTTATTACCACTGAGCCACAATGGGAACTCTGAGATCTTTTCAAATGACGGTACATCCCTCCCCACTTGTCTCCCATAATTCATTCATTCAGTAGCAAACATTTATTAAATACCTACCATGTGACAGGCAATGTTCTCGGTATAGACAGAAATCTCTGTCCTCTTGGAACTTACATTCCTGGGGGGAAGAGAGACAGTAAACCATAACATACAAACATGATAAATTAAATTACAGAGTATATGAGAAGGTGATAAGAAAATAGAGCAGATGAGGGGGATCAGGAATGGGAAGAGTGCAAATTTGAAAGGGTGGTCAGGAGTGGTGTCTAGCAGCAAGTGAGAGGGAGCAAATGGATGCAGCTAAAATGCAGAATTCTGACGGGGTTGAGGGGAAAGGATGGTGCTCATACTTTGCCTTTACCCTGTGATATGCCGTTTACAACGTTATGCCAACCAGTCAGGGGGCACCATGAGAGGTGGTGGAGTTTGTTAAAAGAGACGAATTCTATTTCAGCCATATTAAATTTGAAGTGCCAGGATTTCCCGCTGTGGCGCAGCAGGTTAAGGATCTGACGTTGTCTCTGCAGTGGCTCTGGTGCTGCTTCCATCCCTGGCTGGATGCAGTGGGATGGGTTAAGGATCCGGCACAGATTTGAGCCATGGCCTGGGAACTTACATATGCCACAGGTGTGGCCAAAGGAAAAAAAAAAAATGGAGTGCCACATGATAGAAAGAAATGATCAGCAGGTAGTTGGATATACAAGTCTGGAACTAAGGAGAGACATTTGAGAGACAGATGTCGATTTGGAATCACTAATATTGACAACGGCTGAAAGCAGTGGGAATAAATAGGCAAGCTGGCCAAAGGACAGCAGGGTGTAAAGAGGTCAACATAAAATTGTTGCCGAAACTCAGCCTCTGTTCATTGATGCAGAATAGAAACAAGGAGAAAGTTTTGGGTAAAGGAGAAAAAAATAGCTTTTATTGCTTTGCCAGGCAAAGGAGGCCACAGCGGGCTACTGCCTTGAAGACTGTTCTCCATTGGGAAGAATTGCAGGGAGTTTTATAGTAAAAAGGAGAAAAACAAGGTTCGGGATAAGAACTGGGGTTGAGGGCAAATATGCATTCTTCTTTCTTTGTGGGACTCCTTAGTTGGTGGAATTGAGGTTGGTGTCATGAGGTCTCCGCAAGATCCTGGTGGTCTTCTGGGTCGTCGTATCTCGATTTTTCCCAAAATAAAAATACTTTCGGGAGTTCCTGTCGTGGCTTGGTGGTTGGTGGATCCAGCTGGGAACCATGAGGTTGCAGGTTCGGTCCCTGGCCTTGCTCAGTGGGTTAAGGATCTGGCGTTGCCAGGAGCTGTGGTATAGGTCACAGACGTGGCTCGGATCTGGCATTGCTGTGGCTGTGGTGTATGCTGGTGGCTACAGCTCCAATTAGACCTCTACTCTGGGAACCTCCATATGCTGTGGTTGCAGCCCTAGAAAAGACAAAAAACAAACAAACAAAAACTTTCGAAAAGAACATATTGTTCAGATATTAGGGTAATCTAGGAAAGTCCCCCCCCAAAACATCATGTGCTTAATCTTTGACCCACAGGCAATTGTGCTCAGGGTGCCTAATCTGAAGCTCAGGGGTGATTGTGTTAAGAGTGCAATTAAGCCAGGGAGAAGCACAGGAAGGGCTCTAAGCTATTCAATTTTAAACTAGTCATTTCTAAAGAAGCATAAGGAATATAACTTTTCTCTTAGGTGTATGAGGTTCCGATATCAAATTGTCTGTATTTTACGGGCTGAAGACCAAATACACACACACACACACACACACACACACACACACACATCGAGAAAGGAGAGTATATTTTATTCTGATCACAGAGGCAGAAGATTGGCCTGTGTTGTTAGCATCCTTTTATTCTTCCCATTTCATTTCTCCCTTATGTAAACTGGTTCTTTTCATGACAGAACGTCCCGCTGGGCTACACTTTGGGCGGGAAGGTACGGACACTTAGAAGGAAACTTTTATCCCCCCCCCCCGGCCTACCACTTATTTGGGGCTCCAAATCCAGGGTGGTTTTCCTCTACATCCCACCCGCCACCTCGCTTTCACACCCTTGCCTCCTTCCGCAGTGCCGGTTGCCAGAAGGCTGAAATACAGGAAAGGTCGACAGAAAACAAAGAACGCAGCTTGACAAGGGAAAAGCAAAACAAACAAACAACCTCCCCCTGCCCAGGGGTAAGGAGCCAGCACAGACCACCTTTAACACCAGCCCCCAGTGCCCCAATCCCTTTGCCCAGCCCGGAACTCCCCGCAGGCCCCGCCCCCTGCCCCACGGCGCGCGCTCATTTGCTGGCGCCCTTCTTCTGCGCTTCCCCATTGATTCGCTCTCGCCTCATCTTTGATGCCCTCTGCTCAGCTCCGCCCCTCGCAGAGCGGCAGCCCGGCGCAGGCCCGGCTCCTCGCCACTCGCGGACCTTTTTCCGTGTCGCTTTCTCCTTCTTCCCGGCATTCCTGTTTCCGCTTTCTCATGGCTCTTTGCTTTTCCCACCTCTCAGGCACTTCGCGCCCAGGGGTTCAGTGACGTCATCTCTCCGCGCTGCGCGGACACCCGCCGGTGGAGGAAGGAACGGCTCCGCCGCCCTTCGCTTCTTTGTTGGGCTGCTGCTCCTTCGGAGTCATGGCGCCGTCGCTCTGGAAAGGGCTGGTGGGCATCGGCCTCTTCGCCCTAGCCCACGCGGCGTTTTCCGCTGCGCAGCGTAAGTGCCTGGGGGACGGGGACCGCTCCGGTGCGGGACTCCGGGGGCAACGTGTGGGCGCACCCCTGAAGGGAGTGTCGGACCGAGTGTCCCGGGAACGGTCATTTGAGACCTTAGACTTTGGGGTGAGTGTGAGAAGCAGTACAGGGCTCCCCGGTGCAAGGCTTTCAGTGTGAGTTAGAGGAGAGTGGGGCACCTGGGATTGCAGCGGGGTTGGAAGGGGGTGTTGGGGAGAGGGCTCAGCACAGGACCGGCGGGCTGCAGGGTGGGCAGAGAGGAAGTCTGTCCGAGAATTCGGGACAAGTGATGTCAGATCCAGCGTGGGGCTGATCAGACAAAGTGTCACACTGAGGATCTCGGATGCTCACGGCCCCATGACAACTAGATGGACAACATCTTGGGCACTCCTGGGCTGTCCAGGCACACTGAGAAGTTAGGTGACCATTTGCCTCAGGGAGGCACTGTGATCCAGGGCGAAGAGCACTGAACTGGGGGATTGGAAGGCTGGTTCTTAAAAACTTGCTTTACCACTAAATCCGTGACCTTGGGCACATCATATCCCTTCCCTGAAGTTTCATTGAGGTGGATTTAATTCGTGTCCTGTCTATGTCAAAGAGCGATAGGGAAGTTTAAGTGAAAAAAAAAAAAGTAAAAGTACTTTATCATAGGCATGCAATTGTGAGGTCAAGAAGAAACCTGGAGTCCAGCAGAGGATGCAGTGCAGTCTTGAGACGGTTGATCTGTTTTGAGGTCTTGCTTTCTCTCCTAGACCAGGAGCTAGCCATCTCTGGCATGTGGGCCAAATGCGGCCTCTCTCCTGTTTTTGCAGGGAGCTAAGAATGCTTTTAGACTTTTAATTTGTTTTGGAAAAAACAAAGGAATATCATTTTATGATCCATGACAGTTACATAAAATCCAGGTTTCACTGTCCATCAGTGAAGTTTTATGGGCACACAGCCACACCCATTCATTTGGGTATTGTCTGGCCGCTCACTAAGGGCAAAGTTGAGTAGTTGCAACAGATAATAATATCTGGTCCTTTACAGGAACAGTTTGCTGACCTCTTTCCTAACCTATAGAACCCATGAGGGCAGAGACAATGTATATTTTGTTTATTTCTGTAATTTCATGCCTAGCATAGTGTTCTCCACTGTAGGTATTTAAGAACTTGAATGAAGGGAACAAATTCAGAGTTGACCTTTATTCCTTTCTTTGCTAGATTACTTTCCATCTTCAGGACTAAAGTAGAAAACGAAATGTGAATTCCTTCAAAGCGCCAATTGTTTTCAAGACAAAACCTTTTGTCCTATTTATTATATATAATTAAAAAGATCCAATTATTAAAATTACTTTTTACATATGTGTATTATGACATTTGTCTGACAGAAATTCAGCTTTATTAAATTTTTGTTTTGAAATCTTAGATTTACAGAAAGGCTGCAAAGATAGTACAGAGAATTACTGTATACCTCTCCCCCCAGGTTCCCCCACTGGTAGCATCTTACATTACTGCGGTGTAATGTCACAACTAAGAAACTGCCAGTGGCACATTACTAGTAACTAAAGTCTAGCTTTTCTTTGAATTTCACCAGTTTTCCCATTAATGTCTTCTTTCTGTTCCAGGAATCAATCCAGGGTATTGTATTACATTTAGTTGTCATGTTCCCCAGGCTCCTCTGTTCTGTGATAGCTTCTCAAAAACTCCAACCTTTAATGATAACGATAATAACAGTCAACATTTATTAAGTGCCTACGGTGTGCCAGGCGCTGAACTAAGCACTTTACAGGTATTATATAATTCAGTCCTACCACTGAGGCAGATAGTATTGTTATTATTGCCTTTGAAAGATGAAGAAATTGAGACACACACTGCTAGGAAGCTTGTGCAAAAATTACAGAGATGATAAATGGTGGCGCTTCAAAACAAGCAGTTTGATTCTAGAGCCTGTGTGCTGCACTGCTTGGTAAAATTCAGTCTTGAGTAATTGGTTGAAATTGCACTGTGCTTAGGTGCTAGAAGGTGCAATGATGCCCTGAGGGAGTTCAGAGTCAAGTGGAGAAACAAACGGATCAAGAAACAATCACAGTAGTCATACAGATGCTAGGCTAAAAGTAGGTAAAGATATATTGAGGCAGGGGAAGTCGTTTTTCAGGTGGCAAAGGGGTTAATAAAGGTATCCAAGAGCCCCGATCAAGTGTGGTCGGTAGACCAGCATCTTGGGACTCGCCTGGGAGCTTGTCAGAAATGCAGACACTCAGGCCCCGCCCCAGATCTTTGGCGTCTGACTCTGTGTTTTAATAAGCTCCCCAGGTGATCTGTGCGCACATTCATTTGAGAAGCGCTGCCCTAGAGGAATTGAGGATGCTGGAGTACTGCGCCATTTCCTACGATAGACTTCAGCTGTAAATTCGTGCAGTACTAGAGCAAGGAGACAGACAGATGACTGAGGTCCAACCCCTTTTACACCTGAGGAAATGCCTTGCTCAAGGTCGAGTTACGTTAGAGTCAGATTGGGCTTCCTGCAAAGAAGAGAGGTAGCTGGGGATTGAACGGACAGTAGGAAGTTGTCCTTATTTATGATAAATCCTGTGAGATAAAACTTCAGAAATGTCTCTAAACACATTCTCTCTTGAGAGTCAATTTGCAATTTTAAGCATGTTATGAAGTAGGGCTTGTGCAGGTTTCTTCTAGCATTGAGATTTCACGTTTTTATGTGAGGTGAGAATGCCCTGTGGCATGTGTCACTGCAGTGGGACATCTTTATAATGCTCATGTTGGAAGGGGACCAGTATTTGCCTTTGAGGCTGTCATGCCCAATTGTGGCAGCAGGCAGCAACCCCGTGTTGCCGTGGCATGCTCACCTTTGCCTGATGAACTTCGTTGTGAAAATGCCTATCGGGTATCTCACTTATCCTCCTATTATTCCCATTTTACTGTTGCAGAGACTTAGGTTGTGCAAAGATAGATACTGTATTTCTTTCATTCTCAGACACACTCCCCCTCCTACATTTTAACACTCTGAAGTTGAGATACATGTTACAATCCACACGTGCCTTACACTGAATGAGATAAACCGAAGAGCTGGAGTTATGATCCAGGCTTTTTCGCTTCCAAATCCTGATCCATTTCCTTCATACCTTGCTGCTTCCCAAGGCTAAAGCAGTAGCAGAATTATAATTAATTCATGAAAGCAGAGAGTTCCTGTTGTGGCACAATGGAAACGAATCTGACTAGTCTCCATGAGGTTGCAGGTTCGATCCCTGGCCTCACTCAGTGGCTCGGGGATCTGGCATTGCCATGAGCTGTGGTATAGGTCGCAGATGCGGCTCAGATCCTGCATTGTTGTGGCTGTGGTGTAGGCCAGCAGCTATAGCTCTGATTTGACCCCTAGCCTGGGAACTTCAACAGGCTGCAGGTGCGGCCCTAAAAAGGAAAAAAAAAAATCATGGAAGCAAAAATTGGTGTCCAGGAATTTCTCCTCTTCCAACACTGCCCCCGCATATTCTCGCAGGAAAAACATGTCCACACCATTATTATTTTGTATTATGTGATGGTGGTGCTACTTCAGAGTTGAGATTTTCTGAAGACATAGTTTTTAAATAATTGTGATTTCTTTGACCAGTTAGTGAAAGAATTTCAGAGAATTCTAGTTTTCCTGTAGGAATCATGAAAAATTATGTTTAGGTGTTTCTTCCTCATATTGGCTCACTTTTCACTCTTCTGTTTTATAAGGTGACAAAGCAGGTCATGATGGGAATAAAGTAGTTTAAGATCAGACTGACCGCCTTAGAAGATAGAGGGTTTTGAGGAATCTGGGATTAGCATTCCTTTTTGTAGCATATAAATCAGTTGCTTCTTTGGTACATTGATTTGCTTGCATTTTAAGAAAAATGGGGTACAATTTCCTTAATATACTGGTATGCTTCTGGTTTATAGATCGTTCTTATATGCGATTAACAGAAAAGGAAGATGAATCACTGCCAATAGATGTAAGTTGGTCATTTATATTCCATTAAATTATATATAACCGAATCGCTTTGCTGTATACCTGAAACGAATACAATATTGTGACGTCAACTATACTTCAATTTTAAAATATATATATATATATATTTTAAAAATTAGGAGTTTCTGGAGTTCTCTCGTGGTGCAGTGGGTTAAGGATTTGATGTTGTCACTGCAGCAGCTTGGGTTGCTGCTGTGGCGTGGGTTCAGTCCCTGGCCTGGGAATTTCCACATGCCTCAGGCACAGACAAAAAAAAAAAAAATAACCACATAGCTTATAATATTTTTTTACTGCTTTTTATTCTCTTAATTTTCCAGACATGAAATAGCATCTGTTATCTACTTTTTCTCCCCTACTGTAAAACCCAAAGATTTGGAAACAAAACATGTCTCTATTTGGTCTCCAGAACTTAGTTTAAGTAGTCTTTCTAGGAGTCCTCTGGTGGCTTAGTGGTTAAGGATATGGTGTTGTCACTGCTGTGGTGTGGGTCAGATCCCTGGCCTAGGAACTTGTGCATGCCATGGGCGTGGCCAAAAAAAATACATACATACATGCATAGTTCTTAAAAAAAGTAGTCTTTCCTTTTTTTTTTTTTTTGGTCTTTTTGTCTTTTTAAGGCCACACCCGCAGCATATGGAGGTTCCTAGGCTAGGGGTCGAACCAGAGCTGTAGCCGCCGGCCTACACCAGAGCCACAGCAATGTGGGATCCAAGCCATGTCTGCGACCTACACCACAGTTCACAGCAACGCCGGATCCTTAACCCACTGAGTGAGGCCAGGGATCGAACCCATGTCCTCATGGAGGCTGGTCAGGTTCGCTAACCACTGAGCCATGACGGGAGCTCCAAAAATAGTCTTTCTTTCTTTCTTTCTTTCTTTTTTTTGTCTTTTTAGGGCCACACCCATGGCATATGAAGGTTCCCAGGCTAGGGGTCCAATCAGAGCTGAAGCTGCCGGCCGGCCTATACCACAGCCACAGCAATGTGGGATCCAAGCCATGTCTGCAACCTACACCACACCACACGGCAACTCCAGATCCCCAACCCGCCGAATGAGACCAGGGATTGAACCTGCATCCTCATGGATGCCAGTCAGGTTTGTTAACCGCTGAGCCACGACAGGAACTCCAACAGTCTTCTTAAAGTTGCTCTGTCCATAGTCTGAGACGGACTTAACAAGTTGATTACTTGACCTTATTTTTTAAGAAAAGTTCCTTTTCTATGTAAATTTTAAAAACAAGCAAAACTGGAATTCACTGGTAGCTTGGCAGGTTAAAAGATCTGGTGTTGTCACTGCTGTGCTCAGGTAACTGCTGTGGCATGGGTTTGAGTCCTGGCTATGGAACTTCCACATGCCGTGGGTGCAGCCAAAAACAAAACAACAACAAAAAACCCAAGAAAAACTAACAAAACATTGTTTAGGGACATATACATAAATGGTAAAACTAAAGAAAAACAAAAAAGTGCTTTTTTTTTTTTTTCTTTTTAGGACTTCATCTGTGGCATATGGAGGTTCCTAAGCTAGGGGTTGAATCAGAACCGAAACTGCCAGCCTGCACCACAGCCATGGCAGCATCAGATTTGAGCTGCATCTGCAACCTATGCTGCAGCTTGTGGCAACGCCAGATCCTTAATCCACTGAGTAAGGCCAGGGTTCAAAGCTGCATTCTCATGGATACTAGTCAGGTTTTTAACCTGCTGAGCCACAAAGGGAACCCCAGAAGGGCTTTTTTTTTTTTTAAGCAAAAATGATATGTGAGCTTTACTCACTGTTTTTTAAAAAATATTTATTGGATTTTAAAGCATAAAAGTCATAAGTTCTTTGTAACTTACAGTAATCAAACAGTGTCAAAAGTAAAACTGACCCCATAAATTAAAAAAAAAAGACAAACTGACTCCATTGCTCACAATTCTATGTCTACTCCCAACAGTTTGGAGTGTATAAGTAATTTAGTTTTCTTCTATAAATAAATAACATTATCTTTATTTATATAATTTTACCTAATCAAAACACACAGAGTTTTTCTTTAAAAAAAGGTTATTATATGTAGTGGTTTTACAAATAGCTTTTTATTACTTAACAATTTATCTTGACATATTTTCACTACAACTTATAGATTTACCACATCCTTGGGGTTTTTTTGGTTTTTTGTTTTGTTTTTGTGGCTATGCCTATGGCACGCAGAAGTTCCTGGGCCAGGGATTGAACTTGTGCCACAGCAGTGACCCAAGCCACTGCAGTGACAGTGCCCAATCCTTAACCTGCTGGGCCACATGGGAACTCCAGCACATTCTTGTTAATGATGCCTATAATTGCATTGTGTGAAATGGGTCTTGGTACACTGGTGGTGGGTATGTAAACCAGTATAACATATGACATTAGATTCTAATTTGGGAAGTTAGAATAAATAGCTTGTGGCTAATTTTGACTTTGTCCATAATTAAAGAAATGGTAGATGATGTGGTTATTTTTTTTTTTTTTGTCTTTTTGCCATTTCTTGGGCCGCTCCCGCGGCATATGGAGGTTCCCAGGCTAGGGGTCTCATCGGAGCTGTAGCCGCCGGCCTACGCCAGAGCCACAGCAACGCAGGATCCGAGCCGTGTGTGCAACCTACACCCCAGCTCATGGCAACGCCGGATCGTTAACCCACTGAGCAAGGGCAGGGACCGAACCCGCAACCTCATGGTTCCTAGTCGGATTTGTTAACCACTGCGCCACGACGGGAACTCCTGATGTGGTTATTAACCCCGCCTATCACCTTTGTTTTGTGGTATATGCATGCACACATATACACATTCATTTATATCTATTTAAAATAACTTTCTTCTGTTTACAAATTGGAAAATTTGAAAAAATATAGAAAATCACAAGAAAGGAGTTCCTGCTGTGGCACAGTGGGCTAAGGATCTGGTATTGCTGCAGCTGTGGTGTAGGTAACAGCTGCGGCTCAGATTCACTCCCTGGCTTGGAACTTCCGTATGCCACAGGTGTGGCCAAAAAGGAAAAGAAATTATGCTTGCAGTCCCATGTTGGTTAATATCAAACGTTGCACGTTTTGACTTGTGCAGCCTCTTTGGAGCACGGTTTGGGATTAGGTAATAACGTCGAGTTTGGGTATACTGTACACCAGTGATTGCACACCCACGTGCCATGAGACTTCCACAGAGATAGCCATCCTGCCATAAAAGTCACAGACAGGAAACAGCCCACACAGTCGTCAGCAGTGGAACGGATAAATTGTGGGATTTTCATATGATGAAATACAATGAAAATGAATGGACTACAACTATATAGTACAACAGGGAGGAATCACACACAAAAAAGCTCAAAATGGGAAAAAAAATAAGCAATATATGTCTTAGAGGTACATACAGAGCTGGTAAAATTATCAATGAAAGCAAGGAACTGATGACTACACAACCAGGGACACTAGTTAATTGGGAGGGAGGGTGAAGGATATAGCTGGAGGGGGACACATGGGCCCTGAAAGCTCTTGGTAATGGTCTGTTTCTTAAGCTGGATAGTGGGTAAGGGGTGTCCTTTTTATATTCTGTGATACATTAAAACATTCTTAGTTGCTCTTGGAAGCAGATAGTGGTTGCTTACTGATTTCTGAATGGCATGGTACCTGTTTTTGCTATTTGAGCAAACACCAGAAGTACTTTTGCAGCTGATCCGTAGAACTTAAAGAAGATTTTATTGTGTCTGATTCCACATCATGTAAAGTGAGAATTGGGAGTTCCCGCTATGGTGCAGTGGGTTAAATGTCTGACTGCAGCAGCTCGAGTCACTGTGGAGGGGGCGGTTCAGTCCCTGGCCTGATGCAGTGAACCCAGTGAAAGGATCCAGGGTTGCTGCAGCTGAGGTGTAGGTCGCGGCTATGGCTCGGACTCAATCCCTGGCCCAGGAACTTCCAAATGCTGCGGGAGCAGCCATTAAAAACAAAGTAAAATAAAGTGGCAGTTGTCTCCTTTATAGGCTCTGGGAGAAACACCTGTTAAAGGCTAGAAAGAGATGGAGAGAAAATTGCCACTTTTTATAATAATATTTGTATTTTTAGTAATGTCAATTTTTGTACTCACAGATAGTTCTTCAGACACTTCTGGCCTTTGCAGTTACCTGTTATGGTATAGTTCACATTGCAGGGGAGTTTAAAGACATGGATGCCACTTCAGAACTAAAAAATAAGTAAGTCTCTTGCTTTTCATAGGCATTGAATTTCATGGGGGGGGTTTGCTTCATTTTCATAATTTAAAATCTGTTTTTCTGGTACATAAAAGTTGGTTTTGTTTTTACATTTTAATTATGTACTTTGAGTAATGAGGTAAAAAAATTTGAGACAATGTTTGATATGATAGGAAAAATAGAAGTGAAGTGACAGATATTGGCATTAGAATAAGATGTTATATTATGGTTGCTTAAAATTACTTGTTCGTTGGTTGGTTGGATGGATAGATAGATGGAAATAGATATACTGGAAGATACTCCCACAGGAATTCCTCCTCCTTCCTTCTTCCCGCCCCTCTCTCCCTCTCCCCTCCCCCACCTTCTCCCCCCCTCCACCCCCTTCCTTTCTCTTTATATATTCTTGTCCCAGCTTAGTCTTTGGAAGATTAAGGGGTTTTCTGTTTCCTCTATCACTTGAACCTAGTCTGTGACATAAGAATCAGCTCTCAGGCCCTTTTCTATTCCTGGACTAAAGTATATTTGCTCTTCTGCTTTCCTTTTTCCTCCTGTATGTCTAAGCTATTTTCATGAGCTTTGCTTGGTTTTCTTTTCCATATTTCTTACTTTTGTAAAAATCATCCTTTAGCTTTGTTCGATTCCATCTCTGGCCTTTATCCACCTTGATCCTAGAAATTTTAACACAATGTTTCCTTAGAAGGATTCACAACAAACATTTATGTGTTAGAGGAAATTCACCCCCCTTTTACTTTTTAATTTACATTTTAAATAGTCACATCTCAGGCTTCCCATTTTGTGTGGGGGAATGCTTGGATTTTCGGTGGGCTGACTTTGAGATTTGAGTATTTATCGAAGGAAGAGTTCTCTTTGTTTCCAGGAAATTAATATTTAAAAACAAGCCAACAGCAAAAGCCATACGCTTAGGTGTGAACTTTTTTTAGACTACATATATCTCACTGGAAAGAAGAAAGGATCCTCCACTATCACCACCCACTACTGTTCTTACAAAAAGTCTACCAAGAATCACAGGCAAGGGGCCAGGAAAGAAAGAAGTAAAACAGAATGGCATTAAGTAGGTGGTAGCAAAATACATGCATTTAGTAGGTGGTAGCAGAATATATGAGTTTGGACAACAGTGGGTAAAGAAGGGCCAAAAGGAATTTTTCGTTGTACTTGAAAGATTCTTGGAAGACTGAGCTGCGAAATGATCAGATGGCTTGAATAGTGAGGGCCAAATGAGACTAATCAAAGATACAACCTCTGTACGGTTTTTCTAAGGCCTGTTTGGCATGGGCTCGTGTTAGATTTATAGAGGTGATGAAAGTTGAGCGATTATTTGTTTTCATAGGCATCTTGGAAGGAATGCCTGAATTTAAAAATTTTGAAGTTTTTATGTTGCTTTTCCAGGTTTCTAGTACAGGAAAAAAGTGAGACACAGTATGATTACCAATTATAGTCGATTGTATGGATTTAAACTTAGTTAAAGATATAACCCATAGCAGATTCATAATTCATTAGAAGCCTGCTTATTTTCAAATAGGCTTTTATAAAGGTTTGTCTAAAATTGATGCTTTTTTTCTTTTAAGGACATTTGACACATTAAGGAATCACCCGTCATTTTATGTATTTAATCATCGCGGTCGAGTACTGTTCCGGCCTTCGGATACAACCAATGCTTCAAACCAAGATGCATTGTCCTCTAACACATCATTGAAGTTACGAAAACTTGAATCACTGCGTCGTTAAGATTTTTACAAATTATAACAACAGGACAGGACACAGAGCTGGAATATTGGAGTTTGGGGTACAAAACACTCCCCCCATCAGTATTTATATTGATCTTTCAGACCTAACTAAAAAAAGTCTATGACCCTTGTTTGTACACTGTTAATCAAATCATTAATGCAGTATAAGTGATCTGTGAAATGAGTCTTTGATCTTTCAGAGAGGATTCTTTTTTTCATTTAAAACAAATTCACTTTTTTTTTTTTGTAAAAGTCACTGTTTTGAGCACATTTCTTGGGAAAATGTTGATGGTTTTGTACTTATTTATTTTCTTAGATTTCTTTTCTTTTGCACTACAGTTTTGAGGATCCTTTTGGAAATAGTGTGACTGCTGCATTTTGCAGCATGAATGATGGTAAAATGGTCTTCATTTCTTAACACCCAATGGACTTCTCTAAAGAGACCAAAATGGTGACTTCATCAGCTTTCCTTATGCCCCCTACAAAGTGGCTCTGCTTCAGCAGATACTCGCCAGTTTTTAATTTATCCGTGATTTCTCACCCTACCCCGCTCCCATATACCTCCTAACATCAGCTGTCTTGTTTCATCACTTCTCTGGGGTTCTGTGTGCAGTGAGCAACTTTCGTGTCAGAAATCCTTTGTCATAACAAATATATTTAACAAACTCGATTTGCTGTAAAGCTACTTGTGTTCTCATTTATCTGTAAAAAAAAGTCCCTAATTGATTATGTAGTGTGAGAATAGCTGAAGATAGACCAAAAAGACCATTCATGAATTAATCATCCTGCCTGTGTAGAAGAATAGTAATCACTGAGGAAAACTGATACTTGTCATTAAGCCAGTTTAACTTATTCAAAGCCTCTGTTACTTTATTGCATACTAAACTAGTGAATTAGTAAAAATACAGGAAACTTTCTCATTAAAGGTAGACTTCAAAGGAATTGGGCCAAATATGTTCTAAATATTTGGAACTAATATTTTTAATTAAAAAATTAAGGTCATTTAAGAAATTTTCATAGCTTCTGATTTGCAGCAGGCTTAAGAGTTTTCCATCTTCATTGTATGGTGCGGAAGGTGAGGATGAGGGTACAGCATAGAATGTTTTTAGAAACAGGGATCTTAGTTTTAGGGAAATTTGGCTGGCTCTTTGATCTGCAGGAAGCTAAACATTTCTTTGTAGGGAATGTTGCTTTTGCTGAATCGTGCAGGTATGAACACCGTGCTTTTGTTGAACTGTATAGGTGTAAAGGGAATAACTATGCAGATTTGAAAAGGAAATATGCTTTAGTCATAAGATGCCCTTATCCTCGATGGCATCGAGTTTTTATCATTGCTTAGTTTTGTTTTGCCAACCCAGTCAGTCTATGCAACCCTGCCTCTGCCCTCTATGGAGAACAAACTTAGAAATCTGTTGAAAACCTAAAATAATTTAGAAACGAGTTTTAACGTGAAGTCAGGAGCTAAGTGGTCATAATTAAATCAAAATTATGTGTGTGAGAAACAAGCTCCTCGCATCAGGCTTGTCTACCGTTTCCTCAGGTATGACTTCATTTGCAAGAGCCTCCTGTTTTCTTCTCTTTTGGGGCCTGTCTTCCTTTCCTAATATGTTTTTATAGTAACTTAATTGAAATGTAACTCACGTACCTTACCATTCACCCATTTAAGGGGTACGGTTCAGTGGGTCTGTAATGTATGCACCAAGTTGTGCGACTCTGTGACCGTATGACCACAGTCAACTTGAGAACATTGCCATCAGCCTGGGCCCTTTAGCCGGCACCTGTCATTTCCCCCCCAGGGCCTTTTGTCTCTATAGATTTGTCTGTTCTGGTCATTTACTATGAATGGATTCCTACAGTGTCTGGTCTTTCGTGACTGACTTCCCAAGGATGGCTCTGTTCTATGTGGAGGGAGAACTTCTCGTCTTGAGAACTGGGATTGCTGTGAAGGGCAGTGGCTGGTAAAGATCAGCAGATGGAAGGAGCGAAGGGCAGATACCTAAGAGGTTTCTTAGTCTTAATGCTGAATAGTCCTTCCTCAGAGCCAAGCATTCATGATACGTTACTACTTTTAATATTTTGTCTGGTCTCTAGAATGGATATTGAAATCTTTGCCTGCATGGTCGGGAGAGTCTTGCTAAACAACGATGCCAAATAATGGGGCAATTAATTGACATAGCAGTTTTCAGTTGTGTCTAATTATTCAAGGAGCTTGTATACCTCCGGTCAGGTGAGCTTCCCGAATGTTTCAGTTTCCTCCGTGAATTTCTGCTGTCCTTTTCGAGTATGTACCATAGGATTTGGGTGATCTGGGTACATCGTAACAGTGCTAAAGGGATTAGGTTCAGGTCTTTAGTCATCATACGATCAGACAGCACTAAGGTAGTCCAAAAATGTAGTGATGTGAGCTGGTTAAGCCTGCAGTTGACTGTGATTTCAGTGACATTCAGAAGCGTGTACTATTGAAGGCGCTCTAGAATGTAGGAAGACTCACTCGATAACCAGGGAACCAGCCCAATGCTGTGGGCTAGCGGGAGACTGCAATGCTCTGTAACTCCCTAATGACTGTTTCCTAAGCATTGTGGCTTATTTTTGAGTGGCATGACAGCATCTCCCTGGTTGTATGTGGCCTGTTTCCATGATGTATTGAGTAGTGTTGTTTGTTGTGAGCATCGATGCCTGTAACACCAAGCTAAACACATTCTTTTGGATATGTTTCCTCTCTTTAAATGACCTTGCCCTGTCCAATAAATAAATGATTGTCTCACCCTGTTTTTGGTAGTGGTTTTTTTTTTGTTTTGTTTGTTTGTTTGTTTGTTTTACTTTTAATCTCATCTTCTGCTTCTCTGTCCCCAGAAAAATGTAAGATCTAATTTTAATGACTGTATTTTTTGCAATGTAATGCTGTTTTAATAATGGATACTTTACTTTTCATTGTACATGTAAAATCTAATTGCAATTTTATGGTTTTTTTAGAGTCAAAATAGAATGTGTAATCTCATTTATATTTATGAATTATCAAATGCCCTTTGGAGTATAAGAATATCGGTCCTTGAGTAGCAGTGTCTAATCATTCCATCACAAGTTTGTTATATAGCCGAACTGCCTTTACAGAGTGGCACCTTATATTTAACAAGAAATCATGATTAAAGCATCAGGGGGCAAATCTAAAGTTTCATGAAAATCCAAGGGGAAGTTCTGGTTTGCAAAACTTGGTACTTGTCTGTAGTATTTTGAAAAATAGCACGACCAGTAATCAAAGCTACATAGGAATATCTCAGAATAACCTACTAATCAAGTATTCTTTTAAAAGGAAAAAAGAAAGATAATATATGCACATGGCAAAAAAATCAGATGGTACAGAAAGGCATGAAATTAAAACTTGCTCCCTTTCCTCTTGCACCTAATACCTCTCTCCAAAGGTAACCAGCTTTAAGTGTCTTGTATATTCTTTCAGGAAAAAATATCTGCCAGCAAATATATACTTAAAAAGGTTTTACATTAATGGAGTCAGACTGTATAGACTCTTCTGTACGTTGCTTTTTTTGCTACTTGTGTCTTATAAGATCTTTCTGTATCAATATATACAGAAATACCTCATTCTTTTTAACGACTGTGGTATTTTAATATATGGATGTGTTTATAAATGTTTGAGCACTGATGAACTTTCAGGTTGTTGGCAGTATTTTACTCTTGCTAAACCATACTGCAGTGAGCACACTTGTACATATAATGAGATGAAACTAAACAGGGTTCGCGCCTGGTAATAGAATTGCTGGGTCAAAGGATAGTTTTCATTTTCAAGTCAGTAGTTATTGCCAAACTGATCTCCAGAAATCTTTGTTGACGTTACTTCTGCATAAAATGTATAAGAATAATTACTTATGAGGCCCTTTTAAAAATTGGATCATCTGAAAATGAATAAATGGTATTTTGCATCTTAATGAAGCTATAATGCATTTTAATGAAGGAGATGGAACACATTTTCATGTTTATTGGTTACTTATATTTCATTTTATGTGAACTGTGTGGTCATGTTCTGTTTTCTAGTAGATGATTTGTTTTTTATTGGTTTGTATGAGCTCTTTGTAAGCTAAGAAAATTGGTCCATTGTCATATGTTTAATAATATTTTCCTGAGTTTTATTTATTCATGTAGTTAAACTTATCAGTCTTTATGGCTTCTGGGATTTGTGCCTTCCTTTAGAAAGGCCTTCTTTACATTTAAGAATAAATTTAATGTATTTTTCCAGTCCTTTTAAGTTTTTTTTGTAACCTTTAAATCTTTGATTCATTTGGAATTTCTTTAGGTGAAAGGAGTGAGGTAAGGTTTCAACATTTTTCTCTTCCAAAGAGCAGTCTGGTTATCCCAACCCTATTTATTGGCTTTTTTCCACACTGATTTGAAAAACTGTTCCTCATACATTGTTTCCATATGTATTTAGGTTTGTTTCTGAACTCTGCAGTCTTTTTTTTTTTTTTTGGTCACACCCACAGCATGCAGAGGTTCACAGGCCAGGGATCAAACCTTGAGCCACAGCAGTGACAATGCTGGATCCTTAACTGCTAGGCCACCAGGGAACTCCCTGAACTCTGTAGTCTTTTGCAATCTTTTAATTGTTTTAAATTAGTATACATTTTCATATTTGGCATTGCTGGTCCATACCACATTATTATTAATTTCAGGATTTTTTTCCCAGTTATTCTTGCATGTTTATATTTCCAGATGAACTTTAGTATCATTTTACCCAATTCCAAAATCCTACTGATACTTTTCTTAAAATTTTATTTTGAAAAATTTCAAACTTACAGAAAGTGTGAAAGAATAGTTTGATGAGTGTCAAAATACTTTTCACTTAGATACATCATTCCTAACATTTTGTTACTTTTGCTTTTGTTCTCTCCAAATGTGCTTTTTTCAAAACCCTCCTGAATTGTTTGTGGCGAGTTACAGACCTCATCATCATGCTTCATGACATCATGACATTCCTAAATATGTCAGCGGAGAAGCATTCTCCCATTTAACCACAATACCACTCTCACACTTAAGAAAATGATGAGCCATTCAATACTGTTCATGTTCAAATCTACCCACGTGTCCCCAGAATGACTTGTATCGCTGCCCCGCCCAAGGTTCACAAATTACGCTGGGTACTTTGTTTCTCTTTTAATAGTCCCTCTACCTCCTTTTTTAAAATGGTATTTTCTAAATAAACTTTATTTTTTAGAACTCATTTAGATTTACAGAAAAATTGGGAAGATGGTACAGAAAATTCCCACATAGCCTGCCTCTGTTTCACCTATGGTTAACATCTTATGTTAGCGTGATACATGTACTAATAACCCTTGAACCAATATTGATACATTATTATCAACCAGAGTTAATAATCAGATTTCCTTAGTTTTTACCTAATGTCCTTTTTGTGTTCCAGGATTTCATCCAGGATACCGAATTACATTTAGCTGTGATGTCTTTAGGCTTCTCTTGGCTGTGACAGTTAATTTTAGACCTCCCTTATTTCTGGTGACCTTGACATTTTTGGGGAACACTGGTCAGGTATTTTGTATGTTGTTCCTCTGCTGTGATTTGTCCAGTGTTTTTATCACTGTTAGACTGGGATTATGTGTGCCATGGTGATCACACGAAGGACACACATTTGTTAACATGTATTATCACTCTGGATGTTGTTAGTGATCACCGGAAGCAGTGCTTGTCAGGTTTCTCCACTGCAGAGTTAACCCCTTCCATGCTGTCCTCTTTGGAAGGAAGTCACTATGCACAGCCCTCACTTTCGGGGCAGGGTGTGATGCTCCACCTCCTTGAGGATGGAGTATCTAAATCAATTATTTTGAATTCTTCTACAGGGGAGATGGCTTTCTCCCCAGTTTATTAATTCATTTGCTCTTTTATTTATGAGTTTGGGCTCATGGATATTAACTTTATTTCATACGCTGGGTTATCATGCAATACTACTGAATTTTGTTGTTGAAATTGTTGAGGATGTTGGTAGCTCTTTCATTTGGCTCCTACGTCCCTTTGACGTTATTCCCATTATTGTGGATTTTTTTTCCCCAGCACTTCTTTCTGGCACTACTTGTATATTTCCTTCCCCAGTCCTATGTCAGCCTTTTCTCCAAGAAACCTGGTTCCTTTTACTGAGGAACAGTCTTAGAAACCAAGGTCTGGGCCCTAGTTGTGCTCAGCTGCTGCTGAGGTTTTGTAGCTTCAAGGCTGACAAAGCAAGGAGGTATATGTGTGTAGACTAACCTGTGCATATATGCATTATGTATAAATATTTCTATATGTAACATCTGTATTTCTATTAGGTGAGAGACAAGTTCATACTGATGTTTGATCCATCATCACATAAATCATTTTAACCTCCTCCTCTTGCTTATCTGTAAAGTCCCACGCCAGCACTGAGAAGCCTGATTTCCGAAGTGACTTAGGTCAGCACATGCCCTCCCCATTCACTTCAGTATGTGTTTCAAATGTTCGTAATAGAGCTCATCTGTCACATTCTGCATTCTATCCTGGGATTCCCCTGACCTAAAGGGTTTGTTTTTTTTTTTTTTTTCAACATACATCAAGGTTCACTCTTTGTGCTCTAAAGTCCAGTGCATTTTGACAAATCATAATGTTATATGTCCACAATTTCATTATCATATAGAAAAAATTCACAGCCCTAAAAATCCCTTGTGCTTCACACGTTCAACCCTCTCTCTCCTTCCCCCGAGCCCCTGTTCACCGCTGATCTTTTTACTGCCTTCATGGTTTTGCCTTTTCCAGAATGTCATATAGTTGGAATCATACGGTATGTAGGCTTTTCAGACTGGCTTCTTTACCTTAGCAATATGCATTCAAGTCTCCTCCATGTCCCTCGGTGGCTTGATAACTCATTTTTTGTATCTCTGGACAATAGTTCATTGTATGGATATTTCACAGTTTGTTCATCCATCACCTATTGAAAGACATCTCCAGTTTTTGATGATCATGAAACAACACTTGCATGCAGGTTTTTGTGACAATTTTTCCAATTAGTTGGGTCAATACCAAGGTGCATGAGTGTTGGATCATATGGCATAATTTTTCCAATTAGTTGGGTCAATACCAAGGTGCATGAGTGTTGGATCATATGGCATAATTTTTCCAATTAGTTGGGTCAATACCAAGGTGCATGAGTGTTGGATCATATGGCAAGATTACGTTCATCTTTATAAGAAACTGCCAACCGTTTTCCAAAGTGGCTGTACCATTTTGCGTTTCCATCAACAATGAACGAGTTCCTCTTCCTCTGCATCCCCTCCAGCAACTGGAATTTTCAGGTTTTGAATTTTGACTATTGTAATAGGTGTGTAGTGATATCTCGTTTTAATTTATAGTTCCCTAATGACAAATGTTGAGCATGTTTTCATATGCTGATTTGCCATCTGTATTTCTCTTTTGGTGAAATATCTGTTGAAATGTTTTGCATAATTTTTTTCCTTTCTTTTTTTTTTTTAGGGCTGCACCCACAGCACATGGAAGTTCCCAGGCTAGAGGTCAAATCAGAGCTGTAACTTCCGGCCTACAGCCACAGCCATAGCAATGTCAGATCTGAGCCGTGTCTGCGAGCCACACCACAGCTCATGGCAACGCTGGATCCTTAACCCACTGAGCGAGGTCAGGTATCAAACCCTCGTCTTCCTGGATACTAGTCAGGTTTGTTACCTCTGAGCCATGATGGGAACTCCTTATTGTTGCGTTTTGAAAGTTCTTTGTGTGTTTTTTTCTTTATTATTTTTTGCCTTTTTGCCATTTCTTGGGCTGCTCCCACAGCGTATGGAGGTTCCCAGGCTAGGGGTCAAATTGGAGCTGTAGCCACCGGCCTACGCCAGAGCCACAGCAACGCGGGATCCGAGCCGCGTCTGCAACCTACACCACAGCTCACAGCAACGCCGGATCCTTAACCCACTGAGCGAGGCCAGGGATCGAACCTGCAACCTCATGGTTCCTAGTCGGATTCGTTAACTACTGAGCCACGATGGGAACTCCCGTTCTTTGTGTATTTTGAATACAAGTCCTTTACAGATGTGTGTTTTACAAATATTTTCTCCCAGTCCGTGGCTTGTCTTTTCACTGTCATAATAGTGTCCGTCACAGAGAAGTTTTTTAATTTTAATAAAGCCCAACTTAGCAATTTTCTCTTTCATGTATTATGCTTTTGGTTTTAAACTTAAAAACTCATTTCTAAAGCGATCTAGATTTTCTCTTACATTTTCTTATACAAGTTTTATTGTTTTTAATTTTACATTTAGGTCTATGATCCATTTGGAGTTGTTTTTTTTTGTGAAAGATACAAGATCTGTGTATAGGTCTCCATGTTTTTTCATATGGACATCCAGTTGTTACAACACCACTTGTTGAAAAGACTATGATTTCTCCACTGAATTGCCTTTGCTCCTTTGTCAAAAATCAGTCAACTATATACGTGTGGGTCTATTTCTGGGCTGTCTGTTTTGTTGATCTACATATCTACTCTTTTACCAATATCACACTATCTTGATGACTGTAGATTTGTGTTAAGTCTTGAAATTGGGTAGTGTGAGTCCTCCTTTGTTCTTGTTTTTCAGTATTGGATTGGCTATTCAGGACCTTTCATCTTTTTCTAAATGCTTAGAATCAGTTTGTCGATATCTACAAAATAATTTGCTAGGATTTTGACTGGGATTGCTTTGAATCTACAGATCACACTGGAAAGAATTTACATCTTAATATTGAACCTTCCATTTTGTGGACATGGAATAATATCTCTACATTTACATAGATCTTGTAGTTTTCCACATGGAGATCCTGTACATATTTTTTTTTATTTTTATGTATTTCATTCTTTTGGTGCTACTGTAAATGATACTCTTTAAATTTTCAGCTTCCAGTTTGTCATTGTTGGTATTTTAGAAAGCAATTGACTTTTGTATATTAACCTTATATCTTACTCCTTGTTGTCATTATTTTAAAAATTCAGGAATGGATCTTGAATTTTATCAAATGAGTTTTTGGTATTTATTGAGATAATCATGTTTTTTGTTTTCTTTTACCTATTAAAATGGTGAATTATAAGAATAGATCTTCAAATGTTGACCCATCTTTGCGTTCATGGGATGAAGCAAGTGTCCATTAAAGATAATAGCTTGCTAGGATTTTTGGCTTTTATGATTTTCTTTAATGTTAACCCTGCTTTTATAACCCTTTCTTTAAACCACAGCTTCACTGGTAAGACTAGAATTCTGCTAAAAGTTGGTTTATTTCTTCTTTGGTTACTGAATTCTTTCTCTGCCATAATTTATATGCCTTTCTTTTTGCAGTATAACATCGTATAATGTAGTGTTTGGTCCATACAAAAATGTATGGTTCATATGTGTAAGATGAAGCTTAACAAAAGGGACTTGTGTAAACTTATGTCAAATGTAAAAAGGAGAGTATTACCAATACTACTGCATCAACTGTTTCTGTTATGTTTAGTGCTTTTTGTGTATGTGTCCTCTTTAAGAAATAGTTTCCTATGTTTAAAGTCTTCAAGGTATTCTTCTCTAATTTCTTCTAGAGTCTTAATTTTTTTCTTTCACATTTAAGTACTTAATCAACCTGAAAAAAATTTTTGCATATGGCGTGAGGAAGATATCGAATTGCATTCTTTTTCACATAGATTGCCAGCGCCATATGCTGCAAAAAGAAGTATTCTTTTCCCAACAATGTGCAATGACACCTTTGAAACGTATCACACTCCCATACATGCGTGAAACTATTTCTGGGCTCTGTTATCCTATCTCATTGTTCTATCCGTGTGCCTCTGCATCTGTATCACACTCTCTTAATTACTAAAGGTTAAAAATGAGTCTTGAGATCCCCCTAATTTGTTCTTCCTGTTTGTCTTGGCTATTCTTGGGCATTTACTTTTCCATATAGACTTTGGAAATCAGCTTGTCAAATTCCATGAAAAAACCCATTGGAATTTTGACTGTAATTTAGCTAGATTTATACATTAAATTGAGGGGTGGAGGAAGTGGACACTGAGTCTTCCTGTTTATGGTACAGCTCTCTAAGTCTTCTCTGATAGCTTTCAATAAAATTTTATAATTGCATACTGGTATTAGACATATTTAGGTATATTCATTCCACATACACATTATCTCTCTAAACATATATATTTATTTCATAATATATGTATATATTCCATATATACTATATATTCCTATATTTTTAATATATATTTCTCATAAAATTTACAAGTTTTTGTAATAGTTTAAAAACTTACATTTCCCGAATTTCTTGTTCCTGTTATATAGAAGTAAAATTAATTTTTGTGTGTCAATTTTATATCTATTCTCTTTGTTAAATTCTTTGTAGACTACTTTGAGCTTTTAGTTTAGCCAATTAACTTACTTATCTTTTATTATCTCAGGGTGCAAGCTAGGGATTCTTGTAGTGCACTCTTGAATAGAAGTGGTGATAGTGGCTTGGTCTTGATCTTACAAGGAATACTTCTAGTTTTTCACCACTGGGGAGAATGTACAATCTAGATTTCTGGTAGATTCACTTCTTAACAAATGCTTTTAATTTCGTCCTCATGAATAGTCGCTGCATTTTATCACTTGTGTTTTCCGCATTGATTAGGCTGTATGATTTTCCTCCTTTATTTGTTAATACAGTGTGCTGGTTATCCACGTCTTGCCTCTCAGCTCCAAATGTATCTGTTTGGCCTAATTGTGAAAATGTCTGTTCCTTTCATTTTTCTTATAACCATTGTTACAGAAGTTTGTCTGTAGAGGGCACCAGAGACACTGCAAGGGGAAAGTTTTGCTTCCTGGTTCTGGGTCGCTGGCGCAGAGGGCTCCTGCTGGGCACCCTTCTCCAGCGCCAGCCTTTGCACTGCACACAGCTTCTCCAGAGCCGGCTGGTGCAGGGCAGAGGCCAGCAGCATCCTATGACCAGCAGCTTCCCCTGACACCCTCTCCAGGCAGTAGTATACATCAGACTGCTTCTGGTGAAACATCTCTGTGTACAACGTTCTCAGATAGCCCAGAGGCAGATTTCTAGAAAGTTCCACTGGTGTGGTACCACAACAACTTTACCACTGTTCTCTGAGTCGCTTCTAGTCTCCTCTAAGAAGGTCAGGATTTCAACCCGTGGGGCGGGGGAATGCTTTTCCTTGGTACTTTATCACTACCCTGCCAGGGGCCTCTTTCTTGGGTGTTCTCAGTCCAGAGGGTGGTACTGTTCCTTGGGTGATCTGTCTCGACCCTGGGAGCAGGAAGACTTCCTTGGTCACTATACATCAGCCGTGGGGTAGGGACCCTTCCTTGGGTGACTGTCTCAGCCCTGGGGGAGAATTTCCCTTGGCGCTCGCTCTCAGCTGTTGATGAAGGGGCTTTCCTAGGAGGCTCTACTTCAGTCCATTGAGGAGGATCTCTTCCTTGGGAGATTGTCTCAGTACTGAGGGAGGACTCTCCTGGGGTGCTCCCCATCTCAGCCACGCTGGGGGAAGGGACTTCGCTTGCTGGCTTATCAGCCATGTAGTGGGGGGTCTTTTCCTTGAATGCACCATCTCAGGCTTGAGTTTGGCGCTGTTTCTTAGATTGTTTCTCAGTCCTATGAAGAGGAACTCTACTTTGGGTGCTTTATATTAGCCCTGGAGTAGGGGCTCTTCCTTGATGTTCTGTCTTTGCCATGGGTGAGGGGTGCTTTTGTTGAATGCTCCATATAGGCAGGGAGAAGCTCTTCTTAGAGCCTGCTATCTCTGCAGTGTTAGAGGAGGGGTTTGTCCTGGGGTGTTTGATCTTAGCCCTAGAGACAAAGGGATTCCTTTGCTACGTCTCTAATCCCAGAGGATAGATTCGTGGCACCTCAAAAGCTCTCTGCTACACACTGAGTCACAGCTGGGCCTTTCCTACAAGATCTGGACTTCAACTCTTTTGGGGGGAGGGGTTCCTCTTAAGTTCCCTCTAAGCCCTGGAGAGGAATTCTTATCAGGTACTCAAGTTCAGCCAAGGTGCGGCACTCTTTCTTAGGTGTCGATGTCAGTCCTGGGGGCCGAAGTTCCACTGGGGGCCCTGTCTCAGTTGTGTAGTAGGAGGGCTTTCCTTGGGAGCTGTATCTCAGCCCTGGTGGGGACAGTCCCTTAGGTGCTCTAACTCAGTCCTAGGAGTGGTACTTTTCCTTGAGTGTTCTTTCTAAGCCCTGGGGGGTGGCTCTTCTTTGGAGCTCTCAGTCCTAGCTGGGATGAGAGAGACATAGCTGTCCTCCTGGAAGCATACATGAGTAGCATGTGCCCACAGAACACTCATTGGTATTAAGCACAGAATAGGCAATGACCCTTGTCTAACAAAAACTAGACATAATTATATTCCACCTTACCCCAATCCTCAGTTAATTAGAATTTTCCTTAATCTTTCTGTACTTTGGTTTCCTCATTTATAACAATGAGGATGATCATCACACCTAACTCACATGGCTCTGCAGAGGATTCAGTGAGCTAATATAAAGCATTTAGAACAGTACCTGGCAGGTAGTAAATGCTCAATTGTTTTCACTCTCTTTGTACTCTTCTAAGAAATGCAAAGATATGGAAAAATTCTTTACCATGATTTTATTCAAATAATGCGGGGGCATAGTCTTTGGTTACCCTTGGATGAGAACAGCTTAAAGATAACCTTCTATAGTTCTGGTCCTTATCCTCCCAATTTGAAAAGTACCTCTCTCTACCCAGCACCTTCGTGGACATATTTGAATCTCCTTGTGTTTGGGGGTGGGGGGACTCAAGCTACGCTACCCTTCACCGTCTATGTGTGGCGTTGGGTAAAGCAGTAGTCAGCGTTTGTTAATGATGAGTTTAAAGCATTAAAAGGACACATAAAAAAGAATGATTTTTCCTAAAAAGGGTTGACGCAGAATGACCTGTACTTCTTCAGTGAGTAATTGTGCATTTGTCCCTTTGCGCTGATGAGAGCCACTCTTTCCCCAAACATTCTGATCAATCATGGCTGTACCATGTTTGGCTTTGGACAATACTTTGTATTGTAACTTCCTTATTCCACTTAGACTGGATTAAAATTAAGTCACATTTCTGGCATGAGTGTTTCTTGGGGGATGGCAAATTTTTGCCCCATTATTAAAATCATATTAAGGGTGCAAATATATGATCGTATACATCCTTGAAGACTTTCCAATTTTGTCATGGTTGTATTTTTGTCATTAATAGAATATGTTGATTGCTTTTTTTCAGTGAATGATGACTGATGAAGCTGATGAGTTTGCTGCTGGCCTTGAAAACAAAATGAAAAGTCCTAGAGACCCCAACAGTCCTTCCTCATCTAAGAGAAGGTAGAGTATGGCTTTGCTGTTAATGAAATAGGAAGGAAATGGTAATTATGTCTTTGAGGAACAGAGAGATATGACCATGGTTGCAAGTGGAAGTGAAAGAATCTAATAAGGTGCAACCATTCGGAGTTGTTGCAAGAGTTAGAAAGATGGATCGGGTTCCTGAGGCAGAAGGTGATGGGCTCAACAGGAAGCTCGGTCTGCTCACATTCTGCCTGTCTCCTCACCCTGCTCGTGCTCTAACCCAGTGCAGTCTGGTTTCTGCATCCTCCACTCCACTGAGACTGCCATGTCAAGTCCTCAGGGTCCGCTACGTGTTGCCTTTAACTATCTCAGCAGTGTTTACCACAGTTACTCGCTCCCTCCTCCGTGGAAACCTTCTTGGGTTTCCGGAAACCACATTTCCCGGATTTCTTCCCTGTTCGCTCATACTTCTTTTCATTCTTTTCTAGTTGTTTCTTTTCATTTGCACCACTAAATATCAGAAGGCCCCAAATCTGGAACCTGGGCCTTCTTCTCTTGAGTATACTCTCTCCCTAGATGATACCACATAGTCTTGGGGCTTTAAATATGATGTGAATTCCAACAATTCTAAATTTATACCTCTGGACTATAACTTACTCTTGAACCCTAGACTCAAATTCACACTCACATATGTAATCTCCACTTGCATGTCTAAGAGACATTTAAAACTTAACCCATTTCATGTGTTTAAACTGAACTCCTGAACTCCCTCCCCTTCTCTGAATTTCTCTGTTTTTGCTTTTGTTGTCTTTGCTTTTAGTGTCATATTCAAGAAATTATTGCAAGTTCTTGAATGCAGTGAAAGTCCAGTGTCATGAAGCTTTTTTTCCCTTGAGTTTTTTTCTTCCAGGTGTTTTATAGTTTTAGGTCTTACATTTAGGTCTTTAATCCACTCCGAGTTAATTTTTGTTTATGGCGTAAGATAAGGGTCCAACTTCATTCTTCATTTATGTGAACATACAGTTTTCCAAACACCATTTCTTTGAAGATGGTCCTTTCTCCATTGAGCAGTCTTGACACCCACAGAGAAGAACATTTGACCATATATGTGAGGGTTTATTTCTAGGATCTTTATTCTATTCCATTGGTCTATTTGTGTGTCTTTATGCCAGTAACACACTTGTTTTAATTACTGTAGCTTTAATAGAGGAATGTAAGTCTTCCAATTTTATTGTTTTTCAAAATCTTTTGTCTATTTGGTATCCCTTGAGAGTCGATATGAATCTTATGATTAATTTTTCTGTTTCTGTAAAAAATGCCATTGTGATTTTGATAGGGATTACACTGTACATCACTTTGGGTAGTGTGGACATCTTAGCAACATTAAATCTTTCAGTCTATGAACTGAATGTCTTCCCATTTATTTGTGTCTTCTCATTTCTTTCAGTGATATTTTGTAGTTTTCAGCGTACAAATCCTTCACCTTGCTAGATTTATTTCTCAGTATTTTATTCTTTTTTTTTTTTTGTCTTTTGTTGTTGTTGTTGTTGTTGTTGTTGTTGCTATTTCTTGGGCCGCTCCCGCGGCATATGGAGGTTCCCAGGCTAGGGGTCCAATCGGAGCTGTAGCCACCGGCCTACGCCAGAGCCACAGCAACGCGGGATCCAAGCCGCGTCTGCAACCTACACCACAGCTCACGGCAACGCCGGATCGTCAACCCACTGAGCAAGGGCAGGGACCGAACCCGCAACCTCATGGTTCCTAGTCGGATTCGTTAACCACTGCGCCACGACGGGAACTCCAGTATTTTTATTCTTTTTGATGCTATTATAGATAGAATTGTTTTCTTAATTTCCATTTCAGATTGTTCATTGTTAGCATATAAAAATGCAACTGATTTTTGTGTGTTGATTTTGCATGCTATAGCTTTCCGTGAGGTTTCATTTTATAATCCCATGTATATTGTAACCTCCTTTTTGTATGCCTCACAATGTCTTGTACAACACAGGCGTTTTAGGCATCTTTTGCTTAAAGAAACGTTTGTTTATTTTCAGATTTAAAAGAATATCCAGGACCTTGAGAAGGTACTATAAAAATAAATTCCCATCATCGCAACAAAATTAACTACAAGTCAAAACATAATCCCATCAGAACAATCAATGAGAAACAAAGACCAGTTTGCTGTGCTGTAGGATGGTGCTGGATACAGCTGAAGTTTCCTAGACTATGACACTCAGAGGAATTGCCTTCCAATGGTTAAGAAAAAGTAGTGAACCTTTTTTAATGTTATGATTCTCTGTCAGTAAAATCTGGCTTTGGCCCTAAGAACTTTTTTTTTTTTTTTTAACTTTTAGGGCCGTACCCACGGCATATGGAGGTTGCCAGGCTAGGGGCGAATTGGAGCCACCACTGCCAGCCTACACCACAGCAGTGCAGGATCTGAGCTGCGTCTGCAACCTACACCGCAGCTCACAGCAACGCTGGATCCATAACCCACTGAGCGAGGCCAGGGATCAAACCTGCAACCTCATGGTTCCTAGTCAGATTCATTTCTGCTGGGCCATGACGGGAACTCCAGAACTTTATTTGAATAGTTTGCTTGCTTATTTATTTGTTTTCCCTTGGAGGAGGGGTATGTCACTAACTCATCAGGCTAAATACTATTACGGCCCTGGTTTCTGCAGCAGGTCGCATTGCCGATGTTCATAACCACTTTCCTTCAATACCCTTGTCCTCAGCCAGCACTCAGCTCTTCATGGTTCTTTGCCTGGGAAGATGACTTAACATTTTTTCCCCCACACCCACAGCATGTGGAAATTCCCAGGCCAGGGACTGAACCACAGTAGTAACCCATGCCACTGCACCATTGTAGTAACCCGTGACCTGTGCCATTGTAGTGACAAGGCAGGATCCCTGTGCCACAAGGGAACTCTGCAACATTCATTCTTGAATGCTTTGGCCATTAGATAGTCTGCCTCAATTAGGTTATTATAATTATCCACTGACTTCCCCTCTCAGCTTTATTGATAAATAAAAGTGTGAGATATTTAAAGCGAGCATTGTGATGATTTGATGTACATACACTATCCACTGATTTTAATCACAGAACTTGGGAGTGTCAAGAAGCTCTCTAGGTATATCAGACAGTCCTCCATGGCCCCTTTCACAGTCGGAAATCAACTTGCCTTTGGTGGTCAGGTTAAATCCCCCCAGCCAGGACAGTGCAGCCTTTCTTTGCCTGTTGACTGAGAGGGATGGGGAGTCCGAAGTAGTCAGCTGGAAGCTTCAACTTCCCATTCAGTGGAGTCACTGTTTTATCCCATGGTGAGAGCACTTCTTTCTTTAGAACTAAGACCTCTAGCTCAGAAGAGCTACCGCTCTTGTCGGGACAAGAAACAGAAGTTTTCTTTTGTACCGCTGGGGGCAATAATCTATACACCTTGATTGCAGGACCCACGAATCCATTCGATGGGAGAAATAGAACCATATATCTAGGCATATAAATGCTTAGATAAAGCACTGCCATCTCTTAGAGGCCCTTGTCCCAGCCCCTCAAGTTATTAACGTCTCGCTGAAACACAGGTAAGTTTTCCACAGGTCATTTCGCATCAGGATGAGGGGAGCATAACAAGAACACTGAGTTCCATGGACACTGTGCCAGTGCTGTGCTTGTTTCCTGTGAAATGGGCTCCTGTTTAGAAGTGATGCTGATTAGAATACCATGATGGTAAATAAGACATTAAATCAATATTGTTTTCTCAAAAGCACTCTAGGTGGAAGGATAATCCATATCTCGAATGCCTACCTGTGTGCAGACGAAGCCCTGCCCCTGCCTTAAGGGAAGTGGTCCTGCCACCTGGAGACGGGGGCCGTATCAAGGGCTCAGCGTTGCTCTCTGCTTTTTGTGGTTTGGGCCCTCAGCAGTGTGTTATAGTGAGACCAGCCTGGGTGAGTGGAAGCCCACGTTGCTGAGCAGAACCTCCATCCCTGCCACTTGGCCCCTTGGCTCTTGAGCCCACTGGGTTAGGGCCCAGCTTTTGGGGAAAGAGGCTGACTGATGTGGAGATGATGACTACTCTAGCCATCAGATTATTCAAGCGCTGCTCTGCTAAGCGTATCTGCTGAGAATGCTCATGAGACACAAGTATCTTCACCGCATGTATCCATTTGGACAGATATATACACATATTTTCTCCTGGACCACCTTGTCCCAAATATGCAGTCACGTATCCTGGGTCCCTGACCCTCCAGCCGAGGGCTCGGGCATGACCTAGGCGTGGATATACACATGTACCTGTGGCCGTCTCTCCTCCAGGCAGAGGAGCGACCCGGCGACTGCTCAGAGTTCTTCCCTCTGGGAGGACTGCCCTTCACCATGTCCTCCCGGGCTGTCCCACAGTGGACCGCAGTGCTGCAGCTGTCACTCCTGGCCCGTGTGGTAGGCAAGTGTGAGGAGCTAAATGTTGGTGCCCCCTGCCCCAATTCATATGTTGAAGCCCTCACCCCCAATGTGATGGAAACGGGGCCTTTGGGAGGGGATTAGATTTAGATGAGGTCATGCGGGGGGGGGGGGGGCTTCATAACTGGATTAATGCCCTCCGAAGAAGAAACCAGAGCCTTACTCTCTCTCCCTCTACCACGTGAGGACAGAGCGAGAAGAGAGCTGTCTTGCTGCATGCGGGCTACTGTACCAAAACGCCACAGAGTGACTTATGAACAACAGGTATTTATTTCTCATAGTTCTGAAGGCTAGAAAGTAGATCAAGACACTAGCAGATTTGGTGTGTGGTAAAGGCTCACTCCCTGGTTCATAGATGTCTTCTCATTGTGTCCTCACATGGCCGAATAGCTGAGGGAACTATCTAGAACCTCCTTTAGAAGGGCCCTAATCCCATTTATGAGGGCTGTGCCAAAAAAGCATCCTCATATTGATATAGGGAGGAGTAGCCACCCCTTCACTCCCTGTCCCTCCTCCCCTGCCCCGCTGGCCTGCCCCGAGGACCAGTTCTCAGCACCACCCACTTCTTTTCCGCCCCTGCACCTGACTTCAGCTTTTCTTCAGCACACCTGTGGCACCTGACAGGCGCTCTGCGGGTCTGGTGTCTTGATCTCCCAACTGGAAGCTAAGGTCCAGGGGAAGAGTGTTTGGTTCGCTGTGATTTCACACCTACATAAGCCCCTGGCACGTTGAAAGTTTCTCATAAATATCGAATGAGCTGTTTCTTAATCCTCGCAATAAGCCGAAGAGGTCGATGCTGTCACCACCCTCAGTTGACAGGAGAGGCTGTGGACACACTAGGAGGTCAGGGAAGTGGCCCAGGGCATGAGCACGTCAGGGCAGACCTGGAGCAACAACTCAGTGCCAGGTCTGTCTTGAAGCCCGGGTTCCTAGACTCTGCAGCCTCGGGCTCCCCCTGGCCCACAGTCTCCCGTTGGTCCCCGTTTGTCACGTGACCCTGGATCCAGCACTGGCTCTATTCATTTTCTGTCCCTGACAGGTGCTCCTATGTCTCTCAGGATATGTAAATCTGCTGCTATGAATCTGTCCCTTAGCTCATCATATTGTTTTTAATGAGGCAACAAATAACATAACATTACATTTGCCATGTAACTATTTTTAAGTGTACAGTTCAATCATGTATGTTCACATTATTGTGCATCCAATCTCTAGAACGTTTGCTCTGCCACTCTGAAACTCTAGACACACTAAATTTTATCCCCTTTACCTCTCCACCCCCAGCCCCTACCCTTGATGACCACCTTTCTACATTCTGTTTCTAGGATTTGGGCTACTTTAGATCCTTCAAATGAGTGGAATTATACAATGTCCTATTGTGAAAAGCTTATTCAACTTTGCCTAAGATCCTCAAGGTTCATTCATGTTGTAGCATATGATACAATTTCTTTCATTTTGAGGTGTACGTAATATTCCATATTAGAGAGGCATGTCACCAATTTGGTGACATAGGAGATCCCAGTCTCTGTATCCCCACAAAGATTGACGTTAGACAGATATCCATGAACAAAAACCTTGATAGACCCTAGGAGTCCACTTAGGAAACTTCAGCAACACAGTGGAACCCAAACCTGAGACTAACCACACAGGAGGAGAAGGAATGACAGCTTCATCGTGCCTGTATCATTCCATTCCTGAAGCTGACATTGCTCAGCACCGAGAGGGAACTCCCCAGCTAGAAAGAGTTCCCCGCACCAGGAAAGGAAGAGTGGGATGAGGGACCAGCTTCCCCAGCCTTTTGGGGGCAGTGCACAAAGGTCTCGCTTCCATTTCACCCCACCCAAACCCACTCCATCCGAGGGTACAAAAAAGGGATGAAACTGGAGGGCATTATGGTAAGTGAAATAAGTCAGATGCAGAAAGACGTACTGAGTGATATCACTTATATGTGGAAACTCGAAAGGCTGAACACACAGAAACAGAAAGTATAGTCTTGGTTACTGGGCGCTGGGGCGGGAGAAATGGGGAGATGTTGGTCAAAGGGCACACGTTTTCACTTATAAGATAAGCACGTTCTGGGGATCTAATGTACAGCATGGTGACCATAGTTAATAAAACCGTATTATTTACTCGAAAGTTGCTAAGAGAGTATATCTCCAATGCTCTCACCACAAAAAAAGCAGTAGTTATTATGTGACGTGCTGGAGGTGCTGGCTCATTCTATGATGGTCATCATTTTGCAATCTATGTGGATCACGTCAACATACTGTACACTTTAAACGTGTACAGTGTTATATGTCAACTATGTTTCAATAAATCTGGACCAAAATATTCCACTGTATGTCTACACCATTTTCTTTATCCATTCATCTGTTGACAGACGTGGCTGGTTTGCATGTCTTGGCTGTTGTGAATAATGCTGTGATGAACATGGTTGTGCAGGTATCTCTTCGATGTCTTGCTTTTTATTCTTTTTGATGTATATAGAGAAATGTGATTTCTGGATCACATGGTAATTCTATTTTTTTTTTTCTGGAAACTCCACACTGTTTTCCACAATGGCTGCACCATTTTACTTTCCCACCAGCAGTGCACAAGGGTTCCAATTTCTCCTGTCCTTGCCAACGCTTGCTATTTTCTGTTCTTTTAACAGTGGCCATCCTAATGGTTGTGAGGTGCTATCTAATGTGGTCTGGACTTGCATTTCTCTTATGCATAAGAGAACATGCACGTGGAAACTTGTCAAACAAAATTGCAGAAGTCATTCAGTTATGAATTACAAAAAAAATTCCAGCTACTGAAAATGAGTTAATTCTTATCACTGACATTATTAGAACACAGTTACCATCAAAACCAGAGCAAACTAAAGAATCTTGGAATTGTGAGAAACAATGAAGGGAAGTGTTGGCTATTTCAGAAACTACTGGAGTTCCCGTCGTGGCGCAGTGGTTAACGAATCCGACTAGGAACCATGAGGTTGCGGGTTCGGTCCCTGCCCTTGCTCAGTGGGTTAACGATCCGGCGTGACCGTGAGCTGTGGTGTAGGTTGCAGACGCGGCTTGGATCCTGCGTTGCTGTGGCTCTGGCGTAGGCTGGCGGCCACAGCTCCGATTCGACCCCTAGCCTGGGAACCTCCATATGCCACAGGAGCGGCTCAAGAAATAGCAAAAAAAAAGACAAAAAAAAAAAAAAGAAACTACTGAGTGCAAGAGAGTATGACATTGGAGTTCCCACTGTGGCCCAACGGGTTATGAACCCAACTAGTATCCATGAGGTTTCAATCCCTGGCCCCACTCAGTAGGTTAAGGATCCGGCATTGCCATGAGCTGTGGAGCAGGTCGCAAATGTGGCTTGGATCTGCTGTGGCTGTGGTATAGGCTGGCAGCTGCAGCTCTTACTTGACCCCTAGCCTGGGAACTTCCATATGCCACAAGTGCAGCCTTAAAAAAACAAAACAAAACAAACAAAAGAGTAAGATGGTACCACATAAAATAATCTGTAAAAATACTCCACTGTTGCCAATTTCCAATAAAACAAAAATGATTTACTTAGAGTATTAACCAGACCATGAACAGCATATAGATTTTGGAGAATCCATTCCACATGATAACTGAAGGTTTTTAAATAAGACAGGTATATAAGAAAATTATCTAATGGAGAGTTAATTCATCTCAACTGAATTATTTATTACAAAGAAGGCTTGTCTTTATCTGTTTTTCCCTGCATACTTTTTAGCAGTAACATGACAGATTCAGATATTTATAAATACAAAAAAATTTTCAAAGGCTGGGAGGACTGAAACAATATGGAACCACAAGAACTGAATGTTTCATTACGATGCTTTTCCAAAATGGAAGAATGTAACATATATACATATTATATGTGTATATACATATATGTATACATATGTATACGATGTGTTTATGTATATATTAAAACTCTTAGTTTAATTGATGATGGTTTGCATAAGGGGATAGCAGCAGAGAATGAGTGGTGGAATATATTGGAGTGATAGTAGACATTTGTGCAGAAAATAAGTTAACTCTTAAAAGATCACAAGAAATTATCTCAAGTATAAATGATTTAATACTTATGAACTTAGTCAAATTTATATCATTATAATGTTGTTATAACTAATCATAAACCCACTCATACACATGGTTATATGTCTCATTGGTCCTATGAAATTCAAGTAAGTATTTAAATGTTTCTAGTAAATCATATTAAATCTAATATCCTTTTGGTTCACCAACCAAACAAAACGTGTTTGCTCACTATTTGATTATACACTAGATGTGACCAATCATGAGCAAATGCTTCAGATTATTAAGTTTATTTATTTATTTATTTTTAGGACTGCACCTGTGGCATAAGGAAGTTCCCAGGCTAGGGGTCAAATCAGAGCTGTAGCTGTCGGCCTACACCACAGCCAGAGCAACGCAGGATCTGAGCCACGTCTGTGACCTACACCACAGCTCCCGGCAACACCAGATCCTTAACCCACTGAGTGAGGCCAGGGATCGAACCTGCGTCCTCATGGTTACCAGTCGGATTTGTTTCCACTGCACCACAACGGGAACTCCCTATTAAGTTGCATCAAATAGCAATCATGTTATAACACCAGAAGAAAGTTTTATTGACTTCATTGAAAGAAAAAGAAGCCTGGGTAGAATCTAGATTATGAAGTTATTAATAAGTTAAAAGAAGATGATATTGGCACAAAAACACTCCTATCCAGTGATATTACAATGGAGCAACTCTGGCCAACACAAGGCTGTATACTTGCCATAATTTCTGCAAGAATAATCATGCCCAATCTGTGCCTTGCTGGGTTCATTTTTATGTGAATTCAATGAGTAGAGCAAAGTTTTTGTATCTTTTCAAAATTCTAACTAAAATATATATGTAGATGTGCTGCATATCAGGATGAAACTTAATCAACACATCCTCGTAACAAATGAAAGATGTTTATCAAAAAAAAATTTTAGGGCTGCACCCGTGGCACATGGAGGTCCCCAGGCTAGGGGTCGAACTGGAACCAAGGCTGCAGGCCCACGCCACAGCCACAGCAATGTGGGATCCGAGCCGCATCTGCAATCTACACCACAGCTCAAGGCAATGCCAGATCCCCAACCCACTGAGTGAAGCCAGGGATCAAACCCGCATCCTCATGAATTCTAGTCGGGTTTGTTACTGCTGAGCCACAATGGGAAATCCTGTTTATCAAACGTCAAAAGATACAATATGAAGTGACATAATACACTACAATAAATTAAAAGCATCTTGTCATAAATATATCACAAAACTTTACTCAACTTATCTGTGTGATAACATTTTGTACCAAGCAGAAAAGGTTAATACAATTCTACAATAAAAAGTCATGATTATGTATAAAGCAAGCCAAGCTCACTTTGCTTACAAAAGTGAAATAATGTAACTTTGAAAGTATGTTTGATGAATGTGAAGATTTAACAAGAGAGCTAAATATATTTCCTGAATTTGAAAGTGTAGGAAAAAGAAAAATAGAAAAAGAAAAATAGAGAACTTAGAAATATAAAACCACCAGATAGGAATATTAATTATTTTGTGAAAAGAACAATTTGAATAGAAACTAATACTCTTATAGAGGTCCTAATTTTATTAGTAATGGAGATATGACAAATTAATGTGTCTTCAGGTTTAATATAGATCAGTGGAACAGGATCGATGCTCCAGAAATAAACTCACGCACATATGGTCAATTAATCTACAACTAAGGAGGCAAGAATATACAGTGGAGAAGAGACAGTCTCTTCAATAAGTGGTGCTGGGAAAACTGGACAGCTAATTGTAAAAGAATGAAATTAGAACATTCTCTAACACCATACACAGAAATAAATTCAAAATGGATCAAAGACCTAAACATAAGGCCAGATACTATAAAACTCCTAGAGGAAAACAGAACACTTTTTGACATAAATTGCAGCAATATATTTTTGCATCAACTTCCTAGAGTAATGAAAATAAAAACAAAGATAAACAAATGAGGCCTAATTAAACTTAAAATCTTTTGCACAGCAAAGGAAACCATAAACAAAATGAAAAGATAACTCACAGAATGGGAGAAAATATTTGCAAACGAAGCGACAGACAAGGGATTAATCTCCAAAATATAAAACATTTCATGGAGCTTTATATCAAAAAACAAACAACCCAATCAAAAAATGGGCAGAAGATCTAGATAGACATTTCTCCAAAGAAGACAGGCAGATGGCCAAAAGGCACATGAAAAGATGCTCAACATCCTTAATTATTAGAGAAATGCAAATCAAAACTACAATGAGGTATCACCTCACACTAATCAGAATGGCCATCATCAGAAAGCCTACAAACAATAAATGCTGGAGAAGGTGTGGAGAAAAGGGAACCCTCCTACATTGTTGGTGGGAATGTGAATTGGTGCAGCAACTATGGAGAACAGTATGGAGATTCCTTAAAAAACTAAATATAAAACTACCATATGATCCAGCAATCCCACTCCTGGGCATATATATGGAGAAAATCATACTTTGAAAAGATACATGCACCCCAATATTTATTGCAGCACTATTTCAATAGCCAAGACATGGAAGCAACTTAAATGTCCATTGACAAAGGAATGGATAAAGAAGATGTGGTGCAGATATACAATGGAATATTACTCAGCCATACAAAAGGATGAAATAATGCCATTTGCAGCAACATGGATGGACCTAGAAATTATCCTACTAAGAGAAATGAGTCACACAGAGAAAGAAAGACAAACATCATATGGGATCACTAGTATGTGGAATCTAATAAAAAATAATACAAAAGAACTTACTCATAAAACAGAAACAGACTCAAAGATTTCAAAACCAAACTTATGGCTACCAAAGGGGGAATGATGGGGGATAAATTAGGAGTTTGGGATTAACATATACACACTACTATATATAAAATAGATAACTAACAAGGGCCTACTATAGAGCACAGAGAAATCTACTCAATATTCTGTAATATAACCTATAAAGGAAAAGAATCTGAAAAAGAATGGTTATGTGTATATGTATAACTGATTCACTTTGCAGTACCCCTGAAACTAACACAACATTGTAAGTCAACTATAGGCCAATAAAATTTAAAACAAAAAACAAAAAACAAGTGTCTTCAGGTTTGGAATTATATACAGGGCAATTTAAAAAAAATTTTTTCTTTTATTTTTAATTTTTATTTTGTAATTTTTATTATTTTATTTTCTAATTTTTTTAATTTAAATTTTTATTTCATTTTATTTTTTCTTAGGGAAATGTTACTTTCTATGAATATATCTGATTTACAAAAGAAGCCACTGACATGGTTTAAAAACATGCTGATGATATAATTTCTATAGAAATTTCACCTAAAATAATTCATTTAAAGAAGAAGCAATATCAATACCTTGTAACACGTTCAGAATTGTGTTTGGATATTGTAAAACTGAGTCACAAATTTTCCTTTGGATTGTCTTATCCAAAATTAGATGCAGCCCTTGAGGGTTTTTTTGTTTTGTTTTGTTTTGTTTGTTTGTTTGTTTTTTGGCTTTTTAGGGCCACACCTGCGGCATATGGAAGTTCCCAGCTAGGGGTTAAATAAGAGCTGCAGCTGCCAGCCTACACCACAGCCACAGCAACACCAGATCTGAGCCATATGTGCAACCTACACCACAGCTCGTGGCAATGCCGGATCCCCAACCCACTGAGCGAGGCCAGAGATCGAACCCATATCCCCACGGATACTAGTCAGATTCATTTCCGTTGCACCACAACGGGAACTCCCAGCCTGGCGATTTTTATTGAACATGACCAGTGACAGTGGCATCCTGCAAAAGAACTTTCAGGAATCTGAAGCTAAAGAAAAATCATTGTGAATCATCACTTGGGAAGAGCACTTGTCACACATGGCATTCTCTTGTCAAAAACGAGGTTGGCAAAGAAATATATTTTGAAAATATGATCGATGAGTTCGCTTCCACGAAAGCCAGGAAATAAAATTATAATAAATTCTGTACGAAAATATCCAAATTGAATCTTGTGAGTTTTGGTACACGTCCTTTTCAATTTTTCAATATCTTTGCAATGACTCTGATGTTCTGGGAAAAAAATAATCATTATATAATTTCACAAAACATGTACACCGAGGCCCACATTTTCTCTGTGCCTCAGGCTCTATGACTTGACACAGCACTGAGTAAGGCAGCAGATCCAGACTCTCCACTTCAGGCATCACCACTCCTCTGAGAATATAAAAAGGAGAGAAAAGTGGAACGAGGAAGTGGTTCTGGGAGCAAAGGCTTCCCCAGACATTATCAGCTGACATCTTACTGTCAAGAACTGTGTCAAAGGACCATCCTTCACTGCAAAGGAAGGGAACATTTTTTTGAAGGACACATGGCCACCCAAGACAAAATCAGGGCTCCAGTAAAGAGGAAGAAAGGGGAATGAATCCTGGGGTAAACAGGGAGCAGCACCTACCCAGGCAGAACAGACACTGAACCAAGAAAAAAACCAAGAGTCTACAGGCTGTGATGCTATGATGGAAGCAAGGGGCTGAAAGGGACCTGACTGAGGGTCTTGCTTTGGATGGGCTGGCAAAGAGCTTCTCTGAGAAGGTGGCCTTTAAGGAGAAAGGGGGGAAGTGTTTAGATGGGAGGAGCTGAATTTGATGCAGAGAGAAAAGCAACTACAAAATCCCATGAATGTGTACAGGTGGCCATGTGACAGGAACAAGGAGGCGGCAGGGCTACAGCACAGGATGGATGGGAAAGGTGGGTGGTACCAAGGGTGCTGGGAGATACCACAGGCTCTTTGTCAACTGCCTCTTCTACAATCACACGTCAATCTCTCTTGACTGAACGGTCCAAGGACATGTTTAACACAGTTTAAACACAAGTTTGTGCAGCCCACTGCTGAGGGCATAATTCTAGAAGGTGAACATCCATCTTCCTCTTTTCACATTTCCTTGGCAATCACGTTTAGTGATTACTAAGTTGGGGAATCAATGCATAAAAAGTTGGCATTAAGGAGATCTTTGGATTTAAACAGGCACCTGCTGCACATTTGTGAGCAAAACTAGGTGGCACTCTGATTTGTTTTTTTGTTTTGTTTTTTCTTTTTGGGGCCGTCCTGTGGCCCGTGGAGCTTCCCAGGTGAGGGGTGAAATTGGAGCTGCAGCCGCCAGCCTACACCAGAGCCACAGCAACGCCAGATCCGAGCCGCATCTGCGACCTACACCCCAGCTCACGGCAATGCTGGATCCTTAACCCACTGAGCGAGCCCAGGGATCTAACCTGCGTCCTCATGGGTGCTAGTCAGATTTTGTTTCTGCTGAGCCACGATGAGAACTCCTGGGACTCTGATTTTTGACCTTTGCAAGAGATGTTATTTAAAAAAGCTCTTTTGACAGTCCTTGGGCTGTGTTCCTTGGTCATGGAAGCAGGGCGGGGAGATTACCACCCTAGCTCGTTTCGCCCTCCCTCTTCAAGGCTCCTAAGAGAATTAGCTTGGCTCAGGTGGTTCTGCTGATTGTCTGTCGCCACATAAAAAGCTGGCTTTACCACTTACTGAGAGTGCCACCCTGGTTGTCACCTCTTCTACCTTGGCTTGAACTTCCTGACAGCAAAATGGGATAATTTCTACTCTGTGGGTCCTAAGGAGGAGTGGGGGCGGTCAGCCATCCCCAGTATGGGGCAGTGCCTAAAATGGGTGGGGTAGTGACGAGGACGATGATGAGTGATGGCTGGACTCCTTGGTGCTGTGTGACAACTGCATGGGATGGATGCCAGTGAACCGGAGACACACAAGGAGACACTCTAAAGGTGCAGAGAGCTGTGCCACAGCTCCACAAGCACTTGGGAGGCAGGAAGATCGTCCCAGATGAGCCATCCTTTCTTCTCTGACTCGTCCGTGTTGCAGAAATCTAAGTGTCTGCCTAGTCTCTCTCTCCCTTTTTCTTTTTTCTTGTATGGTCTCTTGAACCATGCAAAAAGGCACTTTGTACTTTGGAATGAAAGGGGCTCTTGCTGTGCACATCTCTGCTGGCAAGACAAGATCCTCGCACTCTTTAGTCTTTAGATCTCCATGCAGCAGGGAACCCAGCTTCCCCTTTGTGAAGTGCAGTCACAGTGCCTGCTGTTCTTAGGAGCACAGGCAATGGAGGAAAGACCCCCCAGGTCTACCTCTGGTTCAGCTGCCAAACCTGGGGCAGTGACATCAACTCTGGAGGCCTCAAATGCAGATCATGGCCCAGCTTCGTGAGGTAGCTATGGGTTGAGGTGGGCGTGAAGATGAGAAGCACAGCCAACGTTCCCCCGGGCTTGGTGCTGCAGAGGGGAAAGAGCCATGGCCCCCGGCCGCAGGAGAGGCTACAAGGCCTGGGGACGGGTCATTCACTGATCGTTAGTGATCTCACGTGGTGAACACAGAAAGCAGACTCCCTCCACGAGCCAGAGACAACTGAAGGAGAGGGCTTCAGCCCAGCACACCCGAGAGTCCTCTGAGCTGACGAGGGGGGGGGGCGGTGGCTGAGGCCTTCCCTCCCCTGGGAACTCTGGTCAGGGAGGGAGGGTGAGCAGAGCCAGTGCTGGATCCAGGGTCACGTGACAAACGGGGACCAACGGGAGACTGTGGGCCAGGGGGAGCCCGAGGCTGCAGAGTCTAGGAACCCGGGCTTCAAGACAGACCTGGCACTGAGTTGTTGCTCCAGGTCTGCCCTGATGTGCTCATGCCCTGGGCCACTTCCCTGACCTCCTAGTGTGTCCACAGCCTCTCCTGTCAACTGAGGGTGGTGACAGCATCGACCTCTTCGGCTTATTGCGAGGATTAAGAAACAGCTCATTCGATATTTATGAGAAACTTTCAACGTGCCAGGGGCTTATGTAGGTGTGAAATCACAGCGAACCAAACACTCTTCCCCTGGACCTTAGCTTCCAGTTGGGAGATCAAGACACCAGACCCGCAGAGCGCCTGTCAGGTGCCACAGGTGTGCTGAAGAAAAGCTGAAGTCAGGTGCAGGGGCGGAAAAGAAGTGGGTGGTGCTGAGAACTGGTCCTCGGGGCAGGCCTCTCTGAGGAGGGGACATCTCAACTGAGAAGGGAGTAAAGGGCCCGAGCGCTGAAAGGCTCAGGTTTCTGCAGAGGATCGTCTTTCCCAAGGTCAGAATGTAGGAAAAGACGTGCGTTTTAATTACATTTTCATGGGGTCCCAGCTCATACATGTGGGTTGCAGGCTGGTCGTGCTCCTTTCTTCCTGAATGTCTGAGCTGCTTCTGCCTCTGATGAGGAGACAACCAGTCTTTCTGAGACAGCTGATGAGCTCCTCCCGTTGCAGAAGGCCGGTTCTCTGCGACAAATCCATGCAGCACGCGCGCGCGCACACACACACACACACACACACACACAGGTATGGACACACATACATCTTAGCGGTTCTCTTTTTCTAATTGGAACCTGATTTATAGAGATTTTGGCACTGAAAGAGGTGCTAAAGAATAAATATTAAAGATGAATTCTCTGAGATTGTTCTGCGTTACTGGAATTCCTCCTTTGGTCAGATTAGATTTAAAGCCAGTAGTGACTTTTATTCCAATTGTTAAAGGGGACTGTAGACCACTGCGACGGTAGCAAAGGCGTTTCTCAAATGATCATGTTTGGATATCAAGAATCAATGCCCTATAAAAGGCAAGTGTATGAGTGAGCAAGTAGATGCTACCTGTGGCCATTTTAATGGGGAAAAAAAAGGAGTATAATGGAGATGGTTGGCTGCCTCTAGCTCCGCTGGAGAATTTAGGGAAGAAAAAATGTTCTCAGGTCCTTACAGTTCCATTTCAACATCGACATAAAGGATCTGAAGGCTTCTATGAACTGGCTACTATGATCATCTGTAGCTCCAGGGCCACGACGCGGGAAAACCAAATCCGAAGTCCAATGCTTTGGCCAAACTACTACACATGCTGATTTCTCACATTCTCAAGGTCTCTTTAGCTAATGCTAGGGCACTAGTTAGGAATAAACGGGATCCTGACAAAACGGGACGGGACACAGATGCAGACTCTGACGAAGCCGTGTACTTTGAGCCCCTAAATTCTATGGGGCAATTTTTCAGTAGAAGCGAAATGTCTTTCCATCTGAGGAGGTTATTTCTCCTTTGCCTGAAGAGTCAGTGATGGTCTGGCCTGCAGGAGCAGCCTTGCACTGCAGGGCATGCTGCATCCACCTCCTCTCTTTCCTTCGAAATCCCCTAAGAAGCCTCAAATTCCCAAAGGACACAAAGTCTAGAGTAAAGGGTGACCTTGCAGAGGTACAGAATTCACCAAGAGAACCACAAAAATTGTTTAAATGCATATAGGCAAAATTCTGAGGAATTTGTGTGGAAATAGTTCTTTACAGTGTGGTGTGGAGGAAGAAGGAAAATACGGTTGAATCAGACCAAATGTATTCACATGGGCTCAGTAAGCTGAGACTCTGGCTTCAGCGGTTTGGCTTCTGCGGTTAGGGAAGCCCCTCAGAGTTTGCTAGGTGGTGCCTTAGCCCATGCACGATGCTCTAACACAATACTATAAGCTGGGTGGTCACACAACAAACATTTATTCATCTCAGTTCTGGAGTCTGGGAAGTCCAAGAGCAAGGTAGCAGCAGCTTTGGTATCTGGTCAGAGCCCACTTCCTGGTTCACTGAAGGCCTGATTCTCCCCATGTTCTCATGTGTCGGAAGGGGGACGGGAGCTCTCCAGGGTCTCTTATGAGGCGACTAATTCTACAAGGGCTCCACTCTCCTGACTCAATCGCCTCCTAAAGGTCTCACCTCCAAATACCATCACATTGGGCATGAGGATTTTGACATTTATTTGGAGAGTACATAAACATTTACTTCACTGCAGTTTGTTGACCGAAAAAAAAAAAATCCCAAACGACTTAAATAAGGAGAAATGCAAGACCTTCTCTGACGTACTGCAGAGTAGGGCATCCAAAGGCTCAAGGAGACCGGAACGTTAGAGTGAGTTTCCCACATGGCACGTGTGCCCTCACCTCTGCAGGTCCAGAGGACACAACTTGCACCAAGACTGCGGACGCCGCTTTCCAAGGGGAGCCCAGGCATATGAGAAGAGCTCTGTGGCAGCTCTTCTCTGTCGATCAGAAATGACTGTGGCTTGCCCTGGAGGAAGGGCCATGCTACGCTGCCAAATATCAGTGTCCCAGCTTTCCCCAAGTGTACTTGTGGCCAATTACATTTTAAGTGGAAATTTAAGTCATCAGAATTCTAAGAGATTATTCAATACTGGCTCTGAACTGACACTGATGTTTAGACTCACAAAAGCCATAGGATCAATGTTTTTACCTCATGCCCACTTCAGTGGCTGATCCCTGAATCCATCCTCTGGTTATTTCTTCAGATTCAGAATGTATAATTGCATAGCCATGTTCAGGAAAGGACAGAATTGCTGCATTGGTTCTCTGACCTGTAAAATGAGGGCTCTCATGAAATAGGCCTCAGGAAAGGCCAAGGAGAAGACACCTAGTAGAGCCACCCACCTATAAATAGGGTAAGACAAAAAGACATTTCCTTCAGGAGGCACTGGAGGGACAGTGGCACCACCAAGAATTTCAAGGATGTGGGGTGATGACTTTGTGACGTCTCTTTCATCTTACCTATTTGTCAAAGCAAAATCAGACAGATCTGGGAGAATTACAGCTGATTATAATAATACTAACTACAAGATTATTCGAATTGCAGCTGCTGTTCTACATGTGGTTTTGTTGTTTTACCAAAGCATCCCCACCTGGTGTGCAGTACTGATGGGGAAAATTCTTTTCCCTCTATCAGTGAATATCACCAGAAAGAGGTTGGCTTCAACTGGAAAGGCCAACAATGAACCATCACTTCTTAGTTCAAGTGCTGACCACAACATGGTTGTATGGCCTGAAAACCTACTTGTTTAGAGTGAGGCCGAGAACAAAAGAAAGTTCTCTGATCTTGCAGCAGTGGCCTCGTGGCGAGCTCCCTGAGATTAGTTCTGACTGGAAAAGAAAGACCATTTTGCTTGATTTTCAGTTATTCCTTCACAATACACAGGCAACACCTACATTCGAGTTCTGTTGCTGCATGCCAATCAACACAAACTTAGCAGCTTCAAACAGTACACATATATCATCAAAGAGTTCTAAAGATCAGAAGTCCAGATAGGTTTGACTGGTTTCTTTCCAAAGGGTCTCATAAATTCGAAGTCAATGAGTTGATTCTGCTGGGTCATTAACCGGAGACTCAGAGATAGAAACTGTTCCCAAGCTCCTTCAGGTTATTGGCATGTCTAGGTTCTAAGTTGTAGGACCGAGGTCCCATTCATTTGCTTGCTGTCTCAGCTGTAGCCACTCTGAGCTCCCAGGATCACCCCCTCCTCCTTAGGTGCATTCCTCCATTTCCCAAGCAGTAATGGTACATCATGCTTATGGAAGCAGGGATGCAAATAATGCACTGGCCCTAAACATGAATTTCCACTCGCCAAGACTGGTCTTGCTACACACACAGCTGACAGCTCAGTGTGCCAGCTGCACAGAACAACACTGAGCACCTGATAAGGCAACTGGCTAGGAGCTGGCAGGTTGATTATTTTGGTCTGCAGCAAAAATAATCAGGGACAGTGCTGCTCTTGGTGTGTACTGCAACAGCCATTTTTTTCTGGACACGGATTTTCCTTCTCACCCGTAAGTATGTTAAAACAAATATTTGTGGACTTAGAAAATGCCTTACCAATGTCATGACCCACATGACATTGCTTATAAATAAGGAAAGTACTCTCTGAGCGCATGCGCATGGATTTCACTGGGCTTATTATGTCCCCCAGCTTCCTGAAGGGGCTGGTTCAACTGAATTGCGCAATGATCTTCTGAAACCTCAGTCATGGTTCTACCTTGGCAGCAGTGCATTGTGGGGTGGAGGCAGCATCATCTAGGAAGTGGCCGTCTTCTTTCTTAGGGTCTGATTTATGGAGCTGTTTCTACAATAGCCGCAGTGCATGTCTTCAGCAATGAATGGTGACAGTGGGACAACTTGCTCTCCATATCACTTTTCAGTAGCCAGTATCAAAATTTTATTTCTCATCCACACAACTTTAGGATGGGCTTTCTTAGCCTCTGGAGATAATTTTGCTAACTAACTAATGCTAGGAGGCATTAGCAATATTCCATTCCATTCTAGAAGGCAGCAATCTGGTCATTATTTCTTATTGATCATGGTAATAAAAGGATTCTATGTTTGGGGTGTGATTGTCATCGCTGAGAAAATGGTCTGCATCTATTTTTTTCTAGTACCTTTTCAAGGTGCTTAATTAAGTCTCCTCTTTAAAATCTGAAAATAAAGAGACAAGTCACTAACCAAAGGACATTCAGGGAGTTCCTGCTGTGGTTACATAGAATTGGCCTTATACAATATTTACATGTTAGGAGTTCCTGTTGTGGCACAGTAAGTTAAGAACCTGTGAGGATGCAGTTTTGATTCCTGGCCTCGCTCAATGGGTTAAGGATCCAGCATTGCTTCAAGCTGAGACATGGGTCATAGACACAGCTAGGATACCATATTGCTGTGCCTGTGGCGAGGCTGGCGGCTGCAGCTCCGATTTGACCCCTAGCCTAGGAACTTCTATATGCCACAGGCGCGGCCCTAAAAAGAAAACAAAACAGAACAAAACAATATCTGCATGTAGTTACACTGTCTAAGGCTGCTATCTCATACGGAATGCTGGACCAGGGAAGCAGGAAGGGAAGATCATGGGCAAGGCAGCCCCTGTAAGCACTATGAAAACTGACTGAAGCCCATGGCCATTCTTGCTTCTGACCTTGGAGACAAGGGTATCCTACGGAAGCAGAGGCCCTCCAGCAAGGAATTAAACATGCGCTCCTGGTCCAGAGTCAGAAAAGCTGAAGGCAGATCCAAGGAAGGTAGAACATCTGTAGGACTCCGTGCTGCATCACACCAATCAGGTGAATCGGCAGATGAGCACAACGTGTGCAAGCCTCATAATGGTCCTGCTCCCTCCCTGCCCCTGAAAATCTCCCAGAATCTCCCCTGTGCCCCTGTGTCTCCTCTATCCAGAAACATGTAAGAAGGGAGACTGTGGAAGCTGTAGTACAGCCCAGCCACCTTATCACACAACCATGGCATCAGATGGCCATTGGATGAAGGCACACATGCAGAATTCCTGCAGCAGGGGGGAAACTACATACAAATCACAGGCAGCTATTCATCAGCCCCGCTGGGAACATGCCCATCCTATGGCCAAGTGGAATTTGCCACTGTGAGGATTTAAGAAAGATGGGCTGCTAACACAACTTTGTAAGTTAACTATATGCCAATAAAATTTATTTTTTTAAGAAGTGATACTAAATACAATTCATACATTTCCAAAAAGAAAAGAAGAAAACAAAGAAAGGTGAGCTGCTAATCTAATTGCTTAACCTTCCTATTAGGTGATCCACTGGCACTACGTGAGGTCTTGCAGCAGACTTGACATTTCTTAACAGAAAATGGCAAGATTATCTGAAGTACTACATGAATGATCAGTAATGGTAAGTCATTTCCTATATTTTAGAGCTAAAAGCAGACCCTAACTTTTGGCATTACTATTAATTACTGAGAGTTTTTCCTTGCGATGATTTTTTTTTGAATGTTCATGTTTTGAAGTATAGTGGTTGTACAATATTATATAAGTTATAGGTATAACTTATATAAGCAATTTGCAATTTTTAAAGGTCATACTCCATTTATACTTATTATAAACTATTGGCTATATTCCCCAAGTTGTACAATATACCCTTGTAGCTTATTTTATACACAATAGTTTGAATCTCTTAATTCCCCACCCCTATGTTGTCCTTCCCCCCTTCCCTTACCCTATTGGTAACCACTAACTTGTCCTCTATATCTGTGAATTGGCTTCTTTTTTGTTATATTCACTAATTTGTTGTTTTTTTATTCATTTTCCCGCAAATGGCAACATTTCATTCCTTTTTAATGGCGAAGTAGTAGTCTATTATATATATATATGTATGTATGTATATCTATGTGTGATATACATATCTGTCTGTATATACATCTCTATATATCACATATTCATCATCTGTTCATCTGTTGATGGACACTTACATTGCTTCCGTATCTTGGCTGTTGTAAATAATGCTGTTATGGACACTGGGGTGCGTTATCTTTTCAAATTAATGTTTTCCCTTTTTTTATATATATGTCCAGAAGTTGAATTGCTATACCACATGGTGGTCCTATTTTTAGTTTTTTAGGAACCTCCATAGTGTTTTCCATAGTAGGTATACCAATTTACATTCCTACCATAGTGTGCAAAAGTTCCCGTTTTGTGCACTCATGACATACCTAACTTTTCCTTGATTTTTTCAGTATTTCTAAGCTTTGTGGTTCATCTGGATTTTTTTGAATTGTTGCAAATCTCCAAAAATTTTTTCATTATTCTCACTGAAATAAATCCTTGTATAAGTGGACTTGGACAGTTCAAACCCATGTAGTTCAAGCATCAACTGTAATACAAATTCTAAGAGATGACTTGATATTGGCTCTAAACTGACACTAATTCCAAGAGACCCAAATACATCACTATGGTCCTTGAGTTACAGTATTGGCTTATGTAGGTCAAGTGATCATACGGTTTTATCTCAGATCCCTCTTACAGTGAACCCAGTTGGTCTGTGAATCCATGCTCTGGTTATTTCCAAGTACAGAATGCATAATTAGAATAAAGACATTCAGTAAATGGCAACTTTCCCACAGCGATTCCCTGACCTGTGAAATAAGGGCTATTATGGTAGGAAACGCTCCGTAGAAGCCACTGGAACTGCTCTATCAAGACAATAAATCAAAGCAATTTACTGTCACACCTAAAGCAATTGGTGTGATTTTGCCACCATCAAGAATTTGAAAGGTGCAGAGTTGTGATTCTTTTTTTTTTCAGGGCTGCACCCATGGTGTATGCAACTTCCCAGGCTAGAGGTCTTATCGGAGCTGCAACTGCCAGCCCATGCCACGGCCACAGCCATGCTGGATCCAAGCCACATCTGCAACCTATGCCATGGCTTGTGGCAACGCCAGATCCTTAACCTACTGAACGAGGCCAGGGATCGAACTCACATCCTCATGGAGACTACACCTGGTCCTTAACCCGCTGAGCCACAATAGGAACTCCAGGGTTGTGATTCTTATGTCATCCCTTTCAATTTACTTACTTGTCCTGTGCAGAAAAGATGGACCTTAGCAAAGGACCATTATCATAAACCTAAGGATGGTACTACAGTGGCTGTTCTACACGTACTTTTGTAGCTCTTGCCACCAACACATCCCCTGGCACCTGGTATACAGTATTAATTGAGCAAATGCTTCCCTCCCCCACACTTCGATAAATATCACCAGGAGTTTGCCTTGAGCTGGAAAGGGCAGCAATGCACCTTCACTTCCTATCTCTGGCTTATATCAATTCTTTGAGAGTATGAAACAAACTATTCCTTGGGGACTTTAATCACCTCTTCCCTTACACCAGACATGACACTTGCTTTCCATTCATAATGACATTATTCTGTTTGTCAAGGAAGCAGAAACTAATATAATCACGTTGGCAACACAGTTTAAAAGACAGAACGTGGTAAATAATTCCCACACAAAATGAGTGAACTTAGTAAAACTGGTGAAATTTTTAGCATTCTACTTTACTAGGAAATGTCACTATAGTGCTCATACGTGACAGCCAGTTCTGACACCTTGCCTTTCTTAGCACTAAGAAAGGATCACAGCAATGAGCTGGCCTCCTAGGTGATGGGTGTAAGATAAAACTCATTGCACTTGGTACTGACAAGTGACCTGAAAACCTGCCGGCTGGTACTGGGGCCCAGAAGAAGAGGACATTCTCTGATCCTACACCTGTGGCCTCGTGGGGAGTTTCCTCTGACCAGATGACTGGAAAAGAAAAACATCGTGCTTGGCTTCCCGTCATGACTTCATAATAGCCGTGCACCATCTCTTTTAGTTTCTTATTAATGGGAAACAAATTCACCCGAATTTAGCAGCTTCAAACAACACAAATGTATTGACAAGCAGTTCTTTAGGTCAGAAGCCATGGCAGGCTCCACTGGTTTCCCTGCTTAGAGTCTCACAAAAAATAAAGACAAGGTGTTGACCATTCTGGGTCATTAAGTAGAGACTCAGAGAAAAAAACTGCTTCCAAACTCATTCAGGCTACTGGCAGCTCTAGTTTCTTCAGGATGCAGGGCCGTGGTCTCCATTTTCTCGCTGTCTCTCAGATAAAGCCTCTCTAAGTTCCTCGCCCCCCCACCCCCACCACACATGTCCTTCAAAGTGGTCATGGAGTATCATGGTCACTGTGGCAGAGATGGAAGTTACTGGTGGGCTCAGCAGCATTAACTTCCATTCCCCAGGACCATCTCACTACATCCACGGCCAACTGCATAACTGACCTGCACCACACCAACACTGAGCCACCAACATGGCACTGTACCCCAGAGCGGTCAGTCAGCTTCCAATGGCAAGGTAATTACTTGGGTCTGATTCTGTAATTGAAGTGGCAATGCTTTGTTCTTACTCAAATAGACAATTATTCCAGATACGGATTTTCTTCCCATCCAGAGTTGGTTTGGGAAACCAGTATTTGCAGTCTTAAAAACGCCATATCCACCACCGTGGTATTCCATGCTATAACACGTCTAAGCATGAAACTCGCCTTACGGGAAAGGAAATACAGCAGTGGGCTCACACTAGTGGATTTCACTGGTTGTCTGATGTTCCCTATCGTCCCGAATTGGCTAGCATAATAAATAGTGTGGTGATTCTTTGAAGTCTGAGTTATAGTTCCAGCTTGGTGTCAGTTCTTTTGGAGCTGGGGCAACATAATCCAGGACCTGCTACGTATCCAGTAGCAAAAGTTTGCTGCCTGTCTCTATGACATTAAGCTCTGCCAGACTGGAGGTTTTCCTTCCAGATGGAGAAATTTCTTGAACAGGTGACCCAACAATGACTCATTGAAATGGAAGTCGAGACTGCCAGTTGGCCACTTTGGATTGCTCTTCTCTCTTATTCAACAGGCATGAAGGGGGTTTCTGTGCTAGCTGGGGTGATGGACGCTGACTATCAAAAGGAACTGGGTTTTACTACTATAAATGACTAAGGAGAAGTATGTGGAGAATGCCTATGAGACTCTCCTAATACTCCCATGTTTTGAGATGAAGGTAGATGGGAAATTAGCACACTCGCAATCAGGCGGAACATCTACTGGTCCAGATCCTTCAGGAATGGAGGACTGAGGCACCCCACTCCCTAGGCCAAGCACCAAGACCAGCTGAGGTGCAGTCTCAGGGCAAAGGGAATAAGAAATGAATAGTAAAGGATGCAGTTATAAACCAGTTACAACCATGTGACCTGCTGTAGAGATTAGGACTGTAAGTAACCTGATGTGTTAATACCATGTCATGTCAGGTGGGAAAAAACACGTACAAATTATCCATTCAAATGAATTCTCAGGGCAAAAGCCCAGCTTTTACTAACAGAAATTAATAACATTAAGAAGCCCCACTGCTTTTCCACAGCCTCCGGAAGGCAATTCTCTTAATTAATACATGCTAGGAGGCTTCAACAACACTTCATTTCATTCTAGAAAACCGCGCTCTGGTTCTTTCTCATTGACTGTTGAGATAACTGGATTATATGTTTGGAGTATGATAATCTTTGTTGAGAAAGTAGTCATATTTCATTTTTTTCTAGCATCATCTCAAGGCGATTAATTAAGTCTTTTCTTTTAAATCTGAAAATGAAGACACATGACATTAATGAAGATACCTATGAAACAATGACATGGAGGCACTGTGAGGGATAGAAAGAGGGACTTACAATCCACTTGGGAACAGCAGATAGACCCTGATGCTAAGAGACAAACCATCAAACAGAAAGAGTGTCAATCAAGACTCAAAGTCCAATCAAACTCTGGTGTGAGCCAAAGTCCCCTTGAGCTTGGAAGAATGAGATACACTCCGAAAATAGCAACCTAAATAACTATGGAGACAATAACTCTCATTGAAGTAGCAGGGTTTGAGAAACACAAGACAAGACCTGTACCCACCCCTCAGCCCAGCACTGCGCCCAGCTGTCAAAAAAAAAAAAAAAGGAAAGTTCCTCTTGACACCCACCTTGCTGCTTCCCTGATGGTAAATTCAACAAATTGTCTCCTCACTTCTGGTGGTCCTTGCACTCCTTTAAGCAATCTGAAGATATTTTCATATTCTAGAGATATTTTAAAAAAAACTCTTCAGTATTTCTCGAGTATGAACAGAAGAGGTACAACTCAATCTTGGCGTGTCTGCTACCTCAACAAATATTCAACTGATAGAATGTTAGAGTATTTTTTGAAATGTTTAAATCAAGACACCTGAACGTGTCTACCGATGGAATTCTTGCAAACAACAACCAAGTAAAAAATTAAAATAATTCAAAAAACATGTAATGGGACATTTCAGTCAAAATAAAAAGGAGCTATCATAAATTATGTGAAAACTCAATGCTGGAGATGAATGAACTGGAAGACTTAGGTTGAATCTATTGTAAACCATAGAATGAGAGAGATTTTTCATGGTTTTTTGTGTTTGTTTTTTTTGTCTTTTTTGCTGTTCTTCAGGGCCATACCCATGGCATATGGAAGTTCCCAGGCTAGGGGTCCAATCAGAGCTGTAGCCTCCAGCCTACACCACAGCCACAGCAAGGCAGGGTCCAAGCCACATCTGCGACCTACACCACAGCTCACAGCAAACGCTGGATCCTTAACCCACTGAGCTAGAGATCCAACCCACCACTTCATGGTTCCTAGTTGGATTCCTTTACGCTGCGCCATGACGGGAACTCCTCTGTGTTTGTTTTTTTAATGGAAATTGTTACACTACTTACTGCGTCCAAACCGTCGAATTTCCTTCATTAATTGATGTTTTAGATCAGCATTGATTTCCTCCAGACTTAATGACGATTTAGCCGGCATCATTCCCAGGGCAGCCATGGCTACAGTTTCGGGGTCATCTGCAGAGAGACAGCGGTAATGATGGCTCCTGCAAGTGCATTACTGCCAGCATTTGGGTCAGCCCATCTTTGCTGAGGCTGCTTACGTCATCAAAGAATCCAACTGGTCGGATGGAACAGCACCCCCTGCCCTATTCATAAGCCCTGCTGGAACAGATGTGGACAAGAAGCTGTCGGGTGGGGAGTGACCACCTCCCCTCCCTTACACTTGGGATACAGTGAATGACAGGAGTTTCTGGAAACCTAGGACGGAGTTTGCGCCACAAGATCTCTGCACTTCATCATCCCCACAGGGATATCCATGTGGCCCTCAGTTTCTAAGGAATTCTGGATTTCATAAAGCAAAAGGAGGTACCTGGTGGGAATCTCGGATGTGACAAGCCGAGCTCAGGAAAGATCATACAACCACTGCCTCTTTCTCTCGTGGCCCTATCGATGACGGCAGAAACGTGGTTGGACAGTCCCGCTAGGAAGCAGACATTCACGGGCTCCCAACGCTCCTGATTCACTGTCTCCTCAACGCCCTTCACAAGCGGAAAAGCTGAGAGTCTCCTTGGTGTCAACGTGTCTGACAGTCACACTCCATCGCCCGAGTCCCTGTCCGCCCGGGGGCCTCTCCCGCATCTTTCCTGGCGCAGAAAAGCGCACTTCCTTGTGCTCCGGCCCTGGCACCTCTCCTCCAGGGGCTCATCCTCCTCCGGGCCGGGCACCGTGCCACGAGCTGGGGGGCGGCAGCCGGCAGGACACACAGAAGCAGTCCTTGCCCTGGGGGGACGGACGTTCACTCTCACGGGGAGGCCAGGCAGCAAGTGTCCCGTGACCCAAGCCCGCAATTCCAGCCCGGGTTCGTCTGAGGGAAGGAGCACGCGGGGCCGGGGCACAGAGGGCAGGACGCGGGCCTCGGTGGACCACGAGGGCGGCCAGGGCCCTCTGAGGACGTGTCCTGTGGGCAGAGCCTGGAGCGGGGCGAGCCGGCCTGTGCCCAGGCAGAGGAAGAGGTCCGGGCTGCGGGAAAGGCGAGCGTGGGAGCCCAGGAGTGCAGGAGCCGGGATCAGAGAGCGAAGGACAGGGGCCGAGAGAGCAAGGGGGACTCGTGCCAGGAGAGGGTGGCGGGGCCAGGGCGAGCAGAGCTGGTAGACTGTAGTCAGGAGGTCAGACTCTGTCCTGAGTGCCCGGGGAAGGTGACGGTGGGCTTGCAGGATGGACATGGCGCCATCTGATTCCCATGCTGACATGACTGCTCTGACTGCGGGTTACACAGTGAGGGTCAGACCCCAGCAAGAATGGGAATCAGATCAAATAAGAAACTACTGCATCATCTTGCTGAAAGATCATGTCAACTCTGACTATAGGGATAGAGAAAAATGGTGGGATTCATGAATTTTTACAGGGAAAATGACAAGGGAAAGCAGAAAAAAGCATAAAAGGTGGTGACCAAGATTAGAAGAAAACCAGCAGATCATAAAGTATGGGAATCCAAGACGGTTTCCACGCAGGAGGAAATGAACACCTGTGTCCAATACGGCTGAGAAATTAGTGGCAACCTCGGCCCAAACGTGATGAGAACGGCTCCAGTACAGTGGAGGAGTCAGACTCTGCTGGATCAGATCATGAAGAGGAGGTGAGAACTGTCATTCTCACCATCTTCCATGGACATGCATGAGTCCCCAGGATAGAATTCTACCTCTTCTTCCTGCTTCACTGGCAGCAGGTCCATATTCAGCTTTTCCTTAAATGAGGAAGGACTCTTGGGTTCTCCACAAAATTCCATTTGGTTTTCAGGCCCTACAGCAAACTCCTCTTCTTTGTCACACATCATTTCTTGAGAAACATCAGTAAACACATTCCATTTGCAACAAAAATCCAACAATCAGAAAACTGCAGTTTTCCTATGTATATACAACCAAGAATTTGAATCACTGGATTTTAATCATGGTGCAGTATTTATTATACCTCAACAACTACCTTTTCAGGAAAAGCAACTTAATTTAGTCCAATTTATATTTCTTTGTTCTCATTTTAGAAGACCAATACAAACCTGATAACATCTCACAAGGACTTTTTTTTTTTTTTTTTTTGCTGCACTGCAGCATATGGGAGTTCCTGGGCCAGGAATTGACCTCCAAGCCACAGCTGTGACCTATGCCACAGTTGACCTTCATCCACTGCACCAGGCTGGGAACTGAACCCACACCTCTGCAGCAACTCGAGTGACTGCAGTCAAACCCACTGCACCACAACAGGAACTCCTCACAGGGACATTTGAAGAAAGGAAAACTATAGGCCTTTATATTAATATATCTTCTGAACTTAGACTCAACAATCCAAAACCAAAGATTAATACAATAGTATATGAAAAGGATATACAGCCTGTCTTGATAAGGTATACTGCAGGAAGTCAAGATTGGTTTAAAATTCAAAACTCAATGTAATGCACCACTTAACAACAACCACCACCACCAACCAAGGGAAAACCTTATGATCACTTTTATAGATGGGTTAAATTTCAACACCTATTCATGATAAAAATTATCAGCAATTTAGCATAGAAGACAATTTACTTAATCTGATAAAGTGTACCTATCAAAAAAACTATAGCAAATGTTACACTTAACAGTGAAATATCAAACATTTTCTCCCTGTGTTTGAAAAAAAAAGGATGTCCATTATCCATTCAATAACTTACTGATGGTTCTAAAAAGTGCAGCAACACTTGGAAATTGTAACGGTTGTAAAGTTTGGAAAGGAAAAAGGGAAACTGTCATCATTAACAGATGGCATTACAGAGAATACACACATGAATATAAAATTATTAGAATAAGTGAATTTATTCAACTCATTACAATAAAAATGACTTTGTGGTTATTATTACCACTTTTCTATTCTCATATATATATATAGCAACAAATAATTTGAACATGAAATAAATTTATTTATTTATGGCTGCACTTGTGGCATATGGAAGTTCCCAGGCCAAAGACTGAATCCAAGCTGCTGCTGTGACCGCAGTTGTGACAACACTAGATCCTTAACCCACTACGCCAGGCCAGGGATCGAACCCACATCTCCGCAGTGACCCAAGCCACCGCAGTTGGATTCTTAACCCACCCTGCCATAGGGGAACTCCTAGAATATGAAATGTAAATGCCATTGAAAATGGTATCAAAAACATCCAATCTCTAAATCTAAGGAAATATTGCTAGAGCACAACACAAAAACTATAAAATATCACTGAGAGAAAGGAAAGACTTCAGTAAATGGAGAGAAACACTTTTTGCATGGATCATTATTAAGGCTCATTATTGGAGCTCCCACTGTGGCGCAGCAGGTTAAGGATCTGCCATTGTCTCTGCATTGGCACAGGTTAGATCCCTGGCCTGGTGTAGTGGATTAAGGATCCACTGTTGCCTCAGCTGTGGTATAGGTCACAGCTGCAGCTCGCTTTTGATCCCTGGCCTGGGAACTTCTATATGCTGCAACTGCAGGCAAAAAAGGAAGGAAAAAAGGAATCATTACTGTCAATTCTTCCCAAAATGATCTCTACTAATACTATTTGAAATCCTACCATGTTACATTTTTGTGAAAACTGACAAGTTGATAGTACAAAGTGTGTGGAAATTCAAGGGCTCTGAATAGCCAAGACAGTCTTTAAGAAAAAGAACAAAGTTGGAAGACACACACTACCGGATTTGAAGCTTTACTACAAAAGTACTCTAATTAAAACAGTGTGGTAATGGAGCAAGGATAGACAAATGCATCGATGGAAGAGGACAGAGACTCTAGAAACAGATCTGGAAATATGGAGGACAGCTGGATTTATGACACAAGGGCCCCTGCAAATCACTGTGGAAAAGATAGCACTTAAAATAAATCCACTTGATATGTACACAGGAAAAAATAAATCTTGCTTCTTACCTCACACCATTCCACAAAAATGGGAGACCTGGTAGAAAACTTAGGATATTATCTTCATAGCTTTAAGGTAGTCAAAAACTTTTTTAAAGAGGGGATTTTAAAAAGCACTAACCAGAAGTTCCTGCTGTGGCTCAGCGGTAATGAACCCAACTAGTATCCATGAGGATGAGGGTTCAATCCCTGGCCTCACTCAGTGGGTTAAGGATCCGGCATTGCCTGGAGCTGTGGTGTAGGTCGAAGATGCAGCTCGGATCCTGCATGGCTGTGGCCGTGATGTAGGCAGGCAGGTGCAGCTCCGATTCAAACCCTAGCCTGGGAACTTCCAAATGCTGCACATTCGGCCCTAAAAAGCAGGGGGGAAAAGCACAAATTAGATATAATTAAATTTGAAACTTGTTTATCAAAAAGAGACAGTACTAAGAGAGTGAAAAAGCAAAACATATATAGAAGTTACTCAAAATTTTATAGATATATAAGTTGGATAAACAATTACATAGGTAATTACTAATATTCCATATATAATGTAATAATATAAATAATGTATATAAATACTTGTATATATTTATATATATAATTGGATATATTTTTCTCTCCCCCCCAAAATCAGTGGAATCCAGAATGTATGCAGAAACATAAATCAATTTAAAAATTACAAACATCCTACTAAAATAAGGGCAAAAGAAAAAACCTACTCAAATGGCCAATCCATATCTAAAAGGTGCTCAACTTCATTGATCAGCAGAGAAATGCAAGTTTAGACATAATGAGAAGTCACTGCACACCCACCAGAGTGGCTGAAATGAAAGACTGCCTGTATAGTAAGTGTTTGTGAGTGGGCGGTCCAACAGAATCGCTCATTTACTGCTTGCAGAACCCGGATTTCTACTTAGAAGCTCAAGGACATAGTTGAAAGGCTAGATCAAACTCTCTTAAGTCTGAGATAAAGAAATCAAGAAAATACAATTGACTGATCTGCTTTGAGTTGAAATAAAGTCATTCTTGGAGCTATAGGAAGCATGAATTAATGAAGAGTTTCTCTAAGGTGCTGCTGTTCGAGCAACCGACCTTGACCTCTCTGCAGAATGTGCACTGCCCTAGTTTGTGTCAGGAGTGGCAACAGTTTTAGTAAGACCTTTGGTGGGGAGAAGGCATGTTCTTCCAAAAGATAACAATAGAACAAAACAACAGACATCAAACTCATTAGTGAACAAAATGCATATCCCCATATATTGGTTGCCTATTGTTATTTCTTTAGTGAATTGGAACATATACTCCATATCTTTAATGTTCACTGTAAATTTTCCCCCTAGCTTGTTGCAAGCTAACCAATATTCTTTTTTTTTTTTTTTTTTTGCTTTTTAGGGCTGCACCCACACATATGGAGGTTCCCAGGCTCAGGGTCGAACCAGCGCTACAGCTGCAGGCCTACACCACAGCCACAGCAATGCCAGATGTGAGCCGTGTCTGCATCCTACACCACAGCTCATGGTAACGCTGGATCCTTAACCCACTGAGAAAGGCCAGGGATCGAACCCGCAACCTCATGGTTCCTGGTCAGATTCGTTTCCGCTGCACCACAACGGAACTCCAAGCTAACCAATATTCTTTTTTTTTTTTTTTTTTGTCTTTTTGCCATTTCTTGGGCCGCTCCCGCAGCATATGGAAATTCCCAGGCTAGGTAGGGGTCTAATCGGAGCTGTAGCTGCCAGCCCATGCCAGAGCCACAGCAATGCGGGATCCGAGCCGCGTCTGCAACCTACACCACAGCTCACGGCAACACTGGATCCTTAACCCACTGAGCAAGGGCAGGGGTTGAACCCGCACCCTTATGGTTCCTAGTCGGATTCGTTAACCACTGCGCCACAACGGCAACTCCCCAATATTCTTCTTAAAAATTCTTTTTTGCTTTGGTTAACCAGGGCCTGTTTAGATATTTGGAATGAAATAAACCTAATACAAAAAATAAGGAAAGAAGTTAAAAGTAAGTCAAGACAACACAACTTTCCCTATAAGTGTTAAAATAATAACCAGGAATTATTATGGACAAGATAACAAGAAAATGCACCTCTGCACAAACTTCTAAAGTTGCTGTAATTTTTCTGGAGGTGAATCTTTCATGATTTGTTCCTATGCAATACTATTTCTACTAATTTATAGAAATGAATTTGTAAATGCTTACATATAAATATTATATTATGTATAAAGATTGATAAAATTAAAAAATCACAAATTGATTGAATGCTCAACAACACAGAAGTGGTTAAAAATCCCATATATAGCTATATGATCAAATACTTTGCGACTACTAAAAGACAAGCTTTATTTATTTAGTCTTTTTTGCCTTTTCTAGGGCCACTTCCTGCGGCATATGGAGGTTCCCAGGCTAGGAGTCTAATCCGAGCTGTAGCCGCCGGCCTAAGCCAGAGCCACAGCAACGCCAGATCCGAGCCGCGTGCCACGTCTGCGACCTACACCACAGCTCACGGCAATGCTGGATCCTTAACCCACTGAGAAAGGCCAGGGATCGAACCCACAACCTCATGGTTCCTAGTCGGATTCGTTAACCACTGCGTCACGACAGGAACTCCAAAGACAAGTTTTAGAATGACATTTATTAACTAGAGAAAAGGCTTCTGACATAAATTAGAAAAAAATGCAGCAAACTCATATAGTATAATCTCAATTTGAGGTAAAAAGTATATATTTGCATATTAAAAAAAACAAAACTGCTAAAAGCCCAGAAATTCCATTCCTAGGTATATATCCAAAAGAACCAAAAATTAATTTGAAAAGATACATGTACCTGGTATTCATAGTAGGATAATTTACAATTGCCAAGGTATGGAAGCAACACAAGTGTCCATCAACAGATGACTGGATAAAGCAAATGCTACATATATATATGGATGGATGGACTTGCAGGGTAGTATGCTAAGTGAAATAAGTCAGAGAAAGACAAATACTGTATGAGATCACATATGGGGAATCTAAAAAATACAACAAATTAGTGACTATAACAACAAAAAAAAGAGACTCATTGATATAGAATACAAACCAGTGGTCAACAGTGGGTAGAGAAAAGAGCAGAGTAGCAATACAGGGGTAGGAGGTTAAGAGGTACTAACTATTATGTATAAAATAAACTACGAGGATATATTGTACAACACAGGGAATATAGCCAATATGCTATAATAACTATAAATCGAGTATGACCTTTAAAAATTGTGAATGACGACTGTATACCTATTAACTTATATAATATTGTACAACTATACTTCAACGTGAAAAAGGAAAAAAAGTAGCAGAGGTTAAAAAAAAACTGCTAAAAGATAACAAGGTGTGAGATGTTATATTATTTTCTGTCCATAATTACCAAGTTTACTTTTTTTCTCAATAGGAAAACGTTTTACTTTAAAGATCGGTAAAATTATGTAACTAAAAGAAAAAGGAAAAAACAAACAAACAGAAATCTAGGCAAAGTACCTCACTACCCTAGGGCTGAGACGGAGCAGACAATTAACACCACAAATATGAGTTAGAGAACCCAACGACGCCGTCCCCCCCAAAGCTGAGACAGACCCCACCAAGAAGAATCGGCCTCCTAAGGTGGACACAGAACCCAAAGGAGAGTCCCCAGCCACCGCTGAGCTAGAGGACCCAAGAACCAGGAGCCACTCCTACACAAGCGAGGCAAATGCCCAAGAAAACGGCCTCACCTCGGGCTGAGAAAGAGCACTCGAGACAGAATCTCTGCTTTGGACAGGGGCCAACTCTCCAAGGAACAGTCTCAGCTGGCCCTGATCGCAGAGGGAACTCCAAGAAAGAGCTCAACCCTCCCCGCCCGTGCTGAGAAGGCACCCAGGGTACATTTCTCTCTCCAGATGGCTGAGCCGGAGCCCCCATGGAAGCAGTCCACCCCAGTCTCAGAGCATCCTAGGAACAGCACCCTCCTCGGTTGTGACAGCAGCCACGCTAAGTCCTCGCAGGGCAAGGCCAGCGCTCCCACAGAGTCCCCACCAGCACGAGCGGATCACAAACAAAAGCCGCCCCATCAGAGCAGAGCCAGAGGGTCCAAGGACAAGCGCCCTGTAAGCTGAACTGGGCATCCGAGGAGAGGCTCTCGGAGGCGGAGGCAGAACGCCGTCCCCAAGGCGAGAGGGACCCGCAACCCTGGGGTAACACACCCAAAAAACATCCCTTCTCAGGGCTGGGACAGACCTCAAGAAGCACCTCTGTCCCTGAGCCTGCGATGAGCCCCCACAGAAGCATCCCCTTACCAGCCTAGGGAGAACCACACGGGAACCCTCCCAGACCTGAGCTGGGGCACCAGGGGCGAACTGTCCCCCACACGACACGGCCGAGCTATGGCGCCCAAGGATCGGACTCCCCGAGCAGTGACCAGCCCCCGAGGCAGCGTCTCCCTAGAGCTGAGGGGTCCCCCAGAAAGGGCTGCACCTGGGACAGAGAAACCCTGGGCAGAGGGAGCCCCCCACCCCACCCCGCCCAGGGAAAAGAATCCTGACCTTGCCTGGAGGAGCCTGGAAGCAACCTACAAAATGACGGTAAAACGCGTGGGGCCTCACACGTGGAACTTTCTGGAATATGCCCTGGGACGTTGCCAGAAATACGCCCTCTAGGGTGCCTGGGAGTGAACTACACCAGGAAGTGTCTCACCAGAAGCTGATGTGTTGCTGCTAAGAGGGCCTGAGGGAAGCAACCGGGCACCCACGCAGCTGTCACGTGCCCTTCACCACGCGGCTGTCACGTGCCCTTCACCACGCGGCTGTCACGTGCCCTTTACAGCAGCCAGGCACTAGAGACACCGCAGCCTAGAGGGGCCGAGGCCCCCGGCCACGCCCAGAACCCCGGGACCAGCTTCCCCCTGCACAGCCTCTGGCGCCCTCTACAGGCCGCCATCGGTGTTCACAGCCGCAGAAACAAAACAAAGGAACCAGAACCACTTGCACAGATCAGGCCAAAAGGGTGACTTTGGAGCTGAGAGGGAAGAAATCAACACTGGGACACTATTATTTGAACAGAAGAGGGGAAAGGCTATATGATCCTCCTCATTGATGCAGAAAATGTCTTGATAAAATGCAGGAAATATTCATGAGGGATAATTAAAATGATTTGTTAAGACAGGAGTCTACCAGAAATCGACTATGCACATTATTCCTAGTAGAGACGCGTTAGGAGTAGTCCAGGTAGAATCAAAGCAAGACAAGATTACCACTGTTTCCCTTTCTATATAATACAGCGTATATTTGTATGTATATATGAAATAGAGTTTTAACTAAAGAACAACCCCCCCTTAGCTAAGAAGGCAGCTGAAAGCCTTTCCAGCTATGCTCGTCGCTATACCACCCTTCTTGTAATAATGTAACAACTGTGTGCCCTCTGTCCAAGCCAGCAGCCCTGCTAATCAGGTACCCACCATTGCTTATCAGTTCTGCTTCTGTAACCTTGCTTGCTCAGTTTCTTAGGGAGGAACACTGTCTGCTTGGGGATGGGGGAGGTCCGGGATGCTTACATGGGAAAATCAAGACCTTGTATCGTATAAAAGTTACTGAGAACAAAGACCTGGTGCTCAGACTCTGGAGGTGACTCCTCTGAGCCCACACCGGTGCTGAATAAACCTTGTTTTTCCATGTCACTGAGTGCTGTTTGTCTCCTTCCTTGCCACGGTTTTTGCGGTTTCCGCAGCATATACACAACATATTTATATAAATCTATAGGATTTCTGACTTGTACCTTCACGTAGTGAACAGGACTGTTCCCACAAGGTGAGCTCTCAGACTGATTATGGACAAGCCCTGAGAATAGCAGTGACAACACCAGATTCTTAGCCCACCGAGCCACCAGGGAACTCCCAAAGTGTGTGTGTGTGTGTGTGTGTGTGTGTGTGTGTGTGTGTGTGTGTGTGTGTAATATAGCCTTTCTTTTTCACTGAAGTATAGTCGATTTACAATATTATACTAGTTTCAGCAAAGTGATTCAGTTATACATACATATATTTATTCTTTTCCAGATTCTTTTCCATTATAGGTTGTTATAAGACATTGAGTACAAGCTGTCTGGTTAGCTCAGTTGGTTAGAATGTGGTGATAATAACAAGATATTGAAAATGGTTCCCTGTGCTATACAATAAGTACTTGTTGTTTATCTACTTTACATATAGTACTATGTATACATTAATCCCAAAATCCTAATTTTTCCCCTCCTCCCTCCCTTTCCCCTTTGGTAACCACGACTTTGTTTATTGTATATGTGAGTCTATTTCTGTTTCATAAATAAGTTTATTTGTATCATACTTTAGATTCCACATATAAGCGGTATCATACGGTATTTGTCTTTCTCTTTCTTACTTCACTTAGTATGAGAATCTCTAGTTGCATCCATGTTGCTCCAAATGGCATTATTTCATTCTTTTTTATGGCTGAGTAATATTCCATTGTATATATGTACCACATCTTTATCCATTCCTCTGTTGATGGACATTTAGGTTCTCTCAATGTCTTGGCTACTATAAACAGTGCTGCTATGAACACTGGGGTGCATATATCTTTTAAAATTAGTGTTTTCATTTTTTTCCTGCTATATACCCAGGAGTGGAATTGCTGGATCACATGGTAGTTCTATTTTTTTTTTAATTGATTTTTTTCTTTTTCTTTTTTTAAATTATAGTTGACTTAAAATGTTCTGTCTTTAAAAATTGGAATTCCCGTCATGGCTCAGAGGAAACGAATATGACTAGCATCCATGAGGACACAGGTTCATTCCTGGCCTTGCTCAGTGGGTTAAGGATCCGGCGTTGCTGATCCAGCTGTGGCTTGGATCTGATGTTGCTGTTGCTGTGGCTGTGGTGAAGGCCAGCAACTACAGCTCCGATTCAACCCCTAACCTGGGAACCTCCATATGCCATGGGCGCAGCCTTAAAAAGATAAAATAAAATAAAATGTTCTGTCAATTTCTGCTGTATAGCAAAGCCAACCAGTTATACATATATATACATTCTTTTTCTCATATGTTCTTCTGTCATGTTCTATCACAAGTGATTGGATAGAGTTCCCTATGCTATACAGCAGGACCTCATTGCTTATCCTTTCTAAATGTAATGGCTTGCATCTACTAACCCCAAACTCCCAGTCCATCCCTTCTCCCTCCCCCTCCCCTTGGCCGACCACAAGTCTATTCTCTCTGTCCCTGACTCTGTTCCTGTTCTCTAGATACGTTCACTTGTGCCATATTTTAGATTCCACATATAAGTGATATCATATGGTTTTTGTCTTTCTCTTTCTGACTTACTTCACCTAATATGAGAGCCTCTAGTTCCATCCATGTTTCTTCAAATGGCATCATTTTATTATTTTTTATGGCTGAGTAGTATTCTACTAATCTGATGAATAAGGTATCCACTACCTACATATAAATCCATCACTTTCCTCAGTATTTGTGTCGTATTCAGTGGACTCAAGGACAAAGTGGCCAAAGTGGCAAGGATGGAGATTATGTCAGAAGTAATTACTTCTAGAAAGCAGTACTTGCTATATATCAGTATCCAACATAGTTTGTTTCTTTTCTCCCATAATCAGGACTTGAAGGTCTTGAAATCAAGGGGTGAAAAAACAAATGGAGTTTCTATCATGGCGCAGCGGAAATGAATCTGACTAGGAACCATGAAGTTGCAGGTTCGATCCCTGGCCTCACTCAGTGGGTTGGAGATCTGGCATTGCTGTGAGCTGTGGTGCAAGTCGCAGATGAGGCTCAGATCTGGTGTTGCTGTGGCTCTGGCACTGCTGTGGCTGTGGTGTAGGCCGGCAGCTGCAGCTCTGATTCAGCTCCTCGCCTGGGAGCCTCCATATGCCGCAGGTGCGGCCCTAAAAAAATACACAAAAAACAAAAAAAAAATCAAGGGGTGGAAGTGGATGTGTCTCCTCTCACTACTTATCCCTAAAATGCTTCCCATCCCTATTTCTTCAAGTTTTACTGAACTAGAGATCTTAGTTCCAAAGGGAGAAATGTTCTCATCAAGGAACACAATAGAGATGCCATTGAAATGGAATTGAAACTGCCATTTCGGTCCTTTCATCCTTCTCAATAGAGAGATGAAGAAAGGAGTCCTATACGGGCTGGGGTGATGGAACCTGACAGTCAAAGGGAATTTGGGTTCCCACTACCCAAGGGGCTAAGAAGGAGCATGTCCAGCATGGCTAGAGAGCTTACTACTCTCATGCCTCCTGATTCAAGTTTGTGGAAAATTACAACCCATTAAAGGCAAGACATCTAAAGGCCCAGACTCCTCAGCAATTAAGGTCTGATCATCCTATATGGCAAAGAACCATGATAGCAGAGGGGCTGTCTCAGGGCAAAGGGAATAAGAAATGGGTAGTGGGAGTTCCCGTTGTGACGCAGCGATTAACGAATCCAACTGGGAAACATGAGGTTGCAGGTTCGATCCCTGGCCTTGCTCAGTGGGTTAAGGATCCAGCGTTGCCGTGAGATGTGGTGTAGGTCGCAGATGCAGCTCGGATCCCGAGTTGCTGTGGCTGTGGCATAGGCCGATGACTACAGCTCGGATTCGACCCCTAGCCTGGGAACCTCCACATGCTGCGGGTGTGGCCCTAAAAAGACAAAAGACCAAAAAAAAAAAAAAGAAAGAAAGAAAGAAATGGGTAGTGAAAGAAGGCGGTTATAAATACCAGCTACAACCATGTGATCTGCTGATGGACTGTAATATTACTTAGCTTGATGAGCTAATAACATCCACCTCCTCAGGTAAGAGAACAAACAAAGAAACAAAAAAGCTGTACTTTCACTGGAAATTCTTAGGGCAAAAGCCCAGCTTTTACTGACAGAATTATAAAATTGAAAGGTTCCACTGCTCTTTCTTCTTAGCAATTCTCTTGACTACAACATCTTAGGAAGCTTCAGCAACATCTCGTTCCATCATGCGGCATGATAAATGTGCCCTTGTTTCTCATTGGTCTTTGCAAGAATACAATTATCTGCTTTTCTTGTGATCAACTTTGTGGCAAAGGAGAGCAGATTCTAATTTTTCTAGGACCTTCTCAAGTTGCTGAATTAAGACTCTTTTTTTAAACCTAAAAATAAAGAGGCATTTGATTAACCAGAAGATGTCTAAAGCATCTACGATGTGTAAGACATAGTAGTGGATACAAAATAGAGCTTTTAATCTACATGGGATTAGAAAGTATATCCTAATGGAAAGATATGGTTTAGCAAAATGCCAAGAGTGTCATGTGAGGGCTCAGGCTCATCCCAGACTAAGCTGAGCTTAGAGGCCTCCATGAGATTGAAAGAATAAGTTAGACTAAAATAATATCAATCTAAAAGTCTACAGAAGTAGCATGAGCTGTAATTGAGGGCCAGGGGTTGGAGAAAACAAGGCAAGGCTTGTTCCTGCCTTTGTTCAGCATTGGGAACAACTGCATTTTAAAATATTAGAGAGTTCTGGAGTTCCCATTGTGGCTCCGGTTAACGAACCCGACTAGCATCCATGAGAACCTCTCAGTGGGTTAAGGATCCGGTATTGCCATGAGCTGTGATGTAGGTCACAGACGTGGCTCAGATCCTGCATTGCTGTGGCTGTGGCATAGGCCGGCGGCTACAGCTCTGATTGGACCCCTAGCCTAGGAACTTCCATATGCTGTGAGTGTGGCCCTAAAAAGACAAAAATAAAAAGACCAAAAGACCAAAAAAAATTAGAGAGTTCTTTTTCACACTCACCTTGTGGCTTCCTTGATGGTAAATTCAACATATTGTTTCTTGACTGCAAGAGAGCCTTGTACTTCTTCAAGCAAAGTGAAAATTCTTTCATACTCTGAAGATATTTTAAAAAAAATCAGTATTTCTAAAGAGATGAGGATTGTATAGAACTCAATCTTAGTGCATCTGCTACGTCAGTAACGATTCTTTACGGATGAGAACATTACATAGCGTTTGCATTTTGAATGCTTAAACAACAATGCCTGCATATTTCTACAAGGAAACTACTGTAAATATTAAGCAAGCAAAATTAAAAAGGTTAAGAGGTGTATTTAGACACATTAACGAAAAATGATCCTAAATTATGTAACAACCCAACTCAGCCAAAGGATGAGTTCAAGAGGTAGGCTCAATTTAATCTAAACCACAAAATAAGAGAGACTTCCCATGGTTTTATTAATAAACATTCTTTCACTACTTACTTCGCCCAAACTTCCGAACTTCCTTCATTAATTGATATTTTATATCACTGTTAATTTTTTGTGCCATGGCAGGACTTATTTGCAATGTATGTGGCACAGTTCCTGTTGCAGACACTGCGCTGACTTTTGGGCCACCTACGGAGACACTGAAGTTTCTGCTTCCTCTTTTAAGTGCATTACTCCCAGGTTTGTGAATTCGGTGATCTTCCCTGAGACCAGCAAAGTCATCAGGCAGAGAATCCGACTGGTCAGGCGGAACAGTGTCTCCTGCCATAGTCATAAGTCCTGGCACAGCCGATTTTGACAAAAAACCATCAGGTGGGGGTTGATTATTTTCCATCCTCTTGTCATGGACATTGTGAGTGACCATAGCATCTGGGAACCAAATGAAAAGATTGAGCTGTGAGTTAGATTCATTTTATCACCCCCACAGTGGCATCCCTGTGCTTGGCAATTTTGAGGAAAATTATTTCATAAAGTGGAAGGATGTACCAAGTGGAAATATCAGATCCCACAAATAGAAAAGAGCATGCAATAAGCCACCTTTTCTCTCGTGGCCCTATCGATGACGGCAGAAACGTGGTTGGACAGTCCCGCTAGGAAGCAGACATTCACGGGCTCCCAACGCTCCTGATTCACTGTCTCCTCAACGCCCTTCACAAGCGGAAAAGCTGAGAGTCTCCTTGGTGTCAACGTGTCTGACAGTCACACTCCATCGCCCGAGTCCCTGTCCGCCCGGGGGCCTCTCCCGCATCTTTCCTGGCGCAGAAAAGCGCACTTCCTTGTGCTCCGGCCCTGGCACCTCTCCTCCAGGGGCTCATCCTCCTCCGGGCCGGGCACCGTGCCACGAGCTGGGGGGGCGGCAGCCGGCAGGACACACAGAAGCAGTCCTTGCCCTGGGGGGACGGACGTTCACTCTCACGGGGAGGCCAGGCAGCAAGTGTCCCGTGACCCAAGCCCGCAATTCCAGCCCGGGTTCGTCTGAGGGAAGAAGCACGCGGGGCCGGGGCACAGAGGGCAGGCCGCGGGCCTCGGTGGACCACGAGGGCGGCCAGGGCCCTCTGAGGACGTGTCCTGTGGGCAGAGCCTGGAGCGGGGCGAGCCGGCCTGTGCCCAGGCAGAGGAAGAGGTCCGGGCTGCGGGAAAGGCGAGCGTGGGAGCCCAGGCGTGGAGGAGCCGGGATCAGAGAGCGAAGGACAGGGGCCGAGAGAGCAAGGGGGACTCGTGCCAGGAGAGGGTGGCGCGGCCAGGGCGAGCAGAGCTGGTAGACTGTAGTCAGGAGGTCAGACTCTGTCCTGAGTGCCCGGGGAAGGTGACGGTGGGCTTGCAGGATGGACATGGCGCCATCTGATTCCCGCCCTGACATGACTGCTCTGGCTATGCGACAGAAAATGGGTTCAATGAGAAGATGGGATGCAGGGAGATCAGATAAGAAGCCACTGCAGTAGCCTGGGGGCAGGTGCTGGCAGCGAAGACTAGCGGAATGGAGAGCAGTGGTGGGATGCGGGACTTATACTGGGCATCAAGTTGCCTGCACTTGCCAAGGGGTGGGAAGTCAGAGAATAATCAAAGAATAATAAGAGAAAGCATGAGTGGCTCTGAGTGTTTTAGCCTGAACTACTGGGTAGATAAAAGTACCACGTGTGCACAGGTGTTAGGCAATGACTTTCTAAAATGGAGTGTGGCCAACTTTTCTTCACTCTGGTTCAGTGACTTCACATTGGAAGTTGACCCAGGCTATAGTTGGACCACTTATACTATGGATATGTACAAACTAACTATTGGGGCTCCTAAACCTCCTTATATCTCCCCTATCTGTGGATAGCAGGTAGTTACACTTTTATGTTTATGTGAGTCTGAAGTTCAGGAGCAAGTTGTGGTCTAGAGGCATAAAGGTGAGTGTTCTTAGGGTGTTCTTAATCATATTTAAAGCTGTAGGACTGCATGTGATCTCCTAGAGAGATACTGGATTGAAGAGAAAGGGGTTTAAGATCCAGCTTTGGGTCCCTGCAATACTTAAAGGTGGGAAAGAAGAGAAAAAATTAGAAAAGGGAGAAAGAAAATATCATTAAAAAGAGAGCAAGGAATCTGGGAAAATGTGCTGTCCGGGGACCCTAAAAGTTTTCCATGGAAGAAGGAGTGAACGACTGTATCATATACTGCTGAGGAATTAATACCAAAGTGCAGCCCACACTAGTAGCCTTGATGCTAACCGTTTTATTGGCGTACAGAAGGCTGGAGCCAGACTACACTGGGTTAGAGCATGAGCAGGGTGGGAAGACAGGCAGAATGTGAGCAGACCCCTCCTCTTGTTGAACCCGTCACCTCCTTCTGCCTCAGGAACCTGCTCCATCTTTCTAATTCTTGAAGCCACTCAGAAGCCTTGCACCTAAATAAAGCCTTGCCCCTCTACTTGAAAACATGCTCATATCTGTCCAGCCTTCAAGGACATAACTATCAACTTCCTCGGACATGGCTTAGCCCTAGAGATGGGGTCCCCCCCTCTTCCTGTTTGCTTAGCCACAGTGACATACTTTGCCTTCTCTTAGAGGATGAGTGGCTCTTGGACTTTCCAGAATGTTTCATTTGTTTTTGAAGGCCTGCTGCGAATGGACCTGCTTCATCATTCTTTGTTTGCTGAAAAACATCAGTGGACATATTCCGTTAAAGACAAAATTCAATCACTGGAAAATTACTGTCTTCATATGGCCATGCATTTTATATCACTAAAAAAGCTTTCATCATGGACCAAAGATTTACCATCGCTCAACACACACTCTGTTTTCAGAAAACACATCCGATTTTAATCTAGTCTAAGTGAAATAAGGAGAAGGTAAAATACAAAGTGTTGTACAAACCCAAACATGGTACAACCCTGATTACTAAGAATGCTGCAGAATGAGTGCTTCTCATTAACCAAAGTGATAAACACACCGGGGTCTCTTTGGAGAAATACACACCATTTTGCTCCAGCCCTTGTTAAGGGAGGAAATAGCTTTTTTTTTTTTCCGTCATTTTGTGCTTTAATCATATTAACATACTGATTAACACTTTATTAAGTGATATATGTCAATAGTGAAAGGTAGAACAGATTGAAAATACAAATCTCCCCATCCCTATCCTTATGGAGATTCAAATATGTCACCTTTGGAGGTGGGCAGGTGTAGGCAGTGCTTTTCAGTGTTGGCGGCAGATAAAACATGAAATTGAAGGGTATAATAGATTAGTGCAGAGTTGTTTTCATTAAAGAATAACCCAAGAATATGTCTCTGCATTATATGAATACAGTTGTCATAAAATTTTTTCCAAACAGTTTGCATTTCCCATAAAAGAAGAGCCCAGAATAGGTGAAAACATTTTCATTGAACATTTATTCTACACCAGGTACTGGGTTTTTTTGTGGGTTTTGTTTGCTTGTTTGTCTTTTTGTCTTTTCTTGGGCCGCTCCTGCAGCACATGGAGGTTCCCAGGCTAGGGGTCTAATGGGAGCTGTAGCTGCCGGCCTACATGACAGCCACAGCAACACTGGATCCTTAACCTACTGACCAATGCCAGGAATCGAACCTGCAACCTCATGGTTCCTAGTCGGATTTGTTAACCACTGCGCCACCACAGCAACTCCGCCAGGTACTGTTTAAAACACTTTACAGGTGTTACTCAAGACTTCACCAAGACCTATGAGTTAGGTGTGATTATTATCTCCATTGCTGAAAATAAGGAAACCAAGGCATTGAAAATTAAGAAAAATGGCAATTAATTGAAGCACTTGGGGATAAAGTGGAATGACTTTTGGTCTAGTTTTGTTACAGAAGAGATGGCTGCATGTCCTGTGCCTTTATTTCTTTTTGTTAAAGGACAGAGAGTAATACTTATCTACAGAACAGTTGTGAGCACTGAATGTGATCACTCAGAACACCAGACCCTAGTCCAATAAATAACAACGATTATTTCTGTTCAACCAACACTTTTTTGGATCAGGAGGTGTCCACTTTCTGTTTACACAAGAATCCCTGGGTCATGTTTTATTTTTAAAAAATAAATAGAAACATAAGATTTTTCCTTTGAAGAAGAAAATAATTATACTATAAATATCTCAATTTACCATGATGGAAAATAATATAAGAAAGGGAATGTATATGTATGTATGAATGGGTCACTTTGCTGTACAGCAGAAATTGGCACAACACTGTAAATCAACTATTATCTATATATATATACAATTTTAAAAATATTAAAAGAAGAATATCACAAATTGGGTAGAAATGGAAATAGTTACCCTACCTTCTTAGCACTTTTAGACAGATAGCTAAAAGTATAAACCCTTTGAGTTTGACCTGGATTCATCTCTTGCGGTGGAGAAGCCAATGTCCGCAGGTATTCCTCATAGTTAACTATTTGCGTGAGCAGAGCACGCTGCTGGCAAAGTGGAAGATCACTGGAAAAGACACTGCTACTGTAGCGCTCAAACGTACGGTCCTCTAAGGAGGACATGTTCATAGTCTGTCTTGGCAACATGTACCATGGCACTCAAAAGAGTTTAGAATCTCATATCTAGGATCTAGAGCATGTTCTAAGATCTAGAATCAACTCCCTTGCAGAAACTTTCTCCCATTCTGTGGGTTGTTTTTTCATTTTGTTTACAGTTTCCTTTGCTGTGCAAAAGCTTTTAAGTTTAATTAGGTACTATTTGTTTATTTTTGGTTTGTTTTTGTTTTTGTTTTCGTTTTTGCCATTTATTGGGCCCCTCTCACGGCATATGGAGGTTCCCAGGCTAGGAGTAGAATCGGAGCTGTAGCCACCAGCCTATGCCAGAGCCACAGCAACGCGGGATCCGAGCCGCGTCTGCAACCTACACCACAGCTCACAGCAACGCCGGATCGTTAACCCACTGAGCAAGGGCAGGGACCGAACCTGCAACCTCATGGTTCCTAGTCGGATTTGTTAACCACTGAGCCAGGACGGGAACTCCTATTTTTGGTTTTATTTTCATTACTCTAGGAGGTGGATCCAAAAAGATATTGCTGGGATTTATGTCAAAGTGTGTTCTGCCTGTTTTCCTCTAAGAGTTTTATAGTATCCGGTCTAACATTTAGCTCTTTAATCCATTTATTTTTGCATATAGTGTTAGATGTACATGTAGCCTTTACATGTAGCTGTCTAGTTTCCCCAACACCACTTATTGAAGAGACTGTTTTCTCTCCATTGTATATTCAGGATCTTTACTCAATATTCTGTAATAACCAATATGGGAAAAGAATCTGAAAAAGAATGGATATATGTATATGTATAACTGAATCACTTTGCTATATACCTGAAATGAACAGACATTGTAAATCAATTATACTCCAATATAAAATAAAAATTAAATTTAAAAAAGAGGGTAGTGTGTGTGCTGATTAAAGCACACACACACACACACACACACACACACACCCTTGAGCTTGAGCAAAATAAACTTGGATCTGGGTAGATGTGGGGACTCAGAAAAAGACATTCTAAATGCTAAAGTATTACAAAATAACCTACTCACACAATAAACACCTTTATGCAAGCTAGACTTGATATTTTCATAATCAACAAATGTCCTAAACAAAATCTTGTCTTTTTTTAGCAGATGAAATCTCTTGTTAAGTGGTCTAAATGACTTTGCCATAAACATTTTTATGTGTGAAGTCCTGAATCCTACTTTAAATGAAGCAAATAATTTTTTTACCCCATAAGTTTTAAATTTGTATATTTAATAAAAGTAAGCAGAAGGAAGGAAACCGAGAAGATTAGAGTGGAAAAATCACTAAACTATAAAACAGAAAAATCGTGAGGAAAACCAATGAAATCAAAAGTTGGTTCACTGAGAAGATAAAAAAATCAGCAGATCTTTAGCTTGACTGGCTAAGGAAAAAAGAAAGAAATGTCCAAATTATCAAACTTAGGAAGGAAAATGAAAGCACCAATACTGATCTTACAGAAATTAGAAGGATTACATTATGAACAACTTAATGTAAAAAAATTAGATAGTTTAGATAAAATTGAAAAATTCCTGGAAGACACCAATTACTGAACTGACTCAAGAAGAAGTAAAAAAATCTAAATAGAACTATACCGAGAAAGGGATTAAATTAGAAATTAAAAATCTTCCCACAAATACAAACCCAGATGAAGTGGCTTCACATGTAAATTTTATCAGATATTTAAGAAAGAAAAAATACCAATCCTTAGCAGTGTCTTAAAAAAAAAAAGAAAGAAAGAAAAGAAAAGAGAAAGGAACACTTCCTCATTCTGTAAGGCCGGTGTTACCTGTCCCAAAGCTAGACAAAGACATCACAAGAAAAATAACTATAGGCCAATATCCTTCATGAATACAAATGAAAAAATCTTCAACACAACACTGACAAACAAAATTCAGCTACATGTGAAAAGGATTATACACCAAGATCAAGAAGGATTTATCCCATGAATGAAAAGTTGGTTTATAATTAATTAATGTAATACATCGTATTAACAGAAGAACGGACAAGAAAAAAAATCCTCTGACCATGTCAATAGATACAGAAAAAGCATTTGACAAAATCAAAATCTTTTCATGATGAAAATACCAACAAACTCGGACAGAAAGGTACTTCCTCAACCTGATAACAGGCATCTACAAAAACCCCAGACTTAACATTGGTATGAAATATGTGAACTATGATATGAAAGACTGTACGCTTCCTCCTTCACTGGAAACAAGGAAAAGATGTCTGTTCTCAATACTTCTCTTCAATATTGTACTGGAAGTTCTAGCAGGGAAAATCAGCCCCAACATCACGGAACGGAAGAATCGTTACTATCACTATTCGCATATAACATGATGTTGTACATAGAGATCCCTAAGGAATCCACTAAAAATACATCCAAACTAATGAATAAGTTCAGCAAAGTTGCAGGATACAAGGGCAATATACAAAAATCAATTGTTTTTCTACACTAGCAATAACCAATCAGAAAATCTAGTTTTAAAAAATCTCCTTTACAATGGCATTTAAAGACAGAATAGTTGTGAACAAATTTATTAAAAGAAGTCCAAAACACGTACTCTAAAATTACACATTACTGGAAAAATATAAAGAAGGCATAAATGGAATGACTTCTCATGTTCATGGATTGGAAAACTTGTTATTGTTAGGTTGGCAATACACTCAGAATTGATTTATAGATGTAATACAATCCCTATCATAAAAATTTTACCGCATATCTGTGCAGAAATAATTATCTTTTTAATAAGTCCACTAGATAACCATGTTGGAAATATGAAACTTGACCTTTATTTCACTGCATACACAATAATGTATTTTATAGGGGTCAAAGATCTAGAAGATAATTTGGAATATCATCTTCATGATTTTGGGGGGGTGTAGATTTTTAAACAGAATACAAAAAGCCCAAGATCGATGAATTGGATTTAATTAAAAAACAGGAGTTCCTGTCGTGGCGCAGTGGTTAACAAATCCGACTAGGAACCATGAGGTTGCGGGTTCGGTCCCTACCCTTGCTCAGTGGGTTAACGATCCGGCGTTGTGGAGAGCTGTGGCGTAGGTTGCAAACGCGGCCCGGATCCCGCGTTGCTGTGGCTGTGGCGTAGGCCAATGGCTACGGCTCTGATTCGACCCCTAGCCTGGGAACCTCCATATTCCGAGAGAGCGGCCCACGAAATAGCAAAAAGACAACAACAACAACAACAAAAAAAAAAACCAACTTCTCTTCATCCAAAGACACTATTAAGAGAGTGAAAGAGTAAACTAGAGACTCATAGAAGATATTCATGAGTCAAGGAGTTGAATTCAGAGCTCCTACAAATTGATAAAAAAAAGATAACCCAAATATGGATGAAATGCCTTAAAAGGTACTTCATAAGGACATATCCAAATGGCTATTAAACATATAAATAGGTGCTGCAACTTATTTAATCATCAAAGAAATGCAAATTAAAGCCATGATGATATATCATTAAACACCCACCGGAATAGCTAAAATTAAAGACAGACTGACTATACCATATGTCTGTGAGGATGTGATGCAAGTGGAATGCTCATGCATTGCTGGAACCATTTTGATACATTAGCTCCCCAGTACTTTAGCTGGCACTTTATGGCAATCATCCATCATGACAATTTTACAAATTGTGATGTCATTTCAAGCCATGGAGTACTTTCATCCCATTTCCCATTAGCAAGAAGCAGAACACTGTACTCAAGCCCAGAGGCATAACCAAGTAAGTCCCCCAATCTCATCCCAAGGGTCTACTTTAGGGACTGCTTACAGCACCAATTCTGTTTCATACTGTATTGAATCAAGAGAGAGAAACCACACAGTAGTTTGAACAGTGAATGTTTATTATAAAGAAATTATTGACTATAAGGGGAGAATAGAATAAGAAGAAATTGGCTAGTAAGACATCAAGAGAACTCTAAATATAGAAAAAGGAGATATAAAGACCAGCCTCTATCCTCAAAGCTGAAAAAGAGCCTGCAATGAACTGAATGTGCCCACTCCCCAAAATCTAAATATTGAAACTCTGATCCCAGTGTGATGGTGTTTGGAGGTGGCGTCTTTGGGAGGTAATTAAGTCATGAGAGCTTCACCCTCATGGGGGTGGAATTAATGCCATTTTAAGAAGAGGCCAAAAAGCTAGCTAGCTCTCCTTGCATCTTGTGAGGATAAAAGGAAGAGTCACACTTGGTAGAGAGCTCTCACCAGAACCTGTCTTTGCTGGCACCGTGATCTCAAACTTCCAGCCTTCAGAACTGAACAAAATAGATTTCTGTTGTTGATAAGCCACCCAAGTCTATGGTCATTTATCACAGCACCCAAGGAAGTCCATCCCCTCACTCCCATCCACCAGCCATTGCTGGGAACAAACATTCAAGGAAAAACCACCTTCCCCTCCTTGGCTGATTTAAGGCACTCAAGGCAGAACGCCCCAAGGACTGAATTAGATTCCCACAAGGAAGACTCTCCTGCTCAGAGATGAGAGTAGCACCCCAGGAAGACTTCTGCTCAGGCTGAGATAAAGCATCCAAGGCGAAGCCCCTCCCCTCTGCCCCAGCACCAAGGAGATCTGAGATCTCCTACAGAAGAGTCTTTCCCAAAGCGCTAAGATGGAGACCCAAAGAAGAGCCCTCTCCGTGGATGAGTTAGAGCACCCAAAGAAGACTTCGACCCTCTCCTGGAAGAAGAGGGAGCACTGGAAGTACACTTCTCCACCACCCTACCCCATCCATGTTAAGACAGCGCCAAGCAAGATCCTTGCAGGGTAGAGTTAGAGAACACAAAAGAAGAATCCTCTCCAGGGGATAGAGCACTCAAGGAAAGTCCTATTCCTCAGAGTGGAGAGAAATTCCAGCAACGCTGAAATAGAGTACTAGAGACAAACCACCTGGGGTTTGCAACTGCAAATCCAAGGAAAGATCTGTAGCTAACAGGGCTGAGATAGAGTCCCCAGGGTAAAGTCGTCTGCTAGGACTGAGAAAGAGAGCCACCGAGAGAGCTTCCATCCCAAAACTAATATAAAGCACGCTAATGATGAGCCATTATCCTAGACTGACATAGAACCTCCGAATGAGGTAGCCCGCCACAGCTGAAATGGTGCACCCAGGGCGGAGGCAGAGCTCCCAAGGCTTTATCTCCGCACTGAGGAGCTGATACAGAGCAACGAAGAAGAAGCATCCCGCTCCAGGACTAAAAGAAAGTGGCCACTGATGCGACCCTAAAAGAAAGCGGCCACTGATGTGACTCTTCCCACAGCTGAGAGAGAGCTGCCAAAGAAGAGCCAGCCTCAAGTTTCGATAGAACATCCAAAGAAAATTCTCCCCCCTCTCTGAGAGAGAGCAATCAAGGAAGAAGCCACTCTTGCAGTACTGATATGTAGCACCCAAAGAAATGTCCTCCCACCTCAAATGGAAGACGGAGCACCCAAGGAAGAGCCCCTCCACCACTAGAAAAATAGTCACTCCCCTCCAAACCATGGGCAGACATCCAGGCCACGTTGGAGAAGCCCAGCTGTGGCTCACAGAATGGCAGAGATGGCTTAGAGTCTCACACCCGTGGAATGTGCGGGAAATCCATGCTCTGGAACATGATATAGAGCCTGCAAGAATGAGGACTCCTCCCAGGCTGAGACACAATGTCCCCACTTCACTCTCCCCAAGCTGGGACATAGACTTTGATGGCAAAGTCCAGGTGTGAATCACTGAGTGGTGCAGAAGGCGTTTCGGTACCATAGCGTCAGAACCTACTGGAACTCTGACCTCATAAATTTGTGACAGAACACCCAGAGAAGATCCCTCCAACCCCCACCCCTGGGGGTGAGATAGAACCGCCAAGGAAAAATTCCCTCATTACAGAGCTGATACGAAGCATCCAAAGAAGAGCCCTTGGGTCTGAGAGAAAGCACTGGAAGGAGAACTCCACCCCCAGAGCTGGTACACGGAAACCGAGGAAGAGGGTCTCCCTCAAGCAACTGAGACAGAGGGTCCTAGGAAAAGTACCACCTGCAGGACTGAGACGGACCACCCAAGAGAGAGTTCCCAACCCGAGCAGAGGTTGGGAAGCAAACACCCTCCCCACCCAACATTACTGTAAGGAGCACCCAAGGCAGGGTCCCCCGCAGGCCTGAGACACAGCACCCAAAGGAAAACCAGTCATTTCCTACTCCTGGGCAGAGACAGAGCATCCATGGTAGCTGCTGCGCCACTTCATGGCTGCCGTGGAGCAACGAAGGAAAGCACCCCAACATCACTGAGCCCTCTACAGTGCATCCAAGCATCCAAGGGTTGGTCTCCCTCCCCCAGGCCAAGACTGAGCCCCAAGAACGTATCTTCCCTCAGGACTGAGAGAAAGAGAACGCTTGTGGAAAGTTCCCTCCTAGGGCTGAGATGGAGCATCTCAGACATAGCCCCAGCCCACAGAGTCTATGAGACAGAGCCGGGACCCATCCCCCTGTGGGTGGGGGTAGTGCAACAATGTAAGGGCTGTCTCCCAGGAAGAGTCGGGGATGGAGGGCCAATGAAATTCCTCCTCATGCCAAGATCGAGCATACAAGGAAGCACTCCCTCAAGGGTTGAAGCCTAGACCTTGTTGGAGAGACCCAGCTGTGACTCAATGTATGGCAGAGAATTTTCATGGTGCCACCTCTGAAATTAGAGATGAAGCATCCAAGGCAAAGTCCCTTGGCCCAGGGCTGAGGTAATTCACGGTGGGAAAAGTCTCTTCCAAAACATAGCTGAGCTAGCAGTGCCGTAGAGACAGCACCTCACTACAGGACTGAAATAAAATACTCGAGCAACACACACAAGGGGTACTTTTCCGCCCAAGGCAAAGTATCCCCACGCTCAGTGCTGAAATTCTCACCTGGCTGGAGGAGCCCGGCAGAAACTCACAGAATTGTCAGTGAAATTGTAGCGCTGCCACACCAGTGGAACTTTCTGGAATTCTGCCCCCCGGAAGTTTCTGGAAATCTTCCTTTGAGATGACCGGCAATGCCGTACACAGGTGTTTCACCAGAAGCAGTCTTATTGCCCCAGGGAGCTGTAAAGGAAGCTGCCGGCCATGGACTGGTGCTGGCCACACTGCCCTGCACCAGCCCGCCCTGGAGAAGCCAGGCGAGGTACAGAGGCTGATGCTGGAGAATCTTCAGGGCCAGGGGAAGCCCGCTGTGCCAGCAACTCAGAAGCAGAAAGCCAAACTTTCCCCTTTCACTGTCTCTGGCGCCATCTGGAGGTAAACTTCAGTAACAACTGCCACGAGGGGAAAAAATGTAAGGACCTTTTTTCTCAGAGCAGGACAAAAAGGTGAATTTGGAGCTTACAGGCAACATAACTATAGCTTTTTATTAAAAGAGTAAAAGAATAAAATCATATGGTAATCCTAAATAATGAAGAAAAATGGAGTTCCCGTCGTGGCGCAGTGGTTAACGAATCCGACTAGGAACCATGAGGTGGCGGGTTCGGTCCCTGCCCTTGCTCAGTGGGTTAGCGATCCGGCGTTGCCGTGAGCTGTGGTGTAGGTTGCAGACATGGCTCGGATCCCACGTTGCTGTGGCTCTGGCGTAGGCCGGTGGCTACAGCTCCGATTCAACCCCTAGCCTGGGAACCTCCATGTGCCGCAGGAGCGGCCCAAAGAAATAGCAAAAAGACAAAAAAAAAAAAAAAGTCAGTGGAGGAGTTCCCTGGTGGCCTGGTGGTTAAAGATTCAGCGTTGTCACTGCTGTGGCTCAGGGTCAATCCCTGGCCTGCGAACCTCCATATGCTGCAGGCCAGCCATGAATAAATGAAAAATAAGTCGGTGGAAACTACCCCACCCTAATTCCTTCGGGACTGCTAATGATTGAACCTCAGGAGTGAAAGGTTGTGTCAACCCCATCAGGAGAAGGAGAGTCACCAGGGGAAGAGCTTGTGAGGCTAAGAGCATGTGCAGTGGAAGAAGTAAACCGCAGGACCGTAATAACCACATGCAAAATCAAGGAGTGTAATGATTATGAGTATGGCTTGATTTTTGTATGAATTAATTCACATATATATTAACCACTTAATTTTGGTTTTGACACCCTCTCATCTTCTAACACAAGATGTGTTATTAACTATATTTTTCGGGATTTAAGGTACAGGATATTGGAGTTCCCACTGTGGCTCAGTGAGTTATGAACTCGATTAGTATCCATGAGGATGCGGGTTCAATCCCTAGCCTTGCTGTGCGCTGTGGTGTAGGTCGCAGATGTGGCTCGGATCCCATGTTGCTGTGGCTGTGGTGTAGTCTGGCAGCTGCAGCGCTGATTCGACCCCTAGCCTGGGAACCTCCATATGCTGCAGGTGTGGCCCTAAAAAGCAAAAAAAAAAAAAAAAAGATACAGGATATTAAACGGGGTTGTGAATCAGGTAAAAATAAATGAGCAAGACGAAAAGATAAGGCTTCGTGCCCTCTTTCAGAGAAGGGTTAGTGTTTTCTTGGTTGCGGGTGGGAGGGATGCATCAGATTAGGCAGATTATGACTCGGTTATTGGCTAAGGATTGTTTAAAGAGATGTTCGTAGGTGCCAAGATGACAAGAGGTGCCTGGTGTGATGTGTGCCCTTGGTGGGTGATTCGCACTACAGACACTTCCACTTCCTGCTCGTTTCCGGTCAGAGGGTGCCACGGGGAGATTCTGGGAGATGAGAGACTGTGGTGGAGGAGAGGCAGCACCCGTTTGGTGGCTCCGACCCATGGCTGCTGACCTGCACATCCTCTTCCTGGTATGAAGCAGCAGCGGGGCCTGCAACGTCTCTACCTTCCCCTGGACTCTCCCTCGGTCTCTCTGTCTTTCGGACCAGATGTTTACAGCTAGTTCCAGGAAGCAGGGCCCTGGTTTCTACAGGCACCCTTGTCACTAAGATTAGAGGCGACAAGAATGGAGATATATTTGTCTGTCTTGATGGGGTTCCAGATCATGTTTGTGGGTTTTAGTCTGTGCTTTTTCCTCCCCACCTCGATTGAGGTGACAGCACCTTTACAGAGGCTTCCTAACCACATGTCATAATCACATAAGTAAGGCCAGTTTTCTGTGACAGCAGCAGCAGCAACAACAGCATTTTCTCTCGTTGACTTCTAGAATTTGATAGTTTTCTCTCTGCTGATACATTGTGAACAGGAACTCATTTTTTTTCCCCACAGCCTTGGCACGCGGAAGTTCCTGGGCCAGGGATCAAACCCGCGCTACAGCAGTGACCCAAGCTGCTGCAACAACAACACTGGATCCTTAACCCACTGTGCCACAAGGGAACTCCAGTAACTCCTAATTTCTGTCTTTTACAATTTCCTTGTTCAGTTCAACATTTCCATATCAAGCATAATCAAATACCATGATTGGATTGTAAGTGTCTCAATCAGTTCCGGCTGCTATAACAGAATACCATAGAGCCAGTGGCTTAAAAACAACAGAAATTTATTTCTCACAGTTCTGGAGGGTGGGGGTCTGAGACTGGGGAGCCAGCACAGTTGACTTCTGGTGAGAACTCTATTCCAGATGACAGACTGCTGACTCGTATCTTCACATGGAAAAAAGAGCACACGGGAGCTCTCTGGGTCTCTTTTATAAGGGCACTAATCCCACTCACGAGGACTCCATCCTCACGACCTAATCACATCCAAAAGGCCCCACTTCTCTCTCTCTTTTTTCTTTTTCTTTTTTTTTTTTTTTTTATTGGTCGTTTTAGGGCCTCACCCATGGCATATGGAGGTTCCCGGGCTAGGGGTGTAGCCAGAGCCGGCCACAGCCACAGTCACGATCTGAGCCTCGTCTGCGACCTACACCATAGCTCACGGCAATGCTGGATCCTTAACCCCACCCACTGAGCAAGGCCAAGGATCAAACCTGTGTCTTCATGGATACTAGTCAGATTCGAGCCACGATGGGAACTCTAGAGGCCCGCTTCTAATACATCTCATTGGGATTCAGAATTTCAACTTGAGTTTTGGGGACACACTAACATTCAGTCTATTGCAGTAAGTGAGTTTCTTTAGACTTTGTATTTTTAGCATAGTTTTGGGCTCACAGCAAATTGAGAGGGGAACCGAGATTTCCCACATATCCCCGCCCCCTCGCATACACAGCCTCGGTCATTAGCAGCCTCCCCCATGAGAGGAGATATGTTTGTTACAACTGATGAAGCTGCATTAACGCTATAGTCATCCAGAGTCTGTAGTTTACATTAGGGTTCACTCTTTTTTTTTTTTTTTTTTGTCTTTTGAGGGCCGCACTTGAGGCATATGGAGGTTCCCAGGCTAGGGGTCCAACCAGAGCTATAGCCACCGACCTACACCACAGCCACAGCAACTCGGGATCCAAGCCACATCTGCGACCTACACCACATCTCACGGCAACGCCAGATCCTTGACCCACTGAGTGAGGCCAGGGATTGAACCCGCAACCTCATGGTTCCCAGTCGGATTCGTTAACCACTGAGCCACGACGGGAACTCCAGGATTCACTCTTGGTGTGGTTCATTCTGTGGGTTTGGATAAATGTACAATGTCATGTAATCATCATTATGGTATCATACAGAGTATTTTCACTGCCCTGAACACCCTCTGTGCTCCCCCTATTTATCCCTCCTCAATCCCTCCAACCTCCAGCATCCATTGGGCTTTTCATTGTCTCCATAGTTTTACCTTTTCCAAAATGGCATGTAGCTGGAATCACACAGCATCTGGTCGTCTCCTACTGGCTTCTTTCACTTAGGAATATGCACTTAAGGTTCATCTGTCTTTTCATGGCTTGCCAGCTCGCATCTCCTCAGCACCAAGAGATCTTCCATTGTCTGGTTGTACCCGTTTCTTTATCTATTCATCTGCTGAAGGACCTTGTGGGTGCTTCCAAGTTTGGGTGATTTAAAGTTGCTATAAACACCCACGTGCCAGTGTTTGTGTGACCATAAGTTCAACTCCTTTGGCTAAATATCAAGGCGAGAGATTGCTGGGTTCTGTAGCAAAAGTATGTTTCGTCTTGTAAGAAACTGCCAAACTGTCTTCCAAAGTGGCTGTATCATTTTGTGTTCGCACAGGCCATGAGAATTCCTATTGCTCCACAATCCTCAACAATATTTGGTAGTGTCACTGTCCTGGACTTTGGGCATTGTGATCAGAGTGTAGTAGCATCTCACTGTTGTTTTAATTTGCATTTCCTTGATGATATGATGGGCAACATCTTGTCCACAGAATATGCCAGTTTGCTATCCCTTTATCATCTTTGGTGAGATGACTGTTATCTTTGGTCCGTTTCTTTGTTTTTGTTTTTTTTCATTTTTTAAAGTTTTACTGAATAATAGTTGATTTACAATGCAGTGATATTTCTGCTGTACAACAAAGTGATTCAGTTAGACATATACACAGCCCATTCTTTTTCAGAATCTTTTCCCATATAGATTATCAAAGAATATTGGGTTGAGGAGTTCCCGTCATGGCTCAGTGGTTAACGAATCCGACTAGGAACCATGAGATTGTGGGTTCGATCCCTGGCCTCACTCAGTGGGTTAAGGATCCAGCATTGCCGTGAGCTGTGGTGTAGGTCAAAGACGAGGCTCAGATCCTGCGTTGCTGTGGCTGTGGTGTAGGTCGGCAGCTGTAGCTCCAACTAGACCCCTAGCCTGGGAACTTCCATGTGCCGCAGGTGTGGCCCTAGAAAAGGCAAAAAGACAATAAATAAATAAATAAATAAATAAATAAATAAATAAATAAATAAAATATTGGATTGAGTTCTCTGTGCTATACAGCAGGTCTCCGTTGCTTTGGCCCATTTTGTAGTCAGTTTGGTTTTTTTGTATTGCTGAGTTTTAAGAGCTTCTTTGTATATTTTGGAGAATAGTGCTTTATCGCAGATGTCTTTTGCAAAATTTTTCTCCCAATCTGTGACTTGACTTCCCATTCTCTTGACATTTTCTTTTGCAGAGCAGAATTTTTAACTTCAGTGAAGTGCAGCTTGTCAATTTTTCTTTCATGGATTGAGCCTCTGGGATTGTATCTAAAACTTATTTGCCATACCCGAGGTCCTCTAGCTTTTCTCTTATGTTATCTTCCAGGAATTTTATAGTTTCGCATTTTTACATCCAGGTCTCTGATCTATTTCATGTTAGTTTTCGTGAAGGGCATAAGGTCTGTGTCTAATTCATTTTGTTTTGTTTTGGCGGCATGTAGATGTCCAGTTTTTCCAGGACTATTTGTTGAAAAGACTATCTTGGTTCCATTGCATTGCTTTTGCTCCATTGTTAAAGAGCAATTGACAATTCTATGTGGGTCTATTTCTGACTTCTCTATTTCATTCCATTGACCTGTCCATTCTTTTGTCAATACCACACTTTCTTGGTTACTGTAGCTTTATAAGTCTTGAAGTCACGTGGCATCAGTCCTCCACCTTTGTTCTTTTCCTTCAATGTAGTGTGGGCTATTCTGAATCTTTTTATTTTCCATATAACCTTTAGAATCAGTTTATTAGTATCCACAAGATAACTTGCTGGGACTTTTTTTTTTTTTTTTTTTAAGAGCCACACCCATGGCATACAGAATTTCCCAGGCTAGGAGTTGAATTAGAACTGCAGCTGCTGGTCTACACCACAGCCACAGCAATGCTGGATCCAAGCTGTGTCTGTGACCTACACCACATCTCACGGCAATGCCAGATTCTTAACCCACTGAGTGAGGTCAGGGATCAAACCCAAATCTTCATGGATACTAGTCGGGTTCTTAACCTGCTGAGCCACAACAGGAATTCCACCTTGCTGGGATTTTGATTGGTATTGCATTGACTCTATAGATCAAACTGGGAAGGAATGACATCTTGAAAACCAAAAGCTGGAGTTTTTAACTCCCAGACTGGTTCACACTGAGCATCTAGCAATTTGTCAATTATAGTTCAGGTTTTCCAACCCCAACACTGGTTCTCATGCTGGTTTTTGGTCATGAATCTCTGCTCCAGGAAGCCATGACTCCCTGTTATTTGTCTGTCTCACCAATATTGGGGCTTTACACTACATCTTCCTGCTCTTATGGATCCAGGAATTGTTGATTTTTCAGTCTGTTCAGCTTTTTACTTGTTGTGACAGTGATGATTCCCAAGCTCTTTGCATGGGGAACCGGAAACCAGGAGGCAGTAATTAAAAAAAAAATTACTACATCTCATAATTTTTTATGGAAGGAATGTGAGCAGGGCAGATACTGGCAATCATTCTGCTCCATGTAGCATCAAGTGGCTTCAGATGGCAGCTGGGTCTCTTTGGAGCATCTTGTTGTTATTGTTAATTATACCTAAAATGTACCATTTAAAAATCTACATCCCAGGGAGTTCCTGTCATGGCTCAGTGGAAATGAATCCAACTGGTATCCATGAGGATGCAAGTTCAATCCCTGGCATCGCTCAGTGGGTTAAGAATCGGGCGTTGCTGTAAACTGTGGTGTAGGTTGCAGATGTGGCTTGGATCCTGCGTTGCTGTGGCTGTGGAGTAGGCCGGCAGCTACAGCTCCGATTCGACCCCCCCCCCCCCCAGCCTGGGAACCTCCATATGCCGCAGGTGCGGCCCTAAAAAGCAAAAAAAAAAAAAAAAAAAAAAATCCCAGTGACATAAAGTACATTTACAATGTTGTGCAACCGTCGCAGAACTAGCTGGTTCTAGAATTGTTTTACTATTCTAAAAAGAAATGTCATCAGCAGTCATTCCATTTCCCTCCTTCCCAGCCCCTTATAACCACTTACCTACTTTCTGTCTCTACGGATTTGCCATTTCCTGATATTTCATACAAAGGGAATCTTACAATATGTGTCCTGTTGTGTCTGGCTTCTTTCACTTAGCATCATGCTTTCTTGCTTGCTTTCTTTTTCATTTTTTGGCTGCCCTGCGGCACATGGAGTTCCCAGGCCAGGGATCAGATCCGAGCCGCAGTCATGACCTAGGTCACAGCTGTGTTGGGCCAGGGACCGAACCTGCGACCCAGCGCTCCAAGAGGCTGCTGATCCCATTGCACCACAGCAGGAACTCCAGCATCATGCTTTCGATATTCATCCATGCTGTAGCATGTCAGTACTCCATTCAATCTCTCTATATCCTCAACCCTTGTTCTTTTTCTTTTTATGACCATCGTTGCAGGTGCGAAGTGTTATCTCATTGTGGGTTGGATTTGCACTTCCCCAATGACTAATGATATTGAGCATCATTTCTTGTGCTCATTGGCCATTTGTATATACTTTTAGAGATACGTCTTTTCAAGGTCTTTGCCTTTTTTTTTTCTTAGATTGTCTTTTTGTTTTTGAGTTGAAAGAATTCTTTTTATATCATGGATACTAGACACTTATCAGATGTGTGCTTTGCAAATATTTCCCCCCATCCTATGGGCTATCTTTTCACACTCATGACAGAGTCCTTTGAGGCACAAGAGCTTTTAATTTTGAAGTCAAATAATCTGTAAGTCAAAGCCAAATTATTTACATTTTTCTTTGGTTGCTTTATGTGTTTGGTTTCTTGTTTAAAAAACTATTGCTAAATCTAAGATCATAAAGTATTACTCCAAAATTTCCTTCTAAGGATTTTGTGGTTTTAACTCTTACAGTTAAGTATTGATTCCTTTTTAGTTAATTGTTTATATGGTATGAGGTGAGAATCTAACTTGTTACTGATTTCTAGTTTGACTCTACTATGGCAAAGAAGATCCTTTGTATGATTTCAATTTTATAAAATGTATTGAGACTTGGATTGTGGCTTAATTTATGGTCAAATCTTAGTTGCCATGAGTATTTGAGAAGAATATATACTCTGCTATTTTGATGTGGGCTGTTTTTTGTTTTGTTTTTGTTTTAGTGTTTAGGGCTGCACATGCAGCATATGGAAGTTCCCAGGCTAGGGGTCCAACTGGAGTTGCAGCTGCCAGCCTACACCACAGCCACAGCAATATAGAATCCAAGCCATGTCTGCAACCTACAGCACAGCTCAGAGCAATGCTGGATCCTTAACCCACTGAGCAAAGCCAGGGATTGAACCGGCATCCTCATGGATGCTAGTCGGGTTTCTAACCACTGAGCCACAAGGGGAACTCCAGTGTGGGCTGTTTTATAGGTGTCTATTAGACCTAATTGGTTTATAGTGTCTTTCAAGTCATCTACTTACTTATTGATCTTCTGATTCGTTGTTCTAGCCATTTATTGGGCTGAGTCTAAAGATTAGTCAGAGGTGAAGTCTAATGGTCTTCTCCAGTCTTTTCTGACTGAGTCCTGCCCTGGGCATACACATGGTTTTCCAGATACCCAGGTATATATGGGAGCATTTCAAAGCCCTTATGTTTCAAAGAATCTCACACCTCAGTTTTTCTTTCTTGGATTTTGGCATGTTGTTTGCCATGGGCATTGGCAGGTAAGTCTCTTGCCTTTCAATGTTTTTGAGGAACACCCTTCAGATAGCTGCTTCTCTGCCCTAAGAGAGTTTGGAGTTAGGCGAAAGCAAAGCAATAAATCCCCGCAAATAGCAAATGCTGGAGAGGATGTGGAGAAAAGGAAACCCTCCTACACTGTTGGTGGGAATGTAAATTGGTACAATCACTGTAGAAAAAAGTATGGAAGTTCCCCCAGAAAACTAAAAATAGAACTACCATATGATCCAGCAAGCCCACTCCTGGGCATATGTCTGGACAAAACTATAATTCAGAAAGATAACATGCACCCATAGCAGCACTATTAACAATAGCCAAGACATAGAAACAACCTAAATGTCCATCAACAGATGAATGGATTAAGAAGATGTGGCACACACATACAATGGAGTACTACTCAGCCATAAAAAGAATGAAATAATGCCATTTGCAACAACATGGATGCAACTAGAGATTCTATACTAAGTCAGAAAGAGAAAGACAAATACCATATGATATCACTTGTATGTGGAATCTAATATATGGCAAAATGAACCTATCTACAGAACAGAAAGAGACTCACAGACATGGAGAACAGACTTGTGGTTGCCCAGGGGGAGGAGGAGGAAGTGGAATGGATGGGAAGTTTGGGGTTGGTAGATGCAAACTATGACGTTTAGAATGGATAAGCAAGGAGGCCCTACTGTACGGCACAGGGAACTATATTTAATCACTTGTGATAGAACATGACAGAAGATAATATAAGAGAGGGAATATATACATGACTGGGTCACTTTGCTGTTCAGCAGAAATTGGTACAACACTGTAAATCAACTATACTTTTAGAAAAAAGAAAAAAAAATCAATCCCCTTGGGTCAGTCCTTCAGGGAGCCCTCTAGACAGGTTGAAACAGACAAACGCAATTTCAATGGCTTTTCTCATGACTCAACATTCCCTCGGTTGCTGTAAACCTCTGTCTTCCAGAGTTCCAACCAACTTGATTCTGCTCATTTTTACCAGTGTTTTCAGTATTTCTGGAGAGGGGCTAACCCCGAGAGTACGCTACCCCACCATTTTCACCAATATCCTTCAGTTCTACAAGTGACGTTTTGACGTTTAAGTCCTTACACTAACGTCTTAACCCAGGGTGCACTTTTTTCTTTCCCCCAAAAGGAATAACAAATCACAAGAAAGAGAAAGCAAGAAGTTTCTTGAGCGTTAATGAACTTGTGAAAAATCAATAAAATGATTTATTTTATATATGCAAAGTCAAAATCTCTTTGTACACTTAATTTTTTTGCAAATGAATACAAACATCACAATACTGCTCCATATAAACCTTTGTATAAACATTAAAGGAAATATATACACTATTTTTTTTTTTTAGTGCTTCTGAAGCACAGAATGCCTAAGTCCACCTGAAGATTCTCTGTTGTCACATACGAGAACAAACGTCAGGGCCTGGGGCAGCCTCAGGTGCACTTTGCAATGTCTCTAGACAAAATAGAAGAAAGTTGGAGGTAGATTGTTTACTGACTCTCCCTGCCCCTCCCACGGCGAGATAAGTTACCTGAATAGCAGCTTTCTTGCTCTTGGATCCAAACTGTCCTGAATATTGCATGTTTGAAAAGGCACAACTAGGAATTGTTGAAAACTTTGTTCAGCACACACAAGATAACTAGTTGGAATCTGAACACCTATTCTTTCGAAAGGACACCGTTTAAGAGCACCAAGTCACTCTGGAAATGCCCAGGACAGCCAAGTTCAAGAGTGAACCCTTATCCCAAAAAGTGTGGTAGGGGCGACAGTGTTGACAATTTCACCTGCTGGATGAATCACATCACCTTCCTCACTTGGGAAAAGGAACCACAAAACTACAAATTAATACCTTCCAAGAAAATGCATGGGGCAAAAGCCAGCTTTTACTGCCAGAGAATCATATGCCAAAAAGCTCCACTGCTTTTTCTTAGCCTCTGGAAGGCAGTTCCCTTGACTAAAATATTCTAGGATATTCAACAATATCCTGCTCCAGCCTGCAGCACAGAAAGCTTGTTCTTTTTTTCTCCTTGCTCTTTGCATTAACATGATGATCTGCTGTTGATGTGATTGACGTTGAGGAGAAGGTGATGTGATTCTATTTTTTCTAGTACCTTCTCAAGGTACTGAATTAAGACTCGTCTTTTGAACCTAAGAATAAATAAAAAGAAATTTTATTAACCAAAAGGTCCTTAAAGCACTTATGATGTGTAAGGCACTGTTCAGGGTACAAAGTGGAACTGACAATCTAAGTGGGAAATAGAAAATGTATCTTCATGTAAAGATAGGGCTTAGCCAATACCAACAGTGCCAACTGAGTGCCCAAGCCCACCTCAAAGTGTGAAGAGTCTAGAAGGTTCCATAGACTCGGATGAGTGAGTTGGACTCAGATAATATCAATCTAAAGGCCTCTGGAGACAGGTGTAACTGTGAGGCAGGGCCAGGGCTTAGAAACGCAAGGCAGTACCAGTTCCTCTGCCTGTCTTCCAGTGGGCCCTACTGCTTAAAAGAGAAAAAAGCCACAATGAAGAGTTCCCCCTTATACCTACCTTGCAGCTTCCTTGATGGTAAATTCAACAAATTGTTTCTTGACTGCAAGAGGTCCTTGCACTCCTTCAAGCAAAACGAAAATTCTTTCATACCCTGAAGATATTTAAAAAGTAGTGTTTTTAAAAATATGGATGGAAAACTAAAATTCAGCCTTCACACATCCTCAGAAATCATTCTTCATGTGTGGTAAGTTAGGTACAGTTTGTATTTTCAGCACTCAAATCAAAACATCTGCATATATCTGCTAGGGAAACTCTTGTCTGAGAAATGGCCCCCAAGGTTGTCCATGTCCTAATTCTGGGAACCTGTGAACATGTTACCTTATATGGCAAATGACACTTTACTGTGCAGATGTGATTAACTTACGGATCTTGAGACAGGGAGGTTATCCAAGTTTATGCATGCAGACCCAGCGTACTCACAAACATCCTTACGACAAGGAGGCCATAGAGAAAAGATACAAGGATGGCAGCAGAGCTTAGAGAGGAGAGAAGGGGCTAGAACAGCTGGCTCGAAAATAGAGGAAGGGGCCACCAGCTGAGGAATACAGACAGGCAGCTTCTAGAAGCTGGAAAAAGGCAAGAAAACATCCTCCCTAGAGCCTCCAGAAGGAACGCTGGCCAGCCAACACCTCCACTTTGGCCCAGGGAAAAGCACTGTAGATCTGCCTTCCACAACGATAACTATGACATAATACAGTTTTGAGCCACAAAGTTTGTGCTAACTTGTTACAACAGCGAAAGGAAACTGTTAGGATAAACAAGCTGGGGCGGGGGTGGAGAGAAAGGTGTATGGGGTGTTTTTAGGTAAAGCAAAGGCATCATTTTAAATTATGTGAAAACCCAATACTTCCCCAAAATGCACCTCAAGAGATACCTTGAGTCTATTGCGAATCATAAAATGAGGAGCTCCCGTCGTGGCTCAGCGGGTTAAGAGCCCAACGAGTATCCCGGAGGACATGGGTTCCATCCCTGGCCTACCTCCGTGGGTTAAGGATCTAGCGGGGGGGGGGGGGGGGGGGGGCTGAGCGCCTCGGCTCCCCTTTGACCCCTAGCCTGGGAGCCTTCGTATCAGGAAAGGGACCTCACATGACATTACTGGTGCATGTTCTTTCACTACTTACGTCGTCCGAATTTTCGAACTTCCTTCATTAACTGGTGTTTTATATCAGCATTGATTCCCTGGGCCATGGCAGGAGTCATTTGCAAAGTATTTGGCCCAGGTTCCAAGGCAGAGGTCGTCGGGGCTTTTTGATCGTCTACAGGGACACTGCAGTTTGGGGCTCCTCCCAGGAGCGCATTGCAGGCGGCCTTGTGAATTAGATGGTCTTTCCTTAGGTCCGTGAAACCATCAGCCAGAGACTCGAACTGGCCGGGCGGGACGGCGTCTCCGGCCACATTCAAAAGCTCCGGCGCAGCAGGTTTGGACAAGAAGGCGTCCGGCGAGAGGCGACCATTCTCCAGCTTCTCCTCAGGGCCCTCGGGAGCGACGGGAACATCTGGAAAGCAAAGGCGGACGTTGCGCTGTGAGGCGGCAGAGCGACCCCACAGATCCCGGGGCTCCTCAGTTTTGAGGACATTGTTTCGGAGAGCCCTCGAAGCGGGCTCGGGAAGGCGAGGCGACAAGAGCGCGGCCTTCTCTCTGCGGCGCCACGAATACATATGGAACAAAAGAAAGGGCGGAGACGAACAGACATTCTCAGATCCCCGGCGCGGAGGGTTTGGCTGCAGCTTGGGCTTTCCGAGCTGAAAAGCAGCAAGTCTCGCGTGGAGTCATGAAATTTCTGGAATTTACCTATAAAATGCCACGCTCTATACAGGCCGCGCTCAGGCTCCCTCCTCCTACCTCAGACGTTCTGAGGAGCCCGAGGAGGTGGCCGTTAGGTCTGGAGGCTCTTTAGGTCCTCCATCGCCCGAGTCCCTGTCCGCCCGGGGGCCTCTCCCGCATCTTTCCTGGCGCAGAAAAGCGCACTTCCTTGTGCTCCGGCCCTGGCACCTCTCCTCCAGGGGCTCATCCTCCTCCGGGCCGGGCACCGTGCCACGAGCTGGGGGGGCGGCAGCCGGCAGGACACACAGAAGCAGTCCTTGCCCTGGGGGGACGGACGTTCACTCTCACGGGGAGGCCAGGCAGCAAGTGTCCCGTGACCCAAGCCCGCAATTCCAGCCCGGGTTCGTCTGAGGGAAGGAGCACGCGGGGCCGGGGCACAGAGGGCAGGCCGCGGGCCTCGGTGGACCACGAGGGCGGCCAGGGCCCTCTGAGGACGTGTCCTGTGGGCAGAGCCTGGAGCGGGGCGAGCCGGCCTGTGCCCAGGCAGAGGAAGAGGTCCGGGCTGCGGGAAAGGCGAGCGTGGGAGCCCAGGCGTGGAGGAGCCGGGATCAGAGAGCAAAGGACAGGGGCCGAGAGAGCAAGGGGGACTCGTGCCAGGAGAGGGTGGCGCGGCCAGGGCGAGCAGAGCTGGTAGACTGTAGTCAGGAGGTCAGACTCTGTCCTGAGTGCCCGGGGAAGGTGACGGTGGGCTTGCAGGATGGACATGGCGCCATCTGATTCCCGCCCTGACATGACTGCTCTGGCTATGCGACAGAAAATGGGTTCGATGAGAAGATGGGATGCAGGGAGATCAGATAAGAAGCCACTGCAGTAGCCTGGGGGCAGGTGCTGGCAGCGAAGACTAGCGGAATGGAGAGCAGTGGTGGGATGCGGGACTTATACTGGGCATCAAGTTGCCTGGACTTGCCAAGGGGTGGGAAGTCAGAGAAAATTAAAAGAGAAATCATGGTGGGTGTAAGTTTTTCCACCTGGATCACCGGGTAAATAATCACATCAGGGCGTGCAGGTGCCAGAGCACAACTGCTCATGAGAGTGGATGGTCTCCACCTCTTCCTGATCGGTTTCGGTGACCTCCTGCTAAGAGCGGGCCATCAGTAATGTTGGCATCACGCACAGCGTGGAGTTCTGCAAACACTGCAGTCTGGTGCTTCTCCACTCTCCCAACCAGTACACCCAGAGACCGATGGCTGTTAGAGCTTTGCCACCGCCCGGCTGGATGGCGCCACTGAGCACACTGGGGAAGGTGCCAGCAGAGCTGCTTTAGAGAGAGGGAAGGTTGGGGGTTGAGCTGAAACACGTGATGCCTATTGAGTTTTATGTGTTTTAGTCCAACAGCTAAGTGGAGACATCATGTCCATGGTTAAATTTGAGTCTGGAGTTCAGAGCCAGAGGTAGTCTAGAGTTAGACATGAGCCGCTGAAGTGTAATCTTATCTAAAGCCCTGAGACTGCATAGCATGGCCTAGGGATAAAGGACAGTGAGGAGGAACGGGTCGAGGCCCAAGCTTTGGCTTTCTATACTATTTAGAGGCAGGAAAGTCAGCATGAAACCAGCAAAAAGAGGATGAAAAGGAGCCACTGTCAAAGGCAAAAGAGGACCCAGAGTTTGTGGTGTCTGGGGACCCAAATAAGTTTCCACAGTGGAGGGAGTGAACAACGGTCAAAGGACACTAGGAAGAGATGGCAATCCTGGGGACCTTGAGGGACCTGTTTCAGCAGAGAAGGCCCAGCCAGCCTGCACCGGCTTAGAGCATGGAGAGATGCAGACAGGGAGAGCACGGGCAGCCCCATCCTCTTCTCCAGCCCATGTGCTCCTGCTGCTTCGGGAGCCCACTTTATCGCCCTGATGTGCGCAGCCCTGGCCAAGCAGACACGGCCATCTCTCTCCATTTCTCCATCTTGTATTCATGGCCATGTCAACAGGGATCTTCCCCCTTCTTCCTCCCCATGCAGATTGAGATCCTTGAAACAGGGTCTCTGCCCCCACAACAGGGCCCTTCGTACCTACCCCATCGATGATTTAATAATGGTTTACTTAATGAACAAAAACTGACGTCAAGAGAAATGAGTACAAAGGAAAAGAAAACTGTTTAGTGTCTTAGTCCTCTAGGAGCCATAAGGAAATCACAACCACTACTCTATACCTGTATGTACAAGGGTGGGTTTTATGAGGTTTGGATAAGATGGGAACCACGAGGCTGAGGGTGGTCCCTTTCCGCCCACATGGTTAGTTACAGTAGGTGGTGTTTGTGGTTTCCTCAACAGCAGGGACATACTCCGCCTTCTCTTAGATGACAAAGGACTGCTGGGTTCTCCAGGACGTTTCACTTTGTTTTGTGGCCCTGCTACAAACTCATCTGCTTCATCAATCATCATTCCCTAAAAAACATCAATGAACATATTCCGTTAAAGACAACAGGTACTCTTCATATGCATATACGATCATGCATTACATCAGCAATCTAGATCCTAATGATGGGCCAAAGGTTTGCAGTGCCCCACTCAGACAGTTCACAGAAAATGCTACTCAGTTTTAATCCAGGAGTAAGCAGGGAACCAAAATGTAAGGTCATGTCCAAGGTCAAACATAACACAATCATGATTAACCAGGAAGCCTGGGGAATGAGCAACTCTTATCAACCAAAAGGGGAATAAACCCCGTTACCTTTCTAAAGAAGCACAAACCATTTTGCATCAACACTTGGTAAGGGAAATAATTCTCCTTGGTGGGCTTTTGTGCTTTAAACTCATCATTAAGAAATATCGATCGTCACTGTACAGAGCACTGCATGTAAGTGGTGAAGGGCAGGTAGACAGGAAATGCCATTCCCCCAAAAGCAGCCTCACAGACATTCAAACATGTCTGCCTTGGTGCTGGACAGAAACGAGGGCTGGGGCTTTTCACCCTTGGGAATCGATAAAAGATGAGAGCCGCAGTATAGAAGGTTAACTAAGAGCTAGCTGGTCTCATTCAAGGATAACCCAAGAATATGCACTCCCAGTATGTGAATAAAACCATGATCAATGACTTTTCTAAAGCATTTCCCAAAGCAAAACAGTACAGAAAGGGGAAAACACATTCATCGCGCACGTGCCACGTGTCAGGTAATGTTCAAAACGGCGTACGTGTGCGAACGCAATACTCCACACGGCTCTACCAGTTAGGTGTCATAGTTATCTCCAGTGCTACAAATGAGGAAACCAAGACACACAAAGATGAAGAAACAATTGAGGATTTGGGCGAAGTAGATCTTTCAGTCTCATTTTGCTACAGAAGTCATTGTCGCATGGTCTCCTCCATGAACACAGATACAATCCCCCTACATCTACACACGTATATGGTCAAGTCAGAGTAGCTCTCACATCATATACACAGAAATAGAGCCCCCCCACACACACATATACACCTCTTGCATTTATATCTCTGGTAGGACAATTCAATAAAGTGACATCACCTAGTACTTCCATTTCAGCACTGTCTAGATAGACCATTAGAAATCTGAACGATATAAACAGAGGAAATAAATGGTGGCCTCGATATTAGATAACTTGGTTGTGGAGGTGGGAACAAATAGAGACTGTGGAGCTGGAAAATGGGGGATTAAATCCTGGCTCTTATCAACTGTGTCACTTGGGGTGAGTCATCTGAGCACTGGGAGCTTTGATTTCTTCCTATTATAGGGCAGATAGTAATGCTCATCTGCAAAAGAGTTATGAGTATTGGAGTTCCTGTCTTGGTGCAGTGGTTAATGAATCCGACTAAGAACCATGAGGGTGCGGGTTCGTTCCTTGGCCTCGCTCAGTGGGTTGAGGATCCAGCATTGCCGTGAGCTGTGGTGTAGGTCGTGGATATGGCTTAGACCCTGCCTTGCTGTGGCTGTGGTGTAGGCCAGCAGCTACAGGTCTGATTTGACCCCTAGCCTGGGAACCTCCATATGCCACGGGTGCGGCCCTAGAAAAGAGAAAGAAAGAAAGAAGGAAGGAAGGAGGGAAGGAAGGAAGGAAGGAAGCAAAGAAAGAGGAGAACCTCTGATTTATATATATCTTGCCGTAAAGAAAGGAATGATAGCAAGCATATCACGATTTAGGCAGACATGGAAATAGGTATCCCACCTTCTTATCTTGTTTAAATGGATTTCCAAAAGTGTGTAGTCTTTTTGGTTGATCTGGATCGATCTCTCGAAGTGGAGAAGCCAATGTCTTTAGATATTCCTGGTAGTTCCCCATTTGTGCAACTGGAACACTATGAAGGGAATCTGTAAAATCACCAGGAAAGAAACAGGTGCTGGACAGCTGCAGAGTATGGTCTTTTTAGGAAGACACGGTCACAGTCTGGCTTAGCATTGTGTATCTTGGCAACCCCTCGTCTAAAATCTGGGATCCTAGGTCCTAAAATCATCCCTCTTCATCCTCCTCAGTACTCAGTCTACCATCACTACTGCCTACAAGCTCAAATCACTAGGCCAAGAACAATTCCTTTACTTGTCACAACAGGTTTGAGAATGGGCTGACATTCCTCAGACCACCCTGCCAGCTCAGAGCACCCTCTGTGTTCTGTGTTTTGCAGAGCCCAGGCTCCACAGTTTTCTTGTATCCCCCAGAGAACTTTGCTTAGTGGGACTCATCCTCTTGGAAAATCTGATTAAATCTATAGGCTATCTTCCTAGAAAAGCCCTTTCCCCTCCCCATCCCCCCACCACCACCAATAAAACCCTGGCATATAAATACAGGAGGTTGGCTTGGCTAAGATGTACTCATTTTAATGGACAAACAACCCTGTTTAAAATGAACAAAATGAAAATAAATAAATAAATAATTTTTTAAAATTAAAAAAAATAATAAAATGAACAAAACAGAGCAGAGGGGACTTTCACACCATCAGGAATTACACCGGACAACGTATCCGGTTCATTCTTTCATGTAAATGAGGAATGTGAATTTAACACATCACTGTAAGCTGCGTGGTATAGTGTTGGGGTGAGCAATTCCAAAATCTAATAGACTTAGGTTCTGCCACTTTCCAACTCACTATACCTGGGCAAACAAACGGCTAAAATGCTTACTCTCAGTTCCAGGGTCCATAAAATGGACATAAAAACAGCATCAATCAGAGTTCCCATCGTGGCTCAGTGGTTAACAAACCTGACTAGTACCCATGAGGATACAGGTTTGATCCCTGGCCTTGTTCAGTGGGTTGAGGATCTGGCATTGCCATGAGCTTTGGTGTAGGTCACAGATGCAGCTCAGATGCCACGTTGCTGTGGCTGTGGCGTAGGCCAGCAGCTATAGTTCCAAGTCAGCCCCTAGCCTGGGAACCTCCATATGCTGTGGTGCGGCCGTAAAATCACAAAAGACAAAAACAAACAAACAAACAAACAAAAAAAAACCCAACATCAATTTCATGGGGCTGTTTTGAGACTTACAAGCACTAAAGCATGTATAATGTAATATATGTGCTGATTTGGAGTTCCCATTGTGGCTCGGTGGGTTAAGAACCCAACTAGTATCCATGAAGATGAGAGTTTGATCCCCGGCCTCTTGATCCCTGGCCTCACTCAGTGGGTTAAGGATCGGCTCAGAGGGTTAAGGATCTGGTGCTGCCGTGAGCTGTGGTGTAGGTCGCAGATGCGCCTTGTATCCTGCATTGTTGTGGCTGTGGTGTAGGCCGGCGGCTACAGCTGCAGTTCAGCCCCTAGCCTGGGAACCTCCATATGCCGCAGGTGTGGCCCTAGGAAAAAAAAAAGCCAAAAAAGTAATGTATGTGCTGATTAAAGCACACTTCCCCTTAAACCCCAAAACAGTAAACTTGTACATGGGTAGAGGAAGGGATTCAGGGAAGAGTATGACGAAATAATGTACTCTTAGGTAACAAACGTCTTTGTGTAAGTCCGGCTTGACACTTTCCTAATCAGCAAACATACTCCCTTGTTCACTTACCTTCATCTTGTCCGACAATAGACTTGTGTGTTTTCAGCAGATTGGATCGCATTCTGGTTAACTGGTCTAAAAGACCTCTACGTGGAATATCATAAGCATTTCTGTATGTCTGAGGTTTCAAATCCTATTTGAGATGAAACAATCTCAGTTACTCCTGAGGCTTTGAATAGAGAAATGTAATTTTTAATCCTCTTAGAATCTTAGTGACGAGAGGGCTATTCATTACAGCTCACACAGCGGGAAGGTGGCCTTTGCTGGCCTTGCTCTGCACGCGAGTACAGCCACAGAGTACTACAGCCGCCGGGGGTTCCCTCTGTCAAGGGCGTCCCTGAAAACACCAGGTCCCGAGGTTCGCGCCTGGGGCCGCCTTGCCGGCCCGCTGCTTGTACCAGGCGCTTCCCCGGGCAGCCGTGGAGGTGAGCTGCTGGGATGGCCATCCAGGAAGCAATGGCTGAGGCTACAAGGGCTGCGATGAGCCGAGCACCTCCTGCTGCAGGACCTTAGGGAGCTGCTGCTGCATTCGAGCCGAGGCCACGCCCTTCCCCGGCTGCCCCCGGCCAGCGACTGAGAGTGGCCGGGGTGTTGGGGCCTGGCCAGGTCTGCCCAGCGAGGACCTCCTCTGTGGGAAATGGAGGTGCCAGAGGTCCCTGTTGGGCTGGCCAAGACTTTCTAGAAGCTATACTGATGTTTGCGGCATTCCACCTTCCTTCCTTCCTCCGTCCTCTCACAGTGCTAGCTCCGCAGAACCATCTGGATGTTAACAAACATCTGGTCCTGTCCCAAATGTCCACGGAGACAGCTGGTCCAGACCAAAAGGTCCTTGATATGTGGTCCTGTCCAGAACCACTGGCATGAACCAGATATGCTCATGAATATTTTTTGGATTGGACCAAATTTCAAGGACTTTTTAGTGTGGACCAAATGGCTGCACGGACACTGAATGTTCTGCCAGGGATCTGAAGGCTCTCCCTGCTTACTCCTTCATCTTTCACAGACCTAACTCCCCAAATACATCACGTACATTTAATTCCTTATCGGCATCTGTTGCCAATCCGCAACTGGTCCATTAATAGCTATGATGGCCAAAACAGGATCGTAATTATCTCAAAACTAGAGTAATATGAAAGACATAAATGCCTCAGACAAGTTCAAACACATACAAGCTATTTGTGTCACAACTTACCTTGTTTAAGAGCCCTACTTGGAAGCCAGCAAATTCTTTGGTATTCAGTTCTGTTAGTCTCGGTGCACTTTCCCCTATGATTTCTTTCAATAGTTTCCTAAAATTTTTATTGTGAGTCAAGGACACACCGTCTCCAGAGTGATTTTTCACTTTGATTCCAATTTCCTGGGGAGGTTTCTTCCCCACTGAGGCTAGTATTCGTTCTGATTCTAGTTTGGTCTAAAATGAAAGTACATAGTATGTTATGAAAAGATCCATCTTATCACTGTCATTTTTACTACCTAAGAAAGGTAATACTTCAAGAACCCCATGGAACAAATTTCAATTGCAAATCACAGAAAAACAGATAATTAAACATTTTCCTGTGCTTCTCTGTACTACCACAGCAAACAGAGAGAGGGGGCTAGAAAGACAATAACTACGTTTTTTTCTCATATCTAGTTTCAAAATTATGATTGACTCATGGAGAGAATGAAAACCATGGGTAAGAATTACATCCATAGACATTTAAAAATCATATTTTGTTACGGTAAAATCTAAACTAAGTCAACATATTCATTTTGGACCCAGACATAAAGAGTATTTATAAAGGTATGCTAGTGCTAAAATTCAGATTACATAGATTGGCATTATATCTGAAAAAAATGCACACTGTTTATTTCTAATATCGGGCCACCTCCCGAAAAGGTAATGCTTAATTTAACAAGTATTACCAAGTAAATAATTTGTAACATGTACTCGATAGGTTTCTTACTTAGAACAAAAAAAATCCTATTAATAGACACGATTATACCATACTGATAAACATTACTTGAGAATGTATTGTAGCAATATATTGGGCATATTTTGTGATTTACATACATCTGAGATGGTTCAAAGAACACTGATGTCATAGAGTTATTAAATTAGTAATTAAATTAGTAATTAGAGCTAGTACAAATTAGTAATGATCTTTTCTCCTTCTCTAAAAGGTGGCATTCCATCAATGTCCAGTAAGCCCAAGTTAATTTTGAATTTTTTCTGGTTTGATCATAGATATTCATTAATTTTCCCTAATTATTGGTATTAACTGTGTTTATTTTCTTTTTAAACATTTAATTCATGAACTAAGGCATAAGGGCAAATGAAGGGTCTGTTTCCATAAATGGTCCTGAAATCTCATCTATAAAACTCTACATGCAATGTGTCCCAGAAGGTCCCAGAAGGTCCCAGAACTTGCATGAGGTTCAACTCTGTTCACTATTCCTCCTTCTGGCCATACCCTGCTGACACAGCCTTAAAGGCCTAAGGTAAAGATCAAATAAAAATATATAAATCAATAGATCAAAAAATAAATACATAAATAACCAAAACAAAACATTAACAACAACCAAAATCTCTGAGCAGAGAAGAAAAGGGGTTAAGGGGCACTTGGCAGACCAGAAATCAGGGTTTGCCTTTACTTTCTTTTGCATTTATGAGCACACTGGACTGGTAGGAGCTGATAAACTCCAGACTATGATTAAGTTTTGGCCAGTTCCTAGCAAGGTGTGTCAGCATCCCAAATTGTGGAGTCATTGTGATTCTTTAGTGTCAAAAATCTGACACTTTTTTGCCTGCTACTCTCGGTTTTCTAAAGGCCCAACTTTGAAACATATCCAACTCGAAGCATTATTGTCAGTGCACATGCTACTTCTATTCCCTACCTGGGAATACATTTGTGCATACGAAGAAAGTAAAGCTGCTGCATTAATTTGTCATATAACATAACACATAGGTATGGCGGTAAAACTCTAACTCAGTAGTTCTCAAACATTTCCACCCTGCAAGAATGGGCTAGGTAGAGGTGAGAAGTATGATAAGTAGGGGTGAGTGGAGGATGAGGTACTAATAGAGAGGGGCAGGCAAGGGACAAGGTGAATAATGGTAAATGAGGTGGGGGTATAAAGGAACAGACGGAGGGCCTATCACCCTCCAGTGTGAGATACACTGGTCTCATCTCCCCCCTCCACGAAAAAGCATACTGATCTTTATTGCCTAAAAACTGATTTCAGGCAAGTCATTTAATCACACCACACCTCAGTGTGCTGACCTAAAAAAGGGGGGATGTTCTAGCCCAATGAGGTTTGAGGAGAAACTAGGTTGAGGATAAGACAAAATGTGACCCACGAGATAATGCTACTAAGCCTCTGCCCCTCTTAGGCCACAAATATCAACCAGCTTGTGGGTAGAACAAACTGGCAAGCAAAAGGAGAAATGGCACAGCATCCAATGATACTGACAGACCCTTAACTGCGGTTTAATGGTGAAGCTAGAAGCCATAGAGAATCACATTATTACTAATCCATAAAGTGTAGAAATATATACACATTTAATTTGAAAATTACAATTACACTAAAGAATAAGGAAATGCACTTCTGAGGGCAAAGGATTTTTGTTTGTTTGTTTTTACCAATACTACCTGTTGGCTGAGTTTTTTAAGGTAAGAGATAACACTGTAACTAAGTCCACAATCTAAATTATCTGATATCAGATTTGGAGCTCCCATCATCCTTAGTGCTTTCTTTAATGGCTATAAGGAAACAAAATACACAACAGTAAGAATAGAATAAATCTTAAAATACTCAAAGTTCAGTTATAAGGGGCAAAGGGACATGATTCATTTCTTAGAAGTCAAGGTGCTGCACATAAAACCAAACATGGAACATTAAAAAGTGGCAATGAAAATAGCAGAGAAGTAAGGAGCAGAAAGTAAAAAAATCAGAAGAGAGTGGGATAAGAAGAGCAAGTAACAGCAAATGCAAACAGGCCAATTGCTTTCAGTCTTCATTCCCAAGTCATAAAATCATTTCACATTGCATTTTGTTGTGCACCCCATTCCTGCCATGGTAAATACCAACACACCCCAATTTCTCTTCCCAGTGACACCAAGGGTACCACTTAAGAGTCTGCCTTTTCACCTCTAGAAACTTGGCTTAAAGTTTACCACATCCACCTCTGAAATGATTTTGGTAATCTTGATGTAGATTATATGACCAGTTTAATATAGTCATGAATATTTTTCTCAAATTATAAAAATCCAAATGACACCTAGTAACTTTTCACTCTTTTTGGATTCCCCCCCCCCAACCAGTGCCCCACTTCATGCTGCATCTAGGATACATTTAACAAGCAATAAGTAAATATAACATCCTCAGGGCCCCCCACCCCGAGGAAAATACCATAATGCGAATTTCTAGAGTTAAAAAGGGGAAGTTGAAATAATACATGAATCCAGACTTATTTTTCTTCAATTCCGAAATTCTAATTGCATAAGGTTAGTTTTTATAAGAGAAACATAGATGTGTTTTATAAGGAGAACCATGGCAGTGAAAGGAAATAAACGATTTTCTTTTGTGCCGCCATGACGTCTTCAAGCACTTAACATATAATCTGAGAAGACAATGGCAACCCGAATTTACAAATTTAAAAAAACTATTTAATTTCAAGGGTGAGGTTTTTGGTTCATTGACATTTCTTGTGACAATCATCACTGATGCAGTTAGTACATACATACACAGAAATACATACTAATAAGTAGTATGGAGGCAGAGTTTTTAAGTAGCTGTCAAAAGCCTGTCGCCACTTCAAATTTGGCTTAAGCTTGTGAACTTTAAACAAATCATCTGCAAGAGAAAATCCAACAAAACATTACATTTTTTCAGGCTTGAATTCCAAGATCTAACTCAAGCAATCCACACCTATTATATAATTTTTTAGAAATTTCCAGTTTCAGTTACATTAGATGAACCTTTCATTGCAGTTTTTTTTGATTGATCTTTTTGGGTACTATGTACCCAAGTATATAGTTTTCTAGGAAATGAAATTCTCAGGTTACATAGTCATCTTTAATCTGTGAAGCTACATGAAATGTAACATTAAAACACTCTGGGAGTTCCCGTCGTGGCGCAGTGGTTAACGAATCCGACTAGGAACCATGAGGTTGCGGGTTCGGTCCCTGGCCTTGCTCAGTGGGTTAAAGATCCAGCGTTGCCGTGAGCTGTGGTGTAGGTTGCAGACGCGGCTCGGATCCCGCGTTGCTGTGGCTCTGGTGTAGGCCGGTGGCTACAGCTCCAATTCAACCCCTAGCCTGGGAACCTCCATATGCCGCAGGAGCGGCCCAAGAAATAGCAACAACAACAACAACAAAAGAAAAGACAAAAAAAAGACAAAAAAAACACTCTGATCTCATCTGAGAAGGAATCCATGGCCATTGGTTGATGGACTATTTCCTTTATGTGAATAAAAAATGTTAAAACAACAATGACAGGTGTTCCCATCATGGCACAGTGGAAACGAATCCAACTAGGAACCAGGAGGATTCGGGTTTGATCCCTGACTTTGCTCAGTGGGTTAAGGATCTGGCGTTGCTGTGGCTGTGGTGTAGGCCAGCAGCTGTAGCTCCGATTCGACCCCTAGCCTGGGACCCTCCATATGCCACAGGTGCAGCCCTAAAAAGCAAAAAATAAAATAAAATAAAACAAAAATTACAACAACAAAGCAAACTCATTGATACAGAGAACAGATTGGTGGTTGCCAGACCTGGGGGCTTGGGGGGGTGGGTGAAATGGGCAAAGGGGGTCAAATGGTACCGACTTCCAGTTATAAGATAAATAAGTCATGGGGACGTAAGGTACAGCATTGGGATTATACAGTTAACTACACTGTATTGCATATTTGAAAGTTATTGAGAGAGTAGAGCTTAATATTTCTTATCATCAGAAAACAAATTGGAACTATGCATGGTGATTGATGTTAACTAGATTTATTTTGGTGATCATTTTGCAATATACACAAATACTGAATCATTATGTTAAACACCTGAAACTAAAAGACTACGTCAATTATACCTCAATAGTGTCTAGCTAATAATGGCAAGCTCTAAATTATGTTTTGAACTCTCCGTAATCAGTGTATATTTTTGTCTCTCCATATTTCCCCCCTCTTCATTTCCTGGATTTCAGTAGTCAGGCATTTTAAGCCAAACTCTAGGTCTCTCAAACATTAGTTAACAACTGGGTGATGGCCCGAGTAAAAGCAAGTAGAGATGTAGCTTGAAGTTTAAAATTTTGTGCGACTAAATAGGTTTTTGAATACCGTGTGCATCGTTAATACAACTAAAGATATTTTCCTTAAAGGAGCAGATATCCCCGATCTTTTCACACTCAAATTTAATTATTTCAATAATCTAAATGCATTCTATACACTACACGAAAATTTCTAGGGAGTTCCCACTGTGGCTCAGCGGAAATGAATCTGACTAGCATCCATGAGGACGCAGGTTCAATCCCTGCCCTTGCTCAGTGGGTTAAGGATCTGGTGTTGCCTCGAGCTGTGGTGTAGATTGCACACTTGGCTTGGATCCTGACTTGCTGTGGCTGTGTTGTAGGCTGGCAGCTGCAGCTCCTATTCAACCCCTAGCCTGGGAACCTCCATATGCTGCGAGTGTGACCCTAAAAAGACAAAAGGAAGGAAAGAAAGAAAGAAAGAAAGAAAGAAAGAAAGAAAGAAAGAAAGAAAGAAAGAAAGAAAGAAAGGGAGAAAGGGAGAAAGGAAGGAAGAAAGGAAAGAATGTCTCTAAAACATCTATTTCCTTCCGAGGGTAAGGAAAACAGTTTTAATATACTACTTCAAAATTGATATTCGCATACATCAACAAACGTGAATCTGCCACACTTACTATAAATACCAAAAATAGTATAAATTCATCCTCTATATTGTTTCTTCAGGTTTTATTGGCTTTTATCCAAAAAACAAGTGCTTTACTTGGGGGGGGGGGGAATCCACCCCCAATGACATATGCATAATTTCTCTACCAATAGGGCTATTCTTTGAAATTCTGAATTACTTTGGTTAAGAAAGGCCACTACATATTTTCCTCCTTTTACGGCTATAATAAACTATTCGCTCCTGCTGAAACTAATTTAAATGAATTTACAAAGTCATAAAATGTAGGTCTTTTGTTCTTTTGGTACCGTGTAGAAGGAACAAAGGAAAAAAGATCTGAAGAGATTTCTGGCTCCTTGCAGCACGCAGGCCTTTAAAGGCCATTCAGGAAGGAAGGACAGACCATGGAAATATCCTGTTATACCGCGTCTTTGTGTGAAGTCTGTGGGGAATTAGGCAGCTTTGGGAAACTAACTGACAAATTTAAATACCACCAGACCGAAGCGACATTGAGATATAAATAGATTAGATAATGAGAGAGTCAATAATAGTCTTAATATGCTAACAATGCCAATTGCGACGATTCTGCCCAGGAGCTAATTTAGTCTAATGATTTCGGGTCGGATTTATTTTTTAACGGGGGCGAGAGGAGGAAAGAAAATCTTCCCGTCTAGATTTAGGGTAGAGAGCAGTTCGGGTGACACTGCTTTAGTCGCTATCTCTGCGGCTCAGAAAATGATCTCGGTGGTATTGGATTTCCGGTGGCATGCAGTCTCCGGGCGGGTGAAGCGAAGGTGTCATCAAAGATTCCGTCACCCACAAGAGAGAGGAGCGAGAGGAAAAGAGCACCGCCCAGACTCAACAACGAGAGGTATTTTCTTTTCCAGCTCATCTCTCCCCATGTCCTGCTTCCAAAAGAAGAAAGACAGGGGCTCCCTGAGTTCAAGATCAGAGAGCTTCGAGACATCACTTGGCCTTCTGCGCCTCCATCTCATCTATAAAATGAGCTGCCTTAGCACAAGGCTGGTTCTGCGGAACCAGATGATGCACGTCAAACCCCTATGCAAAATGCATAAATAGTGCAAACTGTGAAGCGCAGCTATATAGCGATAAATACACATCAAAGTATCTTCTTCCGATTCGTCTCTTTTCCTCCTCCTGATGATAATTGGTCTTAATATGGAGATAAGCGGTTGTTTGGTTTTGTTTTGGTTTGGTTTGTTTTTTTACAGCTGCATCCGCAGCATATGGAAGTTCCCGAACCAGGGGCTGAATTGGAGCTGTAGCTGCCGGCCTACACTGCTGCTTGTGGCAACACTGATCCTTAACCCACTTCGAAAGGCTAGGGATCGAACCCGCATCCTCACCGACACTATGTCGGGTTCTTAACCTGCTGAGCCACCACAGGAACTCCGCTGGACTTTATTTTTCAACCAAGTCCCCGGTTCTAAATTTTTTTAAAAAGTGATTGAATGTGGTATATTAAGAAAAGAAAAAAATTGCTACAAATGCCTTAATTTCTGGAATTACTGAACTTTAATAGAAAGAAATAATTTCCTAATTTCCTGATTAAGAGGAACTTGCCAATTGCAATAATCTGGCAGTGACGACTGACTATTGACAAGATTCTTATGGTAGCTCATTGATATAATCAAGCCTCACTTATCCATCCCTAGTAATTTTTTTTTTTTGTCTTTTTGCCTTTTCTAGGGCCGCACCCGCGGCATATGGAGGTTCCCAGGCTAGGGGTCAAATCGGAGCTACAGCTGTCAGCCTACACCACAGCCACAGCAACGCCAGATCCAAGCTGCGCTGCTCGGATCCTTAACCCACTGATCGAGGCCAGGGAACGAACACTCAACCTCATGGTTCCCAGTGGGATTCGTTTCCTCTGCGCCACGATGGGAATTCCCCATCCCTGGTAAATTTTAGTGCTTAAATAATTAAACTTTTGATGGAAATAATTGAATTTGTGAAGAGGAAGCAGGGGTCAACCCCATGGACAGTTCCTGCACTACACAGTACGATAGTGATGTTGCAGACACTATAAAGTGTATATGACTCAACTTGATGACTTTTTACTAATACTTTTCCTTCCTACTAAGACTCTGCATAACTGTCCCATCTTTATATTACATCCTTCATATGGAATAGCAGTGCCTTGCGGAGCTACTGAGATAACAGCGATATTAATAATGACAATACTAATAATAACACTGATAGTATTATTGAGCACTTACTGTTTGCCAGGTGAATTCTATGTGATGTAAATGTATTAATTCATTTAATCCCAACTAATCCCTCTGAGGTAGGTGCTATCATTATCCTCACTTTACAGATGAAATAGCTGAGGCACAGAGAGGTTAAGTATCTTCATCCAAGGGGGCAAAACTCGCAAACAGCGGAGCCAGGATTCATCTCAGGGCAGCTATGCGCTGCAGTCCAGACTGCTAATCACTATGGAGGCTACACAAGCCAGACATGAAGTAGTGGTGGAAGTGTTGAGAGTGCTAGTTCAGAACCTTCTGGCTTTGGATGTTTGCCAAGGGACAGTGATGCTCTAAACAGGGTGGAGCAGACTCCCCTCAAAAAATGACCAAGTAGGAGTTCCCGGTGTGGCGCAGCGGAAACAAATCCGACTAGAATCCATGAGGATTCAGGTTCGATCCCTAGCCTCGCTCAGTGGGTTAAGGATCTGGCGTTGCCCTGAGCTGCGGTGTAGGTTGTAGACTCGGCTCACATCCTGCATTGCTGTGGCTGTGGTGTAGGCCAGCAGCTGTAGGTCTGAGTCAACCCCTAGTCTGGGAACTTCCATATGCTGCACAAGCGGCCCTAAAAAGAAAAAAAAAAAAAAAAAAAGACCAAGTATACGATTTGCAAAATTTCCCCCATTCCAAAATAGGTTGCCTTTTGCTCTCTGTTGTATCCTTTGATGCACAAAAACCTTTAAGTTCTATGTAGAACCTTGTGTTTATTTTTGCTTCTGTTGCCTGCACGTGTGGGTCATCACTCTCTTATTATTTCTCACAACTGCACATGAATCTAGTTATCTCAAAATAATAAGAAGTGTACTTGAAAATAGAAAAATAATACTATTAACAAAGGGAAGATTATTTAGTTTAATCCTTCACTTGATAGTTGTGAAAACTTGAGGTCATACAGGTTTATTTAAGAAAACAGGGTAAATACATCTACAAAATACAGGTACTTTTGAAATTGGTAGTCTTTTTAATCTCAAAGACTAACCTATATTCTGTATCAGTGACAATCACCCTCTTAGAGGATATTTATAGATGGGACTAAGAACTGTAACAGGCTACACAAAACAGTCATTTATCCTGACCCACTCTTAGCCTTCTTAACTTGCAACATATTAAAGAATTGCTTTTATAGCACATTTAATATATATAATATTTGTAGCCCTGAAAATTGTATGCTTTTAACGACTATGTTAAAACTTTGTAAAGGTTTGACTTTTTTGCAAAAATCAAGAAACCTCACCAACTAAAAATGTTCACAACTTTACAACTAGAAGGATACCACATGGTCCTATGTTACCCTAAACAGATGTGGCTCTTTAAATGAGAAAAAAAATCTCTACACACATTTTCAGTGATGTCTGCGTAACTGCTTCTGGAGTTGTTCCTTTTAGAATTTTGCCATGGAAACCACAGCTTCTACGACTGCAGTCATTGCGGAATTCACTCTTGCACCTATTTCCTTTACTTGCCACCCTGCCTAAAACAGATGCCTTAAGAACATTTCATATTCTTTTGTGGAGGAACTTACTGCAAGCCAATAGCCCCACAGAAACTCTATTTTCTGAAGAAAACCATCAGATTCTTAAAGTGTTAATCCCGATCAGTGGTATTTGGGGGATCCAAATGAGGCTACCAAAAGTCAAGTGCACTTAAAACTAGAGAGAAAAGGGGTGGCAGTATTGGGTCATGCAACGTAAAGAGCAGCACAGGGGAGTTCCTGTCGTGGCGCAGCAGAAATGAATCTGACTAGGAACCATGAGGTTGCGGGTTCTGGCCTCGTTCACTGGGTTAAGGATCCAGCGTTGCCGTGAGCTGTGGTGTAGGTCGCAGACGTGGCTCAGGTCTGGCGTGGCTATGGCTGTGGTGTAGGCCAGCGGCTACAGCTCCGATTGGATCCCTAGCCTGGGAACCTCCACATGCCGCGGGTGCGGCCCTAAAAAGACAAAAAAAAAAAAAAAAAAAAGAGCAGCACAAAAATCACACTGCAGAGCCTAAGGGTTTCTTCTGTTTGACGTAAAAACAACAAAGGAAAATGAACAAAACAGAAAACAGGAGACAAATTCTATCCTTTCAAGACAGTTTTTAGACTTTTACATAGCCCAACATCCATTCCTCTGACTACATTTCAAATGCTTTGTTCATGGTCCATTTTTCTCTTCTATCGTATTTTAAAAATGAAATGGCACATACTGGACTTACCTAAAAGAGGGAGTAAAACTGGGTAGTTGTAGGGCATCACAAAGAGGTTTACACAAGTTAAAGTCGTACTGGCTTTTAAATAACCAAATGGATATCCAAGTTCATTGTATTTTCCACTGCTGGTAACAAACACCTGAGAAGCGCATGAAGTGATGTACGGTTATGACCATAAGGATCTGATGTAAAACCAAACTCATAGCAACATTCCGCACCGACATCTAGAGCACAATTTAACTGTGATTTTACAATGGGAAGAGCACTTTCATTATGGTTATGTCATAACATCTCACACTAAATACGAATGTTCAGATTGCAGTTCTTTTATAAAGGATGTTAAGAAATGAAACTGTACTACGCAATAACCATCCAGAGACCACAGGCTGCATCAGCAATAGCCAAATATTTACCCAGTTAGCACGATGGAAAATAAGGCTGAAATACCACTAAGTGATACCGGCCAGTAAAGCAAATTGACTACTTGAAAGAACAAGCGGTGACCAGAGTGGAGACGGTTAGGAAAACGGCAAGTGGCCCCTGTGCCTGAAGAGGGCAATTCCAAAAACAAAGCCCATTTATGGGAGTTCCCGTCGTGGCGCAGTGGTTAACGAATCTGACTAGGAACCATGAGGTTTTGGGTTCGATCCCTGGCCGTGCTCAGTAGGTTAAGGATCCGGCGTTGCCGTGAGCTGTGGTGTAGGTTGCAGACGTGGCTCGGATCCCAAGTTGCTGTGGCTGTGGTGTAGGCCGGTGGCTACAGCTCCGATTAGACCTCTAGCCTGGGACCCTCCATATGCCGCAGGAGCAGCTCTAGAAAAGGCAAAAAGACAAAAAAAAATAAAAATAAAAAAATAAAGCCCATTTAAAGGATTATGCTAACACTCCTCCTGTGTACTACTATTGAGTCTTGCTCTACTTCCCTTTGATGCTCCATTTCCCTACCCGTTTATTCATTTTTCATCCGGTAAATATTTATTGAGGAACCTATTATAAGCTAGGCCCTGGTGCTAATTATTTGGAGGCAATATATATTGAGCAAGGAGATGCTTCGGTTCAATCTGGAAGGCATTTTCTCTTGTAAATTATGCTGATAGAGCAAACATTCGATAAAAATGAAAGCAATCTCTATTCCATATGACTATCATCTCATTCCTTATTGGTACTCCTGAGTTGATACATATTACATTGCCAGGTCCCGTACACTCGATAGGCTGTTCTGGAGTCCTCTAGCTGCCATGTTTTCTCTGTGTTCCATGTTCACTCTCTGGCCCCAATCAGGGCATCAGTACATAATTTTAGGGACCTAGATCTTCACCTTTTTCCAAAGCCCCTCAGCAGAAGACAATAAACCAAACCCTGACGGTTAACAGAACCCACCTACGTTGCTAATTCTTGGCAATTAGCAATATCACCTACCAGTTCACTAAACTCCTGCTAAGTAGAGGCAGAGCTAAAATAAATCTTTCCTATGTAATGTGACTCCACAAAACAATGAGCTGCGCTGAAACATTACTCATCTACTATGTCTTTGAACCTTAATAGAAACAGATGATTCTAACAAAACATACTGCATTTCACCCTATTTCCTAAGTGTATATAATAGAAAAGGGGAAAAAAAATCATCTAAAGGATTTTAAAAAAAGTTACAGCCAACAAGGGTCAGACCTATGGTTTCCCCAAAACCAGGAAAAGCACTGGTTGTTGTTCTTTTCCCAAGACCTGTCTTTCTGCCTTTGTCCTTCCTCGCCTTCATATTTCCTTCATTCCCATCAGCCCACTGAGCTTTTCCAAATTCCTTATCACCTGCGGATTCATAGAATTAGGGGGTCAAAGGGACTATCATTAGAGACCTTTTAGTCTAGAGAAATTATCTGGTCCAAGACCACTTAGTCGGTGGCAGAGCTAAGGTTAGAATCCAGTCTCTGTTATGATTTTGCTGAATTCCCTGGCTTCTGGTTCTTTTTTTTTTTTTTTTTTTGTCTTTTCTAGGGCCATACCCACAGAATATGGAGGTTCCCAGGCTAGGGGTCCAATTGGAGCTGTAGCCACCAGCCTACGCCACAGCCACGGCAACTCGGGATCCAAGCCGAGTCTGCAATCTACACCACAGCTCACGGCAACCCCGGATCGTTAACCCACTGAGCAAGGGCAGGGACCGAACCCGCAACCTCATGGTTCTTTGTCAGATTCATTAACTACTGAGCCATGACGGGAACTCCAAGCAAGTTTTTTTTTTTTTGTTTGGTTGGTTTTTTTTTTTTTTTTGGTCTTTTTGCCTTTTTCTAGGGCCGCTCCCGTGGCATATGGAGATTCCCAGGCTAGGGGTCTAATCGGAGCTGTAGCCACCGGCCTACACCACAGCCACAGCAACATGGGATCCGAGCTGTGTCTGCAACCTACACCACAGCTCACGGGAACGCCAGATCCTTAACCCCCTGAGCAAGGCCAGGGATCGAACCCCAAATCTCGTGGTTCCTAGTCGGATTCGTTTCCACTGTGCCACGACGGGAACTCCTATAGAATCCAGTCTCTGTTATGATTTTGCCGAATTCTCTGGCTCCTGGTTCTTTTTAACTCCCATTAAATTCATCGCATTAAAGCAAAGGTGCAAGAGAAAAGCCTAGCATATTTGAGGGATGGTACAGGGAGAGAGGACAGGATTTCTTAAGTTCCTTCAGAGAAGATTTACAACGAGTGCACTTTATAGAAAAGAAGGTCTATTTTAGGGAAAAAGGATAATTTTATTTGCTTTTATGGCAAAAATGTTTTTAATTTATAACTTCGAGCTGCCTGCCTTGATTTTAACTTAGCATTCTATTATCCTTATCTCTACATTTCTAGCACATTTTTGGTGTATCTTTCTGAAACATAAACACATTCAAAAAAGTGCTTGAATTCTAAGTATACAGCTCAACGAATGTTCAAAAAATAAATGCACATGTGTCCTCAGCACCCAGATCAAGAAGTAGAATCTGACAAAAACTCCCTCCTGTCTTTCTTCTGGTCACTACTCTGCATTCCCAAGAGAAACCATTATCCTGACTTTTAGCAGAGTGAGGCAGTTTTACCTCTTTTTGAACTCTATAAAGTCGAATCATATGATATGTGCTCTTTTATGCCTGAATTCTTTCGCTCAATATTATATATTAATATATTCTGTGTGTGTGTGTGTGTGTGTGTGTGTATGAGCTCATTCTGTTTCTTGCACTCTTGCATCCTTGCTTTATGCCTGTTCCTTTTTTTCTACCCAGTTTTAGCATCTTTGGAGAATTCAAGTATCTTAAAGACAACTAGTAGCAATGACTTCACGTGTTAGGATGAAGCAGATGGCAGACTCCAAGCGCTCCTTACATAACTAGAATCTAACAATTACTGCTATGTTGTCCTGGAGTTTGGAAATAGAACAAATACTCTTACCGTGCAGGACTTCCTTATTATATCCAAATACAAAGGCTGTGACTGCCATGTCTGGATTTTTACAAATTAAAGCCCGAAAGTGAGTCGATCAACAAATAGCAAGTCCTTCTGGCTAACGTCTAACTCTTGGAAGAGCCAGTGTCTCTGCATTTGCCTGAGGATTTGCCTCATGCAAGTAAAATCCACATTATACACACCAGCGTGGCTTGGACTGCAGGAAGAAGAGTCTGACTACATTGCACTGATACAGAAAGTCATTTCAGGCTTATGGGGTTTGGTCAAAAATGTCTTGTACTTCCAATCTGTTAAGTTCACAATAAGGGCGGAGAACACTGCTCTTGTTGCAGAAGCCATTGCTGAATAGAAATCATTTAGCTTGGGAGTTCCCATCATGGCTCAGTGGTTAACGAACCCAACTAGGATCCATGAGGATGTGGGTTCAATCCTCGGCCTTGCCCAGTGGGTTAAGTATCTGGCATTGCTGTGAGCTGTGGGGTAGGTCACAGACGAGGCTCTGATCCTGTGTTGCTGCGGCTCTGGTGTAGGCCGGCAGCTACAGCTCCGATTGGACCCCTAGCCTGGGAACCTTCATGTGCCATGGGTGCAACCCTAAAAAGACAAAAAGAAGAAGAAGCAATCCTTTAGTTTAAGGATTCTTAACCTGGGGTACCTGGATAGGCTTCAGGGGAGTCCTCCAAATCTTCAAATACATAGGTTTCCCCAGATTATACGTCCTTAAATGGCAATGTACAGTCAGCTAGTGATTCATGTCAGTCTGAAACTATTTGCTTGGCCTTGTTGCTTATTTGATATCATTTGTGAGAAGCATTACTAACAGTCTCAGCCCAATGACTCCCAGACCTCAGAGTGGTAACAGGCATTTGGCTAACAAGGAAGCATACGTACCTGCCAGCAGGTATGGGGAGACTTTCGTTCCAGGATGTACTGAGTTAAGGGTGAAGGTTCAAGTTCATATTTGTCAAAGGGAAGTTTGTCTATTACCATTGGCTCACAATCTACGCAAGAGAACCTCACGACAGGATGAGAGGTTCGCGGAGGCTAAAAGACAAGAGGGGGAAACACAGTCCGTTATCAAGAGACTTTACATGTATGACAGTTCTGCCACCCTTTCGTGTTTTGTCAAACCATCGCTGAGATACAGACTACTGCTTTGAGAAAGACAGCCCTTGATATCTACGCATCACCAATGGCTTCCATGCGGGGATGAGACTCAGATTATTTCTCTCTAGAGTCTACTTGGTATTGGGAAGAGGAACGGTAAGTTCTAACATTTGAACTACAGTTTCTGTGAAGTAAAAAAAAATACAACCGCTTTGCATATGGGTAAGAAGTCATTAAGGAGTTCCCGTTGTGCCTCAGCGGGTTAAGGACTCCATGTAGTTTCCATGAGGATTTGGGTTCTATCCCTGGCCTCCATCAATGGGTTAAGGATCCAGTGTTGCCATGAGCTATGGTGTAGGTCACAGATGTGGCCTGGATCTGGTGTTGCTGTGGCTGTGGTGTAGGCCTGTGGCTACAGATCCCATTCAACCCCTAACCAGGGAACTTCCATATGCCATGGGTGCAGCCCTAAAACAAACAAACAAACAAAAAGAACCCTGAAATTGAGATCCGCTTTTCCACCTCCAAGGAGGACCTCCAAGGACTACCCTTGCTCCTTTGTACCTGGAGGTCCTAGACAGTCCAGATACTACAGGGGAAGAAGACATCCATGAAGCTTTCTAATGAGGTAATGACAAAGCTGGAGCCACTAATAAGCAAGATGAAAACCTTTTATGGGAGTTCCCATCGTGGCTCAGTGGTTAGCAAACCCAACTAGCATCCATGAGGATGCAGGTTCGATCCCTGGCCTCGGCATTGCTGCGAGCTGTGGTGTAGGTCGCAGACGTGGCCCAGATCCAGTGTTGCTGAGGCTGAGGCAAAGGCCAGCAGCTACAGTTCTTATTGGACCCCTAGCCTGGGAACCTCCATATGCCAAGGCTATGACCCTAAAAGACCAAAAAAAAAAAAAAAAAAAGCCCATCACTCCAGGGCTCGATTGAAATTTTCTTTGCAGCTGAATTTTTACAGCATTTCTCACACCCACACACTTGGATGGCTAGAGCTGGGGTGCTTTGGGCTGGGCTGAAAGGTCTGTGTACCGGGGGTACCAGAGGAGATTGATGGAGCAGCCCATTTTACTAACAGCTTTCGCTTGTGGGAATGCAGAGCATCAGAGAAGGAGATGGTGGCAGCAAAGGCAAATGGAGAGAGGAGATAGGACCAGCCCCAGGGCCCAGAGTTGAGACATGGCCCCACCCACTCTTTCTGAGAGATCTGTAAGGCTGATGGGGATTTGGCAAAACATCTGTTTCCTTTATAAAATGGATAAACTTGCCAAGTTCCTGTGGTGGCACAGAGGAAACGAACCCGACTGGTAACCATGAGGATGCGGGTTTGATCCCTGGCCTCACTCGGTGGGTCAGGGATCTGGCGTTGCCGTGAGCTATGGTGTAGGTCACAGATGTGGCTCAGATCCTGCAACTGTGGTGTAGGTGGCTACAGCTCGGATCGAACCCCTAGCCTGAGAACCTCCATATGCCACAGGTGCAGCCCTAAAAAGACAAAAAAGGGGGGGGATAAATATGCTCATCTGCCTCCATGGTTTACAAACCTAGAAGACATTTCGAGAGCTGAGAAAAATAGCCTTCCAATGTGCTTTCAGTACTCTGTAATAACTTATATGGGATAAGAATCTGAAAAAAGAATGGATATGTATATTCATATATACAACACTGAATCACTCTGCTGCACACCTGAAACTAACACAACGTTGTGAATCATCTATACTCCAATATAAAATCAAAATTAATAGGCGTTCTCACTACGGCACAGAGTGTTAAGAAGCAGACTGCAGCAGCTGGGGTCACTGCAGAGGTATGGGTTCCATGTTGCCCAGCTCCGTGGGTTAAAGGCTCCTGCGTTGCTGCAGCTGTGGGGAGGGAGCTTCCATATGCCGCGAGTGTGGCCATAAAAAATAAACAGATAAGCATAAAAGTGAACATAATTTTTTAAAAGCTGAAGGAATGGTAACATGGGCTACCTGTAAGTTTCCTGGCAAGTCCTCTATTCCAGTTTTTCCTGATTTTAATTTTAATCAAAACTTGCGAAATATTTCTGGCTTACTAGATTGAAATCTATAAAAAGATATGAGTGAAACCCTGCTGCTAGCAATAGTGAAGTCAGTTTGTACCTAAAACCCTCACTCTGGGGTTTGAAGGGGGCCAAGAGTCACTGGGCCCGGAGGTTTGACAAGTGCGCGACCTGAGTGCCCCGAGGGGAGGAGCAGGAGAGGAACCTCACCCACGGCAGGGGCTGAAAATGGCCCTTCACTCGCACATTCAGGCCCTGCATGGCCATTTCTGAAAAAAAATGCAGGAGCCTCAAAAGAGTAATCCAGGAGAAAATGCATTGAAAATGTCTAAAACTTAGACTGGGACTTTCCGATATGGCTCAGCGGCAACAACCAAACCAGTATCCATGAGGACGTGGGTTCAAACCCTGGCCCCACTCAGTGGGTTAAGGATCCGGCATTGCCATGAGCTGTGCTGTCACAGTTGTGGCTCAGACCCATCCTTGCTGTGGCTGTGGCATAGGCCGGCAGCTGCAGCTCCAATTTGACCCCTAGCCTGGGCACCTCCATCTGCCTCAGATGCGGGCCTAAAAAGACTAAAATAAAATAAAATAATAAAACTTAGACTGTAGATTAGCTGAACCAGGAAGGTGCTAAGCGAGAAGAGCAGTGATCATTTTTGTGCCCCTCCCCTCCCCCTACAAGGATTACTCTGGCCTTTTCATATTGGCTGAGGTGAGGGAGGAAGATGAAAGAGAGAGTGGGAGTTCCCGTTGTGGCTCCGCAGAAATGAATCCGACTAGGAGCCGTGAGGTTGCAGGTTTGATCCCTGGCCTTGCTCAGGGGGTTAAGGATCCGGCGTTGCCGTGAGCTGTGGTGTAGGTCACAAATGTGGCTCGGATCCCACGTTGCTGTGGCTGTGGTGTAGGCTGGCAGCTACAGCTCCAATTAGGCCCCTAGCCTGGGAACCTCCATGTGCCTCGGGTGCAGCCCTAAAAGGACAAAAGAAGAAAAAAAGAAAGAAAGGGAAAGTGGTTTTCACACTGTTCCCTGTATTAAGAGACAATGCCCCTCCCTCCCAAGCCAATTCATCTGATGCTAGGAGCAACTACAATATCAAATCCTCTACCAAATGCAGTGACCAAAAAGACAACTCCTTGCTTAGAAATCATTTTTGAAATATTGCTTAATTACCCATCATTGAAAGGCGCATTGCCAAGTCCACTGATTACGGAAAGCAGGCCCACAAAGTCCCACTAGGTGTCTAACGACTCCCTTGGAGAAAGGAGAATGAAACCTGCTTTGACTGTGTTTCTAGAACCTACACAAGGTGCGAACCAGGTTCTAATTTCCTGAGGATGTACATGAAAATCAATGCCAGCGGTAGACGTTGTGTTTACCGTGTAAATCAAATCAGCAGCTCTGAAATAAAAACCAAGTCAGATTACAACTGCATCAAAAAGAACAATGCTTTAACATCTGAAGAGGGCAGTTCAAGGGGCAAAGGCAACTGAAAGAACGACAAAACAGAAAGGTTAGAAGCTAAGACTTTCCAGTAAGAGACTGAAGACAGGGCTCACAAGCCTCCAAGCGTAAAAGGTTCTCTGTAATCAGCACATTGAAAATCCAGAATGGCATCTACCGTTTTGTTTTACGAGACTTACTAGTGAAGGTAAATTCTGATCTGGCCAAAAAGATTCTGGAATTGGCCAGTGTCCAACAGGAACACCAGTCTTAGAGTTGGGTCGTACGTAGATCAGCTTATGACAACTATGCCATGGTTGAGAAGCCAATGAATTGCTTGGCCTGGATGAGTCCATAAGTCCATCTAAAAGTTAAACAAAAGACAAACTTAAGGTGTGGATGTCTTTTTACAGCTGCTGATTTCTTGTACAGATTTTCCAGCTAAAAGCAAAACAGAAAACAAAACCAAAAACAGTGATTCATGAAAAATGGAAGAAACAAGTGATTCTACTAGGATTTCTGAATGTTCTCTCTTGCAACACTCTTCATTCCCCTTCCCCTCCAGGCCAACACCTCGCCCCCTTCTTTTTTTTTTTTTTTTGGCCACAACCACAGCATGTAGAAGTTCCCCGGGCTGGGATCAAACCCACGCCACAGCTGCAGCCTGCACCACAGCTGTGGCAACACTGGATCCTTAATCCACTGAGCCACACCAGAACCATCCCCTCATTCTTTTTTTTTTTGTCTTTTGTCTTTTTAGGGCCACACCCGCAGCATACAGAGGTTCCCAGACTACGGGTTGAATCAGAGCTGCAGCCACTGGCCTACACCACAGCCACAGCAACATGGGATCCGAGCTGCATCTGCGACCTACACCACAGCTCACGGCAATGCTTGATCGTTAACCCACTGAGCAAGGGCAGGGACCGAACCCGCAACCTCATGGTTCCTAGTCGGATTCGTTAACCACTGCGCCACGACCGGAACTCCCAACCCCCCTCATTCTTAACTACAACTAAAATACGTAGTTATGTGGAAAACTGTTACAAAGTTAGTTTTAAATTTTCTGAAATTTGGACACAAAATTTAAACATATTAATGCGCTACAGTTATTTTTCCAAATTGGGCGTGTGAAATTATCCATTCCCTGGTATAGTTTTACATTTTGGGAATTTGACAAAATAGGTCATAAATCCCATTTAGATTTTCGTTCTATTTCCAATTGGATGAAAACAAGTATTCTTAACTAAACAGTTAAACCCGATGACCACAGAGGCAGAATCACTCCAAGGCAGAAGAAATGCTGACAAAACAATCAGCGCACATAGCTGGGGAGGGAAAGCGAAGCAAATGTTTCGTATTTATGGGGACTAATTCATCACCGTGTCCCCATCCACTACTAAAATTCCATGGGAACTGGGCATTGTATAATGCTGAATAATATAGCCCGAAAGCATTTTAATTATTTAAACTAGCATATTGCATTTGCCCTCCCCAAACAGGGCAAGGCAAAGTTACATAACTTTTAACGCAATTCATTAGTCTAAATTACATTTGTAAAAGATGTGTTAATTATTTGAGTCTTATTTTGTAAATTACATATTTGATTTGCTTATTTAAGCGTTACTTTAAACAAGTGATTATTATTATTTTATTTATTTATTTTGTCTGTTTAGGGCCACGCCCGCGGCATTCGGAGGTTCCCAGGCTAGGGTCGAATCAGAGCTACAGCTGCTGGCCTCCACCACAGCCACACCAACACCAGATCCCTGACGCACTGAGTGAGGCCAGGGATCGAACCCCCATCCTCATGGATATGAGTTGGGTTCGTTTCCGCTTCGCCACACTGGGAACTCCTAAACGGGGAATTACTTTCGACTAGATTTACTGAGGTGTGTGGAGCTCGAGAGAATACATGTAATGGCTTCAGGAGACCAAGAGAAGCCTTCTGACGGCCTTTTCTCAGGAGAGAGTGCTTAGCTGTCATCAGAATCTCAAAGGTTAAGAACTTTGGACAAAAGGGAAATGGAGCTAGAAACAATAGCGGAGCTTGTTACGTGACGCCAATTGGTTTTCAATATGAAAGTTCCCCGTTCACATAAACGCAAGGAACACAGAATTATGGATTGAGCGGTCAGCCGTTAGCAATGTAACCTGTCGTTGCTTTACAATTAATTTCATTACTTTAAAGTAGGCCATGAGGCCTCGGTTTTATGTGGCAGGTGTTTTTAAATTAGAGTCCAAAAACTATGGGAATTAAATACAAAATTATGTATGTATGCGTTGCCTGTGTCCACCCGTCTAGGGAGGCGGGCCCCTATTGTTCCAGTAGCTTCTCCAAGGGTCCCGGGAACGAAATAGCCAAAAGGTCAGGAACCACAGGCTCCACTGCTCCAGTAGGAAATGTGGGTCTTTCTGCCTCTTGCATGTGCCCCCTTTGCTTCTCCAGGCAGCTACCACTAACCGTGGCCACAGCAATTAAATTCATGGATCAGATCAGACAGACACTGTGGTGATGAGGGAGGCTAGACACACACGAGTGTGTACGTGTGTGAATGGACGGACCTGAGGAGAAGCCAGAGCCCAGAACGGTGCTCTGAGGAAGCCCTGCAATGGGCTATGATTTCCCTTCTCGACACAAAAGCAGCTCGGCTTTCATATTTTGAGAGGTTGAACTTTCTGTAAAATCTCATCTGAAAGAAAGATGAGGTTCTGCAGTTAAAAAGTGGCCAAGAAAATACTGGGAAAGGATCTTATAGGCTATGAGCAGTCCCAGAGTTCCCCCTGTGGTGCAGCAGAAACGAATCCAAGGAACTATGAGGTCGTGGGTTCAATCCCTGGCCTCACTCAGTGGGTGAAAGATCTGGTGTTGCTGGGAGCTGTGGTGTAGGTCAAAGATGCGGCTTGGATCTGGTGGTGCTGTGGCTGTGGTGTAGGCCGGCAGCTGTAGCTCTGATTCAACCCCTAGCCTGGGAACCTAGATGTGCTGCAGCTGTGGCCCTAAACAAAAACAAAAAAAAAAAGGAATATGAGCAGTGCCTGGATAAACATTCACAATCTCTGCCTGGTGCGTGGTAACAAACATGGATGTCACACAGATAGCCTGGCACATTTGGCTCTCACTAAACCAAGACCAGATGGCTAGTTAAGTGGCACTCTGTAGTTAAGCTTTTTCATGAATTGAGAGGGGAATGATTCAGTGTCATCTCAAGACTGGGACCAGGAATATGAAATGCGTAGGGAAAAAGCAAGAATTTCCTCAGGAAGATTCGATGTTGAATTAAAGCTAGAATCTGGCCGCCTGACACATCTCCACAGCCAATGCATGAATGGGATGGTTTGGGGGGATGTGTGTGAGCTCGTGGCTAGTGAAGGCGGCATCCACTATGATTACTTTAACGTCGTCTCAATCTCAGAACGTTCTCCTATAGAACACTTACAGATTAAAAAAAACAAAACAAAATGTCTGTACTGTACCTTCTCCAATAGGAAGTGGATCTGGTCCTGTTTTTTCAAAGTTAATCACTACACCACTCTGAACTTTTTGAACTAAGGATTCTAAGCATTGATTCAACATTCGTTGTGTTCTAACACAGTAGGAGCGACCTGTACCAGAAGGAAAAACAAACAGTGCAAGTTTGATCAAATAAAATACTACTTAACAATACCAGCATATTCGAAATCCTAAAATACAACGTGAAATAATCCCAGCTACACTGGCACCAAACATCACACTGATGATGAGCTAAAGCAGCAGAGTCAAAAGATTTGGAAGGGAAACAAGTAAAGGCCCTGAGTGCTTCCTGTAGAAACAGTGAATATATTTTCTTTTTCAAAAAGAAGGAGAAATAGTAAACATCACCCATACCTCCTGTGACTTCGCACATCTGTGTGATGGCAGATTCATCAGTGGGTACACTCCCTAGCTGCTCGGGTTCAGTAGAAGCCAATCCAGGCAAACGCAACACCAGGGCAAATAACCTTTGATCCCAACGAAAAGGTTCTTTGGTTAGTTCACTTCCAGGCAGAGGAGAATTCAAAGGCAGATGGAGCTGATAAGGCAAAATTTGAAAAGTTTTATCATAACAACCCACTGAAAAACAGAAAAAGGTAAAGAGACAAAAGATTCACTTTTTTGATGTACTCAGTGCAACGAGGCGGTCTTTCAAGCTTTACCAAAATGGAAGGCTTGATCAAACTTATTCTTTTTTTTTGTTTTTTTTGGCCTCACCCACAACATGCGGGAGTTCCCAGGCCAGGGATTAAACCTGCACCATAGCAGAGACCCAAGCCCCAGCAGTGACAACACCAGATCCTTAACCCTCTGAGGCACCAGGGAATTCCAATCAAACTTATTCTTAACTGGAAACGTATGCCGCCCACAGAAATAGCTTCATGTTCTCTGTCATTTAAACGAAATTTTAAAAAGTGAAATCTCACCTCTTCTTGAACACCAGCAGTACTTGTTAACTTGTTTCCATCTGTGATGGTAATTAAAATAGATGGTTCTAAAAAAAATGGATTTCTCCCCTAAAATACATTTAAAAAGTATTAGAGTCGGGTAAAGCAATAACATCGTATTTCAACTTTTACATTTGCCTTGCCAGGGATCTCTCAAGTGTGTGATAAAATTTGCCTGGATAAATAAGAAGGAAAAGATTAGGGACTGAAGTGGGTGGGAATCAAAATAACAATCCCTGAAGAGGTGACATTCAGAATAAATTGAGGAATCCTTATAATCCAGGAACTCCCCAAACTCGTAACACCCAAAGCCCCTTCTCCCTCTGCTTTCCAAGTCATCATAAAAGAAAGACATTGAAGAGATTATAATGGCAGCAGCATCCACACCCGTGAATCCATTCACCTGAGTCAAAATCTTGACACAGAGAGGGGGACATTAGTGACTTATGCTCTGCGACCTGGACAGTGACTCTGGTTATTGTGAGCAGAGTTTTTATAGTAGAAAAGTGAAATGGTAGCAGCAGCAAATGCTATTCTGCCTTCTTCTTACACTAGAGCTTTTTCATTGAATCGGGCGGGGCAGAGGAGTTAAGGACACTCTGGAAGTTTCTCTTCGATTGTCTTGTTCCACTATTTCTCGGCAATTTATTCATCCCATTATATCTGATGATCTGATGGGTAGGCAATTTAACTATTTTATCATCAAGCCACATAAAAGACTCCCCCAAAAGGATGTTTATTAAAGTATGTATTTAAAAGATAAATGGACCTCCTTTTGGAAGTTCTGAAAAGTAGCAGAAAACTTGGTAACCATGCCCAATTTAAAGTTCTTACCCCAAGTCACCAAAATAAATTAGCTGTACTCACTCAAAATTTTTTTTACCTGTCCATAATTGTCTATTCCAGATATTAATCTATTGAGATTTAACAAATCAAATGAGGATCTTAGAGCCTGACCAAGAGTAGTCAGTCCAGAAGCCTGAAGATTTTTTAGTTCACTCATGAATGTTGCGTGATTTTCCTTCCAACCAGCCTGAAAACCAAACATTTACAAAGAAATTCCCAATTATACAATGAACAATATATAAAGTGCAAACAACCACTCAATAACAAGTATCAAACCTCTAACAAATTAATACCTCCTTAACCTATTTCTAGTCTATATCTTGACTGATCAAGTGGAACCAAAGCAAGCACACAGTTTAAGAAAGATTAATGATCAAGAGCAAAGATGCAAACAATGCATTCAGTCCATTACAGCTCGAGGGCTTTGGCTCAAGAAGTCTAGGTTTCTATTCAGGCTCAATCAAACCTAACCCAAGCACCTCAGTATTTACCTTCGTTTGACACTGATGATGAGCACGGAGTAAGGGGGAGAGGAATGAGTACATTTTGTTATGGTCAATGTCCTTGACAGAGACAACTAGCTACTGAGTGCGTGAGCTACGTGAACTTTTCTAACCAAGATTCTTCCTCCCAAACAATACTTTCATTTTAAACAAGAGTATAGGGAGACCACCCTTCTGGCATCCTTAAGCATTCAGAAAACCCCAAATCTACGATGGGGGAGACATAAAAGAAACAAACAAGTTTTGATGATGAAGCAGCGTGGCCGGGGCACCCTCAGCAGCGATGAACAGCGGCAAAGAACCAAAGACCCAAAGTCAACAGCCAATATGCTCTGGTCGAATGGTTGGGAGAAGAGAAGGGAAGGATCACATTGACTGGCCAGCAATGGCTATAAAAACAAAGCAGCACAAAATGCCAAGAAGAAAGGGCAAAAGAAAGTGGCAGCTGATGCAGATCATAGAGGAGTAGGCCAGCAAGGGCGACAGCAGAGAGCACAGATTGGCAACTTGGTGGGACAAAGAGCCACCTGAGTCTTGGGAACCCTGAGGGCAGCCGTGTAACATGCTGACGGCCAAGCGGACCGGCACGGCTGGAGGTGGAAAGCCGGCGTGAATAAAGCAGAGCTAAATGAAATGACTTACATTTCCAACTTAGCTAAAGACCATTATCCATACAGCAAGAGCAAACACTATCTTTCCTTTTCCTTTTCTTTTTCTTTTCTTTTTTTTTTTTTTTTTTTTGTCTTTTGAGGGCTGCACCCATGGCACATGGTGGTTCCCAGGCTAGGGGTCGAATGGGAGCTGCAGCTGCCGGCCTTCGCCACAGCCACAGCCACAGCCACGCCAGATGTGAGCCGCGTCTGCGATCTACACCACAGCTCATGGCCACGCCGGATCCTTAACCCACTGAGTAAGGCCGGGGATCGAACCTGCATCCTCATGGATCCTAGTTGGATTCATTAACCACTGCACCACAACGGGAACTCCAGCAAACACTATCTTTTCTAGTTTCATAGTCTCCTGAAGCCATTTGGGTCAGAAGGACTGAGAGTCAGAAAAGCGGCTACTTTGAAGAATCTGTGTGACCTTGAGTAAAACTGGTGGCTCTTAAGACTTAAGTTTCATCATCTGAAAATGAAGATTAGATAAACAGGGACACTGTGCAAGGCGAGCACCATACAACTCTGGAGAGCTAGTCACATCATGATCCATGAGAATGGCGCCCCCTGGACTCGAGCAGTACGCAACCTCCATAACTACAAGGTGCAGGGGACCCGGTTAAGACCCGCTCCGGTCCAATAGTCTGGGATACTGTGACGTTGAAAAGGTGCTTAGCTTTTCCTAACATATCCTATAAGTCAAAGGATCTAAAGGTAAAACCTGTCCACATATTTCTTTCGCCAGATTGTACCCATGACTTTTAGTACCTGGGCAAAGTAGAGCATGAGAATAATTCCTTGTGAGTTCCCGTCATGGCGCAGCAGAAACGAATCCAACTAAGGACCATGAGGTTGCAGGCTCGATCCCTGGCCTTGCTCAGTGGATTGAGGATCTGGCGTTGCCGTGAGCTGTGGTGTAGGTGGAAGACATGGCTTGGATCCGGCGTGGCTGTGGCTGTAGTGGAGGCCGGTAGCTGGAGCTCCGATTCGCCCCCTAGCCTGGGAACCTCCATATGCCGCGGGAGCAGCCCTAGAAAAGGCAAAAAGACAAACAAAATAAAATAAAATAAAAACACCCACAAAGTTAGGAGTTATATCAACTTGAGAGATTATCAACAAAAAACCCTGTCCTTACATCATAGGTAATAGTGAAAGACAATGTTTTTATCATAAAATTGGGAACAAGGTGCAGCCCTCAAAAGCAAAAAGACTAATTCCTTGTGGCCCAAGGAAAACCATACTGAACCAGACAAACTAAACTCTAGTTAAAAGGAAGGATTACGATTTAAAGTATCCTCATCAAATACCTCGAAATATCAGCAGGTGATCACAAACCACACTGAATTCAAAACAGCTCTCTTCTTTGGCGGGGAAGGGAAAGGCACACAGCCGAGAGGGACAGCATCAATTCTCCCCTGTACTTATTCAACTAATTTTTATGGACCAGCGATGCTATGCTGGGCAGAATACCACATGCCGGAGATAGAGAGAGGAATTAGCCCTTGAGGGGTTCGTGCCGCAAAGGACTAAGGAATGCCGTTGTGGAGACTGAAAGAGCAAACGACCGGGGGTTAGGGAGGGCTCGTCACAGAAGATGGGGCGTTTGAAGCCATCCAGTGGCACGAGGGGAAGATCGTGGGACTCCCCGCACTGATGTGAGCAGTGGAGGGGGCAGGCCTGGGAAAGAGAACAGAGAGGCTATAAAAGGTTAGGGCTTCCTGGAGCACCGAAAGTCATCTGATTGTCATTGCTCTGGGTCTGTGGCAGGAGGCAAAGTTGACAAGCTGGGCCTGGACTGTCAAGTGCTTTGGACATTGCGCTCAGCAGTCTGGATGTTCTCTGTTGGCCCTGGGAATACCTTGAGGTTTTTAATTAGGGGAGTGGCATGATCAGATCTGTATTTCAGCAAGATCCTTCTGCTGGGAGTAGGAGAATAAATTGAGGGGTGGAGGGGAAGCTGAAGCTTGAGGTGGGGAAACTGGTTTGGGAGAATGTTGCAATAGCTTATGAGAAAAGTGATGAAAGCCTGAGCGAGGGCAGTGGGGACGGAGAGGAGGCTGCAGATGAAAGGTATTTCAGAGGTGGAGGCAGAAGGATTTAGTAGCTAATTAGGGGGATGGGTGAGGGAGAAAGAGCCATACATGAGATTGAGTTTTCTGGCTTCAGCAAACCTGTGAATGGTGGGGTCCTTCACCCAGAAGCCACTTTATGAAGTTGCTTTTTTTTTTCACAGTGACTTTATTTAGCAATCTAACTCCTACACTGTAAACTTAAGAGTTATATCTGCAGCGAGTGTTGGACTCCTGAGAGGCACGAGATAGTTCAAGCCATGACTAAGGAAAAAGGAGTGAACGACTTGATCTGGTAAAGGGCTGGGATAAGATTTGCTTACACTCAAGCAAGCACCTTATAACTCATCAGTATTCAAAACAACGGGTCCTAATTGTTACTGCTCAACGTGTCAGAATAAATGCTCTTTAAATGTTTCTTTTTCTTTTCCTTTTTTTTTTTTGGCTTTTTAGGGCCTCACCTACAGCATATGGAGGTTCCCAGGCTAGGGGTCCAATCGGAGCTGCAGCTGCCAGCCCACAGCACAGCCACAGCAACGCAGGATCTGAGCCGTGTCTGCAACCTACACCACAACTCACAGCAATGCCAGATCCTTAACCCACTGGGCAAGGCCAGGGATCAAACCCGCAACCTCATGGTTCCTAGGTGGATTTGCTTCCGCTCTGCCACGACAGGAACTCCTTTAAATGTTTCTTTATAAGAATGAAAAGACATTTTACAAGTCATTGCTGCACCTGAATCCCCGGCAGTCTGTGTTTAGGTCAGTCCCAATCCTTTGCAATAAATTTGACAACACAAGAAATGTAAATGCTACTGCTGCCTCAGTACTACAAAGTGTATGGGCTACATTTGCTACCCAAAGCAATAAACTTCTTGGTAGCAGTCTAGCTCCTTCAAGAGAAACACTAAACTGGGAGTTCCCTGGTGGCCTAGCAGTTAAGGATCTGGCATTGTCACTGCTGTGGCTTGGGTCGCTGCTGTGGCATGAGTTCATTACCTGGCCGTGGAACTTCCACATGTTGTGGGCATGGGCCAAAAAAGAAATCTGAAAAAAAAAAAAAAAAAGAGAAAGAGGGAGTTCCCATCGTGACTCAGTGGTTAACGAACCCAACTAGTATCCATGAGGATGCGGGTTTGATCCCAGGCCTCACTCAGTGGGTTAAGGATCCGGGGTTGCTGTAACCTGTGGTGTAGGTTGCAGATGTGGCTAAAACCCTGCGTTGCTGTGACTGTGGCGTAGGCCGGCAGCTATAGCTCTGATTCGACCCCCAGGAACTTCCATATGCTGCGAGTGTGGCCCTAAAAAGCAAAAAAAAAAAAAAAATTACTAGTGTTATTCTTTAGAGCTAGTGAGGGAAAGTTTGTTTTTTGGAGATTTTTTGGCTGCACTCGCAGCATATGGACATTCTCAGGCCAGGGATCAGATATAAGCCACAGCTGTGAGCCATGCCTGTGCCGGGATGAAGACTGAACCAGGGCCACAGCAGTGACCTGAGGCACTGACTGCAGAGACAACACCACATCCTTAACACACTGTGTCACAGCGGGAACGCCCAATGACCTTTTTAATACAGTCTTTGCTTTCAGATTTTTCCAAAGATGTCTTAGTCTCATGTCAGCAAAACCTTGACTCCTGATGATAACTTCCACACATTTTTATGGAGCTTTGTGGCAAAGTACTTCCACGTTTCACATTTGCCTAAGACACCCTATCAAAGAGGCATGGTGTTCCCGTATTTTAACAAACCAGGAGGAAGTAAGACGGGGTATGTCTTCTTTGGGAGGGCGATGGTGGCTCCCTAGAGGCCCGGTCCGACGGCGCCGTATCTCACGCAGCAGCCCGGGGCTACCGAGCCACTGCAACATGGCACGTCTGACCTGAGATGTGATGTAAATAAAACATACATGGCATTTTGAGGACTTAGAACAACAAGAAAGAATGACAATATCTCATTATTTACCTTTATATTGATCACATGTTGAAATGATAATGCGTTGAATATTTTCAGTTAAGATACTAAAGGCTTCACCTGTTTCCTTTTACTTGTTAATGTAGCTATTGGACAGTTGTGACTGTTGTGTGTGGCTGGCAGCATACAGCTATTGGACAGGGATGATCTCCAGGGAGCTGCAGGTCAGGCAGGAGAGCTTACTTGGGCCTCGCTGAGACAGAAAAGAGGCTCATTACAGATTTCGAGGCAGAGGGGTAACGGGATCGAAGCAGGGTCTCAGAAAGGTCAGCCTGGCAGTGAGTTATAGGATAGAGAAGCTGTAGTCAGGAAAAAGGAGCTCAGAGGTGTGAAGAGTCATCCAGGCTTGAGGGAATCAGGGCCCGGGTTAGGAGAGAAATGAAGAGGAAGGGGTTAATTGAGAATCATTTTTAAAATTATTTATTTATTTCTTTGGGGGCCATGCTCACCGCATGTGGAAGTTCCCAGGCCAGGGATCCAACCTGTGCCACAGCAGCGACCCCAGCTACTGCAGTGACAACACGGGATCCTTGACCCACTGAGCTCCAGGGAACCCGGAGAAACATTTTAAACCACTAAGCTAGGGCTTGGTGACAAAGAGACTATAGGCCTAAAGGAGAGAGGGTAGAAGACAGTTAGAAAACTTCCATCCCGAGAGAACTAAAGAACAGAGGTTTAGGACAAAGGAGTAACCTGGGGTAGGTGAAATCTTAAACTAAGAGGTTTGTTTGGTTGGTTGGTTGGGTGGTTTGGGGTTTTCTGGCCACACCCACAGAATGAGGAAGTTTCCGGGCCATGGATCGAACCTGCACCACAGCAGTAACCCGAGCTGCTGCAGTGACAAAGCCAGGCCCTTAACCTGCTGCGCCACAAGGGAACTCCCTAAACTAAGAGTTTACTGTCTTCACAGGTCAAGATTTCAAAGTCTCCCAGAAGTAAAATGATGATAATGATGATGACAATACATAATAATCACAGATAATATTAATCAGTACCTATGTGTCAGGAACTCACTGTGTTAAAGAAAGCATTTCATATGTACCCTTCTCATCTGAGCCTCATCACCACCCCAGGAAGTAGGTGCTATTATTATCTCCATTTTATAGGTGAGCACACTGAGGCTCAGAGAGAATAAGCAACCTGTCCAGGTCACAACAACTAGTAAATGGCACAGCCAGGATTTGAACCCAGGTAGCCTAACTTAGAACCCAGCAAAAGTAAACCACTATACTAGAGATTCTTCCATCGATTCCACATATTTGACTCGTAGACATGTCTTGTTATGTTAGCTTAAATTAAACGTTCATAAGTCTAATGACATTTCCAAATTTCATTTAATTGAAGCCTACTTTCCCAGATGTCAAAATGCAGACCAACTGCGTGTGGGAGCAGGGAATTAGGACTTGAAAGACCTTGGTCTAATCCTGGCTCTAATGATCTAGCGAAGCAAGTGGTCCAGAGTTAGTCGTTTATCCCTTACTGAGGCTGTTTCCTCATCGAGGCAATGAAAAAGCTGAAAACCAACTCTAAGGTCCCTTCTAGTTCTCACATCCTCTAATTCCAAGCCTTGTATCAATCCTTTATATAAATCCAATGTGGCATTCCCGTTGTGGCTCAGTGGTTAACGAATCCGATTAGGAACTAGGAGGTTGCGGGTTCCATCCCTGGCCTCACTCCGTGGGTTACGGATCCGGTGTTGCCGTGAGCTGTGGCGTAGGTCGCAGATGCGGCTCGTATCCCACATTGCTGTGGCTGTGGTGTAGGCCAGCAGCTACATCTCTGCTTCGACCCCTAGCCTGGGAACCTCCACATGCCATGGGTACGGCCCTAAAAAGACAAAAAGACCAAAAAAAAAAAAAAATCCGATGCACAGAAAGAAAAGGCCTCATATATTAATAAATATGGTAATTCAGGCCTGGTTTAAATTTGTATAGTCAACTCAAAATGTCTTGGAATATCAGCAGAAAGAGAATGGGCCTTTCAGTCTGTCAATGACTTGGGCTCTCCCCGTAGCTCTACTGACCAGCCCACTTGCCATTTATTCCCCCAAGTGAAATAAATTCCCCAAAGCCTAAATAGGAAATATTTTCTACTACCCTCTGCACCCGTATTTCCATCTTCTTATCTGGAATGTTCTCTGACGTATGGTACTTATAGGATAGGTTCGGCCCCTACAATAGGCCTAGAGTGGAGGTCTGTCAACACGTGAGCTATTTGGAAACTTTATGAACATGCATCTAGGCTATATCCTCTGGTCTAGCTTTTCTCAGGAGTGAAGCTGTTACCTGCAACTCCGGCTGGCTCCTGTGTCTTTTTCTCCACTGGTTTTCATGGAGGAGGGAATGGTAGGGCTCCCCCAAATTTCAGCATCCTAATACATGTCCTTCCTGAACTGCAGCCCATTCGGCAGGACTGTTTCTCTGATTCATTGATTTTCTATTTTATTTTATTTTATTTTTTAATGGAAAAAACTTTTCCTCCAAGGAATCTTGCCAGGAAGTATAAACAAGTCAAAGAGATAAAAACAGATCAACTGTCCTTGAAGAGGATGTGGGAGTGGTGTTAGAGCCCTTTCTGGAACACCCTGCTCTATCTCTAAAGGTCATTTGTAATCCTTTTCCAAAATATAAATGATTTATATGAGTATTAGACTTAGTATACAGTGCAGATTTAATGACCATGGTATTAATTTCATCATCCAAGGTAACTGAAAAACATTTTGGTAGGGCAGCTGCGTTTAACTTTCCACAAGAGTAGTGCCCCTTAAAAAAACATGTAAATTGAATGTTTTTAAATCAAAAAACGGTTGAATACTTTCAATTCTCCAGGGGGCTAGCTACTGAAAGGGAATGGCGGGGAACCTTTTTCTAAGAGCAGAAATCATCCTTCCAGATTCCAGATTGTGAGCAAGGCAGGCTCGCTGGCACAGCAGCGAGAGCCTCTCCCTGGAAGGGCACCACGTGCTCTGTCCCTCTGCCTGGGTGCTGAGCCACTGCACAACCCGTTTTGGGCACATACGCCTCAAAGCCTATTTGGACCCTTCCCTGAAGAGGAGTTCAGTTCAGTCCAAGGCTCCCTAGCTTGTTAGCAAGCCCTTTACCATGAATAAAAAGCCTCACTGGGAGTTCCTGTCATGGCTCAGGGGTTAATGAAACCGACTAGGATCCACGAGGACGTGAGTTCAATCCCGGGCACCGCTCAGTGGGTTAAGGATCTGGCGTTGCTGTGGCTGTGGTGTAGGCTGGCAGCTGCAGCTCCTATTCAACCCCTAGCCTGGGAACCTCCAAATGCTGTGAGTGTGGCCCTAAAAAAGACAAAAGACAAAAAGAAAAAAAAAAGCCGCGCTGGATTCCAGAGGGGAAACGCACACTGTTTCCCTCTCCTTGACAAGACTTTTGATCCTTTATTCAAGAAAATCAAATCAGCCTGGCCATATCTGCCCTTCGTCTGAACCGCTATCGAGGGCTACCCTGCACCTTGGGCTCTTCTTCTCGGTGGTTACAAACTGAGATGATTAACACATTTGAGTATTTTCCCAGATGTTGCAAGTAAAAGCCGAAGAGCCTAAATTTAGCAGGGCCATCATTCCTCTTGGTGAAAGATAAACTATTTTCCTTTTTCCATCTGCTCTCCACCAGTTTGGGAGAACCCTGCTCTGCTGCAACGGCTCAGATGATTTGAATAAATCAATTTCAATGGGATTTTTCAATCAACTTCGCTTTTCTTCTCCAACGTAACATTCTATCATGTTCGTCATCACACACTGTTCTTGTGTTGGCAAACTGACCAGTGGGACAGGATGACATGAAAAATAAGAAGCCCTGCTTTTCCAATCAACTCTGTCTCCTGCGGAGACAAATGACTTTCCTTGGTCTTTGTCCTTAGCCTTAGACAGAATATTTGTGTGAGTTAAGTCTTAAACTTTGAGAATTGTCTTCTCAGAACTAAGATGGACTCCAATTCTGATAGCTATAAAAACGAAGTTTACCTGCCCTCTTAGGTAAGCAGAACCCTGTAAAGATGAATCACTGTAACATGTCCAAATGTCTTTTAAAATTGTGTTTATAGCTAGTGCACCGAAATACACATTAGAAAGATGCTACATCATTGAAAGTATAGAATTGTCTTGCTTCTTGTACCGACTTTTTTTTTTTTTTTTTTGCTACACCTGCGGCATGTGGAAGTTGCCCAGGCTAGGAACTGAACCCGTGCCATAGCAGTTATCAGAGTCACGGCAGTGACAATGCCGGATCCTTAACCTGCTGAGCCACAAAGCGACTGTTGTGTCAACTTTTTTTTGGGGGGGGGGATTAATATTTATTTGAGTAGAGTTGATTTACAGTGTTGTGTCCGTTTCCAACGTACAGCAAAGTGACCCAGTCATACACATATATACCTTCTTTTTCTCACACTATCTTCCATCATATTCTATCCCAAGAGACTGAATATAGTTCCCTGTGCTACACAGCAGGATTTCACTGCTTATCCATTCTAAATGCATCAACTTTTTAAGACTTCTGGCATTAGATTTTCCGGCTCTATCTGATGCTTTTTTCCCCTTAATTCTCTACAGCAATTTAGCCTGGTTTCACTATTTTGTGGTTTTCTCACTTGACTCAAGGTATTGATACACCTCCAAGGTCCAGAGGAGACACTCTATTATTCTGCGTTTTATGTGTGCTAATATCAGGTTTTTTCCTTACAACATTACTTGTTTTAAGAATAGTTCTCTTGGATTCCTTTTTGTCAAAGTTACTTCCCCAGGGGCCCTTAGCATCCTGATCTTGCTAAGATGCTCAAAGTCCATTTTATTTGATGACATCAGTTCTCTCCCAGGAACTCCGAATGCCATCATTCTGTGGTTCCATCCACCAATTGTCATGCACAAGCTTCAGGAAACACTCCCAGCCAAGACCACATAAAAGAAATCTAGCTTACTTGAGTCTTCTACTTTTTAAAAGGGATTCTTAGAAATTGACCCTCTAATATACTGCGGAATCTTACTTGACAGTCTGTGGCCGGCTGACTTGTTTTTTTCAGCAGATGGTTTAAGACTCTCATGATTACGTATTTTTAAGTAAACCAAGCAAAAAAATGATTCAGTTTGATTCTACCCTCACAGTCAGTTTTGCACTCATGATCTCGTTAAGATACCTAGTATGACTTTTTTATAAAAGCAGATTAACAAGCATAAGGATTAGTCTAAAATATCTGCAAAATTTCATTGACAGCTTTTCAATTCTTACCCCAGGGAATGAGGATAAAATTATGAAGTAGCACACCTTTCAGAGTTCATATGAAAAGAAAGCATATCATCAAAAGAAATTTGATCTTCACCAGAGGATGCTAACATGTAGAAACCAAACTTTTCTCCTCTGTCCAAGAGTCAATTGAACAGTTACTGAAAGAAAAACACCATACAGTTGCAAAGAATTTACCAAACTTGGTCAGATATAAATGTTAAGTTTCGGAGTTCCCTTTGTGGCGCAGTGGTTAACGAATCCGACTAGGAACCATGAGGTTGCGGGTTCGGTCCCTGCCCTTGCTCAGTGGGTTAACGATCCGGCGTTGCCGTGAGCTGTGGTGTGGGTTGCGGACGCAGCTCGGATCCCGCGTTGCTGTGGCTCTGGCGTAGGCCGGCGGCTACAGCTCCGATTCGACCCCTAGCCTGGGAACCTCCATATGCCGTGGGAGCGGCCCAAGACCAAGAAATAGCAAAAAGACCAATAAATAAATAAATAAATAAATAAATGTTAAGTTTCCTCTTTCAGTCCCAGTCTATTTCAACTGTACTTATTGGCCAATACCCATTATCAGAAAAACAAAAACAAAACCAATCAACCAACCAACCAATCAAACAAAAAATGCCATTGTGCAGATCACATGCTCAATTGTTTAGATTTGGGGTTCTGATAGGAGACATTTTTATGAACACATACACAAGCTAAGAATCAACGAAAATGGGAGCTCCCATTGTGGCGCAGTGATTAACGAATCTGACTAGGAACCATGAGGTTGCGGGTTCGATCCCTGGTCTTGCTCAGTGGGTTAAGGATCCGGCGTTGCCGTGAGCTGTGGTGTAGGTCGCAGACGCGGCTCAGATCCCGCGTTGCTGTGGTTCTGGCGTAGGCCAGTGGCTACGGCTCCGATTCAACCCCTAGCCTGGGAACCTCCATATGCCGTGGGAGCAGCCCTAGAAAAGGCAAAAAGACAAAAAAAAAAAAAAAAGAGAGAATCAACAAAAATGGCCTTGGAAAAATACACAAGGACGGCAGTGAGACTAAGCTACCCAAATTAGTCTAAACTATCTGCAAAATTTCACTGAATGGAGGAGAAAGCAGAATAGCCATTCCTTACTTTCTAAAGATTTTATGGCATCTCTTTCGTCCAAACTAATCCTTTTTTAAAATTCAAAAATTTTTATGAGCTGTTTTTTACATTATAAAAGCACCACACACTCGTTGTTAAAAATCCCAACAAGAAATACAAAGTTAGTCTATCTCTTCACCAAACTCCCAGTTCCAAACTCTTCAGAGTTTGGAATCTGTCCTGAACATTAAACTGTCAGCAGCAAATAGAAATGACTCCAATAGGATGAAGTGACATTTACCAGTAAGATGGGGAGACCAATTTAATTGGTGGGTATGCGATACAGCACATTAGCCTCTTACAGGAACTAAACATTTTCTAAAATTTAAGTCAATTTTGAAAGCACCCTGTTTGAATTATTCCACTTCCTTCCTGCCTTTCAGTTATAAAATTCTCTCTTGGACCTTTTGGAAGGAATAGTGGAAATAATTTAGTCTAATCCCTTCATTTTACAGATAAGAAAACTGACACCTTAAAGGGTTAAGTGACTTGCCCAGGGCCATGTGTCTACCTAATCCGTAGCAGACTGTGGCAAGAGCGCTGGTCTCTGCCCGCCAGTCCAGAGCCACACAGCTTGCCAGAGTTACATGGGTGGTGTGATCTACGGGATAGGTTATACTACGATTTTTTCAAATCGCATTTTTATTAAAGTACCTAGGAAGACTCTAACACACACGGCTCAAAAACATCACTCTGAGATGCAGTTGACAACATCTCTACCCATGCATAAGCTTCTGGGAAACAGGAGCACTTTATGCCAAACATCTTCCACCTTCTCCTACAAGCCATACGACAGGAGGGACCCCCAACTTTTCAACATCATGGCTCCGTTCACGCCCAGAGAGTCTCCCTAGAATCTCATCTTCCACAGGCCAGTGACGTGGGCTCCATTCCAGAGACGCAAGCAGAGAGGGAGAGACTGGGGCTTCTGATTAAACGGCACGGCTTCCAGGCAACTTGAGGCCAATTTAAATCAAAACACCTCGGTTTGGTTTAGGCTGATCACCCACGAAAGGTCAGCCTCCATCCAGCTCGCTCCCCCTCCCTTCTGCAACTTCTTAGCATTACAACCGCGTTTAAAGCAACTTCAGGGTCACATCCTCTTCCTCAAGTCACGCCCTTTACTGGGCTGCCTGCAGCTCCTTTGCTCGCCTCCCCCAGGCTCCTCCCCAGGCTGCACCTCTCCTCCCTCTGGCTGATGCGCTAAGGGTTGGCATCAGGAACGGGGAGACGACCTCAGGGGGCGGAAGAGAGAGGCCTGACTGAAGTGCAGGGCTCCGGGGGGGAAATGATGGAAAATGTATCTATACGGACACATGGAGCAGATCCCGCCCGGAGAGCTCCGCACTGCAGACTGAGCAATTCTGTCTTGATTCCATGGGCGTTGAGGAGTCTTTGAAGACGTGCGAGGAGTGGAGGAGTGACAGGATGAAACCAGCTTCTTTAGAAAGTTAGCGATAGGTGTGGGTAGAAGGTAGGAATCCGGGAGGCACTGGGGAGGCTACATAAGAAAGCTGTGATAGGAGTTCCCATCGTGGCTCAGTGGATTAAGAACCTGACTAGTATCCATGAGGATGCGGGTTCGATCCCTGGCCTCACTCAGTGGGTTAAGGATCCTGTGCTGCTGTGGCAGTGGCGTAGGCCAGCAGCTGCAGCTCCGATTAGACCCCTAGCCTGGGAACTTCCATAGGCTGCAGGTGCGGCCCTAAAAAGAAAAAAAAAAAAAAAAAAGACGGCTGTGAGAGTGGCCACAGCGTAGACGTCAGGACCTGTGACTAAAGTGATGGCAGCGAAAAGTGATATGTAAGTGACATTTCAAAGGGAGGAGCCTTCAAAGAAGATGGAAGGACAGGATCAAAGCTGAATAATGCCCCCCTTGCAACCGTGAGTGACAAAAAGACGGGACTTATGAGGCGAGGCGGTTTCACAGCCATAAGGAGGTCTGTCTGACATGCTGACGGTAAGAGAGGCAAGCGGACATGCCCTGTGGCCCAGCCAGCGGAGCCTGGCTGAGATGCGCAAGGTGGAGAGGGGAAGGAAGATCTGAAACCACAAGCGAGGAGGGATGCATCACCCCGGGAGAGAATGTGGGAGACAGGGAGAGAATCATCAGAGAGGGCGGAGCGACCCAGCAGAGGAAGGGGTACGTTTCTGGAAGGAAAGAGCATTGACGCGCTCAAATACTAGGCGAGGACAAAAAGAACAAACACTAGTAAATGAGCCCAAGTAGCTATATGAAAAATCCCAAGACCCTAAGAAACTGTCTCTACTTTCCTCACTTGAACTACCGCCCCCCTCGCACAGACAAACGTTTCCAATCTTTGGTTCAATAACATTCGAGCCCAGAGTTTGGCTCTTGGTACTAAGTTTACTGAACCATTCGACCCACGGGGCAGGATATAACCAACAAGAGAGCAAGTGCCATGAATCAGGCACATATGGTTGAAGATACAGAACTTGACTTTTTCTCCGAACATCTGGCATATCGGCACAATAGTCCTGATGTAACTTTTCTCTGGTTCAGACCCCAGGGGCTAAGTCGGCAGCACCTCCAGTCCTCTGAAATTCATGCCTTACCAGCCTAACGAAGCAGCAAGGGGCGGGGGGCGGGGGGAGGCTTTCTGGCCCTGGCAGGGACGTGGCTTAAGGAGAGTAGATGAGAGTGACATGAGGAGCGCCGCCAGGCACACAGGCTCGTACCCAAAACTCTGCCTAGGCGGTAGGGTGCATTCGGACCTCTGACAAAACCACCTCCGCTTCGCCCAGAGGTTGCGGATTACGGGAAACTAGGGGCCTACTGTTTAGGACACTGAGGGTCTTTCTTTTCCCTGCAAGAAGAGCATTTGCCAGGAGACTGACAAATGGAGTGCAGCTGGCATATCAGTTTCTGGAGACCATGAGATAGCTAGCCAAAGGCCACCAGGTTGCTTTCTCAAGTCTACTGTTCTCCCTACAGGGCCTGCCCGGCCTCAGCCCCGGTCCTCCACCTCTACTCCCCAACATGGACACGCCATCTCGAGCTCCATCAACTGAGTCCCAACAACTCCATCTCTTTCCCTGAGTAGGGGGCCTAACTGTGGGCCATCAAAGGCCAAAGTGTTTCACAAACCAGTGTGCCATGATATTCACCCACCGAGAGTCTGAGAAGTAATAAAAACGGGAAGACTGACAGTAATGCTTTTCATTCATTGAGTGCTTGCTCCAATATCAGACACTGTTATATTAAAGCAACAATAAATAAGAGCATAATTCTGTCTAAAAACCATGATTCCAGGATATATACCATAATGAGAAAATACCGCTGGGAAGTTATCAAAAGGAATGTTCTACCATGATTGGTGGTAGCAAAGAGGACTGATAGGAAATGTGAAGGGGCTGATCATTTAAGACAGGCCTGGGTTACTAGTCAGGCTGTGTTACTTTACCTCTCTGGGCCCTGGTTTCCTTATCTTATTAAGTGGGGATAATAATTGTCCCTATGATGTAGGCTGGTTGGGAAGAGAAATGAAATAAGCACTGTACATTCATTGGCACACTGCCCCGTACATAAGCATTACTCAATAAATGTCAGCTGCTATTATTAGAAGGCTATTATATTATTGCTCATTATTACAAGGAAGTAGGTATAAGTTGAATCTTATCTGTAAAAGCCAGATAACACTTTTGCCTACAAGATAGGTTTCAGAGGATCCCAACCTGGGGCTATAAAATGGTTCCACATTGTATACATGCTACGCATTAGTCTATCTGCACACTCGCCCAGGCCCAGAATTAGACATTGGCACTTATTCCTTCAGTGGAAGCCATGACAGTAACAAAAAATAACATTGTCATTCCTGTAACCCTCCTTGGGAGACGGAGCTTCAAGAAAGCAATCATCATGGGAGCCCTCCCATGGCTCCGCTTGGACCTCCCCCTCCTTTTAGCGCTGCTGATGACTTCCCATGATAGAAGATGAGGGCTTTGCCAGGGAACCTCAAGAAAGCCTTGGATAAGAGCAGCGATACAAACCCCTCTTTGTTTCTTAGGTTTTCCACTATGCCAAGCTAAAGAATTTATCCTTTATCCTACTTTTCTTGATGAGAATACTGTTCCTGGGAATTCTTGGGCCAAGTAGCTATGTAAATCTAATAAGGGATATGCTACATATTTCTAATAACACTAAAAGCCTGGAACACTTTGTGCCACTGATGAGCATATACTACAAACAGAATTCTGAATGACTATAGGTACATTAGGTGTTCTCATATATATATATATATATTATATAACTATATATATATAACTATATATTTATATAATGTATAGCACTTAGCCCACGAAAAAAACCTTCTAACCCAACCAGTTGTATCACCAACTGCATCCAAAAGTCTAAGCAACCAAACTGGCTTTCAACACAAACAAGAATGGGATGCTTTCATATTTTTGCCCTAGGGCCAAGGATTATCAACCCATCAACTCTGAACTGTATGATAACCTTTCAGGCACAAATGACTCCATTATGACGACATTAATTTTGAACAGAACGCTGAGAGAGAGGATCCACCTTCAGAAACAAATTCTAGGATATGAACATCATAAACATCTTAAGGAAAAACGCAGACCAGCATTGCCGTCTAATAGAAATACAGTGCAAGCCACAGACATCATTGTGCATGCTCCAGTAGCCACGGTAAAAAAAACAGAAACAAGTGAGATTCACAATATATTTAATTTAAAAAAGTATACCAAACATGTTCTTTAAACTTGTACACAGTATGAAAGTTGTTAATGAGATATTTCATATAGTTTTGGTATGAAGTCTTCAAACTCCGGCATTTCATTGACACTTATGGATGCAAACTAGCCACCGATTCAAGGGTTCAGTAACCACACGTGGCCAGTGGCTGCTGTACTGAGGTGCAAATACAGCCAATCTACTGTATGAATGACTGGTTTGGAGAGCCTGCCCACCCTCACTGCCACCTCAGCCCTTCACCCTCTCGGCTGGAGCTCTCCCAGTGTCCCCACCCCTCTCTGGGACCACTCGTCCACCTGGAGTTGGAGGAAGAAGCAGGGAAAGGATGTGCTTTTCACAAATCACCTTGGAAACCCAAATCCATTTCCCGGTAGAAACAATAGCAAACAATAGTTCTGTGGCTAAGTGACATTAAGGGTTAAATAGGCTTTCCTGGGGAGGAAGGTCTGGGAACCTAATCACCATTTAGAACATTGTATCCAGGAGATCATGTGTTCCAAGCTTCCAATAGGCACACAAAGGGACCGCCTGCATCTCTCATCCACACTCCCTGTAAAAGGGAGCCGAAGACCTGCTCACAAACAGTTTTTCATTTAAGTATTTAAATTAAACCAGTTGGTTCCCTTCTTCATCCCTGCCCCCTCCCTCCCCCACAGAGCAGCGGGTGCCCCATCCTGCCCTCCCTGGGAAGCAGGTTTCTCCCTGAGACGCGGAACAGCTGCGGCGGCGGCGGCGGCGGAGCGCTCTGTGAAACAGCCCTCTGTCTTCGGAGCAGCTCTACTTAGCGCCGGGAAGCACAGACCAACCGGAAAAGGACACTATTTGTCCTTCCGTCATGCGTGCCCTGCCCTTCTGCCATGCCTCCTTCCTCCACCCCAACCTCGAGGTCAAAGGCCATCAAATGGTCAGCACGAATGCAAAGCCAGGCAGCTTCAACTACACTTCGAGAGCTCCGCTCACTCCGCCCTGTCCCCAGCCCACGTCAACGCACGCTTCCGCCTAAGAACCAAACAAGGTCACTGACATCACGCCTCACCCTAGTTCTCCTCAACTCCACCTCGTGGCTCTTCATCTCGGAGAAATGCGCAAACTCTGGCTTGTGGGTTTCAATGCCGTTTGGCTATCCAGCCTCAACGAACTGCAATCTCGACTGGATAAAGTGAATTATCACTGTGTCTTGTGCATCCTCCCGCCCTCACCTCTGATCCGCTGCTTGGTTAAGATTCCACTGTTCTTGGAGTTCCCATCGTGGCTCAGTGGTGACAAACCAGACGAGAATCCATGAGGGCCTAGGTTCGATCCCTGGCCCTGTTCGGTGGGTTAAAGATTCAGCATTGCCATGAGCTGTGGTGTAGGTTGCAGACAAGGCTCGAATCCCGCGTGGCTGTGGCTGTGGCGTAGGCCGGCAGCTGCAGCTCCAATTCGACCCCTAGCCTGGGAACTTCCATATGCCGCAGGTGCGGCCCTAAAAAGACAAAAAAAAACAAAAACAAAACACATGAGTCCGCTGTTCTTGATGTCTCCTATATCTTACTTATGCTCCAGTCACCTTTTCCCAATGCCAATTCTCAAGACCCTTGATGACCAGGTCTACATCTGTTACTATTCCAATCTCCCCTTGGGCCAAGTCTTTGATTGTGTCACCTTAGTCCCCTGTAACAAAGTCTGGCCCAGGGAGGGTGCTCAATGAACATACCATATATGAAAACCTAGATGGCTGGAGTAGTGACACAACGTCAGACTGATCTTCCAGAAACATCGCATCACTTTTATCACATCACTACAATGGTAATCAAAGTCAGACCAACAGCTACCTTCAGGGGATGAAGGGATTGAGGATGAAGCAAGAGGCATTTTCTGGGTTAATGGAAACATTCTGTATCTTAGCCGTAAAGATTTAAAAATACATCAAGTCGTTAAGACGGATATATTTCACTATATATCAGTTATAATTCAATAAACAAAAAAGGAGGGACATATATATATTAGTCTTGTAAAAATACAATTCTACCACATTATAAACCTGAACCTACGTGAAAACGCCCGCTGTAACAAACATTAAACGCACCAAATTGTTAAAGTGATTGCTTGCTGGGGAAAGTGGTGGAAATGGGGGAGGGGGGCTGGAGAGCTTTCACACTTACACATTGCTTGAAATCTTCTTTTCTATTTATTGAGCACCTACTAAAATCCAGGCACTCCTTTAGGTGCGGGGTGGGGGTGCAAACATGAGTCCCCAAAGACCTCACATTAGGGAGACCTAGATGAACCTGCTAATCACCATATGATGTACTAACTGCCAGAGTTAAGTTCTGGACAGAGTGTTAAGGGCTCAGAGTGGGAGTTGTGACACTGTTTGCAGTAGGGCTGGGCAGAGGGACAGGATGGCTTTTGCCAATGTAAAATGAAGGGCTGAGGCATGTCAGGCCAACCAGTGTGTCCCAGGCAGAGGGAACATCATACGCAATGGCACAGAAGCAAGAGGCGTGATGAGTTTGGAGAAGATGGCTAAGTACTTAATGTGTCTGGAGCCCGAGGTCCAGGAGAAGACAGTGGAGAGCCACTGTTGGGCAGGCCAGGCTAAGGAGTTTGGATTTTATTCTGAAATATAATGGGGAGCCATCGGAGACTTTTCAGTAGGGGAATGACTTTTTATTTGGCCTTAAGAATGATCAATCTAGGAGTTCCTGCTGTGGTGCAGTAGCTTAAGAATCTGACTGCAGTGGCTCACTGTGGAGACACGAGTTTGATCCCCAACCTGGGGCAGTGAGTTAAAGCTTGCGGCTGCGGCTGGGATTCAATCCCTGGCCCGGGGAACTTCCATATGCTGTGGGTACGGCCATTAAAAAAAAAAAAAAAAAGACCAGTCCAGTGACAATGAGGGTGAAGTGGAGAGCAAGACCAAAAGTTGGGAGGCCAAGTGAGTGGGTGCTGCAGCAATGGGCCAGGTGAGGAATGATAAACGTTGAAACAAGGGAAGAGCAAAGAGGAAGGAATGCACACAAGAGGGGTTTAAGATACAGAACAGACAGGAGCCCATCATCTTCTGAGCACTGCCCAGGCATCCTCCAGCTGATGCCTGGCCTGAAAACAGCAGTTTCTCCCTTGCCCAGAGACCCAGTCTTCTCTCAATAACTCTTTCCTTTTCTTTCTTCTTTTAAAGTTTGTAATTTATTAAAGTATAGTTGATTTACAATGTTGGGACCATTTCTGCTATATAGCATAGTGACCCAGGCATACATATATATACATTCTTTTTCTCATACTATCTTCCATCATGTCCTGTCCCAAGAGATTGGATCTAGTTCCCTAAACTGTACAGTAGGACCTCATTGCTTATCCATTCTAAATGTAATAGCACTATTCACAGTAGCCAAGACATGAAAACAACCTAAATTTCCACTGAAAGACGAATGGATTAAGGAGATGTGGCGCATATATGCAATGGAATATTACTCAGCCATAAAAAGAACAAAATAATGCCATTTGCAGCAACATGGATGCAACTAGAGATTATCATACTAAGTGAAGAAAGTCAGAAAGAGAAAGAGAAATACTTTGATATCACTTATATGTGGAATCTAAAATATGACCAAATGAACCTATCTACAAAACAGAAACAGACTCTCAGACATAGAGAACAGACGTGAGGTTGCCAAGGGGGAGGGGATGGGGTGGGATGGACAGGGAGTTTGGGGTTGGTAGATGCAAACTATTTAATCTTTCCTTTTTTAAAAAATGAGGAATATTTTATTCACTGCAAAACAAACAAAAGTGCAGATAAATATAGTGGCGTATATTTGACCACTGGAGGGTTATCTGTGTAAGCTTTCATTAAAGTGCTAATTCCTCCATCTTCTACTCTTACTTATATAAAAGAAAAGCACAATCAAAGGACCTTATTCCCAGGAGTTCCCACTGTGGCTCAGTGGTAACGAACCCGACTAGTGTCCATGAGGGTGCAGGTTCGATCCCTGGCCTCACTCAGTGAGTTAAGGATCCGGCGCTGCCGTGAGCTGTGGTGTAGGTCGCAGACGAGGCTCGGATCCCGCATTGCAGTGGCTGTGGTGTAGGCCGGCAGCTGTAGCTCTGATTTGACCCCTAGCCTGGGAACCTCCTTATGCTGCGGGTGAGGCCCTAAAAAGAAGGGAAAAAAAAAAAAAAGGACCTCATTCCTAAAATTCTTCCCAGTAAACTATATTTAAGTCATAGGTTGGATAAAAGTCTGTAAGCATTTGTTTTTATGTATGTTATGTATAACTGAGAGATAACACTGTATTAGTTTCAGGTGTTCAACATCATGATTTGATATTTGTATATACTGCAAAACGATCACCACAATAAGTCTAGTTAACATCCACTGCCACACACAGTCACAACATTTTTTTCTTTTTTCTTATGATGAGAACTTTAAACATTTACTCTTTCAATTTGGAAATATACAATATCATATTATTAACTATAGTCATCATACTGCACATTTCATCCCATGACTTATTTATTTTATACCTGGAGGTTTGTACCTTTGTCCACTTTGCCCAGCCTCCAATCCCCACCTCTGGCAACCCCCAAACTGTTCTCGGTATATATGTGCTTGTCTGAATTTGGTTTGGTTTTAGAGTCCACACATAAGATCATGTGGTATTTGTCTTTGTCTATTTCACTTGCCATAATGCCCTTGAGGTGCATCCATGGCATCACAACAAGTAAGATTTCCTTCTTTTTATAGCTGTATAATATTCCATTGTGTGTATGTATACACTACATTTCCTTTATCCATTTATACATCAATGGACACCTAAGTTATTTCCATATCTTGGCTATTGTAAACAAGTTGTAATGAATACGGGGGTAGGTTTATCGTTACAGATAAAATTAGTTACTTAGGTAGGGTTATCATTTTCATTTTCTTCAGATAAATACTCAGAAGTGGAGTTGTTATGTCACATGTGAGTCCTATTTTTTAATTTTTTGAGGCGCCTCCATACGGTTTTCCATAGTGGCTACAGCAATTTCCATTCCCACCAACAAACAGAGCATGAGGGGTCCCTTTACTCCACGGCCTCACCGACACTTACTATTTCTTGTCTTTTTTAAAAATAGCTATTCTAACAGGTGTGAGGGGATATTTCAGTGTGGTTTAATTTGCATTTCCCTGCTGATTAGCGATGTTGAGCATCTTTTCATGTACCTGTTGGCCATCTGTATGTCTTCTTTGAAAAAATGTCTATTCAGATCCTCTGCTCATTTTTTAATCGGATTTTTTTTTGGGTTTTTTGCTATTGAGTTATATGAGTTCTTTCTATATTTTGGATATTAACCCTTATCAGATAAAATTTGCAAAGATTTTCTCCCATTCAGCAGGTTGCCTTTTTCATTTTGCTGATGATTTCTTTTCCTTTTTAAAATTTCCAGTTAACTATCATCGATCGCATGCTTCAAATGGCCAGCGAGGAAGGTGAAAAACAAGAAAGTTCAGGGGGGAAACAATTAATCATAAAGGCTGATGCACCATGTTTGTGGCGTTTTGCGTTTTCAATGCCATGTCCTTTGCCTCAGGCTGTTCTCACAGGCCACGTTGCTACTGTTTCCCCCCGGAAGCACTTTCCCTTCTTCCAACCACAATGAAAGGCTCCCCTAGAAGTCACTTATTTTCCAAATAAGGCACATAAAATATACTCTTGGACATATGAAAAAAGCCTTAGTTAAAACACCAATAAATGTTTGAGATACAGATCATTTAAAAAAACCATAGGTTTGCTTCCTAAATCGGTAAGCCAAAATGCTGCCTTTTGCTGACACATGTGGACAAAAGCAGGCAGACAGCAGTAAGCAAGGATGACTGCAGGATGTGAAAAAGCAACTCTTGGAACTCCCGTCATGGCTCAGCCGAAACGAATCTGACTAGGAACCATGAGGTTTTGGGTTTGATCCCTGGCCTCGATCAGTGGGTTGAGGATCCAGCGTTGCTGTGGCTGTGGTGTAGGCCGGCAGCTATAGCTCTGATTTGACCCCTAGCCTGGGAACCTCCATATGCCGTGGGAGTGGCCATAAAAAGCAAAAAAAAAAAAAAGTAACTCTCAAGGGAAATTTTCACTTTTTCAAATGCTCTCTGTTTCCAATTACAGACTTGGGGTATTTCTTTGAAACACCCCTGCCTATTTTTTTTTTTTTAAAAAGGCCACAATTTACACATATGTTTTGGCTATTTTTGGGGAAATGAATTTTTCCCAGAAAAAATTTTGTGGGAAAATGAATTTTTATGTTTTTCTTCAAAAAGTTTTCCTTCAATAAAAAAGAAATAATTTTAAGAAAGTAGCTTCAAACATCAAACTATTGCGAATCTTATTATACATCCAGCCTCGTGGCTCACTTTCTTCTTGGTGCCCTTAACTTGCTCAAAGTTAGTAGTAGTGACAAGCTTACCTCTGCTATTCACTGAATAAAAGGAAATTATGACTCATAGCAAAACAAAACACACAAGACAGCAGAACCTCGGCCAAAACTACTAAGAACTATTATACCAAAAAAAAAAAAAACCCACAAAAAACCATGTATTAGTCTCATAAGGATACACTGGAAATTTTAAAACATTTAACAGCTTCTCCTAGCTGTGTACACTAAAGATACCATTGTATAAATGTAGTGTTAACACTTGTGACACTATGTATAAAACCTGTCTTCAGAGCCACACTTGAAACATATGTAGCACAAAATACTTGCATTTTTGTATGCTTTGTATATGGTTCCCCAAAATCAAACTTAATTCCATCCATGTCAAGCTGACTGCAAATAACAGGTATGACTAATTTTAAAAGCGCACAGAGCCATGTCCTAAGGGGTATGCAGCAAGAAGCTACTAAGTCCTGGGTTAAATACTGTATTCACATACTCCACAGTACACTTGAGTGAAAAATTCCAGTCCCAGTAACTTTTCACAACAAGATTTATTGTCAGAGCTTGTAAGTGGATATACTGGGAATTGTTCCACGCCTATTAGGAAAAAAAAAAAAAAAAAAAAACCTCCCAACCAAATGCACAGCTCGAGCCTGTTACAACACCAATAGAACTGAATCGTCTACTAGGGAGAAAAAAAAATTTGGTTTTGCAGCGTTTAGAGTTGGATATAACCAAGACCCTGAGAAATAAGTAAGCAGTTACTTTGAGAAGAGATAAACAATGGCCCTCTAACCGTAGAGAACTGAAAAATGCACTTCATGTTATTCTGCAGAGGAGTAAGTTACAAATAAAACCCTATCTAACATCACGTTGCTGAAAGGACCTCAGGCTCCTAGTGAAGAATGCAGTTTTAAGTAGGAACTAAGACGCCTGCTGACAATCAAATAAAGACCTATTTGATAATCAGTGTGACAGAAAACAGACATTTATGGCTCCCAGCTATTAGCAAGTGAAAGATTAGACTAAATTTTAAGAAAAATTCACCAGATGTTCTAAAATTTCAGACCTTCCAAAATGGCTAGCTCCTAAACGCAAAAGAACAAATAGTTACCACATGCTGAGGGGAGGGTTGGGGTGGGCAGGAGGAAGGGACTGAGAGAGGCGCAAGAGAAAGAAAATACTACGAAAATATGGCATATCGTTAGCAATTCGGGTATAGAGAGCAAAATGACACGAATGTCATTAAGATTGGGAACCATTTCCTGACACAGGTAGTTAGCATGTAAGATTAAAATGAAAAAACCTGAATGACTTTGGAAAAGCACAAAGAGCAAGTAAGAAGATAACTAATGATTTTAATCAAAAGCATGATACAAAGTATCTTCCCATACCTGTGCTGCATAAGGGGAAAAAAAAAGATCAAACTCAACTTGGAGGAATGTTTTTTACTTTAGGAAAAAATGTGGTGTACAAGATGGCTAGATAAAAAGAGCTACCAGATAAAATTTCCACTAAAAACAAAATCCAACTTTTCCCCTCTCTTCACAGAACTATCTGGAGCCTCAAAAAATACCATGGATAAGCTGCACGGCCACTAAAAATTTTAAGTATGAGGACTATGTGGCAACACGGAATAATTCATAGAACAAAATAGGTGGAAAAGACAGAACTGAAAGTAGTGTGTACACTACGATGACAATGCTAGGTAGAAAGCTGCAATGATTAGATGGCTGTAAATATTTCCATGAAAGTTTTATAGATCAAAAGTCGTTTTTCAATGACTAGTCTTAGCATTCAGGAAAATGTTAAATAATTTATTCCTTTAAAGAAAAAAACAAAGCATGCTGCTTTGTAGTATATTCTTTTTACTACTTCAAACTAAAGAGGATTTCAAATGGCCACACTACAAACGGTGGGTTCTTATCTGTCTTAGTCCTCAAAGGGTGTAGACTTTCAGACTTAGGATGGACAAACATCTGCTTTTCTATGTGGGAAAAAAAAAATGGTCACACCCTTGTAGGAAACTGACATGTTTAAAAAGCTTATGGCATTCTTAAAGATGTCTCCTTGCTCCATTTTTTTTTTCTAACTAGATAAATCAAAAACTGAAAACAAAGCAGAGAAACCAGAACGGTTTTAAGGGGAACCTACTAATCAAACGGTTAACTGAAGCTACGAGTTACAAAAGTAAAGCCTCTCTTTGGTTTTACTTCTGAAGGAACGCTCTCTTTAGCCAACTATTCAGTTTGGTAGGTTCCATTCTTTTAAGCACTTCACTCGGCTAAAACGGATTACAACACTTCCAGCGCCTCCTCGGCACTATTAAGATCATTCTGAAGGACGGCATCTAGCAAAAGACGTCGCGGATTATAGTAATATATTTTTAAAATTTCGATATGCAAGCAGGACACTTGTGCAGGTTGATTTAATAGTCTGAGTTCTGTTTTATGGGGCTACTGCAGGCAAAGCAGTCCTTTATCTCCTCGCCATTAGGAACGTAAATTAACTACCCCACAGAGATGAAGTCCCCCCTACTTCCCTCTTGTAGGTCAGACCCCTGCAGATCAAGTCATCGAATCCGACTCTTTTACTAGCGCGCAGCCAAGTCCTCCCCTTCCTTCCTTTCTTTTCCCTGGACAAATCCCTAGGTGACTAACACAAACCCAATGTCTGATGTAAATAGGTAGGCCAGGTCCCTAAAAAGCTCTGTCCCGGTGGGTTGCGACTCGGCATCTCCCCGCCCCGCCCCGTCGCGGCTCGGGTGGAATCGCCAATGAGACACTAACAGTAGCTAAGGTAACAGAGCCGGGCTTAACCGGACTCATTCTGGAGGAGAAGTGAAAAGAGTTTCTCCCGGTCGGGGGTTGGGAGGCTGGCTCCGCGGACGGATTTTCCATTGGGTGGGGTGGGTTAGCGACCACAGAAGCGCAAAAGCAGGAGTCTAATCTCTGAAGGCCGGTGGCCGGCTCTGCCACGCTCTCAGCAGGAAGGGGAGGGGAGCGGGAGGAAGGAGGGGGGGAGGAGCCGCGGCGGAGGGCGGGAGGGGGGAGGAGGGAGGAGGGGCCGGGGGAGGAGCCGCGGCGGAGGGCGGGAGGGGAGGGGCAGGGGAGGAGCCTGGGCTCCAGCGGGGGAGGAGCCGCGGCGGAGGGCGGGAGGGCCGGAGGGGGGCGGGGGAGGAGCCGGGGCTCCAGGAAAACCCGCGCGCAGAGTCCGCCGCACCTCGGGGCGGAGTCGCCGGCTCCGCCCGGCCCCTCGGCTGCCGCCGCTCTCCGTGCGCCCCGAAGGGGCGGGCCCGCCCGCAGCCTCCCTCCGGGTCTCGGGCCCTCCTTCCCCTCTCCTCCCTCCCCTCCCTCCTTTCCATCTCAGCAGCGCCCTCGGTCTCCCTCTCCGGCTCATACAAAAGCAAAATGTCCGCCATCTTCCGAGGCGGCTGCGCCCGTCGCCGCCACCGGCCGGGCTCCCCGGCGCTTTCTGCCCGGGACCGCCCTTCCCCCGCCCTCCTCCCCGACCCCCGGCGCCGCGGCTCCTCCGAAGCCGCCGAGGCACCACTCCTCCCGCCCTCGCCCCCACTCCGCCCCGCCCGCCCCGCCGGGCGACGCAGGACCGCCTCGGGCGGGGGCAGGGGGGCTCGGCTGGTCAGGCCGACCAGCTCCCGCTTCCCGCCCGGCCCACCCCCTGGATGGCCCCTTTACCTTGATGCAGTACGGGGGTTCGTCGTAGGTGACCAGCATGTACCTGTCTCCGCGGCTGGCCGGGTCCCGGGAGCGCAGCTGCGGGACGAGGGATGACGGAGGGGGCCGCGAAGGGAAGGAGGGAGGAGGGGGCGATAGCAACGTTACAGAAGCATCTAAATCCACCCCCCCCATCCCTCGGGAACTCTCTCCATCGCTCCCCTCCCCTCCCTTTACCTTCAAGAATAACTCCACAGCGCCTTTGGCAATGTCCAAATAGGAGGTGCCCAGGTCAGTGCGCTGGTTCATAGAGGCGGACGTGTCTATGAGGAACAGCAGGATGGGCATCTTCCCCCGCACCCCTGGCTCCGCTCCCCACTCTCCTGGCCCTCTTGCCCTCACTGCCGCGTACTGCCACCCGAACCCTCAACTCTTGCAGAGCCAGGGTGCAGGGAGCAAGAGGAAGAGGGGGAGACGGGACGGGACGGATGGAACTGCTCCTGGCCTCCTCTTTCTGCAGCCCCACCTCCTCTCCCTCCGGGGGAACTTGAAAGTGTGAGCGTGTGTAGCCCTCGGGGCCCTCCCCCTTCCTCTCTTCTGCCACCACTACTGCTGCCGCCGCCGCTGCCGCCGCCGCCGCCGCAGGGACTACTGCCCAAGCATCCACGCTCACTGAAGCGCTCGCCCCAGACTGAGAGCTGTCTCTGTTCACCGACACACAACTTCTGTCCGCTCACCTACCACGGGTACCATGTGACCAGAACCCACGCCATTGGCTGCCAATTATGTGGTATTTGCATATTCATTAGATGACAGGGCAAGGGGAGGGGTTTGGGCGAACCCTGGGAGTTGAAGTTTGAACCCAGGCAGGGGGTAAGGGGAAATGTTAAGGACCCTCCTTTAAAGGACTTGGAAGCTGTTAGGACACTTAGGGTGGTTTGAATGGATTTTTCTCTTGCTCTTCTTCAAAAACGATAATTCGAAAGCAAGAGTGAATTTGAGCAACAGTTGTGCAGAAGCACAGAAACCGAGGCTTGGACAGGCAGCCCAGAAAACGCTTTGCTAACTGCAATCGATCAATCCTGCCCGTGGCTAAGACCAAAACATTTCGTAGAAGCAGCAAACTTCTCCTCGCGTTCCTTCATATCCCACTCCACTCGCGGTCAGTATTTCTAAGTCGGTTTCTGGCCCTGCATTCCACATATATCTACTTAGAAAGGAAACGAAAACTTAGACACGGTTACCTAAACTGGCCTTTTGTGTGCACATACTTCTTCGGTTTCAATGAGCACTTTGAAGTATTGGCCTGCCTGCAATAATTGGTCTGCACGGTCTTTACACATGGAAGGTTTGTCGCGCTGGATTCTGATTCGACTCATTTATTGAGCACCTATGAAGTGTCAGCCACCCACCTTACTCTCATTTAGTCTTTGAAATAATTGTGATAGATGCCATTATATTCAATTTTCGGTAAGGGAAAGTGCAGCTCAGCGAGAGGAGGCCAACACTGAGGGATGTTCTCAGATCTGGCTCTAGGGAGAGGCTCAATAAGTGGCCCACCCCGCTTGGCTGACTGCTTCAAGTAACATCAACTTTAAATAAGGGTGTGGGAGCTCCCTGGTGGCTCAACAGGTTGAGGATCCAGCGTTGTCACTGCTGTAGCTCTGGTTACTGTTGCGGCACAGGTTCAATCCCTGGCTCCAAACTTCCACATGCCGTGGGCCAGGCCATAAATAAAAAAGAAAGAAAGAAAGACCTGTGTATTCCTAGCAGTATGTTGTACACAATGTGGAATCCTGAATGAGTTCACAACTTCACTTGATATGTTCCCTGTAATATAATATATAATATATAAATTCAATAACATTTCTGTAAAAATAAGATTTCAGAAGAGGCCATACAGCAATATTTGAATCCAGGACAAACAAGTGATGCAAATAAAAAGTGCAGTGCAAGCACTGGACCAAAGATCGAGACGTTCAGAAGGGTTCCTGGATGAGGCACTAAGCAGGAAGGGAGGGGTTCTGGATTGAAAGGAATGATGTGCACCAAAATTCAGCCAGAGGTGGACATGTGCCTGGCCCAAATCAGGCCAGTCTGGTAGGAATAAATGGATGAAGAAGACACTCTAAGCCCCCATTTCCATTCTGATACACATACTATGAGAGAAGGGCAATGCCAGCAAGGGCTAGGCTGCTAAAAGCACAGGACCGGCGATGACCAGTGTGTTCCTTTTCTCCTGCTGTGTAACCGGTTACCACAAATCCAGCCGTTAGAGCAACATACACATTGGTTACCTCACAGTTGCCGTGAGTCAGGGGTCCGGGCATGGTTAGCTGGATTCTCTGCTCAGTCCCCCAAGACTGCCATCAAGGTGTCAGCCAAGCTCTGGGTTGTTTTTTTTTTTTTTTAATTTTTTATTATAGTTGATTTACAATGTTCTGTCAGTTTCTGCTGGACAGCAAAGTGACCCAATTATACATATGAATACACTTTTCTCATAATATTTTCCATTATGTTCCATCACAAGCGATTGGATGTCGTTCCCTGTGCTCTGCAGCAGGACCTCATTGCTTCTCCATCCAAATGCAAGTTGCATCTACTAACCCCAGATCCCCAGTCCATCCCACTCCCTCCTCCTCCCCCTTGGCAACCACAAGTCTGTTCTCCATGTCCATGAGTTTGTTTCTTTTCTGTAGATAGGTTCATTTGTGCCATATATTAGATTCCAGATATAAATGATATCATATGGCATTTGTCTTTCCCTTTCTGACCTTAGTATGAGAATCTCTAGTTCCTTCCATGTTGCTGCAAATGGCATTATTTTATTCTTAGGTCAGTCTCCCAAGGCAATAGAAATACAAATAAAAATAAACCGATGGGACCTAATCAAACTTAGAAGCTTTTGCACAGCAAAGGAAACCATTAAACAACAACAACACAAAAGACAGGCTGTGTTTTCATCTGAAAAAGAATCGGCTTCCAAGATGAAGCTGAATCCTGAATCCTGAATGGATGCTCCCAGAATTCATCTCCTTGTGGCCATCTGCTGGGGGAGGCCTCCCGCCGTAGGCTGTTCACAGTAGGCCGTTGGCTTCTTCAGGGCCAGCAGGGGAACCACTCCCTCCAGTCTGTGAAGATGGAGCCATCTATAACATCCTTTAATCACGAGCTTGCCATCCGTCACCTTACCATATCCTATTGACTAGAAGCAAGTCACAGATCTCACCACGCTCCGGGAGAGATTACACAGGAGGCAACACCACGCAGCAGAGAGCACGGGGCCATCTAAGAATTCTGCCGAGCGTTAGGTGGGCGTGCCGGAAACAAACTTGGCCTCCTGCACAGTTTTTGTCGACATCAGCTCCCAATCATAATATAGCATTATCAGCCCAGCAGATCCCATGCATGGGGTTGACTGCTTGCTTAGACTATCTTTGGTGAAGCAATACAAGATTTCCTGTCAGGAGCTTTGCACACACACACATACACACACACACACGTATGTGAACTGGGACATATCACAGTCCTTACATACTTCAATATATAGAAACAAACATATTTATTTATATAAATAATCAAGATTTGTAATTAAACATATAAATATATATTTATATATTATGTATATTATATATCATAAATATGCATGTGGACTGAGATAGGCCCCAGTTCACAGGCAGTATTTAAGACATTTAAAAATCTTCTTTATACTTTTCCCCTAACTTTTCCACAGTGCGTGTGCCTTACTTTTACAATCAGAAAAGGAGCTTTGGAGTTCCCGTCGTGGCGCAGTGGTTAACAAATCCGACTAGGAACCATGAAGTTGCGGGTTCGGTCCCTGCCCTTGTTCAGTGGGTTAACGATCCGGCGTTGCCGTGAGCTGTGGTGTAGGTTGCAGACGCGGCTCGGATCCCGCGTTGCTGTGGCTCTGGTGTAGGCCGGCGGCTACAGCTCCGATTCGACCCCTAGCCTGGGAACCTCCATATGCCGTGGGAGCGGCCCCAAAGAAATAGCAAAAAGACAAAAAAAAAGAAAAGAAAAGAAAAGGAGCTTTGTTAAAAAGTACAAAGTACAAATTACAAAGTATTCTAAATGCAAATTACAAATTTTCCAAAAGAAAAAATATCCCAAGGTGAATACTATTGAAAGAGTTACCAAGAAAATACTAGGGAAGGGCAAATGATCTGTCACCCCATGCTCCAGAGGTTGAGGACACGCAGGCCCTTGGGATGCATTTCCCTCAAATGCGAATGCCTTTTTAATGTATTTTTTCCTAACAGGGCAGGTAATTCTTTTTGTTTGTTTGTTTGCTTGCTTGCTTTTTAGGCCTGCACCCACAGCATATGGAAATTCCCAGGCTAGGGGTCACACTGGAGCTGCATCTGTGATCTACACAACAGCCAAATCCTTAACCCACTGAGGGAGGCCAGGGATCGAACCCACACCCTCATGGATACTAGTCAAGTTCGTTAGCATTGAGCCACGATGGGACCTCCTTGTTTGTTTGTTTGTTTTGCCATGCCCGCAGCATGCAGAAGTTTCCAGGCCAGGGATCGAACCCAAGCCGCAGTAGTGACAATGCTGAGTCCTTAACCACTGGGCCACCAGGGAACTCTGAGACTCCTAAACTTTTTTTTTTTTGTCTTTTTGTCTTTTTGCCATTTCTAGGGCTGCACCTGTGGCATAGGGAGGTTCCCAGGCTAGGGGTCCAATCGGAGCTGTAGCCGCCAGCCTAGGTCAGGGCCACAGCAACTCGGGATCCCAGCCACATCTGTGACCTACACCCCAGCTCACGGCAATGCCGGACCCTTAACCCACTGAGCAAGACCAGGGATCGAACCCGCAACCCCATGGTTCCTAGTTGGATTCGTTAACCACTGAGCCCTGACGGGAACTCCTGAAACTCCTAAGCTTTCGAAAATAGTTTCTTCTCTCCATGTCTCTACACTTTATGTGCTCTTCTCTGACATACTGTAGCCTCTCAACCAATTCACTTTAATCCTGCACCATCCTCCCCCCTTCCAGAACTTTCTGCCTCAGGTCCGAGATTACCAGCCATCTCTCAGGAAGGCGGTCCTCCCACGCACGGCTCCCTTGGCCTCCGTTCCCATTCCCTTCGCGACAGAAGTTAGCCTACTGTGCCCGTGTTTACGCTGCGTGTGGCCGGCCTGGCGTGGTCACCAGCATACAGCAGACTGTTTTGGTGAGGGCTGGTTTGACTTCTCACTCGTCGAACGTGGGCTACCTCTTGCCTTTAAGCAGGCCCTAATCACCCCATCTTGACGAAAAGACCTTACTGAACCTGAACACAACCCTCTCCCGAATCCGCCACTCCTGGTTCCGAGGGGAGTGCAGTACCGCTGCTGTGTCCCCACCGCCCGCTCCCTGCTCAAGCCCCCTCAATCAGCTCTGCTCCCAAGCGCTCTGTGCAAACCGCTCTGAGGTCCCAGGGGCCAGCTCCTGGCCAAATCCAGTGGTCTGTTCTATATTTTCCTTTGTCAACTGCAGAGCTATTTGTCACTTGCCTTTCTGAGCTCCCCCTGCCCCGCCACCTTGCCTTTCATCACCTGCCACTTCTCCTGGCGTCTTTCTTACCCCGTGGACTATCTGCATTCAACTTCTCTGCCTCCTAAACTTAATCTGTCTCCGTCTGTGGCTACTGCTTTTCCTCCCACTGCTCCCGCAAAGGACTTTTTTTTTTCTTTTTTTTCTTTTCTTTTTTTTTTTTTTTGCCATTTCAAGGGCCGCTTCTGCGGCATATGGAGGTTCCCAGGCTAGGGGTCGAATCGGAGCTGTAGCCGCCGGCCTACACCACAGCCACAGCAAGGCAGGATCCCAGCCGCGTCTGCGACCTGCACCACAGCTCACGGCAATGCCACATCCTTAACCCACTGAGCAAGGCCAGGGATCGAACCCACAACCTCATGGTTCCTAGTCGGATTCGTTAACCATTGAGCCACGATGGGAACTCCAGGACTTTTTTTTATTTCCACCCTCTTTATTTATTTAGCCATTCTTTGTTTGTTTGTTTGTTTGTTTTGGTCTTTTTAGAGCCGTACCCTCGGCATCTGGAAGTTTCCAGGCTAGGGGTCAAATCTGAGCTGTAGCCACTAGCCTACACCACAGCCACAGCAATGCGGGATCCGAGCCAAGTCTGTGACCTACCCCACAGCTCACAGCAACGCCGATCCTTAACCCACAGAGCGAGGCCAGGGACTGAACCTGCGTCCTCGTGGGTACTTGTCAGGTTTGTTTCTACTGAGCCCCAATGGAAACTCATCATTTAGTCATTCTTTTTTATTCAGATATTCCTTGGGTGGACCTTCTATGCGACAGGCAATGAGAATATATTGGTGAACAGGGGGCAGGGCATATTATCGCAGTTAAGATCTTGGATTTGGGGGTTCAAATCCCAACTCTGCCATGTACTAGCTTTGTAACCTCTGTCTGCCTCAGCTTCATCCTCTGTGTAATGGGAATAGCAATAATACCCCATAGGATTGCTATGAGGATCAAATGAGTTAATATTTACAGAGTTTATAGAAGTGCTTAGCACAGAGCAAGCTCTGTGTAAGCTTTAAATAAAAGCAAGACTAGGAGTTCCTGCGGTGGCTCAGTTGTTAACGAATCTCATTAGCAACCATGAGGACACAGGTTTGATCCCTGGCCTCCCTCAGGGAGTTAAGTATCCAGCATTGCCGTCAGCTGTGTAGATCGAAGCTACAGCTCCGATTTGACCCCCAGCCTGGGAACCTCCATATGCCATGGGTGCAGCCCTAAAAAGACAAAATAAATAAATTAATTAAAAAAAAAAAGCAAGACTAGATGTAGTCCACGCCCTTATTGATTCCACTCTCGTGGGGAAAATAATAACCAAAAGTGTGGACGCAATGTTATACCAAGTGCTACGGGAGCACAGGAAAGAAGGTATATTGGCCCGGGGGCAGAGAGGTCCGGGGGCCACACGGGGAAGGTTTCCTGACGGCTTGCAGGAAATGTAGGAAGCAGCCTGGTGAGAGAGGGTTGCTGGAGGAGAGGAATGGTGCAGGGGAGGAGGGCAGGTGCTCTAGGCAGGAAATGGTGAGGTGGGTCCAATGCTGAGAGACTTTGAAAGAAACCCAATGGGAAAAAAAAAAAAAAAAAGTTCCGTATTGCTAGAGTGCAGGGGAGCTGGGGGTGGGGGTAGGATGGGGAGCAGGGCGGCTAGAGATGAGCTTGCAGAGGTGAGAGGTGTCAGGTGGTGCAAGGCTTGCTTGGCCCTGCTGAGGGGTCGGAATTTTATCCTGAGAGCAATGAGGAACCTCTGGGTGGTTCTCAGCAGAGCATGTTCTGGTCGTATCATTCTATCTTTGGCATGGAGAATGGGGGAGATGAGGGCAAAACACACAATCCAGAAGACTACTTAGGTGTCTGATTCTTTCACCTAAATGGGCCAGACTGTAGTGGGTGATAAAAGGATGGAGAGAAGCATGTGGATCCCAGGGACCATGAGGTGGTAGGATGGTCAAGTCTTACCCGTTGATTGCATATAAGGCTTGGGAAAAGAGAAGTCGGGGAGGACCAGTATTCTGGCTCAAGCAGTGGGGAAGTTGTGTGGCCACTCGCTGAGACAGGGGATGGAGGAAAAAATGCCTATCTGGAGGGGGGTTCATTTGAAAATCATTTATTAAACATCTACTATATACTGGGCATTGTGCCAAGAGCCAGATAGCCATCGGTGAATGAGACAGGCCCAAATCCCCATCTCGGGGACAGAGAATAACTAAACACGTGGAGTTCCTGTTGTGGCTCAGAGGGTTCAGAACCCGACTAGTATCCATGAGGATTCAGGTTTGATCCCTGGCCTCGCTCAGTGGGTTAAGGATCCCCCGTTGCTGTGGCTGTGGCATAGGCCTGCAGCTGCAGCTCCGACTCGACCCCCTAGCCCAGGAACCTCCATATGCTGCAGGTGCAGCTGTGAAAAGAAAAGAAAAAAAAAAAAAACGAAACGTGAATGTCTAATATGTCAGATGGGATCAATGCAATGGAGAAACCTTAAGAGGCTGAAAAGTCGGTCTGAGGGCAAGTGCAGATGCTGGCTGAGCAAAGCAGAAAAATAAGTCCCAGGGAGTTCCTGTAATGGCGCAAAGGGATCTGCAGTGTCTTGGGAGCGCAGGGACACAGGTTTGATCCCCGGCCTGGCACAGTGGGTTAGGAGACAGCAGTTGCCACGCTGTGGCTTGGGTCTCCAGAGCGGCTTGTCTCTGGTCCCCGGCTCCGGGAGCTCCATATACCAGCGGGGTGGCCAAATAAGAAAAAAGTAAGTAAGTCTCAGAGTGGGGAGAGGCTGGCCCCCTCCAGCAGATTTTTTTGGGGGGATACACTAGAATCGTGAGACCTTCATTTCTCAAGTGAGGTAAGGCCTATTACTTTTCTTCCCATTTTTCCTGGGGAAGAAACAGGTTCCTCAGCTGCCCGATGAGGGAGCCCAAGCGCCCCTCCCCCACTCTGCAGTTCCAGAAAGAGAGGGGTGTATGGGGGGGTCTGAAAGCACCCCCCCACACACACACACATCAGAAGAAGCCCAGCGTGGAAGCAGCTCGCCAGCAGGGTGCAGAGGGATGGGAAGAGAGAGGAGGCGGAGAGGGGGTCCACCAGCTCCAGGCAGCACCGTGGGCCTGGAGACGGCCCTCCTATGCCCCAAAAGATGGGCCTTGGATAACCTGTCCCGCCCCGTGGTTTGCTGTCATCTGCCTACTGACACTATGGATTTTGCCTGAAACCTGGTTGGAGGAGAGCGGGTGAGGGGGGATGGCGAGGGTAAGATGGCCAGAGAATTGAGGGCCATGCCCAGGACGTAACCTGGGGCATCAGAGATCCAGGCGTCTGCCCAGCCCGAGGCCTAGCACAAGCCTTCTGAGCTGCTCCCTTCTGCCCTGGGCTCAAGCACAGAAAGGCGTAGGGACATTTTTAAACCTGGTTACTCTAAGAGGTGGCATCGCCTGAAAAGAAAACTAGCTGGTGATGAACCTTGGCCCAGGGCAGCCCCAGGACCAGCTCCGCAGCGGGTTTTGCCGCTTGGGTAAACTCTTGTCATCGGCCAGGGCGTAGGAACCTCTGGGTGAAGGTCTTGGAATCTCCGTCTTTTCCTTTCCTATTTTCCGTGATGCTCGCCTCCTACCTCAGGACCCGGAGCCCACCGCGCATGCGCCCTGCCCTCTGGCCTACGGTCCGGAAACCGCGCTGGACGGGAGTATCCTCGCGCTTGCGGAGCCACAGGGAGTGACTGCAAGGAGAGCGGCGGGGAAGGCAGTGCCCGCCACAGCCCGCCTTGGCCTCCCCTGCCTCCTGCCGCCCGGAGCCTCCGCCCCCCTGCCCCACAGCCACCAGGCCGTCAGGGACTGGTGAGTTTTCACCTTGGAGGGACTCTCAAAGTCAGCTCACTCCTGTGCCCTTGGTTTAGGCCCTTTGCATCTTAGCCCGTGGCACTGACATACCTCTAGTTTCTTTTTTAACTTCTGGGGAGGATTAGTGCTCTGGAAAATTCTTCAGCAGCCCTTGCGCCAATGCTATTTCCACTGATAAAAAGAGATACATTTCTGTTCCTGCTAAGGCAGAGATTCCATCATTCTTGCCTCTCCTTTTCTTTATTCTTTTTTTTTTTTTTTCGTCTTTTTAGGGCTGCACCCGTGGCATATGGAGGTTCCCAGGCTGGGAGTCTAATCGGAGCTGTAGCCGCCGGCCTACACCACAGCCACAGCAACGCCAGATCCGAGCTGCATCTGTCACCTACACCACAGCTCACAGCAATGCCACTGAGCAAGGCCAGGGATCAAACCCGCAACCTCACGGTTCCTAGCCGGATTCGTTTCCACTGCACCACAACAGGAACTCCTTTCGCTCCCCTTCTTAAGGCTATTTCTTTTTCAATTGACAGCATTGAAACCATGTTAGAACATATCCTTTCCAATGGAGCAGTAGTAGAACTGTTTGTACTTAGGTGTAGCAAGAACCTCTATGGCGAGTTTGTTTGTCATAAATCACGGAATTCGTCCCAAATATATTGCCAAGTTTTCCATTCCCCACCCCTTACTACACGGGGATGGAAGAGCTCTTAATGGCAGAGCTGGCTGGTCCTGCCCCGCCACTGAAGAAGTCACATACGTAGTGTTCACTTCCCCAGGTATTTCCTTAGTCCCGCTCTGCTCCACTAACTACCTGGGGCCAAAAGATGAGCAGGACATGGTTCCTGTTCATCTGAGCTTCTCCTTCACGGGGGAGGCTGGTTATAAATGCAGATACATTCAATACAATGTGGTAACTGCTGAGCTAGAGCGGGAGAGGCACAGGGTTTTATTCAAGGCTGTAGCCAGTAAGTTATCAGGGAAAGCCTCCTGGAGGAGGTGATATCAGTGAAGAAAAGGAGGCAGTTGGATTTCAGGATAAAGGATGAGCCAGGGTCTGAGGCCTTGAAACAGATGAATGTGGGTGGTGGCCCCTGCCGGGGCCCTATCCAGGTCCCCTATGGTGAATGTGGGCTGCTAAAGGCTCACAGGTGCCCCCCTGCTCCAGAAAATTCCCTTCAGGAGGGAGAGCCGCCTTGGCCCAGAGATTAGGCACGAGGCATGCCTGCCTCCCTTCCCACAACCTGCAGCCAAGGACTGAGTGACACAGCCCCCTTGCCTGGGAATGGGATCGCCTTGTGGTGTCATTCCTACTTCACAGCTCTAGGGATGTGGCCAAAGCTAGACTCCAAATGAGGCCACATTCTTGCTGAGAACCATTCCGTGCCCTCCCCCTGCTTCTCTCCCTCCCCCTTCCTCCTGAGAGCTTGCCTCCGGTAAATTACAAGGGCCTGTGTCTTTATCCCAGGCTCTGCTTCCGGGGAACCTGACCTAGGATAGCATGTTGGATGAACTTCTAGAAATTTGGCAGACCTGGTACTTTTTTTTTTTTTTTTTTGTCCTTTTAGGGCCACACCCACAGCATATGGAGGTACCCAGATTAGGGGTCGAATCCGAGCTGTAGCCGCTGGCCTACACCACAGCCACAGCAACGCAGGATCCGAGCCGCGTCTGCGACCCACACCACAGCTCACAGCAACGCCGGATCCTGAACCCACTGAGCAAGGCCAGGGATCGAACCCGCGTCCTTGTGGTTCCTAGTCAGATTTATTTCCGCTGCGCCCCGACGGGAATTCCAAACTCTGGTACTTTGACATACCTTGTATTTAAGGTGTGAGTTAAGGCATAATTGGACGATTAAACCTAAGAATTAGGCAAGAACCAGATCATAGAAACCTTTGTATGCCATGTTAAAGAATTGAGTCTTTAAAATGTTTCTGTTAAGTCTTTATATATTGAGTCTTTTATATTAAAGACTAAAATACTCTTTGTCACATCATGCTTCCCACCCTGAATGACGTAGCCTCCTCACCTTTAATGACGTATTCATTTTAGACTGAGATGTGGGGGACTCCTGGAGTCCTTGTTAACTCCCAATCTCTTTGCAAGTGATCATCTATTAATTAGAGCCTTCAATAGTCGAATTCACCTTAAGATATGATGGAAACCTACCTACAAAACAGAAACAGACTCTCAGATATAGAGAACAGACTTGTGGTTGGCGAGGGGGAGGGAGTGGGACAGACGGGGAGTTTGGGGTTAGCAGATGCAAACTACTACATTTAGAATGGCAAAGCAGGAGTTCCCGTCATGGTGCAGCAGAAACAAATCCGACTAGGAACCATGAGGACACGAGTTCGATCCCTGGCCTCGCTCAATGGGTTAAGGATCCGGCATGGCCATGAGCTGTGGTGTGGGTTGCAGACGCGGCTTGGATCCCGCGTTGGTTGTGGCTGTGGTGTAGGTCAGTGGCTACAGCTACGATTCGACCCCTAGCCTGGGAACCTCCATACCCCAAGGGAGCCACCCTAGAAAGACAAAAAAAAATAAAAATAAAAACAACAACAACAAAGATATGATGGAGTGTGAGAGATGATATTTTCCAAAGGCGGCCAGCCACACCTGTGTGTTTATCACACACACTCTTACAGTGTTAGTAATATTCTTTGCACTGTAAGATGAGGTCTGTGCTTCCTGCCCTTGAACCTGCGCACGGGGGGCTTGTGCCTGCCCTGGCCCGTGGCATGCAGGGGAAGCACCGCTGGGAGATGCCCAAGGCAAGATCCTAGAAGGCAACATGGCTTTCCCCTGGATCGATCCCCCCCCCGCCCCCCCCACCCCGGGTCAGGAGGATTCTTCTTGGACCTCAGCCACCATGTTGTGAGGAAGCCAGGCCACGAAGAGGCCACATGGTGGTGTTCGGGCAGACAGTCCCAGCCAGGCCCCCGGCCGACACCAGCATCAGTCATCAGACACGTGAGTGAAAGAGCCATCAAATGACTCCCGCTCCCTGCGGACGTCCCCGGGCAGCTTTCCCTACTGTGCCTCGTCTGAATCCCGGGAGCGGGAGTCATCTGATGGCTCTTTCACTCACGTGTACATGATTATTGCTATTTTAAGCCACTAACTTTGGGAACAGTAGATAACTACTACATCTGTCTAGACTCTGAAGATATGATTTTCCCTTCAAAATCAGCTCCTCCAGCTTCCCTACCCAGGTTAATGGCATCTCCAAGTTCTTTCAGTGACAGAGCTATTTTTACCTCACTCTTATCTGTCCACTGACGTGTAATTAGTTGTCAGGTCCTATAGATTTTCCTTCCTCCAGCGTCTCTGCCATCTCGCCTTTGCCTTGGTTCTTGTCTCTCTCTCGATGAAACCAAAGCCCCGCTCTGTAAGCATTTTCACACCCCTGCTCTGAAACTGTCGTCTTTCACAAAAACACACTTTCTAGATGAATTATATAATTCCACCTGGAATATATGTATGAATATATAGATATGGTCTAAATGTAGATACTCTCTCTACACATATATGTAGAGAAATAATGCTTTGCTTCTTCATTGTAACAAATTCAGGTTTGTTACGGTACAAATGCGTACCGAAAAAAGTGAATGTTTCACTCACCAGAGGTAATTACGGTTAACATGTGCTATGTTACATTCCAGACATTTTTCTAGGTAAATGTGAGTGTTTGCGTGTATTCTAGGTGTGTGTGTGAGAGAGAGAGAAAGGGAGACAGAGAGGGAGACAGAACTACATGTTACATATATGTATATGATAGATACACTTAAGAAACATTTTTTATAAACATAGCATCACAGGACACACATCGTTCTGCAATTTTGTTCTTTACCTTACATTCCTTCCCAGTTATCTTTTCATGACACACAATGAGGATCTGCTTCATTTTAAAAGTTGCACAGTATTGCACCATCATTTATTTAACCATTTCCTTATTGAAAAATATTTGGTTGTTTCTACATTTTGCTATTAAACAGTGCTGCAATGACTACTGTTGTGCAAATATCTGTATGTACTTGTGCCATGTCTGTAGATTAGAGTCCAAGAAAATGCAACCGCTGTATCATAAGGTGTGGACGATTTATGTATTGATAGGGCATGCAGCATCGTCCTTCTCATGTGGTGTACCACTTTTTACCCTCACGGCAGTGTGTCCGAGTCCATTTTCCCACGCTCTAGCCCAAACAGAGTACTCTTAATCATTTTTAATTTTTGCAAAGCTAATAGGCAAACATACTTCTGCACTGTTGTTTTAATTTCTGTTTATTCAGTTGGAGAGTTCCCTGGTGGCACAGTAGGTTCAAGCTCCGTCGTTGTCACTGCTGTGACTTGGGTCACTGCTGTGGCACAGGTTCAGTCCCTGGCCTGGGAATTTCCACATGCCATGGGTGTGGCTCAAAGAAGAAAAAAAATAGTAATAATTGATGCAGTTGAACAGCTTTTCTGAACTTTATAGGCCCCTTATATTTCCCTTCCCATGAATTGACTCATAGCCTTGATCCATTTTCCTATTGAATTCTGAGTATTTCGCAATACTTTCCATGTGCTTTTTATACAGTCTGACTTTTAATTCTGTTGTGTGTTGGAACTATTTAATCCAACCTGTTGATATGTGTTTTAACTTTGTTCATGGTGTCTGTTAAAAGTTTTAACTTTTCTGCTGTCAAGTGTGATTGACATGCTCTTTACGGCTTCTGGGTTTATTGTTGTGGTTTAAGAAGCTCTCTGATCCATGATTATAAAAATGTTCTGTATTTTCTCCTAGTACATTCATGGTCTTATTTTTCAAATATTTAAATCTGTATTCCAAAGGCCAAAAGATCACACTAGCACCAAAATGGATTACAACGTAAGTCTCTCAAGAGGGTACCGATGAGGTCAGTGTTGGTGTGTACGTACATACTGGACAGTCATTAAGGCAGATGCTTAAAGCACTGACATGAGAAATTGTTCACCAAATTCAGTGAAAAAGACAGAAGGCATGCATGAGTCCATCTTTGTCTGTATGAGAAGCTGTCTGGAAGTATATATGCCGCAGCTTTAAGAGGAGTTCTTTCTGGGAAGTAGGCAAGACTATGGAGAACTTTAATTTTTTTTCTTTATAGTTAAAAAATTGGGGAGTTCCCTTCATGGCTTAGCAGTTAACAAACACGACTAGTATCCATGAGGACGCGGGTTCGATCCCCGGCCTCGCTCCGTGGGTTAAGGATCTGGTGTTGCTATGAGCTGTGGTACATAGGTCGCAGACGCAGCTCGGATCCGGCATTGCTGTGGCTGTGGTGTAGGCCAGCAGCTGCAGCTCCGATTCAACCCCTAGCCTGGGAACCTCCATATGCTTCAGGTGCAGCCCTAAAATAGCAAAAAAAAAAAAAAAAAAAATTGTTCTAACATTGTCAGAAAGGAAGAATATTTTTCGTTTGGAGAAAGACTACATGAATGATGTGAATGGTAGAAATGAGAAAGCAGAAACATTGTAAATCAACTATACTTTAATAAAAAAATAGAAATCTACAGTTGACGTCATCTGTTAACTGTCAGAACTGACTACAGAGACATAATTAGACTTAACATCAAATGGACTTTACAAATACACAGAGCATTCCTCACAAACACTTCATTGCTCTGTGGCAAACACCTGCAGTAAATCCAAATTCTGATTAAATTAGTGCTATTCTAATAAGCTACTGAAACAATGAGACATTTTAGAAAATAACATACATTTCGGTGAAGAGAGAAGAAACCTTTAGTGGCTTCTCATCACTCAAGACTGTGTTTTCCAAACCTCCTTGAACATCAAAATCCCTCCAGGTATTGTTATAAGAATAGAGTTTCTGGAGTTCTTGTCGTGGCTCAGTGGTTAACGAATCCGACCAGGAACCATGGGGTTGAGGGTTCAATCCCTGGCCTTGCTCAGTGGGTTAAGGATCTGGTGTTGCTATGAGCTGTGGTGTGGGTCGCAGACACAGCTCGGATCCTGCATTGCTGTGGCTGTGGTGTAGGCCGGCAGCTACAGCTCCAATTCGACCCCTAGCCTGGGAACCTCCATATGCCACAGGAGTGGCCCTAGAAAAGGCAAAAAGAAAAAAAAAAAGAATAGAGTTTCAGGCCCCACCCCAGACTTGAATCTAATTATAACCCAGAATCTAAATCTTCACTGAAGGGTCTGGGATTCTATAGTTTTAACAAGCTAACAAGCCGTCAGGTAATTTTGTTGTTGTTGTTGTTGTATTTTTTTTTTTTTTTTTTTGCTTTTTAGGGCCACACCCATGTCATATGGAGGTTCCCAGGCTAGGGGTGGAATCGGAGCAGTAGACGCCGGCCTACACCACAGCCACAGCAACTCAGGATCCGAGCCATGTCTGTGACCTACACCATAGCTCACGGCAATGCCGATCCTTAACTTACTGAGCGAGACCAGGGATTGAACCTGGGTCCTCGTGGATACTAGTCAGATCCATTTGCACTGTGCCACACCGGGAACTCCCAGGTGATTCTTCCAATCAGACAAACCCAGAAAACTAAATTTGTGAACTATGGAAATAAACACAAACTCTTTATCTGGATACTAAAACTCTCTGTGACTCCTGTTAGCATTTGCAACTTCATGTGAAGTATAAGGCTGCCAGTTGTTGGAACATGTGAGGCATTACCAGGAGGATGGCTTTTTTTTATTGAAATATAATTCACACACCATAAAATTAATTCTTTTAAAAAGTACCATTCAGGAGTTCCTGTCATGGCTCAGCAGGTTAAGGACCTGATGTTGTCTCTGTGAGGATGCGAGTTTGACCCTGGTCTCACTCAGTGGGTTAAGGACCCAGCGTTGCCACAAGCTGCAGTGTAGGTCACAGATGTAACTCAGATCCTGTGTTGCTATGGCTGTGCCTGACCTGGAAAATTCCATATGCCACAGGTGTGACCATAAAAAAATAGCATTCAGTGGCAGTTAGCCTATTCACAGAAGATTTCATCATCCCCAAAAGGAAATCCCATGGCCATTAACAGACTCCCCATTTCCTCCCAGTCTTACCAGCCCTGACAACAACTAACCTAAGTTCTGGCTCTAGGGATTTGCCCATTATGGATATTTCAAACATATGGAATCATATAATCTGTGGCCCTTTGTATCTGATCTCTTTCACTGTACATAATATTTTCAAGGCTCATTCGTGTTGCAGCATATATCAGTACTTCATTCCCTTTTCATGGCTGAATACTATTCCATTTAATGGATATACCACATTTTGATTATCCATTCATCAGTTGATACATATGTGGGTTATTTCCACTTTGGAGCCATTATGAATAATGCTGTTGTGAACATTGATGTCTGGGGAGCTTTTAAAACTAGCAAATTCCCAGTTCTCACTTCAGACCAATGGAATAAAAGTATTTAAGAGGTGGGAAGCAGTTAGGTGGTGACTGGACATTATTTTTTTTTAATTAAGCTTACCAGGTGATTCTAATGGGCAGCCAGAACTGAGAATAATCAAGCTAGATATCCCTAAGGGAGTGGTCTTAAAATATGGTCCCTGAACCAGCATTATTGTCTGGGACTTGTTAGAAATGCAAATCTTCAAGTCCTACCCCACATCTGCCCTGGGAGATGCCCTCAGAAACCTGTGCTTTCATCAGCCCTCCAGGAAATTCTGATGCACACTCAGGTGTGAGAACCACTGTGCATCCAATTATCGTCTTGAAATCCCCTAAATTCTGAATATCAAAACACGTTTCCAGAAAGATGCAGCAGATGTGCTTTCCCCTATTCCTCCCACTAAGTACAGCTAAAAACTCTGAGTATTTTGGAGTTCCTGTGGTGGTGCAGCGGAAATGAATCCGACTAGTATCCATGAGGATGCAGGTTCGATCCCTGGCCTCGCTCAGTGGGATAAGGATCTAGCCTTGCCATGAGCTGTAGTGTAGGTTGCAGATGCGGCTTGGATCTGGTGTGGCTGTGGCTGCGGCATAGGCCGGCGGCTACAGCTCCGATTCCACCCCTGGCCTGGGAACCTCCATATGCCATGGGTGCGGCCCTAAAAAAAAAGAAAAAAAAATCTCTGGGCATTTTAATAAAATAACAAACCCAAGAAGACACTGAAAGGTGGAGAGAAAAAGGCAGATAGAGTAGGAACCTAAGGGGTGCAAGGTTCTAAACGATGGTGAGGAGTTCCCGTCGTGGCGCAGTGGTTAACGAATCTGACTAGGAACCATGAGGTTGCAGGTTCGGTCCCTACCCTTGCTCAGTGGGTTAACGATCTGGCATTGCCGTGAGCTATGGTGTAGGTTGCAGACGTGGCTCAGATCCTGCGTTGCTGTGGCTGTGGCGTAGGCTGGTGGCTACGGCTCCGATTCGACCCCTAGCCTGGGAACCTCTATATGCCGCGGGAGTGGCCCAAGAAATAGCAAAAAAAAAAAAAAAAAGACAAAAAAATAAAATAAAAATTAAAAAAAATAAATAAACGATGGTGAGTTGTCTCAGGTTTCTTTTGGCCTCCCACATCCCAGCTGGTGAGCTGGTGACCCCAAATGCCAAAGGCACAGACAGAAAAGCCTCCAGGAAAGCCCGCTCTCTCTAGCCAAAGGACGAGGAGAGGGGCAACCTAGCAAGACAGAAACCTTTCAGACAGTAACCACTCTCCTCCAGCCAAACCGCACAGAAAATACGGTGGCCCCACCTCGCCCAGGCTGGTGAGGTCTTAGTTCGAACCTAGGCTTCCACCCTTAACAGGCTGTAAGGCTGTAAGTAGGTCCCCTGACCCCCCTGCTGGGGTGAAGTCCGAGGAGGCCTAGGGAAGAGTCAGGACTTAACCACTGCACAGTGGAAAATAGGTCACCCCACACCACCCACACCGCCCCAGTGTCAGTAAAGGCCACTCGAGGATCAATAACAAGGCACTCCAACCCCTGCCAGCCAAGCAGTCATCCGTGGGGACCACGTGAGGAGGCAGAACTACTATCCCTGCCTAACGGTCCTGAGAAGCCACCCCCGCGGTCAATGGAGGCCAAGTAGAGAATCTGGACTTCCACTTCCACCTGCCTCTAAGGAGGCAGTGTCACCCCTTCCCTGCCAGGGCAGTGCCGGAAGAAAGCAGCTAAAAACCCAAGGGTTAAAGAAGAGCCCAAGTCTCACAACATCATTATGAAAATGTCCGTAACAAAAAAGTCACTCGTTACACAAAGAACCAGGAAGAAAGATCTCCAAAAATGAAAAAAGACAGTCAGTGGATGCCGACACCAAGATGACAGAGACGTTAGAAATAGCCAACAAAGATTTTTAGAGTTGTCATAAAAATGCTTCAAGGAGCAACCGCAGATACATTTGAAGCAAATAAAAACAGAAAATCCCAGAAAAGAAATGAAAGATATTAAAAAGAAATAAACTGAAATTTTAGGATTGAAAAATACAAAAACAAAAATTATAAAGGCAAGTGACGGCCAATCAGCAGAATGGACAGGATAGAGGAAAGAAACATTGAAGTTGAAAATAGAGCAATAAAAATTTCCTTTTATACAAATTGTATAATGGAGATCCGTGGAACTGTAACAAAAGATCTAACATTTATGTCAATAGAGTCCCAACAGAGAAGAAAGAGGGAGGGATTGAAAAAGGATTAAAAATAATGCAAAAACATTTTTGGCAAAACGAACGAAGCTACAACTCCAAGAAGCTGCACAAGCCCCATACAGGATAAATCCAAAGAAATTCAGGCCAAGATAAATCACCGTAAAAACTAAATACAAAAGGAAAATCTTGAAATCTAAAAGAAGGAAATGACACCTTAGCAATAGGAGAAAACCAATTCAAATAACAGCAGGCTTCTCATTAGAAGCCGTGGAGGGCAGAAGGAAGAGACAGCATTTTCAAGTGCTGAAAGACAAGAACTGACAGTCCCAAATTCTATATTCAGCAAAAATATCTTCCAGGAATGAAGGTGAAATCAAGACAGTCTCAGATGAAGATAAGCTAAAAGAATGTGATGCCGGTTGAAAAGAATGTTTACAGAAACTTCTATAAACTGATAGGAAATCATAAAAGGAGTCTCAGATGATTAGGAAGGAAGGATAACAGAATGAACAAAAAAATATGGGTAAATACAAGACTTCTGTCTCCTTTCGTGTTTTCTAAATTATGTTTGATGATTGAAACAAAAACTATACCACCACCTTGACCTGGTTGTCAGTTATCAAAGACAATTATAGATGCGGGGAGTGAAAGGGACAGAAAGGGAGATGAAGTTTCTACACTCATCTGAACTGGTAAAATGATGCTACCAGCAGACTGCAATAAGCAAAATAAAATACCTAGAGCAGCCACTAGAAAAAATGTACAAATAGAGACACTAAAAACACTATAGCTAACAAGATAGAATTCTAAAAAATGTTTAAATAACCTACAGGAAGGCAGGAACCATGAAACAGAAAAAAAGTAGCAGGAATAGAGGATCATTACATAATGATAAAAGAGTCAATCCACAGGGAGTTCCCTTTGTGGTTCAGTGGTTAACGAACCCAACTAGGAACCAAGAGGACGTGGGTTTGATCCCTGGCCTTGCTCAGTGGGTTAAGGATTGGTGTTGCTGTGAGCTGTGGTGTAGGTCACAGACTCAACTCAGATCCCATGTTGCTGTGGCTGTGGTGTAGGCTGGCAGCTGCAGCTCCAATTCGACCCCTAGCCTGGGAACCTCCATATGCCGTAGATGAGGCCCTAAAAAAAAAAAAAAAAAAAGAACCAATCCACTAAGAATCCTAAATGTGTATGCACCAAATGGCAGAGCCGAAAAATTTGTGAAGCAATGAAAAGAATAGAACTGGAAGGGGAAAACTGACAAAGCCACAATTATAGTTGAAATTTCAACACTCCTCTCTCACAATTGATAGAACCACAAAATCTGCAAAGACACAGAATTCAACACCATCAAAAAGGATGTAATCAACATTCGCAAACTACTCTATCCCAACAATGACAGAATGCATGTTCTTTTGAAACACCCGTGGAACATAATACCAAGATTGACCGTACTCTGGGCAATAAGGCAAACCTCAAGGAATTTAAGAAAGCAAACAGAATATGGCTTTAGAACATAGCATTTTATGTTGATTTTTTTTCACTTCATTGACGAATCTTTTGCAAATCAGTGCTACATTTATGCAAATCAATATATGAGTGTCCTAACTTTGATGCACAGCCTATTTGGAAATTTCTAGTAGAGTCCTCTGAATTTTAAATAAAAGATGTAGTTTGTGAGATCATTTTTTAAAAAAAGCAAACAGAGTGTATTCTCTGATCACAATGGGATAAGACTAGAAATTAATAAGAAAGATAATAGGAAGATTTTTAAACCCCGGGAAACTACAAAACACATTTCTAAATAAAGTCATAGAGCAAAGAAGTTTCAAAGGAATTTAAAAAATACATTGAACTGAATTAAAATGAAAATATATAATTTTTGGTGGGTTTTGTTTTTTGTTTTGGGTTTTTTTTTTTTGTCTTTTTAGGGCTGCTTTTTATGGCATATGGAAGTTCCCAGGCTAGGGGTCAAATCAGAGCTGCAGCTACCAGCCTATGCCTCGGCTACAGTAAGGCCACATCCAAGCCGCATCTGTGACCTGCACCACAGCTTAAGGCAATGCCGGATCCTTAACCCACTGAGGGATAGGCCAGGGATTGAACCCGAGTCCTCATGGATACTAGTCGGGTTCATTACCGCCAAGCCACGGCAGGAACTCCGAAAATGCATAATTTTTGAAACTCCGCTAAAGCAGTCTTAAAGGGGCACTAAACTTGTGGCACTAAATGCTTATGTTGGAACAAAAGTCTCAAATTAATCATTTAAGTCCTACTGTAAGAACCCAGAAAAAGAAGAGCAAAGTAAACCCAAAGCAAGAAGAATGGAAATAATGGAAGAGCAGAAATCAGTGAAATTGAAAATAGAAGAAACATTACAGAAAATCAATGAAAAGAGAAGCTGGTTCTTTTAAAAAGGGACAATTCATGCAGGGCCTTACAGGAGAGAGGAAAAAAGTTTGGTTTCCTCCTGAATGTGGTGGGAAGCCAGTGGAAAGTTGGAAGGGTTGTCGGAGGGATGGCTTGTGATCTGACTGACACAGCTGCTGTGTAGACCAAAGCAGGGCAGGATGGGAAGCAGGGGGTCCCCATGGAAGGCTCCTAGTGTACCCTAGGTGGCACAGTGGAGGTGGGGGAAAGAAATGATTTGGGATGTTTTTCCCCACTCTGGCCCTCTCTGTATTCTGAGAATGACACGGGGCTCAGACCGGCAAGGCTAGAAGTACTCCGGGTGGGGGGGGAGATGGTCTCAAGCGCCTGAAACCAAGCCTTGTTTCAACCCTAATTGGAAAGAAGCTAGCATCTTAGGTGAAATCAGTGACAGATTTGTTCAAAGCATGATTGATTTAACATTTTTATTTATTTTTATTTTTTTAAATAAAAACTTCTCTCAATCAGCCCCAGTTTGCTTTTATTTTTTTATTTTATTTTTTTGTCTTTTCTAGGGCCACACCAGAGGCATATGGAGGTTCCCAGGCTAGGGGTCGAATCGGAGCTGTAGCCACCGGCCTACACCACAGCCACAGCAACGCCAGACCCGAGCCGCGTCTGCAACCAACACCCCAGCTCACGGCAACGCCGGATTCTTAACCTACTGAGCAAGGCCAGGAATCGAACCCAAAACCTTGTGGTTCCTAGTTGGATTCGTTAACCACTGAGCCGTGACAACTCCCAACTTATTTTTATGTTATTGAAGTTGAATTTAATTCAGTTAAAGGCTCAATCCTTACGTGCACAGTTTTAGGATCTTTGAAAAATATCTCCATCCGTGTTACTATTTACCCAGGGAACTCCAGAAAGTCCCCTGGTACCTCCTTCCAGGCAACCCCTACCCCCTCAGAGGTACCCACTGTCCTGAATTATATCTCACCAGTTATTTCTGCCTGTTCTTAAACTTTATATAAATGGAGTCATACTGTATAGTCTCTCTCTTTTTTTTAGATTTGCCTGCATGTCAAAAAGAACTTTTATTACATTTATAATAGCCTCTTATGCTCTCAGGCTTTCTTGCCAGATGCTTTTGGAGCAGGTGCTTTCTGGGCTGGAGCTTTCTGAACCTTCTGAGCTTGTGGAGGAGGTGCAGCCTTCTGGCCTGCAGCTTTCTGGGCAGGAACCTTCTAGGCTTCATCCTCAAGGTCCCACACAGTGCCCGCCAAAAGTATGTCTGAAAAGCCTGTATATTCTCTTTTGTGTCTGGCTTTCTTCACTCATCACATCACTGTGGAGATACGTCCCATGTTGTGTATCCACTTCTTTCTGTTGCTGACGAGCATTCCATCATATGAATACACTGCAATTTGCTCACCCATCAGGCTGCTGATGAAAATGTGAGTGGTTTCTCGTTCATTAACTGTCCGTCTGACCCCAGTTTCATGACTAGATCAAGAGCCAGCTTCCGTTCACTTTTCCCTTTTCCACCTTAGCTCATCATTTTCTACTTCAAATTTCCACCTCTTCTTACCCTTCTCTCCATCAATTCCTTTCCGTAAAACCTTTGAACCTTTTCTATGGGAGGACTTTTCTGTTTTTATCTCCAACAGTCCCAGTTACACATTTTCCAGGAATCTTCATATTCTCACTCCAGTTGTGTCTACCCCTCGAAAACAGATGATCAAAGTCAGCTAGATTCTGATTTAGAATATTTTCCCTCCTGGAGTGATGATTCCTAGATGCCATAGCAATCCAGGTAGGTGATGAGGGCTGTGTCTCAATTGCAATGTTAATTTCATATAACGTCTAGGTATTTCTCAAAATTGGTAAAATGAATTTTTTTCAAAACCTCACATTTTTCTGAAACCCCCCCCCCAAAATTGGTGAGAAATGTGACACTGTTTTGCATTTTTGAACCTCTCCTTTTGAACATCTCTTTAATGCCTGGTGTAATAAAAGACAGAGAGATTATCATATACGCTTCTGTGTTCAATTGGTTGCCATATGTTGTTTTGGTAACAGTATGTGAAAAGAATTGGGAATTATGTAGATACAAAGCTGGGAAAAAAGGAGTATTTTAATAGCTTTCTCGGATACTGATGGATCTTCTTTGTCACTACATCGTGCTCCCTGTATTCTGATAGTTCTGGGAACTTTGGAAGGTAGGACTGGTGGGGCTGGAATAAGCCAATCGTGGAAGGGTTGACAATCTATGTACTTTCCTGTAGGTTCTGGTCCAGGCTTCAACCAGAGGAGAGTTTCTCAATCTCGGCTTTCGACATTTTGCACAATTCCTTGTTGTGGGTGGACAGGAGGTGTACTGTACGTGGTAGGATGTTTAGCGGCAACCCTGGCCTCTACCCTCGAGATGTCGGTAGCACCTCCCCCTGCTTGGGACAACAAAAGAGGTCTCCAGACACGGCCAAATATCACGCAGTGGGGCAGAGTCACCCCTGATTAAGGACTCCTGAACAGACACTCCAGAAAGACCCTTTCGGCTGGACGGAACAACTCAGGATGAAAGTTATATAAAGAATATGTCTTTGGAGATAAACTCCTCTGTTGAGAATACAAATGTCAAGGAGTTCCCACCGTGGCACAGCGGAAATGAATCCAACTAGGAACCATGAGGTTGCGGATTTGATCCCTGGCCTTGCTCAGTGGGTTAAGGATCCTGCGTTGCCGTGAGCTATGGTGTAGGTCACAGATGTGGCTCAGATCCCATGTTGCTGTGGCTGTGGTGTAGGCCAGCAGCTGTAGTTCTGATTAGACCCCTAGCCTGGAAAGTTCCATATGCCATGGGTGTGGCCCTAAAAAGCAAACCAAAAAAAAAATAAATAAATAAAGGAAAGAAAATACAAATGGTGACAACAGCAACAGCTATCATTAACTAAGCCCTATTACGCACTTTGTGACTTTGTGAACATGAACTAATTCAATCTTCACTGCAACACTCCAAGGTAGGTGTTACTCCCATTTTCCCGTTTCACAGATGAGGAAATACAAACTCAGAAAAGTTAAGACACCTGCCTAAGAGAGGAGCAGAGCTGCATTAGTATCTTCATCTCATTGACCCCTGAGCTGTGCTCTGACCACCGTAGTGCTGGTCTTGTTACAAATGTAGTGTCCTCTGCAAGACGGTAATATTTGTGGACCGTACTGGCGGAACAGAATCCTGCATGATTTTATTTTTGTCTTATTTTTTTTCTTTTCTTTTTGCTTTTTATGGCCTCACCCATGGAAGTTCCCAGGCCAGGGGTCCAGTTGGAGCTACAGCTGGTGGCCTACATCACAGCCACAGCAACACCAGATCCAAGCTTCGTCTACAACCTACAACACAGCTCGTGGCAATGCCAGATCTTTAACCCACTGAGCAAGGCCAGGGATCCGAACCCGCAACCTTATGGTTCCTAGCTGGATTCGTTTCTTCTGCGCCACAACAGGAACTCCTGTCTTTTTTTTTTTTTTTTTTTTTTAAGGCCACACCTGCAGCATATGGAAGTTCCCAGGCTAGGAGTCGAAACAGAGCTACAGCTGCCGGCCTACACCACAGCCACAGCTATACTGGATCCTTAACCACTGAGCGAGGCCAGGGATCAAACCTGAGTCCTCATGGATATTAGAAAGATTCATTTCCACTGAGCCACGATGGGAACTCCCATGCATGATTTTAGATGGGAAATAGAAGAGGGGGTGACTTCCTGACCTGGTACCTGGAATAGCTTTGGGATATACTTAATTGAAGCATCACTTTGATGGATTACAGAGACTTCTGAGATAAGATCAAAGAGACATGTATAAGGCCTTGAGGCACCAAATTACCCGTCTTATTGGTTCTAGAAGCCATGGCAATAATTAATCAAGCAGTCTTGTGAAGGTGCTGGCAGGACTCTTCTGATGCCTTTGATTATCTCCCTCGAGGGGAAAGAGTACCACCTCTGACTGACCCCAGGCCCAGCTGTTAGGCCCTTTGCTTTGGTTGAGGAGAAAAATGTTTGGGGTTGAGCATGCGCTCTTACCTTCGAGGCAGGATCCTCCCCAGCGCCCATCACAAACCTTTCGGGGTCAGGCAGTCAACTTAGTGGATCACAAGCCACATTGGAGAACAGAGAAGACCAGAGCAGAAAGCGTCACAAAGCCTCCCACCTTATAAGCAGGACGGGCTACAGAATTTCCAGAGCAAAATGGAAACGTGAGACTCCTTGATCAAAAGGCAGGAAAAAAACTGTCGTTAAAGGTATTCAAATATAGGGAGTTCCCATTGTGGCTCAGTGGAAACAAATCGACTAGGAACCATGAGGACGTGGGTCCGATCCCTGGCCTCGCTCAGTGGGTTAAGCATCTGGCATTGCCGTGAGCTGTGGTGTAGGTCGAAGATGTGGCTCAGATCCTGCGTTGCTGTGGCTGTGGTGTAGGCTGGCAGCTATAGCTCTGATTAGACCCGTAGCCTGGGAAGCTCTGTATGCCGAGGGTGCAGCCCTAGAAAAGGCAAAAAGACAAAAAAAGAAAAAAGAAAAAAAAAAGGTATTCAAATATAAAGTTTTTTCCCTTCTCCCACTGTCTCTTGAATTATCATATTATTTTTCATTTGCTACTTCTTACCATCCTAAATGAAAAATGTTTTTAATTATTAGCATGAATTTTACCTTACAGCTTTATGTCTTGCAAGGCCAGTGTAAAAGGCAAATGTAAGAGCATTTAACTTACACGCAAAATCACCAAAATTACATAATAAATGTAAATGGTTTTTTGTTTTGTTTTGTTTTTGCTTTTTAGGGCCGTACCCTTGGCATATGGAGGTTCCCAGGCTAGGGGGTCAAACCAGAGCTACAGCCGCTGGCCTACGCCACAGCCACAGCAACCTGGGATCCGAGCCGCGTCTGTGACCTACACCACAGCTCACGGCAATGCCAGATCCTCAACCCACTGAGCGAGGCCAGGGATCGCACCCGCGTCCTCATGGTTCCTAGTCAGATTCGTTTCCACTGAGCCACGACAGGAACTCCCAAATGTAAGTGTTTTTATTTCACTTTTTCCTACCCATGCCTTCTCCTAACACTCTCGCTTCAGCTTACTGATGAGTAAGCGAGGGGGAGAGGGAAAGTCTTGGCTTATCATTTGCTTTCCCTCTCTGTCCTCATTTTCAGCAGGTTGGCTTATACAGGAAGGAACACAATAGGCTATGATCCGGCTCCTTGGCCTTCAGGGCTCTCAGAGCGCTCGTGCATTCTTTCTGCCCTGGAAACACGCTCTGGGTGGAGAGGAAAGGAGGGCCTCTTTGCTTTGTCACCGTTGCCACGCGCCCACCTCACCCCCGCCTTGCTCAGCTCTAGAGGCAGCACACCGGCCTTGAGCTCGCTCTCCGTCTTCCTGAGCTCCCAGCAGCCGGGGCCCAGGGGTGCTCACGGGCATCACAGACGCCGTATGCCCAAGGGACAGTGAGAGGCAGCAGCGGACGCATGGCGATGACCACGTCCCATCTGCTTGTGGCCATGGCTCCACTGTTCCATCGGACTTCACTTGCGAGGCACAAGCTCCAAAAAACCAAATGATTCCGAATTTCAGATAAACAACAAGGTCTATAGAATACATGGAACTGTAGTCAATACGCTGTAATAAATGCTGATAGAAAAGAATATAAAAAAGAATATACACGTGTGCCTGTGTGTACCTGAATCTCTCTGCCGGATGCTAGAAAGTAACACAACATTGGAACTATTCTTCAAAAAAATTAAAAAAAAAAAAAAAAGAATTTCAAGACAGTGTTAGCAGACCAGTAAACCACATGCAAGCCCGAGCACGGAGCCCTGTGCGACCTTAGAGGTCAACGCCAAGGCCACTGGCCCCAATCATAGGGTGCTATATGTGGACATTTTATTTCAGGCGTGCGCATGCATGTGCACCCTGCAGGCACTGGGGGTGTCCTCAAAGTCTGAGGCGCCCCCCCCCCACTAGGCGCTGGGGCTTTTTCCAGGAGGAGTGAAGTGATTTTCATTAGAACAGGACTGGGGCCGCGTTATCCCTTAATCCCTGCATCTCATGGTCTGTTAGGACATGACAGACCAGAGTCGCCTCCTGTCCCCAGCAAGCACCCATGACCTTACCCAAAGAAGAGAAACAACTAGCCCTACCTTAGGCTACTTCTGGCCTAAGTTCCTTTAAGCTCAAGCGGCAAAGGGGCTCTTTTCACCGGACACGTAACGCAGGCATGTGACTCCTTAGTAGCTCAGCTCCAAGGAGGCTTTTTCCTGGATCCTCTGTGGGGGCTGGGCAGCAAGACGGGCTTCAGGGATCCACAGAACTGTCATTTCCAGTCCGAACATAGTTGCTTGCCCTTGACATTCATTTCCCAAGAGAATTGAGAAGATACGGAAAATTATACAGAAGGAAACAAAAATTGCTTATTTCCTGTCTTGCCGTCATAACTGCCATGAAGATATTTTTTATATCGTCTGCCATTCATTTTTCTATGTGTGTGCACTACAATTAAAAACAAGGGCTCGGGAGTTCCCATCGCAGCTCAGTGGAAACGAACCCAACTAGGAACCATGAGGATGCAGGTTGGATCCCTGCCCTCGCTCAGTGGGTTAAGGATCTGGCGTTGCCGTGAACTGTGGTGCAGGTTGCACACGCGGCTCGGATCCCGCATTGCTGAGGCTGTGGTGTAGGCTGGCAGCTACAGCTCCAATTTGACCCCTAGCCTGGGAACCTCCATATGCTGTGGGTGCGACCCTAAAAAAACAAAAAGACACACACACACACAAAGACCATGGCTCATAGTGTGTATAGATATTGAAATCTATTTTTCTTTCACTTAATATTATGATTCAAGAAAAAAGAATTAAAAAAAGAAAAAAAATATTATTATGAGATTCAGTCCCACTGTCCCTTAATGCTGCACATGTACCAAAAAAAATCTCCCCATCCTTTCCCGCTGTTGTCTATGAAGATATTATCTCTTTAGAGGCATTAAGATTATTGAATCAGCTAAAGTTTAAGCTTTAAACTTAAAGGAAGTTTAGTTCCTAAACTAACATTTAGTTCTTTGTAACCAGGAAGCATTTTTCCCCCACTTGTCAGCTTCCCTCTTAGAGAAGATCCTTATTCTAAATTTCATCAGGAGCTAGAATCAGACTTCTACACTAAGTTCAACTTTTGACCAAAAGAACATATCCCATTGTGACTCATCAGTAATGAACCTGACCAGTATCCATGAGGATGCAGGTTCGATCCCTGGCCTCACTCAGTGGGTTAGGATCCAGTGTTGCCGTGAGCTGTGGTGTGTGGTGTAGGTCACAGATGCGGCTTGGATCTGGCGTGGCTGTGGCGGTGGTGTAGGCCGGCAACTACAGCTCCAATTAGACCCCCAGCCTGGGAACCTCCATATGCTGTGGGAACGACCCTAAAAAGACAAAAGACAAAAAAAAATAATAAGTATCAAAACTTTAAATGCAATGCCCGTTAAATCTGTTAAGTAAATGTAAACCCCTGCTTATGCACATCTTTTTCTAAATAAACTTGGCAGCCCTTTGTCCTTTCTTGCCTTTAAAACCTAATTTAGACAATAAGAGTCTCTCTCCTCCTATGTCGGCCTGTACTTCCCTTGGCCTCCTGTCTATTCCCCAACTGGGAAGGCAGCGGCAGTGTTGTATTGATACAGAACTGTGGTTTTTAAAAAATTTGGGGGAGTTCCCGTCATGGTGCAGTGGTTAACGAATCCGACTAGGAACCATGAGGTTTTGGGTTCGGTCCCTGCCCTTGCTCAGTGGGTTAACGATCCGGCGTTGCCGTGAGCTGTGGTGTAGGTTGCAGATGCGGCTCGGATCCCGCGTTGCTGTGGCTCTGGCGTAGGCCGGCGGCTACAGCTCCGATTCGACCCCTAGCCTGGGAACCTCCATGTGCCGCGGGTGCGGCCCAAAGAAATAGCAAAAAGACAACAACAACAAAAAAATTGGATAGCTGAACTACAATAGTAGTGATAAGAAGTAAGTACTCCTTTTCCTGAATATGACTTTTGAAACACATTTATACAGAAGAAAAATAGTTTCAAAATAAATACTTCAGAGTTCCTTCCCGCTAATATAGGATTTGGCTGATCCCCTTAAACTGAGTTTTCCCCCCTCATCCACCTCTTTCTCTCACTTCTAAGGATCACTACCCAGTTTCCTCCTGAGGGTCAACCCTAGTCAAAGACTTGGGAAGATCCGGTCCTGGTGTAACCCATCATATCCAAACAAGGAAAGACTGTTTGGAGAGGATTATAAGGAAATGCCTCTGACCATATTGTTATCGCAAGAACATTCTAGAATAAATGAGAAATAATGATGGCAACTATCCAAGGATCTCATAGCTCTAGTTATCTGGAGTTTGCAGAGAATGAAAGTCATAGAATGCCGGACTATGCAAATCATCCCATCCTACTACTTCATCTTGAAGACACAGAAACAGATCCAGGAAGTGAAGGGGCCGACTTGAAGGTCACATATCTATTTAGGAGAAGATCTGAAGATAAAAGGCCAAGTTACCTGACCCTGAGTTCAGAACTTTCATCTCTACCAAACTATCTTAAACTGGAAGTTGCTCTACTTGCAAGACGTTATTAGGCTCTAATGTGTGGCAGTGTGTTGAAAGGGAGAATACTGCCACCTGGTGGTGGCAGGTATAATAGGGTCGGGCGGTTGATGAAAAAGGAAATCCATTCATTCATTTATTCATTCATTCCGTAAATATTTGCTATCAGCCTGGCTTGTGCAAGCAATATGCTGTGCACTACGAGGTCTTCTTACCTTAATGGGGCTGACATTTTTTTAAGAGAGGCATTACAAAAAACTTACTCTGTAAGCACAGTACAGAGCTATGCAGGAGTTTAAGGGAAAGACAGCTGAATGCTTTCTGATAGGGATCTGGGAAGGGTGGGGCATGGAGAAAGGACAAGTTAACTTGGCTTTGAAGAACAAATAGCTTAGGATTTGTTGAAAAGGAGATGAGGCAGAAAATTCTATCCTAGATCTGGCTAAAGATCTAAAGCCTGAGGAGTTCCCATTATAGCTCAGCAAAAAAAAAAAAAGGTATCTTACTAGCATTCTTGAGGAGGTGGGTTCGATCCCTGGCCTTGATGAATGGGTTAAGGATCTGACATTGCCATGAGCTGTGGTGCAGGTTGTAGACATGGCTCGAATCCAGAGTTGCTGCAGCTGTGGTGTAGACCAGCGGCTGCAGCTCCCATTCCACCCCTAGCCTGGGAACCTCCGTATGCCTCAGGTGTGGCCCTAAAAAAAGAGACAAAAAATAAAAAATAATGAATTAATTATTTAAAAAATAAAACATCAAATTGTACACATTAAATATGTTCAGTTCTTTGCGTATCAATCACACTTCAATAAAGATGGTTTAAAAAAAAAAAAAGATCTAAAGCCTGAACTCTTTAGCATTATGCTATATAAGCCCTTTGACTGGGTTGGGAATTTAGGGCTAGGAAGTGACATAGGACCTTGAATGCCATGTTAAATGGTTTGGATTTGGTTGGGTTTGGTCTGTAGGCAACTGGTAGCCATGGAAGGTTTTTAAGAAGGTGGTCTTATGTGAACTGGGCTCTCACCCCCTGCCCCCACCAAAGCACTAAGTGCTTAGAGCATTAGGCCCTGAGAGCAGATCAAAGACAACAGTGCAAAGGCCTGGGTTCCATCAGAAGCTCTGATGGCTGGTAATTATTCTGCAGGTTTAATTGCTCAGAGCCTTTTGCTAAACTCCACTCTGTTACACTTGGTTGGTCAAGTTAAGAGCTGTCAAATCTATTCCCTGAGCTATGGAGTAAACCAAGATTTTCTCAGACGTTAGCTTTCACTCAAAAATGTTATCATGTGTTTTCTCAGAGGAAGGTTTTACATTGTTTTTTAACTAGAAAAAAATGTAATGTCATTTCCTGATTCCAAAATTTTGTAACATTGCAGAACCGTAGGAGTATTCTCGAAAGTGAAAGTATTGCATAGTCCCAGCCACTCAAAGATAACGATGTTGAGTTTGGTATCTATTCCTCCACATATTTTTTCTTGCATGTATAACATTTATTGACGAAACAATTTTTAAACAACCTACTCATACTATTTTTAAACTTTCTTTCTTCACTGATCTGTACAACAGGACATTTTTCCATATTCATACATGTAGCTCTATCTAGTTTTTGTTAAATAATGCACTATTGTATATTTTGTCAGTTCCTTTATCAATAGACATTTGGGTCATTTCCATCTTTTCTATTATAAACAATACTGCAATAAACATCCTTGTACATAAATCTTGCACTTTTTTTTTTTTTGCTTTTTAGGGCCACACCCGCAGCATATGGAAGTTCCCAGGCTAGGGGTCAAATCGGAGCTACAGCTGCCGGCCTACATCACAGTTCACAGCAATGCTGGATCCTTAACCCACTGAGCGAGGCCAGGGATGGAACCCACAACCTCATGCTTCCTAGTCAGACTCGTTTCCACAGAGGGAACTCCATAAATCTTGCACGTTTGCAATGACATCCCTACAGGATGAATTTCTAACTCTGGAAATGTTGAATCATCAAGTCTAAAATTTATCTTTTAATAGATACTAGGATTAATTGAAAATAAGTGAAATCATGCTATGAAATAAACAAAATACAGTTTAAAATTTTTATCTTTTACTTATCAAATTGCCCTTTTTTTCTGTCTTTTTAGGGCCATACCCATGGCATATGCAAGTTCCCAGACTAGAGGTCACCACAACTCACGGGCAACACCAGATCTTTAACCCACTAAGGCCAGGGATTGAACCCGTGTCCTCGTGGATTCTAGTCGGGTTCATTAACTGCTGAGCCGTGACAGGAAATCCTCAAATTACCCTTTGAAAGTGTTCTACCAATTTTTGCTTTCAGCAAGAATGTGATGGCTTATCTACATCCTTTTTAATATTATCAAACCTTTCCTACTATGATGGATAAAAAGGGAAATCTCTCTTTTTTTTTTTTTTTTTGGTCTTTTTAGGGCCGAACCAGTGGCATATGGAAGTTCCCAGGCTAGGGGTCCAATCGGAGCTGCAGCCACCGGCCTACACCACAGCCACAGCAATGCGGGATCCGAGCCGCGTCTGCAACCTACACCACAGCTCACGGCAATGCCAGATCCTTAACCCACTGAGCAAGGCCAGGGGTCAAACCCAAAACCTCGTGGTTCCTAGTCGGATTCATTAACCACTGAGCCACAGTGGGAATTCCGAGTTCTGGTTTCTCTACAAAAATTAACAGTGATTAAAAAACCAGAGCTACCATATGATCAGACAGTCTCACTCCTGGGCATATATCCAGACAAAACCATAATTTGAAAAGATACATGCATGCCAATATTCACTGCAGCACTGTTTACAATATTCAAGACATGTAAACAACCCAAATGTCCATCAACAAAGGAATGGATAACGATGTGGTACATATATGTGGTGGAATATTACTTGGCCATGAAAAAGAAATGAAATCGGAGTTCCTGTCGTGGCCCAGTGGTTAACGAATCCAACTAGGAACCATGAGGTTTCAGGTTCGATCCCTGCCCTTGCTCAGTGGGTTAAAGATCCAGCGTTGCCGTGAGCTGTGGTGTAGGTTGCAGACGCGGCTCAGATTCCGCGTTGCTGTGGCTCTGGCATAGGCTGGTGGCTACAGCTCCGATTCAACCCCTAACCTGGGAACCTCCATATGCCGCAGGAGCGGCCCAAGAAATAGCAAAAAGACAAAAAAAAAAAAGAAATGAAATCATGCCATTTGCAGCATCATGGATGGACCTAGAGATTATCATACTAAGTCAGAAAGACAAATATATGATATCTCTGATATGTGGATTTTTTTTTAAAGGTATAAATGAACTTATTTATAAAACAGACAGAAATAGACCCACAGACATAGAATACAAACTTATGGTTACCAAAGGAGAAAGGGGAGAGGGAGGGATAAATTAGGAATTTGGGATTAACAGATATATATACACTACTATATATAAAATAGGTAAACAATATGAATTTACTGTATAGCACAGAGAAATCTATTCAATATCTTCTAATAACCTAGAATGGAAAAGAATCTGAAGCTGTACATCTGAAATTACCACAATAATGTAAATCAATTATACTTAAAGAAAAATAATTAAAATGTAAAAATTTTTAAATAGATTACAACAATACTTTCCCCAACATTTCCAATATTAAAAAATAAACCGGAGTTCCCGTCGCGGCACAGTGGTTAATGAGTCCGACTAGGAACCATGAGGTTTCGGGTTCGATCCATGGCCTCGTTCAGTGGGTTAAGGATCCTGTGTTGCTGTGAGCTGTGGTGTAGGTCGCAGACGTGGCTTGGATCTGCTGTGGCTGTGGCTGTGGTGAAGGCCAGCAGCTACAGCTCTGATGAGACCCCTAGCCTGGGAACCTCCATACGCCAAGGGGGCAGCCCTAGAAAAGGCAAAAAGACAAAAAATTCAAAATAAATAAATAAATAATAAACTATAGTTTTGAAAAAAAATTAATGGCAGAGAGTCCTAGAGCAATGATATTCAAAATAAGCTAAAAAGAGGTTTCCAGAATTAAACATTGATAAGAATACAAAACCCCATAGTCAATGTACGTGTAGACATAATTTTCTCATTCAATATTAGATAGTGTTTAAGGAAACAGGCCACGGTCAGTCAGACCTGGTTCGGGTCCCAGCCACCACTCACCAGCTGGGTGTGTTTGAACCTCCTGTGCTCCAGTTTCCTCAGATGTCAAATGGGGTGATGACATTACTAATTCCATAGTTTTTTAATGACGATTGAAAATAATATATACAGTAGTTCCTGTTGTGGCTCAGCGGGTTAAAGACCTGACATTGTCTCTCTGAGGATGTGGGTTCAATCCTTGGCCTTGTTCAATGTGTTAAGGAGCCAGCGTTGCCACAGGCTGTGGCATAGCTCGCAGACACGGCTCGGATCTGGCGTTGCTGTGGCTGAGGTGTAGACTGGCAGCTGCAGCTCTGACTCAACCCCTAGGCCAGCAACAAAAGAAACAAAAAAAGCTATGCATATTATAAAGCTCTTATGAACCTGAATATGAAATTTTGATAAAAAGGCTTGCTTTGCTCTCTCAATTAGCCATCTTCTTCTTTTAATCTAAAAATAAGACTTAGAATATCTGAGAGGCCACCATTCAAATAGTCCTTCATTATTTTTTATTTTTTATTTTTTATTTTTTGCTTTTTAGGGCTGCACCCACGGCATACGAAGATTCCAGGCTAGGGGTCCAATCAGAGCTGTAGCCACTGGCCTACACCACAGCCACAGCCACAGGGGATCCGAGCTGCGTCTTCGACCTACACCACAGCTCACGGCAATGCTGGATCCTTAACCCACTGAGCAAGGCCAGGGATCGAACCCACAACCTCATGGCTCCTGGTCGGATTCGTTTCTGCTGCACCAGGACGGGAATTCCATAGTCCTTCATTTTTACTCTAGCATAGTTTTAAGAGTGTGGAGTCTAGGGAGTCCCCGTCGTGGCGCAGGGGAGTTCCTGTCGTGGCTCAGTGGTTAACGAATCCGACTAGGAACCATGAGGTTTTGGGTTCGATCCCTGGCCTTGCTCAGTGGGTTAACGATCCGGCGTTGCCGTGAGCCGTGGCGTAGGTCGCAGACGCGGCTCGGATCCCACATTGCTGTGGCTGTGGTGTAGGCCGGCAGCTACAGCTCCGATTAGACCCCTAGCCTGGGAGCCTCCATATGCCACAGGAGCGTCCCTAGAAAAGGCAAAAAAAAAAAAAAAAGAGTGTGGACTCTGAAACCAGACTACCTGGACCCCAATACTGGAGGTACTAGCTATATTTTCTTAGACAATTTGTTTAGCCTCCCTGTGCCTTGATTTCCTCGTGTGTAAAATAGCTATAACTATAGATAATACACTATTCTTGTACATCCCTCGTGGGGTTCTTCTGAGGATTAAATGAAATCACCTCTATGCTACTTTGCATTATTATCTTTCTGTTTACATGTACTGTCTCCCCAACTAGGTCGTAGCACGTATCACTGAGGGCAGGAGCTGTGTCCTGTTCGTTTTGGAGCTGACCTCCAATAGACATTTGTTGTTGAATATGAGGAAACCCAAAGTAATATTTTTCTTTAATTTTGAAGGACAGATCTCTGCAACTGACATGAGGTGGCTTCAGTTGATACTTTCAATGTCGACTGAAAGTAGGTCAATGAAATGGGTCACCTGCCACCCCAGCTTTATAAAACAAAACCAGACACTCCTCTTACAATAATGAGGGTCTTATAACCCAGCATATGGCCTGAAGTTTTGGCCTTTGTTTTGAAGAAACTCCAAACGGTGAAAGTGTTTTGAGCAAAGTAAGGCATCTCTGCTGTGGGTATGGAATTGTACAGAGCTTGTCCGTTTGCTTCCTAAAGAAAGTGTCTTTTGCTGGAGAGCATGTGATTGGCTACAGATGGAAGCATCTTGATTTGTTGCCTAGTGACGGCCCAAGGAAGTCACCCTATGGTGAACCGCAAGTCTGTTTGCCATGACAGTTTCGCACAAAATGCCTTGTAGCAATGTTTGGGGAAAGCAAGAGAGTGGTCTTTGGATCCCCAAGTGATTACCTTGCGGAGGCCCTACATTCTGAACCCCTGGCTTTCTCTGGGGTACCCTAGGACCACCAGCAAGTCTGGGGTTGAGATAAGAAAGAATCAAGGAGTTCCCGTCGTGGCTCAGCAGTAACGAACCCAAATAGGATCCATGGATGCAGGTTCCATCCCTGGCCTCGCTCAGTGGGTCAAGGATCCAACATTGCTGTGGGCTGTGGTGTAGGTTGCAGACACAGCTCGGATCCTGCATTGCTGTGGCTGTGGTGTAGGCTGGCAGCTACAGCTCCAATTCGAGCTGCAGGTGCAGCCCTAAAAACCAAAAAAAAAAAAAAAAAAAAGAAGAAGAAGGAAAGACAGAGTCCAGTGGCCTCTGGTGAAGCCCCCAGTTACATGACATCACGCCATCAACCTCTACAAATCTGGATTTTTCAGAAACTCCGGGGGGAACTGATTATTCTGATTATTCTATTCACCCCCTCAAAATTTCCTACCTGCTTCAGGGGTCTGAACTCAATTAGAATCTACTCTCTAAAAAACTCAGGCTCTTGGACTCCCCTACGCCCCAAATAGCGAGTATTAATTTGCGAGGGCTCTGTAACTAGGGGGCTTAAAATAACATAAATTTATGGTCTCCCAGTTCTGGAAGCCAGAAGTCTGAAATGAAAGTGTTGGCGGGGTTGTGCTCCCTCCGAAACCTCAAAGCAATTCCTTCCTTGCCTCTTACTAACTGCTGGCGGGCAATCCTGGGCAATGCCTTGGCTTGTGGATGCATCACTGCAGCCCTCTCTCCTCACGTGTTCTTCCTCTGTGTCTACATTTCCTCTTCCCTCGAGTCCAAATTTCCCCAAATTTCCCTCACTGAGCGAGGCCAGGAATTGAACCTGCATCCTGAGCCACCATGGGAACTCCCAAAAAGATCCTCATTCTAAACAAGATCCCGGGAGTTCCCATCATGGTGCAGCGGAAATGAATCTGGTTAGGAACCATGAGGTTGCAGGTTCAATCCCTGGCCTTGCTTAGTGGGTTAAGGATCTGGTGTTGCCGTAAGTTGTGGTGTAGGTCGCAGACGTGGCTCAGATCCCGAGTTGCTGTGGCTGTGGTGTAGGCCGGCAGTTGTAGCTCCGACTTGACTCCTAGCCTGGGAACCTCCATATGCGTGGGTGCGGCCCTAAAAAGCAATAAATAAGTAAATAAATAAGATCCCATTCTGAGGTACTGGAGATTGGGACTTCAGCATATCTTTATTGGAGGGTCCCAATTCAACCCATAACCTACCTCTTTGTTGTTGTTGTTTGGGTCTGATTTCGAATCTCACCAGATTGCAGTCCTTTCACCCATCCGTGTCCTCCTACTCAATTCACCTCTTTCTGTGTTCAGATCCTTCCCAATCCAGAATAGACCTCTGGTACAGAATTCAACAACTCTGTGTCCCCTTATACTTCTGCTCCGCTTCCCCAGGAGAACTCCCATCCTGAAGCCATCCAACTGCACCTGCCTTCTTGCTGGAGGGCTGCTGAGTGCTGCTAGATGAAAGCCTACCACCAGGTGGAGGGGTGCCAGCCACTGCACATTCGCCACGGTCTCCAACCCCAACTCAGTGCTTGACGCCATCTAGCAGTCTTCTCTGCATCCCAAGCCAGCCGTCTCAGTCTCTCTCTGTCTTAGTCAGGGTCCTCCAGAGAAACAAACCCATAGGATACGTCTGTATGTATATATCTGTCTATGCAACTCTCGGGGGGCTGGCATGTCTGAATTCTGCAGGGCAAGTCTGCAAGCTGGGGACCCAGGGAAGAGGTGATGCTGCAGCTTGAGTCCAAAGGCTCGATACCTTTGAACTGACACAATTCCTTCTTCCTCAGAAGATCTGTCTTTTGCTCGGAAGGTCTTCAACTGAGGAGACCCACCCATACAAAGGAGGCTGACCTGTTTACACAAAATCTACTGGTGTGGCTGTTAATCTCATCTGAAAAATACCTTCAAGGCAACATCTAGACTGGTGTTTGACCAAATATCTGGGTGGTGTGGCTCTGCCGAATCGACTCATAAAATGAACCATCATCTTTTCTTATCCATGTCCCACTTTGACTCCTCGGTCATAGTAAAAGGCATTTGCTTCCCACTCTTTGGGGAAAAGGGACATTTTTAAGCAGGAAGTCCCTTAGCTTTCTAGTTTCAAGCCACTCAACCCCCTCCTCCCCTCAGAAGCTATCTTTGCCCTCTCTCTTCCTGTCGCAAAGGAAGAGGGCTCACTCCTTCGGAGCCCACGCCGTCTCTCCATCTGTGCCTTGCGTGTTGATCACGACTGCATCCTCAGGACCTGCACAGTGTGAGGCAAATGGTAGCCTCTCAACCATGCGAATGAATCCTCTCCTATCTCTTTCCTCCATTCCTCCCTTGGCCCCTCTATTTTCAACCCCTTCTCCACTTAATGTTTATCAGCAACCTTTAAACAAATTCAAGCCTTTCCCATTGAAATAACACCAACATAATCAGCACCCTTGACTCTGCATTGTTAGCTGCTGCCTTTCCTCTACCTTCAAGGTCGCGCTTCTCAAAAGCATTGTCTATACTTGCTGCCTTCCCATCTTACTCTCCTGTTCACTCCTCAACTACTGCAATCTGGCTTCTGCCCCCGTCATTCAATTACTATAGTCGTGACAAAATTCAGTCTGTTTCTTTCCGGTCATCCCCCTATTGGACACTATTGACTACTGTCCTCCTCTCCCCAACCCTCAAAATTACCTTTCATACAATTTTTTTTTTGTCTTTTTGCCTTTTCTAGGGCCGCTCACGCAGCATACGGAGGTTCCCAGGCTAGGGGTCGAATTGGAGCTGTAGCCACCGGCCTACACCACAGCCACAGCAACGCGGGATCCACGCTGAGTCTGCGACCTACACCACGGCTCACGGCAACACCGGATCCTCAACCCACGGAGCGAGACCAGGGATCGAACCTGCAACCTCATGCTTCCTAGTTGGATTTGTTAACCACTGCGCCACAACAGGAACTCCAATCTTTCATGTAATTTTGACTTCTTTTTCAGCCTGAATAGCAAGATCCAATCCTTCAATTTCTTTCTTGGTCATATCACTTTCTGGCCCCCTGACCCTTCAGTGTTACATTCTTGGAAGAACTCCATCGCGCTTCTTATACTGAAACACCTCATTGCTCCCCCGTGGTGTTGGTTCTTCCTCAGTGCAATGAGTAATGACCCCAACTTGTTGGACTTCAGCTGTGCTCCCAGTGGGCATTGCCTGAAGGGCACTGACACTTTCAAATCACCCAAATATGGGGGCATAAGAAGCACAGATAGACATCAAAAGACCAAAAATAAAGTATGGAAAACGTTCATCCCTCCACCCCCACCTCACAATCCAGCGTTATTTGACGTCCATTCAGCTGAACTCATCACAAGAACACAGCCACTAAAATTTTCAGGCAGGGCCAGTGAAGGCAGAGACCCTGGAGGAGCCAAAGCCTGATCCTCTCAGCTTTTCAGAAACACTGTAGGCTGGACAGTCCCTGCCTGGGAAAGATACCAGTTGTCCTCATGGAGCCTCTCCTTCCCAGGTGTTGTTTCATTTTAGCCTAAAGCAGAAACCAAGGCGGTCATTAAACTCAGAGACAAGGGAATGGGCTTAGTAACGTGGATTAATGCTAAGAGACAAAACCACCCAGTCTGGAATCCAGTGTTTGGTAACTGTCTGCTGCAGGCATCAGTCTATAGAATTAACCAGAAGCAAAGAGATGTCTAACCTCTTAAATGGGCAAAGGGGTCCTCTTGCTGGAGAAACCTCCAGTCTCAGCATCAAGGACCTGTGCGTGCCAACCCCACCATGCACGTAGCCTACCACCAGGAAGCGGACTGCTGCATCCCAGAAGGGGACTCCTTCCCCAGGCCTTCCTCAGATACGTCCACGACGAATACGGACGAGGTTGATCTTGCCAGAGAGCAGAAACCAGGGCCAGCCGAAAAGCCACCCAAGAAACTCACTCCTTCATCAGAGTGAAGAGCCTCTGCCTCTCCTCTCCAGCAGAACATGACATGGGTGACAGTTTGGGGACCACCAAGGGTGGTCTCTCCCTTCCCCTTTCTAAATGGATATTGTGTAGCAGGGATTCTGTATCTCATCCTCATTTTGTACCGTGACCGTTGGTGAGGGTTAATGTTATCCTTTAACTACAGGTCTTTGAATTATGAGATGCCACATCCAGAAACGAACGAGAAGAAGGCTCATCATCCAGAGGGAGTGCACTTGAAGTTTGGAGTAAGACAAAGACGAGACTTTGCCTTGTCTCCTTCGGAAAGGGGGTGGGTGCCTTCGGCATGATGCCCGTGAGATGGTGACATCACGTTCAAGAGCATCTGCCGGCGGGGGCCCGGCAAGGGGGGGAGGGGTTAGATGACCACCAGCATCAGCTGTTTTACTTACTTGATGCATCATTTTTCCATATGCCAGTAAGATCCGTGGCACCTTGATGACCATCTGTGTACCATGAATTGTCCATCGTTTGGAGCATCTCCTTAGAGGAGCGTCCAAGATGGGAATTGCTAGGTCAGAGAGTACAAAGAGTTTCATGGCTTTTACTAAATCTTTGAAAACTGCTTCCCAAAAGCAGTGGACCATTCCCACCGGTCTATAGAGGAGACTATTCCTGTAGATTTCAGGAAGTTTAATTCTCCATAAATACAGTCTTCAGCGTTGCGCCGATAGGTGAGCCCCTATGGTTATCTTCTGCATAGACTGACTCCAAGGTTTTTCTCATCCCGTGATAAAGCTGCACCCCCCCCCCAGCAGGATCTTCTCGTTTCCCTCTGATCAATTCTGCTGTCTCCACCGGAGGGATTAAAGCATCTATTTCTCTTACTAGGACAGCGAATTTCTGGCTGCAGCTCTAAGCACCATTCCAGTTCCTGCCATTTCCTCTCTAGCATCTCATCCAAATGCGAACACTCCAAGACAGCAACTGAGACATCAAAATCTACTCTACGTGGTGTGAGGCACCATGGGGTCCCAGGTGGGGACTCCCTATAGGTGATCGGCTTAGTGACATCTTACTTGGTTCGAATTAGCGTCTAAGTTAGGCTTTTCCGAGTTGTGGAAACAGAAATACAATTTTAAACCTGAAATTCAAAATGCTACATGCTCGTGAGTGTCATTTGCGCAAAACTCACCTACGGGTTACTTCTTCGTCTCAAGTAGAACTCGGATGAGTGTTGTGTCTGGAGTGGAAGGTGAGGGGTGTTTTTCATGGCAGATCTTTTTCCCGAGGCTCCTTCACCTAGAGGGCCTCCTGAGGAATTGCGGGGATGTTGTCATGGCAGGCAGCTACCTAAAGGGTTTCTGCTAATGTGCTTCTTGGGTACAGGATGTATTATCCTGCATGGTCAAAACCACTTTCAGGCCACAGGTCGGACTTTAACTTGGGGACAAAAAGCTGCTTGTGATGGCTTTGGGTTAGCTTTCCAGATTATAGCTGAGTTAACTCATAGTTATTTTAACAAAGAGTAGTCAATAGTAAACTAAACTTGCAAGATAAAGCCCTGTGCCATTGTTTCTCCCCATTGCTATGGTGACATCCTTAAAAAACCATCATGGTCAGAGAATTTACAGTTGATGAACTTAGAACCTTATGGGGAAAGTAGAAACAGGAACCAAAGGTCAAATGCAGGTCTATAAAAGCCCTTAGAAACATTCTTTGGCTTTCATGAAAATGAAATGTTAAAGATGGCACATCAGGAGTTCCCGTCGTGGTGCAGTGGTTAACGAATCCGACTAGAAACCATGAGGTTGCGGGTTCGATCCCTGGCCTCGCTCCGTGGGTTAAGGATCCGGCGTTGCCGTGAGCTGTGGTATAGGTCGCAGACGCGGCTCGGATCCCAAGTGGCTGTGGCTGTGGTATAGGCCAGCGGCTACAGCTCCGATTTGACCCCTAGCCTGGGAACCTCCATATGCTGCAGGGGCGGCCCAAGAAAAGGCAAAAAGACAAAAAAAAAAGATGGCACATCAGATAAAAAGAACGTCAATGTTTTATATAGGTTTTAAATTAGACATAGCCAGAGTTCCCGTAGTGGCTCAGTGGTTAACGAATCCGACCAGGAACCATGAGGTTTTGGGTTTGATCCCTGGCCTTGCTCAGGGGGTTAAGGATCCAGCGTTGCCATGAGCTATGAGGTAGGTCGCAGACACGGCTCGGATCCCACGTTACTGTGGCTGTGGTGTAGGCCGACAGCTGTAGCTCTGATTGGACCCCTAGCCTGGGAACCTCCACATGCTGTGGGTGCAGCCCAAGAAATGACAAAAAGACAAAAAAAAAAAAATCTAGATACTCATGTTGCAACAGAACAAAGGGTGGGGGAAAAAATGTAATTGTAATGTATACATGTAAGGATAACTTGATCCCCTTGCTGTACAGTGGGAAAAAAAAAAAGACATAGCAATGAATAGTTCTGTATGATTTCCAGCTACCATCCCTGCATCATTAGAGCATTGTCAGGAACTCTTCCTCTGGTTTATCTTTGTTACTCTTATTTATTTTTCAAGTAACACTCTTGTAACAATGCAATTGTATAGAAGTGCTCTAAAGTAAAAAGCAAAAGTTTCTCAAATTTCACTCCGCACTCATAGCTAATCGCCATTCACGGAAGGACATCTGGGCTGTTTCCATTGGGGCTCTTTTTCCTTTTGGGTCCATCTTTCAGGTTGGTGGTTTTCAGAGCTCTTGCCGTTTCGAGGCTGCTGGATTTTAAGGCTCCCGTGAAGCTGGAGAGAAGGGGATGGGAATAATCCAAGTTAAAAAACCATCAACCCTGCTGTTCTTACTGTTCTTCTGAGATTCAGCAGTTTTGCTAGAATAAAAGCATCTTAGAATGTTGCAATCCTTTGGTTACTTTCCAGACCTCTGAACGAGTGGACTTTGACGATTTCTGCCAGCGATCCGTTGCTTTTATGGAGAAGCAGGTTTATGGAGGTCCTCGCCCTACCATTCCGGACTTCCCATCACCATCCCAGCCTTGTGTATTTCTCTATTTTTTAAAAAAATAGGCCACTTGGCAAGGAAACCGTGGACAGCCTCTAGGAGCTGAGAGTCACCCCCAGCTGACAGCCAGCAAGAAGGCCATAAAACCACAAGGAAAGGAATTCTCTTAACCACCCGAGATCTTGGAAGAGGATCCTGAGCCTCAGATGAAACCCGCAGCCTGGGTTGGAACCAGAGCTCAGGACCCAGCTAACCTGTTCCCAGACTCCTGATTCTTGCCCTAATCCTGGACAATTAAGGGGCTTTGTGCTAATGGAGTTACTTTTCACAAATATCTTCTGGCATCCACAGAAACCAGAAGTCTTCCATTCTTGGTAGTTGTTGGAGAGTGGCCAGCTGGTGAGGAAAGCGTTTCTTTTTCAGCCTAGTGCTTATTACCTCCCCCCGTCCCTGATTAAGTGACCCCACGTAATTGACCAAGTCCTGGAGAAATTACTCGAGTTAAGCAAGCATTGTTCTTCAGCTTCACCCAGGGACCGTGGAGATTCCAGCAGGCGCTTCCCTGTTATTCCAATAACCTGACAGACTTCAAGGGACACAAAGAATTCTGAACACTTTGTGTCCCCAGTCCCATGTTGCTGCGTGTGTGGAAATCCAGCAGGACGCCCTAAGATATCCTAGGCTTTAGCTTCAATACTTTTTCATTTGTTTGTCTTCTGTTTTTGGCTGCACCCATGGCATGTGAAAGTTCCCTGGGCCAGAGATCAAACTCGCATCACAGCAGTGACCCGAGCTGCTGCAGTGACAACACCGGATCCTTAATCTGCTGAGCCACCAGAGAAGTCCTCCATTTCTTAAAACCTCCCTGGACAGATGAAGGCTTCTTGAGCTGATCAGCAGCCGTAGGTGGCTAGTAATAAACCACCCTGGCTAATCTCACAAGTATAAGGCCCGTTGCCTTCCTTCCCAGCAGAGTAACACATCTTTACATGAATGGATACTGTACATGAGACATCTCATTACGGCCAGGAAAGGTATAGGAAAAAAATCACGAACATTCCAATTTTGCCAGCCATCTTTCTTACTGTCACGACTGGACCCATGCATGGACTTGAACTTTGGAAATGTTCTCAGCAGTGCTTTAACATAAATCATTCCTCTTCAGCAAGTCTTGTCCAGAAAAGCTTTAAGCCATTTCAAAATATAGGGTGCTCCTCCCCTGATCCATACCCACGTCACGCTGAGAAAAAATATACATACCTTACACCAGGCAGAAGGCTCCCCCACCGCCCCTAGCCGCCCCTTCAGGACTCAAGATATTCAGATTTCATTGGCTAAAATCCCGGAAGAGGGCGTGGGATTTGTTTTCTTTGCTCCTCATCGCCATCTGCTGGTAGAGCGTTGCATTGCAAATGTGAATGGAGACCAGGTAAGTGTACAGGGCCAGCCCTCTTTGCAGAGGAATCCATTCCTGCAGTCCTGGGTCAGGACACACCACAACCACCATGAAACCCTACTCCTTGTTTTACCCAGGCAGGCGCGGCCCAGGACAAGAGCTACTTCAAGCGCTCCCAGCCTCGGTGGGAGTGGTTCTGGGATCAGGAATCAAGAAACGAAGGCTTCCTATGTAAGAGCGTTTTTGTAGATTTTGAAACCAAACTTAGGATTACCAAAGGGGGAATGTCGGAAGGAGGGATAAATTAGGGGATTGACATATACACACGCCTATACATAAAATAAATGGGTAACAAGGACCTACTGTACACCACAGGGAAATCTACTCAATACGGTGTAATAACCTGTATGGGAAAAGAATCTGAAAAGGAACCGATATATGTATGTGTATAACATTTACTTTGCTATATGCCTGAAATTAGCATGCCTTTGAAAGTCAACTAGACTGCAATAAAATTAAAAAAAAAAAAGAAATACGGAAGAAAAAAAGAGAATGTCCCTGTGTGTGCAGACATAGAGACCAAACTAGTGTTTCCCAGTGGGGAGGGGGAAGGCGGAAGGTGGGCGTAGAGATTGAGATCCGAACTATTATGCATAAGATAAATAAGCAGCAAGGACATATTGTATGGCACAAGGAATATAGCCAATATTTTATAATAACTCTAAGTGGAGTATAATCTTTAAAAATATTGAAGCACTAGATTGCACATCTAAAATGAATGTTGTAAATCAATAATACTTCAATTTAAAAATTAAAAATAAAATCGTTTTATTGGGCATAATTTTTAAAAAGTATTTTGGTGTGTCCATTATATTTTAACATGGTCTTTAGAAGGAACAAAGCTGAAATGTTTATTGCATGCAGCAGTTGCCCTGCCTGACAGCTTTGGCAGAAGCAGAAGTAATTGGTGCTCACATGTCCAAAAACTTGGGTAGCAGTCCCCACACTGCTCACCTTAGTCTTTGCCAGAAACTGGTTTCCTAGCCTTGAACTCCCACCAGCTTAGGACATCACCATGCCAAATGCCTACCCTTCTAACTTTTCCCCATTAGGCTGCAAAGACGGTTTCTAGCAAGGATGGCGGTGAGGATGGAGTTCCTGTCGTGGCTCAGTAGTTAACGAATGTGACTAGGAATCATGAGGTTGCAGGTTCGATCCCTGGCCTCGCTCAGTGGGTTAAGAATCTGGTGTTGCCATGAGCTGTGGTGTAGGTCGCAGACACGGCTTGGATCCCGCGTTGCTGTGGCTTTGATATAGGCCAGCGGCTACAGGCTACAGCTCCGATTAGACCCCTAGCCTGGGAACCTCCGTATGCCGCTCAGCCCTAAAAAGACAAAAAAAAAAAAAAAAAAAAAAAAAGACGGTGGTGAGGAATAGTGCAGAGGAGAGGGTAAGAATGGGGACCCGGGATGACCCCAGTTCTGGAGGACCTTGGTAAGGAAGCACATCATGGGTTTAGAGGCAAGGACCTGAGACAGGGGCTTGGTCCCGGAGCCCTGCCTCTGGGGGTAGAGGGGGTGCAACTGACAAGAACGGTGCAGAAATGCCTGGCACCTTACTACCTCTCCGTGTCTTCCTTTGTTGTTGTTTGGTTAGAGCTTTTGTTTGTTTTTTAGGGCCGCACCCACGACATATGGAGGTTCCCAGGCTAGGGAGCTAATCGGAGCTGCAGCCGCCAGCCTACACAACAGCCACAGCCACAGCAACGTGGGATCTGAGCTGCATCTGCGACCTACAACACAGCTCATGGCAACACCGGATCCTTAACCTGCTGAGCAAGGCCAGGGATGGAACCCACATCCTCATGGTTCCTAGTCAGATCTGTTTTCCCTGTGCCATGACGGGAACTCTTGGTTGGAGATTTGAGTTTGGGGTTGTTGCTGGGTTTCATTTGCTTTTGTTGTCTTTATTTGTTTTTGTTCTTTTATCAGTGATGCAGTAACAGATGTCATTGTGGATAAATGCTGTGGCGCAGTCATGATCAATTGCATACCTTAGCCTCCTGCAAGTGGGCCAAAGTGTATGCATGCCCTAGGGGTTTGACCCCCTCCAGAAAGGTAGTGCCAAGTTACTCTGCTCACTCTGCTCAGGAATGAGAGTGTTTTGTGACAAGGGTGGCATAGCAGGGTCGCAACGCGTTTTAAAATTTGTTACTGCCTTTCCTGCCTCAAGCTGGGTGAATTTCTCACTTCTCAAGATCAGTATAACCTTTCATTTAACCCATCATTTTCCTAAGACTCTTTCTTTCCCATCATCCCCCATTCACGGCTAGAGTTAAATCCAGCCTCCAGGAGTTCCCATTGTGTACAGCAGAAATGCAACAGACTAGTATCCATGACGATGTGGGTTTGATCCTTGGCCTCGCTCACTGGGTTAAGGATCCAGCATTGCCACAAGCTGCAGCATAAGTTGCAGGTGTGGCTCAGATCCTCTGTGGCTGTGGTGTAGGCTGGCTGCACCCATTCAACCCTTAGCCCGGGAACCTCCATATGCCTTGGGTGTGGCCCTAAAAAAAAAATAGAACAAAGTTGCAGGACTTACACTCTCATTTTAAGACTTAGTAGAGCATCATAATAATCCAGGCAGGGTGGTATTGGCATAAAGGTAGATTTAGAGAGCAACGGACCAGAACAGATTTGAGAATATACTCACAACTATATGGACATGTTTTTTAACACGCTGACATTTTACTTTAAAACATGGAGTGGGATGTGGCATGCAAGTCCTACATGCAATGTGATTCCAGAAATGAAAACACGTTTCTAATAAAGATTTGAAAGAAAGCCACAGAAATAATATCCTTAAAAAGCCACAGAGAGCAGTTCCCATCATGGCTCAGTGGCTAGCGAATCCAGCTAGGAACCATGAGGTTGCGGGTTCGATCCCTGGCCTTGATCAGTGGGTTAACGATCCGGCGTTGCCATGAACTGTGGTGTAGGTTGCAGACACGGCTCGGATCCCGAGTCACTGTGTCTCTGGCATAGGCTGGAGGCTACAGCTCGGATTCGACCCCTAGCCTGGGAACCTCCATATGCCACAGGTGAGGCCCTAGAAAAGACAAGAAAAAAAAAAAAAAGACCACAGAGATAGTTTCAGATTGGACAAGTGACTTTTTACCAAGGTGTCAAAGCAATACAATGAAGAAAATATTTTCAACAAATAGTAGTGGAAACACTGGGAAAGCACATCTTTAAAAACAAAACTTAACTCACATCCTATGCAAAAATTAACTCAAACAATTATGACATCCATGCCAGAGACAAAACCGTAATACAAGCCCCCTGGGGATCCCTGCCGCTCAGCGTTGCACCGCTGGGGGCCCTCGCCCCAGAGTCAAATTTACTACAGAGTCAAAGCCTATCAACCTGGCAATCACAGCGCAATGGCTAAAGCAGGGGCTCCCTCCGCCGTCTCACACGGACGCCCACTCCTCCCGCTCCCTCTGTGCCTCAAGACCGCTCTTCTCTTTCTTCTCTTCCCTTTGTCAAACGTGCCGGTGCCCCGGTGACCCTGTCTGTCCCCCAAGGCCTTAGCAACCCACCACGCCCCAGGGCTGTCTGATGTAGTTCAAGGAAGCCGCCAGCAGATGGCGCCAGGAGCGCCGGCCAGCCTTGGGCTGGAGCGTGGGGCAGTCAGCCCAGCTTTGGCCCAATCCGCTTCCCCTCGAGGAATAAACCATGAGGATGCGCCATGGAGGTTTTCGAGTTCTGCGAGGTGCGAGATCTTGAGAATAAGAACCTATGAACTGATTGTGTGCTGCCGATTTCTATGCACGCTGCAAGATGTGCAGATGCGTCCGGGGAGCAGGCACCCCCGTAAGTCAGCAGGTACTTTCCAGAACCCCTGCAGTACTGGAGAGGGCCACTCCTATCTCTAGACCAGGCGCAGGGCCGTTGCTGCAAGCTTGGGAGGGGTAACCAGCTGAGTTGGCCTCGGGCTCTTCAGCGTTCGAGGCCAGAGGCCAAGTCCCTGACGTTCTCTGCGCTTCACTTCCTTCATCTGCGCGATGATCAGTAATTCTGAGGCTCTGCGGGGAATCAGTGAGATAACGCACATCAGTCAGGGAACACTGGACTTCCTGCTGGTGGCTCAGAGGAAACGAATCTGACTAGTATCCATGAGGACGCCCGTTCGATCCCTGGCCTCACTCAGTGGGTTCAGGATTGAGCATTGCCATGAGCTGTGGTGTAGGTCACAGACGCGGCTCGGATCCCAAGTTTCTGTGGCTGTGGTGTAGGCCAGCGTCTTTTAGCTCAGATTCAACCCTTAGCCTGGGAACCTCCATATGCTGCAGGTGCAGCCCTAAAAATACACACACACACACACAAATCAGTGAACACTGAGCACAGTAGCTGACATGTGGAAGCATTCAGGCCCCTGAGGACGGGTCTTTATTACTCATGAGCCTGATAAGAAGCTGGTCAGATGAGCTGTTCAGTCTCAGGATGACAAAAGGCAGCACCATGTCAGGGTCAAGGGCACAAGCTCTGTTGTTAGACACAGCAGCTCTACCATGTAATGAGGGCGGCTGGACCCCCGGGCCTCTCTGAGTCACAGCTTTGTGACTGGTCAAGTTAGCGGGTGCAACATCCACCTGGAGGGCTGTTGAGGGTCAAATGCAGCGAAGCCTAGGGAAGGGCCTGGCTCATGGGACGGGCTCCCTGGGTGGTGCCTGTTGTGGGAACCCAGCTGCAGGGCTGCTTCCACCGCACGCCACCCTGACTCAACACACTTCTTCCACCTTGTCTAGGCCTCCGACACCTATTTCTCATCTGCTCAGCCTCAGCTGCACGAAGTGTAGCTGAGATCCAAAGGGAGGCAAAAACAAACCAACAGCAAGTGGAGAGGCCCCCGCATGACTCTGGCGGCTGTACTATAGCCGAAGTCGGGGTGAGCCTCCCAGGAGCTCACGGCCTTCCTCTGTTGGCTCCCAGTTTGCTGGAATGGTCCAGAGGCCTAGTGCACCTGAACCTCTGGCCTCTCACAGCCCCCTGGCACTGTTTCTGCTTGCCAGCGCCTCTGGGAGGACAACCGAAGGACAAGAGTCCGGCCACAGGCCTGTCTCTGCTCTGTCCTTCGGGTGGCTTTGCCTTGTCCCCTGCCAAGGAGAAGCAGGCCAGTTTCCTGCCCCCAATGCCTGGGAACGCTCGAATCCAGGCCCCCATGTTTGTTCAGTCCAGCTGGTGAGACTCTGGAACGTGTTTGTAGTGGGAAGAATTTTGAAGTCCAGCATTTCAGAAACCCAAGATAATCTTCCCTGTGTTGTTGCTTTGGACAAAAAGAAACAAACAAACAAGCAACCAACAACTCAAAACAAACGCTAAGGTTGGGTTTGGCCTCATCATCACCACTGATGATGCTTACTGGACCCTGAAGAGAAGCGAGGCTCTTGACTAGGATTAGTAGTAAGAGTACCAGATTCTAGAAAGCTCTTTGTAGACAATATAGATGGAACAGAGTGTTTGAGTCAGATAAACATAAGGCTTTCAAGAACAACCTAGGGAGTTCCCTTTGTGGCGCAGTGGTTAACGAATCCGACTAGGAACCATGAGTTTGCGGGTTCGGTCCCTGCCCTTGCTCAGTGGGTTAACGATCTGGCGTTGCCGTGAGCTGTGGTGTAGGTCGCAGACGCGGCTCGGATCCCGCGTGGCTGTGGCTCTGGCGTAGAGCGGTGGCTGCAGCTCCGATTCAACCCCTAGCCTGGGAACCTCCATATGCCGCGGGTGCGGCCCAAGAAATAGCAACAACAACAACAACAAAAAAAAAAGAACAACCTAGCTTGTTGTTTTTAATCTTGAAAGCTCTCCCCCTCCCCCACCAAATCTTTTAAATCTGGCTTCGAGCAGAGCAATAGAAAAGATAGTTAAAATTATGCCCGAAAGATGGTACCACGGCAGAGTCTGAGGGGAGGACACAGGTTGGACAAGGAGAGGCGTTTTGTAGTGACCTCTTCAACCACTTCCTGGGTCCAAGATGTCCTTGTGGGCCTCGTGTCTGGGCTGGATGAGGCAGACTGCTCCCCACCTGGAGCCTTCTTGACTCTCCTCTTGCTTCTCAGTTCCATACACAACAGCAAGGTTGAGGGATTTTGTTTTTCGTTTTGATTTTGTCTTCTCAGGGCCGCACCTGCGGCATGTGGAGGTTCCCAGGCTGGGGGCCAAATCCGAGCCGCAGCTGCCAGCCCACACCACAGCCACAGCAACATGGGATCCGAGCCACATCTGAGACGTACACCACAGCTCACACCAGATCCTTAACCCAATGAGTGAGGCCATGGATCAAACCCACGTCCTCACGGATCCTAGTTCGATTCGTTAACTGCTGGGCCACGATGGGAACTCCTTTTGATTTTGATAGCTGCACCTGTGGCATATGGAAGTTTCCAGACTAGGGAGTTGAATCAGAGCTACAGCTGCCGGCCTACACCACAGTCACAGCAACATAGGATCCAAGCTGCATCTGTGACCTACACCAGAGCACACGGCAACGCCGGAACCTTAACCCACTGAGCGAAGCCAGGGATCGAACCCTCATCTTCACGGTTCCTAGTTGGATTCATTTCCTCTGCTCCACGATGGTAACTCCCCTGCCTGCCAGAATCTTAGCATTTTGTACAGTGGCTTAATGGGATTCAGTTACATATTCAGGCCAGATGAGCTCAGAAACACCTTATGAGCTAGGGGCGCGTCCTCAAAAGGGCTCCAACTGTGGGAACCATGGGCTGACCAGCATTCCAAGGAGAGGGGAAGGATGGAAAGCCTCCTACTGCCCGGGTCAGCTCACAGGTCAACCTGAGGTGACATCCGCTTGGTGACCTCCTCCGAGAGGTGCCTGTAGGGACAGTGAGGTTGGGGAAGCAAAGCGCCCAGCACAGTGCCTAGAGCTTGGCAGCCTCTTGGCACCGATCAGCCTGTTTGCTTTCCTCAAGGTGACAGGGCTGCTTCTGCTGAGGCTTGAGGTCACCTGTCGAAGAGACACCATCACACGGAAGGTCCCCAGCACCCTAAAGGCTCCTTCCTGAGAATGCACGAGTACGCTTGGCTGGCCTGGGGCCACGCGGGGGCCAGCCGAGGAGCTGGATCAGAGCGCAGGTCTTTGGTCTCCCAGGCGCCGCTCTTCACCAGAGGGCAACGTGCCAGCCTGCCTTCCTCCCTGGCGGCAGTGTGGCCCTTCCTCACCAGGGGGCCTCGGCCCCGATCGCTGGTTCATCCGCCCCCATCCTGGCTGGGCCAGGCCACCTGGTCGCTGCGGTGGGTGCGGGACCATCGGGGACAGAACACGACCATCTGGACGAAGGGGCGGGAAGCTCGGGGCTCTGGCAGGGACTGGGGTCCACCCCTCCCTCCTGTGGTGGCGGATGGTGGAAGGGGCACCCTGATCAAGGTACTTTGACCTCTGGGGTGCTCTTGGTGACAGGTGAGGAGTGCCCCCACCCCGGCCCTTTACCCCAGGCTGTGACCACCGCCTGTCTCCTTGGGTCGCCTCTCTCCTGGGTCCTGCGGGCCTTCCTTCCTCGGAGGCGGGTGCTGTGCTCCTCCACAGGCCTCGCTCCCCCGCCCACCTGTCCAGGGCCCGCCTGCCCCCGCAGCAGCCTCAGAGCCCCCAGCCTGGCCTCTCTGAGGGCAGAGCCTGCATCTAAGGTGGGGGAAGGGAAGCAGGTTTCCCGTGTGGAGGTTGAGCTTCTCCAGAAGTCAGCACCACGGGGCCGGCAGGGGGGTGATGGGGACATTGCCACCTGCTGCTGCGGGGACACAGCATGATCTGCACACAGTCCATTCCGCCTCATCTCCCCAGCCTGCCCTCCGACTTCTAATGAATTAAGTGCTTTCTCACATCAGGCCCTGAAATGAAGAAAAGACTTTGGCCATTCAAAGAAAGGTCGTGAAGGGGTCAAGTTGGCAGGTCCCGGGCCAGGCCTGTGCTGCTGCCTTCTCCTCATGGTCCAGGGCAGGTCGGTCCCAGAGCATCTTCTGACCAGGCCACAGTCCCCTGGCACGGCCCCGCCCCCTCACGGCCCTCCCCCTGCTCCTGGCCACCAGTGGGGTGACCTCCCCACTGGCCCCTCGCCCCCCACCCCCAGAAACAGGAGGCCTCCAGATTGCTTTTCATTTTATTGAACTCATGGGGCTTTTTTCGTATCTTCGACAGACGCCAAGATTTGACGACACCAGACACAAGAACGTTGCTCTGACCAGACTGTGCTGACCGGTGCGGAGTTCGGCACACACAGAAAAGTGAAAGTCGTCTGACTCAAGGCGATGCCCGACTTTCTAGACGCTCCGCTGCCTGAAAAACAGACTGCAAATAAATAACGTGCATTGGGAGCCCTTCAAGCAGCAAGAGCCCCGCGCGGGTGACAAGGCAGAGGTGGGAGGGCAGAAGCGGCTAACGACGACGCAAGGCCAGGCTGGTAAGAAAAGCAGGGGCAGGAACACAGCTAAGGACGTGCCCCCGGGCCCCATCCACGGCCAATCCCTTTGCGCCCAGAAGCCCCAGCCGGAGCCACCCTCCAACTCCCAGCCTCGTTCAGGGAAGAGCCTGCCCCGGGCCCTTCTCAGGCCCTCCATCCGCCCCGCCTGGCTGGCCCGGGAAGAGGCTGGAGCTGGGGATCGAACCCCCAGAGGGTGAGACCTGGACTTGAAAGGGCCACATCCGCGTTATCAGCCCCAAGGGGCCCCTCAGCCTCGGCTCTTCACCTTCCATGCAGCCCTGCGGCACCGTCTCTCGGAGGCTGTCCCAGAGATCCACGGACGCAGTCCTCAGGCTCCCAGAAGTGGCCCCGGGTGGGCGAGCTTGGGGTGGAGGAGTGGCCACCAGGACCAGGGGCTCCCAGGCAACTTGGCCCAAGGCAGGAAGCCATCGGGCCCGCTCTGTGACAGTCTGTGGGGGGAGGGGGGGCTACAGGTGGCCTCAGGCCCCAGTGAGGCCGGCAGAGATCTTCACTTGGGACCCGGGACCCGGGCTCCAGCTGGGTGGCTGAGGAGGGCAGATGGCGTGAGGCTCGGCCACCCCGTCCCTGGGGCAACCAGGCTGAGGTTTTCAGTCCCAGGAACTCTGAGGACGTGGACCACGAGCAACCGGTGCGGGGACAGGCGTGGGACTGGGGGGTGGGGGGAGGACCAGGGGCTCTCCCGGCTCCCCCTCTGCGCCGCTCCCGGGGTGCCAGTCAACAGCATGGCCGGGCCTCCAGGACCACGGGAGCCCCGCTAGCGGAGATTCTCCCAGGCGATCCTGGGCAGGTGGGCCAGCCTGGGGACATGGAGGGGGGGTGTCACGCGTGGCTCTCGGCCCCATCCCACCCAGGCTCAGCCTTCCCCCACCCCGGTCACATCATGTCTCCGGAGCCACCCAACACCCCCAGCCTCCCCACCCTGTCCCCCAAATGGACAGGCTTGTCCTCATCACCTGAGCGGCCCTGGGTCAAGCCTGGGGAGGGGGGGAGGCCCGGCTCTGTGGGAGAGGCCCTCGGCCCCCAGGGGCTTCTGGGACCCGTCTCTCCCGGGCCCCTCTCAGCTCAGACTGTCCCCTGGTCTTCCCTGTGACCTCCCACACACCCCAAGGAGAGCTAGTTTCCCACCTTCCCATGCCCTCCCCCCGAGTCCCCAGGGAGCCTGGGCTCCCCTCCCCCATCCCACAGTGCCAGGTCTTCCGGAAGACTCTGGGGTGGGGTGGGGGTGCAGGCCAAAGGCAGATTCAGCTCCACTGCTTCTTATCTGTGTGACAAGGGCCAATCCCCCCTCCGGGAGCCCCAGTGTCCCCAGTCAGTGGGTGAGGAGGACAGAGCTCCCCCACAGCGTCCTAGGTCCGTCCTTCCTTCCTCTCGCCAGAACCAGACCACTGGGCCAGCCCAGCCCTCAGGGTCTCTGCCTGGAAGGCCCTTCCTCTCCTCCTGGGTCGGGCCCTTCTCTTGGCTGCTCCCCAGGCAGCTCTGGGCCCACCTTGCCTCCCTTGAGGAGACCAGAGAAGGAGCGGGTCACCTCCTGTAACACCAGGTCCTGAAAGAAAGAAACGCTGACTTGAGAGCTGCCTCCCCGTTCAGAGAGGTCCCTGTGTCCCCAAGTGTCGCCTCCTCTACAAGCCTCTTCCCCACCTGCTCTTCCACCCCAGCCTGAGAGCTGCCCTCCGCTCAAAGCCTTCGGGACACGGGGGCTGCCAGAGGCCATGCAGGGAAGGAGGAAGCGTCTTTCCCACTCCTCCCCGTCCCGGATGCCGGATGCCGGCTTTGCAGGATGCCCTCGGGGAGCAGGGAGGCGAGCGACAGGGACAGCAGGAGCAGGCACAGAGCAGTCCTCTGGCCCCAGAGGCCAGGCAGGAGGCAGCTTTGTGAAAAGCTGAGAAGGAGACAGACTTGGGGTTTGGCCAAGAACACAGCCATCCTTCCAGGCGGCCTCCCAGGGGGTGGAGGAGACGGGCGGCAGCATCTTTCTTCTCTCCGCGGGGGCCTTCTGCCTGCCTCCCCACCCCCTCCCTCCACTCCCCCAAGTTCAGGGACACCACCCGGGCTGTGGGCGCGAGAGATGGCCAGCGCCTCCGTGGGTGATGAGCTGACCCTCCGAGATGCCCAGGCCGCCCTCATCCCCATCTTGGGGTCATGACAAGGGAGGCTGGAGAGCGTGCGTCCGTCCTGCCTGCACTTGCTTCGGCAGCTTTCCTAGCTGGCTTCCTAGGGACCCTTCCACGTGGCCATCAAACTACCGAGGTGCCTGGACCTCTAGATGTCATGGCAACCGCCTCCCTCCCTCCAGCCCACAAGTCCAACCTCTGGCCTCCTACCTTTTGGGTCCGGGCCAGTCTTTCACTTTCCGGCTGAAGAATGTCTTCCTTCTGCTTTCCTCTTCGGCCAAGGGGAGGCAACAGGTCGAGGCCAACGCAAAGGGCCCGTTTCGCGGGTTTCTGTGCGCCGCGTCTCCAGCCGCGACGTGGGTGGGCGGGTCACGGCCAGGTCCGAGCTCGGTGGCCGTGTCCTCCGCGGAGGTCTAAGGCCCGGGGGCCCGAGCGGTCTCGACTCCTTCCCGCCCGTCTAGGTGGCCCCTGGCCCCGCCGTCCCTCATGCCAGCGCCCCTGCTGTCGTGGCCGGGCGGCGGCGGTGGCGGCGGGCGCTCACTCGATCCGCACCTGCAGGCGCACGTTGAGCATCACCGAGGCCAAGACGTAGACGTAGGGGAAGTTCATGCGCAGCCGCCAGGCCAGGTCGAAGAAGGTGAGCAGCGTGCGCGTGAGCCCCTTGCAGAAGGCGCTGTAGGAGCCGCGCGCCGCGGCCGAGCGCGACAGTCGCACGGCCAGGCCCGACAGGGCTGCCGCCGCCGCCGCCGCAGACAGGGCCGCGGACGCTGCCATGGGCCGAGGCGGGCGCGGGCCCAGGTAGAGGACCGCAGCGCGAGCAGGTGGAAGCGAGGCCCGGAGCCGCCCGGCCCCCGTGCTCCCGCCCCTCCCTGCCGGGCCCTAGGTCGCCCCTTCCAGGCTCGGCTCAGGCAGCAGCCGCCCACAGAGAGCCCCGCCCCCTCGCTCGCTCCCCAATCGGGGCCCCCTGCGTAACCACGCCCCTCGCCCCCGAAGCTGCCGCCGCGGACTCGGCCCCACCCACGGGACCCGCCCCGCGGGCCAGCTCCGCCTTCCCCCGGACATCCTAGAAGAGACCTGAGGACCTGAGGGTATTGGAAGGTACTGCTCCCCAGAGATCCTTTTGCAAAATGCCCTAGAGCAGGAGGAGTGGAGGCCGGAGGCCTTGGAGGGGGGTCTGGACCACTGTGCTGATTCTGCACCGAAGACCCACCTGGAACCTTCTGCCCCTTTCCCCACTGTCTCCACCGACAACCCAGCCACGACAACCCAGCCAGTCTACCCACTGTACCTTTCTTGAATTCGAATTTCTTTGAAAACTCTGCACTATGGATTTCGACCAAATCCACATGCTCATTTTTTTTTTCCTTTCTGGTATATTCGCTGGTCGAGCGTATTTCATTATTCTTTTTTTTTTTTTTTGTCTTTTGTTGTTGTTGCTATTTCTTGGGCCGCTCCCGCAGCATATGGAGGTTCCCAGGCTAGGGGTTGAATCGGAGCTGTAGCCGCCGGCCTATGCCAGAGCCACAGCAACGCGGGATCCGAGCTGCGTCTGCTACCTACACCACAGCTCACGGCAACGCCGGATCCTTAACCCACTGAGCAAGGGCAGGGACCGAACCCGCAACCTCGTGGTTCCTAGTCGGATTCGTTAACCCCTGCGCCACGACGGGAACTCCTCATTATTCTTGAATTGCTCCGTTGCCCCATTGTCCTTACCTCTCACCCCAGAGTGATTTCTTTTTCTTTTTTTTTTTTTTTGGTCTTTTTGCCTTTTCTAGGGCCGCTCCCGCGGCATACGGAGGTTCCCAGGCTAGGGGTCTAATCGGAGCTGTAGCCACCAGCCTATGCTAGAGCCACAGCAACGTGGGATCCAAGCCACGTCTGCAACCTACACCACAGCTCAAGGCAACGCCGGATCCTTAACCCACTGAGCAACGCCAGGGATCGAACCCGCAACCTCATGGTTCCTAGTCGGATTGGTTAACCACCGAGCCACGATGGGAACTCCCCCAGAGTGATTTCTAAGCCCTCTTCTGTCTATCTTTGTCCTGGATACTGTGCCACGTCCTCTCGCGTATTCATTTGCCTTCATTCACAGCCCCCCTCCCCCCCCCTTTTTTTTTTCTGCTGTTGGACTTAAATGCCCTTTTCATGGTCTCATCTAATTTTTTTCTCAACCAAATCCAACCCAAACTCCATCACATTTTCAAGACTATTGAAATGCACATGCTCATCTCAATCATGACCTTTTAAAAGCTGTCTGCAAAGGGAGTTCCTGTTGTGGTGCAGTGGAAACGAATCTGACTAGATCCGTGGGCTTGCTCAGTGGGTTGGGGATCTGGTGTTGCTATGAGCTGTGGTATAGGTCGCAGACACGGCTCAGATCTCGCATTGCATAGGCTGGAGGCTACAGCTCCAATTCCACCCCAAGCCTGGGAACCTCCATATGCTGTGGGTGCACCCTAAAAGACACACACACACAAAAGCTGTCTACAAGGAACTGATTCAGGACGACCTCATCCCAATTTTCACAAGGAGGGCTGGCCTAAGTTAATACCTTAATAGTCCCTCCCCAAATGCCTGCTCACTATCACACTGAACATCTCTGTGACCTCTGTGTAATTGTTTAAGGAACCCGGCATACTCATATACACTGAGCAATTGTCCTACCTACATGATCAAAGGAGAAAAATAGGTTTGAGAGACATGAAGTTATTGTATCACATCATGATTGCATCAATAATAGAACCATGCAGGGAGTTCCCTGGTGGCTCAGGGAGTTAAGGATTGGGTGTTGTTACTGCTGTGGTGCAGGTTGGATCCCTGGCCCCGGAATTTCCGCTGTCACAGGTGCAGCCAAAAAAAACCACACATAATATAACCATGCATGGATATGAAATTTTTTTTTAAAAGCCAGGCCAGATATATATCAAATTACTGAGCATTGTTTACTTTGGTTAAGGCAATAGAAAGGAAGGCATGCTTTTTATACTCTACGGATATTTATGTATATCTATAATTATTAACTGTAGAATACAATGACAAAATTATTTGAAAAAGAACTGGCCACAGAAATATAGACATAAACTACATAGAAACCCTTTTGTTCCAGACTGAATCCAGCCTCTTTCATTTGCAGAGCCTGATCCCTCCAATCATTTTTTTGTTTGTTTTTTTAGGGCTGCACCTTTGGCATATGGAGGTTCCCAAGCTAGGGGCTGAATCAGAGCTGTAGCTGCCGGCCACTGCCACAGTCATAGCAACGCCAGATCTGAGCCTCATCTGTGACCTACACCACTGCTCATGACAACACTGGATCCTTAAGCCACTGAGCAAGTCCAGGGATCGAACCTTCGTCCTCATGGATGCTAGTCAGATTCGTTTCCACTGAGCCACGACGGGAACATCCACTCCAGCCATTTCTGAAACCTCTCTTTGGCCTCATCTCGTTTATTTTTAACATTTTATTTTGAAATAATTACAGACTCTCACAGGCAGTTGCAAAAATAGCACAAAGAAGACTTTGTGCCTTTCACCCAGCTTCCCCAGTGGTGACATTTTCTATAGCTACAGCATAATATCAAAACCAGGAAGTTAACATTGGTCTGCTACCCTTGACTAGACTGCAGGCTTTCATCATTTTTCTAATTTGCATTAACGTGTGTGTGTGCTCTAGTCATTTTTATCCCATGTCAGGATTCATGTAAACACCACTACAATCAAGATACAAAAATATCATAAAAAAAAGATAAAAAATATTTCATCAAGATAGTGGGTCTTGATTACTGTAGCTGTATAGTATGTATTAATATCAGGTAAAGTGATGCCTTCTTTTTCAACATTTCTTTAGCTATTATAGGGCTTGTGTTTGTATACATTTTAGAATAAGGAGTTCCCATTGTGGCCCAGTGGAAATGAACCCGACTAGTATCCATGAGGATGCAGGTTCGATCCCTGCTCAGTAGGTTAAGGATCCAGTGTCTACATGAGCTGCCTTGTAGTTCCCAGACACAACTTGGATCCTGCGGTGCTGTGGCTGTGGCATAGGCTGGCAGCTGCAGCTCGGATTCGACCCCTAGCCTGGGAACCTCCATATGCCACAGGTGCGGCCCTAAAAAGACAAAAAAAACAATAATAAACTATTACTGTACTATCGAGTGATTTAGAATCTAGACCAATAGGCTGAAACTGTCTTTGTTCAACATAAGGAATGAAGAGTCTCGACAAGGAATGAGGCTAGCAACACCTGGAAATTAATTATTGGTCTAGGATATTGTTAAATATTGTTTTAAATATTGTTAAATATTGTTTCCATGATGAGGCCATTAAACAAGATGGCCTGAAAGATCCTTCACAATTCCAGACTCACTAATGTTTATGGTCATTATAAAATTAATTTTATTTTGTAATTTATTTGGAAAATTTTTTGTATAAGAAGCACAAAATTATGCTTAAAAGTAGTAAATCTTTTTTTTTTTTTTGTCTTTTTGCCTTTTCTAGGGCCACTCCTGCAGCACATGGAGGTTCCCAGGCTAGGGGTCTAATTGGAGTTGCATCCGCTGGCCTACGCCAGAGCCCCAGCAACACCAGATCCAAGCCACATCTGCAACCTACACCACAGTTCATGGCAACGCCAGATCCTTAACCCACCAAGCAAGGCCAGGGATCGAACCCACAACCTCATGGTTTCTAGTCAGATTCGTTAACAACTGTGCCACGACGGAAACTCCTAATAAATCTTTTACATAGCATAAAAATTTGAAGTGAGGTTCTTATAGACAGCATAGAGTTGGGTGATTTTTTAGAAAAAAATTTGCTCTGCTAATTTCTGTCTTTTTGTTTTTTGTTTTTTGTTTTTTGTCTTTTGTCTCTTTAGGGCCGCACCCACAGCATATGGAGGTTCCCTGGCTAGGGGTCGAATTGGAGCTGTAGCCCCTGGCCTACACCACAGCCACAGCAACGTGGGATCTGAGCCACGTCTTCGACCTACACCACAGCTCATGGCAATGCCAGATCCTTAACCCACTGAACCAGGGCAGGGAGCAAACCCTCAACCTCATGGTTCCTCGTTGGATTCATTTCCACTGCACCATGATGGGAACTCCAATTTCTTTTTTTATTCTTACACATGTAATTGTTGTAATTGTTGACATATTAGAGCTTAAGTTTGCTGCTTTATAATTTGTTTTCTGTTTGTTCATTTTTTTCTTATTCCTCTGTTTCCCTTTTCTTGACTTCCTGTAGGACACGTGAGCATTTTTTTAGAAATTTCATTTTATTTGTAGTATTTTTGAATATAGCTGTTCACATAGCTTTTATGGTTTTATTTTATTTTCTAGTTTTATTATTTACTTTCTAGTTTTTAATGCAGTATCCATATGTGCATATCACAGTTTACTGGTATCAGCACTTCAACAGCTTCAAGTCAAGTTCGCTTCCCTTTAGGTCCCTTTATTCTCCCACTTTTAAATGTAAATCGCTTAAGTATTTTCTCTATGTCCATCAAACTCCCACTAAACGATGTTCTAGTTATGCTTCGATCATCAAACAGGATCTGAAAACTCAGGAAGAGGCATATTATCTTTTCCCCAACTTTTACTCACTCCGTCTGTCTTCGTCCCTTGAAGACCCATCCTCTCTTTCTGGCTAAAGAATTTCCCTCAGCCATTTTTAAGGGTAGGTCTGTTGGCCACCGCTTCTCTTAGGTGTCCATCATCTGAGAATATCATTATTTCACCTGCACTCCTGAAGGTTGTAGTTGCTGGAATTGGTGGTTGATGGTGGGTGGAAAACCAGAGGATCCTTAGTCCTGCCTGCCTATTTCCACAAGGGCATTGAAGGGGGGATTGGAGATCAGCGCCCCACTAAGCCCTGTTGAAAGTGCAGAGAGGAGGTCCCGTCGCGGCACAGCGGAAAGGAAGCTGATTGGGAACCACGAGGTTGCGGGTTCGATCCCTGGCCTTGCTCAGTGGGTTAAGGATCCGGCATTGCCGTGAGCTGTGGTGTAGGTCACAGAAGCAGCTGGGATCCCGCATTGCTGTGGCTGTGGTGTGGGCCGGCGGCTGTAGCTCTGATTCGACCCCTAGTCTGGGAACCTCCCTATGCCACGGGCGCAGCCCTAAAAAGACAAAAAAAAAAAAAAAAAAGAAAGAAAGAAAAAAGAAAAGAAAAAAGCGAGAGAAAGTGCAGAGAAAAGTAACTGGAGGAAGGTGGCAGCTGTCAAAAGAGTGCCCTGTTCTCTTGGCCACCCCCGCCCCAGCCCTCTGGCTCGGGGAACAGCTTTTCTTAGAGCTTTTCTTCATTGGTGACTCTGGGTTGCGGGCTCCTCCAGCGCGCTGCCGGAGATGCATGGGAGGCAAAAAGAACACCCAGGAACTCCCTGCTAAATCTCCTGAAGCCCCAAGGTCCCCAGGGAGTCCTTCCTTCCACCATTCAGAGTTTTCCTGTGTGGGAGGCATAATTAACATACAATGAGACACGACACTCTTAAACATTTTGATGAGTTCCGTTAAATGTATACATTGGGCATAGCCATCACCACAATCGGAGAGAGAATATTTCCATCACAACAAAAAGTTCCTTTGCGCCCCTTCCAGCTGATGCCTTCCCTCTAGGCCCACATCCAGGCCGCCCCTGATCTGTTTTCTCTCACTTGTTTTTGTCATTATAGATTTGTTTTGGTAGCTGTCTCACATAAATGGAATCCTACACTATGAAATCATTCAAGTGTGGTCTTTTCCCCCAAGCATAGCATTTTTGAGATTAGTCCATGTTGTTGCAAGTGACTATTTAATTCCTTTTTTTTTTGCTAAGTAGTTTCCGGTTGTGTGATTATACCACAAATCACTATGTGTTAAGCCGCCTTTAAGGGCACCCAGCGATCCCCACTCCCTGGTATTGTCTCCCTGGTATTGTCTCTCTTAGACAATTTCTGTCTTGAATGTGGGCTGGACTTACTGACTTACATTTAAGAGCAACACTTGGTAGGGATAATCTCTCTCTCTCTCTCTCTCTCTTTTTTTTTTTTTTTTTTTGGCTGTGCTGCCTGCAGCACGTGGAAGTTCCTGGGTCAGGCATCGAACTTGAGCCACAGTAGCAACCCAGCACTGACAATGCCCTTAATCTGCCACACCACAAGGGAACTCCCAAGAGTCTTTTTAGTTTTAGCCATCCTAATGGGTGTGGACTGATTGTTCATTGTGGTACCTTTTGCATTTCCCTTTCGTTTAATGATCCTGAGTAGCTTTTCATATGCTTGTTTGCCGCTCAATATATATTTTCTTGTAGAGTGTCTGTTCAAATCTTTTTTTCCCTTGTAAAAATGAGGTTGACAGTTACAAGAGACCTTTATATATTTTTGATACCAAGCCTTTTGGGGATATGTTTTTCAAGTATTTTCTCCCAGTCTGTGGCTTGCATTTTAATTTTCACCAAGTATTTTAAAGACTAGAATTTAATTTTTTTTTTTTTTGTCATTTTGCCATTTCTAGGGCCGCACCTGCGGCATATGGAGGTTCCCAGGCTAGGGGTCAAATCGGAGCTGTAGCCATCGGCCTACGCCAGAGCCACAGCAACGCGGGATCCGAGCCATGTCTGAGACCTACACCACAGCTCACGGCAACGCCGGATCCTTAACCCACTCAGCAAGGCCAGGGACTGAACCCACAACCTCATGGTTCCTAGTCAGATTCGCTAACCACTGCGCCACGACAGGAACTCCAAGGTTCATGATTTTTGAACCTGCGTCAGTAAACTGTGTCTATCACAAAGTTGCCATGACCTCTTAAACTTTATTTTAGAGGTCTTAGAGTTTTAATTTTGCATTTTGATCTGTCATCCATTTCACAACAATGTTTGGTGTTCCTCTGCTTCTTGTCGGAACTTGGTCTCTGCTTGCTGGGACTGAATAGAAACGTGGAGACAGTACTGGGCGAAGGAAAAAAAAAATAGCTTTATGGCTAATGCCTCAAAGACTGTGTCCCCCTTAGGAGAGGTTGGGAGGTGGTTTTATAGTTTGGGGAGTGAAAAATAGAGCCACAGATAAGGATCCGGGCAGAGTCAAGCTTGCATTGTTTTCAAAGCTGGTGTTCAGTGGTCTGGTGGTCTTCTTTCCAGAATAAAGAATGCATCATTAGGAGTTCCAGTCGTGGCTCAGTGGTTAATGAATCTGACTAGGAACCATGAGGTTGCTGGTTCGATCCCTGGCCTTGCTCAGTGGGTTAAGGATCTGGCGTTGCCGTGAGCCGTGGTGTAGGTTGCAGACACGGCTTCAGATACCCTGTTGCTAGGTCTGTGGTGTAGACGGCAGCTACAGCTCAGATGAGACCCCCTAGCCAGGGAACCTCCTTACGCCGTGGGTTAGGCCCTGGAAAAGACAAAAAAAAAGAATCTTCATTAACATCTTCCATTTGTTGGGGGTTTTAGTTCTGCAGAAGAACTCAAAGATATTGTTATCTACATTCCTTGAGGAGGGACCAGGACCCTGCCCTGAGTCTGCACTATTGTTTCTTGACGGCTCCTCCCCGTCTCTGCATTCCCTCCCTTCCCTGATGAGCAACTGTTTGAACTTGCCCTTTGGAACTCAGGGAAGGTCCTGGAGGCTGAAATTTATTCCCTAAAAACAAAAAATGGGGGACACAGAACGCCTTTTGTGCCCAGGGGCCCACACGGTCCTGCTTGGTTTCACGCCTGGCCGGAGTGGTGGCTGGGCACTTCTGGCTCACAGCGCGAAGGACTTTCGAGGGAGTAGGAGAGCAGGGCTTGCTCTCACCAAAACACTTTCTGTGTGTCCATGGCATGAGATAAGAGGCAACGTTCATTTTATTTTCTAGACACCTTTACTGAAGTCTAACTGACTCACATTATATGGAGCATATCTAAGCTATATAATTAAATAAGTTTTGGCATTCCCTGGTGGCCTCGCAGTTAAGGATTCGGTATTGTCACTGCTGTGGCTCAGGTTCGATCGCTGCCCCGGAACTTCTGCATGCTGCGGCCACGGCCCAGAAAATTAAGAATACATAACACAATACAATGTTGGCCTATGAATACCCACTTGAAACCATCAGTGCAATCAAATGAATCCATCTCTCGCCCCTCAGGTCTCCTCTTGCCCCTTTGTAATTTCTTCCCTTCCCGCCTCCCACTCCTGAGCAACTGATCGACCTTGTCATTAAAGATTCATAAAGGGAGGGCCGCTCTCCAGAAGCGACAATTGTGGAGGGACATTGCCACCGCCAGAGACACAAGGACAAGTCAGAGTTGTGGTAGGGAGTACATACCTTTCTGCCTCCACCCTTGGATTTCAAGAAGTTGCTAACCATTGGCCAAACCCAACTACCAGCCAGAGGGCAAGGGAGCCCAGGTCATACAGCCCATGCGTTGCAGCCTTTTAGGACACACGGCATGGAGAGATAGTCATAGAGACAGGGCATGCACGGTTGTCATTTTCTCAGGACCCGTTGGTGGAATAGGTTCAGCCCCGGTCAGCCTATGGACTTGTGAGGAAAGTGGACCCAGAACTACTGGTCCAGACCACCCAGACAGGTGGTGCCTGTCTATACAGTGGCAGGTGAGAGGTACCGGGCAAAGGCCCACCCCTCACTCTGGTTCCCTGTGCCATCATTAAGATGCTGGTGAAACCCTTTCTCTGGGTCTCTAGAGACAGGAACAGCCAGCGGTGGTGGGGTCACTCCTGGGTACTGCTGACCTGCTCTGCGGTAGAGACTCTGTTTCTACGACCTGTTCTTTTCACTAGTCAGTGACCCCTTTTCTAGTCCCTATTTATGTCCCTCTATCCACTGTGGGTGCCACTGTAACACACTGGCTTTACAAGATGCTTTTCTTTCTTTCTTTTATTTATTTATTTATTTATTTATTTATTTATTTATTTATTTATTTATTTTTGTCTCTTGTCCTTTTAGGGCCACATCCATGGCCTATGGAGGTTCCCAGGCTAGGGGTTCAATGGGAGCTACAACTGCCGGCCTATACCACAGCCACAGCAACACAGGATCCGAGCTGCGTCTTCGACCTACACCACAGCTCATGGCAACGCTGGATCCTCAACCTACTGAGCGAGTCCAGGGATCGAACCCGAAACCTCATGGTTCCTAGTTGGATTCACTTCCACTGTGCCACAATGGGAACTCCTTTTTATCCATTTTTAAAGCACGCCTTGCCATAGCAGGGAACAGCAGGAAGATGGACTAGTTGGGATTGTAGGAAAGCTGCTCAGGTTGCTCACCCTTTGTTTCAGGGGTGAAAGGTGGATCTAAATGGTATTTAAAGCCAGCTGGGAGTTCCTGTCGTGGCTCGGTGGTAATGAATCCAACTAGTGTCCGTGAGGATGTGGGTTCCATCCGTGGCCTCGCTTGGTGGGTTAAGGATCTGGCATTGCCGTGAGAGCTGTGGTGTAGGCTGACAGCTACAGCTCTGATTCGACCCCTAGCTTGGAAACTTCCATATGCTGCGCCTGCAGCCCTAAAAAAAATAAAACTAATTAGAGCCAAGTCTTTCCAGGCAAAAGGGGCAAGATGGGACCCAGGGACCTAGTGGGGAGTAGGCACTGGTAGTTGGCCAGTCGCTCCATCCAATGGAGCAGTAGGAACATGGCAGGGTCCTGAAGTAATACGTATCCATAGCAGTATTACTCTGCATCTTTACTTTTTTCCTTTTTTTTTTTTTTTGGTCTTTTTGCCTTTTCTAGGGCTGCTCCCATGGCATATGGAGGTTCCCAGGCTAGGGGTCTAATCGGAGCTGTAGCTGCCAGCCTACACCACAGCCACAGCCACGCCAGATCTGAGCCGCATCTGCGACCTACACCACAGCTCACGGCAATGCTGGATCTTCAACCCACTGAGCAAGGCCAGGGATCGAACCTGCAACCTCATGGTTCCTAGTCGGATTCGTTAACCACTGCGCCACGACGGGAACCCCACACAGCTTTACTTTTGATACAACGTTATCCATTCTTGCTTTGCAGACGCTGCGGAGACCACAACCCACGTCACTCACAAGCCCCCATTCTGAGTCTGGAAGACGTTTGGCTTGTCCTCCCTAAATCTCATCTTGAAGCCTGAGTTTCCTCAGCCATCGGATGGGAATCATACTTCGCTATCAGTGATGTCGTGAGAGAATGTGGTTATCTTTGGAAAGTGCCCAGCACACAGAGGATGCTCAGGAAATTAGTATGCCATGTCCTCATTCCATTTTGGGGGCAGTAGAACCTGATGGATGGTTTAGCATTTCTTCTGACCCGACTGCCTTCACGCCCCTCTTCCCCCTCCCTCCTTCCTTCCAAGCCTCCTAGACTTTGTCATCATTTCCTTTCATTGTTTGTTTCCTCTCCCAGGGCAGCAAGTTTCCTCACAGATAATATGGGCTTCTCTTTGGAAACCAGACTTCCACAATTTTGCTCGGAAGCAAGAGGCAGCCCAGGACCCCAGGCTTCTCCTTGCTCTGAACTACGTTCTGCCTGTTAGCTGCCAGTGCCAGAAAGGTCTCCACTCATTTTTTATATAAATAACTTCTTTTCTGGGCAGTGATTAATTCACTGAAGATCAAGTAAAGACTTTGGACAATCTGGGGCAAGGCCATGGACCTAAACTCCATGGATTAGCTACAAAGGAGCCAATCTTGCTAGTAGTTGATGAAAAAAAACACAACATGGAGCTCCTGTTGTGACTCAGTGGATTAAAAACCCGGCTGGTATCCATGAGGATGCAGGATCAATCCCTGGCCTCACTCAGTGGGTTAAGGATCTGGTGTTGCCGTGAGCTGTGGTGTGGGTCACATACACAGCTCAGATCCTGTGTTGCTGTGGCTGTGGCGCAGGCTGGCAGCTATAGCTCTGATTTGACCCCTAGCCTGGGAAACTCCATGTGCCGTGGGCATGGCTCTAAAAAGAAAAAAAAAAGCATATGGAATGAGACTAAAGCCATATTTAGAGGAAAATTCACAGCCTTTAACGATTTCACCACTAAACGACAAGTACTCGAGATGCACTATGCTGGATATTGATTGAAAGGTTACACTGTGTAGGGCCCGAACAAAATATATTTCCTTTAATCTTCCTAATACTTATGCTGTGGGTACCATATTTTACCTTCCATAATACTTGGGAGGTAGGTACTGTATCTTGCCCTTATCTTTTTGAAATGGTCAGAAGTATAATTAGGCACAGCCACACGATGTTCTAAGTATGATATGATTCCAAGAACTATTTCACATAATTCTTTTTTTTTTGTCTTTTTTTGCTATTTCTTGGGCCGCTCCTGCGGCATATGGAGGTTCCCAGGCTAGGGGTCGAATCGGAGCTGTAGCCACCGGCCTACGCCAGAGCCACAGCAACGCGGGATCCGAGCCATGTCTGAGACCTACACCACAGCTCACGGCAATGCCGGACCCTTAACCCACTGAGCAAGGGCAGGGACCGAACCCGCAACCTCATGGTTCCTAGTCGGATTTATTAACCACTGCGCCACGACGGGAACTCCTATTTCACATAATTCTTGATTCAATGCCACAAATACTTATTAGTGGTTATTATAAAGAGGACATTATGACAAAGAAATGAGTAACAGATGTTCTCTCCCCTGTAAAATCCAGTCCTGTGCGTTGATGATATAGATGAGGGGAGGATACAGTTCAGATGATGATTGCAACTAACCCTACTAGCAAAAATTGACTATATTCAATGCTAAAAGTGACGCATAAACCCAGAACCACGGCTGCTGAGAGTAAAGTGATTCTCCCTTAGGCTGGGGGCAGGGGACCGTTGTGGGCGTGTTGGCACTGCTAGATGAAGCATCTCTAGGTGGTTCAAACAACTCGTTAATGTGACTGAAGCAGGAAGAGCACATTCATTTCCACTTTATTAAAACATTGCATAGATACAGAGCAGTTGGGCACATCCAGACTAAGGCACTGTCCTGGTTTGAATGCGATTCCACAAGAGAGAAAAGAGAAGCCGTTACATTCGGTATCAGTCACCTCTACATTCAGACTCCTCCCACGTTCCATGTTTATTGCTCCTGGGATCCCAATTTTAACCCCACCCTTACAGCAGCATCATACTGGGGCCTGGATGACAAAAACGAAAGACACATCCTGGCTCTAGCACTTGATAGGATTTGGCACTTAATGACAAACTCTCTTGCATTGCTCTCCATTTGTTTCCCAACTCTTGTTTGACTAAAGATATTATAAACTCTTTATGAATTAATTTCTTTACTAGTTTCCATTAAGCCTAGAAGAGGACTAAATTAGGCACATTGTAGATACCCCGAAAATACTTACATTAAATATCACTTCCAAGAACTTGAATGGAATAGAAAATAATATATACTTTCCCTAATTCTAGTTTAAGGAAAGGATGACTGGTAGCTTCAGAAAGGGAAAAATACTTGAATGTCCTATTTCATGTATTTTATAACAAGGAACTAGGCTGAATGAATTTTTCATGTATTAACAGCTTTAACTGAGAACGAGAGTTCTCTTGCTACAGGAACTTGAGTCATTACCACTATTATATGAGAACATGTATATAAGTAGCAACGTGTGTGTGTGTGTGTGTGTGTGTGTGTGTGTGTGTGTGAGTGATTACAAGTAAAATTCAAAGAGGTTGAGAATCACTGAGCAACTTATAAATATCTGAATTAGTGACCTTCACCTCCTTAAATGGCGTGTGTATGTTACATAAAAAACATATACGTGTAAAAAGTTTTTTAAACGCCTTTGTAACAACTGGAGATAATTAGGCTTGGGAACAACCAGACTGTACAGACAGCTATAGGGATATGTGTTAAAGGCGGCGTATTCCTAAGACCATTTGTAGAATACTAAGCTCTGTGGGTTATTACTGGTTATACAAGAAACAGGGTTCTGGGGTCAAAGAGGCTTGTAAGACATGGAGCCAAAAGGGATGCTTTTCCACCTTGACCGGAGGCCCGCTCAGAATTCTCCCGTGCGGATGTGCACGGGGAATCTAGGAGGTGGCGGCAGCGGGAAGGGATTCCCCAACGTCTTTGCAGACGAGCTTGGGGAACTAGATGTTCTGTGACACATGCTTAGGGAGAGACATCGAGTTAAAGAAGGCGTAAAATTTGGGAGTTCCCATCGTGGCTCAGCAGAAGCGAGTCTGACTAGCATCCATGAGGACGCAGGTTCAACCCCTGGCCTCGCTCGGTGGTTAAGGATCCGGCGTTGCCGTGAGCTGGGGTGTAGGTTGCAAATGCAGCTTGGATCCTGCGTGGCTGTGGCGGAGGTGGAGGCCGGCAGCTACAGCTCTGATTGGACCCCTGGCCTGGGAACCTCCATATGCCACGGGGGCGGCCCTAAAAAACAAATAAACAAACGAAAAAGGAATGGATAAAATTTTAAAGCACCGAGAGACACACAGCTGAACAGCAAAGGAAAGGGAAAAGTAATGGACACTGGTTCCTCCACCTCAATGAAATCAGATTCTACTTGTATGACTTCACCTGTCAAATGGGGCCCCCACAAAAGGCTGACTATTCTGGGAACAAAATAAATCATTAAGTCAATACTCAGCTCCAAGTGGCGTCACCTCAGACTGCCGACTAAGCAGAGTAGCAAACTGCGAAATTCCAAAGGTTAAAAATCGAGTTCCCTCAAAAACGAAATTTTCAATGGAAAGAAGCCAGTTCATAGCAGGTAAATGAAATGCTCCTTGTCCATGTGTTCCTAACGCATTTTTATTGTTTGACAAAATACACTGTCTCCTTTCTTGCCACTCGGGACGCATGTAAGGCTTTAAACTAATATAAATCACCTTTAATAACGACAGCAGAATGCTATGGCGCTGCTAGAATAGACATGTCAGGTAGATACGAGTTTCTGTTATGTCACCCCACCCTGCCACTTGGGATGCATATAAGGCTTTAAACTAATATAAATCACCTTTTATGCTTACATCTATGATACGGTTGGCTTGGTTCACCAAAAAAAAAAAAAAAAAATTTCAATGTAATAAAAAATAAAGAGGTGTCGAGACAGAATAAGTCAAATCTAGGAAAATTCTAAGAGTAGATGGATACTCTAGAATGCATATGCCTTGGAAGATGGGTTTTTAAAGCAGAAAAAACACTGTTCTTATAAGCACAAACCAAAAAAAAATCTTCCAAGACACACAGGCTGCGGCAGGGTTAAGTTTGTTGTTTTTGTTTTTGAGTTAGTGTCAATTTCTGTCGGATCTGCTTCCTTTAGGAATTCTTAGAGAAGTCCTCTAAAGTGAGTGACTTGGTGCATAATGAGGCCTGCTCTCTGTCTGAAGCTTTTAGAGCAATGACTACACTTGTATGGCTTCTCCCCAGTGTGAATTCTTAAATGAATGACAAGGCTTGGTCTCTGTCTAAAGCTTTTCCCACAATAGTTACACTTGAAGGGTCTCTCTTCAGTGTGAGTTCTCTGGTGCAAAGTAAGAGCTGTCAGCCTGCTGAAGCTCTTACCGCAGTTATGACACCTGTGAGGCTTCTCGCCCGAATGCGTTTTCAGGTGTCTTTTAAGACTTGATCCATGGCAGAAGCTTTTCCCACACTCGAGGCATTTGTATGTCTCTTCTTCGGAATGGGTCCTCTGGTGCCCTATCAGGTGTGACCGCCGAGTGAACCGCTTTTTGCACACGGTGCATTCGTAGGGTCTCTCCCCTGTGTGAAGTCGCTGGTGTCTGTAAAGGTCGGAACTACGCAGGAATCTCTTCCCACACTCGGGGCACTTGTGAGGTTCTTCTCCTGAATGAATCCTCTGGTGCCCCGTCAGTTGTGACTTCCGCGCAAAACACTTCCCGCACTGAGAACATCGGTGAGGTTTGTCTCCTGGACTCTTCTTCTTGTGGGGTCTGGGGTTGAGTGGTTCTTCCGCGTTGGAGCCCTCAGCCTTCTCTCCTGCAGGGGGGTTCTGCCGATCAACGAGTTTTGTCAGGTCGGCCTGTAAGTCCTCCGAGGGGCCTTCCCAGTGGTTCTCTAACTGTACGTAGTCTTTTTGCAAAATGGGGCCGTGAAGAGCATTCCCCTCTAAAGGAACTAGAAACGGATACAGGTTGTCCAGTTTTTTCTGTTTTTCCGAAGTGTCTTCTTCATTTTCTATCCCGATCTCGAAACCTGAGAGAAGACACAGAGGGCAGAGGTCACTGGGCTCCACGTTGAAAAGAACGCAAGGGAAAAAGAAGAGTTAGGTCAAACCCCTGGTAGGAATAGAGACATTCCTAAGGAGAATCCCAAACTCTTTACTCTGATCAAGGTTGATTTTTTTTCCCCTTTTTCTTTCTTCTGTGATAGCAGTGAACAATTACTTACCTAACTTGGAATCGAGTAATTGTTTAATTTCTTTGGAATCTTGGAGTTCCTTCACCCATGCCTCTTCTCTATGCTCCAAAGGAAAGTTCACGTCCAGTTTGGGTATTGGATATCCTGGCCATAAGAAAGATGAGACGCATAATAGTTTGGGTCATCAAAGGTGTTTTCCAGATTTCATGCTGAAATTTGGGGCACGTGATCGCTTAATATCTACTTCCTCCTCCATTACTCTTATGTCAGCTGGAATCTCTTACAAGAGTCTTTTCTTTTTAAAGATAAGATCAAAACAAAAATGAGAAGGCATCCTTTTGGGCTCAATTCAAGGCTATTCTCCTCTTCCATAGAATAGAGGAATCAAATTTTTCTGTGCTGAAATCAATACCCTAAATTGCTACTGTATCTTTTCTTTTTTTTCTTTTTAGGGCCACACCTGCGGCATATGGAAGTTCCCAGGTTAGGGTCGAATCGGAGCTGCTGGCCTACACCACAGCCAAGGCAACTTGAACCGCATCTGCGACTTACATCACAGCTCACGGCAATACCAGATCCTTAACCCACTAAGCGAGGCCAGGGATTGAACCTCTGTCCTCATGGATACTAGTCAGGTTCATTGCCACTGAGCCACAACAGGAACTTCTACTGTATCTATTTTTGTGTGTGTGTTTCTTTTCAGGGCCGCACCTGCGGCATATGGAGGTTCCCAGGCTAGGGGTCGAATCCGAGCTACAGCCCCGGCCTACACCAGAGCCACAGCAATGCAGGATCCGAGATGCATCTGCGACCTACACCAAGGCTCACAGCAATGCAGGACCCTTAACCCACTGAGCGAGGCCAGGGATCAAACCCACGACCTCAGGGCTCATAGTTGGATTCGTTTCTGCTGCGCCTCAATGGGAACTCCTACTACTGCATTTATTTTGATAACCGGTTTTTTTAGTTAGAGCCAAAATATGAAGTAAATCTCCACAAAGTGTTGGCATATTCAGAGGGGGAAAGGCTGATGTTGAGCACCGCGTGAAGAGGGAGAGGTAAAGCTGGAAGTTATGAAACTGCCTTCTGGAATAATTCCAGTTGAGATTTTCAAATTATACTGGAAACTGACCAGCTTGGCCAAGAGCAGAAGGGGTCTTTCTGTTTGTTTCAGCTGAAGACTAGAAGTGGATTCTCTTGAAATTAACCCAAAGAGCCATCAAAGAGCGTTCCTCACTGTCAAGCTAAGGACGACCAGGGAAGTTTTCTACACTCAGGGCCCGCCTGTGTCCTACCGTGTGTCCTACCGCCCTCGCCTGGCTGAGAGCAGCTCTGGCTCCCATCCTCCCTCCCTCTCCGCCTGAGCCTCGCCTTCCTCCGCTCTGGCCAAGTGAACTGGGCTGCAATAAAGTATGGGTTGCAAAGTGGCTCATTGGAGATGGAAATGCAGCATGCTGTTTAAATATTAGCATCGTTACAATAATATTAGCATGTTCATTTGATGAACATTTAAATCTTAAGGCATTACATCAAAATACAGGAAGTGGAGGGAAACACCTTCTTTTATATTTTCATGGGGAAAAGACCTTTAAAAGATGTAGCAACAAAAATGCATTTCAAAGGAAATTCTGTTTAAATTCACTGCATTGTCTTTGGGTTTCAAAGCTAAGAACAGGACGAGAGGGTAAGGAGATGGAGGTCAAAGAAAACTGGAAGTCGGGGATGAAAGGAAACCTGTCATTAATAAAAGTGGGAGCAAAATGAAACTTGAAATGAGCCGAGAGAGTAGCAAAGGCCTCGGTGTGAAATACTGATTTATCATTTAAAGGCAGGAGGGAGACACTTCTAGCATGATACTATGTGGAGCTCTGCAGACCTGCTTCCCAGAGAAGTGGGTGAAAATTATTTAAAATAATAAAAGAAACATTTAAAGTCTCTCAAAACGGTCATAAAGGCACACAGAAAATTAGGAAACATCCATTTTTTAAAAATATGCTAAAATTCACAGAGAGCAAGAGTCTTGAGCATTAAAACCCAGACTGTGCTCTTTCGTCCCCTCCCAGCTGCACCCCAGACTGGTTTAGCCAAGGGCCTGGAGCCCCCTTTGCCCCAGCTCCCATCTGAAACCGAGCCGGGCCCTGTGGGGCTCCTGGCACAAAAGCCTTTCTGTGTCCCCCGTTTCTTGTCAGGAAATGGGCCTCATTCAGCCTCCATGACCTTCCCTGAGATCCTAGGGCCATGCTGAGACAGTCGCTAATCAGGGAAGGGAGGGGATGCAGAGACCAGGGAGGACCAGCCAAGACACAATAGCGCAGCCGTGGGCAGGGCCCTGGTCCCTCTCAGTGGATACACATAATATTACTGGCATCTTATACACCTGAGAAAAAAGTTCTATTCCTTATGCTCCTCTTAGAAACAAATACTTTAAAACTGAGCAGCTCAGAGTCCTGCCTTGTCCTTCTCCCTGCCTTAACTGCACTCTAAGCACAATCACCCGTAAGCTAAAGATTGAGCTAAAGACAGCACAATTGCCTGTGGGTTAAACATTATTAGCACATGATGTTTTTCAGGAACTTCCCTAGTTTCTTCTAATCTCTGATCAATATGCCCTTTTCCTTTTCACAAGTGCTGTTATTCTCGGCAACAACCCAGAAGACCACCATCATGATCAGGCTGAGATCGCCTAACTCCAGCTTTTTTTTATAATTATCATTATTATTTTTGGGGGGGTCTTTTTGTCTTTTTAGGGCTGCACCCTCGGCATATGGAGGTTCCCCGGCTAGCAGCTGAATCAGAGCTGTAGCCGCGGCCTACACCACAGCCACAGCAGCGCCAGATCTGAGCCGCGTCTGCGACCAAGGCCGGACCCTTAACCCACTGAGCGAGGCCAGGGATTGAACCTGCAACCTCATGGTTCCTAGTCGGACTTGTTAACCACTGCGCCACGATGGGAACTCCAGCTTTGATGACTAAGATTCCCCCCAAAGAAAGAATGTATGTTTGTCCCAATCCTGATTCCTATCTGAAAATCTGCTTTTCTCCTTTTTTACTATAAAACTCCTTGCAATTCTTTCCAATAGGGGGTGCAATCTTTAAGGCATTAACCTGCTGTGGCCGCCCTTTGCCTGGCAAAGCAATAAAGCTATCTTTTTCTCCTTTACCCAAAACTCTGTCTCTGTGTTTCAATTCGGCACCAGCAGACAGAGGCCGAATTTCAGCAACACATTCAGAGAGGTGCCTTCCTGGGAGGGGCAGGACCTCAGCATTTGTCATCCTGCCCTTGGTTATTTGCTGCTGAACTGAAATCCCGGGCAATTGTGGCTGAGAGGTGGGTGCTCCCGGTATCTACCCAGTCTTTGCTGGTGGGATGGAGACTCTTCCTTGGGTGTAATATTGACGAATGTGATTATGAATATGTTATAAGGACTAAAGGAAACCATGATTAAAGAAGTAAATTATGATGACGTCACATCATATCAAAATACAGAGTATCGGAGTTCCCATCGTGGCGCAGTGGTTAACAAGTCCGACTAGGAACCATGAGGTTGCAGGTTCGATCCCTGGCCTCACTCAGTGGGTTAAGGATCCAGCATTGCCGTGAGCTGTGGTGTAGGTCGCAGACGAGGCTCGGATCTGGCGTTGCTGTGGCTGTGGCATAGGCCGGCGACGGTAGCTCTGATTCGACCCCTAGCCTGGGAACCTCCACATGCCATGGGTGTGGCCCTGAAAAGACAAAAGACAAAAAATACAGAATATCAATAAATAGACAGAAATTATAAAAAGAATTAAAATCAAGTTCCTCAAAAACCGAGTTCCTCTGCTGAGTTGATGATTAAGTTCTCTATCCAAAACTTTATTCCCCTTTTTGTCCTGCACCTGTTTCCCTCAGGACTGCAGAGCATCAAAGAAAAGAAGAAACTGAAACCAAGCAGGACCCTCCATGTCCTCCGTTTCTTGTTTGTAGAAAAGGGCTTTAGTCTCTGAGGCCTTCCCAGAGTTCCAAGGAGCAGATTCGAGCAGTTACTGATTAGAAAATGAGGGAATGCAGAAACAAAGGAAAAGCAGTCAGCTAATAATTGTTAACAGTCCTAGTTCCTCCTCAACAGATATACATAACAATCTGACACTTATCTCTGAGGGGTTCTGCAGGAACTAAGGCCCCTACCACGGTGGGGGATGGTAGCTACATGCTGAGACTAGAAAGCTGATGATTGAAATTCCTGAAACTCTACCCCATTACACTATTACCGAGCAATCAGAAGAAAGTCACATAGCCGCCAGTCCTCACCCCAAATGTGGCCTTTAAAAACTCTTCCCTAGGAGTTCCCACTGTGACGCGGTGGGAACGAATCCAACTAGGAACCATGAAGGTGCCAGTTTGATCCCTGGCCTCACTCAGTGGATTAAGGATCTGGCGTTGCCATGAGCTGTGGTGTAGGTCTTAAATGTGGCTCGGATCTGGCGGATCTGGCATTGCTGTGGCTGTGGTGTAGGCTGGCAGCTGTAGCTCCGATGAGACCCCTAGCCTGGGAACTTCCTTATGCTGCATTTTCCTTTAGGTGCAGCCCTAAAAGGCAAAATAACCCCCCCCCCAAAAAAAAAACCTCTTCCCTAAAAGCCATCAGGGAGTTCAGGGGGTTTTGAGCATGAGCCACCTGTTCTCCTTGCCCTGCAACAAACCCTCCTCTGCTCCAAACTTCAGCATTTCAGTTAGTCTGGCCTCACTGTGTGTTGAACACAAGAACTTGGGTTCAACAAGAGAATCCAGTGGAAATTATGGAGTTGAAAAGTACAATGACCGGAATGAAAAAATTCTCTAGAATGGCTCAAGAGTAGATTTGAACTGTCTGAAGAATTAGTGAACTTAAAGACAGATCAATAAGAGGTTATGCTATCAAAAGAACAGGAAAAAAAAAGAATGAAGAAACATGAATGGAGTGTCAGAGAAAAGTGGAGCACCATTAAGTGCACCAACAGGTATACAATGAGAGCACCAGAAAGAAGCAGAGAAAATCTTTGAAGAAATAACAGCCCCAACTCCCCACATGTATTTAAATATATCCATATACACATCCAGGAAGCTCGATGAATTCTGTGTACGATAAATACAAAGAGATCTACAAAGAGACACATCAGAGTAAAAATCCTAAAAGCCAAATAAAAAGGAAAAACCTTTAAGGACAACAAGTGAAAAATGACTTGCCACTTACCAGGGAACCCCAGCAAGATTAAAAGATGAGTTTTCATTAGAAACAACAGAGGCCAGAAGACGGTAAGATGACATATTCAAAGTGTTCAAAGAAAAATAAAAATTTATATCCAGAAATGCTATCTTTCAAAAATGAATATGAAATAGCATTTCTGATAAACAAAAACTGATGAGAATTCACTGGTAGCAGAAACACTGCCTCACAAGAAATATTAAAGGAAGCTCCTCAGTCTGAAAGCAAGTGACCCCAAATAACACTCTGAATCCACATGGGAAAACGAAGGGCACAAATAATGGTAATAATTTAATTATGAAAGACAGTACAGGAGTTCCCGTCATGGCGCAGTGGTTAACGAATCGGACTAGGAACCATGAGGTTGTGGGTTCGATCCCTGGCCTCGCTCAGCGGGTTAAGGATCCGGCGTGGCCGTGAGCTGTGGTGTAGGCTGCAGATGCTGCTCGGATCCTGTGTTGCTGTGGCTGTGGCGTAGGCTGGCGGCTACAGCTCTGATTCGACCCCTAGCCATATGCCACAGGACCGGTCCTAGAAAAGGCAAAAAAGACAAAAAAAAAAAAAAAGAAAGACAGCACAAAGTTTTGTTTCTTCTCAAAAGATTTTAAAAGCAATTACACAAAACAGTATGTATGTAGTACACCCCTGGGCATATAACATAGGGAAATGGAATATATTTGTCAATAGCAGCACAAATGAAGTGGGTAGAGCAAAGCTGTATGGGGCTAAAGAAATGACTCCGGTTAGTAACTAAAACCCACAGAACAATGAAGGAAATAGGAAATGATAAATAATGCGAATGTAACAAAAGCTATAACATATACTTCTTTTCCTTTCTTCTCTCAGGAGTTTAAAAATCTTAAAATTAAATAATGTAATAGCTATAATATGGTATTGTTGAGTTTGTAGCATTACTTTTTCTTTTTACAGCTGCACCTGTGGTATGTGGAAGTTTCTGAGCTAGGGATTGAATCAGAGCTGCAGCTGTTGCAGCCACGGCAACACCAGATCCAAGCCACTTGTGCAAACTATGCTGCAGTTTATGGCAACACTGGATCCTTAACCCACTGAGTGAGGCCAGGGATCAAACCCATGTCCTCACAGAGATAATATCAGGTCCTTAACCCACTGAGCCACAATGGGACCTCCCTGAGTTTGTAACTTTTTTAATAGACTATGTATGATAGTAATACCCCAAAAGGGGGAAGTTACATAGGGTACTTCTATATCTTGCTGACACTGAGTTAGTATAAATCTGAAGTTGATTGTGATAAATTAAAATGTACATGCTAAACAGTAGAGGAACTACTAAGGAAATAACTTTTAAAATAGCGAAAACTGGAGTTCCTGTCGTGGCGCAGTGGTTAACGAATCCGACTAGGAACCATGAGGTTGCAGGTTCGGTCCCTGCCCTTGCTCAGTGGGTTAAGGATTCGGCATTGCCGTGAGCTGTGGTGTAGGTTGCAGACGCGGCTCGGATCCTGCGTTGCTGTGGCTCTGGCGTAGGCCGGTGGCTACAGCTCTGATTCGACCCCTAGCCTGGGAACCTCCATATGCCGCAGGAGCGGCCCAAGAAATAGCAAAAAAGAGAAGAGAAAAAAAAAAAAAAAGAAGCGTAAAAAATAGCGAAAACTGGAGTTCCCATTGTAGTGATGGTGTGTGACTGGTTCATCAAAAACAGTGTGGCAGCCCCTTGCTTTCTTATGATTCATTGGCTGTGGGAAATCTGCTGCCCTGTTTTGAGGACACCCTGGGCAGCTTATGGAGAAGACAGCTTAGCAAGGAAATGGGGCCTCCAGCCAGCCCCCTGCTGACAGTGACTCCATGCGAGGCTCTGAGCCAGAAACACCCTGTCAACCACTCCCAAATTCCTCACCTATGAAGTGATAAATGCTTTTTCCTTTAAGCTGCTAAGGTTTTTTTTTGGGGGGGGGGGGCGGTAATTTGTTATTCAGCAATAGCAATCCAAAACAAAGAGGGAAAAAGCAATTTGAAGCTAACAAAGAATGTGCCTGCCTGATGCATGTTTCCCTCAGCCCGGGCTCAGGGAGTGACTTCATTAAGTCCCACTATCAAAGGCTGTGTCATAAAGCCTCCACTCGACCAAGAAATATCATTATTATGGTTAGGGCTGGATATTAGCTAATGATATATTATTTAGTATAATAGAATCATCTGAAAGAATTTAAGTTACAAGACTCTTTTGTTGCTTTGCAGACAGCATTTTGCCTTTCACATTACTTTATTTTTTGTTTTGTTTTGTTTTTTGTCTTTTTGCCATTTCTTGAACCGCTCCTGCGGCATATGGAGGTTCCCCGGCTAGGGGTCGAATCGGAGCTGTAGCCGCTGGCCTACGCCAGGGCCACAGCAACACAGGATCCGAGCAGCATCTGCAGCCTACACCACAGCTCACGGCAACGCCGGAACCTTGACCCACTGAGCAAGGGCAGGGATCGAATCCGCAACCTCATGGTTCCTAGTCGGATTCGTTAATCACTGCGCCACAACGGGAACTCCCTCACATTACTTTAAATTTTCATCTCTCATATCCTGCATCACCCAAAGGATGTGATCTTTGACATTTTGCATACAATGTCCTAGTGTAAGCACATGCATTTAAATAAAAAACCTAAAGCTTTGGCAAATGAAAATTGTTCCAGATTCGGTGTACTAATTTTGAACTCCACATTTTCAAAGCGAAGCATGGTACACTATAAATTTTTAGGACCAGCACATCTCTGCTTTCTGATGGCAGGCATCCTAATAACTTTGCCTACCTCTAGCATTGGTGCGTCTGGCTTGATTTCAAATAAGGGATTTTTTTTTAAGCTTGCGTGTTTCTTTGATCACTTTCTATTTTCTACTTAAGTTCTTTTCTCTCTTTCTCTCTTATTCTCTCTTCCTACCCCTCTCCATTCACTTACATTAAATGAATACCATTAGATGAAGATATATGTGTGTTTATAGACATATATATTTTCCATTTCATACATACCCAACAATTTAGTGTTCTGCTGACAGGGACTACATTCCAAATTTTTTTTTTTCTGGAATTCTTTTTTATTTTCCAAATTTTAATACAACATCAACTGACCTTCCTTTACTTTTATTTATTTATTTTTGTCTTTTGTCTTTTTAGGGCCGCACCCACGGCATATGGAGGTTCCCAGGCTAGGGGTATAATCAGAGCTGTAGCCGCCGGTCTACACCACAGCCACAGCAACGCAGGATCCGAGCCTCCTTTGCAACCTACACCACAGCTCACGGCAATGCCGAATCCTTAACCCACTGAGCGAGGCCAGGGATTGAACCCATGTCCTCATGGATACTAGTTTGGTTTGTTAACCACTGAGCCATGAGGGAAAAGCCCCTTCCTTTACTTTTAAATGTCTTCTACTCTGCCAGCATCCTATGCTTTCCACTCAGCCTACCTACAACAGGCTTTTAAAACAGTAAAAGATGCTCAACATCACTGATTATTAGAGACAAATCAAAACTACTATGAGGTACCACCTCACACCAGTCAGCATGGCCGTCTTTAACAAGTCCACAAACAACAAATGCTGGAGGGGGTGTGGAGAAGAGGGAACCCTCCTGCACTGGTTGGTGGGAATGTAAGCTGGTACAACCACTATGGAAACCAGTATGGAGGTACCTCAGAAAACTATACATAGAACTACCATATGACCCAGCAATCCCACTCTTGGGCATCTATCCAGACAAAACTTTCCTTGAAAAAGACACATGCACCCACATGTTCATTGCGGCACTATTCACAATAGCCAACAACCTAAATGTCCATCCACAGATGAATGGATTAAGAAGATGTGGTATATGTACACAATGGAATACTACTCAGCCATAACAAAGAGCAAAATAATGCTATTTGAATCAACATGGATGGAACTAGAGACTCTCATCCTGAGTGAAGTGAGTCAGAAAGAGAAAGAAAAATACCAGATGATATCACTTATATCTGGAATCTAATACATGGCACAAATAAACCTTTCCACAGAAAAGAAAATCATGGACTTGGAGAACAGACTTGTGGTTGCCAAGAGGAAGGGGGAGGGAGTGGGAGGGACTGGGAATTTGGGGTTCATAGATGCAAACTATTGCCTTTGGAATGGGTAAGCAATGAGATCCTGCTGTATAGCACTGGGAGCTATATCTAGTCACTTATGATGGAGCAGGACAATATGAGAAAAAAGAATGTATACATGTATGTGTGACTGGGTCACCTTGCTGTATAGTAGAAAACTGACAGAACACTGTAAACCAGCTATGGTGGAAAAAAACAAAAATCATTAAATATATAAATAGCAAAAAAAATAGAAATAAAACAGTAAAAGTAAAATTATATAACAATTATATAAAAAAGTATAAAATTACGGAACAATACATCTTGCATCATTTTGCAAAGCATGATATATCAATTTAAGAGAGATAAGAAAGGGGGAGTTTCCTCTCCTCCAAATTGGTGTATTTTATGTGTTTAAATCATTCTTTCTCTTCCGTGATAAATATACTGGACATGTCTGCACTTCAGAGAGTAAAATGCCACAATGAAGAGCAACGCTCAGCATCATCTATGATTTTTGTACCTGGGACTGTTGCTGAGGGGAGCAAGTTAACACAGGTGCTAGGAGTGCATGGCGAGAACTTTCACAATGAAATGCTATGAGCTAAGTCTTACTACTTGCTGCTGGCACACATATAAAATTACAGATTTTTAAGAACTTTTTAACAGAGTATAAACTATGGGTAATGCAAAGATTGGAACATAAACGACGATATTAAACAGTTCTGCTTTGACCATAATATGCACACATATGTACTTGCAGGTTTTTCTTTTTTGTCACTTTTATTTTAAAATATTCTAGAGACCCATGAACACCTCGACCTCCACATGATCAAATCTAAACTCACGTGGACCCGCCACACATGCCGTCTTCTTGGGTCCTCTGTGTCAGTGAACCTGGACACCATCCCTCACCTCTTCCTCTTCCTCATTCAACATCCAGTCAGCCACCAAGTCCCCTAATTGCTATTTCCTACATATCTTCTGAATTGGTCCTTTTCTCTCCACCATGCCCGACACAATCTTAGTCCAGAAAATTAGCCTCTGTAAGGTGGATGAGTGTGGGATAACCATTACCAGTCTTCCCTGTCTTATGGTAGCCAGGGTGATGTTTTAAAGGCAAATCTGGGCGTTCCCGTCGTGGCGCAGTGGAAACGAATCCGACTAGGAACCATGAGGATGCGGGTTCGATCCCTCCTGGCCTCACTCAGCGGGTTAAGGATCTGGTGTTGCCATGAGCGGTGGTGTAGGTTGAAGACACAGCTCAGATCTGGTGTGGCTGTGGCTGTGGCTGTAGCTGTGGCATAGGCTGGCAGCAACAGCTCTGATTCGACCCCTAGCCTGGGAACCCCCATAAGCCTCGGGTGCTGCCCTAAAAAAAAGACAAAAGATAAATAAATTAAAAAAATAAGAGCAACTCTGTGTCTATCACTCCCTTGAGAACATCTAGTGGCTTCCCAGGCCTGGTAATAAAGCCTAATGTCTGAGCAAGGCTGACAAAGCTCTTCAGATCCAGGGCCCTGCTTCTCTCTCCAGCCCCTCTGGCTCCTCCGCTCCTCCCCTGCATCCACACCCACACCCGCACCCCGAGTCAGGAGGGCTTCAAATACACCATGCTGGCTAGTCCTGGAGCCTCTGGGCAGGCTGTCCGTCGTGCCTAAAGCCCCCTCCCCACCTCAGCCGCACAGCAGGGTTGAGTTACTCCAATTCATCTTCTAGGTTTCTATCCAAATCCCCCTTCCTCGAGGCCCCCGCGCTCTGCTAAAAGCTGGCCCTTCTGGGGGGCTCCCAGAGCATCCTACTCTCTCCAGCGCGGCACTCCACAGTCCTGCTCACACAGCTGAGTCGTCCACAGGGGTTGAAGCTCCAGGGTACCTGAGACTGATTTTCTGCCTGTGTACTAGAGACCCCCGGGTGGCAACCCACGGAATGGGGAAAGTATCTGCAAATCACATCCAGAATATAGAGAGGACTCTAAAATTCAACAACAACCCCCCCACAAACCCCATTCAAAAATGTGCAGAGGAGTTCCCGTCGTGGCTCAGCGGAGACAAATCTGACTAGCAACCATGAGATCCGTGGCCTCACTTAAGGATCCACCATTACCTTGAGCTGTGGTGTAGGTCGCAGATGCGACTTGGATCCCGCGTTGCTGTGGCTGTGGTGTAGGCCGGCGGCTACAGCTCTGATTTGACCCCTAGTCTGGGAACCTCCATATGCCATGAGTACGGCCCTAAAGAGACAAAAAAAAAAAAAAAAGCTGAAAAGAGAAAAATAGGGTTCTTGAACAGGGCCATTAGCTTAAGCGGTTTTCAATCCCATTTGATGGCAGGTGCTTTGCGCCCAGCTGTTCCCAGAGAGCTGTTTTCTCCTTCCCCTCTTCATCAGAGCAGCCCATTTCCATCAGGTCATCTGTATTCTAAGGCAACCCCAGCCCTGAAGCTCTTGAGCTCTCAAAGCAGACATCAAAGAAAGGAAAGAAAACCCCGCCTTACCAGGGTCCAGAAAGGGCTGGCCTTCCCCAGCAGCACCGAAGCTCAGCTCCTGCGGCCCTGCCTGTGGGATCCACGCCTCTGCCACTGCGACCTCCGGGGCAGGTCCCATTACTTGGAGTGGGGGTGACTCCAGGTGGATGTTTGGTGGTATGTGTGCCATTCCCACTGGTGCCAGTTCTTCCAAGAGCATTTCCTGCCTATCGATCTGGGAGAAATGCCAGAACCATCACTAAAAGTCCAGACCAGCTCTGCCTACTAGCAATACAGCAAGCCACCCACGTCCTTTTAAATTTTCCAGTGGCCATATAAAACAAAAAATGAAAGAGGTAAAGTCAATCTTCATAACATGCCATATGTAACCCAATATATCTAAAATATCATCATTTCAGAACATAATCAACATCAACAATTGTTAGTGAGATATTGCACCTACTTTTTTTTCATACTACGTTTTCAGAATGTGCTGTGCGTGTTATCCTCACAGATATGTCAGTTTGGACTAGCCACATTTCAAGTACTCAGAGCCACACTTGGAGTTCCCGTTGTGGCTCAGCAGTAATGAATCTGACTAGTATCCATGAAAACGAAGCTTGGATCCCTGGCCTCGCTCAGTGGGTTAAAGATCTGGCGTGGCTGTGGCTGTGGTGCAGGCCGGCAGCTGAGGCTCTGATTCGACCCCTAGCCTGGGAATTTCCACTATGTCACAAGCGTGGCCCTAAAAAGACCAAAAAAAAAAAAAAAAAGAAAAAAAAAAGGCCACACTTGGCTAGTGGCTACAGTACTAGGCAGTGCACAAGAAGCAGACTACGCAAAGGTAAAATCTCATGTGGGAGAATGAACCAAAGCGAGAAAGGAAGAGAAAGCATAAACTCATTTCATCCTAGAGGGGCCGGGAAGCTGGATGACGGCTGTTCAGGCCGGCTGACTGCTGAGCCCCGTCAACACACCAGGCTGGAGCCCCCCCAATGCTCAACCAGAAGCGCTTCATGCCTCCTCCCAAAGGTTGTGAACAGAAACCAGTGCCCACGGGGCATGTCGGATATGACGGCAGGTGGCGGCTATGGGAATTTGGTGAGCCAGAGATGGGAGTCCATGCAATTCACGGGGCAGAACTGCTCCGCCTCCCCTGCCAAACAACTTAGGCACATTCCCTCAAATGTTCAGGTAGGTAAAAAGAACCGGTCAAGAACCTCACCCTGTTGGTCATATAAACACAAAATATTTTTGCATATTTTCACATGACTTGAATTTCCTAGGGAAACACTGCTTTGGAAATCAAAGACTATACTACTTATTATTCAGCTTGACCAAGGGTTGTTGGCCACGTTGAGAAATCATGTGACCAGCAGCGACACTGCACATGGTGTTTGCACTGTATCATATCAGAGAGAAGTTCTGGCTGTCACCTTCCCAGTGGATCTACGCATAGATTCTAGCAAATGACAACTTCCTGAAGTTTTGGTGCCGTCAAGCCCAAAATGTGTGTACTGAAATGCTCATCATTTCCTAAGAATCCATGTTCCTTTTTCTTTATATTCCTTCTAGAGTTGACTGGACTCAGAGTTGGCAACATTTTCTTGTAAAGAGACAGCACATGTTTTAGGCTTTGCAGATCGGACAGGTCTGTGGCCTCTTTTTCTTGTTTTAACCATCCTTCAAAAAGGTAATAACCAAAGTTCCCATTGTGGCTCAGCTGAATCAAATCCGACTAGGAACCATGAGGTTGCGGGTTCGATCCCTGGCCTCGCTCAGTGAGTTCAGTGAGTTAGGGATCTGGCGTTGCCACGAGCTGTGGTGTAGGTTTCAGATGCGGCTTGGATCAGGTGTTGCTGTGAGCTGTGGTGTAGGTCGCAGACACGGCTCAGATGCTGGGTTTCTGTGGCTGTGGTGTAGGCCGGCAGCTGTAGCTCCGATTGGACCCCTAGCCTGGGAACCTCCATATGCCATTGGTGCAGCTCTAAAAAGCAAAAAAAAAAAAAAAAAGCTAATAACCATTAGCTCATGGGTTGTGTAAGAAGAGGCTTTGCACATATTTGGATCACAGAGCACATATGATATTGATGTTTTCTTAACAGTTATATAAGTAAAGGAGTTATCTATAAATTTCATCTTGGGATAGGAAAGGGGACATTCCTAAATATTTGTTATAGATATGGAGTTTAACAGTTAAGCATCACTGAAACTTTAGCTGACTCCAGCAGAAGGAAAAAGGAAAAGCACTGCAGGCAAATCCTGGGGCACCGGACAGAAGGTGTAACCTGGTCCCAGCCACCTGCGCTACGTCTCTCGGTCTCATGACCAAAATCCCAAACTCTTTTCTCACCTGCTGCTCTGGTATTTCCAGTTCCCTCTGTAGGTCTTCTATCAGTGACACAACTCTTTCTCTGTTCTCTGGGCAATGTTCCCTCACCCAGGTCTCTATCTCAGTGGGCAGAATCGTTAGGAATTGCTCCAACACCAGCAGCTCCAAGATCTGTTCCTTAGAACGCATCTTTGGCTTCAGCCATTGACAGCAAAGCTCCCAGAGTTTGTTGAAAGCTTCATGAGGTCCAGCTGCTTCTTTGTACTGGAACTGCCGGAAGCGCTGGCGGAAGACCTCACAGTCAGTATCATACTCTTGAAACACTGAGCCCTGATTCAAGGAGGCCTGGATTGCACAACCCAGGGCCACAGCCATCGCCCCCTTCCAGCAGTGGACAATGTCACGGGGTCCTGAAATGGCAGATTGCAAGTTCTTTCTTTGTGTTATCGTCTGGGCGGAGCCACCTGCAGCTGAGGACAGGACAAGAGGGGAAACAGCAGTGGTTACCTGAGGGCACACTCACCTCCCTCAACTCGCTCACTTTTCCCCAAAGCCCCAAGACAGCAGTTTATAATCTTTTTGGCGGCTTTCAGAACCTGATGGAAGCCATGGCTTCACTTTAGGAGAATACGGTAGACATCCACTTCTGCACCCAACTTCCCAAACATTTACAAAACGTCCAAGCCCATCCGTGGACCCTCCAGAACTGTGCTGTCCAACATGGGAGCCACTAGGCTCTCGAGGACACAAGTCAAAATTTATTAAAACTAAAACCTCAGCGCCCGGCCACATTTCAAGTACTCAGCGGCCATCAGAACAGAGGCTTCTACTGGACAGCTCTGGTCCGGAATCCCCCCACCCCCCCGACCAAGGCTAAACCCCCTTGCCTTAGATAAGCCCCTGCAGATGTGGTGGCTTCGAAACCCACTCCCAGCCCAATTCCAACGGTCCTGTGTTTCTGCATAGAGCTAGGCCACAAAAGAAATGGGGGCGCAATACTCACGATGGCAAAGAACCCTGAAAGTCCATCTACCTTTGAGTCGCCCCAGCCCCCTCCACCTTCAGCCAAGGGCATCTTAGCCGGAGCCACCCACGCCTTGCAAAGACAGCAAACCACCAACCCCTCTCAGTCCGCTCCCCTGGAGGTCACCGCCAGCTCAGCCAACACCACCGCGCCCCTCGCCCCGCAACAGCATTCTAAGTGACTTGCTCACGAGAAAACGACACGGCAACAGGGCAGGTCAGCGGGCGTCGGGTCTGCCCTAACACCCACGGACATTTATCACACGCCTCACGCTTTGTGCCAGGTACTGCCTGAGCCTCCCACACGGGAGTTCCTTTCGCCCTCATCCATCGTCAGGAGGCGGGCTCTCAGACTGCGCCCGGAACACAGATGAGGGCGCCGAGCTGGGGCTTAGGAGGACTCGAATCACTTGTCCCAAGCCACAGAGCAAACGCCAGAGGGAGGTGGTCGGGAGGTTAGAATCGAGAGACTCCTGCACAGCTCAGGTCTCAAAACACCCACATGCCCTTAGCGCCATCTCCGAGGTCACAGGGGCCATCCCAGGCCTGTCCCCGCCCGCTGCCAGGGCTCCTCTCTGTCCGCAGGGGCCCAGATGCCCTGTACCCGTCCTCTTCCTTGTAGTGGGACAACGGAAACATACCCAGCACCCCACCCCCCTCGCCCCAGTGGACACTGTCCCCATAGCACCCTTTATCCGGAGGGTAGCCCGGGCTTTGGCGGCAGACCACCTAGCGATCACCTGCTAGCTCTGGGCCCCTGGCACCCAGGGCTTCTGTCTGTACCCTGCCAACAATCCCAGCATCTCCTTCACAGAAGGACCTGCGGGCGAATCCCACTGCGTGGACAGGAACAGCAGGGTGCCTGGCACCGAGGAGGCGCTCAGGAAAGGTCGTTCCCTAGGGAGCTTCGACCCACCCCGCCCCGCCCCACCAGCCCCCCACCAGGCACCTAACCGTCGCTGGGGGGCGTGCAGGGACCACGCCGCTCGGGGCTCTGGACCCGCCTTTCCTGCGCTCCAGCCTCCCAGCGGGGCAGCCCTCCCTGGACGGTCCCCAGCCTGCCACCGCGTCGGCCAGGGAACTGACCCTCCGGGTTGCCCCCCTCCACGCCCCGCGGCCCTTCCGGAGGAAAGCTTCCCTCCACCCAGGGGCTCCTGGCTTCTCCGCAAACCCTCCCGAAATGACCCCGGGCCCACAGGGCCCGTGCAGGAAGAGCTGTGTCAGGAGAGGGCGAGGGGAAAGGCACGGGGGGCAAGTCCAAAAGCCCGTGGGAAACCCGATGCCCGCGGCGCGGCCCCAGCGCGCTCCCCGGGGAGGAGGTCCCGCCGCCCAGGGGGGCGCTCCCGGCCCCGGAGCAGCCCGGGAAGGCCCGGCCGGGTGGCCCGGGAGCGGCGGCGGGGACCCGGGCTGGCCAGGGGCCCGCCGCCCGGCGCTCCTCCCCGCGCCCTCGGCCGGATCGGGGCTGCAGGCGGCGGGTTCGCGCAGCCGGAGCGGGATGGGAGCCCCGCTCCCCGCGCCCGCGCCCCAGGGACGGCCACGCCCTCTGGCCGCTCCGGGACTCACCGCCTCAGCGCCCACGGCTCTCCCAGGCTCACCGGGGGCAGCTGCCCAGGGCGCAGGCGCGCGGCCGCGCTGAGGACTACAACTCCCGGCAAGCTCCACGTCACTCGCCCAGGGATCTCGGCCCCAAAGGCGCTGACGCGGGAGGGGCTGGGATTTTCCTTTCCGGCCTGGCGGAGGCCTCTTTGGAAGCGATCCCACTTCCGGTCTTAAGCGCCTTTAAATTCCAGGGGATTGGGTGGGTTGCACCCCGGTTCTCGATCCTAGCGAGGGCTTCTCTCCCATCATCCCTGGAGTAACTGGAGCAGCGGGGGAACTCCTTAAATCTGTTACCACTGGATCAGTGATTGTCAAACGCCTCTCCGTAAGAAGAATTTCTTGCGAAAACCTTTTAAAAATTCAGATTTCTGGACATCCGTACGCATTGACTCTCGCATGAGCTCCAGGATTCGCACTTAATAAGCCTTCTTGGAATATTGACGCTCACCTTCAGCTCGCGGGTCACAGTGGCCTTGAATAGCTCATGCTTTTTTGAGTACCTCGTGTTTTCTTAAAGAGCCTACCTTCAATGAAGCGATCTCGTGCATTCCTCGCTCCTTTTGGCCGCCACCAGAGGGCGCTCGCGGCTTTGACGGTGCCCAAATGGCCCCGCCTCTTATAGTGGATTGCCCTCTGGTCTCGTCCCCGCAAATTTTCGCTTCTGCGTGGTCCCTTTCCAACTCAGCCGTGAATTGTGACCAGGAGAGAGGCGATGGTGTCATTTGGGAGATGTAGTCCTCACATTGGTCCTGAGATAGTTTTGTTTTTCTGTTTTAGTCTTTGGACGCCAAACTTTAGTGTTGGTCCAAGAAAGAGCGGGAAGAGCTGCAGGCGATTGTGCCTCCCAGAGGCCCTAGTGGAAGCGAGATCAGGGGCAGGGGCCCCATAGTCCCGAATCCACAGAGGCCAAAGTCCTTGAAATAGCTCCGCTTGGGCTGGAGCTGGGCTCATGGACTGCGACATGGACCCACGGGCACCCTGACTCCTGCGGATTCTGTGTATTGTTTCATGGGGCGCCAGGTGCCTTTCACAGCTGTCATGGCTGGTTTCTGGGCCAAGGTGGTGGGCATTTGACCCTGGCTTCCAGGAGCAAAATGTAGTCCTCATTTTGAAACCAGAGTGGCTTCTGAGCCTGGAGCCAGCAGCTCCAAGCAAAGCCCAGCGTGGGGGCCTCTCATCTGCACTTCTGTGGCTTCTGCCGCTGGTCTCTGAGAAACCCGCAGGCAGCTTTTGGAGCTTTGCTGTGCGTGGGTGGGTGGCTTTGGCTTGTGAGATGCGCACCATGGAGCAGATCCTGGGGCTGCTGGTGTCGGGGTGCTTCCTGACCATTCTGTCCCAGGAGATCCACGGCAGCGTGCAGAAGCTGTACACACACATCTCACCAAGAGGCTGGGAGTCTTTTCAAGTACACGCAGAGAGAACTTGCCAGACTGAGGGAGACTGGGGGGCGGGGATCCGAGTAGACCTACATGGGCAAGTGACTTTGTAATTTAGTCTGGAATCTTCATCCTCCCGATTTCCCCCCAGGCGCACAGAGAAGGTGAAGAGTGCAGGTTTCCACAGGGAGGCAGCGCCACTGCTGCAAGAGTCAGTGTCAGCTCGGATCAAAGGGGCTGGAATCCTGGCTCTGTCCACTACCCCGTGACCTGGGGCAGGTCACTTTTCCCTTTGGGCTTCAACTTCCCCTTTGGAAAAATGGCTTCTGGGATTGTTTTGAGGATTAAAAGGAGGGCAGCATGTACATTTTTTAAAAAAGACATGGGCACTAAGCATTGTATTGTATTGTATTGTATTGTATTGCATTGTATTTTTGGCCACGTCCAAGGCACGCAGAAGTTCCCGGGCCAGGGATCAAACCTGCACCGCAGCAGTGATGCCAGATCCTTACCCACTAGGAACTCCCAGCATGCACCTTTTGATCACACTGCTGGCATGTAGTCGGTGCCTACAACTCTGAGCTGGCCGCCCTGGGGCACAGGCTGGTGGTCCCAGCTCCTCCTCCACTGAGGTCGGAGGAGCGCTTGAGCCCAGGACATCTGGGCTGTGGTGTGCTCTGCGGATCAGGCCCTGAGTTCAGCATCGACAGGGTACTTCCCAGAGGCCGGGGACCCCAGGTTGCCCTGCATGGATGAGCCCGCCCAGGTCATTAGCCCTGCTAATCCTCGGCCATCCCGCCCCTGTGAAGGGCCACTGCCTTCCGGTCTGGGCGGCAGAGCACGACCTCCTCTCTGGCAAACTAACAAAACTGTTTGCTGTTAATTAGGGTCAGCGGTCTGGTGCCCCCTGCAGAGCTGAGTCTCAGTTCCTGGGGATCCTAGAAACACTGCTTGGCCCTGAAGCTTGGCAGCCCCTGCCCTCAGCCCCCCCACCCCAAGGTCACTGTCTGGCAGGGAGGGAAGGGGGTCAGGAGACCTGCTGGGAAAAGGGGGGCTCTGGAGGAGGAGCCTTTGCCTCAGGAAACAGCATGAAGTCACTGAGCTTTAAGCTGGAGCCAAGGGACACTCAGGGAGGCCCTGGCCCTGGGCTGCATGAGCCACCAGGCCTCCGCCCCAGAGGAGCCCCCAGCTATAAGGGGACAGGGGGGGAAGTTGTCTGGGCAGCTGGGGGAGAAGGCTTTGCAGTGGCCTCACTGACACCAGCAGGATGGAGCTGCTAACAAGAGAGAAATTCTTTCCTTTTTTTTTTTAGCCAAGCCAGTGGCATGTGGAAGTTACCAGGCCAGGGATCCAACCTGCCCTATAGCTGTAACCAGAGCCACTGCAGTGGCAAGGCCAGATCCTTAACCCGCTGAGTCCTGAAGGCAGTCCTGCATGCATTCCTTTATGCTTTAATACTCCTGTGAAAGAAACCAAAGTAAGGCTCAACTGGTTTTATATAAAAGTGAGATTAACGCTGGGGCAGTAAGGATGCTCAGTCCCTCGGACCAAGGTGGACGAAAGAAGACCTGTGAGATGAGGGAGGAGCAAGAGCCACATCTCCTTGTAGCAAAGGTGTGAAAGCGGCAGAGGCTCCTGGCGGGGACATCGGCACTACATTAACATAACAATAAAAACAAAGCAGGTAGCACCAGAGACAGGGCGGGGATGGTGGAAGGTCTTTTAAAAGGAAAAACAACAATAACACTGGGTTGGCGTTCCCGCTGTGGCACAGTGGGTTAAGAACCCAACTGCAGTAGCTCTGGTCCTTTCAGAAGCGCTGGTTCTATCCCTGGCCAGGGAACTCCCACATGCGTGTGTGTGGCCATTCAAACAAACAAATAATAATCACTGGATTGTTTGATTTTTTTTTTCAGGAAATCCCTTTAGAGATCACATTACTGAAAACTTTTACTGCAATAATAATGGGACGTATGTGCCTGAGCCTCATAGTTAGAAACGTGAGGTTTTAGATTGAGCAGCCTTATTTTTTTTATTTTTTACTTTTTTTTTGGCTGCCCCTGCAGCCTGCAGTTCATGGGCCAGGGATCAAACCCACACCACAGCGGTGACATTGCAGAATCCTCTGCGCCACCAGAGAACTCCTGAGCAACTTTTTAAAGAGTTTAGAAAGATTACTGTTGAATCACTTCATCAGTCTATACACCTTTAGATTATGCAAAATCAGGGAGTTCCCGTCGTGGCATAGTGGTTAACGAATCCGACTAGGAACCATGAGGTTGTGGGTTCGATCCCTGCCCTTGATCAGCGGGTTAACGATCCGGCGTTGCCGTGAGCTGTGGTGTAGGTCGCAGACGCGGCTCGGATCCAGCGTTGCTGTGGCTGTGGTGTAGGCCAGCGGCTTCAGCTCCGATTAGACCCCTAGCCTGGGAACCTCCATATGCCACGGGAGTGGCCCAAGAAATAGCAAAAAAAAAAAAAAAGAATATGCAAAATCACCACTGCTGCTTTAAGAGTTATAGCTCAGTACTTCACAAAGAGTTGAAACAACTAAGTCTTTTTTTTTTTCTTTATTCTTTTTTTTTCTTTTCACAGCCCCACCTGTAGTATACAAAAGTTCCCAAGCTAGGGGATTGGCCTACACCACAGCCACCGATACTCAGGATCTGAGCCACATCTTCGACCTGTGAAACAGCCTGTGGCAACACCAGATCCTCAACCCACTGAGTGAGGCCAGGAATCAAACTGGGATCCTCATGAATATTAGTTGGGTTCTTAATCCACTGAGCCACAACAGGAACTCCTGAAATAACTAAGTCTGAATATGTGTTACAGGAAAACCTACTGGCAAAGTTATTAGCAGTAGAAGAATTCCTAACTTTTCTTTGGATATCAGGAGCTCAAGAATAGCAAGAATGATTGAAGGAGAAAATACATTTATTTTGAAATACTTTGTAGACTTCAGTCTAGCTTGCAGCACTCTTTTTTTTTTTTTTTTGTCTTTTTAGGGCCGCACCCTTGGCATATGGAGGTTCCCAGACTAGGGATCCAATCGGAGCTGTAGCTGCCGGCCTACACCACAGCCACAGCAACGCCAGATCTGAGCCGCGTCTGCAACCTACACCACAGCTCACAGCGATGCCGGATCCTTAACCCACTGAGCAAGGCCAGGGATCGAACCCGCAACCTCATGGTTCCTAGTCGGATTCGTTAACCACTGCGCCACGATGGGAAGTCCTTCATCTCCATTTTTTAAAGGGAGCCTTATTCCCTCTGATAATATTTCTTACTAAGAGTGGATTATGTGAATTTCCTCCACTAGAGAAAAGGCTTAAATTTACCTCTTGCCTGAAAGTGATACACAGTAAGGAGGCAGAGAGAATGGCCTAGATAAATTCAACAGTGTCATACATGGTTGTTGATGAAAAATTGCTCAGACTACAACAAAAAGAAACCTAATAAATCTTCTAGTTAACATCAGTATTTTCATTCCTCAACCTGGCAACGAGCATCAGTGAAAAACCCATAGCTAACATCATACTTATGGTGAAAGACCGAATGCTTTGCCTTTGAGATCAAGGATAAGGGAGGTCCCCTCATGGTTCAGTTGTAACGAGCCCGACTAGTATCCATGAGGACGTGAGTTCAATCCCTGGCCTCGCTCAGTGGGTTAAGGATACGGCATTGCGGTAAGCTGCGGTGTAGGTCGCAGGCGAGTCTCCATGTGGCATTGCTGTGGCTGTGGGGTAGGCTGGCAGCTACAGCTCCGATTCCATCTCTAGCCTGGAAACTTCTATATGCTGTGGGCGGGGCCCTAAAAAGACTTTAAAAAAAGATTACGAATAAGGATCTCATAGATTTCCCTATCTTGGACTTTTCTATGAATGGAATAATATAAAATGTGGTCTTTTGTGACTGGCTTCTTTCACTGAGCATTATGTTTTCAAGGTTCATCCATGTTGTAGCCTGTGTCGGTATTTCATTCCTTTTCATAGCTAAATAATATTCCACATTCCTATATACTATACATATCTATTAGCAATGTGTACACCACGTTTACTTATCCAATAATCATTTGATGAACATATGGGTTGTTTCTCTCTTTGACTATTATGAAGACAGGTGAAATTCATATTTATCTACAAGTGCTTGTATGGATATACGTTTTCATTTCTCTTGGGTATTTGCCTAGACGTGGCATGAATGGGTCATTGGTAGTTCTATGCTAAATTGTCTAAGGAACCGCTGGACTGTTTTCCACAGTGTCTGCAGCATTTTACATTCTTGTAATGAATGACAATTTGTTCCCATTTCTTCATATTTACGCCAACGCTTGTTCATTTCTTTCTTTCTTTTTTTTCTTTTGTCTTTTTGCTATTTCTTGGGCCGCCCCTGCGGCATGTGGAGGTTTCCCAGGCTAGGGGTCGAATCAGAGCCATAGCCACCGGCCTACGCCAGAGCCACAGCAATTCGGGATCCGAGCCGTGTCTGCAACCTACACCACAGCTCACGGCAATGCCGGATTGTTAACCCACTGAGCAAGGCCAAGGATCGAACCCGCAACCTCGTGGTTCCTAGTCGGATTCGTTAACCACTGCGCCACGATGGGAACTCCTCATTTCTGTTTTGTTTTAGTATTCGACTAGCCCTGTGCATGGAAGAGGTACCTTATTGTGGGTCTGAGTTACATTTCCTTAATAACCAATGATGTAGAGAGTCTCTGCATGTGCTCGTTGGCCATCCGTATATCTTCTTTGGAGAAGTGTCTATACAAATCCTTTGCCAATTTTTTTATTGGCGTTCTGACTTTTTGTTGTTCAGTGGTTAGAGTTCTTTCTATATTCCAGATATTAGAATGATCAATTGATTTTTGCTAAAGATACAAAGACAAGTAAGTAGAGAAAGGATAAACTTTTTAACAAATGGTCCTGGAACAGCAACATGCAAAAGGATGAAATCGCATCTTAGGGAAAAGTTAACTCAAATGGATCAAACGCCTAAATGGAAGTGCTAAAACGATAAAACTCAGAGGAAAACATAAGGGTATATTCTCACCACCTTGAACTTGGCCATGGTTTCTTAGATGTGATGCCAAAAGCACAACTAACAAAAATTTTAAAAATATACAAATTGTGCTTTATCCAAAATTTTAGGTTTTGCATCAAGAATGAAAACTCACAGAATAAGAGAAAATATCTGCAAATTATACCTATAATAAGGTCTAACAAAATCTAGTATCCAACATATCAAGAACTCTCACATCTTAACAAAAAGATAAACAATCTCTTGACCTAAAATGAGTAGACTGCTAGATATTTCTCCAGCAAAGATGGATTTATTTGGGATCAGCAGAGAATTGCAATTTAGGAGTCTGAAACCATGGGGAGCCACAGGCAAGTCCCGGCCCAAAAAGGGAAGGACACCGATTTTTATAGAGGGGAAAAAAGGAATGTTTGGGGAAGGTTGGGGGACAGTAGCTAGAGTTAACAGACTCCAGGGCTTTTCATGGGCTGAGCCCTTGGGAGGAAAAGAGAAGGATCCGGCTTCCTGTCGGGTTCTGCTATTGTCACAGAGTGTGAGAGCTCCCCCTTCTGGTCTCACAGCTCTATATGGTTGAGGTTTTGGTTTATTTATTCTTTTTTTTTTTTTTTTTATGGAGGGAGGGCCACCCCCCCCCACAGCACCTGTGGCATATGGCATATGGCATATGGAAGTTACCAGACTATGGGTCGAATCAGAGCTATAGCTGCCAACCTACACCACAGCTAACTCAGGATCCGAGCCCAGGTCTGCGACCTACACCACAGCTCAAGGCAATGCCGGATCTGAGTGAGGCCAGGGATCAAACCCCCATCCTCACTGATACTAGTCGCATTCATTTCCACTGCACAACAACGGGAACTCCATATGCATTCTCTCTCTCTCTCTCTCTCTCTCTCTCTCTCTCTTTTTTTTTTTTTTACAAATCCAATTTGTTAAAACAGTCAAGGACTTAAAATAGACATTTCTCCAAAGAGGATATATTAGTGGCCAAAAAGCACATGAAAAGATGTTCATTGTCATTAGTCATTAGGGAAATGCAAATAAAAATCACAATGAGATAATTTGGGCTCTGGAGTTTACTAAGGATCCAGGTGTACAGACTTGGGAGGTACCTACTGCTACTTACTACCTCTATCCCTGAGCTACTGTATTGAAATATTCTTCTTCTTTTTTTTTTGTCTTTTTAGGGCTGCACCTGCAGCATATGGAGGTTCCCAGGCTAGGAGTCAAATCGGCGATGCAGCTGCTGGCCTACACCGCAGCCACAGCCACAGCAATGCAGGATCTGAGCTGCATGGGCAACCTGCACCACAGCTCATGGCAACGCCAGATCCTTAACCCACTGAGCGAGGCCAGGGATTGAACCTGTCTCCTCTTGGATGCTAGTCAGATTCGCTTCCACTGAGCCACGATGGGAACTCCTGAAATATTCTTAACTATGTTTCAACTAAAAAAAATAAAGCACTTTTTGCCAACTTACTTTTGTACAACAGCTCAGAGAACAGACATGATGACAAATACCAGATATTTTACAGAATAATGGAGCCAGATACAGCGGGGTTAACCTGTCTTTGTACACAAAGTTCACATTTTCCCTATTGTTTAATCTGCTGTCATCTCAGATACACGGTGCTCTTCGCTGCCTTTATAAATAGGTGACAACAAAGCTTCCTGGGATAAAAGAAAGGGGGTCTTTAAAGAGACAACCAAGTTAAAATGAAGATAAAAGAAAATATAATTAAAAATGAAGTGTTTCTCAACTTCTCTGCAACAGCTGTCATTATGGTTGACGCTCATGACACAGTCAATGCACTGGGTTTTGTACTACTCTCCATTTTCAAATAAAAGAGTTCTCTTTATTTCCTACCGTTGCTCAGAATAATGAGTGTCAGTTTCCACTCTCTAACATCTCTCTAGTAGTTTTCCCATTAGGAAAAGAATTTTTAATTAACGTGACTTTCCCCACATGCTTCTTTTGTCTTTTTTTTTTTTTGTCATTTTAGGGCCACACACATGCACATGGAAGTTCCCAGGCTAGGGGTCGAATCAGAGCTACAGCTGCCGGTCTATACCACAGACCACGGTAACGCCAGATCTTTAATCCACTGAGCAAGGCCAGGGATCGAACCTGCGTCCTCATCGATACTAGTCAAATTCGTTTCCACTGAGCCATGATGGGGAACTCCTGGCCACATGCTTCTGAAGGATGAATCCTCTCTGCTCTGGCACGCAACGTGTTTCCTGCAGATCTGCACAGTCCTCCTTACCACGGTCCTCCACTGAGATCCACACACCCCGGTGTTCACGGCAGCACTATTTACAGTAGCCAAGGCATGGAAGCAACCTAAATGTCCATCAACAGAAGAATGGCCAAAGCAGATGTGCTACATACGTGCACTGGAATGCTACTCGGCCATAAAAAAGAATGGAATAAGGCCATTTGCAGCAACATGGGTAGACCTAGAGATTCTCATACTAAGTCAGAGAAAGACAAATATCATATGATATCGCTTATATGTGGAATCCAAACTATGACACAGATGAACTTATATATGAAACAGAAACAGACTCACACACATAGAAAACAAACTTAAGGTTACCAAAGAGGAAAGCGGTGGGGAGCAGGAGCTAAATTAGGAGTTTGGGATTAATAGATACACACTACTATACATAAAATAGATAACCAGGAGTTCCCTACGTGACTCAGTGGTTAACGAATCCGACCAGGAACCATGAGGTTTCAGTTCGATCCCTGGCCTCGCTCAGTGGGTTAAGGATCCGCCGTTGCTGTGAGCTGTGGTGTAGATCGCAGACGCGGCTCGGATCTGGCGTTGCTGTGGCTGTGGTGTAGGCCGGCGGCTACAGCTCCGATTCGACCCCTAGCCTGGGAACCTCCACATGCGTTTGCGGCCCTAAAAAGACAAAAAAAAAAAAAAAAGACGTTAGGGTGAAGCCATTTCAGGTTGAGTAGGGGAAGATGCCACCAGCACCCGGAGGGCCATGGGCAGCAGGGGAGAGGGGAGAGGAGGCGCCCGGTCCTCTCCCTCATAACCGATGTCCTGGGGTCGATGTAAGATTAAAGAGAATTTCGGGCACTGGGCTCCCCAGCGCCCAGAAGTCCTGGTTCGAGCACGGGCGTGTGTAAGTCACGTGATATACAGCTCCGGGCGTCCGCTGGAGGGTCTCTGATCAGCACCCAGAGCACAGGCCCCTCCACACCCGTCAAGGAGCCCTTTCCTCCTCCTTTCCCCTTGAAGTGGAGCCAAGGGATCCAGAGAAGGTGGAGGGGGAGCCCACTCCTTCCTGGTTTCCTGCGCGCTTCTTGTTCCAGTTCAGGCCGCCGCCCCAGGTCGCGCATGGAGGGATGGCCACTGTGTCTCCTCTAGAGCCTCTGGGAATATTTGGTACTGCTTCTCCAGGCACCAGACGGGGGTGTTGGTCCAGCCCCACAGAGAGAAGGACTCAAATCAGAGGAGGGCTGGGAGCCCCTTTCCAAAGCGAAGGGCGGAAGGTTCCTAAGGAGGCTGAGGGCGGCCACTGGTCCCGGGCAGCAGGCCCAGAACTGACTGCCTCGAAGGCTCTCTCCCCGCCTCGCCGCTCTCGGTCTCGGTCTCTCTCAGCAACCCACTCCCCTTTTGAATCTCGTCTCGGTGATTGTGACTCGTGGAGGGGCACATCGGCCCGCCAGGTGGACGCCTCGAGCCCTCCGGCTCCCAGTAAGTGCGGGACATTTCCCGCCCCGACACGCCGCACACCACCCGACCTCCCTCCGCGAGCAGGGCCTCCCCGGTCCTGAGCCCCGCCCCCGCTCCCACGGGAGTCCACGCCCTCCCGCGGGGGCGTGGTCAGCGTTCACACGAGGGTGTGCGATGCCTGCGTCCCCAGTCGGTTCTCCGCGCAAGGTCAGGCCACCCCTGGGAGATGGGGAGCACCGGGACCCGGTGTGCTGGGGAGTCCCCCGAGCTGAGACCGGCGGGAGGGCCACCTGCAGAAAGCCCTGAAGGGGAGTTCCCGTCGTGGCGCAGTGGTTAACGAATCCGACTAGGAACCATGAGGTGGCGGGTTCCATCCCTGGCCTTGCTCCGTGGGTTAAGGATCCGTCGTTGCCCTGAGCTGTGGTGCAGGTTGCAGACGCGGTCGGATCCTGCGTTGCTGTGGCTGTGGTGTAGGCCGGCGGCTACAGCTCCGATTCGACCCCTAGCCTGGGAACCTCCGTATGCTGCAGGAGCGGCCCAAGAAATGGCAAAAAAAAAAAAAAAAGCCCTGAAGGTATGATGTTCCCACATTAAAATGCCTTATGTTTCTTAATATCAAGTGGAACCAACAAAGACTGTTGGATGCTGTAGACTGTCTACATGATAGTCTCATGAGCATCAGAATAAAAAAACAAAAAAGAATCTCCTAAATGCCCCTGCGCCTCATGGCCTGTTCTGAATGTCTTCTTCCAGGATGAGCAAGTAGGCTTTAGAGCAGAGCAGAGGGGATGTGTCTCCAAAATGCCTAGGGGACAGGAGCCTTGGGTCCTTGAGTGACCTAGTGCCACATAACTGTTCCCTTGGGTTTTTCTTTCTTCGTTTTTCACATGCAAGGTGGAGGAAATCTGAGGTGCAGCGTGATGGCACCATCTGTGCCATGTCTGAGAGCTGCTGCATAGACTCTAGAATGAATAGAATTCCCTCTCCAGTGTAACCCAGGAAAACTGTACTGGCATAAAAACGTATCAAGACAAAAGGGGTGACAGTCACCTTTTATTTTAACAGGTGAAACAAGGGAGGAGTTTGTTATTTTTCATTTTTCTTGCATTTTCCAAAACTATGGACAGGCATAAGCAAGTACGTTATATGATTTTTAGGCAATGGCCAGCTCCACCCTGGGGCGGCTCGTGTCAGCATCCACAGCCACTTTGACAGGTCCACGTCACTCCTGTGCCTCCCCAGCTGCCTCCCAAGTAAAAAGCTCATGATGTTTTTGGAGGCCAGGGTGGGTTTTAGGTATTCGTCTGCTATCCTTCTGCTGCTGGGCATGGACTTCCTGGGACTGACTTCAGGGGCTCCTTTATCCATGACTGGCTGATGCCACAGACGGCTTCAGGAAAAGTACAGCCGAGAAGCCCTGAAAAAGATGGTGAAACCCACTTAATCCAGTGGATCCAGGGGCCTCTTCCCCCCACCCCCAGCCCTCCCCACCACACACACTTGTTTCCAGTGGTGCTCATCAAAGGCTGCTTGGAGGAGTTCCCTTTGTGGCTCAGTGATTAACGAACCCAACTAGGATCCATGAGGATGAGGGTTCGATTCCTGGCCTCGATCAGTGGGTTAAGGATTGGGCATTTTCATGAGCTGTGGTGTAGGTCGCAGACGCGCCTCAGATCCCATGTTGCTGTGGCTGTGGTGTAGGCCGGCACCTGCAGCTCGGATTCAAGCCCTAGCCTGGGAACCTCCATATGCCGTGGGTGTGGCCCTAAAAAAAAAAAAAAAAAAGACGGCTTGGAGCCTCGTCTGATTTGAAATGTCAACGTTATCATTTCTTTCATTCTGTCATATACATGGGTCTGTGCCAAGAATCTCTGTTCTGTTCCATTGACATGTTTTTTGTTTCCTGCTTTAATGGCTAAATCTATACTGTAGATTCTCACGTCTTGAAACAGCTCAGTGTTGTGGCTGTTCCCACATAGTTTCTCTTCATTTAATTGAATAATCAGCTCATGCCCTGACATAATTCCAAAGAAGTTCATGACTGTGCGTGCACTGAATTTATAGATGTATTTTGGGGAGAATTGAGAGGATGACAGTAATTTTTCTAGCCTGCAAGAAATGGTATTTTTAGTGTCAAAACAGGAAACTCATAAAAAATTTTCAAGCATATTTTCTTCTTGTTTTAACAATGATATTCACATGTGTTTTGTGGGCAGTGTGAAAGGGATATATCATTTGTTATTTCATTCTTTATTCTTAGAGTATAAATATTTTCTTTTATATGTTTACCTTGTGTCTCATCATACTTTTTTGTGAAATACCTGGGTAGAGGATTTGTTATTCTAAAGAAACATGCACCTAAGAAGACAAAGATTTGGAGTTCCCGTTGTGGTGCAGCAGAAACAAATCTGACTAGGAACCATGAGGTTGCGAGTTCGATCCCTGGCCTCGCTCAGTGGGTAAGGATCTGGCGTTGCCATGAGCTGTGGTGTAGGTCGCTGCTTGGATTTGGCGTTGCCGTGAGCTCTGGTGTAGGTCGCTGCTTGGATCTGGCGTTGCTGTGGCTGTGGCATAGGCTGGCAGCTGCAGCTCCGATTAGACACCTAGCCTGGGAACCTCCATATGCTGCATGTTCGGCCCTAAAAAAATAGCAAAAAAAAAAAAAAAAAGATGACAAAGACTATTTTTCCAATTTCCTTGTGGAAATCAATTACGATCTTTCAGTACCATGATATAAAATGCAAGTATTCACAGGAAACTATAGCTAGCCACTTATGATGGAACATGATGGAGGACAATGTGAGAAAAAGAATATGTATATATGTAAGTATGACTGGGTCTGTTTGCTATACAGTAGAAATTGACAGAATACTGTAAGCCCACTATAATGGAAAAAAATAAAAATCATTTAAAAAATGCAGCTATTGAAAAGGATGAAGGGGAGTTCCCGTGGTGGCGCAGTGTTTAACGAATCCGACTAGGAACCATGAGGTTGCGGGTTCGATCCCTGCCCTTGCTCAGTGGGTTAACGATCCAGTGTTGCCGTGAGCTGTGGTGTAGGTTGCAGACGCGGCTCGGATCCCGCATTGCTGTGGCTCTGGCGTAGGCTGGCAGCTACAGCTCTGATTGGACCCCTAGCCTGGGAACCTCCATATGCTGTGGGAGTGGCCCAAGAAATAGCAAAAAGACAAAAAAAAAAAAAATGAAAAGGATGAAGGGTCCTCTAGGTACTGACCTAGAAAGGATCTCCAAGAAATGGTAGTTGAGGAAAGAAACAAAAAACAATGTACGTCTTTTTTTTTTGTCTTTTCTATGGCCGCCCCCATGGCATATGGTTGTTCCCAGGCTAGGGGTCTAATCGGAGCTGTAGCTGCTGGTCTATACCACAGCCACAGCAACGCAGGATCCGGGCAGCGTCTGCAACCTACACCACGGCTTACGGCAACGCCGGATCCTTAACCCACTGAGTGAGGCCAGGGATCGAACCTGCAACCTCGTGGTTCCTAGTCGGATTCATTAACCACTGAGCCACGCCGGGAACTCCAAAAAACAATATACGTCTTAACCCTCCATTTGTCTTTCTCCAGAACCACCTATATCAATAAATGTGAATGCAAAGGAGAAGATCTGAAATGTTTACAGCAAACTGCTAAGGGCCGTTCTCCTGGGGCGAGGGTGTGAGATGCTGGAGTACAGGAAAGGAGTGGGGAGATGGCTTATTAGTTTCATCCCTAGAAATGTCATTCTCCCTTGTATTTTCTGTTACAAGAATGGAAAAAAATCTGAGTCCGTGCTGTAAAATTATTTCAATACAATAAGATTCCTCAGGAGCATAGATTTGAGACGCAGAGAGGTGCAAACCCCAAGGCAGGCTGACCCAAGACTCGGGCTGTTTTCTCCAAGGGAAGGGCACTGGGGCTTGGAAGAAAGACACCAAAACCCCAAACAAACAAACAAACAAACAATGAATCAACGTGTAAGTGAAGGTCAAGGCAAGAGCACAAACTTCACTGGTGGAAAAACCCATGTCCCACCTCGAGACAGTAGCCACGTGGGTCACACGCTTTCATGTTAATGATAGTTGTTCTGTCTCCGAGACTCGCAAGGTAACATGACATAAAAGGTCTGACCGCTCACAATCGTATTTTCTACAATTAACCAATGCCCCATGTGTGTGAACTGGTATTTAACAAAAAGCTGTAATTTGAGAGTCATTGCCATGGCTGGATCCAGAGAGCAAGGAAGTGGAGAGAGACTCTTACCTGGATGGAATTGCCTTGAAACTTTCACTGGATAATTGGGTCTTGAGCCCACAGTCTCTCGCATGACCCAGTTGACCTGCTAAAATGAATGGACACTATTAGGACACTCTTTGTCATTCCTCCCATGGGAGGAATTTTAACGGAGAGATCTTTGCTCCAGTCAAGGGAGAGCTCTTAGACAAGAGAGCCAAGTGTCCCGGGAACAGATATGCAGATGGTACCCAAACACAGGGAACATCTGCCCTATCTCCCAGCTCTTCTAATTCATTGTACTCAGCCCTGAACATGCAGTAATTCAGGTGGTGGCAGGCATTGTTAGATCTTGCCATTGCATGTGGCCAGAAGTTTCTGGGCCATTATGAGTCATCATGACGCCTCTTGTTGCCTAACCAATCAGATCCTGGGACTTAAAGAGAGGTAGTGGGAGAAGGGGGAAAAGAGTTTTTCTCCCCTCTTTTTGCTCTCTTCCAGACCAATTGTTAGTCCTATGAGAAATGTGGCTTCTCAGAATAAGTCCTGTGGTCCGGGTGAAACACCCAGGTACATCTTGCTAACGTAGCATCTTTACCTGCCATTACAAAATGAACTGGCCTGCTGAACTCTGACCCTGCAGGGTAAGAGTTACATAAAGGACTCTCATTGGCCGGCACTGGGAAAATGATGTTGCACCCACAAGTGTCAGGCGTACAAGCTCAGGAGCCAGGTTGTTGAATTTTCAGTCCCAGTTCCAGGGGACCTCAGGCAAGACCCTTAAACTCTGATCCACAGGTTCCCCGCTCAGTAAAGGGGGGATGACGATGACACTTCTTCCCGGAGGAGTTTGTGAAGACTGAAAGCGATGGTACCGCTGAAGCACTCAGGACAGTGTCTGGCACACAAGGAATGCCCAGGGGACCTTAGCATTCAGTTTTGTGGTCATCTTAGCCACCTCCCTGGTTTGGCTCAGTCTCAGTTGGATATCTGCTATGTTCAGTCCCTTCAAAATTCGTTTGTCCAATGGCACCATTCCCCTCGTCTCCATCCCACTTCCGAAGAGGAAGTCTTGGAGGAAGGCAAAGCTCACGACCCTCATAGCATCAGAAAGGGCAGAGCTCCCAAGTCTCAAGCTGCTCTCCACATCCTGCAGTTGGGCAGTTACCAAATTGGGGGGGGGGGGGGGGAGTTCCCTGGTGGCCTAACAGCTAAGGATCTGGCATTGTTATGGTTTGGGCTCAGGTTCCATCCCTGGCCCAGGAACTTCCACATGCCCTGGGCACGGCAAAACAAAACAAAACAAATAGTCAAACAAAAAACCCCACAGATCTGGGTTTGAGCAGGAGAGAGGTGGAGCCTGGAAATTTATCCAGTAACTATTCAAAAACCAGAACACTGGATAGCTGGGGAGATTAGAAACCTAAAATACAGGTTTATAGTTTTACCCAGTTGGAAATCCAAAATTTACTAAAAGAATTTATGCAACAAAAAGATTAAATTATGCAAATTGGTTTTTGTAATTCTACAACACAGGTTCTGAATTAACTTTAGCATCTATTGATATGTACTGATTGGCAAACATTTCCTAGCCTTCATCAGTACAAGGCTTAGGAAACTAATACAGTTGTACCTGGGGATATTCACTAAGTTTTTAAAAGGCACCTATTATACTCTTAGGAGAGAATTACCAAACACAAAACAGAGGACAAAATTATGCCTACCCCTGACCAACAGAATATTTGCCTTTCATAAATTCCCCCATGGTCAAATGCCCATTCCTCTCCAATAAGCCACAGTGGGCATGAATGCTCTGATTCAATGAAAAATAAATTGCAGTTAAGTCTTTGGCACAATCAGCTTTACAAAAAGGCACCCCTTGGACCTTCAATCCCAAGGAAAATTGTTAATACAGCCCAGTATAAATTAAAACAAGAGTGTTACGGGTTTAATTTTTTTTTTTCTTTTCTCTTTTTCTTTTGAGGGCCTCACCTGTGGGATATGGAAGGTCCTGGTCCAGGCTAGGGGTTGAATCAAAGCTGCAGCTGCCGGCCTACACCACAGCCACAGCAACGCCAGATCCAAGCCACATCTGTGACCTACACCACAGCTCATGGCAACGCCAGAGCCTCCACCCACTGAGCGAGGCCAGGGATTGAGCCCACATTCTCATGGATACTAGTTGGGTTCATAACCCTCTGAGCCACAATGGGAACTCCCCAGGGTCTACTTTATTGACCCAATTGTCAAGTTCACCTCTGGGGCCCTGGATGGTTCCAGCCCCTGACCATCTCCCAGATGAGGAAGGAGTTAGGGGCACTCAGAGAAAAGTGAATCTCCTGGAGAGAAGCAGGTCCCTCTGCTTCCGCACCTACATCATTTTGGGCTGCTCTGTGACCTCTGCCAAGGTCAGCTTCCAGAGGGGATGGGGTGTGCTGGGCAGGTCTCATTACAACGGGCCGGCAGGCAGGCAGATAGCGGAGGCGCAGGAGGGAGGAAAACCAATTTACGGAGATGCTTCCTGGGCGTTTAAGTCAGATCCACCCCACAGGCCACCAGATCCCAGAGGTCCTGGCAGTGCAGCCACTTCATGGTAATGATTCTCCAGGGCCCCCGAGAAGCAGATGGCAGAGCTGCCAGTTCAGGAACATTCTGTGGATCTCCTACCCAGGGGGCCCAGAGCTGGTGCCGGACCACATCCAGGAGCCACAAGGAGTAGGACACTGAAACGGGGGCGGGGGCCCGAAGGGGTGGGGCGGGGAGAAGAGGGAGGCAGGCGAAGAGGCCTCCAAATCCAGGGAACACGGGGAGACTTTATACCCACACTTAATTTGTGGTAGTGATTTACCAATTGGAGGAGAATAAAATGCCGATTCAGTTCATGTTTACCCCTAAAGTGGTCAGGCCCATGTGGTCAGGGAGGTTCCCTTGTTATCCAACCTGGGGCCAGCCTTCGACAGAGCTACTAAGCTTCTAAGGCAACCTCTGCCCTCCGGAGAAAGTGCATGAGCGGGGTCCTCAGACAGTAGTTTTCGAGGTGGGGTTGCTGGCGCATCAGCATCACGTGGGAACTTGTTGGAAATGTCAGTTTTCCGGCCCTGCCCCAGATAACTGAGGTACGAACTCCGGGATGTGGCGGGTGGGGGGTGGGCAGAGGTCCAGAAATCAGTGTTTTAGCAAAATCTGGGTTTTAGGAGTTCCCATTGTGGCTCAGGGGGTTAAGATCCCAACATAGCGTCCATGAGGACGTGGGTTCGATTCCTAGCCTCGCTCAGTGGGTTAAGGGTCCAGCGTTGCTGTGAGCTGTGCTGTAGGTCGCAGGCGAGGCTCGGATTCCGCGTTGCTGTGGCTGTGGTGTAGGCCGGCGGCTACAGCTCCAATTCGACCCCTAGCCTGGGAACCTCCATATGCTGCAAGTGCGGCCCTAAAAGGAAAAAAAAAACTCTTTGGTTTTTTTTTTTGGAGCTACACTGGCTCCAAGTCGCATCTGTGACCTACACACACCACAGCTCACGGCAATGCCGGGTCCTTAATCCACGGAGCGAGGCCAGGGATTGAACCTGCCACCTCATGGATCCTACTCAGATTCGTTTCCGCTGCACCACGATGGGAACTCCAAATTCTGGGTTTTAAATACTGTTGTAAGAGGCAAGAGCAGCTGGTATGGGTATGGGGTGAGTTCGGTGGGCTAGAAGGAGGGCGGGGGCATTCGACGCGGAAGGGGTCGGACAGGTCAGGAGCAATGCCGGGGGCTGGAGGCAAAGAATAACTGAACAGAGATTAAGAGCCTGGTCTGCAGCCGAAATTTGTGAGCTGGGAGAAGGGCCGGGAGCGAGAGAGGGAGGGAATGGGACCTAAACCACATGGGAGCTGCTGAAAACCCAGTGGAAGAGTGACCACGGGGCTCGAGGACAATGAATGAACGTGTGGCACGGAAACGAGGACCTGGGGTGTTTGGAGGAGCACCTGCCTCTCCAGGAACACGCCCCTCTTGCCCAGCTTTTCCTGTGACCCCCACAGCCCCAGACCCCTTTGGGCCTAAGAATGGGGAGGATGCTCTGGTCACAGTCTGTCCAGGGACAAGAAGTACTTTTTCTTTTCTTTTTTTTTTTTTTAGGGCGGCACCCATGGCATATGAATCGGAGCTGCAGCTGCCAGCCTACACCACAGCCACAGCAACATGGGATCCAAGCCACATCCAAGACCTACACGGCTGCTCATGGCAACGCCGGATCCTTAACCCACTGAGCGAGGTCAGGGATCGAATCTGCATGCTTATGGATACTAGTCAGGTTCTTAACCCGCTGAGCCACAGTGGGAACCCCCAAGAAGTACTTTCGGAGGACGCAGAACCCCCTTAACAGGGAAGCGCTGTCTTAAGCAGCTCAGAGGTGGGAAGCCCCACCACGTGGTTATCTGGAGAGAAGAGCAGTGTCTGGAGCCCTCCACCAACAGAACAGGCGACAGCTAAAAAGGAATCCCCAGCCGCGAGGGAGGTCGCCAAGAGATCACAATTTGAGCGTTGATGACCCTTCCCGAGATGCCACCACCAGGAGGTGAAGGGATTGTCATGTGTGAAGAGAGGGACGTTGGTCTCAAGGCCGGGGGCTCGGGAGACTCTATTCCAATGCCCCCTGTGCCTCAAGGCCCTAGAAAGGAAGCCCCCTAAGCTCCAGTTGTCTCTTCTGTAAAACCAGGAGCTGGTCAGGGTTCCCAATGGGGCGCAGTGGGTTAAAGATACAGCATTGCCGGAGCTGTGGTGTAGGTCACAGCCGTGGCTCGGATTCAGTCCCTGGTCCAAGAACTTCCATGTGCTGTGGGTGCAGCTGAAAAAGGAAAACAAAGAAACAAACAGGGGCCAGTCTCCATGGCTTTTTCAAGGGCCCTTTTGTCCCTAATGCACTAAAGGATCTGAGGGTGTAGGGGATACAGCTTTAAGGAACTGCAGCAGTAACTGTGCCTAAATGCTTTGCAGTCAGGAAGACTTTTGATAATCAAAAAAAAAAAAAAAAAAGAGTTCCCGTTGTGGCTCAGCGGAAATGGATCTGACTAGCATCCATAAGGATGTAGGTTTAATTCCTGACCTCACTCAGTGGGTTAAGGATCTGGCATTGCTGTGAGCTGTGGTGTAGGCTGAAGACATAGCTTTCATCTGCCGTGGCTGTGGCTCTGGTGTAGGCTGGAGGCTACAGCTCTGATTTGACCCCTAGCCTAGGAGCCTCTGTATGCCATGGGTTTGGCCCTAAAAAGACAAAAAAAAAAAAAAAAAAGTACGGGTTAGCTCAGACAAAAAGCCCACATGCTCAATATTTTGAAGGCTCCTTGACATCATCCGTGGACTCCTGATAAGGAAACCCTGCTTCTCAGGTTGTCAGAGACACTGAAGGAAAGACACATTTTTTGGGTGCTGGTCTATCCTGTGGGTGTGCCCAGCTCCCAGAGGGCTCCTTGACAGCCCAACAGGAAGAAAGGCTTTGGATCCCTTTGGCAGGGGAGAGGGAGGATCTTTGTACGAGGACTGTCAGGGGCCTGGGCCCGGGTAGGCCTGTGTCCACTGAGCCTGAAGACACTTCTCCATTCTCGAGAATTTTCAGGAAGGTTTCATCCACTGCGTTAGGATCTGCGGGATGAGGGCTGGACAATGCAGAGTATAATCTACTTAGGATCCCCTATGCTGCTGTCTTCCTCTCAGCTGACATTACCTGTTCTAAGAAGAATTTTTTTTTTTTTTTTAGGTCCCCACCCACGGCATATGGAGGTTCCCAGGCTAGGGTTTGCCGCCGGCCTAGGCCAGAGCCACAGCAATGTCAGATCTGAGCTGCATCTTCGACCTATGCCAACAGCTTGTGGCAACACTGGATCCTTAACACACTGAGCAAGGCCAGGGATCAAACCCGTATCCTCATGGATACTAGTTGGGTTCTTAACCCACTGAACCACAGTGGGAACTCCTTAAGAAGGATTTAAAAAGCAGACAATACATAGAGTTAAGAGGGTTATTTTTCAGTCTTGACGGGGGCTGAGACTTATTCCCTTGTCCACGGCCATGCCCCTGGCCTGAACCCATGATGGTAGTAAGGAGCAGGCAGCACAGAGGCAGGAAAGAAAGGCAGAGATGATAAGGAGAATGCAAGGGCTTAGCAGCAACTGTGCCCGGCTGCCCCGCCCAGCCAGGGGCAGACTTTGGTAAGGGGTCCCTCCTTTACATTAGGGACAGCTTCCCCCCCAACCCACTGTTGCCATGACCAACAACAGAACACTTATTAAGGTCTTCCAAAGACTAGAGAGAGGAGGGAGTTCCCGTCATAGCGCAGTGGAAGCGAATCCGACTAGTGAACCATGAGGTTGTGGGTTCGATCCCTGGCCTTCCTTAGTGGGTTAAGGATCTGGCGTTGCCGTGAGCTGTGGTGCAGGTCGCAGATGCAGCTTGGATCTCCCTAGCCTGGGAACTTCCACATGCTGCGGGTGCGGCCGTAAAAAGCGAAATAATAATAATAAAAAAATTATTAAAAAAATAGAGGAGGTGGCAAGGAGAGTATTTAAATTCCTAGACAAAGACTAGACCAGGACTCATATTTTCCTCTCCTCTCCCTGTCTCTCTGGGGACAGGGGAACAGTTCACCGTCACTAGGCCCCATCCCTGGGCGCCTCTTCCTCCCCTGCTCTGAGCCAGGGGAGCTGGCCAAGTGGCGCGGGTGTGGCAGCGAAAGGGGAAGAGGCTGCCGGGCCGGGGAAGGGCTGGAGGGGCCCCAAAGGGGCCCCTGAGAAGCAGCCATGTCACTGTTTTCTGGGAGAGAGAAGCTGAAGAGCCAGGTCCTGCCCGAATGGGCCTGGACACGCGGCCATGTCCTGGTGCCTCGGCCGCAGCGGGCAGCACTCTGGCCCCGAGCCCTTGACTTACAACCTCCGGCGTCACAAATGCAGACCGATTGGAGGGCAAGAGGACCTGTGCCCCCGCTCTCCCGGCTCCTTGCTCGATCCCTCTGCTCAGCACATCCTTTCCCTAATGCCCCTCACTCGCTGAGGGCAGGGGCACAGGGACGGGGCTGTGAGCCCACACCCCTCGCCCCTGGCTCAGGCCAGCTCTCTCCGCGGTGCCCTCTCCGCCTTGGGGATCTGAAGTTGGGGCTTATGCCTCTCCATTCTGTCCCTGGAATGGAATCCGTCCGGCTTCTCCAGTCCCCGGGCCTTCACGGGATGTTCTCCGGTTGTGTCCTCACAGAGGCCTTGGCCACGTGCTGGGGCGGTGGCTGGCGAGCATGAAGCAGGATGACATCTCCCCTTCACTCCATCCTGCCACCCGGGCCTCTCCTGAGCGGTGAGGGCGGATGTGACTGGTCCGGATGCACTGGGCATGCGGCCCTGCGAGGCTGTCAGGGGCTTGAAAGGGGAGACTAGGTCCTAAGGAATCGGCCAGGGGCCCCAGCGTCTATGCCCTGTTTCACAAGAGCTGGGACAAGAAGGTCTCGTCTTCAAAGGGCAGTGGAGTATCTGAACCCCGAATCCTCAATCCTCTTCCTGTTTCTGCCCATTCACATCTAAAGGTCTTCCTGCCACTTGCCATAAGGCTGATCTCGGGAGTTCTCTGATGGCCTAGCGGATTGAGGCTCCTTCGTCCTCACTGCTGTGGCTCTGGTTGCTGCTGTGTGGCATAGGTTCAATTCCTGGCCCAGGAATCCCCACATACTGCCTGTGTGGCAAAAAAGAAAAAGAAAAAAACCCAAGAGAGAACCTGAAATAAATGTTGCAACTCTCATAAAAAAAAAAAAGAGAGAGAGAGAGAGAGAGAGAAGCTGATCTCTGGAGTTCCCATTGTGGCTCAGTGGGTTAAGAACCCGACTGGTATCCATGAGGATGCGGGTTTGATCTCTGGCCTCCCTCAGTGGGGTAAAGATCCGACGTTGCCGTGAGCTGCAGTGCAGGTCGCAGATGTGGCTCGGACTTGACCCCTAGCCTGGGAACTTTCATATGCTGTGGACCAGCCCTAAAAAGAAAAAAAAAAAGAAAAAAAAAGCAGAAAGAAAGAAACTGATCTCTGAAATGGGCCCCCACATCCCCTGTTTTTGACCTGTCCTGGGAATGTCAGTATAGACGAGGACCTGCAAGATGAGCTCTGAAGCTAATAGGTTTTATGAGTGGGGATGGCAGCTTTGGGAAAACAGAGTACCCTTTTGCTGGCCCATCTTCAGGAACTTTGCTGAATCTCATAAATGGGCAGTAACTGCTGGCTCCATTGATGTAGTATTTCCTTCACTTTTTTTTTTTTTTGTCTTTTTAGGGCCACGCCTGCGGCATAAGGAGGTTCCCAGGCTAGGGGTTGAATCGGAGCTGCAGCTGCCGGTCTACACCACAGCCAGGGGAACTTGGGATCTGAGCTGCGTCTGCGACCCATCCCACAGCTCATGGCAATGTTGATTTTTTAAAACTAGCCGAAAGATGAAGGATGCATGCTCCAAATGTTTATGGACCATCTTCTGTGGCCAGTGTTAGGCATGCTCACGTCTCCTTTACTGCTCACCAGCAGCCCTGAGAGAAAGGAATTACTACCTTCACTTTACAAACAGGACAAGTTTAGAGAGGGCTCTTGATGGGAAAACGACACCCATTCGAAAAAAGTGAGCCTTTGTTATCTCTGGGTAACTTGGTTACAATGGGGTTGTGCTTAATGTTTAAATTTGATATGAAACATGTCATGTCACTTAAAAAGTATTTTTTTCTTGAAATAATAATTACATGGAAGGTTTGGCCATCTGAAACTAGGACCTGACGTAGATCCGAACCCATGTCTCCTAACGGCCCCGCCTTCCCTTCCCATCATTGTCTTCTTAGGAGATACAGTTGCCTCCTGCAGGGGCTTGGTTCTAGGACCCCCACAGACACCAAAATCTGAGGCTGCTCAAGTCCCTCATACAACATGGTGTAGTATTTATGTATATATGCACATCTTCCCACATACTTGAAATCACCTCTAGATTACTTCTAGTAGCTAGTATAATGTAAATGCTATGTAAATAGTCACCAGCATGCAGCAAACTCATGTTTTGCCCTTTGTACCTTTCTGGAACTTGGGGGGAATTACTTTTGATCCATGGTCAGTTAAATCCGTGGATGTGGAAACTATAGATACAGGGGGCTAACTACAGTCACTGAGGCCTGTGGGGAAGGAAGAGGAACCAACGTGGCAAAAAGAACAGTTTCCGTCTGAGTTCCCACTGAGACATCCCTCTAAGGCCCAGGCCTTACGCTGCTCTGACTGGGGCTCCCTCCCAGCATCCTGTGTTCATCGAGGCTGTGAGCCATGAGGCCACGGGGCTCTCCTTGCTTTTCTCGGTAAATTTGTTTACAGAATCTCCAGGCCTTCCTGCAAAGCATCCATATATACAGGGCTGTGGCTGAAGAGCCATACAAATGAGCCTCCTGTTAGGTCCCATCAGGTCCTGGAGCAGTGTGGCATCCCTGAGAACCTTCCATACCAAGTCAAAAAGGCCATTCACCACCGCCCTAGGCCGTCCAGAGACGGCTGCCTGGCTGGGGGCCTGGACCGGCTCCTTCACCGTTTCATTCTGAATACCTCCATGCTGAGAGGATGGGCAGGAAGTCGGCAGGTGCTCCCACAGTCCCTGGGTGTGTGTTGGCATTCGGGCCTCTGCTTGCTGCTTGGAATCCCTTGACAGAAAACACTGCAGTGGTGGGAGCTCAGGGATGAGACAACTTCTCCGGCGGCAAACACGCAACCCTCTCTTCTTGTTCGGGAATAAAGTTCCCCAACCCTGGGCTTGGCTGTTCATGCAGACAGAACGACAGCCGCAGAAACTGCCTCCGAGTAACCCTCTCGGAGCTCCCTTCAGAGCACCTGCAGACTCTGTATTTCCCACCTCTCCCGAGAATGGGAGCAGGTCTTGTGCCATCCTGTATTTGCTGAGGACCTGAGAGCTGAAGAATTCAGCTCATGAGGGTGGGGAAGCGGAGGAACTGGACAGATACAGACAGAGAGGTAACGCCGGATATACGAGAACAATTCTATTCTTTTATTTGGAAAGAAACCATTATGTACCAGTCTTGTGCTAGGCACTGAAGATACAAAGCTGAACAAAAGAGCGAGTTTAGATTGCTTTTTGTGAAGCGTGGCGTGTGCCCCTCCCATTCTGCTGACGACAGCTTCCTACAGCACTGGGCGCCTCGGCCCCCGGTATTCTTTCATCACCTCTAGGGTCAGGTTCTAGATGGTGACGACGCTGGACACGATTCCCTTCTCCTGTGGAGTTTCTGGTGTCTAAGAAGGCTTGACCGCCTGCTAAAATTTCTCCTGCATATGCTACAAGTATAAGGCTGCTCACCTGTGTGGGTTCTCTGGTGTTTTATAAGGTGGGAGTTCTGAATGAATCTTTTCCCACATTCATAGCATTTAAAGGGCTTCTCCCCTGTGTGAATTCTCAGGTGTGTGTGGAGATTTGTGTTATGACTAAAGCTTTTCCCACACCATGAGCATCTATATGGTTTTATCCCTTGGTGTGCTAGTAAGTGCTTATTAAGATCTGAACTCCATCTAAACCTCTTCTCGCACTGCTGACATTTATAGGGTTTCTCTTCAGTGTGAATTCTCTGGTGCTTAATAAGATCAGAGCTAACTCGAAAGCTTTTCCCACATTCCTGACATTTAAAAGGTTTCTCTCCTGCATGGCCTTTCTCATGAAGATCCATACGTTTTGGAAGCTCTTGCCTACAAGTTGACAGTTTTTTTCTTTTCTTCCCTAGAAAAGCTCGATGCCGTTTCCGTACCCTGCGTGTACTGCCATGATTTTCTTTGCCCGTTGTTTTCGGGGCAACTTTCACTCTGGCCTCTCTTAATGCTTTACATCCTGAGGCTTGTATTTCTAATGTAGAAAGAGATATAGGTTGGTCATTTCCAGTGTCATTTTTGAGCTTTAGCCCTGTTGGAATAAAGAGAAGAATCAGCCATGCGTGTCCCAGAACAAGAAAACTATAGGAATGAAGAGAAAAACAGATGATTGCTTTTTAAAAATTCAGGAACAGGAGTTCCCATTACGGCTCAGCGGATTAAGAACCTGACTAGTATCCATAAGGATGCAGGTTCAATACCTGGCATCGCTCAGTGGGTTGAGGATCTGGCGTGGCTGTGAGCCGTGGTGTAGCTCACAGACACGGCTTGGATCCCTCGTTGCTGTGGCTGTGGTGTAGGTGGGCAGCTACAGCTCCAATTCAACCCCTAGCCTGGGAACTTCCATACGCCGCAGGGGCAGCCCTAAAAAAAATTAATTTTAAAAATACAGGAACAAGTGATTGCCAGTCCAATCTGGACAAAATGGCACAGACCCACTTCTCCATGGTGATCCTTGCTAGGCACAACAACAAACCCACTGAAGAAATCAAGACATGGAGATCGTACTGTGGTGCAGTGGGTTAAGAATCTGACTGAAGTGGCTTGGGCTGCTGCGTAGGCACAGGTTCAATCCCTGGCCTGGTGCAGTGGGTTAAAGGATCCGGTGTTGCTGCAGCTGTGGCGTAGGTCTCAGCTGCAGCTCAGATTCAATCCCTGGCCCGGGAACATCCATGTGCCATGGGTGCAGCCAGAAAAAAAGAATGCGAGACACAGCCAACGGAGAATTCTAAAGTAGTAAGAACAAAGCAAAATGGTTTGGGACCCCAGGACTAGATGAGTAACACGGCAGGTGTCTCATATCCCCACATCCAAAAAGAAGGCAACCCAGATCTAGTGTTTTCTGAACCTTAACCTGGGCAACAGAAGGCTGCCTGGATAGGCTTATTCCTTCCCCAGTCTGAATGGGAAATCTGACAACATCAGAACCCCAGTCAGGAGACCCCAAGATGGGCAGGTGCAGAACTAGCAAAAGGGACCCAGCCAACATACTCCACATCCTGAGTACTAAGAGACACTCCGGCCTAGATAAATATCTTCCCTACCCTCAGGCGACACCAGGAGGGACACACGGGAATCCCGTCAATACCGCATAAACCAAGGAGACCAAAATAACATTATAAAGGCTCTGTACATTACACTTTCCCCGGACACATACTCCACAAAAGTAGGAAAGAACCTATGTGCTAAAGTAAGACAGAGTGACTGCCCATGAAAATAAAATATTTAACTAGGAACCAGCCTCTCCTAACATAATAGACAAAATGATAAGGATACAATAAAAATCACCCATCAGACCAAAAAAAAAAAAAAAAGAAGAAGAAGAAAAATCAAAACCTGAATGAGAAAAGGCAATCTGCCAAAATGGAATCAGGCTAGTAATCAAATCAGAGAGACAACAGAAAAGTCTAAAAATAAATGGAAAAGAAACAATGTACTTCTAAATAATCCATGATTCAAAGAGAACATCTCAAAGAAAATTTAAAAATACTTAATTAAATGGAAATGAAATTACAACATGTCAAAATATGTGGAATCAGCTAAGGGAGTGCTCAGAGGAAACTGAATAGCCCTAAATGCTTATGACAGAAAAGAAGAAAGGTCTCAAACGAATAATCTAACTTTCCACCTCAAGAAACTAGAAAAAAAGCAAAATAAAACTAAAGCAAGTTGAAGAAAGGAATAATAAAGATCAGAGGAGAAATCACAATCAACCAAAAAGCTTGTTCTTCAAAAAATTAATAAAGTTGATAAACCCATATCAACACTGACAAAAATAAAAGAGGAAACACAAATCACCAGTATCAGGAAGGAAATTGGGTATATCACTACACATTCTGCAGCAATTAAAGAGACAGAAGGGATTCACATAAATAACATATTTATGAAATTTTAAAGTTAGAAAAAAATGGGTCAATTCCTCAAAATCCACCAACTACCAGAATTCAACCAATATGAAATAGTCTGAATATAGCACTTTGACCATTAAAGAAATTGAATTTATAGCTTAAAAGCTATAAAGACATCTCCAGGTTCACGTAGTGTCACTGGAGGATTCTACCAACTATTTATAGAATTAACGCCACTTTTATACAATCTCTTCCAGAAAAGAGAACAGGAAGAAAAAGTTCCCAAATCACTTTATAAGGTCAGTAAAATCATACAAAACAGTACTAAAAAAGAAAACTACAGACTAATATCTCCCATGAACTTAAATACAAAAATCCTCAACAAAATACTGGCAAACTGGGAATGAAACAATATGTAAAAATTATCTACCATGATCAAGTAGGACTTACTGCAGGGATGCAAAGCTGGTTCAACATTTGAAATCAATCAATATAACCCACCATATCAACAAGCTTTGAAAGATCATAAACCTATTAACTGACAGAAAAGTACTTGACAAACTCCACACCCATTCTTACTGATTAAAAACACCCACAGGAGTTCCCGTTGTGGTGCAGTGGTTGATGAATCTGACTAGGAACCATGAGGTTGCGGGTTCGATCCCTGGCCTTGCTCAGTGGGTTGGGGACCCAGCGTTGCCGTGAGCTGTGGTGTAGGTTGCAGATATGGCTCAGATCTGGCATTGCTGGGGCTGTGGCGTAGGCCACTGGCTACAGCTCCAATTAGCCCCCTAGCCTGGGAACCTCCATGTGCCTCGGGAGCAGCCCTAGAAAAGGCAAAAAGACATAAATAAATAAATAAATAAAAACACCCACAAAGTTAGGAGTTACATCAACTTGAGAGATTATCAACAAAAAACCCTGTCCTTACATCATAGGTAATAGTGAAAGACAATGTTTTTATCATAAAATTGGGAACAAGGCAAAGATGTTTGCTCTCACCACTATTCAACATAGTACCAGAAGTTAGAGCTGTTGCAATAAGAAGGTAAGAAAAAGAAATAAAAGGCCTTGCAGATCATGTGGCCTTCTATGTATAAAAATCCCAAGAAATCTACCAAAAAAACCCTTCTGGAAACTAATAAACAAGCTCAGTAGGGTCACGGATGAAAGAACAAAACATAAAATTAGGAGTTCCCGTCGTGGTGCAGTGGAAATAATCCGACCAGGAACCATGAGGTGGCGGGTTCGATCCCTGGCCTCACTCAGTGGGTTAAGGAACCGGCATTGCCGTGAACCGTGGTGCAGGTCACAGATGTGGCTCAGATCCCGCATTGCTGTGGCTGCGTGTAGGCCGGCAGCTGTAGCTTGGATTAGACTCCTTAGCCTGGGAAACTTCATGTGCCTCGGGTGCGGCCCTGAAAAGCCAAAAAAAAAAAAAAAAAACCCATAAAATTAGTGGCATACCTGAAAAAAAACAATGAACATGCAGAAACCAAAATTTAAAACAATACCATCTACAATTGCTCCAATGAAAATTAAATGCCTCTGCATATACTTAACATGGACACTGAAAATTACCAGTGTATGAAAGAAATTAAAGACCTGAATAAATAGACATTCTTGTGTTCATTGACTGGAAAAATCAACACAGCAAAGATATCAGTCCTCCTCAAATTCATATATAGGTTTAACGAAATTTCTGGAAAAATGCCTACAAAGTTCCTTGTAGGCATAGATAAGCTTATTCTAATACTTACATGAAAAGGGACGTGCCCTAGACTAGCTAAAATAGAATTTTATCTTGATAGAAAATAAAGTGGGAAGAATCACTCTGATAGATATCACGGCTTACTATGTTATACAGCCACAGTACTTAAGAAAGGCAGTCCTGGCAGAGGGCTAGACACATAGCTCAGTGGAACAAAAGAGATGCACACAAATATACCTAATGGATCTCTGACGAACTGCAAAAGCAATTCAATGGAGGAAGGCCAGACTTTTCAAATGAGGCTGAAGCAACTGTACCTCCACAGGCAAAAAAAAAAAAAAAACCCGAACCTCGAACTAAACGTCCTACCTTATATAATAATCAACTCAATATGAATCAGGGACTTAAATGTAAAATTATAAAACTTTTTGGAAAAACAGACAATTTTAGAGCTCTATGGCTAGTCTGATTGCTAGCCTTGATATCGAAATTCAGTTTGTAAAAGGGAGAACATTGGTCATCAAAATTAAAAACGTTTTGGGAAGAGGATAAAAGGAAAAATATACAGACTTGGGGAAACTACCTGCAAACCACATATTCAAGCACCAGAATCTAGAGTCTATAAAGACCTCTCAAAACTCCACAGTTAAAAGACAATCTCATTAAAATATGGGCAAAAGACATTTCACTGAAGAGAATACAGAGACGGCAAATAAGCACATGAAAAGCTATAAAACATCAGTAGCTGTTAGGGAAAGACAAATCCAAACTGCTATGAAACAACACTACAAACTTAACAGAAAGGCAAACAAATACTTTTTAAAATGCTGACACTACTGAACAAAGGCGAGAAGGTGGAGAAACTGCATCACATCCACTGCTGGCTGGGAGTGTAACATGGTGCAGCCGCTGTGAAGACCAGTTTGGCATTAAACATGCAATTACTATATAAACCAGCAGTTGCCCTCACTAGGCATTTATTCCGGAGAAATGAAAACATACCTACACAAAATCCTGCACATGAATGTTCCTGGCAGCTTTATACGCAATAGTCAAAAAAAAAATTTTTTTTTCCCCACACCCACAGCAAATGGAAGTTCCCGGGCCAGGGATCAAATTCAAGCCTCAGTTGTGACCTACGCCACAGCTGAGGCAACACTGGAGCCTTAATCCATTGTGCCAGGTCAGGGACCAAACCCACACGGCTGCAGAGACAATGCCGGATCCTTAACCTGCTGTGCCACAGCAGGAACTCCCACAACAGCCAAAAACTAGCAAAGAGGTCCTGTGATGGGTGACTGGCTAAACGAATTGTGGTACCTCAATATCATGGAATGTTTCTCAGCAGTAAAAAGGAATGAATATTGATCATACTCAATAACATGAATGAACTTCTAGGGAATTATTCTGAAGGAGAAAAGTTAATCCCCAAAAGCTACATACCTCATCACTCTATTCATAAGACATTTTAGAAGTGGCGGAATTTTAAAACCATAGAAGGGATCAGTGGTTGGCATAGATTGTGATGGGTGGAGTGTGGGAGCGAAGCAGGTGTGGTTATAAAAAAGCAACAGGAGGGGTTCTTAGGGTAACGTAACTGTCCATTATCTTTTTTTTTTTTTTTTTGGCCTTTTTGCCTTTTCTAGGGCTGCTTCCCGCGGCATATGGAGGTTCCCAGGCTAGGGGGCGAATCGGAGCTGTAGCCGCCAGCCTACACCAGAGCCATAGCAACGCAGGATCCAAGCCACATCTGCAACCTACACGACAGCTCATGGCAACACCGGATCCTTAACCCACTGAGCAAGGCCAGGGATCGAACCCGCAACCTCATGGTTCCCAGTCGGATTCATTAACCACTGCGCCACGACGGGAACTCCAACTGTCCATTATCTTGATTATGGTGGTAAATACACAAACCTCCACGTGATAAAACTTCACAGAACTAAACACACACACACACATGAATACAGGGAAAAATGGACATATGAGTAAGGCCAGTGGACTGTGTCAATGTCAATATCCTGGTTGCGATATTACACTTTTGCAAACGTTATCACTGAGGGAAAATGGGTAAACATGGCTGCTCTTTGTATTACATTTTAAATATGCCTGTGAATCTGTAATTATCTCAATTAAAAGTTTAATTAAAAAATACAGGAGGGCGTTCCCATTGTGGGTCAGCAGGTCAAGAATCCGACTAGAATCCATGAGGATGTGGGTTTGATCCCTGGCCTTGCTCAGTGGGTTAAGGATCCAACGTTGTCTCCAGCTGTGGCACAGGTCAGGGATGTGGTTTGGATTCTGAGCTGCTGTGGCTGTGGTGTAGGCCGGCAGCTGTAGCTCTGATTCGACCCCTAGCCAGGAACTTCCATGTGCAGGAGGTGTGGCCCTAAAGAGAAAAAAAAAAAAAATACAGGGACAAAATCTTTAAAATGTTAAGCCTCTGTAAAGGTTCCTATCAAGCAATTTTCTCCTCTTCTGATGTATACACTTACCTCCATAAGGAGACTCTCCAAGACTGCCCCTGAATTCTTGGGGACCTTGGGTCTATGGTTCTTCTTCTTGTTCTAAACGGATCGCTTTAAGTTTTGGGTGCACCAATAATGCTCTGAGAATAAAACTTTGAGGTCGTGGACTGCGATCTTAATTCTAGACTATTTTTCAGGAAGAGTGAATGACTCTTTTATACTCTTATTTACTCCAAACGTTTAAATGGGCAGAATCTTAGATTTAATATCTTTATTCTCTAATGTGATTGTGGGTGGATGTGCAGTGAGGAAGCTGAGAACTACACCTAAGGGGGACACGTGAGCACGATGCGGGCATGGGAATCCACTGGCATTGCAGTAGACCTGGCTAGAGATGAGGGGGCTTAGACCAGGACAGTGGTGGTGGAAGAGCGTGGAGATGTGGCGGTCACTCGGGATCTATGCTGAAGACAGAGGTAAGCGCACTGGCTGACAGATTGGGTGTAGGGTGTAACAAAAAGAGTGGCATAAAGGATAACTGAGGGGTTTTGGGTCCGAGCAACTGGGTAAATTGTGGTGCCCTTTACTGAGAAGGTAAAGACACAGGAAGAGTAGGTTTGCAAGGTGGGGCAGGAATATGACACATCGAGAATTCTACTTAGAATAAACAAGTGGGACGTGTATTTGAAAAAGCTCTCCAGCTGATCTGGAAATGCCTTTCCTTTCCCTCATGCCATCAAGTGGAGAACTAGCCAGCTGCCAGAACACTGGGACTCTCTCACAGGGGCGCATTTGCCATACACCGAGGGCATAACAGATTACACCGAGAAAGGGCCTTTACCTAGAGAGATGACATTCTCGTAGTTTTCCTGCATTACATTGTTGTAGAGGATCTTCTGAGCAGGGTCCAGCATTTGCCACTCTTCCTCGGAAAAAGACAGGGCCACATCTTCAAATGTCAATGAACTCTAGAGGAGAGAGGAAGTTTTAGTTCAGTACTTGCCACAACAGAAGCTGTCGTATCACTCATCTCTGAATTACACGGCAGGCCAGTCACTGAAGATGTTAAGAGTATAAGATTCAAGGGGAGAAAAGTGAGACGGCAGAAAAGGATGGCGCCAACGAGATCAGTACACAGCTTGCGAGGTGCCCAATTCCCATGTGCCAAGCCTAGCTGCCTGGAGAACATCTGGGGCTAACATGCCTCAAAGCACCTGCCAGGGATTGTGAGTCATGGGCAGCAGAGAAAAGCAGACAAGGCCATGTTCAGGCTGCCTGAAAAAGCTGGAGAGTACAGCTCACCTGGGACTCAGGCAAGATGAGCTCAGATCCCTTCTTCCAGCTCGGGGTGCTTTTCTGCTCAGAAAAGGCTAGAATCTGTTGAGCAGGCACAGCTGTGGGGGAAAAGAGCCAGAAAAAAATTGCTTCTCTTTTCTGTTTATGAATATCCTGAGCTGATTTCTAAAATATAGAAAAGCAGGACTCCTTCAGTAAAGTGTGTGTGAGTGCGTGTGTTGCCACAAGTGGCCTTCTTGCAAATAAGAACCAAATATCCACTATTCCACAGAACTGGTTCCCCAGTTGAACTCTTTCCCCAGATTTCGCGGCATAAATCACTAAAAGAAAATCCAGTATTTTTTTTTTCTTCCTCTCACTGAGCTAGGCAAGAATTAGAGGTGTCTGAATGTGAAAGCCTCAGGTCCTCCAGTGTATAGTAGGAAATGTGGGAGAATTTTGTCTTTTATTATTTTTTTCCTGGTGTACAATTTTCTTCCTGTCCTACCACTGATGGTCCATTGCTCTCCCAACTTCTAAGGGTGAGATGACCCCACCTGTCCCTGCTCCATCTCCTTCTCTCCCTTCAAATCTCTGAGGAGCAAGGTCCACATGGTGAATAGCAGAGATCTGCGGTTTGGATATTTCTGCACCCCAGAATGACCCTCACCTTCACCCACAGCTGGCCCGTTGTAGTCCCACCAGAGAGACATCCTAACTGCCAGCATGGCTGGGTGCCTGGAAAATTCCCATGACATTCTAGCTGAACCAATTACTAGCACAGCTTGCAGGAGAAGAGAATTATTATGAAACTCCTCACCTCTTTCATTTACAGGCTGGGTTTCTTTGTGAGTATTCCAGCCCAGCTGTTCTTGCAGTACCCGGTATGTATTCCAACATTCTTTCTGGAACACACCCATTGGTTGGGGCTCTGCTGGCTTCCACTTAAAGCCTGGGGCCACTGCTGTTCCTCCCAAGAGCACTGCCTCCTTTCCCAGCTCATGGGCTGTGACCTAGAAATAAGGTCCCCATCCTCATTAGCAAAGAACGTTTGGTTTTGGGGTGGTGGTGGAGGGACAAATAAGAATAGAGCCGAGATTCGGGAAGTGTGCAACATTAAAGGAAGTAATTTTTAAAATGAAGAGAAACTGCGCCACGGTTTTCTCACAAGGAACTATAGCCATGATCTGAGGGAATTAGGATGAAATGGAAAGAGGGGTGACTGCTGCCAGCCTCCACCCCTCCGGGTCGGGCCACAGCTCAGGCCACGAGCAGCGTGGGAGCGGGCTGCCTGTTCTCCCCCTGTTGTCACTGGCTTGCTTTTTTGACTGGGACCCTTGACTTACTGGAGTTTCATCTTTTGGTTTTCGCTAAAAATTAGCAAGTGAATAAAAAAGCTTTTCCTGTCAGTCAGATTTTCCAATCCGCCCATGTCCAGGGAAGGATTTCAGTGGAGAAAGGGCTGAGTGGAGGGAAAACCAAGGAGAGAGTTGGACTTGAACCTTCCTCCATATGCTTCAGCTGTACTAAGACACGTGTGTGCCTCAAGCTGGGCTCTCGAGGAAGGAACACGTGCTGCCAGCTCCCAAGGACAGACCCTGGCTCCCCACTCACCTGCTAGGCCAAGACAGAGCACGCAGGGAGGGCCATGGAGGCTCTGTGTTCCCACCACAGAGGGCAGTGCCCTTGGTGCCTGATGCTCTCCGCTTCTCTGGGGGAACACTTCTTTCCCCTGGATCCTCGTCCCCCTCCCTTTCTTTCTTCCCACTTCTCCTCTCCTTGTGCCGTCTCCCCAGAGACGCAGGATTTACACTTTGCTTTGCTACCCTCTCTCTTCTTTGATCTCTAAGTGCTGCCCAGGCTTTTAGGGTTTTTTGCTCCCTTCCCGTCTCTTTCTTGCCCCTGATTCTCAAAGTCCTCTCCTTGGCCATGCCCCTCCAGGCCCACCACCCACAATTCACCCTGGCCCCAAAGAGGGCAAAATGCATTTCTTTTTTCTGAGGCCAGGAAGGACTCCCAGGAAGCCCCAAACCTGGAGGCCAACTGTCTTTTCAAGTCTGAGTTCAGATCCCACTTAGCTGTCCTAAGGGAACAACAGGAGAGGGACCCCAGCCATCTCATGCTTCAGCGAGCGCCCCCTCACACCCAGACGCATCCACCTTTACCCTATTTCATGGTACAGGGAAGGAGTCTTTCTTCTCACCTCATTACTTATTCCACCGGGTTCTCTCTGAAAGCGGTCTACCAGGGCCACAGCCTCTTTGATGCTCTGTGGATGATACTTCTGCACCCAGTTCTGGGTATCCCTGGGCAGAATGGTCAGGAACTGCTCTAGCACCAGCAGTTCCAAGATCTGCTCTTTTGAGTGGATCTCTGGCCTTAGCCACTGATGGCATAATTCCTGGAGTTGGCTGACAGCCTCGAGCGGTCCAGGTGCTTCATGATAATAGAAGCTCCGGAAGTGCTGGCGAGCGCTCTCAGGACCAAGACTGTCCATCTGTGGGCTGGACTGCTTACTCTGACTGCAGCTCTCTTTCACAGACCCCTTAGTCTCCCACAAGGCCTCCATGTGTGGGTACAAGCATGCATTCACCTTCAGATGTCTCATCATCATTTGCTCTAGGAACAGTTTTACTCCTATATGTGACATCCTCCTGGTGCCACCTTTGACAACTGAGGCCTTGTCAGGCTTGGTACAAAAACCAATGAGTGGATCTTCTCCCCAAGGGCACTGAGGGAGGGGAGAAAAAAGGTAGACGTCAAGAAGAGAGCCACACGACACATATTTACTTGCTATTTACAATTTTCAGAGACGAATGAACAGAAAAGTCCCTTCCTATCTCTCCTTTAAAAAAATCAACTGTCAAGTGTTGGGACATTCATGATGACTCAAGACAACTTCAGGACATGTTGCTCCTCTTTCCTTTGTTGCTCAACTTTGAAACAAAGCACAGCTCAGGGGAGACAGATGTCAACTGATCACTTTTTCTTTCCTTTTTTTTTTTTTTTTTTAAGGGCCATGCCTGTGGCATATGGAGGTTCCCAGGCTAAGGGCAGAATCAGAGTTGCAGCTGCCGGCCTACATCACAGCCACAGCAAGGCCAGACCCGAACTGAGCCTGTGATCTACACCACAGCTCAGTAACACTGGATCCTTAACCCACTGAGCGAGGCCAGGGATCGAACCCACATCCTCATAGATACTAGCTGGGTTCTTAACCCATTGAACCACAATGGGAACTCCATTTTTTCTGTTTTTTTTTTTTTTTTAAGGTTGATGGGTGAAAAACTGACACCCATTCACTAAAAGGAGCTCTGATATCAACCAATACTTCATCTGTGTGCTTCCTGTACCACCTTCACAGATGAAGCATATTTGACTTTCTCTACTTTTTTTTTTGGTCTTTTCTTAGGGCCGCACCCACAGCAGGTGGAGGCTCCCAGGCTAGGGGTCGAATGGGAGCTGTAGCTGCCCGCCTACGCCTATCCCACAGCAATGCGGAAACTGAACTGCATCTGTGACCTACACCACAGCTCCCAGCAAGGCCAGATCCTTAACCCACTGAACGAGGCCAGGGATTGAACCTACGTCCTCATGGATGCTAGACATATTCGTTTCCACTGGGCCACAATGGGAACTCCCTCTCTAAATTTTTTTTTTTGGGGGGGGGGGGTCTTTTTTTTTTTTTTTTTTTTTTTAAGAGCTGCACTGGCGGCATATGGAGGTTCCCAGGCTAGGGGTCCAATTGGAACTACAGCTGCCAGCCTACACCAGAGCTACAGCAACTCTGGTGGATCTGAGCCACATCTGGGACCTACACCACAGCTCCCAGCAACACCAGATCCTTAACCCACTGAGCGAGGCCAGGGATCGAACCCACAACCTCATGGTTTCTAGTCAGATTTGTTTCCACTGCGCCACGATGGGAACTCCCCTCTCTGAATTTTAATAGATGATCCTAGTTTCCTGTCTTTAGGCAGGGGGAAAACAACGTCTATGCCCCTTCATCCTCTTATGGAGACTGGCGCCTTTGCTTCATGCAATGTTTGATAGCCTCTTTTCCACTGTATTAATACTGGAAGGGAAACTAAGCCAGCCAGATCAGAAAAAAAATAATTAGTGAAAAAGTAACCTTATTCCTCTCGGAAAATATTCCCCTACCCAACAATCAGATATCAACAGTTTGGGGGGTTACCGTTTGGGAAGACTTATAAAGGGCACTATGCAGCTTTGTATCTGTGTATGAATCTTTTTGCTTCCTTTACTGGAAAAACTTACAGTTGGCTCTGTTTACAAGAAATCCCAATGTCAAGGTGTAAAAAAGGAAAGGAGAAACAGTGACGATTAACGTTCTTCAGAGACAGGAAGGGCCTTAGTAAAGGTAACCTTTCTCCTGACTTTTTATTTCCTCAGGGTCACAGAGACCTTAAGCAAGGCTGAGGATGGCCTTGGATTTTCTCTGAGGTGAAACAGCAACAAAGTTCTTTCAAGGATGCCACGGGCGTTCAAAGAAACGGTTGGTGCCTTGCTGCCTCTCCAGGCTCGGGAGGTACAGGGACAATTCCTGGATTTCTTGGTCAGGAGAAACTATTATCTCTGGAGCTGAAATGCGCCTTTCTCCAGTGATATGATCATAAGCCCGCAGAAAGGGGCAAGTTTCGCTGGGCTCATTAGTAGGCATTACTGCCCCATCCCCCACTTACACCTCCTGGCTCGACCGCGAGGGCGCCCACAAGCACGCAGCACGCGGGCAACCTCCTAGCGCGCTCCGGCGCCTCGTTGGGTTTCATCTACACGCAAGGCTACAGAGAGGCTGCGTCCGGAGGTTAGAGGCGGCTGTAGGGCTCTAAGTACGCGCCTCGCTGAGAACAGGTCCTGCCGGTTCGCAGACAGACCCCCAGCCCGCAATGATGCCACCGCGAAAAGGAAAAGGCTGCGCCCCCGCCCCTCCAGCTCACCGCCACGCAGCCGGCACGTGCGGCCGGTAGCTCTCGGGGGCTCTCCTGACCGAATCCAGAGCGAAAACCAGCTTCTTGATTACCTCCTCACAGCTCCGGCTTCCGTGGACGCCACTTCCCTCTTTCTGGGCTCGGCTGTGAAGTCGCCACGCCTCCCGCTGCCGCGGGGAGGAAGGAAGGTCCGGGTTCCTGCGCCCCCGGGGCCGGTGCCGGGAAAGCACGAGGCCCGGCGAGCCGGGCGCCAAGACGCCGGAATCCGGGAGCGCAGAGGCCTTGGAAGCTCAGTCCCCGGCCCGCCCCCGCTAGCGTCCCAAGACCGCACCCCGCCTCGCCATTTTGGGGTCGCGGGCTGTGGACCGGGCCCCGACCGGAAAAGGAAGAATGCGTTTCCGGTGGCTGCGTGACAGCCACGCCCCGCATTTCCCGCCCTCCACCTGCGGAGTCCGGAACCGGCCCGCCGGTCCGCCTTTCCCATCCCGGGTTCAGCCCCGAATGCCAAAAAGAGTTCAGGCCGAGTCTCTGGCCCGCGGGAGGCCTGGAGGCGCCGCGAAGGCGGCTTGTCGCCTGGGAGCGATGCTGACGCCCGGCGCCGCGATCTCGGTCCCCCGAACGTGCCGAGGGTCGTGCGTCCAGGTTACTCCTGCGTCGCGTTCGAGCAGCCGGTGGCCCTTTCTCCTGGAAAGTCCACCTGGTAAGGGCCACCTCCCCGAGAGTCATTACTAGGCTTCTCCTGGGACTCCTTGAGTTAAGAGGCTTTGGTCCTGGTGGTCCAGCCCCTCGCTAGATCAATAACAACAGTACATTAAAAAAATAAATTTTATTAGAGTATAGGTGACTTACAATGTGTTAGTTTCAGGGGTACAGCAAAGTGAACCGGCCATGCATGTACATAAAACGCTTTCCTGGTTCGCTGGCGCGTCCTTCCCAACTATTATGGTTTTATTGTTTTAGGTAGGTTTTAACCGCATGGTGCAGGTTCCATTTATATTTCTCTTTGAAATATAAAGAAATTGAGATGTGCGACGCGATGTCTTCAGGGTCACATGGATTACCGGTGGCAGATTTTAGACCAATTTTGGTCTCCTGTTGTCATATCTCGTGCTTTTGCTATTACATGATGCTTCCCTGAAGGACAGGAACTTTGTTTCGTCTTATTTGTCCTGTAATGCTTTGCATAGTCCTCTGGAGAGGCATCTTTCTAAGAACCCAAAAGTCTCGGCTTGTCAGCGTCCCAAAATTATCAGTGTTTACCTAGTGTTGAGCCATTTGGACAAAAGTTATCCATGTGAATCAAAGAGGAGAAACGGCGCGCATCTCAGTTGTACGGTGGAGATGAAACCGATGTATTTTGGAAGTCGGTGTAAGAGACCGCTCAGGCGAGGGGACCAGATATCTGCCTGCCCAGGAGGAAGGTAAACAAGGAGCACCTGCCTGCCTTTTTACATGCAAATGCAGGTGAAGATAAGGTCAATCCTTGTTTGCAAAGCAAAGCCGCCTAAAAGTTTGCGAGAGGACACAGTTCGTTATCTGTGATTGTAAACCTAGTAAAGATGTTTGCTCCACCCGAGAATCATTTTCAGGATGATTCCATCAAAGCTTTGTTCCTGGGGTTGTACACTTTCAACTGAGTGTTTTATGACAGTGAAGGGGAAGTCAGAGCACTGTTGCTTCTGGACAGTTCCCAAGCTTACCTTAGAACTGAATCACTAACCAAGGAAGATGGTCAGATAAAGGCATTTTCTTTCTCTTTCTTGCTCTCTCTTTTGATATAATAAGGTTTTAAAATTTAATATTAATATGGAATTTAATATTAATATGTGCAAAATTATTCCTTGAAATTGTCTTCAGTAGAAATTATCTATATGTTATATAGTTCACCATTTAGAATGAATATAGAAATAAATATAAGAATCTCTTCAATTTTCCTTATAACCTACTATGGCTTATATGCTCAAAGAAAAGAGAAAACTCCCTCCATGATTCTGTTGATGCTACAAATGAATTTCAAAAGTTTCATTTCGTGCTGAAGGAGATGCAACAAGTAGTGACCAAAAAACGATTCCAAAGTAGATTCCATTTGGAAAGTGGTAGCTTTAGAAACCGAAACCTCAGAATATTAACTTTGCTTCTGGTTCTGGTAATTAGATTTTTAAAACAGCTTTATTGTGATATAACTCACAAATCATACAATTGACCCATTTGCAGTATGCCAAAAGTCAGCAGTTTTTAGTATATACATAGAGCTGTGCCACCAACATGGTACTCCATTATAGTCAACACCAAACCCTTTTTTTTGGCCATGCCCACAGCATGTGGAAGTTCCAGGAATCAAATCTGTGCCACAGCAGCGACCTGAGCCGCTGTAGTGACAACACCTGGTGTTCCTTAAGTCACTGCGCCATGGCGAACTCCCCAACAGCAAACGCTTTATTTGTAAATCTTCATTTCCTTTAATTCCCCCCCAACCCTCAGTAACTACTGATCTACTTTCTGTCTCTATACATTTGCTTATTCTGAACATTTCGTGTAAATGGAATCATGCAGGATGTGATCTTTTGTGCCTGGCTTCTTTCATTAAGCCTGATGTTTCCAAGCTTCATCTATGTCGTAGCATGTGTCAGAACTTTGTTTTATTTCACTGCTGAATAATCGCCCATTGTGTGGTTTGACCACATTTTGTTTTGTGTGGATATACACGTGGAAGTGTTTGGGGGAAAGAATATGCCTTTTAGATTGTACATGTTTTCTCTTTTTAGTGTTTCAAAATGTAGGGATTAGCTCACGGAAGTGTGTAAGGGTTCTGATTTCTTCATATCCTGGCTAACACGTTTTACGATCTGTCTTTTTTAATTATCTCCATTGTAGTACATGTGACGGGGTATCTCACGGTGCTTTTGCTTTGCTTTTCCCCAATACTGATATATCGTCAGGCGCTTGTTGGCCATTTTATAAGGATATTAATGTTAACTGCAAAATTTGTAAAAACATTTTGAGAGTGTGATATGAGCAAATTTTTATCAACAAGCATTGCCTATTATTTTAAATTTTTCCTGGATTGTTCGTACTGCCGCTTTTCTGTGTACTAGTGTCAGGCAAGAGGCACTCTTAAACCTTTCAGGAGGCGAAAGAAACACATATAATCCCTTTTTCATAAGAAATTGTATGATCAAAAGGAAAGTCGTCTTTTTTTCAAGAACGGAATTCGCTTTTTATTCTCAAGGGCTAGTGCTTGCAAGCTAGACTGAAGGGTAAAAGAAAATGCTTCAAAACAAACACATTTTTCCTTTGACTGATCCTGATATTCTTGAGCTCTTGAGGAGAAATAAAAGTGAGAAATGTTCGTAGTGCTAATAGATTTCCTAGTTGGTTTTTTTACATATGCAGTATTTTGTATAACGTCGTCTCCTTAAAGCCGAGCACAGCCGCGTGTGTGAAGGGTGCCAGAGGGAGGCTAAGTTAGGGACCGAGCAAGCCTCTCCTCGGCCTGCCTTTTTAGGGCCTAAGGGCAAGTGTCTGGGCCTCCTCCTTGCTCCAGCTTCAAGGCACAGCGGCCTGAGAAGGAGCAACACAGTTCGATGACATCATAAGATCTGCAGCGCTCGTGGTCGGGGGAGGGAGAGGCTACATCCTTAGGAGATTTACACTCCGCATAAATTACCATCGTAACGGAGAGAAAGCTTTAGTAATAACGCAACTTTACTCCTCCCCCGCACCTTTCATGCCATCCACACACACCTCAGCCCTGCCCTGCTCTATTTGACTAAAACCTGGATCATGTTTTATGGGTTTTTTTTTTCTTTTTGAGGGTCTCTGGGTGGGCATGAACCATAATGCTGTTTTGTAAGACTTGCCCCAACTTTTTCTCATGAGGATTTTCCTGCATATAGAAGAGTTGGAAAAATTGGACGGTGAACGCCTCTTTACCCTCCACCAAAAGCCAGTGATTAATTTTTGGTCATATTTTATGGGCATCATCTTACATTTCTGCATCATAGTTCGTCACATCCATGCATATTATTTATTTAGACAATCACCTATTTTGGATAGATTCCATGGCTCCAAACTTCCACAATTGTAAGTAATGCCCGATGAAAATCTCAGCACACAGATCCTCCCTCCTGAATTTTTAAGGCCATTGACAGGGGATAAACCGAAACATTGAATGAGAGCCCCTGAAATATTTGTCTTTGGGGAGGAGCCTAAAGGTAACTCATGGAGACTAGAAAGTACAAGAGATTCAGAAGAACAAGTACCTTGAAATTGCAAGGAGTCAAACATTTCAAGCAGGCACAGAATCCTAAGACACTGACTGTGTGTGTGTGTGGGGGGGGTCCTGGGCTGGGGGAGGTTCTGCCCTAGGAAGTCCACTATGGTGCAGCCTCTCTTCTGGAACCTCTGGAGGCTGGGGTTTAATCTGAAGCTCCTGTGCCACTTGGCAGGTGCTGAACTGATCCCAGTGAAGGCGACATGGGATCAAGGGATGCGTCCTGTGGAGGTTGCATGGCCCAGCTCAGATCTGGGGTCAGGGGTCAGGGAGGTGGATGTCTAAGGGACGGGGTCCTGGTCACAAATGGCCCAGTCATCATCCCTGGAAAAGAAGTCCTTACCCACTGAGGCCACATCTGTGTTAGTCCCCTGCACCCCCCTGGAGAAGACTCTATTGCTAGGATCCTGACACCTCACACCTCTTGGGCATCAATCTATAATAATGTCAAAAGTTTAATTTAAAAAAGGGACTCTACCAAGAGTCCCCCCTTCCAGAAACCTCCCAAACTACCATTCCTCAGGTCTTTCACTCCACATTCAGAACCTTGACTTCAGAAACACTTTCTTAGAGTTCCCTTATGGCACAGCAGGTTAAGGACCTGGTGTTGTCACTGCAGTGGTTCGGGTCGCTGCTGTGAAACAAGTTCAATCCCTGGCCCAAGAAGTTCTATATGCCTCAGGTGCAGCCAAAAAAAAAAAAAAAAAAAAAAAAAGAAAAAAAGAAAGAAAAAGAAAAAGAAAAAAAAAAGAAATTCTTTCTTGTTAGCAGCTCCATCCTGCTGGTGTCAGTGAGGCCACTGCAAAGCCTTCTCCCCCAGCTGCCCAGACAACTTCCTCCCCTGTCCCCTTACAGCTGGGGCCTCTTCTGGAGCTGAGGCCGGGTGGCTCATGCAGTCCAGGGCCAGGGCCTCCCTGAGTGTCCCTTGGCTCCAGCTTAAAGCTCAGTGACTTCATGCTGTTTCCTGAGACAAAGGCTCCTCCTCCAGAGGCACTTATGTTCCCAGCCCGTGGATTGTGGCTTCGCAGCCAACCTGCTGTCACTTTTCATCACAACAAGGCCCGGCACCAAGGGAAACTGTTACAGGAGTGTGAGGGCAAACCTTCAGTAGAGCGCTGCAGTCTGTGCCGTGGACCCAGCAGGAGTAAAAGATGGTTTAAACTAGAGGCAGGGTTGGGGCGATGCCATGCGCAGGAGGGAAAGCATGCACATGTCTCTGTGTGTCGGGGGGAGAGAGTTTGTGTGTGCAGGGCGGGGGGGAGCATCCTTTCCGGAGCCCCCCTTTTCCCAGCAGGTCTCCTGACCCCCTTCCCTCCCTGCCAGACGGTGACCTTGGGGGGGCGGGTGCTGAGGGCAGGGACTGCCAAGCTTCAGGGCCAAGCAGTGTTTCTAAGTTCACCAGGAACTGAGACTCAGCTCTGCAGGGGGCACCAGACCGCTGACCCTAATTAACAGCGAACAGTTTTGTTAGTTTGCCAGAGAGGAGGTCGTGCTCTGCCGCCCAGGCCGGAAGGCAGTGGCCCTTCACAGGGGCGGAATGGCCGAGGATTAGCAGGGCTAATGACCTGGGCGGGCTCATCCATGCAGGGCAACCTGGGGTCCCCAGCCTCTGGGAAGTACCCTGTCGATGCTGAACTCAGGGCCTGATCCACAGAGCACACCACAGCCCAGACGTCTTGGGCTCAAGCGCTCCTCCGACCTCAGTGGAGGAGGAGCTGGGACCACCAGCCTGTGCCCCAGGGCGGCCAGCTCAGAGTTGTAGGCACCGACTACACGCCAGCAGTGTGATCAAAAGGTGCATGCTGGGAGTTCCTTGGTGGCCTAGTGGGTAAGGATCTGGCATCACTGCTGCGGTGCAGGTTTGATCCCTGGCCCGGGAACTTCTGCGTGCCTTGGACGTGGCCAAAAATACAATGCAATACAATGCTTAGTGCCCATGTCTTTAAAAAAAGTGTACATGCTGCCCTCCCTTTAATCCTTAAAACAATCCCAGAAGCCATTTTACCAAAGGGGAAGTTGAGGCCCAAAGAAGAAAGTGACCTGCCCCAGGTCACGGAGCTAGTAGACAGAGGCAGGATTCCAGCCCCTTTTGAAGCTACAGAACCTGTTTCAGGACTTAGCAAAGCACACATTCTTCTGTCTTGGTGCAGAAAGAACTCAGCAACAGGCAGAGTGACAGGTAAGAAAAGAGCTTATTAGTATAGGACACTTTTGAGAAATACAAGCCGGCAGGTGAGGGAGTGGGCTACAGTTTTATAATCAAAAGGAAAATGAGAAGGGGGGAGAAGAACGCCTTCTTGGTCCTTCTTTGAGTCTTCCATCAACTCCTCCTACTCGTGGGGCAGGGGAGTTTTTGACCCTATATGTCCCAACCAGGACTGTCATGGTGCTACGGAAATGAGCAAAAAATTGGTAACATATGGGTACATTATCTCAGGTTTCAGTATAATGTCACTTTTCTCCAATATTTGTGTTCTTAGCACATGCAGAAAAAGCCCCTTCTCAAAGATCATTACCCTAAAAAGACCAAAAAAAAAAAAAAAAGATTTCCCGTCTGGCTCAGTGGTAACAAACCCGACTAGTATCCATGAGGATACAGGTTTGATCCCCGACCTTGCTCAATGGAGTAAGGATCCACTGTCTCTGGAAGCTGTGGTGTAGCTCCCAGACGCGGCTCAGATCCTGTGTGGCCGTGGAGGGGGCTGTGGCCAGTAGCTGCAGCTCCGATTCAACCCCTAGCCTGGGAACTTCCATATGCCCTGGGTGAAGCCCTAGGAAAAAAAAAAAAATCAAGGATCATTAACTTGCTGACTTCAATGCGCAGGATAGGTCTCATTCCACCCTTGTTTTACTGTTTGGGGGCATGTCTCAGGGTTCTGCTGCATGGATTTATTGCCAAACAAGCCCACTTAGTTTTGTGGTTAAGCAGGCCTGCTTGGTTTAGTTGTTAAGCAAGCCTCCTTTCTTTCTGCTTTCTTTTTTCTTTAAAAATTTTTTTGATTATAGTTGATTTACAATGTTGTGCCAATTTCTGCTGTTCTGCTGTACAGCAAAGTGACCCGGTTTTATGTATACACACACAATTTTTAAGCTTGCTTTCTTGAGTAATCGTTAATTTCAAGGGTCTCCTATACTTTTTCTCTACCTACAAAATCCCCTAGTGGGATTAACTTTTAATTACCTACTTTGTCCCATTTACTCTGTCCCCATCACTTTAATCCAAGCTGACTCTGACTATTGCAGCAGTGGCGCTGCCTCCCTGGGGAAACTGGCACTCTTCACTTTCCCTCTGTGTGCTTGGGGCCAAATCTGGAGGATGATACTCAGGGAGTTCTGCTGTGGCACCGCGGAAACAAACCTGACTAGCATCCATGAGGACAGGGGTTCGATCCCTGGCCTTGCTCAGTGGGTTAAGGATCCCGCGCTGCCATGAGCTGTGGTGTAGGCCAGCAGTTGCAGCTCCAATTGGACCCCTAGCCTGGGAACTTCCATATGGCGCGGGTGTGGCCCTAAAAAGGCAAAAAAAAAAAAAAAAAGTTCGGATACTCAAATCTCTCTCCCCCCGTTCCGCCCCCTCCAAGCTCCCTGTCTCGAAAGTTCTCTCTGCGTGTACTTCAAAAGACTCCCAGCCTCTTGGTGAGATGTGTGTGTACAGCTTCTGCACCCTGCCGTGGATCTCCTGGGACAGAATGGTCAGGAAGCACCCCGACACCAGCAGCCCCAGGATCTGCTCCATGGCGCGCATCTCACAAGCCAAAGCCACCCACCCACCCACCCACAGCAAAGCTCCAGAAGCCACCTGAGGGTATTTCGGGGACCAGCGGCCTCCGGGAAGCAGAACCCTCCGAGGGAGCTCCTGCACGTTCACTCTCAGAAGCCCTTTCCTCTTGGGAGCCCTTGTACTGCAAACCAAACGTGCCCAACTGCAAAGGCGCCCCGGCTCCTTGCGAGGATGCGAGGCGAGAGTCGGCGACTCGGAGAGCCCAGTCCAGACCAAGGGGTCCCACTCTGGCTCCCGCGCAGCGGGCTCGCAGATGGCCCGCAGGTTGCAGCCCGCAGCGCGGCCGCGCGCCTGCGCCCTGGGCGGCTGCCCCCGGTGAGCCTGGGAGAGCCGTGGGCGCTGAGGCGGTGAGTCCCGGAGCGGCCAGAGGGCGTGGCCGTCCCTGGGGCGCGGGCGCGGGGAGCGGGGCTCCCATCCCGCTCCGGCTGCGCGAACCCGCCGCCTGCAGCCCCGATCCGGCCGAGGGCGCGGGGAGGAGCGCCGGGCGGCGGGCCCCTGGCCAGCCCGGGTCCCCGCCGCCGCTCCCGGCCGCCCGGCCGGGCCTTCCCGGGCTGCTCCGGGGCCGGGAGCGCCCCCCTGGGCGGCGGGACCTCCTCCCCGGGGAGCGCGCTGGGGCCGCGCCGCGGGCATCGGGTTTCCCACCGGCTTTTGGACTTGCCCCCGGTGCCTTTCCCCTCGCCCTCTCCTGACACAGCTCTTCCTGCACGGGCCCTGTGGGCCCGGGGTCATTTCGGGAGGGTTTGCGGAGAAGCCAGGAGCCCCTGGGTGGAGGGAAGCTTTCCTCCGGAAGGGCCGCGGGGCGTGGAGGGGGGCAACCCGGAGGGTCAGTTCCCTGGCCGACGCGGTGGCAGGCTGGGGACCGTCCAGGGAGGGCTGCCCCGCTGGGAGGCTGGAGCGCAGGAAAGGCGGGTCCAGAGCCCCGAGCGGCGTGGTCCCTGCACGCCCCCCAGCGACGGTTAGGTGCCTGGTGGGGGGCTGGTGGGGCGGGGCGGGGTGGGTCGAAGCTCCCTAGGGAACGACCTTTCCTGAGCGCCTCCTCGGTGCCAGGCACCCTGCTGTTCCTGTCCACGCAGTGGGATTCGCCCGCAGGTCCTTCTGTGAAGGAGATGCTGGGATTGTTGGCAGGTTACAGACAGAAGCCCTGGGTGCCAGGGGCCCAGAGCTAGCAGGTGATCGCTAGGTGGTCTGCCGCCAAAGCCCAGGCTACCCTCCGGATAAAGGGTGCTATGGGGACAGTGTCCACTGGGGCGAGGGGGGTGGGGTGCTGGGTATGTTTCCGTTGTCCCACTACAAGGAAGAGGACGGGTACAGGGCATCTGGGCCCCTGCGGACAGAGAGGAGCCCTGGCAGCGGGCGGGGACAGGCCTGGGATGGCCCCTGTGACCTCGGAGATGGCGCTAAGGGCATGTGGGTGTTTTGAGACCTGAGCTGTGCAGGAGTCTCTCGATTCTAACCTCCCGACCACCTCCCTCTGGCGTTTGCTCTGTGGCTTGGGACAAGTGATTCGAGTCCTCCTAAGCCCCAGCTCGGCGCCCTCATCTGTGTTCCGGGCGCAGTCTGAGAGCCCGCCTCCTGACGATGGATGAGGGCGAAAGGAACTCCCGTGTGGGAGGCTCAGGCAGTACCTGGCACAAAGCGTGAGGCGTGTGATAAATGTCCGTGGGTGTTAGGGCAGACCCGACGCCCGCTGACCTGCCCTGTTGCCGTGTCGTTTTCTCGTGAGCAAGTCACTTAGAATGCTGTTGCGGGGCGAGGGGCGCGGTGGTGTTGGCTGAGCTGGCGGTGACCTCCAGGGGAGCGGACTGAGAGGGGTTGGTGGTTTGCTGTCTTTGCAAGGCGTGGGTGGCTCCGGCTAAGATGCCCTTGGCTGAAGGTGGAGGGGGCTGGGGCGACTCAAAGGTAGATGGACTTTCAGGGTTCTTTGCCATCGTGAGTATTGCGCCCCCATTTCTTTTGTGGCCTAGCTCTATGCAGAAACACAGGACCGTTGGAATTGGGCTGGGAGTGGGTTTCGAAGCCACCACATCTGCAGGGGCTTATCTAAGGCAAGGGGGTTTAGCCTTGGTCGGGGGGGTGGGGGGATTCCGGACCAGAGCTGTCCAGTAGAAGCCTCTGTTCTGATGGCCGCTGAGTACTTGAAATGTGGCCGGGCGCTGAGGTTTTAGTTTTAATAAATTTTGACTTGTGTCCTCGAGAGCCTAGTGGCTCCCATGTTGGACAGCACAGTTCTGGAGGGTCCACGGATGGGCTTGGACGTTTTGTAAATGTTTGGGAAGTTGGGTGCAGAAGTGGATGTCTACCGTATTCTCCTAAAGTGAAGCCATGGCTTCCATCAGATTCTGGAAACCGCCAAAAAGATTATAAACTGCTGTCTTGGGGCTTTGGGGAAAAGTGAGCGAGTTGAGGGAGGTGAGTGTGCCCTCAGGTAACCACTGCTGTTTCCCCTCTTGTCCTGTCCTCAGCTGCAGGTGGCTCCTCCGGGCAAGCCCCTATGTTGTCAACTTCTTCACAGTAGGTAGGGCCATTAGCCTAAAGCTCACTGATGTCAAACTCAAAATTCTCATACATCCAACTGCTTTATAAATAATACCAAAAAACTATTTTAACCCCCCCTTGTTAATTGCTTTTTAGGGCCCCACTTGGGGCATATGGAAATTCCCAGGCTAGGGGTCCAATTGGAGCTGCAGCTGCTGGCCTACGCCGTAGCTCACAGTATCACTGGGTCCTTAACCTATTGAGCGAGGCCAGGGATCGAACCTGCATCCTCATGGATACTAATCACATTCGTAACCTGCTGAGCCACAACAGGAACTCGTATTTTTTATTTAAAAAAAATTTGGCAGCGTCTGCAGCATTCGGAAGTTCCTGGGCCAGGGACTGACCCCGCACCACAGCAGCAATCCAAGCCACAGCAGTGACAATGCTGGGTCCTTAACCCACTGCACCACCAGGGTACTCCCACCCCCCCACTTTTAAATTTCGAGCTATTTTTTTTTTCGCTTTTTGTCTTTTCAGGGCCACACGATGGCATATGGAGGTTCCCAGGCTGGGGTCTAATCGGAGCTGTAGCCACTGGCCTACACCACAGCCATGCCAGATCCAAGAGGCATCTGTGACCTACACTACAGCTCACGGGCAACGCCAGATCCTTAACCCACTGAGCAAGGCCAGGGATCAAACCCACCACCTCATGGTTCCTAGTCGGATTTGTTTCCACTGTGCCTCGATGGGAACTCCAAATTTTGAACTATTTTCAGCATACAGAGAATTTGCTGCCTTTCTCTCCAGCATGCTTAGCGCTGGGAATGCTGCCTCTCCTCTTTGTGCAGCTGAGGGTGAGCAGATGAGAATTGGGTGACTGAGAGGTGGATGAGGCAGGAGTGTGTTGAGTCAGGGTGGTGCGCTGTGGAGGCGCCTCTGCAGTGGGTCCCCACGACAGCTGCCATTCATGGAGCCTGTCCCATGAGCCAGGTGCTTCCCCAGGCTCTGCTTCATTTGACCCCCAACAGCCCTCCAGGTGGATGTTGCACCCACTAACTTGACCAGTCACAAAGCTGCGCTCAGAGAGGCCCGGGGGTCCAGCCACCCTCATTATGTGGCAGAGCTGCTGTGTCTAAGGACAGTCTGTGCTCTTGACCCTGACATGGTGCTGCCTTTTGATGTCCTGAGACCAAGCAGCTGGTCTGACCAGGTCCTTGTCAGACTCATCCCTAATAAAGACAAGTCCTCGGGGAGGACGAATTCCACGTGTCAGCCACTGTGCTCAGTGTTCATTGACTGATGTGCGTTATCTCACTGATTCCCCGCAGAGCCTCAGAATTACTGATCATCGCGCAGATGAAGGAAGTGAAGCGCAGAGAACGTCAGGGACTTGGCCTCTGGCCTCGAACGCTGAAGAGCCCGAGGCCAACTCAGCTGGTTACCCCTCCCAAGCTTGCAGCAACGGCCCTGCGCCTGGTCTAGAGATAGGAGTGGCCCTCTCCAGTACTGCAGGGGTTCTGGAAAGTACCTGCTGACTTACGGGGGTGCCTGCTCCCCGGACGCATCTGCACATCTTGCAGCGTGCATAGAAATCGGCAGCACACAATCAGTTCATAGGTTCTTATTCTCAAGATCTCGCACCTCGCAGAACTCGAAAACCTCCATGGCGCATCCTCATGGTTTATTCCTCGACGGGAAGCGGATTGGGCCAAAGCTGGGCTGACTGCCCCACGCTCCAGCCCAAGGCTGGCCGGCGCTCCTGGCGCCATCTGCTGGCGGCTTCCTTGAACTACATCAGACAGCCCTGGGGCGTGGTGGGTTGCTAAGGCCTTGGGGGACAGACAGGGTCACCGGGGCACCGGCACGTTTGACAAAGGGAAGAGAAGAAAGAGAAGAGCGGTCTTGAGGCACAGAGGGAGCGGGAGGAGTGGGCGTCCGTGTGAGACGGCGGAGGGAGCCCCTGCTTTAGCCATTGCGCTGTGATTGCCAGGTTGATAGGCTTTGACTCTGTAGTAAATTTGACTCTGGGGCGAGGGCCCCCAGCGGTGCAACGCTGAGCGGCAGGGATCCCCAGGGGGCTTGTATTACGGTTTTGTCTCTGGCATGGATGTCATAATTGTTTGAGTTAATTTTTGCATAGGATGTGAGTTAAGTTTTGTTTTTAAAGATGTGCTTTCCCAGTGTTTCCACTACTATTTGTTGAAAATATTTTCTTCATTGTATTGCTTTGACACCTTGGTAAAAAGTCACTTGTCCAAACTGAAAATATCTCTGTGGCTTTTTAAGGATATTATTTTTGTGGGTCCTGAGAATATACAAGTGTCCTCAGCTGGCCTGGGGCCACGCGGGGGCCAGCCGAGGAGCTGGATCAGAGCGCAGGTCTTTGGTCTCCCAGGCGCCGCTCTTCACCAGAGGGCAACGTGCCAGCCTGCCTTCCTCCCTGGGGGCAGTGTGGCCCTTCCTCACCAGGGGGCCTCGGCCCCGATCGCTGGTTCATCCGCCCCCATCCTGGCTGGGCCAGGCCACCTGGTCGCTGCGGTGGGTGCGGGACCATCGGGGACAGAACACGACCATCTGGACGAAGGGGCGGGAAGCTCGGGGCTCTGGCAGGGACTGGGGTCCACCCCTCCCTCCTGTGGTGGCGGATGGTGGAAGGGGCACCCTGATCAAGGTACTTTGACCTCTGGGGTGCTCTTGGTGACAGGTGAGGAGTGCCCCCACCCCGGCCCTTTACCCCAGGCTGTGACCACCGCCTGTCTCCTTGGGTCGCCTCTCTCCTGGGTCCTGCGGGCCTTCCTTCCTCGGAGGCGGGTGCTGTGCTCCTCCACAGGCCTCGCTCCCCCGCCCACCTGTCCAGGGCCCGCCTGCCCCCGCAGCAGCCTCAGAGCCCCCAGCCTGGCCTCTCTGAGGGCAGAGCCTGCATCTAAGGTGGGGGAAGGGAAGCAGGTTTCCCGTGTGGAGGTTGAGCTTCTCCAGAAGTCAGCACCACGGGGCCGGCAGGGGGGTGATGGGGACATTGCCACCTGCTGCTGCAGGGACACAGCATGATCTGCACACAGTCCATTCCGCCTCATCTCCCCAGCCTGCCCTCCGACTTCTAATGAATTAAGTGCTTTCTCACATCAGGCCCTGAAATGAAGAAAAGACTTTGGCCATTCAAAGAAAGGTCGTGAAGGGGTCAAGTTGGCAGGTCCCGGGCCAGGCCTGTGCTGCTGCCTTCTCCTCATGGTCCAGGGCAGGTCGGTCCCAGAGCATCTTCTGACCAGGCCACAGTCCCCTGGCACGGCCCCGCCCCCTCACGGCCCTCCCCCTGCTCCTGGCCACCAGTGGGGTGACCTCCCCACTGGCCCCTCGCCCCCCACCCCCAGAAACAGGAGGCCTCCAGATTGCTTTTCATTTTATTGAACTCATGGGGCTTTTTTCGTATCTTCGACAGACGCCAAGATTTGACGACACCAGACACAAGAGCGTTGCTCTGACCAGACTGTGCTGACCGGTGCGGAGTTCGGCACACACAGAAAAGTGAAAGTCGTCTGACTCAAGGCGATGCCCGACTTTCTAGACGCTCCGCTGCCTGAAAAACAGACTGCAAATAAATAAAGTGCATTGGGAGCCCTTCAAGCAGCAAGAGCCCCGCGCGGGTGACAAGGCAGAGGTGGGAGGGCAGAAGCGGCTAACGACGACGCAAGGCCAGGCTGGTAAGAAAAGCAGGGGCAGGAACACAAGCTAAGGACGTGCCCCCGGGCCCCATCCACGGCCAATCCCTTTGCGCCCAGAAGCCCCAGCCGGAGCCACCCTCCAACTCCCAGCCTCGTTCAGGGAAGAGCCTGCCCCGGGCCCTTCTCAGGCCCTCCGTCCGCCCCGCCTGGCTGGCCCGGGAAGAGGCTGGAGCTGGGGATCGAACCCCCAGAGGGTGAGACCTGGACTTGAAAGGGCCACATCCGCGTTATCAGCCCCAAGGGGCCCCTCAGCCTCGGCTCTTCACCTTCCATGCAGCCCTGCGGCACCGTCTCTCGGAGGCTGTCCCAGAGATCCACGGACGCAGTCCTCAGGCTCCCAGAAGTGGCCCCGGGTGGGCGAGCTTGGGGTGGAGGAGTGGCCACCAGGACCAGGGGCTCCCAGGCAACTTGGCCCAAGGCAGGAAGCCATCGGGCCCGCTCTGTGACAGTCTGTGGGGGGAGGGGGGGCTACAGGTGGCCTCAGGCCCCAGTGAGGCCGGCAGAGATCTTCACTTGGGACCCGGGACCCGGGACCCGGGCTCCAGCTGGGTGGCTGAGGAGGGCAGATGGCGTGAGGCTCGGCCACCCCGTCCCTGGGGCGACCAGGCTGAGGTTTTCAGTCCCAGGAACTCTGAGGACGTGGACCACGAGCAACCGGTGCGGGGACAGGCGTGGGACTGGGGGGTGGGGGGAGGACCAGGGGCTCTCCCGGCTCCCCCTCTGCGCCGCTCCCGGGGTGCCAGTCAACAGCATGGCCGGGCCTCCAGGACCACGGGAGCCCCGCTAGCGGAGATTCTCCCAGGCGATCCTGGGCAGGTGGGCCAGCCTGGGGACATGGAGCGGGGGTCACGCGTGGCTCTCGGCCCCATCCCACCCAGGCTCAGCCTTCCCCCACCCCGGTCACATCATGTCTCCGGAGCCACCCAACACCCCCAGCCTCCCCACCCTGTCCCCCAAATGGACAGGCTTGTCCTCATCACCTGAGCGGCCCTGGGTCAAGCCTGGGGAGGGGGGGAGGCCCGGCTCTGTGGGAGAGGCCCTCGGCCCCCAGGGGCTTCTGGGACCCGTCTCTCCCGGGCCCCTCTCAGCTCAGACTGTCCCCTGGTCTTCCCTGTGACCTCCCACACACCCCAAGGAGAGCTAGTTTCCCACCTTCCATGCCCTCCCCCCGAGTCCCCAGGGAGCCTGGGCTCCCCTCCCCCATCCCACAGTGCCAGGTCTTCCGGAAGACTCTGGGGTGGGGTGGGGGTGCAGGCCAAAGGCAGATTCAGCTCCACTGCTTCTTATCTGTGTGACAAGGGCCAATCCCCCCTCCGGGAGCCCCAGTGTCCCCAGTCAGTGGGTGAGGAGGACAGAGCTCCCCCACAGCGTCCTAGGTCCGTCCTTCCTTCCTCTCGCCAGAACCAGACCACTGGGCCAGCCCAGCCCTCAGGGTCTCTGCCTGGAAGGCCCTTCCTCTCCTCCTGGGTTGGGCCCTTCTCTTGGCTGCTCCCCAGGCAGCTCTGGGCCCACCTTGCCTCCCTGAGGAGACCAGAGAAGGAGCGGGTCACCTCCTGTAACACCAGGTCCTGAAAGAAAGAAACGCTGACTTGAGAGCTGCCTCTCCATTCAGAGAGGTCCCTGTGTCCCCAAGTGTCGCCTCCTCTACAAGCCTCTTCCCCACCTGCTCTTCCACCCCAGCCTGAGAGCTGCCCTCCGCTCAAAGCCTTCGGGACACGGGGGCTGCCAGAGGCCATGCAGGGAAGGAGGAAGCGTCTTTCCCACTCCTCCCCGTCCCCGGATGCCGGCTTTGCAGGATGCCCTCGGGGAGCAGGGAGGCGAGCGACAGGGACAGCAGGAGCAGGCACAGAACAGTCCTCTGGCCCCAGAGGCCAGGCAGGAGGCAGCTTTGTGAAAAGCTGAGAAGGAGACAGACTTGGGGTTTGGCCAAGAACACAGCCATCCTTCCAGGCGGCCTCCCAGGGGGTGGAGGAGACGGGCGGCAGCATCTTTCTTCTCTCCGCGGGGGCCTTCTGCCTGCCTCCCCACCCCCTCCCTCCACTCCCCCAAGTTCAGGGACACCACCCGGGCTGTGGGCGCGAGAGATGGCCAGCGCCTCCGTGGGTGATGAGCTGACCCTCCGAGATGCCCAGGCCGCCCTCATCCCCATCTTGGGGTCATGACAAGGGAGGCTGGAGAGCGTGCGTGCGTCCGTCCTGCCTGCACTTGCTTCGGCAGCTTTCCTAGCTGGCTTCCTAGGGACCCTTCCACGTGGCCATCAAACTACCGAGGTGCCTGGACCTCTAGATGTCATGGCAACCGCCTCCCTCCCTCCAGCCCACAAGTCCAACCTCTGGCCTCCTACCTTTTGGGTCCGGGCCAGTCTTTCACTTTCCGGCTGAAGAATGTCTTCCTTCTGCTTTCCTCTTCGGCCAAGGGGAGGCAACAGGTCGAGGCCAACGCAAAGGGCCCGTTTCGCGGGTTTCTGTGCGCCGCGTCTCCAGCCGCGACGTGGGTGGGCGGGTCACGGCCAGGTCCGAGCTCGGTGGCCGTGTCCTCCGCGGAGGTCTAAGGCTCGGGGGCCCGAGCGGTCTCGACTCCTTCCCGCCCGTCTAGGTGGCCCCTGGCCCCGCCGTCCCTCATGCCAGCGCCCCTGCTGTCGTGGCCGGGCGGCGGCGGTGGCGGCGGGCGCTCACTCGATCCGCACCTGCAGGCGCACGTTGAGCATCACCGAGGCCAAGACGTAGACGTAGGGGAAGTTCATGCGCAGCCGCCAGGCCAGGTCGAAGAAGGTGAGCAGCGTGCGCGTGAGCCCCTTGCAGAAGGCGCTGTAGGAGCCGCGCGCCGCGGCCGAGCGCGACAGTCGCACGGCCAGGCCGGACAGGGCTGCCGCCGCCGCCGCCGCAGACAGGGCCGCGGACGCCGCCATGGGTCTGGCCGGGCGCCAGCCCCGCCAGTGGCCCGCTGCGCGAGCCGGCGGCAGGTGGAGAGGAAGCCTGGAGCCGCCCGCAGGCAGCCCTCGCGCCCCGCCCTCTGCCTCCCCTCACAGGCTGGGCTCTGTCGGCAGCGGAGGCAGCCACAGCCAATGCCCTGCCTCAGCCACGGGCAGCCACGCCCCCTCTCTCGTTCCCACAGAGACGGCTGCTCGCGCAACCCCGCCCCTAGCGTGGTCACGCCCCTCTCTGGGAGCCTTGGCGTGGAGGCCAGAGGGCTGGGACAGCTCTGCTGATTCTGCAGGGAAAGCCCACCAGGAATCCTCTGCACGTTTACACCATCCTCTTTTCCCCCACTGTCTCCACAGAAAACCGGGCCAACCAACCCACTGTACTTTTCTTTAGTTCACACTTTTCTGCTAACTGCACTGTGGAGTTTCATGGAACCCGCACGCGCATTTTTTTCCTTGCTGGTATATTTGTTGCTGTTGTGTATTTCTTTACTCGTGAATTGCCCATTGCCCTTCCCTTTTACCTGTAGGGGAGCAAAGACTTTCCCTCTACCTCCTAGATTCAATATAGATTCACTTCCTAGGTCAATGGGAAAAACCAAAGACAGGCAGATTAACAAGAGAAATTATATATTCGTTCATTAATGTTTAGTATTACTTGCACGGATGTGTCATAAAAAAAAAATACCCAGAATGACAGTGAGATTCGAGATCTTCTATACCATCTTCATAAGGGAAGGGAAGGGAAGATGTAGGCAATCTAGGGGAGAGTAATTGATTGTTAGAAAGATGAATGACTCCTTCAGAGCATAGGTGGGAGTATGATAGTTGGAGACCGAGTTTGGGTGTGGTGTTGATTTCTAGTTCCTCTCCTGCGGTGAGAGTCCACCTTCCCTGGTTAGTGAAACTTCCAAGGAGGGGATTTATGGCAATTGAGTTCTTTTTAGAAGATCTATCTTTAGGCGGATAAGGGGATTTCAGAGAAAGCCCCTCCCTTTGTTGCATGAAGGTGTGGGGCGGGGGGCTTCCAGGGCCTAAGAGTGGGTTCCTGTCTAACAGGGAAATGAATTGTCAGAGGAGATACACGTGCTGACAAAGCAAAAGATGTTATTGGGAAGGAGTCCCCGGTGGAGAGCAGCAGGGTAAGGGAACCCGGAAGAACTGCTCAGCCACGTGGTTCCCAGTCTCTGGTTTTATGGGAGTGGGGTTAGCTTTCTCGGTTGTCTTTGGCCAATCTCACCTTGCTCAGCCCATATTTAGTCTGACTCAGGTTCTTTCCTTCACACCTCTCAGCCAAGATGGATTCCAATGCCAAGGATTCTGGAAGGTCATCTCCTCCCTCCTAGGGGCCCCTGCCAAATCCTCCTGGTTAGTCTTCAGGCCCTGTTCCTCTTCAGGGCCTCCTCTTGAGATAACTCATGAAAGCTGCTACTACCGTGTTATGCCAAGGTGAGCGTTTTCAGTCAATGGTCCCCTCACACCTTCATGTGCTGTTTTTCAGAGGTCTTCAGCTCAAGATAAACAGTATTAAGAAGTGGCATATTTTGGGGTGGCGTGTACTGAACTCTTTCATCCCCGCTAGTGATTTTTAAGTGCTTCTCTTAACCCACTGTTTGCCCTGGATTCTGCACAGAATCTCATAGGTTTTCATTTGCCCTAGTTCATGGCATTTCTTGCTGGTGTGTTTAAAAGCCCTTTTGTGGTTTCCTCTCATCTTTATTCTAAACCAGATCCAACCCAAACTTGATCATGTCTTCCAGACTACTTAATGAAGTGGGGAAAATGCTCATGCTTCTTTATAGTCATAACTTTTTAAAAGCTGTCTGCAAGAGATCGTCAGCATGGCTCCATCCTACTTTCACAAGGGGGGCTGGCCTGAATAGTAAGGCCTTCTCAAAATGCCTGTTCAGCATCACACTTGAACATCTCTATGGCATCCATGTGACTGTTTAAGAAACCCAATAAATCATATATACTGCTTGCGCAAGTGTCTTACCTACATGGTCAAGGGGAAAAAAAGCAAATCTGAAGCACTGAGGACTGAAAGAGGTGGTCCAGAGCAGGACTAATTGGTGGTTCAGTTTACCACCCACAGATACGTAGGCAAATTCTAGATTTCTGAATACATCCTTCAGAAACGAAGGGGAAGGGTGTTCCCCTCGTGGCTCAGTGGTAATGAACCCGGCTAGTATCCATGAGGATTCAGGTTCAGTCCCTGGCCTCCCTCAGTGGGTTAAGGATGTGACGTTGCCATGAGCTGTGGAGTAGGTTGCAGACGTGGCTTGGATCTGGCATTGCTGTGGCTGTGGCGTAGGCTGGCAGCTGCAGCTCTGATTCAACCCCTAGCCTGGAAACTTCCATATGGCATGGATGTGGCCCTATAAAGAAAAAAAAAATGAAGAGAAATAAGGACATTCTCAGATGAAAGAAAATTAAGAGAATTTTTGATCAGCAGACTTAACCATACAGAATGGCTAAGATCAGAGGTCCCCTTGTGGCTCAGCAGGTTAAGAACCTGACTAGTATCCATGAGGGTGTGGATTCAGTCCCTGGCCTCACTCAGTGGGTTAAGAATCCACTGTTGCTGCAAGCTGTGACTTGGGTCACGGATCCAGCTCGGATCCTGAGTTGCTGTTGCTGTGGCATAGGCCAGCTGCAGCTCCAATTTCACCCCTAGCCTGGGAACTTCCATATACCATAGGTGTGGCCATTAAAAAATGGCTAAAGATCTTTCCCTAAACAGGGGAGTTCCCATCATGGCTCAGCAGAAACAAATCTGACCGGCATCCATGTGGACACAGGTTCAATCCCTGACCTCGCTCAATGGGTTAAGGATCCGGCGTTGCCAAGAGCTGTGGTGTAGGTTGCAGACGCGGCCCTGATCTGGCATTGCTGTGGCTGTGGCATAGGCTGGTGGCTACAGCTCCGATTCAACCCCTAGCCTGGAAACCTCTGAATGCCGCAGGTGCAGCCCTAAAAAGACAAAAAGACAAAATAAAAAAGAAATATCCTTAACCAGAAAGGAAATGATGACTGAGGAGGGTGGCACATTAGGAAGGAAAAAGAACAACTGGAATGGCACACAACGGGAACTCCTGATTTTTTAATTGTAGTAAAATAGACATAACCTATGTGATATAATAAAGAAATACATACTTCTTGTCGTGAGCCACACGGGAAGTCCAAGAAATACATACTTCTTTAACCCCGGTTTCTGATACTGAGCTCCTAAAACTCCTATAACATCCTGGATAATTGGGGTGCTAGAAGCATCTTGTATAGAGTTCCTAAATCCTTTTCTCGGGTAATAGGAGTGTCTTTTATTCTAATGAGGTAACTCTTGACTGGCTCTTAGATAGTTTCAGGATGGGGGCTCATCACCCGAAAGACCAAGTAATGATTAAAAGCTTGGTGCTTTCAGCCCCGAGGAGAGGAGAGGGGCTAGAGATTGAGTTAATAACAGGTCATGCCTACATGATGAAGCCTCCATAAAATCTCTAAACTACCAGGTAGATGGAGCTCCCAGGTTGGTGAACCCGTCCATGTGCTGGGGGATGGTACACCACAAACTTTCACAGGGACAGAAACTCCTATGTTCGAGACCCCTCCAGACCTCTCCCTGAATACGCCTTCATCTAGCTGTTCATTTGTATCCTTTATAATATCCTTTGTATTAAGCTGGTAAATGTAACTTAAGTGTGTCCCTGAGTTCTGTGACCTGTTACAGCAAATTTTCGAACCCAAGGCGTTCATGGGAAACCCTGATTTGTAGTCAAGCTATAATGAAGTGTAGGGAACCTGGGAACCCACTACGAGTGATTGGCATCTGTAGTGGGAGCAGACTTATGGGACTCAGCCCTTAAACTGCGGGATCTGTGCTAACTCTGGGTAGTTAGTGTCAAGTTTGAATTAAATTATAGGACACCCAGTTGGGGTCCACAGAGAATGGGAGAATTGCTTAGTGTAGAAAACCCACACATTTGGTGTCAGAAATATTGTGAGTAGGAGTTTCCATTGGGGTGCAGCAGAAACGAGTCCGACTAGCATCCATGAGGATGCTGGTTCAATCCCTGGCCCTGCTCAGTGGGTCAGTGATATGGTGTTGCTGTGAGCTGTAGTGTAGGTCAAAGATGTGGCTCGGATCTGGTGTTGCTGTGGCTGTGGTGTGGGCTGGCAGGTACAGGTCCAATTCGACCTCTAGCCTGGGAACTTCCATATGCTGAGGGTGCAGCCCTAAAAGGACAAAAAAAAAAAAAAAGAAAAAAAGAAAAAAAAGTACTGCGAGCGGAGAAAGTTTTCCTTTACATAAAATTTACATAAATTTTTTAAAAATGTACAATTCAATGGAATTAAGAACATTCACAAAACTGTGCAGCCATCACCACTATTTCACCCTAAATGGAAACGCCATACCCACTGAGCAGTCACAACTCATCCCCACTTCCCACCACCATACCCTGGCAACCACTAATCAGTTTCTTGTCTCTCTGAATTTGCCTATTCTGGATGCTTCTTTTTTTTTTTAAGGTCTGCACTCATGGCATATGGAGGTTCCCAGGCTAGGGGTCAAATCAGAGCTGTAGTCGCTGGCCTACACCACAGCCACAGCAACTCGGGATCCAAGCCATGTCTGCGACCTACACCGCAGCTCACGGCAACGCTGGATCCTTTACCCACTGAGTGAGGCCAGGGATCGAACTTGCATCCTCATGGATACTAGTCAGATTCGTTTCCATAGAGCCACGAAGGGAACTCCTGCATGTTTTTTATTTGGCCACACCCATGCCTTGGGGAAATTCCCGGGCCAGGGATCAAACCTGTGCCACAGCAGGATCCAGAGCCACAGCAGTGACAATGCTGGATCCTTAACCTGCTAAGCCACCAGGAACTCCCTCTGGACATTTCATATTAATGGACTCATCCTATATGTGGCCATTGTGCCTAGCTTCTTTTTTTTTTCTTTTTTTGCCCTTTAGGCCACACCCATGGCACATGGAGTTTCCCAGGCTAGGGGTGGAATTGGAATCGGAGCTACAACTGCTGGCCTACACCACAGCCGCAGCAACATCAGATCCGAGCCGCGTCTGGGACCTACACCATAGCTCACGGCAATGCCAGATCCTTAACCCACTGAGCAAGGCCATGAGATTGAACCCAAAACCTCATGGTTCCTCATTGGATTGGTTTTGTTGTGCCATTATGGGAACTCAGAGCCTGGCTTCTTTAGCATGATATTTTCAAAAATCATCCTTATTCTAGTGTATATCAGTCCTTCATTTCTTTTTATGGCTGAAAAATATTCCATTACATGGATAGATCACATTTTGTTTATCCATTCATCCACTGAAAGGCATCTGCATTGTTTCAACTTTTTGATTTTTTCGAATGATGCTGCTACGGGCATTGGGAACACATACTTCTTTGGAAATCTGTTTTAAATTCTTTCGTGTATATACCTTGGAGAGGAATTGCTGGATCATATGGTAATTTTATGATTACTTTTTGAGGAGCTACTAAACTGTTTTCCACAGTGGCTGCACCTCATCCCCCCTCCCCCAAACACTCACCCCTTAGCCTCTGCCAGGTCTCAGTTCATGCAGCAGGGGACTTCTTACATGCAGACCTGTCATAGCATTGCCCAAACGAAACTTGGGTACTATTTTCTCGTGGTCATATTTTCCCCTTGATCAACCCTGTAATCCTTCAGATTCACTACTGTTGGCCCTCTGTACCTGCTGGCTCCACATCTATGCGTACAGAGGGCCAATTGTATTCATTGTACTAGTCATTTTACATAACAGAATTCAGCATCAGTGGCCCCCACGTAGATATTGGCGGGCTTTGGGAAGTGGATGCCCAGCATCTAAAAGTTTTTCAAGTCTTGAGGGGGCACATTGGAGACACTTAGATGCTGTTCTAGATATTCTCATGTAAATGGCCTCCAGCTGTGACCTGGATATGGGGTTCTTAAAGCCACACAGTGTTTTAGAAACATATTTTGGTGAGTGGTTCTTTGATGACAATCCAAATCCTCATTTAATTTTTTTTTGTCTTTTTGCCTTTTCTAGGACTGCTCCCGGGGCATATGGAGGTTCCCAGGCTAGGGGTCCAATTGGAGCTGTAGCCACTGGCCTACACCACAGCCACAGCAATGCAGGATCCGAGCCAAGTCTGCGACCTACACCACAGCTCACGGCAACGCCGGATCCTTAACCCACTGAGCAAGGCCGGGGATGGAACCTGCAGCCTCATGGCTCCTAGTCAGATTCGTTAACCACTGAGCACGACGGGAACTCCAAATTTTTTTTTTTTTTTTTTTGGCCACCCCGAGGCATATAGAGTTCCTTGGCCAGGGATAAGATCTGAGCTGCAGTTGCCACCTAAGCCACAGCTGTGGCAATGCCGGATCCTTAACCCACTCCGCTATGGCCAGGGATTGAAACTAAGTCCCAGGGCTCCCAAGATGCCACTGGCCACTGCAGGAACTCCTTATTTAATATTCTTTTTATTTTTTATTTTTTTTAGGGCCACAGGTGTGGCATATGGAAGGTCCCAGGCTACGGGACTACACCACAGCCACAGCAACACCAGATCCGAGTCCAGTCTGCGACCTACACCACGGCTCACAGCAATGCCGGATCCTTAACCCACTGAGCAAGGCCAGGGATTGAACTCGCATCCTCATGGATACTAGTCAGGTTCGTTTCCACTGAGCCACGAAGGAAACTCCCATGTCTGCATGGTGCCCCCCCCCCCCCAACAAAAAATACTAGCAGCGATGCAATTCAAACTCCCTGCATGGTGCTACATCACCTGACCCTCCTCACCTAGCCATCCTCATCTCCAGATCACACTTAGAAAGCGTCTCTAAGGGCCGTGAGTGCTTTGCTATAGAGCCACAGTCCGCCTCAGCTTCCAAGCAGGGCTGAGCGCAACCTGTCTTGAGGCCCAAACAGATGTGAAAGATTTTTTCCACAATATCGATGGTATTGCTTAACACTCAACTCTGTTGCTTAGAGCTGTCTGCTGAACCCTGTGTGGAATGGGTGTAGGGGTGAGGAGGTGGGGCTGTTGGGGTGTGGGTGGGTGGAAGGCTCTGAGAGGAATAGGAGAACTCGGGCCTTGAGGAGTGAGGCTCAATAAATGGGAGCCTGCCTCCATCCTCGGGGCAAGCTTCTGTGCCATCTTCCAAGAGAGGCACCAGGACCTCCCTGCAGAAGCCCACCCACGAAACCCCCAGCCTTAAGAGGTGCGAAAAGTTATTAGACTGGAAGCGACTTCCGGCTTGGCCCCCACATTTCCAGCCTGGTCTGTGGTGGGAGGAGCTACAAAAGTCCCGCCCACCAGCCCGCTGCATCTCACTGGCCGCCATCCGGCACACTACGCCCCTATTGGAGGGTGGGCAACCGGAACTGTGAAGCCCTTCGGGTAGCAGCCTTGGCCAAGTCCCGTGTGAGGGTCGCTGACTGGAAGTTGGGCGGTGTGGAGAAGCCGGCCGGCGCAGCCTCTGAGGAGCTGCTGTGATCAGAGTGCGGCTGGCAGGCGGAGGCTTGGACAGAAGCAAGCCTCGTGCCCTGTTGTCAGGCTGCCCTGACAACAGGACAATGCTTCGGTTTATTTCCAGGGTTTTTGGCTTCTGGAGGAGGGTGGATTCGTCTGAGGCAGAGAGAGCGCAACATCTGAGGCGTCTGGAAGGTACTCTGCTCATCCCTCCCCTCCCCACGGGCCTTTACTTAGCGGCGCATTCCGCCCCTGGTTCTAGGCCACGAGGGCCACGAGGGCCACGAGGGCGCTGAGTGTCCCAGGCGGCGCCAACCTTTAGGAAGGGGGTCCCAGGTCCCGATCACGCCCTGGACTCCCTTGTCTAAGAGTGGCGAAGGTGTAGACAGAGAAGACCCCTGGGGAGCAGTGTCCCACCCCTGCATTTCCCGATGCCTTCGGAATTTACATTGGGGTGTTATGCGCATGTGCCGCGGATTCCTTTCCAGACTTCCCAAATGGCGCATCACCCTGATTTGAGGGTGAATCTGATTTTGTTTCACAAATAGGCGCGTATTTGAAGCCACGTAGAGGAATCGGTCAGAGGACAGGGTCCGCGTTTAATTTGTTCACCTCTGTGCCCTAAAAACCTACCCCAGAGTCTGGCACTGAGTGGCTGACGGAGGGACACTGAGAAGGTGTCATCTAGTTGATGGGAATCCGTTAAACTGATTTTGCCGGAGAGGGCGGCGTCCCTGCTCCGATTGCGATTGCGTTCATTCTGAGGTGTGCCGAATGCGCCTCTGTGCCCAGCACCGGGCCTGAGGGGCATCCACGCCCGTTGATCTTCGAGAAACTTCCGTGAGAGAAGTCGTGGTGTTGTCCATGTGACATCGAGGTCAGGGAGACGCAGGCAGGAAAGAGGGGGCACAGGCTAGTGTCACCCGGACCCGCGGCCCAGCAGCCGTTTCCTGACCTCGGCGCTGCCTTCCTGCCACAGGAGTAGATTGGCTGTGCGCTCCGGATGGCGGTTGGCCGGAGACAGCTCTTTGGGCAGCGTTATTCCCTCAGCAGGACCGAGGCTTCCAGGTGCCAGAATTGCCCTGCAGCTTCTCAGCGCGGTCTGGGGAGTTCGAATCCCGCGGAGGTGGCTGAGTCTTAGCGAAGTTTGCGATGCGAGGCTGCGGGGTAGCTTTTAGCGGGCAGCTCTCACTGCAGCGTCCAGGAATTACCCGTGCTTTTACCAACGGGACCACACGGGAGAGTTCTGGACAAGTTTTCATGTGCCCAAATGCAAGTTGGCACTTTGTCCCTTCCATGCTCTGGTATTTTATGATTTCACCTGACAAATTTGACCCCCCTCCCTGTTTTGGAAATTTTAAGGATTTTCTTGGCTAATGATTCTGTAACCTATTATAATCAAGATTTTCCCCAGCCAACCCCAGCGAGTTCCCCCGTCTTTGGCCAAGCACCTAAGGCATTGTGGTTCATATTGTGGGCTCTGCAGTCTGAGTCCCTGGGTTTAGATCCCAAATTGTGGTTTCCTAGCTGTGTTTGTTCAGAAAAAAAATAAACCCAAGTGGTTCAAATGCACATTTGGGCTAGATTTAAATCCCCGAATCTCTTTGTATGCTTTGTCTAGTTAGTTGTTTAAGAATCTCCAGATACTCCTGTTGAACCTGTGGTTGATAATGATGAAATTATATAATAATGGATGCGTGTAGACTGTCTAGCTGCAGATATCACGGCAGCAACTAACATAAACTCTAACCTGTGGGAGGCATTCAGAGTTCTAAGCACTTGACATACATGTATCAGTTAATCTTTATAACAACCTTTTCCCCCCCAGATTTATTGAGATATAATTGGCATATAACACTGTGTAAGTTTAAAATGTACAATGTGATATGATATATGTATATATTGTGAAGCATTTGTACAATAAAGCTAGTTAATATTTCCATCACCTCACATAATTATTTTTTGTAGTAGGAACATTTAAGATCAACTCCTTTTTTTTAATAGCCACACCCATGGCATATGGAAGTTCCTGGGCCAGGGATTGAATCTGGGCCCCAGCCCCCACCTACTACTCCACCGCTGTGGCAATGCTGGATCCTTAATTCATTGCGCCAGGCCAGGGAGCAAACCCGAGCCTCCGCATCAACCCAAGCTGCTGCAGTCGGATTCTTTTTTTTTTTTTGTCTTTTTGTCTTTTTGCCATTTTCTTGGGCCGCTCTCGCAGCATATGGAGGTTCCCAGGCTAGGGTTCGAATCGGAGCTGTAGCCACCAGCCTAAGCCAGAGCCACAGCAACGCTGGATCCGAGCCGCGTCTGCAACCTACACCACAGCTCACGGCAACGCCAGATCGTTAACCCACTGAGCAAGGCCAGGGATCGAACCCGCAACCTCATGGTTCCTAGTCGGGTTTGTTAACCACTGCGCCACGACGGGAACTCCTGCAGTCGGATTCTTAACCCATTGCGCCACAGTGGGAACTACTAAGATCCACTATTTTAGGCAGAAGTTGTCATTGCCCTTGTTTTAAAGATGAAAATAAATTCAGAGAGGAAAGACACCAACCCAGGATTACACAGATTTAGTAGGTACAGGGAAGAGCTGTGTGATTCGATGCCAGGCCTCCTGGCTCCAGACTCAGTGCTCTTCAGCTCAGAGCTCCACTACTTGGGCATAAAGCCACTGTGCCACGTCCCGTCTTGCACACTTAACCACTAGGCTCTACTGTCATTGTCATCAGTATCTCATATCTAGCCCAATTTATTTCCAGAGTTGGATCATTGGCTACTATATCTTCCTTTGATAGGGCCCATTTATAATATATATTTACTCTGGAGATTCATTAATGATACCTTTATTCATCTCTTAGGTGACACCAAGTTAAAAGTTGTCCAGGGAGTCGTGACCAAATTCTGTAGTGACCATGGATTCATTGATGAGTTGATCTACTTCAGCAGTGATGTTGTCACTGGCAACGTGCTTCTGAAAGTTGGGCAAAAGGTTACTGCAGTTGTGCAAGAAGATAGAACATCTCATAGACTGAAAGCCATCAAAGTAAGATAAGTCTGGGGACCATTTGTCTTCCTGGGGGGCTTCCACCCTTGCTTCTATTTATTGAGCTTCTCTGAGGTGACATGGTACAGTGGATGGAGAGTGGAATTTGAGGTCCAATTCACTGGATTGTGTGGGACATTTGTTCTTTTCTTTGTAGTGGTTTCTGTTTATAAAGACATAAATTGTATATGTATTTTTCAGCATTTAAAAATATGGTTAACAGTGATAATTGTTCGAGTCTATACTGCCCCCCGGAACTTCTTTTTTTCACCTAGGTAAAGAATGTTTGCATTTGTTGAAACGTAATCATAGGTGAGCAGACATGCATTTTAATCACTTCTTAACAGCCTTATTGAGGTACAATTGACATACCGTAAGATTCTCTGATTTTAAGGGTGTCCTTCAATTACATTTTTAGTAAATTTACAGCTGTGCAACCATTACCTCAGTAAGATGTTTACCATTTTAATAGATATGATCAAATTATGCTTCAGTTTTATGGGAGTAATTGACACTGTCAGGAGCAGGCTGTGAAAGTGCCTGTGGCTTTTCAGTTCAATAAAGAGCCTTATAAAGGCTTCTTCCAAAATTTACATACTTATTGACTTAGGTTTTCTTCTGAAAGTTATTTGTTTGTTTATGCCTAAATAATCAGTCTGCTTGGAGTTAATTGGGGTATAGCGATTGAGAGAAAGATCCACATCTTATTTTGTTAATGGATGTCCTCTTGTCCCCATACCGTTATTGGAATAATCCACTTTTTCCCTGCTGAGGTGAAAAATCACTTCCATCACGTACCACATTCCTATAGAATGTATAGGAACTATGGAGACCTCCAGTTGTGTTCATTTGATTGTTATCTTGCCCTGGAGGCATGATCAAATGGTGCGATTTACTAAAGTATTATAACACATCTCGAGGTCACCACGGCCTGGTTTCCCTGTCAAAACTTTAAAATTTTTGGAATTGTCCTGACCATTTCCTGTATGTCGGTTTTCCTGTATCAATTTAAAAACATTGTGTTTTATTCCCTCACTTCCAACCGAAACAACTACAACAATACCCGTTGGGATTTTTAAATTAATATGACTGAGTTTATAGATTTAATTTAGGGAGAACTGCCATAATGTTAATAGTCTTTTCCTCCAAAAAGCATATCTCTCCCCTTGTATGCTTCTGCATTGTTTCATGCTTTTCTTGAAATAGGTTGTATATATATTTCCTGCTAATTTTATTTCTCAGAGTTTTAATATTTTTGTTCCATTATCAATATATATTTTTATTTAACTTATTTAACTTATAAAAATAAACTTAATTTTAAAATAATTTAAACCATTATCAATGTATTTATATATTATATGTTCTGACCAATTTTGTCTCCTATTGTAATGGAGTCCAAGCTCATTCCACTTGCCCCATGACAGGCCAATAAGCCAAGAAAAGAGGTTTGGGGCAAGGAAAAGTGACTTTTTATTTAGAAAGTGAGCAAACTGAGAAGATGGTGGACTAATGTGCTAAAGAACCATCTTAATTTAGGGTAGAATTAAAGCTTCTTTTAGGAGTTCCTTTTGTGGCTCAGTGGTTAACAAATCCGATTAGGAACCATGAGGTGGCAGGTTCGATCCCTGGCCTCACTCAGTGGGTTGAGGAGCCGGCGTGAGCTGTGGTGTAGGTCGCAGACGCAGCTCGGATCCCGAATTGCTGTGGCTCTGGCGTAGGCCGGTGGCTACAGCTCTGATTAGACCCCTAGTCTGAGAACCTCCATATGCCCTGAGTGTGGCCCTAAAAAAGACAAAAGACAAAACAAAAAGCTTCTATTATGTTAGGGAAGGGGGAAGCAGTGTGCCTGATTACTTCATGGACATTATTTGGATTGGTTGCTGATGAGGAATCAGGTAGTATTTCCGAAGTCAACATTATCAACCTTCTGGTTCCACTCGGTCTGGGGTCTACATGCTGGTGGTCAGCATGCAGTTAATTTCTGCCACCTGGTGGGGGTTTCAGTATCTGCAAAACAGATCAAAGGATATGGCTCAGAATATTATCTATGGCCCTTGAGGAGGAACTATAGGTCTTTGACTTTGTTTTATGGCTAAACAATTATTATTTTGTCATGCTTGACTGTTGTCCTTTATTTCTGCATTTTCTCACTTCTTTGATTAAATTTACTCTTTGGAAGTTGGGGAAGGCCCCAGAAGCCAAAGCTTTCCCACAAACAAGAGGCCATGGGTGGGAAGGAGGAAGGGCATCTGTTTCCAGGAAAGCCCCACAGGGTCCTGCTTGGTCTCACTATGTAGTAAAGTATTGATTTTTGTTATATAACTTTCGTAGATGGAAAACTTACTGAACTTTTCTTTGTGTCTTTCTTAAATGGCTAAGATATACTTTATTATTATTACTATTATTTAGATAGCAACTGTCAACTGAATGTTTAACATAAACTTTTCTCTAAAATCAGGAGTTCCCATCGTGGTGCAGTGGAAACAAATCCGACTAGGAACCATGAGGTTGTGGGTTCGGTCCCTGGCCTTGCTCAGTGGGTTAAGGATCCAGCGTTGCCATGAGCTGTTGGTGTAGGTCGCAGATGTGGCTCGGATCCCGTGTCGCTGTGGCTCTGGCGTAGGCTGGCAGCTGTAGCTCCAATTAGACCCCTAGCCTGGAAACCTCCATATGCCGTGGGTGTGGCCCTAAAACGACAAAAGACAAAAAGCCAAAAAAAAAAAAAAGAGAGATTAAAAAAAACTTTTCTCTAAAATCATATATAAATAATTTAAACTCTAGAAGGATATAAAATGAAAAATAAAAATCACCCTTCATGCCCTCTTAGGCAACTTTTATTCCTCAGTCATGGTACTTTTTGTGATTTGTTGATATACACAACATTGTGTATGTGGTGATCATTTGGTAGTACATTAATAATATATATACTATTAAATTTTTCCTTCAAAGAGTGCACGGATATTTATGCATAGTAAAAACATCTGGAGCAGAGTAAGTATCAGAATGTGGTCAGTGTTTATCTTGAGATGGATATCAGATTTATGGATTATGTATAATTGGCTTTTGCTTTTTTTCTGTGTCATATTTTTGTGCAATGAACAGGTATTATTAGTATAATTAGAAAAGCCAAATATGAAAGCCTTTACACTTCCAATAATAAAAGTTTTGAATGCTTCCCTACTGGAGATAAATTAAGCCCTAATTTGACCTGCCTTATTTAGAGCCAACTTCATGCCATGTTCTGTCACTCCACCTCCCTAGGTGCCCTGATCTGGAATCTTAAAATTCTCTTCCTTGTTCGTCTCTCTTGACATACGATTTCCCTCCTCCTTTGCTATCTCTGTATTCCTGTCCTCACCCTACCCTCCTTTGCTGATAAAATCTTTCTCTTCTTTCACAGCTCAGGTCAAATCCCACTTTCTGCAAGATATTGTCCTATATTCTCTCAGTCTTAAATTCTCTTCTTACTGGGAATTCTCAGGGGCCAATTTTTGCACTTATTTTTACCATGTGTCGAAACTTGCTTTTAATTCATTAATTTTGCCTTTTTCTCCCCTTTGCTTGTGAATTCCTAGAGGCAGGAACAGTATATCTTTTACCTTTGAAATGAATATGATCAGTGCATTTACCTTGTTGCATGAATAGTTTTTAGACACATTAAAAATGTATGACATTACAATGCAAAGCGTGAACCCTCATTTAAACCATGAACTTCAGTTAAATATAATTTGTCGATATTGGCTCATCAATTGAACAAAGGTACTAATTGAAAAATACATGACGCTAATAATAGGGGGAAACTGAGGGTGAAGGAGAGGAATATACAGATGGGAACTTTCTGTTCAATTTTTTTAAACTGCTCTTAAAAAAAATAAAAAATACTGAAGCTTAGGCATTATTTTATCATGTTTAAGATATGTTTGTCAGGTGAAACATATTCACCACTGTTTATTGTAGTTGTTTAAACCATTTCTCAAACAACAATGATTTAAGCATATGTTTCTGATTTTAAAACTTACGTGGGAAGTAACTGTTTCTTTATCCCCCAGGTAGATGCTTTCTGCGATGAATGCCATGATGATGGGCCGCCAGACCCCTGCCCTAGAGTTTCCCTGGGCTGTATTAACTCTCTGATGGAAGATGGCCACTGCATTCATCACACAACTTACTTCTCTCTGGATGTTGTTTGTAAAGGTACCATTTAACATTTTTTAAATTTTAAAATTAGGTTTTACCTATTTTGTAATTTTATAGATTGCGTTTGAAGATGGTGACAGGCATAATTTCTGGGGTCAAATTTGAGACATGTTTAATTGATGAGAGGAGTTTATGCTGGAATGCCTTCTCCATTGTCCTTGGCTCCAGCTGGAGGCTCTCTACTTGAGGTGGATCTTTGGAGTTGAAAAGGATGTACATCGAGGGACAGATACATGATGTTTTTAAAAGCTCATGCTATCATTTGCTGCATTTTCATTTCTTGGATGCAGTTATTCGTATTTGAGTAATTTTTTCATTCACATAGGCATTGAGTTTGTAATCTAACTGAAAAACATTACAAGTATACAGAGATACTATTTTTTTTTAAATAATTCAGAAGCTTTAAAATAAGACTTGGATGTAGACTTGTACCTTTCCGTTGGTTCACAAACTTGCCCTGTACATGGAGAGCAAGGAAAGACCTAGAAAGAGGTGGACCACTCCAGGTGGGTAGGGGGCAGGTTTAATAAGCAAAAGAACTTAATATATGAGGCTTGTCTCGGGTGCCACAAGACAGGTAGATCTCTGCACCCACTCATCAGAATCTTAAAAGTTTATGCAGAGGCAGTTCCCGTCATGGCGCAGCGGAATCGAATCCAACTAGGAACCATGAGGTTGCGGGTTTGATCCCTGAGCTAGCTAAGTGGGTTAAGGATCCGGCATTACTGCAAGCTGTGGTGTAGGTCACAGACGAGACTCAGATCCTGTGTGGCTGTGGCTGTGGTGCAGGCTGGCAGCAACAGCTCCGATTAGACCCCTAGCCTGGGAACCTCCATATGCCGTGGGTGTGACCCTAAAAGGACAAAAGACCAAAAAATATCTATATATAAATAAAAATCTTATGTGACGCCAAACCACACTCATGCCTATTAAAAAAAAAGTTTACACAGAGGCCTTAACAGGGTTCAGTCACATGTACCACCCAAATGATCTCTGCAATACCTTACTCTCTCAAGGCTGCATCCTTGAACCGGCTCCAGCTGTGAGATCGGTGGATGGAGCATACATTCCAATGTCAACGGAGGAGATGAGGAACCTCCAATTGCCCGGGTTCAGTTGGTGGGTCCAGTGGTCATGTCTTCTCAGGAACCTCCTCCAACACTTTCTGTGTATATGTGTGTGTGTGTGTGTTGTGTCCATTAATTATCAGGCATGACATTTTTCTGTTTTATGCCCAAAGCAATAATTCATTAATTTGTTTATGCTGTTGGAGTTTAATTCGGCTCAAGATAGAGTACTAGATATTAGCAAGACCAAGGTAACTAAGATTTTATTAAACCCTGCCTACGAAAAGCTTGTAGTCTAATTGGGAGAGACAGACCTTAAAAGAATGCGACTTAAAAACAAACAAAAAACATAACTGAGCAGAGGAGAGAGAATGGTTGACTGCTATGGACGAGACCTGGGGGAGGCTGCCTTGGTGAAATGCTTTCCCAGCAGGACTCATACGCCTGCAACCCCCTGCCAGGCTAGATTTTGAAAGGTGAATAGATGTGAAAATATGGTACCTCTTTAAGCTGCATGAGCTGCATTTAGCCTAGATAAAAAAAGGAAGTTAGTTCAGCCCCACCAAGCATCTTTCTCTTTTACTTTTCTTGGGTTTAAAAGCCAGGATTTGGGAGGGGAAGGGAGTGGGATGGACTGGGAGTTTGGGGTTAATAGATGCAAACTACTGCATTTGGAGTGGATAAGCAATGAGATCCTGCTGTAGAGCACAGGGAAATATATCTAGTCCCTTGTGATGGAACACGATGGAGGATAATGTGAGAAATATATATATATATATATATATGTATGTGTGTGACTGGGTCACTTTGCTGTACAGTAGAAATTGACAGAACACTGTAGACCAACTATAATGGAAAAAATAAAAATCATTTAAAAAAACTATACTTCAATAAATTTAAAGAAAATAAATAAAAGCCAGAATTTGACCTTGAAAATCCCCAAAGATGATTGTCTGATGGCAGATAGGATTTTAAGATCCCTTTGATCCAAAATACTCAATTCTAGGAGGAAAGGCCCCTGGGATTGCTAGGCTCCAAAGGCAATCTCTTAGACCCTATGACCATGGCTATAACCATGCCAACAGGGAGTCACCACCAATGGTAGCCCTCACTAGGAGAATTCTTCTCGAGATGGGAAACACTGGACATGTTTGTAATGCCAAAGAGATTGACCAAAGGTGAAGAAGGGAGCAGCAAGGACTGATGGAACGCGGTCCCTGGTTGTAAAGAGAGGATGAGACCCAGAGCAGGGATGGAGGGATTTGCTGCTGCAACATAAGTAGAGTGAATTCGAGTAATGGGCTCTCTAAGGTGAAAGACAGAGTAGGGAAGTTCTCTTCGTGGCTCAGCAGCTAATGAACCCAACTAGGATCTCTGAGGATGGAGGTTCGATTCCTGGCCTCAGATCCGGCATTGCAGTGAGCTGTACTGTAGGTCGCAGATGCCACTCGGATCCAGAGTTGGTATGGCTGTGGTGTAGGCCGGCAGTTGTAGCTCCGATTCCACCCCTAGCCCAGGGACTTCCATATGCCTCAGGTTCGGCCCTAAAAAGCAACCAAAAAAAAAAAAAAAGAGAGAGAGAGAGACAGAGAGAGAGTAGGTGAAAAAGAAGACCTGGGTGGGCACCTAGCTAGTCATACTTAGAATTGTCAGAATAGCTGCTGTTAATCTGATTACAAAACCCAGTGGAAGTGGCAAAAAGCACTTATGATTTAAAACAATGGGAGTCTAAAAGAAGGGAAAATTGTGTTAATTATTTTGTTGTTCCACATAATGGGGAGTCTGTGTATGTTCTTTCCTTGTTTACAGTCATTCAGCAGATCCTTCAGAGCCTCGCTCTGTTCCAAGTACTATTTTCATAACACTTACATTCTAATGAGGCAGAGCTCAGACAATCTGCGGGCAAGCCTCCTCCCCCGGCCACCCCCCAGCACAGACATGCAGATTGGTTTTACTCTCCAGAATGTGACCAAGGTATTAGGTTAATAAAACTGGGAGTACCACGGGCGTGATAGTATTGATAGCAGCTTGGGGGAAGCCTCTGAGGCGGTGACACTGGAGCTGAGACATGAAGGAGAAGAAGGAGCCAGCTGGGAAAACTCTTCCAAACCAAGGAAGAAACATGGGGAACGTCCTGAGGTGGAAAAAGCTTGGCATGTCCTCGGACCTGCAGTGGGGGCAGGACGGCTGGAGTGTGTGAGTAGGTGTCATGTAACTTGCACGAGGGACAGGTATGAAATGAGATTGTAAATGCCAGTGGGACCCAGATGTTGTGGAATCCAGCCCTGTGCTAAGTACGGAATCTGCACTAGCCGATTTAATCCTCTGGGGACCCTTCTGAGGTAGGCTTGGTGCGGTCAGTCCTAATAGGATGATAGAGATGAAAAAGCTTGTAAGTGGGTTAAGGAATGAGTGGGTGGTGACTAAATGCAGATGTGTGTGGCAGGAGTGTGTGAGAGGAGGAATGTGTGCGTGTTTTCTGCCCACACGAATGTGCTTCTATGTCAGTGGGAGGTGTTCTCATTGGTGCCTCTGGGTCCAGGATCCCGGTTGGTTTTACCTGCCTCACAGTACGGTGGGGATCAGCCCCGTTTTGCAGACAAGGTTGGAGGGTGTAGGTCCAAGAGTGTTGCTTATGGGAAATGGTTAACCTCAGTGATGTGTCTCAGATTATTTTTTTTACGTGAGTAAGCAGGAAATCTTAACCATTTTGGTGAAGGATGCTACAATGGAATTGGGCATTTGGCCTAGGGGGAGAGGTGGAGACATCTCTCTCACGCACAGCATTGCTATTTCTTTGTTTACTTTTCAGGTTATACACTAAAATGTATATACAGAACATCCTGTATATCCTTATGTAAGCAGCGTGACCTCAGGCAGAAGCCTGGGATCACAAATAAGGTTATTTCCTCATTTTTCAGAATATATTTATTGGCTCAAGTACCCAACTGAAAGATTAAAAGAAAGTTCCCTATAGCCTGCTCATCCCTTTTTGGACGTTCCCTTACGCCTTGAGTTGTCCAATAGTCCATCATCTTACTCAACCCAAGAGTAGCTCCCCTGTTTCTTTTTTTCTTTTTCTTTTTTTTCTTGCTTTTCAGGGCCATACCCACAGCACATGGAAGTTTCCAGGCTAGAGGTCAAATCGGAGCTACAGCTGCTGGCCTACACCACAGCCACAGCAACGCAGGACCTGAGCCAGGTCTGCAGGCTACACCACAGCTCAGGGCAAAGCCGGATCCTTAACCCACTGAGAGAGGCCAGGGATCAAACCTGCATCCTCATGGATACTAGTCAGGTTCATTGCCACTGAGCCACAATGGGAACTCCTTTTTTATTTTTTTCTTCCCTGTTTGCTGTGTGCCTCTGTGGTGACTAAAGGCCCTGTTATTCAGCTGCTGACATTCTGATGATTGGATTTGGCTAGGGGGGAGCACAGTCACGAGACTGGACTGGGCAGACCCCCCCACCTACCTCATTGCCAGGCCGCATGTTGGCAGTGACTTTATACTTTATACCAAAGACTGTAGCTTCTAAAAGGCCACCCTCTCCTACAGCTCTAGCTGTGGGGGGAGACCATATCCTCTATGGTCCAAACTGAGTCATTTTTAAGACTAAAAGGGGGTGTCACATGTGATTAAAGTTAAATCTGCTTTTGAAGTATTTATATATGACTAACAGATTGGTTTTATGTCTGGACCTTTAAAACAGTAATATTTATAAATTTTTCAGAAGTAAAATTATTTCGAGAAAAACCTGTGTACATTAATGCAAACTTTTGAATGTTTCATCAAATTGCAATCCAATGGCAAATTTGTAGATTTTCTTAATTTCCTTCCATTCTGTTAGACATTATGAATGTCTCCAGTACAAAATAAGAGCTACATTCAAAGATTCTTGCCACATGCTGACATGTTCCCAAGTACAATGATCTGACTTCAAGTTTGTGCACCATTTAAGCTCTAATGGTTCAACTTGTTCACTTCCTCCATTTTTTTCAACATCTCTCTCTTTGTAAACTTCATAACAATACTTGTATTTCTCCAAAAGCTTTAAAACCTGAATTTTGTCACTATGTTGAATTTTTTAATTAAAGATTTCCAGCTGATTTTATTTTATTTGCTTTTTAGGGCCACACTTGTGGCATATGGAGGTTCCAAGGCTAGGGGTCAAATCAGAGATACAGCCACTGGCCTCCACCACAGCCACAGCAATGCCGGATCCCAGCTGTGTCTGCAACCTACACCACAGCTCACAGCAATGCCAGATCCTTAACCCACCGAGCAAGGCCAGGGATCAAACCCGCAACCTCATGGCTCCTAGTCAGATTCGTTTCCGCTGTACCACGACGGGAACTCCAGCTGATTTTAAACAGACTGTAATTACAACAGAAAATACTCATTTTCTCAAAAAATCACTATCAGAGTCTCTTGTGGTACAGTGGGTTAAGGTTCCAGCATTGTCACTGCAGCCACTTGGGTTGCTGCTGTGGCAGGGGTTTGATCCCTGTCCTGGGAACTTCCACATGCCATGGCACAGACAAAAAAAAAAGTCACTACCATGTTAAGACAGGCAGGCTGATTTACACAGTAGTCCTTCAGAGGTAAAGCATGCCTAAAATCTCATCAGTACAGTAAAAAGAGAAAACTAACCATGCTGACTCATTTTCCTTTTTTTTTTTTTTGTCTTTTTAGGGCTGCATCCTCGGCACATGGAGGTTCCCAGGCTAGGGGTTTAATAGGAGCTGCAGCTGCCGGCCTACACCACAGCCACAGCAACGCGGGATCTGAGCCGCATCTGTGACCTACACCAACAGCTCACAGCAACGGTGGATCCTTAACCCACTGAGGAAGGCCAGGGATCAAACCCGCAACCTTATGGTTCCTGGTCGGAGTCGTTTCTGCTGTGCCATGATGGGAACTCCTCATTTTCCTTTTGTATTCAGTATAAACTTTGCCCAGAAGTTTTGTAGTTCAGTTATTTTTAATATATAAACACACACACACACACACACACACACACACAGAAATTTTGATTACTATGGCTTCAGTTTTGGTTGAACATCATAAATATTTGGATGTGGTTATGAATTATGCTTACACCACAGCCAATTCCAAGTTCATTTCTGCTCCATCAGTTGGGTGTTTTATTTTTCTTTTAGGTTCTAAGAAACTTCTGCTTACTATGATGGTTTATTCCAAATTTGTATTGGTATTAGCAGTGCAAAAATAAATAATGTTATCACCAGTGTGGGACTTTTAACCCATTGGGTAAATATGTAAATATTTGTCTATAAATGTAAAATATAAAATACAAAGTTCCCATCATGGCTCAGCAGTAATGAACCTGACTAGTATCCATGAAGATGAAGAGTTTGATCCCTGGCCTTACTCAGTGGGTTGAGAATCCAACGTTGCCGTGAGTTGTGGTGTAGGTCTCAGAAGTGGCTCGGGTCCTGCATTGCTGTGGCTGTGGTATAGGCTGGCAGCTACAGCTCCGATTAGACCCTTAGCCTGGGAACCTCCATATGCCACACCTATGGCCCTAAAAAGTAAACAAAACAAAACAAAACAAAACAATGGAGTTCCTGTTGTAGCTCAGCGGGTTAAGAACCCAACTAGTATCCATGAAGATGTAGGTTCGACCCAGCCTGCTCAGTGGGTTAAGGATCTGGTGTTGCCGAAAGCTGTGGTGTAGGTCGTGGATACAGCTCACATCTGGCAGTGTTGCTGTGGCTGTGGTGTAGGCCAGCAGCTACAGCTCCAATTCAGCCCCTAGCTTAGGAATGTCCATATACCATAGGTGCAGCTCTGAAAAGACAAAAAAAAAAAAAAAGTGTTCATTGTTAGTTCAAAACACCTGAGAAAATTGTTTCTTTCTACAGCACTGTGTTCTACTGCTCCTGCTGGTAGTAATAATAGCAATCAACATTTATTTGGTGCTGGGCATGTGCCAGGCACTATTCTGTGAGTTCTGTATGTACTGAGTAATTGTCCCTTCAACTCCATGTAGTAGGTACTACTCTTATGCTTCTCATTTTACAGATGAAGAAATCAAGGCCCAGAGTTAAGTAACTTGATCCAGGTTGTACATTGAGTAAGGGGCAGTACTAAGGTTTGAACTCAGGCAGTCAGACTCATACGTGTGCTCTTCCTTAGGAATTTTCCTTCCTCTCCAGGAGTTGAAAATGTGACCAATGGTTTGATGAATCCTATGCTGCTCCTACAAAGACTGCTCTGAGACGCCCAGTTGATGCTTTTCCCCAATTGACCTTAAGTCAGTAGAGAGAATCACTACTTAAAGGATTATACATTTCCTTTCTGACAGGAAGACTTGCAAGTTACCTGTTTTTAAATGTTCAAAATGGGAGTTCCCTGGTGGCTCAGCGGGTTAAGGATCCAGCATTGTCACAGCTGCGGCTCGAATTGCTGCTGTGGTATGGGTTCTATCCCTGGCCCTGGAAACTTCTACATGCCACAGGGTGTGGCCAAAGAGAAAAAAAATGTTCTCAATGTACCTTTGATGTAATAGAAGCTATTTTGGGGGATTACAAGTAACTTGGGAAATTTAACATGACAACATTGAGGTAATCCCACCTTTCTCTCCGTGGCTGTTTTAGGTTTTGAGCCTTATCAGGGTGACCGAGTAGAAGTTGAGTTTTCCACCCAGCCAGACACAGGGAGCAGAAAGGCCCTCTCAGTGAAGCCTCTGAGACATAAGCACGTTCATGAGGTAGTTTGTCTTCTGTTGCCCTTATTCGTTTCTGCTCATCCTGTCTGTGGTGACCGCTTTTGGTGCTCAGCATTCCACGGGGTGTGTTGGGGAGCCGAAAAGAGAATATATTCTTTGCCAAAGAGGAGTCGATTTTCTTATTGAAAAGGTTGTGCTTCTGAAAGGAAATAATTAGAGACTAATACAGAGCACATATAATTAAGATCTAAATTACATGGCTTATCTGGGAGGTATTAAAATGTTCTGAGAGCAACAAGAACAGCAAACAAATCATGTTCGGAGATTGCTGGAAAGAATGAATGGGGCGGATGGCGGGACTGGAGCCCACGGTCGATGCTGGCTGTGCTTTGGGTAGCAGAGACCGCAAACGAGTGGGAAATTGAGTTTGCGCGAAGGTGCAGATGAAGCTTGACCTGTGACGGAGGAAATGGGGCAATGATATTCTCTTTCCCAGCACATTCCTTTCTTGCTCAACCGCTTTCCTCTCCCACCGTCACTGTAGAGGTTAATGGCCATCATAGATGAGAGCGGAGTTTCTAATCCTAGATTTGGGCTCCATCCATAGAGATTCTGACTTCGCTGGTGTGAGGCGGGGTCTGGGCGTGGGTAGCACTCTGTGGGTAGCACTCTGGACTTTTCAAATGTGCAGCCAGGTTGGGAATCGCTGAGCTGGCGTGACCTACAGATTAAAGCTGGAGCAGGCCGGTGAGCCCCCGGGACAGTGCCTGATCCTTTATTTGTAATTACAGGCCTGCATCACTAGCCTACATGGAAGAAATGGGGTGATAGGTGATGATATCTTTTTCACCCTGGATTCTCTGAAACTTCCTGATGGCTACGTACCTCAAGTATCTGACATCGTCAATGCGGTTGCAGTAGAGAGCATCCAGTCCTGCTATATTTGGAGAGCAATTTCTATGACTCTAGTGAAGAGGGGTTAATAAGAAAGCAATGTTTTTATTCCCTGTGCAGCTTTTTCTTCTCTTGGCTGTCAGAGCCTGGTTTAAATGTGTTTGGAAAGAAAACAGTTTAGTTAAACCTCAACAATTAATTCAAAGACAAGGTTTCAAATCCTGTGTGGCTTGGCTAAACAGAGTGCATCTTCTGCAGAGTGTTTGGCATTTTCCATTATTGATTAAAGACATTTTCATCTTCATCCCGTGTAATAGTCTTATGTCCATGATGTTCTCTTTTTAGTGGATCTCTTTATTTTTAAAAATTAATCTGCATTCTCTGGTTTTTGTCTACCTTTAGAACAGAGTTCCTAATCCAAGAACCAATTTCAGGGGGAACACACTGTGCATCATAGTTCGTTTGTGTTTGTTTGTTTTAATATTATGAGTGTTCATTACAGGTCCGGTGGGACCACCCAACCATCTAGTGGTTTGTTCCTCACTGGGTGGGTGGGTAGCTGAAGTCGTATCCTCTATAGCAGATAGACAGCCACTGAGTCCCTTCAGAAATAGTGATTGCCTCCTACGGGCGGGGGGCTGAGGTTATAGCCTTGAACACAAAGGCCCAAATCCTGTGCCCTAATGGGATGTGGGTTCTGTGACTGCCCACCTGGCTTCCTGACCCACAGAGTCATAGGCTAGAAAGGGGCAGGTGGGAGCCCTTGTGGCTCCAGGTCCCCGTGAAAGTCACTGTGGGAATTACAGAAAAGTCCACCTTTGAACTTGAGAGACATGTGAGCCATGGATTCTCCCACCTCCCCACTGGGCTCTCCCATTTGGAGGGGGTGGGAGGCTGTCGTGGAGAGTGACAGTGGCTTGCCAGAAACCTAATCAGGTGGTGGTTCGATCGCAGCTGCTGCTTCACACATTTCCACACTGGAGTGAGCAAATCTGTCTGCACTTGGTGTGCAGCGGTTGGGGAGGAGGTGAATAATTTTCCTTTATCCGTTTAGCAACCTCTAGAATCTATCTGCTTTCACAGGACCTGCCCAGCAGACTTGGAACATTTTGCCTCAGGGCTGTGTCAACTCAGAGGCCTTTGCCATCATTTCGAATGCAAGGTCCTCGATCACCTCGGCCTCCTCAGGGGGGCACTTGGTCTCCCTAAACGGATGATGTCATGGTGCCGGGACCAGGGAGCAGAAAGTATAAGGCTGGGCTGCATTAGAAATGAGGTTTGGAGTTCCCGTCATGGCTCAGTGGTTAACGAATCTGACTAGGGACCATGAGGTTGTGGGTTCAAGCCCTGGCCTCACTCAGTGGGTTAAGGATCTGGCATTGCCGTGAGATGTGGTGTGGGTCACAGATGCGGCTCGGATCCCACGTTGCTGTGGCTGTGGTGTAGGCCGGCTGCTGTAGCTCTGATTAGACCCCTAGACTGGGAACCTCCATATGCCGCGGGAAGCGGCCCTAAAAAAGACAAAAACAATAAATAAATAAATAAATAAAAGATTTCAAACTTCTTAAAAAAAAAAAAAAAGAAATGAGGTTTTAGGAGTTGCAGCTGTGGCTCAGCGGTAACAAACCTGACTAGTAATCACAAGGACACAGGTTCTATCCCTAGCCTCGCTCAGTGGGTTAAGGATCCAGCGTTGCCGTGAGCTGTGGTGTAGGTCGCAGATGTGGCTCGGATCTGGCAGTGCTGTGGCTGTGGTATAGGCCGGCAGCTACAGCTCCAATTGGACCCCCAGCCTGGGAACCTCCATATGCTGCGGATGTGGCCCTAAAAAAAAGAAAAAAAAAAGAATAAATAAATAAATAAATAAGTAAATAAATAAATAAAATGAATAGATAAAGAAGAAGAAAAAAATTTCAAAGAAAAAAATCATGAAGTCAGCCCTTCAAGTGGTTCTGAAGCCCTCTAGACATGGAGACCCAACTGCATTCAGGTGGTCACATATGGCACGAGATGCCACTGACGGTCTGAATTTCAAATCTCCACTCCCGCCCAGGCGTGCTGCCTAAGGTTCTTAAATGTGTAACCAGTTACCTCCTGCAGTCTATCTGGACCTCAAACTCAAGTGTCATAAAACAATTTTCCACGTGCCATCCCTGGAACTACTTACACTCACTAGATTCCATGTCCTAGTGACAAGGACCAGCAAATGCTTCCTCCAAAGGGGAACTTCAGTGTGCTTCATGCTTTCCTTTTGCTTTATTCTTGCCGATGCTCTTCACTCTAGAATTTCTCTCTATAATCTTTACAATTCCCCGGTTGCCTGTAAAAATCCCATCCATGTCAGGCTTAAGGCAAAGACTTACAGAGAACATCAGTTAAGAAAGTGTTCATTAGGCCCAGCAGGGTAAGGATCCTGTGTTGTCACTTCAGCAGCTGGGGTACTGCTGTGGCACGGGTTTCACCCCTGGCCCAGGAACATCCACATGCTGTGGGTGTGGCCATAAACGAATAAAATAAGTGTTCATTAGTCCCAGGTTCCACACATCGTATTACTTTCCTACAGTATCTAAGAGCACTATTTGCATTCCATTGACCAGAAAGTATGACAAGGGCTCAAAAATGCTGGCCATTGGTGTGAAAATGGGACTGGAGCTCTGCTGTCGGTGGGGTGGGGATGTTTAAAGAGAGAAAAATGGTTCATGAATTTTGACCCATAATATACTCAAGCATGGGGCTAGAAACTTACATCCACCACCTCATCAGAGAAAGCACTAGTCAGAGTTAGGGGGTACAGGGTTAGTGAACACAGGCACACAGAAGTCAAGTGATTCTGTTAAGTTCTGTAAAGGACAGAGGGCTTTTTTTTTTTTTTTTTGGTCTTTTTAGGGCTGCATCCGTGGCATATGGAGGTTCCCAGGCTAGGGGTCTAATCAGAGCTACAGCTGCCGGCCTACTCCACAGCCACAGCAACGCCAGATCCAAGCCGTGTCTGCAACCTACACCACAGCTCAAGGCAATGCTGGATCCTTAACCCACTGAGTGGGGCCTCATGGATACTAGTCAGATTCCTTTCCACTGAGCCACGATGGGAACTCACAAGAGGCCTTTTAACAAACAGAGCTGTTGGGGTTCCCAACATGGCTCAGTGGTAACGAACCAACTGCTGCAGCTCCAACTGGGTCCCTAGCCTGGGAACCTCCATATGCTGCAGGTGTGGCCCTAAAAAAGAAAAAAAAAATCTTAGAGAATTTTTCCAGTATTCAAATAATAGCCAGTTCCTGAAAACAAAATCACATTTCATGCTCTTTCACATCTTAAGTTAATTAAGTAAATAAATTTTTGAATGTCATAGTTGGGAACATTGAGATTTATAAAATTTTCACATTTACTGTGAATAATTCATCCATGTGTTAGTGTCTTTTTTTTTTTGTCTTTTTGCCTTTTCTAGGGCCGCTCCCACGGCATATGGAGATTCCCAGGCTAGGGGTCGAATCGGAGCTGTAGCCACCGGCCTACACCACAGCCACAGCCACTTGGGATCCGAGCTGCGTCTGCGACCTACACCACAGCTCACGGCCACGCGGGATCCTTAACCCACTGAGCAAGGCCAGGAATGGAATCTGCAACTTCATGGTTCCTAGTCAGATTCGTTAACCACTGAGCCACGACGGAACTCCTGAATCTCGTCTCGGTGATTGTGACTCGTGGAGGGGCACATCGGCCCGCCAGGTGGACGCCTCGAGCCCTCCGGCTCCCAGTAAGTGCGGGACATTTCCCGCCCCGACACGCCGCACACCACCCGACCTCCCTCCGCGAGCAGGGCCTCCCCGGTCCTGAGCCCCGCCCCCACTCCCACGGGAGTCCACGCCCTCCCGCGGGGGCGTGGTCAGCGTTCACACGAGGGTGTGCGATGCCTGCGTCCCCAGTCGGTTCTCCGCGCAAGGTCAGGCCACCCCTGGGAGATGGGGAGCACGGGGACCCGGTGTGCTGGGGAGTCCCCCGAGCTGAGACCGGCGGGAGGGCCACCTGCAGAAAGCCCTGAAGGGGAGTTCCCGTCGTGGCGCAGTGGTCAACGAATCCGACTAGGAACCATGAGGTGGCGGGTTCCATCCCTGGCCTTGCTCCGTGGGTTAAGGATCCGTCGTTGCCCTGAGCTGTGGTGCAGGTTGCAGACACGGTCAGATCCTGCGTTGCTGTGGCTGTGGTGTAGGCTGGCGGCTACAGCTCCGATTCGACCCCTAGCCTGGGAACCTCCATATGCTGCAGGAGCGGCCCAAGAAATGGCAAAAAAAAAAAAAAAGCCCTGAAGGTATGATGTTCCCACATTAAAATGCCTTATGTTTCTTAATATCAAGTGGAACCAACAAAGACTGTTGGATGCTGTAGACTGTCTACATGATAGTCTCATGAGCATCAGAATAAAAAAAACAAAAAAGAATCTCCTAAATGCCCCTGCGCCTCATGGCCTGTTCTGAATGTCTTCTTCCAGGATGAGCAAGTAGGCTTTAGAGCAGAGCAGAGGGGATGTGTCTCCAAAATGCCTAGGGGACAGGAGCCTTGGGTCCTTGAGTGACCTAGTGCCACATAACTGTTCCCTTGGGTTTTTGTTTGTTTTTCACATGCAAGGTGGAGGAAATCTGAGGTGCAGCGTGATGGCACCATCTGTGCCATGTCTGAGAGCTGCTGCATAGACTCTAGAATGAATAGAATTCCCTCTCCAGTGTAACCCAGGAAAACTGTACTGGCATAAAAATATATCAAGACAAAAGGGTGACAGGCATCTTATTTTAACAGGTGAAACAAGGGAGGAGTTTGTTACTTTTTATTTTTTTCTAAAGTTACAGACAGGTAGGTTTTAGGACTCTCTGGCCATGGCCAGCTCCACCCTGGGGCAGCTCATGTCAGCATCCACAGCCACTTTGACAGGTCCACGTCACTCCTGTGCCTCCCCAGCTGCCTCCCCAGTAAAAAGATCAGAACATTTTTGGAGAACTTTTTGGATCTTGCACATTTATCTTTCTTCTTGATGGTCACTGTAGGTGGGCTGGGACTGACCTCAGAGGCTTCTTTATCCATGACTAGTTGACACGACAGATGGCTTCAGGAAGAGAGCACAGCTGAGAGGGCCTGAAAAAGATAGTGAAACCTATTTAATCCATTGGACCCAGGGGCCTCTTCCCTGCCACCTCCCCCCCATCACACGCACTTGTTTTTAGCAGTGCTCATACAAGAGTGCTTGGGGGGTCTCATCTGACTTGCCCAAGGTTACACAGAGCGGGGGCTGGAACTAAGGAAGCCTGTATGTAGAGCTGTGCTCCTTCTCACTTCCCTATAGACCAAGTGACAATCCCATACCCTTCCCCCTTTTATCCACCAGGGTTAGGGTTCATCAGGTTAGATGAGTGAGGTGATGGTCCCAAAGAGGGTTCCATTACCTCGATGGATCCCTTACCTCCCGGAACACTCAGGTTTCTCCGGAATCAGTGTCCTGAAGAGCCAGGAGGGAACTAAGAAGGAGAATTCTCTCTCTCTGTCCTATTATGAGGGTCATGGCCTGATTGGTCAGGCCCAAGGGGAGTCATGATGACTCACAATGGCTTTCAGGACTTCATGACCACAGGCCATGAATGCTATCACCTAGGTTACCCCTGGTTTAGGGCTAAACAGTGAGTACCTAAGAGGCCCTGCAAGAGGGGGCAGGTACTACCCATATTTGGGTACCATGTCCATATCTGTCCCCTAGGTCAGATACTCAGTTATCTTGGCCTCAGAGATTTTCACTGGCTCATTCAAAAATCTCTGCATCAAAACTTCCCCTGTGTGAGGAGTTACCAATATCCATTGCCTATCAATAAGTCCACTGGACAATATCCAGCACTTTTGGATTCAAGTTCCAAACAGAAACAGTCCCAGGTAGAATTTTCTGCTTCTTTCTCAATCTCTGAATACAGCCTTGGATACAGCCCTGAAATGACTACTTTTTTTTTTTGTCTTTTGTCTTTTTGTTGTTGTTGTTGTTGTTGTTGCTATTTCTTGGGCCGCTCTCGCGGCATATGGAGGTTCCCAGGTTAGGGGTTGAATCGGAGCTGTAGCCACCAGCCTACGCCAGAGCCACCACAACGCGGGATCCAAGCCACGTCTGCAACCTACACCACAGCTCACGGCAACGCCGAATCGTTAACCCACTGAGCAAGGGCAGGGACCGAACCCGCAACCTCATGGTTCCTAGTCGGATTCGTTAACCACTGCGCCACGACGGGAACTCCTGAAATGACTACTTTTATAGTGCACAATTCACACCATAAAATGGGGATTTTGCTTGTAGAAATTTGGGCTGTGAGAAATTCTGGCCATACTTCTTATGTCATATTACCCTGCAAGTCTCCAATATACAACTCTATAGTTAACATTTATGAGTGATTCAAGTGGGTATTGTCTAGTGGTAGGACATGGATTTTCACAGGTTGTAACAGGGATAACGGTGAGGACGGGGCTTTGAAAATTGTGCTGTCCTAAGAACCTACCATGACTGTTATGATGAGATTTGACCTATTCCTACACTGGTGACCCCACCGTGGTAAGTGTCACATGACAATTGAAGAAACTGAGACATGGAGATCTATTGATGGGAAGGACCCAGGTCATACACGCTCTTCCTTGAGTGGCAAGGAAGGCTCAGTCTCTTTCCATCCCACATAGAACCATGTAAAGACACTAAGATACTGTGTTCAATGTCTAAAAAAATTGGGGAGGGGTAGGAACTATTATTAATGTGCCGTATTTGATTAACAAAAGGAAGTGGCAAAACTGTCTTTTTCTTAAGGGATTGCCTTTCTGGAAAAACTAAGGCAATTAGATCAGAAAAGGTTGGTTGATGTAAGTTAAACACATAAAGAATTTCACATACTCTTCTAATAATTAGGAAATATAATAGAAATAAACTGTCCTATTCAAATTGTCCCAAGCATTGTAAAACACCTACAAATAGAATTCTCTTTTTAAAAAACATAAGGAAAATATACATGAAAATTTTTATAAGCTCGCTGTTTGGACCCTAAAATAGTATTTTTAAAAAATCTTTTTTTGGAAAGGAAGACTAAATTTTGGAATGGTATCAATTCTTCTCTAAATTAATCTATGAGTTCAGTGCAATCCCAGTCATAAATCGTAACAGGATTTTGATTGTGTACGTGGAACTGGAGGACTAGATTGTAAAATTACCTAAGAGAGAAAATGTAAAGGATTAGCCAAGGCAGGGGAGGAGCTTGTCGTATGATATATTAAAATTTACCCTATAGGATTAGCAATTGAAACAGGAATTGATAACTATGTCAATGGAACAAAATAGAGATTCTTAAAATATTTTCGTATATATGTGGGAATCAAAGAAATGATAAAGCTGACATTTCAAATCAGATGTTGTCTCAAGCCAGTATCTACTAACTGCGCCCGCACGCGCGCGCGTGTGTGTGTGTGTGTGTGTGTGTGTGTGTGTGTGTGTGTGTGTCCGGGAGATGAAAATGCAGAGGAGCTTCCGGGGCACTTTGTATTTCTCCTACAGGTAATTCTGGATTCCATCAACTTTCGCAGGCCTTCTCTTCCTGAAGCCATCTGTGCCATCAACCAGTCATGGATAAAAGAGCCTCTAAAGTCAGTCCCAGGAAGTCCACGCCCAGCATGAGAGGGGTAGCAGACAAATACCTCAGATCCGCCCTGGCCTCCAAAAATGTCATCAGCTTTTTACTGGGTAGGCAGCTGGGGAGGCACAGGAGTGATGAGGCTCTGAGGAGGTTGTTGTGGAACCTGACACAAACGACACCAGGGTGGAGTTGGCCTTTACCTAAAAGTCATGTGACTTACCCGCCTATAACCCTTGATGATCATGAAAAAGTCCAGAAAATGGTGTGGATCAACAAATCTTTCCCCTGATGGAACCATTAAAATTGAAGCCATGTTTTCACTTCTTTTGGTTTGATGCAGGTTTTTTTTATTAGAGTATAGTTGATTTACAGTGTTGTGTTAATGTCTACTGTACAGCACAGTGACCCAGTCACATATATACATATGATATATGTATATATTTACATGCTTTTTCTCATATCATCTCCCATCATTTATGTGACATCTACACTTCTTCCTGCTACCCAAAGGCCACAAACAGGTGAACTCTGGCCACTCACCTTAGGAAACTGTTTACTAACACAGAGTAGGAGGGATTTGGAGTCAAGAGGGGCCTCCTTGAGAGAAGCTAGAAAAGCTGCTGGGCTTACAAAGTGGAAAATGCCCTAACTTACTAGGGGGATTAGAGCTTCAAGGAGGCCAATTGGAGGTCTTGTTTGGTCTCCCCTGGAGTTTGAAGGAGACCATCGGAAGAAGTCAGAATCACAAATAAATTTAAAATGGGAGTAACTGGGAGGGTGGGGGAGTTCTGTGTACAGAGGTTATGTGTCAGGGAACTGAAGGGACTCAAGACCCAGAGATGGGGTCTCCAAAGTAGCCATGAAAGACCTCACCAAAGGAGGAAATTTAAACAGTCAGCTTTAAACACAGCTAAAGGAGTTCCTATTGTAGCTCAGCAAGTTAATTAATTAATTAATTAATTTATTGTCTTTCTTAGGGCCGCACCCACAGCATATGGAGGTTCCCACGCTAGGGGTCGAATCTGAGCTGTAGCTGCTGCTCTCACCACAGCTCATGGCAACGCCAGATCCCTAGTCCACTGAGCGAGGCCAGGGATGGAACCTGCATCCTCATGGATACTCGTCAGATTTGTTTCCACTGAGCCACGACGGGAACTCCTGGCTCAGCAAGTTAAGAACCCCACATAGTGTACATGAGGATTCAGGTTCCATCCCTGGCCTTGCTTGTGGGTTAAAGGTCTGGTGTTGCTGCAAGCTGGATGTAGATGTGGCTTGGATCTGGTGTTGCCGTGGCTGTGACGTAGTCCTCAGCTGCGGCTCCTATTCAATCGCTTGTCCTGGAACTTCCATATTGCTGTAGGTGTGCCCCTCTCAAAAAAAAAAAAAAATTTAAAAAAACCACAAAACACAGCTGCTCAAGTCCATCCAGATAAGAGAGACTTGCCACCTTGACCCTTCATCCTTCCCCATGCTCAACAGACCCTGGGGGACAAGTGGTTGCAAAAAAGGGAGGGAAGCAGGGAGTTCCCTTTGTGGCTCAGTGGTTAATGAACCCAACTAGGAACCTTGAGGATGAGGGTTTGATCCCCGGCCTCACTCTGTGATCTGCCGTCTGTGACCTACACCACAGCTCAAGGCAACGCAGGGATCCTTAACCCACAGAAGGAGGCCAGGGATTGAACCTGCATCCTCATGAATACTAGGCAGATTCATTTCCACTGAGCCACGATGGAATTCCTAAATGCATTTTTAATATAACAGGTGTCTGTGTACGTGTTCCCAGGAAGCCAACTCTGAGACAGACCCATGAATACAAGTAGCTGACTTGGGAGAGAATCCCAGGGAGCAGAGGTAAAGGGGTGAGGAAATAAGACTTAGAAGGAAAGCAGCCAATTGAGGGGGGTGATCTGGCAACGCCGTAAATGGAAACTGTGGGCAACTGGAGCTTCCTGGGAGTGGGGCCTACGGGAGACTGTGTAGATACGTCTCAAATCCATGCCCAGTATGAGACAGGAAGCTGGAATACGTACCCACCAAAACGCAATCATTTTTTCATAAAGCTACTGCCAGGGGTAATAAGTCTCTTGCACGTCCACCTGGCTTTGGGTCATGGCCAGCATGCACCAAGGGCAACGGAAAAAACGCTCCAGCAGCGTGTCTTGGTTGAATGTGGAAAGCAGTGTGGTGGGTGTAGAGGTGAGACCTGGCTTTTTAAAAAAAAATATTTTATTAAAGTATAGTTGGTTTATTATGTTGCGTGCCAATTTCTGCTGTACAGAAAAGTGACTCAGTTATACATACTATATGTGTGTGTGTGTGTGTATATTCTCTTTTTTTTATACTCTTTTCCATCATGGTCTATCCCAGGAGTTTGGATAGAGTTCCCTGTGCTGTACAGCAGGACCTCATTGCTCACCCATTCTAAATGGAATAGTTTGCATCTACTAACCCCAAATTCCCTGTCCATCCCACTCCCTCCCCCTCCCTCTTGGCAACCACAAGTCTGTTCTCTATGCCCGTGAGAGACCTGGCTTTGAAGAGCCAGAATCATGATACATAAGTCATGGTCAAGGAGTTCCCACTGTAGCACAGCAGATTAAGGATTAGGTGTTGTCTCTAGGAAGGTGTGTGTTCGATCCAGCACAGTGGGTTAAGGATCCAGCATTACGCAGCTGTGGCATAAGGGGACTGGGATTTGATCCCTGGCCCAGGAACTTCCATATGCTGTGGGTGTGGTTAAAAAGAAAAAAGAGTCCTTCATGAGTCAAGGTCAGAATCTTTTTGACATTGTCTGCAATGCTCTACCCACTGTTTGTAAAATCTTCAGTAAACTGGAATTACATTTCTTCTCTAAAGCTGAGCATGTATTAAACATCTTACCAATGAGCATTTCCAGTTGAAAACTGGTTTTGGGCACTCCAGTCCCAGGAAATTTTGAGATGAGTTTTCAGCTGCTTAAGGAATGTTTGCATTGTAGACCGTAACATCTTCTTCCAGGAAAAAGGAGAGCAAGGTTTCCGTGGTCTGTCCTGACTGAAGATGTGTCCCCAGGGTGGATGGGCCAGGGTCTGTCCCCGGGATTCCAGGAAGATCTTGGACTGCAGGTGTCGGCAACCCTATTCCTGCTGTTCAGTCTAGAGGGTCCCAAGCTGCATGTAACATCCTGCCTGGGGGAGCCCTCAAAATGCGGAAGTCATAGAAGCTCCCCTACTCTCCCATTGCAGCTGGAGCTTTATTTATATCCCTATTATTAAGGTCTCTGTATTAAAGAATAAGTCACGCATTAGGGTGTGAGCTACTCCCACTCAGCTATGCTCACCCTCACCCCAACCAGTATACTGTCCCCGTAGTGTGTGTCTCTCTCCAGAGATTCTAAGAAATTCTCTTCTGGATGGTGAGCAGTTTGTAAGGGACTGAGGCGTTACATGAACAGATGGTCAGTGACAGTTGGGGTATTATTGCCAACCAGGTTCCATTTCCACCTACTCCAGCCACAGGTGGCAACAGATGGCCTTCCCAAGCATGTGCTGTGAAGCTAGGAATGAATCTTTGTCACAACTCAGATGTGGCTTGGATGCCTGGATCCATTGGCTTCCCCCTGAGCTGTCACTATCCACAGACCTGGGAGGGCTCTGTTACCCTCCCATGGTAACTTCCCCAGAGGGACTAAGTGGCAATCAGAGGTGTCAAGTCTGGATGGAGGGGACCTGGATTTGGGGAAAGAAACATAACAGGAGGGAGGCGTTAAACACCCTCAATAGAAAGGTAGGACCTACAGGGCAAGAACCAAGAGACAGCTTTGGGAGTCTTGGAGGATTTCTCACATCTGCTTTCCACGTGATACCAGCAAATGCCAACAAATAGACCAGCAGGCAGGCTGGAGGTTTGCTCCTGACAGTAAGCTGAGGCAGCACTAGGGTTCGCTTTAAGTGTTTTTTTCACCCTTAGGGAACTTCACCCTGACTGCATGATATCCAGTGTCATAAAATTAGTGTTTCATATACTTGGAATTTTTTTTTTGTCTTTTTGCTATTTCTTGGGCCGCCCCTGCGGCATGTGGAGGTTTCCCAGGTTAGGGGTCGAATCGGAGCCATAGCCACCAGCCTACGCCAGAGCCATAGCAACGCAGGATCCGAGCCGCGTCTGCAACCTACACCACAGCTCACGACAGCACTGGATCCTTAACCCACTGAGCAAGGCCAGGGATCAAACCCGAAACCTCATGGGTCCTAGTCGGATTCGTTAACCACTGCGCCACGACGGGAACTCCTGGAATTTTTTTTACTTGTGAATAATTCTGGATTAGCTAGGTCCATAAAAGATAGTTTGCCCTTGAAGGTCACAGTGTCACCAAGCACTATAACAACTCAGGCAGGTAGAGGCAAATTGGCTGTCACCTTGTTGGGCTGGGGCAGCAGCTGGCTCTGTAGCTCCCCCCCCCACCACCACCTCCAGCTGGGTCTACCCTTCAGCTTCTCCAGCTACTGAGGCAGCATGTACACCCTCCGAGGCAGCACCTAAGTCCCACCTCCTCTTATCGCCTCACACAGGGAAAATCAACATCTTTAAGATGCTGGGCCACCCTATTTCAGACCTGGGTATGCATTTGTGTTCTCTTGAGTATTCTTTTATATCCCCTATTTGGCATTTCAAAATGTTAAGTGGATTTTACGATTTTTCAAGTATATTCCTAGGAACTACTTCTTTTTAACTGCTTTTCTGAATTAAGTCATTAATAGCATTATCTATTTTAACTGATTATTCTCTGCATATATGAAAGCCTGTGAAGAATTTATATCGATTTTGTACTCAGCCATACAAATGAATTCAAATATAACCTGTAATACTTCGTTTTCCCTTCTTCAATTGGTTAATGTCTTAGTTATTTCTTTCCATTATTCTCAAGTATGGAGAGTATAATGTCATACTTAGAAAACATCCAACACCTCTCACTTTTGTCTTTCAGTTTCTATACTAATAGTCTACTTTGGTACCTTAATATACCAAATTAAGAGATTTCTTATCATTTAACTCTCTTTAAGTTCACTTGTCATGGTGCATTACTCTATGAATATGCTTCTCTGAATTATGCCCACTAATAGCTGGGGTTTCCTATGATGGTGCAAGACAACCATACCTACAACCAGCGGCGTGATACTTCAGTTAGTTGACAGATGCATGAATCAGTAGGGGAATGTGCCCACAGAAGCGCACCAAACGGTGTCCAGGTCCGAGGGTCTGCAAAGGATACACTAGGGGAGAGGGGAGGAAAAGGTAGGACTCTACTTCTAGAAGAGGGACTCAGCTCTCCACCAGCTGCCGGCTCTTCCCTAATCAGGAGCATTGAGTCCTGGGCTCCTCCCCTGGCCCCCGCCTCTCATCCGCCTCCTGCCAAGGGAAACTTTGGCCCCGCCCCTCCGGCTTCCACCACACCCCTCGAGTGGCTACTACCCACTCCCCCTTTCTCTTTCCTGTGCAGGGAAGGGACAGTCCACTCCGAACCTAGCGCGACCCCTCGTGTTACGCCTGCGCACTGCAAACCACCCGCCAGGTTGGAGGAGCCCCCACCGCTTAAGACTCCTACTTCCGGCCTCAGGAAACTTCGGCCCCGCCCCGTGATTCTGACCTTGCCTCCTAGAGCGGACCTTAGCTCCGCCCCCATTCACCTTTTTGGCCCCGTCCCGCCCTCCTAACGGCGGCCTCAATGTTGCGCCTGCGCACTACGTAACGCCAGGCACTGTGGGCGGGGCCCGCCGGCGCCGAGCACCGCCCACGGCCCCGCCCGCCCCGGCGGGCCCGCCCCGCCTCCCCGCACACGCACTTCCCGCCACGCCTCCTCGCCCACCTCGCCGAGAGGCCCCTGCAGCCCAGCCAGGCGAGCGAGGCGCGATGGACGGCCGGGTGCAGCTGATCAAGGCCCTCCTGGCCTTACCCATCCGGCCCCAGACGCGTCGGTGGAGGAACCCGATCCCCTTCCCCGAGACGTTTGACGGCGACACCGACCGGCTCCCGGAGTTTATCGTGCAGACGGGCGCCTACATGCTCGTGGACGAGACCCTGTTCTCCAACGACAGCCTGAAGGTGACGTTCCTCATCACCCGCCTCACCGGGCCGGCCCTGCAGTGGGTGATCCCCTACATCAGGAAGCAGAGCCCCCTCCTCAACGATTACCGGGGCTTCCTGGCCGAGATGAAGCGGGTCTTTGGATGGGTGGAGGACGAGGACTTCTAGGCCGGGAGCCCCTCGGGCCCGGGGGCGGGTGCCCGCGGGAGGGTCCGCTCTGCCCGTCGCCCAGCCGCGCAGATCGCCACGGGCGTCCTCCCGCCGCGCCTCCCCCGCCCCTCACCTTCGGGTGGCCGCGCTCTCCCCCCGCGCTCGTGTCCCCTCCCGCGTCGTGCTTGCCTTTGTTCCAGGAATAGCGCTCCAGGTTCCCGCCGCCTCCGCCGCCTCCAGGCCTGGTTCGGACCGGCCGCCGCCCTCTCGGGCCGGCCCGGCCCCTCCCGTGCACACTTGGACCCGGTCCTGCGCTCCAGCTGCAAGCCGGGCTCCTGTTACACGCGGGACGGACCACCTGCAGCCCGGCGCCCGCCGACCGCCGGCGCCTGGCCGGACTCCCAGGCCGGCATCCGGGTGCCCAGAGACCTGCGCTGCCGCTGCCGCGCCCCCACCGTCCACCGCATCGCTCCCGCCGACGCCCTGCAGCCTTCGGGGATCTGGACTCACCCCCCCCCCCCCCGCGAGGGGTGGGGGTGCCTGAGCTGCTCACTGCCCCCGAGACGATGATTGCAACAGCTCTCCACCGCCGCGGAGGGGCCGGCCAGCCTTTCACCGTCAGCGGGGCCCACTCCCTCCCTACTCCCAGAGACATCTCCTGCTCCCGCTCCCGCTCCTGCTCCTGGCAGCCACGTCGAGTCACTCATTGTCTCCTGTGGACCTGTTAGTTTCGCCCAGAATCCAGTTCTCTTCTGAATTTGGAATATTTTCTTAGTTATCTGTTTGTTGTTCAACAATATAACTCTGATATCCACCCAGCTCCTCAACACTACTTGGAAAAAAGTCTTTTCTTATTTTCAATAAATGTCAGACACTATTTAAAAAGAAAATTGAGTCTCAATGAATATGGTGCTTCTCCTTCCCCATTCATGTAAAAGCAGTCCGGAAGTCATGGACGTCCCTTGCCCTTCCGTGGGTGACGTTAGAGGCACTCTCCACTCTGTTGACTCTTGCCTATAAAATATCAAAGTCAGAATCCTGAGGCGTTCCTGGCATGGAGACCCCGCTGGCAACCCATTCAATCCCAGATGATGGGTCCTCTAAACCAGTTAGATTTATCCCAAGCATCTTAAGAAATGGCTCTTTACTTTGGCCAAGGTGATGTTGAGAAGTCATCCAGGAGGCTTCTCTGAAAAGCTTTCCTCATTTCCAAAAATCCATTTGAAAGCTCCCAAATTGTCCCAAACTGTTAATCCAACACAGATGGTGAATAATGTCAAAGTTTTATTTATCCCATTATTCAGGGAGCCAGCGGAATGATACAGGTGCTTTTGAAAAATATTTATAGTACCTTCACTGTGTAGGTAGTGGGGGTGGGGAAAAACACAGAAATGATATTGTTGATACATAAACCTGGTTGATGACCTGTAGGAAAATAAAAGAATAAATTTCCCTAATACACAAAAAAGTTCATCCCTCCTTTCTTATCTGCAGTTTAACCTCTTACATTTATAGCACTGTAAAAAGCCTGTGTTCCTTAACCAATTGTTATTTAATGAATTCACATATACCCTGCATCAGATGATTCCCAGGTGGGCTTATGGACAATCCTCCGGTGTGATGTTCAAAGGCTATACAAGCTCATGTTTTGTCTCATTTCTACATTTTGGTGATTTTCCAGAACACAAGAAAGAGGAATAAATAATACCAGTGTTTTTTTTTTTCACTTTTTTCCCTCTATCTTTATTTGAACCAGTATGTTTGGGTCTTTCATATGTTGTAGTTCACAAGGCTGCATTGAGATGGAGATACATTACTTGCATTATGTGTCTTTTTTTTGTTCCTCCCAATACTGAAACCACCCTTGACTTGCAATATAGCATGTGATAGGTCAAAGTCTTAGAGTCAGGAAAAATTTGAAGTGGTTAATGAAATGGAGTTTTATGATTCACAGGTTCTTAAAATAACTGTAAGCGGGCTCATGATGAGGTTCCGATTCAAGGTGCCGGCAGGAAGGCTTCCTGGATGGGTTGAAGGCTGATTGTGCTAAGCACATGCCCTGTTTGGTTTAAACATAGATTCTGCTCAAGCGGTTTGGGAGCTGCTGGGAAGCAGTTTACTTTCTGCAGTGGATCCAGCACATTCCCTATGGCCTGCGTCCTCCTGGCTCTCGAGGTAGGCAGGATGGGCTGGGGCGGGCGACTGGGCGTCCTTTGAACAGTGCTGGTCGCCCCCACCTCCCTCAACCAAAATGCCCCTGAATTTTACTCCCTCCTGCCGGAATGGCTCTGTTGGGGATTGTTCTTTGGTCTACATTTGTTGTGTCATGCCAAGTCCTTTTTCGGGATACAAATGTCTAGGGCAGGGTTAATAGTTTGCAAGAGTTAATCAGGACCATTTTTGGAAGATTGAAGAAGAAATGGCATTTGTAAATAGAAAAGGGAGGTTATTTTTCATTAGCGTCTCAGCTCTGACCCCTATAATAAAATAGCAGAGACTTGGTGGCTTAAACATCAAAACATTTATTTCTCAGAGTTCTAGAAGCTGGGATGTCCAAATTCAAGGAGCTAGTTCATCAGTGTCTTGTGAGAGCTGGGTTTTTCCTTTATCCTTACACCTTACACGGTCGGGGGCAGGAGGGGGCACTCCTATCTCTTTTTAAAGGGACTCTACTCTCGGAGTTCCCATCGTGGCGCAGTGGTTAACGAATCCAACTAGGAACCATGGGGTTGCGGGTTCGATCCCTGGCCTCGTTCCATGGGTTAATGATCCGGCGTTGCCGTGAGCTGTGGTGTAGGTCACAGACGCGGCTCGGATCCCGCGTTGCTGTGGCTCCGGCGTAGGCCGGCAGCTACAGTTCCGGTTAGACCCCTAGCCTGGGAACCTCCACATGCCGCGGGAGTGGCCCTAGAAAAGGCAAAATAAAAAATAAAAAAATAAAAGGACCGTACTCTCATTTTGGCACTCCAACCTCTTGACCTCTTCTAAACCTAATAACCTCCCCAAATGTTCAAACACCATCATATTGGGAATTAGAGCTTCAACATATGGATTTGGGAGGAGGAATACGAAGATTTAGTTCATAGCAATTACTTTGCCATCTCAATCATTACAGTTGTCATTCATACTTTGTTTCCCTAACTTCGTTCTCAGCAATTTATTCTGTCCCCCACCATAAAGCCCCACCTCAGAAGTGACAATCAAAGGAAGGAGAAACAAATACTGAAACGAGAAGAGGTATATAAATATCAGAGGCACGAGAGAGAAAATGCAATCAACCTTGGTGGTGGTTGGGGCCAATGTTGATTTGAACTCTAAAAGTTAAGATAATATCACACCAATTTTGTAACACACGTGTACAAAATGTTCATACAGAAAATACAGACACAGAGGGGACAACGTGGTCCTCGAGTGGTTTCGCGTCCTGAGTTTTCAGGTTCTGGAGCAATCCTGGTAGAGAGAATTTGTGTAATAAGTGGTTTGAAAGCACAACTTTCAAATTGATACAACCATAATTCCCACATAGCTTGTTGATGAACACCTGTCAAAATTTTATTTAATGCATTATTCAGGAAAGCAGCAGAATGACAGAGTTAGTTCAAAAAATCCTTTATAGCTTGTGGGAAAAAGAATTCAGTAATAATTTTGTTAATTTATGTACAAACCTGGTCTATGTCCAGAAAAACATCACTTCTTACTTTATTTCTACAAATGAATTCCTTAAGTCTATAGTATTTTTTGCAATTTTCAGAAGGCTCACTTTATTGCATTTAAAAGATGTCCTTGGGTGTTCCCATTGTGGGGCAGCAGAAACGGATCTGACTAGTATCAATGAGGATGCAGGTTCGATCCCTGGCCTCTCTCAGTAGGTCAGGGATCCAGCATTGCCTTAAGCTGTGGTGTAGTTCGCAGACGCGGCTCAGATCCAGAATTTCTGTGCCTGTAGTGTAGGTGGGCAGCTATAGCTAGGATTTGACCCTTAGCCTGGGAACTTCCATATGCTTCTGGTGCGCTCCCCACCCCCACAAAAATGTCCTTGAATTAGAGGTGAAAGTCCATGGCATAACAATGTGGCTGACGATTTTGAGCACTCCCTATGTTCCAGAACCTTACACAAATGTTCTTGTTTGATCTTTAGCACCCTCATGAAGTAAGTGTTGCTGTGGCTGTGGTGTAGGCCGGCCTGGGAACCTCCATATGCCACAGGTTTGGCCCTACAAAGCAAAACAAAAAGAGAAGTGGTAGAACTGGGACTCACATTGAAGATTCCAGAAGCTCTGTACTCTTACCCAATACGATGCCTGTGCTGCAAGCATTTTTATTTTTATCTTTTGTCTTTTTTTTGAGGGCCACACCCGAGGCATATAGAGGTTCCCAGGCTAGGGGTCTAATCGGAGGCGTAGCTGCCGGTCTACACCACAGCCACAGCAATGCCAGATCTGAGCCACGTCTTCGACCTACATCACAGCTCACGGCAACGCCAGATCCTCAACCCACTGAGCGAGGCCAAGGATGGAACCCGAAACCTCATGGTTCCTAGTTGGATTCATTTCCGCTGCACCACGATGGGAACTCCCATTTTTATTTTTCACAGCTCTATTGAGATATATTGGGCACACCATAAAATTCAGCCATTTAAAACGTGGGCGTCCAGGTCTTTTAGTTCATTTACAGAGTTATACAGACTGCTTAACCTCACTAATCATCAGGGAAACGCAAATCAAAACTGCAATGAGATGTCACCTCCCAGCTCTTAGGATGGTTATTATTAAACACAAGAAAAAAAGTGTTGGCGGAGATGGAGAGCTCCTCCTACAACAGCTGGCACGCTCTTGGTGGGAATGTAAAATTGTGCAGCCACTAGGGAAAACCCTATAGAGGGGCCCCCCCAAATTAAAAACAGAATTGCCATGTGATCCAGCGATTCCACCTCAGTGTATTTATCCAAAGAAACTGAAATCAAGATCTCCAAGAAAGACCTGCACTCCCACGTTCACTGTGGTATTATTCACAACAGCCAAAATATGGAAATAATCTAAACCTTCATCAGTGAGTAAATGGTTAAAAAAAAATCTTGTATAGGAGTTCCCGTCGTGGCTCAGTGGTTAATGAATCCGATTAGGAACCATGAGGTTGCAGGTTCGATCCCTGGCCTTGTTCAGTGGGTTAAGGATCTGGCATTGTAGTGAGCTGTGGTGTAGGTCACAGACGAAGCTCAGATCCCATGTTGCTGTGGCTGTGGTGTAGGCCGGCGGCTACAGCTTTGATTCGACCCCTAGCCTGGGAACTTCCATACATACAACAAAATAGTCTTCAGCCTTAAAAAAGAAAGAAATGAACTCTAGTTGGCTTGAGCCCAGGTCATTCACTTGGCATCTCCTGGGACTCTCTTGCTCAGTCTTAACTGTCAGTTGTGGCACATCTGCAGCAACCCCCGCCTGGAAAGGACATGGAGGCCAAGGGCCCAAGCCCTTAGGACCAGGTAAGCCACCAGGACTTGCAAGGTGAAAACCCGAAAAGGATGGCATTTTATGCTGGGTAGTGAAGGAGGAAGAGGGTGAGCCACGATTGTGGCCGGGAGACCAATTACAGCGACAGGAGCTCATTACACGAAACTACATCTTTTTTTTTTTTGTCTTTTTGCCTTTTCTAGGGCCACTCTCGTGGCATATGGAGGTTCCCAGGCGAGGGGTCGAATCGGAGCCGTAGCCACCGGCCTACGCCAGAGCCACAGCAACGCGGGATCCGAGCCGCGTCTGCCACCAACTCCACAGCTCACGGCCACACCGGATCCTCAAGCCCCTGAGCGAGGCCAGGGACCGAACCCGCAACCTCATGGTTCCTAGTCGGATTCGTTAACCACTGAGCCACGGCGGGAACTCCTGAAGGGGCATTTTGGATTACTGTTTGTATTTTGCTTTTTTTCAATGGCCCCTCCTTCGGCATATGGAAGGCCCCTGGCTAGGGATCGAATCGGAGCTGCAGCTGCTGGCCGACACCACAGCTTGCTGCGACGCTGGATCCTTTAACCCTGAGCAAGGCCAGGGGTTGAACCCACATCCTCGTGGATACTAGTCGGGTTCTTAACCCACTGAGACACAGCAAGAACTCCGGGGGCATTTTGGTTGAGGGAGGTGGGGGCGACCAGCACTGTTCAAAGGACGCCCAGTCGCCCGCCCCAGCCCATCCTGCCTACCTCGAGAGCCAGGAGGACGCAGGCCATAGGGAATGTGCTGGATCCACTGCAGAAAGTAAACTGCTTCCCAGCAGCTCCCAAACCGCTTGAGCAGAATCTATGTTTAAACCAAACAGGGCATGTGCTTAGCACAATCAGCCTTCAACCCATCCAGGAAGCCTTCCTGCCGGCACCTTGAATCGGAACCTCATCATGAGCGGCTTTCCATTGTTTGCGGGTTCCTGCGAAACCTAGCAACTCCACATTTTAAAAAGTAACTCAAGGGGTTCCCGTTGTGGCTCAGTGCTAACGAATCCAACTAGTACCCATGAGGACGCAGGTTTGATCCCTGGCCCCGATCAGTGAGTTAAGGATCCGGGGTTGCCCTGAGCTGCGGTGTAGCTCGCAGTCGTGGCTCCGATCCCAAGTTGCTGTGCCTGGGGCATCTAGGCCGGCACCTGTAGCTCTGATTTGACCCCTGGCCTGGGAACTTCCACAGGCCCCAGCTGCAGCAGCCCTAAGAAGCAAAGCAAATAAAACGAAATAAAACACACCCTCTGACTTCAAGAAGCCTTGACCCATTACCAGCTCAGAGCAAGTTAACGATGTTTCCACTATTTCTGGTAATAAAAGATGTCTGATGCAAAACGAGGAGAATGTACCTCCAGCCCCACATACAGCCCTATGAACCAGGGCACGTGGATGGCAAAAATTACCTGTGCAAATGAAGAGGGTCAATACAGTGAAAAACCACTGCTGTCACGGACTCTTCTTGGCCCCGTTCTGGAAAAATCACTCAAATTAGCAACGAGGCAGACTCGATGGAGCATTGTCCTATAAGTCCGTCTTTATCTGACCCGACTGGAAGGTTTAACTTTTCCCAGCCACAGTTGAAGCCGTGGAGGCTTTTGGCAGCCCTGGGGATTCAACAGGATGGTGTGAGGAGACACAGTAGGGAGTAACATTTTTTGCTTTTCTGCCCATTGGAGCAAGTTGTCATTTTACTGTCCTGCAGGCCATCAACCGGGTCTTTACCTAGATTGACAAGAGCAGTTCTGCACTCCCTTCTCCTCCACTTCACAACCAAGCCTCCATAGAGGCATTTTTCTGAACCACCTGTCATTCTGCTGCTTCCCTGAATAATGGATTAAATAAAACCCCGACAGGTGTTCCCCAACAAACGTGTGGGATGCCTGATTTGTAAAAATTAGGTATTGTGCTTTCAGGCAGCGTTTTGGAAATGAGGGGATCTTTCCCCAAAGCCCCTAGCTGCCCTCTCCTTGCACCGCCTTGGCCAAAACCAGATCAAGAGCCATTTCCCAAGGGGGCACGGAACTGACCGCTGTGCAAGAGTCAGCAACCCGCAGTGAATGACTCCCCCGCGCCCGCGCGCGCGCGGGGGTCTCCATCCCCAGGACCACCACGAGTCCAGGGCTTCTATCTGGTGATGCACGACTCAGCAGGAGCCACAGAGGGCGGGGGCGGGACATACCTTCTGAGCAAGCCACGGGCCCCACTTACTGGACCAGGGAGGGAGAGGTGCCCTAGTCACTGAGACGCAATTTCTTTTTGAACAGCGTCTGACATTTATTGAACATCAGGAAAAGACGTTTGTCCAGGTAGTGTAGAAGAGCTGGGCAGAGTGCTGGGGTTACTGTGTTGAACAAAAGGCACACGTCAGAGAGACAGCTGCACATTCAGAAGAGAACTGGATTCTGGGCGAAACTAACAGGTCCACAGGAGACAATGAGTGACTCGACGTGGCTGCCAGGCACCCCTGGGACCTGGCAGCCTCCTGGCAGGAGCAGGAGCAGGAGCGGGAGCAGGAGCGGGAGCGGGAGCAGGAGATGTCTCTGGGAGTAGGGAGGGAGTGGGCCCCGCTGACGGTGAAAGGCTGGCCGGCCCCTCCGCGGCGGTGGAGAGCTGTTGCAATCATCGTCTCGGGGGCAGTGAGCAGCTCAGGCACCCCACCCCTCGCGGGGGGGGGGGGTGAGTCCAGATCCCCGAAGGCTGCAGGGCGTCGGCGGGAGCGATGCGGTGGACGGTGGGGGCGCGGCAGCGGCAGCGCAGGTCTCTGGGCACCCGGATGCCGGCCTGGGAGTCCGGCCAGGCGCCGGCGGTCGGCGGGCGCCGGGCTGCAGGTGGTCCGTCCCGCGTGTAACAGGAGCCCGGCTTGCAGCTGGAGCGCAGGACCGGGTCCAAGTGTGCACGGGAGGGGCCGGGCCGGCCCGAGAGGGCGGCGGCCGGTCCGAACCAGGCCTGGAGGCGGCGGAGGCGGCGGGAACCTGGAGCGCTATTCCTGGAACAAAGGCAAGCACGACGCGGGAGGGGACACGAGCGCGGGGGGAGAGCGCGGCCACCCGAAGGTGAGGGGCGGGGGAGGCGCGGCGGGAGGACGCCCGTGGCGATCTGCGCGGCTGGGCGACGGGCAGAGCGGACCCTCCCGCGGGCACCCGCCCCCGGGCCCGAGGGGCTCCCGGCCTAGAAGTCCTCGTCCTCCACCCATCCAAAGACCCGCTTCATCTCGGCCAGGAAGCCCCGGTAATCGTTGAGGAGGGGGCTCTGCTTCCTGATGTAGGGGATCACCCACTGCAGGGCCGGCCCGGTGAGGCGGGTGATGAGGAACGTCACCTTCAGGCTGTCGTTGGAGAACAGGGTCTCGTCCACGAGCATGTAGGCGCCCGTCTGCACGATAAACTCCGGGAGCCGGTCGGTGTCGCCGTCAAACGTCTCGGGGAAGGGGATCGGGTTCCTCCACCGACGCGTCTGGGGCCGGATGGGTAAGGCCAGGAGGGCCTTGATCAGCTGCACCCGGCCGTCCATCGCGCCTCGCTCGCCTGGCTGGGCTGCAGGGGCCTCTCGGCGAGGTGGGCGAGGAGGCGTGGCGGGAAGTGCGTGTGCGGGGAGGCGGGGCGGGCCCGCCGGGGCGGGCGGGGCCGTGGGCGGTGCTCGGCGCCGGCGGGCCCCGCCCACAGTGCCTGGCGTTACGTAGTGCGCAGGCGCAAGATGGAGCCCGCGTAGGGCGGGCGGGGAGGGGTGTGGAGAGGCGCGTGGGGGCGGAGTTAGCGCTCGCTCCAGGAGGCGGGGTCAGAAACAGCGGGGCGCGGCTGAATTTTCCTAAGGCCTGGTATAGGTTTTTGGCCTCCGGAGGGTGAAGTAGACTGAACTGGAGGGGCGCGTCCGAGGAGTTCTGTGTATGGGCCCCGGGGGGAGAGTCAGGGACCAGGGGCAGAGCCTAAGGCACCTAATTATTTTTATAATTAATATCCTATTATTTCTATTATATTTTACTTTCAAATGAAGTGTATTCACGTATAATATTGTGTTATTTACGGGTGTCTAGTATAGTGAGTCACAATTTTTAAATGTTATACCATTTGTAGTTATTATAAAATATTGGCTCTTTTTCTTATGTTGTGCAATATACATATATTTTTTTGCTTTTAGGGCTGCACCGGGGCACATGGAGGTTCCCAGGCTAGGGGTCAAATCGGAGCTGCAGCCACCGGCCTGTGCCAGAGCCACAGCAACACAGGATCCGAGATGCGTCTGCGACCTACAACACAGGTCATGGCAACACCAGATCCTTAACCCACTGAGCGAGGCCAGGGATGGAACCTGCAACCTCAGGGTTCCTAGTCGGATTCAGTAACCACTGAGCCATGACGGGAATTCCAGTGAATGTATTTTTTGAATTAGTATTATTGTTTAATGAGATATGTACCTGGGATTCGAACTGCTGGCACTTACGGTAGTTCTAATCATAGTTTTTTTGAGAACCCTCCATATTCTTTTCCACAGTTGGCTGTACCAATTTACATTCCCTCCAACTATGCACAAGTGTTCCATTTTTGTACATCCTTGATAAGATTTGTTTTGTGTTTTTTTTTTTTTTTTGTCTTTTTGCTATTTCTTGGGCCGCTCCCGTGGCATATGGAGGTTCCCAGGCTAGGGGTCGAATCAGAGCTGTAGCCCCTAGCCTACGCCAGAGCCACAGCAAGGTGGGATCCGAGCCGCGTCTGCAACCTACACCACAGGTCACGGCAACGCCGGATCGTTAACCCCACTGTGCAAGGGCAGGGACCGAACCCGCAAGGTCATGGTTTCTAGTCGGATTCGTTAACCACCGCGCCACGACGGGAACTCCTGTTTTGTGTGTTATTTCTGATGATAAATGTTCCTACAAGTTTGAGGTGCTGTCTCACTGTGGTATTGATTTACATTTCCCTGATGATTAGCAACAAAATAAAACAGACCTATATGAATCACTTTTTGTGGGTTTTTTTTATCTACTGTTTTTTTGAGCTAGTTATTTTTTAATTCGATGAATTTTGTTATATTAATACTTGTACAGCCATCATCACAACCTAATTTTAGAACGTTTCCATCCCAATCCCCAGTACATCCCTCATCTACCAACCTCTCCTTTGGTAAGCATAAGTTTTTCCGTCTATGAGTGTTTCTATTTTGCAAATAAGTTAATCGTATCCTTTTTTTAGATTCCACATATAAGTGAGAGCATATGATGTTTGTGTCTCACTGTCTAACCTCACGTAGCATGATAGTTTCTAGGTCCATTCATGTTGCTACAAATGCCATTATTTCATACCTTTTTATGGCTGAGTAATATTCTATTGTGTATATGTACCACTTCTTTATCCACTCTGCTGTTGATGAACATTAAAGTTGCTTCCATGTCTTGGCTATTGTATATAGTGCAGCAATAAACATTGTACATGTATCTTTTCATATGATTTCTTTTCATACCAATTTCAAGAATAGGCACAACCGTTTATAGAATTCAGAATAATGATTATCACAAGAGAGGAAGTATTGTATGTGCAAAGTTGCATGGAAGAAATCTAAAACATGCCAGAAGTATTTTCGAAAGTGGCTCCACTATTCTGTATTCCCACCAGCAATGTATGAGTTATAAATTTGTTCTTCAAACTCAATGGCACTTAGTATTGTCCCATTTGGTTTTGTTGTTACTTATCCATTCTTTTTTCTTTCTTCTTTTTTTTTTCTTTTGTCTTTTTGTCTTTAGTTGTTGTTGTTGTTGCTATTTCTTGGGCCGCTCCCGCGGCATATGGAGGTTCCCAGGCTAGGGGTCGAATCGGAGCCGTAGCCACCGGCCTACGCCAGAGCCACAGCAACGCGGGATCCGAGCCGCGTCTGCCACCAACTCCACAGCTCACGGCCACACCGGATCCTTAACCCACTGAGCAAGGGCAGGGACCGAACCCGCAACCTCATGGTTCCTAGTCGGATTCGTTAACCACTGCGCCACGACGGGAACTCCTACTTATCCATTCTAATAGGAGTGAAGTGTTAACTCATTGTGGTTTTAGTTTGCAATCCCTAATTATTAATAATGTTCACCAACTTTTCTGTGTGCTTTATTTACATATACATACATATATTAAGCCGCGCCCCGCTGTTTCTGACCCCGCCTCCTGGAGCGAGCGCTAACTCCGCCCCCACGTGCCTCTCCACACCCCTCCCCGCCCGCCCTACGCGGGCTCCATCTTGCGCCTGCGCACTACGTAACGCCAGGCACTGTGGGCGGGGCCCGCCGGCGCCGAGCACCGCCCACGGCCCCGCCCGCCCCGGCGGGCCCGCCCCGCCTCCCCGCACACGCACTTCCCGCCACGCCTCCTCGCCCACCTCGCCGAGAGGCCCCTGCAGCCCAGCCAGGCGAGCGAGGCGCGATGGACGGCCGGGTGCAGCTGATCAAGGCCCTCCTGGCCTTACCCATCCGGCCCCAGACGCGTCGGTGGAGGAACCCGATCCCCTTCCCCGAGACGTTTGACGGCGACACCGACCGGCTCCCGGAGTTTATCGTGCAGACGGGCGCCTACATGCTCGTGGACGAGACCCTGTTCTCCAACGACAGCCTGAAGGTGACGTTCCTCATCACCCGCCTCACCGGGCCGGCCCTGCAGTGGGTGATCCCCTACATCAGGAAGCAGAGCCCCCTCCTCAACGATTACCGGGGCTTCCTGGCCGAGATGAAGCGGGTCTTTGGATGGGTGGAGGACGAGGACTTCTAGGCCGGGAGCCCCTCGGGCCCGGGGGCGGGTGCCCGCGGGAGGGTCCGCTCTGCCCGTCGCCCAGCCGCGCAGATCGCCACGGGCGTCCTCCCGCCGCGCCTCCCCCGCCCCTCACCTTCGGGTGGCCGCGCTCTCCCCCCGCGCTCGTGTCCCCTCCCGCGTCGTGCTTGCCTTTGTTCCAGGAATAGCGCTCCAGGTTCCCGCCGCCTCCGCCGCCTCCAGGCCTGGTTCGGACCGGCCGCCGCCCTCTCGGGCCGGCCCGGCCCCTCCCGTGCACACTTGGACCCGGTCCTGCGCTCCAGCTGCAAGCCGGGCTCCTGTTACACGCGGGACGGACCACCTGCAGCCCGGCGCCCGCCGACCGCCGGCGCCTGGCCGGACTCCCAGGCCGGCATCCGGGTGCCCAGAGACCTGCGCTGCCGCTGCCGCGCCCCCACCGTCCACCGCATCGCTCCCGCCGACGCCCTGCAGCCTTCGGGGATCTGGACTCACCCCCCCCCCCCCGCGAGGGGTGGGGGTGCCTGAGCTGCTCACTGCCCCCGAGACGATGATTGCAACAGCTCTCCACCGCCGCGGAGGGGCCGGCCAGCCTTTCACCGTCAGCGGGGCCCACTCCCTCCCTACTCCCAGAGACATCTCCTGCTCCCGCTCCCGCTCCTGCTCCCGCTCCTGCTCCTGCTCCTGCCAGGAGGCTGCCAGGTCCCAGGGGTGCCTGGCAGCCACGTCGAGTCACTCATTGTCTCCTGTGGACCTGTTAGTTTCGCCCAGAATCCAGTTCTCTTCTGAATGTGCAGCTGTCTCTCTGACGTGTGCCTTTTGTTCAACACAGTAACCCCAGCACTCTGCCCAGCTCTTCTACACTACCTGGACAAACGTCTTTTCCTGATGTTCAATAAATGTCAGACGCTGTTCAAAAAGAAATTGCGTCTCAGTGACTAGGGCACCTCTCCCTCCCTGGTCCAGTAAGTGGGGCCCGTGGCTTGCTCAGAAGGTATGTCCCGCCCCCGCCCTCTGTGGCTCCTGCTGAGTCGTGCATCACCAGATAGAAGCCCTGGACTCGTGGTGGTCCTGGGGATGGAGACCCCCGCGCGCGCGCGGGCGCGGGGGAGTCATTCACTGCGGGTTGCTGACTCTTGCACAGCGGTCAGTTCCGTGCCCCCTTGGGAAATGGCTCTTGATCTGGTTTTGGCCAAGGCGGTGCAAGGAGAGGGCAGCTAGGGGCTTTGGGGAAAGATCCCCTCATTTCCAAAACGCTGCCTGAAAGCACAATACCTAATTTTTACAAATCAGGCATCCCACACGTTTGTTGGGGAACACCTGTCGGGGTTTTATTTAATCCATTATTCAGGGAAGCAGCAGAATGACAGGTGGTTCAGAAAAATGCCTCTATGGAGGCTTGGTTGTGAAGTGGAGGAGAAGGGAGTGCAGAACTGCTCTTGTCAATCTAGGTAAAGACCCGGTTGATGGCCTGCAGGACAGTAAAATGACAACTTGCTCCAATGGGCAGAAAAGCAAAAAATGTTACTCCCTACTGTGTCTCCTCACACCATCCTGTTGAATCCCCAGGGCTGCCAAAAGCCTCCACGGCTTCAACTGTGGCTGGGAAAAGTTAAACCTTCCAGTCGGGTCAGATAAAGACGGACTTATAGGACAATGCTCCATCGAGTCTGCCTCGTTGCTAATTTGAGTGATTTTTCCAGAACGGGGCCAAGAAGAGTCCGTGACAGCAGTGGTTTTTCACTGTATTGACCCTCTTCATTTGCACAGGTAATTTTTGCCATCCACGTGCCCTGGTTCATAGGGCTGTATGTGGGGCTGGAGGTACATTCTCCTCGTTTTGCATCAGACATCTTTTATTACCAGAAATAGTGGAAACATCGTTAACTTGCTCTGAGCTGGTAATGGGTCAAGGCTTCTTGAAGTCAGAGGGTGTGTTTTATTTCGTTTTATTTGCTTTGCTTCTTAGGGCTGCTGCAGCTGGGGCCTGTGGAAGTTCCCAGGCCAGGGGTCAAATCAGAGCTACAGGTGCCGGCCTAGATGCCCCAGGCACAGCAACTTGGGATCGGAGCCACGACTGCGAGCTACACCGCAGCTCAGGGCAACCCCGGATCCTTAACTCACTGATCGGGGCCAGGGATCAAACCTGCGTCCTCATGGGTACTAGTTGGATTCGTTAGCACTGAGCCACAACGGGAACCCCTTGAGTTACTTTTTAAAATGTGGAGTTGCTAGGTTTCGCAGGAACCCGCAAACAATGGAAAGCCGCTCATGATGAGGTTCCGATTCAAGGTGCCGGCAGGAAGGCTTCCTGGATGGGTTGAAGGCTGATTGTGCTAAGCACATGCCCTGTTTGGTTTAAACATAGATTCTGCTCAAGCGGTTTGGGAGCTGCTGGGAAGCAGTTTACTTTCTGCAGTGGATCCAGCACATTCCCTATGGCCTGCGTCCTCCTGGCTCTCGAGGTAGGCAGGATGGGCTGGGGCGGGCGACTGGGCGTCCTTTGAACAGTGCTGGTCGCCCCCACCTCCCTCAACCAAAATGCCCCCGGAGTTCTTGCTGTGTCTCAGTGGGTTAAGAACCCGACTAGTATCCACGAGGATGTGGGTTCAACCCCTGGCCTTGCTCAGGGTTAAAGGATCCAGCGTCGCAGCAAGCTGTGGTGTCGGCCAGCAGCTGCAGCTCCGATTCGATCCCTAGCCAGGGGCCTTCCATATGCCGAAGGAGGGGCCATTGAAAAAAAGCAAAATACAAACAGTAATCCAAAATGCCCCTTCAGGAGTTCCCGCCGTGGCTCAGTGGTTAACGAATCCGACTAGGAACCATGAGGTTGCGGGTTCGGTCCCTGGCCTCGCTCAGGGGCTTGAGGATCCGGTGTGGCCGTGAGCTGTGGAGTTGGTGGCAGACGCGGCTCGGATCCCGCGTTGCTGTGGCTCTGGCGTAGGCCGGTGGCTGCAGCTCCGATTCGACCCCTAGCCTGGGAACCTCCATATGCCACGAGAGTGGCCCTAAAAAGACAGAAAAACATAAACCAAACAAACCAACCAACCAAAAAAACTAATGCCCATTGAAGCAGATGCTGTTAGTACTCTGTTTTTACCCCTTTAGGGCTGTTGACCATTTTCCAACGTCTCAGCTCCCCTGTGCTTTTGCTCCTAATAGCCAGAATCTGTGTCTCTTTCTTATAGGACTGCCCCCAAACTACCAGAAACCCTTTGTCTGCAAGCATGAAGAGCTAGTATCTCACAATTTAGGACATTCAGAGAAGAGCCTTTAGCCAATAATTGCTGGCTGTTAGGTGTCCATACCTTCGCTCCCTTGCGCCTGATTAGGACCAGAATGAAGAGGTACCTACACTGTGTCCAGAGTTCCCCCGCTGGATTGTGTCAAAGTGAACCTCTCTGAGACCTTGGTTGATAAAGTATTGCTTGGCTTTTTTCCCTTCCCCAGGCTACCTGGTCTACTTCCTCAGTCTCCTGTCAGGGTATATTTTGGAACTGTTTTTTTTTGTTTTGTTTTTTCTTTTTTTGGTCACACCCATGACATGTGGAAGTTTCTGGGCCAGGGATCAAACCTGCGCCACAATAGCAACCTGAGCTCCGGTGACAGTGCCAGATCCTTAACCCGCTGTGCCAATGCAGAATTCCTTGGACCACTTCTTTTTTTTTTTTTTTTTTTTTTGCTATTTCTTGGGCCGCTCTCGTGGCATATGGAGGTTCCCAGGCTAGGGGTCGAATCGGAGCTGTAGCTGCCAGCCTACGCCAGAGCCACAGCAACGCAGGATCCGAGCCACGTCTGCGACCTACACCACAGCTCATGGCAACGCCGGATCATTAACCCACTGAGCAAGGGCAGGGACCGAACCCACAACCTCATGGTTGCTAGTCGGATTCGTTAACCACTGCGCCACGACGGGAACTCCCCTCGGACCACTTCTTTTTGCTGTTGTTGTTGGCCTTTTAGGCCTGCGCCTATAGCATGTGGAGGTTCCCAGCCTAGGGGTTGAATCAGAGTTACAGCCAGCGGCCTACACCAGAGCCACAGCAACATCAGATCTGACCCTCGTCTGCGACCTACACCACAGCTCAGGGCAACACCAGATCCTAGCGAGGCCAGGGATCGAACCCGCAACCTCATGGTTCTTAGTCGGATTTGTTTCCACTGCGCCATGATGGGAACTCCGAACCACTTCCTGATATACTACTTTTATATGAGCCTTTGGTCAAATACCATATGATATCATTTATATGTGGGATCTAAAATATGACAAACATGAACTTATCTATGAAATAGAAGCAGACTCACAGATGTAGAGGACAGACTTGTGTTTGCCAAAGAAGAGAGGGGGAAGGAGTGGGATGGATTGGAAGTTTGGGGTTAGCATAGACAAACTAGTATATATAGGATGGTTACACGACAAGGTCCTACTGTATAGCACAGGGAACTATATTCAATATCTTGTGATAAAGCATAATGGAAACGAATATGGATGTGTATAACCGAGTCACGTTGCGGTACAGCAGAAATTAACACAACCTTGTAAATCAACTGTACTTCGATAAAATTTTTTAAAACGTCACCCATTTTAAAGTTTGCTTTATCGGGGGAGTTCGCGTCGTGGCGCAGTGGTTAACGAATCCGACTAGCAACCATGAGGTTGCGGGTTCGGTCCCTGCCCTTGCCCAGTGGGTTGACGATCCGGCGTTGCCATGAGCTGTGGTGTAGGTTGCAGACGCGGCTCGGATCCCGCGTTGCTGTGGCTCTGGCGTAGGCCGGCGGCTACAGCTCCGATTCGACCCCTAGCCTGGGAACCTCCATATGCCACAGGAGCGGCCCTAGAAATAGCAAAAAGACAAAAAAAAAAAAGTTCGCTTTATGTATCTTCTTCTTATTGACGGGTGCCAGTTCTTTATATATTCTTCATATTAATGTTCTACATCTAAAGAACCACCTGTAATTGAACAAATTGGGTTTATTACTCATTGCAGCAAAGGAGAACCTACATCATGGAGAACCATGGGGAACTCAGTTAAGACGGTGCTTTACCGTAAGACGGTAAAGTATTTGGGCTTTAGTTGGGTAATTTGGGGGAGGTTTTGAGTAAGAAAGGTTTTGCTCTGGATTGGCTGCTGTCAGGAAGTGGGGGAAATTATATTGTTGGGTGTCTGAATAAATATTATCTATAGGGAGGGCAGACATAATTAGTGCTTTTTTGTGTCCTGTTTGAGAAATCTTTGCCAAACCTAATATCATAGTCTCCTCTAAAACTTAAATTGCTTTAGCTTTTAGATTTAAGTGTATAATCTATGGTGAGTTAATTTTTATGTATGCTTGGAGGTAGGGGTCAATGTTTACTTTTTTCAATATGGATATCCAGTTGACCCAATAACCTTTATTGAAAAGACCATTCTTGGAGTTCCCACTGTGGTTCAACAGTAAGGAACCTGACTAGTACCCATGAGGATGCAGGTTTCATCCCCGGCCCCGCTCAGTGGGTTAAGGATCTGGCATTGCCGTGAGCTGCAGTGTAGGTCAAAGACAAATTGCGGATCTGGCAGTGCTGTGGCTGTGGCGTAGGCTGGCAGCCGCAGCTCCAATTCGACCCCTAGCCTGGGAACCTCTGTATGTGACAGTTGCACCACTATTAAGGAAAAAAAAAAGACCATTCTTACCCTCACTGAACTGAGATGGTGTCTTGGTCATCAATCAGGTGACCATTGGAGTTCCCATCGTGGTGCAGTGGAAACAAATCTGACTAGTATTCATGAGGATGCGGGTTCGATCCCTGGCCTCTCAGTGGGTTAAGGATCTGGCGTTGCTGTGGCTGTGGTGTAGGCTGGCAGCTGCAGCTCTGATTCGACCCCTAACTTGGGAACTTCCATATGCCATGGGTGTGGCCCTAAAAAGCAAAAAAAATAATAAAATAGAATAAAATAGGAAATAAAATAAATCAGGTGACCATATAAGTGTGGGTTTCTTTCTGGATTGTTCATCGTATTTCATTCATCTGTCTATCCTTGTACTAATATGATATGCTTTTTTTTTTTACAATAAGCCTTGATGTCATCTAAATTTGTATTTCTTTTCAACAGTGACTCAGCTATTCCAGATGCTTTGCCTTTCCATATAAATTTTAGAGTCACTTTTAAATTTTTCTTATGGTTAATAATTTTTGTATCATGTTTAAGAAATCTTTGCTTAACCCAAGATCATGAAGCTATCCTCCTGTATTTTCTTCTAAAGCCTGCTTGATTTTTTTTTTTTTTAGGGCTGCACCTATGGCATATGGAAGTTCCTGGACTAGGGGTCTATTCAGAGCTGCATCTGCAACCTATGCCACAGCTTATGGCAATGCCAGATCCTTAACCCGCCGAGCCAGGCCAGGCATCACCAGCATCCTCACTGACACTCTGACAGGACCTTAACCCACTGAGCCTCAAGGGGAACTCCTAAAGCCTGCTTGATTTTGTTGGAATTACATTGAATCTAAAAATAAATTTGGGGAGAATATATATTGTAACAATTTTCAGCCTATTTATTAACATCTTATAGACTTCCATGTACTTTATCATTTAATTCAGTAATATTTTGGATTTTCCAGTGTTGAAGTATTGCGAATATTTTATTCCTGGGTATTTGTTCATTCATAACGCTATCATAAATGGTATTTTTGTTAAATACTATCCCCACTAATTTGTGCTTTTTTTAGAATAACAAAAAATATTTTACTAAAACATAAGATTTACAGAAGTTTCCAGACAAGCCATACAAAATGGTCACAAGCTTTTTCCCAAGGGGAGGATTCTATACTTGACAGCAAAATCACAATGTTCTTAGTGAGGGCTGTGATGTTTAATGTTCCCTTTTTGGTTCAAACAATCAAGCTTGTCCCTCTACAGCATCTAAATAAAGTTAGACTTGGTAGAAAGCATATTCTAAAGAACTGGTCAGCTGCTTTTATCCAATGCAATTAGGTCACCATAAAAGGGGGGAAAGGAGCCCATAAAATTAAAGTAAAACTACTCCCCCCCCCACAAAAATAAAATAAAAACACCCACACGCCTGCAGCTAACCCTGACAACTACCTTCATTCACAGGGAATATGCTTAAACTATGTCGGGGGGCAGGGTGGGGGGGAGAATAAAAGCAGAGAGGGCCACTGCTTTTAAACGTTTCACAATCATCCCGATGGTACTTCTAGCCTCTGCTCATGCTTTACAACAGTAAATCAGGACAAGACATAGATTTGCTAATGTGCATTTAATCATCAAAAGACGGAAGATATTTGAGCTTTTATTCCGTAATGTTTCTAAGACTGTGTCCATTAAATGCAAACAAAAAAGGGAGAAGTCTTGGCAGAGCAGAAGTGATGCATACTTGATGATCGATCGCAACGGGATGAATCTGACTAGGAACCATGAGGGTGCGGGTTCAATCCCTGGCCTCAGTGGGTTAAGGAGCCAGTGTTGCCGTGTGCTGTGGTGTAGGTCGCAGACGCCACTCGGATCCTGCGTTGCTGTGGCTGTGGTGGAGGCCGGCAGCTGTAGCTCCAATTCGACCCCTAGCCTGGGAACCTCCATATGCTGCAGGTGCAGACCTAGAAAAGACAATACATAAATAAATAAAGAAAGAAATTTCATGGCATATAGCCTAGTCCATGCTCCAGCTGTTTCTATGGCTCAGGCTTCGTTGGTCTTCCACTGTCCACTTGGGAGCACTTCACCAAACCTGGATCAATAGCAGAGCTGTGCGGATCTGCAGTGCTGGGAACCACTTTCAAAATATTTAAACATATTCTTCCCAATTTGTCTACATTAGGATGATAAATTTTGGTCATGAAACGGACTTTAGGGGCTGCCATTGGGTATTCTTCTGGAAAGAATAGTTGAAGTTTAAAAGTCCCTCCCTCAAAGGGGGAGTCCTTGGGGGCCAGCTATGACCACAGGAAAATGACGAGCATTGCTCTCATCTGGTTCTGCCTTAATGCCAGGAACTGGTTCTGCCAGCAAACGCTGGGTTTCCTTGATAATCCTGCAGGGTAGCCTGGCCATCCTGTCACATCCCAAGTACGGCCTCTGGTCTTGTCTCTGGCTCTGCTCGCCTCACACACGAGTTTAATTTGTTGTTAGTAAATAGAAATATAATGAATTTAAAAATTTTTTAATTTTTTGGCAGCCCCTGTGGCATATGGAAGTTCCCTGTCCAGGGATTGAATCCAAGCTGAAGTTGTGACCTATGCCACAGCTGCAGCGACACTGGATCCTTGACCCACAGCACCACAGCAGGAACTCCCAAATACGGTAAAGTTTGCTTTTTGGTCTTTGTTTTTTTTTTTTTTTTTTTTTTTGCTTTTTAGGGCTGCAGCCGCAGCATATGGAAGTTCCCAAGCCAGGGGTCGAATCAGAGCTGCAGCTGCCGGCCTACACCACAGCCCACAGCAACGCCGGATCCTTAACCCACTGAATGAGGCCAGGGATTGAACCCAGTCCTCATGTATCCTAGGTGGGTTCATGACCACTGAGCCACGATGGGAACTCCCAGTTAATTTTTTATAACAGCTTTATTGAGATATAACCCACACACTACAATATCATCCTCTTAAAGTACCGCACACGTAAGCAGTTTTGAGTATATTCCTCATATCCCTTCAACACTTGATATTGTCATTATGTTTTCTATTATCAATATAAAATAGTTTTGAAATGGGATCCTATTTTTTTTTTTTTTGGCCGCCCCATGTAGAGTTCCCAGGCTAGGGATCAGATCCAAGTCGCAGTCATGACCTAAGCAACAGCTGTGACAACACAGGATCTTTAACCAGGACCAGGGATCGGATCTTCATCCCAGTGCTCCCAAGATGCTGCTGATCATTTGTGCCACAGCAGGAACCCCTGGGATCCCATTTTTATTCTACTTAAAATCTCTCTGATTACAAATGTGCTTATGCATCTCTCTGAATATTCCTCACTTGGAATGGATAGTTCATATATCTCTTGGATATCCTCCATTTGTCCTTATCTAACCATGCTTCTCTGCTGTATAAGAAATCTCTCCCAAACTTATGACAGTCACCTGTTCTCCCTGCTCAAGTGCTGTGGTCTGGAGTTCCCGTTGTGGCTCAGCAGTTAACAAACCCGACTAGGAACCATGAGGATGCAGGTTCGATCCCTGGCCTGGTTCATTGGGTTAGGATTCGGCCTTGATGTGAGCTGTGGTGTGGGCTGCAGATGCGGCTTGGATCCCATGTTGCTGTGGCTGTGGTGTTGGCCAGCAACGACAGCTCCATATTCAACCCCTAGCCTGGGAACCTCCACATGCCGCGAGTGCAGCTTGAGAAAGCAAAAAATAAATAAATAAAAAATAAAAAAATAAAAAAGTGCTGTAGACTGTCTGGAGACTGTTCTGCCTCAGGATTCAGTTTACAGTTAGGGTGGGTTTGGCTCTAGGATGCAAATTGTGTTAAGATCTGCTCCACATGAATTACTGTGTTGCCCAAACAGAAGGATCAGCAGCTACCTGGAGCAAGCTCTCCTCAAAGCTTCCACAGGAGTGCAAGAAGAGGATCTCAGATCCACCTCTCAGAGTACTGACAACAAAAGCAAAAATAAACAAATGGGACCTACTCAAACTTCAAAGTCTCTGCACAGCAAAGGAAACCCTAAACGACACAAAAAGACAACCCACAGAATGGGAGAAAATCTTTGCAAGTGAATCGACGGACAAGGGATTCATCCCCAAAATTTATAAACACCTTCTGCAGCTCCATATCAAAAAAAACAAACAAACAAAAAAAAACAACCCCATCAAAAAATGGGCAGAAGATCTAAACAGACTGTTCTCCAAAGAAGACATACAGATGGCCGAGAAACACATGAAAAGATGTTCAACATTACTCATTATTAGGAGTTCCCGTCGTGGCGCAGTGGTTAACGAATCCGACTAGGAACCATGAGGTTGCGGGTTCGGTCCTTGCCCTTGCTCAGTGGGTTAATGATCCGGTGTTGCCGTGAGCTGTGGTGTAGGTTGCAGACGCGGCTCGGATCCCACCTTGCTGTGGCTCTGGCGTAGGCCAGAGGCTACAGCTCCGATTCGACCCCTAGCCTGGGAACCTCCATGTGCCAGGGGAGCAGCCCAAGAAATAGCAAAAAAAAAAAAAGACAAAAATAAATAAATAAAAGCAAAAACAAAAAACATCACTCATTATTAGAGAGATGCAAATCAAAACCATGATGAGGTACCACCTTACACCAGCCAGAATGGCCATCATCCAAAAGTCTACAAACAATAAGTGCTGGAGAGGGTGTGGAGAAAAAGGAACACTAGCACACTGTTGGTGGGATTGTAAATTGGTGCAACCACTGTGGAAAGCAGTATGGAGATTCCTCAGAAAACTAAACATAGAACTACCATTGGATCCAGCAATCCCACTCCTGGGCATCTACCCAGAGAAAACCACGACTCGCAAAGACACATGTACTCCAATGTTCATTGAGCACTATTTACAATAGCCAAGACATGGAAACAACCTAAATGTCCATCGACAGAGGAGTGGATCCAGAAGAAGTGGTTCGTATACACAGTGGAATATTACTCAGCCATTAAAAAGAATGAAAGACCAGCATTTTTAGCAACATGGATGGACCTAGAAACTATCATGCTAAGTGAAGTCAGCCATACAATGAGACACCAACATCCAATGCTTTCACTGACATGTGGAATCTGAAGAAAGGACAGACTGAACTTCTTTGCAGAACAGATGCTGACTCACAGACATTGAAAAACTTATGGTCTCCAGAGGAGACAGTTTGCGGGTGGGGGGATGTGCTTGGGCTGCGGGATGGAAATCCTGTGAAATCAGATTGTTGTGATCATTATACAACTACAGATGTGATAAATTCATTTGAGTAATAAAAAAAAAAAGAAGACGAGCAAAACCACACAAGCAGGATCAAGCCTAGATTCAGAGGATCAGGTGTATATACTCCATCCCAAAGATTGGGGGGGAGGGCAATGAGGAGCGAATATTGGCACCTCAGTTATCCAACCTATCACAATTCCTTTCAATCATAACAGACCCTTTAACTGTCTCGTCATTTAATTCTCTCTTGTTACTGCAGTTGTGTGGACAGCTGTTTCTTGTCCGGACTCTGATTAAGACTATCACGGAATTCCCATCGTGGCTCAGTGGTTAATGAACCCGACTAGCATCCATGAGGACGCAGGTTTGATCCCTGGCCTTGCATGTGGATTAAGGATCCCGCGTTGCTGTGAGCTGGGGTGTAGTTCATAGACTCGGCTTGGATCCTGCGTGGCTGTGGCTCTGATTCGACCCCTAGCCTGGGAACTTCCACATACTGAGGGTGCAGCCCTAAAAAAAAATTTAAAAAAAAAAAGGACTATATCGTTCTCATAAATTTCCATAGATGTTCCAGTTTTCAGGGACACACATTAATACCCCATTTTAGTGCAGCTTCCTTACTTTCCTTTTTTGTGGGGGTCCCCCCAAAGTCTTTACTCCATCTATGGCATCAAAGCTCTCCCACCTCTTGTGACCCCTACTAACAACCTAGACTGTATATGTCTATATTTTTCTTGATATCTAGCAAATCATTCATATGTAAGCCTTTTGGGGTTAATGTGTATTATCATAAAGGGGAGCACATTATGCAGTTTTATGCATATTGCATTTTGAAACCTTGCAAAAATCTCTCCAAATCAACTGCCATAAATCTGTCTCATTCCTTTTAAGTCCCGAATTATGTTCCATCGTGTTGATTCCATTCCCCCACTGATGAGTGAAGTGGGTAATGTGACGTTCCCAGACCCCACCTTTAGGATGAAGGCACTTGTTGCCCTAGCTGCTAGGAGTGAGGCTGCTGGGAGTCACAGCAGCAGTAATTCTCTCCAGGAATTACTACGGCTGGAAGGGAGCTGCCCTGCCCAGGAGTAGATGACTTGCTCTAGGTAAGACCCCATCCAACCATTAGTCAGTGTGGGGACAAAAAGACCTGGCCTCATCTCCTCCATTCATTTTTCTGAATGTCCATCCTAGCTTTAGCGATGCCTGTAGGATCAGCTGAGGCCTCTAGTGCAACTGCATAGCTCGTCAAATTCTCCCTTTGCTCCAGCCTGCTTCCTTCACTCTCTTACAAGTGTTTATGAGATCTGTTTCGGGGGAACGTACAAGTATAATTATTTGGTGCTAGAAGTGGTCCTAAGAAGCAGATTAGGAAATAGGATTTTGGAGCACAAATACTTGCCAAGTGACTAGTAATGGGGACTACATCACAGGTGGTAAGTGATATACTGATAACCCCTGTGATATGGTTGTGGTGCAATTGTCAAACCTTTCATGGAGTTCCCTGGTGGCCTAACAGGTTAAAGATCTGGCATTGTCACTGCCATAGCTCAAGTGCTAGGGGTTGGATCAGAGCTGTAGCTGCTGGCCTGAACCTCAGCCACAGCAACTCGGGATCTGAGCCACGTGTGTGACCTACATGACAGCTCATGGCAACGCCGGATACATAACCCACTAAGCAAGGCCAGGGATCAAACCTGCATCCTCATGGATGCTAGTCAGATTCATTTCCGCTGAGCCACAACAGGAACTCCCTGGCCTAAGAACTTCTACATGCGACAGTTGTGGCCAAAAAAAAAACCAAAAAACAACAGCAACAACAAAAAAAACCACCACAAAAAACAAACGACTGAACAAAAAAACCTTGGCTAGTGGTAAAATGAGATTGGATGCCAATGGAAGGAATTTTCCTGGAAGGTACAGTATCTCAGGAGTTTGAGAGTTCAGGGGAAGGAATAATTATAAAGATTACGAAAATAGACGATTGTTACCAGAGGCTACTGATAAAACTGCAGAAGGACAATGAAAGGCTAAGGATGATTAAATACCAATTTAATGTAAAGCTGAAAGCCAAAGGGTCTGGAGGCAGAAGGCAGAGAAGTCCACGGATTGGCCTGTAGGCTTTATTCCTCTTTCTCAGGCAGTCACAGTCGTCTTTGCTTTCTACCACACATCAGGCCAATCCATGGTGAACTGAGCTCAGCCTTTCCCCACCACTTTCTGTATTCTGGAACAATAACCCAAATTAAAAATGAGGCAGGAATTCCCTTTGTGGCTCATCAATTAATGAACCCGACTAGGAACCATAAGGTTGCAGGTTCAATCCCTGGCCTGGTTCAGTGGGTTAAGGATCTGGCGTTGCCATGAGCTGTGGTGTAGGTCACAGATACACCTCGGATCTGGTGTTGCTGTGGCTGCGGTGTAGGCTGGCGTCTACTGCTCTGATTCCACCCCTAGCCCGGGAACCTCCATATGCCACAGGGGCAGCCCTAAAAAGCAAAAAAGAAAAGAAAAGAAAAGAAAAAAAAACCCCACAAAAATCAAAAAAGAGGCAGAGCTGATTCCATGGCATTTTAACATCACACCAGAGTGGGGCCCTATAAGCCCATCTGAGCATCATTTGACTATCAGGCAATTGACCTTTCCCAGCCAAAATAAAGCAGCGGAGGCTTTTATTCAGAGTAGCGATATAATGGTTAGCATGAAGGGAAACAGGATGGAATAACATTTTTTGCTTTTCTGCCCATTGGAGCAAGTTGTCATTTTACTGTCCTGCAGGCCATCAACCGGGTCTTTACCTAGATTGACAAGAGCAGTTCTGCACTCCCTTCTCCTCCACTTCACAACCAAGCCTCCATAGAGGCATTTTTCTGAACCACCTGTCATTCTGCTGCTTCCCTGAATAATGGATTAAATAAAACCCCGACAGGTGTTCCCCAACAAACGTGTGGGATGCCTGATTTGTAAAAATTAGGTATTGTGCTTTCAGGCAGCGTTTTGGAAATGAGGGGATCTTTCCCCAAAGCCCCTAGCTGCCCTCTCCTTGCACCGCCTTGGCCAAAACCAGATCAAGAGCCATTTCCCAAGGGGGCACGGAACTGACCGCTGTGCAAGAGTCAGCAACCCGCAGTGAATGACTCCCCCGCGCCCGCGCGCGCGCGGGGGTCTCCATCCCCAGGACCACCACGAGTCCAGGGCTTCTGTCTGGTGATGCACGACTCAGCAGGAGCCACAGAGGGCGGGGGCGGGACATACCTTCTGAGCAAGCCAAGGGCCCCACTTACTGGACCAGGGAGGGAGAGGTGCCCTAGTCACTGAGACGCAATTTCTTTTTGAACAGCGTCTGACATTTATTGAACATCAGGAAAAGACGTTTGTCCAGGTAGTGTAGAAGAGCTGGGCAGAGTGCCGGGGTTACTGTGTTGAACAAAAGGCACACGTCAGAGAGACAGCTGCACATTCAGAAGAGAACTGGATTCTGGGCGAAACTAACAGGTCCACAGGAGACAATGAGTGACTCGACGTGGCTGCCAGGCACCCCTGGGACCTGGCAGCCTCCTGGCAGGAGCAGGAGCGGGAGCGGGAGCAGGAGCGGGAGCGGGAGCAGGAGATGTCTCTGGGAGTAGGGAGGGAGTGGGCCCCGCTGACGGTGAAAGGCTGGCCGGCCCCTCCGCGGCGGTGGAGAGCTGTTGCAATCATCGTCTCGGGGGCAGTGAGCAGCTCAGGCACCCCCACCCCTCGCGGGGGGGGGGGGGTGAGTCCAGATCCCCGAAGGCTGCAGGGCGTCGGCGGGAGCGATGCGGTGGACGGTGGGGGCGCGGCAGCGGCAGCGCAGGTCTCTGGGCACCCGGATGCCGGCCTGGGAGTCCGGCCAGGCGCCGGCGGTCGGCGGGCGCCGGGCTGCAGGTGGTCCGTCCCGCGTGTAACAGGAGCCCGGCTTGCAGCTGGAGCGCAGGACCGGGTCCAAGTGTGCACGGGAGGGGCCGGGCCGGCCCGAGAGGGCGGCGGCCGGTCCGAACCAGGCCTGGAGGCGGCGGAGGCGGCGGGAACCTGGAGCGCTATTCCTGGAACAAAGGCAAGCACGACGCGGGAGGGGACACGAGCGCGGGGGGAGAGCGCGGCCACCCGAAGGTGAGGGGCGGGGGAGGCGCGGCGGGAGGACGCCCGTGGCGATCTGCGCGGCTGGGCGACGGGCAGAGCGGACCCTCCCGCGGGCACCCGCCCCCGGGCCCGAGGGGCTCCCGGCCTAGAAGTCCTCGTCCTCCACCCATCCAAAGACCCGCTTCATCTCGGCCAGGAAGCCCCGGTAATCGTTGAGGAGGGGGCTCTGCTTCCTGATGTAGGGGATCACCCACTGCAGGGCCGGCCCGGTGAGGCGGGTGATGAGGAACGTCACCTTCAGGCTGTCGTTGGAGAACAGGGTCTCGTCCACGAGCATGTAGGCGCCCGTCTGCACGATAAACTCCGGGAGCCGGTCGGTGTCGCCGTCAAACGTCTCGGGGAAGGGGATCGGGTTCCTCCACCGACGCGTCTGGGGCCGGATGGGTAAGGCCAGGAGGGCCTTGATCAGCTGCACCCGGCCGTCCATCGCGCCTCGCTTGCCTGGCTGGGCTGCAGGGGCCTCTCGGCGAGGTGGGCGAGGAGGCGTGGCGGGAAGTGCGTGTGCGGGGAGGCGGGGCGGGCCCGCCGGGGCGGGCGGGGCCGTGGGCGGTGCTCGGCGCCGGCGGGCCCCGCCCACAGTGCCTGGCGCTCCCCATTGCGCCTGCGTGGCCCTGGGCTCAGCTGAGGCGAGGAGAAAGAGAAGGGGGCGGAGTTAGCGCTCGCTCGAGGAGGCGGGTTCAGAATCTGAGGGGCGGGGCCAAGATTTCCTGAGGCGGGACACTGGCGAGGGGAGGGGGACCTCGGAGGAGCCTTAATGGCCAAGTGTAGAGTGTGGATCCCTCTGCATTTGGGGAGGGGATGACTAAGTACTCTGGAGTGTGGAGTAGGCCTGGCGCCCATCATCCCTGTGGGCCACTCACTTACCCTTCAGAGTTCCCTGGAGGACCCTCCATCTCTGGACGTCCCTTGGGTGAGGTTCTGTGAACACATTTTCCTGCTTATTCATGCATCTCTCAGCCAGAGATTATTGGCACCAGGCTGCAGATGTGGTTGCCTGCCACATTAATGTAAAAGCCCCAAATATTAGCTAACATAATTTAGAGCAGCATATTCAGAGAATGATGCACCAGGACCAGGGAATGTAAGGAAGTTTTAATGTTGGGAAATCTCTTAATTTGCTATATTGAAAGACTAGAGAATGATCAATATAGAAACTAAAAGACTAAAAGAGTAGATGGGTGCTTTCCAAATGTGACTTTATGCATGTTCATATGTAAGAATGAAGGTAAGAAATAATTAAGTTTTAACAAATTGGAAAGGAGAAGGGAAAATTAGCCATTGCCTGTTACATCTGATTTTAATTGTGACAGTATAAAATTAATATAAATTTATCACCAGCTTTTATATATGCAGCAAATAACCAGTTAAGATACATAAAGGTGGAGTTCCCATCATGGCACAGCAGAAACGAATCCAACTAGCCACCGTGAGGTTTCGGGTTCAATCTCATGGCCTTGCTCAGTGGGTTGAGGATCTGGCGTTGCCGTGAGCTGTGGTGTAGGTTGCAGACGCAGCTCGGATCCTGTGTTGCTGTGGCTGTGGTGTAATCCGGCAGCTGTAGCTCGGATTAGACTCCTAGCCTGGGAACCTCCATATGAAGGGAGTGCAGCACTAAAAAGCAAATAATAATAATAATAATAATGGTAGGAGTTCCCATTGTGACTTAGTGGTTTAAGGCTCTGGCCATGCCACAAGATGGAGTGTAGTTTGCAGATGCAGCATGGATCAGGTGTTGCTGTGGCTGTGGCATAGGCTGGCAGCTGCAGCTCTGATTTGACCCCTCCCAGGGAACCTCCACATGCTGCAGGTGTGGCTGCATAAAGAAAAATCTATATAATGGTAAAAGACCCTATCCGGAAAAACAATTCAAAGGAAATGATGCCTAGGAATGTATTTTTTAAATGGTAAACACCACATAATGTTTTCATTGTAGCACTGGGAATTATATCTAGTCACTTATGATGGAGCATGATAACGTGAGAAAAAAGAATGTATATATGTATGTGTGACTGGGTCACCTTGCTGTACAGTAGAAAACTGACCGAACACTCTAAACCAGCTATAATGGAAAAAATCAAAATCATTATAGAAAGAGAAATGTTTTAATTGCTAAAGAGAGAGACAGAAGAATACTCAAACAAATGAAATGATATCCCCAGATCTGGGATAAATTTACTCAATATCATAAAATAGTTACATTTCCCTAAGCTAAATTTTACTTCCAGTACAGGACCAGAGATGGGGGTCTTGTCATGAGGCAACATTGTGTTCAATCAAATTATATGCACTATTTTTTTCCTCCTACCAAACCACCAAGAGCATTATTATTTCTGTTTGGCCACCTCTGTGGCATGTGGAGGTTCCCGGGCCAGAATAAAACCTGCTCCACAGCAGTGACAACACTGGATCCTTAACCTGCTGAGCCCCCAGGGAACTCCAAGAGGATTTTCTTTTGATTAGGCCAGCAATTTTAAGATTCATGTGGAAAAATAAACAACAAACATAGTATGAAAAAATTTGAAACATAAGGGTAGTGAGAGATGACTTGCTTCAATAGATATTCACAATATTTTATTATTTATTGGTTTACTTTTTTTTTTTTGCTATTTCTTTGGGCCGCTCCCACGGCACATGGAGGTTCCCAGGTTAGGGGTCGAATCGGAGCTGTAGCCACTGGCCTTCGCCAGAGCCACAGCAACGAGGGATCCGAGCCTCGTCTGCAACCTACACCACAGCTCACGGCAACGCCGGATCGTTAACCCACTGAGCAAGGGCAGGGATCGAACCCGCAACCTCATGGTTCCTAGTCGGATTCGTCAACCACTGCGCCACGACGGGAACTCCTATTGGTTTACTTTTATTATCTTTTTCTCCTGACTCAAGTACAAGATGCTGGCAATCTCAAGTAGCCGTGATGTTAAGCAATTCCCTATGATTTTTCTTCAGTAAATGCCCTGGGGATAGGGCTTTGAAATAAACACTCTTCTGAGGATGGGACTCTGTCATTGTTACTCTCTAGTAACAATGCTTTAGGTTGGGACTTTTCCAACAGATCTGCTATATCCACATGTTTGTACAGAGATGTGTTTCCTTCACTATAAACTGCCTGCTTGGGGCTTGCCCTCATCAGATCCCAGCCTCCTACCTTGTGGCCTTATCACCATTCTCTTTCCCAGAGCCTTGAGTGCAGACTCCAGATATCCAGGATAAGCATCCTTTCCTCTCCCTCAGGCTCCATGCAGCAAGCCTCAGCCACCCTTGTCCTTACAGGCTGGCAGACAAAGGAGTCCTGCCTCCTTCAACAGATGTGTTTAAGCAAAGGTCAGATTCAGCCTAACAGTTAAATAGTAGACTGAAAGATATGTCTTAAGAAAATATCAGTTGTTCCCGTTGTGGCTTAGTGGTTAACGAACCTGACTAGCATCCATGAGGATGTGGGTTTGATCCCTGGCCTTGCTCAGTGGGTTAAGGATCTGGCGTTGCCATGAGCTGTGGTGTAGGTCGCAGACTCGGCTCGGATCCCTCGTTGCTGTGGCTCTGGCGTAGGCTGGCAGCTGCATCTCTGATTCGACCCCTAGCCTGGGAATCTCCATATACCATGGGTATGGCCCTAAAGAGACAAACAAACAAACAAACAAAAGAAAATATCAAAATGAAGCACAGAAATATAAACAGATGAAAAATACAGGTAAGACACGCAGGATAGTATGAACGTGACTAGATGACATTTCGTTTCAGAAAAAGACAAGAGAGAAAATGAAGCCGCAGCAGTATTTGAACAGACATTAGCTGAAAACACCTAGCAGGGAAAAATGAAAGATACACACCTAAGCACAGGTCAAGAAAACCATCGAACACCAATGACAAATAGAAAAATTCTAAAGATTTCAGGGGATAAAAGCAAGTTACCTTCACAGTAGCAATTATTAGCTTGATGGAATATACTTTAAGAATGAAGATAGATTTATGCAAAAAAAGAAAAACCTGAGAGAATTTGTCACTAGCAGAATAGTACTTAAAGGAAATGCTAACATATTCCTCAGGCAGAATAAAAATTTTTAAATGAGCAAAAGGTAATGAAATGGGAAAATATGTGGGCAGATCTGAACAAATACTGCCTTACGGGATTAAAATGTAGAGAGACTTAAAATACATAAAATAATGCATAGAATCAGTAGGTGACTATATGGAGGTAATGTTTTCTAAGTTTTTGCTTTACCTAGGGAAATATTGAAAGTACTGCATAAGATTGGAATTTGATAAATCAAGAAGGCATGTTTTAGGAGTTCCCATTGTGGCTCAGTGGGTTAAGAACCAGGCATAGTGTCTGTGAGGATGTGGGTTCACTCAGTGGGTTAAGGATCCAGCGTTGCCATAAGGCGCAGCATAGGTCACAAGTGTGGCTTGGATCCAGTGTGGCTGTGGCTGTGGCGAGTGGCTGCAGCTCTGAATCAATCCCTAGCCTGGGAACTTCCATATGCTGCAGATTCGACCCTAAAAAGCAAAAAAAAAAAAAAAATCTTATTATAAGATATTGATAGCTCCCTGTGCTATGCAGTAGGTCCTCGTTGTTTATCTTTTATATATAGTAGTGTGTATCTGTTAATCCCAAACTCCTAATTTATCCTTGCCCCCCTTTTCCCCTTTGGTAACCGTAAATAGATTTTCTATGTCTATGGGTCTATTTCTGTTTGTTTTGTTTTTGCTTTTTTTTAGGGCTGCACCCACCGCATATGGAGGTCCCCAGGCTAGGGGTTGAATCAGAGCTGCAGCTGCCGGCCTACGCCACAGCCACAGCAACGCAGGACCCAAGCCGCATCTACACCACAGCTTGTGGCAACACTGAATCCTGAACCCTCTGATCGAGGCCAGGGATGGAACCCATGTCCTCATGGACACTCGTCGGGTTTGTTACTGCTGAGCCATGATGGGAACTCCTATTTCTGTTTTAAAGTAAGTTCATTTGTATCATTTGTTTAGATTATACATATAAGTGATATCATGTGATAAGACATATCGAAAATAGCATATTATTTTGAGGGAGGGAGGAGAGAGTGACGAAAATGTTTTCTTTCTTGACCTGAGTGGAGAGATCCTATTTCATCTATCTATCTATCTATCTATCTATCTATCTATCTATCCATCCATCCATCCATCTATCCATCCATCTATCCATCCATCTGGCCAGGCATCAAACCCAAGCCACCGCAGGGACAGTGCTGGATTTTTAACAGCTAGGCCACCAGGGAACTCATCTCCCATTTTCTTTTTAACATTTTCCTGTGAGTCAGATGTCCAAAAATGTGGGGGGCGGGATAATTTTATTTTAACCAGCAAAGCTTAATATTTAGGGGTACAAGCTTAGTTGGTGAAACTAAAAAGAAAATTAAGGAAGTGATTACTGTGAGAGTCAGGATAGTGGTAACCTTTGAAAGGGAGGAAGAAAATAGTGATTGGGGAGCCAGTTATGAGGTTTCAAGGTTGCTGGCCACTTGTTTTTTTCATTTGTTAAAGTTTTATTGGAATATAGGTGGTTTACAATGTTCTGATAATTTCTGCTGTACAGCAAAGTGATTCAGTTATACATGTACATACACCCATTCTCTTTCAGATTCTTTTCCCACATAGATGATCAGAGAACACTGGGAAAATAGTATTTCTTTATGTGGTTGGTTGTCTCAGGTTTTCATCGTGATTTATCACTGAGCTGTGCATACCTGTGAGGTCCCGATGTATACATTACGATGTCACGATCGTATGAGAGTGTGTGTAAGTGCGGGTGCTCCAGAGGTTGGCTTCTCTTTCTGTCCCATACTGGGCTAAGTAAAGCACAGGCTCAGCCTTTGATCTGTTCACTTCTCTGCAGCGCTCAGAACACAGCTCACTTATCCTACCAAGAGGTAGAAAGCCTTCATCATGTGCCTGGAACTGCCTCAGAAGGTCAATCCTAAGAAGCAGTAGCCCAGAAGTAGGGGGGGGGGTGCCCTGGAGGCTAAATTGGCCAGAGGGGCAGCTGCAGAGTTAGAGGGACACCCAAGGAGGGGGTTAGGGAAGCTCTGGTGATTGAGCTGGAGCCAAGCAGGAGAGCAGGGAAGTGGCATTCCTGGGTACTGGTCCCCACTGTGCGCTGAAACAGAGAAGGGAGGGGATTCAGTGCTCCCATCACACTTGGAGGAAAATCCCAACTGTGCTAGACTTAACAAGGTCCTATGGAAACCTTACCCAGCCTACTTCTCCCAACCGCCCTCCTGCCAAACTCTACTCTCCTCACTGCTCCAAAAAATTTATTTTGTCCCAGAGGATCCACTTCCAGAAGTTTATACAATAGATGGAGAACATGGCCCAATGTGCTGACCATCCCAGGAGCACATGTCACGGGGAAGCACGTACAGCAATGGGTCCATGCTCATGAAATCCACCAGGCTTCCCATGGCCCCCGGCCCTCAAAGCAGCTGGCCGGATGCTCTAAAAGGGACTGGGAGGAGGGGGAGCAAGAGTGGGTCCAGAGGGCCACTGGGAGGCAAGGAGGCAGAAAGTGCGAAAGGGATCAGGGATACACGGAGGAGGGGAAGGAGCCAGAGGTCTGTTACTGGGCCCCGACTCCACAGCCATTGGGGAAATGTCTAGTCAGTTCTTTTGACTATTGATATTTTGGGAAATTTTCTACTTCTGACCAGCATGGCAGGACATGCATCTCCAAGCAAACAGGTCAGTGAACCACAGAGAGGCCTTTGGGGATGAAGGAGCAGGTGGCAAGAACACTAGCACCAAAGACAGCCAGCCAGATTATTGTGTGGTACTAAGAACACAGCCGTTGGTCACATAGGTGACTTCCCGACTAGAGTCTGGCTGCTTCTTTGCAAGCCACAGAAAGTGAGTTTTTCCCAGATCTGGGGCTTGGGGGTAAGACTTTGACAATGATCCAGAGGGCTAGAGAGTTGTTGCAGGCCTTGTTCAGCAATCAGTGAAGTGGTGAATGTGGGAACTTAATCCACATGGGGAGGGAAGATAAAGAAGAGCAACGCTGTTGATGTGAATCTCATCCCAGTATCTGCCAAGTCTTTTCCCCTGTGCTACTAAGCTGATCTCTCTGGAACTGAATTTAACCAAATTTCATTTTGCGGTTTTTTCAGGTCTCCTCTTGGAGAATTATCAGGCCATCTCTGTCGCTACTGTTGGCTGTTGATGATATTCCAGAGTGAGTAGGGCAACGTCATGAATTATTACATAACATGACCCAGTCACTGTGAGGTTCACCTACCACCGTTAGGAGCAGCTGAATTCAATGTTCAAGGAGTTGACCTAGATAATCTGCACATCCTTGTTTGGACAGCTGTAAAATTCACTGAGCAGATGGCCTCCTGCCAAGGAGCAGGCTTAGAGCCTCAGAATGAATAATCATGAAGCTTGATGCCCTTTCCAGACAAGATCTGAGGCTAGTGATCCTGCCCCGACAACGACAAAAGGAATCAGTGTTCTGCAGATGAGGGAGGGAACTGAAATCAGGGGCGGGGCGGGGGGGGGGGGGGTAGTAAGAGGCTGCTTTGGCCTGAGTCATGCAAGTGGAGGAGGGGGGCAGGAGGAGGATTTCCACATACAAAGAAAAGAATAGATGGGGCAATCCTGAAAAGGTGGCTTAGAGTTGCTTGAATTCATTGCTGGGACCAGTCCTGGGAGGCTGCTCTGAGTTACTTTGGTGTTGGTTTTCTCTGGCCTTCCCTAAGTGTCTACAACCTCAACTGCCTTGCCAAAATTCCAAGTGCAAACCTTGGGTCCTTGACACAGTGCCCAGCCCAGTACTATCTGATCCCAGAGTCAAACACGATTCTCCTGCATCTCTGCCCTGATGTGTCTCCAGGACCAAATCTAATAGTGAAGAACTCATTTTCCTGTAGGGGCGAAAGGAATAAACCTTGGAAGGCTTCCTGGAGGGGGCTGCCACTGGTCTAGGCCTGGGAAAACTGGATGAGCAAGATTTCCAGACTGAGAAGACAGGAAACAAAGGAAAAGATAGGTGCAAAGGCCTAAGAAGCAGAGCTGGGCACTGAGGGATGGACACAGACATAGAAGGAAAGATTAAGAGCAAGGATTTCAGTACTTGAGCTGGGGCTTGAGAAATGGGCGGGTTCCAGTTGCCGGCCTGACGGGAGTGGACAGTCTTCCCGTCCATCACTGCAGACCCACCAATGACGATGTGCGGAGGCGGGGCCACAGAAAGGGCGGCTAAGAGGGCCCTAGCGCGTGACCAAACGCCTGTGGATCTGGATTGGACTGTGCGGGCATCCGTGGGCTTCCGTGAACCGTTAACTTCGGCGAGCAGAGAACATGGCGGCTCCCTTTCCCGAGAGCTCAAAACTGTAAGTTTCGTTGATTTCTTTTCGTCCTTGGCAGTGTGTAGTGTGAAATGGAGACAATGGGGTAGAGGGTGTGTCCTCGTACCCTTTGACAGCCGTGGGTGGGCGGCAGGTGGACGGCTTCTGGACGGCCGGCAGAGGGGGTCCGTTAGCGGCCTTCGAACGCAGCGTTGTGCTTTATGGAAGAAATGATGAAACTTTCTGATCGTTTCCTCTGTTTAAATGTGTGTTTTGACCCCGCTGCCCCAATTCGTGGTCTTAAGGTTTTGTGGTGTTTGCAGCTTCATGTGAAGAAGGGGCTGGAGGGCTGGGGCGGCTGGCGGAGGGTGTGGGCCCGGGGCGGCGCAGAGCCTTTGGCCGCCAGGGAGCTGGTTTGGCCTTTTCTTGTTCAGTGTTGTTAGGTGGATGTTGTTGTCGGGTGTTTGTTTAAATGCTGATATTGCCCTTTTTCGTGAGATTTCCTGCCAGTCGTAGAATCTCTGTTACTTTCGACCTGAAAAGAGAAAGTAAGCGCGTGAGCGATCCTGACAGGTGATGGCCCTTGGCTGCCTTTGAGCGTAATTTTGTGTTTCATTTAACAGCATGGCTCTAAGTGTAATATCCTTTGTTGGTTATCTCTTCGGACTGGCCTTCTTCACGTACTGTTTTAAAAAAGACAAAAAGCCTGAAAATTTTAACGTGAAAATGAGTAGACAGAAAGCCTGGTCGGCTTGGGGTTTGTTTGTTTGTTCATGGACCTCGGAAATGGCCTTCAGTTCAGTGGAAGGGTCTTTTGCATTTTATCTTTGTTTCATACCATTGTATTCACGTAAGAGTGGTCCCGGCACTTTTCATTGCGTTTTCCCTAATAAATTTTTATTTACAATTTTCGAATGAGAAAAATCGCACTGTTGTTGGCAAAACCTTGTTGCTTTGAGACCGTGAAAGAAATCACGCACCCAGATATCCTGTTTACTGTTTTATCTTAATATAGTGGCGTGGGGTATTTTTTTATTACATTGCAATCATTCGAATTTTTTAAATGTTTATTTTGGGAGTGTTTCGTAAATATTTTCCAGACTAAAGTATTTTCAGAGTGCACTTTTGGAAGTGAATTATCTGGCTGAGTGCCTGAATGTTTTAGAAACTGTGAATGCCTATTAGCTGCTCTTGACAGCCAAGACTGGATGTTGTTTGGCATTTAATTTTACATCTTCGTACTCATGCATTCAACTAAATTTTTACCCCGGCTCTCCTAATAAATTTCCTTTAAATGGTTTAGTGTAAATTTCAATTCACAGAGGGGCGTTTAACGTCTGATTGAATGCTTTAAGTTTATAATATAATTGCGTGTTTGACATAATACATTTTGTCAAATTCTAGTCTTGATCTCTATTCGTAAATTTTCCTAAAAATGAACCTTTTTAGGTACTCTAGATTTACAATGCAGAACTGTCAGCTGGCTGAGTTCTCTACGTTTTACGACAGTGTATGCCGTATGTTAATGTTCGCCGTTAACACAGTTTCGGATTGTGTTTTACAGAATTGTGTTCGGTATCACTTTATTAAATGTGGGCCTTGGCCCTTTTAATAAGCTTTATGTTTAAAATTTTCACGTTATATTCAATTTACAAATGAGGAAAAATTATGTTCTGTCTTTATGCTCCTTGCTTTACGACAGTTACCGGCTCGCGCGGCCCGGCAGCCTAACATTACGGGTTTTTTAAATCATTAAAATGTTTTAATAGCATCGTATCTATCTGAAAATTAGCTTTTGTGTATCTTATTTCGTAGATCTATTAAAAATAAGGAAAGTTTTGTTTTCAGTTAAAAAAAACAAACACTCATTGACTATCTGGCTACGCGTCCGTTCTTTTACGACAGTGAATTCCCGGAAGTGCCGGTCCCCGGCCGCCCGTTCAAGTCATTTGGCTTTTGGGATTTCATTTCTCGAAATAATTGCAGGTTGATTATCATGTTATTCAGTTCAGTTCTGATTTTAGTTTTTTCGTGTATTCCTTTTGAAAATCGTAGAGCATTTTCAGTTTGCATGTAAGAAAATTCATCTCCAGAATGAGTTTTCTGGGAGTGCATGGCCGGTGCTGACCGCGGTGGATTCTTTTGAGTATTATTTTTAGAACCATAATTTTGTACTTAATGTGTTATTTCTTTAAGTGTTGGCCTAGTCCTCATTCGCAGGCGTTCTCCCATAGAAGAAATGATTTGTGTATTTTCTATTTAGAAAGAAGGATATTATGCCAGTTTATGTACTGACCAGTCCGATGAGGAAAACACCTGTCCTTGTCCTTTTTCTTTGAAGTCTTGAGCCAAACTGCAAATGCTACAACGCCCCGCTCCCCTACCATTGCAGAGGGTGCTGTCCCTGCCTCTTTGTTCTTAAAAGTGCTGACTGTGCCTTAATGCCTCAAGTGTTAGCATGTTGGCTTAAGAAACAGGCAGTGTATTTAAGGAGCGAATTAACGGAAAACTGTGGTTTTGCTCAAAGCCCTGAGTACCCCAGGCACCGAGAGTAACTCTGATACTTTGTGTTAAGTAAAACAGTTACCTCCTTTCCAGGATGGTGATGGTTATAAGTTTGCTTATTAGCCTTTTTGCTTGTTGATTCTTGGTTTCAATTTCAGGTCTATGTATTATCTCATGTAGAAATGATTTAATGACTCTTATATTGGTGGAACATTGATGATGTCTAAATCCATAAGTTGATTACATTTAGAAATGTGAAAGACTCATCGCTGGTATTTGGGTTTTACTGTATCTGTGTCATTGGTACTGGCAGGAATGCAGATTTCAGGAACTTTGACACTAATTAGCCTCACTAATCTTGACTTTTCAGGCAGATCCCTAGACCTTGAACAATATCTAAGTGTGGAGTGAAGGGATTTTTATTACATGCCCATTGTCCATGGTATCCTAGAAACATACTTGCAAATTAAGAGCAAATTCCTCAACCTATACTTTACCCAATGTTTTTTTTCCCCATTATTTTCTCTTCAAAGACCTATGTTCAATGAAAAATGTTGGTAACATCATGTAATATAAAAAAAAATTCTTCATGAATTTGTTCTGAATTAAATTAGCTCATTGCTATTTTTATCAGTTTTGGAACTATGTTATCGACTACTGAGACTAATAATAACACAGTTGTATAATGCGCATTTCATGGTCTATGAAGTAGAACACAAAACCCTTTTGATTTATTACCCATAATCTTTGTGATTGGAAGCAAAGTGAGAAGAGGTAACCCATTCCAAAGGTTTCTTACCCATGGTTTTGTATGAGTCATCATGAAAAGAAAAAATGGAGTTCTGAGACTCCCCTTCTAGCAAATAACTAGCAATGCCTTGCAAAAAAAAATATTTAATAATTACTCTGTGATGTTTTATTAAAGCAGGGTGAGCCATGGTTCATTTTGAAGGGGCAATCAGGTATATTTCTATAAAGCAGCAGCCATATCTTGTGATTTGATTCATGCAGTTCCTGTCTTAACACTCTTTTGCCCTACCTCACACAGGCTGCATAACTGGGTACTCTGGCCCTACCAGCCGTTTTCAGAAATTTTTCTGGGTAAGGGAAAGGGGAAGTTTGCCCTAGCTACTTATCTTATGAGTTTGCAAGTTACCTAAGTTTGCTGCAGTGGTATTAAGCTGTGTGCCCATAAGTAAGTCTTCTTGCAGATGTGTACAATCACCATTTCCTTTAGGACCTGGGATGGAAAAGGATAGTACTGCTCAGCCTATGGGCCTGTAATGAGAAGAGAGTGGACCCAGAACCAACTTCTAGACCTGCCAAACAAGTAAGAGCAAACTTATGTGGGGCCATAGATGCTGGGCAGAGGGTAGCACCTACTCCCTGTCAGCTATACCATAATTAAGATGGTATCGAAATGCCTTTCCTAAATCCCTAAGATAGGATTTTCCAACAATGTCGGGGTCACCCTCTGGGCACTACTTGTTAACTCTCTGGTTCAGATCCTGTATCTCTAATCAGTGTCTTTAGTCAGTGGCATCTTTTTCCAGTCCTTCTTTGTGTTCCTCTGTTCACTGTGGGTGCCACTACTAGAGACATACTTTATCAGAATGTCAGATTTCCAAACAGCCTTATCTTGGCATTTTCACATCAAAGTGTTGATCTGTCTTTTTATCCTTTTGGAAAACCCTTGTAATACCAGGAAGAAGCAGGATGGACTGGACGGGATTGCCAAAAACAAACTCCAAGGATCCAGATTGTGGCAGTGCTGCTATTTTTCAGGTATGAGAACATGGATTTAAATATAATTTAAAGCCAGCTCTATCTAGGACAAGGGAGAAAGATGAGATCTGTACACCAAGTGGGTGTCAGAGAATGAGAGTCTGCCAGTCTACCCCCACTGTGGGTGGGCAGGCATTTATTTGGCAGTGGTCCTGGAGGTGTAAGCTAATAAGTCAAGTAATATGCAGGTCAGTACTTCCATAAATATTTACTCTTCCATACTTCGTCAGGCTTTTATTTGGGGAGGGGGGCTTGTAGATGTTGCTATGACAATACGTTGTGTTCCATTCACAATAGATTTCTAGTATCTGAGTCTGAAGGACCCTTGTGTCTTTCTTACTCACACCTTTGAGCCTCAGTTTCCACATTTGCAAAATGGGAATCACATCTTGCTATCAGGGATGTAAGAATCAAGTGTGATAATTTTTGTAAAGTGCTCAGCGCACAGAGGTACTGAAGGAATTAGTACATCATTTACAGAATCCATATGTTGGAACAGAACATTGTGGCTTAGTTTAGCTCTTCTCCTTACCTGTCCAGAGCCCACTGCTACTTCATTTCTTTAGACTTTTGTTATAATTTCAATTAAACGTTTGTTTCCTTTCACAGAGCCAGCACATGTCCTTTGGGGATTACCTGGCAGCTGTTTGGAAACCAGTCTCTTTAATCCTGCTATGATGCCAAGAGGTAGCCCGGCAATTCAGACCTTGCTTTGCTTGGAGCCGCTTTCTTTTCTGGCCAGCACTGATGCCTTACATCGAAGCTGATGTGACTCAGCACCAAGTTTGGGCACCAAGAGGGTGTTTGTTAACTGGCAGCGCCAAAGAGGTCTCCTTTCCTTCCTCTACATAAAGTGACTTTGTTTCTGCGCAGTGGTTACTTTGTTGAAAATTAAGAGTTTTGACAGTTGGGGTGGGGGAAGAGAGTGCTTAATGCATGAACTTTACCAAGGTGTGTTTAAGAACACTTTGAACCTTTAGTTTCATAGATACCTCTGGTTCCTCTGTTGCTTTATTAGCATGGGTTTTATCCAGAAGGTGGCATCACAGAACCTGAATTTCACTCACCAAAGGGTAAGAGAAATTTACATCTCTTTGTGATTAGAAATTAAGGATGTAAACTTTAGATAGCATGTTGACTTTTCAGAGACTTTTTATTCATTCCTGTAATTGGTTAAATTACTTTAAAGCTGTGGAAGATGAGGTCATGATGGTTTTCTACCCAGTGGAAACCCGAGGCCTGAGGTATTTAGAAAAACCCAAACCCATGTTCCTTCACCAAGTGATGTGAGCAAGACTGGTTTATTTACTAATCAGAAACAGTTGTGAAACTGAACAGTAACTGTGATGCCTTCTTCCCCTTCCACATGCACTTGTGCCCACTGCCCATCAAGGTACTCTTGGGTTCCTTCATTGGAAGGAGGGATCGGGAAGGCCTAAATGGATGGTTTAATGGGTAAATCTGCTGAGTATTGGCACTTAAAAATAAGTCGCAAGGTTGAGGACTCTCAAACGGTGATCTTCTAATGGGTGACCTTCTCACAATCAGGACTCTCAGGAAAACAGAAGATGATCCTCCTCGGAATTTGAGCTAGGATCTGGTTTGCTGCTGCTTTCCCAGGCGTTCAGTGCTAGGCCAGGCATGTCACTTAGCCTCATGAGGCATGTACTCAGTGAATGTCTGCTCACTGGTAGGAATATGAATGCTTTATAAATTCTTGGTTTAAAGTATTCCTTTGGGTATATACCCCAGGCGAGATTGCTAGATCAGATGGTAGGTCTATTTTTAGTTTGGGGGAGGGACCTTCATACTGTTTTTGACAGTGGCTGTACCAGTTTCCATGAGAGAATGCATCCTGAACTAAATGAGTTTCATGACTGCTTTTCCGGCCGCCTTTGATTGTCTGTTCTTTTCAGGAGAAGAGCTATAGAAATTAGGGGCTGAGACCGGGAAGAGCTTCCCTGATCAGGAAAGATGCAACGACTGGGCCTTCCCTGGGCTGCCTAAAGCCCAGAGATGGGGCTGGGGCTGGGGCTGGGGCTGGGAAGGGTAGCCCTCTGGAGCAAGGCTGTCAGAGCAGGGGGAGAAAGCAGACTGCTGGAGGGCCTGGGCCCTCCGTGTGAAAGGGGTCTTGGACTGTGTGTCTGCAGGCCAGGCCCCTGCCCACTTCCCAACCCTAGTCCTGCCTGGGGTGGGCAGAGCACGGGGCCCATCATCGGGGGTGACGTGAGAATCGGTGGCCTTCTGGGAAAGGGGAGGTTGTTACCATGGAGGCGTTTCCCCATCTTCCAGGAGTCCCAGGCATTTGGGGCTTTGCTGCTGGGGAAGGTCTTGGCGTTTCTGCCTCGTGCTGTGTGGTGCCTTGGCCTGTGACAAGTGGCTCAGGAAAGGGGGCTCTTCACCCACCGGTCCTGTGGCCTAGACCAGGACTCTGGGGCTGTCTCATGGGAGGCCCATGCTGACGTTGGTTCTTTCTTGTGAAGAGTCAGGCCTGGTTGCGTGGACGGCTCCACTCTGTGAGCCGAATTGCACAGAGAGCCTGGCGAAGGTGTGTCGCTGTGCGGGGGTGCTCTTCTGGGTCCCTGTCCAGATGCCCCTTTCCATTCCGTGGCTCAGATGCCCTGGCGGGGCCTGCAGGAGGCACATAGGGGCGATGGAGCACCTGGGCTGTGGGAGATGTTGGGTCTAGGGCAGAAGCAGAGCATGGCCTGTGGTCAGGACTCCTTGGTGACAGGAAGGAGCTGAGCAGAAGAGTGTCCACTGTGCATAGCAGTGGCTGGTGGGGATCCTGAGGAACCACACCCGCACGTGTGGGGATGTGGCTGGAGCTTCATCAGAGCATTTCCATGTCGCGCCCTGCCCTCTCCTGCTGACTCCTCTGCATATTAGTTGGAAGCAAGAGGTCACATGGGTGCTGTCCGTGTGCAGGAGCTGAAGTGGGGACGTGTGGGAAGCCCCCCTGTTCCGCTTGCCGAAGAGGGCCTACGCCCCCCGGCTGTCGCTGTTCCTTCTGTGTGTATCTGCTGGGAGGCCTTGATGCCTGCTGTTCTGGCCCCTGGGCTGTTTTGGTCTTGCTGTCGGGGGAGATGAGGTTGCATCAAGGGGCCTTTGTCTGCCCTCCCAAGACAGTGGGGGGTTTGTGTGGCATGTGTGGGACTGTGTGTGGTCCTGCGCCCCTGGGGGTGGCGGGAGGATCCAGGAGATGAGTCTGGGGCAGGGAGGCTGCTCTGGTTTTCTTATCTCAAGCTTCTGATTAGCTTCGATTCCTGAAACACGGAGCCACAGCCTAGGGAGAAATAAAGTGGTAATGAGAATATAAGCGGGGGCTGCCGGTGGGCAGGACCCAAGGCTTTGGGTGTGCAAGGTGGGGGGGCATTGCGGCTTCAGGGCTGTTTCTCCTGTCCCCTTTCTTCATTCTCCCACACACCTTTGGGTCAGTATATTTGGGGGACAGAAGATAACCATGGGCACTGACGAATATGCTATGAAAAAATGTGGCTCTCTTGTAAATTTGAGACATTTCTTATGGAACAGGGTTATTTTCCATTTTCCAAGTGAATCGTGCTCTGTCTGCAGCGGATGACTTTGCTGTCTCATCCTTATTCTGTGTTGCCGCAGGCCTGTGAAGGATGGCCACTGTGACAGGGGAGCCCTTCATCCTGCTAGACTTTTGCACAGTCTATAATCTGAGGGAGTTCTGAGAAGGAACTGCTGTTGCTTATGCTGTTTTTCTCCGGACATATTTCCCTCCTTTTTCCTGTAGCTTTATGGGCTCTTAGGCAGTGCTTTATGGTGTCCATTTCCTCCTGTTCTTTGTGAGGGTCTAGGTGAGTTTCTGATTTCAGCTCCTCAAGTTGTTCCCTCTTTACCTAGTTCTCACTTATTGCCAGGGGTTTGGGTGCCAGGTCCTTCAAGGGACATTCTGGGTTGTCGCATTACCAAAAAGCTTATTTAGCTTCAAGAAAAAGATTTGCATACATTGCAAAGAGGCAGAGAAAGAGCTGATAAGTTTTCCAAGGTGAATGTTTTAAGGGAAAAGAAAGGCCGTTTCCCTTTTTTCAACAGGGATTCTTTAACTTTTCTTATTTTTTTGCCCTTACAACATGCTCCCATGAGACACCTGGTCCCCTGGGTATTGGCACCCTGCTCCCAGTTGCTGATTCCGGAGCCCTGCCAAAGTCAGGCCTGTGCAGAGGACTTCCTCAGGAGGAGCTCGTGCCAAAAGCACCTGAAGGACAAGTGATCAGTATGCGTGACTGCTCATCCTCTGGGCTGCTTTTACCCGTGCCTCTGTCCTCAGGGGGAGTTCTCTGGGATCTCTAGGATCAGTTGGAATGAGGATTAAAACTACAGACCTTGTGTTGAGAGGGTGTAAACTGATACCCTGATGTCACTGGTGTGTTGGCAGGCGGAGCTGGGCTTTCCCTCTCCTATCCTCCCTTTCTTGAGTCTCCAGAGGAGCACCTGGCAGAGATGTCATCTCTGTGTCTTGGGATACATGGGACCTGATAGAATATGTAGTAGGAGGCGAGGACTCAGATCCCACGTTATGAATGTTTAGTGTGCAGCCCTGTCAAACAGGGTGGAAAGAGTGTGCAAAATGTGTGCCCTCCTATGTAGCTTGAATGATCTCTGATGCCTCTGGATTTGAATTTGCCCTCGCAGCCCTTCAGCTGACACAATAAAGGGATTTCCGAGTGTCGCCAGTCAGGCCCCTTCACAGTTTAGATTTGGGTTGGCCTTCTCAGCTTCCCTTCCCTCTTCTTACTCATGTGCAGGCCTACTGTACTGCTTCATATCAAGTTTGGATAAGAACAGCAGTGGGCTCTGTTGAATGAATCCTAAGGAGATGCTCTGATTTGCTCAGTCTGCCCCAGCAGTCAGACATAGCAGCCTTCCTGAATGCTGAAAGGCCTGTCGTAGACTCGACTCTAGTGATTATAGGTTGTACAGTCAGGGTACTGAGCTACGGGATGTAGGATGTAGTTAAAGCTGGGAACCAAGACGTGCGCGTCTCCTCCTGAGCTCAGAGTTTGAAGTATTGTGTATAGAAAAATGTGCTGAGAGTAAATCTTATTCTACCTTCTGTCATGTTCTTATTACCAAAAAATAATAATATGAATTAGTGAGGGTGGAATGAAACTTAACAGGGGTTGGGTATGTTTAAGGCATAGATTATGATGATGGTTCGTGGAGGTATACTTATCTCCAGACTCATTAAGTTGTATGTATTAAGTATGTGCAGCTTTCTGTATGTCAGTCATACCTTCATAACCTCAATAAAGTGGTTTAAAAATAATAACAAAAAAGACCCTCTTGTGGTTACAGATGTATACTCCCCCTCAAGTGTCTTGAGGTTTTAGAACTGAAAGGGAAGAATGCTTCTACACTGGGAAATGGGTAATGCTATTTACTACTCTGTATTATTGTTTTGCCTTGGTTTTTCTATGTATGCATAGCATTTGCATTGGCACATATAAGGTTAACCTTTAGTCCATAGGATTTTGAATTTTGTAGAATCACAGTACTTCTGCGAAAGCTGTGAACTTCACCTGGAGGACTTCAGCTCAAGGAGTGGCCTGTGACATCAGCTATTTGTCATTTGACCAGAAATTGACTTTGGGTCCTGTGCCTTTGGGAATGGCTTGGACTTTGGGTTGGTTTTGTTTCTTATAATATGTGCTTTTGTGCTTACCTGAGAAATCTTTTAAAATGTTTTACACATGGGGACACGTCAAGGTGTAAAATATTTTACATATGGGGACACGTCAAGGTGTAAAATATTTTACATGTGGGGACACGTCAAGGTGTATATGTACTGTATCTGTATCCTATAGGGTGGAAGGTAGTGTCTCAGGCTGGTTGGTCTCTGCAGCAGGCCTCTTTTCTCTGAGGTCTTCCCACCACCTTCTGTTTTCTGTGTGACTGAGTTCCTTGGCCTTAGCTACTCAGTTTGATACTTTTCATCTTATCCTAGTTGAGCAAACCATGCTTCTGTTATATTTAGAGTTTGGGACTAGATGCCAAGAATGGGTGCTAGGCTAGCCTGCAAAGGCTCATTAATAACCTTTCACTGCAGAAAATATCATGTAAAAGACATATTGTTGGGTTTCCCTGGGTTATCCTCATTTCTGTGTCTTTAGAATGTATTTGCTGCTTAAGCTTCTTGTATTTTGTAAAATACTTGTGTTCTTCCAATAAAATTTGTTTCAGAAGATCTCACTTGTAGATTTTTATTATTCACAATGAACACCTGCCTGATCAAAGAATCGACGGCTCTGCCATGTGCATTGTTGCCTGAACCAGGGCTGAGCTCTAAGCTATAGAATCTGATAGATTAAGAACAGGAGTTGGTGGCAGGGGAATGGGGTCTCTCCAGGCTATGATAGAAGTTCCACCCTTCGTTAAGCTCACCCCTAAAGGTCATAGGTAATCCAATACCTCCCTATAAGAAGTGATCCTTTTAACCACTTCATGAAGGCCATAAATATATATCTGGGGATTGTGGAGGTTTTGGGGGAAATCTCCTGATCCTCCACAAGGGTAGGGCAGAGGTAGGAGGACCAGCATGGTTGTACAAAGGATTAGAAGTCAGTAGGACCAAAACTGGAAGCCACAAGCACGCAGTTAATTCCTGGTGAGGCCTGCATGAGAACCTTGGTTCTTTGTGTCCGAGGCATCTTTCATTACACGACATCACTAGATCTTAGAAAGCCTTTGTAATAGCAGAATTAAGTAAGTAGAAGAAATTTTTGGCATTGTTTATTCTTTAAACATGTCAACACAGTATCCAGCCCTAACTGGAATTAGACATGCAGTTAACTAAAATTTCATGTCTTCTGTATAGCTTACCATGGTTTAAACATATCAGCAGGGAGTTCCCCTTGTGGTTCAGTGGAAATGAAGCTGATTAGTATCCATGAGGATGTGGGTTGGTTCCCTGGCCTCACTCAGTTGGTTAAGGATCCGGTGTTGCCTTGAGTGTGGTGTAGGTTGCAGGCGCGGCTCAGATCCTGCGCTGCTGTGGCTGTGGTGTAGGCCAGCGGCTACAGCTCCGATTCAACCCCTAGCCTGGGAACTTCTATATACTAGAGTGCGGCCCTGAAAGGGAAAAAAAAAACAAAAACAAAAACCCCAAACAAAACACATCAGCAGAAGCCTTATCATTATGATTATGGTTACTAAAATCAACCCCCAAGGGAAAGGAGAACAATACTGGCAATCTGTTCTGCCTGTAGACATGCTGAGTGGTTGGGTACAGTTCTCTTTCTAAAGATCGTGGGCCCCAGGTGTCAGCAGCTCTGTTCTTGACATCCAGACTAGAGTGGCCAAACTGCAGTGTCTCATTTCCTGCCTGAGAGGTTCATAAGTATGCAAAGTTCAAATCATTTCTCTTTTTCTCCAAAGGGAGCTGGAACTTTATACCCCTTTTATTATCCTCTCTCGTGTTACAGAATGTGTCTCATATAAGGCTGTGAGCCATCTGCCATTTGGCCCTATTTCAGGTCAGTGGGTATGATTTTACCTGAGGCATTTGCACTTAGGCTTTACCAAACACCAGGAAATCTCACTACCACTCTGATTTTTATATTCCCAGGCTTCAGCAGGAGTGCGTTCCGCGGAGGCGGGCCCAGGGCAGGGGTGGGCGGGGCCATGGCCCATACCGGCGCCTGCGCGGGTTCCTCCCACTGGACCAGATGGTTGCTAGTGCGCAGGCGCAACATGGAGTCCACGCTAGGGCCTGAGGGGGCGGAGAAGGGGCGGGGCTAACGTCTGCTCTTGGAGGGCGGGGGCGGAATCTATGTTTCCCAAGGCTGTAGGGGACGCTAGGTCTTACGTAATGGGGACAGAGCCCGCTGCGCTTGGGGAGGGGAGGGCCAGGTGCTCTGAGGCTGAAGAGTCAGCCAGGTGCTCACCTTCCCCACCCTCCCTGGCACTTACTCGCCTTTCCGAGTTCGTTGTCTGACGCTCAGTCTCTGGACACCCCCCCTCACTTTTGTGAGGTTCTGTGAACACACGTTCCTGTTTATTATTCATGCATCGCTCAGCCAGAGAGTACTGGCACCCAGGCTGCACATGTTGCCTGCGGTATTAATAGGAAAGCCCCAAATATTAGCCAACATAGTCCAGAGCAGCATGTTCAAAGAATGATGCACCATGACCAGGGAATGTAAGGAAGGTCGAGTGTTAAGAAATCCCTTGATTTGCTATATTAAAAGACCAAAAGAAAAAAAATTGTAAATCAACTATACTTTAATCAAAAAAATTTTTAAAGACCAAAAGAAGATAATCATATGGTCATCTGCATCGATGTTGAAAAGATAAAAATGAGGGGTTATCTGATTTTACCAGAGGCACTTACTTTTAGTTTATTACCAATACCGGAAAATCAAATTACCACTCTGATCATTAAATTACTTTTTCTAACATTGTAATCACATATATGCACATAATTCACCATTTAGGGCAATGACACTCCAGTTTCTTTCATAAATCACGTTTTTATGAGATAATGCTGCAGGGCAACTCTCTGGATGCCCACAACAGCTCCATCCAAAGACAATATGGCTCCTGTTGTTCCTGTTTAAAATACATAGTTGATTAATGGGTTTGGGGTTGGGATTTTAGTTGAACTCTTACTTTTATAGGTTGTTTATATATGCGAACATTTAAGGGAATCTTGGGTTCACTGATTTTATAAGTTTACTTTTTAAATAAATAAATTATATAGTATCTGTGAAAGTTTTATTCATTAAGACTGTCTTTTTGCCCCTCTGAACTCTATTCTTCCTCTGTTTTCCTCGCCTTGGTAGATGGCAATTCTTTCCTTCCTATTGCTCAAGCCAAACACCTTGGTGTCCTCCTTGCTTCCTCTGTTTGTTTCATGCCCCGCATTAACTCCATCAGCAAATCCTCAGCTCTACCTTCAACATACAAGCAAAGGGCTGTAAATCCAGGGATGAGAGAAATTGCTGTGGCTTTCTTTTCAGTCAGTATACCACAGTCTGTATATGGCAATATGAGCCAATACCTAGAGCAGAGTCTTATAAGCAGAATATGGATTCATAAAAATACAAGAACTAATATATGGAAATGAAGTCTATATGTAAGATATGAGCTCACTCAGGGTGTATGAATTCCTTCTAATCCATTGGGATGAACATCAAAGCAAAACCTAGGGGTAGGAGTTCCCTTTGTGGCTTAGTGGTTATAATGAGCCCAACTAGGATCCATGAGGATGTGGGTTCCATCCCTGGCCTCACTCAGTGGGTTAAGGAACTGGCGTTGTTGTGAGCTGTGGTGTAGGTCGCAGACTTGGCTCAGATCCTGCGTAGGCCAGTAGCTGCAGCTCCGATTCGACCCCTAGCCTGGCAACCTCCATATGCCATGGGTGCGACCCTAAAATGAAAAAAAAAAGAAAAAAAAAGAAACTAGGTGTAAAGGAGACATTTGTGGACTTGCAAGTTGTTCAAATTTCAGCTCAGCCTTCTCCCTTCATACCCTAAGAGCAATAGAAAATAAAGGGAAGGTCCTTTCTACAGAACTGGGGGGCGGGGGGGGGGGAGAAAATAAACATCTCGCCCACAACTTGAATGTTACGTAAAGCTCAGATGCAGGATTACAGTTTTAGACCACTGTCTGGGATCAGTAAAATTTTGTGATTGACGGAAATTTTCACAATTGAGGTATGGGGAAGTCATTCTGGCTTATATGTGATTTGGCTTGAACTTTATGCTAACTAGAACAGCCTGTCCTATGACCTGTTTATCATGCTTTGTGCATCTGCTTTAGCCATTAAGAAAAGAATGCATTATCCAGAAGTAAAGTATGTCCACTTTGAAGATAGGAATAAATGCCACCCCATCCTATGACGCTTATGCTAATATTCCTTTAAAGATAAGGTTCCCTTCCCAGACACTAAGGTCACGCTGACTCACTGTGTACGTGCTAATCTCTCCCTCTTGAAATCTTGCAGGAATGTACTCCTGCCATGTTTGTGTTTGATGGTTGTTGTTTGTTGTGAAAAGACATAAAACCGTGATGAAAACCATGCTTCTCCAGAGAAGCTTCTCAGAATTACTGATTAGCTGTTTCCTAGGCCTGGTTTGGTTCAAATACAACTTTTTTCTCTTCCTATTACAGATTGTTTATTGATTATTTGTTTTGACATGATAAATATGTCTTGGCACCATCTGGGGTAGAAATGGCAATGTGATACGGGCTAGCATTTTGAGCAAGTTCAGAATATTGGTTCTTGATTTGGTTCCAATATTAATAAAGGGGACAAACCTCTAAAAGGTTGGTCTTCACAGTAATCCTTTGTTCTTTGGTAATACCTTTCATCGGAGGCACTAGAACACTTGGAAAATATGCCCCTGTGAGGTCATCTATATGATTTTCCCATGGGAAATTCCTTAATATTGTGAACAATGATTCATCAAAAGAAAATGGTTCAATAAGAATCTTAGGATGGGGAGTTCCCGTCGTGGCGCAGTGGTTAACAAATCCGACTAGGAACCATGAGGTTGCGGGTTTGATCTCTCACCCTGCTCAGTGGGTTAAGGATCCGACGTTGCCGTGAGCTGTGGTGTAGGTCGCAGATGCGGCTCGGATCCCGAGTTGTTGTGGCTGTAGTGTAGGCCGACAGCTGTAGCTCCGATTTGACCCCTAGCCTGGAAACCTCCATATGCCACGGGTGCAGCTCTAGAAAAGGAAAAAAAAAAAATCTTAGGATGTAGACTCAGAATGGCCTTGGATATCTCCTAGTGCTGTAGCCTGACTTGTGTACCACCCCCACCCCAGATAATCTGTTGAAGCCCTAACTCCAATGTGATTGTATTTGAACACAGGGATTTTTGGAGATAATTAAGTTTAAAAGAGGTCACGGTAGAGTTCCTGCTGTGCTGCAAGGGGATTGGCAGAGTCTCTGCGGCCCCAGGATGCAGGTTTGATCCCAGGCTCAGCACAGTGGGTTAAAGGATCCAGCGTTGCTGCACCTATGGCTCAGATATGACCCCTGGCCCAGGAACTCCATATGTCATCATGGAGTGGCCAAAAAAATAAAAAATAAAAATAAAATAAAAGAGGTCGTGAGGATGGAGTCCTAATCCAATAAGATTGGTGGCCTTATAAGAAGAGGAGAAGAGAGAGAGAGAGAGAGGTCTCTTCCTGCCCACACACGTGGAGGAAAAGCCATTTGAGGACATAGGGAGAAGGCAGTCTTCTCCTGGCACCTTGATCTTGGATTTACCAGCCTCCAGACCTTTGAAAAATAGATTTCTGTAGTTTAAGCTACCCAGTCCATGGTATTTTGTTTTGACAACCGGAGTGAAGACACCTAATCTAAGATTTTCCTAACTGTGATCTTGAAAACACTGGTGTGCTTGGACCATTTGTAGGTGTCGGTTCTATGGTTAACCGCCTTTGAATGTGTTGCATAATATTAAGGTCTATTGGAAATCTACAATGTACATTAGAATAGGAAAGGCTTCTAGTGCCCTAGAGTGAGAAAGTGGGCCCGACTAGGATCCACGAGGTCATCACTGGAGGCTGTCATTATTGCAGGAACATCTTCTTACATCCGCATCACAGATTCCTTACATGAGGTCTCTGAAAGCACCAGTGGATGGTTTTTATTTTTGTTTTATACATATGTCCTGGCCCTGACTCTGCTTGCTCCTCACCTACTGAACCAGAATATCCAGGGGTGAAGCATGGGCATTTGTATAATTTCAAAGATCATATAGATAATTCCGGTGAGTGCACCTAATTACAAATGACTAAAAAGGCGTACACATTTTGGGGAGCCAAATTTGGGAACTACTGATCTAAGTATTTATAGGAGAGGAAATTAGGATCCCTGTAGGGAAAAACGACTTGCCCAGGTGTGAGCCCAGAGCAAGTATTTGAACCCTTTTCCCTCTGCTATAAATGACCTCTAGGTGGCAGTCTGTGTCTTGGTTTTATTCCGTGGGGGGCGGGGCGGGGCGGGGCGGGGGGGGGGGGGTAGTTGAGAGATTACTGAACGATTTTGAGCCTTGAAACACAACAGTTTAGTCAAGTGAGTGTCTGTCATGTGTCATGAGCCGGTGCCTTGGACCAAGCAGCTCCTGTTTTGTTTCTGTATGTTCCTCACAGGCCAGATCTGCAACCTGGGAAGGAGAAGGGAGGGAAGATGAAGTCTGGGCCAGGAAGGGAGAGGTGAGGGGACACAATCAGCACCCTTCCTGTCCCATAGAGCCTACTGTGGCCAAGAAAATCCCCTCCCTTCCTAAGTCTCAGCTTCACCATCTGGTTTATCTTCGCTAAACTCCTTCAGTAAATCAGTGACAGTTTGGATGATGGCTAATACTTGACTTCAGCGACTCTAGCAATTTATGTTGGGCAAGATATGACACCAGAGGTATACACACACACACAGGAAAAGCACATGTGTGTTTCAAATACCTGTTGCACACTAGTAAGAGCTTCCCTTCTTTAGTGTCATCAGGGGAGAAGTCCAGAGGTATGACAGGCTCCAGACACAGAGCCCCAGTTCACTTCTTTGTGATCCCTTGAATCTGTCCATCCTTCATGTTTGGGCTTCATTTTCAGGCTCTTGGCAAGATGGCTACAGGAGTTCGCAGGGGTCACATCCAGACCTGACAATTTCCACAGGGAAAACAAAGGGCCCACTCCTCTGTGCATTAACTTCTCAGGAGAAAAGAAGTCTTTTTTAGAAGCCCCCTAGTGCACTTTTCACCTTCCACTGACCCTGATTGGATCATAGTCCCATTGTTTGTTTTTCCATTTGCTGACAAAGGGAATGATGGCATCCTGATTAGCTTGCACGAATCTTTGTGGAGGGCAAGGAGTACTGAAGCCAACTGCTTGTTAACCCTCCTTCCTCCCCAAATTGAAAAGATAAAATGTTTATAGTGCAAAGATGGAGTCATTCCACATCTGCTGAGAAGGAGTAAATGGTCATCTTCATGATGTGAGTCAATAATTACGGTCCATTCTCTTCCACGGGACCCGCCTGTCTGTGTGTAGAGGGGGAGGAGCCACCTCATGGAGAGGGTAATATCCAGCACCCAAAGGTGCTGTCATCCTTCTGGATCGACGTAAGGTACATTATCCAGGGATGGGAAATGTGATGCAATGTCAGTCAAGGGATAGAGTTAAATCGGAGTTCGCATCCGTGGCGCAGGGGAAATGAATCCAACTAGCATCCATGAGGATGCAGGTTTGATCCCTGGCCTCGCTCAGTGGGCTAAGGATCCGGTGTTGCCATGACCTGTGGTGTAGGTTACAGGCATGGCTCCGATCCCACGTTGCTGTGGCTGTGGTGTAGCCGGCAGCTGCAGCTCCAATTCAACCCCTAGCCTGGGAACCTCCATGTGCCGAGGGAATAGAGTGAGTGGCAGGCATTCATGAATTTTATTCACAGTGCTGAGCTCAGGCAGCAGGCAGTAATTCTGTTTTCTGAGGTGTCTTATGCAAACCTGGACGAGGTGCTAGCCTGTGACATATGGCATTGAGTGGCTAGAAGCCCACTGGCGTAACGTAGGGGAAGAAATTCAAAACTTCTGAATAGGAGAGTACGTATTGGACCTTATGAACACCTACCCATTCACTCCCTAACTTTGCCCTCCCCCAAAATTTAAATGTCTGTCCTGTAACCTTTACCTCGAGAAATTAGTGGGTGAAGGAAGCATCAAAAGCTTTCAAAAGGGGAGTTCCCATCGTGGCTCAACGGTAACGAACCTGACTAGTATCCACGAGGACGCAGGTTCGATCCTCGGTCTCGCTCAGTGAGTTAAGGATCTGGCGTTGCTATGAGCTACAATGTATGTCACAGATGCGGCTCAAATCTGGCATTACTGTGGTTACTGTGGCTGTGGCGTAGCTCTGCAGCTCTGATTTGAGCCCTAGCCTGGGAATTTCCATGTGCCATGGGTGCGGCCCCCAAAAAGGCAAAAAAAAAAAAAAAAAAACCCGATAAAGAGACCACATAGTTCTCATTCTTGAGGTCAAGGAGACCTTCCGAACTACATATGTGCAAAAAAAGAAAAAAAGAAAGAAAAGAAAAGAAAAAAAGGCTTTCAAAGGCATCTTGAGACTGAGGATGCCATTGAGAAATAGGTACTGTCGAAATGGGCTCTCTGATTTGCAGCAAGGCAGAGGGAGCCAGACATAGATGAGTCAAGGTGGTGGCAGCTGTCAGCAGCAAAGCAGATATTATTACCATAAGGGACATCTGGGGAGCCTCTGACACATTGCTATGGACTGAATTGTGCCCCCTCCCCAATGGGAATGTTTGAGCTTAACCCCAAAGTGACAGTTCTTGGAGACAGGGCCTTTAAGGAAGTCACTGAGGTTAAGTGAGGTCATAAGGGTGGGGCCCATTCTCATAGGATGGGTGTCCTCAGAAGAAGAGGAAGAGATGTGAGAGCTCCCTCTCCACAAACACAGAAAAGGCCACGTCAGCGCACAAAGAGAATGTGTCCATCTGCAAGCTATGAAGGGAGGTCTTACCAGAAACCAGCCCTATTGGCAACTTGACCTTGGTCTTGCAGTCTCCAGCACCACGAGAAAATTAATGTCTGCTGTTTAAGCCACCCAATTTGTAGTATTTTGTTAATGGCAGCCGGAGCTAACTCATGAACATGCACAGACCACTGGCTATGGATAATTAACCTTGGAGTTTCCATGAATGAAATCTACAGATAACCCACCAAGGCCTGAGTTGATCTGTATAACCAAAACGATTCTGGAATTCCTGTTGTGGCACAGGGGAAACGAATCTGACTAGGAACCATGAAGTTGCGGGTTCAATCCCTGGCCTTGCTCAGTGGGTTCAGGATCTGGTGTTGTCGTGAGCTGGGGTGTTGGTTGAAGATGTGGCTCAGATCTGGTGTTGCTGTGGCTGTGGTGGAGACCAGCGGCTGTAGCTCCAATTCAACCCCTAGCCTGGGAACCTCCATATGTCGTGGGAATGAGAAAAAAAAAAGAAAAAAAAACCCACAAATGATTCTTAGGTCTGGCCAACAGAGGTGGCTGGCATTTGAGTCACCATGCTTGTAGCCTAATAGAGGAACAGCTCACATGCAGTTCCCAAGCCTCATTAGTGACTGACACCCAGAGAGCTTAGAATGAGGACGGTCAGACGAATCTGCTATCATACTGGTGAACCTTCCTCTCGGCCTTGCCCCCAAGGCATCCGTCCCCATTGACCTTGGCAACTTGCAGTGGGGAAGCAGGGCAGCCCCAAACCTTTCAGAGGCTAATCAGAACTGCCTTTTGAGGCAATCCTAGTGCCAAGGGACCCAGGACACCCCCACAATAGCACATAGCACAGAGTGGACGCAGTGCTCGTGGAGGTTATGGGGAAGTGGGGGCCTTCCCTGAGGCTGCTGCTCGCGAAGCTCAGAGAGAGCCTGACCCCCCTCCTCTGGGATGACGCTACCAGCTCCCAGGTAAGCTTAGCGCCAGGCAGCACCTGCACGTTACTTAGCGTTTGTACACTGTGGTTGACGTCCTGCCTCATGACATCCCATTTCCCCTGAAATAGCTGAGGACCCTCCCAGACAGGGACTTTGGGGCCTCCTTTTAGAACCCACTTAACCAAATCCCTAACCCCTTCTCCAGGTGGAGTGTCTCTTAGCTGCTGGTAGCTATCAGGGCTGCCCTGAGGTTCTACTGCTTCCTCTGACCTCTGTGCTCCAACCCGGGGTATCACGGCTAACACCCAAGGGATGCAGAGAGAAGGCAGCGAGTGGGCGGTCGCCCCCATCCTTTTCTTCCTAACTCCAGCTCACCCTGCCGGAAATGGCTGCTCCAGCGAGCCTCCTGACTCCAGGGATCTCCAGGCAGAGACAGGCACTGGCCCCTGGGGAAAGCCATAGTAGGGCTAAGAAGGGGCAAATCGCCTTCCTTATCAACAGAGGAAGTAAAACGCGATAGCTTATCCTTACGGGAATTGCAGAGATTTTGGCCACCATCCAAGATTGGAAAAGATCGGTGTTATTCTTAGCACGCCCAGACTAATGTGGATCCACAGCTAAAACTGGCTCTCCAGCTGGGGTAGGCTACCATGCTAGTTGGTCTGCCCCCGGGCTCATATCATCTGGCAGATTCAGGGGTGCCCAGAATGTTTAGGGTAAATCAGTATGCTTGCTTTTGGAGCTTGTAGCAAGCCCTGATGGGAGAATCACCGTGCTGGCTGCTAGGTTGTAATATCCACTGTGAACCTGTACCCGCTTCATGGTGCTGGTTCTCCCATTGCCAAGTTCGGAAATAGAAGGGTAAACATAAAGGTGGCATCTCGCATCATTTTCTGCAACGGGTTTCCCTTGTCTCCCTGTAGCTCTGATCTCTGCTGGCTTAGAGGTTTTCATTCCCTAGAAGAAACCCATCTAGTGTGGGGCAAAACAAAGTGTGAAGTTACTCTTGGCGTCTAGAGTCACTCAAAACAGGTGGTTATGCTGTAGAATGATAGGACTGTGGATGAGACCCGGATCTCTTAAGGTGCCTTCTTATATGACAATCTTACAGGGGTGCACGACAGAAGCCCATCAAGCCTCAGGCATGAAACTTCGCCTCCCCAGTAGATAAGGCCAAAGGATCGTGGAATCGCCAGAGAGGTCCTAATCATAGGACCACCTCACGACTATGTGAAGACACGAAAACTTACCTGTTACTCTCTGTGTTTCCCTGCTGATTGTCTTTTAAAAAAGACTCTCTGGGGAGTTCCCAGTGTGGCTCAGTGGGTCAATAATCTGACTAGTATCCATGAGAATGCAGGTTCGATCCCTGGCCTTGCTCAGTGGGTTAAGGATCCTGCGTTGCTGTGGCTGTGGCAGCTGCAGCTCGGATTCAACCCCTAGCCTGGGAACCTCCATATGCTGCACACGCGGTCCTAAAAGAAAACGAAGAAAAAAAAAACTTTCGGACCGCTTCTTTAATATTGTAAATAGGCTAGAGGGGTGGGAGTGGAGGTGAATCACCATTTATGTCCTGTAGTTGTAGAACAGCGATATTAAGTTGCCGTAATGGAAGCACCAGTCAAAGAGACGGCACAGGGAGAAGTTCAACTATGAACAGAGCCCCGTGGCCTCACTTCTGACTGTGACGGCCGCGAGTGTGCATATGTGTCGTGTCTCTTGGTGGTATATGGAGTAATTAAATTATGCCAGGAGGGAGCATTTTGGGAATTCTACAAATGGAAGGAGGGTGTTTGTACATGCTGGGAGTAGAAGGGATTTACTGTCTATATTACTTTTCTGTCTACCTAACATCCCCTCCTTTGGGGAACTGCTGAAAATCACAGGGACTCACTCTCCAGGTCACAGGAGTGCTTGGTGTGGACAGCAGTGCCCAGTAATGCCCCAGAAAATTGGGCATCCTCGCTTCTCCTGGAGCCCCCACCTTTTTTTTTTTTTTTCTCTTAGGGCCGCACCTGCGGCATATGGAGGTTCCCAGGCTAGGGGTCCCATCGGAGCTGTAGCCACTGGCCTCCAACACAGCCACAGCAACACGGGATCTGAGCTGCGTCTGTGACCTACACCACAGCTCACAGCAATGCCAGATCCTTAACCCCCTGAGCGAGGCCAGGGATGGAACCCACATCCTCATGGATCCTAGTTTGGTTTGTTAACCACTGAGGCACAAAAGGAACCTGGAGCACCCACCTTTTAAGACTTTGGTTACCTTGCCCAGAATCACTCAGATTCTTTGATTCAACAAAATTTAGCTTATGAACTTGACCTCTAGATTCCCAAGGATTTTTCAGGAAGAATTTGAAGTAAAGCTCTTGGATTTGCAGTCAGACTACCCAGAGTGGGAACTTACAGTTGCGTGTTTGCAACTCTCTGACCACTCCCTCCCCTGTACTGGGGCCCAGGATTCTGGACATAGTCTCTGAATTGCTGGAGAAGGGAGCCAACACCAGTAGTCATCCAGGTGACCAGACGCAGTCTGAGTCTGAAGGCCGTCATGGAACTGTGTCCAAGGAGAGGGGTCAAAGGTCACAATGGGAAGTGCCGGCTGTGGTCCAGCCTGAGGGGTGTCCAGGGCCTGGAACCTGCCTCTGTGCCTATAAAGTCAGAAGCCTGGTTCTATCCAGAGAGGACCTGGGGGAAATACTAGAGTCAAGGTAGGAAAGGAATTCTTTTCACTAGTCAGGATGACCATGATCCAAAAGGCTGCAAATAATAAAGTGCTGGGGAGGGCGTGGAGAAAAGGGAACCCACCTAGGCTGCTGGTGGGAATGGAAATTGCTGCAGCCACTCTGGAAAACCGTATGGAGGTTCCTTAAAAAACTAAAAATAGAGTTACCATAACTATAAGGAAGTGGAGTATTTAAATGTATGAAAGGATGTGTGTGTGTGTGTATATATATATATATATACTTCTCTGAATCAATCACTTCAGCCATTAGTGAGGTGACCTTACATCTATTAAATTCATTCTACATGGACATAATTGCCTTTTTTTTTTTTTTTTTTGTCTTTAGGGCCGCACGCACAGCATACGGAGGTTCCCAGGCCAGGGGCAGAATCGGAGCCACAGCTGCCAGCTTACGCCACAGCCACAGCAATGCAGGATCCCTTCCACAGCTCATGGCAACGCTGGATCCCTAACCCACTGAGCGAGGCCAGGGATGGAACCTGCATCCCCACAGATACCAGTCGGGCTTGTTAACCACTGAGCCATAATTGCTTATTTTTAATAGCTACATAGTATCCCATTACCTAGATAGACTGTTTCTAGATAGCCAAGCGCCTGTTGTACATCTAGTTTATTTTCCCATCTTGCTATTATGACCAATACTAAAATGTAAGAATGGTCCCTAAACCTCCTGGGGCACTTGTCCAATTTTTCAGTTTTGAAAAACTTTTCAGTTTTTAAAATTAAATCACATTGTTTTGTTTTGTCTGTACCTTAACTGTGACATTGCAGAGATTAGCTCATGAAAAATTACATAGAGTCAGGAAGCTCTGGGCTCACTGAAGATTACTGGTCATTTTAGTTTTAAGGTATTTCCTTAAGGTTTTCTCGGAAAGCAAGGAAATCTTATTTCATGTGATCATTCAGAAATATTTTAGTATATGCACCCACTATTGCAAAAAGATAGGAAGGCAGGGAGTTCCCAATAGGGTGCAGCAGGATTGGAGGCATCTCTGGAGAGTTGGGACTCAGGTTCCATCCCCTGGCTGGCACAGTGAGTTAAGGATACGTGTGTTGCCACAGCTGCAGCATATTTTGAAACTGGCTCAGATCTGATCCCTGGCCTGGAAACTCCATATGCCAATATATATATGTGTGTGTGTATGTATATATATATGTGTGTGTGTGTGTGTGTGTGTGTGTGTGTGTGTGTATGTATATATGAGTTCCCATTGTGGCTCAGTAGGTTAAGGACCAGACGTAGTCTCCTTGAGGATGCGAGTTCAATCCCTGGCATCACTCAGTGGGTTAGGGATCAGGGATTAGGCATTACTGCAAGCTGCGGCTTAGATCACAGATGTGGCTCAGATCCAGCATTGCTGTGGCTGTGACGTAGGCTGGCAGCTGGACCTCCAGTTTGACCCCTAGCCCAGGAACTTCCATATGCTGCAGGTGCAATGTTAAAAAAACAATAATAATAAAAAAAGTGAAGGCAGTATCTACCTGGACTCATGTGCTGCTCCCCAACTCACCTACCCCTAAATTTTCTTCTAATTACAGTAAATGCATTTTTAATAAATTTTATTTTTAATCAAATCTATGCATATAAAAGATTTTTTAAAAATCAACCAGTACAAAAGGACTATAATGAAAAGGAGTAAATCCCTGCCCACCCTTCTGAACTTGTAGTTACTCAACCCAGAGGCAAAAACTTTACACATGTCTGTTTGGAGGTTAACTCTATTTTTCTTAATAATATCTTACTGTTTCTTAACTTGATGACATGAGGCATTTTCTACAGACTTCCTGCTGTCCCCTGGGCTCCTCCCCCCCTTGTGGCTGTAACACGATTCTTAATTCTTCTCTTGGTTACCTTGTTCATTTAAAAGATGTAACCCCTAAATGTGTCTTATTCTTTCAATTAGGGACAGTATCTGGACTTCCTACCCTATGAGAGAATGACACCACTGTTGCATTTTCTCCCCTCTGCCTGCCAGCTCTCTGCCTGCTCTTGACAAAGTTGGTTAACATTCCCATGCTGTTCTATAGGCATAATTGTCTTGCCTGCTTTGCCTAGAGATTTACTCTAAAAATGAAAAACCACAACGGAGAGTCCCACTGTAGTGATTATTTAAACCCTGTTCACTGAATAGTAAAGTTGAGCTGCTCGCTCTATGACTGGATTTTCTCTTCTGTGATTGCAGAGTCTTGGTCCATGTGCCAGCCTTCAAGTTGATTCCCTTTCTCACATTCCAGGCAAAGGTTGAAAAACAGGACACATCTGAGGTTGCTTAATATTTGAAACATGTTCTCTTGTACAATTTGAAGTATTTGTTTTTCCATGTAGTTTGTTTGCCGTCGTTTTTTTTTTTTTTTCCTTCCTTTGGGGATGAAGAAATGTATGCCTTCCAGATCAAATGATTAACTTCCTCCAACTTCTGACTCCACCCATCTATGGCTTAGAATTTTCCGTTCAATTGGAAGGATCTTCACTTTTTTCTAATTTGGAAGATGTGCCTATTTGGGCCATTCTTGTACAGTCTATCTTATTTAAGCTGTTGGTAACTTTTCCTTTTTGCCCCCTTTGGGCATCCTGTGTTCACTGTCATTTCCCAGTGTTCGTGCTGTCTTTTGTTTTATGGATGCAAGAACTCAAATATTTCTGAGGATTTTGAGAGTTTGAAGTTTGTTTTTTTTTTTTTTTCTGTTTCTCGAATTAGCTGTTTCCTTGAGATTCAACTTTTATTTTCTGTCTTTTGTCTTTTTAGGGCGGCACCCAGGGCATATGGAGGTTTCCAGGCTAGGGGTTGAATGGGAACTGTAGCTGCCAGCCTACACCACAGCCACAGCCACAGCAGATCCGAGCCGCGTCTGCGACCTACACCACAGCTCACGGCAACACAGGATCCTTAACCCACTGAGCGAGGCTAGGGATTGAACCTGCGTCGTCAGGGATGCTAGTCAGATTAGTTTCCGCTGAGCCACCACGGGAACTCCGAGATTCAACTTTTCGTTGTGTCTTAGGCTTTTTGGTTATATTGCAGGCTTCCCGCAAATAATGATTTCCAGCCTCCCATTTATATGAAGAGAAGGGGCAGTGGCAGGACGGGCTGGCGAGTCTGTGCGCGTGGCGAGCTGGTCACTTTGCTCTAGGGCGGGTGAGCTGGTGAGTGGCGGTCAGCCATCCTGATGGGGTCCGCCTAATGCCGCAAAGTTAGTTGCTCTAAATGTGTACCTGCAGGCGCACGTTGAGCATCACCGAAGCCACCACGTAGACGTAGGGGAAGTTCATGCGCAGCCGCCAGGCCAGGTCGAAGAAGGTGAGCAGCGTGCGCGTGAGCCCCTTGCAGAAGGCTCTGTAGGAGCCGCGCGCCGCGGCCGAGCGCGACAGTCGCACGGCCAGGCCCGACAGGGCTGCCGCCTCCGCCCCCATCGGTCTGGTGCGGCTTCCCACCCAGCGCCCGGAGCCGGGGGCCTCCTGCCGGCCCCGGGGACACAGGGACGGAGGCGGGAAGCGGATCGCGTGGCTGCAGCTGCGAGGCGCGCTGCTCTGCGGGCGCCCTCCTTCTCCTCCTCCCGCGGCAGCTGCTGGTGCCCCGCGGGGCCGCCGGGCGAAGCCGCCTCCCGGCCGCCAGGGGCGGGGTCGGGCGGGGCGCCGGGATCCAGAGCCCTGGGACCCGGAGGGCATGGGGGGGGGGGGCGTGCAGTTTACCTGGGAGACCTAGCTTCCCGCCCCGGTGGGATTTTATTATTATTACTATTTTAATTTTTCAATTTTAACAGAAGCAAAACGAAACTTCCTTAAAACGTTAGAAATACTCCTACATCAGCAGGATCTTGAGCAGCTTCGAAGCGTGAACACATTTCCTGTCGCCTCAAATCCCTTTAGGAATTCTTTCAATCCTCAGTTGTGAGCTAGTACAAATACACCAAACCCGGTAATTTTATGAACTTTAACCTGTGTGTTCTGTTTCTGTTTTAATCCTTCAAGAGTGTTATTTATTTATTTATTTTTTTGTTTTGCTTTAGATATTAAGTACTCTGCTAATCGGCAACTTTATATAAACAAGTTTTTTTAGAAGTTGTCAACAACACAGTGAGAACGATGAGAACAAGTTCCCTGCGTAGGGAGTTCCCCTTGTGGCTCAGCAGTAACAAACCCGACAAGGAACCCCGAGGATGCGGGTTTGGTCCCTGGCCTCGCTCAGAGGGTTAAGGATCCCGCGTTGCCGTGTAGGTCACAGTCGTGGCTGGAATCTGGCATTGCTGTGTCTGTGGTGTAGGCTGGAAGCTACAACTTTGATTCAAACCCTAGACTGGGAACCTCCATGTGCCCAGGGTGTGGCCCTAAAAAAAAAAAAAATCCCCTGCATAGCTTCCCTTTTCCCATCCTGCCCCCGCCAGCGAACTGTGATTACTTATCCTGTATTTACTTCCAGTGCGACGTGCTGACAGGTGCTCTTACCGTGTCCATAATGTACTTCACTCCCTTTGACGATGGATTATTAGACTGGTACATATGTTGACTGATAATATTCAGTAATTCGTTTCACAAAGTCCCTGTTGATGGACGTTCTGAATGGTTCCAGATTTTCTTATGCCAGAAATTATTGCGGTGAGCATCATTACACATGCGAATTTCCAAAAGTCAGAAGAGGATGAACAATATGCTTCCATCTTTAACAATTACATAACATAGACTTTTAGGTTTTCTTTTTTTTTTTGTCTTTTTGCTATTTCTTGGGCCGCTCCCACGGCATATGGAGGTTCCCAGGCTAGGGGTCGAATCGGAGCTGTAGCCACCGGCCTACGCCAGAGCCACAGCAACGCGGGATCCGAGCCGCGTCTGCAACCTACACCACAGCTCACGGCAACGCCGGGTCCTTAACCTACTGAGCAAGGGCAGTGACCGAACCCGCAACCTCATGGTTCCTAGTCGGATTCGTTAACCACTGCGCCACGACGGGAACTCCGGGGTTTTTTTTTTTGGGTTTTTTTTTGTTTTTTAAGGGCCACACCTGTGGCATATGGAGGTTCCCAGGCTAGGGGTCTAATCGGAGCTACAACTGCCAGACTACACCACAGCCACAGCAACACAGGATCTCTAAGCCGAGTCTGCGACCTATACCACAGCTCACGGCAACGCTGGATCCTTAATCCACTGAGAGAGGCCAGGGATCCAACCTGCAACCTCAGGGTTCCAAGTCAGATTCGTTTCCCCTGCCCCACAACGGGAACTCCGATATTAAGTGTTTGAGGTCAAAATGTTTTACTAATGCATGTGGTTGATCAAAGAAGTGAGAGACTAGGACTCTATACAACACCGAGTGTTAATCTTGCAATTTTTTCCCTCAATATGATAGACATCCATTTTTGGAGAGAAGTTGAGTGTGATTTGTTTTATACAAGGCATAGTTGTACTGTGCTAAGTGGGAACATGTTATTGCGGCTGTTGTTGTTGTTATTTGGAATTTTAAGTGTGAAAAAAGTGGATACTCATTATTTATTTATTTATTTATTTATTTTTTGCTTTGTAGGGCTGCACCCACAGCATGTGGAGGTTCCCAGGCTAGGGATCGAATCAGAGCTGCAGCTGCAGGCCTACACCACAGCCACAGCAATACCAGGTCCAAGCCGCGTCTGTGACCTACACCACAGCTCACGGCAACGCCGGATCGTTAACCCACTGAGCGAGGCCAGGGATCGAACCCACAACCTCATGGTTCCCAGTCTGATTCGTTAACCACTGAGCCATGACAGGAACCCCCCATCTATTTTATTTTAAAAATTATTATACTATGAAGTTCCCGTCGTGGCTCAGTGGTTAACGAATCCGACTAAGAACCATGAGGTTGCGGGTTTGATCCCTGGCCTCACTCAGTGGGTTAAGGATCCGGCATTGCCGTGAGCTGCGGTGTAGGTCTCAGACGTGGCTTGTATTCCGCATTGCTGTGGCTCTGGTGTAGGCCGGTGGCTACAGCTCTGATTGGACCCCTAGCCTGGGAACCTCCATATGCTGCAGGTGTTACCCTAAAAAAAAAAAAATAAATAAATAAATAAATAAATAAATAAAGATTGCTTAAAAAAAAAAAGTTACTGTCAATAATTCTTTTTTTGGTCTTACTGTCAATAATTCTACAGGGTATGAGATTTTTTTTCCATACTTACAAGCTAAAAAGTTAACCTGTTACTGTTCTGTGGATGCTGGCAAGAGACTCCTTGGTCTGAGCCAAGTGGCTGTATTACTCCTGGCAAGAGGCATAGCTAGAGGGTTAGCATGATGCTCTTGCTGGTCCTCCATGCTCCCAAGTCCCACGGAGGTGAATCAGAGGCTCTATCATGTATGTAGGTACATGCAGGGCCTGCATTACAGGAGAACAGTGGGCTTGGGGAATTCATCACTTTTATAGCAAGTGGAAACAAGCCCTTTCTGTCTAGGGGTAGGCGTCACCTCATTCCTCAAGGCTGTTTGCCATGATGAAAACACAATCCCGAGAAATGGCCAGGTAAAGAGCGCTCGGGGTCTTCCAGTCTTGGCATGCCCAGCAGAAAAATGCAAGGGCACTGGTGGCCCATGGAGATTGCCTCTTCCAAGAGTCCACCCTTTAGTCCAGCACATTCTTGGCCGCATTTGAAGTTTTGCATGAGTATGCCACTCTAATCCGACCAAGAGGGTCTTTGATCAAATCTGGTTAATTTGTCTGATAAACTATTTTCAACAGAAATCCAAGCTGCAGGATGAGACCAGCTTGCAGTAGTGACCTCATCCACGCCTCCCAGAGCCCTAGTCTCATCCAATTCTGAATAAGTCCCGGGGGGACCACTAGGTCTTCTTTTAAACAGTAAGGATAGGGAGTTCCCATTGTGGCACAGTGGGTTAATGAGCCAGCTTATCTCTGTGGAGGCCCTTGTTTGATCCCCGGCCCAGTGCCACAGGGACAGCTGAAAAAGAAAAAGAAAAAGAGCAGTAAGGATATAATCTCAGGCCAGATCATGATCCATAGCAGCCCACGTAAGGGAGTTTGGACGAGCCTAATGATCTTTGGTATCATTGCCAATAATTCTAAGTGGAATAGATGGGTCAGGAGGCAATCTCGAGGAGTTCCTTTGTGGCACAGCAGGTTAAGTATCCGGTGTTGTCACTGCAGCAGCCCGGGTCACGGCTGTGGTGCAGGTTCAGTACCTGGCCCAGGAAGTTCCACACGCTGCAAACAATCAAAAACAAACACAGAATAAAACCAAAAAGGAGGAGTTCCCGTCGTGGCGCAGTGGTTGACGAGTCCGACTAGGAGCCATGAGGTTTTGGGTTCGGTCCCTGCCCTTGCTCAGTGGGTTAAGGATCCGGCGTTGCCGTGAGCTGTGGTGTAGGTTGCAGATGCAGTTCGGATTCCGCGTTGCTGTGGCTCTGGCGTAGGCCGGTGGCTACAGCTCCGATTGGACCCCTAGCCTGGGAACCTCCATATGCCACGGGAGCGGGAGCGGCCCAAAGGAATAGCAAAAAGACAAAAAAAAAAAAAAACCAATAAGGCGATCTCTGTTCCCGGTGGCGAGAGTCCGGGGCTCATTCTCTCCCACATACAAACAGATAACTCAAAGGGGCACAGTTTAGAATATGTTATCACCATTACCTTGGTTTGCTCAAGCCACGTGGGCAGTGTCACCAAGTATCTGCAAGCCTCGGTCTTCACACCTCACCCAAGGCCACTTGGGTGTCAGAAGAAGCATATGGGAGTTCCCGTCGTGGCGCAGTGGTTAACGAATCCGACTAGGAACCATGAGGTTGCGGGTTCGGTGCCTGCCCTTGCTCAGTGGGTTAATGATCCGGCGTTGCCGTGAGCTGTGGTATAGGTTGCAGACGCGGCTCGGATCCCGCATTGCTGTGGCTCTGGCGTAGGCCAGTGGCTACAGCTCCGATTCAACCCCTGGCCTGGGAACCTACATATGCCGCGGGAGCGGCCCAAGAAATAGCAACAACAACAACAACAACAACAACAACAACAACAACAAAAGACAAAAGACAAAAAAAAAAAAGAAGAAGCAGCATATGAATGGGAATTAGATTGAAACAATGTGGTACTGGATCATGAGTTTATACATGTTCACTTTCAGGGGCTGCCATCAAGAATAACAAGATTTCTAGGGAGTTCCTGTTGTGGCTCAGTGGTTAATGAATCCGACTAGGAACCATGAGGTTGTGGGTTCGATCCCTGGCCTCGCTCAGTGGTTAAGGATCCAGTGTTGCCGTGAGCTGTGGTGTAGGCTGGCGGCTACAGCTCCAATTGGACCCCTAGCCTGGGAACCTCCATGTGCCGTGGGTGTGGCCCTGGAAAAGACAAAAAGACAAAAAATAAAGAAAGAAAGAACAATAAGATTTCGAGACCTGCCATAGATAGCCACATGAATTCTTCTGTTTTCATCAGGGGTGTCCCATCCCAATAACTATAACTTCACTTCTCCAATAACCCTCTGTCTGTATCCAAACCTTTCATCCTTGTCATTGCACAAGAAGCAGCCAAGAGCTTTCTTTCTGAGGACAGCTGCAGTCAGTGACCAAATTGCCCTACTAAGATGTATGGATCAAGAGGGAGTGGAGTCAGAGTTGTTCCAGTGCCTGACAATATCAGATACGAATGGATGGTAGAGTGTGTGGAATGTTTACCAAGTACTGTGACTATTGGCCCATTACTGGATGACACTGAGGAAAGAAAAAAAAAAAAAGGTGCACCATTTTTCAGGCTGCAAATGGGCTGGAGAAATGAAAATATGACACAGATAAGACTCACAGAAGACAGAATAGTGTGGTTGAGTCAGCTGATCAGACTGAAGCAGCAACGCATACCATTACAGTATCAAAAGTGATGACACCATTGGCAGCATTGAGGGGAACAGTCAAAGGTCTGATGTAGTTGATCTGTCGAGAGCAATTAGCGTCAGGGTCCCAGGCGACATGGCCGCCATTGTTGCAAGACAGACAGGCCAACTCTGGGCGAGAGTCCCAAGTCTGGTCCATAGTAATGGCCTCTGCATCAGAAACAGTGTCCTTTAGGAGTTCCCTTTGTAGCTTAGCAGCTGACGAACCCGACTAGGATCCATGAGGATGTGGGTTCAATCCCTGGCCTCGCTCAGTGGGTTAAGGATCCGGCATTGCCGTGAGCTGGGGTGTAGGTCACAGACGTGGCTCGGATCCCACGTTGCTGTGGCTGTGGTGTAGGCTGGCAGCTGTAGCTCCGATTCAACTCCAAGCCTGGGAACGTCCATCCATATGCCACGAGTGTGGGCCTGAAAAGCAAAAAAAAAAAAAAAAAAAAAAAAAAGAAAGAAAGAAAGAAAAGCAAAAAAAGAAACAGAGTCCTTTAGTTTGTGCCCAGCCTGGCATTCTGGCGGTGTAGACTTGATCAGCATCTTGATTTCAATTGAGCTCGTCAGAGAACAGGCCTTTACTGTAGGCATCTCTGTGAGTTGAACCCATCAGCATCCACAGTTTTTGTTCCCACAGTTTATGACCCCCCCCAAAGAGGTGTCTTTAATCTGCCAGTCTTTTAATTTTTTTATTTAATTTTATTTTTCGTCCACACCCACAGCATATGGAAGTTCCCAGGCCAGGGGTCAAATCCGAGGCATGACTGTGATCTTTGCCACAGCTGTGGCAACACCGGATCCTTAACCCACTGTGCCACAGTGGGAGCTCCTAATCTGCCAGTCTTTAGTCTTTCAACTGACAGATCAAATGGTTAGCTCATTGAAAACAAAACAGCCTGAGTCAGTAAAAGTATAACAAGGTTCATCAAGGAGAGGATTGGCCAGACTTAAAAGAACAGTCCAAAGCCAAAAAAAAAAAAAAGTTCTTAAGTGGCTTAGTGGGTTAAGGATCAGACCATGTCACTGCTGCGGCCCGGGTTTGACCCCTGGCCTGGAACGTCTGCATGCCACAGGCATGGCCAAAAGAGAGACAGACAGACAGACAGACAGAATAGCCTGGAGTCCTGCCCACTGAGCACAAGTGTGAGAACCGTGCCGTCAGGGCTGTTGATTCGGAGCAGTTCTGACATCGTCTATGCAGTGAAAGCTTTGGACATCAGAGGATAAAGGCCCTCACACAGACTGCGGAGCCCCTCCTCCCTCGGGGGGCACATAGCAGGGGAGTATGTCCCAGTACCTGTGTCCGTGCCCTGAATGGAAGACTCTCCTCCACCTATGGGCACTTAGAGTCCCAGCATTTAACACATCAGTGTCCTTGCACATGTTCCCAGTAGGTTGGATTGGCCCAGAGACCTCTAACCATAAGGTCGCTTGAACTGTGTTCCTTGGCGGAGAGTTTTACTCAAACTCTCAGTCCAATTCAGGCTCTGTTCCTTCCCTGTGGGAACGGAGACCAAGGAGTTCAGCACCTGCGCCTCAGCAGCCCTCGCAGTAGCTCCGGCAGCTCCAGCCGTGGGAGAGGGAGGGGGCCGAGGGGCTGGAGGCGGCCAGGCCGAGTGGAAGAGCGAGGGGAGCCCTCTGCGCCTTTGTCTGCTGGCCCCCACCTCCTCCTCCTCCTTGTACCTTGCAGAGTGCCTGGGCCCTGGGAACCTTCCTTTCGGTCTGCCCACCTGCCCTAGCTCTACCTCGGAGATGTCAAGGCTGTGGCACCTCTGTGCCCAGCGCCCTTTCCTTCCAAAGGACTGGGGAGGCTGGTGACTGGGAAGCTGTTTGCCAGCAGTCATAAAAGTTTGAGTCCTGCCCCAACCAGTTCCCTTGCGGGCTCTTTTTTTTTTTTTTGAATCAAGAATCCATTTTATTTGGGAGTTCCCGTCGTGGCGCAGTGGAAACAAATCTGACCAGCATCCATGAGGATGTGGATTTGATCCCTGGCCTCGCTCAGCGGGTTAAGGATCCGCCGTTGCCGTGAGCTGTGGTGTAGGTCACAAACTCGGCTCGGATCCCGCATTGCTGTGGCTGTGGTGTAGGCCCGCAGCTACAGCTCTGATTGGACCCCTAGCCTGGGAACCTCCATATGCTGCAGGTGCACCCCCCCACCACCAAAAAAAGACAGAAAAAAAGAGAATCCATTTTATTTGTATTTTTTTTTTACAGCCGTATCTGTGGCACATGGAAGTTACAGGGCTAGAGGTCGAATCAGAGCTGCGCCTGCAGGCCTGTGCCACAGCCACAGCAACACTGGATCCAAGCCACATCTGGGAGCTACAACACTGCTTGTGGCAATGCCAGATTCTTAACTCACTGAGTGAGGCCAGGGATTTGACCGCACATCCTCAGAGGCACTATGTTGGGTTCTTAACCCAATGAGCCACAATGGGAACTCCAATAATCCTTTTTTTGTTTTTTTTTTTTTTTTAGGGCCACACTCGAGGAATATGGAACTTTCCAGGCTAGGGGTCAAATCAGAGCTACAGCTGCTGGCCTACACCACAGCCACAGCAACACGGGATCCGAGCCAAGTTTGTGACCTGCACCACAGCTCACGTCAATGCCTGATCTTTAACCCACCGAGAGAGGCCAAGGGTCGAACCCACATCCTCGCAGATCCTAGTTGGGTTTGTTTTTTCTACTGCGCCATGACGGGAACTCCCCAAGAGTCCATTTTCAATTGCAGTATCTCCCACCAACCTTTATAGCCCATAGAGAACAGCCACCATGACAATTTTCAAAGACTCTGGCACTTTCTCTACCAATATATTTCTCAGTGTATTGATGAAAGAAATCTCCCAAGCCCTTTTGGAGGACGTCTTTAAAAAGTGAATGAGTAGGAGTTCCCGTCGTGAGGCAGTGGTTCACGAATCCGACTAGGAACCATGAGGTTGCGGGTTTGATCCCTGACCTTGCTCAGTGGGTTAGGGATCCGGTGTTGCTGTGAGCTATGGTGTAGGTTGCAGATGTGGCTTGGATACCCCATTGCTGTGGCTGTGGTGTAGGCCGGTGGCTGCAGCTCCGATTGGACCCCAAGCCTGGGAACCTCTATATGCCGCGGGAGCGGCCCTAGAAAAGTCAAAAAGACAAAAAAAAAAGTGAATGAGTAAATAGTCCATAATAAGTCTCCTCCCTAAATCTTTATTTTTTTATTTTGTGTGTGTGTGTTTTCTAGGGCTGCACCTGCAGCATCTGGAAGTTCCCAGGCTAGGGGTCTAATTGGAGCTGCAGCTGCTGGCCTACGGCAATACCGATCCAAATCAAGTCTTTGACCTACACCAGAGCTCATGGCAATGCCAGATCCTTAACCAACTGAGTGAGGCCAGGGATCGAACCTGCAACCTCATGGTTCCTAGGCAGATTCATTGCTCACTGAGCCATGATGGGAACTCCTAAATCTTTATTTTTTTAAAATATAGTTGGTTTACAGTGTTGTGTCAATTTCTGCTGTACAGCATAGTGACCCAGTCATATATATATATATATACACATTCTTTTTCTCATACTAACTTCCATCATGGTCTGTCCCAAGAGACTGGATGGAGTTCCCTGTGCTGTACAGCAGGACCTCATTGCTTATCCATTTGCATCTACCAACCCCAAACTCCCTGTCCATCCCACTCCCTCCTCCTCCCTCTTGGCAACCACAAGTCAGTTCTCCATGTCTGTGAGTCTGTTTCTGTTTTGTAGATAGGTTCATTTGTGCCATATTGTAAATTACACATATCAGTGATATCATATGATATTTGTCTTTCTCTCTCTCTTTTTTTTTTTTTTGTCTTTTTAGGGCTGCACCCGCACAGCATATGGAAGTTCCCAGGCTAGGGGTTGAATCAGAGCTACAGCTGCTGGTCTACACCACAGCCACAGCAACGCAGGATCCGAACTGCATCTGCAACCTACATCATAGCTCATGGCAATGCTGGATCCTTAACCCACTGAGCAAGGGCAGGGATCGAACCCACAACCTCATGGTCCCTAGTCGGATTCATTTCCTCTGCATCACGATGGGAACTCCTGTCTTTCTCTTTTTAACCTACTTCACTTAGTATGAGAATCTCTAGCTGCATCCATGTCCCTGCAAGTGGCATTCTTTTGTTCTTTTCATGGCTGAGTAGTATTCCATTATGTGTATGTACCACATCTTCTGTATCCATTCGTCTGTCGATGCACAGTTAGGTTGTTTCCATGTCTTGGCTATTGTGAATAGTGCTGCAGTGAACATAGGGGTACATGATTCTTTTTGAGTGAAAGTTTTGTCTGGGCTGGCAGCCACTGAATCCAGCCAGGCAGTCCTCTCTGGGCCAAAACCTCCCTTATGATGTCAGGGCACCCTCCCCTCATTTCCTAGGGGTTCAGCTTTTTACTAGGATCCTCAAAGGAACAGGCAAATTTCAAAAAAAATGGTTTTCAAGCTCTGAGTTATATCCTATCTGACCATGATTTCAGCCACATCTCTTCAACCCCAATTCCTAACACAGTTTCAGGTGAGAGTCTCTGATCAGCTCACACATGGTAAGACGGAAGGGCCACACCAGAGAGCTACTAATCTGTCAACTGCTTGTATCATGTGCTGTCATGGCATGGCTAGAAACAGGAGGGGTTTTTATTGTTTCCAATGAATGAGGATTCTGACTGATCCCTTCTCTCCAACTGCTGGGCCCTGTGGATGTGTGTTCATGTTTGTTTTGTGGCTCATTGTGGCTCACCTCTGCTTGATGGAGAACCTTCGTGGCCACCGGATGGAAGGCCAAGCAGCATCTCTACTCCAAGGCTTTTATCGTAGAAGCAGGACTCCTGGGCCTTTCCAGCTTCTTCCTGCACATAAATCATTGATAAACATATTATGACAATTAAGAAAAAACAAAACACTTTGAGTGAGAGCCAGCCGAAACAAAACAGCAAAATCCAACATCCAAAGGCCTCAGATATTGGAAATATCTGCTTTATATTTATTTATATGCTTTGTATTTATTTAGGAACCATGAGGTTGAGGGTTCCATCCCTAGCCTTGCTCAGTGGGTTAAGGATCTGGCGTTGCTGTGAGCTGTGGTATAGGTCGCAGACCTGGCTTGGATCTGATGTTGCCGTGGCTGTGGTGTAGGCCACCGGCTGTAGCTCTGATTCAACCCCTAGCCTGGGAACCTCCCTATGCCGCAGGTGGAGCCCTAAAAAGGGCCTTAAAAAAAAAAAAAAAAAAGGAAAAGCATGTCCATGCAGGAACCAGCCCAGGAGTCAGAATCCAAGCAATGTGGTAACCATTTCATGGTGTATATGTATGCAAAACAGCACGTTGCATGCCTTAAATATACAACTTTTACGTGTCCAGGGTATTTCCAAAAAGCTACTTAAATATAATAGGCACTAGGATGCTGCGTTATGCTATAGAACTACACAAAAGGGAGACCTCTCCGTAGTTGAAAAATCTCCACTGGGACCAGCAAAACATATCCTGGTTCTTACCTTTCTTTTCTTGGAGGAAAAGGAGACATGGGCCTTCAGGTGCTCTGCAGGTACACCCATCACTAAGCCGGGAACAGTTCGGCCGGGGTGGGGGGCGGGAAGAAACCAAGCACAGTGGGGAAGGGGGGCTTTCCTTGGGGAAGGGGGGCTTTCCTGAGTGAAGGGGGAGGTCTGATCCTGGCAAAGATGTGAGAGCCTCAGAGAGGTGCTGGTGGGCTGTGTGGGCGCAGCTTGGCACAGAGTGTTTGAGCTCGGGTTAGGTGAGATGGGCATCCACAAGGAAGGGTGGGGGGTTCAGAGGCCAAGTGGGGTGCGGATAGCATCCGTGCCGAGGTTGGCAGAGGAGGCAGTGAAAATCTTTTCAAAAGGTGTGAAGACCTCATGCTGAGAACTGCAAAGCAGCCCTGAACTGAAAGAAGTGTATCCATCGTCGTGCCTTTTTTTCTTATATAGTTTTGCTGCTTTGACATCTGGGGCCTTGCTAACACTGGAGGGACTGTCCCTCCCAGGGTTGGCCAATTCCTGGAGAGAGTAAAGGACTCGCTTGCTTTCCAAAGCAAGCCAACCAATCCAGAGCCCATACCCACCAACCACCTCCTTTATGGGCCTCCACACTTGGGGCCACTGTCCACCTGCCCTAATCACCCTCGGGCCAGGTACTAGACTACTAGGGACAGCCCCAGGCCCTGGAGCCCACTGAAATAATTCAGACTAACCAGTGCTCAAGCTGCCTGCCTGCCTCAGGCTCCCTGTGCCTCCTGACCAACCCAGGGCCTTTCTCGTGTGGTTCCCCATGGTGTGGCCTGCTCCCTCCTCTTGGGAACTAGAACAAACTACCTTTTTCTCTTTTTTTTGGTCTTTTTTTTTTTTTGCTATTTCTTGGGCCGCTCCCACGGCATATGGAGGTTCCCAGGCTGGGGGTCTAATCGGAGACGTAGCCACCTGCCTACGCCAGAGCCGCAGCAACGTGGGTCTGAGCCGCGTCTGCAACCTACACCGCAGCTCACGGCAATGCCGGATCGTTAACCCACTGAGGAAGGGCAGGGACCGAATCCGCAACCTCATGGTTGCTAGTCGGATTCGTTAACCACTGTGCCATGACGGGAACTCCCCAAACTACCTTTTTCAATGGCAGTCGTCTCCTGATCTGTTGGCCTTACCATACCTGCATAATAATAAACTATGTTAAAATAAGACGACCCAATCAAATGGATACATATACCAGACTCATGAATTGGGAGACTCAACATTGTGAAGCTATCTGTTCTCTCAAAATAAATAAACAGAGGCAACACAATCCCAATGAAAACCCTGGCAGTTTGTGGGTGTGTGTATGTATGAAAATCAACATATTATTTCCAAAATTTATCTGGAAAGGCAAAAAGCCAAGAATAGCCAAGGCAATCATATCTTGGATGACTTATGCCACCAGGTATCAAGACCTGTTATAAAGCCACAATAATTAGCTAAGTATGGTATTTGTATGAAGATAGACAAATTGACGAACAGAAGTGAACAGAGAGTCCAGAAACAAACCCACTTGGATAAAGTAATCTGATTTGTGACATTATAGAACCCCCAGAAAAGGATGTCTCTTTCCAGTAAGTGTTGCTGGGTCAATTAGATATCCAAATGGGGAAAAAAAAGTGAATCTTGACCCCTCTCTTGCCTGATACACAAAAATTAATTCGGAGATGAACTGATGATACTAAATGTGAAATGTTAAACAGTAGAGCTTTTGGAAGAACCTCTTCATAATCACAGTCATGAAGTAGGCAAATATTTCTTTTTTGTTTGTTTGTTTGTTTTTTGCCATTTCTAGGGCCACTCCTGTGGCATATGGAGGTTCCCAGGCTAGGGGTCTAATCGGAGCTGTTGCCGCTGGCCTACACCACAGCCACAGCAACGCAGGATCTGAGCTGAGTCTGCAACCTACACCACAGCTCACGGCAACGCCGGATCCTTAACCCACTGAGCAAGGCCAGGGATCGAACCCACGACCTCATGGTTCCTAGTTGGATTTGTTTTTTGTTTTTTGTTTTTTTTAATATATATTTTTTATTTTCCCACTGTACAGCAAGGGGGTCAGGTTATCCTTACATGTATACATTACAATTACATTTTTTCCCCCACCCTTTCTTCTGTTGCAACATGAGTATCTAGACAAAGTTCTCAATGCTATTCAGCAGGATCTCCTTGTAAATCTATTCTAAGTTGTGTCTGATGAGCCCAAGCTCCCGATCCCTCCCACTCCCTCCCCCTCCCTCCCCCTCCCATCAGGCAGCCACACGTCTCTTCTCCAAGTCCATGATTTTCTTTTCTGGGGAGATGTTCATTTGTGCTGGATATTAGATTCCAGTTATAAGTGATATCATATGGTATTTGTCTTTGTCTTTCTGGCTCATTTCACTCAGGATGAGATTCTCTAGTTCCATCCATGTTGCTGCAAATGGCATTATGTCATTCTTTTTTATGGCTGAGTAATATTCCATTGTGTATATATACCACATCTTCTGAATCCAATCATCTGTCGATGGACATTTGGGTTGTTTCCATGTCCTGGCTATTGTGAGTAGTGCTGCAATGAACATGCGGGTGCATGTGTCTCTTTTAAGGAGAGTTTTGTCCGGATAGATGCCCAAGAGTGGGATTGTGGGGTCATATGGAAGTTCTATGTATAGATTTCTAAGGTATCTCCAAACTGTTCTCCATAGTGGCTGTACCAGTTTACATTCCCACCAACAGTGCAGGAGGGTTCCCTTTTCTCCACAGCCCCTCCAGCACTTGTTATTTGTGGATTTATTAATGATGGCCATTCTGACTGGTGTGAGGTGATATGTCATGGTAGTTTTGATTTGCATTTCTCTTATAGTCAGCGATGTTGAGCATGTTTTCATGTGTTTGTTGGCCATCTGTATATCTTCTTTGGAGAAATGTCTATTCAGGTCTTTTGCCCATTTTTCCATTGATTGATTGGCTTTTTTGCTGTTGAGTTGTATAAGTTGCTTATATATTCTAGAGATTAAGCCCTTGTCGGTTGCATCATTTGAAACTGTTTTCTCCCATTCTGAAAGTTGTCTTTTTGTTTTCTTTTGGGTTTCCTTTGCTGTGCAAAAGCTTTTCATTTTGATGAGGTCCCATGGGTTTATTTTTGCTCTGATTTCTATTGCTTTGGGAGACTGACCTGAGAAAATATTCATGATGTTGATGTCAGAGAGTGTTTTGCCTATGTTTTCTTCTAGGCGTTTGATGGTGTCCTGTCTTATATTTAAGTCTTTCAGCCATTTGGAGTTTATTTTTGTGCATGGTGTGAGGGTGTGTTCTAGTTTCATTGCTTTGCATGCAGCTGTCCAGGTTTCCCAGCAATGCTTGCTGAATAGACTTTCTTTTTCCCATTTGATGTTCTTGCCTCCCTTGTCAAAGATGAATTGACCATAGGTGTCAGGGTTTCTTTCCGGGTTCTCTATTCTGTTCCATTGGTCTGTCTGTCTGTTTTGATACCAGTACCACACTGTTTTGATGACTGTGGCTTTGTAGTATTTCTTGAAGTTTGGGAGAGTTATGCCTCCTGCTTGGTTTTTGTCCTAGTTGGATTTGTTAACCACTGTGCCACGGTGGGAACTCCGGCAAAGATTTCTTAAACAGGGCATCAAATGCCCAACTTTTACAGGAAAAAAAAAACATAAAATGTACTATATTCAGATAAAAAAGTCTATATTGAAGATACCATTAATGAGTTAAAGGCAACCCACATAATAAGAGAAGATATTTGCAATACATATATCCAACAGAAGATTTGTATAGAGTGTGTGTAAAGAATTCTTTAGACATAATTATAAACAAACAAGACCGGCACAAGTGTAGAAAAAGAGACAAAAGATGTGAATGGATCTTTCTAAATGGAAACACACTTCATTACTTATCAAGGAAACGCAAATTAAAACTGCAATGAGATACCACTGCGTTCCCACCTAAAGGGCCAGAGGCTACATGGCTAGAACACAACCAAATACACCAGATGTTTGTGAGGATGTGGGGCAGGCAGAATGCTCATACTCTGACGGCAGGAGAATAAATGTGTGCCAGCACTTTTGAGAACCACTTGGACAGTCTGAACAAATGCATCCCCTGTAACCCAGCAGTTGTACTCCAAGGTCTACAGCTAATGGTGCACGCGTACCTGGGTTTACCATGCACGTGGCCAAGAACATCCTTAGGGCACCCTTTGTGACAGCCCCCAGTGGGAAACTTACTCAGATGCCCGTGGAAAATAGAGTGAACAGATAAACTGTCTGTAATAACTAATGGAATACTACACAACAGGAGGGTAAATGGACACAACATGAATCACCCTCACATATGCATAATATTGAACGAAAGATGACAGAGGCAAGAGAATATGTGTGGTCTCATGCCAGTTACAGAAAGGCTGGAACCATGCAAAACGCTGTGTCTCGATCTGGGACCTGCTTATACAGATGGACCCCACTTTTGAAAGCGCATGGAACTGTGCTCTTAAGATTTATGCTCATTTCGATGTGTCTGTCATGAAGCAATTAAACTTTTTTGAACTGAAGAAAATGTAAGAGAATAAGGTGAATTTTTATGTCAGCTCTGGAAAAAGTTTTAAGAAGAATGACGACAAAACAAAGAAAACACTAATAGTTCTGATGCGTTAACATTTTGAAATTTGTGTATGTTGAGAAAAATTGGATGAAAGAAATTGAGAAAATCTTTCCCAGAACATTACAGATGTTTACTGTGTTCAGTTAATAAAAACCTCATATAGGAGTTCCCGTTGTGGTACAGTGGAAACGAATCCAACTAGGAACCACGAGGTTGTGAGTTCGACCCCTGGCCTTGCTCAGTGAGTTAAGGATCCAGCGTTGCCATGAGCTGTGAGGTAGGTTGCAGACGTGGCTTGGACCTGGTGTTGCTGTGGCTGTCGTGTAGGCCAGCAGCTGTAACTCCGATTGGACCCCTAGCCCGGGAACCTCCATATGCTGTGGGTGCAGCCCTGAAAAGACAAAAGAAACACACACACACAAAGAAATAAAAAAAAAAAACCTCGTATAAATAAATTTTCTTTAATGGAAAAACTATGCAAGGTTAATTAATAGATGAGGTGGAAAGAAGAAAAATACTAAGGAAAATATGAAAAAAGCTTCACTTTGCTGGCAATCAAAGAAATGAAAATGAAATGGATTATAAGGTACAGTTTTTTTTTGCTTGTCAGATACACTAGTAATTGAATCATAATTTGCTTTTGGTGGAGGTGTAATGATACGGGCTGCTTTACACTCGATTAAAAGAAGTGGAAATTTATATAACCATTCCAGAAAGCAATTTGAGAAAATCTATCAAGAGTCTGGAGAATGTTCATGCCTTTGATACAGTTTCAATTCTAGAAATCTAACCTAATGCATGGACACAAAAGGAGATAAACATATATAGGGAAATGTTTCTAATAGCATCCCTTAAAATAGCAAAATAATTAGAAACATATTAATGTTGTCCATCTTGGGAATGTGTCATATATTATGGTATATCCACAGTCTTAGGTAAACATTAAAAGTCATATTTTGTCACAAATATTTAGTAATATGGGATAAATATGCAACAGAATTACTGAAAAGGGCAGGATGCAAAAGCCACATCAAGTTGTGACTATGTGTAATATCTGCCTGAGTGTGTGATACACATGTACACACATGTATATAATGAGAGAGAGACCGAGAGACAAAGAGAGAAAGTGAAAAATATTAACAGTCACATAGTCGATTCGCCTGTCTGGTTGCCGTAAGGAAATGCCACAGGCCCTGTGGCTTAAGCCTCAAGGCTCTGGAGGTTAGCAGTTCGAGACCACGGGTTGCTTCAGCAGCAGGGCTGGTTTCTCCTGGGGCCTCTTTTCTTGAGCTGGACCTGGTCACCTTCTGGCTGTGTCCTCACTCGATTTTCCCTCTGTGCCAGCACGTCCCCGATGTCCCTCTGTGTGTGTCCAGATTTCTTCTTATGAGGCCATCCGTCATACGGATTTGGGCCCCATTCATGCCCCATTGAACCTCAACCACCTTTTCCAAAACCCTATCGCCAAATCCAGTTACCTTAGGAGGTCCTAGGGGTGAGGAGGTCAACACATGAACCGGGGGTGGGAGAGGACACAGTCGAGCCCATAGCACAGGGATGCCAAGTCTTCTGCCAAGGGGCGGGAGCTGCGGTAAGTGAGGCTGCTCAGGCAGGGCAGAGGGAGGAGGGGAAGGGTCCCTGAGGAAGTTCAAAGCCCCGATCACCGCCTCAAAGTCACAGGGCTTTTTCATTTCCTGCAGTTTCATGCTCCTGCTTGTGTAAAATCGACGTGATGAAAGGGAGAACACCCAAGGGTGTTAGAATGTGCTCCAACGGAGCAGCTGTTGCCCCCTGGTGGCTGCTTCAAACAGCTGTTGCCCGTTTGGGGGCTGAGGAAACAGCTTCGTCCAGCCGGGCCGCAGCGCCGCGGGTGCCACCGCAGACCCAAGCGGAGGCTCGCCCGCCCTCCGAGGCCAATTCTAAATGCTCGCCCTCTGATGGGGTGGCACCACGCTCTCAGCTGCCATAATACGCGGAGGAGCAGCAACAGCAGGGAGCGGAAAATGGGTTCTGGGAGCGGCCGGGCCCTCGCGGCAGGGCCTCTGCCATCAGAAGGCCGACGAGGGCGGGCGCCTGGAGTCGGGGCTGGAGAAGAGGGGACCCGCCGACGCGGGAGTCCGGGCCAGCAGGCCCTGAGTGACCGTCGATCAAGGGCCAGTGCGAGCGTGGGCGCGAAGAGCCCTGGGCATGAGTGGGGGACGGTGGTGCGACCCCAAGAGGACCAAACGGAGCCCGTTCGGGGCAGACGGGGAGCTCCGGTCCCGGCCAGCAGCCGCCGAATGCAGCCAGGCCGCCAAAGCCTTCTCACTCCTGCGTCTTTTGCCATCATGGTGTCAAGGGCCATGCCCCCTCTAAGTTCCTCGGGGGCCATGCTTTCCTCTTTGAGGATCCCTGAGAGGCCCTAGACTTTTCCATAAACAGGGGTTTCCCAGCTGACCTCTCCCTACTCCCTGAGCTCTCAGGGCCTGGGCAGCCTTGGGCCGGGGCCGAGACCGGGACTGCCCCTCCCTTCCTTCGTCCCAGGATGCTCGGGTAGTGGATTTGACGGGGGATGAAATAGGGTGGGAGGGGGAGAAGTCGCTGCCAAGGGAGCACTTCCCCGTGACTCAGGGTTTCACGTCCTGGCGAGGACGCCCAGAGCCAGGGCTAATATGCGGCTGCTGCTGGGCCTGCTACCTGAGGCTGAGGAACGGGGAGGAAGAACAAACAGTGCCGAGGTCAACAAAGCAGACCTGCCAGCCCCGGTGAGGTATTGGGGAAGGAATCAGAACGTTCAGAGTGTCAGGGATGTGGCAATGTTAGATCAACTGTCCAGACAAACAGTCAGTGTTTGCTGGGAAGGCTCAAAAGACATTCCTTCCCCAGGAATGCCCTGGGGGCCAGGGGTCCCAGCCTCTTTGAGAAGACCGCAAGTTGTCTTCGGCAGATCAGGATTCCCAGTAGGAGATGCTGCGCTGGAACAGGGCCCCCCAGGAGCAGTGGAGATGGCAGAATTCTGGGAAGGCAGATGCCAGCAGTGATATTTAACTGGTCCAGGCAAGACTGAAGGAATGGCCAGAATGGGCTGTCTTAGGGGCTGAATTGTGCCCTCCCTGCAAGTCCATATTTTAAAGCCTTTAATCCTCGATGTGATGGTATTTGGGGGTTGGGCCTTTGGGAGGTAATTAGGTGAAGTCATGAGGGTGGAGACTCATGATAGGCTTAATGCCCTTATAAGAAGAGAGAGAGACAGGAGTTCCCGTGGTGGCTCAGCGGTTAGCAACCCGACTAGCATCCATGAGGATGCAGGTTGGATCCCTGGCCTCGCTCAGTGGGTTAAGGATCCCACGTTGCCGTGAGCTGTGATGCAGGTCGCAGACATGGCTCGGATCATGCATTTCTGTGGCTGTGGTGTAGGCCGGCAGCTGTAGCTCCAATTCAACCCCTAGCCCTAGAACTTCCATATGCAGCAGGTGCGGACCTAAAAAAAAAAAAAAAGAAAAGAAAACAAAAAAGGATTATATACGATTTTTTGCAAATTCATATCACCCTCATTAGGTTTCCTTGCATTTCTTTTTTTTATTATTATTTTTGTCTTTTTGTCTTTTTAGGGCCGCACCCACAGCATACGGAGATTCCCAGGCTAGGGGTCCAATGGAGCTGTAGCCGCCGGCGTACACCACAGCCACAGCAACAAGGGATCCAAGCCACATCTTCGACCTACACCATAGCTCATGGCAACGCCAGATCCTTAACCCACTAAGCGAGGCCAGGGGTCGAACCCGCATCCTCATACATGCTAGTCGGGTTCCTTAACCACTGAGCCAGGACCGGATCTCCTTCCTTGCATTTCTTAACACACACCTTTCCACAGAGAAAATCCTCAGGCCTAGTGAATCCTGATGAGGAGGCAGCCTTGGCCTTGCTCTAGCAGCACCTGTGATACTGGACTGGTTTAGACGATGGTGTTGCTGCCGGTTTAACATCTTCCTAACCGAATGCTGAGTGTTTGCTGCTCCTCATTCCGCGAACGCTCTTGGGAAAGGCATTCTGGTACCCACGTTAAGGGGATCCCTGTTCGTGCTTTAATAAGTCCCAACCCAGGCAGCGCGTCTTAGCAAGAAGCTTCCAGGGTGGAAATTTCTTTCCCTGATAGGGCTAAATAACCCTCCGTTTGAGATGATTGTTTTCTGTCCTTGAAGAAGAGGTTTTGTTCTGCACATAAACTGAGCAGCACAGGACTTTTTTTTCCTTAACTGACCAGCTCATCCCGAGCCACGCCCGCAGAGCGGGGAGAAGGCTTGCTGGGGAAGCACTTATGCCAGATCTCAGGGCAAGGCCCCGTTGTCCGCAGTAGGACCACAGGATGGAGGGGCTGCGGAGGGGGGCTGGGGGCGGTCTTCCCGTGGGGGGCAGGGCAGGGGCTGGGGGATAGATACAGCTGTGGAGCCCTCGGCAGCTTCCGTTCGGGTGTGGGGTCAGAGCAGGTTGAAGGCTTCCAGCCTGAAGTGATGAGAAGCATATTGACGGAATCTTGGAGCTAGAGGTGAACTAGATCCTCCGAAAGGTCATTCTGAGCAATCAAGACCCCAGTAGCTAAAGAGTGGGAGGGGGGGTGGAGGGAAGGTCACCAAACGGGAAGAGTACAAGGACCTAAGACTTCTATTGGACACCCTTGAGCGGCCACTGGCATCTCACTGTGCTGGGTGGCGATGTCGCACCTGCCTCTCTGACACACACGTATAAGGAAGCCAGATGTAGAGGAAAGAACCTGAGCTGTAGAGTCAAGCAGACCTGAGTTCAAATCATGGTTCGTTTATTTACCTGCTGTGTGACCTCAGACACATTACTTGCCCTCTCTGATCTTCAGTTCACTCATCTATAAAATGGGAACAAGGAGCCTCGCTGGCTCATTACCATGCAGAGTGTTTTTAGGATTAATGGAGACAATGAAAGTGTAACAAGTTTAGGGAGGTGTCTCCACTCATTGGGGGTAGATACCTAAAATGGTTTCATTTTATTTCTTTTGTATTTCCCAGTAAATGCCCCTCAGCTGCACTCTGCTCCTGATGGAGGCATAATGCCCATTCTGCTGAGGTGTGAAACGTTTCCCCCATATACTGTGGTCGTTTGGGCCAAGACCATGGGCCCCCGTCTGAGCTATCATTTTGGGATGATTCCTGGGCTTGCAGATAAATGCTGTGTATATCTTACGTGCACCTCAAGCATCAGGAAATTGAGGCACCTGTCTTCGGCCCCCTTTCCACCCGGCAGTCCCCCAGGTCTCTGTCTCTCCTGAAGTCCCCTCCTTTGTGCCCAGCAGCATCAGGCACAGTGCCAGTAAGGAAGCTTTGCAACTTTCAGAGGAAGGACAGATGCCAGTCTCAAATTTAGTAAGATGGTGGGTCACTACCAGTGACCCATATTTTTTTTTTTTTCTTTTTTGGCTACACCCATGGCCTTTGGAAGTTCCCAGGCCAGGGATCAAATCTGAGCTGCATTTGCGATCTAGGCCACAGCTGCAGCAATGCTGGATCCTTGAACCCGCTCTGCGGGGCTGGGGATTGAACAAGCTGGCTCACTAAACCACTGTGCCACAGCAGGAACTCCAGTGACCCCTATTTTTATTTTGGTTCTCATAGAGCGTCCCCTCACATGTTCGGGAAGGGAAACAGCCCCAAACTAGACCTCATGTCAGCTGGACACTGGGCACTGGGAGCATAAAGCTGGTTTTCCAACAGCAGGGTCTGCGGGCTGGTGCTGGCCCACTGCACCTAGAATGTGGGCAGTTGGGGAGTTCCCGCTGTGACTCAGTGGGTTAAGAACCTGACATAGTGTCCGTGAGGATGAGGGTTCAATCCCTGGCTTCACTCGGTGGCTTAAGGACCCAGCGTGGCTGTGAGCTGTGGTGTAGATCACAGACACAGCTTGGATCCTGCATTGCTATGGCTGTGGTGTAGACCAGAAGCTGCAGCTCCGATTCGACCCCTAGCACAGAAACAATATGCCGCCGGTGCAGCCCTAAAAAGAAAAAGAAAGTGGGGAACTGGGTGTCTTTGGCTGTAAGTTTTGGCCCCTTTGCAATGATCCCAAGGGAACAGGTAAACTATAGAGACAGAAATCAGAGCAGTGGTTGCCAGTGGCTCAGCAGGGGTTAGAGGATTGATGGTGAAGAGATTTGCAGAAACTTCAGGGGGTGATGGAAATATCCCACGTCTTCTTTGGCAGTGATTGTGTGATAAAGCCGCTTGAACTGTGCACCTAAAAAGGATGAGTTTTACTGAAGCTAAATTATACTTTAATAAAAGGAGAAAAAACACAGAAAACAGGGAAAAAAAATCTGGGCAACTAAGCGTGTCATATCTCCAGGTGAAGGGCCCAGTGCTTGGCACACAGAGTTGAACACGCAGTAGCCTCTGTTCCTGGCACGAGTCAGGGCTCTGCGGGGGTCACCGAGCTGTGAATCTAGTCACCCCTCCGCTGCCTCTCCTGGGCTGTCCTGTTACCTGTGGCTGCTACTGCGGCACCAGTGATGCCCACACTGGCGAGCTTCTGGTTTCTGCGGGCTTCGAGCAAAAGGAGGGCCTGCTCCCGCATCCTGCTCTGGGCCCCTGCAGTGGTGGAGGCGTGGGGGGGAGAGGACCCCTTCAGGGAGGAGCGAGTTACTGACCACTGAGAAAACCTCCCAGGAGACGGGCCGTGTCGATCCTTCGGACTCTGCTCTCAGGCCGGCCTTGCCCGATGGCCCAGCACCAAGGGACCTCGCCCTGAGCCAGACTCACTCTCCTTCCCAGGAGCCCTGCACTCGGCACAGAGGAGACACTGAGATAAAGCAGGAGAAAGAGGCTTGTGTTTTGCTGATTCCTAACTCAGGAGAGCTGCGGACAAGGCCTTCCTTATGGAGGATGCTTCCCTGTTTTCATCAGCAACTTTATTTCAAAATTTTTTTAAAATTATAGTTGGGAGTTCCCATTGTGGCTCAGTGGGCTACGAACCCGACTAGAACCACGAGGATGTGGGTTCCATCCCTGGCCTTGATCAGTGGGTTAAGGATCACGGCATTGCCATGAGCTGGGGTGTAGGTCACCAATGTGGCTCGGATCCCGCATTGCTGTGGCTGTGGTGTAGGCCGGGGGCTACAGCTCTGATTCGACCCCTAGCCTGGGAACCTCCAAATGTCACAGGTATGGCCCTTAAACACAAAAAAAATTAAAAAATACAAATAAAATTAAAGTACAGTCGATCTACAGTGTTGTGCCAATTTCTGCTCTGCAATGCATATAGAATAAATAAAATACATATAGACACAGTCTTTTTCTCCTGTTACCTTCCATCACGGTCTATCCCGGTAGACTGGAGAGGGTTCCCTGTGCTGCACGGCAGGACTTCCTTGCTTATCCATCCTAAACGTCACAGTTTGCATCTACCAACCCCAAACTCCCCGTCCATCCCACTCCCTCCCCCGCCTTCCCCTTGGCGACCACGGGTCTGTTCTCTGTGTCTCATCAGCAACTTTAAAATGTTTTATTTAATATTTCAAGCTCCTGACACATTGGAAAAGGAGGCCTTGCCCAAGGCTTTCGAGTAGCACTTATAGAGTGAATGAGTGACCATCTGGGGGGTGGGTGTCTGTAAAATCAGATGTCAACTGGGGGTGACCCTGTCATTTGAGATTCCCATATAATCGGCTTAATGTGCTGTCTGGCATCCGTAGGCACACCCGTATGTGTCTGCGCAGTCCGAGGAGGCCCTGCTTTTTTCCTAATCACACATCTCTGGCTCCATGCTCTTGCTCGGGCTGAATTAGCTAAGTGAAGAGAGGGTCTCACCATCTCGCCCCCACCGACCCTGCGGCCACCTGAGGAACAGGGATGGCGAGTGTTGAAAGGAACAGCCCAGTGCTGGCTGCAACTTGCAACACCTGGGGAGCTTTTAAAACTCGAGGCCAAGGCTGCAACCCATGCTGATTACATCAGAATCTCTGGGGGGTGGAACCCAGGCGTCAGTATTTTTTAAACCTGTGTTGTGCAGCCAAAGTTGGGAAATAGTGCTTTCGAAGTTCAGGCAGACCTGGGTTTAGTCCTGGCCCTGCCCCTTATGGGCTCATGGACCTTGAATAAATTACCTATGCTTTCCTTTTTTTTTTTTTTTTTTTTCGGTCTTTTTGCCTTTTCTAGGGCCGCTCCCGTGGCATATGGAGGTTCCCAGGCTAGGGGTCCAATCGGAGCTGTAGCTGCCGGCCTACACCACAGCCACAGCAATGTGGGATCCGAGCCACGTCTGCGACCTACACTGCAGCTCACGGCAACGCCGGATCCTTAACCCACTGATCAAGGCCAGGGATTGAACCCGCAACCTCATGGTTCCTGGTCAGATTCGTTAACCACTGCACCATGGCGGAAACTCCCTACCTAAGCTTTTCTGAAGCTCAATTTCTTCATCTCTGAAAGGGTTTGTAGGAAGAATCCATGAGTTAATCCTGGTGAAGCCTGGTGCCCGTCAGAGACTAAGCACCTAATAAATGGAAGCTGTTAATGTATTTTTATAAGACTGTCTATTGGTGTTATTAGCGATGGATAAGAGTAACTTCACGCCCTTAAACCCCTTAGCTTGGGAAACCAGTGCTCTGAATGGAGGAAAAAGAAAAGAGAAATTCTAGCCCCAAATATTTACTGTGATTCTAACTCATGCTACGCTTTGAGGGAACCCAGTGATGGCGTGATCTGTGCTTTCCAGGGCCTCATACATCTAGTTGTGCGGAGAATAGGTGTGCAGATAGAGAAGGAGGAAGTTGAGCCCAACTTACATTAAGCGACGAATAAATTCAAACTGTGCTGGAATGGCCAGGAGAGTTTTCACTGAGAAGGTTGTGGCTTTGAAATGTGGGAAGGATCTGGACTCACAGAGAGGATTTGGGGGAGCATCTGAGGGAGCGGAAAGGGCTAAGTAGAGTCAGAGGCTGGAATAAAGACGGCTGGACTGGTCCGAGTGAAGCAGAGAGTTTGTTATGGGAGGCACTGGGGAATAAATGTGGAGAGGCAGGTTTGGGAAGAACTTGAACCCCAGGGGAAGGGCTGTGGACTTGATCCTGTAGGTTTTTAAGGAGTGTGTGTGTGTGTGTGTGTGTGTGTGTGTGTGTGTGTGTGGTGTGATGGAATCCTCTGATCGTTGAATGAAAAGCTATGTATGTAGTGGGGGAGGGGGTCAAAGAGGGGGATTAATCATGCCCCTCCCTCACAGGATCTGAACCCATAGAGGAATACACCTGTGAATCAGAATCCACGTATGAGCTTTGTTAATAATAAAGATATGCGTTGGAGATATGTTCTCAAGGCCCAAACGCACTTAACTACTCTTTCCTCCAAAATTAGACAAAATTAGCCATCTAGTCACAAGCAGAAGCCCTGACCAGGCTGCAGAAGCAGGAAGCAGAGAGAATTATTTGCCACTTGTCCAGAGAAATGGAGCAAGAGGTCAGGTCATCTATTTGCAGTACCTTGAACATATTAACCTCTGCCCAGAATGGCAACGAGTGGAAATCAGACCATCATAAAATGGCACATGGAAGTTTACAGACTCTTTAGGAGCACGTGGACCCCAGAATAAAGACCTCCGGTGTAGGTAGTAAGTCACAGGGTTTTATTTGGGGGGGGGGGTAAGTAGATTCATCATAGCCTGAAATTGGAAGCAACCAGAATGTCCTTCAACTAATGGTTAAACAAACTATGGTACCTCCATACCATGGATACTACTCAGCAGTTAGATGGGATGAGAAATTGATACCCAACCACCTGAACGAACCTCCAGAGAATGATGCTGAGTAAGAAGCCCATCTCAAAGGGTAACATACTGTATGATTCTATTTATATAATATATCTGAAATGACCCAAAGATAGAGATGGAGAATAGAGCCGTGCTTAGCAAGGCTTAGGAATGTCGGAAGACGGAGGGAAATGGCTGTGGCTATAAAAGGGCAGCATAAGGGATCTTTGTCATGAAACTGTTCTATATGTGACCGTGGTGGTGGTCACATGATTCTACGCATGTGACAAAATTATGTCTAAGTCCATACACACCCCCCACGAGTGCATGTAAAACTGGTGAAATCACTTTAAGGTTGGTGGAGTGTATCAATGTTAACTTCCTGGTCGTGACAGTATATTCACTAGTTATGCAAGGTGTGACCATTGGAGGAACTGCTGAAGGGCGTGTGGGATCTTCTGTTTTATTTCTTACAACACGGGCCTCTATAGTTAACTCAAAGTGAAAACTTTTTCCAAAAAGCCAATTCCACAGAGCACCGGGTGTAGTATGACTCTCTCTTTGTAGTCATGCCGCCAAAAGCATATAGACATACAGATGTGCTTCTGCATGCATAAAAAATTTCTGGAAGGCCACACAGGAGACAGTTCAGTTAATAGTGGTAGTTTTGTGGGCCTCTGGTTAATACTTTTCACTGTACATCCTTTTCTTCTCTAAATTATTTTAACAACGTCCATATTTTCTTTTTAATTTTCAAGGAAAATTAGTTGAAGCAAATAAATCGTTGTAGTCGCTGGAATCAGATAGACCACATTGTCATCGGAATATTGACATCTGATTCATCTTCCTTTGCTGCACTCTGCAGAGTGACTCTAATCTTTGCACAGGATAACACAAGCTGGGAGCCATCTCTGATGGACATTTTTACAGCAACCAATGCCCTTTATGGTTAAAAGCAATACTTCTCCTATTGTTTAAGTGGACAAAATAATTAGGTGGCTCTATAGGAGATGATATTTTAAAATATCAAAAAAAAAAAAAGTTTTAGGAGTTCCCATCGTGGCTCAGTGGTTAATGAATCTGACCAGCAACCATGACGACGCAGGTTCGATCCCTGGCCTTGCGCAGTGGGTTAAGGATCTGGTGTTGCCATGAGCTGTGGTGTAGGTCCCAGACGCAGCTCTTAACTGACGTTGCTGTGGCTGTGGCTGTGGCTGGCAGCTACAGCTCTGATTGGACCCTTAGCCTGGGAACCTCCATATGCTGCAGGTGTGGCCCTAAAAAGCACACACAAAGATATTTTTAATTGCTGAAAAAGAAAATTATAGAATAATATCATGTTTAAAAATATCTGCATGTATACACAAATTGTAAGGATTGCACAGGCATGAACACTTGCATATACATAAAATTTCTGCAAAAAAGCTCTTCTCAGTGGCCACCACTAAGGACACCACTGTTCCCTCAGTGGTATCCATGTCCCAATCCTTAGAACCTATGGATATGCTTTGGCACATGGCAAAGGGGAATTAAGGTCGTAGATGGAATCACGGCTGCTAGTCAGCTGACTTTAAGATGGAGAGATTTTCTGGGATTATTCAGGCATGCCCAATGCAACCACAGGAGTCCTTATAAGTGAAAGGGGAGGCAGGAGAGTAAGGGGTCAGGGACAGAAGGAGATTCGAAGATGCTATACTGCTAGGTTTGAAGAGAGAGGATGAGGCATGAACCAGGGAATGCGAGTGGCCCGGAGCAGCAGAAAGAGCAAGCAAACAGATTCTCCCCTTGAACCTCCAACAGGAATGCAGCCCTTCTCTCCCTGACTTTAGCCCAGTGAGATCCATATTGGACTTCTGACCCACAAAACTATAAGATAACAAAACTCTGTTGTTTGACGCCACTAAGTTAATTTGCGACAGCAGCGATAGGAAACTAATATAAATGGATATGAAGGTAAGAGGAGCCACTGGAATATTTCTACTTCTCAATTTACACCCTTCTTAAAGAGAGAAAGAAACCATTCCATGGAATTGCCAAGTAGTGATTCTAGATAAATGATTTTCATCAAAACTCGAGCCCAGAGGAAGAGAGAGGCTCTGAATGGAGGGCTTTAGGTCCACTCAGCCCTGTTGCAGCCAAAGCATTCTCACTTTTATCTGTTATTTATACGGGGCCTTGGTGGCCGTGTTAGACAGGATTCTCCAGTGAAACAGAGAGAGGGGGAGAGAGGGGGGGAGAATGGATTTGAAAAACCATCACACACAACACATTCCCAACACTCTGGTCACTCCGATACCAGATGTGTGGGAGTTTTTCCCCCCACCAAGCAGTATTCTTTTTTTTTTTTTTTTTCTTTCCTAGGGCCGTACTCACGGCAAGTGGAGGTTCCCAGACTAGGGGTCAAATGGGAGCTGTAGCTGCCGGCCTACACCACAGCCACGCCAGATCCTTCACCCACTGAGCGAGGCCAGGGATCAAACCTGCGTCCTCATGGATGCTAGTCAGATTCGTTCACCGCTGAGCCACGATGGGAACTCCCGCCAAGCAATATTCTGACACCGGCCAAGAGTCATACACTGTAACTTGCCCCGGACACTGTCTGCCTAGAGACATGTCAGATCCCACAGGGCTCCGCTGTGCTTCTGACCAGTCCAATCAGCTCTCAATCGGAGCCTCCCCCAACCCGCTCCTCGAGTTTGGTTAATTTACTAGAGCCGCTCACCTAACTCAGGGAAGCCCGGGTGTTTACCACTTTATAAAAGGATATGTTAAAGGGTACCCGTGAACAGCCCGATGAAGAGACACGTAGGACTCAGTCGGGGAGGGTCCTGCACACAGGAGCTTCGGTGCCCACTGTTGGAACTGGGATGTGTCACCTTCCCAGAAGCAGCAGTCAGAAAAGTGCAGGCTCGGATTTATAGATTTATAGTCGCTTGGTCCGAAGCGCGAGGGAGCAGCTGGACTTGGGGTTGGCACCTGCCGTAGGTGGGAGCCGCCTTGTGGGACTGAACCCTTAACCTGTGGGATCTGACGTTCCTCCAGGTAGATGGTGTCAGGGGGGTGCTTGTGTTGGCCCCGCAGCTGGTGTCAGGGAGTTGCTGGGTGGGGGAACCCCACACATCGGGTGCCACAGGGGCCCGAGGATTGGGAGGGGTCTGTGTGATAATAAAGACCTCTCTCTCTCCCCCTCCCCTCCCCTCCCCTGGCCTCGCTCCCTCTCTCACTGTGACTCATAATGCAAAATGTCTCTTTGGGTTTTGTCCCCAGTCTCTGACACAGAGCTCCTAAAACCCTCGTAAATCCCTAGAGGACGAGAGCGCTAGGAACCTCTTTTGTTCTGCTGGGGTACTCGGGGAGGCTCCCGGATGAAGAGCGGGTCAGCGAAAAGACCAAGTCGAGATTAGAAGCTTGGACTTTTCAGCGCCCTGCCCCCCGCCCATTCTCCAGAGAAGGGAGAGGGGCTACAAGCAGAGTCAATAATTGATGCAGCGTCCGTGACAAAAGCTCCACAAAATCCCAAGAGTAGGAGGTTCAGGGAGCATCCACATGGGTGAACACATCAGAAAGTTCTTGGCTATGGAGTTCCCGCCGAGGCACAGTGGTTAACGAATCCGACTAGGAACCATGAGGTTGCGGGTTTGATCCCCGGCCTCGATCAGTGGGCTAAGGATCCGTCATTGCCGTGAACTGTGGTGTGGGTTGCAGACGCGGCTCGGATCCTGCGTTGCTGTGGCTGTGGCGTAGGCCGGTGGTTATAGCTCCGATTCGATCCCTAGCCTGGGAACCTCCATATGCTGCGGGAAGCAGCCCCAGAACAGGATAAAAAAAAAGAAAGAAAGAAAGAAAATTCTTGGCTAAAGAAAGATATGATTAGAGAGGACACTGACTATGAAGTTGATAGCCTGAGAGCTAAATTAGATTCTTAGGAAGACAGAAGAAGTCAGAACTAGATTTCATCTTTAACATCAAGCTTGTAAAAGAAACAAATATTTTCCAAGTGGTTTCTGCAACTGTTCTGGGCATCCCTGCTTTTGTTGTCAGTGTTGCTGGGCTCTTTGCAACACTTGTTTCCATTATTGGGTGGCACAAACATGGCTGTGAAAAACAGCATCCCTCAGATTTGGAAGCTCTCTTTGAAAGTTTCGCTCTTCATATCATAGGCAACATTGAAACTTAGTAACTGATTAAATAATGATTAGCTATTTATGGGAATTATCTGGTGGCATAGCAGGTTAAGGATCTGCTATTGTCACTGCAGTGGCTCTGGTCACTGATGTGGTACAGGTGAGATTCCTGGCCTGGGACCCATGTGGCATGGGTATGGCCAAAATAAATAAATAAATAAAAATAAATTAGCCATTTATAAGGACTAGAGTTATCCAGATATTTCAAGAGAATCCGGGAATATTTCAAATTATACAGCTAAAGCTGGAGAGAATCTTAAGATATCGTCTCAATTTTAGGAAAAGAAAGCTGAGTAGGTGGTTTTTTCAAAGTCACTCAGAGCCTTACCGTGGAATCCGGCCTCCAGATTTCTAACCCGCTGCAGGATGGAAATTAGTTTAACGCTCATGAACAAACCAAGTTATATGATTTTTGAAACTTTAGGCATTGCTTCAATTGAATAGTCTTTAATAGCAAGAACAATAGCTACCTCACAAAATAACTTTGAAAAAGAACCCACACAAAGAGTTTTAGAGACCCGTGCAACAATTCCGTTCACTAGCTCTCGGGGTAACAGGGGCGCCATTGTGGTCTGGACCAGGATTTATATGAATGTTCTCAAATAAACGTGCCCATATTCCAAATGATATTCTAAGGCTTTTAGACGCAAGTTTCCGTAGATATAGAATGACCTATGAGAAATCACTTAGTGGAGTTCCTGTCATGGCGCAGCAGAAACCAGTCTGACTAGGAACCATGAGGTGGTAGGTTCGATCCCTGGCCTTGTTCAGTGGGTTAAGGATCTGGCGTGGCTGTGGCTGTGGTGTAGGCCAGTGGCTACAGCTCCGATTAGACCCCTAGCCTGGGGACCTCCATCTGCCGCAGGTGGGGCCCTAAAAAAGACAAAAAAAGAGAGAGAGAGAGAGAGAGAGAGAGAAAGTGTTGGCCAATGAACTGGGTGGTAGAATGTGCCACCAGATGTGACTGTGCTACTTGCAAGCCAGATGACCCTGCTGCCTTTCCATAAGTTCACAAGTGAAAGGATGGCCTATGCTGCCATCCTTCCATGGTTGTGGAAAAGACTCCATGAGATATTGTTTATCCCAATAAAGATATTCATAATTGCTAACACTTAACTCTTACCCTACCCGTGAATGAGGCGGTCCTCGAGAGTATCAGCACTGACTGCTGGATCCTGAGGCAGCGGAAGGTGGCCCAAAGCACTGAAACCCCCAAAGGGCTCTGCAAGTGCGGGGGATGGTTGGGGTGAGGACGTAGAGGGCTAGACGTACAGATGTGACCTTGGCAAGTCACGCCCCCAAACTGGGGTTTCCTATCAGAAAAAAGGAGAACGTTGAACCCTCAAGGTTCAGAATCTAAATCCAACAGTTTGGAGCAAGGTCCATTGTCTCCACACTAAAAGTGAATCATTTGAAGAACAAATTCCAACAAATTCACTTGTCATGCTCTCTATAGCGGCTCCACTCCGTTCCCACGTTGAAGCCTGCGTGACATTTTCACCCATTGCCAAATCTCTCTTTTCTTTTATGTTTATTCGACAAGCATGAATGCTCCAAAATGTTCTGAATATTTCCTCCTTAGAGCACAATTAAAGGACCAAGGAACATTCCCAGTAAAACCTGCTTAGCGCCGGATTATAATTTAATAATTCGTACGTGGCTCCCTTGGTGTGCCCTGCTGAAATGTCTAATGCGCATTCTACTCTGCGACCAACAGAATGCACTTATTTTCCCATGTTTTCATTGGAAATAGGACATGAAGCTTTTTCAGAGAGAAAGAGAAGGGAAGGAAAGGAGGGAAGGAAAGAAAGAAAGGAGGGGGCATGGGGAGAGCACCTCTGCTCTGACCTAATCTCAATCTCCTTCATTCCCACGGGCTTCCTTCTGTTCTTGTTCACCTGCTTCCAGATGTTTCATCCCTTCGTTGCACAGGTATTTGCTAGGTGATACCATGTGCTCACTGCCCTAGGGACTGAGTATGCAGCAAAGTCCTGGCCCTGGTTGCCACCCTGGTGCACGTGCACTTGGCACCTTTATTCCCCCTCACTTTCTTTTTGGCTTAACATTGTCTCGGAAGCATTTTGTCCATGTGTTTGCTCTGAGAGAATGAGCACAGAGACTGGGCTCTGGAGGTCAGAGGGAACTGAAGTTAATAAAACATTTGTGCATTGCTGTTGGGGTGGAGATTGGAAGCACTCTCTAGAAGATATTCATTCGTTCTCTCCTTTAGTTTCAGCTCTTTGGGGGTCAGAACTCTCATTATCTTATTCCCATTTCATGTATAAGGAGACTGAGGCTCAGCGACGTTATTAGTGGCTTCAGATCACATAACTTCTAAAAAGCCAGAATTGGAGTCCCAGTCTGTAGCAGCCCAAACATTTCCCTTTATTTTGGGGATGGAATGGGGCCTTCCAGGTCATCCTTAGGAAGATTTTCTTTCCTTCCTTCCTTCTTTCTTTCTTTCTTTCCTTCTTTCCCCTTTTTTTCTCTTTCTTTCTTTCTTTCCTTCTTTCCTTCTTTTCTTTTCTTCTTTCTTTCTTCTTTCTTTCTTTCTTTCTTTCTTCTTTCTTTCTTTCCTTCCTTCCTTCCTTCCTTCCTTCCTTCCTTCCTTCTTCTTTTCTTTCTTTCCTTCCTTTCCTTCCTTCCTTCCTTCCTTCCTTCCTTCCTTCCTTCCTTCCTTCCTTTCTTTTTGCCTTTTCTTGGGCCACTTCCACAGCATATGGAGGTTCCCAGGCTAGGGGTCGAATCAGAGCTGTAGCCACCGGCCTACACCACAGCCACAGCAATGCTGTATCTAAGCCGCGTCTGCGACCTACCCCACAGCTCACGGCCACGCCAGATCCTTAACCCACTGAACAAGGTCAGGGATCGAACCTGCAACCTCATGGTTCCTAGTCGGATTCGTTAACCACTGCGCCGTGATGGGAACTCCTCATTTCCTTCTTTTTAAGGAAGGTGGGGGGTGGAAAATCATTCTGCCCTGCTTGTTGCTCAATTTCATAACTACTTCCAGGTTTGCAAGGAATAGAGGTATTGAGAAAGGAAGTGATACGCAATTGAGCGGAAGTGAAAGACAACAGGACCTCGTCCTTTCTTTTTCTCTTTTCTTGCCTCAAGCCTGCCACTGCATCATTTTCGTTTAGAGAAACAACTGAAAAAAGAGTATAAACCATATACTAGCAATGGCAGAAAGCACAAATGACTAAGCTCTAGCAGCTAGGCTGAAGAGTCGAGGAATGCCAACGACCCGCAGCTGTATTGCACACACACACAAGTGGTAAAGGGAGGCCACGGTCACCTTGAACCTTTGAGATATCTCCAAGGTAATAACGGCAACAAAAACAAAATTCCAATAACTGGAATCCCCAGATAGTCATGCAGCTCTTTATAGTATTTAACTCCCTGTATGGCAGTTTCTCAAATATGAGCAATGTGTCAACACTTTCTATTGGAAAAAAATTCCTTCGGTCCCTCAGCTGTGATCTTTTCGTATAATATTACTTAAATATATGGAAACGTAAAAGGAGACATTAGCTCCTTGTGCTTATACTCGTTAAACAACTAGAAAGCCAGAATGATTTGGCCTATTAAGTGCCAATGAAACTACAAAGTCAATAAAATTCAAATCACTGACATTAATTTAAGGGGATGGATGATGTTGTTTTGCCAAAACTAAATCGCTTTCCCCAATGTGAAGACTGGTACGTGCATTATTGAAACACTTCCTCTGAAGTAACTATGATACGATCTGCCTTCGCTTGGAACAAATACATCATTTATGCTTTGGGTCCACCTCTGCTCTTTTCTCTTGGCTCCAAAACAATTAAAACAATACTCTTTGTCCTATTTGATTGTAAACAGAAATGCAGATTCTGGGGCTGAAATTGCCTGGCAGCACTTGGTTAGAAGGTGGCCATCCACTTGATACGGTTCTGGGAGACACTTTAGGACCACCCTTCTGGACACACTAGAGATTAAGGGCAAAGGTTTTGGAATCCAACAGATGGGAGTGTGGATCCTGGCTCTGGCGTTGCCAGTTTCTAGTTGGGCAAGGTATTTAACCTTCTGTTCCTCGGGTTTCCTCCTCTATAAAATGGGGATGATAATAATAGTGCTTTACTTTTGCCAGCAGAAGCAGGCACCGTGACCCACTTTCTAGACATGCGTGATGTTTTTAAGCCTGAAACTGTAGAGAAACTTCTGAGCTCCTCTGTAACTTGAGAACATGGAGTTGGGCAAGTCAAAAACAAGAAAACAAAAAACCCAAACATTTGTCTGGCCTCCCACCCTGTCCTCCCCGTATCTTCATGTGCTGTCCCAGGTCCATGGTTTAGAGGAGAAATGGAAACTATGATTGAACCTAAGAAAGGGAAACAACTGGCAATGCCTGTAAATACACAGTCGAGGATCAGTTGAACCCATGCCACAAGACAGCTGTTTTTATCTGAAGCCCACCAATAAGGGCCCACTTTTTTGCTTCCTGGCCTGGAATGAATCCTTTGATTCCTGAGGCCCCCAAGGTTGAAAATAGCCTAGCCACCTGCCAATGTTTGGTATATTTTTAGGACCAGCAGGATTGGAAACAGGGCTCTGTATGCCTGGAACTTGAGCCAGGCTGCTGGGTGGGTCTCTCACCTCCGCTGGGTTGCTAGGTCCTGAGTTGTTGGATCAAACCCAGCAGCTGGTCATGGAAGAGAGGAAGCTCTGAGAGGAGCAGCGTGGAACAGTGAATGGCCGCGGGTTTGTCTCTCTCAGGGCAAAGAATACAGGAAGAATGGAGTCAGTAGATGGTCTTAGTGGCTATTTGGATAAAGGTATAGGAAAGTTGTATAAATGCCAGGACCCCACAATAAGCAGAAACCACAGCACTAGACCCTTTTCTCTGCTTTTTTATTTTTTTTTAAACGTGGGTCAGGGGAGTTCCCATCGTGGCGCAGTGGAAACGAATCCAACGAGGAAGCATGAGGTTTCGGGTTCGATCCCTGGCCTCGCTCAGTGGGTTAAGGATCTGGCGTTGGCTGTGACTGTGGTGTAGGCTGACAGCAACAGCTCCGATCGGACCCCTAGCCTGGGAACCTCCATATGCCGTGGGTGCGACCCTAAAAAGGACAAAAAGACAAAAAATTAAAAAATTAAAAAGTAGATCAATTTAAAATTGATCTTATTGTCTCTCAACCTCTGAACAAAAAACCGACTTCTCAAACAAAAAACCTAATACACTTGAAATTGTCCCCAAAGTGCGCATTCATTTTTATAACAGACAAATCCAAAGATTTTGTTTTCTCCACCCTCCTTATCCCTGTCCCACTCAAGAGGAAAATTAGTTCTTCTTGTCTCTCTTTGAATCTCAATGCTCTCAAGCCACTTACGAAAAGCATTCTTCCAAACCAGCACCACATTCCTCCTTAGCAAATACACACAAAGAGAAGATGCGTAGACAACAGAGCAGAACAGGAGGACCCGACAGTCTGGGAGATGGAAAACATTTCCCTAAGAAAACAATAGGAATGGAGTTCTCGCTGTAGCGCAGTGGGTTAAGAAGCCGACTGCAGTGGCTTGGGTCCCTACGGAGATGCGGGTTCGATCCCTGGCCTGGGGGTTCAGATTCAATCTCTGGCCCAGGAAGATCCAATCCACATGCCTCAGGTGCAGCCAAAAAAAAAAAAAGAGAGAGAGAGAGAGAGAGAAAGAAAAGAAAGGAAGAAAATAATAGGAATAAACAGACGGTTACAAACATTCATAGCAGCTTTATCTTTAATAGCTGTAAACAATAAACAGCAAATGTCTCTCAGCTGCTGAAAGAATAAACAAACTGTGACATAGCCATACTACTCAATAGTGAAACAATAATGAAAACACTATTCAATAATGAAAGGGAATGGGGAGTTCCCGTCGTGGCTCAGTGGTTAACAAACCTGACTAGGACCCATGAGGTTTCGGGTTTGATCCCTGGCCTTGCTCAGTGGGTTAAGGATCCAGTGCTGTCGTGAGCTGTGGTGTAGGTTGCAGACGAGGCTCGGATCTGGCGTTGCTGTGGCTGTGGTGGAGGCCGGTGGCTACAGCTCCGATTGGATCCCTAGCCTGGGAACCTCCATATGCCTCTGGTTCGGCCCTAGAAAAAACAAAAACAAAAACTAATAATGAAAGGGAATGAACTACCGATACACATAACAAGAGAGATAAATATCAAGATAATTATGCTGAGTCAAAATAGCCAGACCAAAATAGAGAGGACATACTATCTGATTCCTTTTGTATAAAACTGTAAACATGCAAAGTATAGACATGAAAGGTGTGCAGCTTTTCGTATGTCAATCGTATCCCAATAAAATGCAAAAATGCAAACGAATCTATAGGGACTAAAAGTCGATATGTGCTGCAGAGACCGGGGAAAGCGGGAAGGCAGGGATTAAACAGGGCCATGAGAAAACTTTTGAGGTGGTGTGTGTGTGTGTGTGTGTGTGTGTGTGTGTGTTCACTACCTTGACTGCGGTGATGGTTTCATAGGTGTGTGTGTGTATATACATACGTAAATTATACATTTTAAACAGGTGTCGTTTGTTGAATATGCATTCTACCTCTATTAATCTGTTTGAAAAATATTTTTTAGGATTGAATGTGAGACCCGAGGAATGACTCGTGCGAAACGGTGCTGCCCACGTGGGTGGAGGGGGGGGCGGGCTGAGGAAGCGAGAACTCCAGCCGGAGAGAACCGTGTGCGGAGTCTCTGAGGGGGAAGGGTACGGCGTGTCCGGGGGGGTTCAGAAAAGTCCTGTTTGGAAGGAGTTGAGAGATCTAAGGGCAAAGGGGCAGGCGACGAGGTCAGAAGGGGCAGCAGAGGCCAGATGGCGCGGGGCCTCGCACTCTCCTACTGGTTCAGCAAAGACTTGCTGAGGGCATCCTACGTGCCAGGAGCTGGTCTGGGTGTTTGCGATTGTTCGAGTTCACGGGGGCTGCCGTAACAAAGTAGCACAGACGGGGCGGGGGGGGGGGGCATCAAACAACAGAAACTCAATCTCGCCCGGTTCTGGAGGCCGGCAGTTGGAAGTCAAGGTGTCTTCAGGGCTGGTCTCCTCCGAGGCCTCGTGCCTTGGCGGCCGTCTTCCCCCTGCGTCCCGACGGTCTCGTCCCGCCGTGGGTGGCCGCGGTGTCCCAATTTTCTCTTCTTATGAGGGGCCCAGTCTATTGGATGAGGGTCCAGTCACATGACCTCATTTTACCTCAATTACCTCTTTAAAGGGCCTCCTCCAAATACAGCCACAGTCCGTGGGACAGGGGGTGAGGATTTCAATGGATGGATTTGAGGGAGGACACAGTTCAGCCCACAGCAGATAGAGCTGTACGTAAAGCAGAGGCATGGTCTCGCAGAGAGGGTCTCAGTCTAGACAGGGGAGGCCCAGAATCCACTGTTATAACAAAGGCTATCGCCTGTTAGAAGGTGAGGAGTGGTACTGGGCATATGAACTGTGTGGCGGAAGGTGGGGGAGGGGGTAGAGGGAAAGAGGGAGGGTTGTGAGTTTTGTTCTTTATGGGGGGGGGCAAAGAAAAGCTCTTGAAGGGTCTTAAAGGGAGGTATGACATGATATTTGCTTTTGAAAAAGGTCACTCTGCTTATGGAAAATAGACTTAAGGGTGGGGGAGGCACGTTGGAGGATTTGGCCATGGTCCAGATACAAGGTCAGCCTGGTCTGAACTTGAGTGGTAAGAGGGGACCGGGACGAGGGGATGGAGTTCAGGTATGCTAAGGCAGTGGACTCAGTGGCACCTGCTCATTGATTGAACGTAGATGGTGAGGAAAATGGACAAAACCAGCATGACTCCTAGGGTTCTGTCTTGTACAAGAAGACGGATGATGGCTAAGAACACTAAAGAGGCCCTGGTCTGGGAGAGAAGATCATGAGTTTCATTTTGGATGCAGCGGGTGAAAGCCTGTGTGATACCCAAGCGGAGTCACCCAGGGGTCAATTAGACATGTGGGCCTGGAGATCAGAGGAAATGCCTGGACTGGAGGTAGAGGTCTGGGAACCAGCAGCATATACATGGTAGAAGCAAGTGATCAACAATGCCTGCAAGGAGTTCCCACTGTGGCGCAGTGGAAACAAATCCGACTAGGCACCATGAGGTTGCGGGTTCGGTCCCCGGCCTTGCTCAGTGGGTTAAGGATCCAGCATTACTGTGAGCTGTGGCATAAGTTGCAGAGGCGACTCGGATCTGGCGATGCTGTGGCTGTGGTGTAGGCCGGCAGCTGTCACTCCAATTGGACCCCCTAGCCTGGGAACCTCCATATGCCCATGGTGCAGCCCTAAAAAGACAAAAACAAACAAACAAACAAACAATGCCTACAAGACTACTTTGTTTCTCTGGTCTGCTTGCTCTCCCACTTTCTGCAAGGACAATTTCACACTTTCACCACCCTCTTCAGCGTGGATATACTCCTCCACCAGCACACAAACACCGCCGCCGCCGCCGCCGCCTCAACAGAGCCCCAGATCCCAATCTCTTCTCCTCAGTTCTGCCTGCTATTCCCTCTGCTGGTTCTTCAGTCACTACTTCTTTATTTTCTCTGTCCCACCGTCTGTTAAATATGCTCAGGTCTTTCCCATCTTTAGAACAATCTTCCTTGGCCCCCCTTCCCCCTCCAGCTGTCATTCTCTTTGCCCCCTCCTCACGGTTTACCTTCTCCCAAGAGCTGTCTATTCTCACCACCTCCATTTTTTGTGAAGTGCTCACTCACTTCTCAATGTACCCCAACCTGTGTTCCACCCTCACCATCCACTGCGACCTTTTGAGAAGGTTGGTAGGACCTTCATGTTCCTAAACCTAATGGGCAGCTTTTGACTCTCGTCTTCCCAGATAACTCGGGAGTGTTAGTTACAGTTGACTTCAGTTGAAAACAAAGCTTATTCTCTTAAAGTGCCAGGCTGACTTCATTCATTTATGAGAGAAATATCTGCCAAATACCAGGTTGAAATAACCTAGTATTAGTTACCTTATTAGTTTGCCTGTCATCCTTTCAAATAAAAATAGAGTTCCATGAAAAAAGCAGCTAGTTCAGTTTGTAACTCAACTGAGCAAGTTGATTTTTTTTTTTTTTGTCTTTTTGCCGTTTCTTGGGCCGCTCCCACGGCATATGGAGGTTCCCAGGTTAGGGGTTGAATCGGAGCTGCAGCTGCTGGCCTACACCAGAGCCAAAGCAACGCAGGATCGGAGCCTCGTCTGTGACCTACACCACAGCTCACGGCCACGCCGGATCCTTAACCCATTGAGCAAGGCCAGGGATCGAACCTGCAACCTCATGGTTCCTAGTCGGATTCGTTAACCACTGCCCCAGGACGGGAACACGCCCAAGTTGATTTTTTTTTTGGTCTTTTTTTTTTGTCTTTTTGTTGTTGTTGTTGTTGTTGTTGTTCTTGCTATTTCTTGGGCCGCTGCCGCGGCATATGGAGGTTCCCAGGCTAGGGGTTGAATCGGAGCTGTAGCCACCGGCCTACGCCAGAGCCACAGCAACGTGGGATCCGAGCCGAGTCTGCAACCTACACCACAGCTCACGGCAACGCCGGATCGTTAACCCACTGAGCAAGGGCAGGGACTGAACCCTCAACCTCATGGTTCCTAGTCGGATTCGTTAACCACTGCGCCACGACGGGAACTCCCCAAGTTGATTTTTTTAAGATGACCCTCATGTGTTTTTTTCTGCAGAAGTTCTTTATGCATGCTTCGTATTTTGTCACACAGAATACAAAAAAGATCTGTACTCAAGGGCTGAGATTTAGTCAAACACCCCTTACTGATTCCTCAGGTCAAACTGGATTTTACTTTGCTTTCTTCAAGTGTGTGCTGATGAAAAGTACGCAATGACTATTAGCACAGTCGATACCACTGGCTTGATTCGTGCCAGGACACCAGCAGTTTTACACCAGCTTTTGCAAGATCAGTGAAAATGTCCACACAGTAATAATAATAATAATAATAAAGGCAGAGTTCAGATTGTGGCTCAGTGGAAACGAATCTGACTAGCATCCATGAGGACCCAGGTTTGATCCCTGGCCTTGCTCAGTGGGTTAAGGATCTGGTGTTGTTTTGAGCTGTGGTGTAGGTTGTCACAGCTGCAGCTTGGATCTGGCATTGCTGTGGCTGTGACGTAGGCCACCGACAACAGCTTCCATTCAACCCCTAGCCTGGGAACTTCCATATGCTGCGGGTTGGCCCTTAAAAAAAAAAAAAAAAAAAGGCAAATAGTGACTATTATTATTATTATGCAAAAAGTTTCGACTTTGTAGGACCTTGGAAAGGGAACTCCAGGAACCACAATTTGAAAACCAGACTTTTAGGTTAATCAAGATTTACCCCCAAGCTGGTGAATAGAGTCACATTCCTTGAGAGGTGGATGAATAGTGGGAAAAAATTAGGTTCTTGTAGCATGGAAGAAGAGCATAATCCGCGTTGCTAGCCAATCGTATGTCTCCTCACTGAACAACAGCAACAAAAACAGGTGCAGTAAAAATCATTAAGGGGAAAATGGCATCATGAGAGGTTTGATCAGAAAGTAGAATTTGGGAATTCCCGTTGTGGCGCAGTGGGAACCTCCATATGCTGTCCTAAAAAGCAGAAGAGGCTATACACCTGCAGCTTAGGTTGCAACTCCAGCTCGTATCTGACCTGGGAACTCCATATGCTGCTCGGCGGCCAAAGAAGAAAAAGCTAAAAACAAAAAGAAAAGGTGTTGAGGATATAAAGGAGTGTGGCAGTTACATAGCAGCCATTCCAGAAAAGGCAGGATGGACGTGTGTGGCCAGTGAGAGAAGAGTGGAGCTTTGAGTAACAGACAAGAAGCAGCATTATGGGGAGAAGTATCCTTGGGAGATAGGGTGACTAATACATGACTTACAAATATAATAAATAAATAACATATAAACTTAGAGTTAGGAAAACACCTCTGAACATAAGCCTGTAAACTACCCAAGATTTAGTTCTGCTGGCCTCTGGGATGACCAGGCAATGTCGGATCCTTAACCCACTGAGTGAGGCCAGGGATCGAACCCGAATCCTCATGGATCCTAGTTGGGTTTGTTAACCACTGAGCCATGAAGGGAACTCCCATTCAGCTAAGGTTTGGAAAAAAATTAAAAATTCATGAGGTTATCAAGTCCTGAGGATACCAGGGATGGATTGGGGTGGGTAAGGCCCAGTGATCTTGTATTTTATTAGACTAAAGGACACTTCAGGTAGGTTTTTTTTTTTTTTCTCAGAACAAGGGAACATCTGCCTCCAAGAAGTCACCAAACCCATATGTCTTAAGAGATGGAAAATGTTTGAAGCTTTGAAATAAACTTTTTCAGCTTCTAACCATCCCATTCCAATTATTTTAATTTAATTTAATTTAATTTAATTTAATTTAATTTTTTGTCTTTCTGTCTTTTCTAGGGCTGCACCTGCAGCATATGGAGGTTCCCAGGCTAGGAGCTGAATCAGAGCTGTAGCCACCGGCCTACACCGGAGCCACAGCAACGCAGGATCCGAGCCACGTCTGCGACCTACACCACAGCCCACTGTGACACCGGATCCTTAACCCACTGAGTGAGGCCGGGAATCGAACCTGCAACCTCATGGTTCCTAGTCGGATTCATTTTCACTGAGCCATGACGGGAACTCCCCGTTCTAATTATTTTAAATTGTCCAGGCTTCTACCAGAGCATATATTCAGTTACAAAAAAATCATTATCAAGTGCTATAAACAGAAAACAAATTTAGTTAAAAAAAAAAAAAAGGTTATAGGATTACTATTACCATGGGACTCAAAAGAGACAGGATTTGTCCTTGGTTGAAATATTTAGATACTGCTCTAAACAAAATAAAGAGATTTGTTACCTATACCTAAATAATCTCTAATCTCTTTTAATCTGGTCACTTGGTTTGTGCTGATGTATTAAGGCAATATGATGACAGCTAGTCACTGCCATTGCAGTCGGTCTTACCTAAAAGCCTGCAGCACCGGTAGCTGACTACAGGCAAGGAAGTGGTTTGAGTTGTTGATGGGAAAACTGTCACAGCAGTTTTTTCTTGCCTATTATCAGAGGCTCACTAATGTGGCCACAGAAAAGTACCATTTGGACCCAAAACGCCTTGGTTCTTTTCAAAAGCCATGGACTTTCCATCACTGCTGAGAATATACAGTTACGCAAGCTTGAACAGCCCAGTTTAAAAGTACCACTGGCTAATCGAAGTGTTGTTTTGACGACATAATCCTTTGTAATAGTTTCTTATTAGTTAAATAGGGTTTCATTGGGGGGGGGGTTGCTTCAAAGACTACGAGGTTGTTTGTGTGTAACCAGATTAAATTAGAATTGGTTTGTTTGCTTTGCTTTCTTTTTTCTTTCTTTCTTTTTTTTGTTTGTTTTTTGTTTTTTGTTTTGTTTTTTTTTTTTGGCCTTGGCCTTTGGCTTGATGTGGGATCTCAGTTCCCAGGCCAGGGATCAAACCCCGGCTGCAGCAGTGCAAGCACTGAATCCTAACCACTAGACCACCAGGGAACTCCCTAGAATTGGTTTCTTAAACATGGAGTTTGGGTCTTCTAAATGTTAGATTTCACTCATTTAGTAAAGTTACTGATTCTAAATATATAGCTACACGCTTATTTGACTCCAAATGTCAACATAAAAAATGCATTTTGGGAGTTCCCTTTGTGGTTCAGTGGTGAACGAACCCAACTAGGATCCATGAAGATGTGGGTTTGATCCCTGGCCTTGCTCAGTGGGTAAAGGATCCGGCGTTGCCGTGAGCTGTGGTGTAGGTCACAGACACAGCTCAGATCCTGAGTTGCTGTGGCTGTGGTGTAGGCCAGCGGCGGTAGTTCTGATTAGACCCCTAGCCTGGGAACCTCCATATGCCGCGGGTGTGGCCCTAAAAAAAAAAAATGCATTTTGCGTAGTTATATTGAGACCCTCAGCATTTGCATAATCACTCCCATCTTACAGATAAGAAAACCAAAACTACAAGAGACAAACTTGCCTAAGGTCACACACCGCTGGCAAATGTCAATGATGAGGTTTCAACCCGGATCGGAATGCTGCTTCTCCATGCTCTTAAAACCTGCCGTCTGCAGTGGACATTTGGAAAAGATTTCAAACTGGATTATAGGGTTGGTCACTTTTGAAGTACAAAATCCCATGGGCTGATGTGAAGTATAATTACATACAAGCTACATCTTAAGTATGTGTTACTGCAAGATGTCCCTGCCAGGGCTCCCGCATTCCAGTCACTGCCATCCGCCCTCTTCCGTGAGGACAGCTTCTCAGATGCGCTGTGGCGCGTGCCCACCTCGGAGTTGCCCTCAGCTACGGTCGTTCCGCCTGCCTTCCAGGGTTGCCGCGAGGGAGGAGACGGATCGGTGCGAGAGTGGGACCAGTTCTACGTCTTGGATGCTTCAGAGACTTGAGTGCAGCCCTTTGGCATAGTCCCTCCATGGAGTGTCCCAAAGCTTTTAGTGTGGTTTTAAGCTCTAAATATACATACTTTTTTTTTGTCTTTTTGCCTTTTCTAGGGCTGCTCCTGTGGCACATGGAGGTTCCCAGGCTAGGGGTCGAATTGGAGCTGTAGCCACCGATCTACACCACAGCCACAGCAACGCGGGATCCGAGCCGCGTCTGCAACCTACACCACAGCTCACGGCCACGCCGGATCCTTAACCCACCGAGCAAGGCCAGGGATTGAACCCGAACCCTCGTGGTTCCTAGTCGGATTCGTTAACTACTGAGCCACGATGGGAACTCCTAAATAGAAATACATTTTATTGAACACCTACCAGGCTACTAGATGGAAAAATCCCAGGTTGTTCTATCATTTATGAGAGAAGCCATGGGTCACAGAGGGTAGAGGCCTTGGAAAGGAGCAGAGTGAGAGGGTGGAGACAAGAGAGCAGGGGCGTGAAGCATGACCCCTCTGACAACCTTGACCACTTGCAGTCAAGTTACCAAATTTAGGAAATGCTGAGCCTCTGGATTTCTTGTGGAAAATGGCAAAACCTCTCCGGGTTGGATGCAGGCCCGCCAAAACGGCACGCAGTGTCCGAGGGCGGGGAGGCGCTGGAGAACGAGGGCGTTAAAGCGCGGAGGTCCCTGGAGGCTGCAGAGACCTGGCCTGCAAGCGGCGGGGGGGGGGCCCCAAGCCAGTGGCTGGGCTACACTGTCACTAGATAGTATGGCTTCCCCTTGAATTTGTATGACAGAGTTGACTAGTCTCAGTGGCTCATGGCCTTTCTTTCTTTATCAGGTCTCAGATTCTTCATAACAATAACAATAATAATTACCATGTACGGAATGTCTTCCGTCTATGTTCCGGGCTCTTTACAAATGGGCATTATTTCCTCTATTGAGGCCAGTGTCTGAAAGAAGGGTTTTTTTTTTTGTCTTTTGTCTTTTATCTTTTTTTTGTTGTTGTTGTTGTTGCTATTTCTTGGGCCGCTCCCGCGGCATATGGAGGTTCCCAGGCTAGGGGTCGAATCGGAGCTGTAGCCACCGGCCTACGCCAGAGCCACAGCAACGCGGGATCCGAGCCTCGTCTGCAACCTACACCACAGCTCACGGCAACGCCGGATCGTTAACCCACTGAGCAAGGGCAGGGACCGAACCCACAACCTCATGGTTCCTAGTCGGATTCGTTCACCACTGCGCCACGACAGGAACTCCTGAAAGAAGGTTTTATAGCTGAAGGATCTGAGCCCTGAGAGGTTAAGCAGCTCACCCCAGTTTCCACAGCTACTGATGCCACACGGCTTCTAGGAAAGCACGCGGTCTCCCGTGTCTCTCCCCACAGCTGTTTTCTGTTCTCAAAAGGAATTCCTGACTTTTGCTTCTTTTCCCTTAATACTATGCCTAAGGCCATGTCCTTATCTCGGTCAGTTTTTTTGATAGTGTACTGCATAGACTTGTGTAACTGCTGTGACCTGACAGGTGCAAAGAGTCCACGTACCTTGGTTGCCACAACAGAAGATAAAAACTATCCTTAGCTCTGCCCATAGGCTCACCAAGTCATAGATAGGTTCCTCTTGGTGTCACCGAGGCCACCTCAAGTTCCTGGAACATGGCGAATGCTCCTGCTATTTAAAGAATAAACCCAAATCATTCATAGCTGGTTTTGACATCCAGCAAGTAAGTCAATAGACGGTCTTGATGAAATGGGAATTTATCCCATTTTATTTTTATAATGTTGGGCTGTGAGGTGGAAGGGAAGAGAAATACAGGACAGTTTATTGGTGGTAGCTTCTATGAGTTTGGATGGGGAGTCAGGGCAGGAGAAAATCTATTTTCTGGACCTTGAACAAAAATTTCTGGCAGGCCTGCCCTAGACTCGTAGTTCAGCAACCTCACTGCACAAATGGGTGAGTTTTTTGGGTTTGTTTTGGCTGCCCCAGGACATGTGGAAGCTCCTGCGCTAGGGATCAAACCCAGGCCGCAGCAGCACCCCAAGCCACAGCAGTGACACCACCAGGTCCTTATGCTGCTGCACCGCAAGAGAACTCCCCAGACGAGTGAGTTTTGAGGCCCCGGGGAGCTGACAGTCATGAGGCTGTGGAAGTGAACTGTGACTGTCCCCAGTGAGCTCCCAGAAGGTGAAGCAGACAGGAAACAGTTTCATAGATCAGCTCAACAGACGCACCTACACCACCTCAGGCACAAGGCCACCCCCTCGGGGTGCGAAGGTGGGTACAAGTCCAGCCCTCACCACCCAGAGACAAACAGCAAAACACCGGCCATGCCGTTTAACCGCTGCAGTAAAAGGTCTGCGTGCGAAGCTGGGGGAAACTCTGAAACGTCTCAAGAGAGTGTCGGTCACACTGAGAGAGTCCTGGGAAGCTGCCAATTGCATGGAAGCAGTAAAGACCCCGTTTTCTTCGTCTTGCAGCGGGAAATCAGATTAGCTGCCAGCTACACTGCCTGAAGCCAGTTTCTGGGCGCTTGGGGCGAGGACACGGAAACCCATGGGGAGGTTTTGTTTTACTCGTTGCAGGCACAGTTGTGATGCAAAGCAAGGTTTGTCTGCTGTTGTGGAGCCTCCTCCCAGGTTGTGTTCCAGTCGTTCCCCCCCACCCCCCCTGCTGTACAGCATGGGGATCAAGTTATTCTTACATGCTTACATGTATACATTTTTCCCCCACCCTTTGTTCTGTTGCAATATGAGTATCTAGACATAGTTCTCAATGCTACTCAGCAGGATCTCCTTGTAAATCTATTCTAAGTTGTGTCTGATAAGCCCAAGCTCCCGATCCCTCCCACTCCCTCCCTCTCGTTGTTTTGATTTCCCGCTGTTCCAGTTTTGATTTCCCCTTATCTGAAAGGCCTCTCCCAGGAAGAATCCTAAACCAATTCCCTCTGATAATGTGACTAACTGGTAAGAGCCCTGTCTCCCAGGCTTACCTGAGGATAACCATCACCTGATGTCACTCCTAATTGTACTGTTGGCCTTGTTTTCCTCCTAGTGTGATAGTGTGATTTATAATAAGAAACATGGGGAGTTCCTGTCGTGGCTCAGTCAGTGGTTAGCGAATCTGACTAAGAACCATGAGGCTGCGGGTTCGATCCCTGGCCTTGCTCAGTGGGTTCAGGATCTGGCGTTTGCTGTGAGCTGTGGGGTAGGTCGCAGACGCGGCTTGGATCCCACGTTGCTGTAGCTGTGGTGTAGGCTGGTGGCTACAGTTCCGATTCGATCCTAGCCTGGGAACCTCCATATGCTGTGGAGCGGCCCCAGAAAAGGCAAAAAGACAAAAAAAAAAAAATAATAAGAAGAAATATGTCTTTGGTCTTCCTCCCCATTTCTGGCACCGAACTCCTAAAAGTCTTGAAATATCCTAAGCGATGAGAGTGCTCAAGGTGTGTAGAAATTCCTAACAATCCCTTTCAACCATACCTGAGTTTATGCCAATGGGGTGGCTTTTAGGAAGCCCCTGACAGTGGGGGGAGGGCTGGAGGTTGCCTCAGTCACCAGTGGCCAGTAATTTAGTCAGTGATACCTACGTAAAAAATGAAGCCTCCATAAAAACCCAAAAGGGCGGGGTTCAGAGGGCTTTCATGTTGGTAAACCTGAACGCTTCCATGTGCCACCATGCTGGGGCTCCAACTCCAGGAGGACAGAAGCTCCTTGGCTCAGGACCTTGCCCTCTGTATCTCTTCATATGGCCAGTGGTGCATATTCTTTACTATCCTTTGCAATACATGGGTAAGCCGGTGAGTAAAGTGGTTTCCTGTGTTCCATGAGCTGCTCTAGCAAATTAATCGAACCCAAAGGAGGAAGTCGAGGAAACCCCTGGCTGATAGCCAACGGGTCAGAAGTGCGGAGGGCAGTCTGCTGGGACTGAGCCCTGAACCCGTGGAATCTGACACTCTCTGGGTACTGAGGGTCAAAGTGGCGTGGAATTGAGGGCGGTCAGCGTCAGAGTGGCATTTGGTCAGTGGCAGAGTGGCATGGAGTTGGAGGACACCCAGCTGGCGTCAGAGAATGAGCTAGTGGCCTGGCAAAGCTCACGCTTCAGGATTGTTAGAGCAGAATCTTACCTGGAAATTTTTATTCAGGTAAATAAATTTTATTTAAGTCTGGGTGGCTCAGGAAATCTGTTTTTTGTTTTTGGGTTTGTTTTTTTTTTGTCTTTTTGTCTTTTCTAGGGCCACACCCTCGGCACATGGAGGTTCCCAGGCTAGGGGTCTAATTGGAGCTGTAGCTGCCGGCCTACACCACAGCCACAGCAACGTGGGATCCGAGCCGCATCTGTGACCTACACCGCAGCTCATGGCAATGCCGGATCCTTAACGCACTGATAGAGGCCAGGGATGGAATCCGAAACCTCGTGGTTCCTAGTTGTTAACCACTGCGCCACAATGGGAACTCCCAGGAAGTCTGTTTTTAACAAGGGCTCTGTGACACAGAAGAACAAAGAGAGTTGCTCACTCCCAGCTCTACAAGGGTGAAGTTATAACCCATTGCATTCGCTGATGGACAGTGCACCCCGAGAGAAACTCAGGATGAAAAACAGGATGCGGCATTCCATGCTTTGGACAATCAGGCCCCATAGATATTTAGATGCATATTTCAGGAGGAATTTCAATGACCCCAGATGCTTGCATCTTCTCATACACAGTAAAGCACTAAACTCATTAACTTGAGTTATCTGTTTTTTGTGATTAGCAATAATCTTTTACCAGGAGGTATACTGACTGCACATATTTCCAGTCTAAGAGTCATAGATAAATTGGCTTCTCCCCTACCACTGCCGAGCACTTTCCTCAGAGCTAACGGAACGGTTGTCTCCAGGGCACGTGTCTCAGCAAAACTTTGAATAAAACTTAAACTCATTGGAGTTCCCATCGAGACGCAGAGGAAACGAACCCAACTAGTATCCAGGAGGATGTGGGTTCGATCCCTGGCCTTGCTCAGTGGGTCAGGGATCCAGAATTGCTGTGAGCTGTGATGTAGGTAGGTCACAGACGCGCCTCGGATCCCGTGTGGCTGTGGCTGTGGTGTAGGCTGGCTCCTATAGCTCTGATTCGACCCCTAGCCTGGGGACTTCCATATGCCGAGGGTGTGGCCCTAAAAAGCAGACAAACAAACCCCTTAAACTCACAACTCTTATGTTGTGTCTTTCTTTAAGCCAACAGTTTCAGGTGATTCTTCAGGCAAATTGGGGAAACCATGATTTATTATTTTATTTTTTATTTTTTTGTCTTTTCTAGGGCCGCACCTGGGGCATGTGGAGGTTCCCAGGCTAGGGGTCAAATCATAGCTGTAGCCACCAGCCTACACCACAGCCACAGCAATGCCAGATCTGAGCCGCGTCTGCGACCTACACCACAGCTCACAGCAATGCTGGATCCTTAACCCACTGAGCGAGGCCAGGGATTGAACCTGCCACCTGGTGGTTCCTAGTTGGATTCGTTAACCACTGAGCCACGATGGGAACTCCGGAAACCATGATTTAAAGCATTATCCCCAGGACTTCACAATAAAGGTTTGGATTTCTAATGTGGCATCTCAAACACATGTACCTAAGTGGTAGCGTGCACAGGTTTTAAAACATGTAATAATAAAAGAGCTCTCACACTTGAAGTGCATGCTGTAGTTCTGTTATCACATATGCTATATATAGTATTACCACATTAGAACCTCCTAACAGCCTGTCACCTGGGTAGGGCAAGGATTCTTGTCCCCATTTCAGGGATAAGGAAACTGCCAGAGTGTGGCTGGTAATGTAATTAGGGAGAAAACAAATATGCGTTCAGTGATGCAAGAACAACCCAAAGCAAGATGCCTCCTTTCATAAAAGCAGTCCTGATAACATCGTTTCCAAGGTCTGAAGGGACATGGGTGGAGCCCAGGAATAGCCCGAAGCAAATAGGAGTCCGAAGCCTTCCCAAAGCAGGAGATACGTCTGCATTTGGAAACTCTGTTATCCTCGAGGGCACCATGAAATCTTTCTGCCCCAGACTGTCATTGAACTATACCAGCTACATTATCCACAACCACATGTTGTACCACAAACCAGTCTGACCTGCAAGGGAAGTGCAAGCTTTGGTCCTTTTGCAACGCTCTTCGGCCTAACCAGTTTGTGTTTGCAAGACGACACGTGGCCGGGCCACGATGGAGATGTCCTAGCGAAGGAAGGGTGGCGGTTGTATGAGGCTTTGCCGAGGATCCCTTCTGGGCCTGCTGAGGGCTTCACATGCAGTGAAGCTGAAGGATTCCGTTCGTTTCATCCAACTGTGTGATGTCTCCTCCGGATCACACATTCTGCTGCCAGCGATGCGTGGGCTTGGAGGAATTCTTAGTCTAGGCAGGAGAGAAAGGAAGACATATACACGACTCATGGTTACATAAGTCAAGAATTGCAGGAGTTCTCATTGTGGCGCCGCGGAAACGAATCTGACTAGGAACCATGAGGTTGCGGGTTCGATCCCTGCCCTCGACATCAGTGGGTTAAGGATCTGGCATTGCCATGAGCTGTGGTGTAGGTCGCAGGTGCAGCTTGGATCTGTCGTTGCTGTGGCTGTGGCGTAGGCTGGCTGGCAGCTGTAGCTCCGATTGGACCCCTAGCCTGGGAACCTCCACATGCTGCCGGTGTGGCCCTAAAAAGCAAAGAAAGAAAAAAAAAGAAGACTTGCAAAGCATGGAGTTCCCGTTGTGGCTCAGCCGTAACGAACCCAACTAGTATCCATGAGGACGTGGGTTTGATCCCTGGCCTTGCTCGTTGGGTTAAGGATCTGATGTTGCTGTGGCTGTGGTGTAGGCCGCAGCTACAGTTCTGATTCAACCCCTAGCCCAAGAACTTTCATATGCCAAGGGTGTGGCCCTAAATAGACGAGGGTTAAAAAAAAAAGAGAGAGAGAGAGAGAATTACAAAGCAAAATAAGTAACATCCTATGGTGGTAGAGCAGGAGTTAATTGTTCTCAGGGATGATTCTGGAAGGTTTACTGGAGGAAGTGACACTTCCACTGGGCCTTGAAGGATAAGTAGGTACTCCAAAGACAGAAGGGCATTATAAACTGAGGGAATCTATGAGCAAAAGCATCTGAAGTCTGGGCCCAAGAGAGATCTACTGGCAGCCTATTGCTTGGGTAGGACAACTACTTTGGGCATTATACTTCTGGGGAGGGCACCTGGCATCACTGTACCTTGTTCTCCTTTATGGACATTGTTAAGATCTAATTTTGAAAATTCTATCTTTAAGGATACGCCAAGGGGCCTATAAGCATTACTGACAATGAGGCTGGCTTTCAAGGGGGAATAACTTGTCACATATACATCTTAAATCTCTCTGGCTGCTGTCTGGGAAATGGTTTATACAAAGACAAGAGTGGAAGCAGAGAGCACGAGCAGGAGGCTACTGCAATAGTCCAAGCAAAAAGTCATAGGATCTAAACAGGGCCCGTAGCACTGAGGATGGCGTGGAGAAGAAGGTGGTTTAGAAGCCACGTCTCAGAGGTAGAATCAACTAGCCCCTGTCCTCACTGGATGTGTGTGTGTGGAGGGGGGGGGTGTAGGGCAATAAGACAAGAGAGGAGTAAAGGGTCACAGCGTAACAAGTGCGATGAGAGGTGGCCCTCTGTCAGAGCCCCTATTCTCCGCATGGGGCGGCAGGAAGCTAGGGGAGGGGTAGGTCAGACAGAGAGAAGGGAGAAACCGAGAGGCCAGGTGGCAGTAAGGAAGCCCCGCCCCCGACTCCGGCCCCGCCCCCGACTCCACCTCTTCCCACCCACCCCCCCAACCGCAGCTCATCCTCGAGGGCGGAGAGAGGTGGCATTTGAGTCCTCCGGTATCCCAGCAGGCAGTGCAGCCTAGAGATGCTGACAAAGGACCGGAGGAGCAGTCGCAGCTGCTTTCCGAGGAGCCGGTGTTGCCAAGGTGAGAGTCCCCCACCGTCCCGTCACCCACTTCCTCCGACTTCGGGAAGTCGTGGAAGTTACGTTGCCGCGAGACCCCGCGGAAAGAAGGAGCCTTACCCAGATCCCGAGCTCGGCTCTGCGACTGACGGCCGGGCTCCGCGGCGCCGGGCTGTGGGTGGGAGGTGGGGGGAAGGCAGATGGAGTCCTTTCTGCCCCCTCTCTCACTGGCAGTTGCCCCGCCGCCCGCCCGCGGATCCCCGCCCCAGGGTCTGGCCGGCCCATGTGGGTTTCGCTTTTGCCCGGGCGGAGGCAGCTGGCTCGGGATCCTCCCGGTTCCTGCCCGGCAGAGTTCGGTTGCCCCGGGGATGCGACTCCAGGGACAACTCTTCGGCGGATGTTTCGAGGAGGGCTGGGGGAGGGAGGTCGATTCCCTGTTCGAGGTGACACCGTCCTTGCCCTTCCTCCGGCCCAGCCGGTCCCCGCGGCGAGCAGTTGGAAGGAAATTGGCGAGGCTGGAGCGAGGCGTCCCGGGATGGCTGGAGGGCGATGAAAGTGGGGTGGACAGGCAGCGAGTGAGAGCAGACGCCTTCTGGAAATAATGGGGGGAGGGGGTGGCGGCGGAAGGGGTACGTGGCCTGTATCCTTTGCCTTCCCTGGACCTCCGCGCGGATCCTGATGGTTGCACCAGCTGCTCGGCTGTAAACAGGCTCACATGACCGGTTTCACATGGAGCCGGCCGGTGTGGGGACGAGGACTGGAAAGACTGGGCCCCAAGCAGGTGGAGCTGAAGCCCTAGGATGGACCGTTTGCTTCTCGCTCTTCAGCCTTGCAGCCCTTCATCTGTGCTCTGTGGTCTCCCCTCTGGGTAAAGTAACTGACATCTGTCCTCTCCAGACTGAAGTAGCATTTCTGCCCCAGTAGAATCGAAGAGCCCTCACTTCGGGGAGCAACAGGGCAAATGTTAAGTGAAAAAGGTCCCAGATTTTTTTCTTTTTTTTAACCTTCGAGGGAAGTAAGATGAGGACGGAAACCTGAAAGATGGAGTCCTTTGGATCTTGCCTAAAAAAGCAGTCCCGTACTTGCGGAATGCATTGCATTCTTCATGTGGATTCCAGGCCGAAGGGGGCAAATATCTACCTCTTCGGGCAGGGCACGCACGGGATTTCACGTATTCTTGATGATGCAAGCCTTCTCCACTTGTTTCCTCTAAGTGCTGGGAAATCGCTACCTCTAAAATATCGCATACAGGATGGTGGATAGGGAGTGGGGACACCACCTTTGAGATTCTACATGTATTTGGTAGAATAAAGCAGTGGGAAATTTGGAAAACAGGAAATGGATCCAGATGTGCCTTTCAAGTTGTTCTCATCCACATCTCCAAACAGGATTCGATATTAAACTAGTTTCTGAAGCATTTCTAGAGCCCTCAAAATGAGAGGTTTACTCAGATACCAGGATATTTGAAAATTTGGAGTGTTTCAAATCTATGAGGGGTAGTTGTATAGATGCCCTTTATATATAAAATACAATTAAATGTAGTGGACAGTATTCCGTACAGAGTTACCAGGTTATAGGCCAAGACAGAAAATAGAACAAAGAGCTTATAAAGTACTGTGTGTTTCTCCCTTTAAATTGTTCATGCACCTTTCCTTCCCCAATTTGGTATTAAATTTTTTTTCTCATGGACCTTTTACATTTCACTTCAGTTTCTGAAAAACAGAAAATGATTAAATGGTAGGAGTTCTCTTGTGGCACAGCGGGTTAAGGATCTGGCACTATCACTGCAGTGGCTTGGGTCGCTGTGGCACAGGTTCGATCCCTGGCCTGGGAACTTCCACATGCAGTGTGGCAAAAGAAAAAAGAAAAACTTCAAGAAAAGCTTCCCAAGCCTCTAATAGCCCAATAAAGTAATTTTCTATTCTTCTGTTTTTAAAAAGATTAAGATGGAAAATAGAAAATTTTTAATCTTGTGTAAAACTTGGATTATTAGTGTTGCTCTGAATCTTGTTTTATTCTGGAGAGAATCTGGAGAGAATCTTACCCTACAATAAAAAGATTAAATAGGGAGTTCCCGTCGTGGCGCAGTGGTTAACGAATCCGACTAGGAACCATGAGGTTGCGGGTTCGGTCCCTGCCCTTGCTCAGTGGGTTAACGATCCGGCGTTGCCGTGAGCTGTGGTGTAGGTTGCAGACGCAGCTCGGATCCCGCGTTGCTGTGGCTCTGGCGTAGGCCGGTGGCTACAGCTCCGATTCAACCCCTAGCCTGGGAACCTCCATATGCCGCGGGAGCGGCCCAAGAAATAGCAAAAAGACCAAAAAAAAAAAAAAAAGATTAAATAGTTGGGAGTTCCCAAGCCCTGGCTGCAGTGAAGCAATCCAACTGGGAACCATGAGGCTGCAGGTTCAATCCTTGGCCTCCCTCAGTGGGTTAAGGATTCGCGTTGCTGTGGCTGTGGTGTAGGCCCGCAGCTGTAGCTGTGACTCAACCCCTAGCCTGGGAACCTCCATATGCCACAGGTGTGGCCCTAAAAAGACAAAAAAGACCAAAAAAAAAAAGATTGAATAATTTACTCTTGGAGTTCTCGTTGTGGCTCCGTGGTTAAAGAATCCGACTAGGAACCATGAGGTTATGGGTTCGATCCCTGGCCTTGCTCAGGGGGTTGAGGATCCAGCGTTGCGAGCTGTGGTGTAGGTCGCAGAAGTGGCTTGGATCTGGCGTTGCTGTGGCTGTGGTGTAGGCTAGCAGCTACAGCTCCTATTAGACCCCTAGCCTGGGAACCTCCATATGTTTCGGGTGCGGCCCTAGAAAAAGACAAAAAGACCAAAAAAATGTTACTCTTTGAGGCCCTCCCTTTCCTTATCTGTAATACCAAAGTTTTGTTTTAATCTCTGGAGCCCCTTATAGCTTTCAAATTTCATAAAATGGTGCAATTTTTGATTGGGAACTACTCTTAGAATTAGCTGGTCAAATAAACCACGATATTGGTGTCAACTAAAAGAACACGCAGTAAGCAACGCGAAGTCCCCAGAGCCCCAACGGAACGAGGAGTTGCCTTCCGCAGCCTTCTCCTCAGGGAAATCAATCATGTAGGTCAACACGTACCTGTCTCCCTCCCTCTCAGGACGCTCAGGATTGCCTCAGCTGAATGCTGTCTCCAGAACTGGAAATAACAGTTCCACCTGACTTTCTTGAGCTCCTGGGCACAGTGCAAAGTCTAATTCTTTCCCTCATTCCGGCTTCTTCCTGAATTAAATGGGCTGTGTGACCAGAGATGAAGTTAGAATCAAAAGAAAGTTCTAGCAAGGTCTCACCTTGGCAGTACCTTGATTAGATCACCCGAACCAACGTCTGGTTTTCAGTTTTTCAGGGTTCAAAATGAACGTTTGCCAGTCCCTCCAGAAATGATCAGACTCAGGAATGGATTCATACTAACAAAACTCACAAACAGTTTCTATGTTAACATGCATATGTCAATTTATTCACTCAAGTCGGACGCAGAACTGCCAGGCAGACCAGAAGACTCGTGTACAAGCCAGGGTACCCTTCGCTCTCGACGCTGTGGGGTTCACAGAGACATTTCTCTTGACCTCCCCTTTTTCTAGGGCCTGTGGGCCACTTCCTTCTTAAAACTCTTAGTGGTTGATACATCCGACAAACTAACAGCTTGCTTTTTCTTTTCTTTCCTTTTTGTTTTTTTTTTTTTTTTTTCCTTAGGGCTGTACCTGAGGCATATGGAGGTTCCCAGGCTAGGGGTCAAATTGGAGCTGTAGCTGCCGGCCTACACCACAACAATGCCAGATTCAAGCCACATCTGCGACCTAAACACCACAGCTCACGACAACGCTGGATCCGTAGCCCCCTGAGCGAGGCCAGGGATCGAACCTGCAACCTCATGGATCCTAGTCGGATTCGTTTCTGCTGCGCCACAAACGGAATTCCTAACAGCTTGCTTGTAAATAACAACCATTTCAGTCATAGCTTTGTATGGATATAGCTCGGTCACTAGATTTAATGTGGGCCACCTGCAAAGCATCTCTAAACTCTCTCCTCTGCATTCCTACTGCCTTAGTGTAGGCCCTCGTCTCTCCACCCCACATTCGCTCAATATTTCTTTTTTACTGCAACTACTCTGGAGTCAGGCACTGTGCTTGACTGGCCCGCGGCAACTAGTTTCCTACCTCAGATCTGATCCAGTCAGTTCCTGCCGAAGACCCTTCAGAGGGTCCCCCTCCGCTGCCAGCAGTGGTTCTCAGAGCCAAGTGTACAGCAGAAACATTTGGAGGGCTTATCAAAACACAGGGAGGAGTTCCTGTCGTGGCACAGGGGAAACCAATCCGACTAGGAACCATGAGGTTGCGGGTTCCGTCCCTGGCCTTGCTCAGTGGGTTCAGGATCCGGTGCTGCCGTGAGCTGTGGTGTAGGTTGAGGTCGCAGCTCAGATCCCGCATTGCTGTGGCTCTGGGGTAGGCCGGCAGCTACAGTTCTTTTCCACTCCTAGCCTAGGAACTTCCATATGGCACGGGTGCGGCCCTAAAAGACAAAAACCCACAGGGGGCTAGACCCCAACCTCAGAATTTCTGATATAGTAGGTCTAGGGCGGGACCCAAGAATCTGCATTTCTAGCAAGTTCCCAGGTGCAGCAGCAGTAGCTGCTGCTGCTGCTGCTGGTCCGGTACCACATTTTGCGAGATAACTGGCGCATCCAGAATCAAGTGTAAAGCCCTCCAACTTGGCTCACCGGACTTTTGGCACCTGCCTCCAGCTTACCTCCCCAGCCTTCCCTCTTGTCGCTCCCCACACACGCTATTTTTTCACCACAGGCAGCGCCCAAGCTCCTTTCATCACAGGCAATGCCTCCGCACATACTCTTCCTTGTAACTCAACTCCCTCTGCCTCCACCCCTACTGCAAAGCCCTGCGGAAGGCAGACCGTCCCTTTCTTTATGCTCCCGGAGCATTTTGTATCTTGTCAGCATTTTAACACTTGTCACATATGCCAATTACCATATACATCCATTGTTCCTGCTAGACTGCGGTTTTTGGAGGGCTTGAGACCATGTTTTCATGTTTTTTCCATTTCCCTTAGCACAGCGCCTGCTGTACACTTAGCCCTCGGTGACTGTTTGTTGAAGTAATTTGTGACTTCTGAGAGTGCTCTGGGTAGCATCGTATGTATTTCATATAATGAATGCATGTGGACGTTGCTTTGAGAAGTACACACACATCTTGAAATACCTGAAGACATATTGGCATATTGTAAAACGAGGCTTGGAAATAACTAGTTGGAAGGAAATGTTTTGTTTATTTTTTATTTTTATTCATTTTTGGCTGCCCCACCACATGGAGTTCTGGGACCAGAGATGAGATCCAAGCTGCAGTTGCGACCTAAGCCGCAGGTGCAGCAACGCTGGGTCCTTAACCCACTGTGCCAGGCTGAGGATCGAACCCGAGTCCCAGCGCTCCCAAGACGCCACCATTCCTGTTGCCTCACTGTGGGAGCTCCTTAAGGGAAATGTTTTTATTTTAATTTTTTAAAAAAATTTTTTGCTCTTTAGGGCCGCACCCAAGGCACCTGGAGGTTCCCAGGCTAGGGGTGGCATCAGAGCTGCAGCTGCCGGCCTACACCACAGCCACACCAATGAGGGATCCAAGCCTCGTCTATGACCTACCCCACAGCTCACGGCAACGCCAGATCCTTAACCCACTGATCGAGGCCAGGGATCGAACCCACAACCTCGTGGTTCCTAGTCAATTTGTTTCTACTGCACCACGACGGGAACTCCCAGGAAATGTTTTTAAACATCACTGGAAGGCGTCCTTGTTTCTTTTAAGTCTCAAAACATACACTACTCAACTTCTACATCTTAAATCTGTAATAGCCCATCACTCCATAACATTTCTAGCAGTCAATCCATTAGTGAGACGTGAAATTATACCATTAAACTAGAAAGTGTATAAAAATAGAATGGCCGAATATCGAGGGGTGAACCATTTACAAATTTTAAAAAAAGTGAACATTATAATGTCGCTGGTGAAAGAGTTAATTTTAGAGACATACCAACCATTAAAAATCCCAGTGGACGATACTAGAATGAGGAGAGAGGGTTTAATAGCAGCGAGAGTAAAGCAAAAGGACGTAGGAGTCGTAACTGTGTCGTGCCCAGCGGGCCATTGGCAAAGACTGCATCAAGCGTGCAGGAGAGAGATAGGCCCTGTGCCCAGATAAAGGGGAGCTGGCCTGAAGGTGGGGCTGGGAACCCTGAGCAGTAGACACAGGAGCCGGGGCCAGGGAGTGAGTAGCTCCTGCACTATAGCCAAGCAGAGGGGTCAGTCGTTTCTGGGGACATCTGTACCTGGAATCAGCCTTAACTGTTTCAAGCTTGGAACCCCTTTGGTCCAGGAATCCCCAAGGTTCACTTATTTCATCTGATTTTTCTCGTAGCCTCTTCTCCCCCGCCTCCAAGAGTCGGGGGGTGGGGCGTGGAGGGGCAAATGACTGCTTTGAAAGTGGTTCCTGTGCTCTTTAAGGCTCCAGGTTTTAAATCTATGGGGATAAAAGATTTTGAAAGTCCCCTGTTTATCTCAGAGTCTTATCTTTTCCTTCCTGTGATCCATCCACAGGGAGAAAGACAGAGAAAAATGATCACACTTTGGGGTATGGGTCTCCCTGGACCAATGCTGGAAAGTCTGCGAGGATTTCAGTGTGTTGAGGGGTTTTTTTGTTTTGTTTTTTGTTTGTTTTTTTTTGTTTTGTTTGTGTGTGTGTGTGTGTGGGAGAGTATTTATTTTGCAAACCGGTCACAAGGTGGTGTGCACACCTAAGGTTTTCTTTCCAGTTTCATTCCCGGTTGCATTTCTGTGCTTCGGGTACAGAGGAAAAGGATGAGGCCGTTTCCTGCACCGCCAGCTCCCAGCTGTACTGTCTCCCTGTAAGGTCCGGGGTATGTCAGGGCCTCAGGTTTCCAAACTCAGCTGGCCCTGGCCCGGTTGGGTGTGGAGGAGGCAGCCGGGATGACGCGGGGATGATGAGGAGCGGGAGGGAGGAGGGCAGAGGCAGCTGGAAGTGCTGATTCCCTGGGCCCCTACCCCAGCCCATGGCAGACAGCCGCCCTAGATGTACTACTGTCCCTCCAGTCGGGCCGCTGGCCCGGCTTTAGTGAAGGGGGATGGTCAGCTCTGGGGAGAGGCATGGTCCCTGATGGAGGAGTCACTTATTAGTGCGTACCTGTGGGTTGACTGCTGAGGTCCGTATCTGCGAAGTGCTTAGCCCCGAGTCTTCAGATGCAGAGAACGAAACGAAAACAAATAAGCAAAACTCGACAGAAAAGCAATAGGGTGTTATTGTTAAATCTGGGGAGTCCCAATTGGTCCACACAAAACAAATGTCCAAATATTCACTCCAGGGAGCTCCCGTTGTGGCTCAGTGGTTAACGAACCCGACTAGCATCCATGAGGACGCGGGTTTGATCCCTGGCCTTGCGCAGTGGGTTAAGGATCCGGCGTTGCCGTGAGCTGTGGTATAGGCCGTAGATGCGGCTCAGATCCCGTGTGGCTGTGGTGTAGGCCAGCGGCTACCACTCTGATTTGATCCCTAGCCTGGGAACCTCCATATGCCGTGGGTGTGGCCCTAAAAAGAGAAAAGACAAAAAGAAAAAATTCACTCCATCCAGTAAGTACATTAAAAAAAATAATAATGGAATGGTGAGATCCATGGAGATCAGGGTGGTAGAAGAGGCCCACGAAGAAGGGACATTTGAACTGGGCTTTGAAGAATGTGTCAAATTGTGGTGTGCAGCGAGCAAGAATAAAATAATAAACCTGGGTCACTACCGCCCCAGCTATGCGTTCATAATCAGGAATAGTGTGTGCAACTTAGTAAATGAAATTGTCTCTCAGGGTTTTTTCTTTTTTCTTTCTTTCTTTTTTTTTTTTTTTTTTGGTCTTTTTGTCTTCCTAGGGCCGCTCCTGTGGCATATGGAGGCTCCCAGGCTAGGGGTCTAATCAGAGCTGCAGCCACCGGCCTACATCACAGCCACAGCAATGCCGGATCCTTAACCCACTGAGCGAGGCCATGGATCGAACCTGCAACCTCAGAGTTCCTAGTCGGATTTGTTAACCACTGCGCCATGACGGGAACTCCCTCAGGGTTTTTTTCTTGATAAAACTGAAAGGGAAACCCAGGTATCAGGATTGAATTTTGAATCATCCTTTGAGAAACTCTTCTGGAAAGAGCAGGGGAATTTTCTAGAGATGAGTGCAGGCGTGGGCATCAGCATCAGGGAGGCAGGACTTTTGAACTGAGACAGAGATGGTTTCTGTAGAGTTTTTGCCACCAGTACCACCCTGTGCACCCTTGGTGAGGACCCTTAACCATCCTGGGCCCACTTTCCTCATTGGTGAAATGAGAAGGGTTAGCTGACATCCTTTGACTGTGTGTGCTCGACTTTGGGAAAGCAACGTTCTTAACTGATCTGCAGGGAGGTTGGTTGGACCAGCTTAGTGTGTAACCTCTCCACAGAATCCGTGCGCTCTGTCATTTTGCACAATTGACTGGGGTGAAGAGAAAGCGTTAGTCTCAGGAAAACCATCGATGAAAGGCAGGTGTCATGCTCTCGTGTTTGTTGGCAAGAGTCTGTACTACTGCACTGGTGGCCTGGTGCTAACATCCTCCCTAATCTTCCCCTAGTTGGAGTTTCAGTGGTAATTTATGTCTTAGCCAAGATAAGTGAGAAAGGGGAACAGAGATCCGAAAAAGAAGTAACAAACTGCTAAAGAGTGAGTGATTCGATGCTTTTAACATGGTGATCAGAGGACAGGCAGCCTATTCCTGATTCACGGCACCGTAGCTTGGAAAGAGAAAGCTTCAGAAGTCAAAGAATAAGAATTTCCACTAAGCCATTATTTAAAACTTCATAAAAATTCACCTCTCACCCGTGCCCACTAACTCACTGAGGTTAGAAGTGGGAGTTTAATACTTGTTCTGTGGGTTTAATTTGGACTCCCCAGCCAGATTTATAAACCATCTCATACTCCCTAAGGACATAGTCTTACATTTCCCTAAGCTTGCAAGTTGCCTTAAATAAATCTCGGTTTTTCTCATTTTGCTGAGTTTCTTTTGCATGTAAAATTTTCTTTTTTTCTTTTTTCTTTTTTGTCTTTTTGCTATTTTCTTTGGGCCGCTCCCGCGGCATATGGAGGTTCCCAGGCTAGGGGTCCAATCGGAACTGTAGCCACTGGCCTACGCCAGGGCCACAGCAACACGGGATCCGAGCCTCGTCTGCAACCTACACCACAGCTCACGGCAACGCCGGATCGTTAACCCACTGAGCAAGGGCAGGGACCGAACCCGCAACCTCATGGTTCCTAGTCGGATTCGTTAACCACTGCGCCACGACAGGAACTCCTAAAATTTTAAATAATTAAAATCATTCCATTTAACACACAGTTTGTTTTTGGTATTGTTAAAAGATCATAAATTGGAAAATGCAATTAACAGATTTTTTCACACATTGTTTCTAAATTCCTTCTTAGGTTTCAAAACTGGCACCTTTTCTAAATTAGGCTCTAGTAAGGTTGTTGTTTGATTCAACTTTTCTCCTGAATGCTGCTGCATTTGAAGATCGGTCCATATCCACATCACACAAAGGGCTTCCTCTTTCTTCTTGACAGGTAGCAGGTATCCCAGTGAATGGCTGTATCTGACTTTATGTAACGAATCCCCTATTAATGGCCGGTGCGGCTGTTTCCAGTCTTTTGCTTTTGACAATAGCAACAACGAGCTCTTACTGCGTGCCAGGCTTTATTCTGTGTGCTTCCCATGAATTATTTTACTTACTCCTCAGTGTTGCAAAAAATTAAAACCCTTTTCACATACATGATTTCACACAAGAGTTTTATTTATGGCCGATAAGTTCCTCGAAGTAGAATTTCTAGGTCTCAGGCTTTAATTGTGCATTTAATTTTGGCAGATATGGTAGATGTGCCAATTGGTGTTTATGTCCCTGCCAGCAATGTAAGAACATGCCTGATTGCTCCCACCGTGTGCTGTCAGACTTGTTGATTTTTGCTAATCCAACAGGAAAAAAGCCTGTATTTCAGTTTAGCTTTAGTTTGTATTTCTCTTGTGAGGTTACGCATCCTTTTGTAAGTTTAAAGACAGTCTGTCTGTCCTTTTCTATAAAATATTATAGGGTTTGCTCAGTTTTTTAACGATTTGAAAATATTTTTTCGACTTTACTTATAAAGTTGTTTTTTTTTTTTTCTGCCATGCAGAACTTTAAAAGTTTTCATGTAGTTGAATTTTTTATGATTTTTCAGCTTCTGGTTGTTAGAAAGCCTAAGATTATAAGAAGGAAAGATTTCCCATGGTTTCTAGTGCTTTTATGGTTTTAATTTTTTATACATTTAAAGCTTTGAGCCATTTGGAATTTACCATAATGAAATTTTGGAATTTTATAAGGAGGAATGAGAGATAAATTCAACTTTTTTTCCCTAGATGGATACCTGGTTTTATCAACATTTATTGGTTGAACTCTCTTCCACAAATTTTTAATCTCTCTTGTCTCTTGCTAATTTATTTATTTGTCTTTGTAGGGCCGCACCTGCGGCATATGGAGAGTCCCAGGCCAGGGGTCCAATTGGAGCTACAGCCACAGCAATGCCAGATCCCAGTTGTGTCTGCGACCTACACCACAGCTCATGGCAACGTCGGATCCTTAACCTACTGAGCGAGGCCAGGGATCAAACCCGCACCCTCATGGTTCCTAGTCAGATTCGTTTCTGCTGTGGCACAACGGGAAGTCTGTCTCTTGCTAATTTAATAACCACAATGAATCCTTAGAACATCGCCTTGCCTAGAACAGGTGCTAAAAGCTTTATATATATCCAATACATACAGTATATGTTACTACAAAGTTTGTAATCTGTTATGAGTTAAACAAATGTAAAAGCGTATTGCTAATAAAACTGCCGATAGGCGCTTTCCGCTTAGTCAAAAACAAGAACCGAAGAAACGGACCAGCCCAACAATGCCATGAGCTTCATGCCTGCTCTAAAGCATATGAAGAAAAAGTGGAATCTGAGAGTTCCTGTTGTAGCTCAGCAGGTGAAGGACTGGACATGGTCTTTGTGACCATGGGGGTTCGATCCCTGGCCTCTCTCAGTGGGGCTGTGGCGTAGGCCTCAGCTGTGGCTTGGATTCGACCCCTAGCCTGGGAACTTCCGTATGCCACAGGTGCAGCCCTGAAAAAACAGAAAAAAAAGAAAGAAAGTAGAATCCGGGGCTGCTTTAGCCATATTCTCCCTACCTTCACATTCCTGGGTCTTTACTTAATGCTGGTCACTAGGTCTGAGCGCCTTCCCTCCTCCCCCCAACACCAAAGCACCCCATTTCTTTCAGGACGACCCCAAATGTTATCTCCTGGCCTCTCATCCAGGTAGAATTATTTATGCAGTCTTCTTTTTTTTTTTTTTTTTGTCTTTTTGCCATTTCTTGGGCTGCTCTTGTGGCATATAGAGGTTCCCAGGCTAGGGGTCCAATCGGAGCTGTAGCCGCTGGCCTACACCACAACCACAGCAATGCGGGATCCGAGCCACGTCTGCGACCTACACCACAGCTCACGGCAACGCCTGATCCTTAACCCACTGAGCAAGGGCAGGGACTGAACCCGCAACCTCATGGTTCCTAGTCGGACTCGTTAACCACTGCGCCACGACGGGAACTCCCTATGCAGTCTTCTAACTGCCTAGCATTGGTGTACAGCAGTACGCGCTGTAATGATAATAAAGGCAGCATAAATATTTCTTTTGTCCTCTCAACTAGACTTGAGTTTCTTGAGGGCGGGGCCTTGTGCCTTATTCATTTTTCTATCTCTGTGCAGCTCTTGACACAACTGGCCTATCACAGGTGTTCAGCCGAGAGAAAAGAATAAACATTTGCATATATGATTATACAGTGTCTATTTGATAAAAGTTGCAAAGGCCTCAGTCAGAATCCGAGCCCCGATAGCGGGTGACACCCAACAGTTTAATCATTTGTTATATTTCTCTTTGCATGAGAACCCGAGGGCAAAGTATTAAGTGGTTTGTGGCCTATTTTCAGGGTGAAAATCAGACATTTTCTGTGATTGTACGTTGTAGCTTTCACATTTTATTTTAAAAAGCCACCCTTGGGGTGCTCGCTAAATAAGTAGTAGGTAGTTGATCAAAACTGGATTAGGAATATAGAAACCTTCTCAGACAGTCAGACTTCTACCAGCTACAACTTTCTGGAACATATTCAGAAACCCCAGAAGGAATCCAAAAAGGTCTCTAAAGTTGGAAGAAAATAGCTCTTGTGAAGCCTGTGTACTTGACGTAGGAGGGGAGGCATGGTGCCACTTGCATGCCAAAGCCTGCTTACTGACTTAGGATTTTCATAGAAAACTCTAAGGACTGCTTAAGAAGTTTGAATATTTGGCTTCTTTTCAAGACATTTTTGCTTGTCTTGGGTTTCAGTAGGGAAAAAAAAAAAGGTAAAAAGAACTTTTCCACCCAAACTGCCAGAAGGTGCTACCTAAAGCATTGTCGAAATGAGTGTAGAAAAAAAAAAAAAGTCTCATGTTTTTCCCCTGTAAATCATGGAAGCTTACTTTGTTTGACATTTTTTCGTCTTTAAGAATTCTCATTGGCTCACATACAATCAGCTGTGGCAAAACTGAATTTATTCTTTTGTAAAAATCTGGGTTTTTTTTTTTTTTTCTTCTGTTCTTGGTCACACCCACAGCATATGGAAGTCCCCTGGCCAGGGATCAAATGGAGCCACATCTCTGACCTACATCGCAGCTGCAGCAGTGCTGGATCCTTAACCCCCTGTGCCAGGCTGAGATCGAACTGGCAACGCCCTGGAGACCAGCCAGATCATTAACCCACTGCACCACAGTGGGGACTCCAAAATCTGAGGTTTTAAAAGAGTCATAGCCCTTTGATCCCACCTCTTTGAGGGTGATTAATTTTAAATAGAAAGACTTGTTTATTCCCATCTTCAAGTTCTTATGTAATTTATCATAGGTTGGTATCCAAATGCGAAAGGAGCGTGTGTAAGTTTCTCTGCAGAGTTTGGTAAAAGCTGTATAGGTAAGCCAAGAGGAAACGTCAACAGGCAGGTTCAAATGATTTGGGGACTCTCTTGAAGCACGCTTCACAGGCTCGTTATAGCTAACTCGTGAAAACAGGATCACTCAGCTTGCTTTCCTCTCTTCTCTTTCCTCCTTTTTTTCCTTCTCTTTCCAGATTGCCAAAATGCTTTGGAGTTTTTAACTGTTTTTGAGAAAAGCCCCAAATCGATTTGAGACTGTAACAACAGAAGCTACAGCAAGAGGGATTCAGTGCCAATGCATCAACAAAAAAGACAGCCAGAGTTAGTGGAAGGAAATCTTCCTGTTTTCGTGTTTCCCACGGAGCTAATATTTTATGCAGATGACCAGTCAACACATAAACAAGTGTTGACTCTGTATAATCCTTATGAGTTTGCCTTGAAGTTCAAAGGTGAGTCTCCTAGGTCTATTTTATGGATTTTAACTACCCCCTACTAATTTTTTACTTGTAGAAACTAATTTTTTAAAAACCACTAATGGCCATTGTGACTTTTTCTTTCAGTTTTGTGTACTACTCCAAATAAGTATGTTGTCGTTGATGCTGCAGGTGCAGTAAAGCCTCAGTGTTGTGTGGATATGTAAGTCAAAAATCACTTCCTGGTAACATGTTTTACGTGTGTTAATATTTATGTGTTTAACTTGCAAAGGCTCTTTTCTTGAAGCCGCTCTCACGGAAGGCATTCATTATATTTTGAATTTGTGTGGAACGTTTAAGTCCATCCACATCCTTTTAAAGACATTTCTGAGACGTTCGAGACAGGTCGGCCCAATAATAATTCATGACGTTGGAGCTGATGTGTTTGTTAATATTTCCACAAACATTTCCTCATTTTGATGGAGGTGAAGGTCTAACTTATCCCTTTAAATGTCTCTGGCTGTAACAGCGAAGTGAGCCTTCTTTGGATCATTTTGCTGTTATTGTGACATTTGCGAAACTAATACTACGGTGCTTTCAGAACACTGGTAATAGAGATTCATCTGAGATGATTCAGCTCTTAAGCCTGAAAGTTCATCTGTACGAACAGGAAGCCAGTGTGTAACTACTCATCTGCAAAAGGTTATCTGCGCTCTTCCAGATAATTTCATCCTGGAGAGTCAGATAAATGATTGTTTGTTCAAGCTGTTCGTATGCCGCGTTCACTTTAGAACTAGTGCTGACCAGCTGGATGCAGTGACCAAAGCTCAACTTAAGCTACCACGTAAAGTGTATTTGTTTAGATCTTCTTTTCTTCGGCACACAATCTCACCGCCTCGGCGCCATGAAATGATGGATCTTTGCACACGAGGTTTTGCACATTCCTTTTGATTTTCACCCGGTACACAGTAAGCAAGGACTCTTCCAAAGCAGTGCGGTCCCTTGCCAGATACATGTGTTACCGCTGACCTAAATGTTTTGTGTCCTCCATTAAGAATGAAGTAAAATAAATGACTTTCAGAAACATTAAGGTGCTTTCTGGTCTTTTCAGAGAAATGCAAAAACGGATTCTTAGCCTTCCGTTGCCTTGGTCTTACTGGGTTGCTTACTTATTCGATTGCTTGTTTTTGCTTTTGGCCCGGACTTCCATTTGAAGGCTAGGGTGAGGTTTGTTACTTGAACAAGAATTAAGTGGCAGTAGGAATTGACGCGATTGTTGTGGGGAAGGAACGACTTCATCTATCCTATTTAGTGAACACGGGGCTGCACACAGATATCCAGGAAAAAATGTCATTGGTAAAAGGAATTTTCTTTGCTTATCATCCTTTTACTTCAGACTCTTATTCATCAGCCATTTCAGAATTACCTATTTCTTTTGGAGTTACACTGTGATTTTTTTTAAAAAAAGCATCATTAGCAAATTTCTGTATTTGAGTATCTGGTTATAGTCAGTTAATATGTGTGAAATCTCTTGCTGAATTCTGCTTGACGGGCCTCTGGGAACCTAACCAGCATTTGTTATTTTTTGTTTTTAACGTTTTCAGTGTGATTCGTCACAGAGACGTTCGATCCTGTCACTATGGTGTGATAGACAAATTCCGTCTCCAAGTGTCTGAGCAGAGCCAGAGGAAGGCGCTAGGAAGGAAGGAGGTTGTGGCTACTCTCCTCCCGTCGGCAAAAGAACAACAAAAGGAAGAAGAGGAAAAAAGAATAAAGGAACATTTAACTGAGAGTTTATTTTTTGAGCAGTCGTTTCAACCAGGTAGTTTGGGTTGCTTTTCAAGCCCTTTCGAGCGAGGTCTTCCTTTAAAATAATTTCTCGGAGTTGCCACTGAGGCTCAGTGAGTTAAGAGCCCGACTCGTATCCATGAGGATTCGGGTTCGATCCCTGGCCTCGCTCAGTGGGTCAAGGATCCGGCACTGCGGTGAGCTGTGGTGTGGGTCGCAGATGCGGCTCGGATCCTGCATTGCTGTGGCTCTGGCGTAGGCCGGAGACTACAGCTCCGATTCGACCCCTAGCCTGGGAACCTCCGTATGCCGCGGGAGCGGCCCTAGAAAAAAGGACTACAGTAAAATAACTTCTTACTTTAAAATAATCAGGGAGCAAAGAATCATTACTGGAACCATGATCTGCCCCTTGTAAAGCTAGCTCCGACTACTTCCCAAGTGAATGTAGCGATCAGGTACCTCGAATTGAACCAGAGGCCTGGAGCTGGCCTTTCAGAGGAGAGAAGCCCTCCCACTGGACCGGCGGTAAGGAGCCGGGGCGCTAAGGGGCCTGCCGGCCGTTGTCGTTCTAGCCTTTTCAGTCCCTAAAGCCTGAGAGTGCAGGCGCTGTGCTTCGTAACGCGGCACGATCTGGCAACTCTCTACCTTTGTTCCTGTGACTTTCCTATATCCTTTCTCATTTAATGAATTCCAAGAAGGAGAGCCACTGTGTTTGGCAGTAGGCCAAGCTCGGTGCACTGTTCATATTATTTTGAAAAAAAATCTCATTAAAGTAGAAGTTAATTAAACTAAGTAGATTATAATAGCCCCTGCGGGCTATTAATTGAATCCCTCTCCATTCCTCATTTCCTTCCAGCTTAGACATTCAGGAGTGTTATGATATATTCTTCCAACGTTGACACTAGCCTCATCGGCAGCTCTTCGGACGTCATTCCCCTCCCCTCCCTCTTCACGTCTCATTATCTCCCTCCAGCCCTAGTATAAGGGGAGGAAGATAAAATTTTCCATGGAAAAAGCATGGAAACTTCTTGATGGTGCTGTACAAATGAGATCGCAGCTGTCCCCGAAATTGCAGCATTACACAGGAGGGATTAAAACCACCCAGAGACCGCTCTCCGTTTGTTCATCTTGGAATGTTTATTTCGACAAGACAGAGAGTAATGCCTCTTTGATGTACTGTAGCCAAGGGTCTTCTCAGTCCAAGCAGGGAGTGCCCAGATTTTCTGGTGACACCAAGCCTAGGAACTAGGTAGTAGGGAGTAGATTGTTTTCTTCTCAGCAACTATTATTAACTGACAGGACTAGTTTTTCATGTTTTGAAGCTGAAAGAGAATCTCTGTCAAATGTCACTTCACTGTGCAGTCATTATGGTGAAGTTGACTTGTAAATAGGTATGAAATGCAGGATTCCTCTTTGAAAAAATGCCTCCCGTAGAACAAGAAAGGCCATTTTGAGTACTGGGATTTTGGTGTTAATTTTGTAATTTAAAATAAAGGGGTCACTGTAGATCATTTTTTGTATTTAAAAGACTGATTTAATGGTCAAGGATAATAAGGGTTTAAAGTTTAGTGTTTTACTTATCTTTTCTATTATTTCCAAATGTATTAGAATTCAGTTAAAATCATCCTAAAAGGCTAATTACAAGTGTATATTAATTGGGCATCTTATTTTATAATGAACCTTTGTTTCTGAAGTGTATTAGAGACTTCTTCTCATTGTAAAGTTGGAGTGGGTAGATGAATAATGACAGGTGATAGTGGCCTAGCACATGGTTGCCTCTTTTCTGCTTTTCTCTTTTGGCTGGCCCTCCGTACGTGGAGTTTATGGGCCAAGGAGCAGATCTGAGCTGCAGTTGCAACCTACGCCACTGCTGTGGCAACATTGGATCCTTTAACCCACTGTCCCGGGCTGGGGATCAAACCTGCGTGCCAGGGCTCCAGAGACACCCCTGATCCTGTTGCACCACAGCGGGAACTCCACGGTGGTCTCTGTTTTGAAAACCAAAACCAAAACCCCTCTCCAAGGCATCCTTGTCCCGAAGCTGAAGAAGGCAGGCACTGAGTAGTTACACAGGGAACATGTCCATGGACTTGGCTAGGAAGGCTGGACTTCTCACTTGGCAGGGGCTGTGGGATTGGCTTTCTTTGTCTTACAAGGTTTCCAAGGCTCCTGCTACTTTCTAGAGCAGCGGCGATACCACAGGAGTCCGCCACCGCCACCGTCTCTGCCAGCAAGTCCCATTTCTGAGTAGTTACCCTAATGCTTCTAATACGGCAGGAAATTAATATGGCAGGAAAGGAATAGAGCATAATAGTGACTGATTTAGTCTCTGCTGGTTTAACTTCTGTTTATTAAGTTAATAGCAAATTATATGTGTTTTGCAGTATGTAGAATTCTAAGGTTTTTCAATAAGTTTCTCCAAACTACAATGTTGAAACAAACTGAGATTATCTAAGGAGGTTTTGAAATGTCATTATCTTTGCATGTCTTTAACTTTAGGAAGTATTTATTAGACATGTTACAGGCACAGCAGTGTTGCAGGGTTCTCTCTGTGAGTGTAGCTAGAAAACGGAGGCTGTCTCATGAAAGATTGGATTTTTAAAATGAAGTGGGGAGTTCCTGCTGTGTGGTTCAGCGGGTTAAGAACCCTACATAGTCTCTGTGAGGATGTGGGTTTGATCCCTGGGTCTCGCTCAGTGGGTTAAGGATCCCGCGTTGCTGTGGCTGTGGTGTAGGCCGGCAGCTGTAGCTCTGATTCGACCCCTGGCCTGGGAACCTCCATATGCCGCGGGTGCAGCCCTAAAAAGCAAAATCAAACCAAACCAAACCAAACCAAACCAATCGTGTGTGTGTATGTGTGTGTTGTGTGTGTGTATGTGTGTGTTGTGTGTGTGTATATATATGTACACGTATATGTATATACATGTGTGTATATATACATTCATTTTCGGAAGTTGAAGAGAAACTTCCAAAGCATACTTTCACAAAATACTAAAGCCAAGGTCATTAAAAAAGTCTTTTTAAAAGATTCAGCTGAATTCTAGTTTGTCTTAATTACATCACTAATGAACTACTGTGTCTATGCCAGGTTTGAGCCGGTGCCCTCTGGCTTAAGAAAATTATGTTATTATTGTTTGCAATAATAAAGACTGAAAATGACCTAAAAGTCTATCAATTGGGATTGATTAAATTATGACTATTCATAAGATGGCATGTCAGGCAGACATTTACCAAGACTTCACAGACTGGTAGATAGTTAAATACTGACGGAGAAAGAGGTTCCAACATATTTCCAGGTTGAGAGGCAAAAAGTTAGAGAGCAGCATGTGTAATATGGTCTCATTTATGTAAAAGTTATTTATGTTGATATGGGCACTGGTAAAATCTAAAAGGATCTCTACCAAGCTGTGTAGAGTGTCATCTCTAGGAGGAACCTTTATGTTTTCTGGGTCTCTCAAATGTTTACAACCCTGTAGTATCAGAAAAACTTTCCACTTTGAAAAATGTCAAGCATTTATGTGAATGTTCTTGGAATTTCTCTAAACAGTAAAAATTCCTTCAAATTACCTTTACTGTGCTTTCGCATCAAACAGCGCCTGTGTCGTTGAGTATTTTCCTTGAAAACTTACCTTTGCAACAAATGTAAATATAAAGTATTACGTTCTTTTAGCAAAAGACAGACTCGTTTTTAGGTATTTATGCTACTCTTTCATCTCAGGCGTAATCACTGTAAGATCTGAATTTGTTTCCACCTATCTGGCATGGGTGAGCTGCAGTTAAACTTCACACACACAACAGCTAAGGTATCAGGAATTGAGAAAAGCCACGTTTAATGATCAAATGTACAGCATTATTTCGTTAGTAAAACACAAAGACTGTTGCTGTTGGCTATTCCTCTTCATGAAAGGAAGGGTCATGGGAAAAGCCATATTGACAGAAAATGCTGTTGGGTTTCCTGAAACCGTGAGGAGGAGTGTGGTAGGTGTACAGCTGGAACTGCAGAAGAGCAGGCCTGGTAACAGGTGTTTTTACAATTTTATTTTATGGTGGCACGAACACGAGATGTACTCTTTGAACAAAATTTTAAGTGTACAATATAGCATCTCTAACTACGGGCGCAGTGCTGTACAGCAGGCTCCACAACTTCCCTTGCATGATAGAGATTTTATGCCCATTGATCAGCAACCCAGCCCCTGGCAGCCCCCGTTCTGCTCTCGGGTTCTATGGGTTTGGCTATTTCAGATTCCTCGTATAAATGCACCCATGTAGTATTTGTCCTCTGGGCCTGGTTTCTTTCATTTAGCGTAATATTTACCAGATCTTGCTTCTGCTGCTTGCCTCTTTCTGCGCTATAAATGGGGGTGGAGTGGAGGGGCCAGAATTGTCATAGGCAGCTTTAATAACATTAAAGTAGTGCCTTTTTGCCGCCTTAAAAAAACGGTGGCAGGATGCTGCAGTTATTAGGAACGAACCTGTCTTGAGACACAGCGAAGGTTCTTCCAGAAGGCAGTGGTGCGCCATTGCAGTGGGCTCCAAGATGGAGTACACGCAGGCAATGTGGGGTACAGGGGGAACCTGCCAGAAGTTCAATTTCTGTCTCCTTTTAGCCACTCTCTTAAAATTCTCTTTATGTATTTTATATTAAACATAATAGTACAGTACCTCTGTCTGTCATTCAGACACACACACTTTCTACAGACTCCGGCTCACTCCCTACCCCCCAGCGCCCTTTCCACATTCGGGCCTGTAATGACTCAGCCGAGTAATGGGCTTCTGGTAAGGCCAGCAGCTAAGGCCCCGTGGAATAGGAATGATGGGAAAGAGTCAGAGAAATTAGACAAAACCAGAGTCCCGGGGAGGGGTGGCCGGTCACTGGGAATGAACTTTTGTCTTCAGGTGGTTTTAGAGGCCAGCTCAGAGAGTTTTGTCTTTTTGCAGAAAACAGAACTGTCTCCTCAGGACCCAGTTTACTGACCGTCTTCCTGGGAGTGGTGTGTATTGCAGCTCTGATGCTTCCTACGCTGGGAGACGTGGAATCGCTGGTGCCTCTCTACCTCCACTTAAGTGTGAATCAGAAATTAGTGGCTGCTTATATCTTAGGTGAGTGTTTTAAAGAGGCATTTGGGGCATATGTGTAGGCAATTTTTTTTTCTTGAAAAGAACAATACATTGTTCCTTTATTTTTTTTCCCCTTTATTCCATTATTTCTTCCAAAAAATCTACTCTGGACTACATGCGTCCTAAGTACTTCCCATATGCATTTGTAAAGCCGTGAAGGTGTGGAAGCGCTAACATGAAACCTCAGTAGGCCCAGGACCCCTAACATGAATCAAGGCCCCAGATCTTCAAGTGCCTGGCCCGGGAGTCTGTTGATTACCATGACTTTTCTTAAAAATTAAGAACAAATTTTTAATATAATTTGGAAAGGTTACTTTCCATTTACACTTATTACCAAGTGTTGGCTCTCTTCCCCGTGTTGCGCCTCTGAGCCTGTCTCAGACCCAGTGGTTTGTGCCTCCCACTCCCCCACCTCTGTACCCCCCCCCCCCACCTCTCTGTTGGCAGTTTCTGTGGCCTGGAGGTGTTAGCGGTGGTCTTATGTGTGTATGAGGTGATGGTGGTGGCTTGATTTTTCTTTTTCTTTTTAGAAAAACAGATCAGAGATTGTTTCAAAACCATGTTGAGGTAAAGAACAGTTTAATTTTTGGCTCACATTTGGTTCTTTTCAGCTTATTGATCTAGTACCCAATACTCCACTTATTCAGTTATTTTCCTTTTGCTGATTTGCAGGGGTGTCTAGGAGTTCCCTGGTGGCCTAGTGGTGGAGGATTTTTGTCTTTTTAGGGCTGCACCCACAGCATATGGAAGTTCCTAGGTTAGGGGTCGAATCAGAGCTGTAGCTGCTGGCCTACGCCACAGCAACTCGGGATCCTTAACCCACTGAGCGAAGCCAGGGATTGATCCTGCGTCCTCATGGAGGCTAGCTGGATTCGCTTCTGCTGAGCCACAATGGGAACTCCTGTGGCTTGGGTTTGATCCCTGGGCCCAGAAACCTTTGTATCCTGCGGGTGCAGCCAAAAACAACAACAGCACGTGTATAAGACAGAAAATACATATACCCCCTTTTACAGCCTTTCTGCTTCGAGGACTTGATCTTAGGCAACCACGTGGACGAAGCGTGTGCAGTGCTAAAGATGGACAATGTGGCCTTGTTTAATATTGTGACGCTCTCTTTAAACCATTTCTGTGCTTCCTGTTGAATCCCTCTTTCAGTCATCCTGGCCTGAACTCTTAGAGTTAACTAGTTCAGCCGAACAAACATTTATTCAGTAGCCAGCATGTGTCCAGGGTTAGGGTGCTGGCGATGAATGACTCCCAGAGTCTCCTCTCATCTCTTCCTGAGATGCCAACTCTTTTTGGTATTTTCTCTTAGAATTCCTTGGTGTGCTCGCTTTTCAAAAAATGATCAAATTTGTCTTCTGAATTGTCTCCCTGCCTCCTGTCTGTGTCCCTTCTCTTCCTATTCCTCCCCCGCATGCCCAGAGCATGCATCACATCGCTCTCAGGCTGATTTCCATTCTGTGTTGGCTTTGCCACCACGGCTCCCTACGTGCACACCTCCAGGGAGTCCCCCTAATCTGCAGAATGAAGGAAAACTCCATAGTCTGGCATTTAAGACTCTGCACACTCTCGAGTCCTGACTTAATCTCAACTAGCTGATTAGAGCCCCGGAGATCATTGATCCCCCGAAAAGCTCATCTGGGGCCACTCCTTGACCCGAAATGCCCGCCCGTCTCCTTGCTCTCCATCTTTCCTGTCCATGGTTTAGGCTTATTTCAGCTTTCCCTTTTGAGGCATCTTCTCTGTGCGATGTGATTCTTTTCCTTCTTTTATATTTAAATTTTTTTTTATGCTGTTATGTATGGAGTCTCTTCAAAAGAGACGAGCCAAGCGGGAATACTGTGCTTCCATCTCTCTGTGGTCCTTAAGGCCCTGGGATACAGATGGGCTCGCCTTGTTTCTGTTGCTGGAGTTGGCTGGCTTTACTGACCCTATAAAATGCCATGTCTGCTATTATTACAGCTGCTGTGACTGGATCAAGTGGGAGGTATAGCTGACGGTTAAAAAGTGAGCTGTGGCCAGACATGAGTGATTTAATTAAATCTATTCAATGACCGCCTATTGCTATAAATTGGCTTTCTTCTGTATAGTACCAACTAAATTCAAGTTGATGGCGTTCTTGGTGGAGCACCTGTGTTATTTATTTTGTCCTGTATTTTATTTGCTCATTAAGGTCCAAACAATTATTTATCGAATGGAAGAGGTGGTGAAATGCATGTCTTTATAAGTGCTCTCCAACTTTTTTCCTTTCAGGTCTTATCACAATGGCTATACTTAGAACATGAGCAAGGAATTCAGTTGACTTCTGAAGTAAATTTATCTTGAAAATATGAATGTGGACTGCCTTTTATCTCTATTTCACCCCCTTGCCATGCTACAAACTATTGAATGATTTACAATCATTGCAAATGTATAATATATATTTTAAATTACTCTATAATTTTATTCCAAGGACTTCAGGCACATTATGTTACAGACAGCAAGGATGCTTCTGAGTGACACTTAGGAAATTATTTGAAGAAATTCTTTTTATATTTAAGCCTATCCTGCAAAAGACTTTAATTAAGACACTTGTTATCTTCTCATCTTTTTTCTAATTCACTCTGATTGTTGAGGTCATGTGTCCTTCAAAGTTAAAGGCCTAAAAGAGCAAACTGACCAGCCTGAAAATAAAATGACATTTATTTCCTAGCTGCGAACATCAATGTTACTATGTAAATTATACCTTGTCCTCTATCATTATAAGCAGTTGCCATGGTGTTTCTAAAATAAGAGTTTTACAGTTAATGTGTAGAGGGTGAAAAAAGAGGCATCAAGTCCTGAGGGATCATGCTTACCTTAGGGTCTCACAGAAGACAGGCTGTATTTAATTCATCTGGTGAACTACAGAAGAGCTTGTGGTCCAGCCACCAAGAAGCAGGGTGACCATTTTGTTTGGTCTAAGAATCCGAAAGGAAGGTAGGCATTTGGTTCGTTAGTGGGTACACCCTGCCTTTCCCTCTGGATAACGCTTTATGTTGATAGGAGGAAAAATCACCTTAACTTTGCTCCTCGGCCCTTTGCCTGCCTGGAAGCTACTCGTCCAAATTGGGACTCCCGATGCCTGGTGATTTATGTGGAGGTGATTTTTCACCTTTAAACTCTAAGCCAAGTTCAAAAGAAAAAACCTTGCTATCTGTGTCTATTTTATATCAGTCACGGAGACATTTTTTAAGTTTGTATTTATGATGAAAATAACTTTACCAAAAAAAGGTCCCTGAAGCACAACTACGTCCGTTTCTTTATAGCCTCTTCTGATCTCTAACATATATATGCAGTTTTACCTGTTATTGTTATAGTAACTGATCTTTTGACTTGGGATTTTTATCTTGAGAGCACAATGCATCGAGTCTCTTGGAAATCATCGTCCAGATCTTCTTGCAGGATGCGCTCACGCACGGCTACCGCAGCAGCCTCCAGGAACACACACGAACACAGACGTGTATGCCTGAGGCTGGTTTTTGCAGGAAACAGCAATTTACTTCTCATCTAAAAGCTTTTATGTATAGTCTTTCATAGAAAATCCTCATTGTGTAACCATTGGGGGCATAGAAATCATCAAATGGATCATGTCTGTACATTGTGTGATGACTGAAAAGCACATAAATGTCAGCCTATTTTGAACTTTGTAAAAAACAAAAAACAAAAAACACCTCGAGTTTGAATGCTATCCTTGTTTCTCTGTCCATCTCAGGTCCCGTGTGTGTGCGTGCACGTGTGTGTGTGTGTGTATGTAATAACACACTGTAAGAAACAAATTACTTTAAAACAATAAAAGCAAATGGAGCCCTAAGCTTCACATGGATTTCCACATTTGGGGTGGGTATACCTCTGAGGAGCTCGGTTTCTTCCTCCCGTGTCCTAACGCCGTCTCCTATTCCTGTGAGTTAAAGAGCAAAAAAAAAAATAAGTGACACATGAGAGCTAAAATCATTTTTAAATCTACCAAGGGAGTTTATTTGTTTTTAATATTTTTGAATAGCTAAGCATTACATGCTTCGAAAATAAAAAACTACGAGTTCCCGCTGTGGTGTAGTGGGTTAACCTGCTGTTGTCTCTGTGGCGGCGTGAGTTCCATCCTGGTCCAGCACAGCGGGTTAAGGATCTGGCGTTGCCACAACTGTGGCTTGGATTTGATTCCTGGCCTGGGAACTTCCATATGCTGCAGGTGTGGCCATTAATAAAAAAAAACTATAAAAAGGTGTACAGTGAAAAATCACTCCTCACCATCTCTTTCCACCCCATCTCATGTCCACTAAGCCCTTTACAAGTGATCGCTTGTATTAGTTTCAATATGCTTCATTTCTTGTCTTTCTAGGGCTGCACCCCTGGCACATGGAGGTTCCCAGCCACAGCAATACCTACATGGTAGCTCGCAGCAACGCCAGATCCTTACCCCACTGAGCGAGGCCAGGGATCGCAGCCACGTCCTCACGGATACTAGTCAGATTCATTTCTGCTGCACCACAACGGCAAGAATGAAATATACTCCATTTCTGTACCCAAATATATATTCTTATTTTAGTGCTTTTATAGATGAGTGGTAACATGTTTTATTTACTATACTGAACCTAGTTTTTTTTTTCTACTTAATGCTATATCCAGGAAAAGCTTTCTATCAGTAGTTAAAGAGTATCCTGATTCTTACAGCTGCATAATATTTTGCATGGCTTAGAGCAAAGTTCATTTTAACCACTTTCTTCCTGACTACTTCTGCCAGTAGCACATGAGCATGTCTCATCGGCCATGTGTTTTGCCAATCTGGTGCGAAGTGGCATATAAGTGTGGTTCTAATCTGTATGAACTTAAAGGCGAGGCTGCCCACATGTTCACAGAGCTCTTTGCTCACATCTTTGTCCCCTACCCTCTGCTTTCTGGTGAGTGAGTGGATTTGTTCCTTATTGGCTTGTAGGAGCTCTTTGTGATATGAATTGCAAATATTTCTTTTCAGTTTATCATTTTTCTTTGACTTTGTTTATGGTGTCTTCACTATGCAAAACTTTATTCTGAGATAACTGAAATTTTTTTTTTTTTTGCATTTTAGGGCCTCACTCTCGGCATATGGAGGTTCCCAGGCTAGAGGTTTAATCAGAACTACAGCTGCTGGCCTACACTACAGCTCAAGGCAACGCCAGATCCTTAACTCACTGATCGTGGCCAGGGATTGAACCTGCAACCTCATAGTTCCTAGTCAGATTCATTTCCGTTGTGCCACAATGGGAACGCCTGGGATAGCTGAATTTATGAAATGTTTATGACTTCTGGATTTTGAATCAGAAAACCTTATCCCACTCCAGTGTAACAAATTACACAAATACACATATGCACACAGACACCAGTTAGAAGATAGAACGAAGAGAATCGTCCATTTACAGCAGCAAAACATTAAATTAAAAAACCCTAGGTTGGAGTTCCCATCGTGGTGCAGAGGTTAACGAATCCGACTAGGAACCACGAGGTCACGGGTTCGATCCCTGGCCTTGCTCAGTGGGTTAAGGATCTGGCGTTGCCGTAGCTGTGGTGTAGGTTGCAGACGAGGCTCGGATCTCGTGTTGCTGTGGCTCTGGCGTAGGCTGGTGGCTACAGCTCTGATTCAACCCCTAGCCTGGAACCTCCATGTGCCCAAGAAATGGCAAAAAGGCCAAAAAAAAAAAAACAAACCCTAGGTTTAGGAGTTCACTTTGCGGCCCCGTGGAAATGAACCCAACTAGTATCCATGAAGACGCCGCTTTGATCCCTGGCCTCGCTCGGTGGGTTAAGGATCCGGTGTTGCCGTGAGCTGTGGTGTAGGTCACAGATGCGGCTCGGATCCCAAGTTGCTGTGGCTGTGGTGTAGGCTGGTGGCTACAGCTCCAGTTGGACCCCTAGCCTGGGAACCTCCATAACCCGCATGTGTGGCCATAAGAAGACCAAAATAAAGTAAAAAATAAAGATTTCCCTAAAAAGATTTCCTATTTTTCAAAGTTATGTAAATTTAACATGATCCCCAAAAGAATACCACACAGTTTTTGTTGCTTTTTTTTTTTTACCTAGACAAGTTGATTCTATAGTTCATATGAAGAAATAGGAGTTCTCGCTGTGGTGCCAGTTCCATCCCCACTGCAGCTTGGATTTGATCCCTGGCCTGGGAAGGTCCATATGCCACAGGTGTGTCAAAAAAGAAAAAAAAAATAGAGGTGAAGAAATAGGTTTAGCTAGGAAAACATGAAAAATAAAGGGAGAAATTTTTCCAGAAATTAAAACCTTTATATAACCCCAATAATTCCAAGTGTGGCAGTGGCCCATGAGCAGACCAATGAAAAAAACTGGAAGTACAGAAAGAGACCTACATAGAGCCAGGAATTTAGATAAAGCTGCCATCCACAAACAGTGGGGGAAAGCATGTACTGGTCAATGGGGTTGATGATGCAAAGTATTCCATCGAGAAGGGAGAAGCCTTGAGGTCCTACTGTACTGCACAGGGAGCTAGAGCCAGTCTCTTGGGACAGACCATGATGGAAGACAGAATGAGAAAAAGAATAAATATGTATGTGTGACTCGGTCACTATGCTGTACAGCAGAAATGGGCACACCGTTGGAAATCAACTGTACTTTAATAAAAAACTTTTAAAAATAAATGGCGTGACAACTGGATAGCCATCCAGAAAAAATGAACTTGGATTGATGCATTCCACCAGGATAAACTCCAAAGGGATCAAAAATTTAAATGGAAAAAGATGAAACCATAAAGGTGCTAGACAACAATATGGGAGAATTCATTCCTTTATAATCTCGGGGTTCATTCTTGATGCCGCAGTAACTGTATTTCACATCAAAGACCAGATTTGGAACCAGCGGCTCCCCTTGGCAGTAGTCATTCCTCTCTCCTCAGCAGGTAATTTTCCATTTTGTCCAAGGACCCCCCCCCATGAGTTTTCAAAGTAGATCCCCAGAATCATAAAACGGTTGGATTTTTCCTTATTAGAGATGACTTGATTCAACTCAAGTCCTCCCCTTTAATTCAAACCTGCCGCATTTGGACAGGCTGTAATCGACGAGAACTGGGGGACTGGCAAGCGATCATACACTGGGCCCGCACTGTCTGGATTTACAGCTCTGGTCGGAGTGTGCGGTGGGCGGGGGGAGGGCGGAAAAGCAAACGCAGCTCGAACAGCCTTTGATCCAACGCACACCCCACAAATGAGGCAGCAGTTGCAGAGGCCTGAGCTAGTCTTAAAAGGGGCTCGATTCAGCTGGAGTTGCAGGAAAAGGCAAGGATGAGTGTGCCATGAGGTGAGGCCAGTTGTTTTGAGACAATTTCCAGGGAGATGTCTGCGGCTGTGATGTGGGTGCCACTCTTTCCTGTCTACCCTGAAGAAAAGCTCTTTCTGCTGTGATTAAAGGGGCTGAACACAGGCTCGCGAGCCAAGAACCAAGCTCGCCACGGGGCCAGAGGCCTTACAAAATGCAATCAGGAAGAAGAAGAAGTAGCTGTCACGGGGAAAATGATTATGACTCATCCCGAAGACAGCTAGTAAACAGGAAAGCGAGAGGCATGGCAATAGGTGAACATTATTTGTCACTATAGCTGTTTTTTCTGCCACCTTGAAATCGTTCGGTCTGTACAATTCTGCCCCCCAAGTCCGCTTCAGAAGGAGGTATACAAAGTCAGCGTGTAACGCTTCAGGTTTCGAGTAGGGATTCTGGAAACGAGTGTGTCTCCTTGATATTTTCATTCCCTTAACAATTAAGTCGAAAGTCTGTATAGCAGCTGTCGAGGAGACAGCTACCGGGTCTCAACGTGAACATGGAAACACAATTCTGAGATATCGAAACATTGCTATTATGAAAGAGACTGAAGAATTCAAGCAGCACCTAAAGCACTGACATTCTGCGAGAACACGCCTAATAGGAACAATTGAAGATAGACCTAAAGGGGAGTTCCCCTGCGGTGCAGCAGGTTAAGGATCTGGCATTGTCACTGCAGTGGCCTGGGTTGCTACTGTGGCATGGGTTCGATTTCAGGTCCAGGAATTTCCACACGCTGGGGGCACAGCCAAAAAATAATCGAAAAATAAAATAGGCGCTCCAGCTGTGGTGCGACAAGATGTGGGTGGCATCTCTGGAGCACTGGGACACAGGTTTGATCCTCGGCCCAGCACAGTGGGTTAAAGGATGTGGCACTGCCACAGCTGCAGTGTCGGTCCCAGCTACAGCTCGGATCTGATCCTGGCCTGGGAACTCTACATGCCGTGGGCGGCCAAAAGAGGGAACAAAAATTAAAAATTAAAAATTAAAAATTAAATAGACCTAAAGGAAATTGTTGGGCAAAGTGGGCTTCTGCAGCTACACTAGAAGACTCCACGGAGGGCCCCGCAGGGCCTCAGCCTCGCTGCATTATCCCTGCAGCAGCAGGTCAGGTCGGTGATTATTTCATTAGGAAAATATTTGCTACACCTGTAATCTTGAGGCGATCCACAACATACCAGAGCAGACCACTGCTCCCCAGGATGAACCACCAGACCAAATAACAAAGAGGGGACCCAGCTACACGCCATTGGGATGAGACCCTGTCCAGTGACCACATCAAAGACCCTTAAAGTAAAGCCATAGGCAGAAAAAGAAGCCTCAAGACCCTGGTTTGCAGAGGCTTTCGATGACTGAGAGAACAAAGAAAGGCCAACAGACAACTCAAGCTGGCTGCATTGAGTTTCTCTCTAATTTGCCCATCGCTTGGTTCATCAGAAATATGTCCAAAAAATTAGAGTGGCACCGCCCCTGGGCTGTGTGGGCTCGGTATCTAAGAAAAATTGGGCCCAGTTCAAGGAAGATGATGGGGAATGTCCCGTCCACTGAATGCATTTTCCAATTAGCTGGGAGATTGCGCTGTGACTCAGCGACTTAAGGAACACACGAGCTGGGCAGTTCAGGACGTGATCCAGGTAGGGGGCGGTGAGGGCTGCGGGGGTGCTGATTGCAGAAAGTGCAAAGAATAAATGAAATGACTTTACAGGGATGTAGTCAGACTGTAGTCCACCGAGGTAGAGAAAAAGAAGGCAAAAACTGTCTTGACAAAAATGCAGTGTGAACTGTGATAATGTTAAGGGGGAAAAACAGGTGTTAAGCCCTGGGATGCAGAGGGAAACCGCTTTTGCAGAATTCTAAGTCAGGAGAGGTCAGGTTAGGCTTGGGTTTATTTTGGGGAACTGAAATGAAAGCTCGCTCTCAATGAACAGGTCTGGAGCTCACTATACTAGGTAATCCAGTGTCCCAGACTGTTAGGAAACAGGTGTTTTCTGTTTGTTTGTGGGTTTTCTTAACAGACCTTTCTATTTATAGCAGTTCTGGGTTCACAGCAAAGCTGAGCTAATGGTACAGAGAGCTCTCGTCTAGCCCGGTCCTCACCCCCAACACACGCATAGCCTCCCTCACCATCCGCCCCCCACAGAAAGGCATTGGTTATGACGGCCGAACCTACACTGACCCAGAATTATCAACCAAAGGCCATAGTTCGTGGCAGGATTCACTCGTGCTGTATATTCTATGGGCTCCGACAGATGTGCAAAGCCACGCATCCACCTTTAGAGTATCATATGGAATAGCTTCAGGACGCCCCTGAAGTCCTCTGTCAGAGTTTTCCCTTTTAACTTAGACATCTGATTACGGGAAATGTTCACCATGCACAGAAGCAGAGAGAGCAGTATACTGAAACCCTCCCACGGACCCGTTACCTGCTCTCAGAAATCACCACCCACGGCCAATCTCAATGAGGCCTTCTGCAAAGGCTGTAAGAACATAGCTCCAGGCAGACCGCTATTACTGTTGTGGCCAAAGGGTTTCTTCTCAGTAGGTCTTAAGCGAGTGGCTTCCTCGGCGGGCCCGTGTATTACGCATGCATTGCGTTAGGCACTTGGCACATGCTGTCTAGACCCTTGCTGCTCCTAGTGTGGTCCGTGCACCAGGAGCATGGCCATCACCTAGAGCTTGCTGGCGAAGAAGACTCGCCAGCCCCACCTGAGACCTACTGAACTGGAGTTAGCAGCTTAGCAAGATCCCCAGGTGCTCTGTATGTGGCTTAACAGAAGCACGCAGGACCTGTTGTGGCACAGTGGGTTAAGAACCTGACTGGAGCGGCTCTGGTCACTGTAGAAGTGCGGTTTGATCCCTGGCCTGGCACCCTAGGTTAAGGATCCAGCATGGCCGAGGCTGGGGTGTAGGTCACAGCTGTGGCTCAGATTCAGTCCCTAGCCCGGGAACTTCCATATGCTGTGGGTACGGCCATGAGAGAAAAGAAAAAAAAAAAAAAAAAAAAAGCACCGACTCCCCAGTCCACGGCAGACACTTAAAATAGCCTCCCAACAATCCTGCAACAACACCTCAAGGCAGATATTATCCTGCCCAATTTACAGATGAGATAACTGAAGCTCAGAGATATTGGCTTTTTCAAGGTCTCCACAACGAGACTTAGATCTGTCTGGCTTCAGAGTTTACGATTTTACCTCTTGCAGCACGCTGCCTCCCAGTTAGGGGGTTCGCTTTTGGGTCAAGTCAGGGAAAAGGAAAAAGGCGATACAGTGTGTGTTTGCACAACACAGGCACAACCCGTCACCCTGGCAGACGACGGCAACAAAAGCAACAACAACAAGGACCGAAAACCAAACTGTTGGTTATCATGCAAGCCATCGCTCGCTCCACCGAAAGACCTTCTCACTTTCAACCAGTTATAATGGTATCACGTTGACAGCTGAATATTTCAGCGGTCAGAGAGAATAAAATCTCACTGGAGCAATTATCACAGTTAGTGTCCCTTGGATTTCCTGTTGTGGCGCAGCAGAAACGAATCCGACTAGGAACCATGAGGTTGTGGGTTCGATCCCTGGCCTCACTCAGTGGGTTAAGGATCCGGCGTTGCCGTGAGCTGTGGTGTAGGTCACAGACGCAGCTCGGATCCCAAGTTGCTGTGGCTGTGGTGTAGGCCGGCAGCAACAGCTCCAATTAGACCCCTAGCCTGGGAACCTCCACGTGCCGTGAGGTGTGGCCCTAGAAAAGGCAAAGACATAAAAAATAAAAAAAGACAAAGTGAGTGTCCCTTGACAGTACCTGGTAACCCAAATACGAACCTAACTGCCAACCACAAGCTCTCCCAGAATCAACAGAAGATGTGCTATAGATTCAACTGACTGGTAAATACATTTAAAAAAAATCCTTCAGACCCACTGGACATCATACAGGCAGGAAACACAGGTAGTTGACTGTCATTTTCACTCTCCAACCAGCTGGGCGGTTTAGCTTACAGCTCTGCTTACACCGAGAAGGGAGCCTTAAACGCAGAGCACTGCTGGGCAATGCAATCAGCCGCTTTGTTTTCTGGGCAGCCTTTACAGGAAAAGGTCGAGAAAAAGCATACATCTGAGAGCACCCCCCACGTTGAGCAGAAACTCATTAGATCTCAGGAACATCTCCCCTCTGATCCTGAGAGAAGATCAGGCCATTTCCTTCTCCCTCTGCTGCCTAATGACTCAGGGGATCAGCATGGTGACTTGCTTTTGCAAAGAGCTGATCTGATGATTAATTGGCCTCTAATAGGAACCTGATGATGTTCTCAGTTCAAAGCCCCAGGGATCTAGTTCAGGGCAATCTGTCCTGGCAAAAGAAAAAAAAAAAAAAAGACTAGGTGAAGAGGCGTGCGAACTGGCCTGGTGAGAGGGCGCCGCAGGGGTTATGACTGCCTTTCTGCTTTACAACCAAATGACCCGAACGCAACCTGCTCTTCTGAAACAGTATTCCTACCGAAAACCAGCAAACCCACGGGCTCAACAACGCGAATTGTCTTTGTGCATGAAATCAAATTGCTGGTGTATCTTCTCTGCCTTATAAACGCCTACTTGCATTACTTTATCCCACATTCTTCTTAAAAAAAATCTCACATTCTAATGGATTTCCTAATACTTTATGGCCAACTTTGCCCTCATGCTAAAACATATAATGAACAATAATACTAAGAATTGAGTTGAAATAGGTTCCCCCACAAAAACCACCAAAGGTAAAACAGGTAAGACTTACAAAAGTAATTTTAAGCCTGTTTTTCTGGAGTTCTCTTGTGGTGCAGTAGGTTAAGGATCCGGTGTGGTCACTGCCGTGCTTTGGGTCACTGCTGCGGTGCGGGTTCCATCCTTGGCCTGGGAGTTTCCACATGCCGCAGGCATGGCCAGAAAAAAAAAGCGAATACTTTTCTAAACATTAAAGAACATTTTAAAATCGTATTTTGGGGTTCCCATCGTGGCTCAGTGGTTAACAAATCCGACTAGGAACCATGAGGTTGTGGGTTCGATCCCTGGCCTTGCTCAGTGGGTTCAGGATCCGGCGTTGCCATGAGCTGTGGTGTAGGCCGCGGACACGGCTTGGATCCCACGTTGCTGTGGCTCTGGCATAGACCGGCAGATACAGCTCTGATTGGACCCATAGCCTGGGAACCTCCATATGCCGTGTATGCGGCCGTAGAAAAGACAAAAAGACAAAAGAAATAGTATTTTAATACTATTTGAATGTTTTGATCACTATATTTTCCCTCTGAAAGCTTCCCAAAGGTGTTTCTGCTTATTGACAGGACCACCTCCGTGAGGTCAGGAGGGCAGTTACGATTCACCCCTCTTTTGCAGCTGAGGAGGCTGAGGCTCCACCAGTTGAAGTTCACGGCCCTCCCTAAGCAGGCCTCCCGGCGAGGAAGGCGCAGGGCCAAGATCAGCGTCCCGACCATGAGCCGGTCCTGTCTTCTTTCCACTCACCACAGGGTGAAGAAAACGTGAGCACAAGAGTAGCCCCCACATTACCCCCTAAAAAAACGAAGGCCGCTGAGAACACAGCAGGATTATTCAATTCGCCGGAAATAGCTTTTTACTTTGGAAATTAGACCCACGGGTTATTGGGTGAGGGGGGGACACTGCGACATGAGTACTGAAGGCCTTCGGGCTATAAGCTGCATGTGCACCCGGAGGAATGGCACTGGAGGTGGGCACATAGCTAGCTATGTTCTCTCCTTTCTTCACTGCTCATAGGCTCTCCACCTAAGGGGATGTGAGGAATGTTCTAGAAGGCAGGGGCCCCTACTCAGAAAGTAGGGAGCTGGTGCACTGCTGCCTCAACATCGAGAGAAGAGTGCATTGACTAGACTGCAGCGTCTTCAGGGCCAAAGTCAGGTCCCCGCCCCAACTCTGCCTCTAGGTCTGGCAATGGGGGGGACCATTAGTTTGGAGTCTTTTATTCTAAAGGACACGTCCTAATGGGGCTGAGTCTGAATCTGGGTATGTGCTGCTGTCCAGCTGAGGAGAGCACAGCGCTCTGTGTGAAGTAAAGAGCAAGTTAAGTTTGTGAAGAGATTTCACAACAGGTCAGGGGCAAGGCAGAGGGGGATCCAAATTAATCCCAGCTATGGAGCTCCCATTGCCTCACTTTTGCTCGTAGCACGACTTTGACTTGTTATTTTCTGATGTTCTTACAACGGGCTGTAGAGTGCTCTGTAAAGCTCTCTTGCCCACAAGGGAGTCCTGGGGAGCGGGGCTCCAGGTCAGGTTATCTCAGAACGACCCTTGTAGCTATCACGTGGATAACATAGTCAGCCCAATAAATAAATTCCACACATGAACCACATACATTTGAAAGGCCCCGATTGCTGGGAGCCAGACTAATCTCTAGTTAAGGAAGGGATTTCTGGAATTTTCTGTGAGCCTTCCAGGCTTCTCACATCTCATCTCTGCCGTTACGTAAAAGGAATGGAAAAAGGAGATGTCTGTTTGGGACAGGACAGTGTGTGATGGGAAAAACAGCAGGCGAGAGGGCATTTTGTGATATTTAATCTAAAGGTGAGGGTTTTGCTAGTTACTGAGCTACTTTAGGGCAAGAAGCAATGTCCTTGCTCTGAATATTTATATCAAATACCGCAGCACTTCTACAATTCTAGAGAAGGTTCCGGTCTGCGTGTTACGGGGACTAACTGGACGTTAGGAAGAGATGTCACTGATGGAATTTGGGCGAGCGATGGGAGATGGGGCTGGAGAAGGGACTCCTTCAAGTCTGAGATTCTGTGAAAACTAGAGGTGCCGATCCTTTTTCTTAAGGAAACAGCACTTTCTAAAAGTAGAAAATTACAGAGATGGAGAACGAACCGTCACCAGAGGCGGAAGGATGCTGGAGGGGGACAGGCGGGTGGGACTAGAAGGAGGTACACCAGGGAAACCTTTGGGTGACGGAACAGTTTTGCGTCTTGAATGCGGTGGTGGTTCCGCAGATGAATAGGGGTCATAAAGTGGCACAGACCTATACACGCGCCCTGTGCCTGTGCCAATTTTCTGGCCTTTATATGGTACTGTAATTATGTGCCATGTACTCACTGGGGGAGACTGGGTGAAGGGCAACTTCCTATGAGTTTCTAATTATTTCCAAATAAAAAGTTAAAAACCATCAAGCACAATCCTGCATTTCTTTTAAGTGCCCTACAAAAGCCTTCATTTATCCAATTTTTCTTTCAAAGAACCCCGCCGCCACACGCCGTCACTCCTTGACTCTCTGCGGATTAGATCTATAGACTTAGGCACAAACTTTGCCTTTTCCATCGTCATTTCCTCATTGGGGAAAAAAATGTCAGAGAATGCAAGTGTTGCTTCTAAAAGTTTAATCTACAGGTGGGACGTTTCCGATGGAGCTATTCAATTGGTAATACCTTGAGCAGGCTGAGAGGTTCTAGATCTGATTAAGCCAGCTCTTCTCCCTGTCATGAAAAAAAAAGCAGAAACACGTTAAATTCCTGTCATGCCTTCCCTGTGAACAGAAGCATGAGTAGGCGAGATGCAGAGGACAGGTCAGGAGGGTGCGGGGTCTCCGTAAAGCGAGAGGCTCCTCTCAGCTCAGGGGAGCTGTGTGCCTGGCCTGGAGAAGCGTGGAGAAACCGCCTCAGGAGGATGAGCCCTTGGAAAGATAAACAGTTCAACTAGCCTCAGACAGGGAGCCCTTGGAGGGGAAGGGAGAAATGCGACCTGGCCTCCCTTCGCCACCTCCCCAGTGCACCAGCAGAGGAGACAGACAGAGTCCAAGCCCTTCCGTGGGAACAGGTGTAAGGGGTTTGGGGTGGGAGCTTCCTAACACACCCTCCTTCCCAGAGGCCCCATCTTGGCCTCCGTGGATTCCATGGGCGTCTCACTGAAACTTGTTCAATACATCTTATCTGGCCCGGAGCACAGGGGTCTAAGTTGTCTATTTTCCTCTTATTTTAGTCATAGCGACCTGGGTTCAAATCCTAGTTCCACTGCTTATCAGTTGTGTGATCTTGAGCAAGCTGTCTTAACCCCTCTGCCCCTCAGGTCAGTGGGGATCATACCTGCCTTACAGGGTTTGTAAAATGTCTGGCACCCAACAGGTGCTTAGCAAATGTCTGCCTTCTCCTTGCCCTGCGCATTGTTTCCGGCATGAGTGCCACGGTATTTACTAGACTGGAAGCTCCTTGAGAGAGCTTCTTTCTTGTTCTTTCTCCCTGTGTACCCAGCACAGGGTTGAGCACACAGCATGCTGTTAACGAGTCTCTATTGGCTAGGCTAAGTGGTGCCTTCCCGGCTGCCTCAGTGATACCGATGGAGATGCAGAAACGGGCATATGGGAATATCAACATTCCATTTGTTTTGTTTGGTTTTGGTTTTCTCCACTTTCTTTTTTTAAAATTATTTTTTTAACTGAGGTATAGTTGATTTATAGAATTTTATGTTCCAGGTGTATTGACATCCCATTTCAAAGATTTGAAACCAACGTGCTGAATTCTCTACTTCTTTGACATGTTGTGGTGGTAAAACTCTCCATGTGCTAAGTCCCGCCTTTAGTGCAAATATAATTTTTTGTCTTTTAGGGCCACACCCATGGCCTAAGGAGGTTCCCAGGCTAGGGGTCGAATTGGAGCTGCAGCTGCCAGCCTACACCACAGCCACAGCAATGGAGGATCCCTGACCCCACTGAGCGAGGCCAGGGATCGAACCCGTGTCCTCAGGGATCCTAGTTGGGTTTGTTAACCACTGAGCCATGATGTGAACTCTCGCAAATATAATTTTAGATAAATATTATGTAGCTCAAGTAAACTTAAAGTCAGTGGCTTAAGTATCTTGACAAAAATGGCTTTTTGATCAGTTTATTAGGTACGAAGTATGAAAAAATCAATTACAGACTGATATGCTTTTACCACAGAATTGAGAAGGTCATCAAACACAGCAAAAGAATCTGCGAAGGACCCAGTGACATGTGTACTCCAGTCACTGTCTTGGGACCACACCTGAGTCTGCAGTGTTCTGCGAGGTACAGTGGAAAGAGTAATGGATCGGGAAGCTAGGATCAGAGCTCTTGGCCCAGAATTGGTCATGCCCTTGCTCATCTGGCCCATGAAGATTTGCTAAGTGCCTACTGTGGGGCTAGAAGGTTCTGTGCTTCACAGGCATGACTCTGGCCTGCGTGGCATTTACTAGCAGTAACTGTGTGATCTGTGGGAAGGTACTTTACCTCTCTGGCTTTCGTGCTTGCCATCTGTCAAATGGTGACAAATCTATTTACATCGTAATTATGTGAATTCTCTGAAGGAACGCAGGGGCCAGAGCCTTGCAGACTGCGACTGTTCTCTCTTGTCCTCCCCTATGTAATGGTTCCATGAATAGCTTGTGATCATTTGAAAATTGTGTCTGAAGTCTGTTTCAAAGGGGCCGAGCAGGTTCTGCTCATCTCCGTTTGCTTTCCTCGCAAGTTGGCAAACCAACCGAGACGAGAGCCAGGAGGAGGGACAGAGAGCTGTCCCACTGGGCCGAGGCATTAGAGGGAACAGCACTCCACTCTGTGTTCTCGGATGGACCGGATTTCAGACACGGGTCCTGTTATGGGCTGATGTGTGTCCCCACCCCAAATTCTCTGCTGAAGTCCTAGCCCTGCATAGCTGTGACTGTGGCCTGATTTGGAAATAGGGTCTTTGCAGATATAATCAGATTAAGATAAGGTCATTAGGGTGGGTCCGAGTCCAATGTGACTGGTGTCCTTATAAGAAGAGGGAAATTTAGACACAGACACAGACACAAAGAGAATGCCATGTAGGGACACACACACACACACACACACACACACGAGACAGCGTGCACACGCACCTCCCTCTGCCCTCCATGCGACCACGCTGTCTGTCCTTTTCTGTATGTAAACCCACATGAAAACGCTGCCTTGATCCCAGCGCCTAAGAATGTGGGTCTCCAGGATGGCAGAGGAGCTTGTGCGCAACAGGGAATTTCATTCTGTGGCTTTCCTTTCTTTTTTCCTTTTTTGGCCCCCCTGTGGCATGTGGAGCTCCTAGGTCAAGGATCAGATCCGAGCTGCCGTTGCAACCTAAGCTGCCGCTGCGGCAACATGGGATCTTTAATCCCACTGCGCAGGGCCGGGGAGTGAACCTGTGTCTCACAGTTCCCAAGACACCACTGATCCCATTGTGCCACAGTGGGAACTCCATTCTGTGTTTTTCAAACCCGTCAAAATGGAAGGCAAACGTAGCCCTGTGACCTCCTCTGCCCTCGAGTTCAAAAGAAAGTAGTAAGAGCAGGCAGCAGTGGGACATACCAGGCAAGGGGCCTCAAAAAGCTGCTGCTGTTGGCCGTCAGCATGGGGACCAGCTTGGGAAAGCCACGCAGTCTACTCTGGGCCCTGCCAAAGGCCAGAGGGGCCTGCAGGAGAACCAACCCCATCTAAGGGTTCCAGGCACTGCAAAGTATCACGGTGCTTTAGAGCCGAGCTGCCCACCAGAGGCTTCTGTCCTAGCAAAGGAAGCGTCCCTTCTGTGAGACAAGTGAGTGATTCATTTGATCAATACGCATGTATTATTCTGCAAATTTCTCTTTGGCAACCACCAGAGTAACAACTGATTTAGGGACAAGTTGCCCACGAATCCCAGAACCAGTGCGCGGAAGGTTTATGAGGAACATGGTGTCCACGAAGCCTCGAAGGGCTGCCCTGTGCTTTCGTTACTCAGCACAAAAGGAAGAAGAGTGAACACGCTGTCTGTTGTAAGGTACACCATTATCTGATAGGCTATAAAGAAAAAAATTAAAAATTTAAAAATTAAAAAAAAGAAAAATGGTTTTCCTTACAGTGGAAAACCATCTGAGCCAAGTAATCCAGTTAACATGCCCCAAATCATCATGTGCCTTTTTATGTTTTACTCCTGCCCCAAATGCAGAACCTCTCATCGTGACACTCACCAGGAAACCCCAATTGAGGGACATTTCTACAAAACAACCGGCCAGCGCTCTTCCAAAATATTGATGCCACGAAAGACAAAGAAAGGTTGAGGGCTGTTCCAGACTTAAGGAGATTTAAGAGAATTAAGAGACGTGACAACAAAACACAATGTGTGATCCTAGGACTAGGGAGAAGCGGCCATGAAGGACATTCTTGGGACAATTAACAAAATCAGAATATGACCCGTAGCTTACAGAACTGTCTACTGTATCAATGTTAACATTTCTTGAATGTGCCAACCTTACTGTGTCTATATGACAGAACCTTCTTGGGAAACACATACTGAAGTAAGTATTAGGGGCGATGGGACATGATGTCTGCAGCTTACTCTCAAGTGTTTCAGAAAAAAAAAAAAGGGTGTGTGTGTGTGTGTGTGTGTAGGGAGAGAGAGAATGGTAAATGTAACAAGATGTTAACAACAGATACATCTTCATCAAGGGTATGTGAAATTTCTTTTTACTATTTTTTTGCATACAATTTTCTGTAAGTCTAAAGTATTTCAACTTCAAATTTTAAAAAATATATGATTTTGAGCATTTAATCTTGGGACTGATGCTATGTGCTGGGTGTGAGATAGCCAAGGGACAACAGACAGAAGGAAGCTCACAGCCTGGGGCAGGGGAGGACAGAAAAAGAGGCCAGCATGATAAAGGATGCTGTGACAGCGCAGAGGAGGTATGCTAAAGCCAGGCTTCCTAGGGTGAGGGCACTGGAGGAGGCTCTTTACAGAGGAGGGAAAGGGGAAGCTTAAGGCTGGGGAAACTGAGTTGGGGGTGCCAATGGGACATGCAAGCAGAGCTGACCAAGAGACGGTGGATTGTAGAGAAGATGTGCCTGGGACTGTAGGTAGCAAGAGGAAGCCACCTGCCTCCTGGGGACAGACAACAAGGTGCAGATTAGCAAGTGCCAGGGGCCAGGCCAAAATCACCACAGCTGCAGAGGTGACAGAGGAAGGGCAGCCTAAGCAAAACCACTTGAGGCTGAAAGGTTGAACACAAGTGTGCTTAGGATGAACTTTGTGGTGCTATATACTGAATGTCTGAGAGACACCCGTCCCGAGATGGATAAACGTAAGTAGCCTTGGGTAAGGGCCCGGCCCCAGATTAGTTACGATTGCTAAAAGTAGACTGCAAGGCAGGAAGAGGACAGCGAGTGATCAGGAGAAACTAAAGAAGTGATTTTTCAGGAACAGGAGGAGCTTTACCAGCAATAAGGATAAGGTAGGACCCAATTAACACACAACAGGATGGGGAGAGATTGTTGTTAATAGGAAAAATCCCCAGAACAGCACCGGGATCCATAATAAAGGGAAATCAGCAAGGCAGGGCTGCTGTTTCAGAAGTCAATGCGGGAATGGGAATTTCCACTCAATTACAAGACAGAAGAGCCAGGATGAGAAAGTACATGAACGGTGGGAGCTCATTTTTTGCCTTTCTTTGAAAACTTTTATATTATGGAAAATTTATAAAACTAATGAGAACAGTCAAAATGTGATAATTTTTGACCTACAAAAATGGCATGTCACGTTTCAAATGAAAATGAACCCCCATATACCCATCACTCAGCTTCAGCAACTATTGACACATAGTCAACTTCGTTTCATCCAAATCCCCACCCATTACCCTGGCAAACCGACTGATGTGAAGCAAATCTCTCGTGGAAGTTTTTGTTGTGCTTAAAAAATGATTATATATATATATATATATATATATAAAAGATTCAAACTACATATACACATACATATTATATAGACACACGTTATATATATTGTTACATATTATGCTTTTACTCAGTACTTAATTTTCTCAGTAAAATATTCCTGTGGCTCAAAATTCAGAAGATATATCAGGTTGAACACCTTTAATATACACAATTTTAATTTTGTCATCATGTTACGGCAGATACCCAGCAGCCCTGTGCTGCAGCGTATCAGCTCTGGCGACAGCCCCGTGGCTGTGGCGTACCAGCTCCAGCAGCTCTGTGGCCGTAGTGGATCAGCTCTTTTACCCGGCGAGAAACCAAGCGAGCACGCGGAGAGTTGGAGAACTCAGGTTTATGACGCCGGCGGGCTCAGAGGAGATCGCTCTCCAGAGTCTGAGCCCGGAAGAAGGGTTTCACAAGGCTTTTATGGGCTACGTCTTCCGGGTCCAAGCTTGACTAGTTGGACTGGAGTGATGTCAGGCAAGGTAGTAGATGCGGAAGCAGATGCATGGGGGAGGACTGGTTGGGGCAGTTGGCTAGACTTTGCTTAGTCATCATGGCTGGGGTCTCTCCTTTCTACATTTTATTGGGACATTTTCTCCTACAATCACACTTCCATGAGGCAAAAAAAAAAAAAAAAAAAAAGCACAAAACAGAAGGACAAGTACCAAGTTGCCTTCCCAAACCCTGGCACCTGGCCAACAGCTTTCCCTCCTCAGAGGCGGCCAACATTAATGGTCTCTCTATGTATCCTTCCAGACACATTTTATGCACATGCTAGCAAAGAGACTGCCAGCCATGCCCGCTGATCTGTACCTTGCTTCTTCCAATTCACAAAATCTTTTAAGAGATCATTCCGTCTCAACACATAAAGAGCTTCCTCCTTTTCCCCAGCTCCCCAGCATTCCACGGCAGGACCCTAATTTATTTACCGAATCGAATCACTATTGATGGCCTTTGAGGTGGTTTCCAGTCTGCTGCTGTTACAGACTGTGTAGCAGACGCACCTCCGGCATTCAGCTTGCACCCAAGCAAGTGAAGTCTATCTACCTGTAAGAGAAACGCCTCGGAGCTGAACTGCTGGATGAAAAGGACTGTGGGCGTGTAGGTTTGAGAGATATTGCCAAGCTGCCCTCCGTCGGGGAGGCGTCAGTTTCCTGCTGTCCTCGTCCTTTCCCACGCATGGTTTTCCTGCTCCTCCTGCCCACGTACTCCAAGCTCCCCGGAGCGGAGGAGGGTCTCAACACATCAAACTCAGAGACACCCCTCTGACCTCAGCCTCCCCTGGGTCTCTCTCTGCCCCTCTGCCCCCACAGCCCCCAGCCTGTCCCTCCTCTCCTGTCCTTTCCCAGAGGTCACTCGCAGCCTGCCGGCTGGCCTGCCTCCACACAAGCGGGCCCTGTGCGCAGCTATCTTAGCCATGCCAGCTTTGACCCCTGGGCTCGCCCTCCCCGAGACCTTCTGGAGCACCCACTCTGCCAGTCCTCAGCCCCGTGAACACCCCCCATCCATCCTCTCCATCCCCCACTCCCAGCCTGCTAACGACTGCCGCAGGTGAAGGTCATGGGGTTGGCCCCCAGCCAGCCAGCCTCCGTGGGGCCCCCAGGGCGACGGGACACGGCAGTCCTTTTCCAAGTCTGTGTCACATTGCTCTCGGGCATTGTTCCCAACCCTCCCCTCTCCTCAGATCCCCTTGCCTGCTCTCACCCTGGGCCCTCAGGGGTTTGTTTCAATGGCAGGATGCGAGTCACCAGGCAGGGCCTGGCTCGATGATCCTGCGCTCTTCACTTGGCATCTCCGCCTTCGCCTGCTCGCCCCCCAGCCCTCGGCCTCAAGAGATCGAGGGCCTTCCTCCTCGAGGCCGCCTCTGCCACCGGTCCCTGGACCCTAGGTTCTCTCGCCTTCTCGCGCCCTCGGCCCCAGAGGCCTCCCTCTTGCCCTTTGGGCAGGCTCTCCCTCCCCGCTAGCTTTTCCCTCTCAGCCTCCAAACACTCCCCTCATATCCATGTTACTGTTTCACACCACCACTAAACCGAGAAACTTGAGCCATCTTTAAAATGACACATGTAATGCATGCCTCCTGGCGTCACTTCTTCCTTCCAAGACAGCTCCCAAATTTGACCGAAAACTTGGAAAAGAATGATAAGCAAAAAAGAAGAAAATAAAAACCACCATGTAACTGGTAATATTTTAGTGTATTTCTTTCCCATCATTTTATATGCATATATATGTTCACATATCTATACGTATTTTTTTTCTTACAAAAATGGATCACAGTACACAACGCGTTGTCGTAATATATTTCAGACATCTTAGTTTTGCTATTTATTAGTGGTCTGATTCTGGTTAAGGAAATTAACGTCCCGGAGTCCATTTCCGCCTGTGTAAAATGAGGACTCTGACAGTAACCACCTTGCAGGGCAGTTATGAGGATGAAATGAGATAAAAATATATAAAAATACATATCACAGTGCCAGACACATGGCAAGCTGAATTCATGTTCGCTATCACGATCTTCCCACATCAATAAATACAGCTCTACAGAACAATTTAATGAGTTCTGTCAGTGCTGTGTCTAATAGGAGTGACTAAAGCATGGCAGTGACTCACCGACACGTTTGCATTCGGCACACAAACAGCATATCTTGGGATAAACTCCTTGAAGAACAACTGCCAGTTCAAAGGCTCTGCACATGTGTAATTCTGACAGATGTTGCCCAATTGCTCTTCGTCAAGGAGACACGACCACGATTTCTCTAACTTATCCCTTATGGACGGAGAGTGAGGCTCTTTTCAAACGTTTCACTGATATTAAACCCAGACTGTGAAGGACATTCTTATAACTAAATATTGGCCTAGATCTATGATTAGTTATTCAGGGCAAAGGAAAGAGTATGAGTAAATGCACAGAGATGGGGGAGCAAATGGTGTGAAACTGCTAGCGTCATGCACTGTTTTAGGCACTTGATGCACTCAGTGAACAAAAACAGAAGATTCCGGCCTCGGAGAAGCTTACATTCTAGCAAAGAGAGACAAACAACAAAAGGAATAAGTAAACTGCAGAGGATGTTAGAAGGTGCTAAGAAAAAAGAAAAGGTAGAGCAGGCTAAAGGGGATCAGAGGTGCTGGATAGGGATTTATTATATTATAGTAATATAATAGTGTATTATTACTAAATATTAATAGTTAATATTGCATGGTACAATATTAAATAGAATGGCCGCCCCATTACAGAGATTGAACATGTTGTAGAATGAGGAGTCACTGAGGTAGACACTCATGCATATTCATCACCATCTGTGCCATAGCCACATAGCACCTGATACCTGATACCTTATGATTTCTTTAAATCAATTTGCCTTTCCCTACTTAAATTTACTTTATTTTGTTTTTGCTTTTTAGGGCCACACTTGAGGTATATGGAGGTTCCCAGGCCAGGGGTCGAGGCAGAGCTGCAGCTGCCAGCCTACACCACAGCCACAGCAACATCTGTGACATCTGCGACCTACACCACAGCTCACAGCAACACTGGATCCTTAACCCACTGAGTGGAGCAGGGGATCGAACCCGCATCCTCATGGATACCAGTCAGGTTCATAACCCGCTAAGCCACAACAGCAACTCCTTAAATTTATTTTAAAGGAAGCTTTATAACATCAGCATAACTAGAAACCCAGTATTACAAGCCATGAAGGTCTACGGGGAGGTACCAGATGATACCTAGGACTGGCCTCTTCTCTTCATTACAGACACTAGCTAGTAAATACGAACAATAACAACTAGCAGTTTTAAAACTGCGTGCTTATTATTTTCCAGGTAGCTTAGCATTTTACATGCAGCAGATAATTTTATCTTCACAAGAATTCTACATGGTAGGCACCATTATTTTCCGCATTTGTTTGGGAGGAAATCTGGGCAGGTGATTAACCCTCTCAAGCCTCAGTTTCCTCCTAAATAAATGGGAACAATAATGACGATATAGATTTAACACCTACCCCTCTCAAACTTTTCCAAAAATTACACAGGAAGAAGTGCTTCCAAACTCATTCTATAAGGCCAGCATCACCCTGATTCTAAAATCAGATAAAGACACTGCAAAAAAAGAAAGTTATAGGCCACTATCCCTAATGAACATAGATGCAAAAATCCTCAACAAAATACTAGCAAACTGAATCCAACAATACACTAAAAGGATCCTTCACCATGATCGAGTGGGGTTTAATCCCAGGGATGCAAGGATGGTACAATGCCCATAGATCAATCAATGGGATACACCATATTCACAAACTGAAGAACAGAAATCATATTGATCTCAGTAGACGCAAAAAAGCTTAGGACAATTCCACATCCAAGTGTGATAAAAATTCTCAACAAAGTGTGTATAGAGGGACCATAGCAAAACATAATAAAAGGCATATATGTCAAGCCCACAGCTAACATCACATCCAATGGTGAAAAGCTGAAAGCATTTTCTAAGATCAGGAACAAGACAAGGATGCCCACTCTTACCACTTTTATTCAACATAAAAATATTTTGGAAGTCCTAGCCACAGTAATCAGAAAAGAAAAAGAAAGAAAAGGAATCCAAATTGGAAAAGAAGTAAAACCACCATGGTTTGCAGATGACATGTACATGGAAAATCCTAAAGACACCACCAGAAAACTACTAGATCTCATCAATGAATTTTGCAGAAGTTTCAGGATTCACAACTAATATACTATAGTACTAGATATACTATAGTATATATAGAAATCTGTTGCATTGCTATGCACTAACAATGAATTATTAGAAAGAGAAATTAAGAAAACAATCCCATTTACGATTGCATCAAAAAGAATAAAATACCCAGGAATAAATCTAACCAAGAACGTGAAAGGCCTTCTTATAGCAGAAAACTGTAAGACACTGATAAAATAAAATGATGACAACACAAACAGATGGAAAGATATACCATGTTTGTGGACTGGAAGAATTAATATTATTAAAATGACCACACCCTCCAAGGCAATTTACAGATTCAATTCAATCCTCATCAAAATAGTAATGACATTTTTCATTGAACTGCAACAAATAATTCTAAAATTTCTATGTAAACACAAAAGACCCTAAATAGCCAAAAAAATCTTGAGAAAGAAGAAGAAAGCTATCATACTCCCTACTTTCAAACAATAGAACAAAGCTATAATAAAACAGTATGGTACTGGCACAAAAACAGACACATAGGTCAACTGGGCAGAAGAGAGAGCCCATAAATAAACCCACACATATATGGTCAATTAATCAATGCCAGAGGAGGTAAGAACATACAATGAGGGAAAAGACAGCTTCTTCAATAAATGGTGTTGGGAAAACTGGACAACGACATGCAAGAGAAGCAAACTGGACTGATTACGTTCTCACGCTATATACAAAAATCAACTCAAAATGGATTAAAAGACTTAAACTCAAGACATGAAACCATAAAACTCTTAGAAGAAAACATAGGCAGTATGCTCTTGACATCAGTCTTAGTAACATTTTTTCAGATATGTCTCTTCAAACAAGGGAAACAAAAGCAAAAATAAACAAATGGGTCTACGTCAAACCAGAAATCTATGTACAGTGAAGGAAACTATCAACAAGTACATCAAAATATTATTATTTATGATCTTTAGGAGTTAAGATTGTTAGTAAATTTTTAATCTTCCAGTTCTTTGGATTTTCCCATCTGAGTATTGTTTTATAAAAATAAGCTTTTTTAAAAATAAAAAATTGCCCTCAAATGTGATATTATGTGGGTTCTATGTCACAAAGGAAAAAAAATATTGGATCTGCTTGGTGTAGACCATCTATGATGGGACAGACATCTCTAAAGACAAGCACACTTATCCCTGCTTTCACAATGTAGGAAAGGAAACAAGAAGATTTAACTTGCTATCACCGGTTGATAGCCTGGTGAATGTGGTACCACATTTTCTAGTACACGAATGGCTTCCTTCTCCTGCTCAACATTTGACGAGTTGTAGACAAGACTGGGACAACTCTGGCACTTATGCGGGAGTTCCTAGTTGGTAAAAAAGTGAAATTAATGAAGCTTGTTGCTTGGTAACATGTGCTCTATTAGAGGCTTAGATCTTGGCTATGATGAAATAGACAAGTACATCTACTATTTTGTTCTGCTTTTTTCTCCTTTCTTTCTTGTCACCAAGATCCAAAGGCTGATATCATGCTTCATAGTTTTCAGGGCACCCACAACCCCTAGCCAACAGGACACTGGAGAATATCCATAAAGTCAGACCCTTCTGCCAATGAGTGAGGAGGGTTTGGGTGGCTACATACACATTTAGTATGTCACTGGGACTTGAGCAAGCCATAGCTTCTCTTCAACTGACTATAATTTATCTATGATTTTATCTTGAAGTTAATTAAAAGAAGTGGGAAGTCATATGAAGCTATTCCTAAGAATCTTAGACTCCTCTGGAGAATGTCAGGTCAGTTTATTTTCTAAATCAAATAGGATTATCTTTTGAAGGAAGTCTTCCCTTTAGCTGTTCCTTTTAAACAGTAATGAATAATTGCACTTGGCCAGATATCAAAACGCAAGATATACAAAATAAAGTCCCTGAAAACAAGTCTAAGCTGATGAACATTTTAAATAAAATAAACATATTTCCTCACCCTCATTGATGGTGTTCTTATCTCAAGCAGCATTTAACACAACAAATCCTTTTGAAAAACAGGATTTCAAAGTCAAAACACTGTTTAAAGAAACTATATACATGAACCACATAAATGAACATGCATTGCTGGTGGGAATATAAAATGGTACAATTACTTTGGGAAACAGATTGGCGATTTCTTGCAGAGTTAAACATGCACTCACCATATAATACATCAATCCTACTAGGTATTTACTCCAGAGAAATTAAAACATATGTCTACACAAAAGCTCGAACACAAATACTCGTAGCAGCTTTGTCTGTCATAACCCCCACTGGAAACAACCCAAATTCCATGAAAAGGTGAATAGATAAACAAATTGTACCTTATACATACAATGAATCACAACTCAGCAATAAAAAGTAATGAAGTACCAATCAAGAAGCCACACGAATGGATCTCAAGGACATTCTAAGCAAAGGCAACCAGACACAAGAGTATACACTGTGTGATTGTATACATATATAGGAAATTCTATAAAAAAGCAATCTAATCTACAGTGATAAAGAAAAGGAGATCAGTGGTAACCTGGAGCCGGTGGTAGGAATGGAGGAAGATTATCTACAGAAGGGGTAATGGACATTTTCTGTGACAATGGAAAAGGTCTTTATCTTGACTGCAAGCTTACAAGGGGTGAAATGTGTGGTAAGTATGTAAATGATATCTCAACAGAGTTGATTTTTAAAACAGCAAAAGTGAAAACTCTTCAAAAGTTGAAATTTTAGTTACTTCTGTTTTTCAATAGAAGTATTAAGGATCCTGTGCAAACTGTATACCAAGATGCTGTCTCTACAATTGGGAAACTACTCTCTTGAAAAAATTAGGTCCACAGGAACATGTGTGTAGTGGAAGGCATTGGGCCTGATGCTATTTGGAACTGGTATGCACAGTTTATCAGATTCTTCCAAATAATGCCTGCCACGTAGGAGAAATGGCAAAAGGAATAAAGGCAAAGCATTCATTAGGCTGGAAAGGAGACCAATATACAGTAAGTTGGCTGGAAGATCAGGGATCAGATCAATAACAAGAAATGAGATTCTACCTCACCATGAACCAGAGCCTGTCACTGTCATTCACTGTCATCTTGTGAGGTGCCCCCCCCCTTTTTTTGTCTTTTTGCCATTTCTTGGGCTGCTCCCTCGACATATGGAGGTTCCCAGCCTAGGGGTTGAATCAGAGCTATAGCCACCGGCCTACGCCACAGTCACAGCAACGTGGGATCTGAGCTGCGTCTGTGACCTACATCACAGCTCACGGCAACGCCGGATCCTTAACCCACTGAGCAAGGCCAGGAATCGAACCTGCAGCCTCATGGTTCCTAGGTGAATTCGTTAACCACTGAGCCACGACAAGGTGCCTCTTAATAGAGAGGCCAATCAATCTGGATGCAGATTGACCTTATCTAAAAACTGTTACCAAATGACTGGGACAAAGAGATTCTTCAGACTCCTTGGCCAGATTACAGGGAATCCCTTGCCTTCCCCATCACCGTGGAAGCTCTCTCATTCTCCTTTCAGTGTTCGGTAAAAAATTCTACTAAGGTTTCAATAAATGCAGGAGATTGGGGGAGGAACTGATCTGGAATATTTTAATTTAGAAAGTAAAAGATGGGGGAAGTAGATCATTGAGTATCTCTCATATATAATCTTAGGATACAATTCAGAGTATAGTCACACCACACTGGGAAGTATTTTGAACTAATATTATCACAGTTTTTTAGGAACTGATAATCAAATGTGAAAAAAAAAAGTGTGGAAGGTTGTGGTCACTTCTGAGTGACAAACTGGAGGCCAATGGCCAGGTTGGTAACAAGGCCTGGAAACCATCTCAGAGGGGAAAAAAAAAGATTAGAATGGGGACTTTGAAGAGGAAAGATCTGTCTGGACGTGGTAGCTGTTGCCAAATATCTGGAAGTGTCTATGGGAGAGGAGATGGCATTCTCTCCTCTTATTTTGCAGCATTCTCTATGACAAATTAGGACCAAAGGATGGAAAGTAGACTTTAGTTCAATATATGAGGGAATTTTTGAATGATTAAAACTTTCCAATAGCAGAAAGCCTCTTTGACTCTTCCCCAATAAGAATTCAAATACAAGTAAGTGAAGAATCCAGGTGCAGTAAGAGAGTCCTGATCCTCTCATCCCTTCTTTCACATAATTAATAACTGCATATGAGTTTCTAAAACATTTATTTTAACTTCTGTTATTTCTTGACTATACAAGTAACAGCTATTCCATGTGCAAAAAACCCCTCAAAATACAGACAAGCAAAGAGAAAAGCAAGTGAAAACAAAACCATGCATCTTCCTATCTCCCAGAGATTTAAACATTCTGGCGCATAGCCTAACAGACTTTTTGCTGCTATACAGCCCTATCAAATACATACATATACATTTTAAAAATACAAATGAGATCCCATTAATTGCACTTCTTTTTTTTTGTCTTTTTGTCTTTTTTGTTGTTGTTGTTGTTGATGTTGTGTTGTTGCTATTTCTTGGGCCGCTCCCGCGGCATATGGAGGTTCCCAGGCTAGGGGTTGAATCAGAGCTGTAGCCACCGGCCTACGCCAGAGCCACAGCAACACGGGATCCAAGCCGCGTCTGCAACCTACACCACAGCTCACGGCAACGCCGGATCGTTAACCCACTGAGCAAGGGCAGGGACCGAACCCGCAACCTCATGGTTCCTAGTCGGATTCGTTAACCACTGCGCCACGACGGGAACTCCTGCACTTCTTTTTTACTTTACAATACAGTGTACACATTTTTTCCATGTCAAGTGATATATGACCACGTCATTATTCTTAATGGGTGTGGAGATTTCCATGGAATGAAATGTACTATAATTTAACCTAATGTTTCCCAAAGAGTATTCTACAAGACATCAATTCTACACGATGACCCTCAAAAAAAGAGAACTTAGGTTAATAGTTTAAAAATGATCCATATCATATCCTCTTTCTTGAGCTTTCACAATGTTCAAGACATGAATTAACTGACTTGCCCAAACTTACTTTAACACAGACTCCCCAGGGCCTCCCGGATCTTTAATCCTTCAGGACACCTACTTGTTCATATTTTACAAAACACCCTGAGAAGTGCTGGCTTCACTGATCTTTTAGTGTTAGATACTAGGTTTTTTTGTTTTTTACATAAAACTTGCCATTTTGGGAGGTCCCGTCTTGGCGCAGTGGTTAATGAATCCGACTAGGAACCATGAGGTTGCGGGTTCGGTCCCTGCCCTTGCTCTGTGGGTTAACGATCCGGCGTCGCCGTGAGCTGTGGTGTAGGTTGCAGACATGGCTTGGATCCCACCTTGCTGTGGCTCTGGCGTAGGCCGGCGGCTACAGCTCCGATTCGACCCCTAGCCTGGGAACCTCCATATGCCGTGGGAGCGGCCCAAAGAAAATAGCAAAAATACAAAAAAAAAAGAAAAGAAAAAAACAAAACTTCCATTTTAACCATTTTAAGTATATAATTCAATGGCATTAATTATCTTCACAATGTTGTACAACCATTCCCACGATCTGTTTCCAAAAATTTTTCCATCATCCCAAACAGATACTCAGTACCCATTAAGAATAACTCTCCATTCCCCCTCCCACCAGCCCCGGGTAACCTGTAGTCTACTTTTTGTCTCTAGGAATGTGTCTATTCTAAATAAGAGGAGGCATGCTATATATTTGTTCCTTTGTGTCCGGCTTATTTCACTTAGCGTCATGTTTTCAAGGTTCATCCATGTTGTAGCATGTGTCAGAATTTCATTCCTCTTTACAGCTGAATAATACTCCATTGTGTGGATATACCACATTTTTATCCATGCATCTGGCGATGAACCCTTGACTTGTTTCTACCTTTTGCCTATTGTGAATAATGCTGCAAGGAACATTAGCATGCAAGTACCTGCCTGAATCCTTGTTTTCAAGGAGTGGAATTATTGGATCATAATATGATAATTATGTTAGTATTTTGAGGAACTGTTAAAATGTTTTCTACAGTTGCTACATCATGTTATATTCCAACCAGCAATGTGCAAGGATCCTATTTCTCCACATCCTCACCAACACTTGCTATTATCGGTCTTTTTGATTACAGCCATCCTCGTGAATGAAGGGGTATCTTTTTGTGGTTTTATTTGTACTTCTCTAATAACTAATGATGTTGAACATCTTTTCATGTGCTTATTGGCCATTTGTGTATCTTTGTTGGAGAAATACCTATTCATAAAGTCCTCTGCTCATATTTTAATTGGGTTATCTTTTTGTTCCTGAGTTAGAGGAGTTCTTTATATATTCTGGATTAAACCCTTATCAAATATGATTTACAAATATTTCACTTACTCTGTAGGCTGTCTTTTCACTGTCTTGTTCATGTTCTTTGATGCACAAAAGTTCTTAATTTTTATAAAGTTCAATTCATCTATTTTCTTCTTTTGCTGCTCATGTGTTTGGTGCTATATCTAAGAATCCATTGCCAAATCCAAGGTCATAAAGATTTACCCCTATTTTTTCCTAAGAATCTAATGGTTTTAGCTCAATATTTAGGTTTAATTTAACACATTTCGAGTTTATTTTTGCATATGGTATAATGTACAAGTCCAACTTCCTTGTTTGCAGGTGGATGATACTCAGTTGCCCTAGCACCATTTGTTAAAAACGTTATATTTTTCACAGTGACAAATAACATGACAGTAAACATTTGTTTCAACCTGTCCCATATTTGTCCCTAATAAAAATTCCTAGAGGAGTTGCTATGTCAAAAGATGTACGTGTTTTGAAGGCTTTAGATACATACTACCAAACTTCCTCCAGAAAGGACATTAGGAAGTGAATTTAAATACCGCTTTCCCCACACTCTCAACAGACTTGAATATTATAAAAACTTTAAAAGTCTCTGCCAATCAATGTGGCATGGTAAACACCATGGCCCTGCTGTATAGCACAGGGAACTATATTCCAATATCCTGTGATAAATCATAATTGAAAAAATATGAAAAAACACACATGTATAACTGAATCACTGCTGTACAGCAGAAATAAACACATTATAAATCAGCTGTATTTCAATAAAATATATTTTAAAAAATAAATACGCATTTTGGGTGGTCAAAAAAATGTGGCGTGGGAACGTATTCCACATCAAGTTTAAGAAAGTTTTAGCTGAACCTCTTTTTTTTTTTTTTTTTTGTCGTTTTGCCATTTCTTGGGCTGCTCCTGTGGCATATGGAGGTTCCCAGGCTAGGGGTCAAATCGGAGCTGCAGCCGCCAGCCTACGCCAGAGCCACAGCAACGCGGGATCTGAGCCTTGGCTGCAACCTACACCACAGCTCACGGCAACATCAGATCCTTAACCCACTGAGCGAGGGCAGGGATCGAACCCGCAACCTCATGGTTCCTAGTCGGATTCGTTAACCACTGAGCCACAACGGGAGCTCCTAGCTGAACTTCTCTTGACAGCCCCAACACACTAGGCTTAGCACCTTCCTCTCCAATGACCTCACACGTATGAGAAGACTATCTAAGAATAAGACTTGATGTAAACCACAGCAGAGTTGAATATAAGTCTAGTTAATGAAGCCAACTAAACCTATCCTCTCAGAAGAGCTGGACTAGAAATGGAAAGTATAGTTAGGTTCCTCTGCTGGATAATGCAATTTTAAAATATTTCTTTCCTTAGCACAAAGTCACAGATCAGCTGTTTGTGACTTTCAAGTGTGTCCATGGAGAGTTACCATACGAGCACAAGAGTCATGCCAGGAAATCAACTAAACTGGTTAGAGGTTTTTCGTACAGCCATATAATAATTCTTAAGGAGAAAGAAAAAGCTGTTGTACCGGTAATCTGCTTTTTAGCACTAGCTGAACATTTTTTCAAATGTGTACTGGGACAGAATTTTTATAGTTGATGTAGCTTTTGGCCCTATCTCCTTTGCTTCTCTGAAACAAATATACCAAGTATATCTCTACTTTGTCTTAAGGTGAGGTTACAATAGAAAGAGAATTTTACGGTAGTGCTTTGCCAGTAGGAACTTGTTATTAATATGGAAATCCTGAGAGGATAATTTATCCATACAAAACAAGAAACCAAAGGGAAATTAGCTTTCCATATTTCATCACAAAGCATGCATAATTCATAGAAAAGAGGAAACTATTGATGAGGCGGAACAAAATGAGTTGCTTGTTGCCAGAAAGAGTCAAAATATTAGGTACAAGGCTCTCTAATTTCCTAAATATTTTCTTAAAGCCTTCTGGAGTTTAATGTCATCATGACTTTCGCTGTCGGGCTAACAAAGGTGAAGGCAGATGTTTTTACAGAATCAATAAAATTTTAAGAGGCAGAAGGGATCTTATAAATAGCCAGTCCAACTCTATTTTGCAGATTAGAAATATGAAGCTCAGAGAGGTGACGTGACCGGCCCAAAGTCCTGCAGAGCAGGAGCTACAAGTCAGGCTTCCTGACTCCTGTACTCCCTCGTAATCTTGGCTGGTCACTGGCCTGGAAGGTTGACATGAACGAATGTTACCAATCTACTCTGCTGTCAGTAATGCCTCCAATGTCATGCAATAACTTATGGGTCAATTTATAGGGTTTGGTTAAAAAGTGCATGGATTTAACATTGCTTCTGGGAGACGAGGCCTATTAAGTCTTCCACTATTAAGAAAGTTGAGCAAGTTGCCGAGATTCCCACATAATGTCTGACGACTCTCTCCACCTATACATTACGGACATGTGTAAAAATCAATCTTACTTACTCTTGGGTTAAGAAGCACATTTTAAGAAATCTGTGAGATATCATGGAATTTAAGGGAAACTAAGCTCCTTTTTTTTTTTTTTTTTTTTTTTTGCTTTTTAGGGCTACACTTGCGGCATATGGTTCCCAGGCTCCCAGGCTAGGGGTCAAATGAATTGGAGCTACAGCTGCCAGCCTACACCACAGCCACAGCCACGCCAGATCCTTAACCCAGTGAGTGAGACCAGGGATCGAACCCACAACCTCATGGTTCCTAGTTAGATTCCGCTGCACCTCGATGGGAACTCCAGGGACACTAAGCTACCTTTTTGCCAGAGTAACTTAAACTGTTCTCTGGCTTTTTTTTTTTTTTTTCCTGTCTTTTTTAGGGCCATACCTGTAGCATAATGGAAGTTTCCCAGGCTGGCGTTTAATCTGAGCTGTATCTGCTGGCCAATGCCAGAGCCATATCAATGCCAAATCTGAGCTGCGTCTGAGACCTACACCACAGCTCACGGCAACACTGGATCCTTAACCCACTGAGCGAGACCAGGAATCAAACCCATGTCCTCATGATTACTAGTCAGGTTCGTTACTGCTGAGCCACAATGGGGAGCTCCCTGGCCTTTTTTATTTTTATTTTTTATTTATTTTGTTGTTGTTGTTGTTATTTCTTGAGCTGCTCCCTCGGCATATGGAGGTTCCCAGGCTAGGGGTCGAATCGGAGCTGCAGCCGCCGGCTTACGCCAGAGCCACAGCAACGCGGGATCCGAGCCGCGTCTGCAACCTACACCACAGCTCACGGCCACGCCGGATCGTTAACCCACTGAGCAAGGGCAGGGACCGAACCCGCAACCTCATGGTTCCTAGTCGGATTCGTTAACCACTGCGCCACGACGGGAACTCCTCCCTGGCCTTTTTTAAATGCACAATTTCAAGTATCTGAGAGTGAAGTCTACCTAGATGATAGATTTTTCACGCTCAACTTTTAAGATTTAAAATACTTAAAAATAATACTTAGGGCAAATTATAATTAGTTTTCTCCATAGATATCCAAAGCATCATACATGCATTTTCATCATGGATATTTATATATAGTTGCTTCTAGGTGAATTTTAAAAATTCATTTAGGAGATGAGATTAAATATCCTATAGTGGAAATACTAATAATTCAAGGAGCAGGGACAAAGATGAATGCAGAATTAGAATCTTAACTCATGTGCTTTTAATAGCTCATTTGATTTGCCTCAATTCTAAAGAACCAGTGAAGCAGGCCACCTAGATCCTGACTCTAACCGCATCCCCCCTTTTAAGGTAAGACCTTTCTAACAGTGAGAGTTGTCCGACAATAGAATGAACTGGCCTGTGAGGGTTAATCGCTCACTTAGAAATCAGAGGATTTCAAAATAAGGCTAAAAAAGAACCTGTCTGGAGTTCTCAAAAGGATTCCTATATTGAGAGGTAGATTAAAAGACTTCTAAAATCCTTTAAGTTCTGAGATTTTATGATTTGACTACTGTCTTTCTCTCCTACTTTTACAGTACAGAGGTCCTTTCCTATGTGTATTTATAGTCATATTATCTTAGGCTGCCTTGTATTGTTATTATTTTTATACTTATGTTATCGTGCTTCAAGACAGAAATGGTATCGCACTCATCTCCACAGAACCTACAGTTTTAAGTATAGTTTATGTACACAGAAAGCCTTCATTAGATACTTGAATATACTTGAAATGACAAGCTTGATTAGTTGATTTAGTCATTATAAATTTTAAGAACCATATTTTTTCCCTGATCTGAGAATCTAAGTTTTTACTGCAATGAGTTTTCACGTTAGGATGAATTTGGAGGGCTATTCTTTTATAAGATTATAAGTAAAACAGGAATACTTGATTGAATATGAACACATATTTAAGGGTTTAAAAAGACGTTTTCAAAATATTTGAAAAACCTTTTTTCACTTACATTTATCCTCTTTGTGACTATGTGAAAACTAGCATATACATACACAAATATGCATTTTAAAATATATTTACATATTTATAATGTATAAGAAGACATATGGGAGTTCCTGCTGTGGCTCAGTGGTAACAAACCCAACTAGTATCCATGAGGATGCAGGTTCAATCCCTGGCCTTGCTCAGTGGGTTAAGGATCCGGTGCCACCTCAAGCTGTGGTGTTGGTCGCAAAAGTAGCTTGGATCTGGTGTGGCTGTGGCTGTGGCCTAGGCTGGCAGCTATGGCTCTGATTCAACCCCTAGCCCAGGGAACCTCTGTATGTTGCAGGTGTGCCTGTAAAAAGAAAAAAAAAAAGGATAATGCTTAAGTTCTAACCCCCAGCACTTGTGCATGTGACCTTATTTGAAAATCAGGTCTCTACAGATGTTATCAAGTTAGGATGAGGTCACACTGGATTAGGATGGACACTAAAATCCAATGACTGCTCTCTTTATAAGGCCATGTGAAAACACAAGGAAGAACACCAAGTGATGATGGACAAAGAGGCTGGAGTGATATGTCTGCAAGGCTGGGATTTCTGACAAGCACCAGAAGCTAGGAGAAAGACATTAACAGATTCTCCTTTGAAATGTTCAGAAGGAACCAACATCACTGACACCTTGATCTTGGACTTTTGGTCTCTAGATCCATGAAATATTCCATTTCTATTGTTTTAGGTTACTCAGTTCATGGTACTCTGTTATGGCAGCCCTAGGAAACTAGTATGTGTCCTTCACTATGGAAAACTGGCACGATAACTACTTGGCACATTCAGGATAACAAAACATAGTCTTAACAATGATTTTTAAAAATCAACCACAAGGAGTTCCTGTCGTGGAGCAATGGAAACGAATCTGACTAGGAACCATGAGGTTGCGGGTTCGATCTCTGGCCTCGCTCAGTGCGTTAAGGATCTGGTGTTGCTGGGAGCTGTGGTGTAGGTCGCAGATGTGGCTTGGACCCTGCCTTGCTGTGGCTGTGGTGTAGGTCAGCAGCTACAGCTCCGATTTGACCCCTAGCCTGGGAACCTCCATATGCCATGGGTGCGGCCCTAAAAAGCAAAAAAAAAAAAAAAAAAAAAAAAAAACAAAACCAAAAAACAAACCCACAAAATATCTCAAGGAGAAGTTACAACTGCTTTGGTCTAAAAATTAATAGATTACTTATGAAATGGATCCTCCCAATATACAAGTCAAAAGGTAATAACAATGGAAAACCAACTACAAAATCCTCGATTTTGTGCATATTATAGTGAGTTGTGGCATCCTAGGATCCAACTAAAACAATAAAAATTAACCAAATAGAGAAAAAGAAATTGTCTGAGTTGAGAGAAGTATATTGAGATGAGATAGTCAAGATTACCAAGGTTTATTGATGAAAGTTCCTCACACAACTGAGAAGTAGTCTCAATCCCACTGTTCGCTTTCTCCATCCTTAGTCTTTTTAGGGCTGCACTCGTGGCATATGGAAGTTCCCAGGCTAGGGGTCAAATGGAGCCATAGCCGTGAGCCTACACCACAGTCACAGCAACACACAATCCAAGCCACATCTGTGACCTAAGCCGCCGCTTGCAGCCATGCCAGGTCCTTAACCCACTGAGCAAGACCAGGGATCGAGCCGACATCCTCACAGACACTATGTCAGGTTATTAACTCACCGAGCCACAATGGGAACGCCCCATCCTTAGTCTTTGTAGTTGATCATTCTGAAAAAGTTTATTTTTGCTGAAGTGTCAATAGGGCACGATCTATAAATTTCAGCAAAGAACATCACTGCAACCATACCTCATTCCATGAGGGCCCCCTTGTATGTTGACAGTCGGTTCACTAAATTCCAGCAAGTAAAGAAGCCAAATAACAAAAGCAATATTGATAGTTCACTTGTCTTCAGCCAATTTGTAGACTCCTATCCCAGTTTCAGGAGACTAACACGATCCCGCTCATCTCATAAATATTGTTTGACTTATTCATAGGTGAATAAACCTCTCCCCCAAATATATCCATTCTCATCAATTCCATCAGGGCCATTGCCAAAAAAATCTTGGTTCAACTTTTTCCCATGAAGGGTACACCTACATCAGATTTCCATCATTCTGATTATTTCTAATGACAAGGAAAAACTTTTAATAAATATTTTAGATAATCATTCCTACCTTCATTAGCTGAGGAAATTTAAAGCAATTATCAACTTCATTTCATGAAGATACCTTTCTATCTTTCAAAATGCTAATACTACCCCCAATTACTTACAGCATTTACTTTAGAGTTAAATTTTTTAACACATGATTTTTCTCATTTAAAAAAATTCTAAGATATTTGAATAGAAAATTGAGTTTTAAACAAACCTTTTAGCCCTTAGGGAGCAACTGGAAGCACGTGATTCTTACAGAAAATCCCTAACATATTAAGCATGCATTTAATCAAATCAGTAGTCATGATGATGAATAAAAGGTAATTCACAGAAATGTAAAAGACCACAATTTATCCACATTGTCTTTTTTCTGCACTTAATTAGAATACAAAATTGATCAGGGATAATCAGGTTAAGTACAAATTCAGTGAAGCTCCAATTACATATTATTTTCTTGCTGTTCAATTAGCTTCCATTCATCTTGCTTCCCCTACCTATTCCTTCCCAACAAATTAAACATCTAAGGATTCATGTGAAAAACTGGCAATTCTTGGATCAGTACAGTATAACTAGCTTGATTTTAAAAACTGTTTTTGATAGGTGATTTTTCCTTACCAAGTGGAAACTAGCAGTTACTGGAAATATTAAAAACTAGCACAGATATTCAGTACATAATTTGAAAAATCCTTTTACATGTTGATTAATGGAATAATTATATTTCATTAGAATGTATAAATTTATTTTTTAAATCACATACATAGAGCTCTCAATTTTTTTTTTAAAAGTCGAGGTACAGTATATTTCTATACATTGGCAGCTTGAAGATGTATGATTGTATCTTCAGCATAGTTCTTATTTAGAAAACATCTTTGAAAGTGCGACTATATTGCTTTTAAGGGCATACAAAGCAATTAGACATGCAAGCTCTGTAGATAAACAGAATTTTAAGAAATTGAGAGAAAAAGGTAAATGGGAAATAGTTTAAATGATAATGCATACAATTCTGTTATTGCGCCAGCATGTGTGTGTGTGTGTGTGTGTGTGAGAGAGAGAGAGAGAGAGAGAGATCAAGCAAGTGTATGTGTGTTTCACCATTAGTGAGAAAGTCTTGGGATAGGTGAATTGCTTAGTTGAAAGTTCATCTTCTAGAATAAAGCAACACAGGAGAGTTTGTGACAGTGCTGATTGTAGCTGGTGAATTATGAGAAGATCCTGCATTGCTGTTGTTTCCACCAAGAGCATCTGAAGATAGACCAAGGAAAGAAAATGCCACTCACTGATAACAGAATTCAAGAGATCTCTGTGCATTCTGCTTTGTCTACAAACGAATGCAAAATATGTGAAGCAAAGAATCAGCACCAGTTACAAGGGCGGTTTCCTAAGAGCAGTAAAACAAAAGCGATAATAACAATAAATAAAAACCTATTCATTGCAGTTCCCAATATGATTACTAAAACATGCTTTCTTGGCACACTTTCCAATAACATGCTCGGCCTAAATAACACAGCACACAAAATCTAAGGTAGAAAAGATGGGCAGAAGATGCCTTTTTTCCAAGCTTGCATTTCCATGTATTTCTAAATCACTCTTAATCTAATGCCAAATCCCCACTTGAAAAAACGTGTCTATCATATATTAATGTCACACATAAATGTTAGGGAGAAGAATTAAAGTTAATACTATCCGTTTGGGGTATTTGTTTTATAGCTTCTAAAATATTAATAATATAGCATACTTCTGAATATACACAATAGCCAAAGTAGACTTAAAAACCAAGTGAAAAGTAGCCGATGAATGCTTAAAATCTCATGTTAATACTCACCACGTATTCCTATCAGACAGTTGGGTATTATCAGAAGAAAAAGCACGTTGGTTGTGTCTTTGAAAAATCCCTTTGACTGCTGTTCAAATGCCATTTCACCTATGACAAAAAAAAATGCAGACCAAGGTAGATATATTTTATCTAATGTGTTTATTATACTTTTAATTACAAAAGAAAAACCTGTTCATTGCAATTAATTTATAAAATACAGACAAAAGGAAAAAATTTTACCTCACCACTTTTCAGTAATTACTGTATATGTGTGTATACATAATTATTTCAAAAAAATGGATTTGTACTGTATATAATACCGATATGTAATCTACTTTTTGTTTTTACTGCTTATAATTTTTCTCATAAATTCTACAAGTTTATATAGCTATGTAGTAACGATGTACCATAATTTAATCTCATTCCTTATTTTAAATAAGTTATTGATATCCTTACATTGCCATATACAATGAACTAAATAGATCAATTCTTATAGCGTACAATTAACAGAATAAATACATTTTTAAAGGTTAGGGGAAAACATTTAATCTCAAAGGGCTGCCCTGCTATAATCTTCACTTTGAAGTAAAGGTTGCACGTGCATGTGATAACCATGTCCAGACATGAGAAAAACTGCTGTTCAAGCCCATAACTTCAAGGGTGGAATATATCTGAATGATAAAATGCTAAAGCCACCCACTCATTAAAAAATATCCCTAGGAAGAGAGATTTCACAGACCTTCCTTAGGCATATAATCATGGCTCATAAAGCTCAAAAGAGGTCTGGATCGTCTGTTCTATGCCAGATACACTGACACCATTACAGAAAAATTACTCAACTCTCCTTCTCGGTTTAAATTAAAAACAAGACAAATCAAAAAGTTCATCACAAAAGAAAATGAAAATGCTATTTGCTAAAATAATTATTACTTGTAAAACAATATTTACTGCTGCCCAATTTCTGTAGCTTTCTCAGAATTCCCCCTTGAAGCCTTGTTTTTTCTTGCTTATTCTATTGGAAGTAACTGCTGCTAATCACCAGAAAATATGCCTTCATATGGTTGGAGGCTCTAACCTTTACCTCGCCTTCTCCTCCACTTTTCAGAAAGTCCTCATTCTCCCCCTCCCAGGATCTCTTTTTGATTTTTTATACCATCTTTCCCCACATTTCACTTGCATTAATGGGTTCCAAACAGGACATAGTTTGTTGTTTCCCAAATAAATATTCATATTCCAAAATATAGAAATAAAATTAAATTTCTTTTAATTTGTTATTACGTCTGAAAAGTCCGATGAATTTTGACCAAATTTGCATGGGCTACGTTTGGGAGGGTCTGACTTAAAACATATAGACCATATGGTATCTACAGAATTTGCTCTGGAGTTCTTAGGGACACCCCAAAGAAATGAGGTAGTTAACTTCCCAAGCAGTGGAAAACCAGGTACAAGAAGCTTGTGTTGGACATGCTACATCCATCAAAACACTGGGCAGAAACCAAGTCTTTAATGTCAAAACGAAATGTGAAAACAATTTTTAAAATCTTAAATTCTAGAGTTCCTGTCGTGGCTCAGCAGAAACGAATCTGACTAGTATCCATGAGGATGCAGGTTTCATCCCTGGCCTCAATCAGTGGGTTAAGGATCTGGCGTTGCTGTGAGCTGTGGGGGTGGCCAGTGGCCATAGCTCCGATTAGACCCCTAGCCTGGGAACCTAACAGGTGTGGCCCTAAAAAGACCAAAAAAAAAAAAAAAAACAAAAAACTAAGAAAATTCAAGCCATTTTCAATGTCATAAAACCTTTTATGAGTTAATGTCTTGAAAGAAGAATTAATTTATTAAAACACTGTCTTCAATTTAAGCATATTTTATTTGAAGTACTCAAACGACCCCCAACTTCCTAGCAAATGTTAATACATTTGAAGGTTTTTCAAACCTTAGGCCTATTTTCACAGCACAGGCAAAAGATCATCTCATAAAACAGTGTGCTTAGTTTATAAAAGAGTGTTTTCCAGAATTGATCTCATCTTAATCTAGAATATGAGTACACACTAGTTAGGTATGTTGTTATGAAGATCGCCATTAATTCACGCCAAATGCGTGGAACAGTGAAGACTATTTTAATCTCCTGCCCTCTGGCTTTGCTCTCCGCACCCCTTTCCTCCTTTCATTCCTTCTTCTCTTTCGCCTTCTTCTTTCCCATCTTAGTGGATTTTTCACAAACACACATTTTTAAAGTTTAACCTCCTTTCCCACTTATCCATTTTCCCTCCTTGTTATCGTTAAACTTTGAATTAATCCTATAATTCAGAAGTGGTATTTAAAAACTGGAGGAAGCACCTAGCTTGGGGAGGCAGGGCTGAGAAATGGGACCCAGGACTGTGGGAGTTTAAACAAAACCACTTCTGTTCCTCCCACTGCCCTTTTGTTACTGAGTAGGTGGGTCATTTTCCATATATTTAACCAAAAGTAACCCCCTAAACAAGTGAAACATCAAAGAACATACACCTTAATATATATTTTTAGTGTTGTGAGTGGATCTAATTTGTGTCAACTCCTTCATATGATTATCAATGTGTGGTGTGGTGGTGGGGCGGGGCAGGGGTTGAGATACAGCAGAATACTTGATGACTGACTCACTCTATTTATTTTTTTCATTCCCCACCTTGTTTCAGAAAGTATTTAAGGCAGTTAGCTTGGTGAATTATATAGTGAAAATCATAACAGTCAACTAAACTGGGATTCTCAATTCACATTTATGTGGCACTTTATCATCTTCAAAATGTCCTTCTAGGGAGTTCCCATTGTGGCTTAGCAGGTTAAGAACCCAACTAGTATCCATGAGGATGCAAGGATGTGGGTTAGATCCCTGGCCTCAAGCAGCAGGTTAAGGATCCAGCTTTGCTGTGAGCTGTGCTGTAGGTCGCAGATGTGGCTTGCATCTGGCGTTGCTGTGAGCTGTGGTGTAGGCCGGCAGCTACAGCTCTGATTAGACCCCTAGCCCGGGAACATCCACATGCTGCAGGTGCGGCCCTAAAAAGACTAAATAAATAAATAAATTTATTTTTTAAAATGTCCTTCCATATAGTTTCCTTTAAGTGAAATGAAAGGCCTCTAGTAACTTATTAAATATATTCTAAATAAATAAATCTTTAAAAAGGAATTCTTGTATAATACTTGCTTTTGTGTGATATCTTACAAAAATCAAATTTATTTCTGTTGGTAGATAAAAGTACCTGTTCTTTTTAATGGTCCACGGATACTTGGTTTATTGTTGGTGGGGCTTTGACGACTTCTAAAATAAAATTATCACAATCATTACAAGAAAATATTTGAATAGTCTCATCAGCTGGGACTATTTCGTTATAACAGGTCTAAGGACATACAATAAAAGAGGATGCTGTAGTATCCCACGTCACACCATTTCATTGCTTTTCTCTAAATCTAAGTAAAACCACGAATGCCTCTGGACAGCAAACGGTCTTGTAATCTATAAGAATTCAGGATTTTCCCAAGTTGTGGAGGGAAAAGCTAGAAGGACCCGTAGTCCTGACTGTGACTTGCCTTGAGTCAAGAATTGTGGGGGAAGAGAGGGTACGGTTGTCAAAGGTACATTTTAGCTCTGATCCCTATGAACAAGCTGGGTCAGAGGAAAACTGCTCGAACAGGGCTAATGAATTACTGATTCTTCATATGTTCAGATGGTCTTAGTCCCTTGATTCTTTTCAATATACAAAATGATAAACCAAAACAATGACATGTTAATTTAGCTCAAAAGACATTACTTCTTTGTTGTCACAGAACCTAGAGCTATAATTTCTTTTAATTTTCTAAAATTCTTTTTTATAAGCAATTTGGTATTTTTATACAATATAAACTTACATTGTAAATGGTCACATAGCACTGGGAATAGGACTTGGAGGCAAGCCAGTACAACTCACACAAGTTTGTAAGATGGAGAAAAACATTGCTCAAACCAAACCGGAACAGAGGTTTTAAAGCTGCCGCTTTTCTCGGAAAGTAGATCAGTGATTTCCTAGGGTAGCCAGGGGTTGGGCGGAGGAGATCAAGTGCAAAAGATCACAAGGAAACTCTTTGAAGTGTGGGAACTGTTCTATATCTTGATTATGGTTCCAGTTACAGGATTGTGCAGAATTATGAAAATTAAGTCATATATTTAAAAATCAGTGACTTAGGTACTAAGTAAATAACAGTTTAAGAAATGAAAAGGAAGAGAAGATTGTCATTCAGAATCAGATCCTACAGCAAAATACATCCTCCCAAAGATTTGGGTGGAAAAACATTAATGTTTCACAAATATTTCAAGGGACACAGACTTTTAGGCACTCCTTTCTTACCTTCCTAATCCCCCAGGTCACAGATGCTACTGGGGATACTGGAATTAAATCAGTGCACTTTGGAGAAGAGGGTTTCTCTAAATCGTTGTTACTCTAAGCAGAGAGCAGTGGTCAACTGCAGCCCCCACAGCTTACTTAGTAAATACCTAGGGTGAGAGCTGTTGCGTGGGGTTGTGCCAGGGAACTCTCACCAACCCAAAGCAAGCAGGGAACCCAAGGTTCACTGCATTAAGCAAAGGTGCCTTTTGCTTTTGGGGAAAGAGAGCTACATGCCGGATGAAAGGCTTCCCTAACAGCCTAAAAAGACCTCTTGTGAGTCCTCAATATTGAGCGATGCCTACTCTATACACAGACCGTAAATTTCAATTTTTCTCTTCAGGTTTGACTTGTGCTTTATTACTGAAAACTATAAGCCTATGTCCAGGAAAGGGTCCAAAGAGATTTGGTTGGAACTGAGATACAAATGGGACAGTAAAAATAAAGAGCTGTGAAAATGTTTTGAGACTTTACGCAGACAAAATCAAGGCTGCACAATTCAGGATTTTAAAATGGGCTCTTTTCTTCTCCAAGACACAAGTAAAGTTATATGACACGTTCCTTTCCTCCTTCTAACACACCTGCAGATTCACTCACTCACTCAATCAATCAAACCAAAAGTAATTAGAATTGGGTCAGTTAAGGGAATCCAACAGCCTCTATAAATTGTAATTAGCACCAAAACAGGAAAAGTGACAGGCTCCAGAGATTGATTATCTACTGATTCTTCAGCACTTTCTCTCAAATCTGGGAGAGATGCCCATCGAAGGCAGTCACAGCTCAAAAGAAAACAAGATGTCACTGCTGCTGATGACCCAGTTCCCTCTCTTAGTAATCTCCAAATCTAGAAACTGACATCTAATCAGAATCTCTTTCACTCTAATTTCAGCGCAATTTTTATTCCATCATTATCTGTTATGTCCATGGCAAAGAACCCTGAACATCACTAAATTACTGCAACTAAGTAATCATATTACGTACAGGGACATTAAAAATTGCTAACCAGGAATGTAACTAAACGCCAAACATGTTTAAATGAAAAGCTATATACTAAAATGTTTGTAGGAATATATGTGTTACAGTCATAAAAATTCGGTATTTTCCCAGTAACTCCATTGTCTGTGGTTTAAAACTCTTAACATAAAGGTAATGTAGAAGGGAGTGAAATCATTTATTGTTTTATCAGCTAAGCAATTTAATCAGCACATCTGAACATTTTTTTAGACCCACTAGGTCAGAGAGGAAGTTAATCCACAAAGATAATGGTTTTGTATCAAACAACTATTTACTTTGAACCCCACTCTGTAACAGTTATAAATCATAAATTGCTTCTTAAGAGCAATAAAAAATATAAAGCATATGAAATTTTAGCTTCAAATGAGAGCTTAAATTTCTAGAAATTACGGCAAAACTAGGTAGTGCCAATATTAAAAATCAGTTAAAAAAATTCAAATTTTTTACAAAATGGAAGTGCTAATACCATACCAGGTTCAAACTTTCTTTCCAAGATTGATTTAGCTGTATTGCAGTTTGCACCTCCCTACAAAAGAAAAGACATCAGTACCGAAGTTTGCCAATCTAAAAAACAAGATATAAATTTAAATTTTTTAAAAAAGATATAACTGAATATGATCAGAATAGTAGTTCAACTACACTGCTCACCATTCATACATTGTTTCTTTATTTGCTAAATCCATGCCTTCTTCCTGAAAGGTGAGAACAAGAGGACAAACTGAATATCCAGTTCCCATGATTTTACAAAGTTTTATTTCATTTGGCTGTACTTCTATTCACTGCACTATAGTAGAGCTAGAGTATAACAAATCTCTAAACAAGTGTTTGGTTCCCAACTTTTCATTGATGTACCTACATCATCAGAGATCTATTACACATTATAGAACATTGAATAGATTTGTAGGAACAGATTAGATGAAAAACTTTGCACCTTTCTTCACCCAAAAGAGAAAACATCAAACATTTAATATTAACCTACTTTTCCTACCATTAATACTATGATATTAATAAATGTCATTCACAGTCCAACGAACTAAATGCCTTAACAGCATGGGTTGGCTTACGTAAATGATGGTACAAGCATGATTTAAATCTAGTCACCGACACTGAAAAACATGCATTACATATGAAGTAGAAAAAACCCACAAATGGTATTTATGTAAAATTATAAACGAGAGGTGCTCAGAAGGCGAAGTTCACCAAAAATGTTAACAGTACTTATCAATGAGCAGTGAGATTTGTGGCAATTTGTCCTTTCTTTCTCTGTGCTTTACCACATTGTTTGTCTTTTTATAGTATGTAAGTACTTTTCACATAGTTACTAGATTTGAAGATTGGAAGCCTCAATATTGTTAAGAAGGCAATACTACCCAAAGTGATCCAGGGATATAGAGCAAACCTCTATCAAAATCTCACTGGCACTTTTTTTCCGCAGAAATTGAAAAACCATCTTGAGAAAGAAGAATAAACTTGGGAGGACTCCCACTACCTGATTTTATTTTATTTTATTTTATTTTGTCTTTTGTCTTTGTTGTTGTTGTTGTTGTTGCTATTTCTTGGGCCGCTCCTGCGGCATATGGAGGTTCCCAGGCTAGGGGTTGAATCGGAGCTGTAGCCACCGGCCTACGCCAGAGCCACAGCAACGCAGGATCCGAGCCGTGTCTGCGACCTACACCACAGCTCACAGCAACGCCGGATCGTTAACCCACGGAGCAAGGGCAGGGACCGAACCCGCAACCTCATGGTTCCTAGTCGGATTCGTTAACCACTGCGCCACGATGGGAACTCCCCCACTACCTGATTTTAAAACTCACTACAGAAAGCCCAAGTGTGGTTCTGGCATAAGGACAGACATATAGACCAATGGAATGGAACAGAGAGAGCCTAGAAATAAACCCTTACACACATGATCAATTGATTTTCAACAAGGATGCCAAGACTCTTCAGTGGGGAAAGGACAGTCTTTTCAATAAATGGTGCTTGGAAAACTGAACATCCACGTGCAAAATAATGAAACTGAACTCTTTCCTTAAACTATATACAAAAATTAACTCAAAATGGATCAATGTCCTCAATGTAAGACTTAAAACTATAAAACTCTTAGAAGAAAACGAAGGGTAAAAGCTTTATGACACTGGATTTGGTGATGATCTTCTTGGATATGATACGAAAGCACAGGTAACAAAAGAAAAAACACATAAATTGAATTTCGTAAAAATTTTTAAACTTTTGTGCATCAAAAGAGAGTGGAAAGAATCACAGAATTAGAGATGTTTGCAAATCATCTATCTGATAAGGGATTAACAGAATTTATAAAGGACTCCTACAACTCAAATGACAACAAAACAAACAACTCGATTAAAATACAGATGGTACAAAATTTATAATGGTTCTACTTATAATTTTTCAACTTTACAATGGTGTGAAAGCTACATGCATGCAGCAGAAACCCTACTTTTTTTTTTTGTCTTTTTGTTGTTGTTGTTGTTGTTGTTGTTATTTCTTGGGCCGCTCCCGCGGCTTATGGAGGTTCCCAGGCTAGGGGTCGAATCGGAGCTGTAGCCACTGGCCTACGCCACAGCCACAGCCACGCGGGATCCGAGCCGCGTCTGCGACCTACACCACAGCTCACGGCAACGCCGGATCGTTAACCCACTGAGCAAGGGCAGGGACCGAACCCGCAACCTCATGGTTCCTAGTCGGATTCGTTAACCACTGCGCCACGACGGGAACTCCCAGAAACCCTACTTTGAATTTTGAACTTGGATCTTTTCCCGGTCTAGGGATATGCAGTAAGATACTCCCTGGTGATGCTGGGCAGCAGCAGCCACGTGGTCACGAGGGAACTACTGATACCCTTACAACCATTCTGGACCCACATAACCATTCTGTCTTCGCTTTCAGGACAGCATTCAATAAATTACATGGGTCCCCGTCGTGACTCAGTGGTTAACAAACCTGAATAGCATCCACGAGGACGTGGGTTGGATCCCTAGCCTCGCTCAGTGGGTCAGGTATCCAGCATTGCTGTGAACTGTGGTGTAGGTCTCAGATGTGCCTCAGATCTGGCATTGCTGTAGCTGTGGCATAGGCTGGCAGCTGCAGCTCCGATTCAACTCCTAGCCTGGGAACTTCCATATGCCGCAGGTATGGCCCTAAAAAGCAAAAAAATTTAAAAAAAAATTACATGAGATATTCCACATTTTATCACAAAATAGGCTTTGTGCGAGATGATTTTGCCCAGCTGTGGGCTAATGTAAGTGTTCTGAGCACCCTGAAGGTAGGCTAGGCTAGGCTAAGATGGGATAGCCAGAAGGTTAAGTGTATTAAATGCTTTTTTTTTTTTTTTTTTGCTTTTTAGGGGTGCACTTGTGGCATATGGAAGTTTCCAGTCTAGAGGTGGAATCGGACCTACAGCTGCTGGCCACAGCCACAGCCACAGTAACATGGGATCCAAGCCACATCTGAGACCTACACCACAGCTCATGGCAACGCCAGATCCCTAACCCACTAAGCGGGGCCAGGGATTGAACCTACATCCTCATGGATACTAGTCACATTCCTTTCCACTGCACCACAATGGGAATTCCTTAAATGTACTTTTGACTTAGGATATTTTCAACTTATGATGGGTTTACTGGGACATACGCCTATTGTAAGTTGAGGGAGATCTGTATGGGCAAAGGACTTGAATAGACGTTCCTCCAAAGAACATATACAAATGGCCAATAAGCACACAAAAAAATGTTCCGTGCCATTGGTTATTAGGGAAATACAATTCAAACCCCACAGTAAGAAATAGTTTCACATGCTATTAGGACAGCTATTATTTAAGAATATGGGGAAAAAATGAGTGTTGGTGAGAAGGGGGAGAAACTGGAACATACATTGCTGGTAGGAATGTAAAATGGTGCAGACTCTGTGGGAAAAAAATAGTTTCTGAATAATATAAATTATTATATGATTCAGCTATCCCATTCCTAGGTATATGCCTCAAATAACTGAAAGCAGGGACTCAAACAGATACTTGTATACCAACATTCATAGCAGCAGTGTTCACAGCAGCCAAATGGTACCCTCCACCAAATGAACAGATTTTAAAAAACAGTATATACATAAATGGAATATTATTCAGCCATAAAAAATGAAGTTCGGACACATGCTACAATATGAACAAATCTTGAAAATATGCTAAGTGAAATAAATGCAGAAGAACAAATATTGCATGGTTCCACTTATATGAGCTACCTAGAACAGAGACAGAAAGTAGAACAGAGGTTACAGGAGGTGGGGGGTAGAATGGGAAGTTACTACTGAGTGGGTACAGAGTTTCTGGTAGGGATGATGAAAAAGTTCTGAAAATGGAGGCTGGTAATGGCTGCCCAACATTACGAATACACGTAACACCACTGAACTGTAGTCTTAAAAATGGTTAAAAAAAATAACAACCCATAGTCCAAATTCATTCTGGCATTCTTAAAAACCTATTTCACAAATAATAAAGGACCTAGGATGGCGCTAGGAAAGTATGGTGCTGAATATTATGGGAACATGAAATAAGCCGATGAGCCTTCTCTGAAAGAGGCCTAGAATCATATTCGAGAGACGAGATTTATATAGATTAACTGGATGCTCTCCAAAGTAAGCAGAGTCGCAGCCCAGAGGTGTATAAGATGATCCACCGAGAAGCAAAAAGAAAAAAAGAAGAAATTCAATTTATACATTTAAAAATCTAAGGCAAGAAAGCTTGCTGATATTAGACATACAGGTTGACACTGGTGCTTTCTCTCGGCCCACAGTGCCCAAAGATCTTGTGAGAGAAGAACATTTTGGGGGCCTTTAGTTAAGTACGACTAATTGTAGTTCACCTGTGCCAAGTTAGGTGGGCATATAGATACATTATCTAGTTTTAACTAAACCAAGGTCCACAAAATGGACACGTGCCTTAACACAATTCCCACAAGAAACCTTGGACAGAGATTAGCAATGCAGATCTAGGCAAATGACATGGAAACGGCAACGGCGAAACTCGTGCCTCTCCCACCCCAACCCCTCATCCAACGTGACCGAAAACACAGTGCTGAGCCAGTCTGCTCTGTCAAGGAGCTGGCTAAAATCATTTTCATCATCAAGACTATTGGAAATATGAATTCACCACTCAAGGATCTGTAATTAATGCAATTTTAAAATTTCTAAAAATACCCTTTCATCTTCATCTCACCCTTTGCCTATTTCTATTTTGCATACATTCCATGAGTCACACTATATGCTAGTTCAGTAGTATTATGGCCGTAATTTTAATACAGTATACATAAACTGGAAGCATGTGTTCAAACAGTTTTTATTGACGTAGTGTGCGATCAAAAGAGTTTAAATATTACTGTCTGTAGTATAAACAATAAATGTTATAAATAGTCTGTAACAGAGGAGTTGTGTGAGTTGTGTGAGTTAAAATTTGAAATAGGCCTTGGAAGATGTTTAAAATCGGGACAAGCAGTGGGCGGAGGCGATGGCGGAAGAACAGAAGGAGCCATATGAACCGCAGTTTAGAGGAGAGAAAGAATATGTCACGTTGCAGGATGGCGAGACTCGCTTGGCTGGAAGGGAATTGGTGCTACGAAGCAATGACAAAGAAAACTGGAGTGCCAGATTTATAGGATCTTAAATAATCGAAGAGATTGCCTTTAAAGAGTTGGGGCAGAAGAGCATAGCTGTTTGGACCACAGGCTTTAGAACCAAACAGAACTGAGTCAAATCCCAGCTCTGTAACTTACTGGCTGTGTGACCTTGGGCAAGCAATTTAACCTGAGCCTCGATTTCTTCTTTCTATGAAAATGATGATAATAATGATAATGAGGCGGTTGTACAGTTCCTATCACAGGGCCTGGTACGGTAAGTGCTCCATACAGCCTAGCTAGTCTTCTTATTCCAAAGGTAATGGGAAGCCAATGTACCTTTTTGCACAGGAGAGGGAAAGGTGAAAACCCTATTTTCAAAAAGCTATCTTGGTGCTGGTTGTGGACGCCGGATCAAGCTGGCAGAGATAGGAAATCTACTAGAATATTATTGCAGTAATCTGGACCCAAGGGAGGAGGGAATAGGAAGGGGAACTGAGAAAATGCTGTCAAGGAAGAATTAATAGGATTAGGTGCCTAACTGGATACAGCAGAAAAATAAGGAAGAACCAAAGATGAACCTAGGGCTTTGAGTCTTAAAACTGTGAGGCTGTGACGATTTTGATGCCATCATGGAAAATGAGGGAAACTGGGAAAGGAAGTTTAAGAAGCTCTCTTAAAACAATGGAATAACAGTAATCTTTTCAGCAAAATGTAACTGTCAGCAGAGTTCTTCCATTTAATATTTGTGTAGATGTTTTCCTCTAGTGAGAAGCTCAAAGTATTTTGTAATTTGCTCCATCCACAAGTAAAGAGCAAGTTTTCCCAGAACCAGGACAGGATTTTGCTTATTGTTTCTCTCACTGAAAGGTGGAACACACTCCAACATTGGCTATTTTAGCGTCATCAGTAAGAGTGGGTTCGACTTTTTTATTATTTATATCTTGCGTATTTCCAAAACAGATTTGAAATGGCTTATGATAAAATAGAATGGTTAGAATAAGGATAAAAGGTCACAAGCTATCTAACTGTCAATGGCGAAGACGACTTTATGCTAGAAACCGAGGTTAAAGAGGGTTGCTGCGCTTGAGCCCTGAACTTAGCTTTTTTTTTTTTTTCTTTTTAGGGCTGCACTGCAGCATATGGAGATTCCCAGGCTAGGGGTCAAGCTGGAGCTGCAGCTGCCGGCCTACACCACAGCCATAGCAACTCAGGATCCAAGCCTCATCTGTGACCATAGCTAATGACAACATTGGATCCTTAACCCACTGAGCGAGGCCAGGGTTGGAACCTGCGTCCTCATGGATACTAGTCAGATTAGTTTCTGCTGAGCCATGATGGGAACTCCCCTGAACTCAGCTTTTCATTTTTTAGTATCTAAGGTAAAAATGGAAATAGTAAGTCACCCACTTTCTCTCTCTGAAGGAGAATATGCCTGAAAGATTTTAGTTGCTCGCTTGCACACTGCCCGATAAATGCTTGTTGAAAGAATGAAACAATTTGTAAACTAAGATCAAATTAAATTTCTTTTAAAACAAGCTAGGCTAGTCCCTTAAAAAAGGTCGCTTCAGGGAATTCCCTGGTGGCTCAGCTGGTTAAGAATCTGGCATTGTTGGAGGTCCTGTCATGGCTCAGTGGTTAATGAATCCGACTAGGAACCATAAGGTTGAGGGTTTGATCCCTGGCCTTGCTCAGTGAGTTAAGGATCCGGCGTTGCTGTGAGCTGTGGTGTAGGTTGCAGACACGGCTTGGATTCCGTGTTGCTGTGGCTGTGGTGTAGGCCGGCAGCTACAGCTCCGATTGGACCCCTAGCCTGGGAACCTCCATATGCCGTGGGAAGCGGCCCAAGAAATGGCAAAAAGACAAAAAAAAAAAAAAAAAAAGAATCTGGCATTGTCACTGCTGTGGCTCGTGTCACTGCTGTGGCTCGTGTTGCTGCTGTGGCACAGGTTGGATCCCTGGTCTGGGAACTTCCACATGTCAAGAGTGTGGCCCCCCAAAAAGGGGGGGAAAGGGGCCACTTCACAAGGGAGACTAAGTATTTAGTAGGTTCCAAGGAAAACTCAAAAATGAATCACAGAAATCTAATGTCATTGCTTTACTAGACTAAAAAGTGGTAGCAAAGTCCATAAGACAGGCTAACTGAAACCTGGCGGCAGAAGAGGACGCTCAGGGGCACACTGTATATAAGAGACAATATCGAAATTATCCCTGTCACAATCATGCCCTGTACTCCAGAGGGTATAATCTGTTTTCAGCAGCTTCATCTCATAAATGTCCCTTATATTTATGTTTAAATCCAGTTTAACACAATATAAAAATAAGATTGTAATATGTGTGGCTAAAGTTTACATTTGTGAAGCTATAAATAAAGGGATGCTAAAAATGCAGTGGTAGTATCTAAGTAGATCCTTTTTTTTTTTTTTTTTTGGCCTTTTTGCTATTTCTTGGGCCGCTCCCACGGCATATGGAGATTCCCAGGCCAGGGGTCAAATCGGAGCCGTAGCCACCAGCCTACTCCAGAGCCACAGCAACCCCAGATTCGAGCCACATCTGTGACCTACACCACAGCTCAGGCAACGCCGGATCTTCAACCCACTGAGCAAGGGCAGGGACCAAACCCGCAACCTCACGGTTCCTAGTCAGACTCGTTAACCACTGCGCCACAACGGGAACTCCTAGGTGGATCCTTTTTAAATTGATTTACTGAAGACTCTATAGAGAAAGTCATGTTCTTACTGGGTAGCAACAATTTTATGTCCTATTTAACAAGTCAGGAGGTAAATGTAGAGTTATAGAATAATACACTGCGAGCAAACTGTTACGGGTTGAATTGTGCCCTCCTCAAACCCATGTGCTGAAGTCCTAACCCTTGGTGCTTCAGGATGGGACTTTACCTGGACACAGGGTCTTAGCAGAGGAAATCTGCATGTTAGGATAAGGTCCTTGGTGTGGGCCCTGATCCATTATGATTTATAAAAAAGAGATGTTTAGAGACAAACGCTTGTGCAGGGAGAACACGTGAACACGAAGGCGGCCATCTACGAGCTTAAGGAGAAGGGCCTGAACAGATTCATTAATTACAGCCCTCAGAAGGAACCGATCCTGCCCACCCCTTGACTTCAGACTTCTGGCCTCCAGAGTGTGAGCCCAAGATGAACTTCTGTTCAAGCCTCCGGGGGCAATCCTAGCAAACTGACACTCAGACTATTTCTGCAGGCCGCTTACTTGTTTAGGGGTCTGGAAGAGAGGGAACTTAAAGGCTGAGTGCTTGCAAACTTCCTGAAGAACAAGCTCAATTGTTACTAAGAAAGGAAAATGCCATAGAAGAGAATAATTCCTGAATATTTAGGAAGAATAACTATGTTTAGAAAATTAACTTCCATGGTAATCATTTTGCAATGCACACACGTCAAATTATCACATGACACACCTTATACGTACACGATGTTATATGTCAATTATATACCTCTAAGCCGAAAAAAAAAAGAAAATTCTAGCTTAATGTCCTCAAGCTCTCTAATACCTAGAAAACCAATAATCAGTCAAGAATAAATTGTCCATTAACTAACAAGGAAAGGACAACTTAAACTATACAGTTACTTAAATCTTGACCCAGAATCTAATATTGCCTTGGGGCTATGTGCTTATTTAAAAACAAAAGCAAATATAATCAAATAAATTTATCAGAAATACAGAAAATAAAAGAGCATATTAAACACCACATGGGGAGTTCCCGTTGTGGCTCAGCAAAACGAACCTGACTAGTATCCATGAGGACACAGGTTCAATCACTGGCTGTGGCGTAGGCTGGCAGCTACAGCTCTGATTCAACCCCTAGCCTGGGAACCTACATGTGCCGTAAGTGCGGCCCTAAAAAACAAACAAACAAACAAACAAACAAACAAACACATGGAAGCAGAATCAGAATGATGGGCTTTCTGTAGTGCAAATGGCCTAGTTCTCTCAATAAGTAAGTGGTATGGGATAAAAACAGAAGGGGCAAGCTGTTTTAAATAAAGGGGACCTAGGAGATCATGGTTGGAACATGTTTGAATCAGTGAAAAAGGCATTTTTTTTCTTTTTTGTCTTTTTAGGGCTGCACACGCAGCACAGGGAAGTTCCCAGGCTAGGGGTCGAATGGGAGCTGCAGTTGCCAGCCTACACCACAGCCACAGCAACGCCAGATCCTTAACCCACTGAACAAGGCCAGGGATCAAACCTGCATCCTCATGGATACTAGTCGGGTTTGCTACCACTGAGCCACAATGGGAACTCCCAAAAGGCATTTTTTTTTGAGAATCAGGAAAATTTAACATGTACCGGTTATTAGATAACATTAAGGAGTAATTCTTAGATAAGATATGATTATGTAAGAGTCCTCAGAGATTCATGCTGAGTATTTAAGGGTAAAAAGATATCAGAGATTTACTCTAAAGCACCTACCTCCCCCAAAATAGAAAGGGATAGATGAAAAATGATGTAGAAAACATAAACAATAGTTAAAGCTGGATATTGACTACATGGAGGTTCTTTTCTGCGGGCTTTAAAATTTTCACTAAACAACTTTTAATGTAGTGTGCCAGGCACCATGCATATATTAATTTTGTCCTCCTTTCATTCATAATCCCATGAGATAGCTACTAATATTTTCCCCATTTTACTAAAAAACAAACAAAATTAACAAATTTCATACCTTTATTGAGGCTATTAGAGTGAAAGCTCAGAATGTAATGAGGCAAAAACCAGACATTTCTGTTTTGTACTTACAAGATTAAGTTCAATAGCTAAAAAGAAGTCATGGGTAAAGAAGGTATGTAAAGAAATATGCAAATTATGCGATCTATCAGAGTGTACACTGCTGAAAATAAGTCTGCATTTTCCATTCAACCAGCACCTTGATTGAAAGTTAATGTTTTTTATTTCCCCACTTCATTCATTTTCCACTTGTGTTTCATCTTATTTTAGTTTTAGTTCTTACTTTGCTTTATAGTTTTAATTTTTTTAATTTTATTTTATTTTTTACTGAAGTATAATTGACCTACAACACTATGTTAGCTCCAGGTGCATGACACAGTAATTCAATATTTCTATATATTACAAAATATGATCACCACTTGTGTTTTATTTTATTTTAATTTTTCTTTTTAGGGCCACACCCATGGCATATGGAAGTTCACAGGCCAGTGGTCGAATCAGAGCTGCAGCTACCAGCTTATGCCACAGCCACAGCAATACCAAATCCAAGCTGTGTCTGTGACCTACACTGCAGCTCACAGCAATGTCAGATCCTTAACCCACTGAGCAAGGCCAGGGATTGAACCTGCATCCTCACGGTTTCTAGTCAGATTTGTTACTGCTGAGCCACAATGGGAACACCTTGTGTTTCATTTTAAATGTTTATAATATACATTCTGTCAGTATGGAAGTAAGTTGCTTTATAGCTTATACTACTAACCAGTTAAATTAGCCCCATTTCAATCTTCATAATCAAATAGCAACATAAAATCAATTTTTAAATACTTGATCCAAAAAAAAAACCCTGCATGGAATAAACTAGAAGTCACTTTAACTATAGTTTTAGGCTCTTTCATTGAGAATTTCTTAGATAGCTACATACAAACAGTAACAGAATACCTTAACTACTAAAAAGAATCTTTGAAACCATACTTTCTTCTCTTTGTTTTTTTTTTTCCTTTATTACTTCTGCCTATGTAGCATTTGGAACTTCCCAGGCCAGGGGTCTAATTGGAGCTGCAGCTGCAGCCTACACCACAGCCACCGCAACACCAGATCTGAGCTGTGTATGCAAACTACATCGCAGCTTGAGGTGACACGGGATCCTTAACCCACTGAGTGAGACCAAGGATTGAACCTGCATCCTCACAGAGACAACATCAGGTCCTTAACCTGCTGAGCCACAATAGGAACTCCCTAAACCAAACTTTATTGCTAGTGGGTAAGTTTGGCCTTAGGGAGGCCATGGTGTGGGGGAGAGAGGGAAGGAAGCAGGAGCTGGAGTACTGAAAACTAGGGTTCCAAGATACTCTGGGTTTTCTGCCGCTAAAACAGAGTGCAGGTAGCTATAAAAGAATCCAGTAATGTGGGGCTAAGTCATGGCTTGACGCTTGCTAACTCTGGACATTGGAAACATTTCTGCCATCTTTGGTGTCTGACCTCACAGGTTTGGTGCAGGATGCAATGAGACCACAGATGTACCTATGAGAGTGCTAAGTGAATAATAAGTGCTTCATAACAGTTAAAGTGCGCCCCTCTCCCCACCTTAAACAAAAGTCTGCTTGTAGTGGAGTCAAAGAAAAAAAAAATCCTACCACCTGTGGTGGAGTGGTGATTTCATCTTTTGAGTTCTGTGGCTAATCCTTGGATAAATCAAAGATTTAATTCTGTATTAGGCTTCTGTTATTAAACACACACCCCCCCCACAGACACCCATAATTCAATGAGGTACAATGTATCCCTGAACTCAGATGATTGTTTAAGAAAACCATGATAACTGTGGCTATTATGAAGCTGAAAATTAATTTCCATACATAGCATCTGTCATCTTCTTTGAGATCCCTGCAGGAAAGCTAGATTCAAGGTAAAAGAGTGTGCAGGAGTTTTCACTGTGGCGCAATGGGGATCGGGGCGTCTTGGAAGTGCTGGGATGCAGGTTTGAGCTCCAGCCTGGCATAATGGGTTAAGGATCTGTTGCCACAGCTGCAGCTTAGGTCACAACTGCGGCTCGGTTCTGATCCCTGGCCTGGGAACTCTGTATGCCACAGTGCGGCCAAAAAAAAAAAAAAAAAAAAAAAAGTAAAAGCATGCAGTGTTTCAGGAAACTAGCAGCTTATTAAAATACTTAATAATCTAAATAAATAGAAGACTCCTTAGTTGCTTGTGGTTCCTTCTTTTTTTTTTTTTTTTAAGAAAAACCATTCACTCCTGGAATTAAAAGCTTATTCGCATGTGACATCACTGAGGATTACTGAATCATGGATATTTTTTAAAAGAAAAATAAAACTTACTATTTTTAATGAACAGCTGTCAGTTTTGAAAGTCTTCTTACCTGTTTGTTTTGATCAAGGCAACTGACAGAAGCTTGACTGGGAGAAGACAGCACAAGCTGAAAATTAAAATATAAAAGTCAAGTTTCCTTTAATGTTCCTGATTATTTCTAAACATCAGTTAAGTCAATGTTGGTTGAATGGCCTAAAATATTTATTGAGTGCCTAATGCATGCTAGCAACAGTATTAATTAAATTAAAAATTTTTAAAAGTCAAAAATCCAATTGCATCTTGACTGAAAATTATACTAATTGGAAGTCTATATATATATAGTAACAGATAAAATAACTTGACATAAGAAATATAGGGCAGAACATCAATGGGAACATTTTGTTTTTTCCTACATTTCCCTTCCCAAGGCACTAAGATCTTAAAATCACCTCAGTTTTTCTTGCCAGTTTTAGCCCCATTCCTAAAGCTTAGAGAGAGGCAGTACCAAGAAAAACCAGAAATAGTCATTAAATCAGCAGCTAATAAGCACACAAAAGAAACAAATGAAAATAACTCCAAGTATCTTGGAATCCAGCTGGGGAAAGCAAACTTTCATTTTAAGGAATGACTAAAGGCCATGGCTTTCAAGTAGTTCAGCACATTTAACTCTTGCTTGACCAGACACTTGTTGTCTAGGCTCTTTCTCTTCTGCAAGACTGCTTTCTCCTTTTTGGTCGGTCGTTCCTTGAAGCTTATGAAGACCCACACAAGAGGGAAGTGAAAGAATGGAGAGATTTAAAGGCGTGTGAAGGAGTTCCTGTCGTGGCCCAGTGGTTAATGAATCTGACTGGGAACCATGAGGTTACAGGTTCGATCCCTGGCCTTGCTCAGTGGGTTAAGGATCCAGCGTTGCTGTGAGCTGTGGTGTAGGTCGCAGATGCGGCTTGGATCCCGAGTTGCTGTGGCTGTGGTGTAGGCCGGTGGCTACAGCTCCAATTAGATCCCTAGCCTGGGAACCTCCATATGGGGCGAGTATGGCCCTAGAAAAGACAAATAAATAAATAAATACATAAATACATAAAGCTGTGTGAAAATAAGCTTTGGGAATTACCTGCAGAATTCATTCATTCATTCTACCTATAGCGTGGTTAGTTCTTGAAGTGCAAGATGATGAATTTACCATACATCACGTTCACATATTATATCTAAGATCACACTGAGCTGTGTGTGCAAACATATTTCATGAGCACCTACCATAGGTTAAACCATTGTGCTAGGCTCCGAGGAGCCAAAGATAAATAAGACATTTTCTGTCCTTGAGAAACTCAAAGTCTGGGTAGGGAAAACAAGGCCACAGGTAAGGGCCAGAACAAGTTAGGATTTGTAGGAGCTCAAAGGACAGAGGATATTATTCCGCCTGGGGACTTGGAGACGGCCTCACAGAAGAGGGCAGGAATTTATTAGGTATCGAAGAGGAAGGAGGTTATTTCCGGGAATGGGAAGAGATGCTCAGGCAGAGAGGCCTGCCTGGGGGAACAGAGAGGTTTGGGGTGGCCGAAACACCTGGCACATGACAGGACAGGGTAGGAAGCAAACTTGGGGAAATTTGGCTGAAACCAGGTTGTGGTTTTGGACTTTAGCCTTTGGGCCCAATAGGACACGTAAAGCATAGGGCCCTCTGAGTTCTTAAACTTCAAAAGTATTTTTGACAAGAAGATCGTATCTGATTTAGAAAGGCAAGCCTAGCAGTGTTCACAGAACAAGTTGAGGGTGGAGGGAAGAGGGACAAGAAGCAGGGTCGCCAGCCAGGGAAACGATGACGAGGGTTTGAACAGAAAAGAGAGGGAGGGAGACGAGGAGGCAGATGGGAGAAATGATCAGAAAGTGAAGAGCTAAAGACAGACCTGAGGGTTCTGGCTGAAACTGCAGAGGGACGGTAGCCAAGAAAGGCAGTGAGAGGAGCGAGTTAGTGCGAAGACGAGTGTTCAAAATATGTGCATTGGATAAATAAATGTTTTGATGAAGCAGAGAGTCCGAATTTTTATTAGGTTTTAAAGTGTCATATGGCTTTTTAAGAAGATATTACCTTTTTTTTTATTTTCCCACTGTACAGCAAGGGGATCAAGTTATCCTTACATGTATACATTGCAATTACATTCCCCCCCCCCTTTGTTCTGTTGCAACATGAGTATCTAGACAAAGTTCTCAATGCTATTCAGCAGGATCTCCTTGTAAATCTATTCTAAGTTGTGTCTGATAAGCCCAAGCTCCCGATCCCTCCCACTCCCTCCCCCAGATATTACCTTTTATTTTGCTTAAAAAAAAGTGTTGAAATCTGTTTTTTTCTAATCATTTGCTAGAAGGTAGAGGAAATAGCCAAGGTTTAATGACAATTACATAGCATCGACCTTACACTGGCTTCCACTAGCGTTCATTCTCAGTGTTATACATCCTGCGGGGTCGGGCAAATGTGTAACAACACATATCCAGCATTACAGTGTCATCCATGAAGGGGCTGGGGCCTGATGAGAGCTCTCTCATTGAAACCACCTGCTCAAGGACCAACCAGGAGCTGCAAGAAATTAACAGTCTACAAGGAAATGTACAAGACTGATCTGGAGAAGGACACTGTTTCTGACACATCTGGTGACTTCTGCCCTACGAAGGGTAGAAGAACAGAGGATGCCTCTGTCATTGACCATGAACTGACCCAGGACACCTGGGATCTTTACAATGCTGGAATGAAGAGGAAAAGAATTGATGTTCCTAAGTGGATCAGCATCATGACCGCACAGTGTGTGTCACCTCCAGAAAGTACTTGAAAGGTATAAGAGCATAGGCCTCATGATCAAGGAGGAGATTGCAGGAGACCTAGAAAATGCTTTCCTGAACCTGGTCCAATGTCTTCAGAACAAGTCCCTCTAGTTTGCTGACCGACTATATAACTCCATGAAAGGCAAGGGGGCTCATGATAAGGTCCTAATTAGAATCATAGTCTCCCACAGTGAAGGAAGGGGACACATTGAAAATTAGGTCTTGGAGTTCCCTTCGTGGCTCAGCAGTTAATGAACCCAACTAGGATCCATGAGGGGTTCGAGCCCTGGCCTCGCTCAGTGGGTTAAGGATCCGGTGTTGCCGTGAGCTATGGTGTAGTTTGCAGATTCGGCTCAGATCCCGAGTTGCTGTGGCTGTGGCTATGGCTGGCAGCTGTAGCTCTGATTAGACCCCTACCCTGGGAACCTCCATATGCTACAGGTGCAGCCCTCAAAAGCAAAAAAAAAAAAAAAAAAAAAAAAAAAGAAAGAAAAGAAAAGAAGAGAAGACAAAATTAGGTCTGAATTCAAGAGAAAGTATGATGGATCCCTGTACTACCACATCTAGGAGGAGAGCAAGGGTAACGACCAGTAAATGTCACTGTGCTGGGGCGATGCGGGTGAAGCTCGAGATGGCACAAGTGTCCAGGAGTGGGGCTCCTATGCTTGCAGCTGACAGGTCTAGAAAATCAGTTTGTGATTAACAGCCCTCTTGTGCTCATCCCTGAGATGGTGACTGTCCCTGCCTCCTCCTCCACCTTGTTTTAGTTGCCTGAGCACTGCCTGGCTTTCCCAGCAAGTCTCTCCTTCGAGCCAAAGAAATGAGCGTTCCAAGGAGTTGGGAATGAAATCTAGGCTGTGAAACACTTTGCATCTCTTTACTGTATGGTAAACATATGAGTACGCTGAATTTTTTTACTTTAGCAACAAAACTAAAGCAAAATACATTCCAAGTATCTTTCCATGTTAAAATGCACATGCAACAATAATCTTAAAGGCCGAATATTCTACTATATAGAAGAACCATAAGAAGAAGCACCTATTATGCTCCAGACATGTCTTACCTCACTCAATTCACAACTACTCCATGACACAGGCGTTATTATTTGTCCCCAGTTGAAAGATGAAGAAAACTGACGGCCAGAGAAATCAAGCAACGTGCCCACACTCACACAGGTGGGACGCAAACACAGATGATGAAGGCTCATTCACTTGACCTATCCCCTGTTGCTGGATATTCATACAGCCACATTTTTTGCTTGTGCTTATAAATCATGCTATGATAACAGCCTTTAAGCTAATCTTTGCACACACACCCTTAATGAATTCTTTAGGAAAAATTCGCAGAGTTGGACTTTCTGGGTCACAAGGCTGACCGATATGCATTGGCTGAACTACCCTCCAGAAAGCTTATACAAATTCACTTTTTTGCAGTGTATGAAAATACTGATTTCCTAAATCAACTATTCAATTTTTTTAAAATCCCCAAAAGTAAAAATATCAATTTCCTGGTACTTCTCCAACATTAGATAGTACTACTAATTTAAAAAATTGGGGGAGTTCCTGTCGTGGCGCAGTGGTTAACGAATCTGACTAGGAACCATGAGGTTGCGGGTTCAGTCCCTGCCCTTGCTCAGTGGGTTAACGATCCGGCGTTGCCGTGAGCTGTGGTGTAGGTTGCAGACGCGGCTCGGATCCCGCGTTGCTGTGGCTCTGGCGTAGGCCAGTGGCTACAGCTCCGATTCGACCCCTAGCCTGGGAACCTCCATATGCTGCGGGAGCGGCCCAAGAAATAGCAAAAAGACAAAAAAAAAATTGTATGTTCACTCTTAAGGCATCCTGTAAAAATAACCTATTTTCCAAATCAAGTAGAAAATGTGATTTATCCAGAGTTTTGGATATCCTCCCCAATGCGCCCCTCTATTAGCACTGATCACTGAGAAGGTGTGTGGTAACATGCACCAAAGCTGAAAATTTTAGGTTTACCTTTAAAAAAGCCAAATGCATATATCCACATGAACACATCTTTGAATAAGCAGAATCTTAATAAGTTTAATTCATGCTACTGATGCTTATATCATCATCATTCAAATGCCTGGAAAGTTTACAATATAGAATATGCAACACTAAGTTTTATATGATTTGTAGTCTAACTGAAAATACACACTAACCTGAACTTAAATACACTCTATATACTCAAATTATGGGACTTTAGGTGTATTATAAATGACTGTTATTTAAAAACAAACCAAAGAAGAGAATTGCATGGTGTGGCAAACTGTTCTAAAATAATTACGAAGGGCTTCCTGGAAGAGATTATTTTTAATTGCTATCTAAGGGATGGGAAGGAACTGGCTTAGTTCCAGGCAAAGGCTCAGAATTTCCTGTTAGAAAACTTTATCCAGGAAATCCTGAGATGACTGCCTGACTGCAATGGATGCCCTCAACAGGGATACACGGTGAAATGTCTGGGGAAGGCAGGGTTTGAATGTGAGCTATAGACTTCAGAAGCCACAGTAAACATTTTTTTTCTTCTTTTCTTTTCTTTTTAGGGCCACACCTTGGCCTATGGAAGTTCCCAGGCTCGGAGTTGAATCAGCAACACCAGATCCAAACCACATCTGTGACCTACACTGCATGCAGCTCAGCGCAATGCCGGATCTGTTAGCATCAGTGAGCAAGGCCAGGGATGGAACCCTCATCCTCATGGTACTAGTTGGGTTCGTTACCACCGAGCCACAGAAGGAACTCCGTAAACTTTTCAAATTGGGCAAAATGTGGATCAAATACTGGACTTGGTTGGTTCCTTTAGTAATAACATGGAAAACTGTAGAAAAGAAGGCTTCTAGAAGAGAATTCTCCCAAAGATTAAGTATTGTAGGTGGCATGTACAAGGGAATTGCCTCAGATAATTTTTCTATATGAAATAAGGCATTAAAATAGAAACAGTTTCCTGAGATGTAAATAAGCCCCATGGGTATCTTTGGTGTGAATTTCCCATTGTGCCATTCTCTCATACTTTAGGGAAAAAAAGTCCCGGGGAGGAAGCAAGAGGACCAGCACCAAGAAATGATGTCATGGGGGGAGAGGGGAGGAGTGGGAGTGGGGACGGTGCTGGCGAAGCTGATTCCCAAGTGTTATCTTCAGTGAAGAAATGAAGATAGAAGGAAAGATCAAGCTTAGTTCCATTTAAAAGAGAGACCACAAAAAGCTAACATTGTAAAGACAGCAAAAAAATTTTTTGGTCGTACCTGTGGCATGTAGAAGTTCCCAGGCCAGGGGTGGAATCCAAGCCGCAGCTGTGACCTATGCTGCAGCTGCGAAAATGCCAGATCTTTAAGCCACTGTGCCTGGCCAGGGATGGAACCTGTGCTGCCACAGAGACAACGCTGGATCCTTAACCCTGTGCCATAGCTAGAACTCCAAGACATTAAATTATTAAAAAATAATTTTTAACTGTCCTAGTTTTGCTATTTTTAACCCATTTCCTACTGTAGTTACTAGAGATTTTTTTAAAATTTTAGAAAATCCTTGATCCTAGAAAATTCTGAATCACTTTGCTGTATACTTGCAACTAGCACAATATTGGAAATCAACTATACTTCAATTTCAAAAAAAAAAAAAAAACAAAAAAAAACACTTAGAAAATCCTGAACAAGGAGTTCCCGCTGTGGTGCAGCAGAAACGAATCCAAGGAACCATGAGATTGTGGGTTCGACCCCTGGCCTCACTCAGTGGGTTAAGGATCTGGTGTTGCTGTGAGCTGTGGTTTAGGTCACAGACATGGCCCAGATCTGATGTCGCTGTGGCTGTGGTGTGGGTCGGCGGCTGTAGCTCTGATTGGACCACTAGCCTGGGAACCTCCATATGCTGTGGGTGTAGCCCTAAAAAGCAAATAAATAAATAAAAATTAAAAAAAAGAAAATCCTGAACAAGAGTTGTATGCTATGTTTATAAATGTCTCCACCTAGTTCCCAAAATGATTTAAGGTGGCTCATGAAGATACGAATGTGAGTGAACATGAACCAAAGGACAGAGCATAAGGCGGGGCAAGGATGTATTACACACTCACTGCCAGATGAGCCACGAATTGGACTGAGGGTTTGTACTTGCCAATGGGAAAAGCAAAACCTAGTCAGGGAAATATTAGCAGCCATAAAATTAAAACGGACAAATTGCTCAAGTAAAGCACAACTGCTTCTGCTAGGAAGAGGAGGTCCTTTTCCTGCTTCTGTTGCAGTGGGAAGGGGTGAAGATGGAGAAAAGACCAGGCTGCACTAAATTCAACAGAGGAGCCTAGAAGAGAACTCCTCGTGGAAGAGGGAGGAACAGGCATGTCAACCTTGGAGGCCTTCAGGGGTACAGCAAAGGGGTAATTTGGGGGGGAAGGCCAAAGAGGCTTCTCCATAGTCAGAAAGGGCCTCAGGCTTTGGCTCAGCAGAAGTGGAGTGGAGTTCCTGTTGTGGCTCATCAGAAATGAATCTAACTGGTATCCATGAGGACGCAGGTTTGACCCCTGGCCTCACTCAGTGGGTTAAGGATCTGGCGTTGCCACAAGCTGTGGTGTAGGTCACAGATACAGCTCGGATCTGGTGTTGCTGTGACTGGGGCGTAGGCTGGCAGTGGCAGCTTCAATTTGACCCCTAGCCTGGGAACCTCCATATGTCGTGGGTGCGGCCCTAAAAAGAAAAAAGAAGTGGGGTGGAGTGATTTCCTGATAGTGGTGAAAAAAAACATTTGAGCTTGATTAATAAAAAAATTGTGAAATAGACTTTTTACAAGGTTTGGAAATATGCATCACTATTTTTGTGTTAAATGGCACCCATGGTTCTTCAAGGCCTTCTAACACTGCGATTTTTCTCTAAAACACTTTTGTCTACATTGTAATACATGGAAAGCAGCACCAATTTAAGAAATAATTTTGTTTGGCTATGCCTGCAGCATGTGGAAGTTCCTGGCCCAGGGATCGAAGCCACACCACAGCAGTGACCTGAGCCTCTGCAGTGACAATGCTGGACCCTTAACCCGCTGCACCTTAAGAGAACTCCAAATATTTTTTAATTGTGGTAAAATATACACAACATAAAATTTACCATCTCAACCCCTACCAACCATTTTTTTGTGTCTTTTTTTGGGGGGGGGTGTTGCCAGCATATGGAGGTTCCCAGGCTAGGGGTCCAATCAGAGCTGTAGCTGCCGGCCTACACCACAGTCACACCAACACAGGATCCGAGCCGTGTCTGTGACCTACACCACAGCTCATGGCAACGCCAGATCCTTAACCCACTGAGCAAGGCCAGGGATCGAATCCATGTCCTCATGAATCCTAGTTGGGTTCGTTAACCACTGTCTCACGACAGGAACTCCCCCATTTTTAAGTGTGCAGTTCAGCAGTGTGAAGCACATTGATGTCATGTAACAGATATCCAGAACTCTTCTCATCTCGCAAAACTGAAACTGTACCCATTAAACAACACCGCCCTCAGCCCATGGCAACCACCTTTCCACTTTCTGTCTCTGGGAATCTGAATACTCTACATTCCCGCTGCACCAATTTTAAGGCCAGTCTAATAATGGGATAGGATCCTTAAACTTAGGGTTCATGATACTCAGTAACACTTTTCAAGTGTTACAGCTGATACTTGACAACATGGGTTTGAGCCACACAAGTTTACTTATAGGTGGTTTTTTTTTTTCAATAAATATACAGTCTACCCTCCGTATCGGAGGGTTCCCATCCATGGATTCGACCCTGCAGATTGTAAACATTTTTTTTTTTTTTTTGGTCTTTTTGCTATTTCTTTGGGCCGCTCCCGCGGCATATGGAGGTTCCCAGGCTAGGGGTCCAATCGGAGCTGTAGCCACCGGCCTACGCCAGAGCCACAGCAACGCGGGATCCGAGCCGCGTCTGCAACCTACACCACAGCTCACGGCAACGCCGGATCGTTAACCCACTGAGCAAGGGCAGGGACCGAACCCGCAACCTCATGGTTCCTAGTCGGATTCGTTAACCACTGCGCCACGACGGGAACTCCTGCAGATTGTAAACTTAATACACAACCTATGGTTGGCTGAATCTGAGGATTCAAACCCGCAGATGGGGGGGGGCATACTATGGGACTGGATGACTTTGGTATCATCTGTGGGTCCTGGAACATCTGTGGGTCCTGGTATCATCTGTGGGTCCCCCATGGAGATATCAAGGGACGACTTGATTTTCAAACCAGTATTTTTTCAAGAATGATGTTTCTATTTTGCAATGTGATATATCAGCTAGAAATGGAAACACCTCTACTGTTAACGGTTTGCGAAAATCAGTCAAGGGGAGTTCCCACTGTAGCGCAGCGGAAATGAATCCGACTAGGAACTATGAGGTTGCGGGTTTGATCCTTGGTCTCACTCGGTGGGTTAAGGATCCAACGCTGCCGTGAGCTGTAGTGTAAGTCGCAGACTCAGTTCAGATCTGGCGTGGCTGTGGCTGTGGCTGTGGTGTAGGCTGGCAGCTGAAGTTCCAATTTGACTCCTAGCCTGGGAAGCTTCATATGCCGCAGGTGTGGCCCTGAAAAAAAAAAAGAAGAAAGAAAAACACTCAAATAATGTAGAAATGCAAGAAGTGGAAATAAAATTATTCCTATAATTCAATGCTCTAGAGATGACTACTACTAATAGGTTGGTCCATATCATTCTCAACACCTGTAAATATAGAGAAGATCACACTATACATGTGATTCTGAACCCTGGGTCTAATTACTGGATACAAAGGTTAGTGAGGCTGCTCAGGATGGTAGAGTGAGAAGATGAAAGGAAACTGGGTCTCTGATGACATCAGTGATCCACCTGGAACCTCCTTTCTTCTTCTTTCTTTCTTTCTTTCTTTTTTTTTTTTTTTGTCTTTTTAGGGCCACAGGTGCAGCATGTGGAAGTTCCCGGGCTAGGGGTTGAATCAGAGCTGCAGCTGCCAGCCTACACCACAGCCACATCAATGCCAGATCCTTAACCCACTGAGCGAGGCCAGGGATCGAACCTGAAACCTCATGGTTCCTAGTCAGGTTCTTAACCCGCTGAGCCACTATGGGAACCCCAGAATCTCCTTTCATAAGACTTCTTGTTATGTGAACTAATAATGTCCCTTAAGTTACTTCTAATTGAGCTTTGTCACCTCTGCCAAAAACATTATAATTATCATGTCATTCTCCTAGACAACTCAGCCTATCTACACTGAAGGCAAGGCTATACCTCCGTAAGTCTTATAATTATAACGAGGTGATACTTGGAACAAAATAAAAGCACATGCATAATGCTGTTACAGCAAGCCAAACCAATAAGCCTTGAACTTCCCATCATCAAATAAGTTAAGATGACTTCCGTTCTGCCAAACGCCATCCATGGTTTATTTTAAATACGCACGACACTAAGCTGAATCTTATGGGAATTAAGAGCCTAGAAATCCTAAGGAAAATTATGCATTAAAAAATGCCAGGCATACAGTTGCTCTACATATACATAATAGTTTATGAACAAAGGCATAGTTATTGAGCATTTAGGATGTACCAGTGCTGTGCTGAGTTAATATAATCATAGCAAACTTAGGAGGCAGATACTACTACATTTCCATTTTATGGATAAGGAAATTAAGGCACAAAAAGGGTAATCTCCCAAATAATCCAGCTCCTTGAGACCCCAGTGTCTTGCCTCTCAGTCGTTCTTTAACCCAATCCAATCTGGCTTCTCACCCTACACTTTTCTCCACTGAACTTTCAAATAAAAGAAATTCATGAATGAGCTTCATTTTGGTAACTCAGAGGACGCCTTTCAGTCTTTATCATGTTTGACCACCTACACAGTAGGTTCCTAAAAATACCTGCTGACTTAGCTAAGTAGAAAAGAAGACGGGGGAGTTCCTGTCATGGCTCAGAGGTTAACGACCCTGACTAGTATCCATGAGGACAAGGGTTCGATCCCTGGCCTCGTTCAGTGTGTTAAAGATCCGGTGTTGCTGTGAGCTGTGGTGTAAATCGCAGATGTGGCTCAGATCCTGAGCTGCTGTGGCTCTGGCATAGGCTGGTGGCTACAGCTCCGATTGGACCCCTAGCCTGGGAATCTCCATATGCCACAGGCGCGGCCCTAAAAAAAAAAAAAAAGAAGATGGGATAGGTATGGAGGGCTTTGATAGACAAGCGGTTGCTCAGTAAATATTGATGAGGGAGTAGATGAGTGAGTGGAGAGAGGAAGAAAGATTTACTTAATGAACAATTTTAATTTTTTCCCAATATACTACTATTGCATTCACAGGAAAAATATTGAATATCATTCTAAAAAGAGGACAATGCCCAGTTTTAAGATTAGGAGGCAATATTTTAAAATGGGTAAGAAGTTATAACATTTCATTAAAATATGTTCTATAGCTCCCATCATATTAAAACAAATCATGTAAGAGAAATCTATGAATAATTGTATATCAACAAACCAAGTATTCTAGATGAAATGGACAAAACTCTAAAACACACAAATTACCAAACTAAAGAGGAAATATAAAATCGCAGCAGACCTGTAAATAAGTGAGAGAATCTGTTTACAAAATCTCCCAACAAAGAAAAGTCTAGGACCAGATGGCTTCGTTGGTGAATCCTACCAAACATTTAAAGAAGAATCAACACCAGTCCTAATAAAACTGCCCAAAATAGAAGAGGAACATTTCCTAACGCTTTCTATGAGATCAGAACTATCCTGGTAGCAAAGCTAGCAAAGATACTGTAAGAAAACTACGGACCAATATTTCTTACGAATACAGGTGGAAAAAGCCTCAACAAAATTGTAGCAAACCCAATACAATAGTACATTAAAAGGATTATGCACAGGACCAGGAACTCAAAGGTGGTTCAACATAAGAAAATCAAAGTAATAAATCACATTAACAGAATGGAGAGGGAAAAAACAACATGATCATCTCAAGAGACACAGCAAAAGCATTTGAAACAATTCAGTGTCCTTTTGATTAAAAAATACTCAGCAAGTAGGAGCAGAAAGAAACTTCCTAACATAATAAAGGGCATTTACCCAAACCTACAGGTGATATCACAGTCAATGATGGAAGACTGAAAGCTTTCCGCTTAAAAATGGGAACAAGACAAGGATGTGTCCTTTTTGAAACGAGAGAGAGAGGTGGTGGTTGAACAACACTGTGAAGGCACTAACTGCCCCTGAATTGTTTATTTTAAAATACTTAACCATGTATGAATTTCACCTCAATATTCATAGAGTGAAGCGTTCATTCACTGTGGCTTATTGATCTACAAGTGTCTTTCCTACACCTATGCAGTGGATTAATGGTCCAGTTTTTTCCTGTGGCAGCACCAGTTGGATCCCCAGCCCCATGCAGTAGGTTAAGGATTCCATGTTGCTGCACCTGTGGTGTAGGTTACAGCTGCAGCTCAGATTCAGTCCCTGGCCCAGGAACCGCCACATGCCACAGGTGTGGCCTAAAAAGAAAAAGAAAATAGTTATAATGTAGAGATTGCATTAAAACACCATGAAAAACAAAGTATATTTTCTTCTTTTTTTCTTGTCTTTTTAGGGTGGCACCCTCAGCATAGGGAGGTTCCCAGGCTAGGGGTCTAACTGGAGCTGTAGCTGCTGGCCCACACCACAGCAACACCAGGTCCGAGTCGCATCTGTGAACTATGCCGTAGCTTGTGGCAATGCCAGACCCTTAACCCACTGAGCAAGGGCAGGGATCCAACCCACATCCTCATGGATACTAGTCAGGTTCATTAACCACTGGGCCACAATGGGAACTCCCTAAACTATATTTTCAATTCAAGATAAATGCAAGGTAAAAGTCAAACTAAAAGCCTGAGAACTACCCTCAGGAGAGCCTGCACATTTTCCTCTCAAAATTAGAATGTTCTTTTTAAAAGTGGAAGCCAGATGATTTTACATATAAAATCAAATCTCCATGTTAAATCCATATAGGATTTAAAAGTTAATCCTGTTGCAGCTGCAACAATCCTAACTGTAGTCAGTGTGTTTATTTTTCCTGCAGTAGGGTTTATATCTGTGTTTTTCAAAGTGGGAACTTATTAGAAGTTCAAATTCTCCGGCCCCGTCCAGACCTCCTGAATCCAAATCTCTGGGGTTGAGGGCCAGCAGTTTGTTCTAATATGTGTTCCGGTGCACACTCAAGTTTGAGAACCCCTGGTAAAGACCAATAGTGCAAGGCTACAAGCATTTGCTTACCGGACAGCGTTGTGCCAGAAATGCACTGTTTCTTCGAGTTCCTAATGTGTCAGCTTGGAACACCTGTGAATTATCACTAAGAAAAAAAGGAAAACAGGTGTCACTTAAGACCTATTACCAAAAAAAATTTACATAAGATTTCAAATCCTTAAAACAGCAATGCCATTAGTGTAAATAGCTTCTTCGTGGAGACAGCTATGCAGATGCAGAAAATAAAACACACACACACACAGCCTGAGTTGGCAGAGGCTAAACAAGTGTCCATGTAAGGTAAGGAATTCTCAAACGTGCCACTTCACCCCTAATCATGCTATCAAGGATAAGGATAATTTATTGTGGCCTTGGAGATACATCATTTTCTGTGTAAAAAACCTGGAAGTGATCAGTGTATGCCTGGAGCTATTATGTGCTGGTACCAATCCCCTCTGGATCCCCCAACTTCCACATGCGCAAGGGGGAGAGCCAGTAGCAGGGGGCAACAGAACTGAGATCTTCACAGATAGGTTTCATCTGGCCTACTCAGTGCTGGAAATGTTTCTGAATTCATTGTGTACACTTGGAACAACTATGGCGATTTCCAATAAAGAATGCAGATTCCAGATTTCTGGCTTCTGTTGAAACTCTGCAAGATGTTATCACACTGGGCCACATGCCCACATGGCAGCAACACACTGCGGCTGCCCACTGAAGGTGGTCCTCATTCCCTCGGCTCTGACAGTGCCCACACTGCCAGCCTCAACCCTATTCGAGCTTGGGATCCTGAAGAAGTCGTCTCTTCCTTTTTAGGTTTTCTTGTTGTTAGAACTGTTTATTTTGAAATCATTTAAGATTCAGAAGACACTGCAAAAAGAATATAGAGGGTTCTCGTGTACCAGATGTCCCCAATAATAATGTGAAAGCATCTTTAGCACTTTCTTTTTTGCCACCTATGGCCAATCAGGTCTTTGAAAAGGTTTTACCTCTGTGATCTCTCATCTCCGTCTTATTCCTTCCAGGCTCCTTGCCAAAAACCCATCTAAAGCTTCTTCACTTTCCCACCGACTCCACAATAGTCTAATCCATCACCTCACCTCGATTCTTTCCCTACAGCCATCTATTTAACAGACTCCCAGATTCCCTTCCGAAATAACAGCGTGTTCTCCCGCTCACGGCTTTCAGCCACTCTCTTCATCATCTGCTGAATGCAGAAGTTACTTTCTTTACAGTAACATTCCAAGCCCCTCATAATTTAGTTCCACAGACTTTTGGATTTCATCGATGAGGAAAATTTTGAAAATCTTGGCACACGCAGTCGCTACCATTTTCTCTGGCCAGGTAAGGTCATTAAAAAAAAAAAAAAAAAAAAAACCTCACTCAACTACCAACACCATCACATCATTTCATTTATAAAAAGGACATTAATAATCTGGGTGAAAAGACAGAACTTCCCGGGGAAGTATGCTGTATTAACTTTTTTAAAGCCACAGATTCGGTAAAATGTCACCGGGGATCAGCACCGGTCAAATGAAGACGCAGGAGCCAGTGATCCAGGCAGAGTTGCTCAGCATTCTGAAATACACTTATGCTTCCCTATGTCCAAGCCTAGTCCATATTCCTGGAATGCTGTCCCAGCTCTCTCAACCCCTTTTCCTCCAGGTTGCACCTCATCAGTCTCTTTGTTCGGCCCCATCTCAAATACCACCTCTCCAAAAACCTTCCCTGTACCCTCATCAATCCCTCTGTCACTTCTCCCTCCATTCTTTTAATTACCCTAGCACGCACTTTCCCTCCTGGGCACAGATCTTACTATAGCAGACGTTTAAGTCCTTTGCATATTTATTCTCCCTATTAAACGCTCATTGAGGCTTGAGATACATCTTTGCAGCATAGGAATTTGCATATAACAGGGAGCAACTCAATACTTCATTTAGAGTCTATAAGTACAGGGCTAATGGTAACTTCCTTTCCCATTTTCCCCCTATGAGAACAGGAATATATTTTAGCAGTCACTACTACGAAGCTGGAGGGACACTAAGGGGTTACATATTTCCACTATCTTTTGTATGGGGGGTAATTCTTAAGGCTGACAATTCTCTTCTCCCTAAGTTGTTGTCCGCTAATAAGACAGTAACTAAAAAAATCATTGAGGCAGTGTATCTCTCAACTGATATCCATGACTCAACAGGAATTCAAAAAATCCTAGGCGATACCTAGAACCAAGTGCTACTTACAATTTAGAAAAAGTGAAGGTAATATAACGAATGTTCGGTGATCCACATCAAATGAATAAATGATCTGTCTAAACTACAATATTATTTGTATCAATTATATTCCCAAAGCAATCATTCTTCATGGCCACTATTTTTCCAGGTTTGTACAAGTTTAACAAACGATATGGTTGACAAAATGCTTCTGCAAAGAGCCAGATAGTAACTGGGGTTTTGTGGGCCATACCATCTCTGTTACAACTACCCAACTCTGCCTTTGTAGTAGGAAAGTGGCCCAAGGACAGTAAGTAAATAAATGTGTGTGGCCATGTTCCAATAAAACTTTATTTACAGAATGAATCAGCAGGCTCAATTTGGTCCCTAGACCGTAGTTTGCCTTTTAAAAAGAATTGAGGCCATACAGTTTGAATGCAGGGTCAGTCTAGTGGCATTTAAAGAGGGAAGGCGCTGGCAGGAATCCAAAAACTTAATCTCTAATTCTAATAAAGCCCAGAGAAGTAGAAGAAAAAAAATACTACCTTTAGATAAAGTCATTGACTTTAGTAGTAAAGTCAGTCAACCAGAGGGGCTAAGGAGTATAAAGAACCAAGAGGTTCAAAACTTTTGACGTTGATATTTTTATTAATGCAGGATGTACACAAAAATCAAAAAATTAAAAAAATTAGTAATACTTGTATTAAGGAGTTGACATTTAAAGAACAAATTCTGCAAATGCTGGCGCAAGAGAGACTGACTCTTTATATAAAGAAACAAGAAACAAGAAACACCAAGCAAAATTGGTAAACTGCTTGAAAGAAATGCAATAGTTATTTAGCAAGCTACGAAAGAGGCAAGGCAACAAGCATTAGAGGCCCAACTAAGGGGAAGGGGGAAAGTGAGCAGTGTACACATGTAACTGAGAAGAACTAGGGTGAAAATGAATTTGGCTAAGGCTCAGATGATTCCTAATTCCACCCTACATTTTCTTGCGGATTACACCCCAAACTTGCCACGTCAGTGTAAAATATGCCCTCAGGAGATCACGTGGACAAGTTCCCTGACCTTGGGCATGTCACGTATCATTCCTGGGCTACTTCTTTTTGACGCAAGGATCCGGGGCCTTGGTCCACTTTGTGGGTTAACTCTACCAGCTAAATGTGCAGCTGCCCCTCACCTTTACGGGCAAAATTCACCTCCTGCATCAGGATCTTAAGCTATGGAATTCCATACTGTACCTATGCTTTAATATGATAAAAATAAACATTTCAAATCCTTTACAGAACAAAGCAAAGCATGAAGGGATAACTAGGATCACTCTCTTTGCTTCCCTGACTCTGAGAATGGGGAAAATGGGCCTGGTCCCCTCCTGCCCCAGCACTTAATGTATATTAAATAGGACCCACATGATCCTTCAAATATATGTCCTCCACTGTCTAGGTATCTGCGACTTGTTTCTTCATTTCATAAAGCCTTTCAATAAAATTAACATCCTCCCTAAGTATTTTCTTCCACTGGCAGAGTGGGTCCATAGCAATTCATTTATTCACACAGCAGGATTAGCGTAGAATCTTGAATTTATAAAATGTTCTTTTTCTCAGCACAACGTGCAGAACTGCTCCCCCTTATTTTTTCTCTCTGCCTATTTGAAAAGGTAATGAATGTATCATTTTTTGGTCACCCTTAGCTTGCTTTTCATTTTGTTATAACATATTCCCCCTTAACGCAAATGACCTGAAAGCTGCATTTGTTTAGTTAATTAGCTTAGATGTTGATTAGTGGTGGACAAAGCACTAGTCTAGGAGTCTGGAGACACAGGTTTCTAGTGTTGGCTCTACTACTAACAATGACACTTTTGGAGATATATGGGCCTGTTTCCTCACACATGAAACAAGGAGAATAGATCGGGTCTCTTTGAGTTCCCTTCTAACAGTTGTGAGTGACAACCCTATCAATTAGTATGAGGCTGGCAAAAGGTGAGGAGCAAAGCTAAGAACATAGGTAGTGAACGCATTTTTCAGATATTTTTACAGTATAGAGAAAACCTTATGACAGTGAGCTATGAGACCCAAGATCTCACTTAAAAATTCTACTTTTAAGAAATAATAACTTTGCGTCATGCCAGACCTTTGGACACGTGCAGGAAATACAGTTAACAACGGGTTACTTAAAATTTTTAAAGCTTTTTTTCATCACCAGATTTCTAAAGAGCCTTTTTAGACATCTCCCCCTCACCCCATTAGCGCCTCCTTGAAAATTCCCAGGAAATTTTAACAGCACAAATGTTACTGTATATCTGTCTACGTGTTGTATATGTATCTGTGCTTTATACATATGAGGGGAAAAAAATTTCACCCACCCCCAAGAACTAAGTAGGGGCAATATTGGCCATTGAGAATGCAAAACTCAGGATATCGATTTTCTGTGATACTTAAACTTTTGTTCAAATAAAAACTAGGCGTAAAAAAAGGCCCAAGCTTATTTGCTTGACAACCATTCCCATTCCAAGTGTGCTGAAGGTGAAGGTCAGAGGTGACAAAGCTGCAGAGAGAACGACAAAATTACAGTCATCACAGAAGATCTGGAGGCAAGGGTGGGGAGTGTTCAGTTTCTTCAAAGGAGTGGGTAAGAGATGGGGTGAAGTTAGAAAAAGCCGTGCTCCACACCAATTGGATGCTGCTTTCGGGTCCGGGTGAACTGTCCGAAGAGGATGTTCAGGTTCACGGGTGTGTCAACCTCAGGGTGGGTGTGCAACCGCTCTTTGGCCAGCCCGCCCCGCCCCCGCCCCCTGACTGAGAGTGGGATCTTCGGGCACCAGGAACAAAGGAGAAACCTGCGGAACCGCGAGGAATAAAGGGGCGGGAATGCTTATTGGAAGTCACTTTCTGCAACTCTTGCCACCCCCTCCCCCACCCCCGCCGCTTGCCTCCTCCAGTATCTCAATCCTGCTCACCCAAGCCCACTGATCAAAGGGGCGCTGTTGGATCTTCTCAAGGTGTTGTCGTCTGTGGTGGCTGAACTCGGCTGCAGCTTCAGGGCTACTTCCATTTTCTCCTGTGACAGGTCCGTGCCAAAGCTTACTTCGGAGCTCTCAAGGTTTCCTTGCTCCGGTTCACTTAAGAACAAGTCAACTAAGTGAGGAGATGATAAATAGGGAGAGAAGAAAAGGGGAAAAAGAGAAGAGAGGGGGTAGCTCTTAGACGAGTGAGTGCTCACTTTTGCAGCCCTACCTTCCTTAACACCAGTGGACACAAAGACAGGTCTAGCTCTCAACATCCTAACTCCCAAGCTCGGGGCCCTTAACACTGAGACCTTCTACCTCCAAACCTCTAAAGAAAATGAGAAATTTATCTTAATCCGTGAACCCGTCTCCTTTATCTCGCACAGCGAAGGCAACCCGGGTAAACCTCTCCGGCCAAAACAAAAACCCGCCGCGTTCAAAAATCTGGTGGGTGCCGGCCTTCTGCGCAAGCGTCCTGGGTCCCGCCCGTTGGCGCATATTTATTACGCAAGCAATGCGCCTTATTGCGGGCGCCTGTGTCAGCATTGCTGGCTGCGCACGCGCAATGAGAGAGCCGCCTTTTTTACCCCAAGGCAGTCTTCCTTCGTCTTTCCCCATTGCAGATTCCTCGTGGTTGTTCTCTGCTCCTCTGTTAGCCCCTGGGGTGGTTTCGTTAACCATTGCTAGGAGAGAAAGGAAGAAGGTGTAACCCTTCTTTCTGCCCGAAGTCTAATACTCAGCTTTGGTCCCCTTATGACTGACACCAACAAGCTTGTTACCTCCCATGACGAATTTTTCCATCCTGTTACGGTAGACACTCTACATGATGTAATTTAAAAAAAAAAAAAAAAAACCGCTAAAGCTGGGGCGGGGTTGGGGTAGGGCACTTCTAAGTGCTTAGAGGCCACCTGCTCCCAAAGGGTCCTGGTAAGGTGCTAAACGATTGAATTGATTCCTCAAACAAATCATTGTTTTCCATGTGTTTTTTTTTTTTAAAACAATCATACAGTGTACATTTTTACACTGAATAAAATCTAGCCCTCAAAGCTTTTCATCTAAGGAAAAAGATTTGGGTTAAAGCAGGGAGGCTTGTTTTCTTAAAACGCATCTCAAAATTGAGTATCCATCCAAATCAGTGATTAACAATGCTGTCATGGCCCAGAACAATTTAAGAACAGCTCTTTTAGAATTTTTCACTGCCAGTTAATTGAGCCACATTGAATACTGAAATCTCAACTCCACGCTAATAATTGTATAAAAACCACACATTTTAGGAAGCATATAGAGGACAGAGAAGGCAAATGAAATGAGTGAAATGGGAGTTAATCAAAACAGTCGTAACATGGTATAGCACTTCCTGGCTCAAAAAGTGTTTTCACATACTTATCTCAATTGGTGCGATCATTAACCCTGCTCAGCTAATCAGTGATGAACTTAAAATAATGAGATTATCTGAAACAGTTCATGACAAGTTATGACATAAAAGATTATAAACATTCTTCATTCAGAGAACAGAATAAAAAAAGTGTAATTATATTGAGCAGAATTAGGTTACCTAAATCCTAGACATGAGGACTATTTGGAGTCTCCATTCCTGATATATGACAGGTTAACAAGATCTTACTATATGCCAGGTACTGTTCTGGGCACTTGAACTATGTGATCACAATGCTCACAATAACTTTGTGAGGGGAGTTCCTGTGGTGGCTCAGCAGTAACGAACCTGACTAGTATCCATGAGGACGGGGTTCAATCCCTGGCCTCGCTCAGTGGGTTAAGGATCCAGTGTTGCTATGAGTGGTGTAGGTCACAGATGTGGTTTGGATCTGGTGTTGCTGTGGCTGTGGTGGAGGCCAGCAGCTGCAGCTTGATTCAACCCCTAGCCTGGGAACTTCCATATACCTTGGTTGTGGCCTAAAAAGACAAAACAAAACAACACCCTCTGTGGGGTAAGCATCATCATAATGCCCATTTTTCAAAGGAGGAGACCGAAGCCCAGAGGAGTTATTCAAATTACAACTACTAAGTCACAAAGCCAAGGTTCCTCTGCTTCTATTTAAGTGAAAAGACAGAGGAGGCACCTCTTGATATTTCTCTGGGCACTATTTTTGTACCCATAAGCACTCAATACTTATACAATCATTTTATGAACAAATGCAAGTTTAAATAACCCGTCCTTCACAGCTATCTTGTGAACTAGGTAAATCATTTCTATGTTAAAAAAAAATTCCAGAGAGATTAATGGCACGTAACTAGGTAACAGTAGAATCTGGGCTGGTACCAAGATTCCTGAAAGCCACTGCTAAAGTTCCCCAGGAAAGCTGAAAGTTTATGAAAGATGGCAGCTAATGCTGAGTAAAGTCAGGGTGAATGTGGACGGTAGTGGTTAAATACAAAACAGAGGGTGAAAACCAAACTGTTTGAATAGCAGAAAAATATGGAGTACATCAGAGAACAAGCAGAATACCCCCACTTTCCTGCTCATTTTCCTTTTCAAAGAGTTTGTTAATATCCTTGGCAGGTAATAAGGTTTAATGGATATACTTTGAATGAATAGACAAGTCAAATCTCATTATGCCTAAACATTACTGATACCTTATTTTTAAAGATCTAAGTAAATAAGAAAAAAAAATAAAGATCTAAGTACCTAACACTAAGAAAATAGGCATAATAAAATGACATGGAAAGAGTAACTAAGAGATCATTCCTAGAAAAGGGCTAATAATATGAAATGACTAAATACATGAGATGGCAATAAGTTTTCAGCTACTACCAAAGGGAGAAATTCTCTTTAAGAGCAGCTACATATCAGGAACGTTAAGCCTGTAAAAAACAGAGACAGGACTCATAATACATACACAAGTTGGAAAGTCAAAAGGAACAAGTATTGCAAAAACAAAGACTTCTGTATACTATAGTGGCAAACACAACATTTAAAGAAGTTGTTTTTACTCCCCATTTCTACCCACACGTTATACAAACCTAGCTGTGTTTCATGATCGTGTCTGCTTGTTCCATAGTCATGTGCCATGACCTTGGATCGGAGGTTTGCTTAGATGTGTACCTTGATCTTTATGCTACTCCTCTCTTTGTGTGTTTCAGTCTGCTGCCATCTTCCCCAGGCCTCTTCCCTATAAAAGGTGTGCCACAAACATGTCATAATCAGCTCTTTATTTTATCAGTTGTCATGGCAACTTTTAAGCAACATGTTAGGTTGTTATCACAAGAGCAAGACACATTCAAGTTAATCCCAAGCCCTGAACCACCAACACCCAACACCTCCCAAAAGATTTACATGAAGGCAAGAATGATGTGAATAAAACCTGGAAATGATGGCCAAGGTAGCATCTGCCTTCTCACATATCCTTGAGTTTCTCCTAATTGTGAAGCCCCTGAAAGTTAGGGATTCTACTAAATTGTTTGACTCTTCAGAGTTAGGGACAGTGTATGTGGTCAACAAATGGTCTTTTGGTAGCTGTGGTGAATAACAGCATGTACTATAATTTTTTGGAGCAGATTACTGGGGTGTTGCTGAGACCTTGAGATAGAAAAAGAGCTATATAAATTGATCAAAACCAGAGCTTGCATTTCTAATGCAGGTGGCAGGAAAATATAGGCAATTTAAGGGAAACTAAAAGTGGTTTAAAAACTCTCATACTTCAAGTAGAACATAAAACACTGAGGAATAAAATGACAACTGGGCTTGCCAAGTTTAATATGGTACAGCTGAATTGAACAAGCAGGTAAAACTATTTTTGCAAAAGATGAAACCAATTTCCTGATTATTAAGTTTCCTGTACTTTCTAGGTATGTACCACACAATATGGTGGTTCATCTCTCCCAGGGTCATTCAAGTGGTGAGGATTAGATGAGTTAATATTTATAAAGCTCTTAGAACACCACCTAGAGCACAGTAACTGCTACAAAAGTGTTTAATAAAATAAGTAATTCCAGGCCTCACACAATCATGATTGTTAAGAGTCTCCGTAAATCCTAGAAAGGAAAAAAAAAATCTGGCTCTGCTACTTGTTCTTCAGGACTTAATATCACTGAAGCTAACTGGTGCTTGTATAATGGAAATGAGTACTTCTCACTAGCTATATGAACTCTCATTTGATTCTCTTTATTTTTACACCATTGCCTTTTTTTTTTTTTAACTCCCCTTTGGTCTAGTGCATCCAAAAGGATGATCTGAAAAAGAAATCTGCTTTTCCAGACAGAAAGCAACAAAGTCCTGGGATTTGAGAAAGGTGAGCGGGGGGAATCGCAAAAGTCAGAACGTACGAATTGGAGTGAAAAAAACGTGGAAACCACGTGTTTCTTTTTCCTTTGAATACTGGCCCAAACTCTTCCTGAAAGATGATGCTCCAGTATCTCCAAATGATTGGTTCTTTTCAAAATTGGGCGGCAGGATCCCCGGTCCAATGCAGGCGAGAAAGGCGCCGGGCTCCCTGGAAACGCTCCACCCCTTTGGAGGAGGTTTGCTGGGCGGGGCTCCCACGCATGCTCCGTGCCCGCGGGCCCATTGGCGCGGTCACCGGGCGCGTGCGCAGGACCGATGGGTGCCCGGACGCGGAAGACCTGGCCCCGCGGAGGTTCCAGCTCCTGAAGCGTGGGAGGCGTAAGAGGCTGCAGGTTGTAGATTTTGGTCTCGGCCCCGAGGGCTTTCCTCGGGCCATTAGAACCCAAGAAAGGAAAAGGAGGCATCGCGGCGGCGGCCAGCCAAACCCCCTACCTGTCCTCCTGGCAGGGAGGGGGGGCAGGAGGGGAGAAGCACCGATCACAGGGCTGAGGAACCTCTGGGGCCAGGTCCCGAAGCATGGGGGACTGGACCGCGTCCCCGAGCATGGGGAGCTGGAGCTGCCGAGGCCGCCCGGCCGGGCCCTGCCCGACTGTCAGCTCTTTGGTGCTAGTGCTGCCCGGGCAGCCAGGGTGTCTGTAGCCCGGCCCCGCTTGTGGTCGTCGGCGAAAGAGAGCATGAGTTCCGCTGCTGCCTAGTTTCCTCCCCCTCCTTCTCTGCTCCCTCCTTCCTCTTCCCCATACCTCCGTCCTTCTTTCCCACCCCCGTTCTCCTCTTTCCCTCCACCCTGCCCTCCTCCTTTCCCCCTAACTTCTTCCTTTCCCCCTCTGTCCTCCTCTTTGTCCTCTTGCTTTTCCATCTTTCCTCCCCCCCCCTTGCCATTTTACCGCCCGCTTCGATCCCTTTTCCTGCTTCCTCTTCCCTCCACCACCACCTCTCCATCCTCCTCCCCTCCCTCCCTTTCCTCCTCCCGTTCTCATCCTCATCCTCCTTCCCTCCTCCTCTCTGCTTTTCTCCGCCCCGCCCCCGCCCCTCAAGCCTCCGCCCCTTAGCCCCCGCCCCCAGCTGCCCGTCCCCAGCAGCTCAGTCCCGCAGCGAGAGTCTGGGGAGTCCATAGCCAAGCACCAGGAGCTGAGCACTGCCCGCTGTGCCTGCCTGCGAGTCTCCGACATGGCTCAGGAAAAAATGGAGCTGGACTTTGAGCCTGACACATCTGATGGGGGCACCCTGAGGAGATCCAACAGCGCTCCCCTGATCCATGGGCTCAGGTGAGCAGGGTTGGGGAGGATGGAGTGCCAGGTTCAGGGGCTCCTCGACCGCCTGCGAACAGTCTTCTTTCCTTCAAGTGAGAGTTGGAGCTCATTTGGGTTCTCCAGCCCGAGGGGATCGGGACTTGTTTGCTTGACGGTGACTTGGGTCCCAAGGTGGAGTGAAAGTTTGACCCAGACTGGGCAGTGTGGGGGAAATGGGGGCCCTCTCTACCTGGGGCTCTGTTGGCCCACTCTAAAAGGAACTACAAGAAGCTTCTGGCTCTTCTAACAGGTTGCTTGCCCTGCCTGATTTACACCACTGAATGTCAGACTGAAGCCCCTGGAAGTAGGATTGCAACTTGATACCTGCTTCTAAGAGCTGCTATTTCTAACCTTAGTTTAGGAACCCTGGCATTAACTGAGGTTTCCCTCAATAAATCACAGTTTATCTAATAACTTGTAATTAAATGGCGTGTTCACGTCCCATTAAGTGATTGGGATTTGTCATAATGTTTTCAGATCCGAAAACTGTCTGAAATGCATTCGAGTGAATAAAACATAAGGGTGACATGTAGCTTAGATCAGTGAATGCACAGGTTTTCGAAAACAATCAACACAGTTGACCCCTGAATTTTAGTGGTAGGGTCTTGTGTTTTCATGCGAATAAGTCACCAGAGGGTCTCTTTTAAGGTGGACTCTTGTGATAGCGAAGCTTTGGTTGGCATCCCTCTTGAGCCTATTACATTTCACTTTTGTTAGGTAGACAATTCCTCTTAGGTCGAGAGCCAATTTGTGAGACCCTGTAGAAATGGAATGACTCCAAAAGAGGAGGATGGGGGCTGAATTAGCCAAAAACATTAATCAAGCACAGTGAAGGCAAAGAAAGAGGTAATCCTTGTCTATGAAACTGATTATAATATCCTTATTTTGGAGAAAAAAACAGATTTACTTTTTTTTCTCTTATTAGGAATGGTGGAGTGACTCTGCTTTCCTAAGGCTGTCCTCATCTCTACATTTATTTTTGATGCTATAGGAATAAGCTGGTGTTTTTTGCTTGTCTTTTTGAAGCTCGTAATCGAGCAGTTGCTGCGGACTGTGGCGAGCCTGTTGACCTGCATTTAGACTGTTGTAGGAATGGCATGATGGGTTTTTGAATCATGATTTAAGTAATTACCTGAAAGGTAGCATGATGTGACAGAGTGAGGTGACCAGGCCTAGTCTCAATTTTCTCCCTAACTAGCTGTGATTAGGAATGAGTCACTCCGCCTTTCGGAGTCTGTTTTCTCATTTAAAATTTCAGGGGGCTGGATTAGGTAATCTCCATGGTCCCTTGAAGCCCAATCCAGTTCAGTCGTGAAAATCCGTCTTGACCTCTTGTCCTGGGCATGGCACTCTGCTAGGGACCGCAGGAACGACCAGAACACCTCCACCAAGGGCTTAAAACCACATGACCGCTTGGCTTTAATAAAAGGTGAAGTTGGTGTCTCAGGGAGCCGCTGATTTCCCACTGTGCTCTTTGGGTGCAAAGGAGAGAAGGGCAGGATGGCATTGGGTCTGGGGGATGAAGAGAGCCTGTGTGCCCGCGATGGCATTTCGAGACGGGTGTTGAAGGAGAGGAAGGGTCTTGACAGTTGGCGGCGGGAGGGAGGGCATTTTGGGGCCCAAGGGACACCAGAGAGCAAAACTCCAGGGACATGGGTGGAGTGGAACCACAGGATTCCAGACTCAAACACAGGTTTAGGGCGCTCGTGGGAGCTGGGCTGCTGGGGCTCATACTGGAGTTTGCGGGCAGGTCCCTCTGGGCTAAACAGATGAGGTCGCTGGTGTCTGGTGGTAACCGGTTTGGGGGTGTGAGTTCTGACCAGAGGCAGCTGGAGGCGACCAGCCTGGAGCTCCGCCCCATACCTCTCCTAGCTGTCCCCCAAGCCGGGGGAGATCAGTATCTCGGTCACCCTGTAACCCGCAGCACAGCGCGGGGGAAGCTCCGAGGAGGACAGCGAGGAGTTTGTTCACTGCGGGCTCCGAGGAGCCCTGCAGGATTTTGCTGTGAGCCAGCGAACTGGCATGCGTGCAGTCGGCGGATAGCTGGGCTGCGTAGACATTAATCATTTTGTTTTTGACTTTTCAGTGACCTCTCGCAGGTTTTTCAACCTTACACATTTAGAACCCGGAGGAATAGCACAACCATCATGAGCCGGCCCGGCTTGGTAAGTAAAGGAGTAAGTATCCTTAGTGGTCAGGCTCGGGGGCATCACTTTCAAATGTCATTCTTTCTTGCGATGAGGTGCCCTGCCCACTTGTGTCCGAGAGGAGAAAAATGATTTCACCTGTCTTGTTTGCTGCTTCTGCCGTGGCCATTTTCAGCCTTTGGTGCAAAAAGGAAATCTGGTTCTACATTTTTTTTTTTTCCTGGCCTTGGGACTTGGTGTATGTAAAACATTGTGCATTGTTTTTGGTCACTGCCTGCATCACGCTTGTGAGGGAAGCCTGGATTAATTTCTAATGATAGCTGACAACAGTGGTCTTCATTTGTCTAGGATGCAAAAATCATGGAAATGGCAGCAGAGAGGGTTTATTTTTGTTGGCCAGCGCTATCTATGCAAAGCCAAGTGTCCTTTAAAATGCCTATATTTGTATTCTCAGGAGAGGGGCTGACGGTGACTGGTCTCTATAGCCAGAGCCACCGGGGATCACCTTTTTAGGGGGTCGTGTTGGGAGAAATTATGGTCAGGTTTTTCTAGAGAAGCTCTTCACACGCGGAGCCCACTTATCCTGTTGCTGCAGCCCCCTGGAAGGTATCTGAGATGTAAGCAAATAGACCGCTGAATGGCTGAACCAGATTTCCATAGTCTGCGCACAAAGGTTCATCAGTTTATTTATAGGAGAGGCTCTCTGACCTCTGAATCATCTAAAATTTATGCACAATTATAATAAGCTTCCAACCCAGTAGTGTGTGAGAAGCAGCAAATCAGAAGAGGTACATTTGGGTTAAAGGTGTATCAGCAGCTGCTAGCAAGGGAGGAAGGGGGCAAACAGGAAAGCAGACGGAGGCTTTTTTTAAAAACAGTGAGTCCGTGCCTTAGTATCAGGGCTAAGAGCCTGTTAATCGACCCTGAGGGTGTCATTGGCATCGAACTGGAAGGTAACTGACGTTCGTACGGATACCTGGGTCATTCACCTTTCCCTACATTATAGGGGTGCCTATGCTTGTATGGTATCTTACATGTTGGAGAGCACTTCCACACATTTAGGTCTCATGGCAACCCCTGTGAAGTAGGCAGGGCAAAAGATGTTTTTCCCAGTTAAAAGAGGCAGCAGCTCAGACTCGGGCGATCGCAGTGACTTGCTGGGAATCACACAATTAGTCAGTGGCAGGGCCATTCTGTTGGACAAAATCTCTTTAAGAAAGTGGGCATGGGGGGTGTCACACTTTCAGGAAGGATTTCCAGCTGAGGTGGCTACAAACACCTGAAGAGGGAACTGGTAGCCATCTGGAGGCTTGGTTTACCTCGCCTTCTTCCCTGAGGATGCCAGAAAATACAACTACTGGGTTTTTGGCTGTATGTGTCAAAACCATTTCTCCGTCTTAGACGGCTGTGGTGCTGATAGCCGCGGCGTAGCAAAGAAGGGAAAATGATTTCTCCCCTCTGCACTTCCGTTGGCTCTTTCCGAAGCTGTGAAGATTGTCATCGGCTCTGGCAGTGCTCATCTCTGAGACCCTTCCCTCTGGCGGCCCGAAAACGCACGCATTTGCTGAAGGGGCCGTGTGGATCCACTGCGCTTTGTTGATCCTCTTGCTGTCCTCACCCCGTGCCCTCCTCCTTTCTGGTCTGGGATACCTTCCGCTGCTTTTGTCATAATGTCGACTACACCACATGCCTTGTATCACCGTGTACTCTACAAATCTCCATACACTCAACCTAGGTCTTAACGCGCAAAAAGTAAGGTGTTGCTGCTGGAAAGGGGTGGGGGAGGGGGGCTGGTGAAAGAGCCACGCAGGGGGACGCTTCCCGATTTGACAACTGCTGAGATAGAAAGGCCAGAAAAGGAGGCCCCAGGGCGACTGCCCTCTTATTTCGTGGTGACCGGGGGAAGAGCGTTGCCTTGGGCCCAGGGAGGGAACTGAGAGGAGTTGCCGGTTGGAAGGGAAGGCAGACACATTCTTTGTAGATGCGTTGGCCGCAAGGCGCTGGTGGTCCCATGCTGTTCTGCAAAGCGATGTTCAGCATCCCTTCCCAAGCTGTAGGCTTCCTGTCTCTCGGCACCTTTCACTGCCAGCAGATGACCCCCCTCACTTCACAGAGAAGGCTGACACCCCTTCCACAGCCCTCAGCTGCTTCTCCCGAAAGGGCCTGTCCCTCCACGCGTGGTGCTTGCTGCTCAAGCCTCGGAAGCCGCGGGCTGCCTGGTGGCTTTGCTCGCTCTGCTGTCTCCTGTCTGTCCTATGTCCTTGCTCTCTGCCTTGCTGGCTCTTTTCCTCCCAGCTGCTTCGCCCGGCTCTCACATCTCATATCTGGAAAACAAGCTTTCCAGCCAGTTTATAATCTCACTGCAAACCATCCTGCAAAAGCCCCTGCCCCCGGCCCATGGCCTCTTCCCTCGTCTCTCCAGCTCTTTGCTTTACTTCCCGCCACTGACCGGCGCCTCCTTGGGGATCTCGGCTTCTTGCTCAGCCCATCCGTCATCCTCGTTGCTGGTACCAGACACAGCCCTGCTGTCCTCCGTCCCTCTTCCAGGGCTGCTTTGCAGTTCTGTCCCAAGTTGACAAGCTGCGTGTGATGACGATGTCCCATCTAAACGTGTGCCTTTCTCCACAGTCAGCTTCTGGCAGTCCTTCCTTTGGCTTTTCTGGTTATTTCACTGCCTTTGGGGGGTGTTTGGGTTCCCTGATGGGCGCATTCATGCTCTCTGCCACATGATCCTCCTGGAGCCTCTCCTGCCTTATTTACTCGGCCTTAGCATTTTTTCCAATGACTTATTAAGTGTTTACTAGCAAACATGTATTAACTTTCAATATGGAAAAACAACTTTTTAAAAGGATTTTATTGGTAAAGTTTTTCTCTTTTCAAAGCCTAGCGGAGGCAAAAAGTAAAAGAAAGGGGTGAGGAGTGAATGGATCTCTTTTGAGGTAAAATCTTGCTTCAGTGGATAACTTAACAAAATTTCACCGGAACTAGCTTTTGCCTGTGAAACTTCGAGCAGTTAATTACCATTTTCTACTACTCGGGTTTTCACAGGATAGGGCCTCTTGTGGCAGGGTAATTGTCATATTTGGCTTTATATTACAAGTTCATTTTCATTTCATCCTGGAATAAATAGTAGTTATCTACGTATGGCTCTCAGAACCTCGTAAGATGTTGGTGTGAATTGTACTTTGCATTCTGTGGTCAGATTATGATGATTTTGAAGGAACATAATTTGGCCCCCAAATCATTTCATCTTAGTATTATCAGAAGACGATCTCAGGGATTTCTCCTCGTGGCTCAGCAGTAACGAGCCCCACTAGGATCCATGAGGATGCAAATTTGATCCCTGGCCCCACTCAGGAGGTTAAGGACCTGGTGTTGCCGTGAGCTGTCGTGGAGGTCGTTGATGCAGCTCTGATCTGGCATTGCTGTGTAGTGTAGGCCGGCGGCTGCAGCTCTGATTCGATCCCTAGCTTGGGAGCTTCCATATGCCACACGTATAGCCCTAAAAGGAAAAAAAAAAAAAAAAAAAGATTCAAGGGGAAGCAACAGTTATCTTAAAAATGCACCGTGCCTTCTACATTGATTTGTTTTTTTAACTAGTAAGGTTTGTGATGATAGTGCTAGTGCTCAAACTTTAGCCTTGACTTAGATCGTGCAAGTAAAATCTCCTTATTGCACTTTTGGAGTGTTTCCGATAAACATTAATCACAGACAAAATGTCATATTGGGCTCCTTTGCTTGTCTTCCTCCGTTGGTGTATTGGTAATAACAATGGATAGAATCAGTGGTTTCGCTTTCTCTTCACACAGAGTTCCTTATTTTGCATAAGTGGGGTAATGGCTCTTTCCAAGACCCGTGATCTCCCTTTACATAAATGTGCACAGCTCTGCATTCATTTGGGAAAAATGTAAAAGTCAGTGCCTGTCTAGCGACAGATGGTACTCCGAGGTTGGACACCTGGTACCCTTGCTAAAGCCTGAATGTTCTGCCTCTCTAGTGCATTAATGTTCAGTGATTTAAAGAGCTAGATTTCTAAGAAGAAAATGAAAAATTACCTAGGAAGAGGTGGTACCCCGGCACTGACAGCAGACTGCTGATTTGTGCGTCCGAAAATGGTAAATGTTTACTTTTTCGTTTCAGTTGCTGTCATCCTCACCTAATCGTATTCCTAGCAGCAGACTGCATCAAATCAAAAGGGTAAATCTTACTTCCTGGCTCAGATCTCTCATTGTCTGCATTTTACATTTCGGTTTTAGTCTCACTTTGCAGATTTCAATATTAAAAATGAATCAGGCTGCCCCTCTGGTTAGTGGTGGACAGATTAAAGTTCTTCTGAGCGTGCAGATAAAATACAGATGTGGCCCGGGTGACAGTCTTAGAACGTAGGTCCCGCTCTCCTGTGATGATGCAGATGAGGTCGAAAAGCCCTTCTTGTTCTTCTTGAAATAGAGACCCATGGGGAGAAATGGTATGTTTTCAGCACATGTTTGCCTTTGCAGGAGGAAGGCATGGATATGATGAACCGAGAAACGGCGCATGAAAGGTTAGTCCTTCGCAGGCCCAGGGCGTAGCCTAAGCTATGTCGTACGTGCGCGCACTGATGGCCGTTCATTTTGTCTGTTCTAGAGAAATGCAGAGCGCCATGCAGATAAGCCAATCATGGGATGAAAGTTTGAGCCTGGTAAAGTTTTCCCATGTCCGCTTGTTTTTGATTTTCTAGGCCCCCTTGTGGTGTTCATTCTGCCATCATTCATTTTCGTCCTACACCTCTCCTGGCCCTTCTCTTTTCAACTTGTGAATCCAGTGTTTGATCTCGGCTCTTCCACCAGACTATGAGTTTGCGACTTTTTAGAGTCTGTACATTTCTACTTTTAAAATGCACGTGTGTTTGTGTAGTAAAGAGCTGGGATGTGTTGCGTTGTGAATTATGAGAAAATACCGCTGTATGTTTACAGAGTGATAGTGACTTCGACAAGCCGGAGAAATTGTATTCTCCGAAAAGGATTGACTTCACTCCTGTTTCTCCTGCACCATCACCCACCAGAGGGCTTGGAAAGGTGAGTTTAGTGACAAGATATTAACTCTCTTTCACACACTGAGCTAGTTACTCTCTAAAATACACACACACACATATCACCTCATTTAAAAAAAAAACATTTGCGTTTTATTGGAGTAGAGTTGATTTGCAATGTTGTATTAGTTTCAGGTGCACAGCAAAGTGAATCAGTTACACATAGACATGGAGCCATTCCTTTTCAGAGTCTTTTCTCATATCGGTTATTAGAGAGTATTAAGTTGATTTCCCTGTGCTGTACGTATCCTTGTTCCAGTCACCTCATTTTGGATGAATTCAAAGATTGGAAGGAAAATGAATAAAAATCTGTGGTGGTTATTTGGAAAAATACCTATCCATCAGTCTATCATGAACATATGTAAGAGACAGACAGCTAAGCAATTCTAAGGTTATTGTTTTTGTCATTTTGAGAAGAACCTTCTGGAAGCTGGAGCACTGGCACGACTTAAATATAATTTTTTCCTAGCAGTGTTTTTCACCATCCTTACAAATGTTTGTGAGCAGCAGTGGGCTACCCCCAAGTCCTGTTTCTAGTCCAAGACGCTTTTCCAGGTAAAGTAAACCTACTTTTTCAATGTGGCTGAAAGACCGTTCATTAGATTTGTCTCTCGGGTGAGCTTTTCTCGCAGCATTTTATGATGGCAATTTTCACAGAGCAAAACTCAAAGAATTTCACAGTGAACATCCACATACCTACCACCTACATTTTGCCGTTAACATTTTACCGTATTTATTTTCTTGAGACTTAGCGCCAGTTTATACTCATGAAAATATATCCTTTGTGGGGATAAGGAAAAATATGTTTTTTTAATTTTTAGGGCCATACCCATGGCCTATGGCGGGGCCCAGGCTAGGGGTCGAATCGGAGCTGCAGCCGCCGGCCTACACCACAGCCACAGCAACACAGGATCTGAGCTGAGCCTGCAACCTACACCCCAGCTCACGGCAACGCTGGATCCCTGACCCACTGAGCAGAGAACCCGCATGCTCATGGATACTAGTTGGATTCGTTTCCACTGTGCCACAATGGGAACTCCTGGAAAAACATTTTTAAGATTGTAGACCAGTCAAAATCCCAAGTAACTTGTTAGTAAGGTTTATCTTTTTTTTAACTGTTGTGGATATCTTGTCTTATAAAACAATTTTAAAAAACAGCTTAAAATGCCATGTTATTCCAGATTGCCATATGCCAGGTCAGATCATGTAGTAGCGTTTTGGTTACTCGACCTACAACACAGACGTTGTGCCTTTCTCCCTACATGGCTGTCAGTTGTATGAATTTGCTAAACGCGCTTAATGCCATCCTGTTTGTTTATTCTTTAAAGCAGGAGAAGTCAGAGTCCAGTCAAGTGCATTAGGCCCAGTGTTCTTGGTCCTCTTAAAAGAAAAGGTATGCGTCCCCCTTCTGCTGCTAAACCTAGTCAAGCTGGAATTACAGATTAGAATTTGTCTGCAATTAGTTCAAGGCATGACTCCTTTTTTCCTAAAGAAACAGTGAAATATTCTTTCCAAGGTATGCGTTACTGATGGTAACTTCTGTGAATTCATTATTTGATACTGTCTGTTTTATTTTACACTGTGTAACTGAATCTTATTCATATATTCATATTATCAATATATATTCCAGAAATTTCGCCTCTCAGTGATCTGAATATAAAAGAGATGCAAGTTGATGCATTGCGGAAATTTCTGCTCATGTCACAGCAAATAAGTCCATAAACATGCTGTATACTCATATGTAAGCCGCCACCAAGTGACGCCTTGACAGAGGGAGACTTGCCTCATATTAGAGTCTCTATGGGGGTTTGATAGAGTGGGGCGCTCTCCTGATTACCTTGTTCTACATAAACCACAAAGCCCTAAACAAAAACGATCTCACTCAGTGCTAGTTTTAGATGCTTATAGAGCACACCCGACGGGGTGTGTTAAAAAAAAAAAAAAAGGCAAAGAAATTTAACACAGGTTTAGTCTTTATTCCTGAGGATGTGATTGCATGATTGCAAGGGCTGGATGTCATTTTAAATGAGAGTTTTAATGATAATTTTGAAAAAGCAATTCAATCAGTGTCTTATTTTGTGTGAATCACCTCCAGGGCCAGTAAACAAACCAACTCTTCTAAAGTTACATAAAATGGATACTTGTGGCTTTGGAGAAAATGTTCCACATTTGAAAAGTGCTATGTGTCAGAAAACGTAAAGATGGTGTGCTCTGGGAAATAGATGCTGACATGGTGACAACATTTGTAATTAGTGAATAAATTTTATTTTATAGCCTTTTTCCTCAATCCTGCTAGGCATTATTTACAGTCCGAAGACACTTCTCAGGAGCTCTTATGTGAAAGTAAAACTTGGAAATTAAAGCTGGTATTGTTACTATTATTCGTTTTAAACATGTCATAGGAAATTGGTGGAAATTAGTATGGTTGTTCGGGTTCAAAGCTATTCCAAAATATACCAGCAGATGGAGGGATTCTTTGCGAGAAAGGGCTAAAGTCTTTTGCTAATGAGGTGTTGAAAGCCAGGCAGCGGCTTCCAAAAGCTGCATATTAAAGCATGGAAAAAAGCAAATGAAAATTAACCTTTCTTGAATTTCAGTAATTTTCGGGATAGCTCCAGAGGAAAGATAATATGAATGAATTAATAATATGGAAAAAAAATGAATGTTGCCTTGTGTTCTTCTTTGATCTTTTTACATCATGAGAATCTCGGACAGGTCTAAGTTCATGGTTGCTCGTTTCCCACTGGAGTATAGATAGGACCATGGATTAAATTGTCTTCAGCGTTCAGTTTTAAAGCTCAGATAGGTGTTCCCTTGTGGTGCAGCAGGTTAAGGGTCCAGCATTGTCACTGCAGCTGCTTTTGGTCCCTTCTGTGGCAGGGGTTTGATCCCCAGCCCTGGGAACTTCCACACGACATGGGTGCAGCCAATAAATAGATAAATACATAAAATTCGGGTAAACAGCTTTAAAACCAAGATGTGGGTGTGTTTTCAATCATAGCTTATTTGGAAGGGAGCTTTTTCGGTCCAATTTAGAGTTTGTTGGTCTTTGTAGTCCTGATGCAAAGTTTTCCTGGTCCCAGTTCTGAGAACATCTGTAGGATTGAAGTAGCCAGTCCATCAGTTTTTCACTAAGCAGCCTAAAGCAGCCTTTGACTGGTATGCTCTTCATCAGACTGCATACTTCTTTTATTATTTTTTTTATTTTGTTGTCTTTTTAGGGCCACAGCTGTGGCATATGGAAGTTCCCAGGCTAGGGGTTGAATCAGAGCTGCAGCTGCTGGCCTACGCCACAGCCACAGCCATGCCAGATCCGAGCTGTGTCTGCGACCTACACCACAGCTCATGGCTATGCTGGATCCTTAACCCACTGAGCAAGGCCAGGGATCTGAACCTGTGACCTCATGGATGCTAGTCAGATTGTTTCCACTGAGCCATGGCAGGAACTCCCAAACTGCATACTTTTGAATCCATTTGACTTCTACTCGGGAAATGTTCCGATAGTGAAACATATAAAATGAATAGTCTTTACTAATCATCTAACATAAATTATTATTGCGAGCTTCGGCTCTTGGGAGATACTCCATTTCTACTGTGCTTAGCCTTGATTCATTTTGCCTAACGCAGTCAGGGTTCTGCTCTTCTGTTAAGGGACACGACTATATAGGTAGCCATATAATAAGTGAGAAGGTGGTTTTTTTTTTGTTTTTTTTGTTTTTTTTTTTGTCTTTTGTCTTTTTGCTATTTCTTGGGCCGCTCCCGCGGCATATGGAGGTTCCCAGGCTAGGGGTCTAATTGGAGCTGTAGCCACCAGCCTACACCAGAGCCACAGCAACGCGGGATCCGAGCCACGTCTGCAACCTACACCACAGCTCACGGCAACGCCGGATCGTCAACCCACTGAGCGAGGGCAGGGACCGAACCCGCAACCTCATGGTTCCTAGTCGGATTCGTTAACCACTGCGCCACGACGGGAACTCCGAGAAAGTGTTTTTAAGGGCTGGTGACTTGGGGGTTGAGGTTATGGAAGTATATTTTTCTACATTAAAGCACATGGGAATATAGCTTTCAAGTAACACCTCGAAGTGTTCTAATCTTTGGATAAACAAAGATCGCCCCATTTTGGCAGCAAGTCTGGATCTGTAAAATTGCTTTATGGCAGCATCATCTTTTCTGTTTTAGGTGAGATGGAGACCGAGAGCCAGCCCAAGAGGCTCTTCCAAGGCACCACCAGTATGCTGTCTCCAGAGGCTACCCAATTGTCTGATCTCAGTTCATGGTAAAAAACCTGGGATAAACCTCCAAAAGGATATTAGGGTAGGATGTATTTTAAAAGGACCACATCGAAAGTGTTTGGGGATCATTTCAAATATATTCGACTTTTTATCCATGCTCCCGAGAGGTGAAATCTCCGTGGAGCTGTAGACAGTGTGAGAAACCAGGTGGTTTGGAAGTCCCCGGTACCTCCTTGGGAAGTGCGTGTCTCTCTTTGGCACCTGCACCTTCATGCCCAGCTCCCGTTAGGTCAGCCTCTCTCGAGGGGTGGTAAAGGCGTGGGAGCATGGCAACAGCTGGATGGCTGCAAGAGCTTCTGGGTCGCCCTGGGCCACATACATTGATTTAGCTGCTCTGCCTGCATCTCGTGTTTTATCCTTTTGACTTTGCAGAGACCACGAGCCTTCTCTTCAGCATGGCATTTTCTAAAGAGCATTGTCTGTTTGTTACAAAATGTTTTTGAAAATTTTGGCGTATTCGGTCACAATGCCGGTAACTGAGGTTTCGTTTTCATGGTAACACATCAGGTTCCTATGGTCTGTTCACGTAAATTGTTTTGAGTCTTACTCATCCAAGTGTAGACGTCTACCTTCAAGCCCTTCGGCATTTTTCTTCGAAAGGTCCCTTCTTTCCCTTACCTGAAGTTGAGTACTTGGGAATTCCCGTCGTGACTCAGCAGATTAAGGACCCATGCGTGAGGATGCGGGTTCAATCCCTGGCCTCTCTCAGTGGGTTAAGGATCCGGCATTGCCATGAGCTGTGGTGTAGGTTGCAGACGTGGCTCGGATCCTGTGTTGCTGTGGCTGTGGTGTAGACGGGCAGCTGCAGCCCCGATTGGACCCCTAGCCTGGGAACTTTGTATGCTGCAAGCGTGTGGCCCTAAAGAGAAAAAAAGAAAAAGGAAAATGAAGTTGAGTACTTGAATGCAGACATACATAATGGAAGGAAGGGGGAAGGATAATAGCAGTGGCCAGGTGATATTTTGAAATCCTGTAGTATGTTTTCATCAGCTCACTGAGCACCCGTGTTCTAGGTGCCATTGCGTAGTACCTTTCAGAAGTGTTTTGTTCCCTGAGTTCTATGGCTAAGGATTTTTTTTCTTAGAGCCCCAGAGGGCATTCACTTTAAAATAAAAAGATGGTGCCCTGTAAATGGAAGAATCATGAAAGCCACTTATAAGTTATACAGACTGACAATTCCATCTTTCCAAATCAATTATTCATTGTTTTGTCCAAGATAACCTCTACTTCTGTTTGCCCAAGAGGTCACAGACTATTCTAGCTCATTAGACTCGTTGATCAGTACTGTTCTAACCTTGGAACAGATGCCTTTTAGGTTGTTCTAGCTATTTTCAGCCCCACACTCCCTCTTCTCTCTCATCCCTGTCTGTCCTTGGTAGCCCGGTGCTAATTTTGGTACAGAGTGCCTTTCCAGGTATGTACATGATTGCAAAGAGAAAACTTCTAAAGCTTGTCGAGAGGACTACTGGGTGAAACTCAATACTTCGTGGAAACTGCGTATCGCTTTTATGGTAAAGTGTGTTTTAATATAGGCACATGGCATTATAAATAGATCGGTTTACCCAGTTACTAACCGAGTAACCCAGTTCACGTTAAAAGATAGGAAAGCATTTGCCAAGCCTAAACCATGCCGGGTGAGGGGATTGTTTTTTTTTTTTTTTTTAAACATGGTTGTAGGCTGACTGTGCTCGATGTCATGAAACAGGGTCACGCAAATGAGTAAGAAAGGAAAGAGAATGTATGCTGGTCACCAGAGGCCCTCTCCTTTGTGCAGACATCATGCCTCTGAGCAGCACAAGCTAAGCAGCCCGTGATGGCGGCTGTTAGGAGGCTTCTGGTTCTGTTGCCACCCCTCTCATCCTCTATAGGCCTGGGGGAGCCCCGGGAACGTCAGCATTGGGGATGAAGGGTGCTTTTGATCTGTAAACACCAAACCCGGCGCCTCCCACTGGAGAGACGCGCGTTATTCGTGGCCACTCAAGAGTGTGGTAACCAGCCAACGCGTGGCTCCAGTAATAGGTTAAAACAGAACGGATTCCCTTTGCTGTACACCTGAGACCAACACAACCTTGGGAGTCAACTACACTCCAATAAAAGTGTTTCTGAAAAGGAGAAGACAGGCAGTGTGAACTAAATTTATTCCTCAAAGTTCACAAAACTAGCTGTCCAAGATACTTAGTTGATTAAACTTTCAAGTGATGTTTGATTCATTTTATTTATTTATTTACTTACTGCTTTTTAGGGCCGCACCCGAGGCACATGGAGGTTCCCAGGCTCGGGGTCTAATTGGGGCTGGAGACGTCGGCCTACGCCAGAGCCACAGCAACACAGGATCCGAGCTGCGTCTGCAACCCACACCACAGCTCATGGCAACGCCGGATCCTTAACCCACTGAGCAAGGCCAGGGATGGAACCTGCAACCTTATGGTTCCTAGTCGGATTCGTTAACCACTGCGCCACGACGGGAACTCCTCAAGTGACATTTTTAGGAAGTTTGTAGCATTTGGACTTCGGAGGCAATTAAAGCATAAAATTGCACTAAGATTTTTTAGCACACCTTGCAGGCTGATATTGCTGACATTTATGTCTACAATTAAGAGAATTTAAATATGAGTTGTTCATGATTTGTAAAAATTGGATTTGCTTTTGCAGAAACTTTTTTCCTATCTCTTTAAAGCAGTTTCATTGATCAGACAGCCATATTCTTAGAAAAGGGGGCAGAGAGAGGAGCTAGCTGTGTTCTGTTGCCAAGGATACCAATCTACTTGATAACTAAGGAGACAGTTTATATACATTTGGGGGAGAGAACAGGTATCAGAGCATTAGCAGGTATTAGCTCATCGTTTAAGTCATTACTTAATTTTTAAATAACATGGAGTGGAGCAGGTTTGTTCCACAAAGAAAAGATGGGTTTTAAAACTTGGAAATTTACCTATTAGATGGTGATCTTTAAAATCTCACATCTTTGAAGTATAAATTAAACGTGAAGTTTGCATCGGGACCCATTTGGAGTTTGTGTCTGGTGTTCCAACTGCTGTCCAAAGGAGTAGTAAGCCTGCTTTTTGCAAACAGATTTTTGACTAAGCACTCAGCAGTCTCTGCCAACCAAGGCTGGGGAACGTTGTTAACCCCAAGGCGGGAGTGACATTCTGCCTTTAGTCCTTATGAACATCCAGTTTGACCATAGCTCGAAAGTACACCTTCGCATGGGGGATTCACTCGAAGGTTGGGAACTCTTGTTTTGCTCCTCATTCTTTTTGAAATAGGACTGCCTGTGGCGTGCTGTTGAAATACAGGCGTTTTCAGGGCTGCTAACTGTGTAGTAAGCGACGGTCTATTTCTCTGACAGAAAAGGAGAAAGTCTTCCATGAAATTGCTTGCCCAGTGCCTTAGCGTTACTGTGACTGCTGATTTAACCTTTATGGTGTTTATTTTCATGTTTTTCATTAGATTCAGTGGTTTTAAACAGTTGAAATTAACTTTATTTATTTATTTATTTTTGGTCTTTTTTGCTATTTCTTGGGCCGCTCCTGCGGCATATGGAGGTTCCCAGGCTAGGGGTCGAATCGGAGCTGTAGCCACCGGCCTACACCACAGCCACAGCAACTCGGGATCCGAGCCACGTCTGCAACCTACACCACAGCTCACGGCAACGCCGGATCGTCAACCCACTGAGCAAGGGCAGGGATCGAACCCGCAACCTCATGGTTCCTAGTTGGATTCGTTTCCACTGCGCCACAATGGGAACTCCGCCCCACCTGTCCCCTTTGGTAACCATAAGTTTATTTTCAAAATCTGTGATAGACAACCTAATTTTGTTGGTACTTTATCATTGAAAGTTTTAATGATTCCCTTATCCTTTCACCTTCAGGTTTTGGTTTTTGTTTTTGTTTTTGTTTAGATAAAGAGCATGACTTTAACAGCCGCAGATATTTTTGGTAGTCCCTATTGCCTCAATAGGTATAGTCAGTGGCAAGAATGAATTAGCGTACTTTTGTTTCATGTACTCCTGTGTCTGATTTGAATTGTTTAGGTCCTTTGCTTTCCTGCCATTGTCTGGCTTTGGACCATTAGTGCAAGGTTCATTGGCACCTCCATTGGAGTTTGAACTAGGAAAGAAAAAAGAGAGATAAACTTAAATCGAACAATGCTTCGTTGCTTTTAGAAGCCCTGGTATGGAGTTCCCGTCGTGGCGCAGTGGTTAACGAATCCGACTAGGAACCATGAGGTTGCGGGTTCAGTCCCTGCCCTTGCTCAGTGGGTTAAGGATCCGGTGTTGCCGTGAGCTGTGGTGTAGGTTGCAGACGTGGCTCGGATCCCATGTTGCTGTGGCTGTGGCGTAGGCCGGAGGCTACAGCTCCAATTCAACCCCTAGCCTGGGAACCTCCATCTGCCGCGGGAGCGGCCCAAGAAATAGCAACAACAACAACAACAAAAAAGAAGCCCTGGTAGAATGTTTCGTAGAAGACACTGTGAAAATCACTATTGTACAGCAGTGTCTCTAGGGATTAAAGGAATCACAGAGGTCTTGCTGTATTAACAGTGGGTGGTTTGGGAGCTGTCGTCACTGCTTCCATGACCATGTGCTGTCGTGCCAGATTAATTAGAACAGAGACTAGATTTCAGTTTGGAGAAAATACCTGGTTCAGGGTTTAGCAGGCTCTGAATTTAAATTGCACCAGAGACTAAATGTAAATACACTATATTTTTCTGTTAATGAACAAAATTACCTATGTATTATTTTTTGCTGTTGTTGCTTTTGTTTTTGGGCCACATCTGCAGCATATGGAGGTTCCCAGGCTAGGGATCGAGTCGGAGCTATAGCTGCCGGCCTACAGCACAGCCACGGCCACGCAGGATCTGAGCTGCATCTGCGACCTACACCACAGGTCACGGCAACGCCAGATCCTTAATCCATTGAGAGAGGCCAGGGATCGAACCCGCAACCTCATGGTTCCTAGTCAGATTCGTTTCTGCTGCGCCACAATGGAAACTCCAGAAAAATATATATTCTTGAACAAATATATGAAGCGAAATGGTCAGACTTTTTTCCCCTTAGTAACTTCCCCACTTGCTTGTTTCTTTAAAGTAATCCGCAGTGTTAGAAGACAGATTTCAGGGCGTGAGTCATGTTCTCTGTTTGTGAAGGAATACAGGATTCCCCTCAGCAAGCAGGTCTTATTGCAAATAGGGTCTTTAACCCAGGGCTCACCAGAACTCTGGTTGGAATAAGAAAGTGTTTATATTCGGATTATCTGCTCGGTGGCCAGATTTTAATCTAAGCCTTGTTCTTCCTGCCAAGTAGCGGAGACCGTGTCCTTCGGCTTCTCAGCCAATATGTGCTGGAGGAAAGTAAATTCATTTTAATATTAGTCTGGGCAAAATGCTGCAGGAGGAAAAGTCACATGTGTTCCAAAGGTAAATACAGAGGTCTTTTGATTTTCCAATGTCTTAGATTATCTGTGCGACTTGCTTTTGGTACTTTGAATAATTCATATTTTAGACCCTTTTTGCCATTTGGTGGAAAAATACCAGAGCCAGCTAAATTTTCCAAACTTTGTCCTTAAAAGTGGTATTATTAATGACGCATTTGACAGCAGTAAGCATAGAGTAGGAGTACTGTGGAATATACTGTTTCCATTTTTATTTTTACTTTTCCAAAGCCTATTTATATTCTGTTTCCACCTAAAAGCAATCCACAGGCAATAGAAAGAAATGATGTTTTGAAGGAAAATAAAAGCGTAGAGAAGCTGGGGTGGGGAAGTTAATTTCCTTAAGGGTGTATAGAACCCAGAATCTTCCAAATGTATCGAAGGTTGCTTAACAACAGAAATATATCAACTTGGAAATTCATCAAAACGATAATAGCAAAGACATAACATTTAGTCTCAGAGTAGTTTAGACCAGAATGGGCTTTTGCAAAGGAGCTAGTGATCAACTTACACTAGAGCCCATATTTGCGGATTCTTAATTCCTCCACCAATTCTATGCTTTGTTTCCTTTTCAAAAATAAAAAAAAAAAAAGCATGTGTGCGTAGATCCTAAAACTGCCTGACTTGCTCTCCAGCTTTCTCTCATCGTGTTGCCCTTGCTGGCTGTGCTATAGCCATACTAGCCTGCTTTGGGCTTCTGGAAATAACCCTCACTTCCTCCCCAACCTTACCCAGTTAATGCCTACTCATCTTTCAGATGACTGCTCAGACCTCACCTCTGGGGAGCCCCGTTCCTCCCGATTCCTCCAAATTACGTCAGGTCACCCATGTAACACAGACTCTCAGAGCCCCTTGTATCTTTACCACTTTGATCACAGATTGAAATGATGTATGTATCAGCATGGTCGTGACAAGGTCTCCTGTATGCTACTGTAAATAAGATGAGGGCAGGGGTCACGTCTGTCTTACAGACCATTGTATTTCTGATATCTAGCATACACCCTGCATGTGCAGGTACTCAGTAGATACTGGAGTACATGAATGAGTGAATGAGTGAGTTTGGGCCAGATAGAGAGCATAGAGCTTACATGTTGGATTGATCCAATCACAGCCAGGAAGGCAGCCTGCAGTCAGATCGTTAAGGCTGTCAGCTGTGAGTGACTCATGAGGCAGGCCAGCTGCATTGGTGGGAGCCCTGGGAGCCTGGGCTGGATGGGTCAGGCATCCCCAGGCTGGGTTCTAGAAGCAATTGCTGCCCAGATCAGGAGCTTTAGTGGACGGATAAGAGCTGAAGCCAGTTGTCCGGATTAAAGAGCCAGACAGACTGGGAGAGTATTGGGTCTGTGGATATGGAGCCTTTTAGACACTTGACCGGATGGTGACCGGAGGGGTCAAAGAAAGGAGCCTTTCAGAAATAGGACGGACCGACCTTTGAGTTTTGAAAGCAATAGGAAAGGAAATAATGTAAGAAATTCCTACACGGAGAGGAATGTAAAAGGCAAATAATGGAGGAATCAGAAAAAAAAAAGAAAAGATGTGTGCTTGAATTGAAGGCTTCTTGGGAGAGGGGGAGAGATAAAATCTAGAGCGGCTGAGAGTGTTCTGCAGTGGAGGGACCATGAAGCAGTGTACTTGCTAGACTACTTCGGACGGTCCCGGGTCCCCCGGCGGGTAACCAGGCCTCGTACTCTAAGGCTGGTGGGAAGGTAAGAAGCGAAATACAAGGGTGAGAATGTCTTGCGCTGAAGGTAGGGCAACTCGCTCCCGAAAACCATGACCCGTCACGAGGGACACTCACTGTTTGTTGGACCTTCTTGTGCCTCCAGGAGCGCACCCAGGTGACACAGAACCTTGAGGGTCTGACTTGGGGTTTCTGTGACTGTCCTTGCCGCATGTATCTGGCTATAGTACATTAATGTGGTTTTGCTGTGGCTTTTATGCTTTTTATTATTTACAAATGCTGTGCTGATCTGTGAGTTCCTGAAACCATGTTGCATGTTATGTTTGCCTTTACCCTGATAGATGCATCTGCTTATAATTCTTTTTGTTTGTCTTCAGTTCAGATATTTTGGATGGCAGTAGTAGCGGCAGTGGCTTATCCTCAGACTCGCTGGTTAAAGGCAGCACAACCGCAGAGGCTCCAGTAGCATGTTCCAATTCACGCGCTCCGTTCATCTTGATGGATGATCTCTCACCCAAGTGACTTACCCATTTCTGACTCAGTGTCCTAACTGCTGTTTCCTGCACAAAACACTCAGTGAGGAGCCCAGAGAACTTTGATCCATAATGAGGATTAAAGTGTTACTGATCGAAACCATTTCAGTGCCGTTCTTTTTTGGCACCTGTCTTCTCCAAAGTGTTGATTTTTACGAGTAGTAGGAACCTCATGTCTCCTTTTGCCGATCTCATTTTGAACTCATGACTAAATCTCAAATACTCAGTTTCTATTGCTTTGAGTGTGTGTATATATATATATATGTGTGTGTGTGTGTATATATATATATATATATATATATATATATATATATATATGTATTTTTTTTCCCCTCAGTGCCTCAAAGAGCACCTATTTTAGGATCTATACGTTTAAGGAAAGCATTCATGTGTCGTTTCGATAATGGTTCTTTTCCCCAGCAGATGTGACAGCTCGAGTTGATCAGAAATTCTCTTGCTTGAGAGATTTTTTTGGGGCTCTTCTCTCCTTCCGCATCATTTCCGATCTCTAACTCGCCCTATTAGTCCAACTGCTTTTGATCATATTACATTTTTCTTTTTCTGCATCTGCTTAAAGTACCTTATTTCGTTTCCCTTTCCTGTTGGAGCTGCTTCCTTGTCATTCCTCACCGAGGGGAAAAAACATGGCATTGCTTTCATCGCTGTCCATGTTGCTTCTTTGCTGTTGGGAGTGTGTGACCCGAGGATGGGTTTTAGTGCCCAGGATGTACACGAGCTCAGAGGATGCCTGGGTTAGCCAGCACAGCTGCTTAGGACTCAGCCAGCACAGTTGTTGATGTTTTTCTCCCCGCACCGGTTGCCGTAAGGAATATATAAAATATTGTTAATGTTTCTAGGTGGTGTTATCAAGGAGAAGAAATCCCTGCCTTGACCAGATGTGTGGAGCATCTACAAATGAATGAATAATGTTCTTTACACCCAAACCCCTGTGTAGAAAAGCGTGTGTGGCGCTTGACAGCTTGTCTCAGATGGTGTCACGGGGCCTCGGGGTCCGTGTCGCTCTGTAAAGACCTGCGCCGTCAGGTAGGGTAGAAGGGGGGCTTTCTGTGTCCGGTTGCCACAGACTGTGTCGACTGCTGCTTTCTTTCTCATTACTTTTTTTTTGTCATTGGAGCCGTTTGCTCTGTCGTGCGGTGAGTGGTGCTGCCAACTGCCTTTTGGTTCTCATGCGGCCCCCGGAATCAGAGTCCAGTTCTTGCACACGCTGCCTCCTAGGAGCTGCGCGAGTCAATGTCCTTGTGCATTCCGCTTTTAAGAAGCTGTCTGAGCTGTCACCAGTGTACCCGATAGGACGTCTGCGGTATCATAAATTACTTCACATTTAAAAGAGGAAAATCCTGATTGAGCTTTTTGTAAAAAACCAAAACCAAAACCCGAGTGTAACCTATTGCAGTGTTATTTCTTATTTAAAACTCTTTGCAAAAATGTCCTTGTGGTAGATGGCTTTTAATGTTCAGACACGGTGTTTGGATTGTCTGTATTTAATATGCAAATTTGCCTGCTAGGACCAGAATATTCCATTTTCCAATGAATGTAAAAAAAACGAAAACTACTGCATCTGTGTCTTTTGAAGTCAAAGGTCCTTGCGTTTTAAAGGAAGATGATGGCTTTGGGGGTACTCACTGGTAGTACTGCAGGGCTCGAAGGGAAACCTCTTCTCCTTGAATTACAAGAGCACAGCACTTAGCTTGCCGTAAGTAGTTCTCTTGTAAGCATCGGCTGTGGTGTCTATTACGAATCGTGATAACCGCCATCACGGCCATTCATGGCTTTATTTCTCATCTTGGCTTTCACCTGGGCAGAGCCCATAATCCTTGAAACCTGACATGAATGTATATATTATGAAGATTGTTCTCTCGTATGCCATTTTAAAGAAAAATTACTTTGATGGTATTCAGTGTATTTATTGTTTGTCAAAGAACCATGTTGAAAGTTTCTGCTGATAGGATACTGAGAGGTGGTTTTCTCTTATAAAATATTTATCCACCTGCAATCTCTTTTCTTTGCCTTAAAGGGACACTTTGGGCCATCACTTTTTGGCTTGAATTTAGGACTCTTAAGACATAACCTTTGGAATGTGATCACTTTAAAAGTTATTTTTGAAATTCAGTGGCGGGGTAGAACCGAGACAGGAAAATGAAATTGCTCCAATGGTACGAGAACTAGGCGAGATGACATTTTTTTCTCTTTAAACCAAGGTTCATCGTTACTGTTTAAAGTGACTAGAAAGTTAAGTTTATGCGGGGATCGTTTTGGCATAAATAAAGGAATAGAGACGCTAACCTTCAGATGAGCTTTGTTGACAGTACTCCTTTATTTTTATAAAAGTTTAATATTTGACAAGTGATCATTGTTATAAAGTAAAAATTTTTCTTCCTATTCTAATACGATATCATATTTCAGGCCTGATTTGAAACAAGTGCAAGAGATGATACGATAAAATTTAAGAGATGCTCTTTTTGCCGGACTGACTTATGTAATCACTGTGTTTCCCGATGACTGCTTTTGGAATACTAGGAAGTTTTGTGAAATGCCGACCTTTGTGTATATCTTAGAATGCCAGTTTAATAAAGTGTGTACACGTGCATAGAATTCGGTGACATTTTCTCAGCCTCTCTCTTTTAGTCTCATCAATTATTTTCTGCCTCCGTGTCCCAGTCTCGCATTCTCTAAGTACTGTCCAGCTTTGAAGCAAAGGAGACCTGGAACACGAAAGGCCTAGGAGCTGTTTTGAAGTTGGGGGTATTTCCCCAGACAAAGAGAAACCTCTGCACATAACCTGTCACGTTTCCAAGAGCATTTTGGAGAACTTGACAGTGTAGAAGATTCCTGCCAAGGCCACACATATTTCTTACTTGTTTGGGATTTCTTTTATCTTACTACTTTTTTACTCCTAAGACTCTCAGTTGTTTTTGGAACGCGTTGGGGCGGGGGTAGGCAGGCAAAAAATAAAAGCCTTTCTTTCATACATGACTCGGGTTATAAACATTCGTTTTTCTTTTCAGTATTTAGAAAATACATAAACTGTTTTATTTTACACTTTATTTACACAGAAACGTTGCAAGAATAGCCCAAAGAACTCGCATGTATGTCTCACCCAGTTTACCCACATGTTAATATTGAACCACATTAGTTTCTATTACTCTGATGTGTCCTTGTCTTTAGGATCCATGAGGATGCAGGTGGGTCCCTGGCCTCACTCCGTGGGTTAAGGATCCGGCATTGCCACAAACTGTGGCATAGGTTGCAGATGCACCTCGGATCTGCTCAGATCTGGCGTGGCTGGGGCTGTGGTGTAGTCTGGCAGCTGCAGCCCTGATTCAACCCCTCGTCTGGGAACTTCCATATGCTGCAGGCGTGGCCCTCAAAATGAAAAAAAAAAAAAAAGGAAGTGTGTGCGTGTGTGTAAATATGCGACTGGGTCGCTTTGCCGCACAGCAGAAATTGCCACAACATTATACATCAACTATAATTTTTAAAAATGTTTTCAAACCCATCTTTAAAAAAACTATCTCATCTAGTACACAGCCCCTGTTCATATTTTGCGTGTGGTCCCGATAAAGCCCTTTTAACAAAAGGAAAAAAATATTTTCTTCTGTCCCAGGACTCAATCCAGGATTATGTGTTACACTTAGAATTAAGTGTCTTGGATTTCCCTCCGGCTAGGAGTCTTTTTTTTTTTTTTTCCAGCCACAGCTAAGGCACATGGGAGTTCCTGGGCTAGGGATTGAATCCAAGAAGCAGCTGTGACCTACACCACAGCTGCGGCAATGCCAGACCGTTAACCCACTGTGCCACAGTGGGAATGCCAGGCAGGCCCCCCCCCCGCCCCCGTCTCAGCTTGTCTTCCATAATCCTCATAGTTCTGACGAGTACTGGCCAGTTGTTTTGAAAAATGCCCTTCAATTGAGGTTTGACTGATATTTCCTCATTATTAAATTCAGGTTAGGAGTACCTGTCGTGGCGCAGTGGTTAAGGAATCCAACTAGGAACCACGAGGTTGTAGGGTCGACCCCTGGCCTTGCTCAGTGGGTTAAGGATCCGGCGTTGCCGTGAGCTGGGGTGTAGGTTGCAGACGCAGCTCGGATCCCACGTGGCTGTGGCTCTGGTGTAGGCTGGCGGCTACAGCTCTGATTCGACCCCTAGCCTCGGAACCTCCATATGCCATGGGAGTGGCCCTAGAAAAGGCAAAAAGACCAAAAATAAATAAATAAATAAATTCAGGTTAGACATTTTGGGCAGAAATAAGCACAGAGGTGCTTTCTGTGTTGTGTTCTTTTTTTTTTTTTTTTTTTTGTCTTTTTGCTATTTCTTGGGCCGCTCCCGCGGCAGATGGAGGTTCCCAGGCTAGGGGTCGAATCGGAGCTGTAGCCACTGGCCTACGCCAGAGCCACAGCAACGCGGGATCCAAGCCATGTCTGCAACCTACACCACAGCTCACAGCAAGGCCGGATCGTTAACCCACTGAGCAAGGGCAGGGACCGAACCCGCAACCTCATGGTTCCTAGTCGGATTCGTTAACCACTGCGCCACGACGGGAACTCCTGTGTTGTATTCTTAATATATCTTTGCAGGAGGCATGTGGTGCCACTTTGTCCTCTTACAGATGAGCCTTGATCCTTTGGTTAAGGAGGAGAACGCTGTGTTTCTCCACTGCACCGTTAGGGCTTTCCCTTTGCAATTCACAAAGTACTTTTTTGTGGAGGTACTTTGAGACTATATCAATATCCTGGGTTCGGTTTGGTTTGGTTTTGTTTGGCTGCCCCGTGGCATATGGAGTTCCTGGGCCAGGGGTCAGATCTGAGCTGCAGTTGCAACCTACACCACAGCCTCAGTGACGCCGGCTCCTTAACCCACTGTGCTGGGCCAGGGATAGAATCTGCATCCTGGTGCTGTGGAGATGCTGCTGATGAAGTTGCATCACAGTGGGAACTCCATATCAGTATTCTGTTCTCTCATCTGATTTCCACCACTAGTTTAGTGTCCGTTGATCTTTCGTGCCTTCTAGTGTTATGGTGACTACCCAGTGGCGACTCTCTAATTCCATTGTTCCTTCTACACTTATTAGTTGGCCATATCTACCGTAAAGAACTTTCCCTTCACCACCATTTATTCGGTCATTGGACTTATGGACTCTTATTTCAGTCAGTGGGTTTTTATTCATAGCCATGCTTATGTTGATAGTACATCTCAGATTTGGACAGTGAGAGCCCCTCCAAGCTGGCTGCTGTGTCCTTTTGGCAAATCCCTATCATTATTTGAGCAGTATTTTACTTTCTGGAATAAGATGTCTCAGATCCATACTTCCTTGTCCCAGTCCTGAGATCAGCAATTTCTTTAAGGAGCCTTGTTTCCTTTTAAGAAAGAATGGTATTTGGTACAATTACCAAAGTAAAGACACTAGGTGCAGTCATCACTAGGTGGGCATTATGGTTTAAAGGCTTTCTCAACACAAAGAAAGTACATGTAAATGTGTATTTGTATATGTACACACATGTATATCTAATCATCTAGTAAAGATCATGACCTTGGAGTTCCCTGCTGTGGCGCAACGGGATTGGCAGTGTCTCTGCAGCGCCGGGACATAGATCCATCTCTGACTCGGCGCAGGGGGTTAAAGGATCTGGCATTGCGGCGTTATAAGTTGCAACTGCAGCTCAGATCCAACTCCTGGCCCGGGCAGCCAAGAAAGAAAAGAAAAAAAGAAAGATCATGAGTTCAAACTAGAATTCCAGTTCAGCGTTCAATCCAGCGTCCACCCTATGCCTCTTTGAAACTGTTCTCTGATAGCGAGAGACCTATTTCCCCTTTTCCTTGATAACATTGCTCATTTCTCCCGGACATAACCAGTTTCTGACCCAGCCACCCTCATGCCCCCCTCAGCCCTGCCAGCCCTGGCTGCCTCTATGGGAGGCGGGGGGGAAAGGGAAGAGGATTCTAACACTCAGGTTTTCGATATCCCTTCCTCACACCCACGCCAACCATCACCTCCCAAGCTCCTCTCCCTCTGTGTTTCCCTGTTCACAGCTCATAGATTTCTTACAGTCATCAATTTAACAAGCATTTATTGAGCCTGGGCTGGGAACTGTGAATGCAGATTAAGTGCCTTCACGATCACCAGCCCTTGTGGAATAAACAGAAGCACGCTGACCATTAGAGGCACCGAATCAAGTGCGGAGCGGAGCCCAAAGAGAGAGACCCACCAGCGCCTGGGCTGTGCTTTTGGACTGTTTCCCAGAAGAGGTAACACTGAGGCTAAAGCGCAAAACAAACTTGGGGTGGAGGTAGGAGAGGGAAAGAGGATCCGGCAAGAAGAAACCAAGGCACCGGCGCAGTGATGCCAGTACTCTGCTCATATGAGAAATAAGGCTGCAGAGAGAAACAGAGGCACATCTGGGCTTTTAGCATCTGGGGAGCCTTTAGCTTATGTAGATGGGAGCTGTGGGTATAGATGAAAGAAAGGAGGTTTATGGAGAGGAGAGTTAAGGACAAAATCCTGACAAGCCTCAGCATTTAAGAGGCAGGTTGAAGGCGCAGCGGGCTTGGCAAGAGGGGTAGGGAGCAAAGCAGAGAGACCAGCTAAGCTATCAGCAAAGCTAAGGAGGTGTCTGTCGCCAGGGTCACGTTAAGGCGAAGGCTGAAAACTTCTCATTGGATCTGGTCATTAGGCGGTCCCCTAGAGACTTCTGTTAGTGTGCTTTGTGGTGAGGTGGAAGGGACAAAAGTCAGACTGCAGTGGCTTGAATAAACGGGGGGGGGGGGGGGTGTTTAGGAAATGGATGCAAATAGGACAGTCTGTGCCGGATCTTCTCACTTCCTCCTTGCCCTCTTTCCCACCTCGTGCTCCGTTCGAATTGTGCCTGTTTTCTCCTCTGTCTCCCCAGCGCTGTATCTAAAATGTAATAGTCACTCAATAAAATGTTATCGAACCACAGCCCCACACTAATCCACAGAGGGAGCTGCAAGAAAATCACTGCCACCTGTAGAGGGCGCTGCAAGAAAGTCGCAGGGGGAGAGGGTTAGCCTATAGAAAGACGGAGAAGGAACCCCGGGGCGGTGTTAAGCACACGCTCTGACCTCTAGGAGGAGCATCAAGCTTCTGTCTTCCAGGCATTCCTGGGGAAAACGTGCCTGAGGAATCTTCGTCCAGGACTGCTCCCTCTAGGTAATAGCTATTCCTATATACCTCGTCCGTACCTTCTGCTTGGGGCCTTTTCCATTGATGGAAGCGATGTGACGTTTTTCTGTTAAACTTGGCAAATCATATTTTTCAAGGAGTGTTTTAAAGATAAATGTAACAAAGAAAAAGTAAGTTCACTTAAAGAAACATCTTCAGTAAACAGTAGCCTGAGTGAGAACTAGCCAGATACAGCCAAAAGCTTCAAAGCCAAACATAAGTCAGAACTTAGATCCAGGAATGCATTGGGTCACAGTGATGCGTGGAATTGCTGGTCTGAAGAGGTTAAAAGCTGTTGAATCTGTGTGGAGCGCTCCATTGGGGGCCTCTTTGGCGCTTCTTTGATGCTGATGCTGCTGGCTCTCCGCCTGCGAAGTGTGGTAAGAGAAGTTTGGTATCTCTCCTTTAGCTGCGGCCCCGGGCCCCCCCCCCCCAACCGGCCACCCCCCCCCCCACCTCCATCTCCCCCCCCCCCGCCCCGCCCCGTCTCACCTTGCAGGTGAAAAAGGAACTTGGTTGGGGCTCAGGGAAGACAGGCCTATAGAGCACCTGAGGCCTGATTTCCTGGGTCCTGGTCTGCTTGGAACTGAGGGGTTTTCTGGGAACTCGCGGGGCTGACGCAAGGAAAATCCCAGGCAAACTGGGACCCGTTGGTCACCCTAAATGGTTTCTTGCCTTCCCTAGGTGCGGTGTTCCTTCAGTTTGTCTCCTCACCGATGTCTTCGGACTGAAGTAGTAGTGAGAGCTCCAAAGCTCAGGTCAGAATGTAGCGCTTGGAGGAAGAAGGTTCTAGTCAGGGTCACTGAGGCCTGCCTGCTTTGGGCAAAAGCAAGGTTTAGTCTAACCCACTGGGCCACTACACTGAGGCTGGAGGTGAAGGGCTGAGCTAGGAAAGTGTTTCTTTGTTTGCATCTGGTTTTCAGGCGTTTCTCTCCCTCCAGGACCTTTGGGATGGGATCAGGAGGAGGAGGGGGGACGGTGGCTGTTGTAGGTAGTGGGTCAAGAATTCTAGAATGTACAATCCTGATACTGTGTATTTCCTCTTCTAAGACAAAACGAACATCTCATAGCAGTATTTAAAATTTTCTTTTTTAAAAAGTGGTTTTCTTCATCATTTATTTTTTGTTTTAAAATTATAAATTATGAAGGGAAAAAGTTTGTTATAAAAATTTCAAACCTTGTAGAAGTATGCAGAGTAAATAAACACCTCCCCTGCATAGCTTTTTCATCCATGAATAGCTGGATTTGTATATCTAACTACCTTTTTCTGAATTTATGTGTGAAATGTTTATAACAGACACACGGGCATATTTCAGAACTTTTTATTGAAGTATAACATACATACAAAAAAGTATACAGCTTGATGAATTATTACAAACTGGATGGTCTGTGGAATGTTCTGGAATGTTCTGTGTGACCTGGGTGATGGTTACATGGGTTTATTCAGTTTGTGATAAGTTAAAGGGGGGTGAATGGCTGGATGCAGGCATTAGGGAGTGCTTTAAGATTTCTGCAGTATTCTAGGTTGACCTGGGTGATAAGTTATGGGTTCACTTTTAGCAAGTGTATAGTATTCCTCTGTATGAATATTCCATAATTTGTTTAACTAATCCTTAATGGGTGGTCATTTAGGTTCTCTGTAATTTATTAGTATGCATAAGTAATAACATACATTTATCTTTGCTTCTGTAAGTATTTCTGCAAGAGAGAATCTTAGAAGTGATAAATTGCTGAGTTAAAGGGTATGTGCATTTTATTTACGATGTTCCTTTTGCAAAGGTAATCCAAGTTCAGCCTAAAAAATGCAAACAGTAAAAAGGGCAGATAAGGAAAAGTCAATCTTCCTTCTACCCCCAGTCCCATAAGGCCCTTCCTTGGAAGCAACCAATGTTATCAGCTTCTGGCTGGTTCTTCTAGAGATAGTCTATTTATTGCATATGTATTTGCATATTTTATATGCACTTCTTAAAGCCACACCTCCACCCCACTAAGATTGTACCAATTTATAATCTCACCAATAGGGTATGAGAGCTCCCATTACCTACCAGAGATGACACAAGGGTTCTGGAAAGATTTGAGTAAAAGAAACAGATTTCACTTGTTCATTCACTAGAAACACATTGATGTGTTTCAAAATTCTACAGGTACGAAAGGATAGACAGTGAAATGTCTCCCTTCTGTCTTCATCCCCTAGCCACCATAGCTCTTCTTCCCCACAGCAATTGTGTTTTCATTTTCTTGCGTAAACTTACAGAGGAAATTTGTGTATATGCAAATAAATACATCAGTATATTCTTTTTTCCAAAATTTTCCACCAACGATAGCTTATTTTATGAGCTATTACTGTGTAATCTCCCCTTCCTTCCCCCTAAAACCTTAGTGACTTAAAACACTAATAGTTCACTTTTTCTCATGAGTCTGTGGGTAAGCCGGGTGGTTCTGCTGTTCAGGGCCAGGCTCAGCTGATCTAAAAGAGATTATTAGGACAATTTGGGAAATTTGAGTATGGATTGTGAATTAGTATTATTTTTATCAAGTTTTTTCAATCAAGGATTCAAAATTTAAGATCAGTATAATGGAAAAAATAAAAATCATTTAAAATCGAAAAAGTTTTAAGATCAAAGATCATGCAAATTTGTTTAGCTGTCATGTCTCTTTAGTTTTCTTTAATATGGAACAGTCCCCACATTTTTTCCGTATTTCATGAAATATTCATTTTGAAAAGTCTGGGCCAGTTATCTTATATAATGTCCTGTAATTTGGATTTGTCAGATTGTTTCCTCACGATTAGATTCGGTTAAGCATTAGATGAGCCAAACCTTTCTGGCAAGAATACCACATGAGTGAGTCTCAGTTTATCACATCAGGAGGTATACGATGTCCCTTGTCCCACTGGTGATGCCAAGTTCAATCACTCAGTCAAGGGAGGGTTCTCCAGATTTCTCCACTATAAAAGTACCTTTCCCCCTTCGTAATTACTATGAAATTAGCATTTAAAAAGCAGATGTGGCTGTGTAAATGCCCTCTTCCCCAACAACTTTCACCCAATAGTTTTAGCATCCATGAGTGATGTCTCCCTGGGTCAGTTTTTAAGATGGTGCCTGCAAAATGATGTTTTACTAATTCTGTCATTCCTTCCACATATATTATCTAGCATTCTTCTGTAAAGAAAGCTGTCCCCCTTTTGCATATCAGTGTACTATAATCTGTTAGTATTATTATATTCTACTGGTGCATGAATAGACAGATCAATGGAACAAAGCAGAGTCCAGAAATAGACCCAAGTATATATGAAAATTTAACATATAGTAAAGGCGTTATATCCAAATGACTGGGGCAAAGATAGATTTTTATTTTTATTTTTTATTCTATTTTATTTTGTCTTTTTGCCTTTTCTAGGGCCGCACCCGCAGCATATGGGGGTTCCCAGGCTAGGGGTCCAATCAGAGCTATAGCTGCTGGCCTCCACCAGAGCCACAGCAATGCGGGATCCGAGCCGCGTCTGCGACCTACACCTCAGCTCAGGGCAACGCGGGATCCTTAACCCACCAAGCAAGGCCAGGGATCGAACCCGCAACCTCATGGTTCCTAGTTGGATTCGTTAATCACTGCGCCACGATGGGAACTCCGCAAAGATAGATTTTAAAAATAGAATTCCCGGAGTTCCTGTCATGGTTCAGTGGTTAATGAATCCGACTAGGAACCATGAGGTTCGATCCCTGGCCTTGCTCAGTGGGTTAAGGGTCTGGCATTGCCGTGAGCTGGGGTGTAGGTCCCAGATGCGGCTTGGATCCTGCATTGCTGTGGCTGTGGTGTAGGCCGGCGGCTACAGCTCTGATTCGACCCCTAGCCTGGGAACCTCCATATGCTGCAGGATTGGCCCTAGAAAAGGCAAAAAGACCAAAAAAAAAAAAAAAAAAGAGTTCCTACTGCAGCACAGCAGGTTAAGGATCTGGTGTTGTCTCTGAGGTGGTATGGGTTCCATCTCTGGCCTGGTGCAATGGATTAAGGATCCAGTGTTGCCATAGCTGTGGTATAGGTCACAGCTGTGACTCGGATTCAATCCCTGGCCCAGGAACTTCCATATGCCACGGGTGTGGCCAAAAAAATAAAATAAATGCTGTTGGGATGACTGGATTAGCTGTAAAAGTAGATAATTTGGTTTTCTACCTCATGTTGTACACTGGAATAAACTCCAGTGGATATAAATGTTAAAAAAATGTAACTATGTAAGCACTGTAAGAAAACATGAATTAATTCTTTTATAACCTGGATATGGGGAAAGCCTTTCTGACTCCAAATCTAGATACAATGAAAAGGATCATTTCAGCTACATAAAAATATGAACTACATAAAAATAGAAACCTGTTGCATAGGAAAAAAGCAAAAGCACCCCCCCCCAAAAAAAACACCACGTAAGCACAGTCAAAAGTAAAGAAACAACAAGACTGGGAGAAATACTTATATCAAGGGCTGATATCCAAATATATATATATAAAGAACTCTTAAATTCCAGAGAGGGGAAAAGGCTAAAAATCCCAAGAGGAAAAATGGGCACAAATATGAAAACACAGTTCACAGAAGAAAATATACAAATGACCATTAAGTATATGAAAAGATACTCAGCTTCACACACAGTAAGAAAGATACAAATATGTTTTTTAAAAATATACAGTCTGCTCGACTATCTGGATCACTTGGGGAGGAGGGTGAATGAATGGTTGCATTAATGAATGAATGAATGAACCCGTTCCTTATACTTACCAGGGGACCTGCCACTTAATTGTTAAATGAATGAACAAATGAATAAAGTGGAGGTAACCCCATGTTTTCTTTAGTTCTCCACTTCTGTTTCAACTCTTACCCAGTTTCCATCTCAGAATTTCTCTGCTAATTTTTCTCCCTAATTGCCATCTTGTGTCCCTTTGTTGACTAAAGTAGAACTTTAAGTATGGCCAGTAAGCATAAAATCAAAAATAAGAAAAGTTGCAAGTTTTAAAGGGAACTTAAATGTTCACATCTAAAGTGCTTTAAAAGGTCCCTCGTTCTTACCGTTCTATAATTATTCTCTCGTGTACCAAAACAAGAAAACTGAAACATAATTTGTTTAAATCCTTCCAACATTTGCTTGATCAGGTTACTAAAGCTACTTCCTATGATTTCGTTGCAAACCTACAATCTTTTAGCTTTACTCTTGTGAATTAACTTGGGACTCTAACCACTGTCACTTTGTTTCCTCAAGAAAATGCATTCCAGGCACCAAAAAATAAACATAGGAATAGATGTTGGAAATGCAGCACCCTTGGAAGTTGAGGGTCTGCATGTTTGTGAGCGCCTCTTGATGGAATGTGTTCATAAGCCTTTAAGCAGTTGTCCTATTGTTTTTTCTACCACAAGGAACTCTGGATGTATTTTTCTATTACACTTAATTTTCAGCATGCAGAATACGGCTTTCCTCACATGTTGATTTTTTTAACCGCAGAACGTTAATGAGTCACTTGATTTTACGAGCCCCCCCCCCCCCCCCCCCCCCCCCCCGCAAACAGGCTTTCCCCCAGACAGTCATTGTAAATGCAGCCCCTTGGTGGTAGATCCTGTTTTCTCTAATACTGTAATTCTAGGTTGATCCAATGAACGTCACTTTGAAATTTCCCTCCATTGAAAGGCACTATAGAAAAAGCACATGTGTTTGACTTGAGCAGCTTGAGTTGGCTACAAATCTGCTTTCTCCTTATCTTGGTGCCACTTTAGGAGTTTTTGTAGACTGTGTAAATAAGCAAGATGCGTAGCAGCAGTTTACCACAGGGAGGGAAAAACCCAACATTTTGCGGGTTTTTTTTTTTTTTTTTTAAAGTCTTTGATAATGTGAATAGAAATTGAACTGGGAGAACCAAGGGTGGGAAGTTAAAATCCAGGTAGCAGCCTTTAAATAACTTCTTGTGCAAGGACTCCATGCTCATTGGAGAATACATGAAAAGTAATGGAACATAGAAGAAAAAGTTTAAAGTGAAAATAAAAATCACCAAAATGACACCAGGTGGAAATAGCTCCGTTCGTGGGTTTTCTCTAGATGATTGAGTTCATACTCTCTGTATAATATTTTAGTGTCTGAAGACACTTAAACCATGAGAGTATTTTTTGAAAGAAGTAATCATTGCGGAGTATTTAGGTCGTGTGGGTTCACACACTACTGTGGGGAATGGTTTGCGAATTTGCATCTAGAAATCAACTCCTAGAAGTCCTGCTGTGGTTACCTGCAGATGTCAGTGTGGATCTGAGTGTGGCTCAACAGTTTATTCCAGGATGTGGTAGGACAGTTGAAGGCCAGCTGTGAACCAGTTGCTTATTAAACAAACACTAGTTTAGTTTGGATGAGAAGTATGAGCTGCCAAAGCCTTAACTTGCCAAAATTTCTTTTGACACAATTTTAATAAGCATGGCTGAATCCTCTCGTTACAGAGGCTCACAGAAGAGTATACCCTCTTGTTCCAGCTCCTGATTGTTTGACCAGACTTTCTTAAATTTGGAAAATAGTGCTAGAGAAGCGGAGTGGACGGTCTTGGGCTGATTAAAGTTGACTTCAACCCAGATGGCCAGTCTGGGGGTGATATTACAATCTGTGCTGGTTTACTTTCGGCTGCCGTTGTGTATTTAAGCACAACATTTAAAGCCCACAATTCCTACTCTCAAAGAGCACCGCCTTTGCCATTCCTTGTGGCTCTTCCTTTCTTTTCTCTGCGATCCCTGCTCTCCTCCAGCTTAACAGCTACAAAGTCAGAGTGTTTATTAGGCTAGGAAGTTGTCAGAGAGACTAGCGGGGGCTCGTCATGGCAAAACTCTGTTCTTTCTCGAGCCACAGCAAATCTGCCATCTGTTTCATAAGCTAGCAAGCTTCCTCTCAGCTCTAATTTGCTATATATATTGGTACATAAATTGTTGGTAGCTTATGTTTACCTAGCAACAGAATCTGTTTGGCAGAAGGCTGTGGGAAGGGAGGCTCTTCTTTTCGTTTCTTTTTTTTTTTTTTTTTAAGGCAATTTCTTCCTCTACAAATTTTCAAGTGCAAGAGAGGCAGATGTACTGGCCCAAGCAATCTGCCTTTTATATCATCTTAACCTAAATTGCCTAGTAAATGCCCACTCTGGAGATTATTTTTGCTACTTTGATTACCTCAAATATATCTGAATACCCTCTTACATTGTTGTTTTCTTTTGTAAGCAAAATGTATACAAATCCCTTTGAAAAATGGCCTTGACCTTGTCGCTGTCAAAGATCTCTGCGTTTAGGGACTGCCCACATCTGTCCCGTGTTAATGTCTCCTGTTCCCCAGTGTTGTAACTTGGTGTGTGAGTTTTGGATGTTGCATTTACGATTCAAGAGCGTTGGTCAGGAGGCAGAGAAAGAGAAGGGCTGTATACGGTATCACTTGCATGTAGAATCTAAAGAAAAGTCGAACTCATAGAAACGGAGCGTACAGTGCTGCTTGCGAGGGGCTGGGGCGGGGACCATGCAGAGATGGTGGTTACAGGGTGCAAAGTTCCAGTTCAAAGGTGAGCAAGCTCTGAGGATCTAACGTGCAGCATGGTGACGAGCGTTAATAATACTGTGTTGTGTACTTCAAATTGGCCAAGAGAGTAGATCATACACATTCTCACCAAAAAAAAAAAAAAAAAAAAGGGAATTCTGTGCGGTGATGGATGTGTCCATTGTTCATTAACTTGATTGTGGTCATCATTTCACTGTTTATACATACATCAAATCGTCATGCTGTCGTACACTTTAAATATAGTACAATTTTATTTGTCAACGATACCTCAATAAAGCAGAGGGGGAAAGAGCACCGGACAGGACCCAGTGGTCTTTAAATTAAGAGTAACCAAATCAAGCACTATGCACTGCGTTGTCTACTTTAATTTTCCTTTAGCTGAATAAGCTATCTATTTCTACCTACTCCCTTTCTTAGTTTTCTAATCAGCAGAGCAATGTGTCTGCTGAAGGAAAAATAAAAGCCAAAGGGAGAAAAAAAAGTCCTGGCTCCTCTTCATTGCTACTTATAGACATTATATGCTATTAAATGTTAAGAGTGTATTTTGTGCATTCATTTTGAGAAGGGAAGGAGGTGTTGTCCTGTCAACTTCCTTCACAAACCACCAGGGTATAATTTGCTGGGGACGTATTGCATGCTGGTGCCTTCGTGCACGTGACTGCGTTTCCATTTTGATGTACAACTTTTGTGGAGTTTGCTGTGAGAGGCAATATGGAGGTTACTAACCCAGTCCTCCCTCCAAAAGGAAAAAAAAAAAGGGGGAAGATGAAGGAATCAAAAGGAAAAAGAATATGAGAAAAAGAATATATATATACCTATGACTGGGTCACTATGCTGTACAGCATAAATTGACTCAACTCTGAATCAACTATACCCTAATTAAAAAAAAAAAGAACTTTGGTAGTATCCTGAAGTTTTGACACTGGTCGTGAGAAAAGACTAGCAGAATTATTATCTAGACAAAGTTCCTTTGGAGTTCCTGTTGTGGCGCAGTGGAAGCAAATCCAATTAGTATCTATGAGGATGCAGGTTTGATCCCTGGCCTTGTTCAGTGGGTTAAGGATTCTGAGTTTCTGTGAGCTGTGGTGTATGTTGCAGCTATGGCTCAGATCCTGCGTTGCTGTGGCTGTGGTGTAGGCCGGCAGCTGTAGCTCTGATTCTACCGCTAGCCTGGAGACTTTCATATGCCACAGGTGTGGCCCTAAAAAGAAGAGAGAAAAGAAAAAAAAAAATCATGTGACGTGAGAGATAGTCTCACATCTCCAGTAGCTAAAGGAGTTACACCCATAGTTGCAATTTTTTCAGCTTTTTTTCAGCAACTTTTGTCAACCTCATCTACTAAGAATAGGGGTATTGGGATAAAGAGGACTCAGGGGCCTGAAGAGAAACACTGGAATATTGACAGTATGAGATGTATAAGGAGCCACTGGGCAGTGGTGGGAGCCAAGCCATAGCTGACAGTCTGAATTTGTGGTGGGCCGAGCCTAAGGGGCTCGATATGGTCACATTTGTACTGAGCCAAGTATGTGCAATTCCATAAAACGTACTTTTTGGAATAAGAAACCAGCCTAAAGGGATCTGGAGAAGATTATTACACAGTTTAAGCTTGGGAAGCTATGTTGAAGTGTCTCACAGTAGCTCTGTTACTCTACCTCCAACATTTCCTGCTGAATTTCATTTTTTTTTTTTTTCTGGTGAGTTTAAGCCTTGATAGTATAAAATGTATTTAAGAGAATTTCGCTAGGCAGGTTGGGTCCCTCTGCCTGGGTGGTGTTTGTTTAGGGTGATCTGCCAGGTCCCATTGCTTGTTCTCCTCGTGGAAGAGTCTAGAGGTGGCTCACCCATCACTGGGTGGGGGCGAAGGAGGCGGGAGGTTTCCTTATAGCACTAAACATTATAGCGCTGTGCAAACCCACTGCTGTTTAGCTAACATCCTTTTCAGCCGTTCTTGGCGGTGGTGGTGGTGGCGGGGGGAGGGGGGCAATAGCAGGAGATGCTTACTGCAGTATTCATCCTATTTGTGGGAAAGGATAAAAATGAAAGGAAGGAGAAGATAGGATTGGAGATTGATCATTTAGACTTTTTCTGTATGTCAACAGCATCAAAGGGATTATGAACCAAAGAATTTTTTTTAAAGTCCAAGTATAGACAGCAGCTGAAAATCTTAATTTTTTTTTTTTTTTTGGTCTTTTTGCCATTTCTTGGGCCGCTCCCGCGGCATATGGAGGTTCCCAGGCTAGGGGTCGAATCGGAGCTGTAGCCACCGGCCTACGCCAGAGCCACAGCAACTCGGGATCCGAGCCGCGTCTGCGACCTACACCACAGCTCACGGCAACGCCTGATCCTTAACCCACTGAGCAAGGGCAGGGACCGAACCCGCCACCTCATGGTTCCTAGTCGGATTCGTTAACCACTGCGCCACGACGGGAACTCCTGAAAATCTTAATTTTTAGATGAAACTCACCAAGCGTAAAATTTTAATTTTGGGAAAAAGTGTGCACTTCGGCTACCTAGTCAGTCCTGTGGATATTTCCACGTAAGTCTTTGATTCTTCTTTTCATTGCAGCTGAACCGAACCCTCTTGGAAGAGGCTAGTTAATGTCAAAAGTCCATGGTGAAGAACCCGGATCAGGACTCTTCCTCTAATACTAAGAATTTAGATCAGCCCAATGTGTTTCATTTAATACATCCCAATGGCCAGAAAGGGACAGTACGAGTTATCCATTTTATAGAGTTCCAGCCAAGGCTTTAAAGACAAATAAAATACATATTGGATCCACAACTTGCCAATATCAGACGTAGGTAATTGACTTGCCAGTTGTATTATCCATTGAGAAAGAAGATTTGCTATAAGATATCAAGACAGTACCCCCATTTAAGCCCCGATACCAGAGTATTTCAACCTGCCTAAGTAACCTCAGTAGCTCCTACCAAATGAAATTTCCAAAGATGAGGACAAAATCATGGAAAGTAGAAGCTGGCATGCCTCTAACGTATAAGGAGTAACTCAGAAATTTTAGAATTTCAATCCGTTCATTCAGGCACTTGTTAAATATCTTCCAAGAAGCCCTAACACTGGTAGCCAGGTGGGGAGAAGATGGAGATTCAAAGTCACTGTGAGGAGTTCCTGCTGTGGTGCAACAGGATGATTGATATCTTTGCAGTGCCAAGGACACAGGTTTGATTCCTGGCCCTGCACAGTGGGTTAAAGGATCCTGTGTAGCTGTGGCTGTGGCTTGAATTTGATCCCAGACCCCTGAACTCCATATGCCACCCTGGGGCAGCCAAAAAAAAAAAAAAATCGTATAACCAAAGGCAGTATGAGATATGAATCTGACCCTCAAAGATCTTATAGTCTAGTTGAGGTAACAGAGCTGAAGCTTCTAAAGCAAATTGATTGCTGTACAGTAGAAAATTGATGGAACACTGTAAACCAGCTATAATGGAAAAAATAAAAATCATTTAAAAAAGAGAAATGGGTCATAGTCATACACATAAAAATTAAAACTAAAAAATTAGCATATGACAGAAAAAAACTAAAAAAAAAATAAAGCAAATTGAAGACAATAAATTCTCAATAGTAAGGACCAGTAGGGTGACTAGAATCCATCCTCTTAAATATAAAAGAGATATGCGATCGCATGGAAAGAACCCCGGACTAGCGTGCCTACGGCCAGTTTTGTCGCAAGACTGCATCATCTTGGGCGGAAATTCTAAGTCCTTAGCTGGTTTTCCTGTAAAATGAAGACGGTGCTACTTGCTAAGCTGGCTCCTGCAGAGGGCTTCTTGCCACATCAGATGAGAGGGGTCTTGTAGGTGAGACTCTGACCTGCGTGGGAGGCCGTGCTGGGTAATTCCTAAAGCCCTTTCCCACTCTTAAGAGTCGATGATTTCACGGTTGTAAATGTGAAAGAGCTTTAAAAACAGTAACGAGGTATAAAATGTGACATTTATGTCACCATCATTATAAATGCTCCTTGGGGCTCCCTGTGGCTGATGTTCTTGCTCTGTCTCCTAATGAGCCCCCCCCCTCCCCCGCCGACTTCCTCACTTCCAGGCCGGGGTTCTCGTTCTGATCCCTTCAGGTCTCTTAAACATGACTAAGCTGACTGACCAGCCGAGAACTTCCCAAGGGGGTCCCCCCTCTTTGCCCACTCCCACAGACATTGATGTTCTCTTCCCTGGCACTACAGGCCACGGAGCAAAATAATGTCTTCTTTTCAAATCATGAAGCTGAGTGACGGGGCAACTGGAAATGTAGCAGGGTCTTTCCCAGGGAGGTCAGGTCGCCAGTGTCCCCGCGTCGTTCCGCACCTCTCTTGCCTTCTGCATCAGAACGCAAGCTGCCGTATAAACCCCCGGGCAGTGGCTCTTTGGGCCTCCCGGCTTGGGCACATTTAGCCACAGGAAGCAAGTGACTGAGCAGGGCGCCCTTGGCGCAGGTTGGCAGTGGGTTAATGAGAGGTTTCATTTAACTCTAGATGGTCCCTGGTGTTCCACTTCACCTCTCCCAGAGTATGTCATTGTCCCGAATGAAAGGGCCCCAGGGCAATGCTTAGAAATGAGTTTAAGCTGTTACACATCAACTAAGGGCAAAGTCCTCTGTGCTTCTGTCCTTCCAGACTGCTCTATACCATTACTTTTTGTTGTTGTTGTTGCTATTTCTTGGGCCGCTCCTGCGGCATATGGAGGTTCCCAGGCTAGGGGTCGAATCGGAGCTGTAGCCACCGGCCTACGCCAGAGCCACAGCCACGCGGGATCCGAGCCGCGTCTGCGACCTACACCACAGCTCATGGCCACGCCGGATCGTTAACCCACTGAGCAAGGGCAGGGACCGAACCCACAACCTCATGGTTCCTACTCGGATTCGTTCACCACTGCGCCACGACGGGAACTCCTATACCATTACTTTTGACCGAGCATGGACTACCTGGGGTTGGGGCTCACGCTTCCAAAGTATATGGCGTGTGTCCCTTGCTAAAACCCTTGTAGTCCCTTCCACACTGAGCATAAGGTTCTGTACACAATAGTCACTTGATTTGAAAAACAAATTCCAAGTAATAGAAAATACGATCTTTCAAAGTATTTACAGTCCAAAAGCAATGATGCTGATACTAAGCCAAGAAACTTGGAAGTCTGTTTGCGTCCACCCTTTCACCTCAAATAACGCAGATTGGTTTAACAGCCCACCATGTCTCACGGATGTTGTCTGGTTCCCTCTGGCCATCGGTGCTCGGATCTGGGAGAGGAGTTTGGGCATTAGTTAACTTTGCCAATGACAGTGATACATCATCTATAATATATGATACGTGATATAGCCGGCAGAGCCAAACAAGTCACTCCGAGAGTGAGTTATTGGCTTTCTGGACAGAAAAGGTGTTGGGTCAAGTCCAAAAACAGCACTGAATTTTCCTACTCTGTGAGCAGCAAGAAAAATGAGGGCCAAGGTGACCACAATCCTATCTAGCCTCCACATCTGCATTTACCAAGATGTTTTTAAAGTCCTTGAGGTTAACTCGAGAGAGGCAGTAAAAACGGACCCAAACCGGAGAGATGGAAAGGGTGCCTTCCCGTCTCTTGGGACAATTAGGCATCAGGCAGCCTGGCCACCGAGGGAGACCCAGGCGACCTGCCCAGGGAGACCAGGCAGAGGTCAGGCAAAGAACCGAAAGCGTTCTGCAAGAGGGGTGGGAGTTTTAAAAAATTAAAAACAGGTCAACGAGGAAGCCAGGGGTGGAAACTGAACCCTGAGGCCGGACCTGTGGTCACACACCATCCAGAACAGGGTGTCACCCCGAACTCTGCGAGTTCAGCCTCGCCCGTGCCAATGCATGGAGTCCTCCCCCTCGGCTTGGAGGAATCTTAGTTTTTCTCAGGGTGATTCAGCTTCGCTTCAACCCGAGGGGTGAGGAGGGGAACCAATTCTGGGACCTCCTTACTGCCCTCTGAAACTGCAGCTGGTGTTTTTTAACCCAGCACCTTCAAACAAAGGGAGAGCCATGGTAGCTTCCTGCTGGGGTTTGGGTCGTGCTTGCTACTGAGGCATTAATCAGGGTTCTGACATAGCTGGAAAGGGCTGGTTTCCTCTTCACGTATAGAATCATAAAGGGGGCATAACATTCAAACAAAAGGCCAAGGAAACCTCTCCCAAAGATCCTATCAACTGCAGTTATGGACCAAGGAGTCTGGCCAGAAGGGAAAGCCCATTTTAGAAAAGGACCCTGTTTTTCCAGGCAGTGACATTCCTGTTACTCCGGATATGACTATAGTTCCAAAGAGGTCACTGGGGTAGACCTTGACTTCATCTGGCTTTTAGGGAGTGGCCAGTGACTCGTGGCAGGGTTAGTTTTCACCCTCTCTAGCATTAAGGAGTGTGCATATCCGACGCTTGAGATAATGTCCTTCTATCCTATTGATTTTACCTCTTTCGCATTGTTCAGCACGAGTAGAGTTTTGCGGAGGCCTTCCAGCCTCAGTGGGTGGAGCCTGACTCGTCTAAGCTAACCTTGGTGATGCTGCAGCCCTGCAGCGTTCTGATATACCTGGCTACCAGGATGCCTTTGGAAATGGGCACTTGACTCAGTGCACATTAATTAGAGAGGAAGGAAAGTTTCCTCATTGTTAAGAAAGAATGGCTCAGTGGAAACAAACCTGACTAGGATCCATGAGGATGCGGGTTCGACCCCTGGCTTCGCTCAGTGGGTTAAGGATCTGGCGTTGCCATGAGCTGTGGTGTAGGTGGCAGACGTGGCTCAGATCCCATGTTGCTGTGGCTGTGGTGTAGACTGGCAGCTGCAGCTCCAATTCAACCCCTAGCCTGGGAATCTCCATATGCTGTGGGAGCAGTCCTAAAAAGCAGACAAACAAACAAACAAACAAACAAACAAAAAACCTTTTGTCACAAAAGTATTAGATAGTTGAGTTGGTATTGGTTAGCCTTTGAAATTGATGCCTTACAGTTGAGATTTTAGAAGCTCTTCTCACAGTCTGTTGTTGGTTTTCAGACGGTACCCTTGTGGGGTTTTTCTCGTTACCATCAGTTTCAGAAGGTGACATGGGCTGGCCTTCTTCCTACAGCCCAGGAGTCTACTTTATTTGTATCCTGTCGACCTCTCCTTACCATCCTCAGCATTTTTGGTGGTGTTGAGTTGCCCATTCTTGCCTGAACCACACGTCTATGCACCGAAGTATGTTTCTCTTGGTTCTTTATTATGTCTTTATTTTTGAATTGAATTGTTCTATGTTTAGAAAGCATCTCTCTCTCCCAACAAAATGGCAAACTTCTTACAGGCATTGGCTGTGTCTTCTGCTTCCTACCCATTCCCCACAGCGCCAAACAGAGTGTCGAGCACGTAGTAAGCATTCAGTGAATGCTGATGGAATTGAATTACGAACTATTGTCTCATGTTCAGTCTTTCCTCAAGGGCTTTTGGTTAGAACATTTGGCCGGAATGCCATACAGACAAAACTGAGTTAGGAAAAAAACATGCAATATATGTTACAGTCAAGGCTCAGGATTTCACATTACCTAATGCTTTGACTTCTTTTCAAATCAGTTAGTTATTATCTGGTCTCACAAACATTGCTTTTCTTTTCATATCTCTAGGCGGGAATTTTCTTCTCTTTGCCTCCTAATTTCACATTTTCCCTTCTCAAACAAATATTTGAGCAAGGCCTTTCTTCTGGCTGAAGAAATCACTGTTGTTACCATCCCATGGTGGCCTAATTTAGAACACATGTCATTTCACTTCTGTCTTCTTTTTTTTCCTTTTTTTTTTTTTTATGACATTAACAGCTACATGTAGGTGACAAAAGTTCCAAGCGATATGGAGGGCCCAGCCCTCACTGTCTTTGTAGCTTGGACTTTTTTTTTTTTTTTTTTGTCTTTTTAGGGTCGCACCTGTGACATATGGAAGTTCCCAGGCTAGGGGTCGAATCAGAGCTACAGCTGCCAGCCTACACCACAGCCACAGCAATGTGGGATCCGAGCTGTGCTTGCGACCTTCACCATAGCTCATGGCAATGCCGGATCCCTGACACTGAGTGAGGCCAGGGATCGAACCTCCGTCCTCATGGATACTAGTCGGGTTCGTTACCCCTGAGCCATGATGGGAACTCCTGTAGCTTGCACTTTGAAGGGGGAAAGACAGAGCACTCACACAAAACAAAGCACACACATTGGAGGATTCCAGTGCAGGAGGAACCTTGGAGAAGTCATCCATTTTAACCTCATTTGGCCCCTTCAGGAAGTCAGCCCCTAACTCACTGCCAAAATTGTGCTTATTCCTACTGAAGACTTCCAAACCCCTCTCAGAGTTCTGCCACCACTGCTGTCTCTGTAACTGCGTACTCCGTGCCTCAGACTGGGTGGCCACAGTCCCATGCTCTTGGTGCCTGGGCAGGGCTTGTGGGGGGCGATCTGCTCCTTCGTGGGGGAACCAGCAGGCCTGTCTGCCCACCTTCAGTGCTGAGATCTCCTGGAACCGACAAGTTCAATACCTGGATTTAGGCAGCAGTGGCCCCCTTAAGCAGATGTGCCTGAGCACCGACGTCCATGGAGGCGGAAGGGCCCTTCCCTGCACCCCAGCCCTTGCCCTGCGCCCCTCTGCACCTGTGGCTGTTTGAAATCCCCACGCTGCCAGCTTTGCTCCCAGGAATCCCTGCTCAGGGGGTCCGGGCCTGCTCTCCACAGCCCCTTCCCTTGTGCTTGGCTTTCGTCTCGAGTCCACAGTTCTGGCAAGTCCTGACTTCTCCAAAGCCAGTGTGAGGAGAGTGCACGTTCAGAATCATCTGCCTGGGGTTGGAGGGAGTGGAAAATGGAAAACATTCTCGTTTTGGAGTCATCTCATCCTTTTGGAAAAAATCTGAATCCTCTACTGGTTTATTGTTTGTAGGCTGCCAAATGTGTTCTTTTTTTTTTTTTTTCCAAAACAGAGGAAACCATCTTTGAATCTCATTCTTAATAACACACAAATGATATGCAATGCTTTTCCCACCCTCTGCAAAATTGCCAGAGAAGGTGGGGATAGGGTTTGGTTTCTTGTTGTTGTTGATCACAAACAGTTCCCCGTGGAGCCACTTGGAGCAAAAGCAAGATGCTGGTCAGTCGATCACTAGCCCGCACGTCCAGAGAGTTCCCATCCTGGAGATTTGTCCGCCCTTAACCGCCGTGCTGCCTACTTCGACAAAAAGAAATACACGATAAACGGATGCCGGCTACTTGCTTCTGAGATGTATCGTCTTCTAAAGTTTCCCCTGACCACACTGCAGTGGGGGAAAGACTCTGAGTTTCCATTTGTTAGGGGCATGCCTTTTTGACTTGCTGAAAGGCTTTCCTTATTGTAAAGCACCGTTTAAACATAAACAATGAAACCTCATAAAGCCAAATTCTGTTTACTCAAAAGGGTAGGTAACTGGAAACTAGAATATAAAATCATAGATTTTTTTAATTGAATTTTGTTTGTTTGTTTTTGTCTTTTTAGGGCTGCACCCGCAGCGTATGGAGGTTCCCAGGCTAGGGGTCTAATCGGAGCTGTAGCCACCGGCCTACACCACAGCCACAGCCACGTCAGATCCGAGCCACATCTGCAACCTATGCCGCAGGTCATGGCAATGCTGGATCCTTAACCCACTGAGCGAGGCCAGGGATTGAACCTATGTCCTCATGGATGCTAGTCAGATTCATTTCCACTGAGCCATGACGGGAACTCCTAAATAAATTTTTAGGAGGTCACTGGTGGCTCATTGGGTTAAGGATCTGGCCTTGTCACAGGTGTGGTTCGGGCCGCTGCTGTGGTATGAGTTCGATTGCTGGTCCAGGAACTTCTGCATGGCACAGGCATGGCCAAAGAGTAGTTTAAACAAATGTGGGCCTCCCGTTGTGGCTCAGCAGGTTAAGAACCCAACCTAGTCTCCATGAGGATGCGGGTTTGATCCCTGGCCTGGCTCAGTGGATTAAGGATCTGGCATTGCCATGAGCTGTGGTGTAGGTCACACACGTGGCTCAGATCTGGCGTGGCTGTGGCTGTGGTGTAGGCCGGCAGCTGCAGCTCTGATTCAACCCTTAGTCTGGAAACATCCATACGCTGCAGGTGTGACCATAAAAACAAAAACAAAAATTAAAACCTGTGTATTGAAGTAAAATATACACATAAAATATATAACTTATTCATGTACAACTTGATGAATTTTTATAAAATGGACGTACCCCTATAACCAGTATCCAGCTCAAGAAACAGAGCCCCTTCCCTGCTCCCGCTTCCTAGGGCTTCTATAACCAATTCCTGCAAATGCAGGGCCTTAACAGAAATGTATTCTCTCCTAGTTTGGAAGGCCAGAAGCCTGAACTCGAGACGTCAGCAGGCACTCTAGGGGAGAATCCTGACTTGCCTTTTCTAGCTCTGGTGCTGCCAGGTGTTCCTTGGCTTGTGGCCCCATCCCTCTAAATCTCTGCCCCCTTCTTTGCAAGGCCCACCTCCTTCATCTCCTTTGCCTGTGTGTTTTCCTCTTCCATCTCTTATTTTTTTTTAAATGATTTTTATTTTTTTCCATTACAGCTGGTTTACAGTGTGCTGTCCATTTTCTACTGTACAGCGTGGTGATCCAGTCACACATACACATATACATTCCTTTTTCTCACATTGTCCTGCTCCATCACAAGTGACTAGATATAGTTCCCAATGCTCTACAGCAGGATCGCCTTGCTTATCCACTCCCAATGCAAGAGTTTGCATCTCTGAACCCCAGATTTCTAGTCCATCCCACTCCCTCCCCCCCCCCTTGACAACCACAAGCCTGATCTCCAGGTCCATGAGTGTCTTTTCTGTGGAAGGGTTCCTTTGTGCCGTGTATAAGTGATATCGTATGGTATTTGTCTCTTCCATCTCTTATAAGGACACTTGGCATTGAATTTAGGGCCCACTCACATAATCCAGATGATCTCCTCTTGAGATCCTGGCTGTGATTACATCTGCAAAGACCCTTTTTTCCAAATCGGGTCACGGTCACAAGTTCTGGAGGGCACATGTATCTTTGAGGGGACCGCCATTCAACCTGCCACACCCTTCATCACCTCTTCCAGCCCCTCCCCTGTCAAAGCTAACAGCTGTCATGACCTCTAACGGCATAGCTTAGCTTTGCCTGCCTTTGAGCTTTACACATAAATGGAATCACACAGGATGTCCTTTTTCGCTCAGCATCACACTTGTGAGATTTATGTACATGTTTGCTTATAGCAGTAGACCATCCATTCTCGTTGCTGTATAGTATTCCACTGAACAACTTTATCACAATTTACTCCTGATGGATCTTTGAGTTGTTATCGATGTTGGCGATTATTATGGAAATAATTCTGTTATGAGCATTTTTATACATGTGTCTTAAAGTCCACGTGCATGCATTTCTGTTGCGTGTCCCTAGTAGAAGAATTATTGAGTCCGAGGTTGTTTGCGTATTCAGCTTTGGTAGATAATGTCAAAGAATTCTAGAATATGAAAGGTAGAGTGACTTTTTGAGATCAAGACCAGCTGCTTCACTTCAATGAAACGCAAATAGTCCCCAATCCACTTAATGCAAAGTCCACTCTTTCTCCTGCTCCAAGACTTTTTGAATTGGGCAGATTTTATCAGATATTGGCCGTCTGGCTTAGTGCCCCCACCAAGGTGCTGGGCCAAAATCACACTGCATTGCCTCTGTCAGATCACACAAGTGAAAGGGAGTTAGTTTGGTGGTGCCGGCAGTCGGGGAGGCAAGAAGCAAACCACGTGGCCAAGAGTGTTCATGGCAGTTAATTGGCTTCCTCCCTGCATGGAGGCCTCTTGTTTGCTCCAGGACTCAGCTGGCTCAGGATTAAGTGTCTCGGGCAGACTCTTTCTCGGGGCGGGGGACGGGGGTGATGTGTGCCTGGCAAAGAGCATCACCCCTGAACTTGCGTTGAGAGAAGTGTAGGTTTCAGCAAAGAGTCTCGTCTTTTGGACCCTGGGCTGCGGAAAGCCAAAGGCAGCTCAAAGTCAAACAAACAATTTAACAAGATAGCTACTCTCCCCACCCCCTCCCACCACCCTGCTGTGTTATGTTTTAAAAACCATTTAGTGTAATTAAGCCATTGCCTCATAAAGTTGTTTCACCAGGAACTTCAGTTTCCCCAGGAAGAGATGAAAATAAACTGCATGTTTCATGTCACCGTTCCCACGATTCTTCAAAAATCATGTTTGTCTTTAACAGCATGAAATGGACCATCTTTCGGCGACAAAGCGTTGTTTTAGCTCAGGAGGACGAGGCAGCAAAATCCATAATGACAACTTTTATGCACATTCGAAACATGGAGTCTTCATATAGATCACCAGGCATGTTTGACTCGGACTGTCTTTTCCCACATAATTATTTCTTTTCAATCTCCTAATTATTCCATTCTGTTGAATACCAGCTGTCCTGCTGAGGGACAATTGTGTCTAAACAAATCAACAGGTTTTACGTCATTGTCTAAATATGCGGGAGAAACGGTCCCTCAAACTCTACTCTGGCCCTTGGGTGGAAATTAGCAGAGGTCTAAATCCCGCATTGGGAGTGCCTCGGCTCTGGCTCTCCTGGAAGCTAACTCTCATAACTTGTGGAGCCCCACACAAAGCCAGATGAATTTTGGAAAGGTCAGTGGGAAAGGGATCGGGGTGGGACTTTCCCAGAGAATGCTAGCGCCTCTGCTCTGCGAGTGTCTGGTCCCTGGGACAGCTTGTACTCCTCGGGGGTGGGAGGCGGCGGGGGAGGGAGAGAACAGGGCCACCCTCTCTTGATACCTGGGGCGGGGTGGACATGTGGGATGTGCCCAGGATGCTTGGAGGCAGCCATCTCGCCCTGGGAACCCCATGAACCGCGTAGTGACATCAGGAACCTTGGAGAAGGAGCACAGCATCTGTGGGAAGAGAGTCGCCAAAGATTGTCTGCCTTGTGTCTTGTTATCTAGAGAACTGTTCATGTGTTTCAAATAAGCAAATACTGTGTGCTGGGAACCGCTTCTCCCCCAAGCCAGTTCCAGGCACCCCAGAGCTCCCGTGCTTCTGCTCCCGGCCTGCAGACATTGCCCTTAGCGCTTCACCTTCCAACAATAATTGACCTTCCTCCTTTCGGATTTTTTACGCACCCTCTCTCTCCTGCTCTCACTGTTTGTCCCTACCCCCAACTTAGTTTTCTCTTTGGATGTTTATTTCCTTCCTCAAAGATATGGCCAAGGAGTTCCTGGTGTGGCTCAGCAATGACGAACCCGACTAGTAGCCATGAGGACGCAGGTTCAATCCCTGGCCTTGCTCAGTGGGCTAAGGATCCAGCGTTGCCGTGAACTGTGGTGTAGGTCAGAGATGTGGCTCGATCTGGCGTTGCGGGGGCTGTGGTGCAGGCCGGCGGCTACGGCTCCCATTCGAGCCCTAGCCTGGGAACCTCCATATGTGGCAATTGCACCCCTTAAAAAGACAAAAAAAAAAAAAGAAGAAAAGAAAAAAGAAAGAAAAAGATATGGCCAAGAAGCCTCGATGGCTCTCAGGGTTAGAATGGAGGTCAGATCCAGTGGGCTGTGGCTAGCCGGTGGTACTGAGAGATCAGTAAGTTCGGGGAGATTCTTTTCCTGCCTCTGTGATTGTACCAGCCTCCCTGTCTCCTCCTGGTCTATGTTATCACATGCACTTGGAATAAATGCTCACTTCTAAGTCAGTTCATTCAAGGACTCTCAGCATCTGCCTTCCGCTAATTCACTCTGATTTGCTTTGAAGCCCAATCAAAAGGGACCATGATGAAGCAGTAGCGTAGACGGTCCTTCGGCAGCTCTGCCTCACTTCCCATAGACCCGATCGGTTCCTTACGAGGCCTTGGTGGGGTTAGAGGTTCTGCGTCTCCTCTGCCCCGGGCTCCCAGGCAGTACACCCCCACTTCCCCACCTCTCCCCGGCCCCTGCAAGAACACCAGAAGTGAGCAGGCTGGTGGCTCACTTCGGAATCAGCCCGCCGCAGCATCTCTTTTCCTAGCCGCCATCCAGCATCGGACATGGTAACTGCACCAGTTAACACCCCAGATCGGCTTGGGATTATGAATGGATGGAAGGGAGGTCCCCGTGCAAGCAAGCAGCTGTCCCTTTGGTTAATTATTGAGATCCATGAGCCCATCCCTCCTGCCAGGGCTCCAGTGTCGAGATGATGAAATAGGTGATTAAAGGACTTGGAGGCCAGTCCACACTGCAGCTTTGTCTGGAGTGTTCCAACGACAAGTGTTATTAGTCCACTAATCATAACATTGCCTGCAGTGGAATTTCCTTGGGAAGGAATGGGGCAGCGCCTCCATGCCAGAGGGCTGCGCTGCATGAAAATACTAACACATCACAATTGGCTGTTCTGTGGGAAGGCGATTCCAACATCCAATTCAGGAAATAGGTCACCAGGCTGCTAGATGCACTGTTATTTTGATTTACTTCCTTAGACTCTTGCAGTTTTTTGTATTCACTTCTCTCTGGGTGGAATCAAACTCCTCTGGGTTATTTGGCTCCGGGAGTGCCACACAGGGAAAGAGGCAAGCAGCTCCTGGCAACAGAGGCAGGCGTTTTCCGCGCTCAGGCCTGCAGGGTCGCCTCGCTTCTAGGAATCAGGCCAGATGAGCTTCAGGTTGACACTCCTCACCTCGACCCCCGTGGGCAGGGTCTCCGCGGGGTCTGAGGCCTTGGCTTTTAGGAGCCTGCAGCTGTGCCTGCCAGACGACACATGTTTAGAGAGAGGCTGAATAGATACAGGTGGGGTGGAGGGCGCCAGAGCTGCTCAGTAACGAGCGTGGCAAAGTTCCCATTTCCAAGGATCCTGGGAGGACGAAATGTTCTCATTCGGAGGCTCACCTGCCAGAGCTCCTAGTACCAGCTGTTGGATTCTGGGACCACCCTGTTGGTGGAGGTAGGGGCCCAGCCAACCCTTTCTTTTATTCTATACCTCTGGTCCCTTGGGCCTTAAGAAGCGGGAGTCAGGGCGCCTCTGGGGCTCTGTCACCAAGCAGCTGCCTCCTCTTCCCTGGATCAGTCTAGAGTTCCCCCGATTTTTCCTAAACCCGAGCAGTTGTCCCGTGCCTTGCAGCCTCAGCAGAGGGTATTCGTGTGGGTCCATTGGTATTTACAGATCTCACGTCAGGCAAAAGCTTATATTTCTTTTTTGAAGGTAGACAGATGGTCTGACACTGAGGGCTCTGAGCTCAGCCCCGCTCCCTTTTTGTTTTTAACCATTCAGCTGCTGGGTATTTCTGGATTCACGACATCTTTCTTGGTGCCCAGAGACATACCATATATATAAATGGTGCGTGTATGTATACACACACACACACCATACATATATGTAGATGTAGACACACACCGTACCATATGTATGGACACATACCACATATGCATAGATATATCCCATACTATATACATAAGACCACATATATAGATCTAAACCGTACCATACATATAAGACCATATATAGAGACATATACTGTGTATATAGACATACCATACATATGCATGTGTATATACAGAAGTATATATACACACACACATAGAAGTACACACACACACACACACACACACAGAAGTTCCTGGGCTAGGGGTCAAACCTGCACCACATATATAGATCTAAACCATACCATACATATAAGACCATATATAGAGACATATACTGTGTATATAGACATACCATACATATGCATGTGTATATACAGAAGTATATATACACACACAGAAGTGTATACACACACACACACACACACACACACACACACACACACAGAAGTTCCTGGGCTAGGGGTCAAACCTGCACCACAGCAGTGACTTGAACCACAGCAGTGACAATGCCAGGTCCTTAGCCCTCTGAGCCACATGGGAACTCCCAAAAACATACTCTGTTTTATTGGGGTGAAAATTCTGGGCTCTAGCTCAGCTCACCCGCAGGAGCTGAAGACTTGAGCCAAGGATTCGCGGGGCGTTGAGAGGCCACGGGAGGGTTTGGAGAGCAAGGCTTTGCTCAGACCTCTCCCCCCTCCTTCTCCAGCCCTAAGTCATGACCTATCTAGGCAAATAGGAAGGGGGGGGGGATCTTTATGATTTCACTCCCCTAACATCGCCCTATTCCTTTGGGCTCTGAGCTTGAGAAGACTTCCGCTGCCTTTTCCAATTTTCGGTAGCCTGTTAAACACCATCTCTCTCTACCCTTCAGTTTTGTTTGTCGTATAAATCTTTAGAACAGAAGTTGTCACACTTAAGTGGCTGCAGTCGAATTTACAGTCGCCCCAGAACTAGCACGTGGTTCCTGCATATGCTGCAAAGACAAGGAGGAGCTAGGGCTTGAGAATCGCCAGCACAGGCGCAGATGGTGGTGCCAGAGGCTCGTGGAGGCGCTGATAGCCACAGGTCGGCCTGAGTCCCAGCCGGGCTCCTTCCTAGCCGTGGGGGTTGGCAATGCCCGAGCCCCTGCTTCCTACAGTCCAGATGAAAAATGAGAGTTCTTAGCACAAAAGGGTTGGGAAGGTGAAGTGAGCAAAGGTAGGTGAGGTGCTCTGTTAGGTCAGTCCTGGAAATTAGCACAGTGGCCGCTAAAGAGTGACTTTCCTCATTATAAAAATCACCTCCTTGGCTCTGCAGTCCTGTTTCCTGTTTCGGAGCAACTGCAGGAGTCACGGGAGCCCCCGCCCCATCTGAGTCTGGCTATTTTCGAGGCATCCTTTGGAATGGGCCGGCCCCAGCCTGGGGGTGGGAGGCGGGGGGCGGGAGGGAGCAGGCATTATTCTCTGGGTTGCAGCTGTGGCAGCCAGTACAGTGTCCCCCCACATGCCAGATGAATCAAGCCGAGGGCCAGATCTGGGCTGTGGGCCAGAGGCTCCCCACCCTGATTTATAGTGTGGACAGAGATGTGGGTGTTTTGTGAATATATTTTGATGATGATTAAAAAAAAAAAAAAAAGGGAGGGAGAGGGAGAGCGCGAGAGAGGGGGAAAAAAACCCACTCTTCCTAAAAAATGCGCTGAGGGAGGGAGGTTCAGGCCTATCTGGGAGATTAGAGCGGCCTGACTGTGAGCGGCAGCAACTCGTTAGGAGGTCGGTGGAAGAGCAGCCTGTGATAGGCGATGCCCCTGCAAACGCAGTGAATTGTGAATGAGGCCCCTGTATGCCAGCCATTGGGGGCAGAGCGGCCTGCGTCCGTCTGCAGGTGTGCAGCAGGGGACTAAGCCTGCATTTTTAACTCCTGCAGGCCCCACTTGGACCTGTTGGGCTCCCAGGAGGCCCCCGACCCCCAGGCTTCCCTGGTGCTGACACTGCTCCAGAAACCAGCCAGGCTCTGCCTTTGGGGTCAGGCCTAGGTCATTGCCAAGGGGGGCTGGGGACAACAGGCTAGGTGTGGGAAGGCTGCCCGGGCTGGAGTTGGGAAAGAAACCCTAACTAGGATTTATTCTCAACCTTCGACCCCTCACCTTGGAGAGGGCTCCTGACTCAGGCAGGGCCCAAGGGAGCAGAGCAGGAAGGCCTAGCGGGGGCTGGGGCGGGGGGCTCCAGGATGGTTTCCCTCCCAGCCCAGGCAGAGCCAGGCGCTGCCCTCCTTGCTTTACTCCTGAGATGTGAGCATGGCTGTCCCACTGCTGTATGGCATCGGAGAAAGACCCTCGCCTAGGTCTCCTAGCACCCATCGGATCTTTGAAGAAAGTTCCTCCCGCAAGGTGAGGCCACGAGGCAGATGTGGGGCTGGAGCGCAGCACCCGTGAACTCACATGGGTCTGCAAAGAATTTTTCTTCCCTGAGGGAAGGGCAGGGAACACTCTTATGCCAATAACCTGTAGTATCTGACAAGTACAGTCTGGGTGGTTTTTTTTTTTTTTTTTTTTTTCATTTCCTTACCTCTCAACGCTCCTGGCCTGGGGCCCTCCCTGCAAGCCCGGCCTCGGCCCGCTCTCCGTGCCCCGCCACCCCACCAAGCTATCTTTGCCTTTAAGCTTTTGTTCCCTCTGGACTCCTCTTGCCCTTTGATGATCCGAAGCCTCCTGATCCGTCCATATCGCCAGTCCCCCCACTGCTGCCTGGCCCAGGGCCTGCGTGCACAGGCTCACGAGCTCCCTGCTTGCCCACCAGTCCAGAGGACAAAGAAGCCTGAAGGAGAAAAGCGAGCCTCTCTGGCTGCCCCTTCAGACCCAGTTCAAGTGGGTTTCTGGAGCTTTTCCCGTGAGTTTTGTTTTGTTTTGTTTTGTTTTTTGCACACCCTCATCTCTTTCATGTGCTCACTTCCCCGAAAAACGCAAACCTCCCCCAGCCCCGAGGCCAACCCCGGGTTACAAAATTTCACAGCCTACGGCGATTTCCCCCCTCGAGTGAAGCCTCGCCTGCTCTGGGACTTCTCGGCTTTCTCTCGAGGAGGAGAAATAAGACGCCGGGAGAGGGGCTCTGGTCTGTGTCACTCGGGGCTGGCTCCTTTGCAGGATGGTGAGACGCCCCCTAACAATGAACTTCTCAGGCTCTTCTATTTGAATTTCCCATTTCCTGCCTCCAAGCCCAACAAAGGACTTGTGTATAGAGTGTGTGTGTGAGTGTGTGCCATGGCAGGAGAAGGCACACAGGATCCTTGTTGTCCATTCACTTTTCTTGAGAGGAAGCAGAAGTGAGTGTCTGTTCCCAGTGGTCTTGGGGAGCAGCGGGGCGGGGGGGGGGGGGCACCACCTCCCCCTCCAGCCCCTCAGGGATGCCTTTTACTAGCAGTCGGGTGGGGTGGAACCAAAAGGTTGCATCTCTGGTTATGTCCCCCTCCCCAGTCCGTGCCCCCCGAAAAGGCGCATTCGGTCAATGTTTAGGGAGACTGTCCGTACCTATTCTGAGCAGATAAGGGAGGCTGGGGCCATTCCTGTCTCAGGGTGTTGGTGTGGTATTTTTTTTTTCTTTTTTTTTCCTTTTGTCTTTTTAGGGCTGCAGGTGCGGCATTTGGAGGTTCCCAGGCTAGGGGTTGAATCAGAGCTGCAGCTGCCGGCCTACACCACAGCCATAGCAACCCGGGATCCTTAACCCACTGAGTGGGGCCAGGGATTGAACCCTCATCCTCATGGATACTAGTCGGGTTCTTAACCTGCTGAGCCACAACGGAAACTCCCTGGTGTGCATTCTAACAAATGTTAGGGTTTCTCCCGGTCCCCTTCCCCCCACCCCAGTAGTGCTTTTTGATGATCTGGCAGTAGCCTAGCTTCAGTCACTGCTTTAGATGGCCCCAGCTCGGCATTTGAGAGCATCTGCTGGGCGCCTAAAACTTGGGTTTTCTTTGAGATCCTGGTAAAAATGGGGTAAGAACTGTGGGTACACGCTCATCGCAACCCTGGGAACAAACTGTTGGCTTGGAGTGCAGCAGGGCCCATTTACAGACCAAATGTGCTAATTATAAATGGTTCTTATCTTGTCATTAAAGCAGATCTGGCAAGCCTGCGACTTGGCAGCCCTTGGTTAGCTATTAGTTCCATGCTACTGTACCGGCTGGGCAGTCGTAAAACTGTAAGTCTGTGAAAAATGGTCCATACGGTTGACCAGCTTCCTCTGCACCCATTAGCCCAAATTGGTATGACTGGGTGGTCCAGTCTTGGGCTGCTCAGATGCTGGATTGAATCTCTGCCTGGAGTTTTAGGCAGACGCGAGGGAGGGACACGAGGGCATTGTGCAGTGAGGTCAGGTCAGAGACTCTGGCCCCAGCCCCCCTCCCCACCTCCTCCGGCACCACCTGGCTTCCTGCTGCGAGTCAGCCCTCTAGTTCACGTCCGCGTTCTGTGCCTCTGCTCTGTCAAGCCCTGCTAAGGAATTAACTGCGAGTTGGGGGTTCATTGGTAAGAGCCCGAGGCAGAACAGGCATACTTGCATATTAACAGCAGTCTCAAGGAGGCTGAAAGTCTCCAGGGATGGAGGCCACCGTGCTCGGATGGGAGCTCATAGGTTAGGTATTTCTGGACTGAGTCTCCTTAGGAGACGCCGTGGGCATTACGGGCATCATGGGGGAATGGTTGGGAAAACGGGGCAGGGGGGAGTTGCTTCCCAGGGCCCCAGAAATCCCACCAGGCAGACCACACAATCCCTGGTCAGACCATTCCAATCTCTCCACTGCACCCTGGCACTGGGCAGGGAGCGGTTACCAGGTACCAAGTGGCACCTGTGGTCTAGACAAGAAGGTTGAAGGCTCTACCGTGTTTCTAAAACTTGAATTGGCTTTCCTTTGATTGAAATGTCTCAAAACAGGACTCAATTTTCTATTGACACAAAAGCACGAATTTAAGAATCAAATCCAACTATGGCTCATTTCTCCTCTTTCAAAGAAAAGCACATATTGAACCCTTACCTATGTTCCAGGCACAGTGCTTAATATGTGACAGGCAACTATGATTCCATCCCCATTTTATAGACCAGGAGACGGAGGGTCAGGCTCACTAATCGAGGTCACACGGGGCCCCTCCACCCTCCCAGGACAGCTCTAGCTCCGTGGGGAGGTTTAGGATAAAGGCTAGAGGCGTGGGAGCCGTCAGCAAATAGAAGGCAAGCGAGGTCCGGTGGAGGGGAGAGCACCAGCCAGAAGGACGTGTTCCAGGTCATACAGCCACCAAGGGCAGAGCCCAGGCGAGTGCTCCCCCCCCACCCACCCCCCCGCCCCACGGCCTCTGCCTTCAGCTGGGTGGAAAGCACAGCTCTCGCTGTGACCTCCACTCCAGGAGGCTGCTCTGCCCTCCCCATCCGGTTCTCAGCCCCCTTCCTCTTGCGTTAGACACAGGAGTTGTTTCCCAGATGGCAGTAACGTTGTTGACAATCAGAGGAATTTGTGCTGAGTAATATTTCAGAGCTAACAGAGGGGATTCCGGACAGCAGACAACTCCAGGGTTTTCAGCGCCCTTCCCCCCAAGAACCACGCTCTGAGGCCCCCACGTGAAAGACTCTCCCTCTCAGGAACTCCGTGCTGGCTGCGAGGATCTTTCCAGAGCAGTGCCTGTCATTTAACAAAGGCTGGTCCCCTCCATAGCGGTGGCATTTGTCTCTTGGTGCTCTCTACCTTCTTGCTCTCTCTTCCATGCTCTCACGTTTTCCCCCTTCTCCAAATGTGATTGCAGCTTACCTTGATTCATCTGCATGTGTGCGATAAAGATAGCTCTCTGGCAAGAATGGCTTATGTGCTTTTTCCCAGATTTTCGTTGAAGGGGACGGGAACTTAAGCCAAAGGAATAAATCTCTAAGTGTGAAATTTCAGATTGTCAGCCAGCAAGTGGGAGGTTAATAAAGGACTTTTGAGAGAAGGCACCTTTCTGGTACTTCTGAAATCATACTAGTGGCTCTGAATGTCAGCTCCTTATATGGGAACTAATATCTATAGCTGGAAAAATCTCAGACACTCCTGACACGGTTGAGCGGAAAGGGCATGGGCTCTGGAGCCAGACTGTCTAAGGTCACATTCCAGCTCTGCCACTTCCCAGCTGTGGGACCTTGCATAAGTTACTTAAATGCTTGTCGCCTCAGTTTCCTCATTCTATAACACAAGATAGTTATAAAACCTAATTCACAGGTTCTTATATAGGTGAAACAAGATAACTCGCATATCTATAAACACTTAGCATGGCGCCTGGCCCAGTGGGAAGCACTTCATGAATGGTGGCCAGTCTCGCCATTTCCTCACTAAAGCTGGCTTTTCCTGAGGTCCTTGAACTGTGTAGCTCACTTTGGGGCAACTCAGTTCAACTGGAGTTATTGAGTATCTGTTGTGGGCTTAGCCCCGTGCTAGGGACACCATGGGGAATACAATGGAAGCTACAAAGGAGGGGGTGTTCCCAAGGATCTTTGGTGGAATGTTCTGAGCTTCTTCCAAAGAGCCCCATCTGGCAGCTAGGTGGAGAGGCCAGGGGCTCTTCCTTACACAGCATAGCCAGGGGTTTAAATTCATGGGCTCTGCCATCAGGCAGGCAGAGGTTCACTTCTTGCTTCTGCCTCTTGACTGTGGTGTGACCTTGGCAGGGCACCCTACCTGCTCATGCCTTCATCTGTATGTTGCGTGTCATAATTACATCTTTATGCATGTTGTGCCCATCAACATCGATTCGTAATTATTGCTTTATGCAGTTATCTTTTCAATCGGATGGAAAAAATGGAGTTACAAAAATACATTATTATCTTTGGAGTTCCTTGGTGGCTCAGCAGGTGAAGGATCTGGTGTTGTCGCTGCTGTGGCACAGGTTTGATCCCTGGCCCTGGAACATCTGCATGCCGTGGGCGTGGCCAAAAATACATTAATATCTTTGATGTTTACAGGTAAATGTTACATTTATTGGTGCTCTTTATTTCTTTATGTGAATTTGAGTTATTGTCTAGTGTCCTTTCATTTCAGCCATTTCTTCATTTTCTCCTTTTTTTTTTTTTTTAGGTGAGGTAGGGAGTTCCTGTCATGGCTCAGTGGTTAATGAATCCGACTAGGAACCATGAGGTCGTGGGTTCGATCCCTGGCCTTGCTCAGTGGGTTAAGGATCCGGCATTGCCATGAGCTGTGGTGTAGGTCGCAGATGCGGCTCGGATCTGGTGTGGCTGTGGCTGTGGTGTAGGCCGGCGGCTGTAGCTCCGATTCGACCCCTAGCCTGGGAACCTCCATATGCCTCGGGAGTGGCCCAAGAAATGGCAAAAAGACCAAAGGAAAAAAAAAAAGGGAGGTATAATTAACATATAACATTGTATTAGTTTCAACATAGTGATTTGATACCTGTATCAAAAGAATCACCACAAATCTAGTTAACATCCATCAGCAAAGATAGTTACAAAAATTTTTTTCATGTGATACGAACTTTTTAGATCTATTGTCATAGCAACTTTTGAATATACAATACAGGAGTATTATCTCTAGTCACTGTGCTGTGTATTATCTCACCAGGACTTAGTATATTAACCAGCGGTTTGTACCTTTTGACCCCCTTCACCCCTTTTGCCCACCTCCCACCCCCTACCGCTGGCCACCACCAATTTGTTCTCTGTATATATGAGCTTGTTTTTGTTTTTAAGATTCCATACATAAGTGAGAGCATACAGTAGTGATCTTTTTCTGTCTGACTTACTGCTTAACATAATGCCCTCAAGATCCATTCATGTTGTCTCAAATGGCAAGATTTCATTCTTTTTTATGGCTGAATAATATTCTTCTTCTTTTTTTTTTTTTTTTTTTTAATGGCCACATCCACAGCATTTGGAAGTTGCGAGGTCAGGGATTGAATCCTGAGCTGCTACAATCATGGCAAGAACGCCTCTTCTTCATTTTTAAGGATAGTTTTTCTGGATATAGAGTCCCTGGTTGACAGCTTTTGCCTTTTAGCACTTCCAATATGTCATCCTACTATCTTCTCGCCTCCCTGGTTTCTGAGGCGAAATCAGCTGTTAATCGTATTGAGGATCTTTGTATGTGGTGGGTCACTTTTCCCTTGCTGCTTTCAGGATTTTTTCCTTGGTGTTCCCATTGTGGCTCAGCTGGTTAAGGATCTGGCCTTGTCTCTGTGAGGATGTGGGTTCAATCCCTGGCGTCACTCAGTGGGTTAAGGGTCCGGCATTGCCATAAGCTGTGGCATAGGTCTCAGATACAGCTCCAATCCGGCATTGCTGTGGCTGTGGTGTAGGCTAGCAGCTGCGGCTCCAATTCAACCCCTTGGCCCAGGAACTTCCATGTGCCACAGGTGTGGCTGTGAAAAGGAAAAGGAGGATATTTTTTCCTTGCCTTTGGCTTTTGACAATTTGCTTATGATGTGTTTAGTTGTGGATCTTTTTTCATTTATTCTATGTGGAGTTAGTTGAGTTTTTGGATGTGTAGATTCATGTTTTTCATAAAATCTAGAAAGTTTTTAGCTATTATTTCTTCCAATATTTCTTTCTGCTTTTTTCTCTCTCTCCTCTTCTTCTGAGAGTCTCATTATATGTCTGTTGGTACCCCTGGAGCTGTCCCACAGGTCTCTGAGGTTCTGGCCATTTTTCTTCATTCTTTTTTCTTTCTGTTTCTCACATTGACTTGCGATATTTTCAAGTGTGCTGCTTTTTTTCTTCTGACTGTTTGAATCTGCTGTTGAACCTCACCAGTGAATTTTTTATATCAGTTATTGTGCCTTTCAACTCCAGAATTTCTTTTTGGTTCTTTAAAAAAAGTAATTTCTTTTTTTTTTTTTGTCTTTTTGTCATTTCTTGGGCCGCTCCTGTGGCATATGGAGGTTCCCAGGCTAGGGGTCTAATCAGAGCTGCAGCCACTGGCCCACGCCAGAGCCACAGCAATGCAGGATCCGAGCCACGTCTGCAACCTACACCACAGCTCACGGCAAGGCCGGATCGTCAACCCACTGAGCAAGGGCAGGGACCGAACCCGCAACTTCATGGTTCCTAGTCGGATTCGTTAACCACTGCACCACGACGGGAACTCCAAAAAAAGTAATTTCTATTTCTTATGGATCGTCTCTATTTATTGGGACATCATTATCTTACTTTCTTTTAGTTCATTATACACAATTTCCTTTAGCTGGTCAAACATATTTAAAATAGCTGATTTAAATCTTTGTCTAAAAAGCTCAATGTCTGGGCTTTTATTGGTTGCCTGGTCTTTTCCTGGGTATGGGCTATTTCTTTGCAGGGCTCATAATTATCTGTTGAAAAGTGGACATTTGGAATATCACAATGGGGTAACGCTGGAAATCAGATCCTTTCTCTTCCCCCGGGTTTGTTGTTGTTTGTTACATGACTCTTTCTATTTGAGCTTCCACCAAAGCTGGCTGGCCCCCTCTCATAGTTAGAGTTTGCAAGGTGTAACTCTTCCTACTCTTTTCTTTGGCTGCTCCAAAACTCTTTTGATGAAATTTGAGGCCAGTCTTTGGGGGAAGCTAGTTATAAATATTAAATTTGTCTTATGCTTCTTAGATGTCTACTGAGCAACCTCTATTCAAAGAACTTGTAAATCCCAAGACCAACCAGCATTCATTATGTGCCTTCACGTCAGAAACAGAAAAAAAAATGAGAGATTTATATGGCATGAGAGACGATCCCATTCCACTCTTCTAAAAGCCTGAAAAGATTCCCCTAAAGAGAACAGGCCCTGCTCCCAAAAGAGAGTTGAAATCCGTGTCACCCAGGATAGGTATCCCTAGCCCTTTCCTTCCATTCCCCATCTTCCCTACTTTTTTTTTTTTTGTCGTCTTTTTAGGGCTGCACCCATGGCATATGGAAGTTCCCAGGTAAAGGGTCGAATTGGAGCCACAGCTGCCGGCCTACACCACAGCCACGGCAATTCGGGATCTGGGCCGCATCTGTGATCTACACCACAGCTCACGGCAATGCCAGATCCTTAACCCACTGAACGAGGCCAGGGACTGAACTCACGTCGTCATGGATCCTAGTCAGGTTTGTTACTCCTGAGCCACAATGGGAACTCTTTCCCTGCTTTTGAGGGGAGGGACGTACACCCTTGCAAACCCGAGGTGGCCGAGTCCTGCAGTGTTGCCAGAGGCAGGGGTGCCCATGTGAGGTCCTCTCCTTACAGACAGAGGGGCAGCTTTAATGGTGACCTAGAGGCAACCAGAGACTGAGGCAGAAGAACTGCACAGTTAGCTTGAGGAGCATGCGCAGAGTGTCTCCAGCACTGGATTGGGAGTCGGGGAAGGAGGGAAGGTGAGAGAAGGAAACAGGCAATGGGACCAAGAGTGGTTGATAAATTCTATGCCATCGGGGCAGGCTTAGAGCAAGGGGCAGTTTGCTTTCTCTGATTCCGTATTTTCGCCAAGCAATTTTTAATAGTTATTTGGATTCTTGAGATGCTCCTTGTAACAATCCAACTTAATGTATATTAATTAATGTATATTAATTCAACAAACATGTACCCGGTGTCAGGCATTGGACATACTGACATGAGTAAAACTGTTCCCTCATGCTTATAGGGGAAACTGAGAGAAAATAACTGAGAGAAAATGGTGAGAGAAGGACTATCACCGAGGGAAGTAGTGAGGGAAGGCCAGAGACCTGGGAGCCCCAAGGAGGCCCCTCACGCAAGCTTGGAGGCGGGGAGGAAGTAGGGATCCGTAAGGCCTCTATAAGGAAGTCATGCTTGAGCTGAATCTCTAATCTTAAACCACAAGACGTTTGTCAAATGTTGGCAGGAGGAGTGTGGAGATGCAGGCATCCTAGAGAGAAGGAACAGCAAATGCAGACAGAAGCCAGAGAGCTCGTGGTACATTTGAAATAAAAAAACAGCTTTGGAAGGTGGACATGGGGTGTATGGAGGTACAGAAGGAGGTGAGATTAGAAAGATAAATAAGCTCAGATCACGAAATGTCCTGTATGTTTGAAGGAGACATTTGTGCTTTATCCTGAAGGTTGTAGGGGAGTCAATGAAGGATTTCACAGAGAAATGACCTGGGTGGTGTAATGAGCTGGTTCAGAGTGTACAATACATATACTATTTTTGTTTGTTTGTTTGTCTTTTTGCCTTTTCTTGAGCCGCTCCCTCGGCATATGGAGGTTCCCAGGCCCGGGGTCAAATCGGAGCTGTAGCCACCGGCCTACGCCAGAGCCACAGCAATGCGGGATCCAAGCTGCATCTGCGACCTACACCACAGCTCATGGCAATGCCGGATCATTAACCCATGGAGCAAGGCCAGGGATCGAACCCGCGACCTCATGGTTTCTAGTCGGATTCATTAACCACTGCACCATGACAGGAACTCCACAATACGTATACTATTGATGTGCAAAGCATCGCCCCTTTACCAGCAGCATCAGCATCACCTGGGAACTTGTTAAAAATGCTGATTCGTGGGTCCACACTACACCTGCTGAAATCAGAAACTCTGGAGGTGGGACCCAATGATCTCTGTTTTCACCAGCTCTCCAGGTGGTTCTGACACATGCTCAAGCTGGAGAACCGAAGCCCTCGATAGACTACCCAGGTTGGCATCCCAGCCCTCCCCCTGCATGACCTTGGGCAAATTTGAAGCCCTTCTGAGCCCCAGCTTCCTCAGCTGTAAAAATGTGGATTATGAAGTTGTCATGAGGTTGAAGTATGTTAATATGTGAAAAGCACTCAGAGTCATGTCTGGTCCATATGGTATCCGAGCCATTATCACGAATGTTATCACCACGCAAATGCCTTGTGGATAGTTGAGCATCTTTATCTGATGTGTGGGCCTTCGTTTAGTGTCATGACTCTGCCTGTCCCTTCCCTGCCCCGCCCTGCCCTTTCCTTCTCTTTCCTCTTGTGTAGAAAAATACTTATTAAATGTAGCTCAGGAGCCAAGTGGCGCTTAAGGGGAATTCCCTGGAGATGGCGGTGGCATGCTAATAAGAACTCAGATCTTCCGACTGTGCTGAGGAAGTGGAGCTCAGGGTGGCCTTGGACATGCCCCCTTCCCAGGCCTTGTCCTCAGTATGCTCCTTTGTGGAGTGAGGGGTTGGAACGGATAGTTTTGGGGGACTCTGACATCCAGTTGCTTTGCTTACCTTTGAAAGAGTCAGATTCAGCAAACATCTATTGAGTACTATTCTAGTAACTTTCACAAAATTTCCAAGCCGGTGAGATAGGTATTATTATTACCCGCCCCCAATTAAAAATGAGAACGTGGAAACTGAGAGAAGATCGATGGGCCGCAAATTGCAGAGCACCCAAAGGGCAAGGCTGATATTTGAGCCAGGCCTGCCTGATTCTAGGACCTGTCTTATGTCTGCAAACACTGCCTCCTGTGGTACACTATGGTCTGCTTTAGAGAGATAAGTGGGCTTGGCCAAGGTCACACGACTAAGCAAAGAGCAGAGGAAGGACTAAAGCCCAGGTTTTCTTTTTTTTGTCTTTTTGCCTTTTCTTGGGCTGCTCCCCCGGCATATGGAGGTTCCCAGGCTAGGGGTTTAATCAGAGCTGTAGCCGCCGGCCTACACCACAGCCACAGCAATGCGGGATCCGAGCCGCGTCTGCGACCCACACCACAGCTCACGGCAACGCCGGATCCTTAACCCGCTGAGCAAGGGCAGGGATCGAACCTGCAACCTCATGGTTCCTAGTCAGATTCGTTAACCACTGCACCACGACGGGAACTCCAAGCCCAGGTTTTCTCATTCTAGGGCCAATGTTTGGTCTACAAATCACAGTGGCCTCAAATGATGAAAGCTAACAGCATGCCAAGTGCTGGACAGATGAATGGCCTGCCTCTTGCCTACAGGCGCCAACAATCTAAAGTCAATGGACAATACACCAGCCCTGTAACCAAGAGCCATGTGGCACCAAGGCCAGCAGACCTCTGCAGGAGTCAACTTGGAATGCCTGGAGGGGTCCAAGAGGGTTCGAGATGGACTTCCTGACTGAGGACTCAGAAGCTATTTGAAAGCGTTATGAAAAGTGACTTGCTCTCTCTCTTTCTCAGCAGAGAAATGGGTTAAGTTGACGATCTCCCCATTCATCAATATCCAAAGTAGGTTATATGCACATGGAGGTGTGGGAAGAAAATGTTTGGACTTCTCATGCCATTGCCTGTTTATTTAATCACTTTTAAATTACTATTTTCTATGTATGCTTTATGATGTAGGACATATACACTAAGCAGATTCGGGAGTGAGTATTTATAATTTACAAATTATTAATATAATTTAGAAATAATTTTCCATTTTGTCTGTAATATATAATATCCTTAATTCTTATATTAGTATATAGTGCATTAATATAATTTGTAACTAGAAATATATTTCTATAAGTATAATGCATTGATAGAACATATAAATAAATATATTTAAATTATACATATATATTTGGAGATACACTTGAAAACATTTTCTTTTTCTTTTTTTTAATTTATTTATTTTTTTGGTCTTTTTGCTATTTCTTGGGCCGCTCCTGCGGCATATGGAGGTTCCCAGGCTAGGGGTCAAATCGGAGCTGTAGCCGCCGGCCTACGCCAGAGCCACAGCAACGCTGGATCCGAGCCGCGTCTGCAACCTACACCACAGCTCACGGCAACGCCGGATCGCTAACCCACTGAGCAAGGGCAGGGACCGAACCCACAACCTCATGGTTCCTGGTCGGATTCGTTAACCACTGCGCCACGACGGGAACTCCCGAAAACATTTTCTAAATAGAAGTGTGCAGAGATAATACACAGCCCACCATCAACCACTAGAAATAGCAATACTCTAAGGGCTGCTTGTGTTTTGGTAGAGCAGAAAACCCATCCTCTTTGGCATTTAATAGCCACAAATGGCGTATCGGTCCATCTGTCCTGGTCTATGTGTCTACCCGGAGTGCAAAGACTCTGTAAGAGACAGAGTCCCTGCCTTATGTGGCTGACAAGTACAGAGTCTAGTAATACAGGGGCCAGTAACGTCAATTTTGATCCATCCACCCCACAGACTTTTATCTTGTGATTTAAAATGATGTTGGAGACAACATATATAAATTGTTCACACAACTCAACATCAAAAACCAAACAAACCAGTTAAAAATGGGCAGAAGAACCGAATAGACATTTTTCTAAAGAAGAAATGCAGATGATCAACAGGCACATAAAACGATGCTCCACGTCACTAACAATCAGGGAAATGCAAGTCGAAAGCACAATGAGACATCACCTCACACCTGTTAGGATGTCTATCCTCAAAAAGACAAGTAGCACATGTTGGCGAAGATGTGGAGAAAAGGGAATATTTATGTACTGTTGGGGGGACTGTAAATTGGTACAGCCATTGTGGAAAATAGTATGGAGGTTTCTCAAAAAAACGAAAACTAGAACTACCATTAATCCAGCAATCCCAGTCCTGGGCATTTGAGAAAACTAATTTGAAAAGACATGCTTCCCAGTGTTCAGAGCAGCACCATTTATAGTAGTCAAGGTGGAAGCAACCTAAATGTCCATCAACAGGTTAATGGATAGCAGTTCTTACTGTGGCCCAGTGCACTAAGAATCTGACTGCAGTGGCTGAGGTCGCTGCGGAGGCGCAGGTTTGATCCCCAGCCCCGTGCAGTGGCTTAAAGCATCAGTCATTGCTGCAGCTGCAGCATAGGTCACAGTTACAGCTCAGATTCATTCCCTGTCCCAGGAACTTCCATATGTCATGGGTGTGGCCTTTAAAAAAGAAAACCAAACAGATGAATGGATAAAGAAGATGTGATATATATATATCACACACACACACACACACACACACACACACACACACACACACACACACACAATGGAATATTACTCAGTCACAAAAATAAAAAATGAAAGAATGCCATTTGTAGCAATATGGATGGTGTTAGAGGGCATTATGCTAAGTGAAATAAGTCAGATACAGAAAGACAAATACTGTATGATATCACTTACATATGGAAACTGAAATATAAAACAAGGGAATGTTTATAAAAAAACAGAAACAGACTCACAGATGTAGAGAGCAAACAGTCAGGAGAGGGGAGGGGAAGGAGCAACATAGGGGTAGGAGATTAAGGGGTACCAACTATTATGTATCAAATAAGCTATAAGGATATATTGTACAACACAGGGAATATAGCAAATATAATAACTATAAATGGAGTATGACTTTTAAAACATAATAAATTTAAATAAAACAATAGAGAAAATTATGTTATGATGTGGAGAGACGGTATTATAATTATTTTTAAAGTAGTTTACAATAATGACAGATGATCAGTGGTTTTATTGTTTATTTACTTGTTTGTTTATTTATTTATTTATTTATTTATTTTGCTTTTTAGGGCCGCACCTGTGGCATATGGAAGTTCCCAGGCTAGGGGTCGAATTGGAGCTGCAGCTGCCGGCCACAGCCACAGCAACTCAGGATCTGACTGCATCTGCCACCTACACCACAGCTCAAGGCAATGCCAGATCCCCAACCCACTGAGTGAGGCCAGGGATCGAACCCACATCCTCATGGCTGCTAGTCGGATTCATTTCTGCTGCACCACAACAGGAATTCTGAGTATCTTTATTTTTTTAAAAAAACCCCACAAATTGTGTATACATATGCATGGAAATATAAGAAGGAAGGAAACAGCCCAACATACTTAATCATACTTAATTTTCTTCTTTGTAGTTATCTTTGTCTTCCAAAATTTCTATTAGAAATTTATATTGCCTTTGTAATAGGGAAAAACGCTCTTTTAAAAAAGGAAATAAATTGATGACGTGCACTTGAGAAGGATCTAAGCATCCTTCAGTACACAATGCAGACCTACAGAAAGAAAAATGAGCCTGGCTTGTCACTGTTTCCTGCCAGAGGATGCTGAGGATCTTATCACATCAGTGCGTGCTGAGGGCACTGGGGGAGAAGTTTCTCTCAGGTCTCAGAACCTGGAAGAGCTGCCCTGGTCTGCTTTTATCTTATGGACACTGTGACTCACGTAACTCAAGAATCTTCAAATGCTTCTGCCCGAGGATCCCCTGAGATTTTAAATTTTTTATTTTGTAGTAATTTTAGATTGACATGAAAGTTGAAAAAAAGTAGTATGGAGAGTTAGTTCCTTCATCCAGCTTTTCTTCATATTAACTGACTTAACCATAATAAAACAGTGATCAAAACCAGGGAATGAACACAGATACAAAAATACTAACTAAATGTCCTAGTCCACTCAGGTCGCCTCAATGAAGTACCACAGACTAGGTGACTTATGAACAACAGAAATTTATTTTTCACAGTTCCGCAGGCTGGAGACCTGATAAACGGATGCCAGTACGGTTGCATTCTGATGAGCGTCCTCTTGCAGGTTGCAAACTGCCTTCTTCTCATTGTATCTTCACGTGCGGAAAGAGGGCGCGGGAGCTCTATGGTGTCTCTCCTGTAAGGGCACAAATCTTATGCACGAGGGCTCCACCCTCATGACCTAATCACCTCCCAAAGGCCACCCATCCTAATAAGATCATGTTGAGGATTAGGATTTCATCATGTGAATTTGGAGGAGGGCGGGGGGACACAAACACTCAGTTCACTGCGTTAAACGGTTAAACGTCATCGTTCTGATTTCCCCAGTCTTTCCAGTGATTTTTTTTTTTTTTCTGTTCCAGAATTCAATTCAGGATCCCATATGGCATTCAGTTGTTATGGCTCCTTAGTCTCCTCCAATATCTAACAGTTCTTCTGTCTTTCATGACCTTGATGCTTTTTAAGATACTGGCCAGCTACTTTGCAGAATGCCTCTGAATTTAGGGTTGGCCGATTTTTTTCTTGATTAGATCGAGGTTATACATTTTTGACAGAAATATCACATAATTGATTTGTACCATTATCAGTGTTTCCTGACCTTTAATAACTGTGTCCCCTTGCACATTTTTTTCACACAATTTAAAAATAAGCGTAAATATTTGCAAAGATATTATTTCCAATCTATTTATAAAGATCAACATTTAAATAATACTGTTACTTCACTCTTTTATTTATTTTTTTCATATTACTAATGCAAACATGGACCTTATTTTTTTTAATTCAATGAACTTTATTATATTTACAGTTGTACAACCATCATCAAAACCTAATTTTAGAACATTTCCATCCCCAGACCCCAGTCCACCCCTCCCTTCCCCTTACCTGTCCCCTTTGGTAACTGTAAGTTTTTCAAAGTCTGTTTCTGTTCTGCAAATAAGTTCATTTGTATCCTTTTTTAAGATCCACATATAAGTGATATCATATGATATTTGTCTTTCTCTGTATGACTTACTTCACTTAATATGATAATCTCTAGGTCCATCCATGTTGCTGCAAATGGCGTTATTCCATTCCTTTTTATGGCTGAGTACTATTCCTTTGTATATATGTACTGCATCTCCTTTATCCATTCCCCTGTCAATGGACACTTAGGTTGCTTCCATGTCTTGGCTATTGTGAGTAGTGCTACTATGAACATAGGGGTGCATGTATCTTTTTGAATTATCGTTTTGTCTGGGTATATGCCCAGGCATGGGATTACTGGATCATATGATAACACTATCCTTAGTTTTTCGTAGTGACTGTACCAAACATTCCTACCAACAGTGTAGGAGGGTTCTCTTTTCTCCACATCCTCTCCAGCATTTGTTATTTGTAGACCTTTTAGAATTTTTTTATTGGGATATAGTTGATTGACAATGTTGTATTAGCTTCAGGTTTACAGCAAGGGGAATCAGTTATACATGTACATATATCCATTCTTTTTTCCTATATAGTTTATTACAGAACATAGTTTATTATAGTAAACCTCCCTGTGCTGTATAGTAGGTCTTTGTTAGTTATCTATTTTATATATAGTAATGTGTATATATTAATCCCATCCTCCCAATTTATTCCTTCCTCCCAGTTTCCCCTTTGGTAACCCTACATTTGATTTCAGAATCTGTGTGTTTGTTTCTGTTTTATGAATAAGGTCTTTTGTATCATTTTTATTAGATTCCACATGTAAGTGATATCATATGGTATTTGTCTTTCTCTGCCTGACTTAGTTCATTTAATATGATAATCTTTAGGTCCATCCATGTTGCTGCAAATGGCATTATTTCGTAACTTTTTATGGCTGAGTAGTATTCCATTGTGTATATGTACCACATCTTCTTTATCCATTCCTCTGTTGATGGACATTTTTGGTTGCTTCCATGTCGTGGCTGTTGCAGATAGAGCTTCAGTGAACATTGGGATACATATAGCTTTTCAAATTATGGTTTTCTTTGGCTATATGAAAAGGAGTGAGATTGCTTGGTCATGTGGTAGTTGTATATATTTAGTTTTTTAAGGAACTTCCACACTGTTCTCCATAGTGATTGTACCAATAGACATTCCCACTAACAGTGTAGGAGGATTCCCTTTTCTCCACACCCTCTCCAGCATTTATTCTTTGTAGATTTTTAAATAATGGCCATTCTCGCTGGTGTGAGGTGGTACGTCATTGTAGCTTTGATTTGTGTTTCTGTAATAATTAGTGATGTTCAGCATTTTTTCATGTGCCTATTGACTGCATTTCTTTGTGGTTTTGATTTCTATCTCCTTGATAGCTAATGGTGGTCAGCATTTTTTCATGTACTTACTGGCCATTGGTATATCCTCTTTAGAGAAATATGTCCATTCAGATCTTTGCCCACTTTGATTTATTTATTTATTTTTTGTCTTTCTAGGGCTGCACCCACAGCATATGAAGGTTCCCAGGCTAGGGGTCGAATCGGAGCTGTAGCTGCCAGCCTACGCTACAGCCACACCAGATGCAAGCCGAGTCTGCAACCTACACCACAGCTCATGGCAATGCTGGATCCTTAACCCGCTGAGCGAGGCCAGGGATCGAACCCACGACCTCATGGTTCCTAGTTGGATTCGTTTCCACTGTGCCATGGCAGGAACTCCCCCACTTTTAATTGGGTTATTTATCTTTTTATTATTAAGTTGTAGGAGTTCTGCACAAATTCTAGGTACAAGTCCCTTATCAAATATATGATGTGAAAATATTTTCTCCCATTTTGTATGTTGTCTGTTCACTTGCTGGGTGGTATCATTTGCCATATAAAAGTTTTAAATTTTTGTATCATCCGATTTATCTCTTTTTTTTTTTTCTTTGGCCACTTGTGCTTTGGTGTCCTATTTAAGGATCCATTGCCTAATCCAATGTCATGAAGATTTACAACTATGTTTTCTTCTAAGAGTTTTAGTTTTGGTTTTTATGTTTTTAGCTCTGTGTCTCTTATCATTTACGTATGAATTTTAGGATCAACATGTCAATTTTTACAAGAAAAGTCAGGTGGGATTTTGTTAGGGATTGCACTGAATCTGTGGATCGTTTTGGGGAGTATTGCCATCGTAACGATATTATGTCTTCTAATCCACGAACATGGAATATCCTTCTTTTTATTTAGGTCTTCTTTTATTTTATTCCATGACGCTTTATAGTTTTCATTGTGCAAGTCTTGTACTTCTTTTGTTAAGTTTATTCCTAGTTATTGTATTATTTAATGCAGAAAGAATTGTTAATTTGATTTTCTGTTTGTCCGTTGTTAGTGTATAGTGATACAATTGATTTTTGATCTTGCATCTTGTAACTTTGCTGAACATGATTACTAACTCTAGTAGGGTTTTTTGGTGGATTTTTTAGGATTTTCTGCATATCAAATTAGATCATCTGTAATTAGGAATATTTTTACTTCTTCCTTTCCAACATGGCTGCCTTTTATTTCTTTCTCTTGCCTAATTGGCCTGACTAGAATCTCTAGTACAATGTTGAGTAGAAGTGCTAAAAATAGATATCCTTGTCTTACTCCTGATCTTAAGGAGAAGGCTTTCAGTCTTGCACCATTAAATTTGATGTTAGCTGTGGGTTTTTCATAGATGTCTTTTGTCAGATTGAGGAAGTTCCTTTCTATTTGTAGTTTGTTGAGTGTTTTTAATCATAAAAGGATATTGGATTTTTGTCAAATGCTTGACCTACATCTACTGAGATGACATGTGGTTTCTGTACCTTGTCCTATTAATAAGGCATATTTCATTGGTCGATTTTCATATTTTGAACCAACCTTGAATTCCTGGTAGAAAGCCCACTTGGCCAGTGTATGTAATCCTTTTTATACGTTGTTGAATTCACTTTATTAGTATTTTGTTGAGGATGTTTTATTACTGTGGTAAAACACACTTGAAGTTCACTCTTTCAACCATTTCAATGTGTCCAACTCAGTGGCATTTAGTACATTTACGATACTGTGCAGTCATCATCACTATGTAGCTCCAGAACATTTTCATCATCCCAAAAGGAAACCCCTTACACGTTATGCAGTCACTCCTCACTCTCCCTTCTCCCTAGCCCTTGGCAACCACTAATACAATTTCTCTCTCTATGGATTTACCCATTCGGAATGGAGGGTTTTTACGTCTATATTCATAAGGGATATTTTTGCCCAGATACGAGGTGAAAACAGCTTGGATGAAATCCTTCCTATTTAGAGAATGACAGTTTCAAATTCTTTATCAGCAACAAGGGGGCCTAGCCTTCTGTAAAACACAATTATTCACAGGCCCTTTTGTACCCACTTCATTTGGCCAGAGAGGGAGGCGGGCTGAGGAAAGGAGGAAAGTAATCTTTTAGATTTGTCTCCCTTCTGTCTGATGAAAAGGAGGGTTTGGCGGGGGGCGGGGGGGGGGGGGGGGAGACTGTCTCACATGACTTCAAGCAAAATGCAAACATTTATCTTTGTCCTCTAATCTCCCCTTTGCGTTGCTGTGTTCAGCCCCCAGTGGCCTCAAGTATCTGGGTCCCAGGACATTGAGGTCTCTGCTCCTGAGCTGGGGCCCTCTCCCAGAGACTGCTTTCAAAATTGGTTCCCTTTTGGGTGTCCCTTACCTACACTCCTTGCTAACTGGCCAGATGGCATCCATTTGCTTGAACCACGTGTTCTTGTTTGCTAAGCTCTCCCTAAGTTACCCTGTCCAAATTCCCTGACCGTGAGGAATTTGTAAAAAAGGTGACTTGCTGGAGGCCAAGAAGGAGGTATTTCTGGAGAGCCGGGTGCGCTTTATGTAATTTTCAAGTAATGCCTACAGGCAAGTTTGTTATTTGGTGAAGCAGGCTTAGGGAGTGGGAGTCAAAGGTTCCACTCCCACCCTCACAGTGCCCCTCATAGCCCAGTCCACCCTACAGCTTTGCTGAGAGCGAAAAGTCCCTGGAGAGACTTGGTGCTGGGGAAGATTTTTTTTCTCCAGGGAGGCTTCCTGGCTCACGCTTCTCTGGACCCCAAGGACACTCTCAGGCTCAAGGTGATGTCATGGGAGTGTTTGCAGATAGAGAATTTAAGACTTGCTCTGACCTCATGTGCTTTGTGTTTCCAGCTAAACTCAAACTTTCCAAGACTTGGGTTCATTTACCTTTAGTCACAATTCCCTTTCTTGGCTCCACTTCTAATTACACATGGGCCTCTAAGTCTTCTTGGCCATAAGGTACCCGTTGATCAAAAGTACCACGTATTTAGGTGGGGCCAAGGCGACTGACATCTCCTTTGAAGTTCAAATGAAGTTTGAAATAGTGTAATATTGCTCACATGATGTCAACTCGCATGTTTGAAATATAGTGTGTGACATTTGACAAACTCAAGCACATGGTAAGGCAGCTATTCTGCTTATAGAGCCAAAGATGCCACTCAGGAATAGGGAAATGACTCCCCATTGGGAATCTGCGTCTCCGTTGATGGCGGACTCAGACTGGGAAGCTCTTTGATGAAGAGTCTGAATGCTATTTCCAACTCTTGGGCAAAGAATGAGCTATTTGAATGATTTCAGAATTTTAGTAGGCAGACCTGCCCTCAACCCTTGCCCTCATTCTGGGGGAGGGTTCCCAATGAAGGCCTAAGTTCTTTTCCTGACATCTGCCTGGTTAATAAAAGCTGCTTGTCATAGGCATGTAATGTATTTCTCCCTGAAGACTCTTCCAGATAGCTAGGGCTTGGCCAGCCAAACCAAAAAAGGCAAATCTCTCGTAAGCAAGGTTTCGCTTCTCGCATCTTCACCATAGCAGGCCTTAGAGCACTCTCTTCCATCAAAGCAAGATGAGATCACTGAACCTTCAGTTTGGCACTCTTGGCAGTCTGGACCTATTGCTTGCAGTTGGCATACAAAATAATAACAGTAGCTGATAGGCCTGTTATGATGCTATTATTCTTATCTTACAGACAAGGAAAGCAAGGCGCAAGGTCACACTGGCAGAACCTGGGCTGGAATTGTGGTGTGTCTGACTCTAGAGACTGCATTTTAACACTATGCCAGTTCATTCATTCTCTCGACGAGTATTTAATCAGCACCAATTATGTGTTAGTGCTGTTTTAGGCACTGGAGATACAGTAGTCGAAAGGTCACCCTGTGGATCGTGACACTATGGGGACCTCCTGAGGGGAATTTCCTGGGGATCAATGACGTAACGGTGGACGAACATCCATTTGCTAAGAGGATGAGGGATCTCGAAAATGTGAGCGCTCCAAACTTGAGCACAGGCAATGTATAAAAACCTCAAGCCATGAGGCAAAGGGATAAGGGTAAAGTCTGGGCCCAGCGCTGGTCCTGACCAGGCTGTGTGCGCTTGGCATTGGCTGATGCTTAAAGTGGAGAACATGCCCCATTCGTCTCCATAACTCTGTGAATGAAAGTTAACCATCCCGGGCCCCCTAACCAGAGGCCAACCTTAAGGGTCCATCTCTGCTTGCTTTTTGGCTACATGAGCAAAATGGTTCTGGGCAAGGGATGCTGGGAGCGGGTCACAGGTGGGGCTGAGCTGGCACCTCCGATAGATACATTTCTCCCTTGTGAAGGGCAAAGGCGATGGATCAGAGGACACCTGGGCCCATGAGCTCGATAGGGAGCCCCGGGTGAGCTGGAAAGGAAGAGGGAGGCGGGGACCGGGCAGGCTTGTTTTGCTCCTGTGCTTCTGTTTACCCACCTGGGCCTGCTGCTGCCCAGGGTACCGGCATGTGCACAGCCACCGCGGCCAGTCTTTGTGGTAGCATCAGCGAATGCCGTGGTCTGCCCAGGCGCCTGGCAAAACTGAGGCAGTGGAGTTCGTGTTTTATTGTTGCACCTTCCGTGCCCCACTGGGCCTCTTCTCACCCCACGGGGCACCCCCTCCCCCCACACATATCCCAGGCTCAGCCACAAAATCCCTTGGGCCTTTTTCTCCTTAGTGGAGCCTGGTGTCACTCAGGCATCTAAGACATACCTACATTGCAGGTAAGCATCTGCCGACAGCCTCAAGCCTAATTCTTCTAGCATTAAAAAATGCTGGGCACCTCTTTAATTAATCCATTCAAGGTAGATAAGAGCAGAGCGCCTCGGGAGAAGAAATGAAACAAACTTAAGGAAGACTTAACAGATCCAAGAACAGGCGTCCAAAGACCTTGGTCTTCTAGGCCAGGCTTCCAAATCCTGGCACCTCAGTGAGGCTCACTGACTGGTTGAAACAGCAATAGAGAAGTCTTGGCAGCCCCAAAGTAGAATGGTTTCAGAACTCTGCGCGCATGCGCGAGACAGAGAGAGGGGGAGGGCAGGAGGGAGAGCGGGAGAGATGGCAGCGGGGGTGGCGGGGGTGGTGGTGGTGGTGGTGGTTAGGATTTGAGGGCTCGAAAGGTCCCTGCAGGCACCTGCGGTCAATGGTCTGTCAGTGCGTAGAGTCGGCTCTGCTTTTCTCAAAAACCAACCCCACGTAAAACCAAACAGAAGGAAGTCACAACTGGTGGCAAAAGGCCCCTGGGCCTGGAACAAGCACTGGGGGCAGGGGGGGGGGGAGTGCTTCTGAGTAGGGTGGTTCAAATCCTAGCTCTGCTACTTATTCATTCTTTGATCTTAGGCAAGTTGCTAGCTTAGCTTAGTTTAGCTTCTCTCTGTGTCAGTGTCACCCTGTATAAAATGGGGGTAACACCTACCCCACCTCATTGTTGTGGATCTCGAACATGAGAAATTCCGCCGAGCACATAGAAAGCCATCTGCGTGATCAACCCGTGAGGGCTGTGATGGTCCAAGAGGAGGAGGCCGGAGAGCAGAGGATGGGGAGCCTGCAATCCTCAGCCCTGCTGGTGTTCGTCCCTCATGTTTCCGCGGTTCGAAGCAAAGTTTGAAAGGTAGAAACAACCCAAGGGTCCACTGATGGATGAGCAGATCAACAAAATATAGCAAACCCGTACAACGGAATGCTCTTCGGCCTCAAAAAGCGAGGACCTTCTGACACCTGCTACAACATGGCTGCACCTCGAGGACGTCATGCTAAGTGAAATGAGCCGCTCACAAAAAGACCAATGCTGTAGGATTCCACTTACACGAGGGCCCTGTAGTCATCGAATACATACGGACAGAAAGTATGACGGTGGTTGCCAGGGGCTGGAGGTAAGGGGGAAAGGAGGGTTGTGTGATGGGTTCAGAGTTTTACTTTGGGGAGATGAAAAAAGTTCTGGAGGCAGATGGTTGCCTAACCATGTGCATGTACGTAATGCCCCTAGACTGGACACTTCAAATGGTTAAGATGGTAAATTTTATGTTATGCAGGCATTACCACAATTTTTAAAAAATAAACTTTGAGGAATTCCTGCTGTGGCACAGCAGAAACGAATCTGACTAGGAACCATGAGGTTGTGAGTTTGATCCCTGGCCTTGATCAGTGGGTTAAGGGTCCAGCACTGCCGTGACCTGTGGTGTAGGTCACAGACGCGGCTCCGATCTGGCGTGGTGCTGGCTGTGGTGTAGCTTGGCAGCTGCAGCTCCAATTGGACCCCTAGCCTGGGAACCTCCGTATGCCATGGGTGTGGCCCTAAAAAGAAAAAGCAAAAAAATAAAATAAAAATTAAAGGTTGAGAATGGATGGGTTGATGGGGTTAGGGGTGTCTGCATAAGGAACGAGAGGGGAAAGAGCCTTGGTAAAGACATGAGTGCCCTCAGCGAAAGCCTTGCTGGGGTCCCACCGTGAGCTACTGCACTACAAAAGGGCGACCGGTTTCCATAAGGGGGCAGAGACAGAGAAAGCAGACGCAGGAGAGGACAGCAGCCTGGGGCTGTGAGTGTAAGACAGAAGAGTCGAGAGACTGGCAGTTTCTGAACTCCGAGAGCGCAGCAAGCTAGGTCTCTAGCCTTCTTTAGGCTCTCTCCCGAGGCTGTGGTCACTTAGGCTAAGCACCGACGTCCATTTGGGCCGCAGCTGCAGCCAGGCGGGGAGGCCTTAGAAGGGAAGGAGGAGGTGCCTTGGGCTGGCCTGAGGTAAAAATGGCAGAGATTCAAGATTCATGAATGCAATTGGCTCCCCTCCCCTTTACTTCCAAGGTAGAGTGGCTGGGAGCAGCCTCTCCTCTTCCGCCAATCCCGCTCCCTCCAGGAGCACGGGACCCTTCAAGGAGGCCCTTCTGCTTCCGTCGGGCCACCTGATTTCCCTGGACAGGCTGTGGAGGTGGGGCTTCCAGTGCTCACATCCCTAGCGAACCTAACTCCACTGGAGCATCCTGACCCCTGCACACCTGGACCCCGTCCGTGTGGACACACCTGAGTCCAGGACCTGCACAAGCTGCTGGGATCCCAGCCCAGGCACGGAGGTAATTAGGCACGTCTTCTCTGCTCCTGAAGTAATGTTTATTTGTCTTTCAAATTCTGCCAACCAAAATGGCTTGGGCTGCGATTTCCCATCACACCGTTATGTCATGCTTCCTTACTGCTTTTATGACCAAGAAAGACTCCAGGCACAGTAGCCATATTATGTCCCAGCAAACTCTGGCCCCAATTAAGTCACTATTTCTGGTCCCTGTCGCTGGTCAAAAATGACATCCAAGGATAATTGCTGTTTTAGGGGCACGTGTTAAGGCAAATGCAAAAAAAAAAAAAAAAAAGGAATGAATGTACCTATTTTCTGACTGAAATTTGCATCCGTCTTTCTTGCGCTCTCCTGGCAAACATGTTTTATGTTTATTTAGACAGCCCTTAATAAAACTGTGCAGCTGCAAAGCATCTTACTACCCAGTGCTTTCTGGTTAAGAACATTGCCCATCATCGCAGTTGACTTTGCTATGTGTAACAGAATATTAGTTTTCACGGATGCATGGCTGCAGCCCAATGTGTGAACGTTCTAAACACAGTGGGAGGCTTATCTGAGGTTGCAAGCACTTCATTTATTCATTCCTTCAATCAGTCAACAAACTTGTTTTGTGGATTTACCCTGTGGAGTTTAGGACCTTTGGGAGTAGAGGGGAAAGCGTCTGCAGAGGCAGGAGAGAGCATGGCAGGTCATGGATATGATAAGGATATAGTCACTGTCAGCCACAGTTGATGAGTCATGATTGGCTGTAAAGTGTGACATACTTCGTTACGGATGATAGCGAACATACCAAAATCACTGAAGGGTTTACTTTCGTTATAAGTTGGAATGGATTCCAGGGCATCCTTATAATAACGGCATCATTCGCACTTGCTTGCATTTCACTACGTTTTGATGAGAGTTAGAGAAGAGCGTCCAGTTAACAGCCAGCATGCCAAGAGTCACGCATTCCCCGAGTTACACACACAGGAGTGTGTCAGGCATGTGAACACCATCTGTCACTCGTACGTCATTTGGGAATTGTTGGAGTGGCCCACAGGGTGTGTGCTGCGTGGGGGAGGAAGCAGAGATGAACTTGGGCAGGTCCGATGGGTCGCTGCCGCTTGAATAAACACAGCTTCAGCTGGATTGGCCCCAAATTGTTACAGAGCTGATGGTCGTTGATCTCAAAGAGCTGCTGCTCATTTGTCAAGTTTCAGTCTTTCCTTGGATACAGAGATGGGATCTTAGTTAAAGCTGTGATACTTGTGAATTGAGCCCGTAATCATCCTTGTCATGGTCAACTGCTCCTCATCCCGGCTGCATTGCATGTTGCGCTCCTTAGAACTGAAAATGTGACCCAAGAGGCAGTGTGCAGGCTGGGTTTCATGGAGTGGCTCTATTGTGGACCTCATATGTCTGTCCTAGAAAACAGAGGGGGGCATCTCATTAAAGAGTCAAACTAGACAAGGCTCTTACTAATAATGAACTTGATCTGCTATCTCTGCTGGGCGTGCGGCCGGCTGCTGGGGATGACAGAGCGGGAGGGCCTGTGTTGCCTTACCTTCCCCAAAGAAAATGGATTTCTGGAATTAACCAGAAGACAGATGGAATAATACCTCACATGCAAATAGAATAAGGGGTGGGATCGCTATTCTGATTTGAAGGTACTTGAAATGTTTCTCTGTTCCTGAAACCCCCCTCCCGCTGCTGCTTGATTTTCTACTGTTAGAAGCGGTGGTAGAATTACTTTATTTCTTTTAAAACAATGCTTTGCACTTGGAACTGCTTTTCTTCTTCTTTTTTTTAATGTCTGCTCTGGGAAAGGAGGATCCTTCTTTGAAACATAAGAAGCACATTCAGGAGAGAACTGGAAGCCTGCTAGAATTGTTGTTAAGAAGACCCATTGTGTAGAGACACAACCTCAGTAATTAATCAGTGAGCATCTAGCAGCCAAATATCTGATGAGAGGGAGGAGGCCATCTCCTTTCGGGGGAAAATGACTCCCTTCTGATTGAAAAAGCACCACATCCCAGACCTTCTCGCTGCTGACATGCAGATGTACATCTGGCTGTAATCTCTGACTCCCTGCTGGCCTTTGCCAAGCCGTGCAAAAGAAATCCAGTTTCTCCCCCATGCAAGGAGACAGAGAGAAACTGAATAGCTACATGGTTAAAATTCTGAGCACTGGCTAGGAGCAGGAACATGCCCAGAGTAATAAAAAGACTCTCACTTCAAACCGTGCCTGAAGAAAGATGTGAGCAGTTTAAACAACTGCTAGAGTTGACTGAGGTGAAGGGAGGAAAGCCACCGCGGAGCCTTGATACTCTGCAGACAAGCCAAGAAGTAGCTACATTGTGTTCAGTCTACTCAAGGTTGACCAGCAAGATAGAACAAATGCTCAATAAAATGCGAAGGGATTTATTTGCCCCTAGGTGGCCGTGTTTCAACAACGCTTGCTTTAAATTTTATTTCCGGTGGTGGTGTTCTCAGTGCAGGTTTATTCATAACGAATGAAGGGGAAACCTGTCAGGCTGTCAAAGCGGTGGCCGTTCACCCGAACTGCAGGACTAGCGCAGTTAGTCTTAACTAGCAGTTAGACTAGCAGTTAGAGGACAATCGCACCCTTTGAAGTTTTGCCTTCACATTTCATCCCCCACACCCTCCGGGGTGCCTCTACCTTCGGATTAAATGCTGCCGCCTTCGTTCCTAGGACCTTAATGTGCTGGTTCCCCAAACTGAGAATGTGTCAGAACCATCTCGCAGCACGTCTTTCTTTTTTTTTCTTTTTTCTTTTTTTTTTTTTTTTTTTGCCATTTCTAGGGCCACTCCCGCCGCATATAGAAGTTCCCAGGCTAGGGGTCCAATCAGAGCCGTAGCCACCAGCCTACGCCACAGCCACAGCCACAGCCACAGCAATGCAGGATCCGAGCCGAGTCTGCAACCTACACTACAGCTCACAGCAACACCGGATCCCTAACCCACTCACTGAGCAAGGCCAGGGATCGAACCCGCAACCTCATTGTTCCTAGACGAGTTCGTTCACCACTGAGCCATGACGGGAACTCCACATCTCTCATTTATATTGAGAATTTTAAAAATGCGGGGAGGTACAGGGAAGCAGATAGCAAACACTTGTGTTGTTGTCCTGCAGCGTGGAATACACTGTGGTATTTACTTTGTTTTCCTTTAAAAAAAGCTTACTTCTAATTTTAAGAGTGAAAAAAAAAACTAGAGCCAACTAATTTTAAGAGTGAAAAAAAGAGCTTACTTTCATAGAATATCCTTTTAAAATAGTTTTTAAAATAAACTATAGGAAAAGTTGAAGTTCCCTTAATTCCCCACTTCCAGTCCACCCAATTTCCTTAAGAGGAACAACCAAAAAAGGGAGCAGGAAGAAACTTTCAGAGGTGCTGTATAGCTATTACCTGATTGTGGTGATGGTTTCAGGGGTATATGCATATCTTTAAGCTCATCAAATTGTATGCATTCAATATCTCCAGATTTTAACAAAATATATCAGTTGTACCTCAATAAAGCTGATAAAAAAAACAAGATGTAACCACTGTAAGCAAATGGGTGAACAGGACAAAAGATGTCTCTGTGCTACATTTCCATGTGCTGTTGGAATTCAGCATTATGTTCCTGGGATCAATCCATGTGGGTGCAGTTCGATTTTCCTGGCTGAACTGTAACCTATAGCACAACCATGGCGCATTTCATTTACTCATTCTGCAGTTGATGGATATTTAGCTTGTTTCCATTTTTAAAAAACTGTTCAAAGCAAACAACTTGGAGTGAATGCTGGTGTCGATGCGTCTTTGTACACTGGGTGGGAACTTCTCAATAGTATGTACCTTTTAGATTGTAGAGTGGAATTGCTGCTTGGAAGATGCACACACTCTTAATTTTTCTGGTCCCACCAATAGTCTCTGTGGTCCTATGACACCATACCATTGACAACTTTTGAGTTTTAACTTTTGCCAGTCTGACAAGTAAATATGGTGTCTCTCTTTTTTTTTTTTGGCGTAGTTCCCCAAACACTAGTGAGGTTGAGCATCTTTTCGTTTATGGATAGATCATTCTAGTTTCTTGACTCTGTTGCCTGTTGTGTAATCTTTGCCCATTTTTCTTTGGGGTTGGTTGCCTTTTTAAAATTGACTTATTACATATATTTTAGAAGCTCTTTCTTTTTTTAGTTTTTGCATGGCAAATGTCTTCTCCGACTATACAGCTTGTTTTAACTTTATAGGGTTGTCTTTTCTATACACATTTTAATATCTAATGCAGTCATATTTATCGGTCTTTTCTATTAAACTTTGTGAGATGGTGTGTGAGTGTGTGTGGTTAATGGAGTCTTCCCTACTCTGAGACCATAAAGGTATGCTATACTTGCATCAAAATGTTATGAAAATTTGCTCTTAACATCTAGATCTTTAATTCATTTTTGTTTTTTGTTTTGTTTTGTTTTGTTTGCTTTTTAGGGCCGCACCCGCGGCCTATGGAGGTTCCTAGGCTAGGGGTCAAATCAGAGCTACAGCTGCCACAGCCACAGCAACATCAGATCCGAGCCGCATCTGTGACCTACACCACAACTCGCAGCAATGCCGGATGCTTAACCCACTGAGCGAGGTCAGGGATCGAACCCACAACCTCATGGTTCCTAGTTGGATTCGTTTCCACTGTGCCATGATGGGAACTCCATTTAATTCATTTTGATTCTTAGGTAGGATTTGAAGAAGTTCTTTAATTTTTCCCTTTTCTCATGTGGATCATTTTAACACCATTTATTGAATAGTCTCTATCATATCCTCCATGATTGATAACTAACCTCTGTTTTATACCCAGTTCTCATAGATTTACATGAGTTGTTCTTGGGCTCTTTTCTATCCCATTGGTTTATTTGTTTATCCATCTGCTAATACCACACCACACTGTTTTAGTTGCTATAACATTATAGTAAGTATTCAGAATCTGCCATCCTCTTGCTCCTCTTCAAAATTGTTTTGTCTATTCTTGGTGCTCTACTCTTCTGTATAAATTTTAGGATCAGCTTCTCAGGATCCATTAAAAATCCTGTTGCAATTTTGATTGAACTCGGATTAAATTTATAGATCAATTTCAAGAGAATTTCCATCTTGATGTTGCATCTCCTCATACACCATCGTCGAATATCTGTCCCTTTTTGAGGTCACCCTTTTCTAAACTTTAAATTGTGATATACTTATAGATTCGCAGGATGGTGGAAATGTAGCACAGAGACATCTTTTGTCCTGTTCACCCATTTGCTTACAGTGGTTACATCTTGTTTTTTTTATCAGCTTTATTGAGGTACAACTGATATATTTTGTTAAAATCTGGAGATATTGAATGCATACACTTTGGTGCGTTTGAAGATATGCATATGCCCATTGAAACCATCACCACAATCAGGTAATAAGCCATACAGCACCTCTGAAAGTTTCTTCCTGCTCCCTTTTTTGGTCGTTCTTTTGTCTTTAGGAACTTAACATGAGATCTGCCCTCTTAACAAAATTTTAAGTGTACAGTGTTGAATTGTTGGCTATAGGCACAATGTTGGATAGCAGATCTCTAGAATGCATTCATTCTGCCTAACTGAAACTTGGTCAGTGATTACATTTTACATAACTAGAGTACAATATTGAAACCAGGAATTATACATTGGTACAATGTTTGTGTATAGTTCAAAGCCATTCTATCCTGTGTAGATTTGTATAACCACCACTGTAATCAAGATACAGAGTTAGTCCATCGCCACAAAGACATCCCTCATGATATCCTTTTATAGTTACACCCACCCCATCTCTAACTCCCGGAAACCACTAATCTGTTCATCTCTACAATTTTGTCATTTCAAGAACGTTATATAAATGGAATCATACAGTATGTGACCTTTTGGATTGCCCCAAAATTCAGCATAATTCCTTAGATATCCACCCAAGTTTTTGTGTGTATCAGTGATTTTCTCCTTCTTATTACTGAGTTATAGTCCATCATATGGATGCACTACATTTTGTTGAACCCTTCCCTGAGGGACATTTTTTGTCATTTCCGTTGTTTGTATTTTCTGTTTGCTCTGTCTTTTGACTCTCTGTTCTCATTTTCTTGTCTTCCTGTGGGTTACTTGAACATTTTTTAGAATTTCATTTTGATTTACTTACAGATTTTCTAGTGTATCTCTTTGTATTGCTATATACTCTTTGTATACTTGTCCTAGTCTACTGTTGTCATCATTTACCCAATAACTATAAAAAATTTGTTTCTCTTTATGTCCCTTTACCCCCTACAGTTTATAATGTAATTGTCTTAAATTATTCCTCTAAATACATTAAGAAACATATCAGACAATGTTTTAACTTTTTGTTTTAGTCATCAAACATAATTTAGAAAATTCAAGAGAAGAAGGAAAGCCTATTGCATTTAACCATATTTTTTGCTCTTTCTTTGTTCCTCCTTCCTTCCAGATGCTTTATGATCCCTTCCCTTATTATTTCTGTTTGATGAACTTCTTTTAGCCATTCTTTAATGATTGTCCTACTAGTGACAAATTCTTTTAACTTTCCTTCATCCAAGAATGTCTTGATTTCCCCTTCTTTCCTGAAGGATACTTTTGCTGGATGTAGAATTCTGTGTTGGCAGTTCTTTTCTTTCAGTGCTTGAAAAACTTTGTGCCACTTTGTGACCTCCATAGGTTCTGAAGAGAAATCCATTTACACTGGATTTTTTTCCCTTATAGATAACATATCATTTCTCTCTGGTTGCTTTCAGGATTTTTCTTTGTATTTAGTTTTCAGAAGTTCGACTTTGTATCTTGCCTGGATTTCTTTGGGTTTATCCTTTGGGGGATGAGTTTTTATTTTCTCTTGAGTGTGATTTGAAACCATTAGAGGGTTTTAAGCATGGAGGCAACAAGATCTCATTTATATATTTAAAAGATAACTTTGGCTACTGTGTAAAGAAAGGATGGTAGAGGAGCAATAGGGGAAACAGAAAGACCAGTTAGAGTACAATAACTAGAGTACAATAGTGATGCAATGCCTGGGTGAGAGGTTATAGTGACTTGGATTAAGATAGTAGCAAGTGAATGTAGCAGTAAATCTAGAGAGAAAGGGACATATTTGAACTATATTTTGAGACTTGGAAAGACTTGAAAGATTCATTCTATGGTGGCTAAGGGTGAAGAAAAGAGGAGAAGTCAGGTTGATGCTTTGTTTGGGGCCTGAGTAACTATGTGGATGGTGATGCCATCTTCTAAAGTATGGAAGACCAAGGTAGGCATATATTGGGGGGTAAAATTAAGAGTTCTCTTTTGGTCATACTACGTTTAAGATTCTATGACAGATATACAAGTGGGCATTCCACTTGGATATATGCGTCTAGAGCTCAAGAGGAGATGTCAAGATTGGAGATATAAATTTGGAAGTCCTCAGCATATAGATAGTGTTTAAAGTCATGGAATTGTATGAGACGATCTAGGGTGGAGTGAAGCTAGAAAAGAGGGCTAAGGCTTTAGACTTGGGATACCTTAACATTTAGAGCTCAAATAGAGGAGGGAAAGACAGCAAAAAAAAGACTGAGAAGAAACAGCAAGTAAGAGGAGTAAAACCAGTAATTTATCCTAACAAGATGATTAGACAAGCCTGTAGAGATATACATGTACAAGCATACTCATCAGAGAATTTTTAATAGCAGCAGTAATTGGAAATAAATATCTATAGGGAAATAATTAAATAAGTCATGGTGCATACATGCTATAGAATATGCCAGGCAGACATTAAAAGGATCGCATAAATCAATATATTTTTTTTGTCTTTTGTCTTTGTCGTTGTTGTTGTTGTTGTTGTTGTTGCTATTTCTTGGGCCGCTCCCGCGGCATATGGAGGTTCCCAGGCTAGGGGTCCAGTTGGAGCTGTAGCCACCGGCCTACGCCAGAGCCACAGCAACGCGGGATCCGAGCCGCGTCTGCAACCTACACCACAGCTCACGGCAACGCCGGATCGTTAACCCACTGAGCAAGGGCAGGGATCGAACCCTCAACCTCATGGTTCCTAGTCGGATTCGTTAACCGCTGCGCCACGACGGGAACTCCAACATAAATCAGTATTTATTGACATGCAATGAGAACCACAGCACTGTATTACATGAAAGAGCAGGTTACATAATAGTGCATATAGTATAATGTAAAATTATATATACATTTAACATAAAATTATATGTTTTATGTGTATGTATATAAACATCATCGTCAGGGTAGGAGTTTTGCTTTTTGACTTTGTTTATTGATGTATCCCTTGAATCTAAAACAGTGTTTAGCACCTAATAGGTGCTAATGAATACTTTTTAAAGGAATAAATGAAGAAATGAATGAATATTGAAAAACAGTCACCAAAAGATTGGGTGGATATCTCTGGGTCTTGTGATGTAAATTATTTTATTTTCCTTTCTTTTATATATTTTTGAAAGTTTTAGACACTGAGCATAGCTTCTTTTTATCAGGAAGAAAATTCTTTTAATTTTTGAAACCACCACCACCCTCATCGGTTACCTGTGACCTCCAAGTACCCCTGTTTGGCTGAATTCAGAGCAAAGTAGTTGCTTTGTCATTGTAAATCCATATCTGGGCAGGAAGATCAGAATGATAGCAAAGAGATATGTTGTCCCTTGGAGAGCTGGAAGCAGGAAAAGTGAACTAGAGGGTGAAGAGCCACAGGAACCATAAGGAAGAAAGACTTGTGCCTTTGGGCACAAGAAAGGAGTTGAGCTGGTTTTTTTTTTTTTTTTTTTCCAAAACAGGGCAGCATTAGCCTAAACTGAGAGCCCCTTGCAAAACCTGACCTGGGGGGAGAGGAGCCTGTGGAATCCAGAGAGCACAGCGAATTTTGCAATCTAAATTCTTGACTTGAGACTGTGGATGGATGTAGGAGTTAATAAAGGAGCCAAGCTGTGGTTCCAAGATTGTGCTGTTTGGTACAGAAATGCTTCATTACCTTTAGTGGTGGCAGTGAAAATGATGGAAACTTCTGTTTGAAGAAGTCCCTGGTTCTCTATTTTTTTCTGTGACTGTAAGAAAAGCCAGTCGGATTATGTTCTTGAATAACTGATTGGATATTGTTTGGGATTTCATACGTGTGTTTGCTAATCACTCTCTGGCCTCCCCTCCGTTCTCCCACTTTCGCCCCCGCCCCCCATCACCAGAAGATGCCTAGATTTCTCCAGTGTGGAAGGTTAGTCTCCTGCTAACATTTCTCCTGTAGTGTATTATGCTAAATGAGTACTCATTTCCTTCCTGACCTTGAGTTACAAAATGCTCTCTTCTGTTGCCCAAGTCTTGGAAAGTGCAGGCTCCAGGAAAAGGGTGGCGATAGAGATGGGGTTGCCAGATAAAATACAGGATGCCCAGTTAAATCTGAATTTCAAATAACTGATGATTTTTTAGGACAAGTATATCCCAAATATTGCACGGGACATACTTACGCCAAAAATTGTCATTGTTTATCTGAAATTCAAATTTAACTGGGTGTCTTTTTTTTTCCCTTTCTAAATCTGGCAACCTTAGGTAGAGAAAAAAAAACCCTATCTTGTGATTCAAGCATTTTCTCAGTGCTTTTCATCCAAAACTTAGCAGATGTTTCTTAAATGGACTTTCAATTTACAAAAGGGGAAAAATAACTAACCGATTAAGTCACGATTAGACGGCAAATCAGTGCTAGGGATGAAAATGTAAGTTTTCAAGTTCTCCAACACGTGATCTAATTCAGTGGTCTCTTTATCAGTGATTTACTGGCTAGAAGGAAGCAGGCTTAAAATGATCAGAAAGGCATATATTCCCATGAAAAGTAAAATTTAAAAAGAATCTAAAGGCAATGACTCTTAAGGGTCTCATTTTCTTTAGACCATGAACATGACTGTGTTTAGTCTCTAAGATAGTGTTTCTCAAAATACGGTCCCTGGACTACCTGCATCAGAATCATCTGGAAGGCAGTCTGTAAACACAGACATTGAAGATAATTGATCCTTTCAGGGACTGAGCTCATGGTCTTTGTCGCACCAGCACAACTGCTTCCTCCTTCATCTCCCAGAGCCTTTAGTTCCACTAATAGCTTTTATCCAGAGGATCTTGATGACAGAGGGTTTGTTGGTTATTTTTAGGTTTGGGTTTTTCCATTGCACATTATAAAAGCAAAATTGTTAAGCTGTAAACTTATTAAAAGGCAAAATTGAAGAGGGGTTTGTCACCTTCCCCAACACACCCTAATACAGGAATCCAGAGTAAGTGCCAAATGCAAGGGGATAGATGAGTGATCTGGCCAATATTAAACCTTCATATTTAATTTGATCTTGGAAGCTGAAAAAAGTCTCCATCACTCGCAACTTGCCTTGGTGCCTAGCCATTCCATAAAATCTATTCTCTACTTTTCCTTTTCCTCTCTATTCTTCCTCCAAGAGAACTAATCCTCTCTTGCTAATTTGGTACAGAGCCAAATTGCTCCAGGTCAGTACTGTACCTTATCAGATTGGAGAGCAGAAACTATTATCAAAAATTGAAAAGAATGAGGTCAAGAGGTACAACTTGACTTTCAAAGCATCCCTAGGACATACGTATAACCAGGATGGCTTTTTTAATTGAGGAATTATGATTACTCTCGGTTGGAGCAAAGCAAATGTGTTCAGTCAATCTGTCATTTCCCATTTATAGCAAGCAGTCTCACGTTTGGACAATTCCTTATTACCACACTAATAAAAATAACATAAATAGTTGGGTAACTCACCCCATGCTACTAAAATGCAAGAAACCCAAGATAGCTTGGCTATGTTGTTCTCATCTCATTTTGTCACCAGGGACTCGATTCTTCTTAGTTAGCCTTGTGTGCTGCCAGTTGATACTTGCCTAAATATTTCCTTCATACTTAGAACATTATAGTTCCTTTTTTCAGCCTTCAAATATTTCCAACTAATTCTAGAAATACGTGAGGTACGCCTGAAACGCCGACAGCTGTAGCTTAGACCCAAAATAGTCAGGCCTGCTCTAAGAGACACATTGAGCAAACAGAACCAGGGGTTTGAAGGTGACAGCTGAACAGGCATCAATAGGAAACTGCCAGGTGCTCAGTTGATCCAGCTAAGGATGCGAAGAGACAGATTCCGTTTCTAGAAATAGCACAGAAGATGCCAACAAGTCATGGGATGTATGTGACAGCAGAAATCTTTCCTTCTATTTTCTAAGGAGCTTGGGGGTGTTTCAGGAACCTTAAACTTGTTGTGAAAATGTGTCTAAGGAATAATCTTCAACACCGACCTATTATTTTCAAGTCGCTTTGCCAGGCACTTTGGGGAAATACAACGATGTTTGTGCTCCAGGCTCTACTCATGAGGAGTTTTCACACCAGTTGAGGAAACAGCACAAGCATGGGGATGTTGTCTCTTATGAGGGGTTAGGATCCTAGTGAGCAAAACTAATAATAATTTATTGACAAAATACCCCTCAGAAATTCCTTTGAAACGAGCTACATTGGCGACAAACATACTCTTTTTTAACAAGTCCAACAGGGGTTTGTTTTAATTTTCCCCTCCAACTCTATACCGGAGGACTCTTTCTTTAGTCAAGAACCCAGCTAATTAGCTTACATTTAGAGGCCATGTTGAATTTATAGAGCACGTGTATTTATTTATTTTTTTAAAGTTTATATGGTTTATTATTATTATTATTTTTAATAATTTTTTAAAATTTTCCCACTGTACAGCAAGGGGGTCAGGGTATCCTTACATGTATACATTACAATTACAATTTTTCCCCCACCCTTTCTTCTGTTGCAACATGAGTATCTAGACAAAGTTCTCAATGCTATTCAGCAGGATCTCCTTGTAAATCTATTCTAAGTTGTGTCTGATGAGCCCAAGCTCCCGATCCCTCCCACTCCCTCCCCCTCCCATCAGGCAGCCACAAGTCTCTTCTCCAAGTCCATGATTTTCTTTTCTGAGGAGATGTTCATTTGTGCTGGATATTAGATTCCAGTTATAAGTGATATCATATGGTATTTGTCTTTGTCTTTCTGACTCATTTCACTCATTATGAGATTCTCTAGTTCCATCCATGTTGCTGCAAATGGCATTATGTCATTCTTTTTTATGGCTGAGTAGTATTCCATTGTGTATATATACCACCTCTTCCGAATCCAATCCTCTGTGGATGGACATTTGGGTTGTTTCCATGTCCTGGCTATTGTGAATAGTGCTGCAATGAACATGCGGGTGCATGTGTCTAAGTAGAGTTTTGTCCGGATAGATGCCCAAGAGTGGGATTGCGGGGTCATATGGAAGTTCTATGTATAGATTTCTAAGGTATCTCCAAACTGTTCTCCATAGTGGCTGTACCAGTTGACATTCCCACCAACAGAGAGCACGTGTATTTAAACCTGAGAATCCCGCGTGGGAACCAACACTGTCGGGGAACAGCGGATTAGTATCTTCCAGCTCACATTAACTCCAGGGCAAATCTTATTGTGTGGAACGGTGAATAGAATTGCCCAATTGACTTAAATTGTTTTCTCTCTCTCTCAAGTTCTCTTTCTGTATATTGACAAATTCTTATAAGAATGTTTGCGGTGTTCCTGTCGTGGCTCAATGGTTAATGAATCTGACTAGCATCCATGAGGATGCAGGCTTGATCCTTGGCCTCGCTCAGTGGGTTAAGGATCCGGCATTGCCATGAGCTGTGGGGTAGGTCACAGACATGGCTTGGATCCTGCGTTGCTGTAGCTGTGGCATAGACTGGCAGCTACAGCTCCAATTTGACCCGAAGCCTGAGAACTTCCATATGCCACAGGTGCAGCCCTAAAAAGAAGAAAAAAAAAAAGTTTGCTTACAGTATACGTCTTCATACCTGTGTACTAAGATAGGCGAGGCCACAAGAAGGTGAGCTTCATCACTTACTGACTGTATGACCTTGGCCAAGTGAACGCCACCTAGCAGCCATTCCCTCCTCTATAAAACAAGGATGAAAATTGCATCTTCTTCCTGACGGGATTGTTCTGCCAATCAAATGCAATGATGCTTACAAAAATGCTGAGCTTAGTGCCTAGTAACATAAAAGCCTCCAGCAATGGTGAACTGTTTTATATTTTAAATATATATAATATAATTACATATATAGAATAGCTCGCTTTTATGGAGGCTTTTATGTTAATATGCATATACACGACGTTGCTTTTTGGCTAGAGGGGAAAATCGCTTTTTATTCTTTTATTTTTATTTTTTATAGCTTTATTGAGATCTAATTGACAAGCAGAATTGTAAGATATAATTGGCAAATTATAAGAAGAAGAAATAATAAATTGTAAGATATAATTGACAAGTAAAATTGAGATACAATGGACAAGTAAAATTGTAAGATACTTAAAATATATGCATCTTGGGGATTTGATATATGTAGACATTGTGAAGGGATGTCCAGCATCTAGTTAATTAACATTTCCATCATCTTAAATTATTTAGCTCTTTTCTTTTTGGTAGAACATTTAAGTTCTACTCTCTTAGCACATTTTAATTATATAATACAATGCTATCAACTACAGTCACTGTGCGTTACGTTAGATCCTCAGACTTTATTTATCTTAGAGTTGAATGTTGGTACCTTTTTACCAGCCTCTCTCTATCTCTGTTTACCCCCTCCTCCCAACCTCTGGCAACCACTTCTCTACTCTGTTTCTAAGAGTTTGATTTTTTTTTTTTTTTGGATTTCACATGTAAGTGATACTGTGCAGTATTTGTGTTTCTCTACTGGCTTATCTCACTTGGCATAATGCCCTCGAGGTCCAGCCATGTTGTCACAAATGGCAGAATTTCCTTCTTTCTCATGGCTGAATAATATTCCCTTGTGTACGAGTGCCATATTTTCTTTATCCACTCGTTCATTGATGAACAATTAGGTTGTTTCCATGTCTTGTCTATTGTGAATTATGCTGCAGTGAACATGGGGGTGCAGACATCTCTTTGATATACTGTTTTCATTTCCTTCAGATATGTACCCAGAAGTGAGATTGCTGGATCATATGGTCGTTCGGTCTGTAATTTTTTGAGGAACTTCCATACTGTTTTTCATGGTGGCTGCACCAATTTACATGCCCACTAGCAGTGCACAAGGGTTCCCTTATCCTCTCCAATACTTGTTGTCTCTTGTCTTTTTGATGATAGCCTTTCTAAGAGATGTGAGGTGATGCCTCATTGTGGTTTGATTTGCATTTCCCTGATGATTAGTGATATTGAGCACCTTTTCATGCATCTGATGGCATCTGTTGACTATCTGTATGTCTTCTTTGGAACAATGTCTATTCGGTTCCTCCGCTTATTTTTAATTTTTTTAAATTTTTTCCTTTTTTTTTAGGGCCACACCTGCAGCATATGGAAATTCCTAGGCTAGGGATCAAACCAGAACTACAGTTGCCAGCCTATACCCCAGCCACAGCAATGCCAGATCCAAGCTGTGTCTGTGACCTACACCACAGCTCATGGCAACACCAGATCCTTAACCCACTGAAAGAGGCCAGGGATGGAACCCGCATCCTTGTGGATGCTAGTCATGTTTGTTAACGACTGAGCCACAACGGGAACTCTTGCTCATGTTTTTAAAATCCAATTGTTTGTGGTCTTTTGCTATAGAGTTGTAGGAGATCCTTCAATATTTTGGCTATTAACCCTTTACCAGATATATGATTTGCAAATATTTTTACCCATTGCCTTTCATTTTGTTGATGGTTTCCTTTGCTCTGCAGAAGCTTCCTACTTGATTATTTTTGCTTTTGTTACCCATGCTTTTGGTGTCATATCCAGAAAATTATCACCAAGAGCAATGTCAAGGATCTTATGTTTTCTTCTAAGAGTTTTAGGTTTTCAGGTCTTAGGTTTTCAAGTCTTTAATCTATTTTGAGTTGATTTTTGTGTATGATGTGAGATAGGGGCCCAGCTTCATTTTTTCCCATGTGGCTATCCAGTTTGAACAACACCATTTATTGAGGACACTATTCTTTCCCCATCCCCCATGTATATTCTTGGCTACTTTGTCATAAATTAACTGACTATATATGCATGCGTTTACTTCTGGGATCTCTCTTCTCTTTCATTGAGCTATGTGTCTGTTTTTATGCCAACATCATACTGTTTTGATTACTATAACTTTGTAGTATAGTTTGAAATCAGGAAATGTGATGCTTCCAGCTTTATTTGCCTTTCTCAAGTTTGCTTTGGCTTTTCAGGGTCTTTTGTGGTCCCGTACAAATTTTAAGCTTGTTTTTTCTTTCTGTGAACTATGCCATGAGAAGTTTTATAGGGATCACATTGAATCTGTGGATTGCTTTGGGTAGTATGGACATTCTAGCAGTATTAATTCTTCCAATCTATGAGCGTGGGATATCTTTCCATTAATTTGTGTCTTCTTCAATTTCTTTTCATCTTTTTTTCTTTTTTTTAGGCCTACACCCATGGCATATGGAAGTTCCTAGGATAAGGGTCCAGTCAGAGCTACAGCTGCTGGCCCATGCCACAGCTACAGCAACACAGGATCTGAGTCCCATCTCCACAGCTCACAGCAATGCCAGATCCTTAACCCACTGAGCGTAGGCCAGGGATTGAACCTGCATCCTCATGGATCCTAGTTGGTTTCATTAACGGCTGAGTCACAAAGGGAAATCCCTCTTTTCATCTTTACTGTCTTCCAGTTTTCAGTGTACAGATCATTCACCTCTCTGATTAAATTTATTCCTAGATATTTAATGCAGTTGTAAATGGAATTGTTTTCTCGATTTCTCTTTATTGTAGTTACTTATTAGTGTATAGAAATGCAACTGATTTTTGTATGTTGAGATTGCATCCCACAAATTTACTGAATTTGTTGATTCTACCAGTTTATTGATGGAGTCTTTGAGGTTTTCTATGTATGACATCATGTCATCTGCAAATAGAGACAGTTTTACGTCTTCCTTCCTGATTTGGATGCCTGTTATTTCTTTTTTCTTGCCTAATCACTCTCACTAGGACTTCCAGTGTTATGTTGAATTAAAGTGGAGAGGGTGGTCACCCTTATCTTGTTCCTGATCTTAAAAGAAAGCTCTCAGCTTTTCACCGTTGAGTATGATATTAGCTGTGGGCTTGTCATATATGGTCTTTATTATGTTGTGGTACATTCCCGCTACACCCAGTGATCTGGAAGTCTTTATCATAAAAGGATGTTGAATTTTGTCAAATACTTTTTCGGCATCTATTAAAATGATCATATGGATTTTATCCTTTTTTTATGGTTGTCCCCACAGCATATGGAAGTTCCCAGGCTAGGGGTCAAACTGAAGCAGCAGCTGCTGGCCTACGCCACAGCCACATCAATGCCAGATCTGAGCTGCATCTGTGACCTACAGTGCAGCTTATGGCAACATAGATCCATAACCCACTGAATGAGACCAGGGATCGAATCCTCATCCTCATGGATACTAGTTGGATTCTTAATCCACTGAGCCACAATGGGAACTCCTATCCTTCATTTTGTTAGTATGGTGTATCTCATTGGTTGACTTGCAGATGTTGAACTCCCCTTGCATCCCTGGAATAAATCCCACTTGATCATGGTGTATGATCCTTTTAATGTATTGTTGAATTCAGTTTGCTAATATTTTGTTGAGGATTTTTACAGCTATGTTCATTAGGGATGTTGGCCTATACTTTTCTTTTCTTGCAGTGTCTTTGTCTGGTTTTGGTATCAAAGTAATGCTGTCCCCATAAAATGAGTTTAGAAGTGTTCCCTTCTCTTGTATTTTTTGGAAGCATTTGAGAAGAATTGATGTTAATTCTTATTTATTTATTTATTTATTTATTTATTTTTGCCTTTTGTCTTTTTTTAGGGCCACACCCACGGCATGTGTAGGTTCCCAGGCTAGGGGTCCAACTGGAGCTGTTGCTGTCAGCCTATGCCAGAGCCACAGCAATGCCAGATCCGAGCCGCATCTGCGACCTACACCACAGCTCATGGCAACACCAGATCCTTAACCCACTGAGCGAGGCCAGGGATCAAACCTGCAACCTCATGGTTCCTAGTTGGATTCATTTCCACTGCACCAAGATGGGAATTCCAATTCTTATTTATTTTTTAAGTTTTGTTTTATTTATTTAATTTTTTGCTTTTTTTTTGGGGGGGGGGCTGCACTTGAGGCATGTGGAAGTTGCCAGGCTGAGGGTCAGATCGGAGCTGCAGCTGCCAGCCTGTGCCATAGCCACAGCAATGCTGTATCCAAGCCGCGTCCGTGACCTACGCTACAGCTCATGGCAACGCAGGATCCTTAACCCCCTGAGCCAGGCCAGAGATCGAACCTGCGTCCTCATGGATACTAGTTGGGTTCCTTACTCCTGAGCCACGGTGGGAACTCCTTTAAAGCTTTATGGACGTACTGTTGATGTATAATGTTGTGATCACTTCTGCTGTGCAACAAAGTGACTCAGCCACAGGTATACACACATACATTCTTTTTCAGTTTCTTTTCCCATATAGTTAATTCCTCTTTAAATATTTGGTGGAATTCATCCATGATGCCATTTGGTCCCAGACTTGTCTTTATTGGGAGGTTTTTGGTTATTGATTCCATCTCCATACTAGTAATTAGTCTGTTCAGCTTTTCTATTTTCTCAGGATTCAGTCTTGGTAAGTCTAGCTAAAGGTTTGTTGTTTTGTTTATCTTTTAAAAAAAACAGCTCTTAGTTTTATAGATCCTTTCTATTATCTTTTTAGCCTCTATTTCATTTATTTCTGTTCTGATCTTTGTTATTTCCTTCCTTCCACGAACTTTTCACATAGTAGTTCTTTTCCTAGTTCCTTGAGGTGTAAAGTTAGTTGTTTATTTGAGCTTTTTCTTAATGTGGGCATTTATTCCCATGACCTTCCCTCTTGGAATTGTTTGTGTCACATTCTATAATATCCCATTGTTAACTGTTACAGCGAGTGATTTATATGTGGCGTAGCAAATGAGGGAGACGTGCCTTATCTTGTTGAAGAAGTTCAGGGGAGGAAGACATAACTGGATGTGCGTTGGCAGGGAGAGGTCAAGGGTGAAGAGACTTTGAACTTGGTGAGGAATGGATAACACTGGCGAATTGGAGGGGCGGAAAGGAGCGAAGGTGGAGCACAGAGAAAGCCAAGGCTTGGATGAGTGGGGATGCGCAGAGAGCAGAAGTGAACGGGGGTGGGTGAAGAAGCCTCGGTAGCAGAACATTAGGAGTTGCTGTTGGAGGGAGAAGGGGGAGCCACGTGACTGAAGGCCTTAAATGCCAGGCGACGATTCTGGAGGGACTGTTTGAGATGTTTCACTCAAGGGGGATAGGATGATAAAAACTTATCTAAATATGCTTTCCAAATACAGATCATCTGTCAAAGTCCAGCTGACAGCCACTTCCTACTCGAAGCCTGGCTGGACCATTTCCCCCTCCTGGATCTCAGTCTTCCTTGTCCAGGTTGTGCTGATACTGATTGCTCCTCCCCCACAATAATTTTGACCTTAACCTTCTACCACCTCATCTTGGGAACTCAGTGTTTTCTCTCTGTGTGGGGGGCTGGGGGGGGAGAGAGAGATCTTTTCTCTGAAGATACGGCCCCACCTTCCACTTCCTGTCTGCCATACAGTGCTTACTTAGCACAACGTGGGTTCTGGAGGCATTATCTGTGAATTAACTCAGTGATTGGTTATGGACATGCCTAATCAGAGCAGGAAAAACAAAGTGTCCCATCAGCAGGGCAAGTCCTGACTCTATGAGGAAAGTAGTAAAATCAAAGAGAGGCGGACAAGCTTCTCTGTCCTAAGTTCATTCTTGAAGGTCTAGAGTCAAGTCTTTTGAACATTTGACTAAATGTCTTTGCCTAAATTAGCCAGGGACCTGCCAAGCCAAACAAAGGCTAGCTGGCTGGCTCAGCTAACTGGTATAACGGCTGCAGAGAATGAGAGGCTGGCCAGGAAGAGATGCCCCAAGCACAGCCCCGTGGGGGAGACCAGCTTCCTCAGAGCCCAGAGGAGGAAGAGAAACAGCCTCTATCTTTAATCACTGCTCTTCAAAACACAAGCTCTGCTGAGAGCAGCAGACTCTGGGAGAAAAAAATAGTCTTTGCAAAGGAAACTTCTGTCTAACCTGAGGTCAAGCCCAAGAGTCAGACTGTAAAGGAACTAGAGGGAGAGCCTGGGTATGAAATGATAGAAGAGAGTCTCTTACAGCCCTGGTTCCAAAGAACCACATCTCCATGCCTGCCACTGTCCATCTTCCCAACACTCACCAAATGAACGAACCCATCTGTGACAAATCTTTGTCCAACGTGGACATGCAATGCTTTTCTAATATGAATCTGCCTGCTATCCTGGTTTTCAAAAGCCTCCAAGCCCATCAACAGAAGCCATTTGAAATGGATTCTGGTTAGAACTTGACCCCTCCCTCATGTTCAAAATGATGCCTTCACTGACAATTCAGAGCTCAGATACCAGCCACCCTCCCGGGGCGCCCATGCTGCTTTCTGGGTTCCCAGCTGAAGCTGTTTCTGGGGCCCCAGAATGACCCTTTCTTGCGCCTCTGTCAATCAGAATCCCGTCCATCAGCCCACCCATCGCGTCCAGATGCTGGGGGGAAAGCATTCTGATTTAACTAATGCACGCTGAGGTGTAAGTGAGGGCATGCACAAACTAGCCCAGGTGTGTTTGCGTTTCCAGAAGGGCCATCCTAAGGAACAGAATGCTAAACAGTCAGATTTCCAGAGTTATTCCGGGCGTTGTGTGATGAGACAAGCCTTGTTGGGCCAACTCAAATACACCCACATGGGTAACTGCCTCGGCCACGTGTGATGCCGTCCCCTTCACTTGGAATGTTCTGGCCTCTCCTGTCCCTCTCTCTACATCCTATTTTTCCTTCAGGGCTCAACTTGAGTCTTACCCATGAAGCCTGCCCAGAGTGCACCTGGCTTGAGTTGCTCGGAAGTCGTTGCCCCGCACACGTTCCACCTGGGTCAGTTTGGTTTCCTCAAGCAGATGCTGAGCTCTGTGAGAGAAGGGGTGATGTTTTCAATTTCTTCTCTGTCTTCTACAGCTACTGGCATGATTCTGGGCTCACGAGAAGTGCCTAAGAAATGTTCATAGTACCGGTCATTGTTTGGCCACCTGTTATCCGATCTGAGTCACAGCAACCCTGTGAGGTAGGGATCATTCCTCCTCTTTTACAAAGAGAGGAGCACTGCCGAAATGGAAGAAGTTCATTTAAAATCTCTTCTCCCTTCTATTTCTGGAATTCTCGATTGTTCAGTCAATATGATACTTTTGAGTTTGATTTCCGTGACCAGAGATTTTGATTCACTAGGTCAGAGTAGGACCCAGGTCTTTCCTCAAAGCCACCTGAAGGATTCTGACAAGCAGCCATGTTTGAAAACCATTACTCCGTCAATCTATAGATATTTTAGGACTTAATGAGCCTATGGAGATGGTCAAGTCAAGTGTTTTCCCAAAGAGGAGGGGGCACACCACCGATGGAACTAAAACAATATTTTTCAGCAGTTATATTTTTCTCTCCATGAATAAGAGAAAATATAGCTATTCCATAAAACTATGATTTCAGAGCTATGATAGTTTCCTTTTATTAAAAATGTCTTTAATTCTGGGAGTTCCCGTCGTGGCTCAGTGGTTAACGAACCCAACTAGGATCCATGAGCACGTGGGTTGGATCCCTGGCCTCACTCAGTGGGTTAAGGATCCGGTGTCGCCAGGAGCTGTGATATAGGTCGCAGCTGTGGCTCAGATCCTGCGTTGCTGTGGCTGTGGTGTAGGCCTGGCAGTTATAGCTCTGATTCGACCCCTCGCCTGGGAACCTCCACATGCCATGGGTGCGGCCCTAAAAAGACCAAAAAAAAAAAAAATGTATTTAGGAGTTCCCGTCGTGGCGCAGTGGTTAACGAATCCGACTAGGAACCATGAGGTTGCGGGTTCGGTCCCTGCCCTTGCTCAGTGGGTTAACGATCCAGCGTTGCCGTGAGCTGTGGTGTAGGTTGCAGACGCGGCTCGGATCCCGAGTTGCTGTGGCTGTGGTGTAGGCCGGTAGCTACAGCTCCAACTGGACCCCTAGCCTGGGAACCTCCATATGCCGCGGGAGCGGCCCAAAGAAATAGCAAAAAGACAAAAAAAAAAAATGTATTTAATTCTGGCCTGTGCTACAGCCTGGAATGAACCTCGAAGCCCTTATGCTAAGTGAAATAAGCCAGACACGAACAAATGCTATGTGATTTCACTTAAATGAGGTACCCAGAGTAGTTAAATTCAGAGTGACCAAAAGTAGAATGGTGGATGCCAGGGGCTGGGGTGAGCGGGGGCTGGGGAGTTGGTGTTTAATAGGTAGGGGCTTCCAGTTTTGCAAGATGGAAAGCGTTCTGGAGGTGAACGGTGGTGATGATTGCTCAGTATGTGAATGTGCCTTATTGTCATTAAACTGTACACTTTAAAATGGCAAATTTTATACGATGTATGTTTTGCCACAATACAAAATGTATGTCAGTTTAAAAGCAGGATAGAAAAATGTTAAGTGAGTAAAAGCAGAGGCAGATTGCAGTTACGGCAAACACGAAGGTGCTGTGAAATTGACTGGTGTTTGAGAAACATTTCTGTAATTTCTCTTTCTCCTCTTACTTAGGAGGACACCAAGGCTCAGAGAAGGAAAGGGACTTGTCTGATGTCACATGTTGAGTTGGAGGGCAGGCCAGGGCTAGCACCCAGGTCTCCCAACTCTATCAGTATTTTTTCATTCCTATCATCTGATGAGTTGCTAAAATACTGTGCTGTAGGCAACAGACACGGAAGGTACACCATGTCTGCCAGGGAAGTCAGGGAGTGCTTGATAGAGGAACTGGAACTTGGCGTGGGCTCTACAAATGGAAGGATTTGTAAATCAGAGGAGGTGGAAGGGGGCATGAACACAAACAAAGGCCTGGAAGCAAGAATGAGTGTGGTCTGTGATTTATACTGCCACAGTGAAGCCGGAACCCTGGCTGGAGCAGGGTTCTGAAATGATAGAAGGCTCTTGAATGGTAGGTTCATTTAGACTTGATGCAATAAGCAAAAGGCAACCCTTGTAGAATTTTGAGCAGAGGTGTGACAAGCTGCAAGCAGGCTTATAGGAAGATTGATCTGGCAGCAGCCAACAGGATGGATAAAAGGAAATCAGACCACTGAGTGGGCTCTTCTAGGAATCCAGCCACGATGTGACAGGAACCAGAACTGAGGCGGCAGCAGTGGGAATACAGAGGCAGAGCACAGCAAAGGCTCGTTCAAAGGCAAGTCAAAGGCAGAACAGTCGGAACGCAGTCATCTATGAAAGGGCAGATGAAGGCAAGAAAGAACTCTAGGATGACTCCGAGGTTTCTCGGCTTGGGTGACGGGGCCGTGGCGTTGCCCTTCAGCTGAAAGGGAGAAAAGCTGAAAGAGGAGGTGGTTTGGAGCAAAGGGGAAACATTTGGTTTTGGACAGTTTGAGCCGATGGTGGAATATCCAAGTAGGGATGGTCTCCAAGTAGCGTGAAATGGGAGATTGGAACTTGGGTTAGAGGTTAGAGGTCATTAACCTCATTTTAATTCTGGACACTTTACCCGAAGATGGCCTTCCCGTGACATATTCATTTCTAATTAGCCTTCATTGAAAAGACATACTGTTTTCATAAAGAAATTGTGGTCGAAGGCTTTGAACACAAGCGAGCAAGCATTTCAGTGCCTTCAAAGCCAGAAAACATCAAGGAAAGGGTGGGAATGGCCCAAGTGAGTAATTATACATTTTCACTTCTGGAAAGAAAAGAGAGAAAAACCATGGTGTAATTTCCAGTTGTTCTTTCTTGGAGCTCTAACGCATAGAAGGATTTAGTGTCCTTGTCACCCAACGCAACCTTTCAAAGAACTGCTGGAGGAGTATTTAGTCATGAACCTTTGGGAACACCTTGTAAGGAAGCCAGTTCCTCTGCAATTAATGCAGCATGGCAGCTGCCGGAATGATTCATATCAAGGCATCCCGTAACACCGCGTAATGTGACTAAATGAGGCGGGGGGTGGGGGGATTGGCAGTATTTGCGGTCTCGTCTGTTACATACGTGCCCAGGGTATGAAAGGCTATACCCCCTTAAGCATGACTGACAAAGCTCTTGGACTTGCTAACCCCCCACAATGTCAGCTCCGATTTCTGTGAGTCAAACGAATGGGAAATACCTGCATTGGGGAAAACAGCAGGTTCAGCAGATGTTCGCGCGCGCTTGGAGGGAGCGCGAGCGGGACGATGGTTTGCCCGGTACACATTTGCAGAGTGGACTCTGGGAGCCTTTTCCTCTAATCCCGTTTCCCCTTAGCCCTTCCACCCCTCTGCCTATCTTCCGAGTCTCTCCACACAACTAGCTGTAATAGTCTTACCTCCCAGGGCCCAGCGCTCCCGCCCAGCCCCAGGCCCCCACCGTGAGGCCTCCCTACAACTAATAATAACTACTGTGTATTGAGAATTGACAGGATGCCAGACATTGTGCTAGGTGCTTTATATGCGCATTATCTCATTTTGTCCTCAAACAAACTTATGAGGTAAGTACTATTATTCCCCTCGTTGTACAGATTAAGGACAGCGAAGCTTCAAGAGGTCAAGTAGATTCCACCAAGGCACAAACCCAAGTCCAGGGCCTTTTCCACTCCATCACTCTGTCACAGAGTGATAGGAAAGGAAGGGGGCGGAACCTAGCCAACCAAAGCAGCCAGTTCAACTCCAGCAACCGGGAGACTCTTTCATCATATTTTTCAGCAATGAACTTCCTGGAAGCCCTTAAATCTAACCATTCAGACTGCCTCCACCCATGATCCAAAGGAAAGTGGGAAGAAGTTTTATACCCTTGACATGGGTCAAGGGAGAGTTTGGGTTTGACAGAAAGTTTACAGTCACTCTTTAGAGGCTTTCGGATGAGAAAATATAGCACACATTTTCTTTGGGCTTTTCAAGGGATTTTGAATTTGTACTTTGTTTCTCTCCAGCCCCTCCCGTGACTGACGTGTGACAGAGGCTTAATGGCAACATCCCTTTCGTAAGCCCTTTCTACTAATACATCAGTCTTAAGTGTGCCACACAGTTGGGCCCTGGGCACCTAGTCCCTGATGCAAGTCCTCGGAAAGAGCAGACCAGCATCTCCTCTTGAATTATCCCCCAGTTGCTGTTGGGATTAGTTCATCCCATTGTTTTCCAAGACAAAGGCTAAGAACCATGATTCTTGGTCATGTTGGAAGGAGAGAAAGGGCAAGGGCTGCGCTGCAACTGGGGTTGCGGAAGGGGCCAACCAAGGGAGACCTAGGCTCCTTTCCAAATTCATCAAGCCGCAGCCCTGGCCCTGAGCACCCTGCTGTGTGTATAGGACCAATGTGGAGCTCCCACTAAGACCCATGGTCTTCTGCCCTTGAGTCACAGGAGGTTAAAAGAGAAGCGTAACAGAATTATTATAATAATGTGAGCGCTGTCCTACCTTGGGGGAGCTGCCCACTGCGGACCCACCTTGGGCGGGGCCGGGTTTCTCAGCGTTTGTCCAGCAGGATTCGGGGCTCATAACAAGTGCTTCGCACTCTCTCACCTAATCCTCCCTTGTGCCAGACAGGATGGCTGGCTGGGATGCAGGGAGACGTCTGGCCAGAGAAAGGCATTTTTCTTTGTTTATTTACTTTTCAATAAAACTAACCAGCCCACACAAAAGTCAAGCCAGCAGTTCTGACTGCCTTATTATACCCGGGGTTTGGCCCTTTACCCTGCAAGGGATGCTCTCGGCCACCGACTTTCCCATCTTCAAACCATGGAAGGACCCAGCTGGACAGGAAGTCCTCACCCAGCATCACCCTTCGTGGCACAGACTGAGGACAGAGAGCCTTAGAGAGGGAGATGGATTTGCTCAAGGTCATGCAGTGAGTTCGTGGTGGGCCGGGACCCAGATGTCCTGATGGCTGGATATGCTCCCTCTTCTACTTCACCACATTGTAACCTCATCAACGGCAGACCTCCGATTAAGGGCCTCTTGGCTGACATCCGTTTCGGGTTCCAAAGTATTCTAGCTGGCTTCGGGGACTCGTTTGGTGATCCAAGGCCGTTTGGATGGTGCCTAAGTGTCATCCCGGATTGTTCTTCCCAGATCAACTGCAACGCAGGCCAGCATGGAACACTGCCACCAAATCAGTCCTGCCTGGCCTCCGCGCTCTGAGTAAAGGAAAATGAATGTCTCCGCCTTCTGTCTGGGGCTCTCAGATGGCTGAACAGATGTCTGTCTCAAAATGACTCCTTAGACACTGGGCAGGGAAAAATAGCGGTTACACACCCTGATAAGGGAACACAAGCTCTTGGAGTACACGAGAGAGAGTGTCTGTCACCTACCTCCCCCTCCCCCATGGGACCAAATGGACAAAATGTTGAATTTTCCCCATCCAAGAAGAGGGATACGGAGTCTCCTGACTTGAACCATCCTGGCGAGCGAGCCCCGAGCTTGGGGAGAATTGGCGTTTAAGCCTGAGCTTGAGCGCCTCTCGGAAGACCTTACCTGCTCCTTCACCAGGCCCCAGAGTCCAGACAGTCTTCCGTTCGCATGAAATAACCAATATTTCCCCAGTCTTGAGGACTGCCCCCCCACCCCCGCGCGCGCGCACGCACGCACGCACGCGCGCAGAAGGAAAAGATGCCACTTCATCCAGGCTGCTGTGTGCCATATATTTGCATGCTTCACCTCCCCATGCCCACCAGCCGGTGGCCCAGAACGGGCACTATATTTGGAGCTAAGCTCAGCAAAAGGATGGTGGCACCCGAGTGAGGAATGTGAGAAGAGATGCCTGTGTCTCTGGTGCTGGGCTCAGCTCCCGTTTCACTCTAAGCCCCAGACCAGTCAGAGTAGTGCTCTGGTGTTGCCACTTAACGCTGCAGATGCTTAGTTCCTGCTGGGTCTACTTTCAGCAGCTCAAATATAGCAGGGGGTGCTCGTTGGTGCATGTTCCTCGGGAAGGGACACATGACCCGTGGCCACGCACTCAGCAGGTCCAAAGCTCCTCCTCCGTAGAGGCTGACAGCTGCTCTGCTGAGGCCTCTGGAGGGGCCGGGCAGCCTTCCAAGATGGGACAAGCCATTTATTTTCTGCCATCACCTTCCGCCATCAATGGAGCAGCTCGGGCGAGCCTGCCCTACATGGTCCGAGCCAGGGCCGGACCTGCGTGTATACTCCGTGGAATCTGAGGGCGATGCCTCGGCCCGCTTTAGGCAAAGCTGAACTAGATGGCCTTACATCAGCTCCGCATTCCGATGTAAGGGCTGTAATTATCCCTCCTCCTCAGCCATTACGCTGTCATAGATCTTAGACCAGGCATGTCAGCCACGGCGACCGCCATCTCCACCACTTCCTTCTAAAGAAAACTGCAAGGCTCTCAGTGTCTTACTGAAGAAGATGGCCCTAGACTCTTCCTTGCAACATGGAGTGGTGCCTTCTTAGGTCGTGAATGGGCACCTGAGCCAAGGACAGTCAATCTATTAGCTGGTAGATGACCTTCGTAGGATGTGGCGGAGCCAAAAAAAAAAAAAAAAAAAGACTCAGTAGGGTAATGGAACATAGCTAATACACACGACTTGTCTCCCTAGAATGTAAGTGGGAAAATTGGGAGATTAGGAGATTTTCAGTTTGTTGATAGCATAACTATAAATCAAAAGACACTAGATCAAAGCAAAGACAAATTGCAGTGGGTTTTTTCAATTAATATATATATATTTTTTTATGGCAGAGCATTTGATAAGATTCTGGCTATTGAGGAGGTAACGAGATTCAATCCCTAGCATCGTCTTAGGTCCTGAATGATGCTAAATCCCGTTTTCATTAGACGTTTTAGAGGGACATTCATTTGCCTTCATGTAGTTGGGGGTCGGGCTGAGCAATGTAAAAAGGGGGTCTTCTGTTGAGGGTGACGGGGGAAAATTCTTAGCACCAGGCGAACTCAATTCCCTTGGAACTCCATTTAGACTACTGGTAAGCCTGCCAGTCTCTCACACATTGCACAGAAGTCCCATCCCCAGTCTTTTTCTCCCACTCCACCTCTCTGCCTAATTCTAGTCCAAGATGGATCATCACTTGATGTGGCCAGCTTCCCATCAAGGTGACAAGGAGATCACCCCCTCTCTTTCTGACTGGGCATTTCAAGCCAGGTGACTCGATCAGGCAGTGTGCAAGAGGCTTCTACCACCTCGCCTGTAGGGGCATGCCTCCTTAGCTTCTTCCTTCAGATCTGGGCCAACATGATTGTAGAGGCCTTACACATGGTACCCACACAGACCGATGTTGGCACCCACTGGGGTTGGGCACAAAGCCAGTGTTGACTTTGTGGCAGCTCCAGAAGAAGAAGGCCTTTCATGGGAGAATAAGTATCCTTTTCCAAGTGTCTTGCCACAATAGCTAGCATGGATGGTTTCGCAATATTTTTCAAGTCACATAGACACTCCATGTTTGGGCCCAGTGTTGTGGACAGGACTCTGGAAGAATCCTACCCCAACTTTACCCAAAGCCAGCCCTATCATCTGTTTTCAATCTGGGCTGAATTAGCCTGTGATGGGAAGCAGAAAAAGATAAATGGTACAAGGCCACTGTTTGCAAACCTCCAGCAATCCGTGGTGGAAAAAGGTTTGTGACACTTAGATCTTTGGGCCATCATATGATGAAAGCTGACCAGAGTCGCTTCTAGGAAAGGAACCCAGATTCTAGACTCCTGAATGGGCCCATCTGAACCAGCTTGTGAAAGTCACCTCTCCATTTTTGCTGTTTGCAATGGAGGGTAGGGAGGCCCACAATGACAGGGAAAGGATGCGCCAGGTGACATCTCTCAGGTCCCTGCAGACGGTGGGAGAAATGGCTGTGGAAGTTCCGGGATGATCCCAGGGCCCACTGGACTAAGCCATGTCCCATTTCACTGTTGAACCTACACCCCCAAATTAATGTGGTGGCTGCTTCAATCACAGGAAAAATGAAAATTTTGTACGTAGGTACTCCTTGATTTTTCTGAGTGTACTGGGACTTCATGGAAAATTCTGGAGATGGAAAAAGGAACTTTCTTAATCGTTGCAACTGAACAAATAAATCACGCACAAAATGACATTGCACAGATTTCCTGGGCTTATCTCTACCACTTGTGAACCGGACTGGGGTGAAAACGACATCTTGGTTTCCCAGTGGAAGAGCTCACATGTCCTTTTACTTTATCTCCACTTACTATCTGAGTTGGCTTTAAAGGAATTTATATGACACTTCTCCTCGGCCATTGGATCAGCTTCCATCTGAGTCAAGAGCAGATAGGGAGCCATGTGAGTCACCTAGGGCAAGGCCAGGCTTCAGTAACCTTGATCAGTGACCCTGATCAAGACAGGAACCACTTGGCCAAAGGGTTTGTCCTTCCCCCTTGAGCCTCTCAGAAGCCATCTGAGGGTGCTCGCCTTCCTGAGCAGCCCAGCAGCCTGGGCTCCGTGTCCCATCCGACTGCCCTGCGAGGAACTTCATCTTTCTTTCTGTCCGCACCTGTGGCGTATGGAAGTTCCCGGGCCAGGGGTGGAATCCAAGCCACAGCGGCAACCTAAGCCACAACTGCGGTAATGCCGGACCCTTAACCCCCTGCGCCACAGTGGGAACTCCATTTTTCAATGGCGCGACTCGCCCAAGTGTCTGCTGCCAGATAAATGAAATCCAGTTGAACTGTAGAAGCACAGAATATCTGAGTCAGAAAGGGCCTGAAAATCACCTTCCCCAGAAGAGTGCCAACAAATATGTACAGAAGAGATCACAGAATTAGCAGATGACCATTTGGCAGCCATCATCTTAATAAGGGATCTGGACGATGATAATCAAGCCATGCCGAAAACGCTAAGCCAGAGGCTATGTTGGTTTAATTTCTTGGTTATGGTGGTGTCTGCTCAGTTGCTCCGTTGTAAAAGTATTTTCCCTTCGAATTTACAAACCTAACAGCAGCAACAGTGGCACAAACATCAGTAATGATAAGGACACCACATCGTTTATGGAGTATTTTTAAAATAAAAGGCTGAGGGCAAAAAAGGACCTTGTTGCACAAATTGGGAAGCTGATACTCCAAGAGAAGAAACGGTGTCAAAAACTGCGATCAGAATCCTTTCTCCACGGCCTCTTGGTGCGCCGTCCAGTCCCAAGTGTGATGATGCTGTTATTGATCACGATGCTACATTCTTTTCTTTTCCCGACAAATATCATTGGAGTTCCTGCTGTGTCCCAGGGACCGAGCTTGGCACTCAAGTCATCCATGAATAAAAACAAAAGCTCTCAGCCTTCCTGGGGCTTACATGCATCTTCGTATTTTTCTTTTCTTTTCTTTTCTTTTTACCTTAATTAAATTTATTTTAATCTTACCCAGATTGACCCCACATTCAAACTTTCTTTCCAGGGAGTTCCCTGGTGGCTCAGTGGGTTAAGGATCTGGCCTTGTTACAGCTATGGCTCTGGTTGCAGTTGTCATCTTCGTATTTTTCATCTTTGCCTGCTTCATGCGCATCCTTCTCATTGCCATTTTATTGTATTCACCTTCTTTTAAATGTACCATCCTTTGCAGAGAAACTCCTAAATGGGTAATATCTCCAGGCCCTGATAGGAAGTATGTGTTAATAAATTGTTGAATTAATGAATGTGTGTGTGCATGCACTCTTGTGTGCATGTGTGTGTGCATGTTGACACTGTGTGCATATTACTGCTTCGTGTCTGCACTTAGGCTCCGTCTATCTCCCCTGCTTGGAACAGCATCTCCACTTCTCTCTCACTGTCCTTTAAGGCAGCCTCATTTGCTCAAAGACATCTTTCAAGGGGACCTCCTCCTTTTAAGAACCAAAGTGTTTTGGGAGTGTCCATTGTGGCTCAGGGGTAACGAACCTGACTAGTATGCATGAGGTTGTGGGTTTGATCCCTGGCCTCGCTCAGTGGGTTAAGGATCTGGCGTTGCTGTGAGCTGTGGTGTAGGTCACAGCTGCAGCTCGGATCTGACGTGGCTGTGGCTGTGGCATAGGCTGGCAGCTGCAGCTCCGATTCCACCCCTAGCCTGGGAACCTCCATATGCAGCATGTTCAGCCCCAAAAAGAAAAAAAAAAAGTGTTTACCACTCATTTGCTTCTCATATGACACCATTTTGTGATGGTAGTTTGGTTAGTTGACTCTGTGCCTGACCACGGACGAATTTGGGTAGCTTCCTCCAAGGTGGAAAAATTCCTAGTTTCCCAGGGAGCCTGTGGAAACCACAACGCTGACCTAACAAAAGAGCAGCAAACACAATGTTGGGTCCTGAGAAGGAGTGATGCTCTGCCCCTTGTCTGATGAGGACCCTTGGCACGCAGAAATTTCCTGGCCTGGTCACATAAGTATAATCACGGCTTCCCCCACAACCTGCTTGTATGATTCTGGACCAGCCTTAGGCTGTTGAAATTCCGTATGCTCACCTGTACAACCAAGGGGTTGCCCTCTGGACACTGGAATCTTTTACAGTTTTCTGTTGGGCTTGATTCCTCCTGACTTCAAGGAGGGAGGAAATGACCAGGATTAAAAGTACAGCATTTTGGAGTTCTCTCATGGCTCAGTGGAAACGAATCCGACTAGGAACCATGAGGTTGTGGGTTCGATCCCTGGCCTTGCTCAGTGGGTCAATTGGTGGCTACAGCTCCAATTAGACCCCTAGCCTGGGAACCTCCATATGCCACGAGAGCGGCCCTAGAAAAGGCAAAAGGACAAAAAAAAAAAAATAGAACATTTTGCAGTTCCCGTTGTGGCTCAACAGTTAACAAACCCAGCTAGGATCCATGAGGATGCAGTTTTGATCCCTGGCCTTGCTCAGTGGGTCAAGGTTCCGGCATTGCCGTGAGCTGTGGTGTAAGTTGCAGACGCGGCTCGGATCCCGCATTGCTGCGGCTGTGGCTGTGGTGTAGACCAGCAGCTGTAGCTCTGATTTGACCCCTAGCCTGGGAACTTCCTTATGCTGTGGATGCAGCCCTAAAAAGCAAAAAAAAAAAAAAGTAATGAAGGTACAGCCTCTTCCCAAATGGCCCTCGTCACTACCACATCTGCCCTATTCTAATTCAACGTGCAGTGCACAGACACTTGGCTCTGGGTGTTCATCAAAGCAACCGAATGAAAAGTCTAAAATTACAGCCAGTGTCCCACACATAGAATAGATTTGCCGAGCCCTGAACTGGGTAATTTTCCTGAGAGGCTGCTCACAAGAGAGGTAGGGCTAGGGGAAGGAGTTTTCTTTTTTCAAACATTTGCTCATCCAGAAGCCCTTCCGGAGACAAAGACACGGCTAACATTTGAGGCAGGACCCGTTTCTCCTTTTCTCCCTCCCCTACTGCTCAGGGCACAGGGCGACCTGGCGAGAAAAGCCAGGCAATGGTGTCGCGAAGACGGTGCGCGCGGCACCAGGCAGACCTGGGTCTCCGTCGCAGCTCTGTCGTTTGCTGGCTGTGTGTGACCTTTATCAGGTTTACTTAACCTCTGATCCCTAGTTTCCTCATCTGTAAATGGGACGAATCATGGTACGAACTCACAGGGTCATGGTGAGACTTAAATGAAGTCACGTGCTCGGAACACTTAGAACTGTGCCCGGCGCTTAGCAGTGTTAGGAAAACATTTCCCAGAGAACATCGAGACACAAAACACCCGTGTCTTTCCGGAGATTCGGGGGGATAGAATGTTTGAAATTGCGGCTGTCATCTCTGTGCCCAGCAGGCAGCTCGCATTCTGCTCTGTGCCAGGTTGTCCTGAAAACTCTGCCCCATAGCTTGGCCAGGCGGGAATTTCCCTGTCTTTGGGGGGAAAGAACAGAGACACACAGGAGTTCCCATCGTGGCTCAGTGGTAACAAATCCGACTAGGGTCCACGAGGATGCGGGTTCGATCCCTGGCCTCGCTCAGTGGGTTAAGGGTCTGGTGGGGCCACGGGCTGTGGTGGAGGTGGTCGACTCGACTTGGATCCCACGTTGCTGTGGCTGTGCGGTAGGTCGGTAGCTGCAGCTCCAATTCGACCCCTAGCCTGGGAACTTCCATATGCCGCGGGTGCGACCCTAAAAAGCAAAAAATCAAAAACAAACAAACGAAAAACAGAGACATGCAGACCCTCGTGCCTGGTAGGAAGCACAGAGAGCAGCGAATGCAGCCAGCCCCCCACATGGGCACTCATAGGCACCCAAAGGACCCAGAAACTCCAAATAAAGGGAGTGAATGGGTCAAGGTCACACGATAAACTGGTAGTGGAGGGATGGTTACCACCTCTTGATCTTTTCCCCCAATTTTTTATAAAGAAAAGTTTAAAAAGAAAAATGTGTGCAGCACAAAACAGTTTAGAAACCACAAATCCGGAAGACTTAAGCTAATCCCTCCCCGTATACCAGCGTTTCGCAACTTCTACATTATTGACAGTTTGGGGCCAGGTAATTTTTCCTTGCGGGGCTGTCCTGTGCATTGCAGGGGGTTCAGCGGTGTCCCTGGCCTCCACGTACTAGATGCCAGTAGCATCCCCTCCCCCAGGTTGTGGCAGTGAAAAGTGCCTCCAGACATTGCCAGTGTCCTTTGCTAGGGAGGTGGGTGGCAAAATCACCCCAGGTTGAGAAGCAGCGCTGAACGGAGCAGCACCGCAAATGCAGCTTCCTCCTCAACTCCTAACTGCACCATCGCCAGGGGCCACACCATCTAGCCCTGTGGTTGGTGGCTCCCGCACGCGTCTCTAGCTTTGACGTCTCCTGCCCGCTTCCGTCTCATGCATCCACCGCCTGCTTGGCATCTCTCCTGCACAGGGAACAGGCATCTCAGCCAGCATGACCAACAGCGAACTCCTGATTCTGGACCCTGCCCTGTTTCTCTCTCGTTCTTGCCCATATGTATCCATTCTTCATTATTCCTGAATGTATTCACTCTACACTATTCAGCATTGCACACCTACGGTATCAGTCTCCTACAGCTGCTATAACAAATTATCACAAACCTGAAGGCTTAAGACAGCAGGAACACATTCTCTGCCAGCTCTGGAGGCCAGAAGTCCCAGATCCAGGTGTGGGCAGGGCCGTGCTCTATCCCAGGGCTCGCGGACAGCGTCCTTCCTTGCCTTCGCCTCTTCCAGCCGCGGTTGCTCCAGGCCTTCCTTGGCTTGTGGCTGGGGCATCACGCCAGCCTCTGTCTTCGCAGGGCCTTCTCCGTATCTCTCCTCTGTCTGTCTCTTATAAGGATTTCAGGCTCACCAGATAATCTATGTGATCTCATCTCAAGGCCCTTAACCTAATGACTTTTACAAAGACCCTTTTCCCAAATAAGGTCACATGCACAGGTTCTTGGGGTTAGGACATGGAAATATCTTTTTAGGGGCCATCATTCAACCCAGGACACCTACCAGGCACCAGGGATATGATAGGCACTGGGGGTACAGTGGAGAACAAAGCCAAGTCCCTGATCTCATAGAAATTATACTAGACTGTAAGGAGATGGATCATACATGGGTAACGATATAACATCTAATGTCAGAATATAATATATAATGCCAGGATATAATAAATAATAATATGGTTGGATGTAAAATGACATGATATGATATGATCAGAAGAAAAATACAGCAGGGAAGGAAGACAAGAAGCTAGAAAACGACAGGGGCTTCTAGTTTTGATAGCGTGCTCGGGGAAGGCTTCCTGGAAGAGGCGACATCCCAGGGAATACTAAAGCACGGGGGAAGGTGCTGGAGGCAGAGGGCACGTAGGGAATTGTGGGCTGTGGAGAGGACTTTGGTTTTCTACTAAGCAGGATGGGAAACCATGAGACTGAGGCTAGAGCTCAGATGAGTGACATGGCCTGACTTGCCTTTGCAGCAGATCAGCCCAGCTGCCTGGTGGAGAATGAAGGCCCAGCAGTGGGGCAAGCGTGTAGGGAACAGGCGGTGATTGCAGGCAGTGGAAACGGAGGGATCGTATCACCACCCCTCCGGCTACTCAGGCCAAAACCCTGGGACTCATTCCAGATTCTTCTCTTTTCCCATCGCCCACATCTAACCCACTGAAAAATTCTGTTGGCTTCATATCTAAACTATATCCAGGGTCTGACCACGTGTCACCACCTTCACCACTGCCATCCTTGTCCAAGCCAGGACCATGCGAACGGCCTCCTAACTAGTCCCCCTGCTTCAACCCTAGCCTCTCTAGTCTATTCCCACCACAGCAGCCAGATCAATCTCTGAAATGCATAAGTCTGAACATATCACCCCTGGCTTAAAACCCCTAATGGTTTATCCAGTACTCTTAAAATAAAATGTAAGCGCTCTACCACCTGACTCACCAACCCCACTTTCTACCATTTTTGCCATCACTTTCCACATTCCAGTTGCTCTGGTCTTGTTTTCCTTCCTTGAATCCTCTCAGCTGGTTCCTACCTCAGGGCCTTTGCACTAGCTGTTCCCCTAGACAGTAATATAGGTCTTCTCAACTGCTGTCACTTCCTCCAGGAGGCCTCCCTGATTACCCTCATGAAAGTAGGACCCTGACCGCCACCCTATTTTCTTTTGTTTTCTTCAGAGCACTTATTACTCTCTGAAATTATATTCTATCAGGTATTTGTTTAATTTCTTATGTCTTTATATGGTTGCTTGTTTGATATTTGTCTCTCTCCACGAGGAGGTAAGCTTCTTGTGGCAGGGTTCACGTCTGTCTAGTTCACTGCTGTATCCCCAGCACCGAGCACAATGTCTGGCACACAGTAATCCCTTCGTTAAATTTGTTGAGTGAATGCACTTCTTTCATGGTGCACGGCTAGGAGGTAGCTTAAGGACCATTTAGTGCCTGGGCATCGGAATAACCCAGAGGCTTTTGATTTTTATTTATTTATTTATTTGCTTTTTAGGGCTGCACCGGCGGCATATGGAAGTTCCCCGGCTAGGGCTCAAATCAGAGCTGCTGGCCTACACCACAGCAATGCAGGATCCGAGCCACATCTGCCACCTACACCACAGCTCATGGCAACGCCGGATCCTTAACCCACTGAGCGAGGCCAGGGATCGAACCTGCAATCTCGTGGTTCCTAGTCGGGTTCGTTTCTGCTGAGCCACAATGGGAACTCCAGGATTTACTCTCTTAATGACAATCGTACATAGCATACAGCCATGTTAATTACATCGATCATGTACATTACAGGCAGGCCGTACTCTTAACTCCCCTTCTACACCCCATCCTCGATTCTGTGATGAATCTCTTCTGCTTGGAACCCCCAGATACATTTTCTCTGATGAGGACAGTGAAGCCCAGACAAGAGAATGGACCTCTTGAAAGCCAGTCAGAAGCGAGACAGACTGTGTGTCTCCGCCTGCATGGAGGCTTCCATTCTGTGCAGTCATTCCGTGTTCTGGGAGGAGCAGGGCCTGGGATTGTGTCCCACATAAAAACCCAGTCATGAGAGGTTATCTAGAAATGTTTTTGCTATCAGTGCTGGTTGTCAGGGAATGCAGGAACACACCCTGGCATCGGGTTCTCCAAGCATCTCTCCGGAAATGTGTGCTTAAATGCAGTGATCCTTTTCCCTCGGAATGACGTTAACAGAGCCAGAGGCCTGGAAGCCTGGATGCGCGGGGCGTGCTCTGGTGGAGGCTGGTATGCAGGAATGGCCCCCTAAAGCCCGCCGAGGGAGCAGCATGTGCACTAGAGAAAGTGCACCAGGCCTAGGCAGCCCCCGCCCCTGCGGCCCCCACTGAGGGGACCACGGGATGGCTCAGCCAGATGACATGCATCAATTACTCTCCAAGGAGGCCCTGGGCCAAACAGGCTTTTCAATTTCCAGATGCTTTCTAATTAAAATAAAGGCCACTCTGTAACCTGACTTTGAATGGACAAAGTTTCCTTAGTAGGATAACTACACAAGTTCACCCTTTTTCCATTACTTTTCATTGAGCAACTGAAACGTTTGTAACCAATAAATTATGACTTGAGTCCCATGGCGGCAAGGGGCATGGAAGGGTTAAGTGACTTCTGGAAGGTCACGCCGCTGAAGAAAGACTCCTTTGTTCTTGAGTCCCCTCTTGCTCCTGCGTCTGCTACTGCGCATTCTACCTTTGGGGGGAGATGGAGAGAGGCTCGGCTGCCTCGCTCAGAACAACAGAGGGTTGAGCAATGATGTGGTGACCTTGTCCATCTGGGAATTCAGGCTCGCCGTCTCCACCCAAAAGGAATCTTGTGAGCTCAGATTTTCTGTACTGGTTGTCCACACTGAGTTCCAACTGTGCCTCATCCTCTGGGGACAGAAGCAACAGGAGGAAAAAAAAAAAAAGGCCACTTTTATTTCTTACTAGGTCACATCTAGAGGAAATGTTTGGAGAGGCTTATGGGGAGACAAGCAAACCTTACCAACTTTTGTGTTGGCCTCTTCTAGAATTCCAGCGTAGTCAAGGAGGAAAGGGGAGTTCCCGTCGTGGTGCAGTGGTTAACGAATCCGACTAGGAACCATGAGGTTGTGGGTTCGGTCCCTGCCCTTGCTCAGTGGGTTAACGATCCGGCGTGGCCATGAGCTGTGGTGTAGGTCGCAGATGTGGCTTGGATCCCGTGTTGCTGTGGCTGTGGTGTAAGCCGGCGGCTACAGCTCCGATTCGACCCCTAGCCTGGGAGCCTCCATGTGCTGCGGGAGCGGCCCTGGAAAAGGCAAAAGGACAATAAATAAATAAATAAATAAATAAATAAATAAATAAATAAAAGTAAAGGAGGAAGCCAGGCAGTGGCTGTGGGCTCTGCTAAGATGTGATAGCTTTTTTTTTTTTTTTTCTGGATTATAAACCAGTTCAGCCATCAACACCGTTCAGAACCCATGGGTGTCCACGGGCCAGAACCAAGCCTGCTGATCCTAGATGTGATCCCAAGCGAAGACCAGGTTAGCTCTCCTCCCTGGGGCAAATTGACGTTATTGTTTTTTTTTTTTTTTTTGCTATTTCTTGGGCTGCTCCCACGGCATATGGAGATTCCCAGGCTAGGGGTCCAATCGGAGCTGTAGCCACCGGCCTACACCAGAGCCACAGCAACGCGGGATCCGAGCCGCGTCTGCAACCTACACCACAGCTCACGGCAACGCCGGATCCTTAACCCACTGAGCAAGGGCAGGGACCGAACCCGCAACCTCATGGTTCCTAGTCAGATTCGTTAACCACTGCGCCACGACGGGAACTCCCAAATTGACGTTATTGTGCTCGACACACTGAGTCAGGCAGCTGAGATCCAGTGGTTCCATGATGTGTCCAAAGACCCTCTGCTAAGAATTGAGGAGAGTAAATAGTGTCTCCTCAATCCTATCTTTTTCTCTTACCGAACATCCCCAAATTCCTATCCTGTGGGTCTTCTATAGAAGGAAACTCTTCCCAAGTTCTCTTTTCCGCATCAGCTGGAAGATTGAGTCTAGCCTGTATTGCCAACTGTAAGAGGCAGGGAAAGGAAAGAATGAGAAGCCAACCAGGGAACCCGTTTTCAAGTTTTCCTTGAAGGCGCTAAGATACTTTCTTCCACAACCTGGAAGTTCCAAAGCATTTAGCGTGGTCTGTCTTGGGCCATGTGTGTGTGAAACCACCAGAGCCGGTAGGAAAGTGAGGAACGCAGTCAAGCGCCTTTGGAGAGGCTGTGGATGTTTGTTTTGTCCAGCTCTGAATGACCCACAGAAACGGGGGTCACAGTACGTGCACTGGAGGTCATGGAACGAATGCTGTAGGAACCCAGTTTATTTTGTCTTGGGGCTTCTCTCACTCTGGCTTTCTCTTACTGGATGCTTGCGCTCTCCTTTGGTGGGTCTCCCGAAGGCACCAAAGCTTCCCTGCCCTCTCCCCCAGGCCGCTCATTTCCTTCCTGAAAGGGCTTTGGGATGGAGGCTGTCTTGGTTTTGCAAAGATCAAGGGCATCTCCATGGGTCCCTTTCAAGCTTCCCAAGAGACTCCAAGGCGTGGGGCCGAGACCTTCAGTTTTAGGATTTAGTGCTTAGACTCTTTGGCCACATGGCATCCTGAAGCTAGAATTTCCGGGGAAGATCCATGACATCAGGTCCTTTCGGACAACCTCAGTGTCTTCCCACCTCCGTTAAACCTGTGAAGCCTCACCCAAAGGCCATCTCCTAAATGACACCCAAGGGGGCTCTTGGGCTGAGATTTTGGGGTCCGAGGCAAGCGTGTTGTGTTTCACCCCCGTAGGGACGATTGTCACCATATCTAACAGATGCGTAGCTTCACAAAAGCCAAGGATGGTCGCCTTTAGACACATCCATCTGTTGAACATTTTCCCTTCTTTCACGTCCAGAATAGATGAGACTGTGTGAACGGGGCTGCGCAGCCCTGCCCTGCGTTACAGGCACATTTTTACTCATTAACAGAAGAGTAAAGACAAATGCGGACCCCTTGGGAACGGGCCCGCAGTACCTGGGTCACACTGTTGGAAGATCTCTGGGCCCTCGCTCTGGGATGACGTTATGTCAGGAGACAAGGCAGGCCCCTCCCTCCCTCTGCTGCTGGAGATCAAAAGGCAGTGGCAGCCTTACTACCCACAAATCTCTCCAGCGGTTGACACGCACCATCAATAAACCCAGCTCTCTGCTGGCAAGGTGGCGATCTGGAACCAACGCTTTCAGCCGGAGGGGCTGGGGAACAGGGTGCGCGCTGTCTCCTATGCCATTTGGGATCATTTAACACACTAAATCTCTCTGTTCATAGAGTTTAATTTGGGGACTATGATGCGGCTTTCACGTGACAGAGCTTCTAAGCTAAACGGAAATGGCCAAGAAATGATGGGCAGCTCCCTTTCTCATATCCTGTCACCAACCCACCTGACATTCTCCCCCCTTCCTCCCTCCCTTCGTTCTTTCCTTCCTTCCTTCCTCTCCCTCCTTCTCGTTCTTTCTTTCTTTCCTTCCTTCTTTCTTTTTTTAAAAAAATAAATCTGGGAGTTCCCCTTGTGGCTCAGTGGTTAACGAATCTGACTAGAAACCATGAGGTTGTGGGTTCTATCCCTGGCCTAGCTCAGTGGGTTAAGGATCCGGCGTTGCCGTGAGCTGTGGTGTAGGTCGCAGACGCGGCTCGGATCCTGCGTGGCTGTGGCTGTGGTGTAGGCCGACAGCTGTAGCTCTGATTGGACCCCTAGCCTGGGAACCTCCATATGCCAAGGGTGCAGCCCTAAAAAGACAAAAAGAAAAAAGAAAAAGACATTTTCTTTACAGAGTGGAGTTACGCCTCTGAGCAGCTGGTTAGATTAGCAACAACAACATTCTCTGTCACTGAGCAAGATAACAGAGTATTGCCTGATTTTAATAGTTACCGCAAGGCACGTGCAAGACAGCTTTTGACATCGAAATAGAAGTGAAGAGTTGGTGGGAGCGTAAACTGGTGCAGCCACTATGGAAAACAGTATGGAGGTTTCCTGAAAAAATTATAAATAGTACTACCATGTGATTCAGCAATTCTGCTCCTGAGTATTTATCTGAAAAAAAGAACCCCACTAAGTCAAAAAGATATATGCACCCCGTGTTTACTGCAGCATTATTTACAATAGCCAAGATATAGAAACAACCTAAGTATCCATCAATGGATGAATGGATAAAGAAGATGTGGTACATATATGCAATGGAATATTAGTTGGTCGTTAAAAAGAGTGAAATCTTGTCATTTGTAACAACATGGCTGGACTTCGAGGGCATTATGCTTAGTGAAATAAGTCAGACAGAAAAAGACAAGTACTGACTCTCTTATATGTGGAATCTAAAGGAAAAAAACTTGGCTTATGAATACAGAGAAAAACTGATGGTGGCCAGAGGCAGGGCAAGGTTGGAGGCTGGGCACCAAATGGGTAAAAGGGGTCAAAAGGCACAAACTTCCAGTTATAGAATAAGTAAGTCATGGGGATGTAATGTACCATTTCGCAACTATAGTTAATAATTGTATTGCATGTTGCATTGCAATACAATTACAATGTTACAATATAGTTATAATGCAATATAATATATATTGTAATTATATTACAATATAGTTAATAATTGTATTGCATATTTGAAAGTTGCTAACAGAGTCAATCTTAAAAGTTCTCGTCACAGGGAAAAAAAAAGGTTAATGTGCGGCGGTGGATGTTAACTAGACCCATCGCAGTGATCATTTCACCATGTATACCAGTTATGTTGTGTACCTGAAACTTATGTAATGTTCTATGTCCATTCAACCTTATTGGGAAAAAATAGAAGGGAAGAGAGAGCAAGAAAGGGCAAGGAAGCATGAGGGAACGCATGCTTTATGTGCCTCTGAGCACACAGCCAGCCTAGGGTATAGGGACCACCCAGAGACACCACATCAGCCTCTGCATTTCCTACCGTGGATGTTATAAGCCCTTGGAACTTTGGGTGAAGGGTGCTTCCCCCCACCCCATCTAATGATCCTTGAAGCCCTGCTATAGTCCCCACACCACAGGGCTCTCCAGCCTCTCCCTGCCCTCCTCCAGTGGCAGGGAAGCTCGCCCCAGAGGGGAGGGGAAGGATGTTGGCACTCTGGAAGAGCTCTGCCAGGAAAAGATTTTCCTCTCATTTATTCCATCCCTCGGTTCTATTTACTGAGCACACACGGGCTGCTCGACGTACGGGGAATAGAGGAGTGGCCAAAGCAAGTGTGATCACTGCCTCATGGAGTTTACAGTCCAGTGGGCAGATAGATAATACAAGAGCAGAATGTCCCACACACCCAGCTTGTCACTCTCTGGCCCTTGACACACCAGTTTGTGGTGCCCAAAATGTAACCCAAGGACTCAGGAGGATTTTGCTTAATCGATGGGACCAGAGCAGAGGCTTCTTTATTCTGAAGACTAGAGATCTATGAATACAACCTAAAATCACCTTTTCTTTTTAGTTTACTGGCTGGGTCATACATTGAATTACAGCGGGTTGACTGTCACCAGAAAACTATAAGCTTCCTCCCCTCCTCCCCTTTTAAAAGCATATGATACCATTAAGCCAGTTTTCTCCTAGCCTGTATTTCTGCAACTGAACTGGGGGTCCAAATTACAGGACTTTTCCTTGATTTCTGTTCAATTTATTTTGCTAAAACACCCTGTCATTCCTGTCTATCGAGCTAGTTTGGGATTCAGCGGGAGAGAAAGTCCTTTGCCAAATTTAAACTCAAGGGCCTGTATGTAAAAGTCATAATACTGGGGAGCTCCTGTTGTGGTGCAGCAGAAACGAATCCGACTAGTATCCATGAGGATGCGGGTTCGATCCCTGGCCTCACTCCGTGGGTCGGGGATCCAGCGCTGCCGTGAGCCATGGGGTAGCTTGCAGATGTGGCTTGGATCCGGCGTTGCTGTGGCTGTGGTGTAGGCCGGCAGCTGCAGCTCCGATTCCACCCCTGGCCTGGGAACCTCCCTATGCTGCGGGTGTGGCCCAAAAGAGAAAAAAAGTTATAACACTGGATTATCACAGAGAGAAACTAGGTCTTAGCCAACAGTTGGAGGCTGGACAAAAACCCACACTAATATGTCCATGGGGTTCAAAAAAATTTTTTAAACCCCGAAGCAAAGCGATCATATTCTGCTTTGCTTCTCTAAAATGGTGCCGAAAACTCTGACACACAGCATAGCTCAGTCTTCCCAGAAAGGTCCCCAGTCGCTTACCATGTGGTTGACACCCAATTGTGTCTGGGAGCTCCAAGTCCAGCAGTGTCTCTGTTTGGTGACAGTGGGGAAGGGGGATTTGCAGATGCCAGATCTTCAAGGCAAGGGACATTCTTGAAAACACCCGAGAATGCAGCCCGCAGCGCAAGCTGCGTGAGCGAGGGCATCTCCTTGTCTGGCTGGCCTGGAAGGCTGGAGGCTACTCTGCGACTTGGTGTTCCTCATGTCAATACAAAGACGAGCCAAAGGAGTTCCAGCGTGGCCCAGCCGTAATGAACCCGACTAATATCCATGAGGATGTGGGTTCGATCCCTGGCCTCGCTGAGTGGATTAAGGATCTGGCGTCGCCATGAGCTGTGGTGTAGGTCACAGATGGGGCTCGGATCCTGTGTGGCTGTGGCTGTGGCTGTGGCTACAGTTCCGATTTGACTCCTAGCCTGGGAACTTCCATATGCCGCGGGTGTGGCCCTAAAAAGATACACACACACACACACACACACACACACAGACTAGCCAATGACCCTCTGCTCTGTGGCGGCCAGGCCGAGCAGGTTCTCGGGGTGGTGTGCTGGGGTGGATAGGTGTAGGCTCAGAGACTGCAATCCAGGGGCTCGTAAGCCCACTTTGGCCAACACCCCTAACCTCCTTCACCTGCCCCACCCCCAGCTCCGCATTCTTGAGGTTTTCTTCACCAGACCTGCGTGAAAGACTGGCTGCCTGACTGCTAATTATTCCTGGAAGTGGCATGCTATGAAGTCTGCAAACATTTTCTGCAAACATTGGCCCACAAGAGGCGAGCTGTTGAGTTCTGGAAGCCAGGAGTCTGGAGGTGGGAGGGAGCCCCTGAGGCATTCCTCAAGCATGAGGCAGTGGGGTCCCTCTGCCTGCTGGATCTCTGCTGTAAGGTCAGTGGGAAACAGATGCATTGAGGACAGCCCCCAAGGTGGAATGGGACCACCCAGGGGAGCGGGGCTTTTCAGATGAGCATGTTTTTCAGGTGAACATGGGAGGCTGGGCTGGGGGCTCTTATGTAGCTGGACTGTGGATGCCTTTCTGTTGTCAAAAAAAAAAAAAATGTTTCCTCTGCCACCCAGCCAAACTTCGCCTGCACACATGTTTTCCAGAGACAGAGACAAAAATGTGGGGGGGGGGGCGGGGGGCGGGGGAGAGATTGGAGTGACAGTTACATTAGCCGTATGCGGGGCCATCCTCATCACCTCGGCATTTCCTGGAGATGGTTGCAGCCTCCTGTGAACCCCGGCCAAGGTTCTTTCGAGATCCAGGGCAAGCCCCATGGCCAAGAGCAGGCTGGCCTGGCTCAGAGGGAGGAAAAGAGACTTCAGGGAGAGCAGTCAGGCTTCTGAGGCTCTCTGCCATTGGAGCTCACCCCACCAAGTTCAAGTTCTTCAGCCTCAGCGACCCTCCCCCCCGACCCCACTCTGTGCCTCCAGCTTTAGTAACACCAGACTGCACCCCCGCGCCCTGCTGGTGCCAAATAGTTTCCAGGCCCTTCTGCTGCCGTTCATGCTCATCCCTCTGTCTGCAGTGGTCCCTCCACACTGCGTCTCTGTCCAAACTCCTGTTCAACCTTCAAGGCTTGCTTCTGGTGTCACCTCCTTCGGGAAGCCTTCCCCGATTCCTTCTGCACTCCCACAGATCCCCGGGCTTTCTCTAATCGCAGTCTTCTCCACTGGATAATGACAGTAGCTCACACTTAGCTCGGACTTAAACTGAGCAAAAGTCACTGTTCGAAATCCTTCGCGTGTATTAACCTCGAATCCTCACAACGCTGCCGTGGTATTGGTGGCCTCATCTTATGGATGAGGAAACCGGGGACCCCAGACCTTAAAGAGTGTGCCCAGTGCCACACAGGGAGGCAGTGCTGAGGCTACGACTTGAACCCAAGCTGTCTGGCTCTGGGATCTGCCTCACTGGAAGGTGAACTCTTTGAGGACAGATGAATCAAAGCGCATCTGAATCCTCAGAGGAGCCCCTCCAGGGATGTTGGATGAATTTAATTGAAGCACATCTGACCCTTGAGCCTCTGCAGGAGATCCTGGAAAGATGAGAAGGACCTGAAGAGAAGGGCCCTGGTGACACATGTCTCCCAGCTGCCCCTGCAGACGGATGTCCAAGCCTAGCAAGAGCCCCCCCCCCCCCAGCCCCCCGCCGAGGGTGAGCACAAAGGCCAGAACCAGGCCCTAGGCCCCACCTTGGGAGGCAGACCCATTTCCACTGGGCCCGCCTGCCTCCTGGCCACCAGGGTAACCATGGCTTCTCATTTGGTTTCAGTTAAAGACAACAATGCACTTGCTCACTGGGAGAGCGGGTGGGGTGGGAGCGGGCTTTGTTTGGAGGAGTCACACTTAGCCCATCCTGCCCCAATCCCAGCGAGATTTGGAGCAGCCGGGAGGAAATCTTTGCGAATTCTAGAAGTTTCTGTCATCAGCCTCGAAGCCTTTGTGTAAAATCTTCGGTGGAATTCCCATGGAAAAGTTCAAGCTGGCCATTATCACAAGGGTTAGACCTACCACCCGCCCTTCCAGGACTCTCAGAGGACCTTTGGAGGAAATAAACAGATAGCCCTGTAAAAAAAAAAAAAAAGTTTAATTTATTTTATTTTATTTTTCAAGTTTAATTTTTTCTTTTTTTTAAATAGAGCATCATGCCCAGGATTGAGAGCCCTAGAATATGAGTCGGGGCAGAGTGGCTGTGGCTGTGGGTGCTGGGGTAGGACTGCCTGGACTGGCGTCTTGGCCCCACCACTTGATGGCTATGTGGTCCTAGGTGCCTCATCTGTAAAATGGGTGTGATAACACCACCCACCCACCTCATTGGGTTAATGCCAGCCTAAATCACTTAACCGAAAACAGCTCCTGGAACGTAAGTGTCCAAAGACAGCCAACTGTTACTGTCAGTCTTGGGTCTTGCACCAATTAGCTCGTGGCTTTGGACAAATCTTTAACTGGTTTTTTGGTTGTTTTTTTTAAATTTCCTCATCTGTAAAAGAGGGGTTGGACCTGATCCCTAGGGCCCCTTCCAGCTCTCGCTTTCAACAACAACATATTCTTTCTACCTTAGTTTCTTTTTTTCTTTAATTGCAATACAATTTACATTCAGTTAACTGTCCGAACCTCGTGCTATGGCTCCATGAATTGTTGCATTACGCGCGTACCTGTGTCTCCATCTGTATCCACCACTCAGATCAAGATCCGGAAAGACTGCAGCGAGTCACAGGCTTCCCTGTGTCCCTTCCAGTCGCACCCTCCCCCAGAGAAAACCCGTTTTCTGACCTTCATCACCATAGATTCCTTCTGCCTCTTCTTGTACTTTATAGAGATGGAATCATAGACACCATGCTTGGTGATAGTGTCTGGCATTTTTGGCTCAACATTGTATTTCTGAGATGTATCTGTATTATTATGTGTACAGGAGGGGTTTTTTGTTGTTGTTGTTTTTCAGGGTTTTTTTGTTTGTTTGTTTGTTTTGGCTTTTAGGGCCGCACTGGCAGATATGGAGGTACCCAGGCTAGGGGTCCAATCAGAGCTGTAGCCGCCGGTCTCCACCACAGCCACAGCAACGCGGGATCTGAGCCATGTTTGCGACCTACACCGCAGCTCAGGGCAATGCCAGATCCTTAACCCACTGAGTGAGGCCAGGGATCAAACCCGTGTGCTCATGGATGCTAGTCAGGTTCGTGAACCACTGAGCCACAACAGGAACTCCAAAGAGGGGTTTTTTTGTTTTTTGTTTTTTTTTGGTCTTTTTGCTATTTCTTTGGGCCGCTCCTGCGGCATATGGAGGTTCCCAGGCTAGGGGTCGAATCGGAGCTGCAGCCACTGGCCTATGCCAGAGCCACAGCAATGCCAGATCTGAGCCACATCTGCAACCTACACCACAGCTCACGGCCACGCCGGATCCTTAACCCACTGAGCAAGGGCAGGGACCGAACCCGCAACCTCATGGTTCCTAGTCGGATTCGTTAACCACTGCGCCACCACGGGAACTCCCAAAGAGGGGTTTTTTAAAAATGCTTAGTCGTAGTCCGTGGTATGGATAGATCACAGTTTATCCTTCATCCGGTCGATGGCCGTTTGCATTGTTTCTAGCTTGAGGCTGTTCTGAATAGGTCGCTGTATCCATTCCTGTATTTGCTTTTGGTGAGCACACTTAGGCGTTTCTGTTGGGTGTATGGGCGAGAGTGGCACTGATGGGCCAGAGGGTGTACACCTATTTAGCTTTAGGAGGTATAGCCAAACCTTGGCAAGAGTGGTTTTACTGATTCACAGTTCCATCGGCAATGTATGAGTTCCATTTGCTATAACGCCTTGCCAACACTAAGTATTGTCAGTCATTTTCTCTTACCCATGTTGATGTGTGATTGTGTGTGCGCATGCCTGAACACAGCTTTATCTACGTTGCTGAGACAGGGTAGCACCTGAACATCTTTGCAGATTGGCTTCTACTAGCCAGACGCAGGTCTTCAAGAAGGAAGCATCGCCTCTGAAGTAGGCACTACATTCAGGGTAAAAAATATCCAAGGGACATTGTCCAAATTGGCCTTCTGACAGTGGCTGCTTCAGAAGAAAGGCTGCACTGTGCTAACATCATTTAGAAAAATGTTACTTGGGAGCAAAAGACAAAAGCCGCTCCAACCCTAATTCCTAACTTCTGGCTGTTTGTGCCGGTCCGGGAGTTTAGAACTGGATAAAACTGACCACCCATCCGAGACAGCTCAGCGGGATCCCAGGGTATGCGTGCAAGGTGATCAGGGATCCGCAGCATTTTTTACAGCCGCTGTATGGAGCGATAATTCACCTACCATCGTCAGTTCACAGAGCTGTGCAACCATCATCACCTTTCTAGAATATTGTCATCCCTCCAAAAAGAAACCCCATAGCCCTTGAGCCATCACTCTGGTTCTTTCCTCCCTTTCAGCTCCTGGCAACCCCTAATCTACTTTTTCTCTACGGATTTATATATTCTAGACATTTCACATACATGGAATCATGTAATAGATGGTCCTTTCACTCAGCATATTTTTAAGATTCATCACGCTGTAGAATGTGTTTCATTCCTTTTTATAAGCAGAATAATATTCTATTACATGGAGATGTCACATTTTGTTTACCTGCGCATTCATTCACTGAGATGGACATTTGAGTTTCCACCTTGGGACTCTTGGGACCGGTGCTGCTATGCACATCCATGTACACATTTTTGTGTGGACATGTGTTTTCAGTTCTCTTGGGTATACACCTAGGAATGGAACTGCTGGGTCGTAGGGCAACTAACGCTCTGTTTAACTTTTTGAGCAACTGCCAAGCTATTTTTTCAACGTGGCTGCACAATGTTACCATCCCACCAGCGATGTCTGAGGGTTCCGATTTCTCCATATCCTCACTAACACTTGCTAGTTCCCGTTTTATCTTTTATTATCGCCGTCCTGGCGGGTATGCAATGGTATCTCCTCGTCGTTTTGACTTGCGTTTCCCTAATAACTAGTGATGGTGCGCATCTTTGCCTGTGCTTACTGGCCATTTGTATATCTTCTTTGGAGGCCTGTCTATTCCGATCCTTTGATCGTTTTTGAGTTATTTGTGCTTTTATGATGGAGTTGTAACTGTTCTGTGTGTATTCTAGAGACAAGTCTCTTATCAGATATATAATTCACAAAATTTCTCTCCCATTCTGTGGGTGGTCTCTTCTCTTTCTTGGTTGTGTGCTTTGAAGCACAAAAGCTCTTAATTTTGATGTAGTCCCATTTATGTATGTATATTTTTTTCCCTTTGGTTGCTCGTGCTTTTGGGGTCACATCTAAGAAACCATTGCCTAACCCAGGGTCAGAAAGATGTACACCTGTGTTTGTTTCTAAGCATTTTATAGTTCTAGCTCTTCTGGTTAGAGCTTTGATGTATTTTGAGTTAACTCTGGAATATGGTATAAGGTAAGAGTCCAACTCCATTCTTTCCCCCATTGGATTGCTTGGCTCCCTTGTTGAAAGTAACTTGACCATAAATGTGAGAGCTCGTGTCTGGTCCACAGCATTTTGAACTGACAGAAAAGAATGGTCAGATCCAGAGGCCTCACAACCGTCCCAATGTTTCAGGCGCGCGCCCTCAGCGGCCTCTTAGGCCTCCCCTCTGCAGAGAGAAGGCACAGCCCGGGGACACAGTCACCGAAATTAGGTCTAATGACTCAACCTGGAAGCAAATCCTGTTAGAAAGTTCCACGTGTTTCCAGAGCCAAGCTTCCTTTCCCTGGAAAGTTATGCTTCCATGTAGACCCCGTTTCTCTTTCTGAGCATGCGGCTCTGGGTTTAAGAAGTCGCCTCTCCTGACTGAGGCCCTTTGCCCTTCGCGGGGCGCCCCGTCCAGTGTTAACCCCTGCAAGACTGCCCCCTCTGCGTGTAAGCTGCGGTGAGAGCCCAGATTTTCGGCGAGCAGAGGAGCTGGGCTTTATTTCTTTGTCCTCAGAGAAACTGCTCCTCCCCCTGCTTCGTTGGCCTCACACGCAGCCTCGTCCTCTGGGCAGCACCCCAGCGAGGGGCAGCGGGCTTATTCTGCACGTGTCCTTCCCACGTTTGCTGGCGGGCCCCCACCTGACCATGGGCACCTGACAGTGGAAGCAGATTGCCGAGAACAGAACGGGAACCCGGCCTCCCCTGGGTTCGGCCCTTTCTAGGGCCGGAGGACCCTGGCTCATGTCCTGAAGAGATTCTTGACCTCTTGACGAGAAGACTTCCTGGACTTGGGGGAAGCAGCGTGTCCCAGTGGAGAGGCGGGCGACACTGGCTCCGGATAGGCCGGCTTTGATCCCTGCCCACTGCTCGGAACCCCTGTGGAGAGAGAGCCCTCTGCCCGGCTGTGAGGTTAGTTGACGGTCTCCAGCTGTTGGCTCCTCCAAGGCCTCCTCCGCTTTGGAGCCAAGGTCACGCTGTTCTTGGGGCGGTCCCCAGCCAGTGACTGATCAACGGGGTGATACGAGCCCGTTTCCACCACATGAAAGACTCCTCTAGAAGGCAGTCTTTGCTCCGAAGCTCCCCTTTGGGCTGATGGACTTTGGCAGGTCTGCACCATGGCCTGACAGACCCCCTGCCCAATCCCGCTTCCATTCTTCTGATGTTCAAGGCCGAGGGCATGAAGGAGCCTTATGGGAAGTTGGAAATGTTCGCTGCCTTGATCTAGATTCTGGTAACATGGGTACACGTGCTCCCACAATCATGAAGCTTGCACTCAAAATTACTGGAATTGATGCACTTAGCCATATATGTTATGCCTTCTTCTTCTTCTTTTTTTTTTTTTGGCTGCCCTGCAGAATATAGAGTTCCCCAGGCCAGAGATCAGATTCAAGCCACAGTTGTGACCCATGCCACAGCTGTGTCAGCGCTAGATCCCTAACCCACTGTCCCTGGCCAGGGATTGAACTTGTGTCCCAGGGCTCCAGAGACACCACCGATCCTGTTGCGCCCCAGCGGGAAGTCCGTGCCTTCATTTTTTAAAGGGAAAAATGGTGAGGAGGTTTTGATTATCAATTAGCATATGTACATGTTAAGGTTTTTTTGGTTTCCTTTGTTTTGCTTTTTGCTTTTTAGGGCTGTGCCCTCGGCATATGGAGGTTCCCAGGCTAGGAGTCTAATCGGAGCTACAGCTGCCAGTCTACACCACAGCCACAGTAACTCGGGATCTGAGCCATGTCTGCGACCTACACCACAACTCACGGCAACACGGGATCCTTAACCCACTGAGTGGGGCCAGGGATCGAACCCGAAACCTCATGGTTCCTAGTCGGATTCATTTCCGCTGTGCCGCAACAGGAACTCCCAATAGTTTTAATTTATGAAATGTGGAGAAGTAAAAAGAAAAATATCCCCTGGGCCCACCCCCAACATAACCACTGGAGACATTTTAGATATTGCATTGCCCCCTCCATCTCTCTTATGGCTCCACCTCTGTGTGGTACCACTTTGGCTCTCGGAGAAAGGACGTTTCAGCATCACTTCCACTCTCAAAGTGCGATTCCTGGGCCAGCAGTGCCAGCATCACCACCACCATCACCTGGGAACTGGTCATAAAGGCAAATTGCAGGGGCCCACCCTAGACCTGGTAATTCAGAAACTTTGAGGGTCGGACCCAGGCACCTGTGTTTCAACAAGCCCTCCAAGTGTTTCTGATGCACTCTCAAGTTTCTGTTCTAGAGGTTTCTAAATTCCACTGCCAGAGGAAGCAAAAATGTCCTCACGCATGCTCTCTCATGCTCACAACCAGTGCACGGTGTCCTTAGCATGACTTAGCCAGGTCCATATAACTTCAAAGTTTCTTGTTCTTTATATCCTGAACCCAAGGAAATGCATTCCTTTTTTCTCTGTTAGTTGAACGAAGATGAAATATAGCCCAATGTTCCCCGAACAAAAAGATTTATTAATTTGTACTAATGACTGTTTAGAGAAAAACATAAAAACCCCTGTCCTTGTTAAGTGCTCCTTCTCAAAAGCAAAATGTGGATGTTATCTGTAAAATCAACAAATTTGTCACCAAAGTGAAATGTTATCTTTTCCTGAGGATTTTCCCAGGCATCTCAAGGCCTCCAGGACTAGACAGCCTCCTCCCTCCCCAGGATCAGATGAAGAGGGTTAGAGCTTTACAGCCGTAACTCAAATGCTTTACGACAGCTCAGATGGAAGTTTGTTTTCAGGTTGGTAACTTTGCTCAGACACAGCTGAAGAAAGGAGACCATGAACCTATGCAACGCCTCGAAGACTCCCCACGGACTTCGCCTCCTTGAGATAAGGCCACCAAAGACACAGGCGACAACATCGAGAATAGACAGGGGGAACTACATCAAACTAAAAAGCTTCTGTACGGCAAAGGAAACAGCCAGCCGAGTGAAAAAGGCAAACTGTAGAATGGAAGAAAATATTTGAAGACCATTTTTCTGACAGCGGATGCTATCTAAATTATATAAGGGACTCCCGCAACTCAATATCAAAAAACAAAAGCAAATAACCCAATTAAAAAAAAAAAAAACCCAAAACAAAAACAAAGGACTCATGGAGTTCCCGTCGTGGCGCAGTGGTTAACGAATCCGACGAGGAACCATGAGGTTGCGGGTTCGGTCCCTGCCCTTGCTCAGTGGGTTAAGGATCCCATGTTGCCGTGAGCTGTGGTGTAGGTCGCAGACGCGGCTCGGATCCCGCGTTGCTGTGGCTCTGGCGCAGGCCAGTGGCCACAGCTCCGATTCGACCCCTAGCCTGAGAACCTCCATATGCTGTGGGAGCGGCCCAAGAAATAGCAAAAAAAAAAAAAAAAAAAAAAAAAACCAAAGGACTCAAATAGATATTTTTCCAAAAAAGATATACAGATGGCCAACAGGTCTAGGAAAAGATGTTCAACCCTACCAACCTCATCAGGGAAATATGACTCAAAATGAGCCATCGCGCCTGTTAGTGTGGCTATTGTCAAAGAATCAAAAGATGACAAGGAGGAGTCCCCTTTGTGGCTCAGAGGTAGTGAAGCCAACTAGTATCCATGAGGCCTCGAGGCCTCGGGTTCAATCCCCGGCCCTGCCCAGTGGGTTAAGGATCCAGCGTTGCCGTGACCTGCAGCGTAGGTCACAGATGCGGCTTGGATTCAGCATTGCTGTGGCTGTGGCATAAGCCTGCAGCTGTACCTCCGAATCTACCCCTAACCTGGAACTTCCACGGGCCTGGGTGTGGCCCTAAAAAGACCAAAAAAAAAAAAAAAAGATAACAAGTGCTTGCGAGAATGTAGAGAAATCAGACCCCTTGTACATTGTAAAAATGTTTTAGCCACGATGGGAGCTCCCGTTGTGGCGCAGTGGTTAACGAATCCGACTAGGAACCATGAGGTTGAGGGTTCGGTCCCTGCGCTTGCTCAGTGGGTTAACGATCCCGCATTGCTGTGAGCTGTGGTGTAGGTTGCAGACGCAGCTGGGATCCAGCGTTGCTGTGGCTCTGGCGTAGGCTGGTGGCTATAACTCCAATTTGACCCCTAGCCTGGGAACCTCCATATGCCGCGGGAACGGCCCAAAGAAATAGCAAAAAGACAAAAAAAAAAAAAAAACGTTTTAGCCACGATGGAAGACAGCATATGGAAGTTCCTGAAAAAATTACAACTAGAATGAGCATAGGATCCAGCAATTCCACTTCTGGGTATTTGTCCAAAATAATTGAAGTGAGGATGTCAAAGAGATCTTGGCTCTCCCATGTTCGTTGCAACATTTTGACAATAGTCAAGATATGAACACACTCCGAAGGTCTGTCGACACATGGCTAGATAAAGCAAATGCGGTATATACGTCCAGTGGGATAGCACGCAGCCCTAAAAAAGAAGGAAACCCTGCCATTCCCAACATGGCCGAACCTGAAAGACATTATGCTCAGTGAGATAATCCAGACCTAGAGGGACAAATACTGTGTGATTCCACTTACATGAGTTACCTAAACTGTCAAACTCAAAGGAGCAGAGACTAGAACAGCGGTTGCCAAGGGCAAGGGGGAGGAAGAAGTGGGGTGTTGCTGATCAGTAGGCATACATGTTCAGGTATTCGAGATGAAGTTCTAGAGACCTGCTCTACAGCATCATGCCTCTGGCTAACAATACTGTGCTATACACCCAAAAAGGTATTAAGATCTCATATTAAATGCCTTAACATCAATAACGATATTAACTAAAGACATTAACTATAAAATAAGCTAGAGATCTGAAAAAAAACCCCAAAGGTGTGACTAACGGTGTTAAATAATTAATAAACTTAATGGTTTTCTCTGAGGAGAACCATCTATATATTTTAATTATAATGTGTAGCACATGATTTACAAATACAAAAAAATAAAAATTCATTATTGTAAGTTTCATACAGCTGAATAGCTCTCATAGAATGCTTTAGTCAATTTTCTCTTACCTCTTGTGTCCATAGCCAACCTAAGATGTCAATTAACAAGTAAGCGTGGTTCCGACTGGAGTATTGGTTGATATATTGATTTATCTTAATGAGTAAGACAAAACCGAAACAAGAGAATGTATGTTGAAATGTCACTAGCTCACATCAGTGACATGAGTGACTTCTGTACTAAATTAGATAGTCATTTTTGAATACCGGAAAACGATGTCCTCTGTTTCTTGTGTTGTTTAATATGTAAGAGGCATACGAGTTCCTGTTGTGGCTCAGCGGGATAAGAGCCTGACTAGTATCCATGAGGATGTGGGTTCAGTCACCGGCCTCGCTCGGAAGGATCCAGCGTCGCCTCCAGCTATGGTGTAGGTCACAGATGCGGCTCAGGTCCAGTGTGGCCATGCCTGTGGGGCAGGCCAGCAGCTTCAGCTCGGATTCGACCCCTGGCCCTGGGAACTTCCATAGGCTGTGGGTGCGGCCATAAAAAGAAGAAAAAAAATAAAAATAATAAATAAATAAAATGTAACAGTTACAGAGATGGTGCAATATATATATATTTTTTAATGGCTGCACCAGTGGCATATGGAAGTTCCCAGCCCAGGGGTTGAATCCCAGCCACCGCTGCAGCAATGCTGGATCCATTAATTCACTGCGCTGGGCCCAGGATTGAACCTGTATCTCCGCAGCAGCCCAAGCTGCTGCAGTCGGATGCTTAACCCATTGGACCATGGCGGGAACTCTGTAATTTTAAATTTAATCTGCACCATTAACAATTCTCCATCACTTTCTTACGTCTAGACCAAGGGCCGTCTAAAATTTTCTGTAAAATGCCAGATAATAAATATTTTAGGTTTTGCGGCTACTGAGAGGGTCTCTCTTGAATATTCTTTTTCATTTTTTTTACAACCCTTTAAAAACATAAAAACCATTCTTAACTTGTGAGCTGTAGAAAAACAGACTGTGGACGGAAGTTCGCTGACCCCTGGTCAAGACAATCAGCAGAACAATAGATTAAGCCCTGATTTGTAGCAGGTGCCAGTTTCCCTGATGGAACTACTCTGACTGGGGCCGATTTCAAACTACCAACCTGACTTCACTTATCGTGGAGTTGCAAAGAGATGACCAGACACAAAATATTGTATAATGTTTCCACTACATAGATACGAAAGACATAAATCACCGAAAGATCATAGATAAGAGTGAAGTAGAAGAAAATACTTCGCCAAGTGATGAGTTTTGAGTATTTATTACCTCCCCCCCCCCTCAAACGGAGGCACGTGGAAGTGCCCAGGCCAGGGATGGAACTGGTGCCACAGCAGTGACCTGGGCCACTGCAGCGCCAGATCCTTAACCTGCTTCATCACACAGGAACTCCTATCACCTTTGCTTTTTTTAATCTAATTTATTTAATTGTAACTTGCTGTAACTTAATTTTTAATAATGGCTGTCATTTAACAACCGGCTCTCAACATTTCTGCAAATTTCATAATTTGGCTCTCACGAGCTGATATGGGCAACCACTGTGACCACACCACCTAACAACCTGTTTGTGTTGGTTCTGTTGGATAAAAAGAATCCTCACTCAATTTGGTCCACTTTTCCCTGTAACAAAAGGATTTACTACAGAGTTTCTTTGAAGCTGGCAGTTTCCTTGGCTCCTCTAAAATAGGAAATGATTTTCGATGTTATTTTTACATATTTTCAAAAAAGATCTGCCTCTATTCTCAACAGCTTCCTGACCACCTTTTGCTTCCAAATAATCAGAACTATTTAAAAGAAAAAGGAACTACTGTCGTGTGGTTTCAAGAAAAGCACATACTTTGCTCTTTCAGAAGTAGTTACCCAACAGTCCTGCTCATAAACTGGGGAAGAGTTAAAATAGTTTCCCAAGGTCCCTCCCAAGGCTGTGACTTTCCTTTCATCCGCTCAGGTAACGCCGCTCACCGTGCTCATTCACTTATTCAGCTACCATGGGGCAGCCACTGTCCTGAGCCCTAGAGACACAGCAGGAACGCAAGAGAGATATGGACCCTGCTGAATCCGCAATTACACCATTATTTACGTCCACTTTCCATAAGCGCCGTAAAGGAGTTCATAGAACGTAGGGACCTGACCTATCCTGGGGGATTGAGGATGTAACATTTAACCTGATAGCCGAAGCATGAGTAGAAAGCCAGGCAAAGGACGAGGGAGAAGAAAGTAGAATAGCTTCCGTTCCTGTGTATCTTTGGTGTTAGAATCTCTCGGGTGGGAGGAGTGAGGCAATAATGAAAGGAAAAAAGGTTGAAAAATATCAGTCTCTTTAAAGAATGTGGCACTTTTGAGCTATTGTAGTAGCAGTGGCAGAGCTAAGGTGCTGGCTTCTTCCCATGAGGACTGGCGACCTACCTGCAGGTTCCGGAGCCTGATATTAAGACAGGAATTTAGAGGACTCCTGGTTTTCAACAACTCTGGAAAAATGTCCTCTATTATCTTTCAAATACTGCCTCTTTCCCATTCAGCTATTCTCTCTTAGGATACTTGTTAGAACTCTCAGTCCATCCTCCATGTGGCTCAATGTCTCTTTCGAAGTTTCCATCAATCTGTTCCTCTGATCTGCGTCCTGGATGATTTCCTAAGATCTAGCATGTCTAGTTCACTAAACCTCTTATCAACTGTGTTTGGTTTGCTGTTTAGTCCATTTATCAAGTGTTCTTTTTTTCCGTTTCAATGTCCATATTTTTGTTCTTTTCCAAGTCCACCCATATTTTTCAAACCGTTCTTATAATTCCTATTCCTTTTTTTTGTCTCTCTCTCTCTCTTTTTTTTTTTTTGTCTTTTTGCCATTTCTTGGGCCGCTCCCGCAGCATATGGAGGTTCCCAGGCTAGGGGTCGAATCGGAGCTGTAGCCGCCGGCCTACGCCACAGCCACAGCAATGCAGGATCCGAGCCGAGTCTGCAACCTACACCACAGCTCACGGCAACGCCAGATCCTTAACCCCCTGAGCAAGGCCAGGGATCGAACCCGCAACCTCATGGTTCTTAGTGGGATTCGTTAACCACTGCACCACGATGGGAACTCCCCCATTCCTATTCTTTTTAAAAAGTATTTTTAAACATTCAAAGCATACTGATTTTGAGGTTTCTTTCAAATTTCTCTATTTGCTGTAATTTATTCTCCCATTTGCCATGCCGGTCTTTGAGTGGTTTATTTCCTCAGGGACTTAGCAGGTTGGGGCTGTGAGTTCATCTTCAGACACAGACTCATGAGCCATACTACCTGGATTTGAATTCTGGCTCTGTCACATAGTAGCTGTGTGACCTTAGGCAAGTTACTTGCTCTCTCTGTGCTTTGGGTTCAGTATCTTTCAAATAGGGCTGTTCTAAGAATGTGTTAATGTAAGTGAAGCACTTAGTGCAGTGTCCCACATATAATTAAGCACTCAGTTAGCTTTAATGCTCCTACTTGGCAGGAGTTGTCTTACCTGGGGGGCCTGCTTCTGTATTTCTGGTTAAGAGACGCCTTCCCCTCGCTCAGCTCAATGTGGCCAAGATGCTTTGCAATAGTTTTTTTTTTTTCTCTCTCTCTCTCTACCCCCACACGCATTTAAGGGCCAGCCTTCCAGCTGCTGGCTTTCTAGAAGAGCTCAGATCCCACCCCACCCCCACCCTGCCATGAGGACAGCTGCACCTGGGACGCATGTCCGTCTTGGATTCCCCTGTAGATCTTGGAGTTGCAATTCCTGCTCACTGCTCTGGCCCCGAGCTACCTCTTTACCTCCAGCCCTAGAATCTGTTTGTTTTTCCTTTTGCTCTCTGCTTCGTATTCAAATGTCCTCAAAATGATGCATTTGGAGTGGAGGAAGAGCTTCCTGCCACAGCTCAGGCAACCACAAGGAAATCTCCACACATCCTTTCTAAAGAGGCTTACTTCTCATTTGGGGTCCTTGAGAGAAGGATCCAGGCCAGGAAGGGACATGTTTTGCTTGCTTCTGTATCCCCTATGCCTAGTACAGGGCCTGCTACACTTGACAGACGTTTCCTGAATGAAGAAATGACATGGCAACTCCATGTGCTACAAATGGCCAGCTCAGTGCTTAGTTTCTCTAAGAATTACCACCCCGACCACGGTGCAGGGCGGGGCCGGTGGGGGGTGGGGGGCATCCACTCCTGTTTCCTGTGCCCAGGTTCTGTCAAAGCACTATGGTTTCTAACAAATGACAGCAGGTATAAGGTGCTCAGTCAGTGACCAGCTCAAGGTTAAGCACCAGATCTGGGTTTCTTTTACCCTCAAAGCAAAAGAGCAAAGTGGAAAACACTGCAGAGGCCACGGCTTATTCTGATTTTCAGACTGATTCTTGTAAAGCACGAGAGGAAAACGTTAAACAGGTAGCTGATGCAATCTGGCAAAGCAAGTGCATGGCTCTATTTATATGAAGACACGGACATATATCAGGGCATCAGCAGTGTTTGTACAAACACTGACTCTCCTATGAAGGTAAAGGCCACCCCCCTTCAGATCCAGTGACTGAGATACATTTTTCCAATCCTGGGGGCAAAGACGGATGCGGCGAGTTCCTTCTTCCCCTTGGAAATTTGGCAGGCACGCCGGCTTGGCTGCCTCTGTCGCCACATTCCCTTGGGGGTTTATGACTCGGTGTGAAGGCTTCACTTAGGTCGCCTGACTCCTTTGGCAGCTGGCATGCTGGATGACGACTCAGAAAGACGCTGGTGTTTCCCAGATGGGTCCAGATCTGGCCATGCAATGACTGCCCTCCAGCTGGGAAATGTGACGCCGGGGTGATGGAGTGGCTGCTGCGAAGGAGGCAGTTTGCCTCTGAATTTGGTCTGTTCTATATTTAAATCCAAAGATTGAATCAATACACACTTACCCACCCCCCCCACACACGTATAAAATCAGTATCATACACGCACGCATGCACGTACACACCAGTCCCCAATTCCAGGGAGTGTTCTTTAGGATTTCCTGTTGGACTCCTCCTCTGAACACATATTTCCTAAGCGCCTCTCCGATGCGGTCCCCTGTTTACTTGTCATCTCATCCTTCTCCCTTCCTTTGCTCTCCGACTTATTTCCTTATCATGGCTTTTAACCCTCTTAGTGTTCCCATTAACCCAGACCATCCATCTGGGGCCCTTTAAGACAGATACGGGGTCCTCGGTCCCTCTCCAGCGCGGGCTGCTCGCTTCGTTCTCTCTCCCGTGGCTGCAGAGAAGCCTGTCTGTGGCCTCAGCTCCTTACAGGAGCTGCCCCCTCCCTGCTAACACAGCACCACTCCCGGTGTGCGCGTTCCCATTTAGAAAGGAGAATAAACTTTATCCTAATCATAGCATCTCTGATAACCCGTCCTTCCATCAATCGATTGTTCGCTGTGACTCCGGCCCCCCCCCCCCCGCCCCAGGCAGCGGGGAAAGAACACACACTCTGTACTTAGACTTGGATTCAAAGTCCAACGTCAGCTATTCATAGCTGGGTGACCCTGAGCCAGTTACTTCCCCTCTCTGAGCCTCTGTTTCTTAATCGATAACTTTGGAATCAAATGGAGTACATATTCAAAGGGCTGGACACAGGACAGGGACTCTGCAAACAGGAGCGATTACTTTGCTTATTCCGACGATGGTCACAGCCCCCCATCCTTCTTGTCTCACCTGAGGCAGAGAATCTCAGGGTCATATTTTCTCAGGGTTCAACGGAGTCTAAAGATCCACAAACATCTTCTCACATCCAGTCATGTGATCAGCTCGGAGCTGCTGGTGCTGCGGACAGAGGCACTAGCTCTCTAAACACGAGGCCAAACAACAGACAGATCCCTTGCCCTCAAGGGGCCCCAGCCACCCGAACTAGCCGATGATAAGAGGAAAATGTAAACATTGGGGATTAGGTTTCAACATATGAGTCGAGAAGGGACACAAACATTCAGCCCATGGCAACTAGCATCTGCTAAACTATTCCCTGTAGACCTTGAGTGCTGGGGGAATGCATGGGGCGGGGGTGGGGTGCTGCTGTGGATTGGAAGTCTTTCTGGAAGAGGCAGGGCTTGAGCTGAGGCTCAGAGAAAGGCTGCGACTGGGAGGGACCCTTGGAAGAAGGGGGCACTCTGCAGGCATGTGCTGGACAAACGTAGGAGGCAGGCACAATTAGTATTTCCATTTTCCAAATATGAAACTGCAAGGCCAGAGAAGCCTAGTGACTTGGCCAAGGCCACTCAGCTAGTAATTGGCTGTGCTGGAATTGATGGGTCTCTGATGCTGGCGGCTGTGTTCAAAGCTGATTCTGACCAAAAAAAGATGGTCTTTTGCCGGAAAGAAAGTAGGAACTAGGGAGCCATTGACAGTTTTTTTTTTTTTTTTTTCCAGAGAGAAGTAAAATAATGATGGCAATATTTCCTTTCTTTTTCTTTCTCTCTCTCTTTTTTTTCTTTCTTGGCCACAGTGTGCAGTGGCTTGATGTGGAATCTCAGTTCTCAGACCAGGGATGGAACCTGGGCCACAGCCGTGAAAGTGCCAGGTCCTAACCACTAGACCACCAGGGAACTCTCAAGCAGAGTTTCTTTTACATGCATGGGGCACAGATGTTTGGGGGAAGATTCTAGCCCTAGAGGAGAAGCAGTGGCAGTAATTTAGGGGTGGGGATTAAAGGCCTGACCCAGAGGCGGGTCAAAGGGCAAACTGACAGTCTTGGGAACTGACTGAACGTGGAGAATGCAGGGGAAGGGATTAAATATCGGGTCTGAGAACCGAAGACTGGTAATGCTGCTGCTGGGGATACTGGGAAGCTGAGCTAATTTGGAAGTTGCTGTTTATATAAAACAGGGCCTGATTTCCTTTATGACCGTTGCTATTAAATCTTTTTATTGGAAAAAAATGTACACCATGAGGAAACCATGAAATTCAGAATATGAGATATTCTACACGTAACTGACCTGAACTCTTAAAAAATCAATGTCACACACACACACACAAATTAAGACCATGCGGGAGTTCCCATGTGGCTCAGTAGGTTAAGGACCCAGGCTTGTCACTGCTATGGCATGTGTTCGATTCCTGGCCTGGGAACTTACGCAAGCTGTGGGTGCAGCCACAAAAAAACAAACAAACAAAAAAAAAAACATGCACCATTATAGAATCAATAACACTAAAAAGATATGACTAGGAGTTCCCGTAGTGGCACAGTGGAAACAAATCTGACTAGGAACCATGAGATTGTGGGTTCGATCCCTGGCCTCGCTCAGTGGGTTAAGGATCCAGTGTTGCCATGAGCTGTGGTGTAGGTCGCAGATGAGGTTCAGATCTGGTGCTGCTGTGGCTGTGGCGTAGGCCCTCGGCTACAGCTCCGATTCGACCCCTCGGCTGGGAACCTCCATATGCTGTGGGAGTGGCCCTAAAAAGACAGAAAAAAAAAAAAAGAAAAGAAAGAAATGAGTAAATGCAATGCACAGACCTTGAGTCTGGATTCTTTTTTGTGGGGGTAGGGATTTTTAAAAACTCTGAAAGACATTTGTGGGATATTGGGATAATTTGAATATGGATTGGAAATGAGAAGATATTAGATTCGATTATTTTCTTAGGTGTGATCATGGTTTGCAGTGAGGAGGAGGGAGAATTTCCTTAGTCTTAGGAGAGTCATTCTGAAGAATTTAGAGTCGCCTGTCACAATGCCTGTAACTTACATTCAAGTGACTCAACAAAGAAAAAAAATACATGTATAAATTGATTGATAGAAACAGAAATATACAGTAAATATGTCAAGGTTAACTGCAGAAACTTGAGAGCTGTATGTAGGTTCGTTGTACTTATTTTTCGATCTCTGTGTATGTTTGAGATTTTTCAAAATAAGAATTTAGGGGGAAAAAATCATGCATAAACAATGTAAAAAGTTAATACAGAAGGATATGAAGTGAATCTTGTGAGTCTTTCTACCCCAGACGCTCCGTACTTCCCCTCCAGAACCACTGTGCACAGTTCTTGAAATTTCATCTGCATTTACAAGCTTATATATGTATTTGTAGATTCTTTTTTTGATGGATGATGCTATAAATCTTTTGGTTAGCTGCAGTAGACCCTCTTTTATCCCTGCGATTGCGGGAGTCATTAGTCAGTTAATTAAAACTCGGTTAAAGCAGCAGTGCCTGGATCTCCTAGGGAGAGGCACCCCCCCTCCCCAGCCCCGCGCGCATCCAGCGTCTTATGCGTTTTATGCATTTTATGCGTTTTATGGAGGGAATGGAGAGTTAGCGGCGCCAGAGAGCCCAGGTAAGCGAGTGTCCCTGGCAGTGCTGGCAGCTTGTTCTCTTATAACTTCCCTGACCTTCTCAGAGATTGTTCCATCTGACACTGGGTAGATCTGCCTTCTTTCAGCACAGTTTTGAGGATGCATTGCTTAAAGGATGAGTATGATTTTAGTCATGTTGTACTTGGGGTGCGATGGGGGGGCAGTGCCACTGGGTGGAAATTGCCTGGGCTTCCTGGACTCACCTGATCGGAAGAATACTTGGGTATTTTTCAAACACGCTCCCAAGCTTGGGCAATGCTGCCATAAGCAGTGGGAGAAACAGGGTTGGGCTTCCCGTGATGAGACTGCTCTGAGGAGCGGAAGGTCACGAACGTGCTCGTAGAAGCAGGAGAAGGCAGGACGCCAGAGACACGCTGAGGTCCTAGGACAGAGCCCACAAACTCACATATGAGCTTTAGCCCCCTGCCCTTCCCGCCAAAGAGGACTGCCTCCTGTTGCAATCATCGGGTCCCATTTCCAAAGCATGTGCAGCTTCGGACAGGAAAACCCTCCCTAACTGCCAGCACCTGAGCAAATTCAAGTCCTCCACTCGGCCGCCAGGCTCCTCCCTGCAAGTGGGAAGGATTTGATTGGAACAATGTGACCTAGAAACCAGATCTGGGACTGAACTGCAATTGCGTGAAAAATGAAAGCATTGGCACAATTAACAAAAAGGGACTGGATTCCTTTACTTTTCCTTTCTTTCTCTTTCTTTCTTTCTTCCTTCCTTCCTTTCTTTCTTTCCTTCTTTCTTTCTTCCTTTTTGCAGCTAAATCCTGAACAGCTTGCAAACCTTGGGAGGCAGCCATCCCATTATCATTCCTGATATGGACTTGAATTTCTAAGAAATGACTTTTTTTAAGATCTGTGGAATTGGACTCCTGCTACAAGCAGTCCTAGGAGTCTGTCACAGTGTTTCGAAAACAATCCTGAGACAGGAGCCTGAGCTCTGTGGGGCCTTGAGTACCTGCAGACCCATAAAGCCAGTCCCCAGACCCCAAAGAATTCCCTTGGGGAGCGTTGGAAACCGTAGCCCTGCATCCAAACCAGCCCCTGAAGCAGGACTGGGTGGAGTAGGCATCCATGTCTCTTCATCACGGCAGGGACCCAAAAAGCCAGAGGGGCCATTGGCTTGCCACGCTGCCTGAAAAGGTCCCATTTCAGTGTGAAGCACTACAGTCCCCTGACCTCTCTAAATCCAAGTGTCTTGGACGTAGAAACAGGATCCTCAATCTTTGAAGAAGATTGACTTCTCACTTCGAGTGAAAAAAACCAAAAGGGTAAGAGAGGGCCTAGTGGGCCCAAGACCTGCCAACCTGGCCCTGGAGTTACTGGTAGAAGGTTCGGGAATGACGGAGGTAAGGTGTGGGGCTCAGGCAGAGGCAGAATCAGGAAGCACATGAGGAACCTGGGCCAAGACCCTCACATGTGGCCCCACCGGCACACTGGCCCAAGTGATTGTGACCCTGGGAAGTCACAGTCCCCAGTTCCCTACCTCTGTCGCTACCTTGACCGGGCTGAGTGTGTGTGCTTCCCACGTCTTCTGTGAGCCTCGTAACCTGAGACAGTTCTTCGTGCGCCATGGTTCTGTGGCACAGACAGACAGATGGCAGGTGGGAGGGGGCAGCCACAGGCCTCACCACTGAGGGATCAGGTCTCAAGGACCTTGCAATATAATTTATTCCAATTCTGCTGGGCCTCTTAAGAAGGCCACAATTTCGATTTTTCTTTTCTTTCTTTTTTTTTTTACTTTTAACTCTCCACACACACAATTTTTTTTTTTGTCTTTTCTAGGGCCACACCCTTGGCATATGGAGGTTCCCAGGCTAGGGTTCGAATGGGAGCTGTAGCTGCTGGCCTACACCACAGCCACAGCCACGTGGCATCTGAGCCGCGTCTGTGACCTACAGCACAGCTCACGGCAACACCAGATCCTTAACCCACTGAGCAAGGCCAGGGATCGAATCCAAGTCCTCATGGTTCCTAGTCGGATTCATTAACCACTGCACCATGTAGGGACCTTCCCCCCACACACACACACACTTTTTAAGGCACATACTCTGTGCCAAGTGCTGGAGTAAGCATATTAGCTCCATCATTTAATTAACCCTCACCACAAGTCGGTGAGGTGGGCACTGTCCTTGGCTTTGTTTTACAGATGCGGAAGCGGAGGCACAGAGGAGTTAAGTGCCTCGGCCAGCCCTGCTCACCTCTGCAGTAGCAGAGCTTCTAGAAGTCAGCTAGCCCACTAGAAGCCACCGCCTTACACTTCTAAACTCAAACTTCTAAATTGTCTCTCCTGATCGATTCAGCGCCCCAGGCGAGAGATTTGTCTATATAATGAGGTTGCCTGAGTTCCCAACGTGGCGCAGCGGAAACGAATCCGGCTAGGAACCATGAGGTTGCAGGTTCGATCCCTGGACTTGCCCGGTGGGTTAAGGATCTGGCGTTGCTGTGAGTTGTGGTGTAGGTGGCAGATGCGGTTCAGATCTGGTGTGGCTGTGGCTCTGGCTGTGGTGGAGGCCGGCAGCTATAGCTCTGATTGGACTCCTAGTCTGGGAACCTCCATATGCTGCGGGTGTGGCCCTCAAAAGATAATAATAATAATAATAATAATGATAATAATAAGCTTGCCTGTAGCTGTGCTGTGGAGTCAGCCTGAGCAGGACCCAGCCTCGTCACTCAGAGGGCCGCCACCTCGGACCTATAGGACCGAAGTAAGAAACCTCCCCAGTGTTCACAAGCCCGCCAATCCTTCAGAACCGCCCCCACCCCGGAAAATGTCCCTGAAGCATAGCGGTCAGATGGCTGCCCTCACCGCTGGGCAGTGAGAGTGCCAGCACACCAAGTGTCCCAACGTTGCGACCACATCCCCTGCCCATCTGGGTCCTTTCTGCCAAGAGCACTTGGCTTGGGCCCCCTCCGGAGGCTGCCTAAACTAGCTAGATGGTTGCATCTGGGTCACCAGGACCCCGAAAGGCTTCATTAGCCTCAGGACATACGCTCGAGCTCGTCTCCAGCAGCGCTCCAGACCCTCGATGTGGCAAATGAGGTTGGGAGGACACTAAGGCGTCCACGGTGTTTGGGGCCCCACAGAGGCACTTGGGGTGGGGCACGCCCCGCACCAGCAGAAAATGAGGAAGGAGGACAGGCTCTAGATGGGTTTCCTGCTGTAAAGACGGCAGACACGGGGCCGGGTCGGCGGGCCTGGAGGGGACTTGTCTGCAGCCCCCAGGGCCCCCGGCCGGACTTGGTGTGGCGGGGGCTGGGGCGGGTGGGGAGGGGTAAGGGGCTGACGACTGGCAGGCTGAGGGCAGGAGGACAGAGGAGGACAGGGGGGGCAGAGGAGGGGGGCCCAGAGAGCGGAAGTGAGAGAAGAGGAATGGATTTGTCTGCAGTGGGGGCAGTAGGGGAGAAATTGTGCCGAAACGGGCCAGGGCTTGGCTTGTAAAAACTGGTTCATCCTTTCAATAGAGGATTATTAGAGCCTTCTAGGCACCGGGTTCTGGGCTGGGTGCTGCGGACCCCCGGGGAACCCCACAGACCTGCCACAGCTGCTTCTCCTCCTCCTCCTCCTTCCTCCTTCCTTTACTAGGTGGCCTGAGTATTTTTTAAAAGTGACATTATGTTCTTTAAATATATTCTCATTTCTATTCCAAAAAGGATTTAAAGTGGCTGACACACACATATGCAATAATAAGCTAGAAGGAAAACCACAGAGAAAGCGAACATAGCGAGAAAAGATGAAACAAAGACAGAGGTTGGTCAATCCAACGCAGGCTGCGAGGTCCCCTGCAGATCTTTGCTTGCAGAAGGTTGCACATGTGGCTCTGACTTTTGCAAGCCACATCAAGAAGGCGCACAACCAGTTAGCAAACTAGTGTCCTTCGATTCACACGAACACAGTGCTTGGGGTACATGCGATCTCGGCAGTTACTGAAACCAGGAAGAAATTAGGAAAACGTTGGATGGTGTTTAAGGCTCAAAAGTCTAAGGCTCAAGATGGCGACACTGGGACCTCCCTCCGTCAGCTGTCAATCCATGCCCTTGTCACCCTGTCGCTTCTCCTCTACCGCGTTATTTCACCCATATCTGCATGGGCCGGAGCCACGTAGGGGCTTGTCTCTTCCCCAGAGTCAAGGGTCTGTGTTTTGTAACTTGCATTTCCTCTTCTGCTCCTGAGTTCTGAGGCAGCTTCTCCTCGGTTGAAGTTGCTGGAAATAACAGCTTCAGAAGCAGTGAGCGCTGCTCTGAAGCAATTTGTTGAATAAGGAGATTATCTGCTCCTTAAAGTTTTGTACAGCTTACCTTTGAAACCTGTGCGTGCGTGTGTGTGTGTGTGTGTGTGTGTGTGTGTGTGTGTGTGTCAGGAGGGTTGAGAGGTACATGCATCTTTGATTCTATTTCAATTTCTTCTCTAGTCTATTGGTGCCCTCAGATTTTTGCCTTCTTCCCTCCCGCCAGATTTGGTCATTTATCTTCCCCTAGAAAACGGAGGTCTAAGGCGCCTTCTCCTCAGTCAATGTTTAACAATCGGCTGTCTCTGTTGGGGGGGGCGGGAGAAGGTGCTGATTTATAGTGTTTGCTGATTTCCATGGTGTAAATACTCCCACCACCACCAATCGCAAGCTCCCAAATTGATGTCCCGGAACAAGGAGTCAGGAAGAGAGGCTTATCAGTGACCTGTCGCTGGGGGTTCCGCCACCCGCACTCAACAGCTGTAAATCAAGGGCGTAGATACTAGGAGTTGTAGCAAAACAATTTGGAAGTGATGGGTATTGAGTATTCCTTAACTTTATCTTGACTATAACTTAACCGTAAATATAACTATTTTAATTTTTAACAGTGACTCTACTAAACAAACCAACTCCCCCACTTTTTGTTGAACAGTCACCTCTCACTGTCCAGAGAAGCTGAGTAAACAGGGCCCCGGGGCCTCACCGGCACGTTAACCAGAGCACCCCACTTGCATTCATTTTATACACGATGGGGATCTGCGTTTGAACAAAGGCTTCTAATATTTTTAAAAGGTTTGGGTGGGTTTTTTTTTTTGGCAGACACTGGTGTGGATGGCCTCTGAGGCGCTTTCCATCTAGGATATCCTAAGTTAGCCAGTTTCCATCTCCCCTTTCATTCCCTTGTCCCTTCTTGTCACTCGGCCCTCTCGTTCCTGCTGTTCCCAGAGATCCTTCTGTGCCACCCAGAGGTCCCCATCTCCACGGAACACAGAGCTGGAATCACCCGATCTGGCTTCAGGTGGGATCCCTCCCAGGCATATCTTACTCTTCAACACATGACTCCAGAAGCTTCTACAGGTCTCAAATACAAAGGGATGCCTTTGTAAGGGGAAGACTTCCAAGAAGGAGGGCTACCCTTAAAATTGACCTATTTCTTTTCGGCCGCACTCGCAGCCTGTGAAAGTTCCCAGGCCAGAGATTGAACCTGCGTCCCGGCAGTGACCCAAACCCCAGCAGTGAGCACCCTGAAGCCTTAACCCACTGCGCCACCCGGGAATCCCTAATGTTGACCTATCTTATATTTCGCATTCTCCTTCCAAAATCTCCGCATTTCCGTGGACTTACCCATTGCTGCCCCATTGCGTGTTTCTATGTTTCTTTATATAACACCGTTTCCTTTAAGTAAAAAGGAAAACCTTTTCTTAGCAGATGTTTGGTGGCGTTTCCACTGACTGCAACTTTTTCAGCCGCGGAAATGCACGAGGGGCCGCGGGAGTTATGGATGTGACACAATCCTCTTCTGAAGGCAAATTCACCCTCTTTCGCTTGCCAGAGAAATTATTTTTCCAGGAAAACTAAACAGTAAGCACATACTTGGATGTTCCTTTCGGGCGAGAGAGGAGCCCTTTCTATCCCATTAAGGTCAGGCAATTGCCCAAATGATTTGCTTCACTGCCTATCATAACGGGGAGTGTGGGACAGAACCAGCGGGGGCCCTGCTCGCATCTCTCCGCCCCGAAGTCACAGCCGACTGCCGAGCAAAGTTCACAGGCCCAGGCACCCTCTGGAGCCCGCAGGCAGAGAGGCTGAGGCTGGGGCCACTCGGGAACTCCTCAACACACACACACACACACACACATACACACACACACACACACACACACACGCCCACAATGTTCCCACAGCTCAGTGCAGCAGCTCAGCTCCTCAAGATCCATGTTCTACAATCAAAAGCGGAGCAACGGCTAGTGATGCTTGGAAGCTGGGGCCTGGGGGCCCATGGGCGGGGGGGCTGCCGTGGTGAGCTTCCCGGCCAGCTGCCCAGTCCGCTGCGTGCGCACTGCTCCGCTGCAAACAGGGTAGCCAGTGGCCCAGCAGCACGAGAGCGGGATGGGGGCTGCTATTTCCCGCCTGCAAGGCTGCCTTCAGAGGCTGGGGGTCCTTCCGTAGCTTGGCTTCTCAGGTTCAATGCCCGCTCCCGATGGCCTCCCCTTGTCCCCGTTTCCCTGAGAGCGACGGCTCTCTATCCGAAGGCTCCAAACTGGAGAGAGGGAGGAATGCATGCCCAACACGTAAAACCGACTCAAAGCCAAGCTCTGTCCCGTCTAGGCCAACTTAGGTGATAAATCTTGCTCAATTCCCTGGTCAGAATACCTTTGGCTACCTCTGCGAGCCCGGTCTATTCTCCATCCAGAGCCCTTTGGCTCCGGCCCCTGCACAGTCGGCACTTTCTCCTCTTCTCTGGCCAAGCTGAGCTCGCTCTCCCCTGGCTCCCCGCAAAGCCCTTCACTTTCCGAATCAGAGTCTTTTGAACCCAGACTTTCTCTCTTACAAAAGTCTCTTCTTTTCCCTCCAACTTGATTCCCAACCCGGACTCCTAAACTCTCTTGAGGCTTCCCACACTTGAATTCCGGGGGAATTTGGCCTCTCCAGAGGAAGCAGGGAGGCTCCTCATTTATTTGATAACGTCCAATGGTTCGATCGGGTCTAGTTCATCCACAGAAGGCAGTGCTTTGAGGGTGCCTTCCCCTCATCACTTGCTCTTGACCTTGGGGAGAGGTTTGAAAGCTAAATGTAAACCACCAGCAAAATGCTGTCTCTTCGCTGCACCAAAAGGAGGGAACATTAGCTTATCTTTCAGAAGCCCCCAGGGTATTGCGGACGAGCTGAGTAAGTGTAATTGGAAAAAGGAAGAGGGAAGTCAAGGATAAATTCAAATGTAGCTGAAGAAGTCTCATGATAAAGTGAATTTTTCCCAAGAATTGCCGGAAAGCAAGGCTCGCAACCTCTGGGAAATGGTGAGTCCAAGAATTTCAGAAGCGCCCCTGCCCTTCACCTGGCCGTGGCCTTGATATCACCAAAGAGCTCTGCTCGCCCTGCTCCAGGCTCAAGAAGCAAGCTGCTCCCCTTGCTATTTTCCAAAGTGTGTGTGCTCACATGCTTGATCCCACGGGGTTCTCGCCAGGACCCTGTGAGGTAGGTAGGACCGCTTTGTTGGCCCTGGGGGTTCGCTTCTGCAAGATGCCCAGCAGTCAGGTTTTGCTCAGTTGTAAGTTGGCAGATTTGGCTCCATTTTCACATGCTAGCACAACCCGGCCTGGTCCAATCCTTAGGCCAAGGGAAGATTCGTCCTTCAACACTGACCTTAAGCTGGTCAGAGAGGCCTGATCACCAAGGGTGACAGGATGGGCCAGAGAGCAATCTCGAAAAATGTTGTCATTCTCCCCCTCCCTTTCTGGAGCTAAAACCCAGGCTTTTGAGGGGGGCGGGCGGCTCATGTTATCCTCTAGCTCCTCAAACATTCTTTCGCAAAGGCTGGATGCTCGCTCCATCTGATCCACCTTTACCAGGTCATCAAGTGCCTAGGTGGGGGCGCAGAGACGTGGGCCCTGGCTTCCAGGAGCTTCCAGTTTTGCTGGGAGCTGAACTTGTACACACTAGACAACAGTGCGTGGCAGACAAAACAGTGAGGGTCAGGGAGAACCGACGGAGCCAGGAGAGGCATCCCAGAGAGTGAGAACGGAAGCGGGTGGCTAAAAACATGGCGTTGGGCAATAAACATGGCGTCGCATTCCAGATCCATCCATCCGAATTCCAGATGTCACATTACCAGCAGTGTGAACTCTGAGCAAAGAGCTGTACCCTATCATAAAATGAGATGAAGAGTAATAAATACCACATAAGGTTGCTGAGAAGATTAAATGAACACAGGACCCAGCACGCCGTTAAGTGTTCAACAAATGGTATCATGAAGGCCCCGTTTGAGGTGACCATTGGAGAATGGGTGATTTGGAGGGACTCAGGGCGAGACAGAGCAACACAAGGCCCAGAATTAAACAAAGGCACTGAATTAAAAAAGAAAAGAGGATTTCCTGTTGTGACTCGGTGATTACGAACCCCGCAAGTATCCATGAGGTTGCAGGTTCAATCCCCGGCCTCACTCAGTGGGTTAAGGATCGTGAGTTGCCATGAGCCGTGGTGTAGGTTGCAGATATGGCTCGGATCCTGTGTTGCTGTGGCTGTGGCAGAGGCCGGCAGCTGCAGCCCCGATTCAACCCCTAGCCCGGGAACCTCCACATACCACAGGTGCGGCCCTAAAAAGCAGCACATGTTTAAAAAGAAAAGAAGAAAAAGGAAAGGAAATGTCTGAGGATGCTGAAGATAATGGTCTTACTAAAGCAGAGGGCACGTGTTAAAGGAGCAGGAGAAAATCACCTTCGTTAGGTTGGGGGCAGCTAAACCTGACTGCCAAGCAGGGGAGTTGAGACTGGAAATGACAGGAAGTGAGGAGCCGCCAGAGACTTTGAAGCAAGAGAATGAGTTGAGGACAGCAGATTGTCCTGGGGTGTGCTCAGTGACTTGGAGGGGACCGAGGGATGTCTACTAGTTCGAGTATGAGTTGATGTGGCCTTGGACATGAGAGTGAGACCATAAGACCTTTGAACATACGGGGGGGGGGGTGCGGATTGACTGAATAAAGTAGATCATTGGATGTGGGAAATGAAAGAGAAGGAAGAGGCCAAAAGGGTTCCAAAGTTTTGCATCTAGATGACCTGGAAGGTGGTGATTCCATTGACAGAAAAATGGGAGTCAAGAGGAAAAGCAGGCGTGGAGGAAGAGTCATGGATTCAGTGTTCAGTTCGATAGGCTGGCAAGACATCCAAGTAGAAATATCTAGAAGAAGAGAGTGATACCTAAGTGTCTTAGAGGGTATAATTTATCAACACTCTAAACATTATTTAATGCTCCTTCTAAGTTTTGAGATAGGTATTATTGTTGTCATTTCCATTTTACAGCCAAGGAAACTGAAGCCCTGAAAAGCTGAGTCGCTTACTCTGGGTCACATAGCCAGCAAGGGGCAAACAGAGTCAAACTTCCACGCTGTAGTTTCAGAGGCTGTGTTTTTGAACCACTCTGCTATGTCCACTACCTCTTTAGGCAGGGGCTTTTCGGTAGGTTTCTGAACGATACTCTTATTCCTAATTATCAAAATAGTTTCCTTTTATTCCCAGATTTCTTAGAGCCTTTCAAGAGCAAATGGGGGCTGAGTTTGTCACATGTTTTTGCTGCATCTATTGAAATGATCTGTTAAAGTGATTTGTCTCCTTTAATTTGCAGATATAATGAATTGCATTGGTGTCGTTTCTAAAGATGAACCAGCCTTGCCTGTCTGGGGTTAAACCCTACTTGGTTTTGTTATGGTCGTCTTTGTCAAAAGGGCAGGATTTGATTTGCTGGTAATTTATTGAGGGCTTTTGTAGAGTGTTATTTATTTATTTATTTATTTATTTGCCTTCATACAATTTGGTATTGGGGTAATGATATTTTTGGAAAGTAACTTGGCCACTTTTCATCTTTTTCAATGCTCTGAAGCAGTTTGTTGGATAAAGAGATTATCTGCCCCGAAATGGTTTTGTACGGTTTACCTTTGAAACCCTTGCGTGTGTGTAAATAGGGTTGAGGTACACGCATCTGTGATTCTTTTTCAATTTCTTCTCTAGTTTATTGGTGTCCTCAGATTTTCACCTTCTTCTCTAACGCCAAATTTGGTCATTTATCTTCCGCTAGAAAACTGTCCATTTCACCCAGGTTCCAAATGTATGGGTATAAATATTAATCCAAAATACCAATTATTTATAACCTTATACCTATACCAGGATGGACGCAACTGCGAAGAATATTTACTATTTCTGACACTTTTTAATACCTCTCTTCTCTCTCTTTCCCTCTCCCTCTCAGTATTTCTCTTGACTCCTGAGTGGTTTATTTTTCTAACAAACTTGCTAACCTTGCCTATTTTAATGATGTTTCCAAAGAGCCAGCTTTTGTTTGTGTAGATCAACTTTCCATTTTCTGCCATTGTGTATTTTATACATTCTTGCTTTAATCTCGATTAGCAAGCCTTATTCCCGCAAAGCCCATCTGTCTGGACTATCCTCTCCTCCTTCCCCTGCCCTCGGCTAACTCCTCCTCATTCTTCAGTTTATGCATCACGTCTTTCAGGAAAGCCTTCCCTGACCCTCCTGCATGATTTAAGTGCCCATCCTCTGTCCTCCCCCAGCGACGTTCTAGCTCTCATCATGTCGTGTTATAATTGGCCGCCTGCTTGTCTCTCTCCCTGATTAGACTGTAAATTCCTTGAGGGCAGGGACCGTGTCTGGTTCATCATTGTACCTCCAAAGGGGCTCACATAGAACTTGGCATCTCAGTAGGCATTCACATGGAAATTGTACTGGGGGCGCCAGCCCGTGGGCCGGCAGGCACATCTAACAGAGGGGCTCCCACCAGTCTGTTGCCTGAGGTTTGGGGGCTTTCTTTGCATGTATGGAAATATTGTTGATGTACAGGTTTAGGTTCATGTCAGAGGTGCTGCATGGTGATGGGACGTCTGTATACATTACGAAACAACCACCGCGATGAGTCGTCAGCATCTGTCCCCATACAGAGTTATAACAATATCATTGACCGTATTCCTTAGGCTGTCTAGTATCTCCCCATGGCTTATCTTTTCTAAGTGTTAATGAAGTATATATAGTTAATGTACAAGGCTGTGATCACTTCTGCTGTACGGCAGGGACCCAGTCATACGCATACACACATCATTCTCTCTCTGATTCTTTTCCCACCTAGATGATCACAGAATTACCCCCCCCCCCAGCTTATTGATTTTATAACTGAAGGCTTGGGAGTTCCCGTCGTGGCGCAGCAGAAACGAATCCGACTAGGAACCATGAGGTTTCGGATTCGATCCCTGGCCTTGCTCAGCGGGTTAAGGATCTGGCGTTGCTGTGAGCTGTGGGGTAGGTCGCAGACGCGGCTCGGATCCTGTGTTGCTGTGGCTGTGGTGCAGACCAGCAGCTACAGCTCCGATTCGACCCCTAGCCTGGGAACCTCCATATGCCGCAGGTGCGGTTCTGAAAAGACAAAAAAAACAAACAAACAAACAAAAAAAAACAAAACCCAAAAACAAAAAACTGAAGGCTTGCACCTCTTTGCCCCCTTCACCTATTTCATCCACCCCTTTGGATCTTAAAAAAAAAAAGGAAAAAAATTCCCCTTGCTAAAACTTCTTTTCTTGATTAAAAGAAAAAAATGAAAACCCTTCAAATGTGTGATTGTAACGGTCATCCCTTAGGGAGGAGACCTTCCACGCGCCACTTTCAGCCCTGCACCCCGGCATGGGCCTAGAAGCTTCAACCGCAAAGGAGACAAGGCCAAGAGTTAGCCATTAAGGGAGCTGAGACTAACTGGAGTTCAAGGTCTACAGGCTGCCCCCGGGGCTTTTCCATTGAAAAGCAACTTTCCCGAGGGGCCGGGGTGGTGGGGTGGGGGGTGGGGGTGGCTTTCGCCTGTCTCCAATCTCATCTGAAATGCGTTTTCCTCTCTATCCGTCTGTCCCCTCAATTCCCTCCTTTTATTCACCATTGACCCTGCAGGGTTTTTTTTTTTTTTTTTTTTTTATTACTTGTGTCCAGGAGGTGTTTCAAGAATATGAACTGAAGTAGTAGTTTATGAAATTGGCAGCATCTAGGCATTGCTGCTCTAGGTTTTCTTCTGGAAACTTCTGTGGTTAGCAATCAGGTCCAAGGAAAGCAGAACACAGGCGGAACTGAAAGAGAAGCGTACCGAAATCATGGAACCCCACGAGCAGGAGGGCCAGCTCCCGCCCACCTCAGCCGCCACCTCCACCCTAAGCTACAGTCTGATAGGAGACGATTTCTAGAGACAGATATCAAAACGGTGACTGATGGTCTCCTTGCATCATCTGGGGTCCTCTTTGAAAGAAGGGATCATGACACGAAAAATATCAAAACACTTTTTTTTTTTTTGATCCTTTTAGGGCTGCACCCTTGGCACATGGAGGTTCCCAGGCCAGGGGTCCAATCAGAACTACAGTCACAGCAACACCGGATCCATAACCCACTAAGTGAGGCCAGGGATCAAACCCACAACCTCATGGTTCCTAGTCAGGTTCGTTTCTGCTGCGCCATGATGGGAACTCCCAAAACACTTTTGAACAAGAACTCGTTCTGAAACTAGAGGAAAGTTACAGGCAGCAGGACCCAAAGTACACCCCCTCTGTGCCACCCACCTAAGAGAGACCTTCCAGAAGAGAGACGGTCCGCAGGGCAGGGTGTGGACCCCACCCGGGGGTACTGGGAAAAGGTGATGCCCTGACGTTGCCAGGCAGCCTACTGCAGAGCTTCCTGAGGCTGCTTTGCTCCTCAAGGGCAGGAACCTTAACCCACTGTGCCACCAGGGAACTCCTCCTCAGCATTTTCAATGGCCTCAAAGACAGAAAGTACGTGTCATTCATCTCTGTACCCCCAATATCTAGCTCACTACTTCAGAGGTAGCAGGCACTCCAAGAACATTTGTTGTATGAATGAAGGAAGGAAAGACCAGGAGAGGGAAGGATGGGAGGAAAGAGGCTTAGGTGTCAACACTTCAGGCTCCGGAGGGGCAGCCCCCAGAATCATGGGCCAAAACCCCCAGAGATACCGAAGTCAGCTTCACAGACGCCGGTGACTTTGCATCGGTCACTTTTATCCTTGTGTTTACTCATCCTTGAAAGTATTAAAATAATACAGTAGGAAAACAGTTTGGTGGCTCCTTGAAAAGTTAAACATTAACGTCCTAGTAACAAAGTTACCATATGACCCCACAACTCCACTCCTCTGCATACACCCCAAAGAACTGCAAACAGGGATTCGAGCTAGGACATGTCTATGCATGTTTCCCAGCAGCAGCAGACAGGAGAGCCAAAGGACAGCAGCGGCCCACAGCCCCCCCGGTGGATGAATACATGTTAAAAGTGTGGGATATCCATACAGTAGAATGCCATTCGGCCAGAAAAAGGAAGGAAGCGCAGATACAGGCTACAACTTGGATGAACCCTGAAAACAGGACGCGAAGGGAAATAAGCTGGACGCAAAGGTCACACGTGTATGATACCATTTATAGCAAAGATCCAAAAGAAATCCATCCATAGCAATCCGACACAGACTGGTGGTTGGCAGGCCTAGACAGAGGGAGGAATGGGGGAGAATCTGCTTTACCTCGCAGTGACGGAAATGCCTGAGAACGAGGCGTTCCTGCCGTGGCTCAGCGGAAGCAAATCTGACTGGCATCCGCTCAGCGGGTTCAGGATCCGGCGTTGCCGGGAGCGGTGGTGTAGGTCGCAGTCGCCGCTCGGATCTGGCGTGGCTGTGGCTGTGGTGGAGGCTGGCGGCTACAGCTCCGATTCGACCCCTGGCCTGGGACCCTCCATATGCCGTGGGTGTGGCCCTAAAAAGACCCCCCAAAATGCTCAAGAACTATATAGAGGTGATGGTTGCACAATATGTGAATGTGCTAAAGGCCCCTGAACTGTTCAGTTATAAATGGTTCATTTCAGGAATTCCGGTTGTGGCTCAACGGTTAACAAACCCGACTAGTATCCATGAGGACACAGGTTCGATCCCTGGCCTTGCTCAGTGGGTTAAGGATCCAGCATTGCCGTGAGCTGGGGTGTAGGCTGCAGACGCCGCTCGGATCTGATGTTGCTGTGGCTCTGGTGTAGGCCAGCACCTTCAACTCCGATTTGACCCTAGCCTGGGAACCTCTGTATGCCACAGGTGTGGCCCTAAAAAGATAAAAAAATAAAAATAAATGGTTAATTTTGTGTGAATTTCATTTCGATAATTTTTTAAAATAATAATATTAGGGTTACCTTAGGAACAGTCAGCCTAGCGAAGCCCCAGTGCTGATTCTGGGCAGATGGGGAGGTGTGGGAACTGGCCGATGAGGTGGGTATAGAGTGGGCACGATTTGCTCCTGCACCCCCTCTCCACCGTGCTCCGATGCTTGTTCCTTTCCCACCCGGCTATGTCAAGTGTTTATTCCTACTTCTGTTCCTGTTCATATGCAAGCATTGTCTGGAATTATTCTTAAGTATATTCCACTTCTCAGAGGCCTGTTCATAGAAAAGCCATTGTTATTTGTTCGGAGCTCTTCCAAGGCACCCCAGATATCAAAGATTTTAGGCATATGAGAAGCCAGCATGAAGACATAGGTCAGTTTAAGAAAATAGCCTTTGAGGAGTTCCCTTGTGGTGCAGCAGGTTAAGGACCTGGTGTTGTCACTGCAGCAGTTCGAGTCATTGCTGTGCTATGGGTTTGCTCCCTGGCCCGGGAACTTCCACATGTTGTGGGTATGACCCAAAAGAAAATTTTTTTTAAGATGACCTTTTGAAAGAAGTCTTCAGAAAATGTCGATGTAGCCAAGTGGATGGGTGAGCACAGAGTACTGGGTACCTGGCGGGGGCGGCTAGGAAATGCTTATCGATTGACGGGTCCGTGGGTTGAATAAATAAAGATATTGACATAAAGGATCTGCCTTCAGGGAGGCCCCCTCATGTTTCTGGTCTCCGGGCCATGTTTCGTGTCAGAGCTTTCATCCCTCCGTTCTTTAACTCCACAAATATTGAGCAGAAATATCAACAAATATTGAGGAAGCAGAGTGCTAGGCTTTCATCGTCACAGACGTGGATAAAAGCAAGTCACATACAACCGCAAAAATCATTTTTAGATGCTCATTTCAACCTTTCGCAGACCTAGAGCTTGACCAAGCGGATGAGCCAGAGCAGGGCCGGTTGACGGTGTCTCCACAGACTGGACTGTGCGGTGCAAGACATGCAGTGAAGGGGAGGTCTGTATATACGTGTGTGTGTGTGTGACTGGGTCCCTGTACTGTAGAAAATTGACAGAACACTGTAAACCAGCTATAATGGAAAAAATTAAAAAATTGTTTAAAAAAAAACCAAACACGGGACAGCAGAGCACTTGAAAACGCGGCCATAGTCCTGTGACAGGGGAGGTGGGAGAGATTGGAGAGCCTGCTCGGGGTCTTCTTCCCGGCTCTCCGGCCCCTCTGTCCCTCTCCTTATGCCTGGAGCGCCTGGAGACAGCGGAGCGGCCCCCTGGCCCGCCTCGGCTCCACACACCGCGTGCCCCGAATGCGCTTTCTCTCTCACCCCCACCATGACTGCGAGGGGCTCCGTGCGAGCACCGGGTCGCCTGCAGTGGTGGGGAAGCCATCGGGTCCGAACTCAGAAGGGTCTGCTTCTTGCCGCCTCCGCTACACTTAATCCGTTGCCATCTGTCTTTATTTTGCTGACTCACTGCTTTCATTTGGGTTGGCAGTTCTTTCGCTGTTGGCTGCAGGCTTTAACTGTTTACAGACGGCTGAGACGGATGGAGAATTAGGGGCTTTGCCTTCATTCCCTGGATGAAATCCTACCCAGGTACCGTGGGCCTCTTGTCGAGGGCTGAGGCCAAGGCCTCTGGATTTTGATGGATGGTGGAGATTAAGTGTAGGGTAACACATCATTCAGTCTGATTGCAAGGCCAGATTTCCCCCAAGTGCTGCCAAATGAGCTGGGAGGTCATGTGAATTGTCTGCCCAAGCACAAGGGAGCACGGTGCCTTTAATGAGAACAAGGATGAAGGCTATTGGAGATCTTGGTCTGTCAGGGAACCGGGAGCACCCTAATCCTACACCTCGTTCAAGGTTCGCTTTAAGCTTCACCTCTTCCATGTGAGCCTCTGCTGCAGGGACGTCCATCCCCACGCACCTCCTACCCCGCCTCCCGTTTGCATCGCATCAGCACTTGCTTTCTCTGGTGTACAGCCCTGGCTCATGCTGTCATTTTGGAGCCGACCTTCAGCAGATCTGAGAGATCCTTTCTTTAGCGCGGTGAGATAGAAATCCGTCAGGATGGGAGTCTCTGTAGCCTTTACAGCCCTGCGTGTGAGTCTGGGCATTACATGGTTGCAGCCTAAAACCGGGGTGACATAGTTTATTGTCCAAACTGGGCCACTTTTGAGGGGGAAGAGCAGTGCCATCAATCATAACACGGGGGAGTTCCCATCGTGGCGCAGCAGAAAAGAATCCGACGAGGAACCACGAGGTTGTGGGCGTGATCCCTGGCCTCGCTCAGTGGGTTAAGGATCTGGCGTTTCAGTGAGCTGTGGTGTAGGTCGCAGACGTGGCTCGGATCCCACGTCGTTGCGGCTGTAGCGTAGGCCGGAAGTTGTAGCTCTCATTGAACCCCTAGCTTGGGAACCTCCATAGGCATTTGTGCATAAAGTTATGCTGCGGGCACGGCTCTAAAAATCAAAAAAAAAAAAAAAATTCATAATCCTGGACTAGCAGGTGTAAATTGGGACCATCCCTGGACAAGCCAGTACCTGTCTTCAACCCACCCAAAACACTGAGTTCCTTTGTGACTTATTTCGTGCCTGCCCCAGGCCCCAGGCAGCACTGGCTGACCCTGAGACTGAGGAGGCAGATATACCCAAACTTCCTCAACTCCCCCGACCCCAGAAATGATCTCGCGCTGACAGAAAGTAACCTTAAAAGGGTTAAAACTGATATGAGCCGACGACCAAGCCATGGCGTCTCATTACAAGTCATCGATCAGATATCCGGGAAGTGTTTTCGCCAAATTCCTGTAGATTTCAAAGGCCAACAGTGGCTTCTCCCAAGTCATCTTCTCCCAGGTTCCAACCGCCAAATAACAAAATGGAGGTGACTTGCTGATAAAAATGATCCCCTTGGTGGAGTTCCCATACGACATAGCGGGTTAAGGATCCAGCATTGCCACTGCTGTGGGATGGATTTGATCCCTGGCCTGGGAACATCCACATGGCACAGGTGCGGCCAAAAAAAAAAAAAAAAAGACACCAAGTCCAGAAAAATTTCTCAAAATGCTTTTTGAAAAAAGTTATCCCCATGAAAGCATAACATTACGTGGTCAAATGGTTCCATGGAAATGGATTCTCCAAGCCGTCAACCTTGGCGAGTGTTCTCTACCTAAGGGACACGATGAAAAAGCAGCCTCCGGAAAGGGCAGCCCTCACACACTGCTGGTGGGATTGTAAAATGGCACAGCCACTTTGCCAAGCAGTCTGGGGTTTCCCAGGCCGTTAAACACAGAGTCACCATGGGACCCAAGAGTTCTACCCCTAAGAGAAATGGAAGCAAATTTCCATGCACACAAAATGTGTGCATCGAGTTCCACAGCAGCCCTTTGCATAATAACCAGGAAGGGGAAACCACTCAAATGTCCATCAGCTGATGAATGGATAAACAAAATGCAGTCTATCCTCACAAGGGAATATTATTGAGCCATCAAAGTAATACGGGATGGACACAAGCTACGACACGGAGGACCTTGAAAACATTGGGCTAAGTGAGAGAAGCCAGACACCAACAACTCCATCATATGATTCCATGTCTATGAAATATCCAGAACAAGCTAATCCATAGAAACATAAATATTAGTGGTTGCCTAGGACCGGGAGGGGTAGGGAGTTTGGGACAGGGAGTGACAGCTGAAGGGTACAGGGCTTCTTTCATTGGGGCTGATGAAAACGTTCTCAAAGCAATTGTGGTGATGGTCGCACACATCTTCGAATGTACTCAAACCCACTGAACCGTACATTTTAAAGGGATGAATTGAATGGCATGCGAATCCTACCTCAAGAAAGCTTGTTCTCAAAAGTGGCTTCCAGGAGTTCCCGTCGTGGCGCAGCGGTTAACGAATCCGACTAGGAACTATGAGGTTGCGGGTTCGGTCCCTGCCCTTGCTCAGTGGGTTAACGATCCGGCGTTGCCGTGAGCTGTGGTGTAGGTTGCAGACGCGGCTCGGATCCCGAATTGCTGTGGCTCTGGCGTAGGCCGGTGGCTACAGCTCCGATTCAACCCCTAGCCTGGGAACCTCCATATGCCGCGGGAGCGGCCCAAGAAATAGCAACAACAACAACAACAAAAGAAGACCAAAAAAAAAAGTAAAAAAAAAAGTAAAAAAAAAAGTGGCTTCCAGGCCTAAGCAAGCCTCAGTCCCGGCTACCCAGGCTGGACCTGGCATTCCTTTAGTAAGAACACGGGCACTCTCTTCCAGGCCACTCTTCTCAGTCTTCGAATGTTGTCCAAGCAGCAACTTGGGCAAATACCTCCCAAGGGCAGAGCAGCGGGGAGGAGCCTTGGTAATACCCACAAGGCCTTGGCATTTTTAATCAGCCTTTATAGAGCCATCCATCCCAGAGTCACAGGACCCAGTAATATTGGACAGGAAAGGACTTTGGAGCTAATCCACTCCAATGCTCCCTGTGGATTAGATAGGGGAAGGGACGTGCCAAGCCACACATTTAGTCAGTGGCAGAGCGGGAACCAGAACCCCACACCACTGACTCCCCTCCACTGCTTTTTTTTTTTTTTTTGTCTTTTTGTCTTTTCTAGGGCTGTACCCACGGCATATGGAGGTTCCCAGGCTAGGGGGTCCAATTGGAGCTGTAGCCGCTGGCCTACACCACAGCCACAGCAATGCGGGATCCAAGCCGCGTCTGTGACCTACGCCACAGCTCACGGCAACGCCGGATCCTTAACCCACTGAGCAAGGCCAGGGATCGAACCCGAAACCCCATGGTTCCTCGTTGGATTCGTTTCCACTGCACCACGACGGGAACTCCCCCTCCAGGGCTCTTACTTTTGCCCCAGCTTCTCCATTGCCCCGCTTGTTCCTGCCTTACCCAAAGCAGCCCCTTTGGCCCTTCCTGCTGAAATCCAGGAGGAGTCAAGTCTGAGAATCCAAGCTCACAATCAGGGTGAATTTATAGTTTTGGAAATATGGTACAACGCTGGAAATCTGGTTGACTCAATAGCGGGTCAGGGAGTGTGCATGACAGGTCTCCCACACGGGGATGTGGACAAGGACAGGATTTGAGCCCTGGTGCAACTGAAGTTGTGGAATAATCACATGCTTCTCTTTATACTGTATTTGGCAGTATTAGAAGAGAAAAATAATATTCATCTTAGGAAAACCTTGGTAACTGCAAATTTGCTGGCAACCTTATTTCCTCTCGCTTTCTTGGAAGAAACCAAATGAAAAAGCAGCTGTACAAATGAGCCCTGACCAACAGGCCCGGGACCAAAACAAAACAGAACAACAAAAAAAATTAAAGCCAAAAACCAAATCAGGCTAAATATTTAAATCAGAATGGAAAATATATCCAACTCTACGCCTACTGAAGCTCTTGACACTGTTCATCTCCACTTGATTATTGACGGCGTCCTCTTTCCAGGAGGTCAGGACAAAGCTGGGGACATTGTGACCGAAACTTATCAGCAGTTTTCCAAACCCCGTCATCTGCACTCAGATTTTTCTGAGAGCCGTAATACAAGCACAACCCCTTAGGCTGCCGGCGAGAGTCAGACTCGTGCCATAGCGAAAAGAAAATGTGCTTAGTAGGTCCTCGGTCACCAGACACTGTCACCAGGCACTGTGCTGGTCCTGGAGGAAGACACGAGAGGACAGAGGGAAGACGTGATGCTTGTCCAGTAGGAGCCCGACAGCCCCCAGGAAGACAAAGCATGGCCAAGGCCGAGGGCAAAGTTGACGAGGGAGCAGAGTTTAATATATGCTGAATAGTAGGGGACCAGTCTTTCTGGCATAGAGGTTTCTTTTAAGGGAGTCATGGGATATTCGATTGAAAAAGTTGGAGACAGATCGTGAAAGCAATGATCAGATGAAAACCAGGTCAGGGGAGCCTTCTCTTCACCCTCCCGTCGACACTGGGTGCCCTCCTCTGGGCTCCCACAATGCCCTGGGCTCTATCTCAGCCCTTTTGACACTTTCCTGTAATTCTCTGCTTCCTTGGAGTTCTGCCTCTCAAACTGACTTTCTTGTGGGAAGAGCTTACGTCTGGTGGATGCGTCTATCTCTAATGCCCAGCAAAGGGCTTAACCCATGGCCGGCACTCAGGAAATGTTTACTGATGGGATGAGATGGGATACGAGGTTAGCTATTTGGAGGAGCCATCTGCAAGGGAAGGCGGGGAGAGGAGATAAGCTTGGAAAGATGTTGCCCTGGAAGAGACATAAGGGAACCTGGCCCTGCACCCCCCCCCCCGCCCCCCCGTGCCCCCAGCAGGAGCAATGGCGACGGAGAAGAAGGGAGGATATCAGATGCATTTTGAAGGAAGAATGCACAAGACTTGGGAACCTTATCTAACAATGACTTCAGGGAGTTCCCACTGTGGCTCGGCAGTAATGAGCCTGACCAAGAACCATGAGGTTGCGAGTTCGATCCCTGGCTTTGCTCAGTGGGTTAAGCTGTGGTGTAGGTCGTAGACGTGGCTCGAGTCTGGTGTGGCTGCGGCTGTGGGGTAGGCCGGCAGCTGCAGCTCCCATTGGACCCTTAGCTTGGGAACCTCCACATGCCACAGGCACAGCCCTTAAAAACAAAACAAAACAACAACAAAACAATGACTCTAGGAAATAAAACAAAATGGCTGTTGAACTGGAGGAAGACCCTCCCGAGGCGGAGGGCTGCGTCCTCCAGACCCCAGGAGGATTAGCCAGCCCCTGCTTCCATCCTGTGGGCAATTGGTCATGGACCCAGCTGTCTACGGGGACCCTGGCCCTTCTGTTCTTTCCACATCTAGAGTGAAAGGGACCAGACCGTTGCCGAGGGGCCTTCGTCCAGCTGTCTCTGTGCCGGCTGTGCTGGGTCCCCGGGGAGCTTGTGCTGACCCGGTAAGACGAGGCTCCAAAGCGATGACCCGACGTTTGGTCATCTTAATCCTACGGTCTCCGCGCAGCTCCCACCACCTGGAGGTGTCAACCAAGCAAGTCCCAAACAAAGAAAAGGGTCAGCCTGAGAAACAAGAGCCCTCTTTTCCTCGCCGGGCCTCTTTCGTTCCACCTCCGTCTTTCTGCCGTTCAGGAAGGGAGGGGTGAGAGAAAACCACGGAACTTTGCAAAATCCCATTTTCCAAAAGCTAAATCAGATTCATTCTGTGTCTCCTGCACAGACTGCATTAGTCTGGGTCGTGTAAACACGGTGAGGCCACAGCTGTCTGCCAGCTGCAACGCTCAAGCCCGTTTCGGGGGGCATGAAAAAAACCTGTCTGTAACTATCACAGATGAGGAGTGTTAGCTAATGAATGGTCCCTGCTGAGTCCAGAGCCCAGCTGAGTTATTTCAGTCTTGGGCCTCAGCAGAGTTTTTTATTGGGTAACAAATCTCCAATGCAGCCGGTCACACTCTAGACCCCAGATTGGAGCCCGTCCCTCAATCTCCCCAAAACGAATTCACTCCAGCGACATTCCTCCTAGTAGCTCGAGAATCTTGGCCTTTGGAGTGTTGGGTGATTGCTCAACGAGGGTACTGGGCGGGCTTAGTAATCATATGACCCCCTCGGGCTCCCTGCAAGTGGCACGGCCAGTGGCCTTTTCTGAGAGTGGCCTGACTGAGAAACAGTTGGCTTTGCGTTGGATCCCACCGTTTCTGCTGGCCCTCAGCCTGATCCTCTGGGTCTTGCTGGCATCTGTCCTACCAATCTTACTCCTCCTACATGGGCTCAGGTCAGGGGCAAGGCCAACGGAGCCAACAGACCCGCCAGCTCGCAGGAGATGGGTGGGAGGGCCCTGCCATTTTGCTGGACGTCTGCCTAGAACCTGAGCACCTCATAGCCGTGCCTCCAGCCCACCCCGGGGTAGCAGCAGGTATCCGATCATCAGCCTCCATCCACGGGCACTGTCTCCGAACTGTCTATGAAGAGACCCACAAAAGAGAAGAAAGTGCTAGATCCAAGCCAGCGAATTTTTTGTGGTAAAATGCAAATAACCCAAAACTTACCATTGGGGGGTGGGGGCGGGGGCGTGTGTGCCCATGGCATACAGAAGTTCCCAGTCCAGGGAACCCCAGCCACAGCAATGACCGAAGCCGCATCAGTGACAATACCACGTCCTTAACCGCTAGGCCACCAGGGAACTCCGAAGCTTACCCTTTCAACCATTTTAAAGGGCACAATTCAGTGGCCTTGAGTACAATCACAAGGTTGTGCACTCATCACCTCTGTCTAGTTCTGGAACATTTTCATTACCCCCAAAGGAGAACCCATACCCACTAAGCGGTCATCCGCCATTCCCTCGCCCTCCAGCTCCTGGAAACCACTAATCTGCTTTCCGTCTCTATGGATTTACCTGTTCTGGATATTTCATATAAGTGCACTCATACACCATGTGGCCTTTTGTGTCAAGCCAGCATTTTTTTTTTTTTTCTCAGTACGTACATGTGCTTGCTGGTTGCCCTAATAGGCATGAGGCTTCAGCCTCTGATGGCACACCAGGCAGCAGCTGCCGCTGTGTTTTCTGGAATACAGTGCTCGGCTCACTCAAGACACGTGCTGGGCAATTTTTGTGCCCCACCTTGTTGAATTCTCACAACTCTCTGAAGTAGGTAACAGTAATGTCCCCTTTTAAAGGTGAGTAGTTCCTGGAGTTCCCGTCGTGGCTCAGTGGTTAATGAATCCGACTAGGAACCATGACGTGGCGGGTTCGATCCCTGGCTTTGCTCCGTGGGTTAGGGATCTGGCGTTGCCGTGAGCTGTGGTGTGGGTTGCAGACGCGGCTTGGATCTGGTGTTGCTGTGGCTGTGGTGTAGGCCGGGGGCGACAGCTCCGATTAGACCTCTAGCCTGGGAACCTCCATATGCCACGGGAGTGGCCCTAGAAAAGGCAAAAAGACAAAAAAAAAAAAAGGTGAGTGCTCCTGGAGCTCACAGAAATTGAGTGACTTAGCTAAGGTCACACGAGTAGTTAAGATTCCAACTTAAGTCCTCCTGGTATTTGTCATGTATTTAACCCGACTTTGAGCCAATCGGCTTAGTTAGAGCCAACATACTGCCTTTGTGGTATGTGCTGCCTGCCCCATCTTGCCTGCCTTTGAGACCCCATAGGCAGAGGAATAAGCTCCCAAGGCCCTTGTTAAACTAGCCCTGCGCTGCCAGAGATAGGAGGCTGGCACGGGTGCCCCTAGGGCTCACATGCCGTCGAGCATACCCAGACTTTCCTTGGGTTTCCAGAGCACGGAACACAACCCCGCTCCTTCCCTCCTCCTCACGAGAGCATGTGGGAATGTGGGAGTTCTTTATAAAGAAATCCTTGAATCTGCTTGAGTTTATTAAGTAAATCACACACAAGCTTTGGTATTTGATTATTAGGAACAAATACCAACTGATGGTCAGACCATCAAAGTGTCCTGCCCGCAAAGATGAGACCCTCTGGTCCAATGACTTTCCCCTTCGTGGTCCATCAAGAGGCTCCACAGAGCTATGACTCTGCTCAGTCAAGTTTCCCCAGGGGCCTGAGGAGCTGGCTGTTTCAAACCAAGGTCTGGGGTGGCCTTTGCGAGGCAACCTTGAAGGCTGTGTGCCTGATGTCTGGATTTTGAACAGTGACTCTGGCTGCATCTCACAGGGACTCTCATGCCCAACCATGTGTGCAAGAGAGAGCCAAGGCCTGACCCCCAAGTTCAGCAGCCAAAGGTGGGGAAAAGAGACAGAAAGGTGTGCATTGTCCCACTGTGTGCTAGACTCCAGGATGTATGTTTCAAAGCTCCGCCAATGGGAGTGGCACTCGGGAAAGTTCAATGGAACCGAAAGAGACAAATATTGATACTCAACACTCTGCCTCTGCAACAATAATAACAGTACAGCCTGAATTCAAATAAGCAGAACAGATGTTCCTCATGTGTGATGAGTTGAAAATCATTCCTTCATGTGGGATCCGTTAAAGTCAAGCTTGAGACTTAGTGTATGTTTCATGTAAAAATTCTCAGTAAAAAGACTTTGGAGGCAACAGCCAAGCGAGGGCATGCGAAAATCGTTGGGGCAAATAACCATTCCGCATTTGCCTGGAAGAGAGCAAAAGATGTAACCGTGGGAGGGCGGCTGTCACTGGGAATAGACGTGGAGACAAGAAAGATGCCCTTTACCCTCAGATCTAACCAGAGCTCAGCAAGTTTGGTTCTTCTCAGCACAAGTCGGGCTTAGAGCTTGGTGCTGGGCTGAGCCCAGGGAGGAAAAAAAAAATCAATTCTCTCTCTCTCTCTCTCTCTTTTTTTTTTTTTTTTTTTTTTGCCATGCCCACAGCATGCAGAAGATCCCAGGCAGGGATCAAACCCACGCAACAGCATTGACTTGAGCCACAGCAGTGACACTGCTGGCTCACTAACCTATAGAGGCACCAGTGAACTCTCCCCCACTTTTTTCCCTGAAAAATGAATTCTTTTGACAGCCACACAATAGAAGAACTTTCCAAAGATGGGCCCTTAGAAATATAGGAAACAGTCCTTCAGAAGAGCTAATTTCATCTTGAACCAGCCCAGCGCAGTCACTGGCATGGGGATAGTGAGAGAACTTTAGTCATAGCACTGCCTTCGGGACCCCATCCGCATCCTAGAAGAACTTAACATCAGAGCTGGCAGGAGCTTCTGTTGCGGCTCTGCAGGTTAAGAACCCAACTAGTATTCATGAGGATGCGGGTTCGATCCCTGGCCTTGCTCAGTGAGTTAAGGATCTGGTGTTGTCGTGAGCTGTGGTGTAAGTTGCAGATGCGGCTTGGATCCTGCATTGCTGTGGCTGTGGCTCTGATTTGCTCCCTAGACAGGGAACTTCCTTCCATGTGCTGCCGATGTGGCCTTAAAAAGAAAAAAAAAAAAAAAAAAGAATAGAAAATATCAGAGCTGGCAGACACACTAGGAACCATGATCCAACACTCATCTCGCTGTCAAGGATACAGGTACAGGAGGCTTGGACGTGCCCAAGGTCACACACTGAATTTGTCCCCAGGCGGAGCTGAGACATGATTCCACTCTGGAGGCCCACTTTGAAAGAGACGGATATCAAAATGGAATATAAAAACATGATTGCCCTTTCACAATGATGCCATCACATTAGGATTCTACACTAGAAAAGAAAAGAAAAGAAAACAGAAGTGGCATGCCTTTTCATTCCACAGTACCCGCTAACGGCCCCTTAGGTTTTAAAGAATTAGTGGAGTAAAACAGTCACCTGATCCCAAAGACGAGCAATGCAAAACAGGCAGCTGCAAAGAGAGTTCTTAACGAAGCCAGGGTAGGACTGAAGGCTCAGGGCAGCTGCCCTCTAAGGCCCGGCAGGAAAGAGTCGAACAAAATAGTTGGGGGAAATGAAGGCATAGACAGGCTATCATATGATCAAAGTTTATAGAGAAGTTCCAGAAGGCTAGGGATCCAAAAGACATAGACGCATCCTCCAGATCCTGGAGTATAAGAAGGGCAGACTTTGTGGTGCATTTGAGGAAAAGCAGAACAAGCAAAAGGCAGCCTGACTGTACACAGTGGGTACTGGATGCCCAGTAAACATGAAGGGAACGTGCAGATCTTTTTCTTCTGAAAGGTGTTATCGACTTATAAAGCATCTCTCAAAGAACTTCAAATAAACCAATTCCTGATTCAGTAATAACAACATTATTAATAATAACTACCATTGATGGAGTGCTGACTGTGTGCCAGGCACCGTGCTGAGCTCTTCACAGCATTTTCTCACAATCACCCTGTGACTATTTTCGGATGACGAAACAGGCTCAGAGAGGTTGAGTCATTTGCCCTAAGTCACACAGCTAGTCCGTGGCAGAAGCCGCTCTCAAATCCGGGTCTCCCTTCACTTCAGAACATGGATGCCCTCCACCATCCTGCCTCTGTCATTGCTTGGGACCTGGTTGCTTGGGACTCTCCCTCTGGCAGTAGAGATCGGACAAAGGTGATGTTCCAGAATGTTCATTCCAGTTGGTGGGAAAGAGGAACTGGAAAGAGAAACCCTGGAATTAGGGAACCAGTTAGGGGGCTGAACCAATAGAGGGGATGAAAAGCATAGACTCGGCGAAACCGCTGGGAGAAGGAATTGACAGATTCTCAAGCCATATGGGATCCTACTGTACCAAAAGTCGCTTGTTTCCTTGAGGACATCATGGAGATCTTTCTGTGACCCTGCATGTAGATCTGTCTTACTCTTTCTGTGACGGTTCAGGGTTCCTTCTGGGAGAACACCACCATCGCAGTCGCAGGGAACGTTCTGGATGTACATACATCATTGCCTCCTGTAATTCCAAACATCACAACTGATAGGCTGAAACACATTTTAAATTGTGCTAGACTTCTTGAAAAAGGTTTTCAGGATTGAGATGAAAACCCATGTTTTAAAACAAGGATGCAGAAACACTTTCCTTGGCAGTGTTAGGGAATGATAGAGCAGAGATAAATGGATTGATTGGTCATTATTCGAGAGTGTAGTCAAAAAGCACAGGGCCTCCTGTGCATTTATAAAGCGAATGGACACCAGCGTTGTGGCAGCTGGTGACAGGAAGAGAGGGAGCAGAAGGCATGGGGACCCTTTGGGAACCATTTTCACATGTTGGAGATCGGGTCACTCATCTCTCTGCAGTCCTTAATTTTAAAGGAAGAGGAACTAAGCCGGAGTGTTGAACAGGATGGCTGTGGCTGTTATTTAAAGAGCAGACAGTCTTCCGAGAGGCTTCCAGAAGGAAGGCTGGCACACTGGAAGCATGGCAATTTTCAGACGTAATAGCGACTTGACTTTATTTGTAGCTTTGAGGACACTGGCCACTGTTTTCAGATAGGGCATCTAAATAACTTCTCAAAAGTAGCTCCCGAAGGGAAGGGGAGGTGAACTTAAGTATTAAGTATAATAGTCTGGAGTTCCCTGGTGGCTCAGCAGGTTGAGGATCTGGCGTTGTTACTGCCGTGCCTTGGTTTCAAGCCCTGGCCCAGGAAATCCCACATGCCATGGGTATGGCCAAAACCAAATTTGTTTTAGGTCTAATAGTCTGACCCCTCAAGAGACATTTTGACACGCTGCTGTTAAAGACAGTTCTGTTTGGCAAATGCCCAGCACCAACTACATCTGACCAAAAAGCTGCCTGATCCTAGACGGCGTGAACCAACTACGAAAGAGGAAGTGCACAGGGCAGGGAGGCAGCTGAGGGCCAGCTAGCTCTGTCCCTCAGATAAACAGATTGCAAGGGACAAAGGCAAGAAGCTTTTAGGAAAGGCGCTGTGTATAGAGACAATAAGTATGCTTTTGAAATGGCCACAGAATGGACTAGTCCTCAGAATATCAGCATTTTATTCATTCATTCAACAAATATTTCCTGAGCATCTCCTGTGTGCCAGGCACGGTGAGAGGCACCTGGAAGTACAGTGCTGAACAAAATAAGGGGGGTCCTGGAGTTCCTGCTGTGGTGCAACAGGTTATGGACCCGGCGTTGTCCCTGACTGAGGTCACAAGGGTTTGATCCCCGGCCAGGTGCTGTGGGTTAAGGGTCCAGTGTTGCCCCAGCTGTGAAGTCGTTTGCAGCTGCGGCATGGATTCGATCCCTGGCCTGGAACTTCCATGTGCCGTGGGTGCAGCCAAAAACTGAATAAGATAAAATAACATGATGGTCCCTCAGTTCATGGATCTTACTGTGTCATCCGAGAGACAAGTCATAAGCAAGCCACACACAAATACCTCGTTATAAATGGTAAGGAGTGATTTGAACGGGGAAAAAAAATAGGTTCTAGGCAAAAGGAAATTCAGCCGAGGTCCAGTCCTGGGGGGCGGGGGGTGGTGGTGGTGGCAGTCACTTAAAGAGCCAGGGGGACAATCTTTGAGGCTGAGGGAAACACAGGAAAGGACTTTGGGGGATCAGACCTTTGCAGTTGCCGGGCAAGGAGGAGGCGACCTGGGAGATGCTCGACCTTCCGCTTCCCCTCCCTGGGGCAATCCAGAGCACTCTCTCTAGGCCCTGTGGTGGCTCCGGGGCCCAGACACCCAGGTGGCTTCCTGAAGCCCATGGGGAAATGGCCCCGTGAGGACCCGTGGTGACAGCCTGCTTGTAGGGACCGCCGGTTGGATAAAGGCGAGCTTCCAAAAGATGCCTAGACTCCTCGGCCGCAGAGGGTCACTTCCCAGGGGTCTCCGTTTCTGCTCGTTGCTTCCCACCTGCAGGGCAGGCCTCGCCTTGGTCAGGGTGAAGGGCTGAGGCCGCTCCGGCCTGCGGGCAAAGCGCGAGTGCAAGCGGGGAGCCAGAGCAGGACCCGGAGCCAAGGAAGCGGCCCCTGCCAGCAACTCCCATTCCTTCCCTTCCGTCTGGCATCGCCGCCCCGGAGCCCCTCGATGCCCACCCCACAGCCACCCCACGCCCACCTCACGCCACCCCCGTGACTGCTTACGGTGAGATCTCTTTGTTTCGCAACTGACAAAGAAGGAGGGAGCCCTTTCTGACATTTTTGCCCAGAGGCCCCAGATTTCTCAAGTATGAAACTGCCAAATACGCAACTTTGGGTGGATATTTGGCTGAATCACCTCGAAGGGCCTGTCAGTGCCTAAAATGGAAATTGTTAGAAAGCAGAGGATGCTGGTTGCCAGCAACCATGAAATGGTAATGACCAAATCATTTATTTTTGCAATGAAATGTCATCCCTTAACACCACAAAGACTGGGGTGGTTTTTTCCGAGCTTCAAAGCCCTGACCACCTATACGGAACCTTCCAGAGTGGTTCTGGGTGCCTCTGTCTCTCTGCTTTCCCTCCTCAACCAAAGCCCGTCCATGCTGCTGGGGCCCAGCAGCAACCTGGGATGAAGGAAGAGGGTGGCTGATTGTGAAAGGCAATCAGGCTTCAGCGACCCTGTGACACCAAGCGGGGGTGCATCTGGTTATTGATAAGCGGGTGTGTGGCCTCCTGCACCACCAGTCGCAGCGCACCAGACCCCCAAATGCGATGTGGGTTTTTGGTTTTTTTCATCTTTAAAAATTCTTTTTGTTCAAGTATAGTTGATTTATAGCGGGCTGTCAATGTCTGCTGTACAGCAGAGCGACCCAGGCATAACACATATGTACCGACTCTTTTTCTCATATTACGCTGTGGTTCTTTTAACGACCTCTTCCAGCCCCGCCCTAGTGGCGCCGGAGAGACAGGACCCTTCGTAATGTTTTACTGGTTGTGAGACTCAGGCAAGATCCCCGCTTGTGTACCTTTTATTGTTCAACTCTGGTACTTTCTTCTTTTGGGACTTTAGGAGGAAGAGACTTGGAAAGGACTTTGTGGGTTCACAGTAGGGAAGGAGAGAAGATTTACTGTTTCTTTGAAAACAGCCATTAAGAGACCGCTCCCTTGGGCCAATTCCTGGGCGGCTTTAACCAAAGACAAAGCCTCGGGTCCTTTCTCTTTTTCCACATTGGCTCCTGTGTTAGGATCAGTGAAATGGTATACGACTACTAAATGTATTTTAAAATAATACTTTACAAGCCTTTGGGCTAGAAAATATTTCAATAATGTCGGCACGTTCAATACGGAGGCGGAGATGGGAGCCGGTTCCGTTGGGCCCTCATCATCCTGGGCTTTGACAGGTGACCTTGGATCCCCTCCCCCCCCCCGCCCCCACCCCGGGCCAGACTTTTTGATCTGCTGCTTTTTTCAACACAAGGGGTTAGCGTTTGTCGACATGGGATCCATTTTGGAAGCGGGTCCCGTGTGACAAAGGTAACAGGGATGTGGCCGTTTAGGTGGGGGGGGGCCCCCCCGGCCAGCTCAGGGCAGCCAGGGCTTGGTACCTCCCTGTGCCAGACGCCCGCCTCGTGGAGTCCCCGTGGGGGCAGCGCCCTGGGAGAAGTGGCTCTGGTGTGGGTGAATCCCTCCTCCCCAGCCCCTTGTGGGGTTGGTTCAAAGGGAAATTCTAAATCAGGCCCCCCCCCCCGTAATTTCTGTCCCTTTCCCAGCCTTTTAAGTGCTCCCTTGTGAGTTCCCGTTGTGGCCCAGTGGTCACAAATACGACTAGAATCCATGAGGATGTGGTTTGGATCCCTGGCGTCGCTCAGGGGGTTAAGGATCGGGCATTACCGTGAGCTGGGGTGTAGGTCGCAGATGCGGCTCCAACTGGACCCCTGGCCCGGGGAACTTCCATATGCCTCCAGTGTGGTCTTGGTATAGGCGTAAAGAGAGGAAAAAAAGAAAGAAAGAGAGAGAGAGAAATGAGGAGACAGGCCGTAGGTTCTCCCCAGTCTCTGACATGGGACAGATCTAAGGGACTCGCCAGCACCGAGCGGTGTGGCCATTTTCCACCACTGTCTTCACTTGGGGGAAACTGTTTTATATCATGTTCTTTCCCTCGGTTGCCCTCGTCAGAGGAAAATACAACCCAATTCAGTGTCATAATGTCAACCCCTGGCAGCACTGCCTGAGAAAGCGTTTTTTCTCCAAAGAGACGCAGAATGCCATGGAAACCAGAGCAGCCCTGTTACCTGACAATAGATACAGACGCGAGGCGGGTGGCGGGGGGGGTCCCTACAGGAGCCAGAAACATCGGCACAGCCTCAGTCCCCTCGTGGGGCTGGTCCCGCTCAGAAGCACGCTTACTAGCCGTTTAAGCTTGATCGAATTAATTAACCTCTATGTGACTCAGTTTCCTAAGCTGTAAGATAAGACTCAGAACTGTTCTGTTGTGAAGGTTAAGTGAGATCAAATGAACACGTAAAGTACTTAGAACAGTGTCTGACACCTACATATCAAGTGTTCAGTAAATGTGAAGCATTTTCTTTTCTTTTCTTTTCTTTTTTTTTGTCTTTTTTAGGGCCACACTGGTGGCATATGGAGGTTCCCAGCCTAGGGGTCCAGTTGGAGCTGTAGCCACCAGCCTACACCACAGCCCAGCAACGTGGGATCCTTAACCCACTGAGCGAGGCCAGGGATCGAACCCGCAATGTTAAGCATTTTCATCGTCAGGTGTACATGGCCAGGCGTGGCTCCAGGAGTAGAGACGGTCGCACCACATCGAGCTATCTTTTCTCACAGGTCATGTGTCTCTGTGGTCTAGTTGTGAGGTGTCAGATCTGAATGAAGTGGCTTCTCTCTTCTACAGAGCTGACAGTCTACTGGGTATTAAGTCTGTCCCAGTCTGTGTCTCTCTGGGTTCACAAGTCAGTGATAATGACCAGAAGGGCAGAAAACTAATCCATGGGTGGGAAAGCATGGTTTCTTTTTTCTTTTCTTTTCTTTTTTTTTTTTTTTTTTAGGGCCACACCTGCAGCATATGGAGGTTCCCAGGCTAGGGGTTGAATCAGAGCTGTAGCCGCCGGTCTGCACCACAGCCACAGCCACACCAGATTCGAGCTACATCTGTGACCTACACCAAAGCTCACAGCAATGCCGGATCCTTAACCCACTGAGCGAGGCTGGGGATGGAACCCGCATCCTCAGGGATACTAGTCCGGCTCCTTACTGCTGAGCCACGGTGGGAACTCCAAGTGTGGCCATTTAAACCAAAGCAATTGTCTCCCCTGCTTGGAGAGGACATACCAGAACTCTGACTTGAAGGCTCTTGGAGTTGACAAAGGATCCTTAGAAAAGAATGTTCCCCGAGGGCACTCCATGTCTACTGAGGCCCAAACAACACAAAACAGATTGTGGTCAGACCCAGGAAAGAGATTTTTACCACGGATGGGCAAAATACTAGGCCAGATTCCCACAGCAGGTTACGTAGTGTCCTTCCCTGGTAAACGGGGGTGGGGGTGGGGGTGGGGAATGGCTGGCCATCTGTCCTAGACTGTCTCATGGACAATCCGAGCAGGAAGAGCCTTTAGAGACCATTTTATCCAAGCCTTGAGTTTAAGGATGAAATGCCAGACTCGGAGAGAGGGGACAGTTGCCCTATAGTCCCTATAGCTAATCATTAGCAGACCCAGGACTTAAATCCTAGGCCAAAAGATTATGCCACTGCACCATGCTGCTCCCTTAAGGCACTCAAACTATTGTTCCTTCGGGTTCTCGAATGCCCCAGAGTACCAACACACGACACAGTCACTGAGGCCCACCCAGAAGGACTCAAAGGTACTGAGCAGTGCCCAACTTGCGAGTCCTCCAATTTATCCTTCTGATTTTGGAGCTCGGGCTGTCAAAAGTGTTTCAGCCAAGCCTCCTCACTTGACTAACTGGCCGTCTTAGCTTACCATTTGAAAGCAGCTGCGGTTAAAGCAGGGCTTGCTGACTCAGCCCATGTAGCAAGGATGACTAAACACAAGAATTTCCTGTGGAGGGGCGGGGGGAGGCGGGAGATGGAAAATATCTTTCAAGTGCATTTGTCTCCGGCAACCATCCTGATCCATCAGGAGCTGGCCCACCGTGGGCCCGTGAGGAAAAGCCGCGGGCTGTCCCCGCTCAGCACCAAGGCAGCGTCTGCAGCTGCTGCCTTTCTTTTCTGCTCAACGACACTGCGGCTGTCTCGGCACCATTTTGGTCTGGCCAGCATTTGCACAGAGCTTCATCTGCCAAGTGGTAGAGCCCGAAGCCAAGGGGAACGGATGTCTCCCTGACCGGAGGGGGGCCTTGCACGTTCCCCGGCTCAGAGGTCTTCCCCGGGGGTGAATGGGGCTGATCTGCTTTATCTCAAGGCAGCTTCCATTCCGGGCCCACCTTGAACTCGAAAGAGAGGCTCATTTATGCTGACTGATCAGAAGGCAATGTGGGCTGGCTTCCCATCCCCAGGGCACCCTCTGGGGAGGCTGCAGTCTGGAGTCGAGTCATCATTTTCAGGTCTGAATACCACACACACATTGGACGATTGTAGGAAACGAACATTGACCTTCCGTTGGTCCGCTCCCCAGCTGAAGGCCTTAATTCAGTGAAATGAAAATGGGGTACACATTTCAAGGCTCTGGGCCAGGAAGGAGTCTGCCCTGCTCAATGACAAAGTTGGACGTACCTGGTGCATTTGCTGGGGGAGGGGGGGTGACACATGTTTGCCACTTGCAAATTAGAAAAGGGGGGCGGGCAGAGAAGGGGAGTGCATGTCCTCGGCCCCCTTCTGAAAGCCAGGAGCTCCGCACCACTCCCACAGTGCCCGACGCCCAGAAGTCCAGCCCGAGGGGCCTGCCTCGCCCCCTCCCCACCCGCGCGGTCCCAAGAGAAAACAGGGTCGAGGATTTATTTTTCAAAAGTGAGTAACAATTTCTTATGCCAATGGGGTGGGGGCCGGGGGGGGGGGGCGGTTCTGGGACCGGCAACGTGCAGGCTTGGAAAGAATCCAGTCTTGGGCGAGGGGAGGAGAGGAGAGGAGGAATCCCAGTTCCTTGCCACCTCGCAGTGTGACTTTGGAAGCGTTATTTCACGCTCCTAAGCCTGTTTCCCATTCTGTAAGCACTTACTCGAGCTACATGTAGGGCCTGGTGCTAACCCAGCCTCTAAATGCTTTGTGAACGCGGGCATGGCCGAGCGATAAGGATTTGTGGAGCTCGTGGAGTTGGTTTGAAACAAACGAAATCATGGCTGTGAAGTCTTCTGTTTGTCTGGCACTTGACGGTTAACGGACTTGGGTACGCAGCGCCTTGTTTGAGTCTCACGAGACAAGCAGGGTAAGGATTTCTATCTGTCTGATGGGGTGTGAGGCTCAGAGAGGCAGGGAGGTGACCCATGAAGGCACTAGGGCTCCAGAGCCAGGGCGCCTTCGAACGCACTACTCCACCTCTTATTTTCAAATAAAAAGGGTTTGCAAGGAGAACGTGCCAGCCGATGCATGCATCAGGTCTTTGCCTTGCAACTAAGCGCCGCTTGTATGAGGGTTTCAAACATTGGCGGTGGGTTCAGAAGAAGAGGTACCAAGCTATGCTGAACAGCGCTCTTAAAGATTTACAGCCAGACCTTGTCCACTCAAGACACGAGAGGCCAGGGGGAAATGGCCTTGGAATGACTTGGGCTCGGATCATCTGATATTTTTGTCCAAGAACAATAGAGCCTTTGGTTGGCAGGGAACTAACAGTCGCTATTTGGAACAGCACAGGCCAGTGTAAGGAGGCCGACTGTGGACTCAGGTAGGCGAGCCAGTGTAGACTGAATCCGTCCCTTCAGGCACCCGGCCGCTCATGAAGCCTCTCAGTGGCTTAGCAGCAGTGGACTTGTGCTCTGAAACTTCTCCAGGTTTCCATGGGTCGTAGAGTCCAAGTCCCATCCGATGAAGACGCCTCTGTCTGCTGAGTGCTGCCCACCCTCCGCTGACCCAAAACTCACGACCGCTCTGTGCGTATTTTCCAGCGCTGGGTTCTGGCCAGTTCTGCGGATGGTCAGCGGCGCCACTGTCACGTCGGACTGCATTTCTGGGGAAATCCAGAGGGGTCGATCGCAAATGCCTGTCATGCGGGCAATTAGGTGTGATCCTCAAGAGTTACATGAAAACAAAATTTCCACAAAGCCAATCCTGGTTCTTGTGCCCAAGGTTGCTTTGCTGTTTCAAGGAATCATTGTTCCCTAGTTGACCACCTTTTTAAGACCCTAGAACTAGGTTGGCTGGAAGCAGGAGTTTCGAAACTTGGGGGTCTGTCGTTTTGAATGAGATTCAGAAAGCTGCGTGCATTTCTCTGACAGTGTATGCAAAATTGTGCGTTTGTATTGCGACATCTTTTCTGAGAAGAGAGTCTACAGGTGGTCTCAGATTCTCAAAGGGGTCTGCCTCCCCAAAGGGGGAGAAGGATTGGCTGAAAAGAGGGGGGAGCTGTGCTTGTGTGCATCAGTCTCAAGACACGCGACTTCGGCTGCAAGTTTTTAGGAAGGTGGCATCGTCTCTGTCCATTGCCGTGGTCTGATTCTCCTCTTTCCTGCTACCTCTAAAGGATGGAGAGCCCTGGGACGGGCTGCCAGGCTTTGGTCTTCTCCCTGCCCTGGATGCAGGGTAATGGCCACACTGATGGGGCTGAGGGGTGATTGTTGTAGATTGCAATAAGGTAGGTGATCAAATTTCCAAGTCTTCGTCCTCGGTTCTCAATCCCAGAGTGCGGCCTCCAAGGCAGGTGCATATGTTGCCCACCTTGAGCGTTGGAGGCAGACAGCTCTGTGAGCCTGAGCAAGTCACTTAATCTACCTGAACGGCAGTTTCCTCATCGGATGGCCGGGGAGAGTAACGTGGCTGCTGGGAGGATTGTAAGTGAGATGGTGGCTATTATGTGCTTGACACATGGTAAGTGCTCAATAAATAACAACGCCAACAGTATCTGTTCCAGGTGACCCAGTCTTTAAGGAGATCCAAAGGTCTTGGAGTTCCCGTCGTGGCTCCGTGGTTAACAAATCCAACTAGGAACCATGAGGTTGCGGGTTCGATCCCTGGCCTTGCTCCGTGGGTTAAGGATCCGGCGTTGCCGTGGGCTGTGGTGTAGGTCGCAGACGCGGCTTGGATCCCGCATTACTGTGGCTCTGGCGTAGGCCGGTGGCTACAGCTCCGATTCCGATTCGACTCCTAGCCTGGGAATCTCCTTATGCCGCGAGAGTGGCCCTAGAAAAGGCAAAAAGACAAAAAAAAAAAAAAATCCAAAGGTCTTTTCTGAGGACACGAGGACAAGGATCACTCTGTCTGGGGGCCACCTTGCTGCCCCAAGCCATGTTCAGTGACCTATTTGTGGGCATGGGAACAAAACCCGTTGGACCTTTGGCATTTTGTCAAAATACAGCCTGTTCGACACCTGTCCTCTGCTTTTGAAGAGCCTCGAAACCATATTTGATTATTGAACCAAGAAGGTCTATCCATCTATGAAGGGATTCAGGCCAGAGCAACTGGGTCCAGTCCAAGCAGCTCAGAACCTTCAGTTGGTGCTTTGGCCCAGCCACAATAATTGTGTCTCAAAGGCTTCCCACCCCTGTTCCCATCTGAGCCTCAAAACAGCCACATGAGGCCCACAGGACAGGTGTCAGAGAAGCCATTCATTGTGGCAATGATAGAAGCAAGTCTGGGGGTTTCGAGGGCTTGGTGAGAATGCAGTGTTTTGTGAAAGAGCATCATGAGTGTATTAGCGAAAAAAAAATGGTTATTGAGTATTGGTTTGTGAGTATTGAGTTTATTGACTATAAATGGCTATAGCACAGAGCTGGGCACCTGCACAGGCTCACATAGGTTGGCGTGTCAAGAATTCCATAAAAGGAAAAAAACACAGGAGAGTCTAGCTAGACACGGATGGTCTGGTCCAGTTACGGGCTGTGAGACTTTAGAGAAGGGAAGACATAAGTCACTAGCAGGACACCGGAAAGCCTTCCTAAGGAAGGCCGGCCTTGGGCTGTTTAGAGACGCAGAGGGAAGAAGGAAGGTGTGGGAGGCAGATAAGCAAGAGCAGAGCGGCTGGAATGAGCCTGCTGGGGAACGGAGGCGCTTATCCAGGGGGACGAGCCAGGGGCGCGGGGGGCTTTGGAAAGTAGCAGGAGCTTTGGTTAAAGAGGTTAGGGAGACCTCGGTTGCCCAAACAGAAAGGGAAGGGCTCTGGATCGGATGTGGTAGGAAGTGAGGAGCAGCTAAAGGTGGCAACAGAGGGCAAGACAAGGGGACACAGTCAAAGAGTCCAGCTGGGAGCCAGGAGTGGGAATCCAGATCTACGCAGTCAGAGTCGGGGCTAGGGACACCGCAGAAACACAGAAAGGGAGCGATGCAGAGAGCGTGTCGGTCTCTGGAGGCCTTTGCCTCGAGGAACCCAAAGCCGCTTCTCTCTGTAAGGAGCAGACCGATCTGGGGCCTTGATATTTGTCTGGCATGAGTGACGCCTCTTTCAAACAGGAGCACGCGGCCGGCTGCTGTAGACAACCAGGCAAAATCACTTGGAAAAGAGAAAAACCAAGAAATGATTCTTCCTGTTGCAAAAACGCTGTTTTGGTTTTTGGCCATGCCCGAGGCACGTGGAAGTTCCCGGGCTAGGGATCAAACCCGTGCCACAACAGTGACAATGCTGGATCCCTAACCGCTACACCACCAGGGAACTCCACAAGACAATTCTTTACCAAAGGACACCCTGAAGGTTCTTTGACTTAGAACCTCGCCAAAGTTTAGAATGCTTTCAGACTGGAGCACCTGGGCTTTTTTGAATTTAGGACGAACAGAGTCAGAAATTAGATGGAAAAAAAAAAAAAAACTGTTCAACTAGCTTAAAAAAAGTTAAAAGAGGAGGAGAAAAAAGTCAAATGTTTCCAGTTGTCCTTTCTTGTGATTCGTGGGAACCGCAAGCAACTTACAACTTCTGAAAATAATACTAAGCTATGGTCATTTAGTAAGATGAAATATGTGAGGCGTAACCAGTAATAATAGTAGTAGTTAAGGAGTTCCTGCTGTGGTGCAGTGGATTCGGGCCACTGTGGAGGCATAGGTTTGATCCCCCAGCCGGCACCGTGGATTAAAGGATCCAGCGTTGCCATAGCTGCAGCTGGGATTCAGTCCCTGGCCCAGGAACTTCCATATGCTGCAGGTGCAGCCAGAAAAAAAAAAAATAATAAAAATAGTCGACACATATTGAGGCCTTGCTAAGTATGAGATGTATGACTAAACAGTTTAATAAAACAGACATATCACTAAAACAATTATCCTGTGTAACCTTCCCCACCATTTCATAGATGAGAAAAATGAGGCTCTTCGAGAAAGAAGTTAACTAAATTCCACAATATCCCAAGAACGAGAGAGAGAGAACGAAAGAAAGAGAGAGGAAGGGAAGGGAAGAAAAAAGAGAAGGAAGAAAAGAAAAAAAGAACAGAACTGAGTCCCTTAAGTCAGGTGCGCGTTAGCTCCCTGTGTCCTGGGGAGGCTTGGGAGGGTGGGTGACAAAACACCTCGACAGTCCCCCTTCTCAGCCTCTGCCCAGGCCTCGAGAAGCTTTTCAGATGGAAAAACACCTCTGGGCCTGGATGGGTCAGGAACCGATTTTGTTGACATTCAGCATTAAAGGTATGGAAGCGCCGTCTGCACAGGAGTCTGGGGATTCGGTTCCCTGTGTTGTAGTCCTGAGAATTTTTTTCTCGGATTTGAGCATTTCCCTGGGGGGGGGGGTGAATCCCAGAGCAATGAAGTGGTTCGAAACTCCGGCTCTGGCCACCGGGGAAGGTTGGTGGCTGGCGAGCTGTCTGAGCATCACTTCGGCTGGAGCTCTGAAGCACCGCTTCTACCTGCCCCTGGGCGGGTGCCTGGGAGGCCAAGCCCGGCCGGAGCCCCAGAACCCCCCCCCGGGGGGGGGGGCGAAGAGGGGGGGTTGGTGTGCCCGATCAAGGTTGCGGACTGCGTCTGGATCCAGTGGCTTTCAGCTCCTGGCGGGGTCGGGCAGACCAAGGTGACCACACCTCCGCTCTGGGGAAGAGGAGATGCTTGTTCTTACAAACTTTGAAAGAGTGTGAAAATGCCTTTGTTGTGTTCCAATTGCCTTTGTTGGATGAGTAGAGAGAGACCCTGCGGCTGGAGGGCTCAGGCGGGACTGTGTGCAGATGGCCTGTTCTCGATGTATGCGTCTCTATGGATACATTTGCGTATATGCACGTGTCTGAGAATCTTCACTGGGTCTCAGTGAAACTCGTTGTTTCCTGTGGGAGACTTCGGTCTGTCCATCTGGTGGACAGAACTTAGCTGAGTATCTAAGGGTCCTGGTTGTGGTTGCTAAGGGATGACGGTGACATGGCCAGCAGAGAGCAGGGCCCCCCATCTTTTCTGCTGTGGTAAAAATACACACAACACAATTTACCGTTGTGACCACTTTCAATGATACAATTCAGAGCCATAAAGTACATTTGCAGTGTTGGGCAGCCATGACCCCTAGCTAGTTCCAGAACGTTTTCATTACCCCAAAAGGAAATCCTCACCCATTAAGTAATCACTCCCAATTTTCCCTTTCCCCTCAGCCCTGTGTAACTAGTAGTCTGTTTTCTGTCTCTGCGGATTTGCATGTTCTGGATACTTCATAGAACTGGAGCCATACAGTGTTTGTCCTTTGGTATCTGGCCTCTTTCACTTGGCTTAATGTTTTTGAGGTTCATCTACATTGGAGCAGGTGTCAGAAGGTCATGCCCTCTTACAGATGAAGACTATCCCGTTGCCTCTGCAAACCCCATTTTGCCTCCCCTTTCATCAGTTGATGGGCCTTCGGGCGGTTTCTCCCTTTTGGCTGTTGTGAGCAGTGCCGCTGTGAACATTCTTGTGCAGGTTTTGCGTTGAACCCTCGTTTCCAGGCCTTGCGGGGGTGTACCTAGGAGTCGACTTGTTGGGGCATGATGCAGTCATGCTGTGTTTAACTTACTGAGGAATCAGAGAAGGGCACCATTCTTAATATTGAAAAGAAAAACCCAACCACCAACATACAGTCATTTGAAGCCGTATGTTGAAGGAAGCATTGTACGTTGCCTGGCCGGATTAGGGACAAAGAGGCTCCTCCCCTGGAGGAGGGGAATTAAAGTGAGTTATTCAGAGCAAACCCAGCACTATGGTTAGAAAACCCACACGCATGCCGTTTTCTGCTGGCCCGCCCAGGGGTGAGCGTGAACGCCCTCAAGGCGGAAGCTGGACCCTTGGTTGTAGCCCCCAGTCACCCCTGAAGCCAGTGAGAACCTCACCACTCCAGAGCCTGGTACAGTCCACATGTGTTGGTGGAAGGAAGACAGAGGTGCCACCCAGCCCCCTGGGAGAGGGGGCCTTGTGTGGGGTCTCTTCTCGCCATGCTCCCACAGGGTACGGAGACGCCCCCACCCTTGCTTCGGCCTCCTTTCCATCCTCCAGCACTTTGGGGGGCACCACCACTGTCCCTCAGTGATGAGCGAGCCAGGCTGCAGCACTTTTTCACATACGCAATTTGGCAAATCCCAGAAACCAGCGTTCGTCAGGCCCAGGTATCCCGATGTCTGTTTCGAACCACAGAAGCATCAGCCCCTTGGGCAAATCTCCTGGTGTCCAGGTGCTGGCCTTTCCCCGGTGTAACAGGAGACTCTCGTTACTGGTTTCTAGTCCCCTCGCAGCACGGTGGGGGGAGTCAAAGCAGATCCAGAAGCTGGATGGGTGACCTTCCCTGGGCTCTCGGAGTTCTTGCCGAGAGGGCAGTGACTGGGCATGATCCCCTTTGGAGCTTGTCACTGCTGTTGACATAGAGAATGCCGGTGTGGCAACAAATGCTGTCTTTGTCACAGGCTCAACTACAGGGGCCTCTCCTTCCCTAAGCTGGCAGCTGAGGCTAAGCACTTGAGATGCCTGGGCCAGCTGTTGTAAAGTAAACGCCAGGCAGTAGGTAAGGCTGGATTCCGAACCGGGCAGGCGGCCAGGCCTGAGTGGGAGCGTTGATGCGGGGGGTGGGGGGTGGGGGGTGGGGGGGAAAGAGGCACAAAAGTTGGCAAACAAGTGTTTTCCAAGGGGGGTGGTTAAAAACACAATCTTACCAAAAAAAACAAAAAATACAATCTTGTTTCTAAGGTCGAAAAAGCGCCAGCGGGCTGGGGGAGCTGCCTACAAAATTCCTGCTTTAACTCACTATCAGCTGAAGAAGATTCTAGCACTGGAAAGGCACAGTGAGCTGTGTTTCCCCGAGGAGGCTTCCCCGGGGAGCCCAGCAAGATAGCCACACCCTTTGAAGTTCGCTGGGAGCTTACAAAGGGCAGCGCTGTTTCCACGGAGGAAGAATGATAGGCCCGCATAATGGTGTCCTTATTCTCCCAACCTCAGACCTTGTGCGAAGAGGGGCCAGGGAGCTGCCGGCCCCGGGGGGAGGGGGGACCCTTGGCGAAAGGCACATGCTCGGAGCTGGCTTGCCCGCCAACATGCAAGACCTTCCCTGGGAAGATGGGGTGGTCCGAGGCAGGAGTCTGCCTCTCCTCTCTTCCCCAGGAGGTAACCTGTTAATTTGAGGACGGCCGATAAACATTTCCACGTGGACACTGTGATCCTACTTGACACATTTCAGTGAGACGGGGCCTGGGCCGGGCGGTCGTAGAGATAAAAGACTGATGCCCGCTGTCTTCCATCGGAATGAGAATGGTGGTATGTCTGAGTGGTGGGATTCCTGGCACACAAAAAGGAACGTCCGTAGGCTGGCAGGAGCCGTCCAAGGCGGTTTGTCCAGTGGTCATTAGGAAATGGAGCCCCCGGATTGGCTCGAACGTCGCCTTGACCAACTTCAGGATGCCTGCAGGACCGCGTCATCCATGCTTAAGTCAGGGACCCCTTCCAAAATTCTGACTCATTTCCCAGGCCAGCGAAACCATGTCCGCATAGGAGTGACATGCCGGGTGTCATCCCTGGGAGGTTTTGTCAGCCCTGGTGCCCGGGAATGATTCCATGAGACCCGTGAAGCTGGGGGCGGGAGTGCAGAGGCAAGAGCCTGAGCTCGGGTCCTAGGTCTGTTGCCAAGTAACTGTCATTCCAAGTGAGTCTTTTAACCAATCTGAGTCTTGGTTTCTTGGGTGGTTAAAACTCTTTAATTGGATGGTTTAGTCGCTTTCAGCCTTAAAAATTAAACTGTCTCTTAGCTTTGGGGTCAACAAAGAATTGTTGTAGCTATGCAAAACACCTCATTTTATAAATTCTTTTTGGTCCAAAAGGGATCTTAAAGGCCGTCTAGGGGGAGTTCCCATCGTGGCTCAGTGGTTAACGAATCCGACTAGGAACCATGAGGTTGTGGGTTCGATCCCTGGCCTCGCTCAGTGGGTTAAGGATCCGGCGTTACCGTGAGCTGTGGTGTAGGTTGCAGACGTGGCTCAGATCTTGTATTAGCTGGCTTGGATCCCATGTGGCTGTGGCTGTGGCATAGGCCGGCGGCTACAGCTCCGATTCAACCCCTAGCCTGGGAACCTCCATATGCTGCGGGAGCTACCCTAGAAAAGGCAAAAAGACCAAAAAAAAAAAAAAAAAAGAGGTTATCTAGTCCGACCCCTTTATGGTGCAGATGTAGAAACCAAGACCCAGAGAGGAGAAGGGAGCTGCTCAATTAGTGCAGAAGGAAGATTAGAGATCAGGTTTCTTGAGTCCCAGTCCAGCGCATTTTCCACTACATTTATTTTACATCCAAGTACTACATGAGCGTGGTTTTAAAATATCAAATAATACAGGAGCAGTTGTAATTAACAAAAAAAAAAGTTTTCTGCTCCACCCCTAGTCCCACTCCTCAGAAGCAACCATTTTTAGCAGATTCTGGGTGTTTTTTGGTTTTTGGTCTTTTTAGGGCCTCTCCTGTGGCATATGGAGGTTCCCAGGCTAGGGGTTGAATCAGAGCTGTAGCCACCGGCCTACACCACAGCCACAGCCACTCGGGATCCTTAACCCACTAGACGAGGCCAGGGATCAAACCTGAGTCCTCATGGATACTAGTTGGGTTCGTTAATTGCTAAGCCATGACAGGAACTGCCCAGATTCTGTTTTCAATTCATCTGGTGGTTACTTGGATCTCTCTAAATATGCCTCTACTCCTATTTCTTGATTTATCCATTTTGGACCTTATCTGTCGACTCCCTACTATAAAAACAGGATTTAGCTCACTTAACATTACTCCCAACCTCTTCTCTTTCCTCCACCTCCCGACGTTTGATAGTATTACCTTTATGAGGTTTTTAAATTCACCTTTTAAAATAGCATACCGTCACATTTACTATTTGGGATGTACAGTTCTATGAGTTTTGACAAATACATCAAGTCATGTAACTACCACCACAATCAAGATATGGCAGAGTTCCCTTGCCCCCCGACTTCCGTATGCTGCCCTTTGTAGTCAACCCTGCCCTCCACTTCCAACCCCTAATAACCACTGGTCTGTTTTATGTTCCTATGATGTCGCCGTCTCCAGATGTTATAGAAATGGAACCAGAAAACATGTGATCTTTTGACACTGCTTCCTTCACTCAGTGTAATTATTTTGAGATTCATGTATCAGTAGTTCATTTTTTATTGCTGAGTAGTATTCCATTGCGTGGATGTACCAGTTTACACATTCACCAGTGGAAGGACATCTGGGTTTCTTCCAGTTTGATAGTGTTATTTTTAGTGAATCTATTGGTTACCTTTTAACTTGAAATCATATGCTTAATCCTCTATTTCTATTTCTCTAGATATTATCCGCTATATTTTTTGTCTTTTTTGGGGGGGGGGCACACTCACAGCACATGGAGGTTCCCAGGCTAGGGGTCGAATCAGAGCTGCAGCTACTGGCCCACACCACAGCCACAGCAATGCAGGATCTGAACCACGTCTGCGAAATACACCACAGCTCACAGCAACGCCAGATCTTTAACCCACTGAGCGAGGCCAGGGATGGAACCCGTGTCTTCGCAGATGGTAGTCAGATTCATTTCCACTGAGCCGTGACGGGAACTCCTATCATCCGCTATATATTAAGCAGGTCTTCCTTTTCAGAATAGTAAATGCTTTTGACTGGATTTCAAATCCTGGTAATTTATTCATTTCGTCTCCGTTTTAAAGAGGTTGAAATTGAGGGTGTAATTTTCCACGGGGGTAGGAGGGCAGGTTTAAAGGCTATCCAGCTGCCCTCTTCAGGGTTCCTGCTCTTCGAAAGGGCCCCTGTGGCAAAGGGGGCTCCCCTAGCTCCAAATGTGCTTGTGGCTGGGAAGATATACAGGTGCTTTCTGTCCTGGCCGTTGCTAACTCGGGCCGTAATTTGGGGGAAAAAGACCTTTCTTCATGTGGATTTTAGCTTTTGTCTGTCATGCTTTTCCTGTTCCAGCTGCCTTCACCAGTGAGCACAAAGCCACATTTCAAAGGAGACTGACAAATTATCCCTCGCCGCCAAAAGGAGGTTCGCTCTCTGGGTGTTCTGTGTCCTCCTCCTCTGATAACTCACAGGTTAACTTTCTAAAGGGAACTGACAAAAGCAGAAATGGTCCTTTTGTTTCTTTTATAAAAGATGTGGATTTATAATAGTCCCTTCCATTCTGACGCTAATATACAGCAGGGAGCCGGTGTAAATGACTCTAACTGAACCCCCGTTGTCTGCAAGGTTCGTATCAATGCATTTCTTTCTTTTTTTTTAAACCATGTATAAGATCTGAATTTTTTTTTAAGAAAATTGTTATCACAGTGTCTTTCCTCAAAAAGTAGCCATTTAAAGGCTGAGGATATCGGCCCTGGCCATAGGGATTGATATGTGATGATATTTACTTGCATTTTTAAACATCTTCGTATGTATGTTATCCACCCAGTAGGTGCTCAGGAAATGTCTTTTGCATGGAAATGGTCCAAAATAGTGTCGTGGGTACATGATGGTGAAGTATTCTGTATGAGTGTAGTGAATTGGGCATTCTCAAACACTACCGGGCATGCAAATTGGTACCACGTTCCCGCAGTGTTCTTGTCCCTTCACCCAGTAATTCTCTTTCTAAGGACTTATCCTAAAAAATAAAAGAAAAAAGATAGGAAACGCATTGTAGCAGCATTTAAAATAGAGGAAAAAGTAAAATCAACTTAAATGTCATCTGTGCTATAAAAGGCTATGCAGTAACATTCACACTATGAAATGTACATGTAGTTATTTAAAATCATGTTTAGGAGAGTATTAAATGACACAGGGAAAGGCTCACAACCTAAATGAAGTGGGGAAAGGAAAGATACACATGAACCTACAGTATGATCCTGTGTGTGTGTGTTTGTGTCTGTGTCTGTGTATGTATACAAAAGACTGAAAGTACAAATATTAACAGTGGTTATATTGTTATATCTACAATCAAGCCAGACACAAACAAATATGAGTTCTTTTCATATTCTAATTTTTGGAATTTCCAAATCCTCTGCAATGAGCTCGTATTACTTTACAATCTGAAAAGTATCTCTCTAATTTGAAAGACGTAAATACGATCCTCGTAACAAGATGTGGAACCATATCTCAACCCCAAGTCAGCTCTTCAGATGCCACGTGGAAAGTCAGGGCAGGGTTTTTAAGTTTTCAGAAAGACACGATGCAAGCCTACAGGTCTTTTCAGGTTTGAGTGTTAAGAGCCCCAGTGTGGGAGTTCCCACCGTGGCTGAGCAGTAATGAACCGCAGTGTGATATTGGAAGGCAAACGTGTTCATCCTTTCTCTAGGTCTACTTAGGTTTCATCTTTCTCTCTCCCCATCCCCACCCGTTTTTAAACTGTGCAGATCTGTGGAACAAATGTTGAGCAAACTGGAAATAAATACAATCCAATGGCTTTAAGACGCCACAAGCCCTCCCTTCCTGTGTACTCATGGCTACCTGCCCATTGTACTCCCCAGAGTGAAGGGCTGGAGTCAGCCAACACGGAGGCTTTTCTGATTCAAGCGTGAAAACTGCACATGCTCAGAACACAGACAAACTTAGGAAATCTGAAAAGATCGAGACACAACATGTGCAATCTTCCCCCTCCCTCCATTCTGAGCTCCACATAATATAAGCTGGGGGGCTGTGCTGGGGGAAAAAAAAACTACGAAGTAAAAACTCAGTCCTAGAAGGCAGATACAGTGAGGACTATTCACATTTCAAAGAAATCTCAGAATCTGAGAACTTTACAGCTGGAAGGAAAATATTCCAATAAATATAGAGTTTCTTCCAAATGCCAGAAGATACTGTGCTGGGTGCTGGTCAAATGTTATCTCATTAGAACCCATCTGGCAACACACACCCCATTTTACAGATGAGGAACGCAAAGGCCGGGAGGGGGGGTGTGTGTGCATTGCCTTAGATCACATGGTTTGCTGGCTGCAAAGCTGGAGCTAGGTCCTACATCTTCTGAAGACTCTCAGGTGCAACGTTTTTTTTTTCTAGTATTTTCTAGCCCCTCAGCTCCAGATAGTTAAAATACTTATGGTGTAATTGTGCTTGGATGTTTTGCTAACAGCTCAAGCTAATCAGGACCAAAATCAAACATAGAATCTTCCCCTTGGCCCCACTGACCCACGATCTGAACCAAAATCTGGCTTTTTATTCTCGCTCACACCCCTTCCTCCACATAAACAATCTGTCAACAAGTCTTGTCAATTTTCCCTTCAAAATGGTACAAAAATTCCAGTTATGAAATCAGTCAGTCATAGGGCTGTGATGCATAGCATGGTGGCTGTTGCCAATGCTACTGTATCGAGTATTTGAAAGTTAAAAGTAGATCTTAAAAACTCTCGTCACGGAGTTCCCGTCGTGGCGCGGTGGTTAACGAATCCGACTAGGAACCATGAGGTTGTAGGTTCGATCCCTGGCCTTGCTCAGTGGGTTAAGGATCCGGAGTTGCTGTGAGCTGTGGTGTAGGTTGCAGACGCGGCTCAGATCCCATGTTGCTGTGGCTGTGGTATAAGCGGCAGCTACAGCTCTGATTTGACCTCTAGTCTGGGAATCTCCATGTGCCTCGGGCATGGCCCTAAAAAGATCTAAAAAAAAAAAAAAAAGAAGAAGAAGAAAAGAAATCCCTTCTTGACTACTCCAGCCCACACTGCTGCCTCTCTTCTGGCTTCATGCAGAAATTCTAGTCTTCAACACACAACTAGCTTAGCACCTGGCATTCGGGGCAATTAGCATTTGTTCAGCAGCAATTCATTCTGGCAAGAGGCATGTATTGAGTATCCACTATATGCCAGGCCCTGAGTTGGAGAATGCATTGTCTTCTCTCCTCAACTAGACATTAACACCCCGAGAGTTGAGGCTACAACTTTCTCCAGAGCCTCTTAAACAGCCATTGCATCTCTGGGCACATATTAAAGACTTACTTGTTTGAGAGCAGAACAGATTTAAGGAATCTGTCACCAGCTCAGCAGCTGGAGAACTCTGCAGATGCCTTAATCTATGGTTCTGCCTCAATATCTCACAAGCTATATGAGCATGATCCAGTCACTCATTGAGGACCGCATATCAAAATGTGACTTTTTAACACCGTACCTTCAGAGATAAGTGATGAGATTTAACTAACAGGAGATGTGGGATCCCAAAAGTCAGACACTTCTGCCTCCAAGAAGCTGGACTAGGTGTACTCTTCCCTGCTCTTCTCACTAAGTATGTCCAAAAACCCTGGACATTATATACAAAACAAGTATAGAAAGGCCAAGAAAGGTGGAGAGAAGGCAGGACCTCAGTAACCAAAGAATGATATGGTGGTGAGTTCCCTGGATTTTCTTTTTGCCTCACAAATCCCATACTGGCTGCTGGAGACACCAGTGGTTCAGAAAACACTAAATAGGAGTGACCCCCCAAAAGCCTGCTCTGTCTAGCCAGAGGGCCAGGAAAGGGGCAGCTTAGCAAGGTCAAAAACTTAGCACGGTTCTATTGTAGCCAAACACCAGGAAGAAACGTGACTTCCACACTCACCCAAGCCAAAAAAGGACGAGTGGGGAGCCTGACCTTCTACCCGGGTTTGACAGTAACAAGGCAGCAACCCCCTTTCTCCTGCCAGAGCAGTGTCAGGAAAAAAAAAAAAAAAGCTAAAACAGAAGGTTAAGATCCAGAGTCTCATTACATGATACTCAAAATGAACAGTATTCAACTGAAAATCATTCATTGGATCAAGAACCAGGAAGATCTCAATCTGAATTAAAAAATAATCAATAGATGCCTAAACCAAGATAACAGAGGTGTTAGAATTATCTGACAAAGATTTGGAAGCAGCTATGGTAAAAAGGCTTCAATGAGCAATTACAGGAGTTCCTATCATGGCGCAGTGGAAACGAATCCAACTGGGAACCATGAGGTTGCAGGTTCGATCCCTGGCCTCGCTCGGTGGGTTAAGGATCTGGCGTTGCTGTGAGCTGTGGTGTAGGTAACAGATGCAGTTCGGATCCTGCATCGCTGTGGCAGTGGCCAGCAGCTGTAGCTCCAATTAGACCCCTAGCCGATTAGACCCCTAGCAGGTGCGGCCGTAAAAAGACAAAAAAAAAAAAAAAGAGCAATTACAAATCTTTGAAACAAATGAAAAGAATAGAAAGTCTCAGCAAAGAAATTCAAAGTCTCAGCAAACAAATAAGAAGATACGAATAAGAAGCAAATGGAAATTTTAGAACTGAGAACCTCAGGGGATGAGCTCAACAGAAGAATGGAGGGGACGAATGAAAGAATTCATTCGAAGATATAGCAATAGAAATTACACAGAGAAAAGAGACTTGAGAAAATGAAAAGAGCCTCAGGGACCTGTAGGACTATAACAGAAGATATTCAGATCATTAGAGTCTCAGGAAGAGGGGAGAAAGAGAATGGGGCTGAAAAGCACTTGAATAAATAATGGTTGAAAGTTTCCAAATTTGTGAAAATATATAAGCCTACATATTCGGAAAGAACCTCAAACAGGGTAAAGATTCAAAGAAATTCACATTAAGATCCATTATAGCCAAATTTCTGAAAACCAAAGACAAAGAAAAAATATTGAAAGCAGAGAGAGGAGAGAAGATACTACTTACAGGGAAACAATGTTTTAAATAAGGAATTGGCTCATTTTTCAAGCACCAGGAGAAAAGAACTAGAGTCCTATGTCCATCAAAAAATACCCATCAAGAATGGAAAGGAAATCGAGACATTCTCAGATAAAGAAAAACTAAGGGAATCTGTCACCATCACACCTACCCTAAAAGAATAGCTAGAGGAAGTTCTCTGAACAGAAAATTACAAAAGAAGAAATATCGGAACATCAGGAAGAAAGAACACAATAAACAAAAACATGAAAAAAACCCAATAAACTTTCCCTCCCCTTTTTAGTCTTCAAAATTATGTTTGATGGTTTAAGCAAAAATTATAACACTAGTTGATATGGTTCTAAATATATGCAGAGGAAATATTTAAGATAATTACAAGGTGGAGTTCCCGTCATGGCTCAGTGGTTAATGAATCCGACTAGGAACCATGAGGTTCGATCCCTGGCCTTGCTCAGTGGGTTAAGAACCTGGCATGGCCATGAGCTGTGGTATAGGTTGCAGATGTGGCTCGGATCCCCCGATGCTGTGGCTGTGGTGTAGGCCGGTGGCTACAGCTCCGATTCGACCCCTAGCCTGGGAACCTCCATATGCCACGGGAGCGGCCCAAGAAATGGCAACAAAACAAAACAAAACAAAAAAAGATAATTACAAGGTGAGGAAGGTAAATGGACATAAATAGGTAAGGGTTCCACTTCACTTGAAATTGAAAAGAACCACTAAAGGAGCCTCTAAAATTTATGCAAAGACATACACTCAAAACCATGACAGATAAATCAAAATATTCAAGTAACCCACAGGAAAAAGAAAGCTGAAGAGTGAAAAGAAGAAAGCAATAATAATAATAATAATAATAATAATAAAATGGCCAATTTAGACCTTAATATATCAAAAAAGTACACTAGATATAAACGGTCTAACTACATCTACTAGAAGACAAAGATTGGTGGAGTGGACAAGAAAAGCATGACTCAGTTATACGCATTCGACGAGAAACTCACTTCATAACGATATGGGCTAGAAAGAGATATATCATGCAAAAGTTCATAAAAAGAGTATGAGTGTCTATATTAATATCAGATTGGCTTCAGTGCAAACAAAATTACCAGAGACAGAGAGGGACATTATGATATATGATAATAACATACTGATAAAAGGGTCGATCCACCAAAAAGACATAAAAATCCTAAATGTGTATGGCCCCCCAAAACTGAGTTGTTTTTGAAGCAAAACATATGAAGCAAAAACTAATAGGACTGAAAGGAGAAATAGACAAATCCGCAATTACAGTTGGTGATATCAGCACCCTTACCTCAACAATTGATAGAACAATGAGACAAAAACCCAACAAAGATACAGAACCCAACATCACCATCAACCAACAAGATCTCATTGACATTTATAGAACATTCCACCCAACCCCAGAAGAATACACAGTCTTTTCAAACACCCATGGCACATATGCCAAGATAGACCATATCTGGAGCCATAAAACAAACCTCAACAAAGTTAGAAGGGTTATAATCACACACAATGTGTTCTCTAACCATAATGGAATCAAATTAGAAAAGATAACAGGACGTTTTCCAAACACTTGGAAACTAAACAACACGCTTCTAAATAATCCATAGGTCAACGAGGCAATCTCAAGAGAAATCAAAAAAGACATTGCGCTAAATTGAAAATTAATATATAACATTTAAAATTTTGTGGGACACAGCAGAAGCCATGCTGAGAAGGAAATTTATCACACTAACTACATCTTGAATCAGTCATCTAACCTCGCACATAAAAACCTAGAAAAACAAGAGCAAAAGAAACACAAAGCAAGCGGAAGGAAGGAAACCATAAAGAGCAGGAATCAATGAAACCGAAAAGAGGAAAATCAATGAAACGAAAGCTGTTTCTTTGTGAAGATCAATCGACTTGACAGATCCCTAGTAAGACAGACAAGGAAAAAGAGAAGAAACAAATTACCAATATCAGGAACAAAACAGATCCTGCAGCTCCCGCAGATCACGACAGATCCTGCAATGTCAAAAGGATAATAAAGGAATACTATGAACAGCTCTACACACATAAACTTAACAACTTAGATGAAATGGACCAGTTCCTTGAAAAGCACAAACTACCATAGCTCACCCAATATAAACAGAGTTAGTGGCCCTATAACTATTAAGGAAATTAAATCCATAATATAAAAACTCCCCAAAAGCAATCTCTAGTTCCAGATGGTTTAGCTGGATAATTTTACCAAACTTTTTTTAAAGTAATGCTAAATCTACATAGCCTCTTCTAGAAAATAGAAGTAGCAAGAACAATTCCCCATTCCTTTTATTTTATTTATTATATTAAAGTACAGTTGATTTACAATGTTGTGCCAATTTCTGCTGTACAGGAAAGTGACTCAGTCATATATACACACATTCTCTTTCTTGTATTACCCTTCATCATGGTCTATTCCAAGAGACTGGATATAGTTCCCTGTGCCATAGAGTTGGACCTCTTCGCTTATCCATTCTAATCCCCATTTATTTTATGAGGCTAGTATTATCCTGATACATTACAAGAAAACTACAGACCAATATCCCTCATGCATATAGATGCAAAAGCCCTTAACAAAATATTAGCAAATAGAATTCAGCAATATAAAGGAATTATGCACCATGACCAAGTGGGGTTTATTCCAAGTGTCCAAGCCTGGTTCCTTATTAAAAACCCATCAGTGTAAACCACCATATTAACAGGCTGAAGAATAAAAATCACCTGAGCATATCAATTGATCTAGAAAAGGCATTGACAAAATTCAACATCCATTCGGGACAAAATCTCTCAGCAAGCAAGGAATGGAAAGAAACTTGATAGAGGATATCTACCAAAAAATGCAACAACGACTACTATGTTTAAGGGTGAAAAACCAAAGGCTTCCACCCTAAGGTCAGGTAGAAGGCAAGGATACCCACTTCCACCATTCTTATTTGTTCTTATTTGTCACAGCGCTACAAGTTCTAGGTAGTACGTAAGGCCAGTGAAGAAAATAAAAGACATACGCATTAGAAAGGAAGAAACGAAACTTTTTCCTATTTGCAGATGGCATGATGATCCACGTAGATAATCCCAAAGAACCTATTTTTACTTTATTTTTTCATTTTATTTTTTCATTTTTACATAATGAGATCCTGCTGTGTAGCACAGGGAACTATGTCTAGTCACTCATGGTGGAGCATGATAATGTGAGAAGAAAGAACGTATACATGTGTGTGTGACTGGGTCACCTTGCTGTACAGTAGAAAATTGACAGAACACTGTAAACCAGCTAGAATGGACAAAATAAAAATCGCTAGTTTTAAAACTCTTAAAACGAATGAGTTCAGCAAGGTCACAGAATAAACATAACAATGTTATCAATTGTATTTCTATATACTGACACTGACTACGTGGACACCAAAATCATCAGTATAGTGCCATTTATAATGCCTCAGAAAAAGATTGAGATGTATGTCTAATAAAATATTCATAAGACGTATGCTAAAAACTACTAAAAGCTAATTAAAAATTCAAAGAAGGGAGTTCCCGTCGTGGCGCAGTGGTTAACGAATCCGACTAGGAACCATGAGGTTGCGGATTCGGTCCCTGGCCTCACTCGGTGGGTTAATGATTAATGATCCTGCGCTGCCGTGAGCTGTGGTGTATGTAGGTTGCAGACACGGCTCGGATCCCGCGTTGCTGTGGCTCTGGCGTAGGCCGGTGGCTACAGCTCCGATTCGACCCCTAGCCTGGGAACCTCCATATGCTGCGGGAGCGGCCCAAGAAATAGCCAAAAAAAAAAAAAGACAAAAAAAAAATTCAAAGAAGGTCTAAATAAATGGAAAGACATACCACGTTTCTGGATATGAGGTCTTAACATAGTAAAGACGTCCTGTTTTCCTCAGATTTTGATATGCAGGTTTAACATAGTTCCTAATCAAAATCCCAGCAAGACTCTTTAAGGATTTATCTAAAATTTATACAGAAAGTCAGGAGTTCCTTTTGTGGCTCAGCGGGTTACCACCCTGACTGGTATCCATGAGGATGCGGCTTCTCTCCCTGGCCTCACTCAGCGAGTTAAGGATCCTGCATTGCTGTGGCTGTGGCTGCAGCTCCAATTCGAGCCCTAGCCTGGGAACATCCATGGGCCGTAGGTGTGGCCTTAAAAAAGCAAAACAAAACAAACCAAAAAAACCAAAACAACAACAAAAAAATTCCTAGAGTCCAAACCCAGGAGTTAAAAAAATAAAAAAATAAATAAATAATAAAATTTATACAGAAAGTCAAGGACATTAGACTAAAACAATTTTGAAAAAGAATAAAGCGGGAGGACATAGTTGGCCCTTTTATGTACCTACAGTAATCAAGACTGATATCGGCAATTGAACAGAATAGAATCCAGAATCCACCCACACAACTATGCTCAACTGATTTTTTAAAGTATAAATACAATTCAGTGAAGGAAAGATAGGCTTTTCAACAAATAGTGCTGGAGGCTTTGGATATCCAGAGGCAAAAAAAGAACCTCGTATTAGAGTTCTTCAGAGAGATGCAGCAAATTGTGTGTGTAGGTGTATATATATCCAGTTTCTCCAGAACCATTTATTTAAAAATGGTTCCTCTATTGAATTCCATGTGTACTTTAAAAGCATACATACATACATACAAGGGAGAGAGAGAAATGTTTAAGAAATTGGCTCATGCAATTGTGGATGCTGGCAAATCCAAATCTGCAAGTTGGGCCAGCAAGCTGGAGACCCAGGGAAGAGTTGAAATTGAGGCTCTAATCTGAAGTAGTCTTCTAGAAAACTCCCTCTTCCTTGAGGGAGCTCAATCTTTTTCTTAAAGCCTTCAACTGATTGGGTGAGGCCCACCTCTATTGTGAAGAGCGATCTCCTTTACTCAAAGTCTACTGAATTAAATGCTAATCTTTTCTCAGAATAAAAAATACTGGAGTTCCCTGGTGGCTTAGTGGCTTAAGGATCTGATGTTCTTATTGCTGTGGCACAGGTTTGATCCCTGGCCCAGGAACTTCTGCATGCCACAGATAGAGTGGCCAAAAACACCAAACCAAACAAACAAAAAATACCTTCACAGCAACATTCAGCTGTGTTTCACCAAATATCCAGCCACCATGGCCTGGTCAAATTGGCATATAAAATGAACCATCACAAACCTCATCCTAAGTCTCATAACTTATATACAAAGTAAGTCTAAGTGGGTCATGAACCTAAATGTAAAATGATAAAATTTTTAAAAATCAAACATAGGAGAAAATCTTCAGGACCTAGGGCTAGGCAAACAGTGCTTAGACTTAATACAGAAAAAAAAATCAATAAATTGGACCTGATCTAAATTTAAATTTTTCCTCTATGAAAAGCCCTGTTAAGAGAATGAAAAGACAAGCTATAAAGTGGGAGAAAACATGGTAAACCACATCTGACAAACCACTCATGTCTAGAATATATGAAGAACTTAAAAAAAAAAACCCTCAATACTTAAGAAAACAGACAATCCCATCAGAAAAAAATGGGTACAGGACATAACGATATATTTCACTAAAGAGGAAGTACAGATGGTAAATGCACAAAAGACATTAGCCATCGTTAACCATTAGGGAAATGCGAATTTAGACCACAGTGAGATGTGACTACCCAGCTATTAGAACAGCTGAAATAAAAAATAGTGGCAATACCGTATGCGGGCGAGAATGTGGAAAAACCAGATCTCTCAGACATTGCTGGTGGGAATGTGAAATGCCGTGGTCACTCTGGAAAATAGCTTGGCAGTTTCTTATAAAACTAAACCTGCAATTACAATAGGACCCAGCAATCACACTCCTGGGCATCTATCCCAGGGAAATGAAAACTTATGTCCCTACAAAAATCTTATACATGGACGTTTAGAGCAGCTTTGCTTGTAATAGCCCCCAATTGAAAACAATCAGAATGTCCTTCAACAGGTGACTAGTTAAACAAACTGTGGGTGAGATGAAAAGGAATAGACAGCAACTTGGATGGACTTCAAGGGTCTTATCCTGAGTGGCCAAATTGTTTGCTCCAAGATCTCCACCCCCTCACTCCCCAGTCCCCCTACCCCAGCACCCCTAATTGCAAACATGATAGATGCAGTCCCCTAGGATTCAAAAGACATATCGACAAAAAGAAGCACCCCAGGTGATTTCAGTTTTGTTCCAATGTATGCGCAGCGGCAGTCTCTAAAGCCATGTTTCTTAAATATTCTCATCCTCCTCCTACGTCTATAAGACACTGTTACATCTACACTCGCGTGCACACACACATACACACACACACACACATCCAAGATGTCGGGCTTTTCGTGCTATGGGATTTCTGCCTCTGTTGACTCGTTTTCGAAGATGAGAGATAGAGCGATGGGAAAGAGGAGCAGGGAAGAGAGAAAGATAAACCTGATCATTTTCAGGGAGAGGCTGGGGCTGACCTGTGCTCCGGCTCTGTAGCTTTGGTCTTGGCCATTCTCCTGACCCATGCTCACTATCTCCCCATCTGCAGCCCCAGTTCTGAGGCTGAGAACTGATCTGGAAATGGGGCTTCTTCGGGGAGCCCTTACACCAGACCCCAAGACTAGGTTAGGTCCTCGTGTTGAACATTCTTCACAACACTTGACTCTGACGTCACTATCATTTATCACAGTTTTAGTTACATGTTTTTGAGATGAACTATTCTTTTAATTTTTTTCATGAAATTTTAGTTGGCTTGCAATGTTGTGCCAGTTTCTGCTCTAGCGATTAACTACTGAATGTTAAATGATGATGTACGTGTTTATTCAACTCGTCTCCGATTTGGGGCTGTAAACTCTGTGAAGGTAGAAACCCTCTCTTAGTTCACTTTAGCGTATTCCCAAGCACCTGCCCCATGCTGGTCCAGAGAGCGTGCTCAGTCCTTATTGGTTGGATGAATGAAGTTGTTGGGGGTGGAGATAGCCTGATCCTGATTGAATTAAACAGTTAGTTTAAATCGCATGAAGGAAAATAAACTTCGATCTGTATTTTCTCTCTTATGAAAATAGGAAAAACATTCCTTATCCCGCTTATCACATCAGATAAGACTGAATAGATATGGAGAAGCTCTGGAGTAAAAAGCACGGTTCAAGTCCATGGGCTAATGATAACAAAGCACAGGCTTCCGACCCTTTGAGTTTGAGGAGACTCATTGTATCCTCTTTGCAGCGTGGCATCCAGGCCCTAGAAGTGCAATGTGTGAAAATGCATCCATCACTAGGGGTTCTTTCTACCCACCCACTATCCCTCCAGTTCACCCAGTAGAGCCCAGGGGTTGATGGAACCGTGCACTAGGTTGAGTTACTGCCCAAGCTAAATCAGGACTGGTAGGTATCAAAAATGTTTAAATTTCCATAAAGTTTCTTCCCCCGCATGGGCATAACTGAGTTGAGTTGGGAGAGCCCAGACGATTCTCGAGAAGAGTCTCCTTTAGACTTTGACCTTAGAGCCCAAATGCTCTTGCTCATGCTTCTCTAGGTTGTCCATTCCCCGTCACACAACTTGGAGCCCCCCACCAGCCAGCCAGCAAGGAAACCGGATTTTTCCAGTGGGAGGAACTGGCGGGGGGCAGGGGGGGTTCCATATCAGTACATTTCAGGGACAAGTCCAACCTGTTTAGCCTTTAACACATAAACTCGCCTTTTCTTCTCAATATACCGTGATCCAGCCCCAGGCCACCCAGGCTCCCCCCACCCCCAGCCCCTTAGGGGAAACAAGGTCCTTGCTGGCTGAGTTCCACATGCATTTCCCAAGTTCCAATGAACCCTGCTCTCTTCACGGCCACCTGACACCAGAGCGGTTGCTCAACCCTCCCACATTCCCATGGCTCTGGGGCCTGAGGGGCCTGAATCGGCTTGGTTCTCTGGGCCCCCAGCTAAGTCAACTTTTTCCCAAGCTGCCCCTCTGCTTTCCACCGCTCCTGAGTGAATTCATCCCGGGTCTCTCCTCCCTTCCTCTGACCTGCACTTCCTACGAGCTTGAGGGGTTTTCTCTTGCCCGCCATACCCTGGTCACACTGTTATCTCACAGCGGACCCCCCCCCCCCCGCATCCTGGGCCCGTGTCCACTCTGCCCTCTTTGATGCCCAGGCTCCCTGTCTCAGAGAATATGGTCCTTTAGCCAGTGGCAGTCGCCAGGCACCCCCAGCCGCCTGAGATCCCCTTATTCTCCACGACGAAGAGGGTCTAATTCCAGGACACACAAAACCAGAGAGAAGGGAGTAGGAAAAGACAGGCCAGATACACACAGCACCGAGTGTTCCCATGAGAGCCGTTTTCAGCGAAACAGCCAGAACTGGGAGCGGCTCATCAAATCATAATCAAGTCTACGCAAGGGCATTTTACAGCACTTCCCTGCGTGCATACGTGATGCAGAGGAACCTTATTCAAAGTACTCTGAGACTACAAGTTCCAGAACCTTCTACATTGGGGGCGTTTTCTCCTAGGCACAACCACATTTTTTTTTTTTTAAGCAGGGGAAAACCATACCAGTTCATAAAACAAAGAAATGGGTTGGCAGTTAACTTTCTTCTGCATGAAACCTGCCCCTTTCTCTAGCTTGAAGGTTAAGAAGAAGGAAAGGCCAGCCCCACTGATGTCATGGTCTGTCCCCTTTTCACCCTGCCTGCCACCCTGAAACCTAGTGGGTCTCCTAAATAAGCTGGCGTGCCCAGCGGAGGCCAAGGGAAGTAGCTCCGGAATGAAGTGGGAGAGGAAGGACAATCAGGAAAGCTTGCAAAACCCTAAATGCAACGCTGGCTCTGTTGTCAGTGCTCGGTGAGTGTCGGACGTGAAGTGGAGGAGTGGGGCCAGGGGCAAGAGGACCTTGGATCCTACTGGAAAGAAGGGCCCTGGCAGCCGGCCTCGCTCCCCCGCCCACCTGTCCCAGCCCAACTCAAAGCTCACTTCATGGCCCCTCAGGTTCAGCAGCTGAGACTTTGTTCCCAAACTGATGGGTGTGCCATCCTGTGCACGTGGCTGGAATGTGGCTCTCGCCTTCCTGCAGGTACCAAATCGCTTTGAGGGGAAGGCTGTACTTTTTTTTTTTTTTTCAAGGGGAGCCTGCCCTTGTATTTGCTCACAGTGAATTTGAAAATTTAGAAGATGATGAGCTTGTTTACTAAATAAATATGTATGTTTGGGACGTTCCCGTTGTGGTTCAGCAGGTCAAGAACCCGACTAGGATCCATGAAGATGTGGGTTCGCTCCCTGGCCTCACTCAGTGGGTTAAGGATCCCACGTGGCTGTGGCTGTGGTGTAGGCTGGCCGCTGCAGCTCTGATTCGACCCCTAGCCTGGGAACCTCCATATGCCGTGGGGATGCTTCCCCCCCCAAAAAAGAAAGAAAATGTATATGATTGGATCCATTTGTTGCCCCTCCCTCACCATCTCCCCACCCCCCGTCGCTGTGGGCTCCAGTGGGGTACGAAAATGTGAGTCGTTGGTCTTCTTGGACCCCAAAATTATTTACAGAGCACAGGATTTACAGTCAGGAAGGATTTTTTTTAAGAAATGGGAAAATCCTAGATACTCTCTCTATATACAAATCTCCTTTCCAACGGTTACGAAAAGACATTTTAAACTTTAAATGAGGAGTTCCCGTTGTGGCTCAGTGGTTAATGAACCTGACTAGTACCCATGAGGATGCAGGTTCAATCCCTGGTCTCGCTAGGTGGGTTAAGGATCCGGTGTGGCCGTGACCTGTGGTGTAGGTCGCAGACATGACTTGGATCCCGTGTTGCTGTGGCTGTGGTGTAGACCAGCAACCGTAGCTCTGACTGGACCCCTTGCCTGGGAACCTCCACATGCTGCAGGTTCGGCCCTAAAAAAGACAAACACAAAAAAACAAACAAAAAAACCCTTTAAATGAGAGCCCTGTTGGCGGCGGTTATATTCTCGGAGCTAAGTTCCATCAAAACATCGCCTTGAGGAACGGAGGTCCCCTAAGCACTGCCACCTCTGGATCCCGAAACCTCCCCAATAATGCTGTGACTCAGGAAGTAGGCACGGGTCCTGGTCACGGCCCGGCTCACTCCCCACCCCACCCCCCACCCCCACTGCTGTGCCTCTGGTGTCAAAGAGTAAGCCGGTAACATACACCGCGGCGTAGAATTCGACCCAGGGTCAGGTCAACTTGAACAGTTCTGTGCAGAAGTCCAAGTTTAAATTCTCCCGTCCGTGGAAGCAGTCCCCTCCTGCAGCTGCTCCCTCCCAGCTGCCCAGCCAGCTGCCGTTAGGCCAGAATCACCCCCACCTCGGGTCCATCACACACTCCCCGGGGCTCATCCGCTGACCCAGCAGCTGGAATTGCCCACTTGGGAATCAGCTCTGTTTTTCACCAATGTTTTGTCTTGTTTTTATTTGAACAGTAAAAGGGCAGGTTACAGATACCCCTCACGCTAGCATGTATGGAATGAGATAAAACAAGAGCTTGCTGAGTCAGATCCCGAGAACCAGATCGAGCCAGAGATGATATGAATGTGGAACCAATCAAGAAGTTTCACGTGTTAGAAAGAACTGGCTTAATGGTTCCCTTTAAAATATTTTTTAGATTTTCAATCACATCGTGGAAGTCAGAATCCTCACACTTCCTCCAGTTCCTTGTTGTTGTTGGTTTGGAGGTTTTGTTTGGGTTTGGTTTGGGTTGGGTTTTTTTGAGATGTTTGGCCTGTTTCTCTGTGTCATTTGCAGAATTTGTGGGCAATAGGAGATGGGGTGTGACATTGAGGCTGGAAGCCACCGTGAGCAAGAACCCAAGAATCAAGAATTCAGGATCTGAATCACTGTTGCTTCTGTGCTGAGAGGTTGTCACACAGGCAATTAAGTGTATATTAATTTCCAAGCAATGTCGTTTGAAAATCAGCACATCAAATAAAATATTTAACACCCAGGAAAAGCCAAATGCACATTCCTGCATGTGTGTCCTTAAGCGGTATTTTTATGGAAGGAAACCTTATTTGAAACAAATGTCAGAATAGAAGTTGAGCTTATGGAAGGCACTGAGAAACCACGGCACAGAAGGTTTTAAAATGTTGCCCGGGAGTTCTCTGATGGCTCAGCAGGTTAAGGAGCCAGCGTTCTCACTGCAGAGGCCCAGGTCGCTGCTGTGGTGCAGGCTGGATCCCTGGCCTGGGAACTTACACATGCCGTGGGCTTGGCAAAAAAAAAAAAAAAAAAAAAAAAACATTCCCTGTAAAAAGCATCATCGTCAGCCTCAGTGCTTCCCACAGTCATGTTGGATGTTTGTGCCAATCCACCTGCGTGTACAGATGTCTTTGCTCATTTGCGCGTCACGCACAGCAAAACCTGGTAGTCAGATGGCGAGCGTGTGTGAAACGAGGAATGGAAGTGGATGTGTCATCGGGCACCCCAACTGCGCAGCCTCAGGACAAGAAGGGGCTCCCACAGTGCTGGGTGGGATTCCCTCCTGATCTCCCTGGAGGGAGCTTCCCGAGTCCAGCGTTGGAACAAAGCTGGTTTCTGGGCACAGCTGAGAGATCCAGGTACTCTAGACGCTGAGTGGGGAGCCCCGACCCATCCTCCAAGCTTCTGCGTGGGTGTCTCGGAGGGGGCGCGTCACCTGTGCATGAGGAAGGAGAGGATCCGGATTGGCCGCGTCCCCTGGTCAGGGGAGGCCTCCGAGGTGGAAAGATGCTGTGGTGCCCAGTCAGGGAAAAGTTGCGATGACTCCCCCTTCTGTCTGTCCCTTCCCGGCTGCCCGCCGGCCCGCCCCGTCTCTTTTTTCATTCATTTGGACATACATTCCTCGAGTATTTACCGAACACCTATTTCAGGCATCAGCCGGGGCTGCCAGGGCAGGGTGTACAGACGATGCTTGTCTGCTCCTCTCCCTCTCAATGGGGCTTCTCTCCTCTCTCTCTCCCCATAATTCAGTGGTAACAGGGGTGGATGCAGGAATAGCCAAAATTCTTCCCTGTAGGAGACATCTGTGCCAGGAATTTCCGGCAACCCCCGGGGAGAGTGGCAGATTGATGGGACTTTCCTTGGGACTCACAAGGGGGTGGAGGGAGGTGGGATGGAAGGAAGGCTGCAGCCAGGCTGTCTGCCCAAGCCTGCGCTAGAGCTCCCGTTTATCAGGCGCTGACTCTCTGCCAGGCCCTGGATGTGCGGTTCTCAGACCTCATTCAATCCTCCAATCCTGTGAGGCAGTTCCTATAACTGGCCCTGGTTTTTTAATGAGGAAACTGAGGCCGGGAAGGGGAAGTGAGTCGCCCAAGGGCATCCAGCGAGGAAGCGGCAGAGCCCCACTTCAAGGTAGGTCTACCTCCAATGCCCAAGCGTTTAAAAACCTCAGAATGTGGTTTAGACATCAGCATGAAAATAGATTAGGAGTTTCTAAAAGGTGCTAAGAGGCCTGTTTCTCTGTACAGTTTACTTGAGTTTCTATATTCAAGAATACTCACTTGAATAATAGCTAATGTTGATTGAGCGTTTATATGTCAGGAACTAAACAGCTTCACACTCATGGTCTCATTTAATCATTACGCCAACCCTACCAAGTATTATTATTGTTGTTGTTGTTGTCGTCATTACTATCTTCATGTTGCCAATTAGGAGAGCGATGCCTAGAAAGGAACATGGCAGGGTCACCCTACATGTAAAAACAGCCACTCACCTACTAGACTGTCCTGCCATCAGCCCGCCAGGATCTTATTATAGTCCTTCCTCAAACTTTCTGCTCACCCTCTTTTTGTCCATATAAATCTCACCCATTTCTGTCCCAGAAGACGACATAAGCCACTCTCTCCTCCACCGCCTCCTCCCCAAGACTGCTCAGCCTAGAAATCCCAAGGACGTGCCTTGTAGAGGGAATCGGAACCAGAAAGTTACCAGCATCAAATTCCTAGTCGCTGTGGTGTAGGCAGATGGCTACAGCTCCAAGTCGACCCCTAGCCTGGGAACTTCCATATGCTGTGGGAGCAGCCCTAAAATAAAAATTTTTTTTTTTTTGGTCTTTTTGCTATTTCTTTGGGCCGCTTCCGCGGCATATGGAGGTTCCCAGGCTAGGGGTCGAATCGAAGCTGTAGCCACCGGCCTACGCCTGAGCGACAGCAACGCGGGATCCGAGCCGCGTCTGCAACCTACACCACAGCTCACGGCAACGCCGGATCCTTAACCCACTGAGCAAGGGCAGGGACCGAACCCGCAACCTCATGGTTCCTAGTCGGAGTCGTTAACCACTGCGCCACAACGGGAACTCCTTTTTTTTTTTTTAAATAAAAAATTTTTAATAGAAATAATAAATGCTGGAGTTCCCATCGTGGCTCAGTGGTTAATGAATCCGACTAAGAACCATGAGGTTGCGGGTTCCATCCCCGGCCTTGCTCAGTGGGTTAGGGATCCGGCGTTGCCGTGAGCTGTGGTGTAGGTTGCAGACACAGCTCGGATCCCTCGTTGCTATGGCTCTGGTGTAGGCCCGGCAGCTACGGCTCCAATTAGACCCCTAGCCTGGGAACCTCCATACGCCGCAGGTGCAACCCTAGAAAAAAAGGCAAAAAAAAAAAGAAAGAAAGAAAAGAGAAATAATAAATAATATTAAAAATTGACTGAAAAAATGTCCCCCCAGGTCAACCATCTCCCACCAGCAAAATCTCTCCGAGGAAGGCAAAACTCCTCCTTCCTGAAAATCAGTATATTTTATAAATAATGATAAGGTGGCTCTTTTGCAAGTGTTGCTTAAGTAGAGACTCAGAACTTAAACAGGCATTACTGGTGAGGGAGGGATGTCTTCCAAATGACCCTATTTCTTGATAAGGCCAATGCTTCATCTTTCTTTAATCAGCGCCTCTCCCTAGTTCTGGAGGCCAAACACCAAAAAGCCAGGCAGCTGCCATTTTGTGCCGAGAGTTTCTCTCTCCATTTTCCAAGGAAGCAAAGAACAAGGAATGTCTCCCTTATCGCCCAGTCCCCCAGATGGGTCATGCCCTTTGAGGACTTAGTGGATTTCAGCTTCTACCTCTAGGCAGTCCAAAAAAAAAAAAAAAACAAAAAACCCGACTCCAAATCACCCGGAGAATGAGCACCTGCTTCAGTGACTGTCCCACTGGGAACATGCTAATCCCTGGGCTTAGGAGAGGTTCGTCCTCCATGTGCAATGGTCAGGCCCTACCCATGGGTCAGCGCTGCTGTTTTAATGGTCCGGTCTCGATGGAACAGTCTTGATTTCTAACAGGTGGGCGCCACAGTTGTTCCTCTCTGATTATGAGCCAGTGCTTGTTTCAAACAGTATCAGATTCTTCAGGAAGAGTCTGCAAGAATGTCAGATGGTATCATTAGGGGAATAAGCTCAGTTCCTTTCTCTAGCATCTCAGGCTAGTGGCTTTGACCAGGATCCATGAGCACCCCAGCTCTGCTGCTTGCTTTATGTGTGTGTGTGTGTGTGTGTGTCTGTTTTTGTATTTCTAGGGCCACACCTGCGGCATTTGGAAGTTCCCAGGCTAGGGGTCGAATTGGAGCTGTAGCTGCTGGCCTACACCACAGCCACAGCAATGCTAGATCCGAGGCACATCTGTGACCTACACCACAGCTCACGGCAACACTGGATCCTTAACTCACAGAGCGGAGCCAGGGATCAAAGCCACGTCCTCATGGGTTGGGTGTGTTACCACTGAGCCACAACAGGAACTCCATCTGCTGCTTTCTTTATACCCACCAAGTGTGCTGCTTTTTTTTTTTTTTTTAAGCGAGTACTAAAATGTTTAGGAAAACCCGACTTTCGTCTGGGCACCAGAGCTGGCCAGCTCTAGCTGTTTAGAACATGGAACTCATGTGAAGTCCCTTTCGGCTGTCTGTTGCCTCCCCGCCTCCCATCTAAGCCCTGTGTGGAGCTGCACAAACATCCAGGCCTGGTAAATGAAGCCCAGCATTCCTTTTTCAGACATGATGAAATCAAAGAGAGACACAATCTCTGTCCTCGGGGTGGAATTAGGGACATGTGATTGCCCTCTTCTGTAACCAACGTAAGAGTTTGAGAATGTGCGGCACCCTTTTTCCATTCATAGAGATTCTGGGGCTGAGCTTGCAGGCCCGTCTTCATGGTTTGGGGTTGCCTTATGGGATGGCTTTGTACAGAAGCCGTCCGCACTTCCCTGGGCAAAATAGACGGGGAAGGCCTGCGTGTATAGCGTGTCCCGGGGTTGATCCGGCTCTGGGTGAGCATGTGACTCACAGAATAAATGTGTTACATTGAAATCAGGAATGACTGCTTGCTCTCAAGCCATCAAAAATGCAAGGAGTGATACCAGTGATTTAGAATAATCTTCTCTGCGTGCCTCTGAATTTCTGTCTCTCATTTATTGCCTCTTTTTCTCAATTCCCCTGGCTTGAAAAGCTCTTAATTTCCTCACCTTCCCATCACTCTACACGCTGATCCCCATAAACAACCTATGCCTTTTAAAAAAATATCCTCTTTGTTAAATACCTTCTAGCCTCGGCGTGATACTAAAAAGAGAACCATGAGAGTTCCTGCTGTGGCACAGCGGGTTAAGGATCCGGTGTTGTCTCTGTGGTGGCTCAGGTTGCTGCTGATGCACAGGTTGGATCCCCGTCCAGCACAGTGGGTGAGGCATCCAGCGTTGCTGCAGCTGTGGTGCATAGGTCCCATCCCTGGCCTGGGAACGTCCATGTGCCACAATCAAAGCTGAAAAACAAAAAACTATGGAAACTCCATGAGCATGGAAGACGCTTCCAAACTGATCTTAGCTCCTTCCAAGCTCTGTGTCTTTAGTGAGTTTCCTAACCTATCTGATCCTCACTTTCTCCTTCTGTAAAATGCTGCTATTACTAAGGACATCTCCCCAGGACGTTGCTGGGAGGATTCAGTGAGATGTTGCAAGGAAAGCCCCCAACACAATGTCTCGGTAAATGTTTGTTCCCTTCCGTCCTTCTTCAGAGGAATTTCGGTGTCTCCACCAGGCAGCTGCCTCTGATGAACAGCCCTATCTAACCGGTGGACTCGGTTTCTGCCTTTGTTGCCCTAACTTGGGAGGAGAAAGAAAACTTTGAAAAGTGACAGGGGACGCACAAATGGTGCACCCAGCTGCTGTCTGGCTAGGTCTGCCCTCTCCAGCCTGTGAATGCTCCCTTCTTCCTCTTGTCCTTTTCAAATCTTGGGCCGTTCTGGAAAGTTCGGTCCATGCCCCTCCCTGCCATTCGCCACCTGAGAGCCGCTCTCGGCTTTCCGCTCCCAGGGCCCCGCTGGACTTTGGTTTCTTGGGCTCCCCGGGCTGAGTTTGAGGGCCACTTCTGCTCCCTCTCCCAAGAACCCAGCCACTGGCCCTGACACAGAATTCTCTGGGGACCTTGGAGCAGAGGTCCAGAGGTTCAGGACCCGGCCTTCCTTTCCACAGTGATTTGCTCACCATAACATCTTTTGATTTTATACATGGTGTAAAAGAGGGGGAGAAGCCAGACAGGCAGCTGGGAAGACCTGAGGCCCAAAGGCCCTCTGACCTTCTGCCCCCCAGCACCCCTCCACCCCCGTCCCCGCCACTGTTTGCACAGCTTTCACGTGTGACGTCTGTTTTTGAGGACCTTACAGGGATGGCTGCAAGGATTAAGGGACACAACAGGACAAAGGACACTCTATGAGAGGGGAGTCTCTAGACACAGAAAAGATACCCAAATTAAAGAAAATAACTGAGATTTTTTGCCATGTATGACTCATATATATTGAAACAAACTTTCAAAAATCCTGGGATTCTGCAGTTGCTTAGAACACTGCAAAGAAGCATAAACAGAGGGTGGAAAGTCGTTCCCACGACTCCTTTCTAGATTAAATAGAAAATATTTAGGAGTTCCTGTTGTGGCTCAGGGGGTTACAGACCCGACTGGTATCCACGAGGACACAGGTTCGATCCCTGGCCTAGCTCGGTGGGTTAAGGATCTGGCATTGCTGTGAGCTGTGGCGTAGGTCGCAGATGCAGCTCAGATCCCATGTTGCTGTGGCTGTGGTGTAGGCCGGCAGCTGCAGCTCCGATTCCACCCCTAGCCCGGGAACTTCCATATGCGTCAGGTGAGGCCCTAAAAAGAAAAAAAAAGAGAAGAAAAGATTTGCCCATTTGAGCACTTGCCCTCTCGCTGTGCCAGGGCCTCCAAAGATGATTTCAAAGAGCAAAGCCCCAGCCTTTTCATTCAGGGCAGGAAGCTTGTCAAGAGAATCCCCAGGAGCAGGGCTTTCAGAGATGCTGTTGCTCAAAAGGCCCTGTGGGCCCCCATCATTTAGAGCTGGAAAGGGAGCCCCATTCTGGGTACTTAGTCCATATTTTGACTCACCGCCCCCCCCCCCCCTTCGCTCTTGCCTTATAATTGCCAGTTACCAATATCAAGCCAGCTCCGATCACAGCAAAAACCTGGCTGAAAGCTCAGGTTTGTATAGTCTTGTCTATACCAGGAAGACCTATACAAATAACTTAGGCATGATGTGTGTGTGTGTGTGTGTGTGTGTGTGTGTGTGTTCTCCCCTGCTTGTATTCTTCATAGATGTGCTAATTATGACCACGTTATGATACATAATTATGAACACATTCGGAATGATGATAACATGTTATGAGCACACAAGGCATTCTGTGATAGAGCCTTCAAGACCCCCTGATGTAGCCTCCCACACAGGATCAGAATCCCCTCTCCAGCCATCGTAACAAGTGGCCACCTGGACTCTACTGGAAGGCCTGGAGACAACCAAGGAAACTTAGTCCTACACCAGACTTCTCCGTTCGTTTGGGGGCAGCTTTTATTTTTTCATTTTTCCTTTTTTGGCCTCCCCGCAGCATATGGAATTGGGGGGGGGGGTGATGGGCAAGAATCAGATCTGAACCGCAGTTGTGACCTACACCCCAGCTGCAGCCCACACCCCAGCTGCAACAATGCCGGATCCTTAACCTACTGCTTTGGGGATCGAACCTGTGTCCCAGAGACACCAATCCTGTTGCACCACAGCAGGAACTCCTTTGGGCGGCTTTTAGAGTTAGGAAAGGCTTCCCGATGTTACATTGAGTTCTTCCTCCCTAATTCCACGCTCCTATAGGCGTCCAATGCCAGCACCGGCGCCCCTTTGACAGGCTCCTCTCTTTCTCACTTCCCGTCTTCGTTCCTGGTTAGGCATCATTTCTCTAATCCCAGAAGGAATTTAATGTTGTAGCAAGACATAGAGTCAGGACATTAATCGTTGCAAGCTCTTATCTTGGGAAGGAGGCATGTGTGTCTGTTCAGTTTGTTGGGAAAACGTATTTATTAGTTTGCTAGGGGGCTGCTGTACAAACCGGGTAGCTTAGAACAACAGAAATGTATTCTCTCGGGGCTCTGGAAGCTAGAAGTCCAAGATTGGAGTGTCAGCAGGGCCACGTGCTCTCCAGTGGCTCTAGGAGAGGGTCTTTCTTTGCCTCTTGTAGATTCTGGTGTTTGCTGACAATCCCTGGCAGTCTTTGGCTTGTAAATGCATCGCTCCCGTCCCATGGCCGTCCCTCCCCGAGTCTTCGCAAGGTCTTCCCTCTGCGTGTGTCTCTGTGTCCACATTTCCCCTTTTAGTAAGAACACCAGTCATGTTGGATCAGAGCCTGCCCCAATGACCTCATTTTAGGGTGAGGACCCCGTTTCCAAATAAGGTTACATTTGGAGGTATTGGGGGTTAGGACTTCAAGATATGAATTTGAGAGGACACAAATCAATATATCTGTGTGTGTGTGTGTGTGTGTGTTGAGAGATATATATATATATATAACTTGCCTCAAACCATCAGAGTCGGAATAGCCTGTGACTCTACTACTAAATTCAGGCACGCTGACACTGGTTGTGTTGGGTTGCTCGAGAGAAGGGCGGAAGATGGTAACCAGAGTTGAGGAGTTCGTGCCAGCAGTTAGTTGGCTCCATGAGGAGTGGCTGGCTAGGACCTACTTGGGGGGCGGTGGGTACCATTGGGCTGGGCAGACAGCAGTGAGGCCAGTAGGCAGGCAGGTGGATAAGTGGGCAGGGACCTTACACTTTCTGTCAAGAGAAATTGTGCTGCTACTCCAGGCCTTCACCTGGGGATGTGGAGAAGGAGTGGAGGGGCGGTGTAGCCAGTAACTAGGTTCGAGCCCCAAGGGGCTAGACAAGGAGGCTCGGGGGAAAGTGGCGATTTCTGGTGGTCATTCATTGATGCCTTTATTCTTTGATTCAATAAATATCTCCTGAGGACTGACGGTGGACCAGACACCATAGTAGAGCAAGACGCCGTTCCCTGAGGAATTTATAGGGCAGGGATAAAGGGATGCGGGAAAAAATAGTCAGAATTGGGACCACAGCAAGAAATAAATTTGGGCTTCCCTTTCTCCTTGGTGTGTGTGTCTGTTGTCTATTTGTCCATCTGTGTGTGTGTGTGAGAGAGAGAGAGAGAGAAGGATTTGCTCCTCTCACAGTGTTCTGGCCTCCCCAACAACGACCAACAGCCTTCCTGGCAAAGGAACCTTTTCTAACCCCTTTCTCCCGCCCGGGGAAGGTGAATGGCCTCCGTCAGGGTGGACCCGCACGCAGCACGGGGCCACATTCTAGGCGGGGCCTACACGAGGCGGCCTTGGGGTTTGGAGAGCTTAGTGGTCAAGTCAGTTAAAAATCAACCACACAGTCTGTAAAGTCAACTGTGGTTTGAGTTGGACCTAGGCCGCCCTTCAGCCGGGGCCGTACGTGTGCACCTCACTTGAAGAAAACCCGCACCCCCAAATTGCACCTTCGAAAGGGAGAGAGGAATGAGCCTGAGCGCTTTGTTGCGAGCCGTCTAGAGCCCGGGTTTATTGACACAGGTGGAGCAGAGAGGTGCCCGAGCCCTTGAGGGAGCATCTGATTCAGGCCTCGGCCCTGTCTCCCCCCCCCGCCCCCCCACCCCTGCCCCAAGAAATCACCTCCGGCCAGCGGGCCTTTATCTGGTCTGGGCAGACCTTCAGAAACGGCTCGTGGGTTCAAAAGGAGGCCACGCGCCTGAGGACGGGACACGTCTGCGCAGACACACGCTTACCTGGTGTTTTCAAACGAGAAGGGACTCTGGGGCCTTGTGGCAAAGGGTGTCATTTTCTGAAAAATCAAACTCAAAATCAATTATTAAATTAAAAGGTGCACCGAATTAGGGGCATGCACTTGGGATTTTCCTTACATTTGAAGGAAATTGTGAAATGCAGCCCCTCGTTCAACTCTGAAAATTAAACTAACTCAGCGTCTCTGCATGAAAGGGAAGGCGCTCCCATGACATGATAGTTGCCATTCGCGCTAAGGCACAGCTTTCCGTATCTGCTTGGAAATCCTTATGCCCAGTCGGGGTTGCTTTACCCTGGTTGTGTCCCCATCATTATGGTCTGATTTCGTATCCGCCTCCTTACCTTTTAGTAACCAAATTTATGACCCAACGCAAACGTCTCCCTCTTACGAGGAGCTTGGATTCTTACTTATTTCGCAACCTTTATTTGTGCATGAGTTGAACCATGACATTTAAACTATGCTTGATAGCTTAACAGATTATAAGAACAAAACCAGATGGCCCAAACAAAAATAATGCTTTGATTGCTTTCAAATTCAATGTCAAAAATTAAAAACAGCTTTCAAAAAGCCATGCCTTTTTTTTTTTTTCCAGAAATGACTTTGGATCATATATATGTATGTAGACTTTTCCCCCTGCCAGAAAACTAAAAGTATAGAAGCCAAAAATTTAACAAGGATTATTTTGAGGTTGACAACTGTTTTCTTCTTTTTTCTTTTCTATATCTCCCAATTTTTCTAGAGTTTTTTCCCTATGATTTTTCTTCGTTTGGAATCAGAAAAAAAAAAAAAAAAAACACTGCTAATGATTACTTTTTAGCTGAATTTGAAGGAAATCCTTCCTCGGGTTGAGTCCAGGTGTTTTGCTCGGTTGAGAATGGACATTGGTAAGCATTAGCAGTTCAAAATTCCTCTTCCTCGCCAAATGATGAATAAATGTGTGGTTACTTTCACACCCACCGGGCTTCACGAGGTTGGAAAACGGAACTGGGCCCAGATTCATTAGACCGGATGTAAATTCTCCAAAAGCAGTTGTTTGATTTTCTAACTCAATTTAATGCCTCTTCGACATCATTAGTAGAATCAGGAGCCTCACTTTCTTTGAGAGCAGCGAAACGACTCATTCTTTAGGAGTTCCCGTTATGGTGCATCGGAAGTGAATCTGACAAGAATCCATGAGGTTGTGGGTTCACATCCCTGGCCTCGCTTAGTGGGTTAAGGATCCAGCATTGCCGTGAACTGTGGTGTAGGCCACAGATGCGGCTCGGATCCCACGTTGCTGTGGCTATGGTGTAGGCCAGCAGCTGTAGCTCTCATTCGACCCCTAGCCTGGGAACCTCCATATGCCGCAGGGGAGCCCTAAAAAGGAAAAAAAAAGGGGGGGGCAAAAAAAACCCCACAACTAATAATTCTTTAAAACTGGGCCTTAGTTTGCAAAGGCTCCCAGACCTTGAACTAGCTGGCTGGGCAAAGTCAATATGGGACTATTTGAATTTCTAAACTAAAGGGTCCCCAGAGCATTAGGATTTTTTTCCCCCTCTATTCTTATTGTGTAAAGGAAACTTTATTCCAACTCAGATTCATTTCTCTTCAACTCAGCTGCAAGAGAATGAACAAACTTTGCTGCAAATCAAGGCCCTGACAGTTATATTTCCCGGAGATAATTGCATACTGCTTCGGCGTTTCCTTCTCCCCTCTGTTTCCTTTTGTTCTGACAACAAGATTCTGGGAAAACAATATACAAATGATAACTATGCTGTCCTGAGCATACTGAATTTTAAAAATAAATAACTGTCTACCCCAAAAGCTTCCAGGAGCCTATGGAGTGAATTCTTCTTCCAAACCAGATGTGGAAATGTTTAGCTAATGCCCCTCCCCATTCCCCATGCAAAGAGTTTGTATGTGTCTCTAAACAACATCAGAGGAGATGCAGAGGGAAAATCGGTCTGCTTTCAAGGAGCTTTGTGTTACACGTCTCGATTCGCTCACCAACATCCCCAAACTAATTTGGACTTCAGCTTTCGTCTCTCTTAAAAAAGATTCTCCCCCCCACCCCCCCGAGATTAAAAACACACTGTTCAGACCAATATTCAATCTCTTTCTTGTAAGACATTAAGAGATAGAGTTCATATTCCCGGAATGAAACATTTCATGATTTTTTTTTTAAATGTAAAGGATATATTAAGAATTAGGCTTATTAGGGAAACCTAATTTTTTTTTATGAAGAGGAAGGAGGAAAGCGCTTTTAAAAGCACTAAGGGAAAATGTATATGCATAAACCACATTTAGAAAAACAGAAAGCTACTGTACGCTGCAGCTGCAAGGAAAGCAAACATTTTGCATCCAGGTGTCATTAGCATCATTAGCAGCTCTGCTTTTGCCGGCCCCTCTATTGCTCAGTTCAGGACTGTAGGTGCCAATAGCTGAGCCCTCCTTGGCTCTGCAGAGGCATCTAAGCTCCTCGCTTCTGAAATGCAGCAGGGATCATGTGCAAGCAAGCCAAAAAGGGGTTATGGTAATGCAAAGCCTGGGACCTGCTTTCTAACAGCCCAGCCGCCTGGACAACCTGGGCGGTAACCCCAAGATGAGCGCTCCCTTCTCCCCACTCTGCAACTGCCTTCACTCCGGGGAGGCTGGGCACAGCCCCCACTCTGGCTAAAAAGACCTCTGTTTTGGCACACACACCCGCCCCGCTGCACAACCCTCTCTTCTGGCACCCCTTTCCCATCTCTAGCCCCTCGGCCCTCTTTCTCCTCTGCCCCCGGATCTGAGCCCAGCATCTCCCTCCCTGTCCAAGATCCCGTCCTGCCCGCACATCTCAGCTGGATGTTAGAAAAGCCAGCTGATTTGAGGAATTCACACTGTGTTGTGAAATGACTTATAACCATCCCTCAGCAGACACACACCCACACATTCCCCCCCACCCGTCCACACACATACAACCTCCACCCTTCCCTGGGAATTGCAGGCAGCAGGGAAGGGAGGCTACGCAGATCTGATGACCTGTGTGTGCTCAGCAAAAGAGAGCAACTCCCCAAGAGCCGCTGAGCTAGGCGTTCGCAAGTTCATTAGCAAGTGCATTCTGCTCTCCCACGACCTCCCAACTCCTCCCTCTCACCTTCGAGACGCAGTCTCTAAACGTGGGTCTCACTGACTTCATTTTTCAGTTGTATCTGAGCTCAAAGGTATGTTGTCACACGCGTTCATTGCTCCGACCTTGTGGCAATCTCTCCTCGGCTACAAGAAAGTCAGAGGAAACAGAGAGTTTGGAGATTTGCACTAAAGAAACCCTCAAACTCAGTGGTGTTACTAAACGCCTTCCTTCAAGACTGATTCAATGCAATGCAATTCAACAAGTGGATGCTGGGGGCGGGAGTGGGGTGTAGGGAAAAAAAAACAGTGAGAAGGAGGAGGAGGAGAGGATAGAAGTGATGTTTGAAGGGGAGAAAGGAAGAGGGTGGCTAACTCCCTGCACAAGAACACAGCCTTACACTTGAGTCTCAGTTCTGGGTTTCGAACAACAAAGTTGGAGCGGAAAGGGGGGTTTCCCTGGTCGATTTCAGCAGCGACCTAAGAGGGGGGCTGTTTAGGGCGAAGCACTCCTAAAGCAAGCTCAGGCCAAGGACCAGGCTTAGACCAAGACAATAGTGCAGCAGCGATGGAGTGATGCTCTCAGCTTCCAAAAGGAACCTCAGCAAACCTGCATCATCCCAGAGCAAATGGTTTGCTTATTCAACTGTTGAATCGTCGTTATCCAGGACCAGCTGGCATCAGAATTTACTTGGTTTTTGCTGTTATTGTCGTTGTCGTTGTATTGTCTTTTTTTCCTCTTTTTTTTTTTTGAGGGGTAAGAGGGTTGGTGTTTTTCGTTTGTTGCTGCTGCTTCTGTTTCTTTGGTTTGGTTTGGTTTGGTTTTTTGCTTCTTGAAAAACAAATTTAAAAAGCTGTCCTGGAGTTCCTGTTGTGGCGCAGCAGAAACGAATCCGACGAGGAACCATGAGGTTGCAGGTTCGATCCCTGGCCTCGCTCAGTGGGTTAAGGATCTGGCGTTGCCATGAGCTGTGGTGTAGGTTGCAGATGCTGCTCGGATCCTGTGTTGCCGTGGTTCTGGTGTAAGCCAGCAACTGTAGCTCCACTTCGACCCCTGGCCTGGGAACTTCCATATGCCGCGGGTGTGGCCCTAAAAAGCCATCCTAAGAGAGACATTTCAGAACAAAGAGGACAGCAAGGAGCCTTGTAGACCTCTTAGGCTTCTCTTTACACCTCAACATCCCCAAGAGAACGGGGAGTCCATAATGAGAGAGGGAGAGAGGAGAGTACCAATCAGATAGAGTGCCTGATGTAAAAATCAAGCCTTTCTTCCAGGCAGCTGTACCCTGCTGGTGGGCTCCCCAGCCCTGGTTTCCATGAAGGAATGCAGCAAATTCATCAGTATCAAAGGAGGAGAAAGAGCTGCATTTTTACAACGAGGAAAAAGGGAGGAGAGAAGTGTCTTCGGATGCTTTACATTTAGTGCAGTGCTGGGCACATAGTAGACGCTCAATAAATAGCAGTCCAAGAGTCAATGCAGAGTTCCCGTCGTGGCTCAGCAGTAATGAACCCGACTAGTATCCATGAGGACTCGGGTTCGATCACTGGCCTCGCTCAGCGGGTTAAGGATCCGGCATTGCCAGGAGCAGTGGTGTAGGTCACAGACACGCCTCATTTCCTGTGTTGCTGTGGCCGCGGTATAGGCCGGAAGCTATAGCTCCGATTAGACCCCTAGCCTGGGAACCTCCACATGCTGTGGGTGTGGCTCTAGAAAGAAAAAAAAAAAAAAAGAGTGAATTCATCTATGCAGGGATTGCTTAACTCTGCAGGAAACAAACACCAAACCCTATAGAAACATTTCCTTTGAAATTTTAGGCACTTTTCCATTGGATTTATTTCATTTTCACTTTTAAAATGAAAGCTGAGTTGAACAATATTTGATGATATTCCTGTTGCTGCCTCCTTTCTTCATGTGTCACCTCCCTCTGAAACTATGTTTTAGACACTCGGTCATAGCTTTACTCTTTTTTTTTTCCTTACGGCTCTGCCTGTCACTCTTGAGGAGGTAAAAGGCAATAGGACTGGGAAGTGGCCACTGAGCTTCCTATTGAAAAAGAAATGTGAAAACTAGTGGAAATACAAATGGACCTATCTACAAAACAGAAACAGACTCAGAGTCATAGAGAACAGACTTGTGGTTGCCAAGGGGGAGGAGGAGGGAGTGGGATGGATGGGAGTTTGGGGTTGGTAGATGCAAACTATGGCTTTTCGAAGGGATAAGCAAGGAAGTCCTGCTGTGCAGCACAGGGAACTCTATCCAGGCTCTTAGGATAGAACATGATGGAAGATAAGAAAGGGAATGTGTAGGAGTTCCTATTGTGGCTCAGTGGTTAACGAATCCGACTAGTATCCATGAGGACATGGGTTCGATCCCTGGCCTTGCTCAGTGGGTTAAGGACCCAGTGTTGCTGTGGCTGTGGCGTAGACCGGCAGCTGTAGCTCTGATTCAACCCCTGGCCTGGGAACCTCCATATATGCCATGGGTACAGCCCTGAAAAAAAGACAAAAAACAAAAACAAAAAAAGAAAAGAGAAAAGCAAGGCGATGTGTATGTTGCCTGCGTGTACACATATATATGTAAATTTTTCCTTTTTGCCGCCCCGTGGCATGTAGAGATCCCGGAAAAGGGATCAGATCCCAGCCTTAGTTAGGACCTAAGTTGCAGCTTCAGCAACCCCGATCCTTAACCCACTGTGTCGGACCTGGGGATGGAACCTGCGTCCCAGCTCTCCCGAGACACCACCAATCCCATTGCACCACAGCGGGAACTCCTCACTTTCTTTAATATGGGACTTTTAAGTAATTTTTGTGTGTGATATGGACGGAAAAAGGTCACATTTAAAACTAGCATGTTTTTATTTCTGCACCTTCACTCTTTTACAGTGTGTGGTGGTTAATATATCAGGGAGTCTGTTGCTCATGATGACTTTTGATGCTACTGGGGCCATTTCTGAAGCATTCATTTGATCATTTGATCATTTGAAGTGGGCCACTTGGCAAAATTTCAATAGATGGTTGTCGGGAATAGACAACAATTGCTTCTTAGATTTTCATTTCATTAAATTTGTCGCTAACCACCAAAAGGCAATAGGGCAGTGTTCATTAGCCTGCCTGGTCTATGGAAGGGCACTGGGGGCTTCAGGAGGAAAGTGTTGCCAGCCTGAATTAAACTGTTACCTCTTGTCACCTCATCTAATATTTGGCATGCAAACTGTTTTGATTTCTTTTTCGTTGACGGGGTTGCACTCCAAGGAATGCTGCTCTGGATCAGGGTACACTTCCATCCTACAGGCGAGGTGTCTGTGTTTTTATACCAAAACAACACGGTAAAGTCAGAGTTCCCTAGTGGCTCAGTGGATTAAGAATCCAGCGTTGTCACTGCTGTGGTGCAGGTTTGATCCCCGGCCTGGGGAAATTTGAACGCCATGGGTGTGACCTTTTTTTAAAATAAAAAGAATACCTTGTGAGAGAATTTCCTCCGTCAAGGCAATTAACACATCCCTCACCTAACACGTTGACCTTTTCTTCTTTGTTCTTTTTTTTTCTCTTTCCTTTTCTTTTTAGGGCCACACCCTCAGCGTGTGGAAGTTCCCAGGCTAGGGGCCGAATCAGAGTTGCTGTAGTCGGTCTACGCCACAGCCACAGCAATACAGGATCTGAGCCACGTCCGCAACCTACACCACAGCTCACAGCAACGCCAGATCCTTGACCCACTGAGCAAGGCCAGGGAGCAAATCCAAATCCTCATGGATACTAGTCGGGTTCATAACCCACTGAGCCACAACGGGAGCTCCAACCTTTTTTTCTTTTCAGTGAGAACATTTAAGTTCTACTCTCAGCTTTTTCTTTTTAATGCTTTAGGAGTGGCCTTTTGTTTAAAAAAAAAAAAAATGGTCAGGGAGTTTCCGTTGTGGCTCAGTGCTAATGCGCCTGATTGGGATCCATGAGGATTCGAATTCGATCCCTGGCCTGGCTCAGTAGGTTAGGGATCTGGCGTTGTCATGAGCTGTGGCATAGGTCGCAGATGTGAGTAGGACCTGGCGTGGCTGTGGCTGTGGCATAGGCCGGCGGCTGCAGCTCCCATTCGACCCCTAGCCTGGGAACCTCCATGTGCCACAGGTGCATCTGTCAAAAAGAAAAAAAAGAAAACGAAAGAAAAAGGTCATGCTTGAACTTTCGAAGGGAAATAAGATGATCTGCCTTTTGTGTCTTTGTGTGCTCCAGAAACCTCCACCAGACAGCCTCCTGTGTCCTGAGCGTCAGCGCCTGACCTGCTGCAGAGATGAGAGCTTCCGAGTGGATGCGGGGGCTGGTCGTCCTCGCCTCTCTGTTTTCGGCCTGTTCCGGACAGAACCCAATGACCGTGCTGTGCTCCATAGACTGGCTCACAGTCACGGTTCACCCCTTCCTGCTGAACAATGACGTGTATGTGCACTTTCACGAGCTGCACTTGGGCCTGGGTTGCCCTCCCAACCACATCCAGCCCCATGCCTACCGGTTCACCTACCGCGTGACGGAATGTGGCATCCGGGCCAAGGCCGTCTCTCAGGACATGGTTCTCTACAGCACCGAGATGTACTACGCGTCCAAGGGCACCTCGTCCAAGTACGTGATCCCGGTGTCCTGCACCGCCCCGCAGCGCTCCCCGTGGCTCACCAGGCCCTGCTCCAGGAAAGCGGCCGGCGAGGGAGTGCCCACGGCCGCGGCGGGGGAGCCCTGCTACGACGTGTTCACCTTGTCTCAGGCCGGCCGAAGGCCCACCTGCCACTGTCCGCCCTATGTCTTCAGTGCAGGCGGGCGTACTTAGCCCCGCGGGCCCAGGCGGGGGCTCGGGAGGGCCACCTGTGCAGTAGTCTTCCTTCCTTTATACTTCTGACGATGAATCTCTTCTCTCGGGTGATCTGGCTGAGTCCAGGGATCCCCGGGCTTGGGGGGCTCCTGTACTTGCCCTTTCTGAAATTGGTATGTACTAGGGACTAATCCGTGCTCTTGTGGCCCTCTTATGGGTAGCCTGTGCTAATCTCATGAATAAAGCTTTTGGATATTTTGTGTAGCTTTCCTAAGAGAGAAAATAAATTTCTGATGGCATGAAAATACCCGCTGGGCATTTTCATTTCATAAACACATGCAGAGCTGTGACTACGGGCCAGGCGTCATTCGAAGTGCCTTACACGTATTACCGCCTGGTCCCTTCACTCTGGGATGACCTCTCTCTCCCTTAAGGTCCCCCGGCAGAATCCCGCTCTCTGCCTACTCCCGTCCCTTAGACGTGACAGCACCCAACTTAGCCCTTAGCTACATACCTTCTTCGTCCGAGCTATCATTGTCGTGTGTCACTTTTCGTCCACAGAGGTCAGAGTTCGCACTAGGGATTGATAAACCACCAGGGGCTCCAAGAATCACCCAACTGCCATCCCACCCTGTGGGGGGCAAGCTCCTGAGGCCAGAGGCTGCATCTTTAGTCACAGGCTGATAATACTCTGAAAAGAGTTTTGTTCCCCGACTTACGTGATCAGAAATTATCACCCAAGTTTGGCTACCCATTAGCTTTTTCTCAAAGACTTGGAAGGGGAAGGGAAGTCAGCTTATTCAACAAATATTCACTGGGTGCTACTATAGTTCAGGCATCATTCTGGGCACTGAGGATATGGCACTGAACAGAAACAGGCTCCGAGAAATTAAGGTCATACAACTGGTAAGCAAATAAATAAACACACAAAGAGAAAATCAGTAGCGACAAATGCCATGATGAACTGAAAACAAGGTGATATGAGGTAAATTGGAGGAGTCAGAGTAGTCAGGGACAGCTTCCGAGAATTTGTCATTTGGACTGAGTCTTTTTTTTTTCTTTTCTTTTCTTTTCTAGGGCCGCCCCCGCGGCATATGGAGGTTCCCAGGCTAGGGGTCCAATTGGAGCTGTAGCCGCTGGCCTACGCCTCAGCCACAGCAACGCAGGATCCGAGCCACATCTGCAACTTACACCACAGCTCACGGCAACGCCGGATCCTTAACCCACTGAGCAAGGCCAGGGACCCTACCCGAGTCCTCATGGATACTAGTTGGGTTCATTACCACTGAGCCGTGATGGGAACTCTTGGGGTCTCTTTTATAAGGGAACTCATCCTATTCATGAGGGCTCCACCCTCATGACCTCATCATATCCCAGAAAGAAGCTGAAGAAATAGAGCTTCCTTGAGCTGCAGCTCCAATACAGGGTCTAAGAGGTAAATTACTGGAAGATAAAGACTTGGTGGCGGGGGGGATGACATGAACACAGGCAAATAGGATTCTTCAAGGCACAGTTAGGAGAAAAAAAAAAGAGACATCAAAGGAGACAGAGCAGAAGTGCTCAAGAAGTGGAAGAAATATGACTGATGGGATTCTAGAGAGAAGAGCCGAGCGGGCTAGATTTTCCTGTGCATTAGATAAGTCCAGATGAGTAAGCCTGGGCATCCTGCAATTGGGAGCCTTTGAACTAGACCTTAAATGGGAGAGAATTTCATCAGGTGAAGATGGAGGACAAGGGCATTCCAGGCAAAGGGAACAGCAAGAACAAAGATGCAAAGCGATATTGCGGTCGAGAGTTCCATTTTGCCTGGGGAAACGGCTCCGTAGCATTAGGCATAATTTTTCAGAATTCAAGAGTGATCTGCATTTGCTAACCTGGACTTGTTACTACTCAGGAAAAGTGTACTTCAACCATTTCGGTTCCAGGTTTGATCTTCTCCACTTGGTTGTGTGCTTCCAGAGCCTGAGACACTCCCTCCTACTCGTTTGTTTCTTTGTGTGGCCATTCTCTTCCTTACTACTTGGTGAAGGTATTGTGTAGGTGCTCAAGCCAGGGGGCTGACTGGTACTGAGAAAGGGCCTGGGAGTTCTAACCATGGGAACCGTTCAAAAGATGGGGAGATAGGAGTTCCCTGCTGGCTCGGCTGGTTAAGGGTCTGGGGTTGTCACTGCTGTGGCACAGGTTCAATCCCTGGCCTGGGAACTTCCACACCCTGGGGGTACAGGGGACAAAAAAGATGAGAAGATGAAAGTGCTTTAAGAGAAAAGTGCATTTTTAGTTGGCTGATTTATGTACCTTTTGAAAAGCCACTCTGAAAGAGTGTTTTCCTCCTTTATTGCGGTAGCGTTCATTCCATTTTTAAAGTGACATGATGTATAAAAATCTACCACGTGGTGTTAATCATATTTGTGATAATAATAAGAGATGCTTTATTACCCTCCCAAGAAATGAGCATTTTCACCTTTCTTTCAATCTCTAGGAGAGCCAAAAATGTCTGAAACCATTTGTTATGATAATTGCTTGTCAAATATTTAAAAATTAGAGCCATAATGAGATTTTTCCCTGACAAAAGGAGCCTCAGAGTAACATTTAATTTGTATTCCTATACCCTGCAAACAGCCAACCAGATTTTTCTTTAACTGTGTAAAGTATATACAAGTGTCAAGGGCAAAGAGTCTTTTATCCTTAATTTTAACTAATGGCCCATTTTGGAGCCGCATGTAAGTATCCTCATTCCTCCATATTCCTCCACCAATAAGGAAAGCCTGGTCAAGCATCAAACTAAACACAGTGCGTGCGCGCACACACACAAACACACACACACTCACACTCATACCATGTTTATAAGAAGCACATTATCAAGGAACAAGTGTTTATTATAAAGGAAAGGAACTTTCCCAGTAACATTCTTTAATTCTTTTTTTCTCTTTACTTTAAATCTAATTAGTGTTCATCCTTACGATTGATCTCTATGCTATCCTGTTTAAATTGTAATTATAGTTGTTTATTCCCCCAAAAAAGGGAAGAAAGCGAGAGGGAGAGAGACAGAGGGACAGAGAAATAGAGAGAGAAGGGGCGGGGGTGGGGCTTTCAGTCTTGCAGTTTTCTACAAACGATTCGGTCAGCTTATAGCTTATACACTTAAGGGTATACGATTACGAGACCTTCTGTGTTAGCTGTCTATTGTTTGTTTGCACCACAGCAGTGACAGCACTGGATCCTTAACCCTATGAGCCACCAGGGAACTCCAGCTATCTATTGTCCAACAACAAACTACCCCCAAACAACCGCAGTTATTCTCTCCCGGCTTCCTCGGGTCAGGAACCCGGGCACGATGCAGCCGGGGTGCCTCTGGCTCAGGGTCTCCGGGAAGGTGCCACCAAGTTGTCAGTGCATCTGCTGTCACCTCAAGACCCAACTGGAGTTGGTGCTCTAACTTCACCTGCAAGCCTCAATCAAGCGGCTGTTGGCGGGAGGCCTCAGCTCCTCTCTGTGGGCCTCGTCATAGGCGGGCTGAGTGTCCTCAACGTCTGGCAGATGGCGGTGGCGATGAAGAGAGAGAGAGAGGGGAGGAGGGAAGGGGACGAGGGGAGGGTCAGAGTCCAAGGGAAGGGACGGAGTCCAAGTTAGAAGCCCCCAGCCCTCTGTATCCCCACCTCAGAAGTGACATGTCGCTTCTGCTGCATTCTCTTTGTTAGACAAGCGAGTCTCCAGGGCCGCCCACCCTCGGGGGAGGCGGGATCCCTGCGGAGCATCCTAGCGAGGACCCGCAAGCTGAGCATACAGGCAAAGTCCACAAACGCACCATTCTTCCCGTCATCTATGCGAATACAATTAATGGCAGAACGCAGACTGGGTGGGCGAGTGCGTGATCCGTCGCTGCCGAACCCTTGCCCCAGTCCGTTCCATTTTCCGTCTCTGGGGAAAGCAAGTCTTACCAGCTGCAAATTACAGGACTGACTGACTGACTGGAGAAAAGTATTCCAGAGCAAGCGTCTACTTCTTTTTATAGAGGACACTGATGAAGACATTTAAAGCCAAGGGCGGACATGTGGACGGCAGAGTAAATCATATAAAGGAAGATACTGGGGCGAGGTTCTAATGTTTCTAATGTTACCTGTATTAGTGATCATATAAACTTTTTTGATTGAAAATGTTGTGCCAGTTTCTGCTGAACAGCAAAGTGACTCAGTCTTCCCTATGTATATGTTTTTTCAAAATATTCTTTTCCATCCCGGTCTATCCCAGGAGACTGGATAGAGTTCCCTGAGCTGTACAGTGGGACTTCATTGCTTACCCATTCTCAACATGATAGCTGGCATCTACCAACCCCAAACTCCAGTCCATCCCACGCCCTCCCGCCCTCCCCCTTGGTGACTATAAGTCTGTTCTCTGTATCTGAGTCTGATATGAACTCTTCCAGCCATCCTCTGCTGTACTGTAATTCAGATCAGGCCAACGATCTCCTAATGTCATTCAGAGCGGGGGTGGGGACGTGGGGGAATCTGTGTCATACGTATGCATATACAGTATATATATATGTACGTATATGTATATCATATATATGGCATTATTATCCACCTTCAAAATCAAAGAGGTAGGGGGCTTTGCTCATTGATTTATAGATATTAATAACAACACGATGCTTCCTGTCACTTCCTACTTCTGTTTTTTTGCTGTGTTCTCATCCAATCCGCAACCATCTGGCTTGGCCATTGGTGAAGTTTCTGTAACTTACCTGGAAGGTGATGCATGAAATCAAAGTAGCTCTCAGAATTCTTAAGCAGCAGGAGCTGAGGGGGCTGTGTGCGTCTGAGCAGGGGGTGGGTGCAGGAGGCTGCAGGAACAGGTTTCAGGAAGTGAAGACCAGCTTGCCCTTCCCTGTCTGGTTCCGTCAGCCTTTCCTTTGTAAACGTTCTCTGCCAGGCGAGGGGGAACTGAGAAGTAAAGACTAGTACCAGTTTCGAAATGTAAAGGAACATTAAAAAAAAAAAAATCCCTGCCAGCTGTCTGGAAATGTACCATTCCCATGCGAAGGCACTTATATTCTACAGTTACCAGGAGGCATATTTAAATGGCTCGAGTTATTTTCAATGTTATTTTAACTTTGTCACACACACCCTATTATATAAACACCATGCTAATGTAAATTATTCACCTTTTAAAGTTACTTCAAAATTTTTGACTTTTAGCCAAATACCTATTTCTTCCTATCAAGAATTCTTTGGAGTTCTAAGTCTACAACTTACACACACACACACACACACACACACACACAATCGTTAAAAGTTTATTTCCCAAGTAATGCCCAGAGAATATTTATTCTGCTTTCTAAGCTGCATTTACATGACAACATAGTGAAAGAAAGCCAGTGTGAGAAGAGGAGAGACAAGGCCTAAAGTGAGACGGATTTCTTTGGGGTTAGAGAAATCCGAGCCCTCCCCACGACCAAGGGTGGGTCAAGCTGGGAACAAATTGACCCAGAAGTAAGCCTCTGTGTCATTCCTACACCAACTCCCTGCAATAATTTACAGTCTGCAATCAAAATAAAATAATCTCTTCACAAATCTGGCTTTTATGAGCCACAGTACAAATTTTTAATTCTTGTGCTCATGCCATATTTCATCCGCTTCATTCTCGCTCCACTAAGGTATAGACCAATCACCCTCTTCTGATGTTTTCAGAGGCACCTAAGCTCGAAATACGTTGGGCTATTTGGGTTCCAGCAACGGCGGCGACTATTTAAGGTGCCCAGGTTGCTCTCGATGTTATTTTAACTTCTTGAAGATATTTAATGACAATTTTTTGAGCTGCCCACGAAAAATAACACTTCTCCAGTTTGAAGCTCTGCCACCACCCCAAACAGTTCGTCTCAGTCCAGAAGGTGTGTGCGCCTCTGTTCCATCAAATCACCACATGATGGGAAACTTCTGGATTCTTTCGATGAATTTTTTGCTTGATATTTACTGGTAGTTTAAAAACATGTTTTTATGAGTAATGTAACAGAAAATGTATTAACTTTAAAGGCCAGTCGAGTCCTAGTGGTGGCGGGGGCGGGGGGGGGGCCGGGGGGGGGGGAGCCGGGACAGGATGGTGGCGGTGTGAGCGGGGGAGGAAAGGGGGGAGAGGGATGGGGGGGGACAAAGAACCGTTGCTGGAGGAAGCCTAGCCGTTGGCCTGATAACACACCAGGCATATAGGAAGCAGTAGTTTTCCATCCGTCCTCTTCCCTAGGAAGAAAACACTCCTGAGCATGTGGAGAAAAGGAGGGTTGAATAGTCCAGGTCGTCGTAGGTTTATCAGCTGCTCCGTTTGCAGAGTTAGCAGGTAAGCCAAGCAAATCCGTTGCAAACACTGTTTTCATTACATCATGCCCCTCCTCAAGGCCCTTCGAAGGCTCCTCGCCACCCCGGAACCCCACATCAAGACTCCTCTGCCTACTTGCACGCCCCCTGTAATCTCTTTGTCCTCAAGTGGATGGACCCTGTTTGTCCAGCTCAGTCTCCAGCTAACTCCCCAGTGGAGAGCCTCTGTCTCGCTGAGTCCATCGCCTTCTAACCCTTCTCTTCTCGGCCTCTGAACCCTGTCTCCCCCTTTCCACCCCAATCCCACCTTCCCTTCAAGGACATGCTTGAAACTTAAAAGTTATAAAAGGACGGTGATCGTTTTTTAGGAGAGGGTGTCTCATGCTGCTAATTTAAAAGTAACCGAATTCAGGGAGTTCCCGTTGTGGCTCAGCAGTAAAGAATCCCACTAGTATCCATGAAGATGGGGTTCGATCCCTGGCCTTGCTCAGTGGGTTAAGGATCCGGTGGGGCCGTGAGCCGTGGTGTCGGTTGCAGACATGGCTCGGATCTGGCGTTGCTGTGGCTCTGGCGTAGGCGGGCAGCTGTAGCTCCGATTCGACCCCTCGCCTGGGACCCTCCATATGCCACGGGTGCAGAGCCCCCCAAAATTAAAAAAATAAAAGCGACTGAATTCCATATTACCCAAGAGGATGCCTTTCAAAGGTCAATCCCAGACCGACTTGTTCAGCCACCGTGTTAGCTTTGGGTCAGACAACCCTGAGCACCTAGGGTGCCGGAGGCCACCAAAGCCAACGGTTGAGGACATTGGCCGGAATCTTTACCGGCGACACGGCTCCGTGTTCTCCCTCACTCCCTCCGTTTCCGCGTGTCCCTTCTCGGGGACGCATCTATCTGACAAATGCACATTGGATGCCAACTGATGCACGTGATTGTGTGACGTGCAGAGCAGAGATCCCTAGATAGGCATGGGGCGGCCCGTCTGCCAGAAAGAGACTCCGAATGACAAGCTTGATTACTGTGCTGTGCCGGCACGGACCCGACACAGTTCATTCCAGCTCTGAGGTCATCTGAGAAGGCCTCAGGGGGGAGATGGCATTTGGGCTGGGCCCTGGAGGGTGATGAAGTGAGAACAAGCATCTCCTGCATGGAAGCATGAAGAAGAAGGTGCGGCTGGAGCGGGGGAGGGGGCAGAGCCCGAGGGGCAGACAGGGGCCAGGTTGGACGGCGCCTTGAAGGCCACGGTCAAAGGTTACACCTTTCCTTGTGTGACGTTACCCTTTCGGCCGTATGGGGTTTGTGCCAAGGATGAATATGATCAGAATGATTCTCAGAGCAGAACTCAGGAGACCACTGGGAGGGGGGCCAAACTCAGCCAGGAGATGACCTTGGTGACCTCAATGGTCTAGTGGTGGCCAACTGAGGGTCTGCGTTAGAAAACAGGAGGTAGGAATGAGGCCGGGGAAGGACTCTTCTTCTCTCACCTTCTTTCTTCTCTCTCTTATCCTCGCCCTCCCTCTCTGCCTCCCGCTTGTCTCCTGTGGCCCAGGCATTCCCTGGGGACGCCGACCCAAGGAAGCTGCTGAGCCCTGGCTTCAGGGCAAATGCTAAGAAGGCAAACTGGGTCCAGTTCTCCAATTCCATTTGCTGCCCAGGGATAGGGCGCCCCCTCGTCACCAGCTCCTGCGAAAGGCCACCTGATTTTAAACCCAAGAAGTATTTTAAGAGGCAGGAGGTAAAGGAAACTACATTCTCCACTGGTCCTAGAAACTACCTATGACGTCTAATTTTTAAAAATGCACACAGGTATGTTGCGGGGACAAGTGGGAGAGCTGCGAGTTCTGGATAGTTGACAGCTTTCACAAAATTGCTGCAGTTATATGCGTACTGACGTTCCCTCCTGTCCTCCTGCAACAAAGTACCTCGTGGTTTGGGAAGCATGGGTGGGTTTTAAACAAAGATAGCACCCCTTAGCCCCATTCGGTTTCCGGTTTTCTCCTCCTCCCTCCACCCTGCCGGCTATTACTTGCCCACCGCCTTGGCAAGCTCTCTCTTTAGGTGGCAAGACCCTACAAGGGATGTCATTCAGATTTGGTGGACCTCTGCGCTTTTTACAGGACTTCCTTGACGCTGGCCACTTTGGGGCTTTTTTTTTTTTTTTTAATAAATTTTTGATATAAATGGAGCAACCAACTGTCCAAATGCACTTGAGCCTCCCGGAATGCAATTACATTTGACATGTTGTCATTGATCTATACTGAGTGTTTGTGTTTCTTTCTTCTCTCCTTTGTATAGTCAAGTAAGGCTCAAGGAAGGTGCTCGAAGGATGAGGCTAGAACTTGAGGATCATCATGTTTAGGGTGAAGGCAGGTGGCCCCGCCCCCGTCATTACACTTTTTGCTCCAGCAGCTCACACTGGTGCAAAGGAGAGTGAGTCACACCCACGTACAGGAAGGGGACCCTGTAGGGCCAGCAGAGCGTAGAGACTGGTCACCCTATGTCCGTCCCTTCATGTGGCCTTCCTTTGTGCAGAGATCCGATCATTTCTGTCATCTGAGACAGTCTTTGATTTCATGGGCCAAAATCCAGGAATAATTAAGACAGTAATAGTGCACACCCAACAAGAAAAACATGCCGTGTTTAAAGAAGAAATCCCAGCCGCACTGAAGGCAGTGATTCTTCGTGTCTTTGAAGAGGCTTCGAAATCAAAAGCAACAGCCATCAAGGACTTACTTAGCTCCTCTTTGGCAGGAAGGAAAAATTTACTGATTCATTTGACTTTTTCCTGGTGAGATCATGGGGGTGGGAGAAGTTAGGATCTGAACATTTTCCCCAAAGTTCTAAGTTTCGCAAAGAACTATTTTTTATCATAACTAATTTCATAAAGTAAAATAAAAATTACCAAAGGGCACTATCTTTCTTTGTTTAATCTGACAGTAGGGCAAAAGCATTATTTTACTATTACTGCTCACTGCTAGCCTCGGCTTGAACCCTGAAAAAAAACAAAAAACAAAAAAAAAGCTCTTACAAATAACACAGTAGAAGCTTCATAACACGATTCCAGTTGTTTTCTTTCGGTTAAATCTGTAACTCTATCCTGATTTTATCTCTCTGAAGACTTCTGGATATTTACAACATAAGGAAAGTCTGGTTTCCCTAACTCAAGGCCTTCGTGAAAAAACATAATCATCAAAAACATTTCTAGTTAAAATTAAAATGCTAAGTGCTAGAAATTTTGTTGACCATTTAAAAAAGACTCTCCAACTCCTTTTCCTAATATCTAATTCCAAAGACATATTCGCAATGGCTTTTCTGAAAACACTTTCCAAAAATTATTCCAAATACCTTATTATGGGTAACTTCCTTGCTAAATATCTACAGTCTGGGGCTAATTTATTTTTCTCAGCTGCGCCCTCAGATCCTTCAAAGCTTTTGCTAAACCCTCCTCCCACGGCTGACTATAATTATTTCTTATCAATGTAATTTCTGGATGTTTCATGGAAGGAAAAAATATGTGCTATTTTTTCCTGAAAACACCCGCTGTGAAACAGAATTTCAGAAACGACAAAAGCCCGTGAATGGTGTCCATTTCATTCTGGGTCTCTCGGTTGACAAGTGAGCAGTTCCCTCCCTGACACCTGGACGGGTGGGCTGGGGCCGGGTTCTCATGCCAGTTTGAGTTTCTAACCACTTCTTAGGTCAATTTCTGTTTTGTCAGGTTAGGGAGGGCCTACTAAAATGAGAAACCATTTGCAGAATCAGGGTTTGCTGTAGAGGTCCTAAGAAAACCTAAGAAAGTCCTGGAGGCATCGTATTTGAAAACTATTTGAGGATTGTTCACTTGAGTAAATACTTAGCCTGCCCTCCCTTACTTTCTGCGGCTGTAGCCATATTACTCACCCCGAAAGCATTCATCAATAGTCTACTGGCTCTCTAATTTGCTGAGGTAGCAAAAAGAGTTTAATAAAGGAAGCTGTTGCATTTTTTTTGTTTGTTTAGAGGACGTGCTGCAAACACGACTTTTATCTTATAGTGCTGGAATCTGCTGCCCTTCTGCTAATCCAGGGAGGGAAATGCACGCTTGTACGCAGCTAGATCAACGCAAGCAAATTTACCCACGAAGCCGAGCCTTAAAAGCCCAAAAAAGTCTTTCACCCCAAGGACACTGGAGCTTTATAAATGATCTGAGGATTTAGAAGCTTGTTCGGTCACGTCTGACAGCCCGACACACTTTCGGCCCTGTCCACCAAGTGTTTTGAAGAACTTCAGAGGGAAATTATCGTTGAGAAATACGTTTTTAGCGCCCACCGAAGCCGTACAAGTCACTGCAGTCTTAAAACCTTTTCTGAAAAATCACATCTTGGTCTGTATAATCTTTGGGTTAATTTTTAAAAACAGTTTTGCAGACCCTGGAAGATTCTACTCCCAACCCCCCGCCCCCGTTTAAAAAAATAAAAAAAAAAAAAAGCCACAGAGGCCAACGACAGGCCGCGCAGCACTTGCAAAGCCTTGGGGCTGCGAGATCGCCCTTGCAGAGAAATTAAAGCTTTACATCAGCGCTGCAGAAACATGACAGTGAAATGCAATCGAGAGTTAAGTAGCTCAAGAAACCTGAGCGCCTAGCAGGGCGGAATCCATGGTTTTATTTTTGTATACTGATTTTGGATGTGTGTGTTGCATTTTTTTTTTTTTGGAACCTGTATTTCCCCCCCCCCCCCAGTGCCGCGCGCCGGTGCCCCACCACCCCACGCAGAGAGCACAGGGCGCAGGCCCCGAAAGCCCTGCCTCCCTCGGGGAGCGCGGGGTCCGGGGCCCCGGCGGCGGCGGCGGCGGCGGCGGCGGCGGCGGCGGCGGCGGCGGCTCTGCTTGCCGCGGCCCATCGGTTTCCTCGCTCCTCCGCGGCGCGGGTGGCCGGGCGGCGCTGAGCGGACCGAGTCGGAGTCGGACCCGGGTGGCGAAGAGCCGCCCGCCGAGCCCCCTGTCCTGGCCCGCGCACTCGGCGGCGCCGCGCGCCTGGCTGCCCACCTGCCCCGAGGTCCCTGGGGCCCCTCCCAGCCTGGGTCGCGTGCCCCGGACAGTGGCCGCTGCGGGCCAGCGCTACCCATTGCCCTTCCCGTCCAGAACCCGCTGAGTCTGAGCCGCGTGTGCTCGTAGATTTGTCCCACCCGGGACACGGAGCGAGAAGCCGCGCTCATTTTCTTAGACAGTGTTCAGGCGCAGTTTTATAAGGGGCAGGGGGAGTTGTCACAAAAATTTTATTATGACATTTTGCAAATAGACAGGAAGGTTGAAAAAGAAAAGCAAAAACCAGCACGCCGAAGGTCCGTTTACCCCCCACCTGGATGTAATAACTTAACACACTGCCACCCTTGCTTCCTCTCTCTGTCACAACGTGTGCGTGTTTAGCTGCATCATTTGAAAATTGCAGACGCGGTGACATGTCACCTCTACACTTCAGCCTGCATCTTCTAAGTATAAGGGCATCCTCCTACTTACCTTCAGTACCATTCTCACACCTAAGAAAATGAACTCTCCGTCCCGAACAGCCTCTGGCATCCCCCATAAGGGCTCCTGTCCCTCCAGTTTCCCCGGTCAGTCTTAAAATCAGTTTCCCTTCTAGGACTGGGACGTGCGCAGACAGTGGTTCCCTCCCTCCCGGGCTCTGTCCCCCCTAGCCTGCACGTACGGGGCCCGCCCCGGGGCCTCTCTCCCTGAGGATTTGGCAGGGTGGCGAGGGCAAGGGGGTCCCGACAAGGCTGGCTTCGAACCCGTGGGGAGAGACCTACCTACACTCACGCCGTCCGAGGCACCCCCGCCCCGTTTCCTCCCCAATCAAGTCAAGCACCCTCTCAGCAAGCACAGCGCAAAGGGCTTTGCTCAGCCACCTGGTTCCCTCCCGACGGCTCAGAGGACACCGCGGGGCACCGGTGGGCGCGGGGTGGCGTCCATCCTCTGGGTCTGGGTGCGCTGCTGCGCTACCCCGTGCCCGTGGCTTTGCCATTGCCCATTCTCTCTTTTTCCTCCCTGAACGCCCGCTCTTCGGCTCAGTACCGGCTATACTGGGCGCCCTGTGCCCTTCTCGGCCCTTCCCGGCTGCAGGCCAAGGTTGTGGCGTCGAGAGCCTGCACCCCCCCACCCCTCCCTACCGCTCCCCCTCCCCCTCCCTCTCCCCCCTTCCGCCCCCGGGCCGGGAGCCGCGCAGGGACTCGGGGGCGTGGGCACCGCGTGGCCACGCCCCCGGAGCCGGCTTTTTCTAGAGCCGCTGCAGGAGGCTCTCCGCCGGCCGCCCCGCTCGCCTCCCTGGGTGCGCTCCGCTCCGGCCCCGCGCTCCGCTCCGCTCCGCCTCCGCCACGCCGCGCTCCGGGCTTCGGCTGCAGCCGGCGCGGGAGCGCGCCCTCCGCGCCGCCACGCCGGCCCCCGGCTCCCGGCTCTCCGCGCCCGGCGCCGGGTCCCTGTGACTCGGTGCCGGGTCCCTCGCGCCCCGCGACCTCGCCATCCCCCAAGTCCGGCCCTGCTCCCCGCCCGGGCCCCCTCTCTCACCATCTGGCGGTGCCCCCCACCCCTCACCCCCTTCCCCCCTCCTCTCGTTTGCTTGCTTGCTTGTTCGCTAGCTCTCAGACGCGGCGAAGCAGCTTCGCAGGAAAATCCCAGAAACCTTTGCAAAAAGCTGACAATGAAATTTAAGGAGTTCTTCGATTTCGGCGCCATTTTCGAGTGGATCGAGAGGTGACATGCGATTTTTTTTTTTTTAAGGGACTTGTTGGCTGGCGTTTCTCCCTTTAATAACGTTGGTTACGGCAGACTGGGGAAAAAAAAAAAAAAAAGAACTCTGGTCACAATGCTGGAAAAGTTCTGTGTTGCTCTGGGGTTGTAAAGCACGTTTGGGGGCCAGGGTGCGGGCGAAACGGACACATGAGTGCGGCCGGGAGGCTTCTTAGGAACCGGGCTGGAAAAAGCTAGCGTGGAGGGGCGGGGAGAGAAAATTGAGTAAGGGGCAGTGACCGCCTGTCAGCCTCGCCAGGGTCGGGATCGACTGTTTTGACAGACCATAAATGGATTTTTCGTGGCTCTGATTTGCAAGCAGTAAAATATGTCTTGGAAATAAATATGTGATTAATTTTGCACTGTCTTTTCCCAATTAAAACTTTCAAGGTTGTTTAGATTTCCCAGTAGGAAACTTGACTTTGGGAAAGTTTGGCACGAATGCGCCGAGGGAAGTTACAGCTTGTTTGGGGTGGGGGGGGGTATCTGCAAAATTAAGACAAAACGTTGTAAAATATGAGCAGAGGAAGAGGCGTATTCTTGGACTCAAATGATTTGGCCAAACAGTTCAAAAAGGAGGGGGGGGCGGGGCTATGGGCAACTCGAAAGTATCGATTCTTTGTCTATTGTATCAGCCACTACACTGTCTTCTGAAGTGACAAGACGCCTCTTTGTAAGCTCTTTTCGTAAGTAAATTTCAATCTAAAGGGAAATCCATAAACTAGGGGAGCGAGGTGGCTTTTTAGGAATGTAAATCGTTGTCCTGTCACTTGGAGAGAAAAAGGGGCTTAAGTGAAAGATACAAAAGAATTCGATTGCTGTGAGTTTGCGGAGCAATCTGAAAGGAACCTTCGCCTTTGACACCGTTGCTATTTCGCATGAACTTTTGTTTTTCTAAGTAGTCAAATAAGGAAATGTTAAATTAGGGATGGCTTTAATGTCTGGTTTACATATTTGTTTGGAACATAAATATTTAACTGGGAGAAGGTTGTGGAGTTATAAAGTATAACTGTACATTTGCTAAACATGTTTTTTTTTTCTTTTTAAGGACAACCAAGGACGTTTATCTCCATTAATCCCCAAAGTCAAAGTTGTTTGTAAATAGCATAGCCAGAACAAGATGGAATTTAGAGACACCTAAATTATGTCCCAGTTTAGGGAGTGAGGTTATTATTATTAATATGTTAGTTTACAGTGACATAAGTAGTTCAGTGGTGACACTGGATCTCAGTCTAGTGTGAATTTTGTACTTAGTCACATTAAATACTCTGCACATTCTATTAGCTAATTAACAAGACAACATCCACTATACTGGTTTTGAAAAGCCAATAGACCTTTTAAATGAATCAAAACACTTAGCTGACTGGGATACTTTGAGAGTCTATTACTTGTATTAAAATGCAGTTTAACTTTCAAAACCATTGGAGTTTCGTCCTGGTTTTGTTGTTTTAACTTTTAGGTTTGCGGTTGAGGTTACAGGGTCCTTTCTTCTATGCCTAATTGGCTCTTTCGCTTAAACTGTGTGGGGGAGGAGGCATGTAACTTATTGCTAATGTGTGTCCATTTTAAAAAGTAAAAAGTGGTCTCTAATGAGTTAATCATTAAGGAGTATGCACAGTGCCGGCCATTTCAGGCTGTGAAAAAGTTTTTGTGGAACTGCTTGAGACAAGAAGGAGTAACGTAACATCAAGCATTTAAACTTTTTGATTGATTTGTTTTGATAGGTGACATGGAAGGGTATAAAGTATTTAAAAAGAAGTTTGAATAATCACGTCCATATGTAAATACCCAGATATTTCATCTCGGGACAGTTATCTCTCATTCTTTAATACCTTTAAAAAGAACTCAAAACAGAGCGTTTGCTATAAGAATGAAGCACTGGCGAGTTGCGGACATCTGATGCTTGTGTGGATGGACTATATTTCCCAGCTAACCCATATGTTAAAATCAGCTGCAGCTGCCAGAGACATTTTGGTGATCTTCTCTAAGTCAATAAATGAAAAGTTACTTTTTAAATGGGGACATTGAGTGACACTTAGGATTTACAATATGCATCGGGAGGAAGTTTCACTAAGACTTAGAAGCTGGCAAAAGTGATCCCAGCTTGCCAAACTGCCTCAATTTGTTTTATCTTATTATTCTGACTTTCAGAGGTAAGATTCTTTCCCACCCTAATTCCTCTCTCACCCCCCTGCTTTTCACCACTACACATTTCCAAGATTCATCCTCGGGGGGGGGGGGGGCGGGGGGAACAAATGAGAGTCACATTCTTCACCCCACCTGCCAATCCTGGGAATCAGACGGCAGAAGTTCTAAAAAGTACCTCGATTTGGAATGACGTTTGGATTTAGTCTTAGCCATTGGGTAGGGCGGGACGGGGCTTCCTTCAAGCCACCTCGTCTTTCTCCTTCTGCAGGTTCCCCAGAGCGATCCCACTTCGTTGACTCCGAGGGGATGCAGCAGCAATTCATGTTTTGAAGGGCTTTAAATGGTTCAAAACGTGAGGCGCTGCTATACCCCCTCGCGAGCAGGTTGGAAGTTGGGGTTATGCTGGACGTGCGTTCCCTAGGGGCGCTGGTTCCCCAGGCCAGCTCTGGAGCAGGTAGGTGGGCTGGGGGTGGGGGTCGCATCTCTTCCTCTTCCCTCTGCACCCTTCCCCGCCCACGGGGCCCCGCGGTAGTCCGGGGAGGGCGCTACTGCTCGCTGGGGGCTGGGGGCGGCCGGGCTGCGTGCAGGTGCTGCGCTTAGTGGAGGGACTCGGCGCCCCGCACTCAGCCGTGCCCTAGCAGCGGGAACAGTACTGCAGTGGGCGATCGGTACTCTGGGGTATTGTTTCTGCTGCCCGGGCAAGGCTGGGACTCCCGCCGGGGCCCACCCTCTAGGTAAGTCCTACCCCGGCGCCCGCAGTGTCCACCCCAGCAGCGAGTCAGGCGCCTTCATCCTCCAATATTTGCCCGCCTTCGAATATATAAATAAGGCGTGGAAGATACTGCATTTTAGCACTCCTTTGCCTGCCCGGATAAAATTTAAAGTTGGGGGTGGGAATCCCTCCTGATTACCTAGAATACCACCCACACGACAGAAACGAAGACAGGCTGTCATCAAGCCCCAACGACTAAATGGGGGAGGAGAGGAGTATTGGCAAAAGAGTAAGGGGACGCGGGAAGGGGACCCGTTGTCGGCAGTCCCCAGCCCCCTTTGCGGCGCCTGGTAAGAAAGGGCTCACGTTCTGCAGGTGGAAAAGACGTTGGAGTCCAGGAAAGACAAAAGTTCCGGGCCCTTCTTCTCCACACCCTCCCCACCCTTCTCCCTAGCTGTGGGGGGAGGAGCTTCCGTCGAGGTCGGACGAGGCGTGGGGCCTTGCCCGCGGGTGAGTCCCCAGCCGCGTGGAAAGGCGCCGCCGACCTGCCCGATCTGAGGCCTGCCCTGAGCTCCGGGACCCAAGGGGGTGGCTTCGGAAGGACGCTCCGCGTTTCCATCCGTTTCTTGCCCTATCTCCCCAAATCTGGCCCCAGAATCCCACCCTGGACGCCGCCCCAGGCCACTCGGTCGCCCGGGGGCCTCACACGGGGATTGCCCCGGTGGCGGGGCACCGGCTCAACAGCCCCTGAGAAAATGCCAACACCTGAGCTGTCGACTCAGGGGCCCTTCGTGCCTCCAGACCTCTGGGCACTATTGCTAGTGATTGCTGCACGGCCGTCGACTTCGAAAGCCACCTCCATCCCTCTCTGGGCGCCCCCCCCCCTCCCCGCCCCCGAGTCGGCCAGGAGCTTGACAGGCGGCCTAGGAAAGAGCGGGCTAATTCTCTGGCCGAGGCCCCACGTTGCCTGTGAAAATCGCTTTAGGTTTTTGGGTGTGACCCGGAGCCTGGGCAGGTCAAGGACTACCGGCCAAGACAAAGGGGGGTGTGGAATCGTTCCCACGCTCGCCGTCATCCGAAAAGAAACCCAAGTCAAGAAATCCCCTCTTGGCAGTACGGGCTGCCTTGAGCTGGCCTTTCCAGGGGCCGGGAGTGGGGCCCCCGAGGAGGCCGGGGGCTCTAGGTAGCCCGGGCCGGGGTTCAGGCTCCCGCCGCCCCAAGGCGCGCTCTCCCAGACTCCCTTGCGCCCGGGCGGGCGGCTCGGGGCCCTTCCGGCCGCCGCGGACCCCCGGGCTCCCGGGGGCGCCGCCACTCGGCTGCCGGGGCGGGCCCGGCTCCCCCGGCCGCTGCAGTCCCGCCCCGGCCGCGATGCCCGGGCGGGGAAGCCCGAGAGTTGGCTCCCGGCCGGCCCAGGGCCCCTCCGGCCCGCATTCCCGAGGCCTGAACGGCGAACAGGTTCCCCGCACTGGCCTGGCTGTGCCCTGGGGCCGGGGCGGGCGGGGGCGGGGGGCCCCTCGAGGCCGTCCCCTGCTTCTCACCACCTCCCCTTCTCCCTTTCTTTCTCCCCGCTCCGGACGGGTACCCTCGACCAGGAGGAGGCTGGGTAGCGGCCAGCGCCCCCCCCCCCCCACCCAAGGACCACACCGGCGCCATCCGGCTCCCTCCTGCGGGACCCAGGTGAGAGACGCGACGGGTTGGGGTCCGCGAGGGGCGCGGAGGGTGGGAACAGCGATCCGGATGGAGGCGTTGCCTTCCAGATGCCCGGGGGTCCCAAGAGGCATCGAGATCGAGGGCGGCCACACAGCCCTCAGACTGCGTGGTACCCCTTTTCTGACTTAATCTTGCACCATTATTCATTCACACGATCGAAGGTGCAGTGTGCCTAGATTTTCCTCCAAGGACGAAAATGTGAATAAAGCAATATTTTAGCCAAACCTTTCCGTGTCAATTAAGAAGATGGCAATTCGTTCCAGACTATAAATTCTCCTTAACAACTCTCTTAGGTATTCTTTCAAACTGCTTTTCAGCATTGTTAGATGTGCATCCTAACGTGTGGCAGACTTGTGTAAAATGAATCCATTTCTAGTCAGCCGATTAATTGAGCCAATGTTAACCACCTTCAAGGAGGCACCTTTCCATGGTTTTCTCACTTTTTCCCATCACGTGTGGTTCGAAAACGGTGCACACAGCATTGTATTGTTTATTAGACCGACTTGGCCCATAAACTAGGAAAAGTTAAGTCAAGTTCCAAATTTTAAATTCCACATTTATGTAAGTTCTGGGACAAGATATATGTTACTTGTATAAGCCAGAATTGAACGTAATTTTGAAATATTTTAATCACAGGACTATTTATTGAAGGCATCCAGCATCTCCAGTTAGCAGTACTGACTTTTTCCCCCCAACACTACATCAACACTCTTGGCCTGGATCTGGACACAGAAGACTCCTGTTTCAAGAAAATACAATCATCTCTCAAATCCTGTAATTTATATGCAGTTTAAACTCACTAGGTATTGAAAGCCACCCAAGTGTCCCACAACATAGGGTAAAATATAATCAATCATTCGGTGTAATATTATACATCCTTTAAAAATGTTATTGGAAAATGTTTTATGATCTGTAAGTCAAAATAGCCCTTTCCCATCGTTTCTTTCTCCCTGCTGCTCCCTTATACCCACGCTTCTATGTTCCAATTGGCATGTAAACTTGTCTCTCCGGCCAAATGAGTCAGTCGTGAAGGGGAACGGCAATTGATTTGAACAGATGTGTGTCAATGTTACTTGGAAAACTAGATGCCAATAACCAGGGCCACAAAAAAAGGGCAGCGGTTGCAACTCTGTAAAAATTTATGCCTGCCTACAGACAATGACTATAGGGGGACCCCCCCCCCCCAGGAAAAGAGTTGGATACACGCCAGTGCTGGGAGACTGATTGTATGCTGCTTTGGATTTTCCATTAATGCAAGATAACTGTCCAATTAAAAAGACCTACTAAGGGCTCTGCAGTGCAAATTATTTTGCTGATTGTTTTAAAAAACACCATACCTATCAAATCATCAAGGCAGATGGGGCAGCAGGGGATGGGGTTTGTTCTCCCAATGCTGGACTGTCAGGCTTAGGGCAACACGTGGAGAAAAAGCCATCCTACACAGGTGGGAATGAACGTCTAGGCCGTTGCCCTGAGAGAAAGCACACGATGAAAATAAAAATAGGTCCAAAACGAACTTTCTGGATGATGAAAACTTACGGAGAGGAATTAGAGATGAGAGCTGGGGGCCTTATCCAAGTTGGAGTAAAATTTTAAAGATCTATTTTCCCATCAGCCTGCAGTGTAACTTATCCTCCTAACCCTAAAACTTGATCTGTGCCTTTGTATTTAGAATGATCGCAATATTAAAGGAAGAACAGTCTACGCACCAATTATAGCCCATGTGTTGTCTCCCCGCCACTCCCTCACCCTCCCCATCAACTACTGCTCAGTAAATGAACAAAGATCTGCCGGCTCTTTCGTAATATTTCACCTGCCTGCAGCCTTTACCTCCTTCTGCCCCCCGCCCCCCACCAGTGATCTCTGGCAAGTTCAGGAAGACTCTCCAGGGGGTAGTAAATTGAGCCATGAGGAGATTTCCCTTTGCGGCAGTTGCTGGGCTATGGAGCACTCTTCTTCCACCAGTGAGCTGTAGAATCTGAGCAGCCCAGTGGAAGTTTGGGTGGGGGCCCTGGCTTCACGCCCCCTCCCACCCTCCCTGGTCTGGGAGCTGAGAACAGAGCAGTGCACTGAGTGAGGGTCTTGATGGCTTTGAAGCCTGATTCTCCCCGAGCAGCTCCCTCACCTGTCCCCCAACTCCGCCCCGACCTGCTCTCCAGACCAGACTGTGGTCCCAAGACCAGACTTTTTATGTGCCCACAAAAACCACAATAATCAGAAACATAATCATCCCAACATCTTGGTTGTTTTAATGGTGCTTTTACAAGCTTCTCCAAATGCTTTCATATTTTCTACTTGCAACAACCCCAAGAGATAAATAAGGTGTCAAAAAAAAAAAAACACAGTTGCTGACAAGAAAACTGGGGCTCCTGGAGGGTGAGGATCTGTCCCAGCGAGGCTAGGAGGCTAGCCTGGGACCTCCTCCTGACCGCATGTTGTGCTGCTTCACTGTCTGTTAATCGGAACCTACTACTACATAGTCGCGGTCAGAACAGCAAATGGAGTTGAAGCCGTTCGGTTCGAAACATTAGAGCTAAAACGGATTATTCACATGCTGAGATTTGCCCTACACCCTGGACACCTCCTGGGTGAGGCCCAGCATTGGCCCCAAGATGACAAATAGCGACAGTAAATTACCCAGCTGTGTACATGTAAGGATATACACACTCAAAAAAAAAAAAAAAAAAGGTGTGATTTGAAATCATTTAAAAATCTCTGAGCCGTATTTGAGATAGACCCAACCAAATTATTTCTATATTTTTCTATATTTTCAACCAACTCAGTCTTAAAGAAACAGATGCAATGGCCAACCGTTACCTTAATTTAGTCACTCGATCAATGGAACCTTTTTTGGCCATTACAAATAATAATTTTAAAGACTATATCAAAATCTGGCACGTGCTTATGATATCATGTTTTCAAATAAAGGCGATAAAATAACGTGGACCCCACAATTGACAAGCGGGTCTGTAGAGGCTCAGAAACTGGAGAAAATATCAAAGCAACATACTTGTTGCCGAAGGTAGCGGAATTGGAGCTGAAGTTTTTTCTTTCTCTGCTTTTCCATGTTTTTTTTTTTTTTGTTACACCATGTTTTTCATCACATAGTCAAACATTATTCTCTTAAAAAGTCTTTAGGGGTCATGGGCGACACAGCAGTTTTGGGTCAAGGATGCACAGACCTCAGACGTCTCGGGGATCATCATGTCACGAGATACCACTGTGCACTTGTGACAGATTGATAACTGAAAGGTCTGGGAGCCGCTCATCTTCACAGCAATACGATGGGTAAGTATTACAAGGCCGGTCGATGTGGGCCCTAGACAAGGAGGAAGCGGGTAGGGCGAGTTGTACACTAATAGTTTAATGGGGGGGTTGGGGAGGTCAGACTCTGGGTCTTTCACTGGTATTTTAAGTTCCTTTTTAATGAATTGAAACTTATCCAAGGCATAAGATTTTATATTCATGCTAGCATGTTGAAGAATTTATGCTCAAGCAACCAACTGGGAAAACAGCATTGCAGGCTCATCCCTAATACGTTGAGTCGATATACGCGGTCAAGAAAAGGCATGAACACCCCACAAACAAAAAAGTTACAGAAAAAGAATACATTAAAGATGCTCCTTTCATTATTTTTAAGGATAGAAATTAGAAACATCCTGATGGCCAACAACAAAAGATCGCCTCAATAAATTGTGGTGCCTCTAGCCAGCTGCACGAGAATGCGCTCCTGCTGGAGCACGTAGCGATAAGAGAAATAAGCACATTTTTCTCACTGTTCCCATCTATGCGAGCACACAGGGAGCATTCTGTGTGCTCTTTTGTTTCCATATCCAGATAAAAGGCTGGGAGGAGGTAGATCAAAACTTTCACTCTGGTTATCTCTGAGTCGTGGTATAAAAGAGAGGCACTAAACTATTTTTGCGATGTGTTCCTAATACGTAATCTAAGTGTATTGGGAACATTTTGCATTCGTAGTTTTGTGTCAATAATATGGAAAGAAGGCTAGGAGGAAGGATACCAAAAGTCTGTCAAAGAAAGATGCTAAACTGGTTTTGCGATGTGTTCCTAATATGCGGTATAAATATATTGGGAGCATTTTGCATGCATGGTTTTGTATCACTATACAGATAAAAGGCTGGTGGGGATAAACCAAAAATCGTACAATGGTTATCTGTGGGTTATAATATGAAGCAATACAAGTAAGGTACAAAATTATTTTTGCAATATGTTCCTGAATATGTAATATAAGTATATTGGGAACATTTTGCATCCATAGTTTTGTATCGATATTTAGAGAAAAGGCTAGAAAGAAATATACCAAAGTTAAATAGCACTTATTTCTAGGTTCTAGTATTATACATGATATCTGTTTTTCTCTTTACACTTTTATGTATGTTCCAAGTAATACTTGTGTAAACAACAAGATGCATTTCTTTCATAGCGATAATAAAACATTTTATTTTTTAAAGAGTTTGTTGGTTTGTTTTAAAAAAGCATGGCCCCCTGGCCTGGGCATGGGAAAAGACTTCCTATTTGGGCAGCAAGTGGGCCTGGAATGCATTTTCAAACCTGTGTGGGCAAAACCTACACAGCTTCGGTTGGCTCCGTGGTGCAAACGTATGTTATCATTTACTCTTGGCAAAGGAAAGGGAAAGCATGATTGAGAAATATAACCGTGACAGAGTAATAATAGTAATATTGCTAAGCAGACTGCTATCTCCTGTCTAATCGAAGTAACACGTTGAGAAGTATAGAAAGTGCAAACAGGCTGCGTTTCCTCCAGGAGCAATTGAGGATGGTGGGGCCTGGACTGCTGCCCAGGCCTCGAGACACTGGCCAGTTTGGAACATGCCTGAGTCAAGAAAACACCTTACAGAAAGTCCCATTCCACTTAGCTAACTTTTCGCAGATGCGGATAAATGCCCCCTGCATTCCCCCCCCCCAATTCTGCTGCGCTCCATAACAACCCTGGTGGTGGCAGACACACGCACCATTGGAACTGAAGCCTTCCTTGTCCCCTTAAGAGAGACATGGGCATTTGGAGACACACCAGGCCCGTGGGCCAACGACACACCTGCCAGGGTCGAACCCTCCTCAGTTGCACTGATCTGAACAGAAGAGGACGAGGGTCCTTCCCACCCTTTCAGAAGCGCTCTGGGGAAACTGTCCCCCACCCACCACCCAAAGACCCATTCGCTCTCAGGAGCTCCCATATAACTAGATGTTACTTATGTCCATAATATTCCTTAGAGCAGAAGCTGCAGTTGTGAGGCAAAAAATAGACTCTGAGAGGAGTTCCCCTTGTGGCTCAGTGGTAACAAACTCCACTAGCATCCATGAGGACTCGGGTTCAATCCCTGGCCTTGCCCAGTGGGTTAAGGATCTGGCGTTGCCGTGAGCTGTGGTGTGGCTCCCAGATGCAGCTCAGATCCTGCGTGGCTGTGGCTGTAGTGTAGGCCGGCAGCTGCAACTCCAATTGGACCCCTAGCCTGGGAACCTCCATGTGCCGCAGGGGTGGCCCTAAAAAGCAAAAAAAAAAAAAACAAAACAAAACTCTGAGAAACATGCTTCCACTTTCCCAGTGCCGTGCCCTTGTGCTACTCGCTTGTGCGGCCTTGAACACACAAATCCGAACCCTGCCGTCTCTCTGCCACCGGGGCAGAGCTGTGGCTTTGACCTTCTGAGCCGGAGCGGACCACATAATCTGCTCTGCTTCGCTGCATTAGCAAGTGTCCTCCTTTGGCCCAGGTTAGACCAGAGTATGGAAGAGCGGGGGCTGTGCGAGGGCCCCCTTCCCTGATGGAAGCTTTCACGTCCACCCCAGAGAGAGAGAAGCCTTAATGTAAGCGCTGACCATAAACCCTTGTACCAGAGAAAAAAGCTCCAGCCCCTGATGTTCTGAACCAATACAAAGTCCTAGAACTTGGCCGGTACAGAGAGTACTCCTCTTAGTTGGGAGTTTGCCAAGAGGGGCTGGGGGTGGCCCGCCGCCGGCACAGAAGGAGCTGGGAGCTGCCTGTATGTAACGGGGTCCGTGCAGTCCCTCATTCTACCGAAGAGGAAACAGAGTTGCCGAGGGGGGACATGACTCGCAGAGAGGTCGTGCAGAGAATGGGTGGCGACATCAGAACGTGAACCTCGATCTTCAGGGCTCTTTCCAACTGCAATACGCCACGTCCAAAGGACAGAGAGAGCAACCCAGGAAGATGCTACAAAGGATGTGGGGCTTGCGGAACACCTGAGAAGGTGGATGGGGCTAGAAGAGGCAGCGAGGCAGGCAGGGACCTTCTAGGTGGGGATGACGGCCTGGCGCAGGCAGGGATGGATGTGGGTGGCACTCGAGCCATCAGGAGACAGGCCTGGAAGAAACTGCGAAGGTCAAGTCTAGCCTCTCAATGTGGTCCGTGCAGACCCTAGAGGGCATAAGACAGGGTCCCAGCAGGTGCAAAAAGGCACAGAAGGGAGTTCTGGTCGTGGCTCAGTGGTTAACAAATCCAACCAGGAACCATGAGGTTGTGGGTTCGGTCCCTGGCCTTGCTCAGTGGGTTAAGGATCCGGCGTTGCCCTGAGCTGTGGTGGAGGTCACAGATGCGGCTCAGATCCTGCGTGGCTGTGGCTGTCGAGTAGGCTCCATCTGCAGCTCCCATTCGACCCCTAGCCTGGGAACCTCCGTATGCCGTGGGTGCGGCCCTAAAAAAAGACCACAAAAAAGCCACAGAATACATATGGCACAACTTTCCAGGGCACAGATTTGAGAGTGAGCCATTTAAAGCATTGCTTTTCTGTTAAGACAGATACAAAAGCAACAAGATAAAACTGAGACCTCAAAACCGTTTCAGGTTTCTTGCAGGCCCCTGTAGGCGGCCCCAGGACTCCCACCCCAGCCTCCTTCGGGGGGAAGCACTTATACACTCGTCTCTAGACATTTGGCTTTTTGTTTTTCCTGCCAGTACCAGGGTCCTCGACTTGTGATAACAGCTGCCCTTCTCTTCCCTTTGGGAACTGCTGCTCCCCAGCCCGTCACATGATTCTGGAAGAGCTGCCAATCACAGGAAGCTGCTAGAGCCTCCTGCCAGGCGTGTGACCCAGGTCAGGCCAATCCCGCACTGCCCCATGACCCTTCCGGCCTGATTGCGCTGGGAAAGCTCACGTGATCCCAGCCTAACCAATGAGAACACTTCTATGTTGGGGCGTGGGGTTAATCCTGATATGGAGAGAGTGTCTCCTTCTCCTGCAGTTTCTAGGCCTGGAGCTGTATGTGCCCTGGATCAGCCTGCTCCACCACGTCCAGCCCCAGGGGGACCTCCCTCCTCAGCAGGCGAGAGGAGGACAGAATGCACATAGAAATACTCAGAAACATGGGCGGGGCGGGGGGCAGGGGGGCTGTAGACGAGGCAAGTGACCTAGCCTATGTCCTTGAACCCAGGTCCAGAGTGTATCTTGTCTGTGCCTTTTTTTTTGTTCGTTTAAGCTGGTTTCACTTGATTCATTCAACAAACACTTATGGAGCACGGTTCTAGGCTCTGGATGTAGAGCCGTAAACAACGCCCTTGGGGGATTTACATTCTCGGTTGGGTCGTGCTTCTGTCACTTGCAACCGAAACAGGGCTGCCTGCCAGATCGCAGAAGAAGGTACATGCTAGGATAAGGACCAGAAAGAGCGCACGTCTATACTATAAACAAGGGAGTCGGAAATCTCCTGAGCAGAGGACTCACGCGGTCATCCATAGGCGTCTAGGCTTGAGGCAGGCAGGTGAGAAGCAGCGAGTAGGAAAAGGCTGGCATGGCTGGGACTCTGATTTGCTCCATTTTTGAAAGACCCCCATGAAGAGGATGTCCTGCTGGAATTCAGGTTCCTGGAATGAAGTTCAACTTAGAAGGAAAGTAACGTGCTTCCAGGAAGTGCTCCAGACCCAGCTCTTTCAGCTCCTCCCATCTGCACTTACCGCCCCCCCCTTGGCGGTGTGGTTCAGCCTCCCCTGGCCTGCTCACAGGCTGCCCATGGAAACTGAAGGGAAGGCCCACCGTGGCTCCGGTCTAGGCTGCCCTCTCCCTGCTCCAACCCACCCACCTAAGACCCATTGCAAGCGCTTCCTTCTCCAGAACACTCCTGCGACTGCCCCAGCCCAGCTGAACCTCCTTTGAGCTCCTGCTGCTCCCACAATCAGGTACTTGCTCAGGGTCACGTGGACTTTTGCCAGGTGTGCCTCCTGCCAGTTCATAGGAAGCTGCATGAGGCCCAGAACCAGGCTCCTTTCACCACCTCCCCCCACGGAGCCTAGCCCTGTGCCTGACCCTGCAGAGGGGGTGCTCAACCCCTGCTTGGTTGATGGGGCTGATTGTGGAGATGGTTCAGGGGTAAGAGGATGGAAATCCTTTTCCTGGGACAGAACTGGTTTAGGCCTATTTCTTTGCCATAATCATTAGCAGTGTCCTCTCACTTTCCGAAGTGTCTGATGATAAAATATACTGCCACGTACTCATCTGGAGGGTACCAAAGGGGCTCTTGTCGCCGCCACGCTGAAGTGGCTCCTGATATAAGACAAAATATTTACAAAATCCGAACAGCATCCTATTGCAATTCAGTGCTCTGGGAAGTCGTGCCTGCTCGGCTGCATCCGGTTCCCACACTCTCTTGAGCACATGAAGCATTAAAGCCACAGTCCAGCCTGTTACAAGTTACAGGGGTCGCCTCCGTTTATTTCATGCCGCGGGTGTGTAAAACAGCCCTGTTTTGCCCCCCCAAAGACTGGAAAGGCACCCAAGCTCAGTCCAGATCCAGGAGGTATTCAAAGGCAATTCATGAACAAACCGGAAGTCCAGCCGCCGGGGCCAACTGCTGCCTGATGATCCTTTTCAGCTCTTAGCTTGGGAAAGGCTGCCTCTCAGGGGCGCCCGTAAGAGAAAAAAAACCCTCATCCCATCACTCGCCCGTCTTCCCCTCTACCCTTGTCTTCCCAGAGTCACAGCTTCATCCTGCCACTGCCCAAGGGCCTTTAAACCTCCGCACCGGATGCGCTTAGGTTCCTGGAGGGGGAGCCAGAAAATCTGCAGCGGCTTGCAAAACACAAACCTCAGCGCGGTGAGGGCACATCCACGTGGAGGGGGCAGCCTGGGACACGTGGGGCGTCTTGGCCCAAACGGGTTGAGGAAGACATGGGTACGGGGGGTAGTGAATTATAGAAGATCTGATCTTGCTAACACGGGACACAGCTGAGGATGGGAGCTAGTTCCGAAACCAAAATTGAAACGATGAAGTGAAAGCCTAAATGAAGGAGAACTCCACCACTTTTTTTTTTTTTTTTTTTGCCATTGCTTGGGCTGCTCCCACAGCATATGGAGGTTCCCAGGCCAGGGGTCAAATCGGAGCTCCAGCTGCCGGCCGACGCCCCAGGCACAGCAACTCGGAATCCGAGTCACATCTGCGACCTACACCACAGCTCATGGCAACGCCGGATCCTTAACCCACTGAGGCCAGGGATTGAACCCGCAACCTCATGGCTCCTAGTCAGATTTGTTTCCGCTGTGCCACGACAGGAACTCCCTAATTTTTTATTATTTTTTAATTTTTTTATTTTTTTGCTATTTCTTTGGGCCGCTCCCGCGGCATATGGAGGTTCCCAGGCTAGGGGTCCAATCGGAGCTGTAGCCACGGGCCTACGGCTACAGCCACAGCAACATGGGATCCGAGCCACGTCTGCAACCTACACCGCAGCTCACGGCAACGCCAGATCCTTAACCCACTGGGCAAGGGCAGGGACCGAACCCGCAACCTCATGGTTCCTAGTCGGATTCGTTAACCACTGCGCCACGACGGGAACTCTGAGAACTCCACCACCTTGACCCCAGCTTCCCTTCCCCAGTGAGCTTCCAGAATGCTGGCAACCTGGCTTCCGTCCCCCAGGCAGGAGGTTGGATTTCACTCTAGGGAGCAGACCTCTGGTGCCTCTTGGGCCACCTCGGATTTCGGCTGCAGAAGTACACTGTTTTGTGCAAGCTCAGGCTGACCTCACGCTGGCAGCGTTCGACCTTCACTAGGCCTCTTTTGCTTTCAGTTTCAAGGCCTTCTCTGATGCTGTGGCTGCTGAATGTTTGTGCTTCTGGCCCCACAAATTTATATGTTGAAACCTAACCCCTGAGGTGATGGTTTTAGGAGAAGGGAACTGGTGTTTAAAGGCTGCAGCTTCCTGTTCTCCAGCAGTCAATCCTGGGAGGCCTCTGGAAGCTTCTAGGGAGGCCCTAGCTGGAATAAAACCCATATTTCCGACAGGGGTGACCTCAATAACACACCGTTATGTTGGCTTTTCCTCTTTCCCTGTGTTCACTCTCTCAGCCCCCTCATTCCAACTTCCTAAGATCGACTCCCAAATAAACTACCTGCTCTCAAATCCTTTCCTCTGTGCCTTCTTTGGAGGGGACCCAAATTGAGACGCTCACCATTTAGAGACCAGAGTGAAATGTCCGTATCCACCCATTCTAGAGTAAAGCCAGTGGACAGGCCTGTGGTGTAGACAGGCAGCTACAGCTCCGATTCGACCCCTAGCCTGAGAACCTCCATATGCCGCGGGTGTAGCCCTAAAAAGACAAAAAAAAAAAAAAAAAATTGAAACAAGCAAATGGATAAAAGAGTAAATAAAAGAAATAATGCCCACAGCAGAAAAACAAGTTAAAAACACCACAACAGCCGCAGAGACGTAACTTATGCACTCCTCAAGCAGGAAGGGGAAAAAAAAGGTAAAGAACAGAACGAGCTCTTAGCAGTGAAAAAGTTTCGGCCGTCCCTCCGCGAGTAGAACAAAAAAAGGCAGAGTAGGACATTAGGACAGAAAAGAAACGGGGACATTAGAGGACTGTTCCCGGAGACAAATCATAGATGTTCTAGAAAGAGAGTCAGGCAACGAAAAAGGCAGAGAGGATATTATCAAAGAAATAATACATGAAAATGCCCAGAAATGAAAGACCTGAATGGGAAAAAAGCCCACATCGAGGCGCCTCATCGTGAACATTTCAAACACAAAGATAAAGAGGAGATTCGGAGAGCTTATGGGAGAAAAAAATCGATGTCATGCAAAGGATCGGAAATCAGAATGTCTTGGGATTTTTCCAAAGAGAAATACCGGCAGCTAGAAGACAGGAAGCAATTCCTTCCATGTTCTGAAGGAAAATTAAGACACAGCCCAGAAGTCTACATCCAGCCACAGCCACAGTTAAGGGGGAGGATGTCAAATAGAAGCATTCTCAGGCATTCAGGGTCTCAAAATAATTCCGTCTGGTGCGCCCTTTCTCAGGAAGTTCCTGGAGGCCACGTGCACCACAATGAGGGAGAGAGACTTCAGCTTCTGCGGGTGGCGGCCCAGGTCATTTGGCCCAAGACTCCTGCTTGAAAACATCAAAGAACGTGGACGACATAATTTAAAATATCCTCAGGAGTTTCCACTGTAGCGCAGCAGAAACAACCTGATTAGTATCCATGAGGATGCGGGTTCAATCCCTGGCTTTGCGCAGTGGGTTAAGGATCTGGCATGGCCATGAGCTGTCGGGTAGGTCAAAGATGCAGCTCGGATCCCGTGATGCTGTGGCTGTGGAGTAGGCCGGCGGCTGTAGCTCTGATTAGACCCCTAGCCTGGGAACCTCCCTATGCCAAACCTGTGGCCCTAAAAAGCAGAATAAATAAAATACATGCATGCGTACCTACGATACAATGCAACACAACACAACACAATATCCTTAAAAGCATGAAACACTTAACAAGATAGAAACCAGTGAGCTAAGATCCCAGAGAGGTGACACCAGCTCTTTCGGTCACTTCAGCTCAGGGAGATTTTTCCAATCAGGACCAAGAAGCTGAGAGACCAAGTGCTCCCCGTACTTGGCCTCCCAGGATCAGGGAACAAAAGTCACAGTCCAGGAACAGCCCAAGACTCTGGTAAATCATCGCCTGCCTTGGGCTGATATCCGGAAAAGCTAGCCTGGGAGGAAGGATGACTTGGAAATAAACCAGCTCTCACCCGCATTGCAGCCTGTCTTCCATTCATCCCAGCAGCCTTCAAAACCTCATATCCTGAAATTGGACTACATGGGTTTCAGGTTGCTAGCAGTTCCAGGCACCTGGGCAAAACAAATCGAAATCTTCTTTGGATAAAAATAACAATATCCTAGACCTCAAATTATGTCTTTAAATTAAAATCCAATACACCAGTCAGAATGGCCATCATTAACAAGACAACAAATAACAAATGCTGAGGAGGGTGTGGAGAAAAGGGAACCCTCCTGCATTGTTGGTGGGAATGTAAACTGGTACAACCACTATGCAAAACAGTATGGCGGTATCTCAGGAAACTAAATATAGAACCACCATATGATCCAGCAATCCCACTCTTGGGCATATACCCAGACAAAACTTTCCTTGAAAAAGATACATGCATCCCTATGTTCATTGCAGCACCCCTATGTTCATTGCAGCACTATTCACAATAGCCAAGACATGGAAACAACCCAAATGTCCATTGACAGAGGAGTGTATCCAGAAGATGTGGTACATATACACAGTGGAATATTACTCGGCCATTAAAAAGAATGAAATACTGGCATTTTTAGCAACACGGATGGACCTAGAAACTATCATGCTAAGTGAAGTCAGCCATACAATGAGATGCCAACATCCAATGCTTTCACTGACATGTGGAATCTGACAAAAGGACAGACTGAACTTCTCTGCAGAACAGATGCTGACTCACAGACATTGAAAAACTTATGGTCTCTGGAGGAGGCAGTTTGGGGGGTGGGGGATGTGCTTGGGCTGTGGGATGGAAATCCTGTGAAATCAGATTGTTATGATCATTATACAACTACAGATGTGATAAATTCATTTGAGTAGTAAAAAAGATGTGATACATATATACAATGGAATATTACTGAGCCATAAAAAAGAACAGATGAATGCCATTTGCAGCAACATGTATGGATCTAGAGTCTCTCATACTAAGTGAAGTAAGCCAGAAAGAAAAAGACAAATACCATATGATATCACTTATTTGTGGAATCTAAAATATGGAACAGATGATCCTATCTCAAAATAACAAACAAACAGAAACAGATCATGGCTAAGAAGAGCAGACTTGGGGTTCCCAAGAGGGAAAGGGAAGGAGTGGGATGGATGGGCATTTGGGGGAGGTTTTTTTGTGTGTGTCTTTTTGCTTTTTCTTGAGCCGCTCCCTCGGCATATGGAGGTTCCCAAGCTAGGGGTCTAATTGGAGCTGAGGCTGCCAGCCTACGCCAGAGCCACAGCAACGTGGGATCCGAGCCGCGTCTGCAACCTACACCACAGCTCACAGCAACGCCGGGCCCTTAATACACCGAGCAAGGCCAGGGACCGAACCCGCAACCTCATGGTTCCTAGTCAGATTCGTTAACCACTGCGCCACGACGGGAACTCCTGGGGGAGGTTTTGGATGCAAATTGTTCTATTTGGAATGGACGGGCAATGGGACCCTACTGTACAGCACAGGGAAATGTGTGTGATTGGGTCATTTTGTTGTTCAATAAAACTTGACGAAACATTGTAAATCAACTATAATAATAATAATTTTAAAACAAAAAATAAAAAAATAAACCAGGAGTTCCCGTCACGGCTCAGTGGTTAATGAATCCGACTAGGAACCATGAGGTTGCGGGTTTGGTCCCTGCCCTTGCTCAGTGGGTTAACGATCCGGCGTTGTCGTGAGCTGTGGTGTAGGTTGCAGATGCGGCTCGGATCCCGCGTTGCTGTGGCTCTGGCGTAGGCCGGGGGCTACAGCTCCGATTGGACCCCTAGCCTGGGAACCTCCATATGCCGCTGGAGCGGCCCAAGAAATAACAAATGGACAAAAAAAAAAAAAAAAAAAGAAGAAATGACAGCCAAGAAAAATAAATGCAGAAGAACTCCAAATAGCAGAATTTATCAAACAGGGACGCATCTTTTGTTCATAGGGAGAATGCCAAGCTTTACAACTGTGGCAGGAAACTGAAAACCACAAATCGAGTCATGGATTAAAAACAAGAAAACCAAACAATATGTGAGAGCAAACCAATAAAGACGGAGACACAGGACCCACTGAATAGGGAGTGAAACACAGGAGAGATAAAAAGGAAACTCCCACTGTGATGAGGAAGGGCTGCGCCAGGAGGAGCCACAGCGCTAGACCTTGAGCTCCACCAGTTCAGGTTTGAGCAGGGGATGGAAGGCCTTAGGAAGGCTGTTTTCCAAGAGGAAAAAAAAAAAAAGGTGGAGCCAAAGATTCGCCAATGTATTTATTTCCCACATGAAAATTGGGGTTGAAAGTTGTTGTACAAAGCTATTGGACAGCATGAAAACATTTAGCCAAGGATTTGAAGACACTCTAGGAGAGAGGGCGAGAGAGACAGAGACAGACAGAGGCCATCAATAGAAAATATTAAATATTGTCCAATCAGGAAAGAGCGGCATAACCACAGGATTTAATTTGTTTGCAAGTCTAATTTCTCACATTTCTTTTTTTGATCTATGGGTTATGTAGAAGTGTGTTGGGTTTCTAATATTTGGGACTTTCCTGCCATTATTTGGGTTAACATTTCTTTGTGATAATGTTATTTCCTCTATAGCTGTCTTAGCTTTACCTCTTTTTGTTATTTTTTCGCAGTTGCTCGAGGGCTGAGACAGGCAGCCTTAACCTATAAAGTCTGGAGTCATTACTGTCTCTCTCTCATACTTCACTCCTAAAACATCAAACTTCTAACTTTCCCCTGCTCATCTTTTTTTTTTTTTTGCTTTTTTTTTAGGGCCGCACCTGCGGCAAATGGAGGTTCCCAGGCTAGGGGTCCAATCAGAGCTGTAGCTGCCAGCCACAGCCACAGCAATGCCAGATCTGAGCCAAGTCTGCGACCTACACCAGAGCTCACGGCAACACTGGATCCTTAACCCCCTGAGCGAGGCCAGGGATCGAACCCACGTCCTCTCGGATGCTAGTCAGGTTTGTTAATCGCTAAGCCACAACGGGCTCATCGTATGTGTGGCACTTCACACGTCAAATAGCTTTCCTACACAATTCCACACACCTGTCCTCCTGTTCTTTGTCCAATTATTGTCCTATCTTTCACTTCTACAACTCTTAGGAACCCCAGCTGATAGCATTTACTGTTTTTTCTTTATGGTCATTTGTCTTTTAAGTAAATGCCAAGAAGAAAGCATAGTCTTTCATGTTTACTCACTTGCCATTTCCAATGCTCTTCAATAACTTCTCGTATATCTAGAAAAGATGATAATGCCATTTTGATTAATAAATTAATAACTTTGATTTTTAAAAATCTCGCCTTTGTATGATTCAAAGACCTTGCTTTGAAAATTTTAACCGATCTCAGTAGCACTGTGGAAGGGCACCCTCTAAGTCAGGGCATTCCTGAAGAAACGAAAGCTATTTCATTTCGAAATAGTTACTGTTTCAAAGGTAACATAGAGCTGTTGGGAGTTCCCATCGTGGCACAGCAGAAATGCATCCGACTAGGAACCATGAGGTTTTGGGTTCGATCCCTGGCCTCGCTCAGGGGGTTAAGGATCCGGCGTTCCCGTGAGCTGTGGTGTACGTTGCAGACACAGCTCGGATCCCACGTTGCTGTGGCTGTGGTGTAGGCTGGCAGCTGTAGCTCCGATTCGACCCCTAGCCTGGGAACCTCCATATGCCATGGGTGTGGCCCTAGGAAAGACAAAAGACAAAAAAAAAAAGTAACATAGAGCTGTTAAGAAGATCGGGAAAAGTCTAGGTAAAAATTGCAATAAGAATTGCCATGGCAGTTCCCTCGTGGAGCAGCAGGTTAAAGATCTGGCATTGTCACTTCAGCCACTTGGGTCGCTGCTGTGGTACGGGATGGATCCCTGGTCTGGGAACTTCCGCATGCCCCAGATGCAGCCAAAAAATAAAAAATAAAAATTTAGGACGCATCTTTTCATGTATCTTTTTCTACACTTATGTATATACATATTATATAGGGGTTTTGTCCTTGAAACAGTCCTATTCATTAATTTAAAAAAACTTTTTTTTTTTTTTTTGCTTTTTAGGGCCGCAGGTATGGCATATGGAGGTTCCCAGGCTAAGGGTCAAATTGGAGCTGCAGCTGCCGGCCTACACCACAGCCACAGCCACGCCAGATCTGAGCCGAGTCTGCGACCTACACTACAGCTCAAGGCAAGCCAGATCCTTAACCCCCTGAGCGAGGCCAGGGATTGAACCCACATCCTCATGGATAGTAGTCGAGTTAATTTCAGCTGCACCACAATAGAAACGCCTCAAAATATTTTTTTGTAAGATATTTCAAATGTAAAGCGTAGAGAATCATAATGCACATGTCCATGTACCCCCCCACTTGGGTTTAACAAATGTCAGCATTTTCCCATGCTTACTTGAGACCTTTTCCAAGTGTCTTTTATTATGAAATAGTCAGTGCCTAGAATATTATGTCTGTAAAGTGCATAAAAAATTAAGGAGTTCCCATTGTGGCACAGCGGAAACAAATCTGACTAGGAAGCATGAGGTCGCGGGTTCGATCCCTGGCCTCGCTCAGGGGGTTAAAGATCTGGCTTGCCTTGAGCTGTGGTGTAGGTCGCAGACACGGCTCAGATCTGGTGTTGCTGTGGCTGCAGTGTAGGCTGAAGCTGTAGCTCCGATTGGACCCCTAGCCTGGGAACCTCTATGTGCTGCAGGTACAGCTCTAAAAAGAAAAAAAAAATTAAAATGCACACCCCATCTCAGGACTAGGCCCTGTGGACACCTTCAAATCCACCTGTGTCCATCCCCATCTCATCCCCTGCATCTTCCTACCTGCACCTCCCCCTCCAATAAACATCGTTCCGACGTTGGTGTTTATTATTGCCTTGATTAAATAACTTGTCCCATCTGTATAGAGCTCTATTCTGGCCGCCACTTGCTGTTTAAAAACGACCTCAAAACTCAGTGACTTAAAGCGTCAACCAATCAATTATGTCTCATGATTTCTATGGGCTAGGAATTCAAGCAGGGTTCAGCTAAGGACTTTCTTCTATTTCGCATGGCAGGTGGGCTGGGCTGGAAGGACCACACGGGCTCTGCACAAGCCTGGAGCCTTGGTAGGGATGCGTAGAAGACGGGCTTCAGCTAGGACTCTTTCCTGGAGCCTGGCCTCCTGGGTGACAGGCTCTGGGTGGTCAACCTTCTCATGGAGTAGCTTGGGACTTTGAGGGTTTCAAGAGAGCCACACGAAGCTGTAAGACTTCTTATGACGTAGCCTAGACCTGCTGGAATGTCACCTCCGCTGTAGAGTCTGTTGCTCAAGCAAGTCTCTAAATTCAAGTCTCCGGACTCAAGGGGGTGGGGGTGAGGGCTTTTCTCCACCCCTTAAAGGGAGGATGTGAAAAGAATTTTTGGTCATCTTCGATCTATCACAACAGTCCCTAGACAGTATGTTTTTAGTATTTTTAATGCCAGATGGTGGCGGGGGCCCTGTACATGCTAAGCATTCCAGAGCAAATGTCACCTTCTCAATTAGGCTTATCCTGATATCTTGTTTTTCTTCCTTTCCTAAAAATTTTTTATTATGGAAAATTTCAAACGTATAAAAAAAGGTACAACATTATCATAAACTCCACATAGACCCATCACTCACTTCAGTAAGCGGCTCAGGGCCAATCTTTTTTTTTTTTTTTTTTTGTCTTTTTAGGGCTGCACCTGAAGCATATGGAAGTTCCCAGGCTAGGGGTCGAATCGGGGCTGCACCAGATCCGAGCCACATCTGCGACCTACGTCACAGCTTGTGGCAACGTCATATCCTTAACCTACTGATGGAGGACAGGGATGGAACCCTCATCCTTATGGATACTAGTCAGGTTCATTACCGCTGAGCCACAGCAGGAACTCCCTAGTGGCCAATCTTGCAGCCACATCCCCACCTACTTCCCTCCACTCCCGGATTATTTTGATACAAATCCCAAATATCAAGCTATTTTCATCTGTAAATAACTGAATATTTATTTCTAAAAGCTAGGACTCTTTTTAAAGAAACATAACCACAATATATTATTCCACACTTTAAAAACCACAATTTCTGGCTATCAATGTATATCCAATGTATTCAAATTTCCAGTTGCGTCGTGTCATAAATATGTGTGTCTTATTTTATTTTTGCTTTTTAGGGCCACACCCACAGCATATGGAGGTTCCCAGGCTAGGGGTCGAATTGGAGCTACAACTGCCAGCCAGTATCACAGCTACAGCCACGCAGGATCCGAGCCGCATCTGCAACCTACACCACAGTTCATGGCGACACTGGATCCTTAACCCACTGAGCGAGGCCAGGGATCAAACTTATGTCCTCATGGATGCTAGTCAGATTTGTTAACCCCTGAGCCACGACGGGAACTCTTTTCACCCCTTTTAACAGAGTTGACACAGAAAGCCTTTCTCAAGGAAGCTTACTCTCAGACGATGATTCGCAGCTCCTTCTGACCGCAAGAAGGACCAGACTGAGGATGACGCTGGCGCTATGTACAGCAGGCTGGACTCATGAAAATCACAGGCCTGGGCATCCTGGTGGAGCAGCGGATCAAACTGGTCAGGCCTGACTTCCCAGTGACGGAGCCAATAAACTTCATTGGGTTTTTGGTTTGTTTGTTTTGCTTTTTAGGGTTGCACCCTCAGCACACGGAGGGTCCCAGGCTAGGGGTCCAATCGGACCTGCAGCTGCCTGCCACAGCCACAGCCACAGCTCACGGCAACACAGGATCCTTAACCCTCAAAGCGAGGCCAGGGATCGAGCTCGGGTCCTCATGGATACTCATTGGGTTCATTACCACTGAGCCACACGGGGAACTCCTAAGCCTTGTTGTTGAAGCCAGTTTGATCGGGGCAATAGGGCTGGAAGCCTAGAACATCCTAGCTGATACCAAGCCCACTAAGATGACCGCAGCCTACCTGTCTGGCCTTCTCTCTCCTCACCGCCCTCTTCCTCCTTTTTCTGCCACAACCAGAATAGACCACGCGCCCTCCCCCGACTCTCCTGTGGTTTTCATCCCCGTCCCTTTGCCCAAGCAGACCTTCGGGCTGAAACCTTTCCCCACAGCCTTTTTTCCTCCATATCTGTCTGACCCTTTCCCATTCTCCCAAGTCCCATTTCAAATGCTGCTTCTCCCAGAATACCTCCTGCCTCCCCCTCCCTGCTCCGAGTTTCCTCTTTGTTTTTTTTTTGTTGTTGTTGTTTTGTTTTTTTGTTTTTTTTGTTTTTTTTGCTATTTCTTGGGCCGCTCCCGCGGCATATGGAGGTTCCCAGGCTAGGGGTTGAATCGGAGCTGCAGCCACCGGCCTACGCCAGAGCCACAGCAACACGGGATCCAAGCCGCGTCTGCAACCTACACCACAGCTCACGGCAACGCCGGATCCTTAACCCACTGAGCAAGGGCAGGGATCAAACCCGCAACCTCATGGTTCCTAGTCGGATTCGTTAACCACTGCGCCACGACGGGAACTCCTTAAGGAAATTGTTATGTGTCCAAATTTACAGGTAACATATGTAAATATATTTTGAAAATGGGCAGAATCAGCCGAAGGCAGCATCTTTCCCCAGGTTCCAACCAAAGGCCAGGTGGCCCCTTGTGGGCCTTGCCTAACCGCACCTGACCAACTAGAGCAAGGGCTAGTTAACACATTAACAGAGTGTCTTCAGAAAGGTGGCTTTGGAAGGGCCGAGCTTTGGGAAGACCCTGACAGAGGAGGGACCAGGCAATTTTTAAGAAGGGGGTGGTTGGTTTGAACACTGGCTCTGGTGTCAGACCCCAGCATGAGTGCTGGTTATATTCCAGATATGTCACCGCGCACACAAGTTCCTTTCACTCTCTGGGGGCTCAGCCCCCTCATCCAAGAAAATGGGGAGTCATAATAGTAGTTACCTCAAGGCGTTGTGAACAGGAACGATGCAATGTGTGCGAGGTGCCTGCATGCAGTGAGTGCTCGGCAAAGCTGTAACTGCCATTAACAAGGGCATGGGAGGGATGGGAGGAAAGGCAGTGAGATGGGGGTGATGTGGGCGTGGAGAGGGAGCAATATCTGTGTAGACCTTTTTTTTTTTTTTTTTTTTTTAAGGGCTGCACCTATGGCATATGGAGGTTCCCAGGCTAGGGGTACAATTGGAGCTACAGCTGGCGGCCTACACCACAGCCACAGCAACACCAGATCCGGGCCGCATCTGTGACCTACACGAAAGCTCAAGGCAATGCCAGATCCCCCACCCACTGGGCGAGACCAGGGATTGAACCCACATCCTCATGGGTACTACTCAGGTTTGTTTCCTCTGTGCTACAAGGGGAACTCCTGCATAGACCTTTTTATATAGTTCTGACTCTTATTATGTTTCACCATAATAAGTAACTACAAGTAGGATATGGGAGGTGGGGGCGTACATAAGATATAAACGCTAACACATGAATCAAATTGCATAACAGGTTAATAACATAGCCAAAGTCATTTTGGAAAACAGCATTTTGCTTGTTTACTGTAAGGCTTACGACAAAGATCTGTCCACAAATACTGGACTCTAGTCAATAAATCTGTTACAGGCATATGTAACTACTTTATTATACTAGAGTTGCACAAACTAGTGAATAGAGCTGCGTCCCTGCCATCAAAGAAAAAAGTAAAGAATAAGGCAAAGGGGAAGGCTAGACTGAATCCTGTGGTGTAGATTAGAGTGGAGACATCAGACATGTGAAAATAAAATACAAGATTCATTCTCACCCAGATAGAGAAGTAGATACAGATTGCACATGGGTTAGTACTCATGCTAAAATTTCCTAGGTCTCGCCACCGGGAGGACCTAGAAGCAAGGACACTCAGATAGTCATAAGCACACCCAGCAACCAGATTTTGGTTTCTAATACCCTTCTCCAATAAAGGAACCAGGGCTCCTTGAAGTAATGGCTGATTCCAGACCAGGGCAGGGAAAACACAAGGTGAATCTATAATAGTCCATGGTGCCAGGAAATAGGAACCTGCTTGAAAATGGGTGGGGCTAACAGAATGAGGCACAGCAAAAGTTCCAGAGGAAAAGACGCAATGTAAGTGAACCTGTGATTTAAGTTCAAAGCTCAAGGAGTTCCCGTCATGTTGCAGCTGAAATGAATCTGACTAGGAATCCTGAGGTAGCAGATTAGATCCCTGGCCTCCTCAATTGGGTTAAGGATCCGGTGTTGCAGTGAACTGTGGTGTAGGTTGCAAACACAGCTCAGATCTGGCATTGCTGTGGCTGTGGTGTAAGCTGGCAGCTGTAGCTTAGATTCAACCCCTAGCCTGGGAACTTCCATATGTCAAGGGTGTGGCCCTAAAAAGACAAAAGACCAAAAAAAAAAAAAGTTAGGAAAAGAAACTCTACAGAAAAGCTACCAAGTTTAGGGAGTTCCCATTGTGGCACAGTGAGTTAAGAATCTGACTGCAATGGCTCAGGTAGCTGCAAAGGTGTGGGTTCGATCCCGAGCCTGGCACAGTGGGTTAAAAGATCCGGTGCTGCCACAGCTGCAGAGAAGGTCCCAGCTGCAGCTCAGATTCAGTCCTTGGCTGGGAACTGCCATATGCCGTTGGTGTGGCAATTAAAAAAAAAAAAAGAAAAATGAAAAGCTTCAAAGTTTGAAAGTCACTTCACTCATGAATCAAAATGGGGAAGCTCATTACGAAGTACACTCATGCTGTGTAAAGCGAAAACTTGAAACTTAATTTGGCTGTTATTATCAGTAATGCTTGAAGTCACAAATAATAATGAAAAACCACTAAAAAATCATTACTCTTTCAAGTGGTTGGAAGTATCTATAACATTTACATGTACAAATGGCAAAGAGCACACACAATCCTTCAGGCCAGAAAGTTATTTTGTCTGAAGTTGCCCACGGGATCATAAAATGAGCCAGCAGAAAAATCTGAAGATCCCATTAGAGGAACTCCACAGTCGTCTTTGAAAATGCTTCCCAGTGTCAGAGGAAGCAATTTACATTCTTTTCTTTAATGATCTTTATTTTTTCCATCATAGTTGATTTACAATGTTCCGTCAATTTCTACTGTACAGCAAAGTGACCCAGTCATACATATACACACACACACATACTTTTTCTCATATTATCTCCCATCATAAGTGACTAGATACAGTTCCCTGTGCTCTGCAGCAGGATCTCATTGCTTATCGACTCCAAATGCAATAGTTTATATCTATGAACCCCAGACTCCCAGTCCATCCCACTCCCTCCCCGTCCCCCTTGGCAACTATAAGGCTGTTCTCCAAGTCCATGAATTTCTTTTCTGAGGAAATGTTCATTTGTGCCATGTATTAGCTTCCAGGTATAAATGATAGCATATGGTATTTGTCTTTCTGACTTACTTCACTCAGTACGAGTGTCTAGTTCCATCCGTGTTGCTGCAAATGGCATTATTTTGTTCTTTTTTATGGCTGAGTAGCATTCCATTGTATATATGTACCACATCTTCTTAATCCAGTCATCTGTCGATGGACATTTGGGTTGTTTCCATGTCTTGGCTATTGTGAATAGTGCTGCCGTGAACATGCAGGTGCATGTATCTTTTTCAATGAAAGCTTTGTCTGGATATATGCCTGAGAGTGGGATTGCTGGGTCATATGGTAGTTCTACATTTAGTTTTCTGAGGTCCCTCCTTACTGTTTCCATAGTGGTTGTGCCAAGTTACATTCCCACCAACAGTGCAGGAGGGTTCCCTTTTCTCCACACCCCCTCCAGCATTTGTTATTTGTGGACTTGTTAATGATGGCCATTCTGACTGGTGTGAGGTGGTACCTCACAATAGTTTTGATTTTCATTTCTCCAATAATCAGTGATGTTGAACATTTTTTTTTCATGTGCTTATTGACCATCTGTATATTTTCTTTGAGAAATGTCTATTCAGGTCTTTTGCCCATTTTTCTTTTTCTTTTTTTGTCTTTTTGCCATTTCTTGGGCCTCTCCCTCGGCCTATGGAGGTTCCCCGGCTAGGGGTCGAATTGGAGCCGTAGCCACCGGCCTACGCCAGAGCCACAGCAACACGGGATCCGAGCCGTGCCTGCGACCAACACCACAGCTCATGGCAACGCGGGATCCTTAACCCACTGAGCAAGGCCAGGGACGGAACCCGCAACCTCATGGTTCCTAGTTGGATTTGTTAACCACTGTGCCACAATGGGAACTCCTTTTGCCCATTTTTCAATTGGGTTGTTGGGTCTTTTTTTTTCTTTTTTGCTGTTGATAAGTTTACATGCTTAAAGATAGCTGTGACCTCAAAAAAACTCTTTAATGTACAAGCCATTTGGAATCATTGAGCTTAATATTTTCCTCTACACTATCAGTGTATTAGTTTCCACATAAGAGCTGGGTGCCAAAGGTTAAGTGGCAATGAACTAAGAGCCAGGCTCTGGAATAAAATCACCTGGGTTCAAATTCCTCATCCGCCACGTCTAGCTGTGTGATCCTGGGCAAATGATGCAACCTCTCTGGGCTTGTATTTCTTCATATGTGAAATTGGGATGATTTAAAAAAACCTCACCCCACCTCATAGGGGATTCAAAAGTGCTTAGTATGGGATTTCCCGTCATGGCTCAGTGGAAATGAATCTGACTAGCATCCATAAGGATGCAGGTTTGATCTCCGGCCTTGTTCAGTGGGTTAAGGATCCAGCATTGCCGTGGGCTGTGGTGTAGGTTGTACATTCAGCTCAGATCCCCTTACTGTGGCTGTGGTGTAGGCCGGCGGCTATAGCTCCAATTCCACCCCTAGCCTGGGAACCTCCATATGCCGTGGGTGTGGACCCAAAAAGACAAAAGACAAAAAAAAAGTGCTCAGTATGGTTCCATTGCACATGGTGATAATTCAGTAAATGATTACTAATATATAGGGTTTTTTTTTCCTTTGCTCAACCTGAAAAATGTTTTGTTTCTTATTCTAGGTAATTTACTATTAATTTTAACATATTTGCTTTTTAACTTTCTATCATCCACTCAACAAATATTTATCAAGCACTTAAATCTGCCAGGCATTCCCATACGTGTCCAATACAGCCGTGAACAAGCCTGTCAGGGTCCTGCCCTCACGGAGCTGACGGTCTACTAGGGGAGACAGCCAGTAAGTAGAGAAATACAGGAAAAGCTCCATTGGGCGGGTGTTCGTAAGGGAACAGCTTTGCCGTGGACGTCGCTGCCCAGGCCATATGGTATGGATAAGGTCAACTGCAGTCCAACCCCAGTCTCAGATGAATGCCCTGGGCCCTCCCAGGAACACAGGCAGCCTTGTGAGGAGCTGTCCCGAGGCCATTTGCCACCCACCTCCTCCTCCTTGGTTCCCGTGAGGCATGGGACTTTCAACCTGGCCACCCCACTCAGGGTGCAGCTGCAGGCTATGCAATCATTTGGTTGGAGTATGGAGCCCGGCTCCTCCACGGCAGGGCATCCCACCACTTGTGTCATCTCTCCTCTCTAGTTTCATGGCATCCTGTGGGACTGGGGATACAGGAAGCTGACATCGCGCTGGTCTTGGCTCCGCTGCTAAATAATAAGCTATCTGCATCCCCTCAGGCTTTCTGCTCCCCCCACCTCCCCGCCCCGCCCCTCGAATGGATGGCAGAGCAGCTCCAACTAGCAGCTGTGGTCGTAGCTGCCATTTAGGGAGTGCACTTGGGTCAGAGCTGAGGATCACGAGGAAACTAAAAGAGAAGTGATGAGAGAGCCTCTGAGGCTGCTGGGGAGGGAGACCAGGGAAGGGTTTGTCAAGGTGATCCTGAGCCAGCTGGGCCCATGGGTGGGGGGGGGGGGAACTGAGTGACAGGCAGGGGGAACAGCAGTGGGAAGTGAATGTGCAAGGAGACGGAGGATAAATCCAGTTACACAAGTGGCCAGGGGCCAGTTTACACATGGGCTTACCCACCAGAGGATGGTTCGAGCTTTCAAGTGGTAAGGAGGCAAGTGATAAACAGCTAAACACGGGGGTTAGGGGCGCTGACCCTCTGAGTAGTCAAACAGCCACACAGAACCTTTTTTTTTTTTGTCTTTTTAGGGCTGCACCGCGGCATATGGAGATTCCCAGGCTAGGGGTCGAATCAGAGCTATAGCCGCCAGCCTACACCACAGCCACAGTGACGCCAGATCCTTAACTACTGAGTGAGGCCAGGGATTGAACCCGCGTCCTCGTGGATACTAGTCAGATTCGTTTCCGTTGAGCCACGACAGGAACTCCAAAAAGCCGCAAAGAACTTGGCAGTTCCACATGCTTGGGTTCAACCCACAGAGGACCCTGTAGCACTGTAGGTACTTATTGAAATATACCTGTGAATGTGGGCCTGCGCAGTTCAAAATCATGTTAAGGGCCAACTGTACCCTGATGTACGTTTTTTAGAAGATCATCATCCAAAAAGAGGAAAAGAAAACCCTAGAATGAAGAATGACCCTAAGTGCAATGCGGGGTAGGGATGGGGGCTGACCGGTTCTTGTCCCTTTAAAAATGCAAATTAAACCACACCCCTCTCTACTGAAACAACTCTCAAGTGCCTTCCCTCTGCGGAATGCGGGCGGGCCATCCGGCCTCCGTGTCACAGCCAATGGAGGGCCTGAGCAGTCCGGGGTCTGGCCGTGGCCTTCCTCTCCAATCCCAGCTCCTACCCCTCTCCTTACTCTTGTCACACGCTGGCCTTCCTTCTCTCCCTCCAGCATCTCAGATGGCTTGTCCCCATCTCAGCCCCCTTTTGCATTTGCTGTTCTTACTGGAAGAACTCTGTGCTCCAACTCTTCCCTTTAGTGGTAGCTCGACCATGACCTTCCCCAACAGCCTGACCTAACACGGCGCCCAACCCGGGTCCCCAGCCCCTCCCACATTGCTGTTGGACATCCTTCACAGCCTGCAACTATTTGAATTCGTCTATTTACCGTCCCTTGCCCCAAGTGGAATGGAGCCCTCATGAAATCAGAAACCTTGCTCATCTTCCATAGTTCCTGGCACACTGTGGGTGCTTGGTGTGTTTCCAGAATCTCAAATGCCCGTAAGGACATTAAATGTTTAACTTACCAAACTAAAGAATCAGAGCAGTGGCGCAGATTATCTATAAATCTTTTTTATACATTTTAAAAACGGGGGCCTACCTATATTTACAGGTATGACATGGACAACAGTCTAAGCATTCGCAATGTGGGAACCTGAGAGGTTTGACACAGGCACCTCCCAGGTGGCTAAGGTAAGCCCCAACACGCCCTCGGATGGTAGTACTCCTAAAACAGTTCATGCTGCCCTTGGTGCTAAAATCAAGCAAAGGACATTTCATTTCACTGTCCTGTTTCATCTGCACCACCGCATCCAATTAAACCTTACATTAAACCTTACAGTAAGCCTGTGGACAAGCCAGCATTATTTCTATTCATCAGTTGAGGAAATACGTTCCAAAGTTAAGTGACTCGATGTCACATAGCTAATAAGGAAAGGTCAGGATGGTCTAACCTAGAGCCCTTAGCTATTCACTCATTCATTCAACAACCATCTGAGCTGCTACTACGTCTGAGGCACTAGCTATATACATCACTGAACAATACAAATTCTTGCCCTCCTTCATCCTATGCATACGGAATTCCCTTGTGGTACAGCAGGTTGAGGATCTGGTGTTGTCACTGCAGTGGCTCCTGTCGGTCATTGCTGTGGCGTGGGTTCCATCTCTGGCCTGGGAACTTCCACGTGCCATGGGTGGGGCCTCAATAAGTAAATGAATAAAATATTTTATATGTAATAGTTCGAACCTCTTCATCTCTTTCCCTCCATCTTGCCCCTCCCCCTTCACTCTATTCTTCGATAAAATGAAAACACCCTTGCCCTCCTCATGAGGAACTTACACTCTAGAAGACAGGAAGGGGAGAGATACGGTGAGTACAAATAGAAATGTAAATTATTCTGCAGGTTATTCAGTTATATCACTCAAAACTGCCAAGAGCCAACGATTTTTAACTACAAGAATGGTAATTTCATACGGTTCGACCTAACCCAAGGAGCCAAGTGCAACTGGAGAGAGGAGGTGAGGAGGGCCTACGGTGGAAGGCAGGATGCAGGGGAAGTGAGGTGGGAGGTGGCGGGCTGAGAAGACGACAGGGGTGAGGAATTATCCTGGCTATTATCTGCACGTATCTCGGCCTCACAGGATTATTAGGAAGACCTGATGAGATGACGAAAGTGAAAACATTTGTAAACTAGGAAGTTCTAGGTCTTTAACAAATTATTATTTAGTATCATTTAAAGATCCCTATTTGCTGCTAGAAATTACAGCAGCTTTTTTATTATTTTTTTCTTTTTAGGGCTGCACCCACGGCATATAGAGGTTCTCGGGCTAGGGGTCCAACTGGAGCTACAGCTGCTGGCCACAGCCACAGCCACAGCCACGCCAGACCCAAGCCGCATCTGCGACCTACACCACAGCTCACAGCAACACTGGATCCTTAACCTGCTGAGCGAGGCCAGGGATCGAACCCACATCCTCATGGATACTAGTCGGGTTCTTAACCCACTGAGCCACAGTGGGAACTCCCCCAGCAAGCTTTTTTTAAAGGGATAAATATAGCTGGATGGCTTGCAAGGTTGCTAGTTCATACCTTACCTGGCAGAGAAGCAGTGAAGAATTTGAGTTTAAGACTTTTCTTCCTGCTCCCAGAAAACAGAAGATTTTATTATTGTTCTTTAGTCAACAGGGTACTTCTACACAAAGAAGGTTAATAGTATGTCTGAAAACAAACCGTGGAGATGCTTGTGGGGTTGCAATCTAACAGAATTCCGAGAGAGCCACGTTATTTTAGCATAGGCAAATATAGTAAACTATATACCACGTGTCTCAAATTGCATGTCTCCGAAGTAGGTAAGAATCTCAGTAGCTCCACCAACCCATTCTACCAGATAATCATTATTTTCTGTGCTTGGTAAAGATTACAATTAAACTAGCTACTAAAATTTAACAGACAGGGAAAAGTAGCCAACAGAAAACTACACCAGGTTAATTTGTAGAGAAACAACAGGCATGCATAGTTTCTTTTAAAGAGACAGCCTTTATTTTAAGGATTTTTACACTGACGAATTCAAAAATTGGTAGGTTTCTGGAATTTATGGATCTGTACTTATTGACAACGACTCACCAGAAATAATCTGAACAAGAGAGAAAATACAGTCAATAGTGTTGAAACCTACTAAAATAATCCCAGGACATATGGTTTATTTGACATAACAATACCTCTAAGTGCTGTCACTGATATGAAACTGACTGCTTACTTTTCTAAACACACAGTGGTAATAATTAACAATATTCAATCACTTCTGTTCTTTCCTGAATATATAAAAATTAAAGTACCAATTAAAAAACTAATATATTCTTCTCTTTAAATGTTTCTTACAGATACGATTTCAATATTTTCATTCAATAGTGGTGTGGTTTAAGAGATTTTTCATTCACGAGTCAAACAACAATCCACCCAAAGGGAACCGATAGTCTATAGGCTCATAGTGCAAATAAAGAGTTCAGGAATGCAGCAACTGACATTTCTAAAATACAAAACGTAAAATTCTTAGAAGATACATGCAATTAGCTCTACTAAGCAGCTGGCCACAGAACTAGAACATGTGATAACTTTAACTGGTGATTTCAATGGGACTCCAGATGTTTCCAAACTCAACTTGAACTCTCCTCTTAGGCTTTGTATTTTGCTTTTCCAGTTTCACTAATGACACAAACATGCTACAAAATAAAACATCCAGAAATTCATCTTAGAAAAGTGTATTCAGAAATGAAAGGCAAGAACAGTCGTTTACATGTCTTATGTGAATAGGATTACGCTGCAGGGGTTCGTACAAGACAGAGGTTTGTGCTGCCTCCTGGATCTTCCTCACCCGGGTTCGCAAATGCATTCTTGGGACTCCTGCCTCTGGAGTAGGAGGCGTGCATTTGAAGGCGAGTGAATTAAAAGACTTAAGCTGGTTCATTTATTTCTTACTTATGACCACATCTATCTTCTGAAATAATAATGGGACAGTTACTGTACATTAAAGGTGTGCAACTGTTTCAGCCAGAAAGAAGTGTCACCCTAGCCTGGCCAAGTGCCAGCTCTAAGGACATCTGTACTCGACTACAGCTTTATGTGACTAATGGGAACCATCAGGCTGTTCAAATGATGAGGTGCTGGAAAGAGAAAACAATTCTTCTCTTTTGTAAATTGTTATATGGGTTCTGAAAAATGCGAGTGAGGAAAAGAAGCATCACTTACATTCAAGTCCCTGAAGTATTCATTGTAGTCAAGGGCATAGCCTACCACAAACTTGTCTGGAATTTCAAATCCAACAACTAAAAAGAATCATAATCCATCATTTAGATACAGAATACATCACTTTCAAATTGAATACATGCAAACAGTCTCTAAAGCAACTTTAAACCATTTCATATAAAACTTGTTTGGATTAAAGATGGTTAAATGATTGACAAAAACTAATTCACTTACAGTCTGGTCTATAGCCAACACTTCGAGGGGTCCTTTTCACCAGCAAGCTGTCAATTATAAAATGTGACATGTGACACAGAGAGACACTGCAGGGCACTACAGAAGAGAACATTCATGTTCTGCAGCATGGTTTCATCTGCAGTTCAGCCCACCCTGGTCAGTTTTAATAAACCCAAAGAAAGACTGAAATGGAGAGCTCAATCCAGGGGTCCCTGGGCAGGGGGTGCTGTGGGTTCACATGACAGATGAGGCCCTGGATTCATCTCCACCTGGAACATGATGGACCATTCTGAGGGCTGCCCCCGACTCCCTGGGCGCCCATCAAAGGGCAGCTCACTGGGCGGCTGAATGGGTGGGGAACGCCAATTGAGCAAGGTGACCAGATAGAGGCTCTCAGTCCCAAATTCCTGGAAATACAATTACCAAGCCACCAATGGGTGTGGGAGAGGTGAGCATTACCTCCGGCTGAAAAATAAGTAGCAGGGTGAAGGAGCTAGTATTTAACTTTGAGAGCAGAACCTGCAGGTAGGATGCGTCAACTCTAACAAAGGCTAATTCATAACCCAAGCACTCCCTGCTGAAATTTTTCAACCATTTAAAAAATCTGTAACGGTGTTTTGAAAGCCTTTACATATGTTAATAAGGGCAGTCCCAATACAACTTAAGATTTCATACCTTCCTAGATAAATATATTAAAAGGGCTCGAAAGGACTTAAAAGGATGCTCAACCTTAGCTGCACATTAGAGGAAACTTTAAAAAATATATAACAAAACTCAGATACCCAGGCCATACCCCTGACCAATCACATCAGAATCTCGGGGGTTGGGACACAGATATAGGTGGTTTTGTGTTTCAAACTCGTGGATGACTCCAATGCACAGCCCGAGTTGAGAAGCACTGGCCTAAGCAAGCAAGTCCCTTGTGAGTCTCCTTCCAGGAATCAGAAGGCATACCTGGACTCGATTTCCACTTAGAAAGGAAATAACGAACCAATCAGAGCAAATACCCGGTCATGTACCTCACTCATCCAGGAACAATCCAGAAAAGGTATCATTAAATACAGTGCAAGCTGTACTGAGAGTTCTGGGGAACTTGGCACCTCATATGCCTATAGATCTGAATGAATTATTTTGAAATAATTGCAGATGCATAGGAAGTTGCAAAAAAAAAAAAAGGCAAAGGGAGGGCCTGCGTGCCCTTTCTCCAGTTTCCCCCAATGAACATCACACATAACTGTAGTGGATGCCCACACCCAGGACGTGGACACTGCTGACCTTATCCAGATTTGTATGTGTGTGGTTCTACGCAGTTTTCTCACACATGTGGAGAAACCATGTAGCCACCACCACCAGGATGTAGGACTTTCCATCACACCTGGCGTTCTCTTGCTACCTCTTTATTTATAGTCACATTCACCCATCACCCCTAACCCCTGGCAACCATTAATCTGCTCTCCATTTCTACTATTTTGTCACCTGAAGAAGGTTGGATAAACGGAATCATATAGTACAGTACTCAATACAGTACAGTACAGTATTGAGATGGGCTTTTATTGGTACAATTCCCTTGAGGCTCTTCCAGGTCGTTGTGTGGCTCAACAGTTTGTTCCTTGTTAGTGTTGAGTAGGATTCCCCGGTAGGGTGGCCCACAGTTATTTTAACCAGTCACCCACTGAAGGACAGTTTGGTTCTTTCCAGTTTGAAGCCATTACAAATGAAGCTGCCATGAACACTGATAGGCAGATTTTTATGTGGACATTAAGTTCTCATTTCTCTGGGATTAATGCCTAGACTGCAACTGCTAGAGTTGTATGGTAGTCACATGTTTAGTTTCTTAAGAAACTGCCAAACTGTTTTCCAAAGTGGCCATAGCATTTGACATACCTGTCGGTTAATAGTTTTTAATTAGACTTTTTTTTTTGTCTTTTTGCCTTTTCTAGGGCTACTCCCCTGGCATATGGAGGTTCCCAGGCTAGGGATCGAATCGGAGCTATAGCCGCCGGCCTACACCACAGCCACAGCAACACGGGATCCAAGCCATGTCTGCGACCCACACCGCAGCTCACGGCAACGCCGGATCCTTAACCCACCGAGCGAGGCCAGGGACTGAACCCGCACCCTCATGGTTCCTAGTTGGATTCGTTAACCACTGAACCACGACAGGAACTCCATAATTTAAAAAATTTTTTTTTGCTCTTTTTTAGGGTGGCACCTGAGGCATATGCAAGTTCCCAGGCTGGGGGCAGAATCGGAGCTACAGCTGCAGGCCCACACCACAGTCACGGCCACACAGGATATGTGCCACGTCTGTGAGCTATGCCACAGCTCATGGCAATGCTAGATACTTAACCCACTGAGCAAGGCCAGGGATCGAACCCACATCCTCATGGATACTAGTCAGGTTCGTTACTGCTGAGCCACAATGGGAACTCCCTTTAATTAAACTTTTAAGTTAAGAAGCTTTCTGGTCATTCTTAAACCTGCACTGAATAAAAAGAATAAGCTTGACACTTACTCTTGTTATGCATAAAGCATGTATACACATACACTACATAAAGATATATAATATATCTGTGATATTAAAATGTAATGGTGAGGAAGAGATGAGGAAAAAAGAAGGTTGAGAAACAACTCAAACACCTGACTTGGGCCAGCTCCATCACTAAGAAATGACCTAGGTTTTCTGTTTACACTTCACACCTCCAGCCACAGGAAATAGCTCTCTTGAGGCAGCCTATCTCAGTTTCACAGCATATTCCAAGAAAGAGGCACAAAAGAGCATCTGGAGGAGCCCAAGCCATAGTAGGGTGACATTTAAAACCCTAAAAGCATGGAGAGAAATAAGCAAGTGCACTGACGGGTTTACAGGAAACTACTTAGTGCCCTCAAATGCATCATTTATACACACTCAGCATGCCTGTCCCCAGTCCATTTAAAGTAAAAGCTCACTTGACAATACACTTGCACCAGCTGTCAGAAAAGCCCCCGCGGACAAACTGCTGACATATGACTCAGTAGGAGGCTTACTGGGATTCAAAGACACTGGGCAGATATTCTCATCCTTCAAAAGGTTTATAAAAACTGGTTAATCATTTAGGAAAAAAAAAAGTTAGATCAGTATGTGACCCCTACACAAAAACTGCAGATTGGTCAAACATTAAAAACAACAACAACAACAACAAAAAAACACCCAGGGATGTCACTGGACAAAAAGCTTAAAATAATAAGGCATGAACTCTGAGCCAGGTTGCCTGGGTTCAAATCTCCCTGCTACAGTGTTTCAGCTCTGTGCCTGTGTGGCTAACCCCCTATGCCTTGGTGTCCCCCCATCTGTGAAGTGGGGTAACAGTATATCACAGAGCTGTCAGGGAGTGAAACCACCATCAAGGATAAACACGGGTAGAACTAATGAAGCAAAAGCCAAACAGCGTAGGTCAGACCAGGAGGTGAGGCTGGCTTAGAAGACAGGAAACAGGCACTGCACATTTCCATGTGGCTACAAAACCCGATGCATCACTGGTTCCAGGAGCTCAGGAGCGCCAGGGCCCACCCCTTCCTGCCACTGCCTAAGCCCTCTTTAGGATCCTTGGTCTCAGCTTTGCAAAGAGGCCAAAAATCCTCTGCCATGCTACTCAGGACAAGTTGATGCCATTATTAGATTGCTGAAAAACCAAATGTTAGGAACATTAGGCAATAAGGTGACTGCACGGAAAGGCTTTAACACATGACAAATTATTTACAAAGGACACTTACTAATTCTTATTTGAGATTATATTACGTTTTGAAGATAAAGAAAACTGGAGTTCCCATTGTAGCTCAGCAGTAACGAACCAGACTAGTATCCATGAGGATGCAGGTTCGATCCCAGGCCTCGCTCAGTGGGTTAAGGATTCCGCATTGCCATGAGCTGTGGTGTAGGTCACAGATGTGGCTCGAATCTGGCGTTGCTGGCAGCTGTAGCTCCGCTTTGACCCCTAGCCTGGGAACCTCCACATGCTGTGGGTACAGTCCTAAACACACACACACACACACACACACACACACACAAAGAGTTGAGAGAACTTACCCTATAAAGAAGCAATTACTTAATCCTTTTTCAACTGAGGAAAGGAGATATATCAAAATGTTATGTACATACCTTGCAACTTTGACCATCTTTGGATTATGCTGCTTGACCAAGGAAAGCAAGGTTTGCATTGTTTTGCCAGTGTCAATTATATCCTTTAAAAAAAAGGGAAGACATTTAAATGGTAAATAAAACCATCATAGCTTAAAATTCATTATTATATAAACACAAAATATCCAAATCCCACGTATAACTGGAATAATGCCATTATTTTTAGTGTAGTAATTCTCACCACAATTCATACTGAGATATTCTAGAACCTGTAAATTTAGCTCTCAGCAAGCAGTAGGAACGCTAGTCCTCAGGGTTGGATTTTATAGGCATCAAGAGGTCAATGACAGCTAATTTAAATATATATATACTTTCATATATATATATATATACTATACAAGTATGCATACACACATATTAGAGAGTTGTGTGATGCTGCCCTTTATTATAAAAGATAGGGGGGATTTTCATATATTCAAGATCAGGATACTCTCCCTTCAACTCTCAGATGCAGGTGGTAAGAGATCACACTGAGAAACACTGCTTTATACCATCTTAAAAGGATCCAGAGTAATAAGGTTTTTACCATGTAGAATGACTACATGAAAGTGAATCTTAGCAATTTAGTCAAAAGTAGGACATTATTTAAAACAAACCCATGTCTAACTGCGAAATTATTTCTTAAACCAAAACCCTAATGCTCTTCAATGAAAACACTCTCTACAGAATGGTATAAAGCAGTGTTCACAAAGTGGGGCTTTAAGTCATCAGAAACATCGGGGCTGGGGATTTGTGAAAAATGCAGATTTCTGGGCTGTGGCAGACGGAATTCTGGCAGCCCTCAGGACTTCCGCCCCCTGGTGTACACAGCCAGAATAACCCCGCCCTGAGTGTGAGTGGGACTTGTGAAATGACAGGCTAGTCATTAGGTTATGTTAGACAGGAGAGCTGGAGCAGCCTGGAGAGATGCTGCTGGTTTTGAAGAAGTCAGCTGCCATGTGAGAAGGCCATGGGCCAGCAAGAAAATGGGGCCCTTAGTCCTGCAACCAGAGGAACTCAGTTCTGCCAACAAACTGAGTGAACTTGGAGGAGGACCGAGAGCCACCAGTGAGGCAGGAGCCCCAGCCTTAATTCCAGCCTCATGAGAACTGGGGCATAGGACACAGCTAGCCTGCACTCAGGGCTCCTGACCCCTAGGACAGGAGACAATAAAACTGAGACAATAAATATAGACTATTTTAAGCTAAGTTTGTGGTGATGTGTTAGGTGGCACTTTACCACAGACAAAGTGAATCAATCTAAAGTGGAATTAGTGAATGTACATTTAAAAAAACAACCAGTTTCCAGGGATGACTCATGGACACAAACCCTTGGAAAAGGATGTTATTTGTTTATTTTTTAATCTGTAAGCGAAAGTTTCTAAAAATCCTGACGACAACAAAAATGAATTAGGGGTTATTGCTGCTCTTAAGGCTTACACCATTCTACATACAAGAGTGAGAACTCAGCCTTTGGTGGGAGTACAAAGCACACGACCACTATGATGAGTCATTTGTCAATAACGGCAAAACTGAAAACGTACAAACTCTATAACCACTCATTCCACTTCTAAGTGCCTGCATCCAGAGCGAACTCACACCCCTGCACACAGGATACTGCAAAAGGATGCTCTTAGCAGCCCTGTTATAGTAGGAAAAATTGGAAGCAAGCTCCCTAATTGCAGGGCAATAAATAGGTTGATTTGTACACTGCAATGCTATGAAGGATTAAAGCCAAGGAACTCTCTATGTCTCAACACGAATAACCTCAAAACCAATTTCGAGTGAGAATAACAAGTTGCAAGAGAGATACAGAGTGCAGCACCATATAAATTATCAAAAAATATATTTTGTATATGGCTATACATGTATAATAGAAGCATAAAAACATGGATGGGAATAACACCTGCAACTTTAAAAGAAATTTTAAAAAGTCAAGCCACAAAGAGAGGGGTTAAGAAATACACCAAAATTTTTTCATTATCTAGTAAAAATAAATCACTAAATATTTCTTACAAAAAAACACACCCTCATTCCCTTGTAACACAAGCCCACCGTTAAAACTGATGAGAAGGAATTTCTTTCCCTGGGTTACCTTTAGGACTGTGCATACCAAGTCAGAAAATCATAAACACCATATTGAAAGCATGTAAAACTTACTTCAACAATCAAGACATTCTAGAAGAAAAAGAGAAATTAAAATCAAGACAATGAATCAGACAGTGTTTCCAATTATAATTCAAATCACAACAGAACAAACTCTAAGGATTTATCCAAATCTTGTTTTAAGAATCCTTTACTATACTGGAGTTCCCTTGTGGTGCAGTGGATTAAGGATCCGGCACTGTCGCTGCTGCAGCTCAAGTCACTGCTGTGGTGTGGGTTTGATCCTTAGCCTGGGAACTTCCTCATGCCACAGGCGAAGCCAATAAGAAAATACTTTACTTTATCAAACCCTGATTTAAACAAGTGGGCCATGGAGTTCCCGTCGTGGCTCAGTGGTTGACGAATCCAACTAGGAACCATGAGGTTGTGGGTTCCATCCCTGGCCTTGCTCAGGGGGTAAAGGATCCGGCATTGCTGTGAGCTGTGGTGTAGGTTGCAGACACAGCTCGGACCCTGTGTTGCGTGGCTGTGGCGTAGGCCAGCTGCTACAGCTCTGATTCGATCCCTAGCCTGGGAACTTCCATATGCCATGGGAACAGCCCAAGAAATAGTAAAAAGACAAAAATAAATAAATAAATAAACAAGTGGGCCATCTATTAGGATTTGGAATTCTTTAATAAGAAATTTTCAGAGCAATGGAATTTTTAAAAATAAAATCTGACCCATATGTTCATGTTTTAAAAGTTTTCATTACTTAAAGAGAGGTCTAATCTTGGGCAAATCACAAAACTGCTCTGGGCCTCAGTTTCCTATATGTAAAATGAGGAACTTGAACTAGTATGTGTCTTCCAAGCCTAACATTCAAAAACTCTAATTTGTATAATAACTCCAAAATCAGATATTTACTTTACCATATGGAATCCAATTCGAAACCCATTTCCTCAGTAGGCTGAAACTGATCTGCATTTTCTGGATGTGTTCATGTTCTTGGACTACACTTAAGAAAGATAACAGGGCTTCCTTCCAATTTCTACCTCTCAGAATTTTAGAGCTGGAAGAACCCTGAGAGCAAATACTGTCTAACAGTTATCTCCAAGGTCGAGGTAACTGTCCTATCTATGCTTGGCAGTGAGGAAGCACGTCACACACTGGGTATATTCATTGTCACAAGAAGATTCATGTTCTACTGTTTACCTGTAGTTCTCATTTCTCTGTCACATACCTATAGCCTCAGAATTTTAATGTTCTATATACTCCTAGGGCACACAAGATCCACTGGGTTAAAAGAAATATTAGTACTTTTGTAAAACTTCAACTTATTTACTCTATAATTTATACTTATAACTGCATGTATTTATAATATACATTATATTACTATTATAGTCCATATATAATGTACTCCTTTCCTCATATCACAACCAATCTGTTTTCAAAAGATACTGTAACCTAAATCTTTAGGAAAATTGAATATACAGTTGACCCTTGAGCAAAAAGGGAGTCAGGGCCACTGACCCTCCGTACAGTTGAAAATCCACATAGAATTTCAGTTGGCCCTCCCTACCCACAGTTCCTCCGTATTCAGATTCGACCAATCGCACATCATGTAGCGGTGTACTAGGGCTTTACTGAAAAAAATTCGCATGCAATGGACTCACACAGTTCAAACCTGTGTTGTTCAAGGGTCAACTGTAGTTGATGAATGAACCAATAATTGTTTCACCACCTACCACATGGTTCTTTCTCAGCTGAAGTATAACATCAGTAACTGTAGCTCACTGATGCTGCGATTTTTATCATGGGATGGAGTTATAGTTTGAAAATAGCACTGAATTATGAGACAGAGAAACAGGACTCTAGTCTTGGCTCTAATACTAAGTAGATACACAACTTTGATTAAATCATAATCATAGCTTTTTAGTAGCATGTGACAGTTTATACAAATCAAAGTCTGTAGAGATTAAATATTTGTCCAACACAAAACTGTAGCATCCAGAGTACATCATCGCTACTGTTTAAAAAAAAAAGAATGAGAATTGCTACCATTACTGAGAGCGTATTTTACATCAAACAGTGACGTCCTTAGTTAATAAATGAAAAAAACAACAAAAAAACCCCCAAACCGAGGCTCACGTCAAATGACTTGCCTAAAGTCATAAAAATAGCCAAGTGGTAGAGGATAGATTTCAAGAGGGGTTTTCAGGGTCCAAAACCCATATTCCCAACCACTACCTGGAAAAGAAGGGACAAGTATGCATATACATACATATCTGCACACACACAGTATCCGCAAGAGATGAACTGAAATAGAAAATCTAAGTAACCCATAATTTCACCACCAAGAAATAACTGCACCCAACTTCTGTGTCTTGATTTTTTTTTCCACAATAAATGTGCTTTACTGTGACTATCATGAAAAGAAAGTTATTTCAGAAGCAGAGACCTTTTAAGATCAGAGAGCCATGAAGTGGGACAGAGCCATTAGGTGGGAAAGGCAAGGTCAAATGGAATCACAGAAAGCTTTGATGGCTAGGCTCCTTCCAGCACTAAAAACTGATTATAGGAGTAAGGGCTTCAAATGACTTCTAAATATGGGCAAAGCATGCTGAAAGGGAAGGAGGATAGGTCTGGCAGGAAGGGAAAAGAGTCAACAGATTATAATTTCTCCTTTGAAGTTTTCAAAAGATGTTGAGGAAGACAACACTAGTTTGGCACGACCCTGATAATGGGACCACAGAATATGACACAAGTGTTGTATGTTAAAGTTGCTTTACAGATGCTCAGTCAAGTAAGCTAGAAACACTAAAATCTAAAAGCCAGAGGAAGAAAAGCGCTTTGGAGCCAGACAGATCTATCTGCATTTAATTTCAAGCTCTACCACTTAACTGGCAGTGTGACCTTGGCCAAATCTTTTGACCTTGCTAATAAGTGTCTTAGTTTCCCGATCTGTAAAATGGCGGTGAAGAAAATCTACATTACAGGATTCTTAGGAAACTTCTACGAGATTATGTCATTCTATTTGGCATTGTGTCTATAAGCAAAAAAATAACTGCCAGCTGAAAAAAATGTACCTTTCCATCATTTACCACTGGTTACTCAGAAATCATTACAGTGTTATCAGAAGAATAATACTGAAATAGCTTAAAAGCTCTACTATCTCAGCCAAATATCTACACTGGAAGAATTTTAACATATTTAAAACTCTCTGTACTAAGTGTTCTAACTACCAGGAACTGTTGTGAGAGCTCTACAACCAGTCTATCACTCAATCCTCTTAAGTCACTGAGGTGGCTGCCACTGTCACCTCACTTTATAGATATATGGGAGACAGAGAAGTTAAATAACCTGCACAGGGTCACATAGTTGGGAAGTACTGAGCCGGGATTTGAATCAAAGCTGTCTGGCTCCAGAGCCCACACATTCAGCCACCACATTATACTGTTTCTCTACTTTTTTTTTTTTTTGTCTTTTTGTCTTTTTAGGGCCTCACCCATGGCATATTGAAGTTCCCAGGCTAGGGGTCGAATCGGAGCTGTAGCTGCTGGTCTGTACCACAGCCACAGCAACACCAGATCCAAGCCACATCTACAACATCTCACGGCAACGCCGGGTCCTTAGCCCACTGAGTGAGGCCAGGGATTGAACCTGCGTTCTCAGGGATGCTAGTCAGATCCGTTTTCCACTGAGCCACAAGGGGAACTCCCCATTTCTCTACCTTTTAAGAAACCTATATGCGTGGTCTATTTTTAAAAAGAAGACTGTGTTTTCCCAGATATATATTTTTGAAGGAACCCAAATTAGAGCCCCACAGAGGCAGACCAGCAGTACTGCAGTACTTGGTAACCCAAACTTCATGTTTATTGTTGAATTCTGCTGCCTCTTTGCTATATGACCTAGAGAAAGATACCTGACAGTTTTTAACGGTTAAATAACCTTTGAGTGCCTAAGTAACTATCTAAACTGCCTCTTGGTGATGGATTGAAAGCAGTGTTACTCATTGACTCCTGGTATGGAGTACTTTTTCCCCCTCCAGGATACATACCTTTCCAGTTAAAGTTGAGAGATCATCTCCACCAATTACTTTTATATCGCCCGTTGACTGATCATTCTAGTTAAAAAAAAAAAGATAATAAATGTATATGTATATCCTTCTATATATACACAAACATTTCAAATTATCAAATGGGAACGAGAAGATTTAAGGAGTTAGCTATCTAATGTCATAGCATTATGGTATTCTAAATGATACAAACTGTAAGAATTACATTTCTAGAAATGAATGACTAGGTAACGTTCCACTAGAGATTAGTGAAAATTAAGAAGTGCTAATTGGCCGCTGCCGATTCAATGCTTTTAAGAGTCCTAAAAATAGGGTACACTGTTTTTGAGTGGGCAGTATTATAGCAGCCGCCATCTTCAGTCTCAGTAATTTCTGAACCAGGAAAGAAGTTATTAGCATGACAGGTGTCTGGTTCTGGCCCTGGACCATTCCCATGAGTCAGTCGAGTTGTAGGGTCTGGTCTGTATCACCAACAACTCCAAATGTATTTCCCTCACAAGTCTAGCCCAGGCCCAGGCCATTTTCAGCATAGTCTGGGAAGTCAGGTCTGATCAGTAGTCCTTTAAGGCACATCTCTTGGGCTGCCAGTTTTCTGCTATCACAGAATCTAGTAGAAACCCTTAAAGGAGTTTCAAAAGGGAATGTTCCATACCCACCGTAATTGGTGGTGATAACGATCATAATTTGGCTGTGCTGGATTCAAGACAGAAAACTGAAAGAGCAGGTGAATGAAAGAAAGCGCTTAGACTTGCCCTACCAAAGAGCAAACCACACCAAAGCTATGGCAATTACCATGGGGCTGTGCCAGCAGAGTCATATACACAGAGATCAAGGAACAGAATAGAGCCCAGAAACAGACCCAGAAATATGTGAGGATTTAGTATATGATACAGATGGTATTGCAAGTCAGTAAGAAAAGGATACATTATTCAATAAATGGTGTTTCATCAACTAGTAATCTATATGGGGGGAAAAAATGTATGATCCCTACCTCACAGCATACACAAAAATTAATTCCAGATGGATTAAAATATAAACGTAAAAAACAAAACCATAAGCAGACTCGAAGAAAATGTAGGATATTTTCACATTCTCAGTGAGAGTAAAAACCTAGGCGTGACATGAACCCCAAGTGAAAGAAAAGATCTGTAACAAATATTTCTATTATACATTGGGCTCCAACAATAAGAATCCAAGAGAAAAATGGGGAACAAACACAAATAAGTAATTCACAGAAAAGGCCATAACATCTAAAATGATTATGTGAAAAACAGATACTCAATGTAATTCTACTGTCCAGCCCTTCACGCTGGCAAAACTTGAGTGAGAGGCAATAAGCACCCTGTTGTTGGTGAGTGTATAAATTAGTATAGTGTCCTTTGAAAAAGACAGAGCATCCCTATTAAAACTGGAAACATGCAGGCCATTTGCCCTGGCAACCCCACTTCCACGAATCAATGCTACAAAAGCGCAGGTGTGCAAAGGTACATACAAGGATGTTTGCTGTATCAACTGTTATAAAAAACAAAAATTGAAGACAACCAACATGTCTATTAACAGGGAGCTATTTAATTTAGGTATATATGCACAATGTAACACTGTGTAGCTATTAAAAAGAATCTGATAATCTATACACATTGATATGAACGATGGTAACTAAAAATACCAAATTGTAAAGCGATGTGTTGCCTGTGAAACCACTTCTGTTCAGCATTTTTTTTTTGTCTTGTTGTTGTTGTTGCTATTTCTTGGGCCACTCCCGCGGCATATGGAGGTTCCCAGGCTAGGGGTCGAATCGGAGCTGTAGCCACCGGCCTATGCCAGAGCCACAGCAACGCGGGATCCGAGCCGCGTCTGCAACCTACACCACAGCTCACGGCAACGCCGGATCGTTTACCCACTGAGCAAGGGCAGGGACCGAACCCGCAACCTCATGGTTCCTAGTCGGGTTCGTTAACCACTGCGCCACGACGGGAACTCCTGTTCAGCATTTTTAAAAAAGTTTATAACTGCAATTACTCCTGAGTAGTGAGAAGGGATAAGGAGACTTTTTACCTTTACCTAAGGCATACCTCAGTAATTTGGGGTTTAGTTCAAGGCTATTCTGACAAAGTGAGTATCGCAATAAAGCGAGTCACATGAATTTTTATGGTTTCCCAGTGCATATAAAAGTTATGTTTAGGAGTTCCCATTGTGGCTCAGTAGAAATGAATCTGACTAGCATCCATGAGGATGCAAGTTCGATCCCTGGCCTTGCTCAGTGGGTTAAGGACCCAGTGTTGCCATGAGCTGTGGTGTAGGTTGCAGATGCGGCTCAGATCCCGTGTTGCTGTGGCTGTGGTGTAGGCCAGCAGCTACAGTTCTGATCAGACCCCCTAGCCTGCAAATCTCCATATGCCGCAAGTGTGGCCCTAAAAAGACAAAAAAAAAAGTTATGTTTACACTATACTGTAGTCTATTAAGTATGCAATCACAACATGTCTAAAAACACAAAGCACATACCTTAATTTTAAAATACTTTATTGCTAAAAATAAAATCCTCTGATCCTTCAGGGAGTCATAATCTTTTAGCAAGAGTAACATCAAAGATCACTAATCACAGATCACCATAACAAATATAATAATAATGAAAAAGTTTGAACTATTGGGAGAATTGCCAAAATGTGACAGAGACACAAAGTGGCTAAGTGCTGCTGGAAAAATGGCATCAATAGACTTGCCTGACAAAGAACTGCCACAAACCTTCAATTTATAAAAAATGCAGTACCTGCAAAGCACAATAAAGTGAGCGATGCCTGTACCTCTGTTTTTGTCCTATGCTTCTATATATTTGTCCATTTCTTTATGGAGTGTTATTTTTGAAAAACACAAATGGGCCAACAGTATACAATGCTGCAAGCTAAAGAGAAGATACATGAGTATGATTTCCAACACCAAAAAACTCCTGTATTTTACTTCTCATCTTAAGGAAATTTTGGACATCTCTTATTCTAACTTAAACCTAATTTCAAACACAGAGAATTAATAGCAAAAAAACCCCAAAAAACCCTGTACAAAACCTGAAGCTTTCAATGAGTGAATCTTTTCTTTTCTTTTTTTTAATTTTATTTTACTTTTTAAATTATTTCCCCAATACAATTTTTTTTTCTACTGTACAGCATGGTGAATCTTATTAAAAGATTTACACTGTAAATCTAGTGAAATAGTGACATCTTCTGTAGAAGTTTGGTATTACAGTTCAACTTCAATTGAAAACTTCAAGCATTCAAGCACTGCTGCTCTCCTAGACCTAAATCTCCATCTTCCTGTTCACCCCAAGGGTTTTGGCTTCTGAGGCTTCTTTCCTGGAAATACAGCCACCTTTCATTTTTTATTTGTATTTTATTTGTGTTTATTTGTATTTTATTTGTATTTCTTTTTATTAAAAAGTATTGATTTGCAATGTTGTGCCAATTTCTGCTGTACAGCACAGTGACCCAGTCATACATACAAATGCATATATATATATACATATATACATATATATACACACAATCTTTTTCTCATAGTATCTTTCATCACATTCTATCCCAAGAGATTGGACGTACAGCCACCGTTTAAATGGAAATTAGTATAGAAGATTCATTTAAGAAAAACATTACAGTCCACTGTGCTAGAATGCAGGTACAAGTGCCCAAACTGCATGCAAATAGCACCCATGGACCAATTACTCCACCAGAGGATTTCCCCTCGCTCCCTCCCTTCCTGCCCAGAACAAGCGTCCCGCTGTATCCCTGCTTCGCATCATTACTGAGTGACTCTTCCGGGCTTCATCTTTAATGAGATGGCGGAACTGGCATGGGAGAGGGGAAAGCCCCCACCCCCACCCCCAGCCAGAGAGCCCAACCTGTCCTTTTAACTCAGAATGTCACTGTCAACTACGTAAAATTATCAGAGAAGCTCTTTGGGTCTACATACATATACCCCTAGTATTTGTGTTTCTGTTTTTATCTACCTTTCTTGAGTCCAGGTGGAAAAAAATGAGAAGGGAAACAGGAAGGAACTTGGTTTATTCCTATTTGTCTACCCCTAGAAATTTTGAAAACCTCCAGGTAGCAACCAGAACTGCAGCTTGGTATAGGAAGAGGCCAGAAAGCTGTGTGAAAACACGTAGTAAGTGGGCTGCAAAAGAATGGCTTGCAATAGACAGGTTGAGACCCTAAGAAGACAATGTACAGAGACTAGTCACCAAACCTGGACCCCCAGGAGGGTGAGACTAGGAGTATTACTGAGCTAGGAAGTCCAGGCTTAGCACCATGGAGCTTGCTTTCTGCAGGGAACTTTTTTTTTTTTTTTTTTTTTGCTTTTTAGGGCCGCACCTGTGGCATATGGAGGTTCCCAGGCTAGGGGTCGAATCGGAGCTGTAGCTGCCGGCCTACCACAGCCACAGCAACGCCAGATCCAAGCTATGTCTGCGACCCACACCACAACTCATGGCAACGCCGGGTCCTTAACCCGCTGAGCAAGTCCAGGGATCGAACCCGAAACCTCATGGTTCCTAGTGGGATTCGTTTCTGCTGCACCACGACGGGACGGGAACTCCTGCAGGGTAGATCATTCTTTAGGTCCCCAGCATAGACTTATTGGGAAACAGTCCTTCCTTCTATGTCCAATTAGGCCCCACCTCTACTGTACTCAATCACACCTTCTCTTCGCCTCATCATTTCAACCCTCCTCTGTTCTTTTAGCTCTCCTCCTACACCCTGATAAAACAGGAACCAAAGGGAGAATATTAAAGTCATAAACTTTTAGAGGTAAACTGCACTTCAGATGAAAAACGGCAGATAATCCAATTTCTAAAAATATATGCAGAGGAGTTCCCGTCGTGGCTCAGCGGTAACAAACCCAACTAGTATCCATGAGGATGTGGGTTCCATCCTTGGCCTCGCTCAGTGGGTTAAGGATCTGGTGTTGCCACAAGCTGCAGCATAGGTGGCAGATACAGCTCGGATCTGGTGTGACTGTGGCTGTGGTGTAGGCTGACAGCTGCAGCTCCAATTTGACCCCTAGCCTAGGAACATCCAGATGTCGCAGGTACAGTCCTAAAAAAGACAAGAAAATATATATACGCATATATGCAGAAAATAAAAAGTCTAGAAAGATTTATGCCCAGTCAATGAGTTAATTTATTTACCTGTATTTTACAAGTTCTCTTAAACTTAAAAAAAAATGTTGCTTTAAAGAGAAAAAAAAAAGCTACCATCAGGGAGTTCCCGTCGTGGCGCAGTGGTTAACGAATCCGACTAGGAACCATGAGGTTGCGGGTTCGATCCCTGCCCTTGCTCAGTGGGTTAACGATCCGGCGTTGCCGTGAGCTGTGGTGTAGGTTGCAGACGCGGCTCGGATCCCACTTTGCTGTGGCTCTGGCGTAGGCTGGTGGCTACAGCTCTGATTCGACCCCTAGCCTGGGAACCTCCATATGCCACGGGAGCGGCCCAAAGAAATAGCAAAAGACAAAAAAAAAAAAAAAAAAAGCTACTATCAGTTTAAACAATGATGGTAATGAAGCAGGGCCCTTAGAGATCATCTAGTCCTGCACTATCCAATATAGTTGCTACGAACACATGTGGCAACTACTAAAAATTAAAATTTAGCTCCTCTGTTGCACAAGACACAGGAACCTGTGGCTAGTGGCTCTGTATTAGACAACACAGAAGCAGAACATTCCATCATCACAGAAAGTTCTGTTGGTCAGCACCACTCTAAAAACATGAAAGATGCAGAGTTCTCTTCGTGGCTCAGCAGTTAACAAACACGACTAGGATCCTTGAGGACGCGGGTTCAATCCCTGGCCTTGCTCATTGGGTTAAGGATCCGGCGTTGCCATGAGCTGGGGTGTAGGTCACAGACATGGCTCAGAACTTCCATATGCCACGGGTGCGGCCCTAAAACAGTGAACAAACAAACAAGCAAACAAATCAAAGATACCATTTAGCACAACACAGTAGAAAAGACTGACGAGTTAGTGCTAGTATTTAATATCTGGTATTTTTAAGTGCATTATTTTCAAACCTTCAGAAGTTATTGCATCCTATCTTCACGCTTTTCATTCCACGTCTGGTTTGGGACGAGGACCTGATAAACATGTTCAACAGAACCACTCTTTTGGGGCAGGTTCAGTCCCGGCCCAGCGCAATGGGTTCGGGATCTGGTGTTGCTGCAACTGCAGCTCAGTTTTGATCCCTGGCCCCCTGGTCCAGGAACTTCGATATGCTGTGGGTGTGGCCAAAAAAACCCAAAAAACCCCAACGACAAGCCACTTTACATGGCCTAATGCACACAACAGGTGATAATATGTTTACTGAGCAAATTAATTTCCTTAAATTTTTTTTTACAAAATTTGTGGTTTTGTGGGACCAAATTTGAACACTTGCCTTTATGTTCTAAGAATCAAGGTGCTTATTTATATAAAACCTAAGTTGCCTGGCAAGGACTTATATTAAAGTGAAAATTCACAGGCAAGGGCTAGAAAGTATACTTTTGACCTTAGTTCTGTTAGAGCTTTCTTATGCCATGGACAGTACACATCCCCATTCCTGCCAGTTTAAACTGAACAAATTCTTTCCCCCATCCATGTCTATGGTCTTAATTCAACAAGTGGAACAGAGGCCCTTCACTCGCTTTATATATATATATAGAGAGAGAGGCAGATTTAGAGAAGATCCGCTTTAGATTATCTAGTGTCAACATCACAGGAGTACCCTTGCACTTAACTTCCAACTGTTCTGGAGAAAAAAAGCATACCTTAAAGCAACTGACTAAATACATAGAGAGAAAAATGTCAGACTGAAAGCTACTGACCTCTTCTCATAAGAGATACTTTAAGAACTACTTCACTATTTTCTATATGTTTCTTTTTTCTTTTTGGTCTTTTTCCCTTTTTCTAGAGCCGCTTCTCGCGGCATATGGAGGTTCCCCGGTTAGGGGTCCAATCGGAGCTGTAGCCACCGGCCTACGCCAGAGCCACAACAACGTGAGATCCAAGCCGAGTCTGCGACCTACACCACAGCTCACGGCAACGCTGGATCATTAACCCACTGAGCAAGGGCAGGGATCGAACCTGCAACCTCATGGTTCCTAGTCGGGTTCATTAACCACTGTACCACGACGGGAACTCCACTATTTCCTATATTTTTCTTTAACAAGCTCACTCACAAAGCCACCTTCTTACAAATAATAAATTGCTATAAAGTAATCTGCACCTCTGATACATTAAACAGATAGCCTCATCAAGCTACTAATCAAGTGACTTGTGCAATTAGGACTGAAACTTACAGCTTAATGAACCTTGACTATAACTGAGTAAAAATCCCTTAACTGGTAAAATGAATTGTTTGCATGCAAAACTGACGAGGAGAGAATTGAGTTTTTTTGTTTTTTTTTTGTTTTTTTTTTTTTTTGCTTTTTAGGGCCGCATCTGTGGTATATGGAGGTTCCCAGGCCAGGGGTCAAATCAGGAGCTACAGCTGCTGGCCTACACCACAGCCACAGCAACTCGGGATCCAAGCCACGTCTGAGACCTACAGCACAGCTCGAGGCGACCCAAATCCCCAACCCACTGGTGAGGCCAAGGGTCAAACCTGAATCTTCATGGGTACTAGTTGGATTCATTTCTGCTGTACCACAATGGGAACTCCTAGAGAATTAAGAATTAAGAGGAAGCTCGTAAGTTCCCTTGTGGCACAGCAGGTGAAGGATCCAGCATTGACACAGCTGTGGCACAGGTCAAAACTGTGGCGTGGGTTCAATCCCTGGCCTGGGAGCTTCCACGTGTCGCAGGTACGGCAAAAAAAAAAAAAAAAAAAAAAAAAAAAAAAGAAAAGAAAAGAAAAAGAATTAATAGGAAGCTCATATTAAAGGGTCTAAGTCGGTTAATAATTTTCTGAAATAATACTCTCAGTTCTGCACAGAATGAAAGGCCTGGGTTTCAAATCAAAGATCTATACGGTCTTGGGCAAGTCACTTAATCCCTCTCTGTACCTCACTGTTATCGAATGTACATAGAGACAAAATTCATAACTCAAAAAGAATTTTCTCCAAGATTTAAAATCCTAAGGACAATTTCATTTTCATGTAAGCCATTTAGTCTGGACATACCATAAATCGGGCTAATTTTTCCTTTGCTTAAGGCCCACAAAAATATTCCCACAAAAAATTTACTTGTCCAACAACTTTTCCTCCTGAAGCCTCATAAATTTTTTAAATTATCTTAGTAAAAAAAAATTTACTACAGGAGTTCCCATCATGGCTCAGCAGTTAATGAACATGACTAGTATCCATAAGGACACAGGTTCAATCCCTGGCCTTGCTCAGTGGGTTAAGGATCTGGCGTTGCCGTGAGCTGTGGTGTAGGTCGCAGACACGGCCTGGATCCTGCATTGCTGTGGCTGTGGCGTAGGACAGTGGCTAGAGGTCCGATTCGACCCCTGGCCTGGGAACCTCCATATACCACGGGTGTGGCCCTAAAAAGACAAAAAAAAAAAATTCACTACAAAACTGAGCTCTCAATAAAGAAAATGCATCTGCACACTTTTCAACTATTTCATTTTTTTTTGAATACCACAGAATCTTAGGGATGGAAAAGGTCACTGAATATATAGTACTACATTTTATTGTTCTAGAATGTACATTCACATTTTAATATCCCTAAGACTGACATTATAATTGACAGCAACTTACAGCTATGACTGACAGTGTCTTCTTTCTTAGCAGTATAAAAAATAGCGGTAAGTCTTAAAATCAGGACTCTCTTAGATTTAATACAACATGGTATTCGGAATCCCTAAACAATTTCCCATCTAGCCACTAAGCAAATGAGACTCTGCCTAGCTACTCTGATGATGAGTATGGAAACTATAACATGTGTGTGTACACAGAGAGAAAATTCTTTTAAAATGTTAGAAATAAAAGTGGTAGTGGAATTCAGGGTGACTTAATTCCTTTATAATTTTCTGTGACTGTTCTTTATAATGAACATGTATGTTTTAATCAGAAAATTTTCACTGAAGAAAAATGAGAGGTGGTGTGTTAACACTGTTATGGCTCCTGATATATTCTGGGCACATTTAATAGTTCATGGAGCATTTCTTTAGGGTTAGTACAGATCAGTTAATACTTAATTTGCTATTTCAAACTGTTCAGGATCAGCATGTAGAACTACACAAACATCAATGTCACTGATGCTGAAAACAACTTTAAATTTCCATTTTATGATTATATCAAATTAAATCACCTGGTTTTTTTATATGTACCTGTGACTATCTTCCATGACAAGCTGATGAATTATTCAATAGGATAGAAATGCTACTTTAAATCAACGGAAAGTATATGGTTTTCCTAATTTCTACTGTTTAGTAATCAATCCACACAGAATTTAACATAGAACAGATATTATTTTTTCGATGTGAAAATTAACCTAGAAGTTCTCTTGTGGCGCACCGGGTTAAGGATCCTGTGTTGTCACTGCAGTGGCTCGGGCTGTTGATGTGGTGTGGGCTCGATACCTACCTGGCCTAAGAACTTCCACACGCCTTGGGCACAGCTAAAAAAAAAAAAAAAAAAAAAAAAAGAAGAAAGAAAAAAATTACCCTAAAAATTTGCTTTACTTATGTTCAAGATTTCATGCTTTTGTCAGTTGAGAAGTTAGTTTAGCTTAACAATCTTCCAAGATCTAAAACTCATAGAAAAAAAAAAAAAACTAAAAGTATAAAATGGAAATAAAATGTCAAAGTCTTTCTATCATTTCAAATTTCTCCATAACTATATTTTTAAAAAGAAAGTATGAAACTGCCCTCTTTTTTTAAATGATCTTTTTCAAAGAAAGAACATTCTGCACAAATCCCCAGAGGAATGAAGTGTAAGTCATAAAGTAACAAAATTGTTTTTTAGGTGTACATGTGTGTTAGGGAGTGAGGGATGGCTTAAGAAGATCAAAAAGAGAAATCATGCCCTGGATTGTAAGCACATTATTTTACCTCTGAGCACAATATATTAAAAGCTGGGTGGCTATAATGTTAGTAGCTATACTAACTAGGATTAAATCAGCAAAATAAATAACTTTTGGTGAGTAAAAATCCAAATTTTGTATTTAAACAAGTCTTTAATTCAAGTGAGACTTTGACAAGCTAAAAGGAGCTTGTAAGTAGGAAGTAATGTCATGCTATCTGAGCACAAAGGGTTTTAATGGGATAGGGAAAATGTCTACAACGATACCGAAATGTTTGGCCAAGCACCCACAGGACTGATGAAAACGGGGAAAAGGGCAAAGACTTTGAGTCAAACAGATGAGAATGAAGGCTGAGAGTTAAAAGTGGTCTTATTCTCAATGAAAATGTAAACATACAGATGACTGCATTAGGAAGATGTGGTACATATACACAATAGACTACTACTTAGCCATAAAAAAGAGCAAAATAATACCATTTGCAGCAACATGGATGGAACTAGAAACTCATACTAAGTGAAGTGAGTCAGAAAGAGAAAGACAAATACCATATGATTTCACTTATATCTGGAATCTAATATAAGGCACACACGAACCTTTCCACAGAAAAGAAAATCATGTACACGCAAACAGACTTGAGGTTGCCAAGGGGGAGGGAGTGGGATAGATTGGGAATTTGGGGTTAATAGATGCAAACTATAGCCTTTGGAATGGATAAGCAATGGGATCCTGCTGTATAGCACTGGGAACTATGTCTGATCACTTGTGATGGAGCCTGATCGTGTGAGAAAAAAGAATGTCTACATGTATGTGTGACTAAGTCGCCTCATTGTGCAGTAGAAAATTGACAGAACACTGTAAATCAGCTATAATGGAAAAAATAAAAATCATTACTAAAAAAAGATGTAATAAACATAAAGCAAGTTTCTACAAAGAGGCACTGCAACACCGACTTCATGAAACAGCAAAGATCAGACATTCGTTCTAACCTTTGAAGAATCTGGGAGAAATCTCAACCTTAAGGAAAATAGTAACTCTCAGAAACAACAATGCCAACATGCAACCAGAAAAAAAGCAACAATATGAAGTAATAAAAATCAAACATTCACAGTGGCCAAAGAAATTGAGGATGATGACATTCACATGTAAAGATGACATGGGGACTTCCCATTGTGGCTCTGCAGTAATGAACCCGACTAGTATCCACTAGGACGCAGGTTTGATCCCTGGCCTCCCTCAGTGGGTTAAGGAGCTGGCATTGCCATGAGCTGTGGTGTAGGTCACAGATGGGGCTCAGATCTGGCCTGGCTGTGGCTGTGGCTGTGGCTGTAGCTGTGGCTGTGGCTGGCAGCTGCAGCTCCAATTCAACCCCTAGCCTGGGAACCTCCACATGCCACAGTGTGGCCCTAAAAAGACTTAAAAAAAAAGACATGGATTTAGTTTCACCCCACGGTGTCAATATGGCTTACTGTGTCAATATTCTGAAGCATCTGAGACTGTGTGACACAGGCAGAGCAACTGTGACTCAAAAGTGGTTTCTTCGACGTGCTACTGCTCTTGCTCCATATATGCTTTTCTAAAAGACAACTGGTGACCCACCTTGTTCCTCACACCTAGTTCAAAATGACTTACAACTCCTCTGCAAATTAATCTAACTCCAGAGAGGCTAGATGTAAGACTACCTCCCAAGTCCCAGCAGCAATGCCTAAAAGGGGCTTTAAAAAATCCAAAAAAACCCAAAACACCTTTAAAATAAGTATATAGCTTCCAAGGCAATTAGTTTGAAAAAGACAATATTCACTTGGATATAAAGTACTATGGAATAGATCAGAAAACCTCACCGTAACCAAGTAAAATGAACCAAGTAAAATGTAAGTATAGTTTGCAGAGCTTCAAAAACATACAGGAAAACCTACAGTTGCCGTATTTTTTTTTCCAGCAAAACAATCCTTCACCACAAATTAATGTTACCTTGAATTTTGGAATTCATATGGTTTTAATTTCTTATGTAAATCAATTTGAGTCCTTTTGTTGTATAAAAGTTATAAGCAAAAAGGAGTTTAAATATAACATTTAAAGCTGAAGAATACAGGACATATAGTAAAAATGCCATGTGTTTTTGAAATGTGTTAAATCTACTTACACAGTAGCTCTTCAGTCTGATAAAATCTACAGTCATAGGAATGGATCTATCGCTATTTCTGTTCAGTGCTTTGATGTAATCCAGCAGGTCAGCAAAGAATTTATAGCCCCCCTTGAGCACACAGAGGGCTACGATGTGATGGCCTCCCATCTCTTTCATCACATCTCGAGCAAGCCGTTCAGTCCTACAGAAATAAAAGCGAGAATTTCATAGAAATTAAATTATACTAGAAACACTTAAAATTTATAACAAACATCTCTTAAGGATTAAAATTCTACAAAACACATCCTTTGCCCCCATGAAGCATATATACCCTTGCTCAAAAAGTGGAGAGAAAATTTCAAAAACCTTTAAAATCCAAGTCCTCTATAGCATCTACCATAAAATTTAAAAATATAAATTAAGACAAAATACAGTTTTCACCTACCAAACTGGCAAAGTCTGATATACAGTATTAAAAGAGATTGTGAGGAAAAGAAGACTTTCATATGCCACTGGGAATATAAATTAATATAACTCTTTTGGAGGATAATTTGGTAGCTTCAAAACCTTCAATAAACATCTTCCCTTCGAACCAAAATTTCCATGTGGACTAAGTTGAGCAATTGCCCAAAGGTCTATAAAAGGATGTTTCCATTCTAGTATGATCTACAAAAGCAAAATAATGGAGACGTTTTGCATGCATCAGTAAGGAACTGGTTAGGAGTTCCCATTGTGGCACAGCGGAAACAAATCCAACTAGGAACCATGAAGTTGTGGGTTCAACCCCTGGCCTCGCTCAGTGGATTAAGGATCTGGCATTGCTGTGAGCTGTGGTGTGGGTCGCAGACACGGCTTGGATCCCGTGTTGCTGTGGCTGTGGTGTAGGCCGGCAACTGTAGCTCTGATTGGACCCCTAGCCTGGGAACCTCCATATGCCACAGGTGCAGCTCTAAAAAAATAAATAAATAAGGAAGGAATTGGTTAAATTGATTATTATACAGCCAGAAAATGGAATGCCACTCAACATTTAAAATATATGAGATAGCTCTGCATGTACTAATATGAAAAGCTGTCCAATGAATTTTTGACCTATAAGAATTTGTGTTAAAATATACAGTATATGTACCCAGCTACTGTGTAGGGAGGAAATGTGTACGGGAGGCTGAGAGAACTTTCCTCTTCTCATTTAAGCCTCTATAGTTAGAATATTTTAGAATTTGAGAATATAGCTGTCTTAGAATTTGGCTGTAATTTTGATGTTATAATTTTAAAATAAAAAACAACAGCCACACACACAAGGCAACCATTTAAATACCAAGTGAAGTTTTTCACTGCAATTCATTTAACAGGAGATTTTCAAGTTAGAGGTACATAATAATCAAAATCTGACCTTGCCTTCACCTGATTCAACCCCAGTCCATTACCCTGTGTAGGGTTGGGAAATCAATGACTTAATGCCTAGAGTTCATTCTTTCAATGTCCCTTCAATATTTACTTTATTCTACCCTCTACAGATTCCCAGTATACCATGACTTATACTAGGTAATTAGTAAGCTCTCCCCGCCTCTCTTTTTTGTAAAGAGGGCTTTTAAAATAGAAAGCATCTATATGTGACAAGCTAACCTAGTTTATGTTCAAATATCAACTACTTAAAACAGTTGATGAGACTTGTAATTAATATAAGAATAGAACAAAACTTCAATTTAAGATCATACTAACCTGTCCATAATTAGTCCATGAGGAATAAAAACCTTTTCCAAATCCTCAGCATAATGATTAGGTATACAAAATAAATCTAGGTCATAACCTGGTTCGTCATCACTAATCTGGAAAAGAAATACACATGGCTGTTTCAATGAGAGCATTTCAGGATACACTTGATTGGATTTAGATGTTAAAAAACTTTGGCCTATCAGAAAAATTTAGATATGAGATATCAAGAACTTTCTATAATTTTCATAGGTATAATAATGAATTATAGTTAAGAAACCAACATGTTTTAGAAATAGTTAAGATTATAGAAGCAAAAATGACATGATATGAAATTTTCTTTAGTTCAGCAAAGAGTAAAAAACTTGAAAGAGCTAAGACAAATGTGGCAAAGTCTTGATAATAACCATTATACTAATCTCTCCACTTCTGTGTATGTTTGAAAATCCAGTTTAAGATAATGTTTAATGCACTGCAGTCTAACAAGTTAAAATAGTACAGTTGGGGGTTCCTGTCGTGGCGCAAAGGAAACAAATGCGACTAGGAAACATGAGGTTGCGGGTTCGATCCTTGGCCTCGCTTAGTGGGTTAAGGATCCAGCATTGCCATGAGCTGTAGCTTGAAGACACGGCTGGGATCTGGCGTTGCTGTGGCTGTGGTGTAGGCCGGTGGCTACAGCTCCAATCTGACCCCTAGCCTGGGAACCTCCATATGCTGCGGGTGCGGCCCTAAAAGGACAAAAGACAAAAAAAAAATAAATAAAATAATAAAATAAAATAGTACAGTGAACAAGAAAAAGAGCTGTTTCCCACCTCAAATCCAAAGAGCCTCTCTCATCTCAGAGTACAGGGGGGAAAAAAATCACCAAAAAAAGCTACACGATTCCTTAAAAACCCAAACTTCTAGAAGTCTGAGATTCTCAGGAGGTGCCTTCATAGTAGATACTCTGATTGAACAGGACTACATATTGGTCCTGTTGGTATGCTCAGTCCCTGGCAGACAAAACACTTAACACTGATAATGTGGTACCTGTGGTGGTAAAATGCACTTACAGCTTTTGAAATATTACCTGTACACACAGAAGAAACATAACAAAACCAACGAAACGATTATTTTGGGGAGGGGAGTTACAGCAATTCTCTTTAGCTATTTATACTACATATTTCAAATTTTCTTAAGGAAAAATACTGCATTTTAGAAATTTCAAGTCTTGGAGTTCCTGTTGTGGCTTAGTGGTTAACGAACTGACTAGCATCCATGAGGATGCATGTTTGATCCCTGGCCTGAACAGTGGGTTAAGGATCCAGCATTGCTGTGAGCTGTGGTATAGGGTGCCGATGTGGCTCAGATCTGGCGTTGCTGTGGTTGTGGTGTAGGCCAGCGGCTACAGCTCCAATTCAACCCCTAGCCTGGGAACCTCCATGTGCCGTGGGTGAGGCCCTAAAAAGATCAAAAAAAAAAAAAAAAGAAATTTCAAGTCTTTCTCATAAATTATTTTTGGTAGTGTATATTTTTAAACATATATATATGAAAAGGAAGGGAAAAATTTTAAAGATATATTAAAACCAAATCTGCAAACAAAAAATTATAATACAAAAATAAAAGGAAGGAGTTCCTGTTGTGTCTCAGTGGTAACGAACCTGACTAGTATCCACGAGGATTCGGGTTCAATCCCTGGCCTCACTCAGTGGCTTAAGGATCTGGCATTGCTGTGGCTGTGGTATAGGCCGGCAGCTGCAGCTCCGATTTGACCCTTAGCCTGGGAACTTCCATATGCCGTGGGTGCAGCCCTGAAAAAAAAAAAAAAAAAAAAAAGAGGAAGAGACAAGAGAGGGTGAGAGAGGAAAGGAGAAAAAAAGAGTGGGTATGGAGGACTATATCAAACAATGGTCAACTCTAAGAAGTGGGACCTGCCACTTTCTACACTTTAATATTGACTTAGTTTTTAAATTGTCAATTTCACTTTGTAATAATTAGTTAATTCTTAATTCCCACACAGCATTATATTTAAAGATAATTCAAAGACATAAACCAGAATTATAATACTCTGTTTCATATGATATTCAAGATTAAATATCTTCTAAATCATTCAAAAAGCTGATGACATGAACTCCGACAGTGTGCAAGAAATATTGGTCAAGCCCTAATTAAATCTCACTGCATCAATTACTATCTATTGAGCACCTCCTCCTTCAGTCAGCACTGTATTAGGTGCTGAAGGACAAGTAGCTTGGTTTTCAATTTTTTTTTTTTTGTCTTTTTGCTATTTCTTGGGCTGCTCCCGCAGCATATGGAGGTTTCCAGGCTAGGGGTCTAATCGGAGCTGTAGCCACCGGCCTACGCCAGAGCCACAGCAATGCAGGATCCAAGCCGCATCTGCGACCTACACCATGGCTCATGGCAACACCAGATCCTTAACCCACTGAGCAAGGCCAGGGATCAAACCCACAACCTCATGGTTCCTAGTCGGATTCGTTAACCACTGCGCCACGATGGGAACTCCTCAATATATTTTTAAAATACATATTTAAGGGGAGTTCCCTGATGGTCTAGTGGTTAGGATTTGGTGCTTTCACTGCCGTGGCCTGGGTTCAATCCCTGATCTGGGAACTGAGATGCTACATCAAGACATTGCCCACTGTGGTGTTTACATACATATATTCACAATAGTATATATTTATATATGTACTTTATATTATTATCCACAGAATTGATAATTATATTCTAAGAAAATTTAAGGTTCATGTGGTCTCTCTTTCAGTCCCAAGAGCTCTGAGTTTTCCAGACTTTGATGGAATTTCAGGTATTGTCATGTCAGGCTGGTAGTACCTGCCTCTTGCTTCCACCTGGCACACATGGTGATTCGGGCAGGTGGACCAGGACATGACCACGGGCAAGGTCCAGTGGTACACAGTACACAAGCTTTCGCTCAGCATGTGGTCTGAAGTCAATATTGATTTGTTTTTAAACAAATATGTATTACTTTCATATGTAGAAAAAATTCTACCTGTAAGGAAAAAAGATTATGCCAGATCCTCTAAGTTGAAGTACTGGTGTTATCTGCTAAACATTCGTATCATGCTTATTTCAGAAGACATTGACTACAAAAAGAACGGGAATGGGACATTTGTGTCACCTATAGGGGTATTTAAAGATGCTTCATAACAAGCTAGCCTAACTTTTATAAATGTTATAAACTGGAGTTCCCGTCATGGCGCAGTAGTTAACAAATCCGACTAGGAACCATGAGGTTGTGGGTTTGATCCCTGGCCTTGCTCAGTGGGTTAAGGATCTGGCGTTGCCATGAGCCATGGTGTAGGTCGCAGATGCGGCTTGGATCCTGCATTGCTGTGGCTCTGGCGTAGGCCGGTGGCTACAGCTCCGATTAGACCCCTAGCCTGGGAACCTCCATATGCTGCGGGAGCGGCTCAAGAAAAGGCAAAATAATAATAATAATAATAAATGTTACAAACTGAAATTGAGTTAAAGTTTTGAGAAAAGAAGACAGACCTTGCTAGATCCTATAAGAGGATAAACATTCATCTCAGGTTCATGAGAACACATGTGCCATTTCATGTGTTTCATGAAAATGTACCATTTCACAGTGCTTTAAAATCAAGATCCAGAGCACCAAAATGGCTCCCCTGAGGCTTACTCACCCCTTCCTCCCAGTTACTCTCTGCTCCTGCCACAAACATAAGCCAGAACTCACCACGGACTCTTTGAAACACGCAACACTTGTAAAGACTATTGGTTCTGTGAGAATGGCCAGTGCCTGGCTGTGGGCTTTGCAGGTAGTCTCAGAACTTCAAGAGTCTTGTTCGCCTCAATCGAAGCCAATGTGAATTCTTCCCAGAATTCATCCCAGACATTTGATCTAATACAGACAGACCCGCAGGGATGTACCCCCGAAAAGGAATTCTCTCCCTCTGTTGACACGCCAAATTATTATTATTTTTTTTTTTTTTGGCTTTTTGCCATTTCTTGGGTCGCTCCCGCGGCATATGGAGGTTCCCAGGCTAGGGGTCGAATCGGAGCTGTAGCCACTGGCCTACACCAGAGCCACAGCAACGCAGGATCCGAGCCGCGTCTGCAACCTACACCACAGCTCACGGCAACGCCGGATCCTTAACCCACTGAGCAAGGGCAGGGACCGAACCCGCAACCTCATGGTTCCTAGTCGGATTCGTTAACCACTGAGCCACGACTGAGCCACGACAGGAACTCCCAAATTATTTTCAAATTCAAAAGGTTTTCTTTTCAATCAATACTGTTAGATTTATATATCACATTTAATGTCAAAGCGTTGATTTGCTATTTAAAGTATAAAAAACGTAAGTGTAACTTTTCCTAAAGGCAGAAATGAATTCATATAACTTGCATCGCATGAGGTACTTTAGGCATAAATTTAAACCTTTGTTATAATTCACTATAAATACATGGGATATATTTATTAGGGGGTCCTAATTTAAGGAACATGATTTGGCCATGCATAGATAATTGTCAGAACTGAGCAATGAGGAGTTCCTGTTGTGGCTCAGCAGAAATGAATCTGACTAGTATCCAGTGGCTGCAGGTTCACTCCCTGGCCTTGCTCAGTGGGTGGGGGGGATCCGGCATTGCTGTAAGCTGTAGTGTAGGTTGAAGACGCAGTTGGGATCCAGCATGGTTGTGACTGTGGTGTAGGCCGGTGGCTGTAGCTCTGATTGGCCCTCTAGCCTGGGAACCTCCATGTGCCACGGGTGTGGCCCTAAAAAGCAAAAAAAAAGAACTGGGCAATGAGTACATGAGTTTCATTGTACTAATGTCTACTGGCATATGTTTCAAATAAAGTTAAAATAAGGAGCAATTTATTTAAATGATAAGGTACCAACATCAATTTTTTTTCAATTTTATATTTAATGAAAAACCCAAGTTTTAAAAATTCATGTTTAATGATCAAATAAGTATTATATTAGAATACTAATTTTTTTTCTTTTTAGGGCCGCACCCACCTGTGATACATGGAAGTTCCCATGCTAGGGGTCAAATTGGTGCTGCAGCTGCTGGCCTACACCACAGCCACAGCAATGCCACATCTGAGCTGCGTCTGTAACCTACACCACAGCTTGTGGCAACACCTGATCCTTAACCCACTGAGCGAGGCCAGGGCTTGAACCCAGATCCTCATGGACACTATGCTGGGTTCTTAACCCGTTGACCCTCAATGGGAACTCTGCCACGACAGGAACTCTGCAGTGGCCTCTAATCTTATTAGCCCTTATTTGTTCCATCTGATACTGGTTAATGTCTGATTATTAATTAACTCCATCTAATACGGATTAGTTAATAATGCAGTGGTTACTTTGACAGGAAGGGATTGCAACATATTTAATTACATAAAAATGCATTCAACATCCACCCTGATTAAGGCACTATGCAATAGATTTTGTAGGGGGATACAGAGATGATTATAAATTTAGAGCCTTCAAAGAGCTTATAATCTAATGGAAAAGACATATATAACATACAGCCATATAGCACAATAAAGCTTATAATTTGTACCAAATCTAATTTCATAAGCCCATAAACATGTGATTACCCAAAGTAGTTATATATACACTAAAGACAAACTTAGAATCCAAGGTCACCCAGCACCAATGACTCTCCTAAAGCAATACCAAGCTTAAAGTAGTCATTATATTTTGTTGCCTAGGACATAAACTGAGTAAGTTAGACTGGCATGTCACACTGAATTAGCACAGCCTTCTAAACTAACTAGGCAATAGCAATGCCCAACTTTCTATATGAATATAAATCATGGCGTTCCCACTGTGGCTCCACAGATTAAGAATCTTCATAGTGTCCGTGAGGATCCGGATTCGATCCCTGGCTTTGCTCAGTGGGTTAAAGATCTGGCATTGCTGCAAGCTGGCATAGGTTGCAGATGTGGCTAGGACCCAGTGTTTCAGTGGCTGTGGGGTAGTTTTCAGCTGCAGCTCAGATTTGACCCCCAGCCTGGGAACGTCCATGTGCTGCTGCAGGTGTGGCCATAAAAAAACAAACAAACAAATAAGTCACATTTATTACCAACACCTTCTAAAAGATCTGTATTAGTCTGTCATAACAAAATACCATAGGTTGGGTAGCTTAAACAACAGTAATTTATTTCTTACAGTTATGGAGGCTGGGAAGTCCAAGATCAAGGTAGCAGCAAAGTAGGCTTCATTTGAGGTCTCTTCTCTTGGTTTGCAGGCAGCCATCTTCTCCTGGCTATGTGTGTGGTGGGGGCTGGGGCTGGTTCGGGGAACTCTCCAGTGTCTTTCTTAAAAGACCAGGGCCCCAACCTCATGAATTTATCTAATCCTAATTACTTCCCAAAGGCCCCATCTCTAAATACCATCACATTGGGAGGTTAGAGCTTCAACATATGAACTTAACATAAAATGGCTAAAGATCGCAAAGAAGGTCCTAGATGGCTTTGGGGAGGGCCCAACCCCAAAATATTTGGGGGAGAGCTCTGGAAGAGCTGGAAGTGGTAAACAAATGAAAATGTGGTTTCTCCATAGAGCCATCTTTCCTATTATGATTTCCAATTTAGCCAGAAATGGCCAAAGGATAGGTTATTAACAGCTCTGAGTTACTCAGACAGTTCAGAAATCTGACTGCATCTCCTCGAGCTTAAAACAGCTCTCGGAGTTCCCGTCGTGGCTCAGTGGTTAACGAATCCGACTAGGAACGATGAGGGCGCGGGTTCGATCCCTGGCCTTGCTCAGTGGGTTAAGGATCCGGCATTGCCGTGAGCTGTGGTGTAGGTCGAAGACGCGGCTCAGATCCCACGTTGCTGTGGCTCTGGTGTAGGCCGGTGGCTACAGCTCCGATTCGACCCCTAGCCTGGGAACCTCCATATGCCGCAGGAGTGGCCCTAGAAAAGGCAAAAAGACAACAAAACAAACAAACAAACAAAAAAAACCATAGCTCTCAAGGAGTTCCCGTCATGGCTCAGTGGAAACGAATCTGACTAGCATCTATGAGGACACAGGTTCAATCTCTGGCCTTGCTCAGTGAATTAAGGATCCAGTGTTGCTGTGAGCTGTGGTGTAGGCCAGCAGCTACAGCTCCGATTTGATCCCTAGCCTGGGAACCTCCATATGCTGCAGGTGTGGCCCCAAAAAGACCCCCCCCAAAAAAAACCACATAGCTCTCAAATTCTAACCTACCTGTAATATACCTGTTCATGATAAATTCTACAAGGCACTTTTATTAATATGAATGATTACTAAAAAACAAAACATTACAATTTTTGTCTAGAAAAATTGTCAATACTTTGGCCATCATGAATTACCAAAATAATTTTATTTCCAGTAAAACTGGAACCACAAATTCTTAATAATTATATGTGTCACATCTATAATAGTGGTTTTCATATATGAAAAATTTTGTGGTTATACATAAAACTTCTAATTACAAAGATATATTATCTAAAATTACAGTAAGCAAGGAAATTAACTCGAGCGAAGACAACATGCAATAGCACTTCATCATCTCTAAGCAGAATTGCTTAAGTTTGTGGTCAAAAAATTATAATGTTTATGGGTCCAAACAAAACTAAATGGAAGTGAGGAAGTCAGTCTTAAAATGTGAATTATAAGAGGGACAATAATAGATAAAATACACTTTTTGTTTATTCCCTAGTAACCAACAATAATTCCAAGCTCCTAGAATGAACAGATTTCAAGGTGATACATGTAGAAATGTATTTTACATTCAGATACCCTAAAATTCTCAAAAACGAAGTTCCCATTGTGGTGCAGCAGAAGCAATTCTGACTAGTATCCATAAGGATTCCTGGGAACTTCCATATGCCGCAGGTCCAGCCCTAAAAAGACAAAAACAAAAACAGAAACAAAACAAAACAAAAATTCTCAAAAACACTACCCAAGTAGATGTGTCATTTCTTAAGGATAATCTGTGATAACTCAGGGTATCATAAAACCAAAATTATGAATTACTGATGCATATGTTCCTAAATGTGAAAATAATTTCAGCTAGTAGTATATTCACTTTCCAATTTTATATTAGTCTTACAAATAAATTACATATATAACTTGCTTGCCCTCCCTTCTAAGTGTTAAATAACTAAAAGGTTGACAAGAGTCTAAGCGTTACAAGAATTAAAATCAGCATTCTATTCAACTCAGGGAAAAATTATTAGCTGGTCCTAAGTAAGTGAGCCCATAACTATTATCTACATATGCAAGGACACGCATATATTTATCCAACACTATGACCTTTCCTTTCCAATGCGCACAGCGGAATAACAGCCATGTTCATTCTGGGCAAAACATATATACCTTTCAATTATCAGAAGCACAGTGTTGGAGACAGTAGTTCCATAACAATTTGAAGTGTCTCAATTCTTTCTTTTTTTTGGTCTTTTTTTTTAAGGGCAGCACCCACAGCATATGGAGGTTCCCAGGCTAGGGGTCCAATCGGAGCTACAGGGGCCAGCCTACACCATAGCCACAGCAACACAGTATCCAGGCCACATCTGCCACCTACACCACAGCTCATGGCAATGCCGAATCCTTAAACCACCGACCAAGGCCAGGGATCAAACCTGCGTCCTCATGGATCCTAGCCGGGTTCGTTAACTGAGCCACGGCGGGAACTCCTGAATTCTTACATAGCAAATTATTCTAAAAGTAATTTGGTAGTCACTGGCAGGAAAATAACAACTGAGCCTCAATATTGATATTAATGGTGGTGGGTGACACTTTAATGGCATATAAATCTTACTGATGCAGAATATATAATTACAGAGAGGAAAAAGAGTACATTAGCACAGATGTAGCATCTCTTCACACAGGGGGCAAAGACAACATGGCCCAGTTTCTGTCTAGTCAACTACAGAAATCTAAAAGAGAACCCCAAGATCCCCTTCCCTGCCAGTCTGGTTGGTCCTTTTGTCTTTTTCCCACTCCTGCTTATGGACTTTCTGTGATATTTAGATACCAAAAATAGACAGAAAACCAGATGAAAATACAGTATGTGTCTCACATTCATTTGTAGAATGAAAACCCCAAACTCAACTGCTCCATTTCTTGGTGGTCACAAAGAATAATTTGGGTCTATACTGACTAAAGTCAGTCAAACCCTGTTGCTAACAATGATAGTGTTGTGGACCCCAAAAATGCACTATTTTATCAGTTCTGTGAAAATTATTAGCAGGATAAGATTTAAGTCCACTTAATTAAGGATTACATTCTTATCACTACCATCCTGAAATTAAGATATTTTATCCACATAATGTGTATCTGATGTTTCACAATAATTTGCAAAAATCCAGAAGTTTGTTCTTTGTTCCAGTGTGTCCAAGTTTACCCTGGCAGTTCAGTATGCTAGTCACAAGAAGCATGGGTCCTATCAGGCAGATCTGGGGCCAAGTCCATCTAAGTGATACCAGGCAGGTTACTTCACCCCATCTGTGCCTGCAAGGTCATGCTAGTGTTTATCTACCCAGTAGAGTACCTATTACATAGCTTTGGGGCATTTGCATTAGATAATGTTGCAAAACATTTACTTCAATGCCTAAGGCATAGTAAGTACTAAATAAATATCTGTCACTATTAAAAGTGGAGGGGTTAAGAGCAGACTCTGGGGCCAGACAGCTTAGATGCAACTCCTAGTATTGCTGGGTAATCTTGGGAAAGTTACTTTACCTCTCTGAGCCAAATAATTTTTTTATACATATCAAAACAATTAATATGTGTAAAAGGCTTAGTAGCCAGCACATAGTAAGCACTATTTAAGTGTTCATTATTGCTAACATGCAGACAATTTCTGGGGAGGAAATAAAAAAAAGGAACAGGAATTTGGCAACCAAAAACACAATGAATATCTTGATGTTCAAACAAAACTAACAGTCAGTTCTAGCAAAAGTAATCCACTGTATGCTGGGGCAGGCAGTAGACTCCAAAGCTTAAACTGAGTAAAAATGCTTGAGAATCTACTATTAGCATAACATTTAAGTGCCTGGGCCCTTGAGAGACCTAGGTTTGAGTCTGAGCGCCTCTTTTGCTTTTTTTTTTTTTTTTTAGGGTCTCTCCCACGGCATATGGAGGTTCCCAGACTAGGGGTCGAATCGGAGCTACAGCCACCGGCCTACACCACAGCCACAGCAATGCAGGATCCCAGCCGTGTCTGCGACCTACACCACAGCTCACCAAAATGCCGGATCCCCAACCCACTGAGCGAGGCCAGGAATCGAACCTGCGTCCCCATGGATACCAGTCAGATTTGCTTGTGCTGAGCCGTGACGGGAACTCCATGAGCTCCTCCTAATGACTGTATGACGTGAGTACATTACATTAAGAGGTTAAGTTACTTAACCTCACTGAGGCTTCAAGGATTCCTCCTCTGTAAAATGATAATCACACCCTTGTTGGAGGGTTGTTTTGAGGACTAAATAGGTAGAACACAATAACATATCTGGGAACACAAAGGTTGTTCATTCACAAAGACCAGATATCCTTTCAGCAACACCATGGGGTAGCTAGCACCTCAGTTACACATAAGGGCACAAGTCGAGAAAGAGAAAAGTAGTTACCCATGGCCACACAGCTAGTAAATAGCCCAAACCAGCAGGATTCCAGGCCAGACTCCATGAAGCGCAGTGCTCTTTACCTCAAGTCACAATGCCTAATATGAAAGAGAATCCTTCCTTTTTTAGGGTTCAAGTGCTTAATTATTTAATTTATTCATCCAACAGACCATGTTGAGAATTTCTTACATGCCAGGCACTGGATTACAGTGGTGATTACTGCCCTTATAAAGTTTATGTTTTTATGGGAGAGATAATCAACAGGTAATCAGGTAACTGCAAAATAATAATAATTAATAATAATAATAATAATGCAGGCTAAGGCATTTAACTGACAGACGGTTGGCTATTTTAGCAAGAGGGATCAGAAAAGGAAGGTGGGGGGAGGGTGCAGCTTGGCTAGTTCGAGAAATGAGAAAAAGAACCAATGAGTTTGGAGGCAGGATACCAGATACGAACGTCCTTGAAGGTTAAGGACCAGATTCGCATTTTCCGTCCCCCGCGGCATCAAAGAGCAGAGGATACAGATTCAAGAAGATCTGATTCGGAGGCTCGGCTACCTCTGGGCCGTGAGGAAATTACCTAATATCGGTTCACAATTTTCTACGTGTGTAAAAAGGTAGGCATGGTGACTGCTGCCAAGGCTGCCCTGAGGATGCAACGAGGCAATGCGCATTCCCACAAACATTCATTATAATGTTTGCAGAACTAGGTGAAAATACCAGTCGCCGCATGCCTCCCATGTGGTCGTTTCCGTGCCCCGGGGCCCTCTCGGAGGTGCCCCAAGGACCTCGCCCCCAGTCCCCCAAATCTAGACGAGAGCCTCTCCTAAGAAAGCCCCCACCCTCACGCCGCCAGATCATTCCCGAACTGGCCCACGGCCCCTCCCCACCGCACGCTCGCAAGCCGCACATGTCAACCAAATCGCCATTTCCACCCTCTCTCCCCACACGCCGCCCTGCTTCCCGGGGCTCTCCGGGGGCGGCCACCCTGACCTTGCCATTCCGTCCCCCCCCGCTGCCCCGGGGTGACGTTCGGCCGAACCCAGGGGGCTGCGGCCGCCCCCCCACCCCCCGGCCCCGGGCCGCCCCGGCCCGAGCCCGCACTGCGGCCCCGCGCCTCGGGGGCCGGCGCCGCGGGCCTGGCCGGCCAAGCTGCTCACCACGACGCTGGGGCTGCGGGTCGCCATAACGGAGCCGGCTGGCGCGCGGGCTGAGGGCGGTCTGGGGAGGAGGAAGCCGGCGGCGGGGCCGAGCGAGAGGCGGAGGTGCAGCGGGAGGCGGCGCCGCGCGGGAAAGCCGAGAGGTCCGCCCGAGCGTTCTCCGACGCCGCGACAGCCGCTCAGAGCCCGGGCGCGGCAGGCTCCGCCCCTCCCGCCCCGCCCCGCCAGAGGCCCCGCCCCCGGGCCTCCGGCGGGCGCCTGCGAGTTTCCACTCCCCCGAGGTGGCGGTGGGAATTGTGTTCCCGAAGAAGCGGCGTCTCCTGCGCAGCCTCCATCCCTCTTTCCCTCAGTTTCCCATCCAGACGGCTCCGCAATTCCCAGGACTGCCGCCGCCTTCCTTTCTTCCCTGTGGCCCTAAACTGGGCGCCGGCTCTTCAGGTTCCTGTCACCACGTGGTTCCTCTCGCCCAGCGTCCCCTTCTCAAGACCTTGGACTGCATTGCGGCTTCCATTTTCCTGACTCGTGGCCCAGTTCTAACAAAAATCTTTAGATGGATGTAAGAGTTGAGACCTAGAGCCCTAGAGTCAGCCAGATCAGGGTACAAATCCGAGGGGAACACTTAACTGCTCTTTACCTTTCAGCCTTTTTCGTCTCAGTAAAATGAGGGTATTAACAAGGATCTTGTGAAAATTAAAGAAGCGATATGACGTGTGCATATGTGTATATGTGATTTGGCGCTGCGCACAGTCAGTAAATAGGAACTGTTGCTATTATTGTTCTTTATTCTTGCCTCCACAATTCCTAATTAAACTGGGGGGAAAAAATTTTCCCCTACTCTCCGGCAGGTCAGGTAAGCAAGTAATAGTTGTTCCATCCCTAACTCATCTGTGTAGCTCCAGCACCCATCACAGTGCCCAGCACTTAGCTGGTGGCCTCCATTAAGGCCACTGAGGAATAGATGGGAGATTTCACTGAACTCCGAGCCTGTCTCTTTATCAAAAAACGGTGCTGCTAACAACTTTTTTTTAATGTAACTTTTGGTGAACATGAGTGCATTTCCTTTGAAGTGCATATCAACACATTTTTACTATTCTTTTAACAAACATCGCTTCACTAGGAAGTTAATTCAGAGAACTTTCGGTTATACACTTGGCCCCTGACACATGTGGACTCAGCCGCCCACAATGGTTTCTAAATTAGGTACCCAACACTTCAGAACCCTCCCAGCTTGCTTCTGGCTTGCAGTTTCTTTCTTCAACCCCTGTGGTGCCACGTGCTCCCGTATTTTAACAGCGATTTTGAAATAATGAAAGCCCAGTGATTGTAGAGACTAGAAACTGTCATTATTTTAACCCTGGCATTCTTTGCGACAACTTGGAGCTTTTACTTGTGTTTAAAACTGAAATGTAGTCTTTAAAAAAACAAAAAAAAAATATAAAAAACAATTTTTGGCCACACCCTCAGAATGCAAGAGTTCCTGGGCTCGGATGGAACCCTAGCCACAGCAGTGACAACTCCAGATCCTTAACCTGCTGAGTCACCCAGGGAACTCCTGTATTCTTTTCAATTTTGTTTTAAAACTAAAGATGAAATCAAGAACATAATGGTGATTACTAATTTTAATATAGAGAATAATTTTGTCAGATAGACAAGTACTTTTCTCATATAATTTTGTCATTTTTTTTTTTAAGTTATCTACTCTGGGTGTCAGGTGTGCCACCGTTTTTTACAGAATACCAGCATGCAGGAAGAAATAAGGAAAACATGGATACAATCCAAGATTCCTCTGTCCTACTCCTGCCTTTCCAGAAGCAATTTCGTAGTCCACTTTGTGTGGACATAATGAGGAATTATTTCTGTTAGCACTCAGCAATTATACTCATTATATTCATTATGCTCAGCAATTCTGAGTATATTTCTGCTCCACATGTTACTTCATTTAGTAAGAGCTTTGTTTTTGCCATGGTGCTATGGTCCACCAAAATTCATATTTCTATGAAAAAAAATCATCACCTAAAAAACACTCACCCTAACTATTGAACGTTTAAACTGAATGTACAATAGCTTTCTCTATGTCAGATGCTTCTCCTTCACCAGAATAAATTTCCATTAGCTTTACTTTGATTCAACGAATTGGATGAGAAATTGAACCATTCCTGGAACTGACCAACGTGATAGGTAATTTTATGTCAACTTGGCTGGGGCATGGTGCCCAGATGTTTGGTCAAACATTATTGTGGATGTCCCTGCAAAGGTGTTTTCTGGATGAGATTCACATTTAAATCAGTGGACTTTGAGTAAAGCAGATTACCTTCCCTTAGGTGGGTGGCCCTCATTTGAAGGCCTGAAGAGAACAAAGGCTGACCTCTCCAGCAAGCAACAAGGAATTCTGCCAGCCTTTGGACTGCCACTGCCACTGCAGCTCTGGGTCTCCCCGCCTGCTGACTCTCGCCATCAGATTTTGGACTTGCCGAGTCTTCACGATTGCATGAGCCAATTCCTTAAAATGAATCTCTCATTCTCTTTCTCCCTCCCTCCTCTCTCTCTCTCCCTCTCTCTTTTACACACACACTTCCTGTTAGTTTTGTTTCTCTAGAGAATTCTGACTAATATGACTGATTTTCTGTTTGAATCATCTCACAATCTCAATATAAAACTGACATCATTTAAGTGTGAAGTTCTGCTAATAGAGTACTTAGTAAAAGCTATTGGGTCACTTTTCATCATGTACAAGAAAACTTGAAATCAAAAAATGAGTACATGAAATTTGAAGAGAAGTACTTGATCTGAACAAAAATCATTCACAAGCAATAGGCAGGTACCCTCTCTGCAGGTGCACCTCATGAAATCACTTTTGGGCACAGTCGCCTTAAAATAACTGCAAACCTCTGAGGTAGATGATGTTGCTGTCTCTGCAGATATATTTTCTGGTTTTCATGTGGTCAGTGATACCCATGAGCTGCACCCAAGTGTGGATGATAATTATCGACAAATGTTTTGTTCGTGTTACATGTTCAATTTTCTTGTGTAACAGGTTTGGTGTTTAATTTTTCTTTTCTTTCTTTTTTTTTTTTTTTGTCTTTTGTCTTTTCAGGGCCACACCCACAACATATGGAAGTTCCCAGGCTAGGGGTCAAATCAGAGCTACAGTTGCCGGCCTACACAACAGCCCCCGCAATGCCAGATCTGAGCTGCATCTGTGGCCTACACAGCAGCTCACAGCAATGCCAGATTCTTAACCCACTAAGTGAGGCCAGGGATCAAACCCACGTCCTCATGGATACTAGTCAGTTTCGTTACCACTGTGCCACAACAAGAACTCCCTGTTAATTTTTCATTAGTTAGTTATGCACTTTAGTTTTTGAACTCATGCGGAAAGGGTGGATTGCAAATTAAAAAAATATATAAGGACCAGCCGTAGATTTGCTCCATATAACAAATGACATATCCGTTGTACCAGGAGCATTCAGATTTCTTGCTATATTATGTTCTTGGGCAGGACACACTTCTGCCTCTATTTGCTGAATATTTTACATACACACAAATATGTAATTTCCTATGTCCTCTGGCCTACAAACTGGGGGCCCAGCAGCTTCATGCGTCCTGTAGGTTTTGGTATAAGCACACCCAGCTGGCACACTCAGGGTCCAGTAAGGAACACAGTGGTGACAACTCCCTCCAACACCCACCCAGGACAAGAATGAGTCAGTTGTCTCTAACTCTAGGGTCAGGGCATTTGCTTTGTTATCAGTGAACACCCAGCATGCTGTCTTTGTGAGGGAGGTGTTAGTTACAGTCTATCTGGAAAAGATTAGGAAAAGGAAGAAGGGGTTATCACTGGTTGTGTTTTAACTCTCTGTTGAAGTGAGAATTTGGTCCTCTGTATATGCATCGCACAAGCTAGTGGACGAGACCAAGGCAGAAGCTGGAATTAAAAGGGAGGGGGGGTGACAGACCCATCTTGGCTTATTTTGATTCAACTATTAATCCTTCCACTTTGTGGGAAAACAAAAAATCTAGGACAAATGCTAGGTTGGATAATATGCCAGGATAGGGAGTTCCTGTTGTAGCGCAGTGGTTAACGAATCCGACTAGGAACCACAAGGTTACGGGTTCGATCCCTGCCCTTGCTTAGTGGGTTGGGGATCCAGCGTTGCTGTGGGCTGTGGTGTAGGTTGCAGACGCGGCTCGGATCCCAAGTTGCTGTGGCTGTGGTGTGGGCCGGCGGCTACAGCTCCGATTAGACCCCTAGCCTGGGAACCTAAAAAAGACAAAAAAAAAAAAAGATGCCAGGATAACACCAGAAACTGAGACTATCTTGGGCAAACTGGAATGTACAGTCCCCCTACAATGGTGTAGGGCCTGGTGGAAGAGGCTTCCCAATGCTGCTAATGGCAGCTCTTCAACTGCAGTCTCCCAACCTCTGACCAGTTTTCTTCCTCTCCAGTTCACTCTGGCCACCCTGCCCAGCATAATTGTGCTTCAGACTCATGGGAGACCTCCAATCCCAAGGGCTATCACTTGGCTTCCCATACTTTCTAGTTCAGTTTGGCTCCCACCTAAACCACTCTCTCACCACTGTCAGAGTCCTCTGCATCCTTCTCATTCTGCTTTGCCGAGATGGCAGAGCCACACCCTGGCTTGACTCACAGCCTGTTTTGTCCATGCCTACGAGGCTGGGGAGGGCTGCTGGAGAAAAATCCCACAACCTCTACAGGTGCATAGGCTCAAACCTCAACTGGACCCTCAACTCAACACCACTCCACAATCCTTTACGAGTGCTGGGTCGGCTCCCCCCTTGCTCCCCTGTAATGTTCTGAAGCTTCATCCCCATTCAACCCCATCAAATTCACTCTAGAATGACAGACTCAACCCATTAACTTATGAAGAGAGTGAAGGAATCGGGCCCAAATCACACCCGTTCCTTCCATCCACTTCCACACTGCTTCTTCCCCTCTTTCTTCCAGGCCCAGAACTGATGTGTCTGTTCATACTTGCTCTATCCACTTTCTCAACACACTCACCACCCTGTGTACCCACTGCTGTATTGAAAGAGCCTTGACAAAGAACACCATTGACTGCTATCTTGCCAAATTCAGTGGACACTATTTTTGGCCTTACATAACTGTCCTTTATATTTCATTTGATACTGCTTATCACTTTGTCCTTGAATGTTTCTGTATTTCTTTGCCTTCTGGGTCACCCCCTTCCTGATTCTCCTACCGCCCTATTTCTTCCTGCTTTCTCTGTTTCTAGTATACCTTCCCCAGTGTTAACATCCAGCACTGCCACACTAAGTGCAGTGATCAAAATCAGGAAATTAACATTGCTATAACAGTATTAGTTAATCTAGAACCCTCATGTAATTTCACCAAGTGTCTCATTAATGTCCCTTTCCTGGACCAGAACTGGATCCAGGAACACATGTTTGCATTTCCTTAAGTCTCCTTCATTCTAGAACAGTTCCTCAGTCTTTCTGATCTTGACATTTTTGAAGGGCAATGGTGCGTTATTCCGTAGAATTTCCCTCAGTTTGGGTTCGTCTAATGTCATGACATCATTAAATTTTAGGCATTCCATTTGGGCCAGAAATATAGTAGGTGTGATGATGTGTCCTTCACAGTGCTTCAAATTAAGAGGCACACGCTACCAATCTGTCCCATTACTCATATTAAATATGGTTTATTTTGGTTTGAATTTTGAACTTTTTTTTTTTTTTTTTTTTGGCCGCACCAGGGCGTGCAGAAGTTCCTGGGCCAGGGATTGAACCCACATCCACAGCAGTGACAATGCCAGATCCTCAACTGCTAGGCCAACAGGGAAATCCCCATTACTGATATTAACTTGGATTACTTAGGGCAGTATCTGCCAGGCTTCTTCACTGTAAAGATACTATTTCTCCCTTTGCAAACAAAAAAGATTATGAGGAATGATACTTTGAGACTGAAAGTATTGTTCTTTATCAAACTTTCACCAAGTTTAGCATCCATTGATGAATCTTGCCTGAAATCATTATTACTGGAGTGTTTGTTAAGTATTAATTTTCCTATTGACATCATTACTTCTTAGTTTATTAGCTGGAATGCTATTAAAATGAAGAGCTTTCCCTTCTCCTCATTCATTATTTATTAAATTATTTATATCATCATGGACTTAGGGATTCCAATTTTATAGGTAATGATCCATTAGTAGCATTACTTTGTTGCCCAAAATGCCGAAGATCGGCTCATTGGGAGTTCCTCAATGTTGGTTCTTGTGTCTTGGTATGTCCCCACCATTCATTGAACACACTTAATTTCTGGCACCACCTGATATTCTAGGCTCTTCTTGTACTGTCCCTGCCCTAGCCTTGGAATCAGCCGTTTTGTCAAAAGGCCCTCGTTCCTTTCACTGAAGAGTGGCATTAGAAACCAAGCTCTGGGCACTAGGTTATAACATTTGAATCATGATGGTAAAAACCAAGTCTCTTCTGAGGTTTAAAACTGAATGCCATATCAGTATTTAGTATGTGTACTTAAACTTCAGTCTGTGAATTTAAATATTGGAATATGTACATATTGATGTATGTTAATTTTTTTCCTTTTTTTTTTTTTTGGCTGCAGGTGCAGCATTTTGGAAGTTTCTGGGTGAGGGTGGAACCCATGCCACAGCAGGGAGCCAAGCCCAAGCCGCTGCTGTAACACCAATCCCTAACCTGCTACGCCACAAGAAAACTGTTAAATTCTCTTTGGAAAAGAGGACCTTATATTAAATAGAACTAGTAGCTCACAAAAATAAAAAGTTTGTTCTCAATGTAAGGCATTAAAGACGTACTTCCTACATGAAGCTTCCTTGCTTCTAGAGAAGCTAAAATCCTAAGGATATGTTACTTTCTGTGTGGTTTTCAGAAAGCATTGTTACTCTGCTTATTTTTTTATGTTTTTTATCATTTATTTATATATATGTTTCTACTGTACAGCATGGTGACCTGCTTATTAATACAGTTAAAGCTGTGGCTCTTTGGGGTTCTCGGGTATCTGTATGCTGAAATGACATCTCTTTCTAATGGGGCTCTTTTCCAGGATCAGGGCCAAAATTCAGAATACTAAAATGGACAGGGTATTTCACACCAAACCAGCCATCTTTAGCGCCCTCGTAGAAGGCTGCTGGCACCAAAGGCTTGCTCCCTGCACAGCGTGGTATCACAAGCAAAAGGGCGGAGGGGTGTGTGTTAGAAATAATTAGGTATAATAGATATGCTTCATATGTTTTTAATCAGCTCAACAGTAAACTGTCTTAGAGTTCAGACTCCCAACACTGAGAAAGTTCTAAGTCGAAAACAGAAGCTCAAGTTTCTTTAGATTAATTCTATAGAGGCCGAATAACACTCTAGGAAATTGTGTATATTTTCTTCTTCTTCTTCTTTTTTTTTTTTTTTTGGTCTTTTTAAGGCTGCACCCGTGGCACATAGAAGTTTCCAGGATAGGGGTCAAATCGGAGCTACAGCTGCCGGCCACAGCCACAGCCACAGCAACTCGAGGGATCCGAGCCGCGTTTACAACCAACACCCACAGCTCACAGCAACGGTGGATCCTTAACCCACTGAGTGAGGCCAAGGATTGAACCCATATCCTCATGGATGCTAGCCAAGTTCGTTCACTACCACTGAGACTCAGTGGGAACTCCATACTGTGTGTTTTCAAGCTGGTTAGTAACAAGGTGGACAGGTAACAAATAGACTTCTGAAGATTTTATTGCTGAGTTTAAAACAGCTCTGTTGTTTGAAAGTGGTTACATAGAACACGCTGTACAGGACAGATTTTAACACCCTGAAGATTTAGCAAGGCCTTCCCTGTTCCTAATATGTTCTTGTCTCAGGGTTACCATAGGCTAATTAAGTTACAAGTAGGTCCATTCACTTGTTCTTCTCTACTTAGGCATTCCATTTTCCTCCATTCTGATACTTTTGGTTATTCTAATAAATGAAACAGAATCCTCCCATCTTGCAGCAGGTGGCCCCGGCTCTCCCTTCATGCTTAAAGGGCCCTGCTATAAACTACATAGAACTGTACCTTCTGTCAGAGTAGCCACACTCCACATGTGGCTATTTAAATCTGAGTTTAAATGAATTAAAATTAAATAAAATTTAAAATTTGGTTCCTTATTCCTACTTAGCCACCTTTCAAATGCTCAACAGCCATTTGCAGCTAGTGGCTACTGTATGAGCACAGCCAGTGAACATCTCCCATCAGTGTAGAAAGTTCTGCAGGACAGCTCTGGGCTAGAGTGGGTCTTCTGAAAGGAATGACAAAGAACAGCCTCAGAGCCTCGGTTGGAAGGAAGCAGGTGTCTCAGTGTAAGCTGATATGGCTGCCAGGTGCACGAAAATGACAGACTGTCCCCCTGCACCTAAGACTCAGGATTTCCAGGACTGTTGTAGCGCAGAGACAGATGTCTTCCTAAAAGCAGTCGACTATTCTAAGTGGAAAACGAAACAGGACTGAGTAGAATTGATGAGAAAGCTAGTTGTGGTTGTCTTAGAATCTTATCAGAATTGCTTTGACTGTCCTATTTTCTGACAGCCATTGACAAAGACCCCTTTCTTTTTTGTTCCACTTTTAACCCTCAGTTTAGCAGGCTGCATCAATGCCCTTGGGATGAGCACATTAGCTCAAAAATTCCACCACCAGTGGACTTTCAACCTAAACCGCAATTTCTAAACCAAAAGCTTAACTCTTTCCCTGACTGATGTGTTATTTCAATCATCTGATTTGTGGGAGAGGAACAGGCAGGGCTATATATGAAATAAGATTGGAAATAAGTTATTAACAATTGTTGAAGGAGTTCCCGTTGTGGCTCAGCAGTTTACAAACCCAACTAGTATTCATGAGGACACAGGTTCGATCCCTCTGGCCTTGCTCAGTGGTTAAGGATCTGGCATTGCTGTGAGCTGGGGTGTAGGTCGCAGACGAGGCTCGGATCCCATGTTGCTGTGGCTCTGGCGTAGGCCAGCAGCTATAGCTCCAATTCAACCCCTAGCCTGGGAACCTCCACATGCCGCAGGTGCTCCCCTCAAAAGACAAAACAACAACAACAACAAAATGCTGAAGCTGGGTAATGTGTTCACGGTAAAAACTTTCTGCGGGGCATTTACCAGTATGAATTAATGGGCTTTAAAAAATGTGCACAGATCGAGTTCCCTTGTGGCGCAGCATCGTTGCTGCTGTGGTGCAGGTTAAATCCCCGCCCTGGAAACTTCCACATGCTACAGGTACAGCCAAAAAAAAAAAAAAGTGTGCACAGAATTTTGACTTTGGAATTTCTGTTTAGAAATTTATCTTAAGGAGATAATCAGACAAGAACAGAAAACCCTATGTATAAGAATGTTCACAGTTCCTCAGTGGCCCAGTAGGTTAAGGATCTGGTGTGGTTCAGGCCACTGCTATGGCACAGGTTCAATCCCTAGCCTTCCCATGCCTCAGGCCTGGCCAAAAGGGAAAAAGAAAAAAGAAGGACGTTTGTTTCAGCATTATTTTTAAAATACTTGTTACGTATCCTGTAAGAAAAAAAAAAAGGTTACCTCAACAAAATGAAAAAGAAATAAAAGACGGATGCAAACATGAGACCAAGCAAAACGGGCAGCTGGAGGGCAAAAACAGCTCAAAAGATCAGTTTGCTCTATTTTGGGTGTACTTCAATAGAAAAGGCTGGGAATCATTCTGACTCCCAGTTCCCTGATTCCTTTTTTTTTTTTTTTTCTTTTTAGGGCCGCACCCGCAGCATAGGGAGGTTCCCAGGCTAGGGATCAATCGACTGGGAGCTGTAGCCGCCGGCCTACACCACAGCCACAACCACTCGGGATCCGAGCCGCGTCTGCAACCTACACCACAGTTCACGGCAACGCCGGATCCTTAATCCACTGAGCGAGGCCAGGGATCGAACCCACATCCTCATGGATACTAGTCAGATTCATTTCCGCTGTGCCACGATGGGAACTCCTCCCTGATTCCTGAATGGAAAGGAGAAAGTCCTCTCTAGGACACTTGATCCAAACACAATTTGCACTCTTTCTTCCACATGTGCTTCCTTAGTGAAACATCCCGGTGACCGCAAGGCTTGCTCCTGCTTCCTGAGATTAGACCTTCCTCAGGCTCCCTGAGAGCTGCTGTTTTTGCTCGTGTGTTCAATTTAAAGCAAAAATAATCATTTCATAGAGTTGATTTACAATGTTGGGCAAATCCTTCCTCCTTTTTTATCCTAAAACAATTTGCTGAGTTTAATGCCATTTATTTTTACGTTGCCCATTCTATTTTATTCTGACATAAAGTGATCATATTCCAATGGTGAAAAAAAGTAATTTCACAATGACAGATAAGTTACAAGAATAGTACAAAGAACTCCTGTATATCCTTCACCAAGATGTACCAACTTATGACATTGTGCCCTATTTGCCTTTATGTCTTTTTACACACACACACAAATTTTTTGAGCTAGTTAAAAATGCAGACATGACATCCCTTTACTCCTAAACATTTCAGTATGTATTTTCTAAGAACAAGGATATTCTCTTATGTAACAACAGTGATCACAATCAGGAAATTGACATTGATTTGATATCAACTAATTGAAATGCATATTTACATTGAGGTAACAGTCCCCAAAATGTCCTTCATTGCAAGAATTCTTTTTCTGAACAGGATCCAACTCAGGATTGAGTTGCCATGTCTCTTTGGTCACTTTCAACTTGGAACAGTTCCTCAGCCTTTGTCTTTCAAGATGTTGACTTTTTGGAAGAGTACGGGCCAGTGGTTCTGTACAATATTCTTCAATCTGGGATTCTCTGCTATTTCTTCATGATTAGATCCGCACTGTTTGCAATAGCAAAATAATGGCAACAACGAAACCTGCAAACAACTGTCTGATGATACATTGTGACACAGCTACAAAATGTTCCATTATGCAACCAATAAGAATGATAGAGTGTACTTACTGACCTGTGAAGATATTTCCAATTTTTTAGTGAAAACAGCAGAATACAACTCAGTAGGTGTAATATGAGCCTATTGTATATAATTATATATATGCATAGAAACATTGAAGATTTTATAGAAAATAGTAACAGTGACCGATGGTTCCCAAGATTATGAGGGACTTTTTTTTTTTACTTATCTGTATGTTCTAATTTTGACATGAGCATCAAGTCATCTGTGAATAGTGAAAATATTTTTTAAAACTTTAAAAAGTGACAGGACAGCTTCACTTTTATATCTGAAGGATCATTGTGTGGAAAAGTGAATAGCGATTATTTATCTGTCCTGTTATCTACCATGAACCAGCTAATTTCATTTAAAATCGCTTTATCTTTATGTGCTCTTTAAGACAACCCAGTGGTTCGGAACCATGGGGTGAGCATTGAGGCTGGGAGAGGGGAAGGGTAACCTGCTCAGAGTTACTGCTTACTAGTGGCACAACTAGAACTCAAACCTAGGTCCTTTACTTCACTGACCTCACTCTGCTCTCGTGTGGCCCTTTTTCAGGGGTCTTCTGCCTGACTCCATCTGGATAATGGCTGGGGATTTTGACAGTTCCCCAGCTTTTGGTCTCACCACCATACCTTTGGTGATTTTCATAGGTTTTATACGTAGGCACACATCTTAACTTTTACTTTTTCTACTCAACAAGAATTACGTGTTATCTACGTACACAAGTGCATTTGGCTTTCTGGTGTGTTTTCAGCTTTGAGCTGTCTTTGACCCCGTGGCATTTTTCACAAGAAAGTTGGCTAGTCGATGTCATTGTCCTCTTGACACCCTGGTCTCAGTATCCTCCTTCTCTCAACTTTTCCTTCTGCCCTTTTACCTCCCAGGTACCTACAGTTCACTGCGCTCCATATCTGAAGGTCCTCTGCCAAGGGAAGACCAGACTGTAATTTTGCTTAGGTGCCTATTAAATCTCTGCTAGTGCGGAGGGGCCGGGTAGACAGTCCAAGTGTAGTCATAGCCAATGGAAGGCCTTTTCAGTCTGGGTCCTGTCATCTAATGAGTTACTCTTATCTTTGGGTCATCTGCCACAGCACATTGGCAGAGAACAATGTGATGGCTCTTGGGCTGTCAGGGACATTAAATAGTCAAGAAGTCAAGTACGATAAGAACTCAAAAGCACCCACTGGCTTCAGTGAACTTTGCTTGAGCAGTTTTACTGTAGTTGAGAGAAATGGAGAGGTGTAGACAGAAGCGAGTGCGGTGAGCAAAGGAATGGGCAGTAAAAATACAGAAGTGGAGACTAGTGGGGACTTGACTTTCAAAAAAATTATATGAGGAGAGAAATATGGTAAAATCAGAGGGAACACAGGAACCGGGGACAGTGCATTAGTTGATGGAGAATCTTCAGTCCTTTAATCCTCCCAGGTCTATGCATCCAGTACTATTTTCACATGCATTTAAAAGGTGATCTAGGAAGTTCCCTTCGTGGCTCAGCAGTTAACAATCCCGACTAGGATCCATGAAGACAAAGGTTCGATCCCTGGCCGCGCTCAGTGGGTTAAGGATCTGCCATTGCCATGAGCTATGGTGTAGGTTGAAGACGCGGCTCAGGTCCCATGTTGCTGTGGCTGTGGTGTAGGCCAGCAGCTGCAGCTCTGATCCGATTAGACCCCTAGCCTGGGAACCTCCATATGCCGCAGGTGAGACCCTAAAAATCAAAAAAAGAAAGAAAAAAAGCTACGCATGTTTTAAAGTTCTGTGACAATCTTTCTAGGAAGTGGCCTAAATCATTGGCTGCATTTCCAAGTTTCATGGAATGGAGTGACCCCAGTTATTAAATGCAGTAAAGGCTGCTTAAATCTTCTCTTAGCCTGCCTCTTTCCCAGGAAGAAAGGAAATTTGTCAAGCCTTTTTCCTAAGCAACATGTTTTCTTTATTATTTTTTTTTTAATTTTTTTGCTTTTTAGGGCCACACCCAGGGCATACGGAGGTTCCCAGGCCAGGGGCTGAATTGGAGCTGTAGCTGCCGGCCTACCCCCAAGCCACAGCAACATGGGATCCAAGCTGTGTCTGAGACCTACACCACAGCTCACGGTAACGCCGGATCCTTAACCCACTGAGCGAGGCCAGGGATCGAACCCGGAACCTCATCTGTTCCTAGTCAGATTCGTTTCCACTGCGCCACGACGGGAACTCCAGCAACATGTTTTCTCTAACCCCTCTCTCTGTGCCCCCGCCCCCTGCCCCCCGCATACTTCATAGCTTCCCTAAGCTGTTTGGGTACATGGGATGAGGAGAAATGCTTAAGAACAACCCTTCTAAGGGAGGTCCGGAAAGACTTGTATTTGAGGATAATGCCAAAATTCCAGCTCTCTGATCTGCAAACTTTCAGACACTGCTTATCTTCTGTGCTTGCTCTCTAACCGAGAACATACGAGACCAGGGTCCAAAGAGTTATTGCTTCCTGGTAATACTAAATCAATACTAAATATAGAACATAAGCCTATTGGGCTTACGGATCAGGAACATTTGAAAATAAGCCTGTGTGTTAAGTCGTCTGCCTAAACTCTGAAATGAAAATAACATCGTTTCCATGATCACGGCAGTTCAAAGTTACCAGAAGAACTCTCTAATGTAGTCATCCTGTTTTGTCACCCCTCCTTAAAGACTTAATTATCTCATAAGCACATGGATAAAAAAGGAAGGACACATGACCAAAGAGAAGGTTATTGGTAAAATATTTAAAAATTATCTTTGTAATGTTATATATTTGAGTTAAGTCTTTTTAAATAAAATAGTTGTTTGGTTACTATCATAAACACCTAATTAGCACAAAATGTGATTTTGAGAATTAGATAAAAACTAGTTTTCATATGGCATCAATTCATCCTTGACTACATTCGACTTATTTTTTATTTAGAAGCTTTTTTTTTTTTTTTTTTTTGTCTTTTTGCCATTTCTTGGGCCGCTCCTGTGGCATATGGAGGTTCCCGGGCTAGGGGTCCAATCGGAGCTGTAGCCGCCGGCCTACGCCAGAGCCACAGCAACACGGGATCCGAGCCACGTCTGTGACCTACACCACAGCTCACGGCAACACCAGATCCTTAACCCACTGAGCAGGGCCAGGGATGGAACCCGCAACCTCATGGTTCCTAGTTGGATTCATTAACCACTGAGCCATGACGGGAACTCCCTATTTAGAAACTTTCTTGTTGATTGACCAGTAGAACTGAATATTCATGTTATTTTTATTCTTCATTTTTATTTTCATACATACAGGTATCTGTCACTTGAAATTTTTAAATAAAAAATTTTCTAGCAAATGATATGTATATCAAGTTAGTTTTTCTTTCTTTTTTTTTTTTTTTGCTTTTTACGGCATATGGAGGTTCCCAGGCTAGGGGTCTAATCGGAGCTACAGTTGCCAGCCTAGGCCACAAGCCACATCAGATCTGAACTGCATCTGCAACCTACACCACAGGTCATGGCAATGCCATATCCTTAACCCACTGAGAGAGGTCAGGAATCGAACCCACAGCCTCTTGGTTCCTAGTCGGAATCATTTCTGCTGTGCCACGATGGGAACTCAAGTCAATTTTTCTAGTTAGTCTTTCACTCATGTTGTTAGATTTTATTCATACAGGGACAAAATAACTAGTGGAAAAGTGAAAAGTTCAAATGATTTTATCTTATTTTTACATAATTGACCAGTGGGAAGACAGAGTCGTGATGTGGGGAATAGGAACCATCACAACAGCTAAAGGTCAGAGGAATTCTTCAGCAAAGCAATACCCGGTTCCTTCAAGTACACTGAACTGGGCTATATTTGACCCTGGACACACAGAGAAGTAGATCCATGTGGCAAAAATGAACAGCTCTGAGCAAGCTGTTTCTTTTCAGAAAGCAGAAGGGAAATGATTCAGCAATTACTACTGTTAATAATACATATGAAACAAAACCTTTTGACTTAATCTTTTCACACATGAAATATACTGCCCAGTGTCCCAAAGATAATTCACATTCCACTTTGAGATATAGTCTATCTGGTCCTTATAATAAAATCAAAACCCCACAGAATTTTCTAGAGAGCATGTATTTTTTTTTAAAGAGGTACTATACCTTTTTTCATTAAAAAGCACTCCTTTGGAGCAGCAGAACAGGGGAGCCCAAGGCCTATGGGTGGACTTTGAAATAACTACATTTTTTTTTTTTTTTTTTGGTCTTTTAGGGCCTCATCTGCAGCATATGGAAGTTCCCAGGCTAGGGAATGAATGGGAGCTGCAGCTGCCGGCCTATACCACGGCCACAGCAATGTGGGACCTGGGCCTCGTCTTCGGCCTACGTCGCAGCTCAGGGCAATGCCGGATCCTCAACCCACTGAATGAGGCCAGGGATCAAACCCAAGTCCTCATGGGTACTTAGTCAGGTTCATTACTGCTGAGCCACAATGGGAACTCCCAAACTACAAATGTTTTGGACAGCATTTTTTAATCAAAACTCTATACAAACCCTTTACTCAGCAGTTCCGCTTCTGGAAATTTCAGAACATGAAGATATATACGTGAGACTGGACAGAACAACTCCGGCTCATCCATACACTGTGATGCCATGTAGCTGCTAAACAGAATGTGAGAACTCTAACTGCGCTGATGACACCTTGTGGTGGTGTTCAAGCGAAAAAGACAAGGTGCAAAACTGTAGATACAGCATGAGCCTATTTATGCTTTAAGAGAAGTGTCGAAGTTGTATCTATACACAAGCATTTGGCAGAATACACATCAAATACTGGGAAGTAGGCTTGTGGAAAAGGGGTGGTTTTTACATTTTGCTTTATGTATCTGCATATTTCAATTTTGTACCATGGCTACATTTTTTTTTCAATTGAGGTAAAGTTCACATAAACATAAAACTCAACTTTTAAAGCATATAATTCATGGGTTTTAGTATATTCACAAAGTTGTGTAACCATCACCACTACTTAATTCCATATGTTTACACCACCCCAAAAGAAACTCTATGCCTGGGAGTTCCTATAGTGGCGCAACAGTAACGAACCTGACTAGCATCCATGAGGATGCAGGTTCGATCCCTGGCCTCACTCAGGGGGTTAAGGTCCGGCGTTGCCGTGAGCTGTGGGGTAGGTCACAGACACAGCTTGGATATGGCATTGCTGTTGCTGTGGCGTAGGCCGGCAGCTACAGCTCCGATTCGACCCCCAGTCTTGGAACTTGGAACTTGTAGGGTACGGCCCTAAAAGACAAAAAAAAAAAAAAAGAAAGAAACTCCATGCCCGTTCCCAGTTACTTCTCATTCCCCCTCCTTCCTGCTCCTGGGACCCACTCATCTGCATTCTGTCTCTATGAATCTGCCTCTTCTGGACGTTTCCTATAAAGGGACTCCTACAATATGTGACCCTTTGTGTTGACTTCTTGGACTCTTAGCTGGCTTCATCCATGTTGTAGCACACATCATTTCTTTTTACGGCCATACATGACTTTTATCCACACAAAATCTGGAAATAGCTCTGATTTTTAAAATAAACAAACTAAAAAACCTTATCCTTTTGTACAAATGACTTAATAGAAACTCAACAGCTGTAAATCCAAAGTCCATGTTAAAGTACAGTCTACCTCTATTTCCCTGCTCCAAATGCTCCCTTGAACAGCTACTCTCTCAGGTCTCATTTAAAGGGTTGCCCCTTCAAACCATTTTTGTTTTCACATAAGTCTCTTTAGTAGGCTATTATCAGTCACAGAGCAGACCTAGTTAGCTCTCTGCCCAGCTGCACCTTCCCTATCTCTGCACCACTGCCTCCACCCCCAACACAAAAACACATTTCTAGCCTACAGAAGTACAGGCAAAGGTAGGATTTATATTCATGAATTTGCTATCTCTTGACAAAGACCCAGGTCTGGTTTGCTGACTGACTTTAAATCTTTTTTTTGGCCGCACCCACAGAATGTGGAAGTTCCCAGGCCAGGGATCAAACCTATGCAACAGCTGTGGCCCACGTTGCTGCAGTGACAACACTGGATGCTTAACCACAACAGAACTCCTAGTGGACTGACCAGTAGGCTGACTACATACAGAATCTGTCTGCTACAGGAGAACAAGTTAAAATGCTATCGCTAACTTTCACGGTAACTGATATTTTATAGTTTTCATCTTCTGAATAAAAACCAAGAGTACATTTTTGCTTTGTCCTTAATGTCCAGTTACCTCCATATCTGAACAAGGCAACACTGATTGATACATAAAGCAGCACTGTCTCAGGGACTGAGTTGTTCCCTTAAAAACTATGGACTGGCCATTTGCTGGCCAAAGAATTATCCTAGGAAATTCTACAACATTTATGCTTTGGAGTGACCTAAGCAATTGCTGATGACTGCAAATGAAAAAGGAAAACAAACCCCAAAACACCCCAGTCCCAAAACCCAGCTGTCAGCAGTTTCAATTAGCTAAAGAAAACCACATAACTCTCTTCTCCATATTTTTGGGTAATTAAAATGAAACTAAGTAATGGATTTTGAACACACACACACACACACACACACACACACACACGCCAAGCACAACTAGGAAACATTTGCAAGAAAGCACACGGTCCTATTGCAATAGCGTTAATCAGAACTTCTTACTTGATTTAGTTTTCCTCTTGAGTAGGAATGCAGGAATGCAGCTTAGGAATTGTATGTATGAAAAGAGTATATTCTATCAATTAAAACTTTGATTTCTGCCTTGGATAGGACCCTCTCAATATATGAGCACTATTGCTAGAAATAAGCTAAGCACAGAAAAGGGAGTAAGTACACTGGAATGGTTAAGGTGGAACACCTCTATGACAAGGACATTAATCCTGCACCCTTATTAGCAATCAGATAAACTGTACTCGGAGTTTTTGGTTTTTTAAATTAAAAATTTTTTTTGCCATTTCTTGGGCTGCTCTCGTGGTACATGGGGGGTCCCAGGCTAGGGGTCTAATTGGAGCTGTAGCCGCCAGCCTGCGCCAGAGCCACAGCAACGCGGGATCCGAGCCGCGTCTGCAACCTATACCACAGCTCACGGCAACGCACGATCCTTAACCCACTGAGCAAGGCCAGGGAGCGAACCCGCAACCTCATGGTTCCTAGTCGGATTCGTTAACCACTGTGCCATGACGGGAACTCCTGTTTTTTTTTTTTTTTTTTTAATTACCTTCTAACTAGGTTCCAGAGGAAGAACCAAGATGTAATGCAGTTCTACCATGCTTGAAAGATTGCTGTTTCTCTCCATGATAAAAACCTTTATGTGTGAAACTTTGGACTAAACTCAAATTCACATCTTTCTCTGTCTTATACCTGTTTAATGACAAAGTTATTAAACAAACTAGGCATTTCACTTTGAAATAAGAACGAGACTAAAAGGAACGTAATACTGCTGCTGTTACAAATAAGCTTCATCACACCGTTGCACAAAAAAAGACATAAATACAAACATGAAAGTCATAACTCATTTATTGAATGAATAGTATATGCAAGAATACCAATAAAAGGAAACTAATACTACAAACTACAATTTTGAAAATAAAGCCAATATAACAGGAACAAAATATACATAACATGAGAGGAATGTTTGATTTTGACCCATAATGCATTCCTTATCTTTACAATTACCCTAAATGTCTGTTAGAACAAAACTGTATACCTTGGTCTAACTTTAGTGCTTTTTAAAAAAGCAACAACATTCTAGAACACTTTTCTTTTCCTTTGAGATATTTAAGATTCACACATTTGTTCAAGTACATAGATTCTGATTCAACAGTAGATCTACATATCTTGTTATTCTCTTAGTATCTTGAGTAGCATGTACTCCTGAGCAAGTACTATCTGAAATTCTAAAACTGCTGATCCTTGAAATAAAACGTATTTCAGTTGTGGGTTTTTAATAAATTGAGATGAAAGTAAAACTCCCCCCTCCCCTCCCCCCTCCCCCCAGGAACAAAGAGCTCTTATTAAAGTATAGAAACTCAAGTCTATCTTTCTACTCTAAAGAACATTTCTTACTAACATTTCTGGTAAGGCAATAAATGCTCCAGAATAATCTTCAATATACGCTTGCAAAGATTACACTGTTTAATATCAATAACAAAAACAAAACAAAAAAAGGGGAAAAAGAAAAAGGGAAAAAAAGAACAGACGCTTCAAAATTTCAAGCTAAAATGCGTAAAAGACAGTCATGGCAGTATTTTTTGAAATGATGTAAAATGTTATATACTTAGCAAATAATGTCATGCTTATTAAAACTACAGTTAAGGACTTAAGAGATGAACAGTAAATACACTGCTGAGGTCCATTTTGCTAAATATTCATACCACAATGTAATTACTACCCAGAAGATGATGATGCTACTCGGGAACATAAGTACTGTACAATTTTTACATTGTAAGGCACTTTTACTCAGCATGTGACGAAAACATGGAGAGAGAATCAAAATATTGGAGGTTTACAACCAAAGGTGATTTTTCATGTGACTTCAATTTACACTTCAATTTTTAATGAAAGACTGTTTAGCCAATCACACCACAGTGAGAAAAATAGGTAGCCAGCCACTTCTCTAGCCAACCAAATGGTAAAGTGCTATTCTGGTTGCTAGTGGCAGAGAAAGGGTTGAAGAAACCCATACAAAGTCATACACTTTATTACATAACAAATCCGTCAACTGACAGTTATAGTATTTGAAGTCCGTTACATGACTATTGACTGGCCATTATTACCCTGGCACCTTCCATTTTTCCGAAAAACATCGTTACAGTAGTTGTCCAAAAATGAAGGTGCTCTATTATTCCATGGGTAAGTTTATGGCACACAATGTAAAAGTGATCTAGACACAGTGATTCAAAGATTTAAACTAACGGGTTTCAAGCTGTTGTAAGGAAATAAAGTACAGATCCTTTGGGAAAAGTCACATAGCTTGGTAAACAAACATCTAGATCTGTCGTTGCACTTCAAGTCATGGTGAATTTTGAAAATTCATCACATACACACACAAAAAATCCAATGGTATATTTAGAGCAAAAAGAGAAAAACATATAGGGCAAACCACTACTAAAGCTAGTTTCCTTCTAAAAATAATCAAAGATGGTTAAAATAAAGCAATCATCAAGTCCCTTGATTTAAGTAAATGTGTGAATACACACTTGACAAATGTGACTTTAAGGGACGAGCAGTTAAAAAAAATCAGTCATTAAGCACAGTGTAATTTTCCACCTGTTACATTTTTTAAATGCTTTTCCATAAGCTGCAGAATGTCAATGTACAGTCAAGTTAACATGTTATGTCTTGTTTGCTAATTTGCTTTTATGTGGTAGGTTAACTCATAATTCAGAAATCAGAATCCCTACCCTTGATATTGAGGTGCTATGGCAACATTAGGCAGAACACAACTAACGTTTTTTGGTTTTGCCATAAAGAAATACATAAATGTGCTTCAGCAGGTAAGTGGAAGAAAGTAGCACTAGCTAGAAATGCCAGTGTGAAAAATCCTTTCTAAAAAGCTGGGTTCTTAGGCTTTGAGAAACAATTCGGATGATCAATAAAACAACACCAAACCCTACCAGAAGAGAAACAGGGCACAGAAGTCTATTTTATAGATAAGCAAAGCAATGAATGAAAACATCAACAATATTAAATAAAGTTTCTAAAATAGTGGTCACGAAATTAAAAATAAATACTGTTTTATGCAAAGACTGTTTTTTTGTTTTTTTGTTTTTTTAACTTCTACAGCACATGAGACCTCCATACATACTTTGGGCCAATACATGAAGTGTTCCACAACAACACGGCACTTGAGAGGAACGGGGTTCAGACATGGTGGCTAAAGTCCTCAGTAAGTGGTAACCCTTTCAATCTTAAAGAGGTTTAATTTGCTGTTGCCAAATATTAATTTACTCTTGAAAGGATCCAATCATTTTGCTAGAAGCTCTTTGTATGACATGAAAAGAGAAGAGGTGTACTGTCAAGAGAATTTTGGCATAAGCACTGGAGCTCATAGCTTATAATCACCAGTTGCCCGAGTCCATGCTGGTCAGTGAGAACAGCTTTAACACGAACCAAACGAAAAGCTTTAGCACACTTCTTGGAAGAGATGTTTAGCATGTGCTATTAAAGCCAAGAGAAAAAGAAGGTTCTCTTCATTTCTAGCCTCCATTACTTGAGTGTGGGAAAAAAATTTCACAAATTCCTATGTGTTGCCACCAGAGGCAGGTTTGCACTGTAAAGTGAAATTTGCTTATGCTTTCCCTTGAGTACGAATTCACTAAACAAACTTAGACACTCTATAAACAGTAGAACTTTGTTCAGTCCAGAAATATAGCTTACTTCATTTCAATGTCTGCTTTAACTGATGACACTATACACAGGGTTAATAGTGTTTCAATTGCTTCCCAGAAACTGCAAACTACAGCTACGTAATATCAACATGTCAAACTCTGCCATCTAGTGAAGGCTCATAAAACAAACAAGATGTTTTTAGGCAGTTCAATGAAGGATCTAAGAGTTGGGCAGTAAAAAGTTACAAACCCTTTTTGATTTTAGAAAACAGTGAAAAAAGAATAGTAGTTATGGATGTCTTATTCATTCCCAGTTTTCTAACTCTGTCCCATGAACCTGTTTAAAAGATGATAAAAAAATGTAAAATATGATGCTTGAGCGGAACATAATAAATATAATGTCATCGAGGAGCGAGAATATCTTACTGGTCTGACATTACAACTACATTTATTGATAAAGTGGATAGCTTTTTTTTACTGCTACAAAATCAGCTAGTTAAAAAAAGAAAAAACTATGCAAGCCTACATGTCCTCAGCATTCTAGTAACATGCTTAACTAAACATAAGAGCATTAAAAAAATCATACTGCAGATCATTACCTCAATATATACTTATCAGTATGTACTGTATCCTGATAACAGAGCCAATATAATTAACTTTCATACCTAGTTTCCATTAAGTTGCTGCTGAGTTAGTTGTTGCTGATCAGTTTCTACTTTTCCCCGGCTTTTACTCTCTCGTTCCTCATCTTCTTCATCTCTCTCATCATTTCCACTATGGTTTTTACAATATAGTCTATGATGAAAGATAAAAAACTCAAAATGTTTTGCCATTGCTCATGAGAATATATTTATGTCATGAGGGAATGAGGTTGATGCCCATTTAAAACATAGGTTTCCTCATCCACACTTAAAAAACACTCCACAATTAGCTACAGGTCCATTTCTATCTAAAAGACAGCAAGGAAAGCACTATAAATGAGATAATAAAAGTTCACCTGAAATAAAACCTCTGGTTTAGGATCAAAGTTAAGTTACTACATATGCCCAAATATAAGGCAATTCTTCACTTTGCCCAATGAGATTAAAAAAAGTTTTCGGCCAACATGAAAATATCAACTTTCAGGTATACACATGAAATAAATTCTAGGTTTCATATACGTAACATAAAAAGCACATTTTGGGAAAGGATACAAATTCTATATATACTGCTGCTTTCCGCTCACATTTCCTGAAACAACTGTGGGTTTTTTGGTTGGTTTGTTTTTTGCTTTTTACAGCCACACCCACAGCATATAGAGGTTCCCAGGCCAGGGGTCAGGTCGGAGCTGTAGGTGCCGGCCTACGCCAGAGCCACAGCAACTCAGGATCCAAGCTGCATCTGCGACCTACACCACAGCTCATGGCAACGCCAGATCCCTAACCCCACTGAGCAAGGCCAGGGTGAACCCGTGTCCTCATGGATACTAGTCAGGTTCGTTCACCACTGAGCCATGACGGGAACTCCATCATGGAACAATTTTACCCAAACTCTTCAAGTGCCTTTTCATCATTAGCCTCCTGGCCGTCACTAGAACACCGTTATGGGGCACCTAACAGCTTTCCAGGCACTGCATTTAGCTACGTCTGCCATGATGTAGACTGGTTCCTCCAGTTTTTGCCCCTATGACACTTTCTGGGAAGAGAACATACACCTTCTCAACTACACCACATTCTGGATTTTTCTTACTGTGGTAATGTTTTATTTTGCTTTCTCTCACCCTTTATTTCCTATAAGCTAGAAATAAGGTCTAAGGGCTTGGTTAACTTTAGGTTCAACCTTGCTTTGTTAGTCCAGGATGCTCTGCGGGTAATTCTGCATACTTTGGGAGGCGTGTAATTTTAGAAAGTTCTGCTATGAGTGATGCTGTCTTCGTTTGGTTAAGGTGGTAGTGATGGCCAGATTCCTGCATTTTAAGGGTAGGTTTTCCCTCTTTGAAATTAGCAAGTTATCTCTGGAGCGATACTCTGACATCATGCTATTCCAACAACCTTTATTTGGGTAAACACACTATACATTTGACATTCATTGCTTTTAACGAAAACAGCTATGCAGGTGATTTTGAACAAAGGATCAGGCCACTTTACTGTATCTGCACCAATGTCTTTTTTATAGTTAACCACCCCCACCATATTCGAAGAAAGGTGGAAGCGGATCTGAGCTCAGTTTTAGGTCAATTATACACAAGATGACAAGATGGAACGATGCTTAAAAAATGTTCAGTGAATGCCCTCTTGTGGTCAGCGATGGGTAAAAGATGATCACGTAAGAATTCACCACAAGTGATAGATGAAAGTTTAATATGAAAGTTTTTAACAAGTGGGACTGGGGGGGCAACCGTAACAACTGACATCCAACCTAGTTTTGCTCTTTTTTTTTTTTTTTGGCTGTGCCTGTGGCATGCAGAAGTTCCCAGGTCAGGGACTGAATCAGCACCACAGCAGTGATCTGAGCCATAGCTGTGATAACACCAGATCCTTAACTCACTGAGCCACCAGGGAACTACTGAATCATCCTTTTTTATTTTCAATAAATTTCAAAGAACTATGGAGAATTTCTACTTTTTAAAAGTTGCACATTGGAAAGCATTTTTAAAATCAGTAGTTCAAATGTCCAGAATAAGACGTCTATATAGTGTACACATGAAGTATATTCCTCCCAAATATAACCTAAATAGAAGTAAGCCTTTGAACCGACTTATAAATTACAGGAGTAGAGAAACGAAGTAAACAACAATCATGGAAAAGCAAATAGATAAATCTAGAATATGGGACTTTTACAGGACAACTTATCAGGGTTCTTCAACAAGTAGGGGCAAAGGCAAGGGTGCTCTATATTGAGAAAGACTTAAGAGACATCCACTAAATGCAATGTAAGGACCTTGTATGCATTGAGATTTGAACAAATTAAGTCTAAAAAGGTATTTTCAAGACAATTGCGGAAATGTGAAAGTTGACTAGGTAGGAGATGATACTGTTAATTTTATAAGGTGTGATGATGACATAGTGATACCAAAGTACTAAGGATGAAGTGATAGGAGACAGATTTGGGATTCTGCTCTAACATACCTTAGAAAGAAAAAAAAAATACATGAAACAAGCGTGGCAATAATTTGGTACCTGCTGAGATGGGGAGTTGCTACATTCTTCTATTTTTGTGTTTATTTATTTACCTATTTATTTATTTGTTTTTGGCCACTCCCACAGCATATGGAAGTTCCCAGGGCAGGGATCGAATCCTAGCCACAGCTGCAACCTACACCACAGCTGTGGCAGCGTTGGGTCCTTGACCCACTGTGCCACAGCAGCAACTCCTTTGCATATACTTTTAGAAATTTTTATAGCAAAGTTTTATCTAAAAGGATGGGCCCTTTATTGTTAGAACAAATTTTAATCTTTTCATTAGATTATTTTTCACTTAAGGACTGTTTCCCATGGACCTATTAAGTGTCTTTCACCAGTCTGGACACCAACAGCTACAGGTGTCGATTAGTCAAACAAGATCCCTGCTGTCATAGAACTTACCATTTTTATGGTGGGAGACTGACATTTTAGAAAAACACATATTTAAATAGTTTAGAAATATAATAAACACAACAACAAAATAGGATAAACAGAATCACTATATAATCTTCCCTTGACTTTTAAATATGAATACATTCAGGATCCAGAAAGGGTTGGTAAAAAAAGAAAGCAAGTCACATGTAGGAGGGAAGGAAGCCACTTCATTCAGAAATATTCCTCCTTCCAAAAAATAAAAAATAAAATAAAACTTAAGAGTTCTCTTGTGGCACAGCAGGTTAAGGATTCAGCACTGTCACTACAGCAGCTCAGGTTGCTGCTATGGTGTGGGTTCCATCCCTGGCCTGGCAACCTCTGCATGCCACAGGTATGGCCAAAAAAAAAAGCGAAAGAGAGAGAGAGAGAAACTCCTCCTTGCATTTCCTCCTATTTGTCCATTCTTCTCTCCCCAAACTACTTGTTATGGACTCTCATTTGAACTCAACGGTCTCTATGAAAAAGTGTGGAATCTACCTTTTAAGCAGATTTTAGAAACAAATCTCAATGTGAAAAATAAAAAAAGCATTTCAAATCACGGATCCCAGTCTGAATATTTTTGTTTAGAGAGAGATGATGACTGCAACATGGTTTTCTAATAGCTAAAAAATAAAAACTATCTAAATGTCTTAAAAAACTCAAATAAGCAAACATGCCCATACAACGGAATACTATGCAACCATTAAAATGGTGATATACAACAATATCAGAAAAAAATGATTCAAGATATAGTTAAGTGGAAAACAGGCTATAAAACAGTATATATAATGGAGTTCTCATTACGGCTCAGTGGTAATGAACCCGACTAGTATCCATGAGGATGTGGGTTCGAGCCCTGGCCCCACTCAGTGGGTTAAGGATCTGGTTTTGCCTTGAGCTGTGGTGTAGGTCACAGACATGGCTCGGATCTGGTGATGCTGTGGCTGAGGTGCAGGACAGCAGCTGTAGCTCTGATTAGACCCCTAGACTGGGAACTTGCATGTGCCATGAGCGCAGCCCTAAAAAGAAAAAATGTATTAAAAAACAGTATATATATATATGAAAGTTTTGTTTTTTATAAGTGTACGCACATATACAATCATATAAATGTCTAAAAGAAAATATTCCAGGAGTTCCCGTCGTGGCGCAGTAGTTAACGAATCCGACTAGGAACCATGAGGTTGCGGGTTCGGTCCCTGCCCTTGCTCAGTGGGTTAACGATCCGGCGTTGCCGTGAGCTGTGGTGTAGGTTGCAGACGCGGCTCGGATCCCGAGTTGCTGTGGCTCTGGTGTAGGCCAGTGGCTACAGCTCCGATTCGACCCCTAGCCTGGGAACCTCCATATGCCGCGGGAGCGGCCCAAGAAATAGCAACAACAACAACAACAACAACAACAAAAAGACAAAAGACAAAAAAAAATTCCAAAAGATTTAAAGTTATTTCAGGTGGTAGAATTGTAAGTTGACACTAAATTTTGTTTTTCTTATCTATAGTTCCATTTTTTCCCAAAATGAAAATGGATAACTACTGCAATAAGAATATCTAAATAAAACTAAAATTTAAGTACAATAATTCTCCACATACCTAATTTTAAATGTTTTAAATGGGCCTGTTATTTTAAAGTATTATTAGCTACTTTAAAAAATAATGTATTGCTCATGAATTATATAAAGGAGAATATAAAATTGCCTTTCCAACCCATGCCTCGAATGAGAGATGACAACTGTTAAGTTTTCTACACTCCTAGAAAATTTTCTATCTATAAAAAACATACACATATCTTATATACATGTGTGTGCCTGTGTACTTTTTATATGCTGGAATAGAATTACACGTTTTTCCCCTGACTCTCTTATGGGAATACCTCTCCATAACTCTAAACATGGGTCTATTTCATTCTTTAACTGCTGCACAGTACTCCACCAAATGCATGTCCGTACTGAAATTTATTAAGTCTCCTGATGGAATCCTGGTTTTCCTTTTCTTTCTTTCTTCCTTTCTGCTATTGTGGTGAAAAGTTAACAAAACCTTTTTCCCTTCTGCATGAGAATTTTACCTTTGGTTAACTATTTAGCTCTGTCCCCCAGGCAACTTAACAAAAATTGGTGTCAACTATTCCACTGATCTGTTACCCCCCAACTGGTAGACTGTATCTAGACTGGGAAAAATATGAATATTCTGATAAGAAGCTTTATCTTTGGTCCTCTTTCAGTGTGGTGTAATCTGAAAATTATCTATGCCTATGTAACCATATTATAAGAGAGGTTGACTCAGATGGGGTTTGAGGCTTGTACCCAATGTGAATCCTATCCTACTCAACCTGAGCTGTATTGCTACACTGACTGCTGCAAGAATGCTCGTAGAAGAGGAAGAGTGGATGTCACCCTGCTGGCGAGCTGTAGTTCCTGTCTGCATCCTTCCTCGGTAGACTGATGTCATCTGGGGAAATCCTGTTAGTTTGAAGTAGAGTTGAGTCTAAGAGGATGCTCTGGGGGGGCGGGTGCTGCAGCTATCTTTAACGGTAATGCAATGAAACTTCTTGCATAGATATCTCTGAACTGTTGTCTTCGCAATCTCTACAAGCAAGTGAGCAGCAAAATATATACATTATTTTAAGGTTTTGGTCTCAAATGCAAAACTGCTTTCCTAAAAAGTTGTACCCATTTATTGGAGTTTCCACTCTGGTGCAACAGGATCAGTGCTATCTCTGGAGCACCGAGATGCAGGTTGATCCCCGGCCCAGCATAGTGGGCTAAGGATCCAATATTGCCACAACTGCGGCTTGGATCTGATCCCTGGGCCGGGAACTCCATGTGCCCAGGGGCGGCCAAAAAAGAAAAAAAAAAGTTGTACCCATATATTGTATTCCATCTTAACATGGAATGAGAATGCTTGTGTCTCAAAAACCTAGCTAACATTAGATAATCTAAATCCTATTCATCTTTGCCCAAACTGGTAAGACCTTGTTTTAATTTGTATTCACTTCATTACTAGGAAGGTTGAACAGTTTTTCACATGTTTATAACCAGTGGCTATTTCCTCTATACATTGCCTGCTCATGTCCTTCGCTCATTTTTCAAATTGGGTTGTGATCTTCTTAATGATTTGGAGTTCTCTTTATGTAGTCTAACTTTAATGTACTCAAATGAAAGTTCTGAGTTTCCTACCATGTTTAATTAGAATGGCCTTCTAGACGCAAGACTGTTTTCTAATGGAGAGGCAATCGCATAGACATCAGGTACTGAATTAATCTATTCTGTCTTCACAGATATATACATGGATCTATCTTCTGTGATCTTTGTCACTGGGCCAGGATCATACTGTGTTATTACTATACAATCAGCTTTGATATCTAACAGAAGATTTCTCCTTAATCAAATTAAAAATTTTCTTGGCTTGATGTGATAAAACCAGTTGGCTACCTCAATATCTATTTTCTCCCTTCCCCTCAGTTGTACTGAACCATATATATATTTTTTAATGTTTTTCTTTTTTGGCCACCCTGCAGCACATGGAGCTCCTGGACCAGGGATCAGATCCGAGGCGCAGCTGTGGCAATGCCAGATCCTTTAACCCACTGTACCGGGTTGAGGATTGAACCTGCATCCTGGCACTGCAGAAATGCTCCCAATCCTGTTGCACCATAGCGGGAACTCCTGAACCATATTTTATTTGGCTAGCACTGTGTCCACTAAGAGTGCATTTCCCAGCTTCCTTTGGATGTGTGACTAAATTCTGGCAAATCAGATGCTGAGCAGGAGTGTGTATGGAATTTTCAGGAAGGCTGACTAAAGCCTGACTCAGCTGGAGGAAGAGCTATTTTGTCCTTCCATCTTCCTTTGCCCCTGCTTCCTCCTACATCCGATGGAAGGACACCCCAAGGAGGAGAGAGCAGAAAGACGCTCATGGGGCCCCTGATAACACTGAAATGCTGCCACCACAACTGCACCGCTTTCATCTGGAAGTCTTTTAGGGGAGAAACAAACTTCTATCTTGTTAAGCTTTTTCTTTTTCTTTTTTTTCCTTTCAGGGCTGCACCTACAGCATATAAAAGTTCCCAGACTAGGGGTCAAATCGGAGCTGCAGCTGCCAGCCTACACCACAGCCACAGCAATGCTGGATCCGAGTCGAATCTGCAACCTGCACCAAAGCTTGTGGCAATGCCAGATCCTTAACCAAGGATCAAACCCGAATCCTCAAAGACGCTATGTCAGGTTCTTAGCCCACTGAGGCACAGTGGGAATTCCTTATTTAAGCTTTTATTTCTTTTCCTGTTACATAGGTAACTTAATCATTACCAATAGATAATAATACCACATTTACTTCTTTGGATAAAACTGTCAAAAGTTGGACTTCATTAAAATTATATTCAACATATAGATTTGTTTGGGGAGAAGAGGTATCTTTCAAAGTTGAGTGTATCAAGGAACATAATATATTTCGTCATTGGGGTCCTGTGTAAGATGCTATTTATTTATTTATTTATTTATTTATTTATTTTTATCTATTTGTCTTTTCCAAGGCTGCACCTGTGGCATATGGAGGTTCCCGGGCTAGGGGTCCAATCGGAGCTGTAGCCACCGACCTACACCACAGTGACAGCAATGCATGATCCAAGCCGCATCTGCAACCTACACAACTCACAGCAATGCTAGATCCTCAACCCACTGAGCGAGGCCAGGGATCGAACCCGCAACCCCACGGTTCCCAGTCTGACTCATTAAGCACTGAGCCACGACAGGAACTCTAAGATGCTATTTTTTTAAAAAAAAGGTTCACTCTTGGTTATGTGTGGGGAGTGAGAGTGGGTAGACACTTCTTTACATTTCCTAACTAGTTATTTCTGGAATTGTTTTTAAAAATTCATCTCATATTCAGCAGCCTTAGTGAGCTCTTATAAATTTTAATAAGTTCAGGGTTAATTTCTTTGGATTTTCTTGGCAGACAATGATATCAATAAATACTCTTCTCCTTCACAATATTTACTATACATCTTCCTTCCTTCTCTTGTTGCACCGGCCACATCCTCCAGAAAACCAGTGAAAGTCACCTTGGTAGCTGGCAGGCTTGTCTGGTTCCTGAGCTGAATGGAAGTGTCCTGATACAGTGGCGCTCAGGCTCTCAATTAGAGATGAATACGACAGTCACCTGGGGAGTCATCAAAATAGATGGTCTGGGCCTCAACCTACACAATTTCAAGCTGAGGGTAGGGCTCAGGCATGAACATTTCTAAAGAGGGCCCTATCCACCTCCGGGCCATTCTGAGGCTCAGCTCTGGTTAAGAACCAGGTCCATTAACTTTAATACTAAATAAACTACCGTTTTCTTTCTCTTTAACACTCTTACTAAGACTCTTAGCTTAACACGAGCACTCTTGCTACCTTACTTTAAAATACAGAAATGGGAGCTCCCGTCATGGCGCAGCAGAAACGAATCCGACTAGGAACCATCTCTGGGTTTGATCCCTGGCCTCGCTCAGTGGGTTAAGGATCTGGTGTTGCTGTGAGCTGTGGTGTAGATCACAGAGGTGGCTTGGATCTGGCTGTGGTGTAGGCCGGCAGCCACCACTCCGATTCGACCCCTTAGCCTGGGAACCTTCACGTGCCGCGGGTACGGCCCTAAAAAGGACAAAAAAAGGAACAAAACAAAAAAAAATTCAGAAATGGATGCTGAATGATATCAAATGTCTTTCACTATCCACTAGGTTCCCTTTTATGGACGTTCCTGGGCCAGGGATTGAATCTGAGCTGGAGCTGAGACCTATGCCACAGCTGCAGCAATGCTGGATCCTTAACCCACTGCGCCAGGCCAGGGATCGAACCGGTGCCTCCACAGAGATAAGCCAGATCATTAATCCACTGCAGCACAGTAAGAACTCCAACATACTTCCTAATTTTGAAGAGCCTTTAAATTTTTAGAATACAGCAATGAATTTGATTTTCTTATATTTTATTTAGGATTTGGTATATAATATTAACAATAAGATTGTTATAGTTCTACAATTTTTGTTGTTAAATGCTATCTTTGTCAGGTTTGGTGTCTCAGGTATGCAAGTGTCACAGAATGAACCAAGAAGTTGTCCATCTTTTGCTCTGTGCTAGACCTCTTTAACGCTGGAATTACCTGTTCCTTAAAGGCTCGCTGGAACTCACTTGAAAAACATGTGCCTTTACTATTAAGCAAAGTTTGGCCAATTTTATAACAGAGCATTAGCACCTCATGCGGTCATGCAAATCACTTGGTGACTGCTTTGTACATGGAATAGTAGACCCTGAGTCATTAGTTTATTGCATCCTGGGAATGTAAGAGCAAGAAAGTGCTTTACAACCTGCAAAGGCAAACCCAATATTCAGGGATCCCTACCAACTCATTCTCCATTCCATTAAACAGAGGGAACCAGAAGTTCCTGTCATGGCTCAGCAAAAATGAATCTGACTGGTATCCATGAAGACACAGGTTCAATCCCTGGTCTTGCTCAGTGGGTTAAGGATCCAGCATTGCTGTGAGCTGTGGTGTAGGTCACAGACGTGTCTCGGATCCCGCGTTGCTGTGGCTGTGGTGTAGGCTGGCAGCTACAGCTCCGATTTGAGCCCTAGCCTGGAAACCTCCATATGCTGTGGGTGTGGCCCTAAAAAGACAAAACAAAAACAAAAACAAAAAAACAAAAGGAACCATTTCAGATTCACACTTGCACCCACTAGCCTAACGCAGCACAGGTAAGTGGAAGGCCATAAAAAAAGAAGGTAACGCGTAATCCCAAATCTCCCAGTCTTACTCTTTCAGTCTTGCAAGTATATCTCTCTGTCTTCATGAACATTCTGTTCTAAGCTACCGACAATTCTCACCTGAACTCTCAGCAGTAGCCTCCTAACCGGTCCCCCCTGCCCCCGCCCCATCCCATCTGCACCTTTGTTTCTGGCCCACCTCAGGGCCTTGTACACACTAGTCTCTTGGCCTAGAACACCTTCCCAACACCTGCATTCACGTCACCCTTCATTTCGCAGCTCAAGCACTATGTCTTTAAGGAAATGCCTAAACATTTCCCATCTACAGACTGGTTTAGCTCCTCCTTGTTACATGCTCTCTCAGGGCTCTGTCACAGATCTTTCATAGCACCTCCAAAGTCAGTGATTGTATATTTACATATGTGGCCATTTAACTGAGCTGACTCTCCCACTAGACTGTAAGCTTTCATGAGGACACAGTCTCTGTTTTGAGCACCGTTCAATGCCCAGCCCCTAGCACAATGCCTGGCACTCAGGAATGGATGCTAATCCAGGGATGTACAGGCAGAGGAAAATGCCAATTACAGTTCCCATGTCTTACACAGAGTCCTCAGCATTCTGCGCTTGGCTAAACACCGTCTAAGAACAGTGAGCAAGTAAACTAACATCATATATTTAAGAGCAGCTACTTACTGACAAGTTTAGGAAAATGGATAATTGTGGTTCTCTTACTTGTAAATTCCTCGTGACATATTTTCAATGTATTTAGCTTTGTCTTGTACTCCACAGTGGTAATGGTAAGTCTTCACACAGGCTTTTATTTCACATCCAATAGTAGCACCAGGCTGACTGCAAAGTGTACATTTCTGTTTAAGGGAAGAGAAAGAATAATCATTAGCAGTATTTCCAAGTTTACGTAATCTTATTCTTCTATTTTAGCCATATCTCAGCCAAATATTCCACTTTACAAAGAAAACAGCCAGTTTTTCTCTTGAAAAAGAGTACGCTGAACTTATTATATAACATCTATATTAAGTAATGCTGCAATTTAAATCATACTTTGAAACTAAGTCACATCTAATGTTTCATTATTTAATTGCACCAGCCATCAGAGATCTGACATGTAAACATAAAGAGAACACTTATTACTGCCAAACACACAAAAAAGATGATAGTCTATATTTTAGTGGTTGGCTTCTTTTCCTCCCTGGTATCAGTTCCTTTCCTATTACAACCAGGGACAAGAAAGAGAAGGTAGGAAAGCAATTCCCTTCAGGGAGGGATTGCTACCCAGTAGGCAAAAGGGCAGAAGGAGACTAAAGGGGCTGCAATCTTTTCAAGACTTAAAAGTGGTTTTTGACAAAGGGGTTTCATAGTCAAATAAGTTTTTGAGAAATGCCAGTTTTAAACAGATTTTTGATGGCAGAACTTCTGATAGCCTTTGCTCCATGAAGGAGGGTACAGTAAACAGTTCCCAAGTTTACTGAACTCCAGATGCCCTTTTCATTTTGGAGCAGTGGAAGAGGATCCTGGGGGACTGATTTCCTTTGGAGCACACTTGGGGAGATGCTAGGTTAGTGTTTATGCTAACATATCACAGTGCACAGGTAAGGAAGTTGATCAAGAAAACGGAATTGGAGTTCCCAGTCGTGGCTCAGTGGTTAATGAATCCAACTAGGAACCATGGGGTTTCGGGTTCGATCCCTGGCCTTGCTCAGTGGGTTAAGGATCCGGCGTTGCCATGAGCTGTGGTGTAGGTTGAAGACTCGACTGGGATCCGGAGTTGCTGTGGCTGTGGTGTAGGCCGGTGGCTACAGCTCTGATTCGACCCCTAGCCTAGGAACCTCCATATGCTGAGGGAGCGGCCCTAGAAAAGGCAAAAAGACAAAAAAAAAAAAAAAGAAAAAAGAAAACGGAATTGCTATCCTAGTGACCTATTTGGACTTTAGCTGTCTGACACAACATTGCTCTACGTGACATGATCAAGTGATTTTTTTTTCTTTTTTCTATTTAAAGGAGTTTCATTTTTAACAGAGTATCAAGAAACCGAAATGGATTTAAATGAAACAGATGACATCAATATCTTTCTATCTTCAAAAATGCAGTTCCACAAGGAAAGGGTCATTTCTAATGGATTCAGACAAAGATCAGCAATGTCTGAAACCACGAGATGAAAGCTCAACAGGGAACTTCACAACGGAGGGGTCAGACTCACCACCTGAACCCAAGGATCAGACATAATGACCTGTCTCATGTGACAAAATATGGATGACAGACTTCCACCTGTGAAGTATTCTTACCCTCAAAATGTTGAAAATGAATCTAATCAAGCCTTTACAGCTACCTTACGCTTTAAAAGAAAACCTGGCAGACAGCGGGACAGGTTAAATGGCATCATGAAAAAGCAAACAGACAAGACAGGTAGGATATTCTACAGGACAATTAAGTCATTTTCTTCAACAAGTCAATGGCACACAACACAACAAAACAGAAACAACAAAGACAGGGAAGAAGGAGTGCCCTAGATTATTTAAGGGATATATAACCACCAAATGTAATGTGTGAACCTCCTCTGAGTCACACAAACCAACTTAAAAAAGATAGTTTTCAGATAATTGGCGTATTAAATGACACTAAAGACGCATTGTTAATTTATAAGGTGTAATGACATGGTTAGGTAAGAAATGTCCAACTTTTAAGAGCTACATACTGAAATGTGTAGAGGTAAAATGATATGAAGTCTCAGCTTTGCTTTAAAATACTTCAAGCAATAAGAATAAAAGGCATAGATGAAACAAGTGCCACAAATTCTTGATAACTGATGAGTCAAGGTGATGGACAGACATGTTACTAATCTTTCTAATTTTGATGTTTGAAAATTTTTACGATAAAAAATTTTAATTAAAGTCATTTCTAGAGACAATTACTGTCTTAAAGATTTTGCATTCCAATGACATTTTATAATATTCATAAACTGAAAAGGAGTAAGCAATCAATAAAGATGCCAATATTTCTTAAAGCTATTTATTAGTAATTCAGTACGTTTAAAAATATGAGACTTAGGCACATTTTATAAAGGAAACTTTAAAGCTATGATAAACATATTAGGATATAACTGTGTATGTGAACTTTAATCAGAAGGCTCTGAAAAAAATCTTTTCCTTTTATTTTTTTAAAAAAAGGAATGCATAACAACATGGGGAGGTTCTCAATGTTCTACCGGAGTTATGGAATTTTTCTTTAAGTGACCTTAAACAGCTTAACATTTTAAACTTAATAAGGTCACATTCACATCTTCATTTCTTTTATTAAGACTTTCAGGGAGTTCCTTTCGTGGCTCAGTGGTCAATGAATCCGACTGGGAACCATGAGGTTGTGGGTTCGATCCCTGGCCTTGCTCAGTGGGTTAAGGATCCCGTGTTGCCATGAGCTGTGGTCTAGGTTGCAGACGTGGCTTGGATCCCACATTGCTGTGGCTTTGGCATAGGCCGGTGGCTACAGCTCCGATTCCGATTCCGATTCGACTCCTAGCCTGGGAACCACCATATGCCATGGGAGTGGCCCAAGAAATGGCAAAAAGACAGAAAAAGAAAAAAAAAAAGACTTTCAGATACCCTGAAATATAAATCTTAATATAATTCTCTTAAGTAATGAAGTTACATAGAAAGAGGAATAACTTTCAGCAACATCAGCATCCTTTATTATATTACAAATAAGTCAAATATATACTTTGCTAACTTAACATATGAACTACATTATATTAAACTTTTTGAAGGCTGCATATATGTGAACTGTGTTCTAAATTTAAAGTACAAAGTCAGAGGAGTAACGTTGCATAGCATAAACATAAATCCACAGACCATTCTTTTTCCTCGCTTTATCTCCTGAAGTACAGTTTTAATATCAAAATCTCCAAATTCTGCTCTTGATGTTGTTGTGAGCTGGACTGTGCCAGAAGAAAATAACTAGAGAAGAAAAATGCAGGAACATTTAATGTTCACAATCCTTGTGAGAAAAATATTAAACAACATAAGAACAAATGCATTATATTATTTTAATGTCCTGAGAAAGATGACTTTTCCTTAATAATCAAGTATTGGCTCAAATATTTTTTAATATATCCATATGTCTGATTCAAATATAACCCAAAGTAAGGATGATGGAATAAAACTAAGGTTGCCAGTGTGAGGCCAAGATTAAATGCTTCATTAAACAAGGAGAGTTCAGCAATGCCACCTTGTCATCTCAACTATTTTACACTTCCACAAAGTTTCAACTATAGATGTAGATGAGAATCACCTGGTGTTTTTTTCTCCCAAACAAGACATGTTTGGGATCTACTCTAGGGGTGCATACTTTGGAAAAGGTTCCCCAGGTAAATGTGATATGCATCACTGGTTAAGAAAGAACTTCTGATATAAATAAAATAATTTTTAAAAGCTAGGGAGTTACTGCTGTGGCACAGCAGGTTAAGGATTCGGTGTTGTCACAGCTGGCATACGTTGCAGCTGCAGCTCGGATTTGATTCCTGGCCTGGGAACTTCCATATGCCACAAGTACGGTCCCCTCCGCAACCTCCCCCCAAAAACCCTAATAGTATTTGGGATGAGTAATTCAATACAATATAGTTCAAAAATGCTTACATAAATGGAGTTCCCGCTGTGATGCAGTGGATTAAGAATCCAACTGCAGTGGCTCAGGTCACTGTGGAGGCACAGGTTCAACCCTTAGCCCAGGAACTTACATAGGCCACAGGTGTGGACATAAAAATAAAGTCTTAAAAACGCCTATAATTTGTGGAAGTTCCTGGGCCAGGGAATCAGGCCCATGCCACAGCGACCCAAGTGGCTGCAGTAAAAATGCTAGATCCTTAACCTGATGAGCCACCAGGGAACTCTTAAGCGAGAGTTTTACTAGGATAATAGTGGAGGCCAAACAGCTTCCAAGACAAGTTTATAAAGTTGAAATTTTTACAGTTATGAAATTGTTAACTAAGGATTATCTGGAACATGGTAACTATAAGTAGGATTACTTTAAATCCCTCTAAATAATAAAGGCTATGTATTTTTTTGAATCTAGAGTTTATGAAATAAACTATAATTTGGGATTACAGAACTTCCAGGTATAAAATAAATAAGTCATGGGGATGTAATGAACAGCATAGAAAATACAGTTAATAATGCTATAATAACTGTGTGGTGACAGATTGTAACTAGTCTTATCATGGTGATCATTTTGTAATGTACAAAAATATCAAATCACTATGTTGTATACCTGAAACTAACATAGTAAGTCAATTATACTTTAAAAATAAGATTTTGGATTATAGGATACACTGTTCATAATTCTAAAACACGAATGCTGGGGACGAAAGTGCCATATCTGAAATGCCTTTCCAAAACTTGGGTTTATAAGCACATAAAAAGAACCATACTTACCATGCACTTATAATGTGCAGCTGCCTTCTTGGCATTAAATATATGCAGTTTTCCTCTTGCTTCATTTTCTTCCTCCCCTACATGACAAAATCCACATTTAGGCCTGGTGTCGCTAGGGCTGCTTCTGTGTGGAGACCTATCTCTCTGCAAATGAAAAAGCAAAAAAATAAACTTGAAAAAAAAATCCATGAAAATATACTACCAGTAGCTCAGGCTTAGTTAACATTTCAAATGATGAACTTTACCTATAAACAAACACAATTTAGATGAGATATTCATGATGCAACAAAAAGTAAGAATCCGACATTTTTTTCTACTTACATAGGAGCTACTTTCCATTTCATCTGTCCCATGCGAGGATGTGGACCTGGTATCTTCCGACAGCCCTTTAAAATTAGTTTTTCGTGGCCTTCCTTTGCGACTTTTCTTTTTACTTTTAGGTGATGAGGGCTCCAGTTCATGTTCATTAAAGCTTTCGTCTAAATCAGCTGCTTAAAAATGAACAAAAGCTTTACATGGACCAATCCTAAAAATGAGCATTAGTTCATGGGTCCTTAGAACATATGTTTCTCCTTAGAATGAAATCACCTCAAGATATGAGAAGAAGTGGTCTGCGATATGTCTGTCTAATATAGCAACCTAACATTTCATATAAATGCAACAATCAAAAACAAAGAAATAGTTTTATTATAATCACTGTAAAATTATTTCCACATTTATAATTCTATGAAAATGAGTTTTGATCTTGACTATGCACATAATTCAGTAAATATTTCTAAACTCTAATAAGTAAATTTTTAGAATTAGATCTTGTATAATTATTTTTTACCATCAGTTTCAGAGAGTTCTACCTCATACTGTTGGTGAAATCAGAACAATTACTTACTATAACTTGGAAAATCGAATGAAAATAAAGTACGTATACCTGTGCTATCCAATACAGTAGCCACTAACAACACATGGCTTTTTAAAATTTAAGTCATTTATAATTGAAGAGAATTAGGAGTTCCCGCCATGGCTCAGCAGAAATGAACACGACTAGTATCCATGAGGACACAGATTCAATCGCCGGCCTGACTCAGTGGGTTAAGGATCCAGCGTTGCTGTGAGCTGTGGTGTAGGTCACAGACATGACTCGGATTGCATGGTGCTGTGGCTGTGGTGCAGGTCGGCAGTTGCAGCTTTGATTTGACCCCTAGCCTGGGAACCTCCATATGCCTCAGGAAGACAAAAGAAAAGAAAAGAGAAGAAAGAGAGGGAGGGAGGGAGGAAGGAAGGAAAGAAGGGGAAAGAGGAAAGAAAGAAAAAGAAAATTAAACCATTCAGTTTCTCAGTCTCCATGACCGCATTTCAAAGTCTTCACAGTCACATGTGCCAAAGGCTGAGTCTCTACTGAACATTACACCACAGCTCACGGCAATGCCAGATCCTTAACCCAATGTACGAGGCCAGGGATCGAACCTGCGTCCTCATGGTTACTAGTCAGATTTGTTACTCCTGAGGCACGATGGAAACTCCCTTTACAGGTTTTTTTTTTTTTAAAGAAATAAAATCATATTCATTATGACAAGAAAGGGGTAATTTAATTAGTATACTTGAATATATAAGCTCCAGGAACTGAGAGCATTAGATCATTTGCAAAACAGTTAATAAGAATTAATATCAATGTAACTTCACCTAACGAGGAAGAATTTGAGAGAAGAAAAGGTAAAAGCTAGTAAGTAGTAGAGTGTTTCACAGGCAACATGACAAATTCATGTGAATAACTCTCCTTCGAAGACAGACAAGTCAATTAAAGATCTTCTGATCATAACACTATGGCAAATTTCACATAAGAACATAACACCTATTTTAAACAATAAATCTGACAATTTTTAAAATACAGAATTCCATTAAAGCTATTAGAATTACTTGCACGTACAAAAATTTAAAACAATTGAAAATCATAACCAAATGTTTTGATCATCCCGATACATATCATATACGTAAGATGCATAATATTCTGTTATTTAAAATGAAAACAAATAATCATTAACACTATGACAACACTACATTGTTAAACACCTATAAAGAAATTACTTAACTGATTGTATTATCATGCCAACATGACTAGTTTTCCACATGGCACATTTATCTGTCCTAAAGATGGAATCATTCAGTATAAAACTTAGAAGGACTTTAACAGGAACCATTAAAAAAAAAAAAAATCATAGGAGTTTCCATTGTGGTGCAGTGGAAACAAATCCGACTAGGAACCATGAGGTTGTGCGGTTTGGTCCCTGGCTTCGCTCGGTGGGTTAAGGATCCAGTGTTGCCGTGAGCTGTGGTGTAGGTTGCAGACGTGGCTCAGATCCCGCGTTGCTGTGGCTGTGGCGTAGGCTTGGCAGCTACGGCTCCAATTAGACCCCTAGCCTGGGAACCTCCATATGCCGTGGGTGCAGCCCTAAAAAGACCCCCCCAAAAAAAAAAAATCACAAAAAGAATGACAGATTTAAAGTTCTGAAAGTAAAAAAAAAAAAAAAAAGATATTAAAAGTTGAAATAATTTTTTTTTTTTGTCCTTTTAGGGCCCGACCCGTGGCACGTGGAGATGCCCAGGCTAGGGGTCAAATCACAGCTGTAGCTGCCAGCCTACACCACAGCTCACAGCAACGCCGGATCCTTAACTCACTGAGCGAGGCCAGGGATCAAACCTGCATCCTCATGGATGCTAGTCATATTCGTTTCCACTGAGCCACGATGAGAACTCCCAAATGGCAAACCTTTTATTTCCTTGCCTCCTTTGTTGAAGATTAGTTGACAATAGGCATCTGCATTTATTTCTGGGTTCTCTATTCTATTCCATTGGTTTGTATGTCTCTTTTTGTACCAGTAACCCACTGTCTTGATTACTGTAGCTTTGTAACATTGTTTGAAGTCTGAGAGAGTTTTGCCTCCTGCTTGGTTTTTTTTCCTCTCAGGATTGCTTTGTCAATTCTGGGTCTTTTGCGGTTCCACATAAATTTTTGGATTATTTGTTCTAGTTCTGTGAAAAAATGTCATGGGTAATCTGATAGGGATTGCATTAAATCTGGAGATTGCTTTGGGTAGTATGGCCATTTTAACAATATTAATTCTTCCAATCCAGGAGCATGGAATATATTTCCATTTCTCTGAATCCCCTTTAATTTCCTTGATTAACATTTTATAGTTCTCAGCAAACAAGTCTTTCACCTCCTCGGTCAGATTTATTCCTAAGTTTTTAATTTTGGGGGATGTGGAGTTCCCGTCGTGGCTCAGTGGTTAACGAATCCGACTAGGAACCATGAGGTTGCAGGTTTGATCAGTTGGCCTCAGTGGGTTGGGGATCCGGCGTTGGCATGAGCTGTGGTGTAGGTCACAGACGTGGCTCGGATCCCACGTTGCTGTGGGTGCGGCGTAGGCTGGCAGCTACAGCTCCGATTAGACCCCAGCCCAGGAACCTCCATATGCTGTGGGTGCGGCCTTAGAAAAGACAAAAAAAATTAAAAATTAAAAAATTAATTTTGGGGGTGTGTGGTTTATTTAAAAGGTATTGTATTTTTATATTCCTTTTCTGATATTTGTTAGTACATATAAATGCAACCAATTTCTGAATGTTAATCTTGTATCCTACTACTTTGCTGAATTTGTTGATCAGTTTGAGTAGTTTTCATGTGGAATTCTTAGGGTTTTCTATATATAGTATCATGTCATCTGGATAGAGTGACAATTTTACCTCTTCTCTTCCAAATTGGATATTTTTTATTTCTTTTGTTTGTCTGATTGCTGTGGCTAGGACTTCCAATGCTATGTTGAATAAAAGTGGTGAGTGGGAAAAAGACAGTCTCTTTAGCAAGTGATGCTGGCAAAAAAGGACAACTGCATTTAAATCAATGAAAGTAGAACACATCCTCACACCATGCACAAAAACAAACTTAAATGGCTTAAAGACTTAAACTTAAGACAAGACACCATAAAACTCCTAGAAGAGAACATAGGCAAAACAGTCTCTGTCATCAACTGTACAAATGCTTTCTTAGGTCAGCTTCCCAAGGCAATAGAAATAAAAACAAAAATAAACCAATGGGGCCTAATCAAACTTACAAGCTTTTGCACAGCAAAGGGAACCATAAAAAACAAAAACAAAAAGACAACCTACCGAATGGGAGAAAATAGTTGTAAACAATTAAGCAAGGACTTAATCTCCAAAACATACAAATAACTCTTACTACTCAACAGCAAACACACACACAAATTGAAAAATGGGCAGAAGACCTGAAGAGACATTTTTCCAAAGAAGATATTCAGATGGCTAACAGGTAGGCATATGAAAAAGTGGTCAATATCACTAATTATTAGAGAACTGTAAATCAAAACTACAGTGAGGTACCACCTCACACCAGTCAGAATGGCCATCATTAATAACCTATAAATAAGAAATGCCAGAGAGGGAATGGAGAAAAGGGAATCCTGGAGTTCCCGTCGTGGCGCAGTGGTTAACAAACCTGACTAGGAACCGTGAGGTTGCGGGTTCTATCCCTGCCCTTGCTCAGTGGGTTAACGATCCGGCGTTGCCGTGAGCTGTGGTGTAGGTTGCAGACGCGGCTCGGATCCCGCGTTGCTGTGGCTCTGGCGTAGGCTGGTGGCTACAGCTCCGATTCAACCCCTAGCCTGGGAACCTCCATATGCCGCGAGAGTGGCCCAAGAAAATGGCAAAAAAAAAAGACAAAAAAAATACATTAAAAAAAAAGAAAAGAAAAGAAAAGGGAATCCTCCTGCACTATTGGTGGGAATGTAAACTGGTACAACCACTATGGAAAACAGTATGGAGGTACCTCATAAAACTAAATACAGAACTACCATATGATCTAGCAACTGCACCCCTGGGCAAATATCTGGACGAAACTTTCACTGAAAAAGATACATGCACTATTCATTCCTATGTTCCTTGCAGCACTATTCAAATTAGCCAAGGAGTTCCTGGCATGGCTCAGCGGAAACAAATCTGACTAGCATCCATGAGGACTCAGGTTCGATCCCTGGCCTCACTCAGTGGGTTAAGGATCTGGCATTGCCGTGACCTGTGGTATAGGCCAGTGGGTACAGCTCTGATTTAACCCCTAGCTTGGAAATCTCCATATGCCACAGGTGCGGTCCTAAAAAAAAAAAAACAACAGCCAAGACATGGAAACAACCTAAATATCCATCAACAGATGAATGGATTGAGAAGATGTGGTGTATATACACAATGGAATACTACTGAGCCATAAAAAAGAACAAAAGAATGCCATTTGCAGCAACATGGATGGAACTAGAGACTCATACTAAGGGAAGTCAGAAAGAGAAAGACAAATACCATATGATATCAGTTATACCTGGAATCTAACATATGGCACAAATGAACCTTTCCACAGAAAAGAAATAAACTCACGGACATGGAGAACAGATCTGTGGTTGCCTAGCAGGAGGGAGTGGTAGGGACTGTGAGTTTGGGGTTGGTAGATGCAAACTACTGCATTTGGAGTGGATAGGCAATGAGATCCTGCTGTATAGCACAGGGAACTGTATCCAGTCATTTGTGATGGAACATGATGGAGGATAATGTGAGAAGAAGAAGGTATGTATATGTGTAACTGGGTCACTCTGCCATACAGCAGAAATTGAGAGAATACTGTAAATCAACCACAAAAAAAAAAAATTTGTTTAAAAGGCAAACAAACTGGAAAAATACCTGCTGTACTTAAGACAAAGGATTAGTATCCTTATGATCTGATAAGCTCACAAAAGATTAAGACCCCCCAACAGAAAAATGGATCAAGCATATGATCAAATAATTCATAGAAGATTAAGTATTTAAATATACTTTTAGAAAATTTGGCTTCTCTAGAGTCAAAAAAGTGTAAATTAAGTGATATATCATTTTCCCCTACCAAAATAGAACCTTTAAATAGTTATAAAAAGCTACAAATAAACCCAACTAAAAATATGTTAGAAATACAAATATAAAAGCAGCCCCACAAAAATGTTGAGGTAGACCATGCTTCTCTTAGATGAATGGGATCAACATTAGAATATCAGTTCTCGCTGACCTAATTTAATGAAATGCTGATAAAAAGGAACTTCAAGTTGATTCCACGGTTTTCTGCAAGAGTAAATGTATAATACAGAGACTATCTTTTTTAAAAAAAAGATATCAGAATATGCCATAAAGCTACAGTAGTTAAAACACTGGCATAGGAATAGATATATATCATCAGAAGAGAAAGCCAGGTTGAAAACAGCCCCCTATGCATATGGGAAATCAGAGTATGATAATGGTGGCATTTCAAATTAGTGGGGGAAAAGACATATTGGCAAAACTGGCTATCTATTTTTTAAAAACTGAGATTCCTTTCCTCATATTAACATGAAAAAATTAGGGATGGGGCAAAAAAAAAATCTAATAAAATAATAAGCTAAAAACATAATAGAAAAAAACGGAAGAGAGTATTTTTTATAATCTTGGAGTTAGGACACTTAAAAAGCCATTTAATTGCAGAGAATTAATATCTATATTAAGAGAGCACTTCAAATTAATGTTTTTTTAGGAAGTGCACTTTTATTTTATGGCCACACTCGGGGCATGTGGAAGTTCCTGGGCATGGGATCAAACCCGTGCCATAGCTGTAAGCAGAGCCACTGCAGTGACAATGCCAGATCCTGAACCTTCTGATCCACAAGGGAACTCCTTCAAATCAATTTTAAAAAGACAAACCTCAAAAGAAAAATGTGCAAAGAATAGGACTAACAATTCACAGATGAAATATAAATGACAAAAAAAAAAGAAGGGCAGAAGCCCAGCCTTACTAGTGATAAGAAAAATGCAAATTAGATGAGATAATGAAAGACTGATGATAACCCCAGTACAGGTGTAGGGAAGTGCACTCTCACACACTGTTAGTACATATGACGGTACTTATTCTCAAAGTTAAATGCACACTCTCACCTGCCATCCCCATTTCTAGGACTTTGTCTTAAAGAATCACTTGTATAAGTACATAAGCACATATGTATACAGAATATCGATGCAGTTTTATTTGTATTTGTGAAAAAAGATATAACTGATTTTTATTAATAGAGAAATCCTTAAACTACAGCTCTGTTTATTCTAGGGGATATAACACAACTGTTAAAAAGAATGAGGTTGAGCTACATGCACACAGAGAAGGGTATCTGTGATATAATACAGAATGAAAAAAACAAGTTGGATAAATTATATATACCATGATGCCACTGTACTACTGTACTACAAATAGTGCACATATGCATATATACGTCAGATTGTATGTATGTAGGGAAGGCTCTGGAAATATACAAACTGTCATTAGTTACCCAGAGAATGTGATTTGGGGCTAAAGAGAGGGCTTTCTGAATTACTTTAATTGTTTTAACAATGGGCAATATACTACCTTTGTATTTTATTTATTTATTCTATTTTACTTTTTTTTGTCTTTTTTTTTTTTTGCTATTTCTTGGGCCGCTCCCGTGGCATATGGAGGTTCCCAGGCTAGGGGTCGAATCGGAGCTGTAGCCACCGGCCTACACCACAGCCACAGCAACGCAGGATCCGAGCCGCGTCTGCAACCTACACCACAGCTCACGGCAATGCCAGATCGTTAACCCACTGAGCAAGGGCAGGGATCGAACCTGCAACCTCATGGTTCCTAGTCAGATTCGTTAACCACTGCACCACGACGGGAACTCCCACTACCTTTGTATTTAAAGGAATTTGTTAATATCCAACGTGCTGAAAGGAGGGGGTAAAGTTACCCACTGCTGATGGGAATATAATCTAGCACAATCTTTCTAGAAAGTAATATGGCAATGTGTATTGGGAACCTTGAAAAGATTAAACCCTTTGACCCATTGATTTTTACTTTTGGAAATGTATCCTAGAAAATAACTGAAGACCATTTGCACATGAAAAAAATGTGAGTATGAAGCTAGTCACAGCACCTTTGTTTAAATTTTTCACGGTTACTTACTGTTTTTTTCCCAATTCGAAACTGAAAATATTTCAACATTTCAAAAAATTATTATTATTTTTTCATAATAATTATAAAAGAACTATCAGTATAAAAGTAGGGGAAAAAAACCTTCCTTTCCACCTTCTGATTCTACCTGCTCTGCCCTCTCAGCTGGGGCCCTAGCCTCCATGCTTCCCATTCTTTGTACTCACTCCCTCCCTCCCTCCCTCGGATCGAACCCGCACCACAGCAGCAACCCGAGACACAGCAGTGACAGCACAGGATTCTTAACCCATTAGGCCACCAAGGGACTCCTCCAGGTAATTACTCTTAACACTTCTTTTTTCAGTCTCAATGGTGGAGAGTCTGGTTTTGAATCCTGGATCTGTCAGAGACTCTGTGTCCTTGGATCTGAGACCTACCTCAGAGGGTTCTTCAATTAAATGAGTGAGTTCACATAAAGTACTAGAACAGGGCCTGGCACAAAAGACACTCTCAGTAAACGTCAGCTATTATTTTCTATGCATATACAAATCTATTTTAAAATAATATACAAACAAATGGCATTCTAAGCATACTACTCTGCATCTTGCCCTTTTCCATTTAATATATGAATGCAAATACTCAAAATATAAGTGTTAACATTTGAGCTTTTTCAGTTTTGACTACACTGGATGTGCTATGCAGTTTACATCTAGTATAGTCATGACCTCATTTGAGACTCACGACAGCTGCATAAGGTTGTATCAGTCTCCATTCCCATCTCCGTTTTATAGATAAGAAAACTAAATTCATAAAAGTTAAATACTTTCGCCCAAGGTCACAAAGCTAGGGAATAGCAGAGCTGGGACAAACACATGTCAGTGAGTTACTACCTGCTTTGGAAGTGGCCAATACCCATTATCATGGAAATTAATATTTTCATATGCTCCTACAAATTAGGAAAGGGATAGCTATACACATGCTTATGTATGCACAGAACTGCTCTGAAAGGACACATAAGAAACTGATAAGCTGTTGCTTTTGGCAAAAAAAAATTTGGAAACTGAGATACAAGGACAAGGATGGGAGGAAAGCTTACTTACGGTGTATACTCTTTTGTATTGCTGATTTTTGTACAATGTTCATCTAGTCAAAGAAATGAATATGGTGGAAAATGAAGCCTTATCCTTATATTCACACCTACAATTTCTAAAAATCCAGGTTTGATAAAGTAGCTGACACCAATAAGGTAGTCCTCCTTTCCTGAGCCACCAAGCCTTCCCAGCCTTTATGAGCACAGGCCCCAGATGTCTAAGTCCCCTTAGACAGGCCAAGCCTCTCTCTATTACCCTTCTGATTATCCCTATTCGACAAGGGATTGAACCTGCGTCCTCATGGATGCTAGTCAGATTCGTGGTGAGATTTGCTCTGCATGCCCCTTGTCATGAGCCAATTTTGCTATTTCATAAGATGAGTTTCAGATAACAGATTTATTTTATGTAACATACATATGTATATAAATACGTAACATATACACTTATTATTCTTAAGTGTGCTAAAATGAAATACGATGTCTGGGATTTAATTAAAAAATAATCCAAGTGAAGGAAGTGGGTAGGGGGCATAGATGAAACAAGACTGTCCATGAACTGATGGCTGCTAAAGCTAAGAGACGGGGCTTTTTTTTTCTAACATACTTTTGCGTATGTTTGAAACTTTATATAATGAAGGTCTATGAAGTATGCTAAATCAAAGATGGGTGTAAATAATGCCTAGCGCAGCCTTTGCACATGGCTGGTCAATAGATCTGGAAAAGCAAATAAAAAACATGGAGCTAGTTCTAGCAAAGAGCACAATATGAATACATTACTAAAATTGTCCTAACCACAAATGCAATTTAAATTCTATTATCTTCCAAGGAAGAGCACAGGAAAGATGAGTTGTAATAAGAAAGGTAAGTAGGAGTTCCCGTCGTGGCACAGTGGTTAACGAACCTGACTAGGAACCATGAGGTTGCGGGTTTGGTCCCTGCCCTTGCTCCGTGGGTTGACGATCCGGCGTTGCCGTGAGCTGTGGTGTAGGTTGCAGACGCGGCTCTGATCCCGCGTTGCTGTGGCTCTGGCGTAGGCTGGTGGCTACAGCTCCGATTCGACCCCTAGCCTGGGAACCTCCATATGCCGCGGGAGCGCCCCAAGAAATAGCAACAACAACAAGAAAAAGACAAAAGACAAAAAAAGAAAAAAGAAAGGTAAGTAAAGGAGTCCCGTTGTGGCTCAGCGGTAATGAACCTGACTGGTGTCCATGAGGACATGAGTTTGATTCCTGGCCCTACTCAGTGGGTTGAGGATCCAGCATTGCCTTGAACTGCAGTGTAGATCACAGATGGGGCTTGGATTTGGCATTGCTGTGGCTGTGGTGCTGACCGGCAGCTGCAGCTCTGATTGGACCCCTAGCTTGGGAACTTACATAAGCCGAGGGTACAGCCTTAGAAATACGGGGGGGGGGGGGGGGGGGAAGGTAAGTAGACTTTTCAAGGAATAACAGTAATGACGATAATGACATAGAATGAAGTATTTGCTGAGCAACTTGCTCTATCCAGGAACATTGCCAAGAGTCCTTTCATTAGGTGCACTATTTCATTCAATTCTTTTCCCCCCACCCCATTTTGGCCACCTGCGGCATATGGAACTCCCAGGCCAGATCCAAGCCACATTTGCAACCTAAGCCCCCTGTGGCAACGCCAGATCTTTAACCCTCTGTGCCTCGTCCCAGCGTTCCCAAGACACTGCAGATCCCGTTGCGCCACAGAGAGAGCTCCTCATTCAATTCTTACAATAATCCGACAAGGTGAGATTTTTTTTAATCCCCGTTTTACAGATGCAGTATCTAAGGTTCTAAGAGGTGCTAAATAACTTGCCCAAGATCATGTGACTAGTAAACAGCAGAGCTAAGATTCAAATACAGATCTGAACTCAAAGCCCATATTCAACCAGTGTACAAAACTGCTTTTCCAGTATTTAATCTATTCAATGCACCCCAACTTAAAAGGTTTGAAAAGACTTTGATGCCACATTAAAATCTCTCTAAGCTTCCAGTTAATAAAAGTAATGAAGATTGAAAATTGCAGCAAAATCTAGAGGGAAAAAAACAAGGAAAAGAAAATACTAAGGGACTATTAAACCAGCAAAGGCTTTGAATCTAAATGGTAACACACTTTTTTCCCCCCAACATACTTCCAATATAACTTCATACTTCCACATACTTCCTAAAACATAAATTGAGTTATATCATTAGACAAGCATCTCTAAGAGAAAGTTCCTAAACTGTCCACTGGAGGACCCACCAAGTCCCTGAACAAACTCAAGATGAGAGCCTCCAAGGTTATAGGTACCAAAGATTCTTTTACACTGTCTGTCTCAGAATACCTGGGATTTTATGGTCACTGTAATTGTGGCACTTATGACTATGATATATATATATATATATTTTTTGTCTTTTTAGGGCCGCACCTGCGTCATAGAGAAGTTCCCAGGCTAGGGGTCAAATTGGAGCTGCAGCTGCCGGTCTACGCTACAGCCACAGCAATGCCAGATTCGAGCCACGTCTGTGACCCACACCACAGCTCACGGCAACACCGGATCCTTAACCACTGACCGAGGCCAGGGACTGAGCCCATGTCCTCAAGGATACTAGTTGGGTTCATTTCCGCTGAGCCACAAGGGGAACTCTACTAGGATATTTTTAAAAGTAATTTCAGACTTAATTTGTAAAAAAAAAAAAAAAAAGTTACTATATACACTTCATGCAAATGTTAATATCTTACCACATATGCTTTATCATTCATTCTCTCTGTCCACATAATTTTTCTGAAAGGTTTAAAGAGTAAGATACAAACATGATGCCCTTTATCCCTAAGCACTTCCATGTATCACCGCTGTATTTTAATCAGTTGGTCACACACTAAATTGTGTTACCCCCCCCCAACTGAAACCCTGTTTTATTCATTCGTCTTGCTCTACTCACTCCTCACACAAGAGAAGCTAAGGATTGTAGTGAGCATATATAAGCGTCGCCCGCAAACAAGTGACACATCAACTACCATGCTTAGTTCCAAGCCAAAGAAACTGAAGAAGTTACAAACATTTCTTGAGTACCCATCCTACGCAAACCATTCTATATTGGGTAAGTTAAGTAATATAATAAACCACAAGTTTGGCTCTTCTACAGTTAAGAACTTAAGCTAAGCTGCGGTTATCTCTGTGATGATGACTTACATTCTACACATTCTTGCTGTGAATAGCTAACACGCAGCATCTACCCTAGATACTGTTTTCAGCTCATCACAGATCTTTGCTCTATATAAATTATTAAACACAAAGATCTTAACACTCCTAATGAAAATGATTTTAAAAGAACCACCATTCATTTGTAATCAACAGTTCCTTGTAAGTACTCAAATGTTAGTGATGCCAAATTATATTAAAGTACTGCTACAAAAGGGAGACTAGCATCAGTTGCAGCTAGAGTTATTCCCAACGTTTGACATTTTTGAAATATCGCTTTTTAAAAAAGGTAAAGGATGTACCTATTATTAAAACAGGCCAGTGGGGGGGAAACATTTAAGATGTAGGATTTAATTGTGACCATTCCTGGCCATTTTTAACATGGAAGTTTCTATTAAGAATAGGAGGAGTTCCCGTCATGGCACAGCAGAAACAAGTCCAACCAGGAACCATGAGGTTGCAGGTTCGATCCCTGGCCTCGCTCAGGGGGTTAAGGATCCGGCGTTGCCGTGAGCTGTGGTGTAGGTCGCAGATGCAGCTTGGATCTGGCATTGCTGTGGCTGTGGTGCAGGCCAGTGGCTACAGCCCCAATTTGACCTCTAGCCTGGGAGCCTCCATATGCCTCGGGGGCGGCCCTAAAAAGCAAAAATAATAATAATAATAATAATAGGAGGGCACTAAACCATTTTAAGCACTCCACAAACCACATGTGGCCTGTGGCTACCACATGGGACAGGGCAAACATAGAACATATCCATCATCACAGAAGTTCTGCCAGACAGCACTGCCGGGCCATGAATCCTCCATTCCCTTGTAAACAGCCCTGCACCTTTGAGCTCATTCATGTCATTCAGCTAAACCACTGCTTCCCAAACTTTAATCTGCATACAAACCACCTAGGATCTTGTTTAAATTCCTATTTAGCAGGTCGGGGTGGGGCTTCAGGTTAGGCATCTCTAACAAACTCCTAGCTGACGCCACTTCTTCTGGTCTGCAGACTCTGCTATCTTCTTCCCCTCCTCCTTGCTAACAATTGCCAACTCCCACTCATTCGACCTCCCACATCCGACTTTCTTCAGCACTCAGCTCACAGCCCTTTCCTCCATCCCGAACCCTGCCATCATCGTGGGTGACTTTACAGTCCACACGGACAAGCCAAGCAACAACCTAGCCATTCAGTTTCTTATCTTCGCTGATGTCCTCCGGCAACCACCTAATCCCTATAATCACACCCAGCTATCTCATGATAACCTAAAATGCTTCTACCCCTGAAATTCTCTACATCATACTTGGGGACCACAAATGACTGCTTTCCCACGTGCTTTCATTCCCACTGTTCTTCGGTCTTATCAGGACCTCCAGCCTATTCATTCCTTTCAGTTTCTTATTTCTCTCTTGCAAATATTCTAAACTCCCTTATCCCTTTATTTCTTTGTTGAACCCACGTGGCAAAACCCCGATTCTGAATGAACCAACTAGCCACTTTCGCTGCCACACCCAGGATCCGGAATTGCTGGAGGAAATGTTACACAGCCTGACTGACGGCATCCCTTTATAAATTCACGGTTACCAACTGCAACTGGTCCAACCCAGTCCAGAAACTTTGCATTTCTCTAAGCGAGCTTCTTCCCTCAGTCTTCACGACTATTCTTTCGAAACTCTTCTCCTTCAACCTCCAACCCTTGCTGCTCTCCCTGGCTCACTGAGGAAAGAGACCTGATAGGAACCACCTTTCCTCTTGCTCCTTTCCTGTCACAGTGGAAATGTCCTCCTTATCACAGGGCAATTGTTCCACTTGGGCACTGAATCCTCCTTTTTGTATCTGCAATCTTCTCCTGCCCAATGGATCCTTTCTTGTAAGTACTGTTATATCGACTAATCCCCCCCCCCACAAGAAAAGGCCAACTAAGTGAAAGAAACCAACCTGAGAAGGCTACGTACTGTATGAGTCCAACTATATGACATTCTGGAGAAGACAAAACTACAGAGACTGTAAAGAGAGTCTCAAATATAATATTTCAAAACACAGTTCACCTTATATCAAACGAACATGACACACTGAATTAAAGAGTATTTCTCATTTCAAGTATTAGCAAAGCAAGTATTAAACTACAGATGGCAAATGATCAAGAACCTGTCACAGGTATCCATTCCTCTTTGCTGTAGAGACTAGGGCAGTACAGTTCTCAAAGACAGGCCCTGAAGTACAACCCTACAACCCCCACCATAAATTACAATCATAAAGTAGAACATATGTTCCCCATTAAAATAATGAAATAATTGAAAGTTCTGTTATTGACAAAGCACTCAATATCTAATAAATTCAAGCTAGATGAATGTGATGAAAGTCAAAATTCAATAAATACAAACTCTGTAATAGGTTTAAATTGCAAAATTATGCTTTCAAGTTCTATGAGTATAAATACATACACATGTAAATAATAGAAGTGACCCCAATGTGCTACAAAGTATACACTGAACCCAAAATTCAAATCAACTGTAGCACAAATTTGAATTTTAGTATTCCTGCCAGTCATGTTAAAAGAAAAGTCATCTTGAAAAGTATGAATTTAGATCTTCCTCATTAAAGTTTCTCTAAGCAAAAAGGTAGTCAAAATTATTCTACTTCAGGAGTTCTCTTGTGGTGCAGTAGGTTGAGCATCCGCTGTTGTCATTGCAGCGGTTCAGGTCACTGCTGTGGTGGGTTCAATCCCTGGCATGGAGAACTTGCATGTGCCACAGGCAGCCCCCAACGTCCTCCAAAAAAAGAAAGAAAAAAAGAGGTGGCCTGCAGTGATTTAGCTCTACCACTAGATGGCACTATCAGCTGCAGAACCAAGGGAATAAAAGGGAAGATGTCTACATTAATCATGGTTGCCACCCTCAAACATCCTGCCCCAGTATGCGGATACATTCGTATTTGCCGGATCTTAAGTCTCAATTCTCGGCTTATCATATATGCTCACTACATATTTATTTGACTCAAGAGTCAAATAAATACATTGTTAAAATCTGAAATAATGAAAGGTAGGAAAGCATATTCTTAACTTTTCAGGAAAGGTTTTTCAATTCAATTTTGGAATTAAGTCAGGAAAAAAACAGAAGGAAAACACTAAAAATGTTTATCAGTTGCACTTTATCACCTCAAAAACATTCTGCTCTTATTATCTGTCCAATTTGTTTACCTTAATGACAAGTTTTTGCTAAAGACTGAATTTTTAACCAGCACTTCTAAAGTACTTAGACTAATCCGGTCCTCAAGTGGAAACAATACTATTTTGTATTATAAAAACAAGATCTAAGAGATCAAAAAGGGCTACAAATTTTAATATGCTAACACTGATAATTAGCTAAGTCTTTATAAAAGAAACAACTTCCTGAAACAACAGGCTCAAAACCATTCTTAATTCTAAGCAACATGCTTTCAGAAGCTAACAAAAACTTTAAAGATCTCTAATCTAAATGGAAGGACAGAACGATCTCAGATTAAATCTAAGCCTTTTATACTGTTAGTAAGTGTATCAAAACCATCTGTTTGAAAAGGTTTGAAACAAGTCAGAATTCAATTTGAGACTTTCCCATACCTTTTCAAGACCAACTACAGCTTGGCTAACTATATATAAATATGACTATCCTGGTTTTGTGTCAATTTAAGTGGAAGCAAACTATAAAATAATTTTAAAGTTTGTATTTTAAAATTGACTACTTCTTATGAATATGTCTGTATAAGAAAAAGTACTACAATGCAAATAAAAATTTAAGAGAAAGCCTAGTTATCACAAAATGGCCCGCATCCCCAGTTCACATTTTCTTTACCTGACACTAGCAAGGACTCTAATGATCACCTTTACAATCTACGAACATATTTTACCTGAACACAGAAATCATAACTACTGGCATCATTTTCTCCTAAAGATAAGTATTTTCTCAATGTACTCTTTATAAGAACTTTGGGATAAAAGTTTTCTTAAAAAATCAGATCTTTTTCACTATGTACATCAGTTTATTCCAATGTTTTTATTAATTCTTTGAAATGCATTCAATATTGAGATATATCTCATGGTAAAAATTCATATAATTCACTCATATTTTACTAAAATTTCCTCTTGAAATTGAAAAGTGGCTGAATGACATACCTTCAGAGTTATGTGCAGTTTTCTTGTGTTTTCGGCAATAAACCCTATAAAAAAATGAAGAAACTAAAAATTACCAAGTACACAAAGAAAATTCATTTTTCAAATTAAGAATGAGCACTACCCTTCATCCCTTTGGGAATTCACAAGCTGGATTCCCAAAACCCTATCATTAAACTCCCTATGCCATTTGTCTAAGCATTAAACTCCCTGTGAAAACCACTGTACGCTCAAGAAGATAAAAATGATTTGAAATGGGAAAATCTTTCACAGGAGCCTAAAGAAAGAATGACTGTTACAAAAAAAAAAACAAACAAACACAAAAACCCCACTAAAAGAGAAGTTACATAATTACATGTAAATTCCTTGGGAAGGTTTCTCTCGTATCTGAGCTTTATCATGCAACGCACAGTGGTAGTGGTAGGTCCTGTGACATGTCTTCACATCACAGCCAATTGTTGCTCCTGGACAATGGCACAGAGAACACATCTACAGCAAAACAAGAAAATAATATTATTAGTGTGTGATTTTGCTATGGTTATGATACCAGGTTAGAGGCATATCAAATCTCTGTCAAAGAAAACAAATTGGTTATTGAAAAGTTTTGTAACGAATGATGCTATTTTTCTTGTTTTCTCACCTAGCAATAATTCAAATAAAATTCTACGGGGAGTATTTTTTCCTGTGTTAAACACTGACAAAATGAATGGAATATTATTAATGACTATTGTTTCACTGTGGTCAAGAGAAAATCTGAAATGCTGCGAATCAGGAATGTAAGCTGCAGACCTTTTCACTACCCAGATCTTCCTGGAAATGAGTAACTGAGGAAAATGGCTCATACTAGAAAAATACTCCTTCACATTTGCATTTAATCAATGAGAATTTTTAGGAAAAATCTCACATAGTATTTCGGAACTTGGTAAAATCAACTTCAAGTGAGGGAGGGAGAGAAAATAAAAGGATTAGGTAGATTTTTAAATGGCTCGATCTCTAAGAACACAGTGATATCAACTGATTGCGAAAATATGCTCATCTATTTTAATTTCACCTATGTTACTTAGCTCTCATTATGAATTCAGGCAAAAAGATAAAAAAACTACAAGATTCTTTCCACATGTTTTAATATACCTTACACCTTCAGACTTTATTGGCTAATTCACATTAACTAGCTCATGCTCTAAACTCAGAAAAAAAATTCTTTAACTACATAACAATGATTGTTAGTGGTTTTGATGAACATATCAGTATATCACAGCATACTGTACTGGGTGGACTTTTAATGAGGCTGTCTCCTAAGCAATAAATGCCATGCCCAAATAAATTCACAATAAGGTAAATATTCAAAACTGCTCATTTGTTTCTTGGTTGCTAGATGCCTCATTTGAACTGTTCTCATTCCTCTTTATTAATTTTAACATAGAGAACATCTGAACTTTTGGATTACTTGGCCCCTAAGCAATTCTGGTTGAGCAAGAGGCTAACAGATATTTGAATAAGATGCTTTATATTTCTCTAAGCAAGTCAAACACTCAACCTCTCATTCGAGCTATCATTTCAAAAAAGACTCCTACGTAAGAAACAGAAACATTTTCAATACAGGTACTTCCCAGAAAACATGAGGGCCAGTGCCCATTATTAATGCTAAAGAAACATGCCACTTCCTTAAATAAACACGGAAACTTCAAAGTACTACTGTAAAAAGAAACTCTGCCAAATTATCAAGCAGGGAAAGCTATTAAATACTTTGGGTGGCTTATAAATTCTTGAGGAGGTGGAGCATTTGTACTACAGCTTTATTTATGAGGTTCTATTATTTTAGTAAATTATACTTCTAATTAAAAAAATACTTGAAATTGTGGCAAACACAAGAAGAGTATAAAGAAAATTTAAAAATCACTCATACTCACCAAGTGTAGACACCATTACAGTGTTGCCATGCTTATGTGAAAGTATTTTTCTATGTAATTCTATATGTATTATTTTGCTACCTGTTTTTTTTTTTAACTTAATGAACACTGCCATTCCTTCAGTAAGACCTCTACCACAGGTAGCTCATTTCGAAATTACATCTAAAATTGGTTTGCATAGGCACATTTTGAAAAAGAATACTGAACTCAATGAGCAAAAGTAAAAATGAAAGGAGAGGTGCTGTAAAAATATGGGCTGGCTCAGCATTCGCCTAGATACAGTGAGATGGGCACTCTCAGATTCCGCTGGAAATCAGTGTGCTCTCTGGACAGCCACTTGCTTTATTTATCAAAGAGCTTTTGAAAAGTTTCTGTTCTCTGATCCAGTAATTTTCCTTCTAGTAATCTACAAAATAAATCAGACTTAAATGATTCATATGCAATCATGTTCACTGCAGAAGTACTGAGAACAGCCCAAAATGTAAAATCACCTGTGGAAAACAAGTGAAAAACCTTCAATGACCCCAATTATGTTTATAACATACGTTCTCTGAAAAGAGGTGGAAGTAAACACAGCAAAATGCTGAGTGGCTATCTCTGTGTGGCTGTTTTCTTTTTCTTAATTTCCTATATTTTCTGATTTTTCTACAATGTGCAAATGACTGTGATATACAAACAATTCTTTAAAAACCACTGGGGCCAGAGCTCCCATGCCTGCCTGCTTGCATCTCTCACAAGCCCACCTCTCAGTTTACTGAGAATGAGAAGAAAACCAGATGTCAAAAATATATCAAAACCCGGAGTTCCCGTCATGGCTCAGTGGTTAACGAATCCGATTAGGAACCATAAGGGTGCGGGTTCAATCCCTGGCCTTGCTCAACAGGTTAAGGATCCAGCGTGGCCGTGAGCTGTGGTGTAGGTCACAGACGCGGCTTGGATCCCGCGTTGCTGTGGCTGTGGGGTCGGCCGGCGGCTATAGCTCCAATTTGACCCTTAGCCTGGGAACCTCCATATGCCACGGGTGCGACCCTGGAAAGACAAAAAAGACAAAATACATATATATATATATATAAAACCTGTTTTGGCAGGTTATAAATTCAAGCCAGTTCAAAGTATAAAGTAACTAACTACAGCAACACAGGACAAATAAAAATTTTTTTAAATGAGCTTTTAAAAAAATGCTTATTTTCACACCTTTATTTTCAGTTTTGTTCAAGGAAGAAAAGAAAGAGGAAGATATACTAAAAATATTTTCAGAGAGTGGAAGATTCTCCCCAAGGTTAGAAGTAGGTCTCTCTCTCTCCCCCTCTTGGCCACACCCTCTACATACAGAAGTTCCTGGGTCAGGGATTGCATCTGAGCCATAGCAGTGACCTGAGCTGCCACAGAGACAATGCTGGATCCTTAACCCTCTGCACCACGGTAAGAACTCCAGGAATTTCTCTTAATTAGAATTTATAAGATCTATTTGATGCAGCACGCATACACAAGCAGGAAATTCTGGCAAGGTACTAAGAAAGTAGCAAAACATTCTCCATGATAAAAATGAATATACCTGCTTGTGTACCTATGAATACAGAGCAGGAGCACTACTGTTATCTTCAAGGTATCACTGCTATATTCCAACCCCTGAAATTATATTTTCTCCTTGAACTTCCATGGGACTTAGAGTATTCATTTTGGCTTTTACCTTGTATGGCTAATGATCTTTATAAATGTATAGATCTTATCCGTCAATTGTTTCTAGATTAAGTTTTGGGGAAATTAACACTGTGTCTTACCACGAAGTGCTCAATTAATCTGATTTTAAGCTTACGCTGTTATTGAAGATGCCAATAGCATATGGCATATTCTTTCTCGTTCATGTTTCTAATAGCTGCAGTTTTGACATAGTTATCTTCAAGTACATCTAAAAATATTTTACAAGTCTGATTTGCAAAGGTGAAATGGAGAACAAACCAGTTGAAGGGGCACAGAATGAGCATAGGCAGGAATACTTGGGGGAAAAGATTAGCCCTGTTTAGAAACAAAGTTGAGAAGCAGAAATAAAAAGAAAATTAAAGAAGTTGGGAAACTAGATAGACGGTTTCTTTTAAAAACTTTCTTTTATGGAAAATAAAATAGAACAAAGAGGACTTCTATTAAAAAAAAAAAGTAGAATAGAGCAAGGCGCCAGTTGGTTAGACCTGAGTGACCTTATCCTCTTTACACAAAACATTTATGTGCCCTCCACTCTGTCACAGTCCCTACTGGGCCCTCAGCAGAATGACTGTCAGCTGCCACTTAACGCCCCCCTGCACCATAGCCAGGGCTCTCTCAAATGTAGGGAGATGAAAGTTAACCTGACAGGAACATGTTTGTTAAGGACAGTGGCGGACTCCTTCCCCCCTGAAAAAAGGTCTGTCCCACATGTCAAATATTCTGTGGAGGGCTAATTTCCTATCTTCAAATATAGGTATAAACGTCAATTCTCAGCTTATCCTGACTATACCCAGATTCCAAGTTTTTAAAATAAGGGTGAGGGAGTTCCTATGTGGCTCAGTGGGTTAAGGACCGGTGTGGTCACTGAAGAGGCCCAGGGCACTGCTGTGGCATGGGTTCCATCCCTGGCCTGGGAACTTTTTCATGCCGCAAGTACAGCCAAAAAAAAAAAAAAAAAGACACAGGTGAAAATTTCTTTGTTAGCGATTTCTTTTTTTTACTTTTACTCCTCTATTCAGTTTGCTACCCAGTAGACCTAATAAATTTCAATAATCAATTACTTCTTCCAAAACAGGGAGATTAGAAAAAGAGACCTCATCCTCTTACAGATGTCTACATATCACGCTCTTAAAATTTTTTAATAAAAACTACATACATTTAAGGTGTGCAGCGTGCTATTTTAATACTCATATAGTGAAATGACAGCTACAGTTGAGCTGATTAACATACACATCTCTTCACACAGTTACCATCTTTTGGTGCATGTAGTACAAGCAACTAGAAATCTACTCTCAGCAAATTGCCAGGCTACCAGAGAGTGTTATTGACGATATTCATCATGCCCTAGGGCAGATCTCTAGACTTACTCATCCTTCAGAACCGCAACTTTGTCCCTTCTGATCATCTCCCACTTTCCCCACCCCTCTTGCCCCTGGTAACCAGGGTTCTACTGTCTGGGAAGCTCTACTATGTTGAGATTAAGTTGTGCCACAGAAGCAGAGTCTCAAGGAGCTGATCCCCAGGAGAAAGAGGAACTAAGTCACACATGAGAGGAGACAAAAGGAACTGAAAGGACTATGACTTAACTCAAGTCCCACAGGAGCCAGAGGCTGGCACATACCTGCTCCTCAGTCAACTGAACTATAGGCTAGGACTGAAATTCACCTTGCAAAAGGAAGAAGTCTTAAGTCATAAAAGGAAAAAATACTGCTTTCTTAGTAGCAGTGGGGAGAGCGTGGGGAAAACTCAACTAAGACCACAGGCAGACATCACGCAAAACAAATGAGACTGCCAAGTCCTAGGACAGACAGACAGAGGAGGCTGGGCTCAGAAGGCCAGACAGCCAAACGGAACCAGAGGAGGAAGAGCTCTCTAGGACGTAGCTTCGTCCAGCTTAACTGCTGAGTATCTACCATGCATGTCAGTAACGGACCACGGTGTACAGACAGAAATTCTCATGGCCAAGTAGTTACTACTTTCAAGGCCCCTGCTCCAAGAAAACTCCAAATACACAGAGAATGCGAGAGGTTTCACAAAGAGTCTCTAGGCAGAGAAAAAATACCAAAAGCATTTGGAGTTGGCAATAGGGTCTTTACGCAGGAGACATGAGACAAAAAGTGAGAGCAGTTTACCTTATGCCAGTGTTTGTTTGTTTTGTGTATTGTTTTTAATCACAGAAAACGCTACCTCCAGTATAAACTAGAAAGCAGGACAGTGCGGCTGGGACAAATTTTCAGAGTTCCCTAAAAAATGCTCCTAACTCCAGATTCATTACTTTATATATACTAATATCTCATGTCTCCAACATAGTTAGAAAACAGAGTAACCTCTGAACTATGTTTAGCTGATGTTTTCCAACCTATTTCTTAAAAACCCCTAAAAAAATTACCACTGCCTAGAAGGGTAGAACATAACTGACAACTGTTTCTGGTTTATCTGAAAGCTATAATTTAAAAAATATATTTATAGCATTTTGAAGAAGGTCTCATAAAAACAAAATAATAATAAGGGTTATATAATAAAATAATTAGATTTAAATGGAAAGCTAGGAAGCAAAAATGAAATCTGAAAGTTGTTAAAGTCTTTGACAAGGGACTTGAAAATTAAGACAAGTAAAAGATAATGTTTTTGATTAAAAAAAGAAAAGTGACTTGATATATTAGAACCTTAAATTCCAAGTGCTTCTTAAAAAACAGGGCCACTGAAAAGTACTTGTGTTTTTTTAACTAGAGTAACAGACTAAATCTAAGCAGTTACTGGGTAAATCATTTCAGAGCTCTTTTGGAAATCAGAGGCCAAGGAGCTAAATAAGTAAGCCTACCAAGCTCTTCCTTAACCATCTCCTGACCTTGTTCTCAATATCACAGATTTCAGCTCCATCCAAATTTATGAATCACCATTGATGAGGAATATAATTCTCTTACTGGAGCTTTTAAAGTTTCTTTATCCATCTGAAAGATTCAGACAGATTTTCCAAGCTCAGCTCTTTATGTTTAAGCTCTTCCGAGATGCAGGTCTTTCATGCTGAGGGTACCCTTAAACTGCCGTGCTGCTTGCTTGCTATACTTCATCTGTGACGAACACCAAATATACATCCATGGTCAAATAAGTAACAAGACTGCCCCCCACAAACCATAGATTCTTTTATATTATTGGTTTGGGTTCTCTTCCATTAGCACAAATAAGTCATTAGTAATTATATAATGGCATACATTTGCAGCATTCTCAATTACAAAGAAGTACTAAATGAAGGCAAAGGGAAAAAGCCGTGAACTTTCAGTAATAGTCGAAAGACCTGATTTTCTCCATCATTAGCCTTAGTTTCTTTTCGGTCTTACATTCCTTCTCCTTTATCACCTCCAAAGTAAAACAAAGTTCATTTTATATAAATGACACGTAAAATATCTGCACACATTAAAACTAATCTGCATGCTATAATCCAAACTTTCAAAAAAATTCACATTTATACAAATACATTCGTGATGTATGTACACTTGTAAAAGTTACACAGATAACAATGAGGCCAGTTAACAAATCTTCAGGAAAAAATTTACCCGTTTTCCCCCCAAAATACTCTAAGGCAAAGGTCCTACAAGGCCAATTCAGCCCATCACCTGTTTTCATAAAGTTTTATTGGAACACAGACATACTCACTTTGTTGTGTACCATCTGTGACTGTAACTGAAAAAGTTTGGCCGGCAAAACCTTAAATGCTTATTATCTGATCCTCTACACAAACTGTGCCAACCCTGTCCCAAGCCAACGGTCCGGAATCGAGAGTGTTCATCAAAAATCGCTTGGGAACCTTTTTCAAAAGATACCTCTCTGTAACTGCCCCCTGCTTTCTGATTTAATAGTTGGTTAAGTACCAACTGCTCTAAGGATTTAGTAGGGCCATTAATCACCTGGCATCCTCTGCTTCTTTGTATGTAGTAAGCAGTAGTAGCATTCTATACACTTTGGGTGGTCCATTTTACTCTTACTGAATGCTTAATGAGCCACACACACACTACTTTAAATAGCACAGGCATCAAATATTAATACTTGTCAAAAGTACTTCCTCCTGGAGTTCCCGCTGTGGCTCAGTGGTACCTAACCTGCCTAGTATCCATGAGGATGCGGGTTCGATCCCTGGCCTTGCTCAGTGGGTTAAGGATGTGACGTTGCCATGAGCTGTGGTGTAGGTTGCAGACATGGCTTGAGTCTGGCGTTGCTGTGGCTGTGGCGTAGGCCGGCAGCTGCAGCTCTGATTCGACCCCTAGCCTGGGAACCTCCATATGCTTCGGGTGCAGCCCTAAAAAGATTAAAAAAAAAAAAAAAAAAAAGTATGTCTCCTCCTTGAAACTCTTCCCCCTTTCACTTCTACAGCACCGTTTTCCCAATGGGACACATTTCAAATGTCCCTTTCTATGAAGTCTTTGGACTTCTCAGGTAGAACTGGTTAGAGTCCTCTTTCCCAGGTGCCCTGTGGCATTCACAATATACTTCTACGGCTAAACTACATGCATTCATGACTGTACAAAGTGTCCAGCACTGTGCTTGGTACAAAGAAGGCGTTCAATTAAGTATCTGATAAAAGGGCAAAGAGATGATCTTTAGAGTCTAGATGGAGGCCTTGACAAATATAACACCTAAGGAAAACTACAAAAATCACACCCTACTGGGAGAGAGAAGATTGAAGAAACACGAAAACCTTCTCGTTTGAGGCAAACACAGCTCTCCACCATCCCGAACAAATAACCAACCTGATTTTTCCCTTTAGATTTCTCTCATCTTCAAACCGCTAGAGCTGCAAATAACACTAAAACACTGATTAACCAAAACAGAGGAATTTTATGCTATACTATTACTTCCCTGGTCAATTTACGCCTAGCCCATTATTAAAACTTCACACTATTATCCAACTGAAGCTCTTCTCTCCTTCAAACTCAGCCAACAATTAACAAGCGTCCACTTACTAGAGTACTACTGAGCACAAATGAGATGTCAAGCACCGTGCTAAGTGTTTTCCATGAGTTTCCCCCGCTTTAGTCCTGTGCGAGGCAAAGAGAATAGTCTGCGCTCTCCCGGAGTTCACAACACAGTGGAGAAGAATGGCCTCCGCAAATGCGGCAAAAACAACGCATAAACTCTACAATAGAGGTGAAGTCAATTGAGTTGGACTCAAAAACACAACTTTTAAGAGGCAGCTGGTAGATAAACAACATCAATAATGCATGGCAATGAAGACAAGCAGAGGATGTGTGGGAAACCAAGAGGAGACGGGATGAGATAAGGAAAAGGCAGGTTAAGGTACGGCTTCTGAAAGGCAGCCTGAGGCCTCTGGATATTATTTTGTAGGCAGTAAGGAATCAGTAAAGCACTGGAGTTGGGAGTGAGATTAGGTCTGAAAGGTAGAGATCGAGTCATTGCCAGCAGTATGGTGGAAGGATGGGAAGAGCAAGTGGATACAGGGTCACAGTAAGAAAGAAAAGAAGGCCAAGACACCCCAGAAACAGAATCCATGGGACGGATTCAGAAGAAGGAAGAACTGAAGGTAAAGTATTCAGAAGAAGAATCAGGTTTCAGGCCAGGGAGATGATGACTGCTGGTGCAGACAGGCTGACTTTAAGATGCCTGCAGGACATCTATGCACAGCAGACAAATACGCTGCCACTGTTACATTTCATTCTCCCCAGTGACTACTGTGCATCACTTGTCTCCTGAAAAAATCCTGCTTTGCCCCTCCCCTCCCATTTGAGTCAAAATCCCCATCTAATGCTTAAAGACTCTGCAGGCATCCCACCTTTCTCAATTCTAATCCATGACTGCCAGTCTCAATGACCCATTCTGGTACAATTAACCTGTTTTGTGGACTCATCATCTTTTTTTAAACTTACCATCTCTAGGAAGCAGTCTTAGTTACCTAAACTGACAAGACTTCTCCCACAGAGCAGAAAAAGGTGTATCTACAAACGGTCGTATATGCAGATGGATGGCATGCCCAATACCTAGATGAAGTATTCTCAAAACCAGACATGCTGTTCTCTGGGGTGTCAAGCACTCCACTGGTACCGGTACTGGGTAAACAACAAAGTAAAGACTATGCAGAATTGGTCTTTTTATTTTCAGAAGTTACAAAAAAATAATATTTTGAGGGTAATAGAGACTTGGCATATTCCTACATAGCATGGATATAAGATTGTTGTCCTAAAAACTAACAATGCTAGTAACAGAATATCTTAATAGGAATCTATTATGTCCTAAATTCAGTACTATTTCCATCTTTATTAGAAAACTACTAAGCTCTAATCATTACATCTTTTTTTTCGTCTTTTTGCCTTTTCTAGGGCTGCTTCCCAGGGCATATGGAGGTTCCCAGGCTAGGGGTCTAACCGGAGCTGCAGCCACCGGCCTACGCCAGAGCCACAGCAACGCGGGATCCGAGCCGCGTCTGCAACCTACACCACAGCTCACGGCAACACCGGATCGTCAACCCACTGAGCAAGGGCAGGGACCGAACCCGCAACCTCATGGTTCCTAGTCGGATTCGTTAACCACTGTGCCACGACGGGAACTCCTGATCATGACATCTTTTAAAATGTGATTTTTGGCTGGGTGGCTTAAAAGGCAGTCAAGTATAACCCAGTGGTTCAGAATGCTGGCTTTGGAGTTCACTGTCCCTGGATTCAAAGTTCAGCTCTTCCACTTACTAAGCTATATGACCACAGTCTGGTTACCTAACTTCTCTGAGCCTCAGTTTCCTAATCTGCAAAGTGAGAATGAATGACATACCTCCTATCTCAAAGTATGACCGTGAGAATTAAAAAGGATCCTGTATTTAAGGTACATAGTCCTAGCACATATTTGGTGTTCAATAAATGTTAGCTATTTCTGCTACTGGAAAAGGTAGGAACATGTCCCGAGGATTTTTTAAGACATGTGAGTAAAATTTGAAAAAGGGAAAGTTTAGGAATGACCTGAGGAACAGTCATCAAGTATATGAAGGACTTCTCATTTTTAGTATAAGAAAATCAAATACTTCCTTTAACGGAAGGAGATAGACCTGGAATAAATGACTTTAAATTGAGATACTTGAGTTATATACAAGGATGAATTTCTCAACTGGGAAGAGTGTTATATAATACTGGTCCTGTTTCAGGTTGCTTGGGTAGAATCACAATTTCTTGATATACTTAAAAATAAGGCAGACAAAAAAACTATGTCGCATGGCTTGTCAGTCATCCTGCCGCAGGGGAAGGAAAACAGATTAAACAGCCTTCTCAAAGCCTTCTGTTCTGAGTCTGTGATACATCTGACACAGGTACCAATGACAACAGCGACTATCTGCTGTGGATACTCTTAACAATCTCACCACCTAGCTGCAGCCGGCAAGAGTACATTCTTCAAACAGTCTCCTCGCAGGTGTCTCCTTAAACCAAATGAAAACGGCAATGATAACGCATAATTTTACTTTGAAATGTGCCTTTCTTGGCTAGATGGCTGGAGAATAAGAGTAGATGGTACAGATGTGGTGTCTCCACATATGGATTCAACAGGAACCAGAAATCATCCTGGAAAAACATAGCTCTTCCTGAACTGCAAAAGCAGCGTCTCGAATTATAAAAACCTTAGTAAGGTGGCAAAGGTCTTTTGGTCCATCTTGGTGCGTAAAGGGGATGAATGTGTTCGTGCTTTCCTCCCCCGATCTTTATGGGTGACATGAAAACCTTGGAAAATGGCCTACAGCAGCAAGAACACAGAAACCTGCCACCTGGAGCGCCTGCTCCTCTGTGACTGCCCATCCTCTTAAGACTCTGACCCATTTGGCCGCCTATATATTTTCACCTCAAACCCCAGCCTCTTCTACTTTTCTCTGGGGGCAAATGAGAACCTCTGGAGCCAGCATGAGATACAGACTGGAACCTGTCTTAAAAGCACCCACGGACCAGCACTCCTGTTTTCGATGACTTTCAATGGGTATTCACCTAGAAATCGAGATGGACAGGAGCCAGAGTGAACAGACTCGCAGGAGAAAATGTCTTTAAAAGTCAATGAGGGAAGTTGATTTACCTAGTTTACATGTAGTCTACCCATTTACATGAAGCTCTGCACTTTTTCCCCCCCTTTCTATTTGATTTATGGCCCTTTTATTGCTTAGACAAATCTACACAGGGAAAAGTAAAGAGGAAAACTGAAATCTGGAGTTTTGATTACTTAATAGTACTTCATGCAAAAACGACATAGAGCAAAACTAAAGGCTAAAAGGAAACTTAAAAATTATTTCAAAATTAAACATATGGAGTTCCTGCCGTGGCTCAGTGGTTAACGAATCCGACTAGGAACCATGAGGTTGCGGGTTCGATCCCTGGCCTTGCTCCGTGGGTTGATGATCTGGCGTTGCCGTGAGCTGTGGTGTAGGTCACAGACGCAGCTCAGATCCCGCGTTGCTGTGGCCCTGGCGTAGGCCGGTGGCTACAGCTCCGATTAGACTCCTAGCCTGGGAACCTCCATATGCCGCGGAAGCAGCCCTAGAAAAGGCAAAGAGACCGAAAAAAAAAAATTTTAAAGAATATATAAATGCTACTCTAGTCCTAGCCCCTATGTAAATTATTTAAATTCTGACATTTTAAAAGAAGGAAAAGAGGCAAAATTATATACCGAAGCTCAGAAGTTCCTTCTGCCACTATTCCTCAATGCTGGATGCCCACAGCCTCAAAATGGCTTCAAAATACCTTTCCTAAGTAACTCTTTATATCTTTTATAGCACTTTTTAGTTATGCAACATCACTGTTTAGGAAGCAGTGATATAGCATTATCCATTTACTGTTGGTGAAAATACAAGTAAGTTAATGACTTGTCTAAAGTGGCAGAGTTATTTAAAAACCAGGCTTTATGACTTCCCCACCCAGGATGCTTTTCATTAGCTTACAACAATATTAGCAGGACCTTATTATTACTTATGAACAGTAACTACAATGGGGGCTACCATTTATCAAGTCTTAACCACGTGCCAGGCACCATGTTAAGTCCTGCATAGTCTCTAATTCTCACCATATCCCTGGGAGGCAAGGGCTGTCATTATCTCCTTCTGGCAGGTGAAGAAAATATGGCGTAGAGAAGTAAATAACTTGCCTCGGGTCACCCAGCTAGTCAGTGAGAGAGCTGGGATTCAAATCCACGGCCGTGACTATAGCTTGTGGTTTTAACCTCTAATCTTGTTCTAATCCCTAGATCAAGAAACAAGTTTAGTTATTTATAACTCACTACACTTGGGGAAAAAAATATCAACTCCCTACACCATACCATTAAAAATGAATCCAAAAAAAGTTATAATAGTGAAATCTGTACAAAGTGCTGATGCTTTCTGCACAAACAGGTCTAAATAAATTAAATCTCCATTAAATTTAGCGATACTGCCAGATGTATGCTGCTGCTTTGTGTAAAACTAGGCACTGCATTTGTTAATAACACAGTAACACTAAGGATCAAAACTGCTCCTGTTCTGACTGGAGCAGCCATGTCAAATAGCAATGCTAACAAGTCAGATGTAGAAGAATTTTCCAGGAGTATTCATAATGCAAAGGAATAAATAATGAGGTGCTAAGGGTTACAGTATGACTAGTTTCAAGTAAACAGAAATTCTTCCTTTGTATCCAAATTTGTTTTTAACGATTAGGAAATAAAAACATACTGCTCTGGTTCTCAAAAATCAGCATGCCACAGTAACATGAAGAAATCTAAAACCCCCATTTTTTTAAAATCACATTTAAAAAATGGAGCATTCTCTTGCTATCTACGGTTTGGGGGGTGAGGAAGATAAACATCTTCCCAGTTAAGGTCTCACTACAACAGAAACGGGTTGACCTCTGCATTCCCATTTGTGCCAATACTGATTCTAGAGCTTGAGACGATCCGAAAACAAACCTCAAATGCTCTCTTTGAACTTCTTCGTATTTTTTTCTTAACGTAATACTAGAAAACTGACTACTTTTCAAAATAGGTTATTCCTGATATCACAATGATAGCCCCCTTCCCATCAGGTTCTTTGTGAAATATAAGTTCGTGCCTAAGAAGACACATAGATATTCTCCCAAACCTGTTTTAAAACGATGAACACTTGACAGTGATGCTACAGATGTAATTTCAATACAGAACTCAGAGGAGAAAAATAACCAAGAAAAGAAAAAAAAAATTGTTTCAGTGTAAACCATAGTGTATCAAATATCAACTGAGGACTTTTCCAACAGAGCAATATAGCATCTTGCCAAACTGGTGACCTGGTAGAGGAGAAAACTGCAGGGTCGTTACACTAGCTTAGCTTCAGAAAAAAACTGTAAAATTCACTAAAAGTTATCCAAAATCATAAATGCTGTGTTGTATAGCTGTGTGCTATAGTTAATTACGTTGTTTAGCAACTGCTAACATTTTCCTGTTGAAAGGGTTCTGCCATCTTCATTTGTAAGGGTCACAATTACTTTATCATGGAAAATGAAAACGTATCAGAATTTTAATTATGAAAATATACTTGAATGACGACTTTAACACATAAAACATTCAAATAAAGCAAGCTGCCTGTTTTCTACGTCAACAAAGCCTCCAAGAAGATTTTGAATTCTCTTTGAAAAGAAAAAAAATTAGATAATATAAATATTGATTCACTCCTTTTTTGTTGATTGGCAAATAAGTTAAACCCAGCCTCACAATTTGCTGATTTGATGAAAAAAATAAGACTGCAATTAAAAAAGCATATACTCAGTTAATAATGCAATACACTCTAAAATAAGCAATTTCCTCCTTAATGAGCTTAAAGTAAGTTTTATTCTCAAGAGGCAGAAATACTAACTTACCAGCTTCGTGCCTCTTTTAATTTCCTTTTGGACATCTTCAATAGAAAATCCACCAAGACTTTCGTTATCAGAGTGTGATGACACCAGAGCAGATGAAAAGAGCTATAAATTACATTAAAAAAATTAAGGTTCACATATGAACAAATTACAGTGAAACGTAAGATGTTAAATTTAAAAGAAATAATCAAGTAAAAAATGGCATAGCATTAGTGAGCAACCACTTCTTGGACATTTAACTGGGTTTTGCTGCTGTTGGTTTGTTTTTTGCTTTCAGTATTTAGGAAGAGCCATTGTCAAGATTCTCAAGGTTTCAGTCTCTTGGCAGCTGCCAGCAGTACTTACCATGCACTTGTGATGTGCTGCCACCTTCTGGTTTTCAGATATTAGTAACTGTCCACATTCCTTGTCTCTATTTGACTTACAAAAGCCACATTTGCGCTGTCTTGTAGGCCCTTTTTTCTGTTCAACTGAGCTTGACATGATTTTTAAATTGCCTTTAGAATGCCACTTTATGCCTCAAGAAATGCTACAGAGAATAAGAAGCGCAACAAAATGGTTAATTTTGTTTTAAAATCAGTTTACATGTGGTCATATAAATTTATTTTTTCATATATTTGACCTAGGTTTTAATATATGCATTTTAAAATAGCTATTTAGTATAGACAAATTAGTTTTGAAACATAAGATGCTTCTATAATTTAAAAAATATGTATTGTGTATGCATAAAGATAAGTTAACGAAGTAACTGAGAAACAAACTGCTCTCAAATTAAGGGACGTGAAATAATTAGAACTATTCCTACATGGATAAATAAAACATGAACAATATGTGATTTTAAAATGATCATCTGCTAGCATAATTAATGAAAAATATTTTTCATGTATAGCTAGGTGCCCCTTCAAGGAGACAAAGAATTATGTATGCATCTAAGAGCAGACCAAAAACTACTAAGAGAACTACACAATATCCAGAGTGAACAGAATCCTATAATTGCAAAGTTCCTTAAAGTACCCATATTGATGATACAATGAATAAGACATGTATTTATATAACCATGACTTTGGAATACTTATTTTTAAAACTTGAATTATTTTCAAGTTTAAAAAATCATGTATACATCTTTATTAATTTTGCTGTTGTACTCCTTTTGCAAGAAAAGAAAAATTAAGCTTTATACCACTCTATAAAAAAAATAGACTTTAGGAACCAATTATTTATAAAAAAACAACTATATTATCTGACTCTGAGATTCACTCCAAAAGTCTGCTTGCTTATTAAAGTTACAAACTGACAGTGGTGTTCTAAATGTAGTTACTTTCCTACTTAAATTAGTAATACTGTATAAAGAAAGGAAAATTTTTCTGAATGAGCCTTAAATTTACTCAAATTATAATTATCTTAGTATAGTCAAACAAAAAAAGGGAAGAAAAGCTCTAACATGGAAGGTTTCAGATTTAGATCATCAATCTCAACATGGATTCTTCAGAAGAATCTAAACAGATGTAAAATCAGTTATTTAAATTGTGCGATTTTCTCAAATCAACATAACTAAGCAGCCTGGGATCCAGGTTACCACAACACACATGACAATCAATAAAATCTCAAATTTCTGTCTTAAAATTTACTAAATTCTTTCCACTCTTCTCTATATTTGAACATTTTCATAACATTGTGTTGAAAAAATGGATTCACTACTACCATACTGTTGCTTTCTGAGAAGCACTTGTTCACCAACGGCAGCAGCAGCAGCTGGACACTAGCAAGGTGGTAGATGCAAACCATTCAGTGCTTTCCAATGTAAAAATGCAGATACTTAAAATTTCACAGGAAGCCACAAAGAAACACGTCTTCTCCATCAACTTATATCTCGGTTTTTCTCTTTAATGGAACTTCAAATGTTCTGACAGTCTCTGCATTGATGGGTTTAACAAACTCTTAATGTATCTACAATTTTAAATACCTCACTCTTCCAAATGGCATCAGATACTTTACAACAATACTGTATTCATAGCACTGGCTATAAACCGTGAAACTGATTGAAAACAGGCAGCAAATACTTTTAGGATTAAAGAAAAAAAAAAAAAAAGAACATAACAGAGAAACAAAAGAAACAAAAGGGGAAGTGTGTTTGCATTTGCTCAAGCAAATATGTGTTCAGTTGCTTTATCAAGAATATAGCTGCCAAAACCTTTAGAATTAAATATGCAAAACACCAAAATTCATAAATAGCACCAAAATTTGCTATTTGAGTTCTAAATTAGCTTTCTTCACTACTACGCAATGAACAGTAAGCACTCTAAAAGCACTGTAGTGTATTCAGCATTTCTCCCGGTCATACTTGGCTAGTTGAAAGGATGGCACATTATGAATCCGATCTATACAGACATCTTAATGTGTAATTTCTGTACAACCCTAGCATAAGCTATAAAACCAGCTTAAGACGAAGTAAATTCCTAGATTAGAAAATCGCTTTTCATTCTTGAAATTAATTCTGAAAATGGTGCCCCCCCCCACCCCAAATCCTACCTACATTGAATCCTGCCTCTTTCCATTTTATACACAGGTAAATTTCTCATCCTAATTTTAAGAACCTACTTTTCTAGATATCAAAGACGCCAAAATCTAAAAGAGAAAAAAAAGGTACACTTTATTTTGCATTCAAAAATATCCTAGTGTATCTTTTTCTGTTACCAGTTTAAACGTAATTTGTAAGGTGAACAAAATGCACACAAAGTGCATCAAACCAATTAAAAACTTTCCCCAACGTGCAATGACTAAATGGATTTTTCCACTAAAATTCAAATAATGCATCTGTGCATATCTTGCTAATTTTTTTACAGTCTCCTTGTAAAACATGAAGTGGCGAACATCATGGAAACAATGACTCCTAGCAAAAATGTCTTTATCATAAAAATACAGATTTTTATCTATTGCTGTCACATTTGTGGTCTCTCCTTTAGAGGAATAAGGGCATTCCAAGGACCAGTATTAAGAGGTTCATAATGATCCATACAGTATAAGGCATTTTAATTTTGGTCTAAAAGGTTTTTCAGGGCAGGCAGAGATCAAACTTTGATGCTTTCACCCAACAATGAAAGCTTTTCCTTAAAAGAAACGCAGCATTATGGATAATATTACAAAACAGAAATAAAGAGGCAAAGATAACAGCGTCAGAAACATCATTCAAACATTTGAAAAAAAATGCATAAATAAAAGCCCGATTAGTCAGGCTGAAGCAATCAGTGCATTTCCGATTTTCCAAGATGCTGTAAAGCACCACGGTGGAAATAACCTGAAACATCAAGGAGAGCATTCAAGAGCCAACTCGAGAGCTCATTCAATGGCTGGTATCTGAAAGACCATTTTTACAGAAAAACAAAACAAAACAAAAATTGCAGTTTCGGAAGATCAAACAATTCCCCACGCAAGCAAGCTGAAATATACAGACCAAAACATATAAACACGATCCAAGAGGCAGTATTTCTGTCAGGAAAGTTACACTGGAGAGAAATAAACGAATAAGAGATGAACCGGAAGGGCACCTGAATTTGGCTGCACGATATTATTACATGCTTCGCACTGCTTTTTGCGGTTATTCAAAAGGAAACTGAAGGAATTTTCCAGTTGTTTCAAACCCAAGCGTAGAGAAAGGATTTGAAGTGTATGAATAAGACCTGATATTACGTAGTAAGCCGACGAAGAGGGAAGCTTTTTCGAAAATAAAGGGTTTTTCAACTTCCACGCAGAATATCGAAACGAAGAAATTTCAAAAGAATGCCGTACTGTTCGTCCATATAATAAAGGATGGTACACATAACGTACCAGATCCTCTCCGTTATTTACTCCTCAATATACACTAGACTCCAAGATCTCCCTCTAATCAAGAGCTAGGTAAACTCGCAAAAACTATCTTCCTCTAAAACACTTTAGCAGGTTCCTTTCGGTCGTAAAGTCAGGGTCCCCTAATTGTCCTTTGCCAATCCTCCTGGATCCAGGGAAATATCACCCTACACTTTCCTTAATCCTCCTCCCCCCAGGAGTTCGCCCTCTAACAGTCTTCGCTTCCTATCTCAGTTTCACCCCTAATTCCCCCCACCCTGGAGTTTTTCCTTATTCCGTAAGGCTAACCTTCCTGCCACCCTAACAATTCTTCTCACTCTTCCCAAACTGGGAGTCTCCCTCCTTCCCAAATATGTCCTAAGCGATGGCCAAGACTAAAAATTCCCAGTATTTTTTTTCCTCCGTAAATGTTGCGCCCCCTCCCCCGAAGTCTAGCCTAAAGCCTAACCTCTCCCTTGGTGGCTCCGCAGCACTTTTCTCCGCAGCCTCTCTGCTAAGCGCCTTCAATGAGCGGCGCTTCTGGGGTCCCTGACAATAAAGCGAGACCACCAAGAGTCCCCCTTAACAACGGGCAGGGGCGGCGGCCTGGCCACCGCCATCCTCCTTGTCTTCTCCCGCCGGGCAGAGAATAGGGGGCCCCAGGGTACCGTGGGGACTCACCGGCGGGGCCCAGAGGCGAACGGCAGGCGAGAAGCGCCAATGAGGGGAAAGAGAAAGAAGTCGGTCTCGGTTCTCCAGCAGCGCCTGGGAGCGGGGCTCTGTCGCCGGAGGTTGTTTCCTTTCATTCGAGGAGAGACGGGCTCGCGGAGCGCCCTTACGTCGCCCCCCTCGCACGCAACGACTCACAGAGCGTTAATACGTCTCGAGCGCGCCGCGGGCTCTGATTGGCTGCAGCGAGGGGGCAGCTGAAGCCGCAGAGCCACGACGCATGTGCAGAAGCCACCCCCGGTACGGCTCGGGGCGGCAGGCCCCGCCTCCTGCTCGCGCGCGTACCTTCTATTCTCCGGTCCGCCCCTCAACCCAGTGTTTGGGGGCAGGAGCCGAGGAGATAGAGAAAGAGATTCAAAGATATCGCCGTGGGTTGGGCGGAGAAGGGGCTGGGTTGGGGCTCGAAACCGTTGGCCAGGGGCCCGGGTAGCCAGTTTTCGACAGTGATTCAAGTGGGTAGGCCTGATCCCTTGCACTTGTTCACCGAGGCCTTTTCACATCCATTATTTCATTGTACTCTCGTGGCATCCCTTTGAGGTCCTCCGTTCTCTCATTTTACTGCCAGGAAACACTGAGAAGCTTGTAGTGGAGTCAGTCTGCCTGGGTTTCAATCTTTGGGCGAGTCGGTTTTCATCTCTGTGCCTTAAAGTCGTGTGTGTCTTTAAAATAAGGAGAGAGAACAGTACCTCACGGGTTTATTGTGAGGAAGAAATGAGACAGTGCAAGTAAACCGTGTATTAGCGTCCCTGGCGTGTAACAGGCCTTCTATAAATTATGAGATTTTCGTAATCAGGAGAGATAAGTGATTTTATTCATAATTCGTACAGGTAAACTCGACACCTAAACTGAGTGCTTTCCTCTTTGATGTATGAAGCCAGACTGCTTGGGTTTGAATCTCAGCTCCTCCACTTCTCGGTCTATGACCTTGAGCACGTTGCATTACCTCCCTGTCCCTCAGTTTCAACACATCCAAAATGGATGTTTCCAGAAATGCGTTAATATATGTAAATCACAGAAAAATGTTTGGGCACATAGTATGCTCTAAGTGAGGGCCAGCTTTTGTTATTTTTCTGCTGGGCTCACAGACTGCAAGCCAGTGGTTAAATTAAAAAAAAAAAAATCCCCTAACAAACCAATGAATATTTAAAGATGCCCTTCAAGTAGCTATGTTTCCTGTTTGGGGGGGGGGGGCGCAGTGGCTTTCCATTGTTTTGATCCACTGCTGTTTCTATCGTGTTTCATTATTCTTTTTATTTTTCACTGCAATGTCAACATTAAATTGTAAATCCTCAAGAAAACAATAACCATGTTTGATGTAACACTGTAAATCATACAAACAGGTACCTAATAAGCGCGGACAAAGCAGTCATTTAGCTGCGAGGGACCCTTAGCCCTTTCACTCAGGCCCTGTACCTTTGAAAGGGAGTGGTTAGAGATTTGCATAAGATCTACAATATGTATTCCAAATATTTAGCACATCATTTTCTACCAGTTTTGCACACTTACTGATGTCAGGATGAGACTGATGATTGCGTCAGTGACAAAATGCAGTGCCTGTGCAGTATGTCACCTCTTTAGATGTCCCTGCAAATCCACACATTTTGCTTTTATTCATTCTCTCATCCATGCATTCATTCTAACAAAATTTGATTCAATAACCATCTGCACAGCTACTAAGTTCCAAACACAAGAGAGACATAGATCAACTCAATCCCTGACCTTGAGCTCACAGTCTAGAAAGGGAGACAGACAAGCAAACAAACAAAGTATGATGTGATAAATGCTGTATTAGGTGTGTGCCTGGTACAGACATCCTCTGCCTATTAGGTACAACTCACTATGCTAAGGTACATCACAACAGTGAATAAGACATAGCCTTTGCCCTCAACTATTTACAGTCTAACAACGAAAAGACACATATCTTTGAAAGACTGAAGTAAGTGCCTTTAAGGTGGAAAGGAAGTGCAGGAAGAGTTCAGGAGAGGAAGAGATCAGTGGCTCCAGTTAGTTTCAGGCCCCAGGTCTGGTAGCCAGTTTCAGTTAGCAAGACTGATAGACGCAGCCCGTTATTTCAAGGGCTAGGGAAAGGAGTCAGATTGTGACAACGTATTCTTACCGATGCCTGAGGATATAGCATCAGATCTTAATCTATTGATTCGCCAGCACATTCCTACCAAATCTCCCTTTTCCTTTCACTTTTTCTTCAGGCTCTAGCTCCTGCTTTTTGTCCCTCATTCTCGGCAAAGGCTTTAACTTCCTTTAACTTCAGGACCCTCTGAGCTAAGCTTCGTTATCTTATACATCCATCCTTTCTGGTTTCCTTCAAGATTCAGAGAAAGAATCGTCCTTCCTGCTTTTTAAAGCCAGAACTGTGGTTTTAATCACATCTTTCCCGTACTCTGGAGAAACTGATTCCCTACTTATTTTCTGCTCTAGCAGCATCAATCGCCTGCTCTCATTTACCTTCAAACACATAGGATTCCTCTACTTTCGCTGCCAGACTGTGTCCTTTCCCTCCAATTACTCTCAGTCATTCATTCAGCAGGCATTTGCAGATATTTTCTGTATGCTAAGTATTATGCCAGACATTGGACATTTGAAAAGGGGTAAGACACAGCTTCTACCTTCAAGGAATTCTCTGTCTAATGAGGAAGAAACATAGGTATTTCCAATGAAAGAAAAACAGAATTTCCGTACAATAGGTGAAATGCTATAGTGGAATTACGTACCACAAAGATTGATGGACTCTGTCCAGCAGAGCAGGAAATATATATATCCCTGGGGAGGAAATGTTTTGAGCTGGATCTTAAAAGACAAGTCCAGGTTCAGAAAAATTTGGATCCCAGCTTCACGACTCTTCTCCATCTTCATTCTTGACGTCTCTGTTATGTTACACACTTTAGGCCATTTACTTGTTCTTAAACTTTCACCTTCCTTTGTCTCATAACATGGACTCTGACTCTGGCTCTCGCACTGCTAGTTCAGTCTCTTTCGTAGGTTTCCCTTCTTATTTTCAATGCAGACTTTTCCCTAGACTGAGTCCTAGACCCTCCATTGGTCTATTGCTATTCCAGCCCAGCCGGTCTTAAACTTTGGAAGTGAGAGTTACCTGGGAGCTTGTTAAAAATGCAGATTTTTTTTTTTTTTTTTTGGCACCACCCCTAGAGGATTCTGAAGGTTTGGGTCCAGGAATCTGCCTTATACTGCCCAGATATTCTGATGCAGATCTGCTGAGGACCACACATTAAGTAACTCCCCTCCATTCTTTTTTTTTTTTTTTGTAGAATTGGTACAATCTCTTGACTTTCACTACCCTGTAAACAACCATTTAGTAACTGCATCTGCTCTGCTGAGATCATCCTGTCCTTGAGCTCAAATCACTAAGTCCAATACAAGCAAATTCATCCTCTCCAGCAACTACAAAGTAATTTTTCCCCATCTTCAGTGTTTTCCTGTAAGATACCACTAGCATTTCTGCTCCTGCCTAAACCAAACGTAAATTCACCTGGTGCCTGTGCCCTCCCTTCTACTTGTAATCAACCCCTGTAATTACTCATTCATTCATTAAGTACATATTATATTGATCACCTATTAAGTGTTAGACAAATGTCAACCTGGTTCATTTTGGTGTAGTGGGGGAGACAGACCTTAATCAAGTAATCACATAAAGCAATGTAACACTACAATTATGACAAATTTTGCACAGCTGGTTCAAAAAGGAGCAAATGTCACTTACATGGAACTGAAGTCTATTTGTATTTTGCATATTGAATATATTTTAAATTTAATTAATTTTTTTTTTTTTTGGCCATGCTCACAGCATGTGGAGGTTCCAGGGACAGGGATCGAACCCATGCCACAGCAGTGACGATGCCAGATCCTTAACTGATAGGCCACCAGGGAACTCCTTTCTTCCTTTCCTTCCTTCCTTCCTTCTTTCTTTCTTTCCTTCTTTCTTTCTTTCTTTCTTCCTTTTTAATTTAGGGCTGAACCCACAACATATGGAAGTTCCCAGGCTAGGGGTCAGATCAGAGCTGCAGATGCTGGCTTATGCCACAGTCACAGCAATGCAGGATCCGAGCCATGTCTATAACCTACACCACAGCTCACAGCTATGCTGGATCCTTAACCCACTCAGTGGGGCCAGGGATCAAACCTGCAACCTCATGGATACTAGTTGGGTTCAGTACCACTGAGCCTCAGTGGGAACTCTTCTATTCTTTATTTTTAAAGTGTATGGATTAAGCATCTTAAATGTTCTGCGAAAAAAATTAGAGTGCTATTTATTTGTGCAAAATGCTGCATAAGAGCTAGAAGACCTGGGTTTGAATTTTGAATTGCTGGCTGTCCACTAACTAGCAGAGTTACCTTGGGTTATTCATTTGACGCCTCTGAGCCTTTGTTTACACATCAGTCAAATGAGATTACTATTACTTGCGGCACAAGGACAGATAATGATGTGCATGAGTGTTCTTGCCCCAGTAAATATGAAGGATTTTTTTTTTTTAGGGCCGCACCCACGGCATATGGAGGTTCCCAGGCTAGGGGTCGAATCAGAGCTGTAGCCATTGGCCTACACCACAGCCACAGCAATGCGGGATCCGACTTGCATCTGCAACCTTCACTATAGCTCACGGCAACACCAGATCCTTAACCCACTAAGCAAGGCCAGGGATCGAACCTGCATCCTCATGGATGCTAGTCAGATTCATTTCCACTGAGCCACAACGGGAGCTCCTGAAGGATTTTTTTAATGTATCCCTTAACTGCCATATCATCTGATTGATCTGCTTGCTAAAATGTAGGCTCCCAGCATTTGGCCCTCAAGCTCTTCTACTTAGTTTTTGTTGTTGTTGTTTGTTTTTTAAACTTCAACTTAGTATGTTGATGCACTTTTATAACATTCTTAACTCTTTCCACCCTATGGAGCTATTGCCTAACTGAGGAGCTGGGAGCCTTGGTGGACTTTGTGTTGACATCTTTCCCTTGTTTAGCAATTTGAACCTGTGGAGAACAGGGGATGGAAAAGAATGGAGAACGAGGAAGAGAATGTAACGAAGAATGGGGAGAAATGGAATTGGAATGGACTGACATCATCTCAAGAATTTGTTAATAATATGCAGCCCAAGCCCCACCCCAGTGATTCTGGCATAGATATGCAATGGGGCCCAGCAACTGTACTTTTAGCAAGCTCGCCAGCTAAAACTGTCATAGTCACAAAAGTTTGAGAACCACTGACCTACAGCCATCAAGCTGGAAACAAGGGGAAAAAACCTTATCAGTTGGGCATTTGATCAGTTTCATCTGAGTGCCCCAGAGACTCCATTCTGATAAATATCATTCTTAACATAGATGTTAGTGAGGACACATGCATATAAATGGCTTTGCCATTGGGTCCTGGGTGATTTTGAGCATCTTTGTCCCTTGGCCCTGTTTTTTAATTGGTTAAATAACATGATCGGACACGTCTACACTAATCTCACATATTATAATAACAAGTCTAAAAACTAGAGGAATTGCATAGGGAGAAGATTTATGGGAAGCTAATATTCACAATGAGGAATAATCTCTACTGGGAGGCCGAAACCAAATGGTGTGGACACAAATTCTGGTTTCGGTTTAACTTCTCAGGGCCTTCATTTCCTCATCTGTAAACTGACAATTATGGAAGTACCTTTCTTAAGGATTTTTTGGGGGAGATTGCATGAGATAATGCACATCTAGCACCTAGCACAGTTTCTGGCCCACAGAGCTCAATAAATATTAGCTATAAGAACTAGCTTTATAGGCAGCCATATGGAGTGTTCCACTTATGAGTAGCCATAGTTGTCTCCAGTTTTTCTGATAAGTGGAATAGAGAGACAAAAAGGCCTTGGTTTCTTCTGCTGTTCTTCTAAAACCCCCTTGATGGCTTTCTTGGACTAACTATGACCTAGTAGCCATCAAAATCCCAGGCAGGTGTCAGCTCTTAGCTTTAATTACCCTTTGATTGCGGAAGCTCCCCTCCTCTGCTTCTCTAGCAGCCTGGCCAGACCTCTATCTCATCACTTACCACATTATATTGAAGTTACATGGTCCATCGAAGGATGAAGGGATGAAGAAGATGTGGTACATACATACTATGGAATACTACTCAGCCATCAAAAGAGCAAAACAATGCCATTTGTGGCAACATCGATGCAACTAGAAATTCTCACACTGAGTGAAGTGAGACAGAAAGAGAGAGACAAATACCATATGATATCACTTATGTGGAATGTAAAATATGGCACAAACGAACTTATCTACAAAATAGAAATGGACTCACAGACATTGAGAACAGACTTCTGGTTGCCAAGGGGGAGGGTGGAGGGAGTGGGATGGATGGGGAGTTTGGGGTTGGTAGACACAGACTATTACATTTTTGTTTTTTTTGTCTTTTTGCCTTTTCTTGGGCCACTGCCGCGGCATATGGAGGTTCCCAGGCTAGGGGTTGAATCGGAGCTGTAGCCAACGGCCTACACCACAGCCACAGCAACACCAGGTCTGAGCCGCATCTGCAACCTACACCACAGCTCACGGCCACGCCAGATCCTTAACCCACTGAGCAAGGCCAGGGATCTAACGAACCCGCAACCTCATGGTTCCTAGTTGGATTCGTTAACCACTGAGCCACGACGGGAACTCCAAACTATTACATTTAGAATGGATGAGCAATGAGGTCCTACCGTACAGTGCAGGGAACGATATCCAATCTCTTGGGCTAGACTGTGATGGAAGATCGTATGAGAAAAAGACTGTATATATATATATATATGTATGACTGGATGACTATGCCGTACAGCAGAAATTGACACAACACTGTAAATCAACTATAATCTAACACAAAAATTTTTTTTTTTTTTTTGGCTTTTTTAGGGCTACACCTGCAGCATATGGAGGTTCCCAGGCTAGGGATTGAATCAGAGCTACCACTGCCGGCCTACGCCAGAGCCACAACAAAGCAGGATCCAAGCAGCGTCTGCGACCTACACCACAGCTCACGGCAACAGTGGATTCCCCCACCCACTGAGCAAGGCCAGGGATCAAACCTGCATCCTCATGGATCCTAGTCAGATTCCCTTCCGCTGCGCCACAATGGGAACTCCCAAATTTAAAAAAAGAAATTGTATGTGCTTTTGTCAGGCCCACTAGACAGCGAGCTCTTTGGGAAAAGAGACCATATCCTAATCTTTTTTTCTACCCTTTGGCCCCTAGCACAGTGCTTGCCCCAGCAGTGTTCGCTGCACTTGCTCGAAGGAACATGCCCGGGAGCCGATGGTTACCACTGTCTTGTTCCCTGGGCCCTGGCTGCTGCGCTTAGAGTCATGCAATGCAATTTAGCAATTAATTATATACTGTGTACACTGTGTTGTTCTCTAATTGCTTCATATGTTAATCTACCGCTTCTTTCCTCTTCCCTCAGGCATTAAGAGAAGAAATGACTATAAATGGAAAGTGGATGATCTAGCTATAAGCCACACCCACTTGTCAGTCAACTCAGTTTATTGAATGCTCAGGGTATCGCAGGTGCACGCATGCTGCTATTAATCACCAGAGGGGAATGCAAATGAAAAAGTAGCATAATTTCCCACAAGTGTTCGTTAGGCATTTGGTATTTATCGAATGAATGAATTGATTTAGAGAAAAACAATAGTGTATTTGGTCAGGCTAGAAATCAGGAGCCATGATTTCTATCACTTCATTTTGAACTTGAAAAGTCAGGAGTTCCTGTCACGGTGCAGCAGAAATGAATCCAACTAGGAACCATGAGGTTGTGGGTTCGATCCCTGGCCTTGCTCGGGGGGTTAAGGATCCGGCATTGCTGTGAGCTGCGGTGTGGTGTAGGTCACAGACACCACTGTGAGCTGTGGTGTAGGTCGCAGACACCGCTCGGATCTGGTGTTGCTGTGGCTGTGGCGTGGGCGGCTACAGCTCCAATTTGGCTCGTAGCCTGGGAACCTCCATATGCCGCAGGTGTGGCCCTAAAAAGACCAAAAACACCAAAAAAACAAAAGTCATTTTATCTTTCTGGGACACACTTTCATGTTCTAAAAAGCAAGGCGAAATCAGACTAGATTATCTTTAAAATCTCTCCCAATTTTCATGTGTAATTCTTCCTCCAGATAGTTAGAAAACTCCTCCAGAGTAAACACAGTAGTTATCTCTTATCTTCGCCATAGCATCTAGCACAGTGCCGAGCACACAAGAGGAGATAAATACTTAAAGTCAGAGCCTTCAACCTCCATAGCCACCTGTACGCAAAATTGAAAAGAAAAAAAAAGGCACAAACAATGGACCCCAAGTATGCCATCAAACATGACTCATCTCTAAAGATGGGACCTGAAAGAAACGTAGGAGAAAACTTAGACATTTTTTCTAATTGTTGCATTTCAAAATCACTAAAGCAGCTATGATTTGAAATCCTCATTTAGGCTTCAGTTGACAATCAACTGATTGCCTTAATCCAAGTGAAAACTTGAGTGCATTCAGCGTACGCTTGCGGCTTGATCTTCGCCCGTTCTCTCTCTTCCTTGGTAAAATCATCCACACCCATCACTTTATTTACCACCCACTGGGATTGACAACACACTCATTTATCTCTCCAGGCAACATCTCTGCTCTGAATTCTAGGGCCGTATATCCAGCTGCGTGTTCAAGATGGGTTAGTCACGTCCAAAGCATCTCAAACTCAGTCCTGAGCATGTCTGAAACAGAAGTCATGATCTTCTCCCTCTAAACCTGCTATTGGTCCACTGTTTCCTAAATCGATGACTGGCAGCTCTAGCCCCTCAGTTCTGTAGGCCCGACATCAAAGAGTCATCCTTGACAGCACCCTCTAGTTTGCTCCCCTCTCTCATCTCTCCTCTGTCGTTAGTCATGGCAATTTTAACTCCTAACCAGCTCTAAAATCAGTCTACTTTTCTTAATTTCCACTGGCTCTAGCATCTTTAACCTGGACTGCTCCTCCAGTTTACTGACTTGCCTGTCTGATTTCATTTTGCCTCTTTCCATCTAATCTCCACACTCCTCCCAGTGTCATTGAGTCATTTACTCATCAAAAGACATTTATTGTACGGAGTTCCCGTCGTGGCACAGTGGTTAATGAATCCGACTAGGAACCATGAGGTTGCGGGTTCGATCCCTGGCCTCACTCAGTGGGTTAAGGATCCGGCGTTGCCGTGAGCTGTGGTGTGGGTCACAGACGCGGCTCGGATCTGGCGTTGCTGTGGCTCCGGCATCGGCCATCAGCTACAGCTCCAATTCAACCCCTGGCCTGGGAACCTCCATATGCCGCGGGTGCAGCCCTAAAAAGGACAAACACACACACACACAAAACCATTTATTGTAGAGTTCCCACTGTGCCACAGTGGGTTAATGATCCACCTTGTCTCTGTGGAAGCACCAGTTTGATCCCCAGCCCAGTGCGGTGGGTTAAGGACCTGAGGCAGAGGGTTAAGGATCTGGCATTGCCACAGCTGTGGTGTAGGACACAACTGTCGTGTGGGTTTGATCCCTGGCCTGGGGAACTTCCACATGCCCCACTCACGGCCAGAAAACAAAAAAAATTAAAATTAAAAAAAAATTTATTGAGTACCTATGATATGCCAAGCACAGGGGATACAGCAGTGAAAAAAACAGGCAGGGGTTCCCATTGTGGCTCAGTGGAAATGAATCTGATTACTATCCATGAGGATGCGGGTTCAATCCCTAGCCTCACTCAGTGGGTTAGGGATCTGGCGTTGCCATGAGCTGTGGTGTAGGTTGCAGACATGGCTCAGATCTGGCATTGTCGTGGCTGTGGTGTAGGCCGGCAGCTGCAGTTCCAATTTGACCCCTAGCCTAGGAACCTCCATATGCCATGAGTGGAGCCTTAAAAAGACAAAAAATAAATAAATTTTAAAAAACAGACAAAAATCCCTATTATGAGGTTCACATTTTAGTAGGAGAGAGACACGTGGGAGATTTACTTCCAGCATGATAAATCAAGGAAGTTAATGAATAGTCTCCCCAAAAGCAACTGTAAGGCTGAACAAAATGTCAAAAACAACCCTTTCAGTGCTCTGGAAAGCTACCAAAGGCCTAACAGGGTGACCAATTACCCTGATTTCCTTGATACTGTCCCAGTTTTAGCACTGAAAGTCCTGCATCACAGGAAACCCTTCCCCAATTCGCAAAAGATCAGTCTTCAGCAACGGTTGCTCATATTTGAAGGGACAGTACCAAAGCCATATTGTGGCTCCAAAAACAGGGGCTGAAAGCAATGCAGCTTTCAGAGTCCAACGAATACGGCATTGACTCCATAGTCACTGTCGCTGTTTTGAACCTGACTGCTGAGGTTGGCAGCCCTGATTTGCTTTTCACAATAACCCATCATTCATGGTTGCATCACTCAGAGGGCTGCAACTTGAAGTTTGCAACTTAAGCACACGGCACTCACGATTTGTAACATTCTGTCTTTGTGGGCAGATTAACTGTTGCGACTTGTACGGAGATAGTGGTACTTTAATTTTTTTGACATTATGAATATTGTGTTCTAAGGGTTCAGATAAAGAAAATGAGAACAATTACAATACCAACTCCAGCTTGACCCAGACATCAACCCCCGAAGAAAACGAAATAAATGACCATGTTATTTCGATGACAGATGGAAGGACACATACGACTGGATTAGGGAGGTAAACAACCAAAACAGAACAGACTGGACAATAAACTGAAAAGAATTTGGGATTGTGCATGGCAGAAAAGAGGATGGGTAAACACATAGGGAGACTGAGGCTCACAAGTGAAGGATAAGACATGTAAGTGCTTAGAAATCCAATACAAGGTTTTGATTCTCCAAAAAGACACTAATGTCCAGTTGAAATCAGTGCCAGCTGATTTACCCTTGGCACACCACATAAACCAACATGCATTATTCGATCATTCTCTTCACTGGTCTTTGAATAAAGTGACATTTCCTGATTCCAAGATAGCAACGAAAATGTCCTATGGGTGAACAAAAGGGGAAATTCTGGTACAAGATGGGTTGGCCTTTAGCAGACTGGAGTTGATTTTGTCACCTCTCACCAAGCATCATGCTTTCTACACTAAATCAAATGATGTGTCAGATCACGGCAGCTGAAAAACGTTCCTCCAAGCTTTTAGGTACTTCAATTTGAAAAAGAGAATTTCAAATCATTACGATCATTTCTTTGTAGATCATAATGAAACTGCAAAAAAAAAAAAAAAAAAAGCAAAGCAAAAGATTGTTGATATCTAACATTTCTCATTGTTCTGCATGTACAGTAAACAGTAGACAGTGCCCATGTAAGTTTTGGAAAACAGATGGCTTTAGAACTCAAGATAAAACGTCACCCAGTACAGGGCAGTCGAATTAAACAGGACATTGTCAATTTCTTATGAAAACTCTAATTTATTTGGAATCTAATTTTGATTTTATGATTTCAAATTACCTCTGTGCTTTTTTTTCCCTCCAAGAACATTTTTTCCTGAGAAAAAGAGGGTTAACTTATGATAACATCTGAAACGCTTCATGATGAGTAATCATTATGGACATTTTAAACAAGGATAAGGCTATATAATGAATTTATAGATGCAAAGGACCTGATTGGCAAATAGCTAGCCTACCGGAAGTAGCTTGAGGATATCAAGTGAATGAATGTACATTTTTTGGAGAGCTGGATACTAATTCCTGCAGGTCTAAACACCTGATGTTTTTGCTTAGTAAAACCCATATATTCCAAGCTCAACATTTTTGTTGAGAAGATATTTCAGCTCTTACATTTAAGTCTTTGACCCATTCTTGGTTAATTGTATACGGTGTGAGGTAGGGGTCCACCTTCATTCTTGTACATGTGAATATCAAGCTGTCCCAATGATATTTGTTGAAAACACCATTCTTTCCCCACTGAATGATCTTGGCACCCTGGTTGAAAATTAATTGACCTTAAACATGAGCATTTACTTCTGGACTCTCAATGCTCTTCCATTGATCAATGTGTTTATTCTTTTGCCAGTATCACATTGTCTTGATTATTATAGCTTTGCAGAAAACTTTTCAGATTAGGAAATGTGATTCTTTCAACTTTGTTCTTCCTTTGCAAGGTCGTTTTGGCTATTCTGGGTCCTTTGCATTTACAAATGAATTTGGGATTAGCCTATCAAATTCTGCAACAAAACCAGCTGGGATCTTGATAAAGGATGTGTTGAATCTGTAGATCAATTTGAGAAGTATTGTCATCTTCACAATATTAAGTCTTCTGATCTATGAGCATGGGCTTATCTTTAATACTTTAGGTTTTTAATTTCTTTCATAAGTATTTTGTAGTTTTCAGTGTACAAGTCAGCATATCTTTCATTAAATTTATTCCTAAGTATTTTATTCTTCTTGATGCTGTTGTAAATGGAATCATTTTCTTTTTTTTTATTTTATTTTCCCACTGTACAGCAAGGGGATCAAGTTATCCTTACATGTATACATTACATTTTTTCCCCCACCCTTTGTTCTGTTGCAACATGAGTATCTAGACTGGAATCATTTTCTTAATTTCATTTTCAATTTGTTCATTACTAGTATATAGAAACACAAATGATTTTTGTATATTAGTCCCTATGTTCACAATCTTGCTGAACCCATTTATTAGTTCTAGTAGATTTTTAGCGTATTCCTTAGAATTTGTGATATACAAAATCATATCAGCTGCAAAGAGAGATAACATTATTTACTCTTTCATTTCCAATCTGGATGCCTTTTTCTTTCTTGCCAAAGTCCTGGTTGAAATCACCAGTACAATATTGAATAGAAGAGATGTTGTTTAAGGATACGAGCTTGAAACTAGTCAGTAAATAAATCCAATACACGGTATAAAGAATATAAGCAACAATATTGTATTATGATCATCAAACTTGCAATGTGTCTAGATCTTAACTATTTCCACCACGAAAAAAGAAATGATAATTATGTGAGGTGATAGAGTTGTTCACTATTACTACAATGACAATCATGTTATAATATATCAATGTCTCAAAACAAAATATTGTAGGGAGTTCCCTGGTGGCCTAGTGGTTAAAGATCCAGCATTGTCACTGTGGGTGCAGCCAAAAAAAAAAAAATCCGCAAAGTGTTGTACACCCTAAATGTATACAATGTTGTATGTTAAATATATTTCAATAAAAAGATGTTCAATAGAGGCGACTAGAGCAGACATCCATATTTCATTCTTGATCTTAGAGGAAAACCTCCAATCTTTCATCATTAAGTATGACGTTAGTTGTGGATTTTTCAAAGATGTCCTTCATCAGACTGAGAAAGCTTCCTTCAATTCTTAGTTTGTTGAGCATTTTTATCATTTGGTAAAAGTTCATCAAATACTTTTCTGCATCTATTGAGATGATCATATGAAGTTCGTCCTTTATGCTATTTATATATGGTGTATTAAATTAATTGATTTCTGGATGATAAAACAACCTTGGAATCCTGGGACGAATGCCACTTGGTCATGGTGTATATTTCTTTTTATATGCTGCTGGATTCAGTTTGCCGGTATTTTGTTGAGGAATTTTTGTCTCTGTTTTCATAAGAGATATTGGTCTTTAGCTTTCTTGCTAGTTTTCTGTCTGATTTTGTTGTCAGAGTAATACTGGCTTCATGAAATGAGTTAGGAGTAATTCCTTCTCTCTCTCTCTTTTTTTTTTTTTTGAAAGAGTTTATGAAAAAGTGCTATTAATTCTCCTTTAAATATCTGGTAGAATTTACCAGTGAAGGCTTTAAACCCTTAGCTTTTTGTGTGTGTGGGTAGTTAAAAAACTTCTAATTCAGGCTGTTTTCTTATTATTTTATTTAGATTTTTCTATTTCCTTTTTGGTCCAGTATGGTAGTTTGTGTCTTTCTAGCAATTTGTTCATTTTATCTAAGTTATCTAATTTGTTGGCATACAGTTGCTCATAGCATACACTTATAATCCTTTTTATTTCTGCAAGGCTAGTAGTAATATCCTCTGTTTCATTCCTGTTTTTAGTAAATTGAATCTTCTGTTTTTCTTGGTTAGTCTACCTAAATGTTTTTCAATTTTCTTGACCTTTACAAAGAACCAAATTTGGGTTTCACTGATTTTTCTCTATTCTTTTCCTACTCTTTACTTCATTAATTTCCATTCTAGGGAGTTCCTTGGTGGTCTAGTGATTAGGACTTGGTGCTTTCATCACTACAGCATGGGTTCAATCCCTGGTATAGGAACTCAGATCCCACATCTAGCCACTGCACACGGTGGCAAAAAATATATATAACTCCACTCGAATCTTTATTGTTTCCTTTTAATTGCTGTTAGGTTATTGATTTGAATCTTTATTCTTTTTGTAGGTGTTTACAGCTATACATTTCCTTCTAAACACTGCTTTAGTTGCATCCCATAAATTGTGGTATGTTGTGTCTACATTTTCATTTATCGCAAAGTATTCTTCAATTATCCTTGTGATTTCTTCTTCAGCCCATTGTTTACTTGGGAATATGCTGTTTAATTTCCACATATTTGTGAATTTACCAGTATCTTTATAGTATTAATTTTTAATTTCAATCATTATGATCAGGTATTGTATGGCTTTAAATCTTTTTCGTTAGAGTATAGTTGATTTACAGTGTTGTGTCAATTTCTGTTGTATAGCATAGTGATCCAGTCATACATATATATACATTTTCTCATACTATCTTCCATCAAAGAGATTGGATATAGTTCCCTGTGCTGTGCAGTAGGACCTCATTGCTTATCACATCTTTTAAATGTATTGAGCTTATTATATTATCTAATATCTAGTCTATCCCGAAAAAAATGTTCCATGTGCACTTGAGAAGAATGCATATGTTGCTTTGGTTTTGTGGAGATATATATATATATATATATATATATATATATATATATATGTCTACAGTGATACATATATATCTATTAGCTCTAGTTGGTTTATAGTGTTATTTAAGACTTCTTATATGGACCCCTATGTTTATTGTAGCATTATTTACAATAGCCAAGATATAGAAGCAGGCTAAGTGTCCATCGATAGATGAATGGATAAATAAGATATCAATTTATTTATGGAATGGATAAATAAGATATCCATTTTTTATGGCTAATATTAGCCATAAAAAAGAATGAAATCTTGCCATTTGTGACACGAATGGACCTAGAAATTATGCTGAGTGAAATGTCAGATGAAGACAAATACCATATGATTTCACTTATATGTGGAATCAAAAAAGCAAAATAAAGGAACAAATGTAACAAAACAGAAATAGAGTCATAGATGCAGAGAACAGATGGTTGCCAGAGGAGCTAGGGGTAGAGGAAGGAGAGAAATAGGTGAGTGAGATTAAGAGGTACAAACTTTAAGTTACAAAATAAATGAGTCACAGGGATGAAATGTATAGTGTGGGAGTATAGTCAATAACTATGTTATATGTTATATGGTATGGTGGTAGATGGTAACTAGACTTACCTCTGGTGATCGTTTTTTTTTGAAACATATAGAAATATAAAATCACTATGCTGTGTAACTGGAACTAACACAGTGTTGCAAGTCAATTATACTTCAAAAACAAACAAACTCACAGAAAAAGAGATCAGATTTGTGGTTATCAGAGGCAGGGACAGGGTGGGGAAAGTGGATGAAGGCCATCAAAAGGTACAAACATCTAGGAGTTCCCACTGTGGTTCAGCGAGTTAAGAACCCAACTAGTATTCATAAGGATGCGGGTTCGATCCCTGGCCTCGCTCAGTGGGTTAAGGATCTGGCATTGCCTTGAGCTGTGGTGTAGATTGCAGATGTGGCTGGGATCTGGCGTTGCTGTGGCTGTGGCTGGCAGCTGCAGCTCCAATTTGACCCCTAGCCTGGGAACTTCTATATGCCACAAGTGTGGCCCTAAAAAGAAGAACAAAGGCACAAACTTCTAGATATAAGATAAACAAGGAGTAAGGATGTAATGTACAAAATGATAAATATAATTAACACTGTTATATGTTATATATGAAAGTTGTTAAGAGAGTAAATCCTGAGTTCTCATCACAAGGAAAAAACATTGTTTTTCCATTTTTTTTACATTTAGTATCTATATGAGATGATGGGTGTTCACTAAATTTACTGTGATAATCATTTCATGATATATGTAAGTCAAATCATTATGCTGTACACCTTAAACTTATACAGTGTGAAATTTCAATTATATCTCAATAAAATTGGAAGAAAAAAAAGACTTCTCTTTCCTTTTTATCTTCTGCATAGTTTTCCTATCCACTGTCAAAAGTGAGGTATTGATCGTAAATCAACTGTACTCGAATAAAAAAATTTTTTTGAATATACGGGTGGATAAAAAAGTGAGGTATTGAAATCTTCAATTATTGTCGAATTGTTTAATTTCCTGTTTCATTCACATCAGTTTTTGCTTCATGTATTTTGGGGCTCTGTTGTAGGTGTATAGGTTTATACTTCATATGCGGCTTTGGTGAAATGACTCCTTTATCAATATATAATGTCCTTCTTTGTGTCTAGTAATGATTTTTGTCTTGGTATCTACTTTGTCTGATGTCAGTGCAGTCACTCCAGCTTTCTTATGGTTGCTATTTGCATGATCCATCTCTTTTCCATCCTCTGACTTTTACACTGCTTGTACCTTTGAATCTGAAGTGTGACTTCTCCGTGGACAGCATGCAGTTGGGCCTTGTTTTCTTTTATCCAGTTTAACATTCTCTGCATTTTGATTGGATTGTTTAATCCATTCATTTTTATTTTCTTGTTGATACAGGTGAATTTACATTTATATTTCCCATTTTGCTTACTATATACAGTTGACCTTTGATCAACACAAGTTTGAACTGCCTGGGTCCTCTTAAACATGGATTCTCTTCAATGAATCCTTCAGTACTACACGACCCCTGATTGGTTGAATCTGCCAATGCAGAACCATGGAGACAGAGGATCTGCATGTAAGGAGGAATGGCTATAAATGAGACTTGAAATTTTTTTTTTTTTTTTTTGGCTGCACCTGAAGCATGCAAAAATTTCTGGGCCACGGATAGAACCTGTGTCACTGCAGTAACAACGCCAGATCCTTAACCTACTGAGCCACCAAGGAACTCCTTAAAGAATTCTCTTTAGTGTAGGCTTGCTGACTATAAATTCACTCAGATTTTGTTTATCTAAGTATGGCACCTTTATTTTTTAAGAATATTTTCACTGGTTGTGGATTTTTACTTTTGCAAGTCATTTTCTTTCACACTATAATAATGCCGTTCCATTGTGTTTTGGCTTCTAGGGTTTCTGTTGAGAAGTCAAGTGTTTTTCATGCAATATTTTGTTTGCAAAATGTATAATTAAAATGGCATGGTGTTTACACTTTTTCGCGCACCACCAATTCAGAACTGATACTTTTCCCTCAAAAGTGTTATTGTTTATAAATGCACTCAAGATTGAATATCTGTATTTTTAAATGTAATATAGGACATTGCTTTGGTATGTTATATGCTCTGGTATATTGTGGCAATATACCTCCATTTATAGAGATTTGAATTTATAAATCCAATTTTTCAAGTTCTTCAAAATGAAACTCTTTGCATATATATCTCTAAATGCACTGTGTGTGTCTCTGTGTGTTTGCCTTATTCAGTTTTTTCTTGAATGTCTTCTTCTGACCTCAGATTTCACTTGCTCAAAAGCATCATCTTTTACCATTTCATTGTCAACTTTCCACATCACAACTCCTCAGGTCACTCAGGACTGAAACTTTGAAATCACCTTGGAATCCTTCCCTTCCTCCTTCTAGTTATATCATATCGAAGCATAAAGGAAGCAGGCAACAGAAACGCATCGGGAGAGATGCTTATGTTTTAACTCTGTCTTGAAATGTAGAGAATGGGACGATGTAACAAAGCAAATGACATAAGGTGTGAAGGTAAATCCACATTTTGCGTTATCTTCCTGATAATTAGAAAAACTTTTGTCCGACTTTGTCATCTCTGAGTAGAGTGTCTCAGTCTTCACCTTGAACTGGAGATGAAGACGTACTGATACTGGAAGGTACCTCTGTGCAGTCATCCTCTTTGCTGGTTTGTGCCTGCATTATTAGCATCACTTCAACCATGGTTTCTTTGAAAAGATCTTCTGAGACATTTTGTCCATTATATTAGACATGGTTTCCCTGAAATTAGGTAACATTACGCATAAACATAGTTAACCCTCCACTGCAAAACTAGAAGGCCAAGGAATGTGAGAGAGTAGCACTGGCCGTCCATTTGCCTTGTGAAACTCCCCTCCTACCCACGAATCCTCCAGGCCTTGTTCATGACCCTCTGATACATGGATCTAGGGAAGGTGCTGAAGTCAATTTACATACTAAACATTAGTATGGCTGGCTTTAAAAATTTTTTTTGGATCAAAAAAACTGTTGATAGGAGTTCCTGCTATGGCAGTGGGTTAAGGATCCAACTGCCGCGGCTTGAGTCACTGCTCAGGCACAGGTCCAATCCTTGGCCTAGGAACGTCCATGTGCCACGGGTGTGGCCAACAAAACAAAACAAAGCAAAGCAGAAAAACACCCCAAAAAAGCTGCTGATAGAAGTTCTAATATTTTCTTTTTTGAACTTTAAAAAATGTATTTTATTTTTTTGTTTTTTTAAATTTTACTGAAGTGTGGTTGATTTCCAATGTTGTGTTAATGTCTGCTATACGGTAAAATGACTCAGTCATATGCATGTGTATATTCTTTCTCATATACCTTTCCATTATGGTTTATCGCAAAGTATTGAATATAGTTCCCTGTGCTATACAGTAGGACCTTGTTGTGTATCCTTTTAATATTTTCTCATGGTACCCAGTGGAGCATCTTGCACTTCCCCCCGGGGATATACACCCCTTTGGGGACCATAAGTATCATCTACTGTCCTGTAATGATGGCCCATAAATAGCGGAGAGGAACCTCACCACAGACAGGCAAATGACAGCCCGCATGTTTCTTCCTCCTGCCTGTCTCAACCCTGAAGGTCTCAGTGCACGCGAGAAGGAAATCCCCTACTCTGCTCTAGACCCATGCCGGGAACTCTTCGCCGTGCTGCGAAAAGAGAGCTTTGAATGAAATCAGAGGCTGAAGCTTAGAAATCAGCATGACTGAATCTTACTTATTAAAATGAAACTCTGCTACTCATGGAAGGCGTTGGGCTCCTGGGTTTGGCCCAAGATATCATTGGGACAAAAGTGAGCAAGGGAAGCTCAACCGAGTAAAATGGTCACCACACACACACACACACACACACACACACACACACAAACCCTAAAAAAAAGTCATATTTTGAGACTTCAGAGGCATCCAGTTGTGTGCAGGTACAAAGAGCAGAGAGGGAACAAACTATGGAGAAAATAGGGCCGGGCTAATGGAAGGAGGCGTGGAAGCAGTATCTCTGTGTAACACAGGCCTTCCAGATGGATCACGTGGACAGTCTTGCCAAGAGCCACGGCCAGCCTTGCATAGATGAGAGGTGGGGCGTCATCTAACATCCCAAGCACAACTTCCAAGTCGGGGACATATTGGTTTGGATCTGGGCTCTTCCATTTCCACATTAAGCAAGTTGCTTATCCTCCTTAAGCCTCAATATCCCCAACTGTAAGATGGGAATGATGAGAGGATTGCATTTATAGGGATAAATAAAAGTAAACTGGCCCATCGTAAGAGCTCCAATAAATGGTAGTTGGGGTCCTCACCATTCTCTTTATCATCAGACCGTTGTGGTTGCTTCTCTCTCTGCCAAAAGTGAACCCCTCACTTGCTCTGCTAAAAATATTCCATCTTGAAAGAAGATACTGGCTGCTTCTCACAGAGCTCCCGTATTATAACCGACACTGCGCTAAAAGCATTTCTTCCGTGACTGCCACACCAGCCCGGCAAGATGGATACTGTCTGCATTTTACAGACGAGAAGCATCACCAGGGTTTAAAGAGCTGCATTAACCAACTCGTCCAAGGTCATACGGCTCGTTAGAGGCAGAGACCTACTCTTTCCACCTCACCATACTATCTCCCGCTGAGGATGCACCTCCATCTAGAGAACCTGCTGATAATATTGGAAATGTCAGTAACACAGAAAGAAAGTGACTGGCTTGACAGTAAGTTGCAATTGTCAGAAAAAGAAATGCATCCTTGATCTTAGGGGAGTCAGTTTCAAAATGTTCCAGGTTGGGGTGGGGAAGGCATTTTAAGACTTTTGCTTTTTTGAAGGTAATTTGTCTTTTCCCTTTAGTTGCTTTTAAGACTTTGTCTCTCTGATCTTCTGCAATTTTACTCTGACATGCCTATGTGTGAGGTGTTTTTGTGTGTGTATTTAGACTGTATGTGGTTCCATCTCTGTGTTAATGTCTTTACTCAAATTTGGAAAATGCTCGTCCATAATTTCTTCAAATATTATTCTGCCCCACTTATTCTCTCTCTTCTTCTGGGACTTAAATTACATATATAAATATGAGAAAAAGAATGTATATATATGTATAGCTGGGTCAATTTGCTGTGCAGCAGAAATTTACAGAACATTGTAAATCAGTATAGTAAAATTTTTTTAAAAGAAATGTAATCATTAAAAATGACATGTATAGCACTGAGAACTATAGTCATTATGATGGAGCATGATAATGTGAGAAAAAAGGGTGTATATGTGTATGTGTGACTGGGTCACCTTGCTGTACAGTAGAAAATGGACAGCACACTGTAAACCAGCTGTAATGGAAAAAATAAAAATCATTTTTAAAAAATTTCATATATATTAGACATTTTCAATGTGTCCCACATGTCTGTTGGTTCTTTTCTCCATCTTTTGTTCTTTTTTTTTTCTCTTGGTACTACAATTTAGGTGCTATGTATTTAACTGTCTGTCAGTTCACTGATCCTGTCTTCTGCCAGGCCTATATTATTGTGAAATGTTTATAGTTAGTTCTTAATTTCAGATATTAGCTTTCAGTTCTAGAATTTCCATTTAATTCTTTTTTCCAGCTTTATAGAGATATAATTGACATCAAATATTGTGCTGATTTAAGGTGTACAATGTGATGATTCGATACATGTATATATTATAAAATGTTTGCTATAATAAGCTTCACATATTATCACCTCCCACATTTACTATTTTGTAGTTGTTGTTATGGTAAGAATATATAAGATGGACTCATAGCAACTTTTAAGTATAGGATACAGTTTTGGGGGGTTTTTTTTGTTTTGTTTTGTTTTTTGCTTTTTAGGGCCGAACCCACGGCATATGGAGGTTCCCAGGCTAGGGGTCCAATCACAGCTACAGCTGCCAGCCTACACCACAGCCACAGCAACGCCGGATCTGAGCCGTGTCTGCGACTTACACCACAGCTCACAGCAGTGCTGGATCCTCAACCCACTGAGCGAGGCCAGGGTCGAACCTGCATCCTTATGGATCCTAGTCAGGTTCGTTAACTGCTGAACCACAACAGGAACTCCCACCACAGTATTGTTAATTACAGTCACCGTGTTGTACCTTACATCCCCAAACTCATTCATCTTATAACTGGAAGTTTGTATCCTTTCGCCAACATCTCCCCGTTTCTCCACCACCTCCGCCCTGGTAACCATCAATCTGCTCTGTTTCTATGACTTTGCTATTTTTAGATTCCTTATATGAGATTTACAGTATCTGCCTTTCTCTGTCTGACTTATTTCACTTAGCATAATGCCCTCAAGATCCATCCATGTCACAAATGGTAGCATTTTCCTCTGTTTATGGCTGAATAATAGTCCATTACACACATGTATTTGGATATATACCCCATTTTCCTGGATGTACGTCACATTTTTCTTTATCCATTCACCCACTGACGCACACTTAGTTTGTTTCCAGGTCTTGGTTATTGTAAATAATGCTGCAAGGAACGTGGGAGTGCAGATATCTCTTTGAGATAGTAAATTTGTTTCCTTTGGATCATATGGTAGTTCTCCTTTTAGGTTTTTGAGGAACCTCCACACTGTTTTCCATGGTGGCTGCACCAGTGCTGCAGGATCCCCCCATGGGGCTGTGCGTGGCCATGGAGGCTGATGTTGGAAGTTGGGCTGGGGGCGGCAGTTGCACAGCTGGAGGGTTAGCCTGGACTGTGTCCACTGTGGTGGGGATCTGCTGCAGGGCATCTGGGTTGGGAGCTTGTGGGGAGGGACTCCAGTGGCTGGTGTCTCCTAGCATGAAAACATCTGGAGTGAAGGCCGGTGACATCTGCAGAGGGTCCTCTGTGGCTGTGCTATGCTGCCCAGTGGCAAAAGCTACTGGGGTTCTTGGCAACGCAGGTCACAAGGAACTGTTGTTGTTCTCACAGTGTGGCTGAGGCTGGTAGCCCTGCCCTTCTTCCTTGTTCCCAGCCATCTTAGTTTTGCGGGTCTCTGGATGGGGTGAAACCAAAGCGAGTTCTTCATATAGCACCCCGAGAGGCTGGGAAAGTGGGTCATGCACCACGTTCTCGCTTTCACTGTGAGGGGACACTTTCTAGCTGGGGTTTCCCTCTTGGCACTGAGCAGTGTCAGCCTGGAGGACGGGACGATGCAGGCAAAATGACGCTCTTCTTCCTTCCTTTTTTGTGTGATTATTGTTTTGGTTCCACTGTGTTGCTGAAGTTTCTTAAGTGGACTCCTGAGCACTCCCAGAGCAGTTTTTGTTTATGGTTAGCTGTCTAACTGTTGATCTATGTGAGAGGTTGGAGCCTGGGGTCTCTTACTCCACCATCTTGGATTCTTTATTACAGCTTCCAAATGGCTGGTGAAATTCTCCATCTTATCATCCATTTTCTCTCACATATTAATCACCATTACTTTAAAGTCCTTGTCTGTTAACTTAGATTTGTTGATCCTCTGTGGGTCTGTTTCTACCGTCTGTTTTTGTCTCATGGCACACTTAGTAATTTTTAGTTAAATGCTGGACATTGTATATAAACCTTATGGACAGTCAGACTCCTGCTGAGGTTATTTTCCTTTACTAAGTGTTGATCCTTTTCTCTGCTAAGCAAATAGAATGGGTAATCAGTCATTTTAACCGAACCAGAGACTGAGCCTGAGCTGATTAAGGGTGGTTTGCAGTTTGGTGATGTTTTGGTTCTCCCTTGTTCCTAGGGCATAGCCCTGCAGGGCTTGCAAGGTTGACCAGTCCCCCCCACCAAGCCCCACCCCCAGTCTGGGAGGGATGGATTCGAATTTGGGATTAGCAGATACAAACGTATACATATAGAATGGATAAACAACAAGGTCTTATTTTATAGCACAAGGGACGATATTCAATATCCTGGTGATAAATCATAATGGAAAAGAGTATAAAAAAGAATATGTATATACATATGTATAACTGAATCACTGCTGTACAGCAGAAATTAACACATTATAAGTCAACTATACTTCGATAAAGAAAAAAAATTATATCAACCCCCAAAATATTAATGCAGTAATTAATTCTAGCAAGGATTATTAAAGGAAAGTGTTTTTGAGTATTTGGATAGACGGACCAACTCAAATGGGTATGTGCATGTGCAAAACTGAATCACTTTGTTGTACAGCAGAAATTATCACAACATTGTAAATCACCTAGACTTCAATTAAAACTTTAAAAAATGAAAAATTTTTTTAAAAAGAAGGGACCTACTGACATGATATGTTTATATACAATCTAATTATCTATATTTATATATAGGCAAGGAGAGGAGGATATATCTATATATTTATAGATATAGATACAGCTATCAAACTAACTTCATTTCTTTCTTTGACAGGGTAATTTAGGCAGGTTGAATTGGATTACCAAATTGGTTGATCATAAAATGTAGACATAAGGCCTCTTTAGACTTCAGCAAGGCATTTGACAAGAGCTCTTTGATAAGTGGAGAGATATGGGCAGACCATTTTAACTGTAGTTAATTATGATACTGTCATTTATAATAAGAAATATATATTTGGTCTTCATCCTCATCTCTGGCACAGAGCTCCTACAACCCTTGGAATTTCCTAAGTGATGAGAGCCATAAGGTGTCTTTTGTATGTTAATGAGTGAATTTGGAACTCTCCTTAGGATGGAGTGGGTTGTCAGGGGAACTAGCCAGGATTAGAGGGTTGGAACTTTCAAAAGTCCCACCTCGGATTTCTGGGGAGAGGGGAGGGGGTGAAGCTTGAATCATTCAGCAATGTTCAATGATTTAATCATCCATCATAGGTAATAAAGCCTCCAGAAAACCCCAAAAGGATGGAGTTCAGGGCGCTTCCAGGTTGATGGACAGGTGGAGTGCTGGGCGAGGGCATGGAAGCTCCATCTGGCTGTTCCTGAATTATACCCTTTGATAATAAACTGGTGATCTAGCAAGTAAAATGTTTCTCTGAGTTCATGGGTCACTCCAGCAAATTAATCAGGAGAGGGTGTAGGAACCTCTGGTCTATAGCTGGTCTGTTGTCGGAAGCACAGGTGATAACCTGGGCAGCCTTGTAGAACTGAACTCTTTTTTTTTTTGTTGTTGTTGTTGTTGCTATTTCTTGGGCCGCTCCCGCGGCATATGGAGGTTCCCAGGCTAGGGGTCGAATTGGAGCTGTGGCCACTGGCCTGCGCCAGAGCCACAGCAACACAGGATCCGAGCCGCGTCTGCAACCTACACCACAGCTCACAGCAACGCCGGATTGTTAACCCACTGAGCAAGCACAGGGATCGAACCCGCAACCTCATGGTTCCTAGTCGGATTTGTTAACCACTGCGCCACGACGGGAACTCCAGAACTGAACTCTTATCCTGTGGAATCTGATGCTCTGAGTAGACAGTATCAAGCTTGAGGGAATTATAGGACAATTCAACCTGGAAAATTCACCTGCTGGCGTCTGAGAGTTGTTTGGTGGATGTCTGTGGAAGTCCCCACTTCACATGTTGGAAATTGGGTCCAGGAATCCAAATTAAATATATGACATAAAATTTACCATTTTAATCGCTTTTAGGTGTACAGTTCAGTATGACATTCACAATGTTGGGAAACCATCACCTCTTTCCTTTTCCAAAACTTTTTCATCATCCCAAACAGAAACCACATATCCATTAAATAATAACTCACATTCTTCCCTCCCCTTAGCCCCTGGTAACCTCTATTCTTTCTCTGTCTCAGTGAAGTGGACTCTTCTAGATACTTCATATAAGTGAAATATAATTTGTCCTTATGTGTCTGGCTTACTTTACTTAGCATAACGTTTTCAAGATTCCATGTGGACAGTGTCAAAATTTCATTCCTTTTTAAGGCTGAATAATATTCCATTGTATGTATACGTCACATTTTGCTTATTCATTCATCTGTTGATGAACATTCATACTGTTTCCAACTTTTGGCTCTTGTGAATACTGCTGCTATGAATGGGCTGACTGTTGAAACAATCTGATGAATTAGCGACTGTGTTCAAAGAGTGCTGATGAGTGAAAGGATAGTACCCTTGAAAGAAGTTTCTAGTGGCTTACTACAGAGTTCTTTCTGAAGTCTTCCTCTGTTCATCAGTCTTCTCAAGAAGATAATAGAGAGCATGATGGGCTCATTGCATCTCAGTAAATGCAAACATGGGGGAATGATACCTATATTAGATAGCAAGGTTAGAACTCAGAGAGATATTGATAAGTTATAGAGACTGACTGAATCGAGAAAGACAAAACTTCACAGGGGCAAAAATATAATAAGGTCATCTCTTTGAGTTCAAAAAACCAACTGCATGAGTACAGACTGAGAATGCTGTCTGTCTGAAAGGGTAAGCTTATTGTGTGTCCATAATATTAATTGTCTCCTCCAAACATGTAACTGATGCGAGGCTACATTAATGGAAATATAATATCTAAAAAGGAGATTATATTGGGAGTTTGGGTTTAGCACATTCACACTATTGCGTATGGAATGGATGGCCAATGGGGACCTGTTGTACAGCCCAGGGGACCCTGCTCAATATTCTATGATGACCTGTATGGGGAAAGAATCTGAAAAAGAATGAATATGCGTGTATGTGTCACTGAATCACTTTGTCGTATAGCAGAAATGATCCCAACCTTGTAAATCAACTCGACGTCAATAAAACTTTAAAAAATGAAAGAAAACATTGAAAAGAGATCATAGCCATACTTACTTTGTGCCACATCTAAGGTATTGGTGTTAATTTCTGAGCAATGGTGCTGTGGGTTAAAGATCCGGCTTTGTCACTGCTGTGGCTCAGGTTGTTACTGTGAGGCAGGTTTCATCCCTGGCTCGGGAACTTCTGGTTGCTGTAGGCGCAGCCTGGAGGAAAACTGAAAAAAAAGAAAGAATGCAGAATAGTGCCATGTGGGCTCTACTGTCACTTTGCCCTACTTCCCAATTCCAGTTTTGTCACTTTAAATGCTGTGGCCTTGGGCAAGTTACTCAACCTCTTTATGGCTCAGTTTCCTCAGCTATGAACTAGAGATAATAGTAAGGTTGTTGTGAAAATTAAATGAAGTAACACAGAGTAAGTACTCCATAAACATTAATTTTTAAAATGGTATAGTCAAACAGAATACATTTAAAGAAGAGGAACCACTGATTTATTTATCCCACAAATACGGATTAAGCACCACCACTGTCACTGGAGGAACACTAGGGAGACTCAGCCTGGAGAAGACATAACATGGGGGCGGGATGTGGGGGGGGGGGGAGGCCTTCAAATATCTGCGGGAGTGTCGAGTGGAAGAGGCATTAGACTTTTTTCTGAATGTCCTCGTGGCGTAGAACTAAAACCAGTGTGTGGAGGCTACAGATTTTGGATCGATGTAAGAAAAATGGAAACCTCTGCCCTCTGAGATAGTGGGTTAACTGTCACTGCCCGTGTCCAGGCAGAAGCTGGACAAAGATTTGGCTAGGTGTTGTAAAGGTGATTCTAGAGTTTCATGCGTGATTTGAGTAGATGACCATTAATGTTCATTAATGCTTCCCGACCTGAAGACTCTATGATGATATGAAAATGCTGTTGTTCTTTCTTACCCGTGGGATTGTATAAGGACTATACGATCCTTTTACCTGCTTCCAATTTCTTCCTCAAACCACATTTAGACCTATTCCGAATGACTTGAAGTCCAAAGCAAATCAGCCTGGGAAATCTTAGTCGTTTATTTATCTTTTTTTAGCTATTTACTTTACAAGTGACTCTTTTGTAACCACAACACTCAGAGTCCCCAACCGCTGCTACCTCAACTCCTATATATAATGACTGAGCAAAATGGGGGCCTAGACTTCTTGGGATACAGAGGCTGAGGGAAGTCTGATGAATTTTTAAAGAAATTTTTGAAATGTTCCTAAGTGCTTCTTAAAATAAGTGTCATTTGTGGGGAGGGGAAAGATGTAAATTTAAAATTTCAACCATAGATTCAGGAACGGCATCTGAGAACAACTAAGTTTTGGTAGGGGTTTCTGGAGAGTTGAGAATGAAAAATAAAGCTTGCTATTTTTACAGACTAGTGTTTAGGAATTCATAAACGGTAACAGTTGTCATGAGAAAACTTTAATCGGGGAAGTTTGACTTAGAAAGTGGCTCAAACATGCTCTTTATTTGTCATCTAAATTAAAATATGAAACAGAATGAACCAAAACAAAAAGTTCCACAGAAAAATGTATCATCCTTTATTTTTCATTACTTCCTAAATGGATGAGTCGGAACAAAGGCACTAAGTAAATCTACTAAATAAATGAATAAACTGTAATGAGACTTTGTCATTTAGAGGGGACAGCTAGCCTTTATCCACAAATTCATAAATAACCAGGCAATTTAAAGGAATCAAAAAAGAGGTTAAGGAGTTCCCATTGTGGCTCAGCAGTAACATACCCAACTAGGATCTATGAGGTTGCGGGTTCGCTCCCTGGCCCTGCTCAGGGGGTTAAGGATCCGGGGTTGCCATGAGCTGCGGTGTAGGTCGCAGACGCACCTTGGATATGGTGTTTCTGCGACTGTGGTGTAGACCGGCTGCTACAGCTCTCATTCGACCTCTAGCCTGGGAACCTCCATATGCTAAGAGTGTGACACTAAAAAAAAGCAAAAAAAAAGAGCTTGATAAGGACATTTTAAAATGTCACAAAGTTTTTTTTTTTTTTTTTTGGCCACTTTGAGATAGTGTCTTAAAAAAGAGAGAAAAATTTGAAATGCAAGTCAACAATATAGACTTTAATTCCCTCTCTGGATTAGATGCTAATGAATAGTTTCAAGAATTCTGGAGCCCAGAAAAGTGTATGCTGATTTGGCTACACTCGTTTTTATTTGTAAGTAAGTTGCTTTCCAAGTGATCAACAAAAATCTTAGTAGATTCTGTTTGTGGAATATTTTTTTTCCTCACAGTAATTACTTTTTTTTTTTTTTTTTTACTGAAAGATAATTCATTCCCAACAGGCTGCTCAAGGAAGGTTAAAGAAAGGAAACATACCAGTGTGGATGGCAAAAGCGCTCCGTAGTTCATGAACTGCATTCATATCTCATAAATCTATTTTTGAGTGGCTACAGAGAATACTCTTGGTATTCAGTAAGTAACAAAATCATGGCTCGTAAAGCCAAGTTAAAGTACACTAGAACCATGTTCCCCTGTTGTCTTTGAGATTCGTGCCACAAAATAGATAATACCATCTGATATACTTGTGTAGCACCTCACCGTGTACAAAACCGTGTTCACACCCCTTCTCCTTTGATCCTGACAGTCCTATGAGTAAACAGTATTATCCAGATCTTGCCGATGCGGAAACTGATATTTAAAGAATGTAAGTGGTTTTCCCAAGGTTTCACCATAAGAAAAGACAGGTCTAGGACTCGAACCCAAGATGGCTTATTTACTGCCCCAGAGTGGTCATCCTTTCACTCCAGAAGGATACAGTCAGCCTAGAAGTGACGACCTAGTTCTCCATTAGTAACTAAACTATTCTGATTAAAAGTCCAAAATACAAAGCATTTCTTATGTTGACTTCCTCTCCTATGGAAAGCGTCATAGCAAGTGTTACAATTTCTTTAAATGTTTTGAGATTTTAGTTAAGACTTCTCAGGATGTGTACCAATACTGAACACAGGAATAGATACAGTATGTGATTGTTTCATCCGGTTGCATGAATTGGGCACAAAGCCCTGTTTATTTTCCTTACTGTGGAAGAAGTAATATACCATAACTATATGATTGCTTGTGCCACTCAGTAATAATAATTGCATTCAATAACACTAATACCTGTTAGGTATTGAGCATCTACAGTATACTAGGCACTCTGTTGGGCACGATATTACACAGTCCCATGAGTAACATAACTATTACTCTCATTTGATAGATCAGGTATCCCAGGTTCACAGAGGTTAAATAACTTGATTGAGACCGCATAGCTGATAAACGGAAGAGTCAGACTATATGACTACAAAACGCATTCTATTAACAAACAAACTATACTACTTCTAACATAAAAGAAGTATAAAATCATATACTGTTGCAAAAATAAAAGATTTTTTGAAAATTAAAAAAAAAGAAAAAACAATAAACGAAGGAACATTTGGTCAAATCCCTGGTTACTCCGAAAACTTTTTGGGACTACTTTTTTTTTTATTTTTTTCTTTTCTGGCCGCACCCACAGCATGTGGAAGTTCCCAGGCCAGGGATCAAACCCAGGCCACAACAGCAACCCAGGCCACTGCAGTGACAACACCAGATCCTTAACCCGCTGTGCCACCAGGGAACCCCTAGGGATTTTTTTCTTAATCGGGAGCTGTGTAGGTATCTCTCTCTCATTTTCTCTAATTAAATAACACTCACTAGTAGAGTAAAATATATCTGTGTATGCATTTATATATATATATACAGATATATTTAATACTTTCTACTCCACATTGCAATTTTTTCCTTAACTTTGGAGAAATTGTGAGTGCATACTGATCTTCCACTTCCATTCCTACTCTACAAGATATTTCCTGCTTACATCCATTTTATAATTTTTATTTCCCTTCTTCCAGCAAGAAATCTGATTTCCAACAATTTTAACTCATTTTCTCCAACACACATAGTTTCAGAATTGCTGCACTCATACCACTGTACTAAACAAACCTACTTAAATGAAGATTTATGTGCAGTTTTTTTTTTTTTTTGTCTTTTTGCTATTTCTTTGGGCCGCTCCCTCGGCATATGGAGGTTCCCAGGCTAGGGGTCGAATCGGAGCTGTAGCCCCCGGCCTACGCCAGAGCCACAGCAACGCGGGATCCTAGCCACGTCTGCAACCTACACCACAGCTCACCGCAACGCCAGATCCTTAACCCACTGAGCAAGGGCAGGGACCGAACCCGAAACCTCATGGTTCCCAGTCGGATTCGTTAACCACTGCGCCACGATGGGAACTCCCTGCAGTTCTTTTTTTTATCCCTAGTCCAAGGTTGTACAGACCAAGTTCTTTGTTCGAGAGTTATTTGGATTGGTTCTTTTCTTTCTTTTCTTTTTTTAGGGCCACTCCCGTGGCATATGGAGATTCCTAGGCTAGGAGTCAAATTGGAGCTACAGTTGCCAGCCTGCGCCACAGCCAGATCCGAGCTGCCTCTGCAACCTACACCACAGGTCACGGCAACACCCAAGTGTTAACCCACTGAGCAAGACCAGGGATCGAACCTGAAACCTCATGGATACCAGTCGGATTCGTTTCCTTTCCACCGCAAATGGGAACTCCTGGATTGGTTATTTTCAATGTGGTTATGTTATTTGAAATACAATTGGGTTCATTTGCTTCTGCTTGCATTCAGCTTCAGATTGCTCCCCTTATCCTGTTGATTCAATTTTATCTTTGAAAATGTAGAACATTGGCATGATATCGAAAGTCAAAACTCTACAAACATGTATCTCAGAGAAGCGTGACTCCCTCCTTTCCCACTATCCCCTCTTCCCTGAAAAAGAATCTTAGCCAATACAAAGATTTGTAGCTTTCCCAAACTCAACCCTACTTGACCAAATCTTACTTCTCAGTATTCCATTTGGGGGGAGTAATTATAAAAAAAAAAATCTAAAAACTCTTCTTAGGGGGGCCAAAATGAACAAACAGTTCAGAAACGTTTGGAAGTTTATGCTGTGGCGCAATGGGGACCAGCAGCATCTTGGGAATGCTGGGACTCAGGTTCAATCCCCAGCCCTGCACAGTGGGTTAGGGATCCTGCGTGACCACAGCGGCTGTGGCTTAGATCAAGACTGCAGCTCAGATCTGATCCCTGGCCTGGAACTCCATAAGCCATGGAGTGGCAAAAACAAACAAACAAACAAACAGTACTGATCTATTCTCCATTTTATAATTTTGTCATTTTTATAATGTCAGATAAATTGAATCATACTGTATGAGCCTCTTGAGATTCGGTTGGATTGTCTTTCAGTTCCATCTAAGTTGTTGTGTATATTAAAATTCTTTCCTTTATGTTGCTGGGTAGTGTTCCATGGCGTAAATACATCAGTTTGCTAAACCATTCACCCACTGAAGATCTCCTGCGTAGTTTCCATGTTTTATAGATAATGAATAAAGCCTCTATAAACATTTACATGCAGGTTTTTGTGTGGACATAAATTTTCATTTCTTTGGGATAAACGCCAGGAGTACAGTTGCTGGGTTATATGGCAAGTGTATGCTTCATTTTATAAGAAATTGACAAGCTATTTCCAGGATGTCTGTACCATTTTAGATTCCCACCAGAAAGGTATGAGAGGTCTAGTTTCTGCACATCTTCACAAGCATTTGCTAGCATCAATATTTTTTAAAGTTAATTTTCATTTTATATTGGAGTATAGTTGATTTTAGCATCAATATTTTTAACTTCAGCCATTTTGATAGGTTGTGATATCTCATTGTGGTTTCAATTTGCATTTCTTTTTTTTCTTTTTCTTTTTGTATTTTAGGGCCACATCCACAATATATGGAGGTTCCCAGTAGGGGTCCCATTGGAGCCACAGCTGCCAGCCTACACCACAGCCACAGCAACATCAGATCCGAGCCTCGTCTGCAACCTACACCCCAGCTCACAGCAACGCAGGATCCTTAACCCACTGATCGAGGCCAGGGATCTAACCCACAACCATGGTTCCTAGTTGGATTCGTTTCTGCTGGGCCACAATGGGAACTCCCTCAATTTGCATTTCTTATTGGCTAATGATGTTGAACATCTTTTCATATGCTTATTTGTAGTTTTCAGCACACAGGTCTTATATATGTTTTGTTAGAATTTTATTTGAAATAAAAAAGTGAAATATTTTATTTGATGATTGAAAACAGTACTGTGTTTTTAGGTTTTTTTTTTTTTTTTTTTTTTAGGCCCACACCGCAGAATATGGAAGTTCCCAGGCCAGGGGTTGAATTGTAGCTACAGCTGCTGGCCTACACCACAGCCACAGCAATGCAGGATCTGAACCTCATCTTTGACCTACACCGCAGTTCATGGCAACTCCGGATCCCTGACCCACTGAGCGAGGCCAGGGATCAAACCCGAGTCCTCATAGATACTAGTTAGGTTCATTACCGCTGAACCACAGCAGGAACTCCCAATATTACTGTGTTTTTAATGCCGGTTTCCACGTGTTCATTGCTAGCATATAAAAATACAATTAATATTTGTGTATCTGTGCCCAGTGACCTTTGGTCTTGCTGAATTCACTTAGTACTTTCTAGTATATTCCGTGTGACTTTATACTTCAAAAAGATGACATCTGCACATAGGGACAGTTGTATTTCCTCCTTCCTGATTTGTACGTCTTTTTCTCTCTCTCTCTCTCTTTGGCTACACCCGCGACATATGGAAGTTCCCAGGCCAGTGATCGAATCCGAGCTGCAGCTGCGGCCCACACCACAGCTGCAGCAATGCTGGATCCTTAACCCACTTTTCCAGGCCTGGGGTCAAATGCATGATGCCACAGAGAACACCAGATCTTAACCCACTGTACTACAGTGGGAACTCCTGTATGTCTTTCTTTTCCTTGCCTGTTTGTACTGTTTAGGACTTCGTGTCCCTGTAAATGCTCCACTTAACCAGAACACAGCATGTTCAGTCTGCCAATCCCCAAACGCCAAGCAAACTCCTGGCTTTCTCACCCCACACAATATTGGCCGTGTGGCTCCAGCCAATCAGATATTTTCTAATTGTCGCTTTCTTGTTCTTTATTTTTTAGCCTATGAATTTGCTTCCACCACATTTTGTAGTTCTCTGAAAGGAGATTGTCCACTTCGTGAAGTTTCAAATAAAGATGGATTCTATTACCTAAATTGTTTTCTGTAATCCTTTTTTTTAAAAACACTATTAACATGGTAGATTACATTTTGACTATTGAACCAGTTTTGAATTCCCTGAATGAACACCACTTGGATGTGGTATGTAATTCTTTTTACATATTACTGGATTTGATTTGCTAATATTTAGTTGAGAATTTTTGTGTCTAAGTTCATGTAAGATACCGATCTTTAGTTTTCTTTTTTTGTACTGTCTTTGCCTAAAGATAGAAAGGTAATACTGGCCTCATAAAATGTTCCCTCTTCTATTTTCTGGGAAGATATTGTAAAAAACTGATGTTAATTCTAATTTAAATGCTTGGTAGAATTCTCTCTCTGGGGCTGGAGATTTCTTTTCTTTCTTTTTGGCTGCATTCATGGCATACAGAAGTTCCCAGGCCAGGGATCAAACCAGCACCACAGCAGTAACTAGAGCCACAGTAAGTGAACAACACCAGATTCTTAACCTGCTGAGACACCAGGGAACTCCATCTTTTGTTTTCTTTTCTCCTTCTTCTTCTTCTTCTTTTTTTTTTTTTTTTTGCTTTTTAGGGCTGCCCCCATGGCATATGGAAGTTCCCAGGCTAGGGGTCGAATTGGAGCTACAGATGCTGACCTACACCACAGCCACGGCAACACGGGAGGGATCTGAGCCACATCTGCAACCTACACCACAGGTTACAGCAATGCCAGATCCCGACCCACTGAGCGAGGTGAGGGATCGAACCCATATCCTCTTAGATACTAGTCCTATTTGTTTCTGCTGGGCCACAACAGGAACTGCCTTCTTCCTTTTTAAAATAGCTAATAGTTTGTGCACTTTAATTCTCTGCCACTATGTTGCCCCTCCCCCCACTCCCCAACGGTAACTACTAGTTTGTTCTCTATATCTCTGAGTCTGCTTCTTTTTTTGTCGTATTTGGTAGTTTGTTATATTTTTTAGATTCCACATATAAGTGACATCATGTAGTATTTGTCTTGCTTTGTCCTACTTTTACACTTAGCATAATGCCCTCAAGGTCCATCCATGTGGCGCAAATGGCAAAATTTCATTCTTTTTTATGGCTCAGTAGTATTCCATTATACATATATATACCACATCATCTTTATCCATTCATCTGTTCATGGACACTTAGGATGCACCCATAGCTTGGCAATTGTAAATAATGCTGCTATGAACATTGGGGTGTATATATCTTTTTAAATTAGTGTTTTTGTTTTTTCAGGTACACACTCAGGAATTGCTAAGTCATATGTTAGTTCTATTTTAAATTTTTTGAGAAATCCCCATACTGTTTTACACAGTGGCTGCACCAATTTACATTCCCACCAACAGTGTATGAGGGTTTCCTTTTCTCCACATCCTTGCCAAAATTTAATTTTTTTTTGATGATAGGCATTCTGGTTTTGATTTGCATCTACTATCACAGCAAAAAGGATAAACTGCCTAGGAATAAACCTACCTGAGCAGGTAAAGGACCGGCACTTGGGAAACTATATGACACTGATGAAAGAAATTAAGGATGACACAAACAGATGCTTTGAAAGATATACCATGTTCTTGGATTGGAAGACCCAATATTGCAAAAATGACTATACTACCCTAGGCAATCTATAGACCCAGTGCATTCCTTATTCAATTACTACCGGTATTTTTCACAGAACTAGATGAAAAAATGTTTTAATCTTTATGGGACCACAAAAGGCTCCAAATAGCCATAACAAACTTAAGAAAGAAGAACGGATCTGAAAGTATCACACTCGACTTCAAACTATACTACAAAGCTACAGTCATCAAAACAGCATGACACAGACACAAAAACAGACACATAGATCAATGGAACAGAATATAGGGCCCAGAAATAAACCCACACACTTATGGTCAATTAATCTATGACAAAGGAAGAAAGACTATACAATGGAGAAAAGAGAAGCTCTTCAATAAGTGGTGCTAGGAAAACTGGACAGCTACTTGTGAAAGAATGAAATTAAAACACTCTAATGTTCTAATTTCCTTCCATATGGAAGTTTCCTGACTAGGGGTCAAATTGGAGCTGCAGCTGCTGGCCTACGCCATAGCCACAGCAATGTGGGATCCAAAACAATGTCAGGCTCTTAACCCACTGAGGCACAATGGGAACTCCTTTTGAGGTTTCTTTTATGACTCAGGATATGGTCTGTTTTTGTCAGTGTGCCATGTGCTTTTAGAAAGGATGTATGTTCTGCTCTTGTTGGGCAGAGTGTTAGATCCAGTTAGTTAATGGTTATAATTAGTTTTCTGTGGCTGCTGAACAAATTACCATGGATTTAGTGGCTTATAACAACACAAATGTATTATCTTATAGTTCTGCTGTTTGGAAGTCTGTAATGGGTCTCACTGGGCTAAAAAAAAAACAAAACAGTTGGTCATCAGGGCTGCATTCCTTTCTGGAGGCTCTAGGAGAGAATATTTTCTTCCTCCCTCTTCCATGGTTAAGGACCATTGTAATGCATTTAACCTTTCAGAATATCTAGAATTATCTCCATATTTTAAGGTCAACTGCAAGCAAACTTAATTCCATCTGTTACCTTTATTTCCCTTTGCCATGTAATATTTCCATATTCCCTTAGATCATATTCCCAGGTTCTGAGGATTAAAACATGAATAACCGGGGGGGGGGGGTGTTGTTATTTTGCCTACCACTTTTCCGTGGAATGTTTTAACATCTTCAGAGGTTCTGGGGAGAGAAACATGAATAGCTTTAGGGGGCTATTATTCTGCCTACCACAGTGGTTTTCAGTTCTTCTGTATCCAGTAGTTTTCTTTTTTCTTTTTTTTTTTGTTTTGTCTTTTTAGGGCCATACCCATGGCATATGGAGGTTCCCAGGCTAGGGGTTGAATGGGAGCTGCAGCTGCTGGCCTGCACCACAGCCACAGCAACGCAGGATCCGAGCTGCATCTGATCCAGCTCATGGCAACACTGGATCTTTAACCCACTGAGGGGGGCCAGGGATTGGACACATATCTTCATGGATACTTGTCCCAGGCTCTTAACCTGATGAGCCCCAGCAGGAACTCCCTGCTTCATGTATCTGAAGCTCTGTTCTTTGGTGAACACATTTGGGGTCACTGTGTCTTCTTGGTAGATTTTATTTTTTATCATAATGCCATGTTCCTCTTTATCCTTGGTTATATTGTCTCTGAAGTCTACTTTATATGGTATTAATAAAGCCACTCCTGTTTTCTTTTGATTAATGTTTGCAAGATACATCTTTTTCCATCCTTTTACTTTCAACCTCCCTATATCATATTTGAAGGGAGTTACTGTAAACAGCAGCTAATTAAGCTGTGTTCATTTATCCACTTTTCTAGTCCCTGTTTTTCAGCAGATGTCTTTACATTTACTTTTAATGAAATATTGATATACTAAGGCTTGAGTTTTCCATTTGCTATGTATTTTTCTTCTTGTTCATTTTCTCTTTTTATTGAAGTAAAACTCATATAACTTTAACAATTTTAAATTGTGCAGTTTAGTGGCATATTCACAGTGCTGTGCAATCATCAACTTTATCTAGTTCCAAAATAGCTTCATTGCTGCAAAAAGAAACCCCTTACCCTATAAGCAGTCATTCCCGTTCCCTCCTCCCCGCAGACCCTGGTAACCACTACTCTACTTCCCGTTTCTGTGGATTTGCCTGTTCTGGGTACTTCATATGAATGTAATTGTGCAATATGTGACCTTTTAGGTCTAGCTGTTTTTCACTTAGCATAATGGTTTTGAGTTTCATCCACATTGTATAATGCATCAGGACTTCACTCCCGTTTATTTATTTATTTTTGCTTTTTAGGGCCGCATGTGTGGCATATGGTGGTTCCCAGGCTAGGGGTCTAATCGGAGCTGCAGCTGCCGGCCCATGCCACAGCCACAGCCACAGCAATGTGGGATCTAAGCTGTGTCGGCAACACCTACACCACAGCTCATGGCAACACGGAATCCTTAACGCACTGAGTGAGGCCGGGGATTGAACCCACATTCTCATGGATACTAGTCAGATTTGTTATCGCTGAGCCATGACAGGAACTCTATCATTTATTTTTTTTAATGAATAAGACTGAAATGACACTTCAAAAAATAGGATCTACAGATGGCCAATTACCACATGCAAAAGTGCTTAACATATTATCAAATTAAAGCCATAATGGGATAACACAACTATCTGAAAAATCTTAAAATTTAAAAGACTGATAATGGCAAGTTTGGCAAGTATGTGGAGTAATTATTATACTCTACTCATTATAGTAAAAATTGGTGTAACCATTTTGGAAAACTGTTCGGCAGTTCTACCAAGCTGAACATGTGTATCCTATGTCCTAGCAATCCCAGTGCTAAACAGACGCCCAAGATAAGTAAGGAAACACATCCACCAAAAGACACCTGCAAGAATGTTCACAGCAGCACTCTTCAGAATAGCCCCAAATTGGAAATCACCCAACTGTCCAGCAACTGTAGAATGCATAAATATATTGTATATTTATAGAAAAGAATTGTGTATGTATATATACACACATACATATACATAATACATGTATGTATATATATACACACATTGATGTATTTTTTTTTTTTGGTCTTTTTTGCTATTTCTTGGGCCGCTCTCTCGGCATATGGAGGTTCCCAGGCTAGGGGTTGAATCGGAGCTGTAGCCACCGGCCTACACCACAGCCACAGCAACGCGGGATCCGAGCCGCGTCTGCAACCTACACCACAGCTCACGGCAACGCCGGATCCTTAACCCACTGAGCAAGGGCAGGGGTCGAACCCGCAACCTCATGGTTCCTAGTCGGATTCGTTAACCACTGCGCCACGACGGGAACTCCACACTGATGTATTTTTAAAGTTATGCAACAAGCAATAACGTGGATTGGTTTCACAGATACAATGTTGAAACAAATAAGTAACACAAAATAGTATATTTCATGACTCCATTTACATAAAGTTCAAAAACAGTCAAAAGCAATCAATAATTTACATGCAGCTAGAGATTCTCATACTAAGTGAGGTCAGAAAGAGAAAGACAAATACCATCTGATATCACTTATATGTGGAGTCTGAGATATGGCACAAATGAACCCATCTACAAAACAGAAACAGACTTACAGACAAAACAAATTTGTGGTTGCCATGGGGGAGGGGGAAGAAAATTGGATGGATGGGGAGTTTGGGGTTGGTAGATGCAAACTATTACATTTAGAAGGGATAAGCAATGAGGTCCTACTGTACAGCACAGGAAACTCTATCCAATCTACTGGGACAGACCATGATGGAAAAGAATATGAAAAGGAATATATGTGTGTATAACTGACTCACTTTGCTGCACAGCAAAAATTGGCACACCCGGAGTTCCCGCCGTGGCGCAGTGGTTAACGAATCCGACTAGGAACCATGAGGTTGCGGGTTCGGTCCCTGCCCTTGCTCAGTGGGTTAAGGATCCGGCGTTGCCGTGAGCTGTGGTGTAGGTTGCAGACGCGGCTCGGATCCCGAGTTGCTGTGGCTCTGGCGTAGGCCGGTGGCTACAGCTCCGATTCAACCCCTAGCCTGGGAACCTCCATATGCCGCGGGAGCGGCCCAAGAAATAGCAACAACAACAACAACAACAACAACAACAAAAGACAAAAGACCAAAAAAAAAAAATTGGCACACCCTTGTAAATCAACCACACTTTAATAAAAAAATTTATTTAAAAAAGCAACCAATAGGAGTTCCTGTTGTGGAGCGGTGACTAGTATCCACGAGGATGCTGGTTTGATCACTGGCCTCTCTCAGTGGGTCAGGGATTCGGGGTTGCCGTGAGCTGTGGTGGAGGTTGCAGACGAGGCTCGGATTCCGCGTTGCTGTGGCTGTGGTGTATGCTGACAGCTGTAGCTCTGATTTGACCCCTAGCCTGGGAACCTCCATATGCTGCGGGTGTGGCTACAAAAAGAAAAAAAAAAAAGCAACCAATAAGAATAGATGTGAGAGTCTTAATTATTGGAAGCCAGTTAGTGGCTTGAAATGGTGCATGAGGCAGGCTTCTGGGGTGTTAGTCATGCTCTTTTTTTGATCTGGGTGGTGATGACATAGGTATATTCACTTTGTGGCAGTTCACTGAGCTGTGCACTTAAGATTCTTGCACTTTATTTTTTTTGTCTTTTGAGGGCCCCACGTGCAACCTATGGATGTTCCTGGGGGGGCTGAATTGGAGCTGCAGCTGCTGGCCTAATCCACAGCCACAGCAATGCCAGATCTGAGCCCCGTCTGTGACCTACGCTGCAGTTTGTGGCACCCCTGGATCCTTAACCCACCGAGCGAGGCCAGGGATCAAACCCGCATCCTCATGGATACTAGCTGGGTTCTTAACCCACTAAGCCACAATGCGAACTCCAATTTGTGCACTTTATGTAGTATGTAGGTTTTACTTCAAAAGAAAATTTACCAAAACATTGCCTTTGAAAATTCTAATAGAAGTAGGTGGAATCAAAGACAGAACAAGGAGAAAAAGAAAAGCATGTTATATTCCTTTCTGTGATTTGAATTAGTATAAAATCCTTTTCCACAGAAGTACAATACAAATACAGCTTTAGGTGGGACATATTTCCCATCTTTATAGTTGGGGTTGAGAGTTGATCATAGTCACATGAAGGATAATAAAATCAAATGAAATGTATATTCTAAGGGCCAAATTACATCCCTTTCCCCCTACCCAGTTCACTTCTTTCTTATTATAGCACCAAAAATGAGGCAGTGTGCTATGTTAAAGGAACATAGGCTCTTGAGACAGGTAGACCTAGTTTTGAATCCCTGCTCTGCCTCAAGCTAGCTTGCTATGTGATCTTGCCCGGGTATTATATCCTCTTTGAGCTTTGTGTCCTTCAACATTAAAATCAGACCATGGAGTTCCCTGGTGGCTTAGCGGGTTAAGGATCTGGCGTTGTCACTGCTGTGGCTGAGGTTCTATCCCTGACCCAGGAACTTCCGCATGCAGTGGACCTGATCAAAAAAAAAAAAAATCAGACTAATAATACCTCCCTCATAGGGCTGTATGTCAAGTGCCTGGCTTCTAGTGCCTGTTCGAGAAATGGTAGCCACTGTTATTTTCATGATTACCGTTAGGTGTACAGGCTTCACTGGTTGGAAGTATGGGGATAGCTGTCTTGCAGAGACAGGCAGAGGAAAGGTGCTAGGATTGTGTCTACCATCCCTTAATCCCTTCTTTCTTAAATTAAAAATATTTTTATTCAATTTATTCAACTGAAAAAATTCCCCCAAACAGTTCACCCATTTCTCCCACCCCATACCTCCTGCCTCTTGCAACCACCAATCTGTTCACTTATTGCGAGCATGGCTTTTTTTTCTTTAGATTCCACCTAAAGAGAGATCATATGGTATTTTTCTTTCTCTGTCTGACTTATTTCACTTAGCATAATGCCCTCGAGCTCCATCCATAATGTCAAAAATGATAAGAGTTCATTCTTTTCATGGCTGAGTAATATTTCATTGCACAAGTATACCACAATTTATTTATCTATTCATTCATCGATGGACACTTAGATTGTTTCTGTATCTTGGTTATTGTGAAAGAACGTGGAGGTGCATATATCTTTTTGAATTAGTGTTTTCATTTTCTTCAGATAAATTCCTTGAATAATTCCTATTTTCGTAGTTGTATGCCAGCCAGCATGGAAATGATGTGACCCCCATATTTAGAATCCACCTTCTGGCAGAATCAAGACATACACACAATGTTTTGATGGGAAGTGGGCCCAGAAATGGACTAGGCCTGAAAGATAAGGATAAAAGTTACATCCAATCTTGGTAGGGGTGGGGATCTGGTACTCAATTGTACTGTGGCACTGACAATTTAAAAAAGAAATCTATTCAGGCTTCTAAATTCAGATGAGACATTGAGACAGCAGGAAGACTCTGCAGCAAGAAAGGATTTGAAGCTGCCGCAAAAATCATTTGGTTAGCTCAGTAATTCCCTGAGTAATTAACAGGAGCCAGCACTCTTGTCTAAGTGTGGGTGGTGTTCAGGTTGTAGTTTACAGACCTTTCAACACACTCTCAAATAAGGGGAGAAAAAAGAGGGCTGACAAAACAACCGGGGCAAGGACCCCTGGGAGCTGAGCGCTATCCAAGCACTCCAAGCAAATTCCAGCCTTAGCACAGAGCTTGTCCTTATTCACTGACAGCAGTTGCTAAGACTCTTCAACTTCTGATTATCTCAACTCCCAGGCTGAAGCTGTCTGTTCTTCCATCGGTTTATCCGGTTGTATTCCTCCCGAGCATCCACAAGGGGCAACAGAGAGCAATAAATGTTAGCCAGGGAGTTCCCTGGCGACTTAGCAGTTAGGAATTTGGTATTGTCACTGCTGTGGCTCGGTTTGATCCCTGTCCCAAGAACTTCCACGTGCAATTAAAAAAAAAAAAAAGCGTTAGCTTAGACTCAACAAACCCGGTCTTTGGGGGCCCTTTAAGAAACTTCCCTCCATGCCAGTATAAAGCTTTCATTTAGTAACTGGAGTTAAGGGGAGGTCAATTTCTTGGGGGAGAAAGTAAAGAAATTGAGCCCAGGAAGATCCACCTTCTCTTATGGCTTAACCCTCACTTTTGCCTGGCTTCTCTTCTGGACTTTTAGGTACTGTGTTCTTGGTTGGGGACAAAGACGATCCATATTCATAAAAGATCCCATCATGCTTCCGGGCATCTTTCTCATTTAAACGATGTCGAGCCTAATTTCCTAGCGACTGACTCACAATATAAAGCATTTATTTATGATTCCAGACGCCCCATGAAAAATAAACAAGAAAAACACATCGGTCATTCGTTCATTCAACATTTGCTCAGAATCTACTTTTGCAGAATTTTTTCAGATGACAAGACGGCAATGTGGGGTAATTGTTACTGAATTGGCAGGAAGCCCAGCAGCATTAACAACAAACAAGTGAAGGAAGAACTTTTCACTGGCAAACTAGGTGGCAAAATCATTACACACAAACCTAGGTATTTATATTCTCCCATTTCGGTGTAAAAACAAATGCCATTTATGGGATTTAAATTACAAACCGGAGCATGTCACTTAACTGACACCCATCAATCCTCTTTCATAGGCCAGTAACACGTATAAGCGAGACTCAGCTTCTCATCAGACATGATCAGCTCACTGGCATGTCTTTAGCCCAGATGGAGAGGAAAATTTCTTTCTAGAACAACCTATGAATCTAACTTTTAGATAAAACAGGGAACAGAAAACATCATTGTGCTTTTAGCAGAAATTGTTGGGGAGAGCAAAATGTACGGCACACATTTCTGGAGAAATTACCAGAGCAACTATTAGAGGAGTGTTATTAAAATTTGTCCTGCAGGGTCCTGGAGCACAGCCATTCCCAATTAGCTACTGGCTTTATCAGGAGCCTGCCCCTTCCCTTCACAGAGAAAATAATTGGCACCTTAGGAGAATCTATGACAACACCAGCAATTTCACTTGCTCAGGGATGGTATTTTTTCTCTCCTTTTCTTCCTCTTTTTTTCCTCGAAGATGTAATTCACATGTCACATGCCACTTTGAAGTGTACAGTTTAGTGCTTTTTAGTATATTTACGAAGTTGTATAGCCCCGATCTCTAACTTTCTGCCTCCGTGGATTTGCCTATCTCGGACATTTCAAATTGGTAAAATGATCAATATGGCCTGTTGTGTCTGGCATCTTTGACTTCACATCAGGTGTTCAAGGTCCATCTATGCTTTGGCATGTGTCAGTACTGCATTCCTTTTATGGCTGGTTAATACTCCACTGTATTGATAGACCACATTTTGTTTGTCAAGATATCAGTGGACTCTTGGATTGTTTCCATATTTTGACTATTATACATAATGTTGCTATGAACAGTCACAGACAAGTTTTGCAAGATGATATGTCTTCAGTTCTTTTGAGTGTATACCTAGAAGTGGTCATACGGTAACTATGTTTAACTTTTTAAACACAGGAACTGTCAAAGTGCTTTCCAAATCAGCTGCATAGTTTTGCTTTATACCAGCAGTGTATGAGGGTTCACATTTTCTCCATATCATGCACAACATTTGCTATTGTTCATCTTTTTGATTATAGCCATCTTAGTGGGTATGAAGTTATAACTCATTGTGGTTTTTTTTTTTTCTCTTTTTGCCATTTTCTTGGGCCACTACCACGGCATATGGAGGTTCCCAGGCTAGGGGTCGAATTGGAGCTGTAGCCGCCAGCCTACACCACAGCCACAGCAACGTGGGATCTGAGCCATGTCTGCGACCTACACTACAGCTCACGGCCACGCCGGATCCTTAACCCACTGAGCAAGGCCAGGGACCGAATCTGCAACCTCATGGTTCCTAGTCAGATTCGTTAACCACTGAGCCACGACGGGAACTCCAACTCATTGTGGTTTTGATTTGCATTTCCCTAATGAATAAGGACACTGAGCATCTTTTCATGTACTTTTGGGCCATTTATATATCGTCTTTGGAGAAAGGTCAATTCAAGTCCTTTGCCTGTTTTTAATTGGGCTGTTTGTCTTTCTGTCGCTGAGTAGAAAGAGTTCTTTGTATGTTCTGGATACTGCAACTTTATCAGACATGTGATTTGCAAAAAATTTCTCCTATTCTGTGAATCGTCCTTTCACATTCTTGATAGGGTCCTTTGATGCACAAACGTTTTTAATTTTGATGAAGTCCAATGTATTTTTTTTTTCTTCTCTTTTATGTGGTTTTGGTGTCATATTTAAGAATTCACTGCCAATCCCAGGTCATGAAGATTTGCGCCTGTGATGTTGTTCCTAAAATTTAACACCCTTTCATCATAAAAACATGCAACAAACTAATACTAGAAAGAAACTACCTCGGCATAATAAAAGCCATATGTAAAAACCCACAGTAAACATCAGACTCAATAGTAAAGGATTGAAAAGTTTTCCTCTAAGACAGGAACAAAGTAAGACTGGCCACTTTCACCACTTCCATTCAGTGTAGTATTGTTTGTTTCAGCCAGAGCAATTAGACAAGAAAAAGAAATGAAAGGCTTTAAATTGGAAAGGAAGAAGTAAAATTGTACACTAACTATTAACGATCTGAAAAGAAAATTATGAAAACACTTCCATTTACAATAACATCAAAAAGAATAAAATATTTAGTCATCAACTTACCCAAGGAGGTGAAAAGTTGTATTCTGAAAACTAAAAGCATTGCTTTTTTTTTATTACTCAAATGAATTTATCACATCTGTAGTTGTGTAATGATCACAACAATCTGATTTCACAGGATTTCCATCCCACAGCCCAAGCACATCCCCCCACCCGCAAACTGTCTCCTCTGGAGACCATAAGTTTTTCAATGTCTGTGAGTCAGCATCTGTTCTGCAAAGAAGTTCAGTCTGTCCTTTCTTCAGATTCCACATGTCAGTGAAAGCATTGGATGTTGGTGTCTCATTGTATGGCTGACTTCACTTAGCATGATAGTTTCTAGGTCCATCCATGTTGCTAAAAATTCCGGTATTTCATTCCTTTTAATGGCTGGGTAATATTCCACTGCATATATGTACCACCTCTTCTGGATCCACTCCTCTGTCAATGGATATTTAGGTTGTTTCCATGTCTTGGCTATTGTAAATAGTGCTCAATAAACATTGGAGTACATGTGTCTTTGCGAGTCGTGGTTTTCTCTGGGTAGATGCCCAGGAGTGGGATTGCTGGATCCAATGGTAGTTCTATGTTTAGTTTTCTGAGGCATCTCCATACTGCTTTCCACAGTGGTTGCACCAATATACCATCCCACCAACAGTGTGCTAGGGTTCCTTTTTCTCCACACCCTCTCCAGCACTTACTGTTTGTAGACTTGTGGATGATGGCCATTCTGGCTGGTGGAAGGTGGTACCTCAGAGTGGTTTTGATTTGCATTTCTCTAATAATGAGTGAGGCTGAACATCTTTTCATGTGTTTCTCGGCCATCTGTATGTCTTCTTTGGGGAACTGTCTGTTTAGATCTTCTGCCCATTTTTTGATTGCCCATTTTGGTTGTTTGTTTTTTTGGTATGGAGCTGCAGAAGGTGTTTATAAATTTTGGAGATGAATCCCTTGTCCATCAATTCACTTGCAAAGATTTTCTCCCATTCTGTGGGTTGTCTTTTCGTGTCGTTTAGGGTTTCCTTTGCTGTGCAGAAACGTTTAAGTTTGATTAGGTCCCATTTGTTTATTTTTGTTTTTACTGTCAATACTCTAAGAGGTGGATCTGAGAAGATGTTGCTGTCGTTTATGTCAGAGAGGGTTTGGCCTATGTTTTCCTCTAAGAGTTTTATAGTGTCTGGTCTTATATCTAGGTCTTTAATCCATTTCGAGTTGATTTTTGCGTATGGTGTTAGGGAGTGTTCTCATTTCATTCTTTTCCATGTGGCTGTCCAGTTTTCCCAGCACCACTACTGAACAAGCTGTCCTTTCTCCATTGTATCTTCTTGCCTCCTTTGTCATTGATGAGTTGGCTGTAGGTTCGTGGGTTGAATTCTGGGCTTTCTTTCTTTTTTTTTTTTTTGGAATCCCCTGTAACTTCTTTTTTTTTTAATAATTTTTTTTTATTTTCCCACTGAATTCTGGGCTTTCTATCCTGTTCCACTGATCTATATGTCTGTCTTTGTGCCAGTACCATATGGTTTTGATGATTGTTGCTTTGTAGTATAGTCTGAAGTCCAGGAGCCTGATTCTGCCAGCTCCATTTTTCTTTTTCAGGATGTCTTTGGCTATTCTGGGTCTTTTGTGCTTCCAAACAAACTTTAAAATATTTTGTTTGAGGAGTTCCCGTCGTGGCGTAGTGGTTAACAAATCCGACTAGGAACCATGAGGTTGTGGGTTCGGGCCCTGCCCTTGCTCAGTGGGTTAAGGATCCGGCATTGCCGTGAGCTGTGGTGTAGGTTGCAGACGCGGCTCGGATCCCGCGTTGCTGTGGCTGTGGTGTAGGCCAGTGGCTACAGCTCCGATTCAACCCCTAGCCTGGGAACCTCCATGTGCCGCGGGAGTGGCCCAAGAAATAGCAACAACAAAAACAACGACAAAAAAAGGACAAAAAAAAAATTTTTGTTTGAGTTCTGTGAAAAATGTCCTTGGTAATTTGATAGGGATTGCATTGAATCTGTAGATTGCCTTAGGTAGTATAGTCATTTTGATATTAACTCTTCCAATCCACGAGCATGGTATATCTTTCCATCTGTTTGTGTCATCAGTGGCTTGTGAAACTACAAAGCATTGCTGAAAGAAATTAAAGAAGACCTAAATAAATGGAAACATGTTTATGAACTGGAAGACTTAGTTTGTTAAGATTTTAATATTAGCCAAAGCAATCTACAGATTCAGTGCAATCCTTACCAACATCCAACGGTATTTTTCCGGGCTTAGAATAACCTATTCTAAAATTTATATGGAGTCTCAAGGGACCCCTGAATATCAAAAACAAACTTGAAAGACAAGAACAAAGTTGGAGGGCTCACACTTCCTGGTTTCAAAATTTACTAGAAAGCTATTTAAAGCTATATTACACTGGCTTAAAGAGAGATTTAGACCAATGGGATCAAATAGAAAACCCAGAAATAAACCCTTGCATATATAGTCAAATGGTTTTTGATAAGAGTGCTAAAATCACTTACTGGGGAAGGGGGCAGTCTTTGAACATTTGGTGCTGGGAAAAATGGATATCCACATAGAGAAGAATGAAGTTGGATCTTTAGCTACGCTATATACAAAAATTCAGTCAAAATGAATCAAAGACATGAATGTAAGACCTAAAACTATAAAATTCTTAGAAGAAAGCATAGGGTGAAGACTTTACAACATTGAATTTGACTGTGATTTCTTGGATATGATGCCAAAGATACAGGCAACAAGAGAAAAAACAGACAAGTTGGACTTCAAGGAAAATTTTAAAATTTTGTGCATCAAAAGACAATAACAACAGTTAAAAGGCAACTCGTGGAACAGGAGAAAATATTTGGAAAAGACATATCAGATAAAGGATTGTTATCCAAAATATGCAAAGAACACTCAAAACTCAACAGTAAAGGGAAAAAAACCAATTAAAAAATGGGTCAAGGACCTTAACAGACACTTCACTGAAGAGAATATAAAGATCGCAAATAAGCATATGAAAAGATGCTCCACATCATGTGTTATCAGAGAAATGACATATTATTAATATAGTAAAATTATTTTTAACAATGTTAAAAAGAAATGAGCTATCAAGTCAAGAAAAGACTTGGAGGAAGCTGAAATGCACAGAACTAAGTGAAAGAAGCCAAGTGAGAGTTTGCACTGTGGCGCAGCGGGTTAAGGATTCGACTGCAGTGGCTTGGGGCAAGGGTTCAATCCCCGGTCTGGTGCAGTGGGTTAAGGATCTGGCATTGCCGCAGCTGTGGAGTAGGTCACTTCCATACACCACAGGTGTTACGCCGCCCCCCAAAAATCCAATCTAGTAAGGCTGCATACTGCATGATTCCAACTATATGACATTCTGGAAAAGGTGAAACTATGGTGACAGTAAAAACATCAGTGGTTGCCAGGGGTTGGGGCGGGGGTGAGAGGAAGGTGGATAAAGAGGCAGAGCCCAGGGGACTTTTAGAGCAGTGAAAACATTCTGTATCAAACTATAATGGTGGATACATATCATTATATATTTATTTAAACCCCTAGAAGGTACAATACCAAGAGTGAATGGTAATGTAACTATGGATTTGGAGGATTAGATATCAGTGCAGGTTCAACTGTTACAAATGTACCACGCTGGTGGGGGAAGTGAAAATGGGAGAGGATGTGCATATGTGGGGGTAGGAGGTATACAAGAAATTTCTGTACCTACTGCTCAGCTTTGCTGTAAACATAAAACTGCTCTAAAATATAAAGTCTATCAAAACAAAGAAATCAGGATAATGCGAGAGGCATTTAGGGAATAGTGCTAAAGAACATGTGTAGCCTTACCTTAAAATACAGAAATAAAATAATTATAAAAATAAATAAAATAATATACTATATATATTATTTTATTTCTATATATATATATATATATTTTTTAGGGCCACACCTGCACATATGGAAGTTCCCGGGCTAGGGGTCGAATTGGAGCTGCAGCTGCTGGCCTACACCACAGCCACAGCAACGTGGGATCCTTAACCCATTGAGAGAGAACAGGGATCGAACCCGCATCCTCATGGATGCTAGTCGGGTTCGTAACACACTGAGCCAAAACAGGAACTCCCTAATAATTATAATTTTAATGTATTAACTTTTGTGTTCTTGACTCAGCTCCTAAATTATAAAGATCTTAAAACTATTTTTAAAAGACTTTGATAAACCATGGTTTACCTTTTATGTTAAAGTTCCAACACAATGAACATGATAAACTTTCAGCATATACTTTTACCAAGAAAAAGAAAAGTGAATGGATAATGTCTGAAATGGAGAAATCAAGAAATGATAACATGCATAATATTATCTGGAAATATCATGGTAAATACGGTACAGATTGGTTTAACCATTTTGGAACTGGTTATCTTTTTTAAATGAAAGCAGCCCTCCCACAATCATGTTTAATTTAAAAATCTGACAAACGAAAGACACCATATTTTGAATGAAATTTATAAACTTTTTTTGTCTTTTTTTCTTTAGTTTCTTTAGAGCTGTACCCGCGGCATATGGAGGTTCCCAGGCCATCAGTCGAATCAGAGCTGTAGCCACCGGCCGGCCTACACCACAGCCACAGCAACTCGGGATCTGAGCCGCGTCTGCGACCTACACCATAGCTCACAGCAACGCCAGATCCTTAACCCACTGAGTGAGGGCAGGAATTGAACCTGCATCCTCATGGATGCTAGTCGGGTTCGGTAACCACTGAGCCACAACGGGAACTCCCGAAATTTATAAACTTTTTAACACATTCACTACTACACTCTCCTTGGTTCTTCAGACTGCTCTTGTTTTAGAAAATATTTTTGAGTCTTGCTTAAAGTATATTTTACCCAGTTTCTCTTTCTCCTCCTGTTTTCAAAAAGTATGCAACTTTTGAAATACATATAATCAAACTTTTAAAATGAATTTACTTTCAAGGGCAAAAGTCAGCCTTTCCCATAGATCGCAAAACCACTCCTAAAAGTTTATGGGAGAAATCTTAGGTTGTGCTCACGTATAAAAGCTATCTGGTTAACATCTGTCTGGGAGTTCCCTACCCCCCTTATCTCTTTCTGAAAGCAATTTTTTCCCCCCTAGGCAATGGCCAAATTCCTATTCCCAATGTTTCCATTTGTTATGGTCTTGTATTCAAAACATTCTAAATCAATTAAAAGACTGAAAACAATGCAAGTATCTATCAGGAAGGGCCTGGTTTAATTACATTGCATCTATCCAAAGCAGTGTTAAAAAGTAAGGATGCTCTCTATGTACAGATATCAGATACATTGTTAAATATTAAGAAACCAGGTACAGGATGTGTTTAGAGTGTGATACTTTTGTGTAAGGAAGGATAAGAGACTATATATTTCATAAATACTGGAAGAGCATACAAGAACCAGACAAGAATAGGATGGAAGGGGCGAGGGTGTGGGACTTGTCCATGTGTACCTCTTTTTGGTACTTCTGATTTTTGAACTATGTAAATATATTACCTTATTAAATCAAATAGGAAAAAGGACAAGAAGTTGATTACTTTCAGAGGAGCAGAAATAGAAGTGATGTGTCAGGAGACTATTTTGCATTATTCACATTTTTGGCACAAATCATCTCCTATGGTTAGGAAACTTGGCTTTGTTTAACATTGAGTGAGATTTGGTAAAAGTCTGATCAGCTGGGCTCTAATTACTAAAAGACCCAAAGGCCCACATTATAGCATCCCCGTGTGTACTCTAAGGATTAATTTATCACGATAATCACTTGCATTTAGGGAGTATAGACAATTAGAAACACTTAACACAAACATCATCATTTTACCCAAGAGCCGAGTATTTTGCCTGGATTAGCAGGATAATCAGAGTAACTCTCAAATCCAGTTTTCCTTTTGCCTATGTAGACAGAGTGTAAGAAAACTTCTAAAATAAAACTTGAGGGAGATTATAGATCCCCAAACAGAAATTCTCCTCTGAACCTGGAAACAGGGACAACCCAGATAGTTTTATCGAGAGATTGGAGCTAAGTGATGGGGAGCTGAGGCAGGAAGCTGCTCACAATTTTTCTACCGTGCTCACCTATCCCAGAATGGCTCATTGATGCATTCCTTCTTGCTCTTTTCTCAAGAGTGGTATCATAGTGGGAGAACAGGGTAGTTTAGAATTGGGGTGAAGATAAGGGTTAGTGCTCAAGTCAAGACAGGAAGAGGATGGAAGGGGCAGTTGTTGGCTAATCCAGCCAGTCCCTTTTTTTTAACAGCTGTACCTGCCACATATGGAAGTTCCCAGGCCAGGGATCGAAGCCCAGCCGCAGCTACAACCTACGCCACAGCTACAGCAATGCTGGATCCTTACTCCACCATACAGGTTGTGGATTGAACCTGAACCTCAGCAGCAGCCTGAGCCGCTGCAGAGACGCCAGGTCCTTAACCCGCTGTGCCACAGTGGGAATTCCATAATCCAGCCAGTTCCTTTTATATTCGTGCTTATTTACTTATTTATTTTTGTCCTTTGTCCTTTTTAGGGCCGCACCCGAAGCATATGGGGGTTCCCAGGCTAGGGGTCGAATCTGAGCTATAGCCACCGGCTTACACCACAGCCACAGCAACGTGGGATCCGAGCCGCATCTGCCACCGACACTACAGCTCACGGCAATGCCAGATCCTTAGCCCACTGAGTGAAGCCAGGGATCCAACACGCAACCTCATGGTTCCTAGTCGTATTTGTTTCTGCTGTGCCATGACAGAAACTCATATATTCGTATTTAAAGCACTGTCTTGAGCAAAGAAGACAAGCACATCTTTGTGAGGCCAACTCAGGAAGTTAAAGCAGCTGGTGGTCTAGACTGCAGTAGAAAGAAAGGTTTTTAAAAATGTTATATTTCATTCAATATCCTGAGATAAACCATGACAGAGAAGAATATAAAAAAGAATGTATATACATGTACAACTGAATTACTTTGCTGTACAGTAGAAATTAACACTACATTGTAAATCAATGACATCTCAATTAAAAATTTAAGAATAAAAATATTAAATTTCAAGTTCAACTACTTCCTTTGACCATCTTTCTCATACAACAGAAATACAACTACTGCAGTTCCCGTCGTGGCACAGTGGCCAATGAATCTGACTACGAACCATGAGGTTGCAGGTTCAATCCCTGGCCTTGCTCAGTGTGTTAAGGATCCGGTGTTGCCGTGAGCTGTGGTGTAGGTAGCAGACACAGCTCAGATCCCCTGTTGCTGTGGCTCTGGCGTAGGCCTGTGGCTACAGCTCCAATTAGAGCCCTAGCCTGGGAATCTCCACGTGCCGTGGGAGCGGCCCTAGAAAAGGCAGAAAGACAAAAAAGAAAAAAGAAAAAAAGAAAAGAAATACAACGACTGAGATATAAGTAATATACTTGACTTTTCATTCTTTTTCAGATTGATTAGAGTAAGAATGTTTGACCTAAACACAAAAGGACAATGGATAAATTACTTAGTCATGGTGAGTTCCTAATTATCCAAAGTGTATGTATTTTTGTTATTTTCAGTTGCTAATTCTATTTGTGATTAGGTCAATAATTACACTTACTTTTATTCCCTGAACAGACACCAAATGATCATATGAAATATGAATAACAAGGATGCAAGTGTGAGCTTAAATTGGCTGGTGAATAATCTATGAAGTAAAAAAATTTACATTCTGAGAATTAAAAATCAATTTTCTATTAAATGCATCCAGCATTCCTTGATAGGTTAAACACAGAGTTATGTTTATGACCCAGCAATTCTACTCCCGGAGAAATGAAAACACGTGTCCTCATAGAAACTTGTAAATCAGTGTTCATAGCAGCATTATTCATAATAGCTAAAAAAGTAGAAACTACCCAGAGGTCCACACCAGATGAAGAGACCAACAAAAAGTGGCATACCCAGGGAGTTCCCGTCGTGGCTCAGTGGTTAACGAATCCGTCTAGGAACCATGAGGTTATGGGTTTGATCCTTGGCCTCACTCAGTGGGTTAAGGATCTGGCATTGCCGTGAGCTGTGGTGTGGGTCCCAGATGCGGCTCGGATCCGCATTGCTGTGGCTTTGGTGTAGGCTGGCAGCTACAGGTCCGATTCGACCCCTAGCCTGGGACCCTCCATATGCCGTGAGTGCAGCCCTAAAGAAAAGAAAAAGAAAAGAAAAGGGGGCGTACAATGGAAACATTATTCAGCCATAAAAAGGAATGAAGTACTGGAGTTCCTGCTGTGGTGCAGTGGGTTAAGAACCCCACTTCAGCAGCTCAGGTCACTGCAGAGGAGCCAGTTCTATCCCTGGCCTGGCATAGTGGGTTAAGGATCCCGTGTTGCTACAGCTGTGGTGTAGGTTGCAGCTGTGGCTCAAATTTGATTGCTGGCCCAGGAAATGCCATCGGCCACAGGGCCAGCCGTTGGAAAAGGAAAAAGGAATGGCGTACTGATCCACACTAGCATATGGATGAATCTCAGCACATTATGTGCAGTGAAAGAAAACAGACCACCTATCTTAGGTTTCCATTTACTTGAACTACCCAGAATAGGCAAATCCATCGAGACAGAAAGCAGATTGGTAGTTGCCTGGGGGTGGGGGATGGGGAAACGGGAAGCTACTGCTTAATGCGCACAAGCTTTCCTTTGAGGATCAGGAAAATGTTCTCAAATTTGATTGTGGTAATGGTTGCACGTCTGTGAATATAGTAAAAACCCCTGCATTGTACGTGTTAAATGGGTGATTACATGTAGGTTATGTCGATAAAACTATTAATAAAAAGGAAGAGCTCCCATTGTGGCTCAGCAGGTTAGGAACCCAACTAGTATCCATGAGGATGTGGGTTCAATCCCTGGCCTTGCTCAGTGGGTTAAGGATCTGGCATTGCTGTAGCAGTGGCACAGGCTGGCAGCTGCAGCTCCAACTCCACTCCTAGCCCAGGAACTTCCACATGCTTCAGTTGCAGCCCTAAAAACTCATAACAAAAAGGAAAGGAGCAATTAGGCAGATAAGGGAAGGGCAGCAGGTCATGGATAACAATCTCCCTGGGAGCCCTGACAGCTAGGACTTTTCCGGAGGCCAGCCATCTAATTCAGGTGAGCCTGTGAACACAGCTAAGATGTGAAGCCCCTCAGGCTTCTGTTTTCAGGCCGTTGGGTTTTTGAAGGAGTCCCAGCCATGGCTTGCCAAGCACCTGAATGGGTCCAGCACTTTCAACCTGTCACAGGCCTAGAGAAACATCATGTGCCGAGAGAAGCAGGGTGCTGGGCCTGTGTGGCAATCAGCTGGATCTTCAGCCACCAAAGCCCATGGAGGAAAGAAGTCAGCCACTGGGCAGGGAACACCAGCCACTGGGAGCTGGGAAATGGAAGTCACAGGCTTAGGCGGGGTGGTGGGAAGCCAGCCCTTACCCAGGATGCCCATGGAACACACAGGGAGATTGTCAACAGCCAGTCTTGATAAGGGAGAGCTATACATGCTAACTACAAAATCATCCAAAAAGGAAAAAAGATACATGAGCATTTTATTCTGCCTTAAAATCTGTACACTTGCTCACCAATCTATTGCTTCAAGGACAAGGCTTCTTTTCCCAAGAGTGACTATGCAGATGGAGTTTTCTTCTTGTCCTTCTTGTTTAAACAACACATATGCTTCATCTGATCTGCAGTTTCTGTTTATTTAAAGTGAACACAGGACTTAGAGACATGTTAGAGAACTCTGAGAGCGGGATATTTCTAGATTTTCATAGTTTTCTCATCTTTACATGGAACTGAGCAGAACCAGGTTCCCTCCCCCGCCCCAAACACAAAAGCCCCTCCATGTCCCCTTGCTTCCTGTTTGTAGAAAAGCTGAAGTCTCCCAGGCCTCCCAGGGGCACAAAAGAGCAGGCTCGAGCAGTTAACGATAAGGACAAGAGAGTCACAGATTCAGTGATGTACATTCCTGAGTCGGTTTACAGATACAGTAACTGCCACCAGCTTTCAGGAAGATGGTGGAATAGAAGGACTGGAGCTCAACTTCTCTCCTAAAAACAACAAAATTCACAACTAAAGACTGAGCACTCTTCACCCAAATGGACTGGAAGCCTTAAAACAGATATCCTACTCCAGAAGAAAAAGAGGAGGCCACATCAAGAGGTAGGAGGGGTGATTTTGCGATATAAACAACCCCATACCTCCTGGGTGGGAAGCTCCACAGACTGGAAACTAACTGGTTCACAGAGACTCACCTACAGGAGTGAGAGTTCTGAGCCCCACATCAAACTCTTACGTGCAGGGACCTGGCATGGGGAGAAAGAGCCCCCAGAGCATCTGGCATTGAAGGCCAGTGGGGCTTGTGCACAGGAGCTCCATGGGACTGGGGGAAACGAAGACCCCATTCTTAAAAAGTGCACACAGACTTTCACGTGCAGTGGGTCCCAGGGCAAAGCAAAGTTTCCATGGGACTCTGGGTCAAACCTGACCGCAGTTCTTGGAGGACATCCTGGGAAAACAGGGGTGAACGTGTCTTGTTGTGAGGGAAGGACATTGAAAGCAAAGCTCTCGGGAATATTCAGCAGCCATGCCTTTCTCTGGAGGTGGTCATTTTGGGAGAATCTGGCCCCACCTGTCAGTCAGCTGCTGAGAAGCCCCAGGGCAAACAACAATCCAGGTGGGATCACAGCCCTGCCCCTCAGGAAACGGGCTACCTCAAGACCCCTCAGGCACACAGCTGCCTCTAATCCCATCCAGAGACTAAGCCCCACCCACCAGAGGGATTAGAATCAGCTTCACCCACCAGTGGGCAGGCATCAGTCCCTCCCATCAGGAAGCCTACAGCAAGCCCCCATACAGACTTCTGCCACAGGGGGGCTGACATCAGAAGTAAGAGAGGCTACAACTCTATTATCTATAAAAAGGCCACCACACCAAAAACCTATAAAAATGAAAAGACAGAGGACTATAACTCAGATGAGGGAGAAAGGAAAAAACCAGCTAAGAAAGAAAATCAGCTAAGCAAGGAGATTCTTAGCCTCCAGGAAAAAGACTTTAGACTATTAATGCTGAAGATGATGCAAGACATTGGAAATAAACTGGAGGCAAAGATGGATAACTAACAGGAAATACTGACCAAAGAGATCCAAGATATAAAACTTAAACAAGAAGAGATGCAAAATACAATAACTGAAATAAAAAATCGCTAGAAGCAGCCAAAAGCAGAATACAGGAGGCAGAAGAACGAATAAGCGAGGTGGAGGACAGATTAGTGGAAATTATGGATGCAGAACAGAAAAGAGAAAAAGGATTGAAAACAAATGAAGAGAGTCTCAGAGAACTCTAGGACAATGTGAAATACACCAACATCCATATTATAGGGGTACCAGAAGGAGAAGAGAGAGAGAAGGAGACAGAAAAAATATTCCAAGAGATAATAGCCGAAAACTTCCCTAACATGGGGAAGGAATCACTCACTCAAATCCAGGAAGCACGAGTACCATATAAAATAAACCCAAGGAGGAATACCCCGAGACACATATTAATCAAACTGACCAAAATTAAAGACAAAGAGAAAATCTTGAAAGCAGCTAGGGAAAAGAAACAAATCACATACAAGGGAACCCCAATAAGGTTATCAGCAGATTTTTCAACAGAAACTCTGCAGGCCAGAAGGGAGTGGCATGATATACTTAATGTGATGAAAGGAAAAAACCTCCAACCAAGATTACTCTACCCAGAAAGGCTCTCATTCAGATTTGAAGGAGAAATCAAAACCATCACAGACAAGCAAAAGCTGAGAGAATTCAGCAATACTAAACCAGCCTTACAACAAATACTAAAGGAACTTCTCTAGGCAGAAAAGAACAAGAGAAGGAGGAAAGAAAAAGGAGCAAAAGCAAATCCAAAGCAATTAATAAAATGGCAATAAGAACATACATATCAATAATTACCTTAAATGTTAATGGACTAAACGCCCCAACCAAAAGACATAGACTGGCTGAATGGATACAAAAACAAGACCCATATATATGCTGTCTTCAAGAGACCCACTTCACTTCTAGGGACACATACAAATTGAAAGTGAGAGGATGGAAGAAAATATTTCATGCAAATGGGGATCAAAAGAAAGCTGGAGTAGCAATACTCATATCAGACAAAATAGACTTTAAAATGAAGACTATTTTAAGGGACAAAGGAGGACAGTACATAATGATGAAAGGATCAATCCAAGAAGATGATATAACAATTTTAAATATCTACGCACCCAACACAGGTTCACCACAATATATAAGGCAACTGCTAACAACCTTAAAAGGAGAAATTGACAATAACACAGTCATAGTGGGGGATTTTAACACCCCACTTACAGCAATGGACAGATCAACCAGACAGAAAATCAATAAGGAAACACACGCCCTGAATGATGCATTAAACCAGATGGACTTAATAGATATTTATAGGACATTTCATCCAAAAGCAACAGCATATGCATTCTTCTCAAGTGCATATGGAACATTCTCTAAGATTGATCATATCCTGGGCTACAAATCCAACCTTGGTAACTTTAAGAAAATTGAAATTATATCAAGCATCTTTTCCAACCACAACGCTATACAACTGGAAATCAACAACGAGAAAAAAAACTGCAAAAAACACAAACACGTGGAGACTAAACAACATGCTACTAAACAACCAATGGATCACTGAAGAAATCAAAGAGGAAATTAAAAAATACCTAGCAGCAAATGACAACAAAGATACGATACTCCAAAACCTATGGGATGCAGCAAAAGCCGTTCTAAGAGGAAAGTTTATAGCAATACAAGCCCACCTCAGGAAACAAGAAAAAGCCCAAATAAACAAGCTAACTTTACAGCTAAAGCAGCTTGAGAGAGAAGAACAGACAAGACCTAAAGTTAGTAGAAGGAAAGAAATCATAAAGATCAGAGCAGAAATTAATGAAATAGAAACAAAGAAACCCCTAGAAAAGATCAATGAAACGAAAAGCTGTTCTTTGAAAAGATCAACAAAATTGATGAACCCCTAGCCAGACTTTTCAAGCAACAAAGAGAGAGGACTCAAATCAATAAAATTAGAAATGAAAAAGGAAAAGTAACAATGGACATCACAGAAATACAAAGGATCATAAGAGACTACTATATGCAACTATATGCCAATAAAATGGAAAACCTAGAAGATATGGACAAATTCTTAGAAAAGTACAATCTTCCAAGACTAAACCAAGATGAAATAGAAAAGACGAATGGACCAATCACAAGAACTGAAATTGAAACTGTGATTAAAAAACTTCCAACAAACAAAAGTCCAGGACTAGATGGCTTCACGGTGAATTCTATCAAACATTTAGAGAAGAGCTAACGCCTATCCTTCTGAAACTATTCAAAAAATCAAAAAGGAAGGGATACTCCCAAACTCATTCTATGAGGCCACCATCACCCTGATACCAAAACCAGACAAAGATACCACAAAAAAAGAAAACTACAGGCCAATTTCACTGATGAACATTGATGCAAAAATCCTCAACAAAATACTAGCAAACCGCATACAACAATACATTAAAAGGATTGTACATCATGATCAAGTGGGATTTATCCCAGGGCTGCAAGTGTTCTTCAATATCCACAAATCCATCAGTGTGATACACCATATTAACAAACTGAAGAATAAAAACCATATGATCCTCTCAATAGATGTGGAAAAAGCCTTTGACAAAATCCAACACCCATTTCTGATAAAAACCCTTCAGAAAGTGGGCATAGCGGGAACCTACCTCAACATCATAAAGGCCATATATGACAAACCAACAGCAAACATCATTCTCAATGGTGAAAAGATGAAAGAATTCCCACTGAGATCAGGAACAAGACAAGGATGTCTGCTCTCGCCACTACTCTTCAACATAGTTCTGGAAGTCCTAACCTTGGCAATCAGAGAAGTAAAAGAAATCAAAGGAATCCAAACTGGAAAGGAAGAAGTAAAACTATCCCTATTTGCAGATGACATGATACTATACTTAGAGAATCCTAAAGACTCTACCAGAAAACTGTTAGAGCTTATCCGCGAATTTGGCAAAGTTGCAGGATACAAAGTTAATACACAGAAATTGACAGCATTTATATACACTAACAATAAAAGAGCAGAAAAAGAAATTAGGGAAGCAATCCCGTTTACCATCGCATCCAAAAGAATAAAATACCTAGGAGTAAACCTACCTAAAGAGACAAAAGACCTGTACTCTGAAAACTGTAAGATGAACGAAATCAAAGATGACACAAATAGATGGAAAGATATACCATGCTCGTGGATTGGAAGAGTTAATATTATCAAAATGACTATACTACCTAAGGCAATCTACAGATTCAATGCAATCCCTATCAAATTACCAAGGACATTTTTCACAGAACTCAAACAAAATATTTTAAAGTTTGTTTGGAAGCACAAAAGACCCAGAATAGCCAAAGACATCCTGAAAAAGAAAAATGGAGCTGGCAGAATCAGGCTCCTGGACTTCAGACTATACTACAAAGCAACAATCATCAAAACCGTATGGTACTGGCACAAAGACAGACATATAGATCAGTGGAACAGGATAGAAAGCCCAGAATTCAGTGGGAAAATAAAAAAAAATTATTAAAAAAAAGAAGTTACAGGGGATTCCAAAAAAAAAAAAAAAAAGAAAGCCCAGAATTCAACCCACGCACCTACAGCCAACTCATCAATGACAATAGAGGCAAGAAGATACAATGGAGAAAGGACAGCTTGTTCAGTAGTGGTGCTGGGAAAACTGGACAGCCACATGGAAAAGAATGAAATGAGAACACTCCCTAACACCATACGCAAAAATCAACTCGAAATGGATTAAAGACCTAGATATAAGACCAGACACTATAAAACTCTTAGAGGAAAACATAGGCCAAACCCTCTCTGACATAAACGACAGCAACATCTTCTCAGATCCACCTCTTAGAGTATTGACAGTAAAAACAAAAATAAACAAATGGGACCTAATCAAACTTAAACGTTTCTGCACAGCAAAGGAAACCCTAAACGACACGAAAAGACAACCCACAGAATGGGAGAAAATCTTTGCAAGTGAATTGATGGACAAGGGATTCATCTCCAAAATTTATAAACACCTTCTGCAGCTCCATACCAAAAAAACAAACAACCAAAATGGGCAATCAAAAAATGGGCAGAAGATCTAAACAGACAGTTCCCCAAAGAAGACATACAGATGGCCGAGAAACACATGAAAAGATGTTCAGCCTCACTCATTATTAGAGAAATGCAAATCAAAACCACTCTGAGGTACCACCTTCTACCAGCCAGAATGGCCATCATCCACAAGTCTACAAACAGTAAGTGCTGGAGAGGGTGTGGAGAAAAAGGAACCCTAGCACACTGTTGGTGGGATGGTATATTGGTGCAACCACTGTGGAAAGCAGTATGGAGATGCCTCAGAAAACTAAACATAGAACTACCATTGGATCCAGCAATCCCACTCCTGGGCATCTACCCAGAGAAAACCACGACTCGCAAAGACACATGTACTCCAATGTTTATTGCAGCACTATTTACAATAGCCAAAACGTGGAAACAACCTAAATATCCATTGACAGAGGAGTGGCTCAAGAAGAGATGGTACATATATGCAGTGGAATATTACCCAGCCATTAAAAGGAATGAAATACCGGAATTTTTAGCAACATGGATGGACCTAGAAACTATCATGCTAAGTGAAGTCAGCCATACAATGAGACACCAACATCCAATGCTTTCACTGACATGTGGAATCTGAAGAAAGGACAGACTGAACTTCTTTGCAGAACAGATGCTGACTCACAGACATTGAAAAACTTATGGTCTCCAGAGGAGACAGTTTGCGGGTGGGGGGATGTGCTTGGGCTGTGGGATGGAAATCCCGTGAAATCAGATTGTTGTGATCATTATACAACTACAGATGTGATAAATTCATTTGAGTAATAAAAAAAAAAAAAGGTAACTGCCACCAGAGGGAAAAAGCTAACTGTGCGGTGACCACACTGAAGCCCTGACAGTAGCTGCTGCATTTTGAGCAATGCTGAATCCATGGCTAGCACAATTCCAAGCGCTGGCCTTAAGAGAATGGGACTCATAACAATCTATATCTTTGTGGGCATCAAAATAATTGTAGCTTGTTCTGCCCGTATATGTAAGCAGATAACTAAAATTGTCAGCAAAGAGATGCTGCAGCCCCCTGTCTTCCGCTCTGAGAATATGGTGCCCTGTGTCAGCATGAAGTTGCAGAAGATGGACGTTCGCCCATTAGCACATCGAAATGGAAAGATGTTCTGACAAGTGGGAATTTGTAAGCAGCTTTTGGCAGGAAAGAGCTCTTTACAGGAAAGAGCTCTCAGTAGGAGGCCCCCTTTTGTCTTGTCACTACCCTTCAACCTGGCAGCCCTGAGCTCTACTTGTCTCCAGCCCTGGCACACCGTTCAGATCTTTCGATCACGCAATACCTGGCCTAAGCTGATGGTTCTTTCCGTGGATCAAAGAGTAGAAAGAAAGGAAAAGTCCTTACAGATGACCAGCTCTCTTCCCCAGCATCCCCTGCAGTTATCTCGCGAACAAACCATGAGGAAAGAGCACAAGGAATCAACAAGCCTGCACGCAGTGGGGAGGGCGGCCGCTCTGACCCCCATCTCAATGAGTAACTGAGATCCCTTCCCTCTTTCTCTTTAAAAACCTTCTTGACGGAGCAGAATCCTTGCAGATTTTTTTTTTTGGGGGGGGGAGGGGACATTGAGCCCACTGTTTCCCCAGGTTGCTGGCATTCTGATTAAAAGCAACTTTCCTTTTAGGAGTTCCCTGATGGCTCAGCAGGTCAAGGATCCGGCTTTGTCATTGCTGTGGCTCTGGTCACTGCTGTGGTGCAGGTTTGATCCCTGGCCCGGGAACTTCTGTGTGCCAAGGGCATGACCAAAAATAAATGTTAAATAATTTCTATAAATTGAAGTATTTATAGGTGAAATTATATGCTGTCTGGGATTTGCTTTAAAATTGTCTAGTAGGAGCTGAGTGAGGAAATATGGAGGGAATATATTTGAAACAAGTCTGGCCACGTGTTGGTAGTTATTGAAGCTGAGTTATGTACACAGGGGTTCATTATATTGTTTTGTATACTTTTGTGTATGTTTGAAATTTTCCATAATAAAACCAAAACAATTTGTATAATGTCACACTGTTCTACAAGGGTAACAATAATTAAACTAAACAACGAGTGTTTCAGAAGCTATTATAAACACTGTGCAGAGTAATGGATTTATTGCAATTCAAAGTAGGTGATACAGGAGTTCCCTTCCTGGCACAGCGGAAATGAATCTGACTAGGAACCATGAGGTTGCGGGTTCCATCCCTGGCCTCGCTCAGTGGGTTAAGGATCTGGCACTGCCTTGAGCTGTGGTGTAGGTTGCAGACGTGGCTTGGATCTGGCATTGCTATGACTGTGCCATAGGCCGGTGGCTACAGCTCCAATTAGACTCCTAGTCTGGGATCCTCCAAATGCCGCGGGTGCAGCCCTAAAAAGACAAAAGACAAAAAAAAAAAAAAAAGGAGGTAGGTGATATGGATATTTTGTACTTGATTTGAAATATGATTGTTTTTTCAAATATTATTTATACATGGAAGTTATGACATTAATTATTCAGTTTTGGAGAGGAAGCGGGGTTCATGACTAGCATTCTAAACATACTTTGGTTATTTTAAGCTCTATGTCATCAATGCATCAATGACCATATTAATTGGCAATGACTTTTTTTTTTTGGCCTCACCCAGGCCAGGTGGAAGTTCTAGGGCCAGGAATTGAACCCACATCACAGTAGCGACCCAAGCCACAGCCGTACTGCTAGGCCACCAGGGAACTCCTTGACAATGGCTTTATATAGAAAATTCAAGTAGAGAAAGTTAAGCAGAAAGTTACAAATATATTAACTATAACATAGATTGACTCTCCCTCTAGATGTATCTATCTTTTCATATACATATATATAATAGCATAAATAAAACTGAAAATCTACTATAAAAAAATTCTACGTAAAATACTATCAAATTTGGGGAAAGCATCGTGTGAAAATACAGTAGCTCAGTTCTTCTATTGGAACCAGCACATTTAATAGATCAGAGAAAAATGAGACCTTCCATTTAGCAATAAACACCTTTTTTAAAAATTGCCTTTTAAAAGTATTTCATTCAGTCACTCAATCATTCAACAAATATTATGGAATATCTGTACTGTGATTCTAAGGAGCTTATTTTTTGGTAGGAAAGAAAGTGGAAATTACTTAAAGTCAAGCCTTCAGTGAGAAAGTGATATTTTTGAGCAAGGCCTTAAGGATAAGACTTCTTTTCTTTTCTTTTTTAAAGTATAAGACTTCTTTAAAGTGGCTTGAAATCACCTTCTCAAGCAGGGACTGATTGGACAAAAAAATAATATTAATGGAAATGAAAGCATATACACAGTCCTTTACAAAGCTTCTTCTGTATATGGTGACATATAATCCTCATAAGATAGCAAGAAGCATTCTGTATCTAAACAGGAGCTGACTTGCATGAAACTGATTGTAAAGCCACCAGATAAATCCTGCCAATAACTTATTCCTGTTACAAGGAAGCCCATGACTATTGTCTTGGACTGTGCAGGACTCATCTGATGGAAAATTCTCAGCCCAGTGGTAATGGCATATTCAAACAAAAGGATTTCCTAGCCCCTGGTCTACAAATGTAGCCATATCATGACAATCAAATATTATGGATTTATTATTTAACATAATTTTCCAGATAATTATTCCTTTCTGATAATATTTTCTCTCTCCTCTAAAAGTAGGTACAACCCTTCCCATTCATTCATTCATTGAACAAATTATCTGCTGAGTGCCAAGTTCTGTATTAGGCACTCCTGGATATCCAAATTAAGTCAAACATGGATCTTCACATGAGAGGATATTAAATACTCCAATGTAACTTGGAGAGCAGACTTGTGGTTGCCAAGGGGGAGGGAGTGGGATGGACCGGGAATCTGGGGTGAATAGATGCAAACTATTGCCTTTGGAATGGATAAGCTCTGAGATCCTGCTGTGTAGCACTGGGACCTACACCTAGTCACATATGAGAGAGCATGATAATGGAACAAAAAAGAATGAATATATGTATGTGTGACTGGGTCTCTTTGCTGCACTGTGGAAATTGACAGAACACTGTAAACCTGCTATAATGGAAAAAACAAAAATAATTTAAAATGAAAAACAAATAAATAAATAAATACTCTGATATAGAAAAAAATGTATAGACTTTATCCATTACATCACATGTTTTCATTCAGGTGGCTGAAAGAGGTGGAAGCAGGTCAGAGAAAAGAAAAAAAACCTATGAATCCCAGTTAATGTGGCCTTTTTTTTTGGTGGACATTGCTAACACACCTTAGATTTTACAGAACGATATCATATGTGCATTACTTCATTTAATCTTCCCATAACTACCCCACGAAGGCAGTATTCCCATGGCGATTGAACATTCTGGAGCACTTTGTCGCGTGTCACACAGTGAGTCAGGACTCAGAACCCCTCGTCTGTTAACTCTGTGGCAGACACAGAGAAGTGGACACAAGGAAGGCCGTGCGGCTCAGCTGTAGGGAGTTCAGTCAGCAAACAGCCTCCAGCTCTCAGTTCCTTCCACGGCTGCAGAGTCACCTCACAGCCAGGTCACACATTTTTGGGACAGTCCTGCAAAACGGTGTAGCCATTTTGGCTTGATACAGAGCACTTAGATGAGCACTGTTTGCTCCAGAATCCCACAAAAATAGAGGAAAAAAAGAGTCCTAAAATTCACACGGAACCACAAAAGACCCCAAATGGCCAAGGCAATCATGAGAAAGAAGAGCGAGTCTGGAGGCATCACATGTCCTGGTTTCAAGCTATAAAACAAAGCTATGGTAATCAAAAGAGTATGGCATTGGCATAAAAAAAGACCACATAGATCAATGGGACAGAATCAAGAACCCAGAAATAAACTTATGCATGTACGTTAAGCTAGTCTTTGACAAGGGTGCCAAGAATACCCAATGGGAAAAGGGTGGTCTCTTCAATAAGCGGGGCTGTGAAAACTGGACAGCTACATGCCAGAGAATAAAACCAGATACGCACCTTACACCACATACAAAAACTAACTTGAAATGAATTAAAGGCTTAAATGTAAAACCTGAAGCCACAAAATTCCTAGAAGAAAACACAGGGGAAAAGCCCCTTGATATTGGTCTTGGCAATAATTTTTTACACATGACACCAAAAACACAGGTAACTACCAAAAAATAATCAAGTGGTACTATATTAATCTCAAAAGCTTCAGTACAGCAAAGGAAAGAATAAACAAAACGGACAGGCAACCCAATAGAAGGGAAGAAATTTGCAAACCATATATCTGATAAGGAGACTGTATCTGAAATGTATAAGGAACTTATATAAGTCAATGGCAAAAAAAAAAAAAACCCAATTAGAAAATGCACAAAGGACCTGAACAGACATTTTTCCAAAGAAGATACACAAATGAAAAGATGCTGAATATTTTTTTAAGGGCTGTACTCACGGCATATGGAGGTTCCCAGGCTAGGGGTGGAATTGGAGCTGTAGCTGCTGGCCAGATCTGAGCCGTGTCTGCAACCTACATCACAGCTCAAGACAACGCCAGATCCTTAACCCACTGAGCGAGGCCAGGGATTGAACCCATGTCCTCATGGACACCAGTCAGGTCCATTACCACTGAGCCACGACGGGAACTCCCAAAAGATGCTCAATATTGCTCATTTTAGAGAAACGCAAGTCCAAACCACAGGAGGATATCACCTCAGCCCTGTTAGGATGACTATTACCAAAAAGATGGCACGTGTTGGTGAGGGTGTGCAGAAAAGGATACCTTTGTACACTGTTGGTGGGAATGTAAATTGGTGCGGCCGCCATGGAAAACAGTACGGAGGTTCCTCAAAAACGAAAACGTAGAACTGCTACATGATCCAGAAATCCCACTTCTAGATCTTTAGCCAGACGAAATGAAATCCGTGTCTTGATATACCTACACTCCCGTATGCAATGCAGCATTGTTTATGACGGCTGCAATATGGAAACAACACAAACGACATCCATCGACTGGAGAGTGGATAATGAGTATGTGATATATTCACGTATGAATGTGTATACACATATATATTGAATATTACTTAGCCATAAAAGAAGAAAATCCTGTGATTTGTGCCAACATGAAAGTCACAGAAAGACAAATACTGTATGACCTCACTTAGATATGGAATCTAAAAAAAGCCAAGCTCGTGGAGACAGAGAGTAGAATGGTGGTTGCCGGCAGCTAGGGGCGAGGAAATGAGGAGATGCTGGTCAAAGGGCACAGATTTTCAGTTATAAGATGAGTAAGTTTTAGACCATGGTGAGTATAGTTAATAATACTGTGTTATAGGAGTTCCCGTTGTGGCTCAGTGGAAATGAACCCAACTAGTATCCCTGAGGATGCGGGTTCAATTCCTGGCCTCGCTCAGTGGGTTAAGGATCCGGCATTGCCGTGAGCTGTGGTGTAGGTCGAAGACGTGGCTCCCATCCCATGCTGCTGTGGCTGTGGTGTAGGCAGGCAGCTACAGCTCCGATTCGACCCCTAGCCTGGGAACCTCCAGGTGCTGCAGGTACAGCTCTAAAAAATAATTTAAGAAAATACTGTATTACATACTTGAAATTTGTTAAAAAAGTAAATCTTTTTTTTAGATTTTTTTTTTTACTAAAGTATAGCTAATTTATAATGCTGTGCCAGTTTCTGCTGTACAGCAAAGTAACCCAGTCATATATATATATATACATACACACACACATATACACACATTTGTATATATACACACACACACACTCATATATATATATATATATATATATTTTTTTTTTTTTTGCTTTTTAGGGCTGCACCCATGGCATACGGAGGTTCCCAGGCTAGGGGTCGAATCGGAGCTACAGCTGCTGACCTACACCACAGAAACAGCAACACAGGATCTGAGCCACATCTGTGACCTACACCACAGCTCACGGCAACGCCAAATCCTTAACCCACTGAGCAAGGTCAGGGATCAAACCTACAACCTCATGGTTCCCAGTTGGATTCGTTCCCGTTGCACCACGAAGGGAACTCCCCATATATACATTCTTTAAGACAGTAAATCTTAAATAAGATTTAACACACACACACACACACACACACACACACAAAGGTAACTATTCGAGGTAACGTGTTAATTAACTTAGTTGCTGTAATTATTTCACACTGTATATGTATATTAAATCATGTTGTATACCATAAAAATGAAAAAGAAATGTAAAATAATTCCTACATTCTATTCAAATAATAAAGAACAAATAGGGAGGGAATGGTAACTACACGACTAAGAAGATCAGGTGCCTACAGATCTGGTGAGCTGCTGAGGGTAACTGGCTATCGAAAGCCAGGTGTGAAAGCCAAGAAGGCCTCTTTGGTTAAAATACAAGAGCTCCCATCTCCTATATGGGGAGGGCAGAGAACTCTGAGAACCCAACCCAAGACCTAATGATAAGAGTGGCTGAAAGTCAACAAATGTTAAACACCCAACCAAGACAACGCCCTTGGATGGGAAAACCTGGGATCCGAGCCCCTGGCTGGGATCTTCTAGGTGAGTGCTCACAAAGATCTGGACTCCCCAGACTTCCCTGAACCATCTGAGCCAGCAGACACGGGACACCCCATCCCTGTTGAGAGCTAACACCCTCCCGGTCTCATGCTAGAAAACCATGCAGAGGCCTCTCCCCACACACAGTAGCCTGTGTTCCCTCTCATGACCCACCCCCGCCTCCCTTTCTGGATACTAGTCCTCGAGTTTGGCTGAGTCTAAGCACCACGCAGCTGAGGAGGCACTGGGTCTGTTAAGAGAGGAAAGGGACTATGCCGGCTCCTAGAAGGAACATGTGATAACCTGTGCTCAGTGGAGTTGAAACGTCACTTGCTGTGGTGGCACATAGTCGACAACGGGATTAGAAGGCTCAAGGAAGTGGGCCTGCTGGAATGGATATCCCCACGTACAGCCACAAGAGCCAGCAGGAGATTGGATTCCGTAGGAAGCTCCAGAGGGCACCCTCTGTAAGAAAGCCATCAGGAAGGCACTGCTGAGAGGGACACTAGCGTCACTCAAAAGTTCGGTGTTGGCCTCCTCTGCAATCCAGGACTGATGGTAGAAAAAGCTGTCATAAACTTAGCCTGTTGAGAGCCCTGTCCATGACAAGACTCAGAACAGAGGCCAGGTGGTGGTGCTTGATCGCCAGGTGCCAAGAGATTGTAATTACTGGACAAAGGTGAAGTTCACATGGCAGCCAAGGGGTCCGACCCACAGAGAGATGTGGGGCTGGCCAACAGAACATGGCATCCTTAGCAGCGGGATTTGTGGGCAGCTGCAAAGGGCACTACTCAGCTTATAATGACAGAAAAAATCTGGGCAGTTGTTTCCATAAAAATTCATGATCCCCTAGCCAGTCTCCAGACCTGAGCCAGTTTCCAACTCACTGATAGAAGAGGTGGCTGGATCCCTTGGAGAAAAGACCCTGCAATACCACAGCAAGTATGCACTGTTGTGATTCCTCTGTTTCCTTCTGCAAAGGGCCCGCTGGTCCTTTACTTGGGTAAACGCGTACCAGAGAAAGAGGATCCTTTGGCACTTGGAGGACCATCGGACGCAGAGTCTGACGTGACAGGATACCTGGAGACGCAAAACATCACCATGGCCTCCTGCGAGAGTGTGAACACAAGAGGACCAGGTAATAAATGGAGTCCTGGCCAAGACCCAGCTCATGGGCAGTCCACTGGGTGCAAGAACTCAGCGGCCAACACTCCTGTCTCCAAGGGCACGATTGGGTGTTTGGCACGACCACCACTGTGTGTCCTTGGCCAGTGAGATAAGAGCTCTCACAGTGGGGAAGGCCACGTGGAAGCCTCGGACATTAAACCAGCACCACCACTTCCACCACCCCTGGCGGTGACAGTAAACCATCACATGGCAGTTGGGTTGGGGGGGGGTGTGGAGATCAGCGCCACCCTTAAGGGTCTCTAGGATGCAGGGTGGTGATTCTCATCATATCTCTGCTTAATTTACCAGTCTTGTCTCTGCAGAAAGTAGCTGGGAGCTGACAGTAGATGACTACAAGCTCAACCAAATAGTAGGTCCCCTCATCGCCGCTGTGTTAGGTGGGATATCTCTGTGGGAGCAGACTAAAAATCTCAAATACATCTTCATGGCCATCGATGTGGCAAACACTTTATTTCCTGTCTGAATCAGAAAACAGAATCAGGAGTTTCCTGGTGGCTCAGCGGGTTAGGGACCCAGTGTTGTCACTCCAGCTGCTTGGGCCACAGCTGCAGCACGGGCCCCATCCCTGGCCTGGGAACGTCCACGTGCTGTGGGCAGGGCCAAAAAAAAAGAGAGCGAATCAATAAGAGTTGGCATTCCAGTGGAGTGGGAAATAGCATATACATGTAGAGTCTTGTCCCAGGGCTGTATCAGCTCCCCATCCTCCGTCATAACTTAGTCTGAAGAGATCAGCAGCGTGCAGGCGTCGTGCAGAACATCTTAGCAGCCTATTGCATCGAGGATGTTTTGTAGATCAGACTGGAAGAGCAAGAGGGAGCAATTGTGCCACCTCTTGGTAAGACACATGTACTCCTGAAGATGGGCCCTAAACCCCACAAAGGGCTTACCAGATCCATACCAGTTTTAGAGGTCACAGTGTGCCGGGGCACACTGTACCTCTTGCTACAAAGAAGGACTCATGACACCCAGTGGGCGTCTTTGGGTTCCAGAGGCAGCGTGTCCCACATCTGTGGATTCTACTCCACCCCTTGTACCAAGTGACAAGGCAGCCTGCCAGCTCCGACTGGGGCCCAGAGCAGGAAAGGGCTCTGCAGCAGGTCCAGGCTCAGGCAAGCTGCCCGGCCACTTGGCCACATAATCTTGGCAGATCATATGGTACTAGAGGTATCAGCACTGGGAATCTGGCAAACCCCCCTGGGAGAATCACGATGCAGGCCCATAGGGTTCTGGAACGAGGCCATGCCATCTGCAGAAGAGAATCTGCAGATGCCTTTTTTTTTTTTTTTTTTTTGGCGGCGCCCAAGGCATGCGGAAGTTCCGGGGCTGGAGATCAAACCCGCACCACGGCAGAGACAGTGTGGGATCCTTAACTCGCTGAGCCACCAGCCACCACACCAAAAACAGCTTCAGGTGTGCTGCTGGGCCCTGGTAAAGATGAAACACCTGCCATGGGACAGCAAGTAACCGTGCAACTAGAATTGTCTCTCATGAACTGGGTCTTGCCAGATCCATTAAATCATAAGGTCGGGCAGACCGAGCAATGATCCATCCCAAGATGAAAGCGGGGTCTCCAGGGGTGATCACGAACAGCACTGAAGGGCATAAGCAACCTGCAAGTTCAGAGCACCTCCCCCCGTTCGTGTGTACAGCTCTGCGGGGACCCCACCGGATCAACTGAAGGCGGAGGAAAAAGCTTGGTTTACGGATGGGTTGGATCAGTATGTGGGTACAAGTCAAAAATGGAGAGTGGGAGTTCCCGTCGTGGCTCAACGGTTAACAAACCTGACTAGCATCCATGAGGATGTAGGTTCGATCCCTGGCCTCGCTCAGCCAGTTAAGGATCTGGTGTTGCCATGAGCTGTGGTGTAGGTCATAGTCTTGGCTCGGATCTGGCATTGCTGTGGCTCTGGTGTAGGCTGGTGGCTACGGCTCCGATTAGACCCCTAGCCTGGGAACCTTCATATGCCGCGGGTGAGGCCCTAAAAAGACAAAAAGACCAAAAAAAAAAAAAAAAAACCCAACCCAAAACAAAACCCAAAATAAAAATGGACAGTGGCTGCAATATGCCTCATTTGGGGTTGGGGGACTTGGAAGACGGGGCCAGGTGAAAATCCGTAGCTGTGTGACTGCAGAGGCGGGGCTGTAGTTAGTCTGTGAACATCCGTCTTCGAAGTTTCCCCCTGGAAGGGGGGCCTGAAGGAAGCCAGAAGGAGAGGTGCCAGGGATGGCCCACGGTGGGGTTGAAGATGCGCTCGCCGCCCAGGTCCCCTCAAGGAAGGACTGCCCCGCAGAGGGGAGAAAGGACAGCAGACCAGCCCCAGCCGCCAGCTCTTTCAGGCAGGGGCTGCCTCATCCACAGACAGCCACTCTGTCTCCCAGAGGCAGCCGGCGCCTGGTGACGGAATGAGGCAGGGGACCCAGGCCCAGCCACGTCCACCCAATGAGGGAGACTTGATCGTTTGCCGGGCAATTAGACTTCTCTCTCTGCTCAGTCCTGCTTCCTGCTTCATAGGTGTCCACCCTCAGAAACTTCTGGCACCTCGAACTCCATCTTCTACCAGTGAAGCGAACAGGGCAAGCTCTACCTCTTAAGCTTTTTCGAGTGCCCTGCCCTGCCCTGGCACAAACGCACGAACTGGAGCCTTCGCTCTCAGCCCTTTATTTATAAACATGCCTTAATATATACCCAAAGGAAAAGCTTTCAGATAACTCCTGCTTTATGGGGGAGAAATCCTGATGCTACATGCAAATATATTTTTTGCACTCATTAAAACCACATCAAAGTATATTCTGCATTTTGAAATGTTGATTACCTCAAACCCAGAAGTGCCCTCCAGGCTCTTGGCTGACATAACCCACATTTAGGAAAGCCAAAAGCAGCGCTCCAGATTTCTTCTACTTCATTATATGAAGGCGAGATGTTGTTTTGTAAAATCTTGAATACATTTGTAAATTTAAAGAAAACATTTTGTCTTGTTATTGAAGATATTTTAATAAAGACATCTTGAACTGGTTTTTCCAAGAACAGTTTCAGTTATGAGCGAACAGAATATGATTCTTTCGTTGTAATTTTGAGAAACTTACTAGGGCATCAAGGGAAGAATAAGAGGAAAATAGATAAACCATCAAACATAGTTAACATTTTCTCAGCAGTAAGAGGGCTTAGATAATTTTTCTTTTCTTAAAAAGCAGTCGGCTCTCAATGAAAACACTCTAGGAGGCAAAGATCCAAGGGAAAAAATTTGGTGAAACTTGATAGCTTTGAATTTAAAAAAATAAAAAAAAAAATCACACCCCAAAGCTACAATGAGTGTCAAAGACTTTGTCGTTTGTTATTTTGGCTCCATCGGTGCTGGAGCTTGTTTTAGAGAGCTGTCAATTGGGCTTCATATCTTGACCGTTCTTGTTTATGTTACTGGATGCTGTGTCCTTCACGCAGATGTAATAACTCACCATCAGAAGATGTACACTTTATGGCCTTTCCAATAACGAGATGCATCCTCACTATTCTGCCTCACCATTTAAGAGATGGCTGACTCCATATGATCCAGCAATCCCACTCCTGGGCATCAGTCCAGAGAAAATCATAATTGGAAAAGATACATGCACCCAGTGTTCATTGCAGCACTATTTACAATAGCCAAGACACGGAAGCAACCTAAATGTCCATCAACAGATGAATGGATTGGAGTTCCCACAATGGCGCAGTGGAAAAGAATCCAACTAGTATCCATAAGGATGTGGGTTCGATCCCTGGCCTCGCTCAGTGGGTTAAGGATCCGGTGTTGCGGTGAGTTGTGGTGTAGGTCACAGATGTGGCTTGGATCCCACATTGCTGTGGCTGTGGTGTAGATCAGCAGCTGTAGCTCGGATTCGACCCCTAGCCTGGGAACCTCCATATGCCATGGGTGCAGCCCTGAAAAGACAAAAACAAAACAAAAACAAAACAGAAAACAAAAACAAAAAACCCAGATGAATGGATAAAAAGATGCGGTACATACATACAGTGGAATACTACTCAGCCATGAAAAAGAATGAAATAATGCCATTTGCAGGAACATGGATGTAACTAGAGATTATCATACTAAGTGAAGTAAGTCAGAGAAAGACAAAAGTCATATGACAAGCATTTATGTGTGGAATCTAAAATATGACACAAATGAACTTATCTACAAAACAGAAACAGAATCATAGACATAGAACATACTCGTGGTTGCCAGGGGGAATGGGGTAGGGGAAGGAAGCACTGGGAGTTTGGGATTAGTAGATGCAAACTTTTATATATAGAATGTATAAACAACAAGTTTCTACTGTATAGCACAGGGAACTATATTCAATATTCTACAATAATGGAAAAGACTATGAAAAAGAATATATATTAATATTAATATGTAATAAAAACATATGTATATATTATATATAATAGCTGAAATCAACTATACTTCAATAAAACTTGGAAAAAATAAAGCTGAGTCCCTTTGCTATACAGCAGAAATTAATACAACATTGTGAATCAACTACAATAAGTTTTTTTAAATGAATGAAAAAAAAAGAGATGAGTGACTCAAGTTGATTCCAGATTGCAGTAATAAACCAGTCTATCTTTGAGAAAGTTAAATAACCTCTATGGTGGCCGAACCTTTGGCTCCCTAATTTTAGTATGAAAGGTGGCCTTATATAATGGAATAAACATTATATGTGGACTTGGACAATCTGGGTTCAAATCCAGATCCACTATTTACAGTGCAATATTGAATAAGTCATTTAATATCTCTGAACCTCGGTTTCCTCATCCGATGATCAAAGATTTTTGTGCAGATTACATAAGATGATGTGCATGGGAGGGTGTGAAACATAATAACATTTTGTACCCAGGCTCTAACCAATAGTGCAAGTGCAGGCTAACGGTGCCATGACATAAGAATCTTTCGGGTTATGCCTCTTACCGTGGTCTGGAACCTACATGACAACACCTATTTTGGAGTCAACAGGCATGGACTGAAAGGCCAAGGAAAAGCTTCGAGGATACTCCAGAACACAATCTCAGAGAACCAGGTGTAACCCCAGTGTCCTGGGAAGTGCATGTTGAGCCCTGGGAAACTCTGCAGTCATCAAAGGTGGGGTATGATGCGGGGGAGGGCTCTGTGAACAGCAGCTCTGGCCACTGAACAGGGGAGAACCAGGTTGATACTCAGTGTGGAAAGGAGGGCACACCTACAATACATGGGCTACCAGAGCTTCAGTGTCTTAAGAGTGCAAAGAACAAGACCATGACTTATTCTTATCTGAGCAGCTGTAGTAGTGGGTCCCCAGCTGCATGGCTCCCTGTGCCAAGGGGAAATGGAAAATACTATAATAGCCTCTCTTGTCTCCATTCCCTCTTCCTAGATGAGCTTTTTCCCACTGGAGCACTAGATCAGGGCTTTCTTCCTCCTTCTGGTCTTCTGCCTGCCAGGGCCAGGGGCCAGCCTTACCTCGACCCGATTGGAGGGGAGCTAGGTGGGCTCTGACCCAAGAAAGTTCACGTTATAGGCTCTGTCTTGAGGCCAGAAAGTCCATCATGACAGATTCACTGCTCTGGCTTAAGGCTTCAAATCCTAATAAAATCAAAATTTCCTCCCTGCAACTTCTTACATCTTCCCAAACACATCACACATCATTGATGCACATGTTGTGAATGAGTTTATCACATCCTCTCCAGAGAACACAAGTCCAGGGTCAATAAGAGTATAAAGCTCAGGGAGCAGAATGGCTGGGAGGAGACAGATGGACCTGGTCAATTTCCCCCTTGTCAGTTGCAAAATAATAGCAATAACAGTAAGGGTGACATTTATTGCCCATATGTGATTTCATTTTATCCTCCTGACAACACTAGTTATTAACGCCATCCTGCAAAATGAGAAAACTGAGCTACAGGGAGTCATGCAAATTGACCAAGGTCCCGTGGCTGGTAAGGGGATAACCAAAGGTGGGGCACGTCCTCTCCACGCCACACCTCCTGCTTCCTGGAGAGAAGCAGCTGTGCAGGTTCTCTTCCACACCCCGCTTGGAACCAGACCCCTCGCAGAGGACTTAGCCGGAGATGATGACCAGAATCTCTTCGGTCTTTTGTTTCCAAAACAAAAATGGCAGCCAAAGGTAGAGTGGCACAGGGGACTTTAAAATGTGGTCAGCGAAACGTAACATCCTCATGCATTGCTGTGAAGAGCTTTCTTTGAAACCAGCTAGACCTTCCACGTTCACATTCCAGAAATGCCCCTGGCCCCATGCTTTGCCTGGAAAAATCCTTCTTATCCTTCAAGGCCCAGCTCAAATGTCACCTTTATGAAGTCCTTCCCAGCGCCACAGGCAGAATGAATCGATCCTCCTCTGCGCTCCCAGCACACTTTGTATTAGTACCGCTAGCAGGGCACTGGCCACATTGTTTTAGTTAGTTGCGTAACTAAGGTCCTTGAGTTAGAGACCTGTCTTATTCATAAATCTTTTTATCCTCGTATCTCTGGCCTAGCATATACCACATTTCATCAAACGTAAAACCTCACTGATTGTGAGATACACCGTAATTTTATGAGCCACTAAGAAAGATTTTCACAACAAAACACTGGAAATTATACTATGGCATGCCATCAATTTAAAGATGTGTCTGCAGTTCAGGGATGCGTATATATGTATATATATATAATATAATTGATGGCATGCCATAGTATAATAGATATCCACAGCATGAAGAAGTTCCCGGGCCAGGGATCTTCAGCAGTGACAAATGCCAAATCCTTAACCACTAGGCCACCAGGGAACTCCCTAAAGTGTGTCTTAGAAGTGATTAACTATAGTAATAAGTGCTCAGCAAAAGTTTCTAGAACTGGATTATAAACTCAAAGTAGGATGGCTATTCCTGGAGCCCAAGCTTTTCAACAAATACAGAATTGGGGGTTGAAGGGAATGGCGTGCAGGTGCGTTGCTGATTTCAGATATTTCACCCAGCAGATTAAAGAGATGAGTGGCCTGGTGCGGCACTCCTGTTTTAAAAAAAACACCTCCACGTCACCCATTCGGTAGACTAGAAGGTACAGTGACAGTATGTTCTGATCTAAACTGGGGGCCACACAATTACACAAGTGACTGTGATTACAGAGACAATGGGACAGAGTATTCACATCTGCCGGTTTTCTGGTTCTTTAAGCCCATTCAACCCACTGCTCTTCCCATCTGCCCATGAAGACGAACAGTAACTGCTCAGCTTTCTCCCTGCTTACTGCAGCCCTGCTTTTAAAAATTCAAGCATCAAAAGATGTGCTCCTTCCACGCTCCAAACTGTTGGCTCTCCTTGGCCCTCTGGACTTGGTGACTGTGTACTGTCTCCCTAGATAGTGTCCGCATCTAGGCTTTCTATAGGCCTTTCCACAGGGTGGGCCTTGCTGGGGCTCAGCATCCCAGGCTGTCTCATCAAGAAACTGGGTTTCAGTTCCATCCTAGAAATTCAAACACTGGGCTAAGATGTGCACTTATCTTTTCTGCACCTCCTTCCACCATCCTACTCCCCCACTGCCAAGCACACACACACACTCATGCAAGATAAACCAGGATGCCACTGAAGACTTTAGATGTGTGGTTAATTGACAGAAATTCTCCTGGAGTAAAAGCTCCTCTTTAAAAATTGAAAGCCTCTAGCCTGGGAACTTCCACATGCCACGAGTGCGGCCCTAAAAAAAAAAAGGCAAAATAAAATAAAATACAATAAAAATTGAAAGGTACTAAGAGAATGAACCCAGTAGCTTAATATGATCTGTGAAATATTCTCAACATGTAAGTGGCTCTGCACACTAGTGGTCAGGGGCTGAGGTTCCTTCTGGGGCAGGGACAAAGGATCATTTTTCAGGGGGTGGCGAGGAAGAGAGTCAACGGGGCAAAGACTTCCCGGTCTGCTTTTGTGCCTAGATCCTTGGTGGGAAGCAGGGACCATCCAAAATCTGAAAGTCGACTTCCTCTTTGAGCCGGCTGCCAGCTCCTGGGCAAAGTTATCAGGAGTAATTCAGAAAGACTATGTTCTTCCAATTGAGCCCAACCTTCCCAGGCCGGGCAAGCCCTTCTCAGCTCCAGGTCAGCCTACTTTGCCTCCATTCAGGCCCTTCCCCGACATTAAGGAAAAGAAGGAAACAAGAGAAAGGAGAAGGAACAATCTCACTTAGTCCCTCTCCTGATTTATCATTGACACGGTATTTGGAGATGTTCAAACCACAAAAAAGAGCCTTTGTATATTTCCTTTGAAAGGAGACGCTCTGGAAAGTAGGTCCCCCAAAGTATTAGAACTGAATGCCCCCAATGCCACAGGAATTTGCCGTCCTCACAGGGAGCCACTTAACACTTGTGAGGAAAATCACTGCAGAGAGTCTGGAGGATGGACCTACTCCCCCATTTTATAGATGAGAACAACTTTTGGGTCTTGAAGGTTAATTAGCTAAATAACAAGGCAGGCCCTAGAACCCAAGTGTCCAAATGCCTAGCCTGGGAATTTTCCATCAGGGAAAATACCTGGACCCTTACAATTGTAACCCCCGCTTCACAGCCTATAATTACATTTGGTTCATTGGACTTGAAAATACCATGCAAATAGGGCTCCAATTACAAAAAAATCTTTTGTTTTTCTTTGTCTTTTTAGGGCCGCACCCATGGCACGTGGAAGTTCCTAGGCTAGGGGTCGAATCCGAGCTGTAGCCTCCGGCCTACACCACAGCCATAACAACGCCAGATCGGAGCCAAGTCTGCAACCTACACCACAGCTCACGGCAAGGCAGGATCCTTAACCCACTGAGTGAGGCCAGGGATTGAACCTGTGTCCTCATGGATGCGAATCAGATTTGTTTCCGCTGAGCCACGACTGGAACTCCAATTACAAAAAATCTTATTGATTGATATAAACAAATGCACAGAATCAACTGGTCCATAGTTGCTGCCAAAGACCTGAGGCAGTGCATTTTTATTCTTTATAACTATAAAAGAAATTGTCTTTGCCTGAGCTCTTTACAGGGCTGGATTTCTATATAAATCAAGCCAGCTCGGGGAGTTCCCGTCGTGGCGCAGTGGTTAACGAATCTGACTAGGAACCATGAGGTTGCGGGTTCGGTCCCTGGCCTTGCTCAGTGGGTTAACGATCCAGCGTTGCCGTGAGCTGTGGTGTAGGTTGCAGACGCGGCTCGGATCCCGCGTTGCTGTGGCTGTGGCGTAGGCCGGCGGCTACAGCTCCGATTGGACCCCTAGCCTGGGAACCTCCATATGCCGCGGGAGCGGCCCAAAGAAATAGCAAAAAGACAAAAAAAAAAAAATCAAGCCAGCTCACTAACAGCTTACCTAGGTAACATCCAGCACCTTTCCCCTGGTCTCCCAGCTGGTGACAAAAACTGGGCAGGAAGCAGTTCTTTCCTCCTGGCAGAATTTTGGAAGAACTGTATCCACAGCGCCCCTTGCTGGTCAGCATAAGAAAAGGCAAAAGCCATTGCTAACAAAATCAGAGCTCTGGCCAGGGTCACAGCCTTGAAAGCTAAGTCTATGGCAACCGTGGCCAGGTCAAGCGAGAAAGCACGGGGAAAACAGCAGGAGGGAGGAAAAAAACTGCATTGGGTGGGATGTTTATCTGAGCCTAATTAAGGCTAGATCTCAAAGAAAGCAGATACATTTTCAGTATCCCATCGAGACTGAACAGGCAGCTTTAAGACCCATACACACATTATGCTTATACACATAAATGAGATTTTTCTTGTTAAGATCAACAAACATAAACGGAAGAATATTCGCGTGCCAAGGACATATTGCTCACAAGATCAAAAAATGGCTGTTGATTTGTATTCATCACTGCTTTGGTAAAATCACTACATGTCTTTGAGTTACACACACACACACACACACACACACACACACACACACACACACGAGAGTTCTGAGGCTTCTTTTCTATTTGGACTCTGGCAATAAATTCATTAGAAAGAGAAAAGCAGAAGCTTTGAAGGTAACATCTACAACTTTCATGGATATCCTGACTCACCAAACGTGAAAATTCCATCCCATCACACACATTTGAAGCCGTACACAAAGAAAGCACAAGAAACACTGATTTGGCTCAATGATTTGCCTAATAAAAGGCTTTTTTATTTTTAATTTTTTTAGGTTTTAAAAAAATCCTCCATAAAGCTGTCAGGGGTATTTGATGTTACAGAAGCAAAGTGTTTTCTAAGCAACTCCAGGGCTCTGTTGTTTCTTGCTTGTAGGGTCTTCTCTGCTCTCAGTTCATTCTTGATGGCATTGAGCTCTCCGCGGACCTTTTCCATTTCTAACTCATAATACAATTTCATTTCTTCCTTTAGGAGGGCATTGCCAACCTCAGTTTGCCGCTTTAACTTTCTGACAGCTTCTTTTAAATCTTTGTTCTCGAGGCTCAACTTGTGGATGACCTCTTTGGCTTGTTCAAGCTCTTCTGTTAAGTTTTTGACATTGGTTGTTTTTTCAGAGAGGTCATTTCTTAAAGCTTGAAGTTCCCAGTCTTTCTTGGAAGTTTCCACCCCTGCTTCTTGAAAATTTAGGGGTTTTGCGGAGACTTCTTTTTTGGAGTTCAAAAGTTCTTTTTCCGCATGTTCGAATTCCTCTTCTATTTTTCTGCATTTCATATTCAGCACTTCTAGCTCGTCATTCAGAAGATTCAGGCGCAGTTTTGGAGACATTCCTTTGGTGAGTTTCTTCTTCTTGTCCTTTCGCCATGGAGTTACTACCTCTTTCGTACCCCAGGTAGGAGTCTCTTTCGCGCTATTAAAGCTTTCTTTGCTTGGAACCTCCACATTAGATGATTCACAGGAGGCAGAATTTGTGATTGCCTTATTCTTTGAAATGTTTATCTTTCTCTCTCTTAAATTTGGTTCTTGTTCGTTTTCATTTAGTTGAGAAATCAATTCTTTCCTTTTAGATTTATTTGCATCTTGAAACTTTCTACTAGACAAATTAAAAATTCTTTCCATTCTCTTGAGCTTATCTAAAGTCAGTTGTTCAGCAGAAGATTCAAGCTGAGAAGCCTCACCTAGAATATCCTGTGCACTAAAAAAAGGAGCAAACATATTCTCCTTCCAGTGTTTTCTCCTAGCATCCATTTCTTCAGGTACCTCTTCCGATTCCTGAAAAACAAAATTTAAAATCAAGGCACATATTTATAGTGGCAGCTGGTCTAGTGGAAAGAACTAAGAATCCCGGCTCATGGGGGAAGGAACCTAAATATCTGAGGGCTGGCTCTCCCTCTAATGCACTGAGTGACCTGGGCCTCAGGTCCCTCATTTATAAATGGAAAGGCTAAACTAGCTAAGTTCTAGAGACCCTTCCAGCTTTACAGCTCTCGGATCCTATGAAATATAACCAATAAATGGACACATGTGGCTATTTACTGTAGAGAGAGAAAAGAATTCTCTGAGAAGGCAACATGAAAACAGATCGCTTCAAAACAGGAGACGTGATTTTAAATGAATACGTTCCTACGTTAAACCTGGGCTTCCAATGCGCCTGATTTTTCCTAGTCCTTTTCGTCTGGACTACTGCTTATTCATTCTTTAAAGTGACGAAGACACCAGGGCTTACTGCGCTGTGAGCTGCGTGTGGTAAAGTGAACCGTCAGGCTTCCTCGTGACGAGCTCTGCCAAACGCCCTTCGGTCTTGACCTGTAAATTCCTGCTCTTCCAGTCTTGGGCTTTGCTTTTAGGCAAGACTGCCAAGTGTACAGAAGTCTATCCCGTTTTGACAGCAATTTCATGATGAGAACCGAATGTCAACAACTGAAAATATGAATGCCACCAAATGGGGTCTTCTTGAGCCACTAACTCCAAGGGTAGTTCTTAAGTGAAAATTTGGCATAACTAAATCAGGAACGACTTGGTAAATTTACAAAAATTAGAGGATATTTAGTTTGGGTCAAGAGGAGTCTTCCCTATTCAAAGAGAGTCCAAAACACGGACAGATTTGATCACCAACTCCTGAGAGGAATGAGAAAGATGGATCCAAGCAACACACTGCAGGACCACTGGCATCTGAAGCCACCAAACTGGCAACTGCAGTTACCACCAAAGGGTGGGAAGAAGGAGGGGGTCACTTTATCCATTTTATACATTAATTTGCTCTAATATATTGGTAGCATCACCACTGAGAAAAATCAAAGTAGGCCTGCATCTGTTGTTCCCATGCGCACAAAGGTAATTTTACCTTGGTAATAAAAAATGGCAACTGTTGTGTTTATGTTTTAATTAATATTTTCTTTAATATTATTAAATATTATAAATGTAATGTAATATACTACTCAATATATTATAATATTTAATAATTATAATGTCATATTTTGCAAATCTGCTAATCTTTATGTTGATTCTACAGATCTTTATATAACTCTGAAGAATTTTGGAAAATACAGAATAGCACAAGAAAAAAGAAATTTATGGAATTCCCGTCGTGGCACAGCAGAAACAAATCCGACTAGTATCCATGAGGATGCAGGTTTGATCCCTGGCCTTGCTCAGTGGGTTAAGGATCCGGCCTTGCCATGAGCTATGGTGTAGGTCACAGATGCGGCTCGGATCCCACGTTGCTGTGGCTCTGGCATAGGCCGGTGGCTACAGCTTGGATTGGACCCCTAGCCTGGGAACCTCCATATGCCGAGGGTGCAGCCCTAAAAAGACAAAAAAAGAAAAAAGAAAAAAGAAACAAACAAAAAGAAATTTCCCTCATAATCCCACAGCCCTGAAATAGTAGGCACTTTTTGGTATATTACTCTCAATTATTTTCTTTTTAACAACTATAGTTTAATTGGGGGTTTGGGACTGGCATATGCATCCTGAGGTATATGGAATGATTAGCCAATGGGGACCTGCTGTAGAGCACAGGGAACTCTACCCAATACTCTGTGATCAGGGAGTTCCTGTCGTGGCTCAGTGGTTAACGAATCCGACTAGGAACGATGGGGTTGTGGGTTCGATCCCTGGCCTCGCTCAGTGGGTTAAGGATCCGGTGTTGCCGTGAGCTGTGGTGTAGGTCGCAGACGCAGCTCAGATCTGGTGTTGCTGTGGCTCTGGCGTAGGCCGGCGGCTACAGCTCTGATTAGACCCCTAGCCTGGGAACCTCCATATGCCATGGGTGCAGCCCTAGAAAAGACAAAAAAAAAAAAGATGAAAAAAAAATACTGTGTGATCATCTATGTGGGGAAAGACTCTGAAAGAGAATGCCTGTGTGTCCACATATAACTGAATTACTTTGCTGTACAGCAGAAATGATCATAATATGGTAAATCAACTCTACTTCAGTAAAACAAAAAAAATTCGAAAAACTTTCTTGCTACAGACAATGAGAGAATAAACTCAACACCTACATGGACTGAACATGCCTGACCCCTCCCCCCAAGGAAGAAGGAAGGGGAAGTTCCTGTGTGGCGTGTGGGTTAAGGATCCTGCATTGCAGCAGCTTTGGCACAGGCCACAAGCCTGGTGCGGGTTTGATCCCTGGCTGAGGAGCCTCTATATGCTGCAGGTGCGTCCAAAAGAGAAAAAAAAAGATGGAAGGGACTCACTACACCCAAGGGTACATCTCCACTGACAACTGCTTGGCTTTGAGGAAAGGGGAAGGTAGAAATATTCAGTGAAGGTGTTAAAACGATTGGTTCAAAAGCCATAATCCAAGCTTTACGTTTAGTCATTCAGACCACGAGTAATGAGCCACAACTTGAAATTCATGGTATGTATTTGCCATTGGAGCAGCCTCTCCTTTCTCTTGAAATAGTCCCTTCTGACTTTATTATTCCATCAGTCATTATCCAGAAGCATCGATAAGCTCTCTGTCCTTAAAGGGGAAGATGACACTTACCCCCTTTCTCTCCTCTCTAGAAATACAGATGCAAATGACTGGGAATTTAGACAGTGATCATATAGGAAAGGAATAGAGGAATGAGAAAACAGAGTGATGCTGAGTTCACGTTGTGGCTCAGCAGTAACAAACCCACCTAATATCCATGAGGACGCAGGTTCGATCCCTGGCCTTGCTCAGTGGGTTAAGGATCCGGTGTTGCCATGAGCTGTGGTGTAGGTCGCAGACGTGGCTCCAATCCCGCATTGATGTGGCTGTGGTGTAGGCTGGCAGCTGTGGCTCTGATTCGACCCCTAGCTTGGGAACCTCCACATGCCGCATGTGGGGCCTTAAAAAGCAAAAAAAGAAAGAAAAGATAGCGATGCTAATTGTCAGTCGCATTTTTTAGTAGTCAAATTTTTACCAGACAGCTCTGTAAAAGTTTAACAATGCTTCTAATCAGGTATCGATGGGAGAGCGATTTGGATTCATCCTGCCTAATTCTGGATGAAAGGCACTAGTGAGATTAATCAGGAAGGAGGTGTGCAGAGGGACAAATAAGGTGAGGTGACTTTATGCCTGGAGATAGCAATAGTGACAAATCTCAGAGAGAGGTCTGTGTATAGGTAAAGGTTAAAAGAGAAAGCTCTTTTCATTAATAATTTTGTACCTTGAAAAAGTGACTTGTCTCCAACCCTCCCGAAAATCTCTGGCTACACACACACACACACACACACACACACACAGTTCCGTTGTGGCTAAGCGGGTAAAGGATCTGGCATTGTCACTGCTGTGGCTTGGGCCACTGCTGTGGCGTGGGTTTGATCCCTGGCATTCCACATGCTGGGGTTGCGGCCCAAAAGGAAATAAATAAATATGCCTGTATTTGTTTTTTCAATATCACTACCTTTCTTTCCTGAGCCTCTGTACAATTTCCTGCTGTAGCCAATGCTTTTCACAGAACTGGGAATAGCCCACTTATTTTATAACTGAGGCTCAGAGAAGTTAAGTGACTTGTCCAAGTCCACACAGCCTATAGTGATAAACTGAGACCCTGTCTCCCCAAGTCAGTGCTTATTCTAAAATTCCTCCTTACTCTTCTGTTAGTTTTCTGTTTGTTTGTTTTGTTTTTTCAGGGCAGCACCTGTGGCATACGGAGGTTCCCAGGCTAGGGGTTGAATAGGAGCTGTCGCCACCGGCCTACACCACAGCCACAGCTACGAGGGATCCGAGCCATGTCTTCAACCTACACCACAGCTCAGGGCAACGTGGGATCCTTAACCCACTGAGCAAGGCCAGGGATCGAACCTGCATCCTCATGGATACTAGTCAGATTCATTTCCCCTGAGCCATGAGAGGAACTCCTTCTGCTAGGTTTTATTACACAAATTAAAGGAAAACGACCCACTCTTTTCAGAGCTTAGGCCTTTTTAAAGGGCCACGAAAGGAAAAAGGAAAGGAGGATACGGAGAATTACATGTCACAAAGCAAAGGCGGGAAAGAGAAAGGTTTGCGAAGCCTTTTGGCATTTCCCTCCCAGGGCTCACACAGGGCAGGGTCAAGGGGCCTCTCAGCTCCTCCGTGCCCTTTTTTCCCCTCTTTTTCATCGGCAAGACATCCTTTAAGGGCTTGTTCCCAAATCTAGTCACAGAGAATGGCAAAGCCCAGACGGGGGGGTAAAAGGTGCCAGGCTCCTTTCCTCTTCCCAAATTACACTGTTGTTTATGTAGAACAAGTATGACATGAGTGTCCTCGGATAAATACAAAAAATATGCTTGAGGCAATGACCTGCCTTCCTCTACCCTGGCGTGGCAGCTATTTCGCTTTCAATAAACTTGATGAGGTCATGCATTGCAGCGTAAGGCAAATCAAACCAGAGCCATTATCCAAAGTATAAGCATGCCTTCTTGGTGGGTCCACTGCCAGCATTTATTACAAGTGCCTACCCAACCACATATTGGGTGTTTAAAGGACTGAAGAGTAGGGGAAGGAGGTCCAAGCGAAATGAAACATTTAAAGAAACGCATAGAGCACAAGAAAACAGTATAAAATCATATGACAAAATAACATTAGTGGTCCTCGAAGCCAGCGACCGACCGCACTATGAAGGCATGGCTGTCCGTAACACGGCTACATGTATCCATTCGCGTCTGACATGAATTAATAATGGCCTCCCGACGGGTCTAGATGGTGTCTCCCAGAAAACATCACTGTCCATCCTCTGGTGACTCTTCTTGTTTGCGAGAGCAAAGCAGCAGGGTGTCTTGGGGAAGTGAGGAATTTCTTGACTCATGGAAATGGTTTCTATTCACCTAAAGAACTTGGGAACCACTGCTAAAATAAAACTGAAAATGGATTTGTCATGTAATACGATACAACAAAACTGTTGAGAGCTAAGCCAAGAGTGATCCCTTAATATGGGTCTTCAGGTAAACTGTTCCATAAAAATCTTAGGCGAATGTACATCTGTCTTCGAATAGCTCCAGAAAGTAACACACTGTTTGTTGAGAAAGAAGAAACCCACAAAACCATCTCGTTTTCATGTTCAAGGTAGGGGGCCCTGAGGACTATGCTCATATTAAGATGGATAAGTGATTATATCTGTGAAATCCAATTATTCGTTTTCTAAAATATTCATACGTTAAAGCATATGCTTTAGGGAAAGTTGATGACACAAAAATCAAAGACCTTTTTTCTCTGATGCCTTATCTCATTCACATTCGAATCTGATTTCAAAATTTCAGGACCATCTCTTTTACATAAATCTTGATCTGTCTGCAAAAGGCTATTCTTCTTCTAGGCAGAGGTAGGCAGAGCCTGGGCTTTTTCCAGAGGCTTCTTCTCATCTCGAGAGCGCTTCATGCCAAACTGTTGAAATCGGGAGTCATGTTCAGAAAAGGTCATCTCCAGCCTGTGATGGGCAACCTTCTGTTACTACCCGCAGCCTCTCAGCCATCCTCAACTAGAGGGGTGGCTCAAAGTTACAGCTCAGGGGCAATAAGGGGAAGACAAAAGGCCCTTCTTAGGCCAGGGAACTTTTCCCCATTATTCTTGGATGGTTTCGATTCTTTCAACCCTCAGAAAAACTGCTTGGGCAAGATAGGAAAAAAAAGTTTGCTACAAAGAAAAAGCCGCTGGTCTTGCTTCTTTGCTCAACTGTCAGTCTGTTCTCACTTAAAAGCAGTAGTTCTCAACCTTTTTTTCTGCTTCCACTGTTGCTAGGCACAAAATACTACCATCATTACCCTCTCTTTTGGCTCCAGAAGATTCTGACCTGCGCCTTCTAGGGGAGCTTCTCCATTCCCCATCCTTCTGAAAATCAGTGGCTTTCAGAAAACTATTAAATACAAAAATGAGGACCCCCAAAACTGTCTGAAGGAAGGTGGGTAAACACGTTTTACTGTGCAAACTGTGGGGAAAAAGGAAAAGAGAGTTCTCGAGAAAGGAATTAAGTGTGAACTATGGTGAAAAAAAGAAAGAGTCAGATGTCTTGGCTCCCACACTTAAGAACTCTGAAAACTTACCTTTTGTGAATCTTTGTTTCTTCAGGTATAATATAGGGCCAACATACCCCTTTCCAGGTGTTTAAGAGAAATTAATGAAAATGAAGGCAATTTTTTTTTCAGGGCTGCACTTGCGGCATATGGAAGTTCCCAGGCTAGGGGTTGAATCGGAGCTACAACTGCTGGCTTACACCACAGCCACAGCAACGCCAGATCCAAGCCATGTCTGTGACCCACACCGTAGCTCACAGCAGTGCGGGATCCCCAACTCACTTAGTGAGGCCAGGGATCGAACCCCCATTCTCATAGATACTAGTTGGGTTCGTAACCTGCTGAGCCACAACGAGAATTCCCACAATTTTAAGGGATACTATAAACAATGGGTTTTGTTCTTTTTTAGATTTTCCTTATTCTCCCTTGGAACATAAACCAGTCAAACAACCCAACCTTCTCCAAAAGATCTGTGCTCCAAAGTTGCCAGCCTGAAGTCATCAGACGTCGGAAAAAGTCAGTTTGGAAAAACAAACAGTAAGTGGTATTAAGATAAATAGAGGGGAACCTAAACTCGAATCTTACATTAATTTAACCTGCATCATCACCGAAGAATTAGCCCTTAAGTTGTTGATGCCCCCAAATTTCCAAAGCTCAACTGATTCTAAGCAGAAAAGCAAGAGTCTTTTCTACAACTGAAGACATTTGCATTTTTACCACCAATTGCTTAACTGTGAGCTTTCCAAACGTCCCAATGTTTTTCAGAGCCACCAATAACCTCTTAGAAATATTATAATTGGGAGTTCCCGTCATGGCACAGCGGAAACGAATCCGACTAGGAACCATGAGGTTGCGGGTTCAATCCCTGGCCTTGCTCGGTGGGTTAAGGATCCAGTGTTGCCATGAGGTGTGCTGTAGGTCACAGACACAGCTCAGATCCTGTGTTGCTGTGCCTCTGGCATAGCCCGGCGGCTACAGCTCCAATTCTACCGCTAGCCTGGAAACCTCCATATGCTGCAGGTGTGGCCCGAAAAAGACAAAAAGACAAAAAAAAATTACAATTGGGGCATCAGTTTGAGGATTAGCAATGATGACTCTGCCCTCTGAGTTTTTCCTGTGCTTCGGCATCGTTTCCTACATGGTTTTATGTTACCAATACCCTGTGATCTCCTGGCCTCTCATTCGTCACTGTATCCCTTGCTATTATCTGACACATAGTAGCCCTCAATAAATAGTTGTTGAATGAATCATCCTTAATATTCTTCCTGAAAGCTCTATAGTGCTTTGATTCTAATTGAGTTTCTGTAAACACCTAGAATTTTTCCTTTGGCCTATGAGGTTTTGGTGGGGGGAAGGTGGTGACATTTTATGGAAAGGACTTTTATTTTGCCCTGAAAGTTTATTTGGCTCAGCTAGTCTTCAGGAAACTTTTCTCTTGGTTTTTGTTTTGTTTCGGGGTTTGTCTTTTTGTTTTGGTTTGGTTTGGGTTTTTGTTTTTTGTTTTTTGTTTTTTTGGCTTTTTAGGGCCAAACCTGTGGCATATGGAAGTTCCCAGGCTAGGGGTGAAATCAGAGCTGCAGCTGCCAGCCACAGCCACAGCAACGTGGGATCCGGGCTGCGTCTTCAACCTACACTACAGCTCATGGCAACGCCAGCTCCTTAACTCACTGAGCGAGGCCAGAGATCAAAACCACATCCTCCTGGATACGAGTCAGGTTTGTTACTGCTGAGCCACGATGGGAACTCCTCTCTTGTATGTTTATGAGGCTTTTGTAGATGGCATACGGACAGCGCAGACTAATGATCAAGTTAAAAGTTGAAGATTTACGATGGGTGAAGCGCGGTGCTTCTAAACACCCATAACAAGCTATCAGCCAGCACAAGGGTACTTACAGTTCCTGACGTCCAAGGTCTTCTATCAGATGCCGCTGTTCTCCTTCTCCAGATTGAACTGAAAAATAAAATGCCACAGCTTAATTAGAAACCAGAATGAACCAGAATGCCCAAATCTGTATTCATACCAGATTAAAATGACAAACGATAGGCTTAATGGTGTTTGGCCTATCTTCAGTGGGAGGTCAGACACTTTGAAGCAAATTTTCTAACTTGTCAGCCCAATTTCCTCCACCATTAGGCCACGAAGTCTTCCTTCGCCAAGCAATGTACGTATCAGATGGGACAAGAATCATGGTGGCATCTTAATCAACACAGTACCTCCTTGTCTTGAGCACCTACCGACCAAACAAGCCACCACTGGCGGCGGCGGCAGCAGCCTGCTTGTTAGTAGGGAGCATGCCAAGAGCCACATTAGCAGAGGCAGGAGCCCAGGCCTTGCCTCCCTCCCCCGGAGCCCAGTACATTTGAAAAATTCATTAAAAAGGGAAGTGATCCCAATTTTTGCCTTAATCTCTCCGGCAAGGGTCTACTTCATGGGACAGACCGTCTTCTCTATTGTTTGGCAGATACTGAGAGTGAAGCAAAGTATCATTGGAAACGGGGTCCTGGGAATGGTTCTTACCCCCAGTTCTTTGTTATTAGTATGGACTTATTCCTTCTAGAAGAAAAGACACGGAGTCACCTTAACTCCGAAAGGCGGACTACTTTATTAGTATGGCAGACACAGCCTTGCTATAAAGGCATACCTAAGCATGCACAGTTTGGGGGTTTTCTCTGTAAATGGTTTACCGAAACTCCTGCCACCGCGGCTTCCAGTGGAGAGAAGGTGGCTCTGGTCGGGGTGCTGCCTGGGCTGCCCCACAGGTGACACCTCCCACCTGCCCAGTCCCTACCCTCTGGCTGGCAGGGCGGCGGGGAGAGGGCAGGGGTGAGGCCTGAGCCCGCTCCTCCTTCCACACCCCCGACTCCCACGCCCTGTTCCCTTCCCTCCCAAACGCCTGCCAGCCCCTGGCCGGGGGCCCCAGGGGGCGAAGAAACCCGCAGCGGGCGGCGAGGCGGGGAGCGCGGTGCCTCCACCCTGGGTCACCCAGGGCGGGCGAGGGGCGGGCCGGGCAGCCACGGCCCGCGCGGGCGCGGACGTACCTGGCGGCGCGGGTGGGCTCCGGTGGGCCCTGGCCCCTCTTCCCCGAAGCTGGCCACCCGCGGCGGGCGGCTGCCTTGGCTTCGGCGCTGGCCACCGCGACCCGGCCGGGCCGGCCGCGGGCAGAGCGTCCGCAGTGCAGCGCCAGCGCGGGCCGCGCCGTTGCCTGGCAACCGGCCGACCCGATTTAAAGGGGCCTGGGCGCCGCGGCCGCCTGGCGACGGTCACAGCCCGCCAGAGCACTGAGCATGCCCGGTGCGGCGGGCGCCGCGGCGGCTTCTGCCTGCACGAACGCCGAGCTCGAAGAAAGGGAGAGCTGAGTCAGGGTGGGAAGGGGCGACAGACTGCGGCGAGGCAGCCCCACCCGCGGCGGGCTTATTACGGAGGGTCTGGGTGACTCACAAAGCCACCTGGACGCTGCGATTGTGGGGGAGGAAGGAGTGGCCCAGGGCTAATGGCTAGGCCTGCAGTTTGGTAATGTGACGTTGAGGACGGCTGGCTCAGGAAGGTCGCCTGGATTTGGTCGGGGGCCCTGACCAGGTGGGAATTGCATCCCGCCCCCACCACAAGCACACCCCAGCCGGTTAGCACAAGGTCTGGCCGGAATTTCTTTCTGCCTTTGAGCACTGTTCTAAGGGCCTGTGTCAGGCGAGCCTGTCCCCTGGTGGTGCCCAGTGGGGGACTGGACTTGTATCCCCAGGAGCCTATGGTTTTTTCATTCATCACCCAGGAATTTCTCTAACCCACTCTTGAACTTTAAAACCGATTGATTGCAGGCAACTAGTCCTACACTACTGGCAGTGTAAAGGGCTTTCCTTTGATCCGTCCCCAAACTACTCTCTTCCAACTTCACGGGTTGCTCACAACCTCCAGGATCTGGCTGAGGGAACAAGCCCATGTTCTTCATCTGTTACACATTTCAGTCCTAGCATTTTGTTAAATAAATTAACGACCTTCGCAGACTTTGATTAGCCTGGTGGCCCAATCCTGATGCTTCCATCATCGAATTGGCCTCACACACTGACAACACACCTTGACTATAGTCTGATTGGGACCTAACCTGGACCTGACCACAGGATGGATCTGACAAAGGTTATGGGGCCTGAAACAGAGAGGGACTGGAGTGTCCCAAACAGTTATCAGTGACTTTTAGGAAAGCTGGTATTTTCTAGGAAGCACGAGGGTGAAAGGAAACATTGGCTCTGGAATCTCAAGTGAAAGGAGGTTTATGTACATTTAAAAAGTGACCGTCTGATTTTTCAAGTCCTAGCAAGGGAGTGACTTAGCAACAAGACCAGAATACATTGCAAAACTTCAGCACTTCCTGGGAACTGGATCTAACAGGTGTCTGGTGGTTGGCAAGGTCGCATTCAGGTGCCCAGAGGCATAGTTCTGAGTCAATGTCAACAGGGTTGGAGGCAGGAAAAGGCCTAATGTCAAAGTGTATTTTGTGGTGGACCCCCTGGAAATTAGTCTGTGGGAGTCTGACAAAATGTCTTTCCTTAACATTAAGTCTCCAAATTGCCTTGCATTTATCATGTCTGCTTTAATGATTTTAAAGGGATTCCATTTATTTTTGCTTGATATAAGATCCCTTATTAATATAATAAGTGAACCTTTCCTATCTGCTCTGGGCCTCAGTCTCCACGTTTGTACAATAGGAGTAATCATTGTACCTACCTCATGGGGTGCTGTGAGGATTGAGTGAGTTAATATTTTTAAAACTCTTAGGGCAATGCCTGACATAGCAAACCCTATTTGCTATTATTATAAACATTAGTATGAGATATATATATATATATATTTGTCTTTTTGCCATTTCTTGGGCCACTCCCGTGGCATATGGAGGTTCCCAGGCTGGGGGTCAAATCAGAGCTATAGCCGCAGGTCTACACCACAGCCACAGCAATGTGGGATCCAAGCCGAGTCTGCAACTTACCCCACAGCTCACGGCAACGCCAGATCCTTAACCCACTGAGCGAGGCCAGGGATTGAACCTGCATCCTCATGGATACTAGTTGGGTTTGTTACGGCTGAGCCACAATGGGAACCCCAGTCTTATCTTGTCTTATAAATTCATTACCCTCCTAAAATATAAATATAAACCCACTGATGGTGATAACTCAGGGTGTGCACTGGGAAGTGGAGTTGAAAGTCTTGCAATTTGGAATTCCAAACCTTTATTTTCAGTAGAGTCCCTGACTCCCATTGGGCAACTCCACTTCCATATTCCTGAGAAAATGCACGAAGGGTTACTTTGGTCTTGCCGTAATTCTATTTTTAAATATGGCGGGTCACTCCTTCATGTACTCAAGTATCAAATGGCAGAGAGTAAACAAGAGTGAGGACAGAGTGTTTTGCTATTCGAAGCCACCGCAGACTTGGACATAGGCTTTCAAAGATGGAAGATGGAAAACCGTTTACTTCTGTGGCAACTTTATCAATACCAAAGCGACAAGGCACTTGATAGCAACAGAATCTTAGCCTCATACAAGGGGAACCCAACCTCCTTGTTTTAGCAAGTGCAATACTGAGACCCAGACAAGGAATGTGATTTACCCTTTGATCACACAGCAAAATAAGCTCCCTTTTTTTTTTGTTGTTGTTGTTATTGTTGTTGTTGTTGCTATTTCTTGGGCCGCTCCCGCGGCATATGGAGGTTCCCAGGCTAGGGGTCGAATCAGAGCTGTAGCCATCGGCCTGCGCCAGAGCCACAGCAACGCGGGATCCGAGCCGTGTCTTCAATCTACACCACAGCTCACGGCAACGCCGGATCGTTAACCCACTGAGCAAGGCCAGGGACCGAACCCACAACCTCATGGTTCCTAGTCGGATTCGTTAATCACTGCGCCACGACGGGAACTCCCAATAAGCTCCTTTTTAATGTCTCTGGCAGATGGTCCTTCCTTAAGTAGCCTCCAACCAGCGATATTTGGGGCATTGAAAAAATATACATTTAGAGGTATATGTCACATGTTGATGACTATTTCAATTACTCAAGCAGATAGTAATAAGAGCTAACATTTCTCACACCTCACATCCTACACATCAGCAGATTCTGCTGGCTGTACCTTCATAAGCTATTCAGAATCCAGTGGCTTCTCGCCCATCCTGATTCTGGCCCCATCGTCGCTTTTTAATTTTTATTTATTTATTTTTTCTTTTTTGTCTTTTTAGGGCCGCACCCACAACATACGGAGGTTCCCAGGCTAGGGGTCCAATCCGAGCTGCAGCCGCCAGCCTACACCACAGCCACAGCAACGCAGGATCTGAGCAGCGTCTGAGACCTACACATAGCAACGCTGGCCCTTAACCCCCCGGGCGAGGCCAGGGATCGAACCTGCATCCTCATGGATACTAGGTGGGTTTGTTCCTGCCGAGCCACGGCAGGAACTCCCTCATCATCTCTTGACTGTACTCAGGTCAAAGCCTCCTGTCCGCTTCTGCGCTTGCTCACTGGATTTGTTTCCTGGGGCACGGATCAAAGCATCACAAACTGGGGGGCTTAAAACAACAGACGCTTATTCTCCTACAGTTCCAGAGGCTAGAAGTCTGAAATCGAGGTGTCGGCAGGGTCGATTGCTTCTGGAGACTCTGAGGAGCAGCCTGTCTGTCTTAACTTCCGGTGGCTGCCAGCAATCTAGAGACTTCCCTGGCTTGGAGACACACCACTCCAGCCTTGGCCACTATCTCCCGGTGTTCTCCCTGCGTGCCTGTGTGTGTCACATGGCTCTCTTCCCTCTGTGTGTGTCCCTGTGCCCAGATCCCCTCCTCCTACAAGTATAGTCATTACTGGATTAGGGCCCACTTGAATCCGATATGACCTCATCCTAACTTGATTACATCAGCAAAAGCCCTATGTCTTGTCTTTTTTTTTTAAACTTTCATTAATTTTTTAAAAGTTTTATTGAAGTATGGTTGATTTACAATGTTGTAATCATTTCTGCTGTACAGCAAAGTGATTCAGTTATACATGTACACACATCCATTCTCTTTCAGATTCTTTTTTTTTTTTTTGTCTTTTTTTCTAGGGCCGCTCCCATGGCATATGGAGGTTCCCAGGCTAGGGGTAGAATCGGAGCTGTAGCCACCGGCCTATGCCAGAGCCACAGCAACGCGGGATCCGAGCCGCGTCTGCAACCTACACCACAGCTCACGGCAACGCCGGATCGTTAACCCACTGAGTAAGGCCAGGGATCGAACCCAGAACCTCATGGTTCCTAGTCGGATTCATTAACCACTGCGACATGACGGGAACTCCTCTCTTTCAGATTCTTTTCCCATATAGATTATCACAGAATATTGGGTAGAGTTCTCTGTGCTATACAGCAGGTCCCCGTTGACCAATCATTCCATTTCTTTCTTTCTTTCTTTCTTTCTTTCTTTCTTTCTTTCTTTCTTTCTTTCTTTCTTTCTTTCTTTCTCTCTCTCTCTCTCTCTCTCTCCCTCTCTCTCTCTCTCTCTCTCTCTCCCTCTCTCTCTCTCTCTCTCTCTCTCTCTCTCTCTCTCTCTCTCTCTCTCTCTCTCTTTCTTTTTCTTCACCTGAAGCATGTGGAATTTTCCAGGTCAGGGACTGAACCCACGCCACAGCAGTGACAATGCTAGATTCTTAACAACTGGGAAACTCCAAAATCCTATTTCTAACAAAAGCACATTCATAGGTACTGGGTGGGTAAGGACTTGAGCATATCTTTTAGGGGGGACACGACTCAACCCACGACACCCAGCCACCATCTATTCTCAACGCAGATTCAGAGAGAACATTATAAAACATTAAGTCAGGGAGTTCCCATCTTGGCTCAGTGGTAACGAACCTAACTAGAATCCATGAGGACCCAGGTTCCATCCCTGGCCTTACTCAGTGGGTTAAGGATCCAGCATTGCCCTGAGCTGTGGTATAGGTCACAGATGCGGCTTGGATCCTACATTACTGTGGCTGTGGTGTGGCATAGGCCAGCAGCTACAGCTCAGATTCAATCCCTAGCCTGGGAACTTCCATATTTGTAGGCTGTGGGTGCGGCCCTAAAAAGACAAAAAAAAAAAATTGTCAGACCATATTACCACTCTGCTCAAAAGCCTACAAAGGCTCTTGATTTAACTTGTATTAAAAAGCAAATTTTTAGGCTTGAGTTCAATCTCTTGCCCAGGAACTTCCACCTATTGTGGGTGTGGCGAAAACCCCAAATTCTTTTTTCTTTTGTCCTTTTTTTTTAGGTTGTTCGTTCTCCATTGGCACTTTAAAGCTATAATTCAATTGCCTCTTGGCTCAGCTGCTGCTGTTGGGAATCAGCTGTCACTTAGCTGTCTAGTGTCTCTCCTTTCTTTGCAAGTAATCCGTGCTGTTTTCTCTGCCTGCTCTACTCTGGTGTCCTTGCTCAGTTCTGAAAAGCTCTCAGCCGTTGCCTCTCTCTACTTTCCTTCTAGAATTCTGATTAAGTGTATATTTCAGACCTGAGTCTATCACTCAAAATTCCAAGTTTCTTTCTCGTTTGCTTTATTTTATCTCTTTTTTATTGGAAAATAAAAGCTTTATTATAACATCTACTAGATGTAATATGACTTGGTTTGAAATTTCTCAAACAATAGCAAAGCCTGTCTATGAACTCTTTTTTTGTAGCTTCTTTCTTTTTTTATTCTTCTGTCTTTTTAGGGCCACCCCGCCCCCAGTGTACAGAAGTTGCCAGGCTAGGGGTGGAATCAGAGCTGCAGCTGCCAACCTACACCACAGTCACAGCAACACAAGGTCTAAGCTGCATCTGTGACCTACGCTGCAGCTTGCAGCAATGCCGGATCCTTAACCCACTGAGCAAGGCCAGGGATCAAACCTGCATCCTCATGGATGCTAGTCAGATTCGTTTCCACTGAGCCACGACAGGAACTCCCTGTAGCCTCTTTCATATATTCTATTTGCCTCTCTAATGATTTCTGAAGAATTTCTTCTTTTTAAAAATTGAGATATTATTGACATATGACATTATATTAATTTCAGATGTGCAACAAGGTAATTAAATGTTTGTATATATTGTGAAATGATCACCACGATAACTCTGGTTAACATCTGTCATTACCACACAGTTATAATTTTTTTCTTGTGGTGAAAACTGCTAAGATCTATTGCCTTATGAATAGTTTCTTCTGAAATCTCTTCCAATCCACTAATGCTCTAATTAATGGTGTTTAATTTCCTGTTAATCTCTTCAATTTATTGAGTTCCTAATTCCAATCATGATTTTTCCTTTACTCTCTAAAATTCACTGAAATATTTATTTTTGCCATATCCAAAGCATATGGAAGTTCCCAGGCCAGAGACAGAACGTGTGCCACAGCAGTGACCAAGCCACGACAGTGAAAACATCAAATCCTTGATTGCTAGGCTGCCAGGGAACTCCCAAAGTAATTTGTCAGATACGGTTATTCTTTAGAATTTCTTGTTTCCCATACCCATTTTTTTATTTCTTTAAACATAGTAAATCTAGTTCTTCATATTCTGTGTTTAATAATTCCCAAATCTAAATTATTTCGGCATACGGCTCTGCTGTCTGTTACTTTCACTAATTCTCATTTGTGGTAATTCAATACCTTGTCTGATGATTAACTTTTTTGAGCCACTCACATTCTTTATAAAATTATTTATTTATTTATTTATTTATTTATTTGCCTTTTCTAGGGCCGCTCCCACGGCATATGGAGGTTCCCAGGCTAGGGGTTGAATCGGAGCTGTAGCTGCCGGCCTACACCACAGCCACAGCAACGCCAGATCCCAGATCCGAGCCGCGTCTTCGACCTACACCACAGCTCACAGCCACGCTGGATCCTTAAGCCACTGAGCAAGGGCAGGGATCAAACCCGCAACCTCATGGTTCCTAGTCGGATTCGTTAACCACTGTGCCACGACAGGAACTCCATAAAATAATTTAAATAAATTCTTTGAAAGCTAGGACGAAGGTGAATTTCTTCACAAAGGATCTATGTTTGCTTTTGCTAAGTGTCTGGGAATATTGACAGGCCTGAATCATTTTAAATTTATGACTAGCGATAGCTTGAATCAGCCTCGCAGCGTGATTTGGGTTGCATGATGACAGCTTTTAGGCCAATTTCTTCCTGCCTTGTCCTGCTTAGCACCACCAGGAAAATATTCTTTTATAGTCCCGAGGAAAGTAGGTAGGAAAGCAAATTAAGTTCTCCTTCACTGATGGTTTATTTCTTTTGGGCACCAATTTAATAGGAAAAGACTTCTATTAGACTGTTCACCTTTTATAACATTTTTTTTTTTTCTTTTTTGGCTGCCCTGCAGCATGTGGAGTTCCTGGGCCAGGGCTCAGATCCGAGTTGTAGTTGTGACCTAAACCTTAGCCGTGGCAATGCCGGATCCTTAACCCACTGCACTGGGCTGGGGATCGAACCTGTGTCCCAGCACCCCCAACACACCGCCAATCCCAATGCGCCACAGCAGGAACTCCTAGCCTGTTCATCTTTAACTGGCCCCTGGGCTTCTATCTTCTACCCCTGTGTTTTGGGTGGCTTTCGAAAAGATGAATTTGGGTGGCTTTCGCCAAGTTGAAACCCTCAAACACCCAGATTCCTCAACTGTTTTCTGCACAGAGCTGATGTCATCACTTCACTTCTCCGTGTTCTCACAGCCTCTAGGTTTTATCCTGATAATTCCTTACCCTGCAGATCTTCAAGGCTTTTCTGTAGATGTTTTCTCATCTATGAACCAGTACTTTTTGTTTGTTTTCGGCAGTGATGACATGCCAGAAACAAAGCCTATCCTCCCTCTTGGGCCCACTTCAGCATGGCTTCTGGACCTGCTAAAACCCCGTTTACAGAGATCAGAAGAGATGGCTGAGCTACCCTGCCGATTGGACGTATTTTTCATTCCCATGGGATCCAGCCTCTCCACAGTTTCCGACACACCGGATTGTATTCCTTCCCTGTTGGAACCAGGTTCCGGCTTTCACAGCACCTCACTTTCCTAGCCAACTCCTCAGTGACCACTCCTCAGGGCTCACATCTGGCTCTTCTCATTTCTGCATTTCCTCTGCCACCAGCCTGCCCGAAGCCACTCGCATCTGTCTCTGAGATGACTTCAGCAGCCTCTTCGTGACGTCCTTCGCCCACTCTTCTCTCCAACCAGTCCATTCTCCCCAGAGCCATCAGAGGGACCCTTCAAAAATGAAAATTAGATCATTTTGCCTGGGTCAACCCTTCAAAGTACCGCATTTCAACTTCATTATTTATTTATTTATTTATTTTTGTCTTTTGTGGGCCGCACCTGCAGCATATGGAGGTTCCCAGGCTAGGGGTCAAATCGGAGTGTTGCTGTCGGCCTACACCACAGCCACAGCCATGCCAGATTCCAGATGCGAGCCGCGTCTGTGACCTACACCACAGCTCACGACAACGCTGGATCCTTAAGCCACTGAGCAAGGCCAGGGATTGAACCCTCAACCTCATGGTTCCTCGTCGGATGCGTTAACCACTGAGCCACGATGGGACCTCCCTGTATTTCAACTTTAGATAAATTCCAAACTATTTACCATTAGCCACCACCACAAACTTTGTACGATCTAACTCCTGCTGTGTACCCCCAATCGTCCCCCTATATGACGCTATAGGCAGAAGTATGTTTCTTCGGTTCCTCAAGCATGTCAAACTCTCACCTCAGATTCTTGACGCTTGCTGTTCCCTCTTCTTGGAATATTGTTTCCATGCTTTTTACATGGCTGCCTCTTATTCCAACTTCATATCTCATCCTAACTGTTACTTTTTCAGAGACTTTTCCTGACCACCTAATCCGATGGCATCCTGTTCTTTTCCTTTCAAACATGTATCATAATCTGTGGTTAAATATGTACTGTACATTTATTTATTTAGAGTCTGTCCCCCCAATTATCTTTAAAGGTCGAGAAAGTGGAAGTCCCACTTCCTACCTCCCCACTCTGGGCCCAGGATGTAGCACAGTGTTTAGCACATAGTAGTTCAAGAAGCATATGTTAAATGATTGATTTCGTTCCCTTTAAGCAGACCTATAGGAATAGTATACTTATAGTTAAAAACTGGGGCGTTTCCACTGTGGTGCAGCAAGTTAAGCGTCCAGTGTTGCCACAGCTGTGGCAAAGGTTGCAGCTGCAGCTCAGATTCAATCCCTGGCCCAGGAACTTCCATATACCACGTGTGCAACCAAAGAAGTTTAAAAAAATGTACTCATTGAGCACAGAATTAAAACCAAGAGGTATGAGTTAGATGGCAATCACATGCCTAGAAATCAGGCTAAAATAAGATACATCTGTGTCTAGACCCATAATGCTTAAAGCCATGCAGCCTAGATTACTTCCCCTGTTTAATATTTAATGGATAAGACCAGCCCCTTCCTCAATAACTTAATACATGGCTTTTTATTATTGTTATCTACACTTTAGTCAAAGCAAATAAATATTCATCTATAAATAACTCACGTTTTTCACGTTGGCTTGGAAGTTCATTGTTGGCAATGCTGAAAACATTTTCTTCCAGGTCCAATATTATACACAGGAGCTGGGTTCTTTTAGTTCAGTCGTAATGTTTAACCCATAATTCCTTTATCCATTTAAAAATATGAATTGAGCACTAATGTGTATCAAGAACTGTTCTAGCACAGAGGATATAATAATAAATACGCCAGCCAAAAAAATCCTTATCCTCATGAATCTTGTATCCAAACAGCATAGAAAGAAGCAAGTGAACTATGCAGAATGGTAGGTGATGCTCTAAGCTGCAGCGAAGCACACAGCAGAGCCCAGGGATGGGGACCGGAGGGTGCGATCTTAGCCTATTATTAGCAGAGCTTTTATCCTATAGTGCTCAACAAGGATTTAGGGTGTTCATTATTTATAAAATCTAATATTCACAAATAAAATAATAACATTCCTAAAGGCAAAGGCTTTCAACCGAGAAACTTGATAAAGACATACTTTCTTCCCCACGGCAGTAGGACAGGCAGAGAACTGCTCAGGATTGAAGTCACTGACGAGCGCTCACAGCCTGGAACAGGGTCTCCAAAAGGGCAGTGACTAGAGAGGAAAAGCGGGGGAAAGCAACGATGGAAATTCCAGGAAGAAGGAAATGAGGAGCCAAGAAGGAAAGCACACTTCTGATGAGATGAACGCCTGCAGACAGGCAGTCCCCACTATTCAATTGCCCCGTGGCTGTCTTTCCTTTCTACAGCTGTAACTATTTCTGACCACAGTCTCTTTCTTATTTGGCATGTTAGAGTTGTATCACTTTTCCCATGTTGTTCTAGTCTCCGAATAAATATTTAATTTGGGGAGCTTTTCTGATAAATGTAATTGTCAGCAACACAAGGAAATGGCAGAAAAAGATCCCTTTTCATCCCTACCTGTGCTATTAAAATTTATATTAAAGAAATGCAGGGAGTTCCCATTGTGGCTCAGTGTGGAACCATGAGGTTGTGGGTTTGATTCCCGGCCTTGCTCGGTGGGTTAAGGATCCCGCATTGCCCTGAGCTGTGGTGTAGGTCGCAGTCACAGCTCAGATCTGGCGTTGCTGTGGCTGTGGCGTGGGCCAGAGGCTACAGCTCCGATTCGACCCCTAGCCTAGGAACCTCCATATGCCGTGGGCGTGGCCCTAAAAAGACAAAAAGACAAAAAAAAAGAAAAAGAAAAAAAGAAATGCAGGTAACCATTACACAACTTTAGTGCCCTCTTATATTTTATCTTAATAACTAGGATAAAGACAGGACCCGTGGAGTTCCCTATTGGCCTAGTGGTTAAGGATCCAGCATTATCAAAGTGTGGCATGGGTTTGATTCCTGGCCTGGGAACTTCCTCATGCCTTGGGCATGGTGAAAGAAAGAAAGACAGACAGACAGACAGATGAACTCAGCCAGTCCATAAGAAATTTCTTCTTACGAGAAATTTTTATTCCTCCTGATGAGAAAGGCCCTCTTTATTTTGAAGCATTTATAAGATTTCACCCCCTCCCCCCAAAAAAGCAAGGGTTTTTAGTCATCGAGTGCTAACAATAGTTTTGTAATTGAAGTGTTCATTATGCTGTCATTTAAATAAAATAACTTATCAGGCTCAGGCTATGACTATCAGAGGGAATATTTGAAGGAATTGTCCAAATTTAGCATGAATTATTTTATTCAAACTTGCAAAGAAGAAAGCCTCACGTTCAGAGACTATTGCCATCTTACTATTAAGTCCTCCAGTTTATGCACATGGACGTCTTTTCATTTATTTGGGTCTTTCATTTCTTTCAATAATACTTGGTAGTTTCCAGTCTTGCTCTTCTCTCAAGTTAAATTTATTCATAAGTGTTTTATTCTTTTCCATGCTATTGTAAATAGGATTATTTTCATAACTTCATATCTGGAGAGTTCTTCACTACTGTAGAGAAATATAGGTGACTTGTATATTACTATTCTATCCTGCTACTTTGCTGTACTGGTTTATTAGGTCTAAGAGGTTGTGTGTGTGTGTGTCTGTGTGAATTATTTAGGATTTTCTACATATAAGATAAATTCATAATTTTTTGTGTGTCTTTTGTCTTTTTAGGGCTGCACCCACAGCATGTGGAGGTTCCCAGGCTAGGGGTCTGATCGGAGCTGTAACCACCAGCTTACACCACAGCCACAGCAACACCAGATCCGAGCCGCGTCTGCAACCTAGACCACAGCTCGCGGCAAGGCCAGATCCTTGCTCAGAACACTGAGCAAGGCCAGGGAGAGATTCCATGTCCTCGTGGATATTAGTTGGGTTCATTAACCACTGAGCCATGATAGGAACTCTGATAAATTCATCATTTAAAAATTCGCCCCAAAGAACTCTCCAGACCCAGCTAGTTTTACTGGAGAATTTTATCAAACGTTTAAAGATTTAGCTCCAGTTTTGCACAATCCCATCCAGAGAGGAGAAGGGGCACGAACACTTGCCGATTCATTTTGTGAAACTCGTGTTACCTCTGCTACGACGCCAGTGGCAGGGGAAGGAGTATTTCATTGCTGCCAGAGGTGGCAGGGCCAAGCTCTCTGTGTGGTTTCTATTGACACCTCATTGGGAGAGGGAGAACAGGGGAAGATTATTATGGGTCAGCAGAGGAGAAGTCCTGGGCCCTGACTTGGCTTTCGCTGATCCCACCCTAGTGGGGGTTGCAGCACACTTGTTACTGTCCGCTGAGTGTGGAATTCTAAGCCAGTATCTCGGCATTTGCTGCTGGAGCTGGGGATGGGACCACTGATTTTTTTGTGGTGTTTGGCTGGAGGAGAGCAGTTACTGCAAAATGTTTTCTTTCTTACCAGGCTGCCCCATTCCTGGCCCTTTGGCTAAAGAGTGCAGATTTTTGCTGGGACTTTTTTGGGTCTGTTCCTATTGGCATTTCTGGGTTGCCAACTTCTTCATCTCTATGTCTGGGAAAAATAAGGCAAAAAAAGTACTCCCCGGGAACTCAACACCATGTTGTTCCCTGGGGCCCAAGGTCCCTAAACAGCACAGTTTTTCTGTTTCAGTCCCACTTTCAGAGTCTTCTTCTGTTTGTTTTATATATAATGTACGGGATTTTTTTAGTTGTCCTTGGAAGGAGGACTAGGAAAATATAGGTCTACACAATATTCTTGGAAGAGTAAGTCTTCTTGATAAGCTGTTTTTTAAACAAAGAAACACAACACTTCAATTCTCGATGTTTTATTTTTTTACTTTTTAGGGCCTCACCCAAGGCATATGGAGGTTCCCAGGCTAGAGGTCAAATCGGAGCTGCAGCTGCCGGCCTACACCAGAGCCACAGCAACTCGGGATCCAAGCCGCATCTGTGACCTACACCGCAGCTCACAGCAACGCCAGATCCTTAACCCACTGAGTGAGGCCAAGGGTGGAACTCACATCCTCGTGGATACTAGTTGGGTTCATTATCGCTCAGCCATGATGGGAAGCCTAAATATTTTTTGTGCCTCATATCAGAGCTTCAAATTACATGAAGCAAGTCTGACTGCCAGGGGACGAGATAGCAGAGTAGAAGGACTTGAGCTCACCTCCTCTCATGAGCCCACCCAAATCACAACTGACTGCTGAAAAGCCGTTGATAAAAAAAGACTGGAACTACCAAAAAAGATATTCTACATCCAATGATATAAAGAGGAAACCGCAACGAGATGGTAGGAGGGAGCACACCTGTGATAGAATCAAATCCCACAAACCTGGGTGGATGATCCACAGCTTGGTAAAAAATTAGATCTTAGGAGCTCTGCCACAGGAGTGAGAACCCTGGGTCTCATGTTAGGCTCCGCAGCCTAGGGGTCCGGCATCAGGAGGAGGAGCCCCCGAGCATTTGGCTTTGAAGTCCAGCGGAGCTTGAGGGCGGGAGCTCCATAGGACTGGGGGGGGAAAAAGAGACTCCACTCTTGGAGGGAGCACCCAATATCTCATGTGCACTGTGACCCAGAGCAAAGCAGTGACTCCATAGCAGCCTGGGCCAGACCTACCTGCTAGTCTTGGAGGGTCTTCTGGGGAGGCGAGGAGTGGCTGTGGCTCTCTCTGGGTGTCATAAAAGCTGGTGGCGGACATATCAGGGAGTGCTCCTCTACAGAAGCTCTGGCTGGAAGCAGACGTCTTTCTTGGGTCCGTCGTACCAAGACCTGGCGCACCCCCCAATGTTCATTGCAGCACTATTTGCAATAGCTAAAACATGGAAGCAACCTAAATGTCCATCAACAGAGGAATGGACAAAGATGTGGTGCACATATTCAGTGAAATGTTACTCAGCAATAAAAAAAGAATGAAATAATGCCATTTGTAGCAAGGTGGATGGACTTCGAGGTTATCATATTGAGTGAAGTAAGTCAAACAGAAAAAGATAAATATCATATGAGGTTACTAATATGTAGAATCTAAAAAGAAAAAAAGATACAGAGTTCTTGCTATGGCACAGCTGGTTAAGGATCTGGTGTTGTCTCTGTGGCAGTAGAGGTTCAGTCCCCACCCCAGTGCAGTGGGTTAAGGATCCAGCATTGCCGCAGCTGTCCCATAGGTTGAAGCTACAGCTTGGATTCAATCCCTGGCCCAGGAACTTCCATGTGCCATGGGTGCAGCCAAAACTAAAACAAACAAACAACAACAAGGACAAAGTTACATGAAGCAAAAACTTATACAATTGCAAAGAGAAACAGATAAATGCACAATGATAGCAGGAGACTTCAACATCCCTCCCTCAATAATTGATAGGACAAGTAGACAGAAAATCATTACAATATAGAAGACCTGAACAACGTGATTGGCTAATTTGACCTAATTGATATTTACATAACATTCCACCACTAGCAGCAGAATATGTATTGTTTTTAATTAAACACATTGACCAATATAAACCATATTCTGGGCCATAAAATAAGTCTCAATAAATTTAAAAGGATTCAGGAGTTCCCGTCGTGGTGCAGTGGTTAACGAATCTGACTAGGAACCATGAGGTTGCAGGTTTGATCCCTGGCCTTGCTCAGTGGGTTAACGATCTGGCGTGGCCGTGAGCTGTGGTGTAGGTCGAAGATGTGGCTCAGATCCTGTGTGGCTGTGGTGTAGGCCGGTAGCTACAGCTCTGATTGGACCCCTAGCCTGGGAACCTCCATATGCCTCGGGAGCAGCCCAAGAAATGGCAAAAAGACAAAAAAAATAAAACAAAATAAAAATAAAAGGATTCAAACAAAGCATGTTCTCTGATCACAGGGAATTAAATTAGAAATCAATAACAGAAGGACATCTGGGATATCCTCAAATATTTGGAAAGTAAATGACACTTCTAAATGACATGTGGGTCAAAATGGAGCTCAAAAGAATCTTAAAAGTATTTTGAACTGAATTAAAGTGAAAACACAATATGTAAAATTTTATTATAGGCAGCTAAAGCAGTGCTTAGAGAAAAAATTAAAGCACTAAATACTTAGGTTAGAAAAGAGGCCTGTTCTAAGTTTTCAAATCAATGACTTCAACTTCTGCTTTAAAAATCTTAAAGAACCAATGAAAATCAAAGTAAAATTCAGTAAAATAGAAAAATGAGAGTTCCCTTTGCGGCTCAGCCAAAACGAACCCAACTAATATCCATGAGGACGCAGGTTTGATCCCTGGCCTCGCTCACTGAATTTAAGGATCCAGCCTTACCGTGAGCTGTGGTGTAGGTTGCAGACGTGGCTCAGATCCCGCGTTGCTTTGGCCCTGGCGTAGGCCAGTGGCTACAGCTCCGATTGGACCCCTAGCCTGGGAACCTCCATATGCTGCAGGAGCGGCCCAAGAAATAGCAAAAAGACAAAAAAAAAAAAAAATTCAATGACTTAGATGAAATGGACACATTCTTTGAAACTACTAAAACTCACTCAAAAAGAAATATACAACTTGAGTAAGTCTCTATTAAAGAAGTTGAATTTACGAAAAAGCTTTCCCTAAAGAAACTCCAATCCCAGATGACATTATTCATGCATTCTACTCAGCATCTAGGAAAGAAATATTAATTCTACATAAACTCTTTTTAGAGAATGAAGACGTTGGACTGGGTCACTTTGTTGTACAGCAGAAATGAAGAAGTTGGGATACCGCTTAATTCATTCAATGAAGCCAGTGTTAATCTGATACCAAAACTATACAAAGGAATCGTAAGAAATGAAAGCTACAGACCACAATCCCTCATGAACTTAGAAACACAAATTCTTTTCCTTTTTTCTGCCCCACGGCGTATGGAGTTCCCGGGCCAGGGATCGGATCCACACCACAGTTGTGAGTTATGCCACAGCTGTAGCAACTCGAAATCCTTTTTTTTTTTTTTTTTTTTCTGTCTTTTTAGGGTCATACCTGCAGCATATGGAGGTTCCCAGGCTAGGGGTCAAAGAAGAGCTGTGGCCGCCAGCCTACACGACAACCACAGCAACTCCGAGACTCATATGCAAACTACACCACAGCTCATGGCACCATTGGATCCTTAACCCACTGAGCAGGGCCAGGGATCGAATCTGTGCCATTGTGGATACTAGTCAGGTTAGTTACCGCTGAGCTACGATGGGAACTCCAACACCAGATCCTTTTAATCCATTATGCTGGGCTGAGGATTGAACCTGTAACCTGGCTCTACAGAGATCCCATTACACCACAGCAGGAACTCCAAAAAACTCTTAATAAAATATTAACAAGTCAAATTAAACTATAGACGGAGTTCCCATCATGGCGCAGTGGAAACAAATCCGACTAGGAACCATGAGGTTGCGGGTTCGATCCCTGGCCTCGCTCAGTGGGTGAAGGATCCAGCGTTACCGTGAGCTGTGGTGTAGGTCACAGACATGGCTCGGATCCCGTGTTGCTGTGGCTGTGGTGTAGACCAGCAGCTGTAGCTCCAATTAGACTCCTACCCTGGGAACCTCCATGTGCCACGGGTGCGGCCCTTAAAAAAAGGACAAAAGACAAATTAAAGTATAGAAAAGATAATTCACCAAGTGGGAATTTTCCTGGGAATGAAAGGTTGTGTTAATATTTATAAATCAACCAATGCAATTCAGTATATTAAACCAAAAAAATTTTTAAAATATGATCATCACGATATACATAGAACAAGTATTTGACAAAAATCAACATTCATTTCTGGTAAAAATTCTCAGCAAACCAGGAACAGAAGGAAACTTCCTCCATCTGATAAAGGGCATCTACTAAAACCTATATCTGATATCATTCAGTGATGAAAGGTTGAATGCTTTCCCACTAAGACTGGGAGCAAAGTAAGGATGTCTGTCCTCTCCATTTATATTCAGTATTTTACTGGAGTTTCTAAGCAGTGCAACAAGGCGAGAAAAAGAAATAAAAATTTTCCAGATTGAAAAGAAAGAAGCAAAACTGTTTTTATTCTCCAAGACATGATCATCTTTGTACAAAATCCTGTGGAAGTTACAAAAAATTATTGCAACTAATAAGTATGTTTAGCAAGGTTGTAGGATACAAGGTCCATGTAAAAAATCAATTTTATTTCTATATATTAGCAACAAACAATGGGAAATGGAAATAAACAATATCTTTCATAATAGGATGAAAATATAAAAAATACTTAGGGATAAATCTGGCAAAAGATGTGAAAGACCTATGCACTGGAAACTATCAAAATTGTTGGCCGGGAGTTCCCGTCGTGGCGCAGTGGTTAACGAATCCGACTAGGAACCATGAGGTTGCGGGTTCGGTCCCTGCCCTCGCTCAGTGGGTTAAGGATCCGGCGTGGCCGTGAGCTGTGATGTAGGTTGCAGACGCGGCTCGGATCCTGCGTTGCTGTGGCTCTGGCGTAGGCCGGTGGCTACAGCTCCGATTCGACCCCTAGCCTGGGAACCTCCATATGCCGCGGGAGCGGCCCAAGAAATAGCAACAACAACAACAACAACAAAAGACAAAAGAGACAAAAAAAAATTGTTGGCCGAAATCATGGAGTTCTTATAAGAATCCTACGATGGAGTTCTCCCGTGCTGCAGTGGGTTAAGGATCTGGCATTCTCACTGTGGTGTGGGTTCAATCCCTGGCCTGGGGGCTTCCACATACCTCAGGCACAGCCAAAAAATTAAAAAAAATTTTTTTAATTGTTGACAGAAATCAAAGAAGAACTAAATAGATGGAGAGATACACTGTGTTCATGAACAGAAAGACTTAAAACTCTTGAGCTAGCAATTATCCCCAAAATTGATCTATAGGCTCAATACAATCCCAGAAGGTTTTTTTGGTAGAAATCAATAAGCTGCTTCTAAAATTCATATATTTTAGAATATATTTGTGTGTGTATCCGATTTTTGACAAAGTGCACCTCTGCAACTCAGTGGAGAAAGAATTGTATTTTCAACAAATGGTATTGGAATATTTTAATATCCACATGCAAAGACATTACTTTTTATCCATATCTCACATCAACTACATTCACTCCAAATGTGTCACAGACCTAGTCTAAACTACAGTTTTAAAACTATAACTGGGTCTTTGGGGTTAGTAGATGCAAACTAGCACATTCAGAATGGATAAGCAATGAGGTCCTACTGTATAGCACAGGGAACTCAACCCAGTTTCTTGGGATAAAACATGATAGAAGATAATACAAGGAAGGGAATGTATATATGTATGTATGACTGGGTCACTTTGCTGTACAACAGAAATTGGCACAACATTGTAAACCAACTGTAGTCTAATAAATTTTTTTTAAAAAAAACTATATAATTTACAAAAGAACACCTTGGAGAAAATCTTTTTTGACCATAAATGAGGCAAAGATTTTTTTAGATATAACGCTAAAAGTATATCCATGAAAGAGTAAATTTATAAATTGGGCTTCATCAAAATCTAAAACTTCTGGAGTTCCCTAGTGGCTCAATAGGTTAAGGATCCGGCATTGTCACTGCTGTGGCGTGGGTCACTGCGGTGGCTTGGGTTCCATCGCTGGCCAAGGAACTTCTGCATGCCACAGGTGTGGCCAAAAATAAATCAATAAATCTAAAACTTCTGCTCTTCATGGGACCCAGTTTAAGAAACGTAAAGGCAAGGCACTGACTGGGAGAAAATAATTGCTAATCTTGTATCTGATAAAAGATGTATACGGGATATATAGACCTCCCACGACTCGATAATAAAAAGAGAAGTAACCAAATTATGGGGGGGAAAAAAGGCCAAAAATTTGAATAGACACTACCAAAGAAGATATACAGATGGCAAATAAGCACATGACACTCAGATGCTCAATGTCATTAGTCATTCACGAAATGCAAATTACAACCACAAGGAGCTACCACTGCACACCTATTAGAATGACTACAATTAGAGTAATTATACAAAATGTTGGTGAGGATGTGGAAGACCTGGAACTGCTATGCCCTGCTGGTGGGAATGCAAAAATGGCGCAAGCACTTTGGAAAACAATCTGATCATTTCTTTTTTACTTTAGTATTGTTTTTACTGAAGGACCGTTGACAAACCCCACTATACAAGTTTCGGGTGTGCAGCATGATGATTCCATATTTGTATATGTTGTGAAATGATCACCCCAACTCGTCTAGTTAACATCTGTCACCACACATGGAGACTTTTTTTCTTGGGAGGAGAAATTATGGAAATTTCTTAAAAAGCTTAATACACTCCTACTGTATCATCCAGCTTTCTTTGTAATAGCCAAAAACTGAAAGCAACTCAAATGTCATTCATAGCTGAGTGGATAAAAAAAATTAGTTTAGTCACACAATGTGACACTATTCAGCAGTAAAAAGGAATGTACTCTTGTTACATACAACAACATGGATAATTTCAAAATAAGTATCCTGAACGAAAAAAGTCAGCCAAGGAGTTCTGGTCGTGGCTCAGTGGTGAACGAATCCAACTAGGAACCATGAGGTTGTGGGTTCGATCTCTGGCCTCGCTCAGTGGGTTAAGGATCCAGCATTGCCATGAGTTGTGGTGTAGGTGGCAGACGCGGCTCAGATCTGGTGTTGCTGTGGCTCTGGCATAGGCCGGTGGCTACAGCTCCGATTGGACCCCTAGCCTGGGAACCTCCATATGCCGCAGGTGCGGCCCTAGAAAAGACAAAAAAAAAAGAAAAGAAAAGAAAAGAAAAAAGTCAGCCAAAATGAATATACTCTACATGATTCCATTTATATAAAAGTTCTGGAAAATGCAAGCTCATCTACAGTGACATAATGCAGGCCAGAGCTTTTCAAGGGATGGGGTGGAAGAGGGAGGGACTACAAAGGGGAACCAGAAAATGCTGGGAGGTGACGGCTGTGTTCATTATTCTTGATAGTGATGGTTTCATGGGTATACACAGATGGCAACAGTTATCAAATGATACACTTGTAATATATACAGCTTGTTTTATGTCCATTATATCTCAATAAAGCTGTTTAGTAAGTATTTTACAAACTTGGAACGAGGAGATGAATATGTTCTGTTCCAGAGACCTAATGAACTGCACAGTGATTAGAGTCAACGACACTGTGTTATTTATTTATTTCCAAGTTGCTAACTGACGAGCTCTTAAATGGTATCACCACGGAATTCCCATTGTGGCTCAGAGGCAACGAATCCGACTAGCATCTGTGAGGATGCAGGTTCGATCCCCGGCCTCATTCAGTGGGTTAACGATCTGGCATTGCTGCAAGCTGTGGCAATAGATCTAGCGTTGCTGTGGCTGTGGCACAGGCCAGCAGCTCTAGCTCTGATTCGACCCCTAGCCCAGGAACGTCCATATGCTGAGGGAGGAGCCATAAAAAAAAAGAAAAGAAAAAGAAATAAAGAATCTGGCATTGCCACAACAGTGTTGTAGGTTGCAGCTGCAGCTCAGATTCGCTACCTGCCCTGGCAACTCCCATATGCCACGTGTGCGGCCATCAATCAATCAATCAATCAATTAAATAAACAACAAAAAAGAGGAATAAGGATGTTGAGCATTCTGGAGAGAATTAAGGGAGATGGTAGGATAAGACAGTATTAAAATCTCTAGTCAGAGACGTGTGTGAATTTAAAAAATAAGACATTTTGTTGCATTGCCATGATTTGTTGGCAGTTACAATGCCTAATTTATTTTTAAATTTCAAATAATGCTAAGGGAGGGCAGAGCATTTTAAAAATGTATCATGTTATCAAAAGAAAGTGTTTTTAAAGTTACAAAATTATCGTATTTTACTTTCAAAGAACATTTTCGGCGTCTCCTTTTCTATTGTTTTAGATACACATAGGTTTTTAAAAAGTCAAACAGTAGAGTAAGAAAAAAAAGGAAAAGTCTTCCTCTGTCCTTGTCCCACCATAATCTTGTCCCTGGGGCATTACCATCATTCATGGTTTCTTTCGATGTCGTCCACAATTTGTCTACAATATACAAGCAGAGAAAGAAAGGTTTTTGTTTATTTTTGTTTTGTTTATTTTTGTTTTGTGGGATCGCACGAAACGAGCAAATGGCATCCAATACAAATTGATCTCCATTATTATTATTTTCTTTTTAGGGCCACACCTGCGGCATATGGAGGTTCCCAGGCTAGGGGTCGAATCGGAGCTGCAGCTGCCGGCCTCCACCACAGCCACAGCAACGCCAGATCTGAGCCGCTTCTGCGACCTACCCCACAGCTCAGAGCAACGCTGGATCCTTAACCCACTGGGCGAGGCCAGGGATTGAACCCGAATCCTCATGGACACTATGTCAGGTTCTTAACCCACTGAGAGTTCCCGTTCCACAACGGGAACTCCCTCCCTTATTATATTTAATAGCGGCATGCTATTCCATTGCCCAATGTAGCTTACCTCCTTGTCACTCCTTCATGGGTATTTAAACTCTAGCTGTTTGCTCTTTCAGTATTGTCATGAACCTTTCTTAGGCCATGTTTGCTGTACTCGTGCGCATATATTAGTAGGAGAAAGTCACAATACTTGGACTGCAGGGTGGTACAGAGTGATTAAGTGCATGAAAGCTGGCCCCAAAGGGGTTGCCAAGATTTGTATTCTCTTATTGTCTCCCCAGCACCCCTGCCAACATGGGGAGGTGAATAATGCTGTTTTAATGTGCATTCTTGAACTGTGAGTGAGGTTGAGTGTTTTCTTATGTTTTCCTGGATATTTGCATTTCCTTCAAGAAGCACTTTGCTAGAGAGTTGAAAATGAATGCACGTATACGCTTTAGGGGAACACAGCTATTATGGTAAATGAAACATACTTCTATACTACTTGCACTTAAAAAAATCAAATTTTTCTATTGCTAATATAAGTGTTAAACGTGTAAAGACAAGAACAATAGAAATACAGTTTTCTGGCACTTAAAAAATAGACCAATGATCTGTAGTGTGCCATGGGCAGTAAAACATATGGTGGGAATTAAGATTTTCAGAGGGATAGAAAGGATGGCTTGTTTCTTTCACTGGCTTAAAGGTTATGACCTACCGCGCACCACGTGACCCGTCAGGACCTAGTGACCCACCAATTATCCTGTGGAAAATGGAACTCACTAACTCTTCCTCACTTTTGCCCAAACCCACAGCTCCTGCTGTGCTCCCCGTCTCTGTTAAAGGCATCACATCTCCCCCGTGGGCTGAGCTAGAAATCTAGGGAGCTGAAACAAGGTCCCAGGTCTAGAAGGGCAGTAAGGCATGCGGTGGTCAGGGAAAGGGATTTCGTTCTTTCACCTTTGGCAGCGTTTCCTTTATCCGTCAGCTCCATGCCCCCAAAACAACAATGCGAGAGTTCCCTGGTGGTGCAGTGGGTTAAGGGTCCGGTGTTGTCATTGCAGCAGCTCGGGTCACTGCAGTGACCCTTGGCCTGGGAACTTCCATGTGCTGTGGGGGAAGCCAAAAACAAAACAAACAAACAAACAAACAAACAAAAACCCCAAACCCCCCAAACAAAAAGCCACCAACGCCCTCTTACCAGTGATCTCGGGCTTCCCGCATTGTCTCCATAAGGTTTCTGCCTTACGTGTTTAACTGAATACCTGGAGGAATAGGTGTGCCGGACACTCACCTTCCACCAGGCAGGAAGAATGGAGTTGCCCATGTGGAACATGTTAATTGAAAAATAGCCTAATCTTTTTTCCTTTATAACCAGAAAGGATGCTAATGATTTCTTCTCTTCTTACAGGCCAGTATTGTTATTTTAAACTTTGGTTTGGGAGGAAAGTTAGAAGGAATGCTCTCAGAAGGATTTTGGAGGGGAGGTCATCGGAAGGCAAAGGCAGAATGTCTACGCGATGATGGGACGTGAAATAAAAATCTGCAGACACCACCTCCTGCCCCAGTTATAGGTTATCAGTATCTCCTCCACACAAAGCAGATTTCTGGCCCCTGTCTTCCACCACCTTCTGTTGGTGGGCGCTCAAAGACTACGAATTCCCTTTAATATGTCTATAATCTTCAGCAAAACATAATTAAGAACACAAATGGCCTGCTTCTAAAAATAATATTATGCACTTCAAAACACAATATTATGAAGTTTGGATTATCTGCTGTTTCGGATTATCTCTGCCACTGCCCTAAAGGGTCGAATTTCCTCCGCAGCTTCTAGCCCTTGAAAACATGTGTTTAGTTATAAACATAGGTCCCTCTGGGGAATCTCCAAATGGGAATGTTTCTCTCGTTTGTGAGTGAGAAATGCATGCATTTCCTTCGACACAAAGGAGCGCAGTAATGCTTGCCAATTTGCAGATAATTTCAAAATGTGTTCTAACCCTCAAACTTTTTACCAGTCAGCAAATTTTGTTCTGGCATCTATCTGGCAATGAGCATGAGTCAACACAAGAAGTTTAGTTCTTAACTCCTATAACTGGGCCACATTTCAAAGTGTTAAAAAAAATGTAAAGTATTCTTTAAGTTAGAAACGTTGTCAGAAGTAGTCACTCGCTCTCACCCCATTCTCCTGTAACACCCAGACTCTTATGTGCGGGCCACCGCTGTTAGCAATTTCTTAAGAATACATATAGAGGAAGTTCCCTTGTGGCCTCGCGGGTTAAGGGTCTGGTGTTGTGCAGCTGTAGTGGAGGCTGCAACTGCACCATGAGTTTGATTCCTGGGCCCGGGAATTTCTACATGCCATAGACATGGCCAAAAAAAAAAAAGTATTCCTTTAGAAATAACCCACACAAATACACATACATATGTGTATATTTATCCCCTCCTTCTCACATAAATGGAAACATATTATTCATATTGTCCTACCTTATTTTTCACTTGCTCTGAGAGATTGCTCCATAGCATAAGACCTATTTGTGGCTCCATCTATCTTTGTTTTTGTTTACTTATTAAAAAAATGGCTTTTTTGGCTGTGCGCATGGCACATGGAAGATCCCGGACCAAGGATTAAACCCATGCCACAGCGGTGACCCAAGCCACAGCAGTGACAACTCGGCATCCTTAGCCCTCTGAGTCACCAGGGAACGCCTACCTTTATTTTCAACAATATTGCAGTATTCCACTGTGTGACTCTCCATTAATTGATTTAACCAGTCCTTGTTCCAGGTTGTTTATAGGTTTCTTTCCCATTACAAGCAATACTGCTATAAAACATTACCCCTTGCTCTTTTGAAAAAGCGAAGTCAAAGATCTACAAAAGTAGAGAAATAGCACAATGAACTCCCATATACTGAACACCCAACCTTAACAACCAACCATCACCTAACTCATGGGCGAAATTGTTTCATCTATACTCTTCCACTTTCCCCACCAAATTATTGTGAGGCAGATTCCTTCCATAAATAGTTCATTATGTACCTATAGAGATAAGGACTCTAAAAAAAAAAAAAATGCCATTGCTATACCTCAAAAAAGAATAATTTCCTGATATAAAAAAACATGCTGTCAGTGTTCAAATTTCCCCTAAGGACAGTCATTTACAGCTAACCGACTAAAAGTCAGAATTCAAACAAGGTCCACATCTTGCTTTTGATCGACCTGCCTCTTAAGTCACTTTGCATTTAGAAATTCTCTCTCTTCCCCCCCCCCCCCACCTCTTGCAGTTTATTTGTTGGCAAAACTGGGCGGTTTGTCCTGCACTTCCCCACACTTTGGGTTTGGCTGACTGCATTTCATGGCTTTGTCTAAGGTGTTCTCTCGTCCTCAGGCTTCCTCCAAACTGGCCGTTTGGTAAGCAGGCTTCATTGGCTTAATGCTTTGGCAAGAACACTCCCTAGATGGGGTTGTGAGCTTCCCTCAGGGGAACAGCAGCATTCTGGCCTAGGGGTAGGAGGGTGTCTGCTGGATACATTTTTTTTTTTGTCTTTTTGCTATTTCTTTGGGCCGCTTCCACGGCATATGGAGGTTCCCAGGCTAGGGGTTGAATCAGAGCTGTAGCCACCGGCCTACGCCAGAGCCACAGCAACGCGGGATCCGAGCCGCGTCTGCAACCTACACCACAGCTCACGGCAACGCCGGATCGTTAACCCACTGAGCAAGGGCAGGGGTCGAACCCGCAACCTCATGGTTCCTAGTCGGATTCGTTAACCACTGCGTCACGACGGGAACTCCTGCTGGATACATTTTTTAAGTAAAACTGCTTGTTCCATTTTTAAAATGTGAGGTGTTCCCGTCGTGGCACAGCAGAAACGAATCTGACTAGGAACCATGAAGTTGTGGGTTTGATCCCTGGCCTCACTCCGTGGGTTGAGGATCTGGCGTTGCCATGAGCTGTGGTGTAGGTCGCAGACGTGGCTTGGATCTTGTGTTGCTGTGGCTGCGGCAGCTATAGCTCTGATTTGACCCCTAGCCTGGGAATCTCTGTATGCTGCAGGCGTGCCCCCCCCCCAAAAAAAAGCAATAGAATAAAATAAAATTTTGATAGCTATTATCAAATTACCGTACGCCTTCCACAGAAATTTTGCCAATTTACATTCCCATCTGAAATAAATGAGCGTCTGTTTTCCCATACCAACCCTGTTTTATCAAGCTCTTCTTAGTCTTTGCCAACCTGATACACAAAGAATGTTATCTTGTCAAAAGTTAATACAGTCTAGATTTTTTTTTTTCTTTTTGGGGCCACACCTGAGGCATATGGAGGTTCCCAGGCTATGGATTGAATCGGAGCTGCAGCTGCCAGCCTACGCCACAGCCACAGCAATGCCAGATCCGAGCTGCATCTGTGACCTACACCACAGCTCACGACAACACCGGCTGCTTAACCCACTGAGCGAGGCCAGGGATGGAACCCACAACCTCATGGATACTAGTCGGGTTTGTTACTGCTGAACCACAACGGGAATGCTGAGATTTGACTGGAACCAGAATTCATCTTGCTTCAGCCCAATTTCTTTCTTCATTGGCTCGCATGAGTACAATATTGCAGGGTGATACTACAACTGCAGTAACATCACAAATGATCTATACAAACCAAAATAAATTGACCTGGGTGAAGTATTTGTTAAAACTTAATGTAGAACCACGTGTACAATGCTACTGCCTTTGGTTTGTCAGTGCAGATGCAGGTCAAAGAAGTCTTGTGTGTATGGAGTTCCTGCTGTGTCGCAACGCGATCGGCAGTGTCTTGAGATCTCTAGCCCAGCACAGTGGGTTAAGGGTCTGGCCTTGTCGCAGGTGCAGCTTGGGTCTCGACTGTGCCTCGGATCTGATCTCTGGCCTGGGAACTCCATGTGCAGCAGGGTGGCAAAAAAAAAAAAAAAAGAAAAGAAAAGAAATCTTGTATGTATATTTGGAAAATTGATAGAATTTTCCAAGTCTGGAGCACCAGCCCTATGCCGAACACGTGGAGGGATCCAGTGGCGACCAAAGACCAAGACTTTTGCACCAAAGAGCTCACAGTCCAGTAAGGGAGGTAAGACACTTACTTAAAAAGCAGTTCGAACTCAGAAGATGGGGGCGGGGGGGGGGGGGGGTGTCACTTCACCTTCTAGAGGTAGGAGGGTGGCCTGGAGAAGAGGTGGCATTTGACATGGGCCTTGAAGAGTGGGTAAGTCTCAGAAAGAGAGAAGGAGCTTGGCAGGTGACAAGAAGGGCATGAGCACAAGCTAGAGATGAAGAAGGCACAGGATACATTCAAGGAGTCCTGAGCAGGCCAGTTGGGCTGTAGAATAGATAAAGGACCTGTGAAAAACTGAATGGACCACAAACCTGGGAAGCATAGAAAACCAACCAATTAGCAGAGTTATTTTATGAGACACAATGTTTTGAAAAATTAAAAGGAAATAATTGTTACTGTAAAAAATAAAAGGTCACATAGCTGATTAAAAGAAAAAAACAAACAATACCACATGGATCTTTTGCATAGCAGTCCCCTTACAACATGTTACCATTGTATCTTCTTTTTAACAATCGTCAATGATAGTTTTGCGTGCATTTAATATGTGCAGACCTAAGGCAGTTTCTATAGTGTTCTACATAGCCCGGTTAGAAAAAAAATAATAGCAGCAGCTACATTTCTTCCTTGCTTAATCAAACCTTGGTGGCACTGAGGGCTTTTGTTTGTTGTTTAATTATAGGTTTTGTTTTTTTTTTTTTGGTTTGTTCGTTTGCTTTTTAGGGCTGCACCCGTGGCATATGGAGGTTCCCAGGCTGGGGGCTGAATTGGAACTGCAGCTGCCAGCCTACATCACAGCCACAGGAATGCAGGATCTGTGCCTTGTCTTCGACCTACACCACAGATCATGGCAACACCAGATCCTTAACCCACTGAGCAAGGCCAGGGATCGAACCCACATTGTCATGGATACTAGTCGGATTCATTTCCGCTGCACCACAACAGGAACTCCTTAATTATAGCTTCGAGTGACAACTCTTGAGGGAAATGTTCAGAATTGTAATAATCACACCACACTTAGGCCCAGTGAATTTCTCCACGTTGTGACGGGGGAGAAGGGCTTCTGTGGACGGCAAGCTACACCATCAGTGTTTTCAGCTGCCAGGTATTAAGAGCTCTGGAGTCAGTGAAATGTGGCTAGTGAGCCCGAGGAACTGCATTTTCCGGGGGTGTTTGCATTTCATTAATGAAGTTGTCAGCATAAACCAGCCACACGTAGCTATTGGCTAGTGGTGCAGCTTTTAACTGAAAATGGTTATTCCCCTTTGCCTGAGAGATTGCGTTCCTGGTGGAAATCACACAGCCCCCTATGAGAAGCACTCACAGGACCCTTTAATGCCCAGGCTCTAATGAGGACAAGAGGGTCTGTCCGGAGCAAGAGAAACATTTCACACCATGAGCATTCATTCCTCTTAGAGCCGCAGGCAGTGGTGAGTTACTTCTTTATGCCCGTTTACGGAGTCCCATTCTTCGAACAAAGGCAAGCAGGCCTATGTTGTATGACACACTTTCAAGCACAGATGATGAAAGATCCTTGAGTGGCGATAAGCAGCCTCTGAACACTGCTGTTCGATTCTTTGACGTTGGGCCGGATTTTCTTTTTTCTTCACATGTCTGGAAGGCTCACCCCGCTGGACACTGCGGGCCGTGGAACGATGCCTTACGTTCTCAACCGAGAGTCCCTTTTGCAGACGTTTTAAAATGGAATTTCAGCCTCATTAGAACAAAAGGATGCACTTTTCTCGACCTTGGGAGCTTGTGATCATTGGGAGATGAAAAGCGTAGTGACACTAAGGAAAACTATTGTCCAGAAAAATAAGCCTCTCCAAGGGGCACCAGGAATCCACAATAAAATCCCTGTTTCCAAGAAAATCCAGGCATTTCCATCAAAAAAGCCTGGAAAGATAAATAGAATGTCCTTAAAAGCCACAGGTTTTTAATAATACAAAATGTCTAAGTCCAGGATAAACAAAGAGCTAAGAAAAACTAACATCTACTAACTCAAGTTTCTCAAGACCCAGGTCGTGACCTAGAGCCTGATCACAAGGTATTTTCAAAAGAGCTGCTTTTCCTGCGCCTGCGAGGAGTTTATTTTGTGGAACTTACTTGGCTACAACTGCGAGATGTTTGAAAGCCAGGTAAATCACAATGAGTCCTTCAGTTCCCAGCAGTAAGACACAGGGATCGGGGCAGGGGGGCTGTCAGTGCCTTTCCTATAACCGCCCAAATGAACCAGGCTGATTTGTTATAGCAGCAAGTTTAATCCAAAGGTAACTCCTATTTTCATCACTGCCCTGATCCGTTAGTTCCTCTCTCACCTGAATTCCCAAAAGTGATTCGTGAAGCTTTTCAAAAGGTGATGGATTCTTCATCTTTGATGCTTTCTGAACAAGCTTATTTAAGTACAATTCTTTGTGATTTCAACCCTCTAGGAGGCAGATGTCAACAGATCTGGCTTCCCTTTGTTGTACAAGCTATTTAAACTTGCTGCTATACCACATCCTTTCTCGGACCGGCTGACTTCCAGGAACTAACCTGTGGTTTTGAAAACAGAGTATTTTCCACAGCAGACTCTATTAGTTATTATTGACATTATTCACGTATTCTGAAGGTGTACCCCAGGGCTTTCACAATGGGCTACTAAAAAAAAAAAAAATCAAAGAGCAATAAACAAAAAAACAGAAGTCTTGCTCAACCACCTAAATGTTAATTCATTTGTTTTTCTCTTGAGCATTTTGTTCACTGAGATGGGCTCTGAAAAATGTTAAAGGTAAGAACAGAACTAATTTCTCATGGTCCCTAAGGTGGTTTTTGCAGGATTTTATAAATAGTTCAAGAATATGTCATTTTTCTTTGTAAAGTTCTGTTAAGGAACAGCTCCTGAGAATTAAGCTGTCACTACTGAGTCCCTATTCTACCCTGGAACTAGCTCTGTAGGCTTTTCAGTCTTTATCCAACCATGAGTGAGCCCATCCTCTTTTGTACCTTTGAGGATTTATTTAATGTAAACTGCTTTGCTTTTTTTTTTTTTTTTTAAAAAGTTTTGGAATAAATGATGTAAGGCAGGCCAAAAAAAAAAAAAATCATTAAAGAGCAGGCTCTCATCATGCTTATTAGAAGAAGGGTTTTCTGAGCACTTTTAAAAAGTCAGGTTGAGGTTGTGTCAGGGCTCAGGTTTCACAGCCATCTCCACTTTGAAACATAATCTATAAAAGCTGAGGTTTTTTATACGAAATCAAGTGTGTTTTGTGCTTAAGTGGGAAACATTTCAACATTTAAACGATGGTCAAGCTCTCCACTTTGAAATAGAAGGATCCGAGGAAAGAGCGATGGCTAGTTCGTCGCTGAAAGAAAGCATCTTTGTGAGATGTTACTGCTGTCCCTTTGGCTGAAATGGCGACCAGCACTAATCTAAAGGTCAAGCTGGTGACAATGCTTTCTGAGCAGTAGGTTTTAACATCATTTAAAAAAAAAAAGTCTATAAAAAGAGAGGGCTAAATCGAACTTCTTCATATTGAAGATTGCAGTTTCAATTTTGTTAATTACACATTTATTATGGGCTTATAATTAGGGTGGTTGGGAATTTAAATAAATGTATGATAGTATCTTAACCCTTAAAAAACTTAAATATGTGAATTAAAATAAATGTATGTTGGTGTCTTAATCCTTAAAAAACTTAACATGGGGTTGGCCTGGTGAAACATTTAGGAAACAATGTAAATGCTTAACTGGCAGCACCAGCAAGGTAAGGCAAGAGGAATCCACTTTAACTGCGAGTTCTCCAATTTTAATTTTTCTTTTCCTGGCCTCCGTGCAGCATATGGAGTACCTGGGTTAGGGATCAGATCCGAGCTGCAGTTGTGACCTATGCCATAGCTCCAGCAATGCTGGATCTTGAACCCACTGTACCAGGCAGAGGGATCAAACCTGCATCCCAGCGCTACAGACACACCACCGATTCCCCCGTTCTGCCACAGCAGGAACTCCATCCAATTTAAAGTGTCTAAAAGGTATAAACGCTTTTTTATAAATGCTGGCACAGTAAAAACCTGCTATTTGGGCAGGGCAGATAAAAATTTGATAAAGGTATATCAATAGATTGGCTATACTGTTGCAACTCCTACATTTCAGGCATGAAGTGCTATTTGTAAGAGGTATTTAGTGGATATTAAATTACTTGAAGTCAGAGTATCCGGGTTCTAGTTCAGCTGTGCAACTTTGAGAATGTATCTTTAACTTGCTGGCTGCACTGCATTGTCTTGATGAGACTGGTCTTTTGGCGCTCTTCCAGCTTTACAATTCTCTGTTTGTTTGTTTGTTTGTTTGTTTGTTTTAGGATCGAACCTATGGCATATAGAAGTTCCCGGGTTAGGGATCAAATGGGAGCTGCAGCTACAGCCTACGCCACAGTCACAGCAATGACAGATCCAAGCCGCGCCTGTGATACACCACAGCTCTTGGCAACACAGGCTCCTTAACCTACCCGATGACTGAGGCCAGGGATGGAACCCGAACCCTCATGGGTACTAGTTGGGTTCTTGACCCACTGAGCTACAACGGGAACTCCGATCCTCTGGCTTTTATGAACACTCTCTATATTTTGTGTTTGATCTTGTTCGTGTGTGTGTGTGTGTGTGTGTGTGTGTGTGTGTGTAGGTACAGACTCACGCAAATAGATACAAAACCTACCTATATTGTACTATGTACTAGTTGCTATGGGCAATTTCCAGGTCCACATGGTCCAGACTGAGTCACTGAGTCGGATGAAGGGCTCCTTAGCCAGCTGTCTGTCAGTCTGGTTCTAGAACATGGCCTGGTGCAAGCAGGGTGGAGAGGTGGTCAAGCTTGTGGAGCTGGACTCGTGACGCCTCCACTTGCTAGTTTTGTGGCTTTGGGCAGTTAAATACCTTCAGTTTCCTCAAGTATAAAATGGGGAGATGGTAAAGAGATTAGCTGAGAGGGCTGCTGGGAGGAATTTTATGGCAATATATATAAAGCTAAAGCACTTAGAAGCGCGCCTGGCACATAATACATATTCAATAAACGTTAGCTGTTATTACAAGATGGATATAGAGTGGACCTGTTATTAAGAGCGATGGCTTGATTGTCTGGAAACATTGGGAAAGCAATATTAATCACTGCGCATAATGAATAAGAAAGAGGCAAGAGTGGTCCATGCTAGAGGGGAGCGAAAATCCCCTACACTTCGGCTGCCCAAGTGGGTTGTCACCAGCCACACATGCTCTGCCACACACTGAGCACTTGAAATATGTTTAGTCTGAAATGACATGTGCTATAAATATAAAATACACCCTGCATTTGGTATAAAAGGTAAAATATCTCATTAATAATTTTCGATGGACTACATGCTCAAGTAAGTATATCTTGCCTATATTGGGTTAAACAAAATATACTAGTGAACTTATTTTTGCCTGTTTCTTTTTAGGTTTTTTTTTTTTTGTCTTTTGTCTTGCCGCACTTGTGGCACATGGAGGTTTCCAGGCTGGGGAGGGGTCTAATCGGAGCTACAGCTGCCGGCCTACGCCAGAGACCTGGATCCTTAACCCACTGAGCGAGGCCAGGGATCGAACCCGCAACCTCATGGTTCCTAGTCGGATTTGTTTCTGCTGCACCACGATGGGAACTCTTCTTTTTAGTTTTTTAATGTGGCTACGAGAAAATTTTAGATTACACATGCAGCTTGTATTACCTTTCCATTGGACAGTGCCTCTCTAAAGTGTTCAAGGAGCCAACTGTCCCTGTCCTTACATTTTTTCCCCCAATACGTCTCTCACTGGAGGCTGGACCACCACGTAACTCTGTCCCAAAAACTTCCATTTCCCTTCCTCCCAGAAGCTCTGAAGAACAGTCACATTCCATCACTGATACCCGCGCTGGGCTCCACTCTGATTCACTACTCCAAACGCTCCCATCCTGGCTTTGCTATGTTTCCTTGGTGGTGAGAATAAAGATTTCTGACATGGTGCCCCATCACGTCATGCTTATCCTCTCAGAGCCTCCGTTCAGCATCTAGACCAGAAGCGTAACACTAACAATTACCCATCTGATAGGGTCCCGGTGGGAGAGATATTTATATAAAGTATTTAGAGCAGTGCCTGGCACAGAGTAAACCCTCCATCAGTGTTACAGACGATTAATCCCATCCTTGCCTGGTGTGTTTTTCAGGAGGAGGCATCTGAATTAGTAAATCTGTTTTGAATTTAGGTGAAAAAATATATATACCCAGGCTATTCTGCTGATGAATGAATAGGACGATTGGAACACCTAAGATTTAGCATTTGAGGTCCTGATATCCCTCATTTAAGGGAACTGATGGAGTAGAGATGGCAGCTAAGACCATTGTTTAGCGGCCAAGTGGGAGCAAAGGGCAGACTTTGTGAATGTGAAGCCAATGAGAGGCAGAGACTTCTGGAACTGTGGCATTCGGGACTGCGGAGAAGCGGTGATTGGGCATGCTGTGTGGAGACCTGAGTTGCTCGGTCAACCTCCCTAGGCCCTGTTTTCTGTAAGCAGACCGTGATTCTCTTTCGAAACACCTCAGTACACAATTGAAACAAAATGAGACTCCAGGGCCATGGTAGTTTGGAGAAGGCGGAAGTCCCTGCGTGCTGGATTTAATAAGGAAGGTTTCCCGCAGGAGGTGTAACTTCAAATGGCCCTTAAAGAATGGGAGGCGAGGCAGTCCCATCGTGGCGCTGTGGAAACGAATTTGACTAGGAACCATGAGGTTGCGGGTTCGGTCCCTGGCCTCTCTCCGCGGGTTAAGGATCTGGCATTGCCATGAGCTGGGGTGTAGGTTGCAGATGCGGCTTGGATTCCGTGTCGCTGTGGCTGTGGCTGTGGTGTAGGCTGGCAGCTGTAGCTCCGATTAGACCCCTAGCCTGGGAACCTCCATATGCTGAGGGTGTGGCCCTAAAAAGTCAAAATAAATAAATAAATAAATAAATAAATAAATAAAATAAAAAAGGAAGAAGAGAAGTGGGAGGAAATCATTGATCTGCCCAAATCTCTATCAATCCCAGGTCCATGTCATGAGGCGAAGTAATAATCCACTTTGGACACAATCATAGTTAAAGAGGTTCCCCCCATGAATGGAAACCCTTATTTATAGCCTTGGCTTCCAGGGCTCGCTTTGTGGAGTATTTTTCTATAGGGTGGGCCTATGTGGAATAATGCCACACGAATTCCTCATTTCCTGTACTCTTTGTGACCAAATGTTTTGTGTTAACATTTATATCCACAAAAGAGGAACATTCGGGGCAGATGCTCGAATGCTTAAATGTAATAAGCACCTTACCTTTACAAGCAATGGTGACGTAATCAATAAAGAAAACGGATGGAAAGAAAAAAGTTCATGACAGAGATAAAAAGCCAGAGTCTCCATGAATGCTCTACACAGCATCTCACCTCTCTCTCCAGAGGTAACTGATTCATTATTACTATTATTGCAGTGAAAAGGAGGACCAGGAAGAAGGGGCGGGGGAAGAACAAAGAGGAGGAGAGAATGAGATAAAGGGCAAAGATTTATGGAGTGGGAAGAGACCTCGGAGGTAATCCAGTAAGTGATTTGCTTAAATGTCGTTCAGCTAGTTAGAGACAGAGAGCAGACGCGAGCTGAGATCTGATTCTCAGTTCTGGAACGGTCGGGACTACCTTCGGGTTTGAGCAGAGGGTGGGTTAGAGCAGTCAGTGGGAAGGGAAAGGCCCAAATTCCTAGCCTCTGTCTTCTTAGGGTCCCAACCCCTCCCCCTCTTTGAGATGCAAAAAACCTAAAAAAAAAAAAAAAAACCCAAAAGAACCCTCCCTCTTCCACTTTGACCTGGCTTTTCTCTTAATCTCCCCCTTTCTATTCCAAACCACCAAAAGGAACGTCTCTGGGAGCTGTCTACATTTTTACAGAGAAATTCCCTGGAGTTATCTTTATTTACTAGGGCAACATTGCTTGATCGCTCAGTTATATAGTTTTAGACAGAGTGAAAGAATTGCTCACGTTACCTAGTACATTACATATGGTTTTTGGTCGTTAGCAAACACTCCGTGTTGAAAGAGAATTTACGAAGGGCAAAAGAGCTGGCATTTCTGATATCCCCCAATACAAATATTCAATCTAGTCACTAGACCAACAATGGAAGTGTCAACACACTCTGAAAGGGTCTCATAAAACTACAAAGTTGAAGTTGTCTCCACCATCACAGAGTTTACAATCTAGTTGGGCGGATGGACAAAGCTCAATTATCTATAATGGCCTCAGTAAAGACGTGATAATAGCTCATCTCATTAGCATGTTAGCATATGCTATAAAATATGATAATTTTAAACTCAGATGAACGCTTTTTATTCTTTTTCTCTATAAAAGGCTGGGGTGGGGATCCAATTCATGACATTCCTACACAACAATGGGGACACTGTTTCCACATTGCTCATTCCAAAAGGCATTTCTGAAAGCTAGAGATAGATGCCTTTTAGAAAGTAGACCACATTTTCTGGCACAATACTTAATTTATTCTCCTTTGATGACATGCCTGGTGGAATGAAGGAAACAGAGGGGGGGGGGCATTCCATAAAACCCGATGAGGCAGAATTATAACGCAGATGGTATAACAGTTTATACAGTATTAACAGCTCTTTTAATGTCAAGCTAGCACCTATAAAGGCATCCGAGAGTGAGCTGTGTTTGTCCTTTTTAACTATCCAGTTGAAGAAAAATCTAAGAAGCTACATGTGAGGCAAACTGCAGTTGGCAGGCTTATGAATTTGAACGGAAAGTTGCGTTCTGAAGGCCCAATGTTCATTATGATTTGTTAGCAGGATCCCGATCCGAAGCGGGGGTGCAAGGGGTGAGAAAGGTTACCCACTTCCCTGCGTGACAGCCAGGTTCCTCTGGATACTTGAGTGGGAGAGTAGTTTGCGTGTCTTTTCCGCTGGTATAACTGGATGGTGGTTCAAGTCTGAGGATGATTAGATTGTTACATTTCTGATAGCACGAGTCTCCCAAAACTCTCAGTGCCTTGCTTGCGCCTCCGATGCCCCAAATCTTGACAGTGAGAAATTGGGATCTTGGCAAGGAGTCTGAGAAAGAGGCATAGGGCATCCGCAGGAAAGAGAGAAGAAGGACAAAGACCATTTTGAGTACTCTGCTCAATAAATGCTGCCTGTTGTGATCATTCTGCTGCTCTCACACATTATCTCATTTAATCTTCACGACAGCCCTACAGGAAAATGGAGCTTGAAAATAAGCCAGAAACGACCTAATTTTCTTTCCAAAGTGACCCAAATAGTGGTTTTTATTCTGCGTCTATGACAATTAGTGGTGTCATCTTAGGCAAGTTACTTTGCGAGATCTGTTTCTCTGTCTGTAAACTGAAGTCATTAGGTCAGATGCCCAGTAAGGACCTTGCCCAACTAAAATATGGGCTCCAATTATCCTTTAAGAGATACCCTGCTATGTCCTTTCAAGGTTTAATGCTGTAATGTACAGTGTTTCATCATCAACTTAGTGTAGAAAGAACTTACAAACTTGACCAGGAGTCAGGCAAAAGGAAAGGCAAATTTGCAATTTGGGATTTTTTTTTTCAAAAATTGTGCTAACCTGTCAAACGCTAGGGTTAATTTCTGTAGCCGCACATATATGATAGTGTTAAAAGCCAGCAAAATCCATTTTAGGATTAATTTGTTAGGAGCTTTAGATCTTAAATATCAAGACTTTTGTGTATTCTTGGAACTTTGTTACTGGAGACAAAAAAAAAAAAGATGCGGTATGCATGCAGGGATTAATTAAGTATAGAGATTAGTTTAAGAATGGTGGGTTTGAATTGTAAATGAAATAGTTGAAATTGCAGAAAACCAAGGAACTGTAGATCCAAACAAGCATAAATAGGACACTTTGTTTAGGAACCCAAATGTAAAAGGAATTCCCTTAACTTTTAAATTGAAATTTCTGACACAGAAGTCAAAATCAAGTAAATGTATTGACTTCCCTCCCCTCCCTCAGTGGTTTTTAAAGATGTTATAAACTGCTATTTGAAGAAGAGCCTTTTGAAGCTTAATGAAGAAGGGGGTAATTCGTTGAGTGGGACAAATACAGCAAATGAAAATTGGTCTCCTTTTGTGAGGTGATTAACCAAACTGATGGGATCTACTCCATTTCTAGTTTGTTGATTATCCTTAGACACCTTAAATCTCTGAAAATAATTTGGGTCGAGGTAAACATGTAAGGTTATACCTCTATCCAGCAACAAACAGAAGGTATAACATCCAGATACACTAGTAAATAATGTCAGAAGACTATTTCCAACAACTGAAAAAATGACTAAAACAGTCAGAAAAAGAAAACACAGTATTGTTTCCCATCAAATTAAAGAAAGCCTCAAAGAGCATAATTCAAACTGAAGGCAAGGTGGTAATCGTACCCCGAAGGTACATCCTACAGATCTAGTGGTTTCCATGCTTCTGTCTAAACAGACTTTAAAGTTAAATTGCCAATGAAATAAATATGAAAGGATTTACAGATTAGTCAAGTATTACATTCTAAAAATATAATTTAACCCTCGATATTCACCAGGATTATTTGTCTTGCTGTTTCTCCAAAATCAACAAGCAGACTCTATATTTAAAATGGCTTTGTTTCGTAGCCTTGATATCCTCCAAGGAAACACTGAACTTTGATCTAGTTAATTAATTATAAAAAAACATAAAAAGGTTTAACTTGCTTTAGTACAGACCAACACTTCATGTTTGCCTCTTTAACCTAGAGTTCTCGAATACTTAAAACCCAACCTATAATAATGTCATTTAGTTCAACAAGTTTATCAATTCGATATCTAAACATTTTCACAAATAGGCAACCCATGCTTAAATCATAACTTCCACATTTTCTCCCTGCTTTAATCTTCTAGCAGCACATAAACCGTTGTTAATTCTTAGAAATGTTTTAATAAGTAGCAGCTATAGAAATGGGATCACGAAGAGCTATAAAGGAGCCGTTTGTCTCAGTGATGTGAATCAAATTTTAAATCCAGGGAGTAAAGCTTCAAGTAGTTAAATTCATTAGGACTCGAAAAAGTGTGGGATGCTAGGGACAGATCCCTCTTTTCTGAAAGAATAAAAAATATACGCAGCGCTCCAAGTAGGAGCATAACTTCTAGGATTTTAAAACAGAAAATCATGTCCTTCCATGTTGGATTTTTAAATCATTAGTCTTCCTGTGGACTTTCAAAAATTTCCAGAGTAAGCTAGCTTGCATTTGTTTTGAGAAAATAAAATCTCTCTCTCATTTTTAAAGGAGGTGTCCCCTGCAGGCTGGATCTGTTGAAAGATTCCCTTTTACAGTGAGTGTTAGCCCTGTTATTTAGGTTGTTCCAAGCTTTCATTGCCGTCCTTTCAGGCATCTGGATAATTCAACACATTTCACTGCGCCTTCCTCCTCAGCATGAAAAAGGCCAGACAATAGTTGTACTTCCTTCAGCAATCACAAGTCAGGAGACGGTTAAAGAGACTCTCTAGGCTGAGCAGAGAACTACCAAGCTGAGGATAAACGCTATCTTTGAGGAGAGAAAAAAAGAGAGAGAGAGAGAAGCTCTAAAAACTACCCTTGCTCTCTCTCCACTTAGGGAGTAGGACACCAGGATCCTGCTTGATTTCACCGGAATGCCTGCAATTTTCCTAACCTCACAAGAATATTTGGGATCGCGAGTCTTTACTTCTTGATGACGACATCTTCAAGGAACACACTTACTAGCGTAAAATTGTGATATCATTGGATAATCCTCAACAGTGTGATTTGCTTGCCTTGGAAGAAAATGTGGTGGTGATAAGCTGTTGGAGATTGTGTTTTGAATGCAACACTGGCTCTTCCATCAGGTTCCATGCCATGACTATTTTCACTTAGAAAACTTGCAATGGTGCAGAGAGGGACAGACTTAATCAGAAAAGTGATTGAAAAAAAGCGATGTGTGTAAAACATTTCGGTTTTATAGGTTTTTCTTTGATTATAGTATTACAGTCTGCTAGCAATTTTATGGTTTGTAATACCAGAAGTTCCACTTCTAAGTTCACATAAACAGGAAAATCAAAGTGTTTCAAACAGAGTGTAAAAATACCCTTAACACTATTTAATCTTAATAGTGAATCACTTTAATGTCTATTGAGTCTATTCTCAAGGCAGGAGAATTAATTTAAGAAACAATTTTTCTACTGACGGAAGGCATGTTACTTTGATGTCTTTTCACTATTTGCATAAGTATTTTGACTTAAAGTGTTCAACCTGTAAAACATACTATCAGTGAGAGGAAACTGTTTTATCATACTACTGAGAGAAGCAAAGATTGACAGAATAGTCATCTTACAGCACCACGTATTAACAAAATTAGGTCCACGTTGTAAGGGCTAGTACCCACACACTTCATCCCGATTTATGCAAGATGTAATTTCATTCTACAGTAACTTGTCATTCAAAACAAGATTAACTCATTAATGAAGATAAGAAATGTCTGTAAATAATGAAATGCTTATTATTTTAAAAAACAACGTTAGCGACAGCCAGTTTATAAAAGTAAACTTTACTAACAAATTTAATAAAATGTGTGTTTTCAACTTATGCACGTTTCAGAAAGTCGATCCGCCTCTTGCTGCCATCTGATCATCATAAAACCCCTTGAGAGCAGGATAAATATATTGTACTTTCGACATTTTAAAACCAAATGATATAACTGTGCATGTTCAATTAGTGAAATTTTCTGCTTCTTACCTAACAAGGGGTAAATCTTTTGAAAATGATATTTAATTCACATTGACACTATTTAGTTGAAGATGTTTATTTTCCTTACCTGATTTATGTTGGTATATGCTATTGAAAAGAAATAACATCCAGAAGCTTATTATTAACTCTGGTTTTTTCCTTCATCTTGCTGACATAACCTTTCATAAACAAATTAAGGCTTGGTAACCAAAAAACTCAAATTTCCTTTATTCGGGCTGCTTGATCTTAATATTCTTGCCATTCAAAACAAGACTAGACTCATTTTTCAAATATGAAATGTTAGTAAATAAATGAATACTTAAAAAAAAAGAAAACAAAGTTACTGAAGACCAGTTTTATCTGTCTCACGAAATCACAGTTCTTGTTCTAGGATCAAATAGCAAAGTAACATTTGAAATATTTTCTCTTTGGAACCTCCATGAGCCGCCGCCCCCCCCCCAATATGGTTCAATGAGTGTTCGGATCTGCTGGCTTTGTTTTAGGCCTCATGGGCCCACACTCACGTGAACACAAAACCACACAAATGTAGCAAAACACATACTGCAGGAGGATGCTGAATTCCTGATTCCAGGAAAAACTAGAGCGCAAGAGACCTTAACGGCAAGTGTAGTCCAAAAAATTAAAGTAGTAAATACACACAGAACAAAAGCTCTATTCTAGTTGTGTGAGGAACATAATACTCTTAAATTACTTTCTGGTTTCCATGGGGACCTTTTTGTTCTAAGATACCAATCATTAGGTTTAACAGAGACACTTAATATTATTTCTAAATCAAGTGAAGTGATTTCTCAACTGGGTAAAATGTCAATTACCAGTATTTTTAAAAGTGGTAAAATCCAAACCATTGGAGGTCAATGGTAGAGGGATTGCCCCTCTCCTTTTCAGGCGGATTAAAGCTCCATGTATCTCAATTTTGGGGGAGAGCTCTTGGCTGGATATCTGTTTTTATGATTCATTAGAAACTCAAAACAGTGGCAAGACTTTTAAATTGCGATGAGAATTTTTAGGTAGCTTCTTCCTCCCTCCCTCTGGCCAGTTTCCATATCTTCCTACACATTCTGAGAGAACATCTGGGCTCCTGTGTAAGCATATGTTCCAAATGAGATACACATATACACACACACATACATAGCTAGGCACACACAGGCCAATCTGTTTGGGCGTAAATGATTTGACTGGGGCTAGGAGTTGTGGCTCCTTTATTTTGCAGAATGCCTAAGTATTGTTTGTCTCACAATACTGGGAGCGAGCAGGAGCCTGGTGGGAGCCTGGAGCCTTAAGCCCTGGGCTGTGGTCTGGGGGAGGGGATGGGGTTGCGGGGTCACAAGCTCTTAGCTTTTAGCCTCAGCATGACCACAAGTTTTAAAGCATGAAGGGATCACGTGCTTTTCTTTGAGCTGTTAGTTATTCTGACTTTTTGGGTGTGTGTGTGTGTGTGTGTGTGTGTGTGTGAAACGCTTTGTTCTTTAGCGTTTTTTGATTCTCTAGGTATTTTGGCTGATGATTATATTTTTCTTCCAAAAGAAAAAGACAAAAATAAATGACTTATGTATCAAAAATCCCAGTTTCTTTTTTTTTTTAATAACCTGTATTTTGTACTTAATTTTACCTTGCACCACACAGATACTGAGATGGAAGAAATTATTTTCGCCAGTTGGGAACTTGATCCAGACATTCTATATGTTGCACGCCTTTAAAAAAATTAAGAACAAGAAAATATCCTGGTAAAGCAATCTCAAAATACCTTATTCCGGGTATTGTTCTGGCTTTAAAGGGAAGGAGGGGTGGGAGGAGGGGTGGGAGTTGGGGGGGGCGAGTAGGAAGACTCTGGGAGGATGTCTTGTTTAATGAACTCTTTAAAACTTTTAGAAAATTTTAAGCTGGTGAAGTCCCTCAGCATGGCATTTCCACTCGAAAGCCTCTACTCAAAAATTTCACTTTTGGGGAGCCACTTCTGCTTGCTCCCTTTTAACAGGATAATTTCATCTTTTCCAACTCTCGCAAACCAAGACATATAGAGCCGGAATGCCAAATTAAGACTTTTGATGATAATGAGATGTATTTGGTAACATTTTCCAAAATCAGGGTAATGGGTCTTTTTGTTCTAGTGGCGAGGAGGATGGGGATATGTTTACTCATTGACAGGGAGCTCTGGCTGCAGCTGCAGGACACAATTAATTATGCTAATAGTTTGTGAGGAGCGGATGTAACTCCCCTACCCCCCTTTTTTCGGGGGGAGGGGAGTTTGGCAAAAGGGGAAGGAGACGCCCTGGGGTCGGATCACATGATATTATCTTCGCGCCACTTTCGCCAAAACCCTTTTTTTACTCCAGGTTTTGCTCGAGCTTAAAGGTACTGTTCTTATCTTGCTTTAATGCCTTGTTTCTTAAAGTCGGGTTTAAGATCTCTTCCCTCCCCCTCCTCTTCTTTCCACTGCTAGTCGTTACCATTAAAGGTCGAAAGTTGCATTGCAGTCGGTGCAATCTCACAGGACGGATCTGGTTGGGTAGTAAACTTAGGGCTGCGTAGTTTCCAGAAAGTATCAGGCAGACGCGCCAGGGTGGGCTGCAAAGTCTGCGCGTTTTATGGAAAAAGGGAGAAAGCCCACCTGTAGGAGTGACTCCCGTTGGAGAAGTGAGTGTGGCTTTCGTTGCATCCACCGCTGACTCCTGAGGGGCGCTGGTCGTTCAGGTTGGACTCCATCGCGGGCCAGGGGCGGGAGAGGCCGGTCTTTTGTAAGCGGCTAGCCTGAGCTACTCCTGTGCGCCAGGTTGCGAATCACATGGCGCCCTTGTCCCCTCTGGGCTTTGGGTTGCCACAATCTCCTGCGGTAACAATAGTGGGGAGGGAGGGGTCGGCTTCATGTGGCACCCCCCCCCCCCCAAGCGCGCTTGCCTTCCAGCGCTTTCCTCCCCAGATCCCCGTGCACTTATTGCCCTCTCTGATTTGTGATTGCCGCCCGCACTACCCCCTGGCCCCCAAACTCCCTCCCCGCGCCCGTGTCCGCTGGGGACGGGGAGTGGGTACAGTCCGATGACCGGATTTTGCCAAGTGTTTGAAGTCCGGTCTGCTTAATTCTATTTTTATTGTGCTTCTTAAACTAAGACGTCGTCTTACTTTTCACACAAGTGTACTTGGGCTTTGGCCTTTCAGGAGTCTGCCCTCAATTGGTTCTCATTAGCTGTGGAATGAGACGGGAAAGCAAGATAATTGCACCGTATCTTCCTTGCATTTGTGCGTGTACTCGGCGGCTGCTACGGTTAACGATGCCTGCCAAGAAGCCCTGATTTAGTGAGGGGCGGGGGACTCCTGGCAAAGGCGAAAGCCTGCTAACAGTAGCACAAGGTGGCAGAGGTTAAAACTTTCACATGTGCAGAGAGTGAATATGCTGTGTCTGTATTTCTTTCCTCCTGGGGCCTTAGGAACACTTTCAATCTAGCGGCGAGGTGGCGCGCATGCGCGCGCCGGGTTGGGGACACCCCGGTCCCACGGCTCGTGGGCCTCGTCGTCTATCTCCGGTGGGGGGATGGGACGAGCGCCGCGGGAGCGGGACCGGACCGGGTGGTAGCGAGTGCGCCATCCTGGGCTCGGCGCCAGCGGCACCGGCTCCAGCACCGAACGCCGCGCGGGCCGCCGTCTCAGGCGCGCCCTTCAAGACTCCAGCTTGGGGGAAAGAGGGGAAAATGCCGACTGCGCTCGGCCCGTGGGTAACTGAGACTCGGTGGGGTTTTCGCTTTGGCGGGGTGGGGGTTCCGTTTCCTAATTCCTGTGCGGGCCGGGTGGGCGGGGGCGGGCTTTTTTCCCTGGGCTATTAAAGGCAGAGGGGCGGGCTTTTCCCAGGGATATAGCTTCGGACTGAGGGCCGAGGGGACGGAGCGCTCCTCGAGTGGTGGCAGAAAAGCTAGTGGCCCCGCGTCGTTCTGGCCGGGGGTGCTTTGGGTGAGGCGTGCTCTCGCGGCCCCGATGAATTTCCTGAACGCTGTTTCTCGCTTCTCTTCCTCCTCGGGCTCCGCGGGAGGCTGCACTCGCGCCTGGTCCCCGGAGCGCTCGGGTGGCGCACGCGGCCCGGGGTGTGTGTGGGGCGCGGGGACCAGGAGAGGGGTGGCCGGTGCGGGATCGCCGCGCGCGCCACCTGCTAGGGGCGGGCGCGGGGTGGCCCAGGCGGGCGGCCGGGGCAGAAGCGGGGACCTTCGTTGGGGCAGCTCTGATCCGGGAGAGTTGACTGGCTGGGTGGGAGGGGACGGAGCGGGCGGGACTTGAGAAAAGCAAAGTACCAGAGTGCAGTTGAGGGGTAGCAGGGAGCGCGCGGGAAACGAGTCCTCTTTTCTCCTCCATCGCTGACCTTTAGGCTCCTGGAGAACTTGGGGGGAGGGGGCGCTGCGGAATGAGGGGGTGCACGTGGAGGGGAAAAAAGGACTCCCCTCCCCCTTGGCTGCTCTCCCACCAACCCGGGAATGGAGGGGGAGGGAGGCGTGGGCTTGGCGCGTTTTTGGTGCTTTGAATGGAGAACTCCGTTTCCCATGATGCTTTGTTTCTTTCTCTTTAATCTCGGCCGCGGCGGCTGCAGCACGAGGACGGGAGCGCGTGGTGTGAGCAGCTGGAGCACACCCTGGGCGCGCGGGCGGCTCCCGGACTTCAACGGGAGCACTAGGTAAGAGTGTGAGAGGCGCGAGAAGAGGCCCAGGGACTCACAAAGGCGGATGTGGAGGGTTGGGGGGGTGTTGTTTTCTTTTTGCATTTTAAAGAGGTGGGAGAGTGGCTGCCCAGCGCGCGCGAGGTATACCAGATGAACGGTTCATTAAAGAAAGATTTTAACTGTGGAAGGCGCTCTCTCGGACTCGAGTGGGGCTCGGTGTTGCCAAGTTGAGTCGGCAGATGCTGTGCATTTTTGAGTCCAGTTTGGAGTATTTTTCTTAACGGAGAACAAAAAAATACAGGCGCGAGAAACCCAATTTAAGAGGAAAAATAGTACTTTTTTCTTTTCTGTCCTAGTTTTAGCCGTCTTTCCCCCTAGAACTTAGATTTTAGGTTTCAGTGTAATTTTTATGAATCAGTTTAAGAAATTTTCTCATAAAGACTAGATTGGTGGTGTGGGGTGCCATGAAGGAAGCCCAGCATTTAAAATTCCCTCACTTAGTTAAATGTACTACAGACTCTGTGTCTCTGAATTTTTCTTTTTTTGACCAAACTTAACCCATCATGGAAGAGGTAGGGTAACCTTGGCGAGCCCTTTTCTGATTGGGGCTCATTTCCTTGCTGCATGTTCTTAGGTAAGATAAGCACTGGGGAATGGGAGAGGGTTTTCTTATGGACGATAATGACATGAAGAGAAGAGGGAGCTAATCTGCCTTCTTTAGGTTTAATGGAGAAAATGGGTCCATAAATGTTTAAACAGAACAAGAGCCCTTTGAAATAGATCAAAATGTGACATCTCTAGGCCATCTGTGCATTATGTGAAGAGCGCGGAAGCCTGTGTTTCTTAAACCAGCTCTAAGATTTCTCTCATTTTCTATTAATGGGGTGGGGGCAGGGAACATTCATTTAATCTAACAGCCACTTTTTGTACAGAGCCCTCCTTCCAGAAGCGAATACGCACCCTGATTATTACACGCATCTTCTCTGGATAAGCCTCTTCTCAAACAGGGCGGGGGAGATAATGGACCCGCACGTTTTTCTGGGATACAGATACCAAGTTTTCATAGATGGAGAGGGGAAGTCGAAAAGCCGCTTATACCAAAGAATTGGACTTTTGAAATTGCCAGTGTTATTTGTGTTCAACACTGTGTAAATAATTCAGAGTATTAATATTTCTCAGGATTTGGCTGAAACTCCCAACACCTAGCTTGGACTCTCTAAGCCCAAGAAAAGCTTGTTTCAGGAATATTAACTAGTAGTTTACTTGTTCAGTGTCTAATTTTTTGTCTTGTTTTCTTTTCATTTTTAACCAGGTGAGTCTGAATAGATGTGTGAGGACGGAACAGAAGAGGTGGTGGAAGGCAGTTTTGCTACGGGAATAGGCCTTGGCCGTGTAAAAGTGCTTACAGTGCAGGTAGCTTTTTGAGATCTACTGCAATGCAAGCACTTCTTACATTACCATGGTGATTTAATCAATGGCCACTGAGAACTGTAGTTTGTGCATAATTAAGCTGTTGGTGCTTTTGAGCTCCTCCTCGTAATGTGTCTCTTGTGTTAAGGTGCATCTAGTGCAGTTAGTGAAGCAGCTTAGAATCTACTGCCCTAAATGCCCCTTCTGGCACAGGCTGCCTAATACACAACATGGAAAAATATGCCTTGACTAGTCGCTTGCATAGGACGCGTCTCAAAGGTTTGTCTTTGGTTTTTCTCATTGTTCGTTGGGAGCATACGGCAGGGGTTGTGCGCAGCACACAGTTTTTTTGTTGTTGTTGTTGTTTCCAGGAGAAGATCGGTCCTGGCAGTACCAAAGTGCTCACAGTGCAGGTAGGTTTTGCATTACTCTACTGTAGTGTGGGCACTTCCAGTACTCTTGGATAACGAATCTCTTGTTGATGGTGAGGATATTCAGACACTGCTACTTACAGTTAGTTTTGCAGGTTTGCATTTCAGCGTATATATGTGTATATGGCTGTGCAAATCCATGCAAAACTGATTGTGATGATGTGTGCTGTCTCCGGCTCTCTGACGCCCTTCTCATGCACCTCCAGCCTTCGCACCCATTCATCCGTGGGTGGGGATTTGTTGCATTACTTGTGGTGTGTATAAAGTATTGCACTTGTCCCGGCCTGTGGAAGAAAGGAGGATTTTATCGTCTTCTTATTTCAGTTTTAAAGGCTGTAAGTTCTGATATTTCTATTTGGTAATTGCGAAGTGACCTGTTTTGCTGTTGTCGGGTGGATCACGATGCAATTTTGATTAGTATCATAGGAGAAAAATTGCACGGTATCCATCTGTAAACCGCAGGACCCTTGCTGACGACCGGCTGTGTCAGTACTTAGGTGAGATGGTAAAATCTTTTCTCTAGTTGCTGCTATTAAAAATGTTTTGAAATGCATCTGGAGTTTTTTTAAATGACGATAACGATTTTTAAAATAAAAAATTTGAAATCACGAAAGTGTGTTTTGGCAGTTCGGCGAAGGATCGGACGGGATTGTTCCTGCATGTCAGTGGATCTACATTTGCAAAATAAATGAAACGTATAGCTCTGAAAAAAAATCGGAATCCCCACCCTTTGAAAAAAAGATTAACGATGCTGGAAGATTTTCTTTTTTTTTTTTAATCTCATGGTGGTGGGGGAGGGGGGGTTCGGGCCCGGGCCTATCTGCTTTTCAAGTTTGCATCTACACAAAGCACCAAGACACCTACCTCAGGGAATTTATTACGCTGACAAATATTTAGACAAAATGTGCTCATTTGGCTTTAAGTACACATGTGTCTCCATACGAGGGGAATGCAAAGCTGTAAACCAGTGGGATGCCTGCCCTTGAGGAACTGGGCCCACTTGAGATCTAACATGAGGGAAGAAGGAAGTTGTCAGTCCACTGGGCTTGGGATTCTGCGATGAAAGCATGAGGCGGAAGGGCCACTGAGATGGAGAAACACTGCCTTGCTTTGGAGGCTAAGAAATGTTGGAAGGCTGGAGGTGGGCTTATTAGAATTTGGGGTTCAGGGGCTCTGTAGGGTGACTAACCCTGAGCAGAAATTACTCATATTAGCCGTTCGAGACAGATCACAAGGTCGAAAAAGTGAATATTGACTAATAACACTGTAAAAGTGTTAAGTTTACTCAGCCAGTTGCCACCCAGATAAGGCACGCTGGATCCTGCAGTGGTTCTTAAACTTTAGCACTTGTTAAAACGCAGATACCCAACCCTACCTCCGCAGCTGGATCCAGCAGGTCTGGGGTGAGGCCTGAGGATTTGCGTTTCTAACCTAGTCCCGATGCTGCTGCTGGTCCAGTGACCACGCTTTGGAGAATCACTGCTCAAAAAGAATGAAGGACCCCAGCTTCTAGGACAAAGCCAGCAAAGGAAGGTGTCTATTTTAAACCTCGTCTTTAATCTTGATTTCTCATCCAAAAGCCATGTGGACACATGAAAGATGTTCTACATGTGTGTCATTCTTATTTCCTGTTGCCAGGAGATTTTCGAATTTTTAAACCCTTTTCATTTTCCCTTCGAACAGCGGTCCAATTGAATCAGTTCGAGGAGCTCTTCCTGAATCGCGCTGAGCCTTGAGCTAGTTGCCTAAGGCTTCCGTTTGCTAATTAGGGGAAGCGCAGTGATAATGTGGGTCTACCTCAAGAATAAGCGGGTTAAGTTTGTTCTCTTTGGTGGTAGTGGTTTGGGGGATGGCTTTTAATTCTCAGTGATGAAGTGAGAGCTTAATGAAAAGAGACTGACGGTAGTAAATTCTGTCTTCCAGTATTAAGTAAGTGTGTGTGATTTTTTAAAGTGACTAATGCTCGAGGCAATTATACAGGCATAAAGAACTCTGCAGATATTTCCTGGGCTGTCTCATGCTCACTACTTTGTTGGTGCCTAATCGGAGTTAAGTTTGATGTGGCAGCAAAGCAGAGGTCTCCCTCCTCTCTAATAAAGTAGCTCAGTAAAAGAGGGGATTAAAGCTTATTTGTTATAATCCTTAACACCACCAAACCTCCGCTTTAATAAGACGAGTTTATTGTCTCTAGTGGTCCACTGGTGCTTTACCAACGGTGGCCAGCAGGCAAACAGTTACTGCAGTTCCCACTTTTAATGGGTCTGTGTGGAGGGGCGGCGTTCCTGAGGGGAAGCAGGGCTGACCTGGCTGATCCTAGGGTCTCTTCTGGCTTCAGACAATCCAGTCTGTCTTTGTTAAGGTTAGATATCTTCAGTAATTCTCCAAGTGTCTTGCGTTTAGGTCATTTGTTTGGAATTGGGGGGGTCATTTAGGAATTACGGGCAAAAGTAGTCACGTGCTCATGTCTGAAGATTTACGGTAAGTTCAGGAGAAGCACTACCAGGTATGTTATTTGCCGTGAGTCAGAGGGTAGTTTTAATATTCCATGGCTTTTCAAGGTCATCACTGTGGGCGTTAATTTTCCCCGGACGGAAGAGTCCTCCTGGCATCGGTTTAATTAGCCCAAACACATGTGGACTTAGCAGTTGCCCTTTTGGCAATCCTGTTATATTAGCTTTGAAATAAGGGAGTGTATAAACTTTCAATGGTAAGAATCCTTATTTATTGATCATAGTCCACCTTTATTCTTAAGTAACTTTGGAGACGGAAGTCCGGGAAGAAGTGACTTGCTCAAAGTCTTGATAAAGGATTAGGGACCAATGTGGAGCGTGTCCTGTTAGATGCTCAGGCAGGGAGGAGGGCTCATAACTCAGGCTGGGAGCAGAGTACTTCCCAGGGCTAGTGTCACGAAAGGGGGACTGAGGGGAGGCAGGCAAGAAGGCCAACCAAGGGAGGAGAGAAGAAGGTTAGAGCCGGGTGACAGAACCTTGTACGCGACAGAAAGGGAAGTCACTTAAGAGGCTTATGCAGAGAGGTGACATAACCCAAATTTGCCTGTTTCGTAAGACCTCTCATAACAGGCTGGTTTGGAGAGCCCTGGCCCTGAAGCCGTCCAGGAGGCTATTTTACAGATGGGAGATGAGGACTCAAATTGGGACAGTGGTCCAAGGAGAGAGGTAGAGTCAGCCTTCTCCAAAGACGGATAGATTTAATACATACGGTTCCAACCAATATCTTAAAGGGATGGTTTCCAGACTTCATGATGATTCTAAAACTCATCTGTAAGAATAAACAGAGAAAACAGAAAAGTGGTGAGTAAAATAAGGAATCGAGAAGTAGGGTTTGCATTAACAGATATCAAAACTTATTAGAAGTGATGCTAGGAGTTCCCTGGTGGCTCAGTGGGTTAAGGACCTGGTATCACTGCTATGGCTCTGGTTACAGCTATGGCACAGGTTTGATCCCTGCCCTAGGAACTTCTGTATGCCATGGGCGCAGCCAAAAAAAAAAATTGAAGTGATGCTAGGACAAAAACAGATGCCTATTGCTGAGATTTCTATACTGTTCTATACTGTACTGTTCTGAGTGTAAGTATTTAGATGATCATTGAGGTGTCATTTCAAGTTGGTAAAGAAAGAAAAGATAAAGACGGTTAAAGGTGCTGGGATAATTGGTTAACTCTTTTGAAAAAACCTGAAGCAAAAACAACAGCTAAAGCTCTCACCCCACACTTCAAAATGAACTCTAGATGGATGAAGGGCTGAATATAAGAAATGAAACTGCACATTATATTTTCTCTTTACTTTTCTTTATATTTGTCAGTTTTTCATAACAAAACAATTAAACTAAAAAATACTGTACTTTAAAAAAGTAAACTTATATAACTACAAAAACATAAAATGTAAGGATATGGTGACCACGCGACCACGAGATTGGGAAAAGCTGTTTTAAGTGAAATCTTGATGACAGAAACCACTAAAAAAAAAGATGAATTTGAACACATGAAAACTTCATGTCAAAAACCATACTACAGTTAAAAAGCAAAAAGTCAGCTCAAAAAAACAAAACAAAACAAAGGAGTTCCCGTCGTGGCGCAGTGGTTAACAAATCCGACTAGGAACCATGAGGTTGCGGGTTCGGACCCTGCCCTTGCTCAGTGGGTTAACGAGCCGGCGTGGCCGTGAGCTGTGGTGTAGATTGCAGACGCGGCTCGGATCCCACGTTGCTGTGGCTCTGGCATAGGCCAGTGGCTACAGCTCCCATTCGACCCCTAGCCTGGGAACCTCCATGTGCCGCAGGAGCGGCCCAAAGAAATAGCAAAAAGACAAAAAAAAAAAAAAAAAGTCAGCTCAAATCCTAGTGTTCAATGTAGACTATATGAATAGTAAATTCCTTCTTTGCTTCCTCCCTCTCTCCCTTCTAGGAATGTTTATGGAGGCTCTGTTATGTGCCAGACACCCTCTTAGTGCCAGGCAACCAGTATGAACAAAACAAAGCCCCTGCCCTCATGGATCTTTTACTTGTGTTAGGGGAGACATAAGCCAAATAAATATTTATTATGTCACAGGGCAAGTGCTCTGCTGAAAAATAGATCAAGTGTATTCATTTGCTAGGGCTGCCCTAACAAACTGGGTGGCTGAAAGCCACAGACATTTATTCTGTCCTAGTTTGGGAGGCCAGAAGTCCAAAATCAAGGTGTCAGCTCTAGGCGGTGATCCTTGTCGCTTCCTGGCTTCTGGTGCTTGCCCTTGGTCCTTGATATGCCTTGGTTTCTAGATGTATCTCTCTAATCTCTGCCTCTGTCATTAACATGATACTCTTCCTGTGTGTTTGTATGTCTGTCTCTGTCTCTTGTAAGGACACCAGTCTTTGGATTTAGGGTTTAATCTTGATCTGCTATGACCTCATCTCCACTTGGCTACATCTGCGAAGGTTCCATTTCCAAATGGGATCACAGGTATTCTGTAAACATTCACAGTTATAGGGCTTGGGACCGGAACATATCTTTCGAAGGAACGCAATTCAACCCAGCATAGCAAGATAGGGAAATAGTGCTGGGGTTGATTGCTCTCTTAAAATACGGTGATTTCTCATGAGGGAATGAGCTACGTGGATATGGAAGGAGGAGCCCAGTAACTCTTCTTAACCTGCAGAGAAGCACATAATCATAATAGCTGACACTCATCGAGCCCTGTCTGTGTTCTAGACAGCACAGTAATAAATGCTTTAATGCATTATCTCATAATTTTCACCATCCTATAAGGTAGTTATAGTCTATGAGATAAATCTATTTTTATGTCCATATTAGAGATGAAGAAACCGAAGCTCAGAAAGGCCAAGTAATTTGCTCAAGTTTGCACATCTAGTAAGCCAAGAACCAAGTCCATATCCTTCGGTCTGCAGCGTCTGAGCCGATAGAATAATGAATATAAAAGAAAAAAATTCCTAAGTGATAACTTTTTTTTGAGCATATGATATGCTTTATTTTTAAAAATTACTCAATGAATGTTATTACATTTATCGTTGTACAGCAATCATGATATCCAAATTTTATAGCATTTCCTAAGTGATAACTTTTAAAATTCATCCTCAGTAGCCATCAGTGTAAATTAAAACAACAGTGATTTTTTTCCAGATATCAGCTTTGCCGTGGTTAAAAAGATTAGGGATAAGAGTCCATATCGTGTAACTCCATTTAGACGATGTCCTGGAATAGATTAAATTAATCTCTGGCAGAAAAAAAAAATTGGAGCAGTGATTGCCTTGTGCAAGGGCAAGGGGTGTCCCTACTGTGAAGGGCCATAGGAGAACTTTCTAGAGTGATGCAGATGCTCTGTATCTTGATAGGATTTGGATTACATGGGGTGTATGCATTTGTCGAAACTCATCAAAGGGCCTTCTCTTACGATTTGTGCGTTTTGCTATATGTTCATTTTATCTCAAAGACAAATATTGAACTCTAGTTAATGAAAAGCATGATAAAGCATTTAGGGACAAAGTGAACTGATGCAGCAACTTACTTTGAAATGCATAAAAAATTAAGGTGGGCTGATGGATTGACAGATTAATGGATAGACAAATATATATGAACTAAAGTCAATATAGCAAGCTGTTAGCAATAGTAGAAGCCAGGTGGTGGGGTGTGTGTTTATTGTACAATTTCTTTTAGCTTTTCTTTATGTTCTGGAGTTTTTATAATGAAATGTCGGGAGAAAAACATGATTGCAAGGGGAAGGAATATAGACAGTTAGAATAATGACTAATGATTTACTGAGTGCTTACTACTATGTGCCAGGCCCTGTGCTAGTGCTTTGCATGCAATATATCTTTTAATTCTCACAGTAGCCTATGAAGATGGAAATTCTATTATCTGTATCTTACAGATGAAGAAAACGAGTCCCATAAAGCCTAAGTCACCTTTCCAAGGTGACACAGGGTGCAAGTAGGTGAGCCAGGCTATGAATCCAGCCTGATTCTAGTGCCCAGGGCTGTATGTGGAATTAGGTAGTAAATGGGAGAATCTTGCTGAGAGTTCATCTAATTAGAATGCGGTATTATTGTTCTTCGTATGGCTGAGTAGTATTCCATTATGTACATATACCACATCTTCCTAATCCAATTGTCGGTCAGTGGACATTTGGGTTGTTTCCATGTCTTGGCTGTTATGAATAGTGCTGCAGCGGACATGCAGGTGCATGTGTCTTTTTTAAGGAAAATTTTGTCTGGATGTATGCCCAAGAGTGGGAACTATATCCAGTCTTTTAGGATATTGGGGGATAATGTAAGAAAAAGAGTGTGTGTGTGTGTGTGTGTGTGTGAGAGAGAGAGAGAGAGGGAGAGAGAGAGAGAGAGGAAGAGACTAGGTCACTATGCTGTACAGCAGAAATTGACTCAATACTGTGAAGCACCTATACCCTAATACAAAATTTAAAAAAAAAGAAAAAGGAATGTGGTAGCACCTGGAGTAGCCTAACTCCAAAGTTCACACACTGTATCCCTCCCTGCTCCTTGCAGTCTTCCTGGAGTGGCTCCTGAATTTCTGGGAAGCAGAGCTGAAATATGGAGGAACAGCAGGTGGTGACAGTAGGTTGTGGGAAGTGCCGCGGGCTGGTGGAGGTGACGGAGAAAGAGGATGAGGTCGCTTTTGTGTGCACAGGTGTGAGGAGGCTCTGGGACATCCAGGCAAAGATGGGGACAGCCTCCCAGAGCTGAGACCACAGATCTGATTCTGTGGGTTCAGGAGCGCCTGGGCAGTGAGACAAGTAGCGTGCTGAGGGCGGAATCTCATTTAAAGGGTTGACCAAAACAGTGTGTAGCCAAGCTGAGAGTTGAGGAAAAAGCAGGAGAAGGTGGTGTCACAGAGATGAATATTTGTCGCGTACTCCAATTTCATAGCACTTTCGCTTAAGAACATCGGGTCGTGTGTTGGAAGATGCCTGAACATCTCCATACCTAAGTAGCTTTATGTAGCCTGTCTTCTATAGGAAAATATGAGGAAAAATTCCTCCTGTGTTACAGTCACCTTTTTTTTTTTTTTGGCCATGCCTGTGGCATGAGGCATTCCCAGGCCAGGGATCGAACCCCCGCCATAGCAGTAATAACGGACCTTCAACCCTCTGAGCCACCAGGAAGCTCCACATTCATCATATTTTTAACCAGACAGAGGAAAAGCAGGTGCACTTTAGGAACCATACTATTGTTTCTGTTCATGGGGAAGTGGAGGTTCTTCCATATTATTCCATCAATTCCTCTTGTTCTCCAAGAATGTTTGCAGCCCTAGGTTACTTTGACTATACCCAGAGCACTTTGAATGCTTTCGGAGAACCAGAGTGCCAGACCGCGTCTGTTTTACAATGACTCCTATTCTTTTGTGGCTTTGAGTGATTTATGTGGAATTGTGCTTAGAGGACAATCCTTTTTAAACCCTCTAGGTGGGAAGTCTGGGATGGTTTTTCAGCTGACTTGTTGGAAGCAATTATAATTGCTATCTGTAATATTGGTTTGTAAAGTATATCAAACGTGATTTTAGTATAGTCATTTGACAAAGGCTTAAGCATCGCTGATTTGTTTAAATTGCTTTGACCACCAAACCAGGGATATTAGTAGATCTAATTCAAGGAGCTGCTCAGAAGCATCGACTTGGGAAACACTGTTATAGCTATGGCTTCTGATTTATTTCAAGCATGCCTCATGGTTTTCTGCATTGAAGAATCTGAAAACAGCCATAATTTAGCATAATGTATAACTATGTTATTTTAATTTTGACAGAGCTCTTAAATTTTAGAATGCGGACTGACTGTATTGAATACAATTGGAAATAGGAATATCTGTTTGCAGGTGATAGCATATATCTTCAGTAATTTTTCTAAAGACAAAAACTTCATAATGCCCTCCCAGTTTTAGGCGCGGATTATGGTTTTGTTTGTTTGTTTTTTCAGGGTCACAGGTGTGGCATATGGATGTTCCCAGGCCAGGGCTCGAATCAGAGCTACAGCTGCTGCCAGAGCCACAGACAGCCATGCCGGATCCTTAACACCCTGAGTGAGGCCAGGGATGGAACCTGCATCCTCACGGGTTCATTTCTGCTGCGCCACGACGGGATCTCCAGGTGCTGATGATGTTATACCCTGGTCGATTCAAACAAATTTCAGGTTAGAGATTTATCATCTTTCATATCAATCATTGGAAACAGTATTTGAATAAATAGCGATTCTTTCTTGAACATGAAAAATACCGTAAATCAGAAACCGAGAATACTGTTTTTGCTTCATCAATTCGAGCAGCTTTCACTTCCTTTCTTCCTGGCCCCATAGTGTGATCTTTTCCACATTTCAGACTGTAATAGAAACATGGCTTAAACTTTTACTTGTAGGTACATTATTAACAATAAGCACTAAAGAAAGTTTGACTGCCTTGGCTGTGTGTCTAGCACTGCTTTTTTTGGAGGGGTTGGTTTTTTTTTTTTTCCTTGCCCCTCAGCATGTGGGCATTTCTGGGTTAGGGATGGGACCCACACCACAGCAGTGACCCGAGCCACTGCAGTGGCAACACTGGGTCCTTAACTGACTGCACCACCAGGGAACTCAAGCACTGTGTTTTAAAAGTGTGGTCAGAGAAGATTCCACCAGGTGATCTTGCGGGGACTGGACTATCATGTGATGATCTCTAGCTTGGCTTTTAGTGCAGATTCTTTAAGATAGTGAATGTCAAATGCCAATCCCATTATTCTTGACAAAATCAGCATCATTCTACCAATAAGCACGCGCGCGCGCGAGCGTGCGTGTGTGTGTGTGTGTGTGTGTGTGTGTGTGTCTTGTGATGGAATAACCAGTCAGTAGGAGTTTTAGTTCTCTTGAACTGATTTTTTAATCATCACCCCAGGCAACGACTGGCCTAAGCAAGAAAATAGTGGCAAAGCCACTGTTGAATTCTGGTCTGAGCTTGCTAACAACTTTGCTATGTGACCTTGGGGGTGAAAATTAAACTCTGCTAGTCCCTCACCTGTAAGTGGAGAGAACCGCAACGTCCTTTCCCTATTAAAGGTTTTATTTCACCCTGCAGAGAAGTCAAGGTGTCAGATCCTCGGGCGGTGCGAGGATCCAGTAGTGGGTATCTCCCATAACTTCTTGCTGGAAGTTAGGTCAGAGATGGAAAACTCTAGCTGGAGCCAAGTTGGAAAATTACAGGACATTAATTTGCTGCTTTGCCAGCTGATTTTGCAGAGGAAAGCTTATCCAGAGTTCATGATGGGGAGACCCTACTGGAAGCCATCTAGGTTCCATCCTAAGGTCTAAGGGCATGTATTTTGGCAAATTTTTTTGGGGGGGAGGGTGACTCGATTTGTCCATGAACTTCCTGACTTATTGACCTAAGTACTTAAAGAGCTACCAAAACAGATTGTGCAAACGTCAGCAATTTTCAGCCTGGAGAACACAGACGGCTCAAGCTAGAAGGATAAAGGAATGAACACTCACAGAATTCTCCTATATATTGTCTCATTGGATTTTCACAGGGATCCTGGGAAGTAGGAGATATACTCCTTAAGGCTCAGAGCAGTTACCTATTTTATTATTTTTTTTAACTGTAATCTGGCCAAGTTCACAAATCCAGTAAAATAGTACATTGGCTTAAATGCCACTTTTTTTAATTTTATTTATTTATTTATTTATTTTTTGTTGTTGTTGCTATCTCTTGGGCCGCTCCCGCGGCATATGGAGGTTCCCAGGCTAGGGGTTGAATCAGAGCTGTAGCCACCGGCCTACGCCAGAGCCACAGCAACGCGGGATCCGAGCCGCGTCTGCAACCTACACCACAGCTCACGGCAACGCCGGATCGTTAACCCACTGAGCAAGGGCAGGCACCGAACCGGCAACCTCATGGTTCCTAGTCGGATTCGTTAACCACTGCGCCACGACGGGAACTCCAAATGCCACTTTTTAAGAGAAATCTTACTTGATCACTCTGTGGAGAGTAGGTTCCCCCCCTCATCCCCACACTCCCTCCCTCCCACCTGCAGCATATGGAGATTCCCAGGCTAGGGGTCGAATGGGACCTATAACTGCTGGTCTATGCCTCAGCCACAGCAACGCCAGATCCGAGCCAGGTCTGCGACCTACACCCCAGCTCACCACAACGCCAGATCCCCTACCCACTGAGCAAGGCCAGGGATTAAACCCACATCCTCATGAATACTAGTCGGGTTCTTAACCCGCTGGGCCTCAAGGAGGACTTCCCCCACACCCTATTTCTATCATAGTGCCTACTGTCTGATGCTTATCCAAATTTATAGTCATTTGTTCATTTGCTTATCTCTTGCCTGTTTTCCCAACTAGAATGTAAGTTTTGTAAGGGTGGGGACCACCCCATTGTCAGCCTCGTTCATCTGTCTCCACTACCTGACTCGGTGACTGACGCATAGGGGACACTCCATAAAGATTTCTTTAGTGAACCAGTGGATGAATGAATGGAGAAAATACTTGCCTGGCACAAAACTTTTTTCTTTCCACGACATAGCATTGACTCACGTGTTGAGGAGATGGAGAATTTGAGGCTCAGAGATGTTAACTAACTTGCCCAGGAGGCCTGATACAGGTCAGACCAAGAAGGCTGCTCGTGGTCCAAAGACCTGTGGTTATGTCAACTCACACTGGCCTCAAGTTGCTTGTGTTTTGTTTTTGTTTTTGTTTGGTTTTTGGTTTGCTACAGAACCATCAAACAGGCAGCACAGAGGATCTGGGGTCAAGGATGCAAATGAGGGAGTGGATGCAGTTCCTAGTGACTTGGCCCCTTGCGGAGGCCTGGGGGTCGACGCGGTCCTCCAGGGCCGAGAAACTCGCCAGGTGGGCAGAGCTCAGGAGCCAGGCTTACAACCTTCCGTGCTATGACGCTGGAAGAGCCATGTCCTTCCTCAGGGGGCTGCCACCCCAGCAGGCAGGTCTTTGCTGCACTGCGGTGCCATGCTGAAGCCTTCTCTGCCTTACTGGGTCTTTGGGCTTCTCAGATGTCACCCCTGGTTAGTGGCAGGGCAGATTTGGCCTTCTCGGCTGAAAGCCAGGTTCATGTCACATTGCACACTGATATAGTTTGCTATTACTGCCCAGCGCAGGAGGCTCCGATGTGATGATTATAGGGGAAATATTCATATAGGAGAAGAAGGGGGGGAGTCAGAATCTGGAGCTTATGGTCCAGAAATGGCCCACGAGGGAGGAAAGGGCGTGGCCTTGGGCAGTTTACTTAACCTCTCTGTGACTCAGTGCCCTTGTCTATACCACGAGAATATGGGAAAGTTTTTAAACACCCTTAGTTTCAGCCCATTTCTCCATTGAGTGGAGATGATTAGGAAGAGTGTGAGGTTTCAGTAAAGCAATAAAATGAAAATGTAGTAAAAGTCTTGGTCCATAGCAAGCACCCAGTAAATGTTAGTTGTTATTATTAATACTGGAAAAATAAAAAGCAGTGATCGATGGAAATTAGTTAATACCCATAAACTATTTAGAATAGTGTCTGACACGTAGTAAGCATATTTGGCTTGTTCAAAAAGATAAATAAAAATAAAAATGCAGGAAGGATTTCCCGTCACGGCGCAGTGGTGAACGAATCCGACTAGGAACCATGAGGTTGCAGGTTCGATCCCTGGCCTCCCTCAGTGGGCTAAGGATCCGGTGTTGCCATGAGCTGTGGTGTAGGTCGCAGACGCGGCTCGGACCCTGTGTTGCTGTGGCTATGGCGTAGGCTGGTGGCTACAGCTCCGATTCGACTCCTAGCCTGGGAGCCTGCATGTGCTGCGGGAGCGGCACAAAAAAGACAAAAAAAAAAAAAAAGAAGGTACAAAGAAAGAGTTTTAGGTAGTGTGGCTTAACCTGTCTTAATGTCTTCATCATTTGGGTGCTCGGCTGTCAACTGGGATTTTTCCCTCAATGGGAATGTACCTCCGATGTTATCGTTTTCTCTGTGGGTCCCCAGATCCACTCTACAGGAACAAACTTCACCGTCAGCTTTATTAAAGCAGTTTCTCCTGACCCTCACACTGGGAAGGTTCGCAGAGCCCCAGGGAGGCCAGAGGTTAAATATCAGAACATCTTGCAAGAGAACAGGGGAAAAAGCTGGAATTATATGTTTCGACAGGTGTTTCAACACGGGAGCTCATTGAACTATACGAACATGTGAAAATAATACCCTGCACTCGTATGATACGTTTCACTTTTTCCTTCAAAGTACTTTCGTGTCTAGTATTTCATTTGTTCTCGTGAGATTCGTGTGTGGTAGGGAGAGCCGGCATTCTCACTTGACAGGAGAAGAAACTGAACCCAGAGGGGTTCAATCTAGTAACCAACATTTGTTTTCACTAAGAAAATTTTTTTTTGGCTGCACCTGTGACATATAAATGTTTCCCAGGGCTAGGAGTGAAAGAACCTGTGCTACAGCCGTGACCCGAGCCACAGCAGTGACAACGCCAGCTCCTTAACTGCTAGACTACCAGGGAACTCTTCAGCCAATATTTATGGAGCCCTTACAATGTATGAGACAATTGTGATACAAAGATGAATAAAACATAGTACCTGCCTCTAATTGAATATGCTCTCGAAATAGAATATGGTTAAATGCTATCATGGGGAATAGGAGGGGCCTGGTGATCAACTCTGTGTGTGTGTGCGTGTGTGTGCGTGTGTGTGTGTGTGTGTGTGTGTGTGTGTGTGTGTGTGTGTGTGTGTGTCTGTGTGTGAGGGGGAGGGACTCGGGCCAGGCTGCACGGAAGTGCTCCTTGGGTGGCGTTATAAACAGTGGTGTGCTGCTGAATACTTAACAGTGGGCCCTCTAGGGATAAATGAAGCCCTGACTTGTGGCATTTACTGATTTCTTTGGTGGAAATACTCCCACCAACTTCAAGCTGCCGATGCGAAGTCACTGGATGCAGATGTACGGCAGCACATACTTAGAGTATTTCTACCACACAGACACAATGGACAGAAATAGCGCCACCAACAGAGGTAACAATAAAACGTGGTGAAGTAATTAGGAAGGAAAGACTTTTGAGCATTTATTACCTTTAGTTTTAATATAGTTTGCTTAATTTTTTTTTTGTCTTTTTAGGGCCCCACCCTCGACATATGGTGATTCCCAGACTGGGGGTCGAATGGGAGCGGTGGCTGCCGGCCTCCACCACAGCCACAGCAATGCCAGGTCTGAGCCGCGTCTGCAACCTACACCACAGCTCACGGCAACGCCGGATCCTTAACCCACTGAGCGAGGCCAGGGATGGAACCTGCGTCCTCATGGATGCTAGTCAGATTCGTTTCTGCTGAGCCATGATGGGAACTCCATGGTTTGCTTAATTTGAAGTGTACCTAATTTTGAGTAATGGCTGTGTTTACCAGTCAACTCTAGTGAGCCTGTGATCTGATGCCAGCAGCCACTGGGAGAGGATGAGTTGGTAGCTGAGTAAGAAGGGAAGGACGTTTCAGGTAGAGGGAGTCACGTGTCAAGGCGGCAAGCATATGAACCAGCAAGGTGTGTTTACGAAATTGCACCTGATTTGGTGAGTGTTCTTAGAAATTGATTGTCTCTGATGCCGATGAATTTTAAGCTTCAGGGCTCCTCACTTGGGGGGCGCCTCTTCCCCCAGAGAGTCTTTTACTTAATTTTGCGTTTGTAATTGTGTATTCTTTTTCTTAAAGAGGCCCCACTGAATGGCATAAACTTCAGATGCCAAATGAACTCAACTCCTGGGTGCCCTGTTTAGGAAAGAACGTGGGGAGTTCCCTGGTGGCCTAGCAGTTAAGGATCCGACATTGTCACTGCCTTGGTGCCAGTTTGCTCCCTGGCCCGGGAACTTCTCCATACCGCGAATGTGGCCAAAAGAAAAAAAAGAAAGAACATGGGAGTTCCCTGGTGGTCTAGTGGTTAGGATTTGGCACTTTTACCGCTGCAGCCTGGGTTCCGTCCCTGGTCTGGGAACTGAGATCCCACATCAAGCCACTGCACACCCTGGCCAAAAAAAGAAAAAAAAGTGGGAGATGAAGTTGTTGAGGATAACGGAGAATTTTTTTTTTTATGTCACACAAAGAAAGGGACTGTACCCTATAGGCACTATGGAGAATGAGCAGATTTGTGCTTTGCTGGCAGCATCTCTGGCTGGACGGGGAGAAAGGGTGGAGGGTTAGAGCAGGCGTGTGGAGGTGAGTTAGAAGGCTCTGGTAGCTGTCCAGGTAGTTTGGACTGGACAGATGGTGGTGGTGGAAATGGAGGGAGGTGGATGGATTCAGAGATGTGTACGAGGTCAAGTCAGCAGGACTTGGCGCTGGGGCAGGTGCATCACATGGGGAAAGATAGCAAGGAAGGCGAGACAGGATCACTCGGCTTTCTGGTCTCGGTGACGCGGTCAGTGGTGGTTCCGCTGAGTAAGACAGGGCCTTGTAAGTAAGCTCTATAAAATGATAAACCCCGCAGAGGGCACTGATGAATGGAGGATGGGATTTTCAGTCAGCCAGACTTAGGTTCAAATCCCAGCCCCGACAGTTGTACCAGAACCAGAAATTTGGCAGGTTGTTTACCCGGAGCCTCTGTTTTCCTCATCTGTAAAACTGCGCGTTCTCATGGAAATTCAGTTTGTAAGACAGGTCTCAATACGTTGGGAAGAGACCAGGTAGGGAGATGGAGGAGAAAATGAGTAGGACACATCAGTCGTCTTGGATCCGAGGTGCCCATGGGATGTTGCAGCATCAAGGCAGAGCCCTGGAGACAAGGTTATTTTAAAGGGCCGTTGAAGAAAGAAGGTCCAGCAGAAGAGACGAAAGGAGTGACCACACAGATAGAAAGAGGCCTGGGAGATGGAGAGGTCGTGGAAATCGCCGCTGAACTTCACGGTAAATTGGCTTCAATTCTGCCGACTTCAAACTCCCACCCGCCGAATCCTGACCTTCCCCATTGAGCCTGGTGTCACGGTCCGTCCACTCAGTATCTAGCACACCAGGTTCCTGCCTCCCTCGTCCTTGTCCTGATGCAGTGCCCATCGTACAAGATCCCAACCGTGGGTCGACACGACAGCCCTATTTTCTCGGCGCCTACACCCGCGTGGCTGGACGCTGCCAAGTGAGGCTTGATGTCTTCGTGATCTCAGAGGACGCGTTCACGGTGCGGCTCTTTAACTGCCTCTGTCCTGGTTCCCCCACCTGGCTCCCAGCGGCGGCTCGCGAGGACAGCTGAATGTTCCTGCAACCTCTAAGAAGGGCATGGAAGCTGTCTGAGAGAAGAGAGGAAGCCGGCAGATCGGGGGAGGTCGGCCCATCCTGACTGAGTGCGTTCAGGGCGCGGCTGGAAGGCTGGAAATAAGGTGAGAAGGGCGCCAGGTCAGCGGAGCCATGGGGACCAGGGACGAGGCTGAGAGCCAGTGAATTCACTAGGCATCAGAGGCCGATGGGCCCTGAAGCTCCTGAATTTTCAGCTTCAGGGCCTGTCATTTGCACAGATGAAGTCCAAGGCCCTGTAGTTAACTTTTCCTTCATAATTGTGTATTATTTTTCTTTGGAGGGCTCTCCAAACGCTGTAAATTGGGTCCCATCAAATTTGGACCCACCCCTGATCTAGTGTGAGCAGCTTGAATTGCTGCTGCTTACTGCAGCCACAGGGCTGTGTCAGCTTGTCGGGACTGCACCGCAGGAAGGAGGAGGAGGATGGGAAAATCCTGCTTTGACAAGAGTTTATTTATTTAAGGGATGTGTTCTTTATTTGTTCTATATGTAGATTGGAGGCCAGCTTCAATTCAGTAGACACCAAAGGATACACAGAAACAGGTCTCCCTCTTTCTCCCCCATTCTTTCCCAAAATATATCCACTTGGTACTAGTTTCTTGTGTATTTTTTCCGACACAGATACATATACACATACGAGCATATATATTCTTTCGTTTTGCTTCTCCTTTTTTACACATATTTACAGCATGCTGGATCCAATGTTCTTCACTTTTTAAAAAAATTTTGCAGTGTGTTTTGGAGTTCATTCCATGTCAATCCAAAGAGAGCGACTTCAGGAGTTCCCATCAAGGCTCAGTGGGTTAAAAGCCCGACTAGTATCCATGAGGATGTGGGTTCAATCCCTAGCCTCACCCAGTGGGTTAAGGATCTGGTGTCACTGCAAGCTGCTGCAGATGTGCCTCGGATCTGATGTCGCTGTGACTGTGGTGTAGGCTGGCAGCTTAAGGATCTGGCATTGCTGCATCCTGCAGCTCAGATTCAATTCCTGGCCCAGGAACTTCCATATGCCATATATGTGACTATTGGGGGCGGGGGGGAAAGGAGGTAGATCTTTTTTTTTTTTTTTTTTTCTTTTTAGGGCCACACCTGCAGCATATGGAAGTTCCCAGGCTAGGAGTTGAATTGGAGCTGCAGCTGCCAGCCTTCACCAGAGCCACAGCAACGCAGGACCTGAGCCATGTCTGCGACCTACACCACAGCTCCTGGCAATGCCAGATCCTTAACCCGCTGAATGAGGCCAGGTATCGAACCCACAACCTCATGGTGCCTAGTCAGACTCGTTTCTGCTGCTCCACGACAGGAACAGTTGGATTCTTAACCCAAGTGAAGCGACAGTTAGAAGAAGAAGAGTTTTCAGTGCTGAGTGTGTGGAAGATGATACCAAAAACATGTCCGCTAACTGGAGAACATGTAGATTGTCTGTGACTCCAATGAGAGAGGTTTTAGTGGCATCGTGGGGAAAGAAGTTTCATTGGAGTGAGTAGAGGGTGGAAACTGGACACGTCCAATATGAGGACATTGTTCAGAAATTTGGCTTCTGATCAGGAAGACAGAGCCCCAGTAGGAGTAGGAAGGGAGGAGTTCCCGTCGTGGTGCAGCAGAAATGAATCTGACTAGTATCCATGAGAATGCAGGTTTGATCCCTGCCTCGCTCAGTGGGTCGGGGATCCGGCATTGCCATGAGCTGTGGTGTAGGTCACAGATGTAGCTTGGATCCCGCATTGCTGTGGCTGTGGTGTAGGCCAGCAACTACAGCTCCAATTCAACCCCTAGCCTGCAAACCTCTATATGCCGCAGGTGTGGTCCTAAAAAAAGAAAAAAAAGGAGTAGGAAGGGAGTGGAAGGACTCAGTTGAAAGGTAGCCAATAAACATATTTAGAAGGAAAATATAGTTGATGGTGTAAGGTTCCTGAGAAAGCAGGAGGAGTGAAAGCTGTGGTTCTCAAGTGTGGTCCCTGGACCAGTAGTATCCGTGTCACTTGGAACGGGTTGGAAAAGCATATTCTTGGGCCTCTTTTCAGACTGACTGCATCAGAAACTTGGGGTGGGGCCTAGAGTGCTGTATTTTAACAAGTCTCCCAGGGGATCTGATGTGCACTCAAGTTTGAGGGTCACTTACCATAGACACTAGGGAGGATATCTCAGAGGACCCTGGGGGGCTAGGGGTCAGGGATTCAGCATTGTCACTGCTGTGGCTCAGGTTTGATCCCTGGCCTGGGAACCTCTGCATGCTCTGGGTGTGGCCAGAAAAGAGTAACAGGAGAGAAAGAATCAGAAAAGTAGAGATGCGGATAAATGCATCCGTTTGTCACAGGGAGGTTTACTTACTCATTTCAGCAAATATTTATTAGGTACCTAACACGTGCCAGGCACTAAGGATACAGACTGACAAATTCCTGACCTCGTGCAATTTATATTCTAGTAGCAGGAGTCTCAATAACCTAATAGCTAAAGAAATCTATCATAATAAGGACCTCGGATCTTATTCTGAGTGAGCAGGGAAGTTATTCCTAGGGTGTAAGTTCCATAAAGGCAGGAATTGTTATCTCTTTTCTTCACTGCTGTGTCCCCATGGCCTAGAATGGTACCTTGATTATGTTTGTCAGTTGAAAACATTGGAGGGTTTTAAGCGGTCATGATTTGCTTGACAGTTTTTAAAGTCTCACTATGTTAAGAATAGACATTTGAGGAGTTCCTGCTGTGGCACAGTGGGTTAAGAATCTGATTGCAGAGGCTTGGGTTGCTGTGGAGGCACAGGTTTGATCCCCAGCCCGGCACAGTGGGTTAAGGATCTGGCATTTCTGCAGCTGCAGGGTAAGTCACAGCTGCGACTTGGGTTCAAACCCTGACCTGGGAACCTCATGTGGCACAGGTGCAGCCATGAAAAAAAAAGAGAGAAAAAGAATAGACAATGAGGTCCACAGTAGACGCGGTGACACCACTTAAGTATTCCAAGCAAGAGTCGATCATAGCTCAGTACATGGTGCTGGTAGTAGAGACGGTAAGAAGTGGTCAGGTTCTCAATATATTTTGAAAGTAGAAGCAGCAGGGTTTTCTGACATACTGGATGGAGGATGGGAGAAAGAGGAGAGTCAGTGATGATTGGAAGGGTTTAGGCCTAAGAAGCTTTGCTTTTGCTTTTTCGGCCGCCCCTGCAGTACATAGAAGTTCCTGGACCAGGGATCAAATCCAAGCCTCACCTGCAACCTATTCCACAGCCGCAGCCAGAGCTGCAAATCTAAGCTGGAGCCATGACCTACGCCATAGCTGTGGCAACGCTGGATCCTTAACCCACTGCGCCAGGCCGAGGATCAAACCGACCCCTCCACAGAGACAGGCTGGATTACTAATCACCTGTGCCACAGTGGGAACTCCTGGGCCTGGAGCTGGAGGGCTGGAGTTGTGGTTGCCTAGGAGAGGAAGGACTATGGGAGAGGTGGGGCCGGGCTGGAATGAAGATGGGGAGCAGAGGGAGATGTACTGTATAGCTGGTGACGCTTAGGTCTCTCATTTGCCCTGGCTCTAGCAAGACATTTGTAAGGCTGTTTTGTTTTGTTTTGCTTTTTAGGGCCGCACCTGTTGCCTATGGAGGTTCCCGGGCTAGGGGTAGAATCGGAGCTGCAGCCGCTGGCCTTCACCACAGCCACAGCAACGCCAGATCTGAGCCGCATCTGCGACCTACACCACAGCTCACGGCAACACCAGATCCTTAACCCACAGAGCAAGGCCAGGGATCAAACCTGCAACCTCATGGTTCCTAGTCAGATTCGTTTCCGCTGTGCCACGACGGGAACTCCTCATAGGGTATTTTTAAGTTCTTTTTCTGAAGGAAGGAACCCTAATTTGTATCAGTTTCAGGAACCAAACACTTGGATCTGTCCCTGATCAGAAGCTCCATTTTGGACACATCGAGGTTGAGATTTTTATGAGGCATTTGTTATGGACTGCACTGTGTACCCCCCCAATCAGATATTAAACCCCCAATCCCCAGTGTGATAGTATTTGAATATAGGCTCTTTAGGGAGGTAATTAAGGCTAAATGAAGTCAAAAGGGTGGGGCCCTAATCCCATAGAATGGGTATCTTTCTAAAAAGGGAAGGAGATACCAGCGGGGAAAAGTCGTGTGAGGACACAGCAAGTAGGGCCCGTGTACAAGCCAGGAAGAGGTCTCAGCAGACACCAAGCCTGACAGCTCCTTGCTCTTGGACTTCGAGCCTCCAGAGGGAGGGGATTTTGAGACCATCCGTGGGGACAATGGAAGCGCAGGTGGAGCCGAGAGAAGGCGTGGGGTGGGGGCAGTGCGGAGGGTCTGCTAGATGTTTCCAAAGGTACAGCTACAGTAGGGGACAAGGCTGGTAAGGGTTAATCACGTTTTTCCCCCCCATAGATTTTAAACCGAGAACAGCAGATCCTTGCTTAGGGCCTTAAAGACAGTTTCAAGATAAGAAAGAACAGGATGCTGACAGTCCAGGAGAGGCCACTTGGCCCTCCGGGGGTGTCCCGTAGCAGTGTACAGCTGTAAGAAATCACAGAGCCAGAGATGGCGAGAAGAGCTGCATCCCTGCACAAAGAGCTGTCCCTGAAGCACTTGGACACTGGGCTGCACCAGGTGACATTTGTTGTCCTGCTGTGGCTCCCCATTGCCTGGCCGGCCTCAAGGAGCATGTGTACATGTGTCTGGTATATTGTGAGGGGAATCAGGACTGAGATCCAGATGGCTGTGCTCTTGACGGGCTCACAAGTGCATTCTGTGCCTTTCTGAGGATTGGTGTCACACTAATATTGCAGCTTTTTTGAGCACGGTTCTAAGCGTTATGCGCGTCCACTTACTGGATGTCTGGCAGAGCCCTCAGTGGTAGGTACGACTGTTGCCTCAATTTGATCGAGCAGAGAAGTGAGGCTCAGAGAGGTGAAAGGACTTGCTGATGGGCACACCGGCAGGAAGCAGTAGAGCCAGAATCCAGCCCTAGGCAGACTGATCAACAGTGGAGAAAACATAGCGAGTGTTTGCCATGCATGTGTCAGGCCAGGCACTAAGCACTTTACATGGATTAGCTCATTTCATCCTCACTCTGATCTATGAAGTTGACACCATTATTAATCTCATTTTACTAATGAGGTCAAGTAACTCAATCAGATCAAATAGCTAAGAAGTGACAGTGGGGAGTTCCCTGGTGGTACAACAAGTTAAGGATCCAGCGTTGTCACTGCTGTGGCTTGCATCGCTGCTGTGGCGTGGGTTCAGTCCCTGGCCTGGGAACTTCCACATGTTGTGGGTGCAGCCAAAAAGAAAAAAAAAAAAACCCTGAAGTGATGGGGGGCACTTTTAAATTCAGTAGAGGGGATAGGAGCCAGGGAGCTAGTACCAGTGCCTGATGAAGTCCTGGTCCTGTAGATAGACGTAAAAAGAAGTGGATGTTTCTTGTACGCGCGTAGGTTTCCTCTTAAAGGGCCCTTCGCCCCAGTGGTGCGAAGGGCATTATAGCCCACAGCAGAGGACGAGGCTGGAGGTGTGAGGGCAGAGAGCTCTTCGCACTGGGGGGAGAAGTCAGTGGGAGGCGAGGAAGTGGGTACAGACAACTCTCTGAAGAAGCTTGACCGTGAAAAGAATGAGAGATACGATTTAGAGCCAAGGGAGAACTTTTTTTTTTTTTTTTTTCTTTTAAGGGCCGCTCCCGCGGCATAAGGCGGTTCCCAGGCTAGGGGTCTAATCGAAGCTGCAGCTGCCGGCCTCCAGCACAGCCACAGCCGTGCAAGATCCAAGCTGCGTCACAGCTCACAGCAATGCCAGATCCTCAACCCACTGAGCGAGGCCAGGGATCGAACCCGTGTCCTTGCGGATACCGGTCGGGATCGTTACCACTGAGCCACAGTGGGAACTCCAAGAGAGAACGTTTTTTAAGATGGGTGATCTGGGCGTGCCTATGAGCTGAGGAGGTGGGGAAGGATGAAGGGACAGCTGAGAAAGGGCTGGATTGAGCGAGCGGCCCCTCATTCTCTGCGACGAGTGGCAAATGAGTCCAGGTAGCCGGCTGGGTGTTGGTGAAGTTTGTAGGTTCAGGAGGGCACAGCTGCCTGTCTTCCCTGTGCCTCATGCCTCCTCCGTGTGCTCACCTCGGCTCGTGGACGAGGAGGCTGCGGTCCTCAGAGGCATAGAGGGTCTGGAAGGGCCGAGGGATGACAAGGAGAGGTAGCTAATGCAGGACAGGTCCCAGGGCGCTGAGGGCTGGGCTGAGCGGGGCTCTCCGAGGATGGGCCCCTGTCTGCCCCGCTGTGCCGCTCGCTTCAGCCGCGATCAGCCTCGGGGCGGGGCGGGGAGCAGACGGAGGGTCCGACGGAGGCAGAGTCGAGGGCCCGGCTGGTGGACAGAGGCTGCGGAGTCCGGGCGCCGGTGAGAAAGCGTTGGGGTTGGTGGTGTCAGACCGAGGGAAGCCAGAGCAGGGCGCAGAGCCTGGGAAAACGGGGCTGGCTCCCAGGGCTGCGCGTCTGCAGGAGCTTCAAAGGATAGGTTCAGGAGTCCCCTGGTGGCCTAGCAGTTAAGGATCTGGCACTGTCACTGCTGGGGCATGGGTTCAGTCCCTGGCCTGGGAACGTGTGCATACCCTGGGCACAGACCCCCACAAATTGGGTGCATGGAGAAAGTGGGAAGAACAGAAAGTCATGGTCTCGTGTGACAGGGACATTTTGGAGTTGGAGGTGGCAGAAGAAGAGGTGTCATCGGGTGCCATCCAGAGATGGCAAAGCCAAAGTCTTGTCCCTGGGCACATGTGTGAGGGTGAGAGTGAAGCTGTGGAGGTGAGGAGATAAAGGAACCATGAGGCCTGGTGTTTGGAGGGGTGTCCTCTTAGGCACCGGCGTCACCTGGGATGAAGGCAGCGTGTAAGGTTTGGAGCTGAGGCAAAGAGCAGAGAGAATGAGTGGGGGACCCCCCATGGGGACTGGGCTACCTGCTAAGATTAATGACCAGAAGAGACAAACAAACCATGGCTTTCTTCACACCCAAGGTCACCCTGGTGGCTTTTTTGTTTGTTTGTTTTAGAGCCACACCATAAACCCACTGATCCTTAACCCGATAAGTGAGGCCAGGGATCAAACCTGAGTCCTTGTGGATACTAGTTGGCTTCATTACCGCTGAGCCACAAGGGGGAACTTCCACCATGGTGGCTTTTTAATCAACAACTTTTTTTTGTTGTTGTCTTTTTGCCTTTTCTAGGGCCACTCCCGCGGCATAGGGAGGTTCCCAGGCTAGGGGTCGAATCGGAGCTTTATCCACTGGCCTACACCACAGCCACAGCAACGCAGGATCTGAGCCACGTCTGTGGCTCACGGCAACGCTGGATCCTTAACCCATGGAGCGAGGCCAGGGATCGAACCTGCGACCTCATGGTTCCTAGTCGGATTCATAAACCACTGAGCCACGACGGGAACTCCTTGACAACTTTTAAATAGTACTTTACCATTTAGAAAGTGTCTCAATTTAAATATTCTACTGCATGCATTTTTAGGCAGTATCCTAAAATATGTTCTCACCAAAATAGCTTAGAAACAGATTATGCTGGCTTGCACAGAGTTACAAATGTGTTTTAAACATTTTTTTTTTTTTTTTTTTGCTTTTTAGGGCCGCACCCGCGGCACATAGAGGTTCCCAGGCTAGGGGTCCAATCAGAGCTGCAGCTGCCAGCCTACAGCTCAGGCACAGCAACACCGGATCCGAGCCGCGTCTGCGACCTACCCCACAGCTCACGGCAACGCCGGATCGTTAACCCACTGAGCAAGGCCAGGGATCGAACCCGCAATCTCATGGATACTAATGGAGTTCGTTTCTGCTGCGCCACAAGGGGAACTCCTTAAACAATTGTTAAAAGCTGTGTTAACAGTACTCCCCTGGTATCTGAGACATAAAGCCTATTGGTTGTTCGTTCACTCCTCCTCTCCCCTCCCCCAACAGACGGACGGACGAGCGAACACACACACACACACTCTGACAGCAGGCACATCCTCCTTCAGCCTCTTCAGAGCCTTTGGCCCCCAGGAGCTGAAAGACCAGAATGAAGACTTCTGGCCTAATACTTTTTTCCTACCACATGAGGGCAGACTTCTTAACAAAAAAGGGGGAAACGGCTGTTTTCCTTGCAGTGTATAGAACTCAAGATAGCGCCGGGGCCGTGTCATACAGCGCGATGACGAGAGCTAAGGACACGACGCTGCTGTGGGCATTTGAAAGTTGCCCAGAGGCTAGACCCTAAGAGTTCCCGCCACAAGAACAAAGGCTTGTAACCACTTCGCGTGAGGGAGGGTAATGAAACTTATCGTGGCCATCATGTCACAATCGATGCAGGTATCAAATCACTGGGTGGCACACCTCACACTTGCACAGTGGCACATGTCAGTTTTATCTCAGTAAGACTGGGAAACAAGAAAACAGAAAGACAATAGCGAGGCGTTTTGTTAAGGCCAGGTTTGGTGCGGTTTCTAGGCCCTGACAAATCTGCCGACCTCCTCAAGCCTGCACCTCTTCCTGTGCACACTGCTTTCTTCCTGGCCTGTCTTCTTTCCTCCCGGCCTCTCCGACTCCCTTACTCCCACAAGTATTTACTGGACATTTCCTTTCGGTAGGGCGGCCAGATAAAAGGCAGGTGCCCCAGCTAGAGTTGAACTGCAGGTGAACAGTATATTTCGTCGCATAAGGCTGTCCCCGTGCCTATACTTGGGGAGTCCTCATACGCCAAAATAGTAGTTGTGGGTGAAATACACAGTTAATTGGGTGGCCCGTATTTTCATTTGCTAAATCGGGCTGCCCTAACGCTGGGCCAAGAGCAGGGCTGGAAACCGGCAGGACGGGGCTGGGTCTAGCGGTCTGGGTTTCCAGGAGGAGGCGCGCCTCAGAGAGTGAGCAGCGCGAGGCGAGAGCCACGGGGCCGGCCGCCACCCACCCCGCAGGGGCCATCCAGGAAGATGCCTGGAGCAACCTCACCTTCAGGGCCGCTTCTTGCCTCTTTTAGTCTGCAACACCCAACTCCAGGGTCTTCTCCTCTGGGAAGCCTTTCCTGGTCTCACCAGGGACACCTGTCACCTCAGCATCCTGTAGCCACACCTCTCCTAACACTTATCACACTCCATGATTTACAGTTCTCTCTGATCCACCAGACTATAGGGAACTAGAAGTCAGAGGTGTTTTGGTTGTTGTTGTTGGCCTCTGTTTCCCAGTTGCTTAACACTGGGCTTGGCCCAGAAAAAGCACCCAACATGTGTATGATTTGAAAAATGAGTGATTTTAGCTCTAGTTCTTAAAAGACTCAACTGCTTTTCTTTGCTGTGGTTTGGCTAACGGACACACGAAAGGGCTCTGGTTAGGTGACCTCTCATGTCCTTTACAGATCTCAAAGGAGCCCCAGCTTCAGCCCGAGACCTGTAGAGCACACACAGTGACCCCAGCTCTATCGCCAGCAGCAGCAAACTGCTCTTTAGAGCTTTTAGCTTCTAGAGGCCATGTTGGAGGGACACTGATTACAAAGCGCTTCACGTTTTGCATGTGACTTAAAATCAACTGGAAACATGCTTCATTAAAATGGACTTTTTATAGTATCAATGGCTTTAAAATTACTGCAAGTTTAGATTATAAAAACAATCCTCAGAGTTTCCGTTGTGGCTCAGCAAAAACGAATCTGACGAGCATCCAGGAGGACACAGGTTTGATCCCCGGCCTCGCTCAGTGGGTTAAGGATCCGGCGTTGCCGTGAGCTGTGCTGTAGGTCGCAGACCAGGCTCAGATCTGACGTTGCTGTGGCTGTGGTGTAGGCCGCCAGCTGTGGCTCTGATTGGACCCGTTCGGGAACCTCCATATGCTAAGGGTGCAGCCCTAAAAAGACAAAAATAAATAAATAAATAAAAATAATCCTCAGAAGTGCAATCGAATACTCAGCACTAGAAAAGACTTCTAGCTCTATTTATACTGGGTTGAGTGGATAGGAGTTGCTGTGAATGGGAAAAAAAAACGACAAAACAAAACAAAAAACTCTCTTTACTTCGTGATTCCCTTCTAACCTCAGAACTCCCTGGCTTGAACTTTTATTTTTATAAACCTCTATGCTCTTTACCTCCATTCCATCCTGGAGCTCACTGCTTGAATCACCCTTTAGCCTTGCCCTTCAGTGTTAACTAAGTAATGGCTCAAAAGTTGGGGGTGCTGACACTGTCCCGGGCACTGTTCTAAGTGCTTTGTGTGTATTAACTCAGTTAACCTTTTTTTTTTGTCTTTTTGCTATTTCTTTGGGCCGCTCCTGAGGCACATGGAGGTTCCCAGGCCAGGGGTCGAATCAGAGCTGTAGCCTCCAGCCTACGCTAGAGCCACAGCAACGAGGGATCCGAGCCACATCTGCAACCTACACCACAGCTCATGGCAACGCCGGATCCTTAACCCACTGAGCAAGGGCAGGGACCGAACCCGCAACCTCATGGTTCCTAGTCAGATTCGTTAACCACTGCGCCACGACGGGCACTCCTTAACTCAGTTAAGCTTAAAAGGAGGTAACACATCAGCTCTGGAGCCAGACTGCAGGAGTGCACAGGTCAGCTGTACCATCTCCTACCTGTTGACCTTGGACAAGTTGGTTAACTTCCCTGTGCCTCAACTTCTCCATCTGTAAAAGGGGGGATGAGAATGATGCTGCTGCTCAGTTCCACCTTATGGAGTCATAAGAGGATTAAAATAAGTTAATGTATGTAAAACACTTAGAACAGTGGCTGACATCCAGTAAATATGATATACGTGTATAAACGTAGATTCGTAATAGACACACATATAGATCATAAAATCTATGTGCATGTATACACTTGCAACTCTATCAAGAAGATATTCATTTTACAGATAAGGAAACAGAGATTCAAGAAGGAGGTTAGGGTGTTGACCGCCCAGTGCAGTCAAAAATCCAAATAACTTATAGTCAACCCCATGTGTGCACAGTTCTGCCATATTTGCGGTTCTGCTGTATCTGTGGTTCCAGATCCATGGATTCAACCAACCTTAGATTGTGCAATGCTACAGTATTTACTATTGAAAAAAATCCATGTGTAAGTGGACCCACACATTTCGAACCCCTGTCGTTCAAGGGTCAACTGTAGTTCCTAACCACTGCACAGTGCTGCTTCTGTTTTTCTTTGGTTGGTTTCAAATAAACTTTTCACTTTTTTTTTTTTTTTTTTGCTTTTTAGGGCCACACCTGCAGCATAGGGAAGTTCCCAGGCTAGGGGGCGAATCGGAGCTACAGCTGCTGGCCTACACCACAAACACAGCAATGCCAGATCCCCAACCGACTGAGCGAGGCCAGGGATCGAATCCACATCCCCATGGATGCTAGTTGGATTCGCTTCTGCAGTGCCACAAAGGAACTCCCAAACTTTTCACTTTAAAATAATTGTAGACTTAGAGAAGAGTTGCTTAGCTGGGTCACTGAGTTATCATATACTTCATACCCAGCTTCCCTTAATGTTAACATCTTAATCTACATTTGTCACAAGTAAGAAATCAATGTTGGTACTGTGTTACTGTTATTAACTGCAGATTATTAACTCTTAGTAACTTTTAACTCTAGGCTTTATTTGGATAGCACCAGTTTGCCCACTAATATCTTTTTTTGGTTCCAAAATCCAATCCAAGATACCATGTCACATGTAAGCCATACTGCTTCTTTTGTCTTTTTTTTTTTTTGTCTTTTTGTTGTTGTTGTTGTTGTTGCTATTTCTTGGGCCGCTCCCGCGGCATATGGAGGTTCCCAGGCTAGGGGTTGAATCGGAGCTGTAGCCACTGGCCTATGCCAGAGCCACAGCAACGCGGGATCCGAGCCGCGTCTGCAACCTACACCACAGCTCACGGCAACGCTGGATCGTCAACCCACTGAGCAAGGGCAGGGACCGAACCCGCAACCTCATGGTTCCTAGTCGGATCCGTTAACCACTGCGCCACGACGGGAACTCCCATACTGCTTCTTAATACCCATGGAGCAACTATTCTGGGTCAGACCTGATGCTGCGTGTTGGGGGCAGGGAGATGAGTAAGAAGCTCCCAGTCTGTCACAGGGAGGGCAGCAAGCTCTCAGCTATGGTAAAGGGTAGCATGGAGGGTCGTAGAGGCATAGAGAGCATCTGATTCTGACAGCTAAGCTGAGACCTGAAGGGTGAGTAGGACTTAGGCAAAGTTAGGGCGTGTTATGTGATCAGGGTAGGCGTGGGGGTTGCACACAGTAGTAGAAGAGAACATTCGAGATGTCCAAAGATCTAGAGAGCAGAGGTTGAGTATGGCCAGCTTTAGAGATTGGCTACATCTTCCAAGAGTTCACCACAAACTCTGAAACTCCCATCTTTAGCACAAGCTTCTACACTTGATCTGACCTCATCGAGGCCTTTCCGTTTTTTCTCTGGTTTGAGGCTCTTCCCCCCCCCCTCCCCCCCACCCCATATCATCTCACTCTCTTGGATATGCTCACGTCCAACTGAGCTTAGGTTCAGTTACACCAGAGCTGAACTCTGAAGTCCTCTGGCCAATCCCAGGCCATGGGAAAACCCTCTACTTCCTACTCTCAAGTAAAAGTCAGGCACTGGTTAATTTTGTTATAATTTCCTGTTTATCTTGGCCAAGCCTTGACTAGATGATATATAATGACCTGAGCTTTAGATTCATATAAATATGGGTTCGAATCCTAATGCCTCCACTTACTATCCTGGTGGCCTTGGACAAGGTTCTCACCATTTAAAATTTTTTTCCTCTTCTGTAAAATAGGAATATCAAGACTCTCTGCCTCTAAGAGTTGTCAGGGAGATTCAAAATAATATAGGCATCCAAAAATTGACTCAAAATGGATCAAAGACCTAAATGTAAGACCTAAAACAATAAAATTCTTAGAAGACATAGAACAAAATCTTGGATATGACATCCAAGGCACAGGTAACAAAAGAAAAAATAGAGATTGGACTTCAATGAGAATTTAAAATTTTAGTGCATCAAAAGACCCCATCCACAGAATGGGAGAAAATATTTGAAAATCATATACCTGGTATCCAGAATATATAGAGAACTTCTAAGACTCAACAACAAAGACAACAAGCAACCTGATTTGAAAATGAGCAAAGGATTCGATGAGACATTTCTCCAAGGAAAAATACAAATGGCTAATAGATACATAAAAAGATGCTCACCTTTTTTAATCATTAGGGAAATGCAAATCAGAATTACAGTGAGATGACCACCTCTCACCCATTAGGATGGCCACTACCAACCAAACCAACCATCCAGAAGGTAACAAGTGTTGGAGAGGATGTGGAGAAATTGAGACCCTTGTGTGCTGCTGGTACGAAGATAAAATGGTACAGCTGCTGTGGAAAACAGTATGGCAGTTCCTCAAATAATAAAAAACATTAGAATTAACATGTGATCCAGCAATTCTGCTTTTGAGGAGTTCCCTGGTGACTCAGCAGGTTAAGGATCCAGCACTGTCACTGCTGTGGCTCTGGTCCCTGCTTTGGTACGAATTTGATCTCTGGCTCTGGGAACTTCCACATGTTGTGGGTGCCGTCAAAAAAAAAAAAAAAACAACCAAAAAACCCGCTTTTGGTTATATACTCTATAAAGAATTGAAAGCAGTGTCTTAAAAAGAGATATTTGTACACTGGTGCTCATAGCAACATTATCCACAGTAGTTAAATCGTGGAAGCAAACCACGTGTCCATCAGTGGATGACTGGACAAGCAAAATGTGGTTGTAAAGGGAAGAAACTTAGTATTTTCTCTTGTGTCTCACCTTTATCCTCGAATTTCACATTCACAATACTTCCAATACCAGATTGGCAGGATGGGGAGGGGGCAGTCCCCCGCCAAGCAACTCTCTGACACAGGCTAGGTTTCTTAGAATTTAACTCAATTCTGACACCATCTACCTGGAGATAGAGTCAGATCCCATAGACTAGGTGCTTTGTCCCAGGAGACACCCCTCCCCCGACTTCAGATGCCCGTTGCCAAGTACTCGGTCCCCAGGTTCCTCGCAGCTTCTATCCAACATGGCTCCAAGTTGGAGGGTCCCATGACCCCCTCCTGGGGTTTGATCACTTTGCTAGGACAGCTCACAGTACTCAGGGAAACACTTAGGTTTACTAGTTTATGAAGGGATATGATGAAAGACAAAGCAGCCAGGCGAAGAGGTACGTAGGGTGAGATCTGGGAGGGTCCCAAGTACAGGAGCTTCTGTCCCTGTGGAATTCAGTCGCAGCACCCTCCCAGTAGGTGGACATGTTCACCAACCTGGAAGCTCTCTTTACCCCCTACTACTGGGATTTTCATGCAGGCTTCCTCACGTAGGCATGCTCAATTATTAACGACATCTCCGGGCCCCCCACCCTCTCTAGAGAAGTGAGGTTGGGGCTGAAAATTCTGAGCTTCTAATCATGGTGTGGTCTTTCAGGTGAGCAGCCTTCATCCGGGAGTCCTCCCAGAGTTGCCTCATAAGAACCAATGACACTCCTACCACCCAGGAAATTCCAGGGGATTTAGGAGCCTGGTGTCAGGAACTGGGGTCACAGACCAAACATTAGAACAAAAGATGCTGCTTGTGCTCTTATCACTTAGGAAGTGACAAGGGTTTCAGGAGCTTTGGGTCAGGAACCAAGGGCAGAGACCAATATACATTTTCTATTCTGTCATGGTGGTATAGGCATCCAGTAGAATATTATTTAATCTTTAAAGGGAAGGACATTCTGCAGTCTGCTACAACATGGATGATTCTTGAGGACACTCTGCAAAGTGAAATAAACCAGTTCCCCAAAGACAAATATTGTAGCCTGATTCCACGAATATGAGGTACTTAGAATACTCAAAACCATAAGGACAGAAAGTATAATAATGGTTGCTGGGAGCTGAGGCGGCGGAGGGGGGAGACGGGGGTGTAATCAATACGTCTGGAGTTTCAGTTTCACAAGAAGAAAAGAATTATGGCCACGCATGGCGGTGATGGTTACACAACGATGCGAATGTATTTTAATGCCACTGACCTGTACACTTAAAAATGGTTAGGATGGCTGCTTTTCTGGTGTGTAGATTCTACCGTGATAAAGAAAATCACGTAGGCAAAGTTCTTGGCATAGTGCCTGCCGCATGATAGGTGCCGAGTAGTTGGTGGCTTTCTTGACCGGCGACCTCGTTTTTCGCTTATCACTAGGGGAATCTCCGTATTGTTTGGAGGACCTGCTCCCAGCCTTGTCACTTTGCTGCCTTCCTGTCTCACTTTCTTCCCTGGCTGTCTAGGTTCTTGGTTCTCCTCCTACTTCCTTGACTGTCTCTGTGTTGCCGTTACCGGCTCGCCTTCCTTTTCTTATGGCCTGAATGGAGGGATGCCCTCAAGGTCCCGGGCTCAACATTCTTCTGGCTCTGGAGTACCTGTTTTAGCAATCCCATTTCGGGCTTATGTGAATGACTTCTAAATGTGTGGCCTTCTCGTTGTGGCTCATACCCAACTAGTATCCATGAGGATGGAGGTTCGATCCCTGGCCTCGCTCAGTGGGGTAAGGATCTGGCATTGCCATGAGTTGTGGCGTAGGTCGCAGAGGTGGCCTGGATCTGATGTTTCCGTGGCTGCGGCATAGGCCAGCGGCTACCCCTGCCATTGGGCCCCTCGCCTGGGAACTTCCAGGCGTGACCCTAAAAAGACAATAAAAAAAATAATAAATGTGTATCTCTGGTTCCAACTTTTCGCTTGAGCTCCAGGCCTGACTTCCAGGCTTCCCAACTGGCCTTCTTCACCTGGAGGTCCCAGGGGCCCTGCGCATCTAGTATATGCTAATATCATCACTTCCAATTCTGCTTCTCACCCCCATTTCAAACCTGTCCTTCAGACTGTTTTATGTCTGCTAACGGCATCACCATATTCTCAGACCCAATTTAAACTCTCAGTCTTTTAGAGTTCTAAGGAATTGCCACACCATTTTTGTATTTTGGCTCTCACTGTTGTCAGCCAGCTTCATACTTCAGCATCTTGTCCTCCAGTAGAGGCAACCCCTTTTCCATAAGCAGGTTGTTTGAATACTGTCTTATCCACAGGACTCCCTTTTCCTGATACCAGGATTGCTGAGAAGCATAATTCAGAAATTTGCTTGGCGAGCAAGGATTCCGAACAAAGGGAGTGGAATTGTCTTGGGGGGTATTTTATTCCAGCTGCAATGAAGCTCCGTAGCAAATGGTGCCTGAATTCAACTTTTCTTTCCCGCACGTGGTGCAAGATGTACGTTGCGAAACCATGCCCAGGGAACATCTCTTTTCAGTGCTGAGTTCTGTGAAGAAACATGGAGTGTTGTTAACGCTGGCTGAGTGATAGTGGAGTTGACAGTCTCCTTCCGTCAGGAGTTGGTGTAATCAGCTGACAGCTCAAGAAAGCAATCCTAATCCTACCCGTAATCCTACCCCACTCTTAGGCCCTTACCCCCTAGGAAAACTCGTGGGTCTATGCTCCAAAAACATGTAACTGATTACTCATAGTAGCAGGCTGCCCCAAAGTGAAAACCACCCAAATGCCCATCAGTAGTAGCGTGGCTGAATAAACTATGGCATATTTGTAAATGAAATGCCAGCCGCAAAAAGAATCATCAGAGTACATGCAAAATCACAGATGAATCTCAAAAAAAACGTTGAACAAAGTCAGTCAGAGAACACATGCAGTATAATTCCATTGATGCGGAGTTCAAAAGCAGGTAAAACTAGTAATATCTTATTGGTTGGAGATAAATGCGTACATGATAAAAACTCTAAAGATAAGGAATGATTAATGAGCAGGGAGTTCAGGAGAGTGGCTAGCTCTTGGAGGTGAAGAGAGGAGGGAAGGTGGAGGCGTGGCTTGGAAGGCTTTGAAGGCACTCTTTTTTTTTTTTTTTTTTCCTTTTTTGTCTTTTTAGGGCCGAACCGGTGGCATATGGTAATTCCCAGACTAGGGGTCCAATTGGAGCTGTAGTCATCAGCCTACACCACAGCCACAGAAACACCAGATCCAGGCCACATCTGTGACCTACACTACAGCTCATGGCAACAGCAGAGCCTTAACCCACTGAGGCCAGCGATCAAACCTGAGTCCTCATGGATACGAGTCGGGTTTGTTACCACTGAGTCACGATGGGAACTCTGAATTCTTTCCGAAGCTGGGTGGTAGGTCACAGATTTGCATTTTACTTTTATTGGTTAACCTGTGTATTTACCTTAAATACACTATCATATGTAGAATATACTTCAGCTTTTCAAAGTCATTTTTAAAAAGATATTATTACTTCCAAGTGCTTCGATGAGAGGATGCCCCCTCTTTTTTTAGCTAGATAGCTCTTGTCCACCTTCAAATCTCCTTTCAGAAGCCTCCTCAGACTTGCCAGGTTGACTTATTTAATACAGAATGTTTCAAACGTACACGGAAGAAGAGAGAATAATTTGATGCACCATCATGTCACTGTGTCCTAGCTTCGACAGTTACTAACATATGGTCCATCATGTTTATTCTGTACCCTGCCACACCCCCCTCTCCCTATTGGATCATTTGAAAGCAAATCTCTGCCATTCTCTCACTACATCTCTAAACCATTTGGTAGGAGTCTCTAAGAGATAAGGACTTAAAAAAAGGGCACAACTCCAATACCATTATCCACTTAAAAATTTTGACAATGGCTCCTTAATATCAAATCCCAGATAGTGTTCAATTGCCCTGCAGCCTATATGTAGCTTTTGATTTGTTTGCATCCGAATCTAGACAGATTTCCCAGTTACATTTCATTGTTGTTTTTTTAATATCTCTTTGAGTCTAAGGTTTCCCCTCCCTCTTTTTTTTCCTGGTCAGTTTCCTACATTCTGGATTTCTGGCTGATTTACCTATCCTCTGGTCATTTCCTAAACCTCTCTACCTTCCTTTTTTCTACCATTTCCCATTTCCATCTATAAATTTTGGGGGAGTAAGTGAGTAAGAATGCCAGGAAGGAATAGAATGAAGATGCGGGTAACCCCTGTGCAGATATACCCTAGGACTCCCTAGACTTGACTGGAAGCATGGTTTTATTTGCCTGTCTCCCTCCGACACATCTCTTGGGGGCTGACCCTGTGTCTTCTTTGATTTTGGATCCTCTATACGTTACATAGGATTTTATACATAGTAGGTGTTAGATGTTTATTGAATGGATGAATGAGTGAGTGATGTTGTTCTCTTATGCTGCTCATGTGCTACACCTTCTTTTCCAAATTTGTAGGAAGATAAAGAATTTGTGAAACTTTGATTTCAACCCCCTGGGGTAAGGTATTATACAAAATCCTTTTGATAGTTACTTTTCTAGAAAAGTTTGACAAATTTCATTGTGAAGAGCACTTTATTTATTGTACTTTCCTTTGTTGCCTATTTCCTGAACCACTGTGGTCTTGATAAGCTTGTTTGAATTTTAAACACAAAAGTCCCTGCTCTGTAACTTGATGGGGGTGGGGGGGCTCCCAGCAGACGTGCCCTCAGGGGGAATTGTGGGTTAACGGTTTCTGAGTAATGCATTACTCACCACAGCTTCTTAGAAACTTCTGAGGCAAATTGTTACTTTCTGAGATATCATTGTTCTGTTCCTTGAATTTCATGGGTCATCCCCGCTGGTAGATTTTCCGACTTCAGTCTGTGAAAAACGTCACTGAGAAAGCTGGAAAAAACACTTCCTTCGATGTACTTACTCCAGTATTTCCTCCAGATTTACGGCTGAGGCGTATGTACTCTGCAGGGTACCTGACTAAACATCCCTTCTGTTAGCTCTGTAGCAGGTACTTGGAGTTGCATTTATTGTCTCTTTGACTTTGTCACAAACACTAAAGGTACCAAGGCCACCACAGGAGAACACTTCCCTATATGCTATCGGAGTTCACAACATCGGACTCCTTATCCATTTAATTCCCTGAATACCACTGATGTCCTTAGGATTATTTTAGAAATACTTCCTGTTTTCCTAATTCCAGGAAATGAATCTTGTTCATGGGACTTGCAATATTATTTTTGTAAAATTGTTATGAATTGGACTTAACCATTTAAAATGCAACCAAATGGATCTTCCTCTAGCTCTGAGTAGGTAGGATTTATGGAATGATGTTAGAAATGGTAGTTGATGAAGTCCCTCCCTCATCATTTTTTTAATGCAGCAGTTAGATAATAGTGAATTAAGATTTCCTGGCGAGCCAATTTGAAGCCATCAACTGACAGTGAAAGATGAACAAAGACTAGATGACATATTGAAATTATACCTAGTACATAAATTTATATCAAACACTTCTAATCTGGCAAACAATACAGTGAGTGACAGCAAATGCAATAAAACAGAAACCTAGATCAATTATCTTAGAAAGATTGCAGTCAGCAGATAAAAATGGGACTGTGGAGTCTTCGGAATTAACTAGCGCTGAGAACATGAATCAGTCTTTCATCTTTTATTATTTCATCCTTTTCCTTTGAAGTAAACTTAAAAATAATCTTTTTGCCAACTCTTCAAAATGAAATATTCACTGTATCACTCTTACTCCTTATTAAAAACTGGTATTAGTGTGCCTTTATACTGAAGACATCAAAGAAACTATGGAGTATACTTGTATAAACATAAGGAAGCCTGAAGTACATTGTTTATTTTTCTGTGGAATAAATGCAAAATCATGATACTTCATTGTGCATTTACTGAATTCTACTTGGATTTTCTGAAAGAAAATTTCCCTTCCCTTTTTGATCCAATCCTTGCAGAATGGAGGAAATATATGGTAATTTGTTTCTAACATTTTCAGATCGGCTCCACTTTTCTTCCATAATACCCACCAAGTAAAGTACTTTAGGTTTTCCACTGGGTTTGGATTTTAAGTTTTATTCCACTGCTAACTGGTGTCTATTTTTTTATATAGTAGTGCAAGTATATTTGGTGGATGTTACCTATTCATTCCGCACTTTAAAATGTCTGCACATATCCTGATACGGGTTGCGGACACCATTGACTGCCTCCTGCCACCACCTTTTCCATGATAACAGAACCCCAATTTGTACTGATGTGAGGTACCAGCCTTGGTACATTTTGTTCAAATTAAAACTTGTTTTATTTTTTAGTGCAGTTTTAGATTTGTCGTAACAAATCTAAAAAAACTGCTCTGAGCTTGACCCTGCCAAGCTCAGCTCCAACAAGGGTCCACCCACCAGGTGTCATTGGAGCCAATAGGAGACAGCTTTATTCTCTGATGGAAGAACGGAGAGGTGTGGGCTTGCACTCTAGAGCACGTGCCTGTGGGCAGTGCTTTATTGAGCCCTGGCCAGCAGGGAGGGGGAGGGAGTTCTCCCTGGTGGGGCGCAGTTGTGCTGCTCACAGCCCTCCAGATCCAGGGGCTCGGCGCAGCTCTTCTGCGCATGCCCGCTGCCGCCATCTTGGACTGCCGGGTCGTGCGGTCCTCGTCTCTGCACACGGCCCGCCCGCCGAGCTGAGGTGTCAGGTGCAGCCGTGTATGTTTCGTACCAGGAACGCTGCTTTGCAGTGCCGGGTGGGAGGCCTCTGCACTCGGCCCCCTAGGAGCAAGTGAAACTAGACTGAGCACAAAGGAGAAGAGAAGGAAAAAAAAGGTTAGACTTAATTACTCTATTTTTATTTCCCGGGAATTGTTAATGGGCTTTGCTATTGACAGATTCACGTAAAATTGAGGAGAAGGCACAGATTTTCTACATACCTCTTGCCCCCCCACATGCATAGCCTCTCCCGTGACCCACATCCCCCTCCAGAGTTGTACAGTTTGTTACAGTTGGTGAACCTAGCTGGTCACATCATTATCACCCAAAGCCCAGTTTACGTTACTATTCACTCTTGATCTTGGACCTTCTGTGCGTTTGGACAAATGCGTAAAGATGCGTATCCATCATTATAGTATCATACAGAGTATTTTCACTCCCCCCCCCAATTCTCTGTGTTCTGCCTTTTTATCCCCCGACCCTCAACTCCTGGCAACCACTGACTGATCCTTGTAATATTTTCATAGTGTTGCCCTCTCCCTAAGGTCATATAGTTGGCATCATACAGTATGTAACCTTTTCAGATTGGCTTCTTTCACTTAGACGTCTGCATTTGAGGTTCCTCCATGTCTTCTCATGGCCTGATAACGCATTTCTTTTTAGTGCCACATACCAGTCCATTGTCTGGGGGTACTGCAGTTTATTTATCCATTCACCTACTGGTTGCTCCCACGTTTTGGCAATTATGAGTAAAGCTGCTGTAAACATCATTTGCAGGCTTTTCTCTGGACGTAAGTTTGCAACTTCTTTGGGTAAATACCGATGAGATCGATCAATAGCTGGATTGTACGGCAGGAAAGAATATGGTTAGTTTTGTAAGAAACCACTAAAATGGCTGTACCATTTTGCATTTCCGTCAGCAGTAAAAGAGTGTTCCTCTTGCTCCACATCCTTGTCACATTTGGTGGTGTTATGTGCTTTACATCTTGGCCATTCTAATGGGAGTGTAGTGGTATCTCATTTTTGTTTTAATTTGCATTTCCCTGAAGACATATGATGTGGAGCATCTTTTCATATGCTTACTTTTCTATATATCTTCTTCGGTAAGGTATTTGTTAGGGTTTGTTGTTTTTTTTTTTTTTTTTGCCATTTCTTGGGCCGCTCCCGCGGCATATGGAGGTTCCCAGGCTAGGGGTTGAATCGGAGCTGTAGCCACAGGCCTACGCCAGAGCCACAGCAACGCAGGATCCGAGCTGCGTCTGCAACCTACACCACAGCTCAGGGCAACGCCGTATCCTTAACCCACTGAGCAAGGGCAGGGACCGAACCCGCAACCTCATGGTTCCTAGTCGGATTCGTTAACCACTGCGCCACGGCGGGAACCTCTTGTTAGGGTCTTTAGTCCATTTTTTAACCAGGTTCTTGTTTTCCTATTGAGTTTTAAGTGTTCTTTGTATGTTTAGGATAATAGTCCTTTATCAAATGTGTCTTTTGCGAATATCTTCTCTTAGTTTGCAGCCACGAGAATTTCATTATCCTTGTTAATGACAGGCTTAGGCATGGACATGTAATATAATTCTGGTGATGACACATGTGGAGAAGTCTAGGGATCTTTGGGAAGGTTTTTCTCAGTCGTAGAATGGAGTACCAAATAAGGGTATCCTCTCTTTTGGCCTTTGGAAATTATTGTTCATGGATATGATGACTGGAGGTATCATAATCATTCTGCAGCTCTGAGGAGAGTAGCAGACAAACAGAACCTCAGAGTAGAAAAATGGAAAGAATGGGAATCCTTGATAATATTATTGAACCAGTGAGTTACTGAAACTGCCTTATCTCTGTTCTCCTTCTCATATGATTTAATAAGCTGACAATTGTTGAAGCCACTTTGGGTTGAGTTTTTATTACTTGCAGGCAGGCATCCTAAGTGACAGCCTACATAAAACTGATGGTTCCTATATTGCATTAGGTGACATCACTCTCTTGGTTTTCTAAATTACACTAAAATTTCATAGATTCAGCCCCATTAGGGCTGAATGTCAACATGAAATAATTAAAACTGAATTATAGAGTATGCTTTTCTATTGTCATTGTTTTTATTTTATTGAGAAAAATGCATATCCATGAAAGCAACAGTCGATGTCATAGAAAATTAGGAAAAAACATTTTCTTTTTAAAACCAAAGAATTATTGGAGAAGGTGTGTTTATTAAATTTGTCATGGTAGGAGACCAGCAAATGACAGTCAAGATTCAGAAATATTTCAACAGGCTGTGATGCTGAGCGCAAATCAACAAGGTGAAATGTAATATAGAGAAATATATGTTTTTGCATTTAGGTGAAGGAGACGAGGCCTAAGGCTGTTTAGGATGAGAGTTAATAGCTGTTTATGTGAAAAGTATCTGGGGATTTTAGTTTGCTGTTAATTCCTTAAGCACTAGGATTTGGACAGGGCCAAAAAAATTACTAAAGTCATGAATATATAAATATTTCCTTCATGCAACAAAAATTTATTAAACATGTATTCAACAAGTGCATATTAAGAGCTGCTTAAGAGAAAGGGCTTTGGACTTCTCCTGATCTCAGCTGGGCCAGTGTGATCTTAGGCACGTTATTTTACTTGGTGCCTCAGTTTTCTTATTTGTAAAATATGACTAATAATAATGTATGATGATTGAGAGAATTAAATAAGATAATATATGCAAAGGACCTGGAAAAGTATTTAGAAGCAATAATAATTTTTAATGTTTAGCCTTGTTTTAAATCAGTTGTGAGGAGTTCCTGTCGTGGCGCAGTGGTTAACGAATCCAACTAGGAACCATGAGGTTGCGGGTTCGGTCCCTGCCCTTGCTCAGTGGGTTAACGATCCAGCGTTGCCGTGAGCTGTGGTGTAGGTTGCAGACGCGGCTCGGATCCCGCGTTGCTGTGGCTCTGGCGTAGGCCGGCGGCTACAGCTCCGATTCGACCCCTAGCCTGGGAACCTCCATATGCCGCAGAAGCGGCCCAAAGAAATAGCAAAAAGACCAAAAAAAAAAAAAAGAAAAATCAGTTGTGATAATTGACCCATAGTAATCTGCTTTGTTCAGTGTATACCTGAAGAACTTTATTTTCGTACCATATTTTGAAGATACTGAGGGACTAGAGAACAATGAGATAAGCATGAAAAGAAGATCTCTGGAAACAGTATCAGATAAGGAATAATTTCAGGAATTAAAAGTTTGACCTGAAAAGACTTCCTGTATTTAAAATGGAGCCATGTGAATCAGATAATAAATATGTTTTCTGTTGTTCCAAAGGGGACCCTGGGCACCATGAGGATAAGCAGAATTCAGCTTAATATACTGAAGATTTTTAGTTATAATTGCTGTGCTACAATTGCATGGCCTAATTGGAAAAGCAGTAACCTCTCTATCATTGCAAGTACTTGGGCAGAGGCCAGGAGAACATCTGTCAGGGACAATACAGGGAATTCAGTGAGTCCTACAATTCCTACAGTTGTATATTTGACTTGAGTCCTTTTAGCAATAAGGTTCTTATTGAATTTTCATCCATATATCCTTGGATGGTATTTTAACCTACAAGGAATATTAACACACCAAGAAGGAAACTATTTTGTTGGATCAAAAATTTCAGAACTGAAATGTCTTTCAGAAGCCAAGCAGATATATTTCTCAATTAATGGCCTATGAATTGGTAAGGGAATTTTTAAAAATTATTCTTAGTTTTAAATTTTATTAATATTTCTTTCATTATAAGAGTAATTGAAACGTTAAATAAAACAGTAGAAGAGAACGAAAGAAAAATCAATTCCACCACATTTTTTTTGTCTTTTTTTGCCTTTTCTCGGGCCGCTCCCGCGGCATAGGGAGGTTCCCAGGCCAGGGGTCGAATTGGAGCTGTAGCCACCTGCCTACGCCAGAGCCACAGCAACGCGGGATCCAATCTGTGTCTGCAGCCTACACCACAGCTCACAGCAATGCCAGATCCTTAACCCACTGAGCAAGGCCAGGGATCAAATCCAAAACCTCATGGTTCCTAGTCGGATTTGTTTTTAACCACTGAGCCACAACGGGAACTCCCCACCACACTTTTTTATGGCCACACCCACAGCATATGGAAGTTCCCGGGGCCAGGAATTGAATCCGAGCCACAGCTGCAACCTACACCACAGGTGCAGCAACACCAGATCCTTAACCTACTGTGCCAGGCCAGGGGTTGAATCCGTGCCTCTGCAGTAACCTGAGCTGCCATAGCTGGATCCTTAACCCACTACACTGCAGCGGGAATTCCTCCACCACATTATTTTTATGCCTAGTTTTTCAAATATAACTTTCATTTATATATACACCTGTAATATAAATATATTGAATATAACACATTTTTTTTGCTATTTTAATTCTATAAGTGTTGTATTAGTGTACTAGGGATGCGTGATAACAAAATACCACAAACTGAGTGGCTTAAACAACAGAAATTTAATTTCCCCTCTTCATAAGGACACTAGTCATATTGGATTAGGGGCCCACCATACTCCAGCATCATCTCATCCTAACCTGACTAACTATATCTGCAATAATCTTTTTTTTTAAATTTTTAAAAATTTTTTGTTTTTTTGCTATTTCTTGGGCCGCTCCCGCGGCATATGGAGGTTCCCAGGCTAGGGGTCAAATCGGAGCTGTAGCCACCGGCCCACGCCAGAGCCACAGCAACTCGGGATCCGAGCCGCGTCTGCAACCTACACCACAGCTCACGGCAACGCCGGATCGTCAACCCACTGAGCAAGGGCAGGGACCGAACCCGCAACCTCATGGTTCCTAGTCGGATTCGTTAACCACTGCGCCACGACAGGAACTCCTATATCTGCAGTAATCTTATTTCCATATAAAAGGTTGCATTCTGAGGTACCAAGGGTGAGGATTTCAGCATATAAATTTTGGGAGCAAACAATTTAACTCATAACAAGGGTCAAAACAATTTACAGCATCGTCTATAATGTATAAGAGTACTGTTCTTCTCGATGACATAAAATTTTATTTTTAGAAGAAATTCAGGAGTTCCTTTGTGGTGCAGCAGAAATGAATTCGACTAGGAACCATGAGGTTGCGGGTTCGATCCCTGGCCTCATTCAGTGGGTTAAGGATCTGGCGTTGCCGTGAGCTGAGAGCTGTGGTGTAGGTTGAAGACACGGCTCGGATCCCGCATTGCTATGGCTGTGGTGTAGGCCTGCAGCTGCAGCTCCAAATTTGACCCCTAGCCTGGGAAACTCCATATGCCACGGGTGTGGCCCTAAATAGGCAAAAAAAGAAGAAGAAGAAGAAGAAATTCTATTGCTAATTAGGGGAAAAAATTGCACCATAGTGGTGTTTTAATATATATATTCTTTTACTAGTGAGTGTGAATGGTTTTTTTTTTAATGTTTGGTTACTAGTTGAATTTCTTCTTTTGTGAAATGTTTGTTCCTCTCTACTGCCTCTATTTTTTAAATTATGAAAATAATATACTACAAAAGATTTGAAAAACAGAGAAAATAAAAACCACCCACAATGCCACTATTCTGACACAGCTATTATCATTTTTATTGCCTTCTGGGCTATTTTCATATGCATGTTTTACCCTTTTGTAATTGTAGTGTACACGTGGTCTTATGTTCTGCTTTTTTTCACCTTACAATATATTATAATATGCAAATGGGTTAATCCTCAGTGTACCAGAATAGCTCATTCTTTAACAATTACGAATTACGAATTCAGAACTAGGCTTCTGGTATTAGACAAATAAAAGCTTTTTCAAGGATATACTACCTGGCCATTAATGGGGTACGAAATGAGAGGAGTCCTGGTTGCAAGAAAGTTAAAATTACATTTCCAAGCCTAGCTTTGGGTGTCTGGCACACAGGTGTCCAGTATATGTTGAATGGATTAATAGTCTAGTTATTAGACATCACTTTTACTCATTTTTTTGTGAGATAACTCAGTTTTCAGAATTTTTTCATTCTAGGTTCATGCATGAAATACAGCATTAAAACTATCTAATGCATATCAGTCCTACATTTAAGAACCAGCATCATACTGGATAAAACAGAAGTTGAACTAGTATAAGATCCACGATTTAAATTTTTTTTTCTCTTGCCCTTTTTTTTTTAAATTTATTTATTTATTTTTATCTTGTTGTTGTTGTTGTTGTTATTGTTGTTGTTGTTGTTGCTATTTCTTGGGCCGCTCCCGCGGCATATGGAGATTCCCAGGCTAGGGGTTGAATCAGAGCTGTAGCCACCGGCCTACGCCAGAGCCACAGCAACGCGGGATCCGAGCCGTGTCTGCAACCTACACCACAGCTCACGACAACGCCGGATCGTTAACCCACTGAGCAAGGGCAGGGACCGAACCCGCAACCTCATGGTTCCTAGTCGGATTCGTTAACCACTGCACCACGACGGGAACTCCCTCTTTTGCTTTTTAGGGCAGCACCCATGGCATATGGAAGTTCCCAGGCTACGGGTCAAATCAGAGCTACAGCTACCAGCCTACGCCACAGCCATAGCAACATGGGATCCGAACCACATCTTCGACCTACACCACAGCTCAGAGCAAAACCAGATCCTTAACCCACCGAGCAAGACCAGGGATTGAACCCGCATCCCCATGGATCCTAGTCAGGTTTGTTAACTGCTGAGCCACAAAGGGAATTCCCTAAAAAATATTTTTAAAAAGTCATTTAGTGAAAAGAGAACTTGGAGCTCTGGTCATGGCTCAGCAGAATCGAATCTAACTAGCATCCATGAGGACATAGGTTCAATCCCTGGCCTCACTCAGCGGGTTAAGAATCCGGTGTTGCCATGAACTGTGGTGTAGGTCGTAGATGCGACTCAGATCCCGCATTGCTCAGGCTGTGGTGTAGTCTGGCAGCTGCAGCTCCGATTCGACCCCTAGCCTGGGAACCTCCATATGCTGCGGGTGCAGCCCTGAAAAGAAAAAAAAAGACAAAAAAAAGAAGATTTTTACAAAGTGTCTTTCAGAGTAAACTTGTGTGTATCAAAAACTATGGTTTCACAAAAACAAATTTATTCTGTGGACAAAATCCAAAAATGGAATCCCCTTTTCTTTTTTGTAATAAAAAAAACTTCATATTAGAACCAAGAGATGGGAGTCCCCATAGTGGTTCAGTGGTCACAAACCCGACTAGTGTCCATGAGGACATGAGTTCCATCCCTAGCCTCGTTCAGTGGGTTAAGGATCTGGTGTTGCTCTGAGCTGTGGTGTAGGTCGCAGATACAGCATGGATCAGGTGTTGCTGTGGCTGTGGTGCAGGCCGGCAGTTGCAGCTCCAATTTGACCCATAACCTGGGAATTTCCATATGCCACGAGTGCGGCTCTAAAAAGACAGGAAAAAAAAAAAAAGAATCAAGAGATGTTACAAATTATCATTTGTCTATTATCTGAGATAATAAGTAAATATCTGATGGTATCTGTAATACTACTGGATGTATATTGGTAATACATAACAATGATTTATTTTTTTCTTTCTTATCTTCCCTCTTATTTCATTGGAAATATTCTGCACAGGTTGTCCATTGTGTTTCCGTCTTTCTAGTTAAACTTTAAAGATTGGCCTCAGACAGAAACTCAAAAGCTTCAAATCTGAAAAAAAAAAGTGGTATGAAAAATAATGCTTCTTTTGGAAGTTTCCTTGTGGCACAGTGGGTTAAGGGTTCAGCATTGCTGCAGCTGTGGCCTAGGCTACAACTGTGGCTCAGGTTTGATCTGTGGCCCTGGAATTTCCACATGCCTTGGGCAGGGAAAAAAAGAAAAAAAATAGTGCTTATCAAAATATATAGTAAAGGACTTTTCTAAAAATTTCCAATCTGTAGTGAACTACTACTTTTATAAAATACAGCAAAAATGAACTGTTACAAGAATTTTAAAAATCCGCAAGTCATAGAAAATAAAAATCCAAAATTTTTAAATGTTCTATATACATGAAAATTACCTTGTCAAATTTCTATAAGATTTAAAATGTTTAATTTTAATTCCTGCACCTGTCTAGGCATGGACTGGTAACAAGCAATTCAAAGATTACACTTTGAGTAGCATTGAAATAAGACAAAGACCCTGTCCTCAGGGAGTTAAGAATCTTGTTAAGGTGAACACTGTAAGAGTACAAAATTGTTTTATAACCTGTAATTATATTGTTTTATAATCTGTATAGAATACAAAATTATAAACTAAGTACAAAATTGTATTATAATCTATACTACCGCAGACCATATAGCAGCCTGGGGTAACATAAGAAACATGCTCATGGAGTTCCCCTTGTGGCTCAGCAGTTTAAGGACCCAGCATTGTCTCTGTGAGGGTGTGGGCTTGATCCCTGGCCTTGCTCAGTGGGTTAAGGACCCAGCGTTGTCACAAACTGTGGCATAGGTCACAGATTTGGCTCTGATCTGACGTTGCTGTGGCTGTAGTGTAGGCCTGCATGCAGCTGTGACTCTGATTCAACCCCTAGCTTAAAAAAAAAAGACATGCTCACTCTGAGATAATAGAAAATACTATCTGGCGCAGGGCTCCTAAAAATCTATGTAATTTCCTAGGTGATAGGAGTGTCTTTTGTCCTAATGAGGCACCTCTGAGTGGGTTCGTGGATGGCTCCCTGGTGAAGGCTGGTCATCAGAAAGTCCAAGCGATGATTAGTAGCTTGGAATTTTCAATACCCCCCCCCCTCCCCCGGCTGCTGTTCTCCTGAGAAGGGAGAAGGGCCGGAAATGGAGTTAATGGTCAGTGATGCCTACATGATGAAGCCTCCATAAAATCCAATAGTGTGGCGTTTGGGGAGCTTTCAGCTTGTGAGCATATCCACACTGGAAGGGTGACGTACAGCACCTCCACGAGGACAGAAGCGCCTGTGCTCGCCCTGTGTGTCTTTTCATCTGTGTCTTTTACTATATCCTTTCATAAGCTGGTAAATGTAAGGAGATGTCTTCCAGAGTTCCGTGAGCCACTCTAAAAAATTAATCAAACCCAAAGAGGGGGCTATGGGAACTTCTGATCTCTAGCCAGTTGGTCAGAAGCACAGGTGACAGCCTGGCTTGCAGTTGGTGTCTGAGGTGTGTGTGGGGGGGGGGTGCAGAGGGGAGTTTTGTGGGATTGAGCCCTTAACCTGTGGGATCTGACATTATCTCCAGGTAGATAGTATCAGAATTGAGTTAAAGCATAGGCCACCAGCTGGTAGTGCAGAGAATTGGTTGTGGGGGGAGGACCCGCAGACATCTGGCACCAGAAGTGTGAGCGTGGTAGTAGTGAGAATAAAAGAGATACATACAGGAGTTCCCGTTGTGGCGCAGTGGAAATGAATCCGACCAGGAACCATGAGGTTGCCAGTTCGATCCCTGGCCTCGCTCAGTGGGTTAAGGATCCAGCGTTGCCGTGAGCTGTGGTGTAGGCTGGCAGCTATAGCTCCGACTAGACCCCTAGCCTGGGAATCTCCATATGCTGCGGGTATGGCCCTAAAAAGACAAAAGACAAAAAAAATTAAAAAATAAAAAATAAAAGAGATACATACGCAAGAGGAGGACTGAGGTTTTACCTTCTCATCTTAAGGGTAAAGGTGGCTGCAACATAGATAGGGGAGCACATGTCTGTGGTTTAGACACGTAAAAAATGTTAAAGTTAAAAGAAGTAAAATGTTCAAAAATATATGAAAACAGCTGTATAAATTGTAAAACATAAGTCATGGTTCTTTCAGCTGCATGACTGTAAAATTCACAGATTTCATGGAGAAAACTGCTATCATCGTGTTTAAGTAATCGCAATGTAGTCAGAATGTCACACACATCATTTCTCTAGATTTGCTTCCATTGAGTCTTATGGAATCTCCAGTTCCCCTCTATACCAAGCCCCCACCCCATTATTCCTTGGAGTCCCCAAGAATATAGTCTCATTTCATACTCACAGCTTTCAAGTGGCCTTGTCCATACTTTTGCATCATCTGGTGACCTGCTGCCCAGGCTTTTGATGTAATGAAGTTTTCTTTCCTGCCAGAGTCTACCAGAGTTACTCCTGTACTCAACGTCTAATTTTCAGGTTTGGAAAACAGAGGCTTTGTCAGTGGACTCTTAGGTGTAATGAGTCATGAGAGGTGCCAGTAACCTCTTCCATGTATTCTTCCATGTATTCTTACAGTGAGAGAAACAGCATTATACAGGTACTGCTGGCTGGCTCAGAGTGATTCCACATCCTATAGCACAGGATCCTAACCTTGCAAGGTGTTCGTCTCCCAGGTGGTACTGTTTTCAGTAAGCCTTCCCAACAGTGTACAAGACCTGCTGCTTCTGTGATGACGTACACAAGACCAGTGAATCTCATGGACTTCAACCCAATTTATCAGCAGCAGCAATGAACTCTGAACCCCTGGCGAGGTACCAGACTTTAAGGTGACTAGCCGTAACCTTATGGCAGGTTGATTGCACTGGACCCCTTTTGTTATGGATGGGGTAGCAGTTTCCCTTGCTAGAACAGAAACTGTGTCTGGACTTGCTCTCTCCGACTCTGCTAGTACCACCCCTTTGCAATGGAGACTAGGGCCTTCTAGGATGCACTCTACTTGAGACATGAAAATTCTCATTCTTGAGATTCATTCTGAAGAGTTCTTGACATTTTCTTCTTTCAGAAACTTTGGTGGTCTTGCATAGCTCATGAATCCATTCTCCAAGTAGTATTTTTAAGTGCAACATACAAGACATTGTAAGATTATTAAAGAAACCAGTATTATATAATATTATATCATTCTTTTTTCCAGTCACTTAGGATTCTGGGGACCCTAAATTAAGAGGTTAATCTTGTTACCAATTTTCTACTTTGACTTCTTCCAAATTCATAACCCTCTAATCAAACCATTAGATTCTGCCAGTGAATTGGTATAGATAAGAAGTTGGCAAACTCCAGTTTGTTACTTGCTTTTGTAAATAAAGTTTTACTGAAACACAACCACACTCTTCTATTTATGTATTATCTATGGTCATTTTTGCATTATGGGGGTAGAGATAAGGAGTCGCAACAAAGATTATATGTGGTCTACAGAGCTTAAAATACTATCTGGCCCTTTAGAGAAAAAGTTTGCCAAGCCTTAGTATAGATCCTGGGCTAAAGGCCAGGCAGGTGTAGTGGACCAGAAGCTGTAATCCTTGAAGTTCTACCCACTGGGAGAATTTTACTTCTCCACTGTTCTTCAGGAATAGCCCTCAGTGCTGCTCTGCTGGAATAGTTCACTTCTGGCTGTTGCAGGCATATTACGCAGAGCCCACTGTAAGCAAGCCTTGAACTTCCCATGAGGTTGTAGGTATTGCAAAAATAGCTATGTAGTAGGAGTTGATAGACTGGGACTTGTACCTTCAATATCTACTCAGGCCATATTTCAAATATATAATTTCCATTGAAGATGAAATGCTTCAGGGCACATCTAAGTTTATAGCTAGGCAACTAGCTCTTAGCATTCAATTTATGATGGACAGTTTGGGTTACAGCATCACTTGAAGATCTATGTTAGAAATTCAGTCTCAGCCAGAAGCTAGAAACAAGATGTGAACTGGCTTTAAAGGAGAAAATAACTTCCTTAAGTGAACATAGATTTGTGCCAGGGTCTTCTTGCTGTGATTCATTGGTATGGACTTTCCATAAGCTGTTATATGTGACATTCTAATCTGCCACAACTGTTTTTGGCGCCATTGAACTTATTGGGTGATAGAAGTCAGGTGGTAGAAACGCTCCCACTGTAGCTTGGACCAGATGGAGCACCATCTCTTGCTCTGGGTTTTCTCAAAGATGAAAAATTACAGCTTTGTAGGCCAGTAAATGGAAAGAAGCAACCAGTCGAATGTGAATCATGTTATCTCCAACATCCATTGAAATTCTTTAAATGGTAAGGAGTCCAGGATGCAACAACTTGCATTTACTTTGGAAGGGATATTCGGTATGTCTCAGATCCTGGGTGTACCTGCACCTCCCCCCCCCCAATTTCGCTGATGTGTAAAGAGAACCCTGTCTTTCTGGAGAACTATCACCCATTTTCTTGCATCTGAGGTAAATAATTTTTTCTCTCCATGTTGCGCGAACATGATGTTACCAATGGCAGCCTAGCATAGTGACGACCGATGGGATAGTGAGATGATCAGTGTTCCCTGCAAAGTAGTGGCACATGGCTGAGGAATTGACAGATTCTGTGACAAGACAGTGAAGGTGTTCTGTTGCTAATCCTGTCTCTATTTAAAATTTTGCTATTTTATATGTTACAGATTTTCACATTAATTGTAGTTTTTACAAAATATTGCATTAAATATTATTTATTTTTGTCACCATCTTAAATTTTGTGCCAAGGCAACTGCCTCATTCACCTTATCCTGGTCCCAGTTTTGATTGATATATAGAGAAAATGCTTTCATTAGATCAATAGCTACTTGTCAAGTGTTTACAAGATCATATCTGGAACAGTAGCGAGAATCGGAGTTGACATACGATAATCTAAGGTCACTTTGAGATCCACCTGACTTTTTTTATGATTTCCTTTTTTTTTTTTTTTTTTTTGCCTTTTTAGGGCCATACCTGTGGCATATGGAAGTCCCCAGGCTAGGGGTGGAATTGGAGCTACAGCTGCTGGCCTACACCACAGCCACAGCAGTGTAGGATCCAAGAAAGGTCTGCGACCTACACCCCAACTCACAGCAGTGCTGGATCCCCAACCCATTAAGCGAGGCCAGGAATCGAACCCGCATCCTCATGGATACTAGTCAGATTTGTTTCCACTGAGCCACAAGGGAACCCCTGAGATTACATTTTTATAGTTTTGTTGAAGTATAGTTGATTTTCAATGCTGTGATCATTTCTGCTGTACAACAAAGTGATTCAGTTATGCATATACACACATCCATTCTTTTTCAGATTCTTTTCCCATATAGATTTTCACAGACTATTGAGTAGAGATCCCTGTGCTATACAGTAGGAGACCCACCTGACTTTTAAAGTGGCCAAATAGGAGTTAAATAAACATTTCTACATGGATGGTAATGTTTATCTCTGCCATTCCACCAGGAAGGCAATATTGCTTTCTTGTTAGGGAGGTGGATCTCCAGGAGTCTCTACTTGGCCCCTTCTTCCATGATAGTCTTTTAATTAATTAAATTATTTATTTTTGTCTTTTCCAGGGCCACACTCGTGGCATATGGAGGTTCCCAGGCTAGGGGTCGAATCAGAGATATAGCCACCAGCCTACACCATAGCCACACCAGATCCGAGCTGTGTCTGCCACCTACACCACAGCTCATGGCAACGCCGGATCCTTAACCCACTGAGCAAGGCCAGGGATCGAACCCGCAACCTCATGGTTCCTAGTCGGATTCGTTAACCCCTGCGCCACGACGGGAACTCTTTTTTTTTTTTTTTGGCCTTCCATGATAGTCTTAAAAGCCCTGTCTCTGCGGCTCAAGGAGCCCAGAGGGGAATTGTCATTTACTGAAGATATGCATTTCATTGATACCCTCAGGAACTAAAGATAGTTTCACTAGTTTGGGTCTGGTGGTTTCGTTGGGCCTATGACGAGACCAACTAGGGTCAAAATTGCACTTACACCTTGTCAATCCTTAGCCTTAAAGTTTATGATGGGTGGCCATGGTGTTTTGGCTGCCCAGAAATTGGTGTGAACTCAAAAGTAGGAGCTACTCTTCTCCAAAAATTGAGGTATTTCCCTTTCCCTAGGGAAAATGGCTGCAGAGTCACTGGGGGAAAGTTAGGAGGAAAATGTATACATCCTTGTGTATTCTTCTTTAAGGGTACCCAGCCTCCTCTTAATTTATGGGATCCTTAAGCTATAAACCAACTCAGATCTGGTAATTGGGTGAAAGGTCATGACTCTCTTTTGTAATAGATCAAACCATATTTTCCTTCACTGAACCAGTTTTGTCAGTTGTAGAAGGACCTCAGTGGGCGGGCTGCCCATCTATATGTCCCTTGGGTACCTGCTCAGTTAGATAATGCCAGAGGACCTGTGGACTACAAGTTCTGATTACATACAGCCCTGCTACCTATTCTAGTAGCTTCTCCCATCCCCATATTATCTCCACTGACACCAACAAGCCCGTTTTGACTGCAACATGTCATACTAGCATCCACACCTAGAGAGAACAGCCAGTAAAGCTGTTTTAAAAGATCAGGGGCCTTGAATATCAAAATGGTGAATCTGGAGGGAGTTCTAGAATTGGAAAATCATTTTCCAGCCATCATAGTAAAGATTGGTTTAAGCAGAAATTATCAATTTATGCTAAAACAAATTTTTTATAAGAATCACAATATTTACATTACTCTTAAAGTGTTTCTCTGCAGACTGCTTATTAGTTGTTGGAGAAAAAATAGTAAATTTAAAGTGGAAAAATCAGAAAACAACTTGATTGGGTAATCAAAATTTGCATCACCCATGGAGGTCAGATAGACATCTGTGCCTCCCAATATTATACCCTATGAAGGACACAGCATCAATCATGTACTTTTCTAGCTAGGAATGCATAATATGGGTCTAAATATAAGGAAATTTTAGACAAACTCCAAATATGGAACATTCTATTAAAAGGAAGGAGGGCTGTATACTTCAAAAATCTCAATGTCGTAAATGAAATACTGTGCGAATCTTCCAGACTAAAGAGATGTGACAACCAAATGCAATACCTGATCCTAGACTGTATCCTGCGCTAAAGGGTAATAAAGTGCTGGAAAAGGATATTACTAGTCAACTGACAAAATTGTACTATGGAAGTCAGATCATATATCTATATATGATTCCCATTTTAATACTCTGTTTCATGGGTAAGAAATAGACACATTCATATAAAAAAAGACAAGGATCTAATCTCACATAACCTAATCTGGAAATCCCAACAGTTTTATGCTGGCTTATAATGCATGGGGTAATTTGTGAGATTGTTACCTATTCAGTTCCTAGAAAAATGTACAAGTTGGTCTAACAGCATTTGATAAAAAGGAGGAGAAAGTAGTGGAAGTTAAAAACTCAGATCTAGATGAATTCAAGTATGGTGAAAGAGGAACTCTGAAAACCCTCCCCTCCATAAAAGCAATGAAAACACTAACCAAAAAATGTCAAAAGTAACTTTTTCAGTATTCTAGAAAAATGCTGAATACAGATTTTACAAAAATCCAGAGAGCTTTTTTTTTTTTTTTCAAGAAAATTGGCTTAATCTTCGTAAGAAGAGTAAGCTTTGTGTCATTAGAACATCCCCTATTCCCATGCTCCCTCTCTAGCTCTGCGGTATCCTTGAAAACCAACAGCCCACAACTTTAGTGAAAATAGCAACTAAATATCAACAGGAGGGATCAGAATGACAAAGAATGTAGACTCTACACTTTCTGATTTCCAAGCTTACTATTAAACTACATTAATCAAGACAGTATGATACTGGCCTAAAGACCTATAGATCAATGGAGTAGGACAGAAAGTCCATAAATAAACCCTCACTTTTATGGTCAATTGATCTTCAACAAGGGTGACAGGACCATTCAGTGGAGAAAGAATAGTCTTTTCAACAAAATGTGCTGAGACAAATCTATATCTATATGCAAAAGAATGAAGTTGAACCCTTACCCCACACCATAAACCAAAAATTAATTTTAAATGGATCAAAGAGCTAACAGTATCAAACTCTTAGAAAGAAAGTAGGTATAAATATATATGGTCTAGATTAGGGAATCTAGACACTTTTTAGATATGACACCTAAAGCACAACAACTAAAGGAAAAAGAGATAAATTCATCAAAGTTGAAACTTTTAGGTTTCAAAGAGTACCATCAAAAAAGTGATGAGACAACCCACAGAATGGGAGAAAATATTTGCAAATCACGTATATGACGTGTCTTGCATACAGAATATATAAAGAATTCTTACAACTTAACAATAAAAAGATACCTCAATTCAAAAATGGGCAGTGGATTTGAATATACTTTTCCCCAAAGATGACACATAAATAATTAATAAGCACATGAAAAGATGCTCAAAATCATTAATCATTAGGGAAATGCAAATCAAAAGACAATGGGGAGTCCCCATCATGGCGCAGCAAAACAAATCTGACTAGAAACCCTGAGGTTGCGGGTTTGATCCCTGGCCTTGCTCAGTGGGTTAAGGATCTGGAGTTGCCGTGAGCTGTGGTGTAGGTCACAGATGTGGCTCAGATTTGGTGTTGCTGTGGCTGTGGGGTAGGCCAGCAGTAATAGCTCCGATTAGACCTCTAGCCTGGGAACCTCCATGTGCCGTGGGTGTGGCCCTAAATAGGACAAAAGAAAAAAAAATTGGATACCACTTCATCCCCACTAGGATGGCTATAATAGATAGGATATATAATATATATTAATATGCAAACAATAATAAATGTTGGTGAAATGAGAACACTTATCCATTCTTATGGTAATGTAAGATGATGCAGCCACTCTGGAATATAGAATGGCCATTCCTGAAGTGATTAAACATATAGAGTTATCACATAGTCAAAGAATTCCACTCCTAAGAATATATCCAAGAGAAATGAAAACTGATATCCACAAAAAAACTTACTTGTACTCAAATGTTCATAGCAGCATCATTTATAATAGCCCCAAAGTGAAAAGAACTTTCAGTGGAGAAAGACACCAACCGATGAATGAATAAATAAAATGTAATATATACAGACAATAGAGTAGTATTTGGTAATAAAAATAATGGAGCATTGGTACCTGCTACAATGTCAATGTAACTTGAAAACACTATGTTTCATGAAAGGAGCCAGTCAGAAAGACCACATATTGTATGATTCCTTTCATGTGAAACGTCCAGAATGGGCAAGTCCATAAACGCAGAAAGTACATTGGCTGCCATTGGCTGGTGGGAAGGAGGAAAAGGGAGTGACTGCTACTGGGTGTGGGGTTTCTTTTTGGGGTGATGAAAAATTTCTGGAAGTGGGAGGTGGTGATGGTTGCATAACTTGTAAATATACCAAACAAATCACTGAATTGTTTTTTTGTATATGAATTATATCTCAAAGATATCAGACCTATAAAATTGCTTGGTACTTCTTTGTAAACAAATATAAGCAGATGTTCAGAACAGAAACAGACTCACAGACTTTGAAAAACTTCCGGTTACCAAAGGGGACGGATGGGGGGCGTGGGAGGGATGGGCTGGGGGTTTGGGACTGACAAATGCACACTGAGGTATATGGAATGCTCAGCCAATGGGGACCTGCTGTACAGCACAGAGAACTCTACCCAGTATTCTGTGATAACCTATGTGGGCAAAGAATCTGAGAGAGAATGGATATGTGTATAACTGGATCACTCTGTTGTACAGCAGAGATTATCACAGCCTTGTAAATTAGCTCTACTTCAATAAGCCTTTAAAAAAAGAAGAAATATATAAGCAGATGTTATATAATCTAGGTTTCCACTTAGCAAGTTTAGGGGGGAGATGTAAACCCACCTTACTTCTTTGGATTCCCAGTATGAGGCAGAGAGGCTGTGTCCTGTTGTGCCTTAAGAGTATACTCTTTTCTACACATGAAATTCGAATGGGATAGTGGATGATATTTTTTGAGAACATGGTTAAATATTGTTAACAAATTTTCCGCTCCTCTTACCACGTAAGAAAACTGTGTAATGCTCTTCAAAACAATTTTGTGTTTAAGATGTGTTTAAAAGTAGCAAATTTATTTATTTATTTATTTTTGTCTTTTTAGAGCCAGATCCACAGCATATGGAGGTTCCCAGGCTAGGGGTCAAATCATATGGAGGTTCCCAGGCCAGCTTACGCCAGAGCCACAGCAATGGGGGATCCTACACCACAGCTCACAGCAACGTTGGATCCTTAGCCCACTGAGCAAGGCCAGGGATTGAACTCTCGTCCTCATGGATACTAGTCAGATTCGTTTCTGCTGAGCCATGACGGGAACTCCAAAAATAGCAAATTTAAAAAATGGAAAGCAGGAGTCCCTGTTGTGGCTCAGCAGTAACAAACCTGACTGGGATCCATGAAGATGTGGGTTCAATTCCTGGCCTTGCTCAGTGGGTTAAGGATCTGATGTTGCCCTGAGCTGTGGTGTAGGTCACAGTTGCAGCTTAGATCCTGCATTGCTGTGGCTGTGGCTTCAGCCGGCAGCAACAACTCCGATTAGACCCCTAGCCTGGGAACCTCCGTATGCCGCAGGTGCACCCCTAAAAAGCAACAACAAAAAAATCTTTTTTAATGGAAAGCCTCTTTACACAGCTGTGATTTCTTAAAAACTGTCAGTGCTTACATATTTCAGAATTTTCTTTGCATGTTAAGGGTTGATTCATATGACGGAAAATGGAAACCGAAGAGTGAATAGTGTAGAAAGGAAAGAGAACAGGAGCTTCTAATATAGAGTCATGGTTACCCAGGTAACCATATTCTGATTTTACAAAAGCCATTACGGGATCTTAGGCTTTTGGGGTGAGAGAAGGGCAGCATGATACATTATCCATCTTTCTTTGTTCACGTTTTGATTAGTGTGGACCAAGAAGTGGGTGGAAGCAGACTGAAGTTAGGGAGTAATACACACATCCCTGTGGTGAAAAGTGCACTTGCACTTTTAAGCATTAGGATATGGTGGCGTGGTAATGAAAGGATTCTGGAAGACCACGCCCTTGGGAGCATCTATATGATGAGTCATCACAGAGAAAGCAGGAAACCTAAGTCAAACACTTTAATCAGATCATCTTGCTCTTGCCTATTGTTTAAATTAACCCCACTACAGAGGCTCAGCAGGAAGACTTTGAGAACACCCCCATCTAAGAAAATCACAGTGAGGAAAGGCCAACAAAGTGCTGAGAAACAGAGAAGACTGTTGGTAAGAAAACCCAAATATTTTGTTCTTACATAAAACCAAGATATTTCTGAACCTAGAACACTGTGGCAAGTTTTGATTCTTCACCTTAAAAAGGATTGGGTGGAGCTACGGACCATCCAGAGAAAAACATTTTTAAATTTGCATCTTCTTTTATTTTATTTGTAAGCGTTTTTAAAAAATCAAAGTATAGTTGGTTTGGCATTTTTAAAAATCAAGAAGATAGAGGAAATTGCTGTGTGAGGCCCGGTAGATGAATTCCATCATATATTTTTCAGGCTAGAAAATGAAAGCCAAGAAGTGATATTATTATATATTGTGAAGTCAGTATGGTGTTCATAGATTTGTTTGTCATCGTCAGGTACTAGAAATTTTCATTCCTTACCTCTCCAGCCATGTTGCAGCATGTATTGATGTTTCCAAACTTGAGAGCTCAGTCCCATCTACCATGTGAGCTACTCTGAAAGCAGACAGGATATTTAGGAGCTCCCAATAACCAGTGGAGTTTGGCTTCCCTAAATTGGGTGTATTAGTCAGAATCCTCCAGAGGAACAGAACCGGTAGTATCTATATCTATATCCATATCCATGTACATGAATCTCTCTATATATGTATATAATACATATGGATTTGTCAGTCTCCATAATCATGGGAACCAATTCTTTATAATAAATCTGTGTATATAATTTATTAATATAAATAATACATAATATGAGGGCTACAAATAAAGATATATAATGTATATAATACATAAGATATATTTTATATGTATGTATATAAAGAGATTTATTATAGAGAATTGGTTCCTATGATTATGGAGGCTGACAAGCCCCAAGATCTTCAGGGTGAGTTGGTAAGCTGGAGACTCAGGAGAGCTGATGGTGTAGTTCCAGTCCAAAGGCCAACAGGCTTGAGATCCAGGAAGAGCTAATGTTTTCTTTCAAGGCCAAAGGTGGAAAAAAGACTGTTTTTCAGCTCAGAGACTAGTTCTCTTACTTGGGAGAGGGTCAACCTTTTAATTCTATTCAGGCCTTCAACTGCTTGGATAAGGCCCACTCACATTATGGAGAGCAATCTGCTTTACTTGATCTACTGATTTAAATACTGATCTCATCCAAAAGCACCTTCATGGAAACATCCAGACTAATGTTTGATCAAATATCTTGCCACCCCATGGCTCAGTTAAGTCGATACATAAAATTAACCAACACCCTAAACAATTCATTCCCTCAATTCCTCACATTTTTCCTCTTTCCTATAAAATTTTAGCTAATCTGCACATCTTGAATTCTGCTTTGGCTTGCTGGACTTCCCTTCTACTCACCAGCTCCTTCCTCCATTCTCTATATTCTGAGTTTCTGATTGGAGTTCTACTCTAAGCTGGATGGATTACTGCAAACCACATGGCTAACTCTTGCTTCATTCACAGGTTTGTTCATTCCAGTTTGGAGACTCCTGCTGCTATACCTCACTCTCCAGACTGACTCCCTTAGATGCCGGTGCTAGTATAAATCAAGACCCAGACTATCTTGGCCTTTTGGCCAGTGGCTTTAATTGTTAACTGTCACCTGTAGGAGAGAATACAGCAGCTGATTTAGTTTCCCTAACCTGTGTCCCACTGTTCACAACCTCATCTCTTTCCCCGTGGTCTTTTTTGCTGAGTTATTATTTTACATATACTTAGATTATAAACACAACAAGGCTGTGTCCCTTACCTTTCACCTTACTTTTGGTCCAAATTTGTAATTTTGAAAAAATTAGACTTAATAGAAAAGGAGATAAAGTGGGCTACATCAAAATTAAAAAGTTTTGTACTATAAGCAATATTGTTAAGAAAACTACAAGACAACTTACAGAATGGGAAAATATTTGCGAAACATATGTCTGATAAGGTCATAGTACCCAGAATATATAGATTAAAAATTACAATTCAACAATAAAAAGAAAAATGACCCAGTTAAAAAGTAAGCAAAGGATGTGAATAGAAATTTCCTCAAAGAAGACATTCAGATGACCATTAAGCACATGAAAACATGCTCAACATCATTAGTCACTAGAGAAATGCAAGTGAAAACCACAACGAGATACCACTTCAACCCATTCGTATGACTATAATTTAAAAAGACAATAACAAATGTTGGTAAAGAGATGAAGAAATTGGAATCTTAATACATTGATGGTTGGAATGGAAAAGGTTTAGCTTCAGTAGAAAACAGTTTGGTAGATTCTGGAGAAATTAAACAGTAACCATATGACCCAGCAATGTCCCTACTAAAGATATTGAAAATACCAAAATGAATTGAAAACATTTGTCCACACAAATACTTGTATACAAATGTTCACAGCAACATTATTCATAAAAGCTAAAAAGTGGAAACAACTCAAATACCCATGTATAAACAAAATGTTGTATATTCATACAATGGAATATTATTCAGCCATAAAAAGGAGGGGAAACTTGGAGGAACCTTGAGAATATTATGCTAAGTAAAAGAAATCAGACACAAGAGGACAAATATCATATGATTCCACTTATGTGAAATGTCTAGAGTAAGCAAATCTACAGAAACAGAAAATAGAACAGGAGTTCCCGTCGTGGCGCAATGGTTAACGAATCCGGCTAGGAACCATGAGGTGGCGGGTTCGGTCCCTGCCCTTGCTCAGTGGGTTAATGATCCGGCGTTGCCGTGAGCTGTGGTGTGGGTCGCAGACACGGCTCGGATCGGATCCCGCATTGCTGTGGCTCTGGCGTAGGCCGGGGGCTACAGCTCCGATTCAACCCCTAGCCTGGGAACCTCCATATGCCACGGGTAGCAGCCCAAAGAAATAGCAAAAAAAAAAAAAAAAAGAAAAAAAAAGAAAGTAGAACAGTGGTTGCTAGAGCTGGGGGAAAGTAGACAGTGAGGAGTGACTACATGGTATAAGATTCTTCTTTAGGGAGATGAAAATGTTCTGGAATTAGGGAATGGGGATTGTTGCATAGCCCTGTAAATATACTAAAAGACACTGAATTGACAGCATACATCCAAACAAAAACTTGTACACTGATTTTCATAGCAGCATTATTCGTAATAGACAAAAGTGAAAACAACTCAAATGTCTGTCAACTGATGAATGCATAAAAAATGTGATATATTCATATAACAACATATTATTCAGTAATAAAACTATAAAACTCTAAATGAAAGAAATTAAAGCAGACACAAATAAATGGAAAAATATCCCGTGTGCGTGGATCAGAAGTATTATATTGTTAAAATGTACTCCCCAAAGTTATCTACAGATTCAATACAATCTCTATCAAAATCCAATCGCATTTCTTACAAAAGTAGAAAAACAATCCTAAAATTCATATGGAGTCAGAAAATCCCAAATAACCAAAGCAATTTTTTTGAGCAAGAAGAACAAAGCTGGAAGCATCACACATCCTGACTTCAAAACTTATTTAACTTATTTCAAAACTACAGTAACCAAAACAGTATGGTATAGACCAATGGCACAGAATAGAGAGCCCAGAAATGAACCCACACATATACAGTCAACTGATCTTCAACAAGTCTTCCAAGACTCTTGAAAGGGGAAAGGACATTCTCTTCAATAAATAGTGCTGGGAAAACTGAATGTCCACATGTGAAAGAATGAAATTGGACCCTCATCTTACACAGTACACAAAAATCAACTAAAAATGGATGAAAAACTTAAACGAGACCCAAATCCATAGAACTTTTGGAAGAAAAAATAGAGGAAAACCTTCTTGACTTTGGTCTTGGCAATGATTCCTTAGATGTGACACTAAAAGCACAGCCAACAAAAGCATAAATAGACAAGTGGTACTATGTAAAACTAAAAAGCTCTGTACAGCAAAGGAACCAATTAACAAAGTAAAAGGCAAGCTATGGATTAGGAGAAAAATATTTTCAGACCATTATAGCTGATAAAGGAGTAATATCTAAAATGTATAAGGAACTCCTACAACTCAATAGCAAGAAAATCCAGATAACCTGGTTTAAAAAATGAGCCAAAGACCTGAATAGACATTTTTCCAAAGAAGACATACAAATATGAAAAGGTGCTCAACATCACTAATCATCAGGGAAATGCAAATCAAAACCACAAGGAAATATCATCTCACATCCTTTAGGATGGCCACTATCAAAACCCTCCAGAAAATAAGATGTGGAGAAATTGGAACCTTTGTGCACCGTTGGTAGAAATGTAAAATGGTTTAGCTGCTATGGAAAATGGTGTGGTGGTTTCTCAAAAAATAAAATTAAAATAGAATTACTAGCAATCCCATGTCTGGATGTAGATCCAAAAGAATTGAAATCAGAATCTTTCTGAGATATTTGCACACCCATGTTCATAGCAGCATTATTTACAATAGCTGGGAGGCAGAAGCAAGCCTAGTGTCCATTGATGGATGAATAGATTTTAAAAATGTAGTACATGCATACAATGGAATATTTTTCAACCTTACAAAAGAAGGAAATCCTCGAGTTCCCACCATGGCATGGTGGGTTAAGAATCCAACTGGAGTGGTTCAGGTCACTGAAAAGGAGTGGGTTCAATCCCCAGCCCAGTGCAGTGGATTGAAGGATCCAGCATTGCCAGAACTGTGGCTTGGATTTGATCCCTGGCCTGAGAACTTCCATATGCTGTGGGTGTGGCCATAGTTAAAAAAAAAAAAAAAAAAAGGAAATCCTATCACATGATATGACATGGATGAACTTTGAAGTCATTATGCTAAGTGAAATAAGCCAGTCACAAAAGACAAATATGTTGTGATTTAATCTGTATAAAGTATATATAGAAATAGAAGTTGAATGGTGATTGCCAGAGGCTGATGGAGCGGGAAACGGGGAGATGTTGTTAATGGCTATAGAGTTTCAGTTTTGCAACACAAAAAATTTCTGGAGATGGTAAATCTTACATTAAGTGTTTTTTTTTTTAACCACAGTAAATTTTTTTTTTTAAGAAAAAGTTGGAGGTGCTACTTTACCCCACAGGCAGCAAACTCAAGGACTTAAGTAGTCATCGAAGCTACTGGTATTAGTTCATATCGTAAAGAAGTTTAAGAAAAATTTAAGTACAATTATAAGTGATAGCATTAAAATGGATTTTTAACAGGATTTGGGATGTTTTGGTGATACCCAGATCACTAAATAGGGGATTATTTAAAAGCATTACTAAATAGGGGATTATTAGGCTATCAAACAACCTAGCTTTTAGTATATGGAAAAGAGAGCCTTCTGGCCTATATATGGGCCACAGTTCTGATAGAGTGAGACTATTATTATGTTCCAATAAAATTTAAATTCTAAGTGTGCCTAGTTAATTATTCAATTGCTTAAGTAGTATTACTTTAAGTTTTTTTTTTAAGTTTGTTAAAGCAAAGTGATACTGCACAGGAGCTTTGTAAAACAACCAAACCCGAACAGTGTTGTATATTTAAAAAAACTGAAAGGACACTTAATCATTGTTTTATAGTTCTGTATTTCCATGGCAGATGTTGACATTTTACCATTGTTCCAGAATCAAATGTCGTTATTCCTATTCAGAATTTTCCATTTTCAAAAAATTCCATCTGCAGCTGTATTTATAAGTGAACTCTCTGCTTGTAAAAAGCCTGGCATTTCTAAGCAGGTTTGTAAATAGATTTGAAGGAGGATATGCAAGCGCTGGAGACCTGCCTGGGTTAATTAATTCTCTTTTCAGGCATTAGAACCTATACAAGTAGGCCAGCTGGAGGTGAAGTTTCCTTTGAAAGAGATAATTATATGCGCTACCAATTGTTTGCTTTTCTACATCTCCCCCAGTCAGATTCCCCAGAATTCAGAAACTAAGTATCAGGAGAGGTTTTTCCTTTCCTGGGAAACCGAGCATGTAGATGAGCTGAGATAATTGTGGCTAATACAGATAGTGTGAAGGTCTGGATGAAGCATACAAATAATTGCAAAGAGGGGACTGCGGGCTTCTGCTAAATATAGCGTATAGAAACCGCTAAGGCATTGTGAATGCGTGAGTGGGCTTCAATTCACATTTTTTCCCTTTTGTTCCTTCTGAGATGCTGTTACCTCAATTTCACACCATCCCTTTTCTTTCCAGCAGGATGTTGTGGAAAGTAGCTCCCTGCCTCACCTGGCCAGCCTCTTCCGTGGGGGCGGGCGAGGGGTGGGGGCTGGGGGGCGAGGGAAGCCGGTGGCCCCGGCACCAGCAGGGGGCAGTTAGGACTCAGCTGGGAGCTCCCCACACAGCTGGCCTTGCCCTCCAAAGCGGACCTCACCCAGGAGATGGCTCCCCAGCGCAGTTGGTCAGGCAAACCGAAGCGCTGGTTCTTCCCTCCTGTTTGGGATTCAAGTACACGGGACCCACCCTCAGAGGCCTTGGACAGGCCTGCTCCTTCAAGCGGTGTGCGCCTGGGGAGAAAGTTCTGTGTCCCAGGCTACTTACCAGGGTGGCTGCAGGGACTTAGATGCCAGTCTGAATGTTACTCCCAATACCCTTTGCTGTAAAGGCTACAAGTTCCACATGCTTCTCTCTGGCCACGCCTAAAGTCTTCTTCGTTGCGTCCTGTTGGGCTAGTGGAAGGTTATCAAGCTGAAGGACTGTAGTTACTTGGTGTTCTCCCTCTTCCAGTTTTGTCTACACTCAAGGAAAATAATAGACGGGGAATAGGTCAAGAGTGACCTTTGCTTCCCTTGGAGGAATAGAAGGGGACCAGCCAGCGGGGGGTTGTCTGGTAGCACCTAATTGAGGCACAAGTTAACAGCTTTCTCCACAGTAAAAACAGCAGGGACAAAGGAGCAGGTCACAGCAGCCTCTGCTTCACAGGTCAGTGCTGCTCGGTGCCTCAGGCTTGTGTAGATTCCCTTCCCAGTACTGCTGTGTTGGTGCCTCTGTAGACGCAAGGAGCTCATGGTGCCTCGTGTCTTCTCCCTGTCTTGCGTTCAGGGGGAAAGTAGGTGGTGGTTCTTAAAAGGAATGGATCAGCAAAGACACCAGACTTGCTGGTTGGGATAGAAGTTAGTCTAAAGGGAGAAAGACTGGGAGACCCTGATGAGGGCTTCTGGGGTGAGTCCACGACTGGCAGATGAGGGGTGAAAGCTGAGCTGCCCTACTCACACAGGCTCCTTCGTCATGGGCCTGCCATCCTGTGGATCCCATCCTATCACTTAATCATAGAGCTAGAGGCCTGGAAATCCTGATGGCTTCCTCTTCCCTTTATTTTCTATTGTTGTCTGCAAGGGAAATCTGTAAAAGGGGGAATTGAGGGTGACCGAATCTTGCCTTAATCGGTAGAATGAAGGGTTCAAATAAGGATTTGGGGGGGACAGACACCCAAAGAGTGTTGCTCTCTGTTGATTTGGGAGCAAGATAGAAGCGGGTCTGTTGGGTTTCTCTCTTAACACCAGCATCTCCTTCATAAGCCTCTGTTGCCCTGAGCCTGTGAGCTTTAGAGACCTGGTTTCCTCTCCTTTTGAGAGACTGAAAAAGAGCAGCTGTACCAGTGCTTTGACAGAGATTGGGGACTGGAAATACAATCAGAGTTTCCATTTTCCTACTGCATAATCTATTTCCAATAGAAACAACTGTGCAGTGACTGCAAGGGAACTGGACCAGGAGTGATCCACACCTTGCTTCATGTGCTGGAAAGCAGCCCAAAAGGAGCATTAGGGGGAGCTCTGGTATATGTCCACAGAGAGGAAGTAGTGGTGGAAGAAATGTTGCCCTGGAAAGTCTAGAGCCTCAATTACAGGCCTCTGCTGCCCTGAACCTGTGGGTTTTGGATACTTCTCCTCTCTCTATTTTTGTTAAAATAAACTTTTAATTTTAGAGAAGTTTTCGATGTATAAAAAGTTGCAAAGAGAGTACAGAGAACTCCTGTGTAGCCCACATCCAATTTACACTATTAAAAACATCTTATATGATTACGGTCTGTTTGCCATAACAAATGAACTCAAACTGGTACATTACAATTAACTAAATGCACTTTAGTCACATTTCATTGCTTTCCCCCTAATATCCTCTTTCTGTTGTAGGATCTCATCCAGGATACCACCTGTATTAGTCTGTGCTCAGGTTGCTTTAACAACATTGCTCAAACAGAGTGGCTTAAAAACTGGAAATTGATTTTCTCACAGTTCCCCAGGCTACAAATCTAAGATTAAAGTGTGGACAGATTTGGTTTCTCCTGAGGCCTCTCTCTTTGGCTTGCAGACAGCTGCCTTCTGAGTCCACACGTGCCCTTTCCTCTGTGTGCAGGTGCTCCTGGTGTCTCTTCCTCTTCTTCTGAGGACCCTAGTACTATTGAATTGTGGCCCCACCCTAATGACCTCATTTAACCCTAGTAACCCCTTTAAAGGCCCTGTATCCAAATACAATCACATTGGGGGTTAAGGGTTCACCGTGAATTTTGTGGGTACAATTCAGTCCATAATACCATCTTTCCTCTGTTTTTTGATAGGTTGAGACGGAGCAACTGGCTATCTGCCTTTATAGAGGTTAGAGATTGAAACTACCATTAGATTTTCCATTTCCCTAGAAGTTTTCTTTTATTCAACTATAGTTGATATGCAATATTTTATTCGTTTCAGGTGTACAGCTTCAGATTACGCATTATGCATTATTACAAGATATTGAATATGGTTCTCTGTGCTATACAGTAAATCCTTGTTGCTTACCTATTTTACATATAGTAGTATGTGTATGTTAATCCCAAACTCCTAATTGATCCCTCCCTCTCCTCTTTCCTCTGTGGTAACCATAAGTTTACTTTCTATGACTGTGAGTCTATTTGCATTTTGTAAATAAGTTGATTTGTATTAATTTTTTAGATTCCACATATAAGTGATATATCATATAATATTTGTCTTTCTCTGTCCAACTTACTTCACTTAGTATAATAATCTCTAGGTCCATCCATGTTGCTGCAAATGGCAATATTTCATTCTTTTTATGGCTGGGTAATATTCCATTGTTTGCTTTCTGTCTCTTTCTGTGTGTGTGTGTGTGTGTGTGTGTGTGTATCTCACATCTTCTGAAATGTATAGTCTGTTGGTGGATATTTAGGTTGCTTCCATGTCTTGGCCATTGTGAACAATGCTGCTATGAACATTGGTGTGCATGTATCTTTTTGAATTTGAGCTTTTGTCTTTTCTGGTTATGTGCACAGGAATGATTGCTGGGTCATATGGTAACTCTATTTTTAGTTTTTTAAGGAAACTCCGTATTGTTTCTATGGTGGCCGCACCAATTTACATGCCCACCAACAGTGTAGAAGAGTTCTGTTTTCTCCACACCCTCTCTAGCTTGTATTGTTTGCAGACTTTGATGATGGCCTTTCTGACCAGGGCGAGCTAATAGCTCATTGTAGTTTCGATTTACATTTCTCTAATAATTAGCAATATTGAGCATTTTGCCATGTGCTTTTTGGCCATCTGTCTGTATTCTTCAGAGAAATGTGTATTTAAATCTTCTGCCCATTTTTTGATTGAGTTGTTTAATTTTTTTTAATTGAGTTGTATGAGCTGTCTGTATATTTTTGGAAATTAAGCCCTTGTCAGTTGCATCATTTGCAAACATTTTCTCCCAGTCTGAAGGTTGTTTTTTTGTTTGTTTGTTTATGGTTTTCTTTGTTGTGCAAAAGTTTATTAGTTAGATTAGGTCCCATTTGCTTATTTATTTACTTATTTTTATTAAAGTATATTTGGAGTTCCCCTTGTGGCTCAGCGGAAACAAACCTGACTTGTATCCATGAGGATTCGGGTTTAATCCCTGGCCTCACTCAGTGGGTTAAGGATCCAGCATTGCCTTGAGCTGTGGTATAGGTTACAGACGTGGCTTGGTTTCCCCACTGCTGTGGCTGTGGTGTCAGCTGGCAGCTATAGCTCTAATTAGACCCCTAGCCTGGGCACCTCCATATGCCACAAGTGCAGACCTAAAAAAAAAAAGTATAGTTGATTTGGAATGTTTTGCCAATTTCTGCTGTACAGCAAAGTGATCCAGTCATACATATATACGCATTGTCTTTTTTATATTTTCTTCCATCATGGTCTATCCCAAGAGACTGGATATAGTTTCCTGTGCTATGCAGTAGGACTGCATCGCTTATCCATTCTAAATGGAATAGTTTGCATCTACTAAACCCAAACTCCCCGTCCATCCCACTCCCTCCCCTCTCCCCATTGGGAACTACAATTCTGTTCTCTGTGTCTCTGAGTCTGTTTCTGTTTTGCAGATAAGTTCATTTGTGCCATATTTTAGATTCCACATGTAAGTGGTATCATATGGAATTTGTCTTTCTCTTTCAGATTTGCTTCACTTAGTGTGAGAATCTCTAGTTGCATCTGTGTTGCCGCAAATGCCATTATTCTGTTGTTTTTTTATGTCTGAGTAGTATTCCATTGTGTATCTGTACCACATCTTCTTTACCCATTCATCTGTCAACAGATGTTTAGGTTGCTTCCATGTCTTGGCTATTGTGAATAGTGCTTCAGTGAATATAGGGGTACATTTATCTTTTTGAATGAAAGTTTTATCCAGATATATGCCCAGGGGTGGGATTGCTGGATCATATATGGTGGTTCTATAGTTTTCTGAGGAAACTCCATCTGTTTTCCATAGTGATTGTACCAATTTACATTCCCATCAAAAGTGTAGGATGATTCCCTTTTTTCAACACCCTCTCCAACAGTTGTTATTTGTAGACTTATTAATGATGGCCATTCTGATGTTGAGCATTTTTTCGTGTGCCTACTGGCCATTCGTATATCTTCTTTGGAGAAATGTCTATTTAAGTCTTGTACCCATTTTTTGAGTGGGTGTTTTGTTTTTTCTGTTGAGTTGTAAGAGTTGTTTGTATATTTTGGAGATTAAGCCGTTGTAGTTTGCATCATTTGCAACTATTTTCTCCCATTTTGTAGAATGGTTTCTTTTGCTATGCAAAAGCCTGTCAGTTTGATTAGGTCCCTTTTGTTTATTTTTGTTTTTATTTCTATTGCCTTGGGAGACTGACCTAAGAAAACATTTGTATGGTTGATGTCAGAGAATGTTTTGCCTAGATTTCTCTTCTAGGAGTTTTTTGGTGTCATGTCTTATATTTAAGTCTTTACGCCATTTCGAGTTGATTTTTGTGTATGGTGTAAGAGAGTTCTAATTTCACTGATTTACATGAGGCTATCCAGCTTTCCCAACACTACTTGCTGAAGAGATTGTCTATTCTCTACTGTATATTCTTGCCTCCTTCGTCAAAGATTAATTGATTACAGATGTGTGGGTTTATTTCCATGCTTCCTATTCCATTCCATTGATCTATCTGTCTGCTTTTGTGCCAATACCACACTGTTTTTATTACTGTAGCTTTATAGTATTGTATAAAATCTGAGAGAGTTATCCCTTCAGTTTTGTACTTTTTCCTCAGAATTGCTTGTGCAATTTTGGGTCTTTTGTGGTTCCATATAAATGTTAGGATTATTTGTTCTAGCTCTATGAAAAAACTGTCATGGATAATTTGATAGGGATCACACTAAATCTGTAGATTGCTTTGGGTAGTATGGCCATTTTAACAATATTAATTCTTCCAATCCAAGAGCAGGGTATGTCTTTCCATTTCTTTCTAACATCTTCAATTTTCTTTATCAGTGTTTTATAGTTCTCAGTGTATAGGTCTTTCTTTTTGGTCAGGTTTATTCCTAAGTTTTTGTTTCATCTTGTTTTGTTTTGTTTTTTGGCCACACCCATGGTACATGGAAGTTCCCAGGCCAGGGATAGAACCAGAGCAACTGCAGAGACAATGCCAAGTAATTATGATGTGAGCCACAGGGGAAGTCCCTAGATATTTTTTTTTTGATGCAATTTAAAATGGGATACTTTTTTTGGAGTTCCCGTTGTGGCTCTGTGGTTAATGAACCTGACTAGGTAGCATGAGGTTGTGGGTTTGATCCCTGGCCTCACTCAGTGGCTTAAGGATCCTGCATTGCTGTGGCTGTGGTGTAGGCTGGCAGCTATAGCTCGGATTCGACCCTTAGTCTGGGAACTTCCACATGCTGTGGGTGCAGCCCTGAAAAAAAAAAAAAAAAAGACAAAAATAAATAAATAAATAAAAATTAAATGGGATTTTTTTTACTTTCTCTTTCTGATATTTCATTGTTAGTGTAAAGAAATGGAACACATTTCTGTGTATTGATCCTGTATCCTGCTACCTGCTGAATTAATTTATTAGCTATAATAGTTTTTGTGTAGTGTCTTTAGGGTTTTCTATATAGAGTATTGTGTCTTCTGCATACAATGACAATTTTAGCTCTTCCCTTCCAATTTGGATACATTTCTTTTCCTTTTCTGATTGCCTTGGCTAGGACTTCCAATACTATGTTGAACAGAAGCGGTGAGAGTGAGCATTCTTGTTTTGTTCCAGATTTTAGCTGGAAGTCTTTCAGCTTTTTACCATTGAGTACCATATTGGCTGTGGGTCATTTTCTCAGAAGTTTTTCTACATCATAAGGAGAAAAAAACACGGTGGTCATTTTAAGATGAATGGATCATGACAGATCCTTCCCCTTTTTTGATACTTGAAAACTGTTTGTTTAGATATAAATTTGGAGGATACATTCAGACAGGCATCTCTGTTACCAGTCCACAGTATTTGAAAAGCTGGTGAAAAACGAGCTGCCTGTTCATACTAGTTCTTTCTTCACTGACCTTTGCTGCTCTCTGCCTCTGGTTCTGTAGACCTTACCTTTCAGGTCTCTCACGGCGCTACAGTTTTAAGAACATTGCTGGTAGTCCCTTTTTAGAACTAGAGGCCTCAAATTCGCAAGGGCCATGATACTTTCTGTTATCCAATTTATGCCCAAAGAAAAGAATGTGCAGGGAAAAGGTTGAAAAATAATCCTTGAGAGAGTGAAAATGGCAGAGTGAGGGCTTCTAAAAGGTTTCTCCTGCATCAAGTAATGAGAAAACTGTCAAAAAGTATCAGAATTAACTTTTTCAGAACTCTGAGAATCAACTGAAGGTTTGTAGTAATCAAGGAGCATTTATTCAAGAAAAATGGATATGTAAGAACAGTGAGCTTTGTGGCATTTTAACTTGCCTCAGTCCCACCCCCTACTCTCCAGATGGTAGCCTTGAAAAACTACAGCCCACCTTCTCATCTTGGCAACCAGCAGAGGGAGCAGAACAAGTGTGGAGGTCTTTCAAATACTCATTTCCCCCAAATTGTCATTATTTGATCTATCCGTTGGCTCCCTGGAAGACCTCACTTCCAAGGGTGTCTGTATTTAACCTGACTCAGTGCTTGCTCAGCATGAAAAGCTTTTCCCCATAAGGCATTTGTCTAAAGAAAGTTGTGGGGCAATTGTTTAACTCCCTGGCTGTTTGAGAAGGTAGGAACAGTGGTGGAGAACAAAAAGCTAACCAAAATCTAGAAATAAAGCTGGGGAGTTAGATGTCTATAGAGGTTTTGAAAAGCTCTGGCATATTCCTGGGAATGTAGAAGGTCGTGTACATGCCCAAGTTTTCTATGTGTTCAGAAAAGACCTGAGAAGACTCTATACTGTCACCTTTCACAGACCTCGAGGCTCTGCAAAAGCACAAAGCAAAGGCTAAGGCAGAGTTGTAAATTGCCTGCTGGAGCATTGACACTGGGCCCTCACACAGACACACATAGAGTTCTTCAACAAAGATTGGTAGATTTATTGGTTTCACTAATTTAAAGAAACTCCTGTACAATAGTTAACTGACAATTAAGCTAACTGAGCAGAGATTTTTGTGGTCACACATGACAAAGAATACGGACTTTAACAGAATTCAGGAAGACCATTAAACAAGCAAACAACAGCACTTACAACAGACAGCAACAAAACATATTCAGGGGAGGGGAGATAATTTGGTTTCTATAAGTTTTCACATTATACTACTTAAAATTTCCAGTTTTCAGCAAACTGTTGCAAGATATGCAAAGAAACAAGAAACTATGGTCCATACACAGGATAAAAATCAATAAACAAAAACTGTCACTGAAGAAGCTCAGACATTAGACTTACTAGGCAAAGACTTTAAATAAATCATTTAAAATGTGCTCGAAGAACTAAAGTATATTAGAGGAACTAAAAGAAAGTATAAGAATGATATGTCACGAAATATTGAACATTAATGATAAGATGGAAATTATAAAAAAGTGACAAATACAGATTCCACTGTGGAAAAACAGTAGCTGAAATGAAAAATTTACTAGAGGAACTCAATAGCATATTTGAGCAGAGAACCTAGAGATAGATCAATTGGACTTACCTAGTCTGAGAAAGAGAAAGAAGAAAGAATGAAAAATAAACAGAGCCTCAGAGATTTAGGGGACACCATCAAGTGTACCAACATATGCATAATGGGAAGCCTAGAAAATTAGGAAAGAGCAAAAGGCAGAAAGAATATTAGAAGAGACAATGGTCAAAACTTGCAAAATTTCATGAAAAACATTAATCCGTACACCCGAGAAGCTTCACACACATTAATTTGATTAAAGAGATCCACACCTAGACACAAAAGAGCCAAACTATTGAAATATAATGACAGTGTGAAAGTCTTGAAAACAATGAGAAAAGAGACCCCAAACATACAGGGATCCTTGAAGAGGTGAGCAATTAACTTATCAGAAACCACAGAGGCCATATCACCTGTCTGAAGGCAGTGTCATGACATATTCAAAGTGCTGAAAGAAAAAGTCTGTCAACCAAGAATTCCTTTTTTTTTGTCTTTTTTTGCCATTTCTTGGGCCGCTCCCGTGGCATATGGAGGTTCCCAGGCTAGGGGTCCAATCGGAGCTGTAGCCACCGGCCTACACCAGAGCCACAGCAACGTGGGATCCGAGCCGCGTCTGCAACCTACACCACAGCTCACGGCAACGCCGGATCCTTAACCCACTGAGCAAGGGCAGGGACCGAACCCACAACCTCATGGTTCCCAGTCGGATTCGTTAACCACTGCGCCATGATGGGAACTCCAAGAATTCTTAATATATTAAAACTATGCTTTGGAGTTCCCATCATGGCTCGGCGGAATCGAATCTGACTAGCATCCACGAGGATGCAGGTTTGATCCCTGGCCCCATTCAGTGGGGTAACGATCCGGCGTTGCCGTGAGCTGTGGTGTAGGTTGCAGATCGGGCTCGGATCCTGTGCTGCTGTGGTTATGGTTACAGCTCCAATTTGACCCCTAGCTGGGGAACCTCCATATGCTGCAGGTACAGCCTAAAAAGACCAAAAAAAAAAAAAAAAAAAAAAACCAAAAAAGTGCATAAGAGAAAGAGCAATTAAGACATTCCCAGATGAATAAAAGCAAAGAGTTCTTTTCTTTTCTTGGAGGACCTGGCCTCCACAATGTACTAAAGGAAGTTCTTCAGGGTGCAGTGAAAGGACATTAGACAGTAACTTGAATCCACATGAAGAAATAGAGGACCAGTAAAGTTAGCTACGTAGACAAACATAAAAGACTGTATGAATACACACACAGAGACACACAAACAGTTTGTTACTTGTTTTTTCTCCTATCTGTTTTTAAAAGACAACTCCGTAAAGTGACAGTTATAAGTCTGTGTTCGTGGGCATACAATGTATAAAGATGTAAAGCAAAAAGGAAGGGAGAAGGAATGGAGTTTTAGGAGAACAAACTTTTTGTATACTGTTAAAATTAAGTCGATATTAGTAACAAACTAGATGGTTATCAGTGTTGCCTGAATCTAAATAACCTGCCTGTTTTTCCTTCCCTTTATTCACTCCCTCCTCTCTTTTTTTCTTCTTGCTTTTTTAGGGCAGTACCTGCAGCATATGGAGGTTCACAGGCTAGGGGTCAAATCGGGGCTGCAGCTGCTGGTCTACGCCACAGCCACAACAACATGAGATCCGAGCCACATCTGCGACCTACACCACGACACCACAGCTCATGGCAACGCTGGATCCTTAACCCACTGAGTGAGGCCAGGGATTGAACCTGCATCCTCATGGATCCTAGTTGGGTTCGTTACTGCTGAGCCACGACGGGAACTCCTAGGTTACTCTCTTTACGTTTGCTCTCTGCCTATAGCATGGCTCGCTCTCCCTTACTCAGTTCCCTGTGTTTTTTCTCCAGTGCTACTAAGTTAGAACCATTATAGAGCTGGGGGTGTGGAGCGAGGGAGACATTGTTTATTCTGCTTTATGCATATCTAACATCGAGGAACTCATTGTGCCCAATTCTCTATTAGTCACAGGCTATTTTCACCTGAAGTGAATTGAAGCGAAAAGAATTCTTTTGTGGAATTATCTTTCATCAGTGAAACAGTTCTGGCTGGAAGGGTTGCCTCTCTGGGCCCTCTCTCCATCTCAGTCAGGTTGGCTGTGTGCAGGCCGCATGCAAATGATGTGTCTATAGTTTATATATATAATATATATATATATATATTATATATATATATGTATATATAATGTATAGCATGTTCATGAATGTAGGCATTCACTTGGAGGAGCCTGGGAAGCAACAAGGGATTTTTTCAGAGACAGTGTCTATATAGCCACTGAGTCAGATGGCAGCTTAGAAGGATCAAATGGGTTGATGAAAAGATGGAAGTCTGGACGTTTCACACTGGCTTCTTCCTCACAGGCCTTAGCTGCTTTATGCCAACAGCATTTGTCAATCTCTCCCCATTTAGGTCCCTTTTTAAACTTTATTTTCCTTTGCCCCCTTCCGCAAGTGCTGGGTTTGTGGTTTGGTGTTTTAGTCCTTCTAAAATAAAAGCACTTTTGGGAGTTCCCGTCGTGGCGCAGTGGTTAACGCATCCGACTAGGAACCATGAGGTTTCGGGTTCGGTCCCTGGCCTTGTTCAGTGGGTTAAGGATCCGGCGTTGCCACGAGCTCTGGTGTAGGTCGCAGACGTGGCTTGGATCTGGCGTGGCTGTGGTGTAGGCCAGTGGCAACAGCTCTGATTCGACCCCCAGCCTGGGATCCTCTATATACCTCGGGTGCCTGTCACATGCCACCCTGCGTTTTGCAGAGAAGGGAAAGTTGTTTGTTGTATTCCCTCTCTTTCTTCCTTCTCTGCCTACCTTCCCTTCGCCCCAGGCTTGGGAGGTTATCTCAGTCTCTAGGACAATAGGCTATGGCTCCGATTTTGCCTGTGAGGACCTGAGGAGACCCACGAGGGAGTCATACAGGGAGAGATAGGACCCGAGACAGCCAGGAAGCAGGTAGCGTTTGGAAGTGGTCCGTGTAAAGACTTGCTTTTCTTTACTATGGTTCTGGTGCAAAGGCCAAACCAGCAGGCAGAGTGTGAGCACTTTAGGCAATTAGTGGCAATCAGTGGCGAGGGAAGGGGTGGTGGTCAATATCTGTGCCCAGGGAAGTGGGAAGCACCACCAGACAGGTGGATTACTGTTGCAATGAGGAATCGGGTTAGGTTAGAAATCAGGAGTCCCCGTGGTGGCTCATTGGTGACGAACCCGACTAGCATCCATGAGGACATTCTATCCCTGGCCTCGCTCAGTGGGTTAAGGATCCAGTGTTGCCACGAGCTGTGGTGTAGGTCGCAGACGCGGCTCAGATTCCGAGTTGCTGTGGCTGTGGGGTAGGCCGGCAGCTGCAGCTCCGATTCGATCCCTAGCCTGGGAACCTCCATATGCTGCAGGTGCAGCCCTAAAAAGATGAAAAAAAAAAAAGAAAGAAGTCCAGGTAGGCTGACAGTAGGAAACTGTGAACATGTATCAAAGTCTGGAGAGGAATAAGATTTTGGTCCCTAGAAGGGGAGCCAGCAAGGCTGGTGTTGTGGGATCAAGGTATTTGGTAGGACACCAGAGTGAGGGCTTTGGCTCAGGGAGGAGGCATAGGTCCAGTGATCAGAACTGGGGCACAAGGAGGGCCTGGACCTTAGGACACGGTGTGCGCAGAGCAGTAAAGAGCACAACTTTGTAGGCTTTCATTCTTGAGCTTCTACCCTGTGCCAAGTGCAGTCTTGTAAAGATGGAAAATGAAAATGTCTGTACCCAGTCTCTATCCAATGACTCTTGGACAGCAGTATGACCCGGGGAAAATCACTGAACTAGCTTGTCACTCAATTTTCTTAACTGTAAAATATTTTGAGACTATGGAAGCTCCAGAATTTCCAGTTTGGTTGAAAGGAGCAGAGATGTGGCAGGCTACAGACCTGTTTTGAAGATGCTTTCACACAGCAAGCAGAATTTGTTTCTTCTCCAGTATTTTACTATGAAAACTTTCAAACATGTTCAAAAGTTGAAAGAAGTATAGACACCAGACACCCACCACCTAGATTCTACAGTGATTATTAACATTTTGCGTTATTTGCTTTATCGCATATCCTCCATCCATCAATCAGAGTAAGTTGCAGACATGGGTACACGTCACCCCTAAATGTTTCAGCATGCATGTCATTCACTAGAATCCAATAGTTATTTTATGGTACTTTTTATTTTTGAGGTAAAACTCACAGCAACATGTATAAATCTCAAATGTAGTATTAGATTAGCTGTGACAAATGCATACATTCATGCAACCCAAACCCCTATCAAAATATAGAACATTTTCTTCACCCCAGAAAGTTCCCTAATGTTTCTTTCCAGCCAGTCCCACTCCACCCACCCTGTATTAGTTTCCTAGGACTACTGTAATAAATTATTCCAAACTGGGGGGCTTAAAACAACAGAAACTTATTCTCCCACAGTTCTGGAGTGCAGACGTCCAAATTCAGGGTGTCAACAGAGCCATGCTCTCTCTGAGGGTTCCAGGGAAGAATCCGTTCAGTTCCTTTCTTTTCACTTCCTAGTGTTGCTGGCAACCCTTAGCATTCCTTGGCTTACAGATGCACCACGGCAATCTCTGTCTCTGTCATCACATGGCATTCTCCTTGCATGTTTCTGTCTTTGTCTCTCCTCTTCTTATAAGGACACCAGTCATACTGGATTAGGACTCACCATATTGACATTATTTAAACTTTATTATATCTCCAAAGACCCTATTTCCAAATAAGGTCACATCATAGGTACTGAGGGTTAAGACTTCAGCGTATCTTTGGGGAGAACATAATTCAACTCTAACACATCCCAGATGCAACTGTTAATTCTGATTTTTTTCCACCACTGATTTTGCCTGTTTTAGAATTTCACATAAATGGAATCATGTAATATACATTGTTTTGTGTCTAGCTTCTCTCACTCAGGATGTTCTTGTAATTCATCCATCTGGTTGTATGTATCAGTTTGTATTTTCTTTTTATTACTGAGTGGTAGTCCATTGCGTGGACATACTGCAATTTATCCATTCTTTTGTTGATTGACACTTAAGTTGTTTTTGGTTTTTTAGCTATAAAAATAAAGCTGCTATAAATATTGATATTCAGATCTTTTGTAGATATATGCTTTTATTTCTTTTGGGTAAAAACATAGGAGTGGAATTGCTGGATGATGGGGACGAAGGAAGGAGTAGAGGGAGAAAAGGAAGAAGGAAAGAAGGGAAAGGAATTCTCTTTTGACTGGGCCACAGGGAGAAGACTTGCAGCAAGTTTATGTTGAGTCGGAGTGTTGGGGTGGAGTATCCTAAAACACTGCAGACAGAGCTGTGTCTGGGGCTAGCACTGAGCCTCTAGTTAGGATCAAATTGATGCCTCAGCTATGGGTAAAAGGGGTCTTGTAGACTGGATTCAGACCCTTGTAAATGACCTTAGAGCCAGGTTCAGGAATTAAGATTCATTTGTCTTGAGCTGTGCATATTTCTTCAGCCTGTTTCCTAATTTTTATGGATAAAATGTGTAGTGAATGAAATAATGCCATTAGCAGCAAAATAGAGGTTATCATATTAAGTGAAGTAAGCCAGACAAAGATAAATATCATATGATATCACTTATATGTGCAATTTATTAAAATGACACAAAAGAACTTACTTATGGAGTTCCCGTCGTGGCGCAGTAGTTAACGAATCCAACTAGGAACCATGAGGTTGCGGGTTCAGTCCCTGCCCTTGCTCAGTGGGTTAACGATCTGGCATTGCTGTGAGCTGTGGTGTAGGTTGCAGACGTGGCTCGGATCCCGCGCTGCTGTGGCTCTGGCGTAGGCTGGCGGCTACAGCTCCGATTCAACCCCTAGCTTGGGAACCTCCCTATGTCACAGGAGTGGCCCAAGAAATGGCAAAAAGACAAAAAAAAAAAAAAAAAGTCTGCAAACAATAAATGCTGGGGCAAGTGTGGAGAAAAGGGAATCCTCCTACACTGTTAGTGGGAATGTAAGTTGGTACAACCACTATGGAGAACAGTATGGAGGTTACTTAAAAAACTAAAAATAGAACTACCATTTGTTCCAGCAATCCTACCTCTGGCATCTATCTGAAGAAGACCATAATTCAAAAAGATACATGCACCCTAATGTTCATAGCAGCACTATTCACTATATCTGAGACACAGAAGCAACCTAAATGCTCATCAACAGAGGAATGGGTAAAGAAGATATGAAATGGAATGGAATACTACTCAGCCATAAAGAAGAACAAAATAATGCCATTTGCAGCAACATGGATGGACCTAGAGATTATTATACCCAGTGAAGTAAGTCAGACAGAGAAAGACAAATATTATATGAGATCATTTATATGTGGAATCTAATAAAAATAATACAAAACAACATATTTATAAAGCAGAAGCAAACACGGATTTCAAAATCAAACTTATTGTTATCATAGGGGAAACCAGGGGGAGGGATAAATTAGGAGGACAGGAGTAACATTTACACACTACTCTATATAAAATTGATAAGTAATAAGGACCTACTATACAGCACAAGGAAAAATACCCAATATTCTGTAATAACCCCTATGGGAAAAAAATGGATATAGTATATGTGTAACTGAATCATTTTGCTGTATATCTGAAAATAATACAACATAAAAATTTTTTAAAAGAAGTACATGAGATTAAATGATATGTAAATTCAAAGGCAGATTGGTTCTAGCTGGTGATATTAGGAGAGTCTTTATAGAGGAGGTGATGGAGCTTCTGGGACTTGAAAGATAGGAAAGGTTTTAGCATGTGTAGGAAGGGGAATAAGATTCCAGGCTGGGGTAATTGAATAGGAAAATGCAGTAATGTATACATAAGAATAGCAGGTACTGGAGTTCCCATCGTGGCGCAGTGGTTAACGAATCCGACTAGGAACCATGAGGTTGCGGGTTCGGTCCCTGCCCTTGCTCAGTGGGTTAACGATCCGGCGTTGCTGTGAGCTGTGGTGTAGGTTGCAGACGCGGCTCAGATCCCGCGTTGCTGTGGCTCTGGCGTAGGCCGGTGGCTACAGCTCCAATTCAACCCCTAGCCTGGGAACCTCCATATGCCGCGGGAGCGGCCCAAGAAATAGCAACAACAACAACAACAACAAAAAAGACAAAAGACAAAAAAAAAAAAAAGAATAGCAGGTACTAAACTTCAGTGAATCTAAGCCACCAGTCACATCGTTGGACACATTGTTATTTTATGCAATGCTAGGAAAAGATAAACACTGCCAATCAAACAAGAACTTGATGCTTTCCTTTCATTTGGAATTTTTATTCTATATTTACTGAAAGATCTCTTTCAGATTTTAGACACAGACAAAGCGAAATAAAACAGTCAATCCTAAAGTTTCTTTACAGTGAGGGAGGAAGGGGCCAGATGATACAGGGCTTTGTAGATTCATGTTAAGAATTTTGGCCTTTACAATACAATTAATACTCAAAAATATTTTCAATTATAAAATACTAGTAGACAGCTCTGACCTTGCTCCTGCTGGGATGACTGTTCTCTTTCACACCCAAACTCTTGCCTTACAATCTCCATGGAGTGTCACAACAGAGTAATTCTTAAAGAGAAAGTTGTCCCTTTTCTTCCGTAAAATGATGGGCCAGAAGAGAGCAAAGTCAAGAAGAAATGAGGCCATTTATACTATCAAATCATATTCATGAAGGATGCCTAAACTAAACCACATATAAACTGCATTCTATGTATGTTATAACCACTTAGGAAGGAAATGAACACAGATTCTGTCTTAGGCGATGATTAATAATGATCATACTTGAGAGATTTTGCAGTTGGATTGCAAAATAAAGTCCCAGCAATATAGGAAGATCAAGAAAACCATTTTATCATACAAATGGATACTAAAAGGCATAATATTGCTATAGGAAGGCAAGAAAAGAATTATTTGGATTTTACAAAATGCCTTTATATGACTGATACCTCAAAAACGCTTTCAAAGTTTATCATATGGTCCCTCCTCCAAAATATGTGCAATATATAGTTATCAAATATTGCTCAAATTAATGTACCTAACAGTTTTATTTTACGAAACTAGTCTGTTATTTTATTTTAATTTCTACATGAATGAAAGAGCAGTCTTATAAAATTGAAAATGTGGTTTAGCAATTTAACAAGGACACAACAATGCTTTGAAAATGAACAGCTTTTAACTGAGTAGAATGGTTTACCTATTTGGCACACTAGGCAAATAATGTGTTAAATATCAAATAGTTTTCTTCACTACTAGGAAGTTTCACTTAAAAACTGAAAATTGGGAGTTCCCATCTTGGCGCAGTGGTTAACAAATCTGACTAGGAACCATGAGGATTCGGGTTCGATCCCTGGTCTCACTCAGTGGGTTAAGGATCCGGTGTTGCTGTGAGCTGTGGTGTAGGTTGCAGATGTGGCTTGGATCCCGCGTTGCTGTGGCTGTGGTGTAGGCCGGCGGCTACAGCTCCAATTAGACCCTTAGCCTGGGAACCTCCATATGCCGTGGCTGCAGCCCTAAAAAGACAAAAAACAAAACCCTACAATTAGAGTTCCCGTCATCATGCAGTGGAAACGAATCCAACTAGGAACCATGAGGTTGTTGGTTCCATCCCTGGCCTCACTCAGTGCCATGAGCTGTGGTGTAGGTCACAGATGTGGCTCTGATTCCACCCCCAGCTGGGATCCTTCATATGCCGTGAATGCGGCCCTAAAAAGCAAAAAAAAAAAAAAAAAAACACCCAAAACTGCAAATTATCTTTGTATGCACACTTTTTATTTAAAAATTCCAGGAATTTTAAAAAGTACACTAACCAGGTGTGTCTTCCTGAAATGTGCAAATATTAATCATAATAATGACAAATTACCACTGATATACTATCATTGAAATGTATCCTAGAATTTTACAGAGGGCTATGGAAAGTAATAGATTAAAAGTAGAGAGAGAAATTGTACTAAAATGGACTCACCTTCAATTTTTAGGATTATGATTATATCTATGATTAATCTACATAGAGAATATTCAACATAATACAATATTAAATATGCTGCCACCATCTCACTTACAGACTGATTACAAGGCAAATTAAAGTGTCATGAAGTCATCCTGCTAACCTTCAGGCTAGTGTTCTCAGACTGTACCGTGCATGCCAAACACCTGCAGATCTTGTTGAAATGCAGATTCTGAATCACTAAGTCTCCATGGGACCCGTGATTCTGCATTTCTAACAAGTTCCCAGGTGGTGCTCTTGCTGCTGGACCACAATTTGAGTAGCAAGGCTTTAGGCTACAAGACACTTTATATTCTGCAATAAACTGTATAACAAATACGTTTTTAGAGCCCACTTCCTTCATTCATATTTCCAACATGTTCAACAACAATTTTAAATATTTCCTCTGGATAGAAATGTTCTCTATTCAGGGAGTTCACATTATGGCTCAGCGGTAACGAATCTGACCAGTATCCATGAGGACGCAGGTTTGATCCCTGGCTTCACTCAGTGGGTTAAGGATCCGGCATTGCTGTGAGCTGTGGTGTATGTCACAGATGAGGCCTGGATGCCATGTTGCTGTGGCTGTGGTGTAGGCCTGTAGCTATAGCTCCGATTCACCCCCTAGTCTGAGAACTTCCAAATGCTGCAGGTGCAGCCCTAAAAGGCCAAAAAAAAAAAAAAAAAAACACAGCGGGAAAAAAAAAAAGAAACAAAGAAATGAGAAATGTTCTCTACTCACATTACTACATAGTTGATGCTGGCATAAGAGACATTAGCCCCATATCAAACACAAAGAAAATAATACTTATTGACCCACTGACTTTTTTAAAGAACAGCTTTATTGAGACATAATTCACTTACCATAAAATCACCCATTTATAGAGTATAATCCAGTGATTTTTAATATATTCTTGGAGTTATGTAATCATCATCGCTCTCTAATTTTATAAAATAATCATAACTCCAGAAAGAAATCCGGTACCCATTACCAATCACTCTTCATTTCACCCTAACCACCCCACCTATAGGCAACTGCCAATTCATTTTCTGTCTCTACAGATTAGCCTATTCTATTTTTTTATTTATTTTATTTTTTTGTCTTTTGTCTTTTTCTTAGGGCCGCACTCGTGGCATGTGGAGGTTCCCAGGCTAGGGGTTGAATCGGAGCTGCAGCTGCCGGCCTACGCCACAGGCACAGCACCGCAGGATGCAAGCCGAGTCTGCGACCTACACCACAGCCCATGGCAACGCTGGATCCTTAACCTGCTGAGCGAGGCCAGGGATCAAACCCGCAACCTCATGGTTCCTAGTCGGATTCATTTCCACTGCGCCACGACAGGAACTCCAAGCCTATTCTAGATATCTGATTTTTTGTGAGTGGCTTCTTTCATTTGGCATAATGCTTTCAAGATTCATCAATGTTGTAGCGTGTAGCAGTATTTCATTCCTTTTCAATGCTAATTATATTCCATTGTATGGATATACCACATTTTGTTTATCAGTTTATCAGCTGATGGACACTAGAATTGTTTCCATGTTTTGGCCACTGTGAATAATCCTACCGTACATATTTATGTATGGATTTTTTTTTGGTGGACGTGTGTTTTCAATTCCCTGGGATATACACCTAAGAGTGGGCCATATATTAACTCTACATTTCACTTTTTGAGGAACTGCTGAACTGTTTTCCAAAGTACATTTTACATTCTAATCAGCGATATACAAGTGTTCCAATTTCTCTACATCCTGGCCAACACTTGTTATTATCTTTTTTTGAATTATTATTATAACTACCCTGGTGAGTGTGATGTGGTTTTGATATACATTTCCCTGATGGCTAAGGATGTTGAGCATTTTTTCACGTGCTTATTGACCATTTGTATATGATTGGGTTTTTTACCTTTTAAAGAAAATTTTTTATTGAAATAACACTGGTTTATAACATTATTATATAAGTTTCATGTGTACATTATATTTATATTTCTATATGCCTTACAGTGTGCTCACCACGAAAAACTTAGTTTCCATCCATTACCATACAGTCAATCCCCTTTACCCACTTTGCCCTCCCTCTGTCCCTTCCCCTCTGATAACTGCTACTCTGTTCTATATATCTGATTTTTCTGTTATAATCTATAAAGCATTTACCATGTGTCAGGCCATTTTCATTTACACCAGCCATTTGAAAAAATATACCTATATCTCTTTCTTTTTTGGTTGCCCCATGGCATATGAAGTTCCTGGGCCAGGCATCAGATTCGAGCCATAGCTGCGACCAAAGCTGCAGCTATGGCAACACTGGATCCTTAACCCACTTGTGCTGGGTCAGGGATCGAATCTGTGTCCCACTGCTCCCAAGACACCACCCATCCCATTGCACCACAGTGGAAACTCTGAAAAAGTATATTTTTTAAACAGTTCTGTAAAGGTGTAAATGGCATAAAAGAAACACATATTTGTATATTTGAGGAGCTTAGACACCTTGTGAAACCATCACCGCAATTAAGATAATTAACAGATCTGTCATCTCTAAACATTTTCTCATTCCCCTTGGTAATACCTCCTTCCTGACCTTTCCCATCCCCCCTGCCAAGCAACCACTGTTCTGCTTTCTGTCACTATAAATGAGTAAGCATTTTCTCGAGTTTTATATAAATAGAATTATATGCTATATACTCTGTTTTATCTGGCTTCTTTCACTCAGTATAATTATTTTGGGATTCATCCAAGTTCCTGCAGGTATCAATAGTCCATTCTCTTGTTTTGAACAGCTTAATTGAGATATAACTCAAAAACCATTCAGTTCATCCTTTTAAGTGTACAATTCAATGGTTTCAGTATATCACATTATGATTTTTTTTTTTTCTTTTTAGGGCTGCACCCATGGCATATGGAAGTTCCCAGGCTAGGGGTCTAATCGGAGCTACAACTGCTGGCCTACGCCACAACCACACAAGTGCTAGATCTGAGCTGTGTCTGTGACCTACACCACAGCTCACAGCAATGCCAGATCCTTAACCCACTAAGCGAGGCCAGGGATGGAACCAGCATCCTCATGGATACTAGTTGGGTTTGTTACTGCTGAGCCACAATGGGAACTCTTATATTATGAATTTATTTATTTATTTATTTTTGTCGTTTTAGGGCCACACCTGCAGCATATGGAGGTTCCCAGGCTAGGGGTTGAATCAGAGCTACAGCTGCTGGTCTACACCACAGCCACAGCAACACCAGATCTGAGCTGTATCTGCAACCTACACCACAGCTCATGGCAATGCTGGATCCTTCACTCCTGAGCAAGGCCAGGGATAGAGCCTGCATCCTCATGGATGCTAGTCAGATTCGTTTCTGCTGACCTACTATGGGAACTCCCCATATTATGAATTTTTTCGATTGAGGTAAAATATGTTGTTCATCTCCGTTTGTTTTTTAAATCTTTTAGTTCTTTCTTAAACATTTCTTGTATCTTCTTGCTCTGTGCCTCCATTCTTTTTCCAAGATCTTGGATCATCTTTACTCTTGTTACTCTGAATTGTTTTTCAGGTAGATGGCCTACCTCCACTTCACTTAATTGTTCTTCTTGGGTTAATCTTGTGCCTTCATATGGAACATATTTCTCTGCCATCTCATTTTTGTCTAAATTTCTGTGTTTGTGGTCTCCATTCCACAGGCTGCAAGATTATAGTCCCTCTTGCTTCTGGTGTCTGTCCGCCTGGTGGGTAAGGTTGGTCCAAGGGCTTGCACAGGCTTCCTGGTGGAAGGGACTGGTGCCTGCCCACTGGTAGGTGGAGCTGGGTCTTGTCCCTCTGGTGGGCAGGGCCACGTCAAGGGGTTTGTTTCGAGCTGAAGCAGCTGTGGGCTCAGGGTGACTTTAGGCAGCCTATCTGCTGATGAGTGGTGCTGTGTTCCCACCCTGCTGGTTATTTGGCCTGAGGTGTCCCAGCACTGGAGCCTGCAGGCTGTTGGGTGGGGCCAGGTCTTGATGCCAAAATGACAACCTCAGGGAGAGCTCGTGCCAATCCGTATTCCCTGGGGCATCTGCCACCCCGTGTCCTTGCCCCCACAGTGAGCCCCAGCCGACCCCCACCTCCCCAGAGACCCACAGGTAGGTCTGGCCCAGGATACTCTGGAGCCAGTGCTTTGTGCTCAGTCCCTGTGCATGTGGAAGCGTGTGTGTTCCCTCCAAGAGTGGAGTGGCTGTTTCCCCCAGTCCTGAGGGGCTCCTGCACTCAAGCCCTGCCAGCCTTCACAGCCAAATGCTGTGGGGGCTCCTCGTCCTGATGCCAGACCCCTAGGTGAGATTCAGAAGTTTCACTCCCGTGGGGGAACCTCTGTGAGAGTTATTTTCCAGCTTGTGGGTCACCCACCTGTAGGGGATGGGATTTGATTATATCACAAAAGTGCTCCTCCTGTGAGCTCATTGTGGCTCTTTCTTTGTTTGGGCTTTTAAAATGCCTTTTGCGGTAGGTTTCAGTCTTTTTTGTTCAGCAGTTAGTTGTGATTTTGGTGGTTTCGTGAGAGGGGGTGAGCTCAGGCCTATCTGATTTGCCTTCTTGTCTCCTCTCCCCTTTAGTCTATTTTTTTTGGCCATGCCCATGACATATGGAAGTTCCTAGGCTAGTGATTGAACCCATGCCACAGTGACAAACCAAGCTGCTGCAGTGACAACACTGGATCCCAAAGCCATTGCAGCACACAAGAACTCTGAGTCTATATTCTCAACCACTACACTACATGGGTTTTCTCAGATGATGTGGAATCAGAACAAGATTTTGACAATAACCCAAGGCCAATTTTTTCTTTTGCTGTAGTTATTATTATTCTGTGTTTAGTGTACATGGATTTCTTTTGTGATATAGGGTGCTTTGAAACTCCTTGGGATTCCTCCTTGAGTGAAGGCTACTTTTCCTTTTTTTTTTTTCTTTCTTCAGAGTGCCTAGTGGAGAACAATTAGATTTCTATATTTCTTTTTTTTTTTTCTCTTTTTGTTGTTGTTGTTGTTGTTGTTGTTGTTGTTGTTGCTATTTCTTGGGCCGCTCCCGCGGCATATGGAGGTTCCCAGGCTAGGGGTCCAATCGGAGCTGTAGCCACCGGCCTACGCCAGAGCCACAGCAACGCGGGATCTGAGCCGCGTCTGCAACCTACACCACAGCTCACGGCAACGCCGGATCCTTAACCCACTGAGCAAGGGCAGGGATTGAACCCGCAACCTCATGGTTCCTAGTCGGATTCGTTAACCACTGCGCCACGACGGGAACTCCAGATTTCTATATTTCTGAGCTAATTCCAGAATTAAATCCATGATCACTGGGCTGGTCCATACTTTTCTTTTCTTTTCTTTTCCTTTTAGGGCCACATGCATGGCATATGGAAGTTCCCAGTCTAGGGGTCGAATTGGAGCAGCAGCTGCCAGCCTATGCTGCAGCCACAGCAATACAGGGTCCAAGCTGCATCTGCGACCTGCATCACAGCTCATGGCAGCACTGGATCCTTAACCCACTGAGCAAGGCCAAGAATCAAACCCACATCCTCATGGATACTAGTTGAGTTCATTACTGTTGAGCCTTGACAGGAACTCCCTGGTCCATGCTTTTAATGCTTTAAGTGTTTTATTTGTGAATCCCTTCCATACTTGCACATGCCCACAGTGTACAGAGAAAAATGCTCTCTTTGATGATTTAATGAGCTTCTATCCATCAGTATAAAAGCAGCAAGCTTGTAAAGCAAAAAAAAAAAAAAAAAAAGTAAAAGTGTTAGAAGTGATTATAAAACGGGATAAATTATTCTCGAGAAGAAAAGTCTTGAGAAAAGATGGAGAAAGCAGAGTTAAAACACAGAAGGGCCTTTGGTTCCTGCTTAGAGAATAGGGAGCTGACTGTGGGTGAGGGACTTAGCAGCCAAGTACGAGTGTCTTCCTGTGTTCTAAGGACCTTTGGCATGAAGTTACCAGGGGAGAAACTAGAGCTATAGAACTCCATATTTTGGACAAGGTTGAAGACAACACCCTTAGTGGACTTTGAGGTGTCTGTCTTAAGTGTGTCAAGTAAAATACCTTCATAAAAATACCCAGACTGTCCTGTCATATGCTACCTAGATTCTGTGTGTCTCTGGAGTTATTTTAGAATGTGATGCTAAAAAGTTAACAAACCAATTCAAGGAGAATTTACATCCTTACAATATTAGGGTTCCCAGCTATGAACATAGCATGTGTTCTATGTATTGAATTCATCATTTATATCTCAGAAAAGGAAAATGTTTACCTTAGTTAATTAAATTAGACCTAGAACCCTGAACTCTTGTCTTGACAGTCCTCTTCCCTGAGGTCTTTTGGAGTAAGAAGCAGTGGGAGCATGGCATTTGACAGAGCTTTTACCGCTGCCATTTCCCTTGCTGTGTAATTTCAGGTACATTACTACATTTTCCTAAGCTTCAGTTTTCTCATCTGTAAATGAAGGTTAATAAAAACTTCTGCTTGGAGTTCCCTGGTGGTTCAGCGGGTTAAGGATCTGGTATTGTCACCACTGTGGCTCGGGTTGCTCTTGTGGTGTGGATTTGATCCCTGGCCCAGGAACTTCCTTAGGTGTAGCGTAAATAAATAAATAAAAGCACCTACTTCACTGGTTTGTTTAAAAGAGATAAGATGTGTAAAGCAGTGCCTGGCTCAAGCAGTCATTTACCCATGTAATTACCCACAGCCCCCTGCCTGTGAAAGAAGAGGTTCTGTTTCCCCATCTTCCCCACTTTGGTTTAAATGTGGACACGTTAATTTTTCCTGAGTACTTTCTAGCATAGTTGAGGTAAGGCTGGAACATTTAACAAGATTGCTCTAAAGACTAAGGAATAACAGCAGATAAATAAATACAGAGAATAATATCAAACCAGATCCTTGTACTTTAGAATATAAGACTTGCCTTTCAGAAACCCGTCTTATCCTTGATCCCTAAGTATTTCCACAGGGTGGGTACCATCTTAGCAAGCCTCCATCCAGGAGCATAAGGAGAGAACTTCTGAATCCTTGGATGCCTGAATCCAAGAGCACTAGACTTAAAGACAAGTGGTTCATTTCTTTTCATATCTAAGACTTGCCTTATTAGTTGCATATTCTTATCTTTTCATTCAGATGACTCATAATCTGGAATAACCACTGTTTTCCAGGGAGACTCCACTCATGCTTTGCCCACAAGAGTATGGACTTTCCCTACAGCCATAACTTGACAACAATTTTAGAAAATAACACAATAGTATCATTTGTTCATACTAAAAGCACGTTTTTGTTGGTTTAGGATGAGAGCTTTTTGTTATTATCTTCCAGTAGTTTTGTAGTTTTCTTTATGTGGGTTATATAAATTGCCTTGCTTATTCCAAAGTTCTTTATGTTGTGTTTTCCATCATAATTTATTTAATATCCATATCTTTTTTCTTTTTTATATCTTATTGAGTTGATCACTTCTAAAACAATATTTAAAATGATAGAAGTTATCCTTGTTTTTCTTGTTTTATAAAAATAAATACTGTTAATACTCTTCAGTAAACACTATTTTGCTTCATGTTTAAAAAGATGTTTTGGTCATGTTATCCTCATCACTTTCATATATATACTTTATTTATCCATAAATTCCTCATTTTACAGAATGTGTGTTACCTGTTATTTTCTCTTTTGGTTATCTCTCGGAAATAAATCTTGATCCAGCTGGCAGACATTTATTAAGCTTCTACTGTGTTTTAGGTACCATGCAAGGGTGCTGGAGAGACAAAGATGAATAGTGTCACAGACTAGTCAGGAGGACAAGATGCCAACCATTACAATACAGGGTGGTAAGTCCTAAAACAGTTTAACCCGGATCTTCCCAAATGATGCACCTGCTGGGTCTGGGTTGCAGGCAGAGTTGCTATTCAGGCGGTCCACCGCAAAACAATCAGATCATTTAAAATACTGAAATACTTCTGAAGTAAATCACCGCTGCCCTGAGCACCCTGAATTCTCCCTTACAGAACCAGCCATTTTCTGGGACTTGCCTCCTCCAGGCCTCTCCAGAATCCACCGACCACGGGAGTCACATCTCTTACAGCCTGGGACTGCCAGGCCCCTGATCTAATGCTGCTGCCCAGAATCCAAGTACATGGTGATTGGTCGATTCCTGTGCCTAACGACTTGGCAAATACCATGAAGAGCACCCTTGGTTGTGCATGTACCAGTATATCCAGCCCCTCAGCCAGAAACCCCTTCTCCCCTCCTCCAGCTGCGAGCAGCCGCATTTGCATACCCCAATGGCCCACACATACAGGCATTCATTTTCTCTGTATGCCCTGCAAAAGCTGGCAAGCTCTGATTTAACCTGTAGTCTTATGCTAATAGACTCCTTTCGTCTGAACCATTTTTCCTTTCCTAGAGTCAACTCTTTGTGACTCTGATGTTTCACTCCTTTCAAGCTTTGTTAAATCATGTTTGCTAATAGCTTAAAGTTTTTGTTCCTATATTCAGAGATTATATTGGTCTCTGATTTTTGTGTTTTATTTTGTCTTTGTTAGGTTTGGGGACCAGGACCATATTTGTTTCATAGACTAAATTAGGTATATCCTAACTTTTTAAAAGTGTTTTCTTCCTTTAAGATTTGAACATATTTGTTATTAGATTTAAGGACTTTGTGTGGTGACACTTTTTCAGTTTATTCCTCAGTTATTAATTCATTCAGATTTCCTACTCAGAGCATGAATTTTAATGTTTTATGTTTTTATAGCAAAAAGCATCCATTGCATTATATTTCAAAAATTTATTAACATACAATTGTGCACAGCAGTTCCTTACGATTAAAAAATATTGTTTATACTCTTTGTTACAGTCCCTTTCTCATTTCTAATTTTATGTGTATGTTTTTCTTACATAGCTTTGCCAGAGGTTCATCTACTTTATTAGCCCTTTCAAGCAACCGGCTCTTGAATGTATTTATTCATTCCACTGTTTTTACATCCTCTAATTTATTTATTTTTGCTTTTATCTTTATTATTTCCTTCCTCCTATTTTCTCATGCAATGTTTTGCTCTTTTTGTCAAAGATGTTAAGCTCAATGTTTATTTTATTGACCTTAAATTTTAGCCGTGAGAGGTGAGGACGACGCCGTCGTACATCTGTTAAAACCCCCTTTCTCTGAGCGAGATGCCTGTTGGAGGAAATGGGAAGTGGGGACTGCTGGACGCTCAAAGCCAGGAAGAAGGATACGGCAGTGAATCTTTCCCCCACAATAAGCCCTGCGCGTCAGCGTTTTCCAAAACCGTTTCTCCACAGTGGGGCGGTAGGGAGTAAGAAGCGGTGGCCCCGGCTTTCAGGAGAGGAAAAGGCATTTCTCTGCGCTGAAACCCACGCGGATTTATGCCAGGAGCCCTCCACCCAGCCGGTCTGGTGTAGGTGCGGAGGCTGTGATTGTAATTCTTGTTCCCTGGTGTTTGCTTTTTCTGAGTCTTACTTTCCTTCCTGCTCACCACAGTAGTTAGGAAGCTCGGCCCTCCAGACTGATGTTTTAGCCAAGCTACCTCTGTCTGACTCTCTCCAGGGGTCAGGCGGAGGAAGAATTGGAGCTCAGAGCTCAAGCCAGGACGTGGCTGCTGCCACTGTCACCACCACTGCCCCGTCTTATCCTACGCCGTGTTTCTAGCATTAGAGGCTCAAGGCACAGATGAGCTGGCTCATGATGCCAGGAGGAGTGGAACGATATGGCTTGCATGGTTACATTGTTTTAGAGATGTGTGTGAAGGAGGAGGAAGAAGGAGGGTAAAAAATGGAGTAGGCTACAAAAGAAGGGCATTCCCAGGGAGCAGAGGAAGCAGGTGCAAGGAAGGCCATGCTTTCCTTCCCAGAGTCCGGTGATCTTGCCACTGAATATCCCCCCCTTCATAAACTTGTTGCTTCCAGCCCGGCTCTTGTTATGAATCAGTAGGGGGCAGCAGTCCCAATCCTAAATGTAGGTACAACGGGAGGTGCCCGATGCCTCCACAGCCCTGTAAGATCTGACATCTACCACGCAGCCCGGTGCTCCACCCACACTTGCCCTCTTTTCTGCCCTTAAATGTGCCCAACACTTGCTCAGCTCCTGGCCTTTATGCATCCTGGTCCCTCTGCCTGGACTGTGCTTCCTCTGGCCCTTCTCATCATTTGAATCTCAGCTCAGATGAATTGTCACCCGCTTGTCACCCGCTTAGAGAAGCCTTCCCTGATCACCTAAGCCCTGCCCACCCCCACCCCCAGGCTACTCTTAATTGCATTTTCTTGCTTGATTTTCTTCACAGAAAATCTTGTTTGTTTACTTGTCTGTCTCCTTCACCTGCATGTAAGCTCCACTAGGCCAGGGATCTTACTGCCTTGTTCACTGCCCTGTGGTCCAGTCCTGGAACCAGTGTTTAGCATACAGCACACACTCAGTAGGTCTGTTTGAAGGAATGAATGAACCAACGTGTCAAGCATTATGCTACATGCTGGTGCCACAAACTCAGAGGGAGCTCGTAGCACAGTGGGAGAGGAATATATGTAAATGACTCCTTACTAAATAATGAGAGGCGTGTGTACCATGCCATCCTAGGCCCCGCCTCTGTGTTCAGAAAGGCCTGGTTTTATTTTTGTGTGTGTGTGTGTTTTGGAGGGGCTGCGACATATGGTGGCTTGAAGTGGGATCTCAGTTCCCAGACCAGGGATTGAACCTGGGCCGCAGTGGTAAAAGAGCCAAATCCTAACCATTAGGAGCACCAGGGGGCTTCCAGAAAGGCCTCGTTTTAAACCTTGGCCCTACCATTTACTGGATGCATGACGTTGGGCAGTTGTTCAAGCTCTCTGTTTCCTCATTTGTAAAAATGAAGGTAATAATACTACTGAAAGAACAATAATAATACTTATTCCATGGGATTAGTATGAACATTATACTATAAAGGGTTAATATAGGGTTTGATAAATGGGAGTTATATTGAAACCTCAGAGTGGTATACAGAGAGAGAATGTGCTGTGATTCCAAAGGGTGTTTTTTTTTTCTTTTTTTTCTGCTTTTGCCATCTTTAGCTCTGGTTGCTCTAATGGAGAGCAGTCCAGACCCAGAAGGAGCCACAGGGTTGTTCATTAATACAAGCCCACTCACAATAGCTCGGGCCTGGCTGATAGAGCTGGCAAGTGCTTCTTGGAGAGGAAATGGTACCTCGTACTTTCCATTCCATCTTAAAAAGCCAGGCCAGTGGAGGGAAATTAATTCAGGTCTTTAAATGCTGATAAATGCAGAGGCACTTACTGCTAATATTTCAATCAAGTGTCAAGAGAGAACTGATTAAAAGAGAATTCGGAAGCTTCTAGTTGATGGAGGCTGTATTCCTTAACCATTCCGATGTAAGACATTATTTTAATTTTTTTTGTTTATTTGAACCCAGTAAATGTCACATTGCTAATGCTTTAAGGGAAAAAAAGCAATATTTTGTACAGTGCCATTTTCCCACTAATTTGAGAGAAATGTATTTTTAATGCATTTGGTATCCTTTTGGCTCTCCTTCATAATTAGAAGACTAATTAAACCCATACTTATAAGCAATCAGTGTCAGAGCTGAAAGGAATTGTAGGGATTTTTCAGGTGAAGTCTTATTTTGTGAAGGAAAAACTGAGGCCCAGCATCTTGCTTGAGAACATTCGGCTTGAAAAAAGCAGTGTTTTTAAAAGTTTAGTCTAGTACCACAGCAGAAAACCTCCCCTTGGTCTGCTACCAATAAAGCCTCCCACTTTTTTGTTCTGGGCCAGCCTGTCGTGTTCCCCATTTCACTAATTCAGCACAGTAACTGAGTGCCTACCGTGTGTCACAAACTCTGCTGGTGCTGGGTATGAGCAGCTGTTCTTCACCGGCAATCCAAGAGAAAGACAAGCAAGAGGGAATGTGCAGGCTATTGCGGGAGCACCTGGGAAGCTTACCTAATTCAGACTGGAGCGGGAGAGGAGATGGGAGAGGGTTGTCATCAAAGGCTTCTAGGAAGAAATCTTAGCATTCCATCTAAATTGACAACTGACGTTTAAATGGGAGTTAGCCATGTGAATCCGGGGCGGAGATGTGTTACTACCAGAGGGGACGCCATGTACAAAGGCCAGTGAAAGAGAACATGGCATGTCCATAACCAGGCATGCTTCCACGCGGAGGAACATTGAAGATATGCTAAGTGAAAGATGTCAGATACGAAAGGCCACATGTTGTATGATTCCGTGTGTATGAAAAGTCCAGAACAGATAAATCCATGGAGATGGAAAGTGGATTGATTCGTGGTTGCCTAGAGCTAGGGCAGGTGTGGAGGAGGTTGGGGGTTATGGCTAAGGGCTATGGGGCTTCTTTTTGAGGTGATGAAAATATTCTAAAATTGATTGTTATGATGGGTGCACAATTCTTTGAATATACTAGAAGCGACTGAATTGTGCACTTAAAAAAAGAGAATGTGTTGTGCTATAGAAACTAAAAATATACGATATGGCCAGAGGTTGGAGAGTGAGGGAAGTAGTGGCATGAGATAAGGCTGAAGAGATATTACTACTAAAAGCTAACAATTACGGACCAAAATAGACATTTCTTCGAAGAAGACCTACAGATGGCCAATAGCACATGAAACGATGCTCACCATTGCTAATTATTAGAGAAATGCAAATCAAAACTGCAATGAGGTACCATCTCCTACTGGTCAGAACGGCCATCATCAAAAAGTCTACAGATTACAAATGCTGGAGGGGATGTGGAGAAAGGGGAACCCTCTTACACTCTTGGTGGGAATGTAAATTGGTGCAACCACTATGGAGAACAGTAAGGATGTTCCTCAGAAAACTAAAGATAGAGTTACCGTAGGATCCCGATGCCACTCCTGGGAATCTACCTGGACAAAACTATAGTTCGAAAAGATATATGCACCCCTCTGTTCATTGCAGCACTAATCACAATAGCCAAGACATGGAAGCAACCTAAGTGTCCATCGACAGGTGAATGGATACAGAAAATGTGGTGCGTATATACAATGGACTGCTACTCAGCACTAAAAAGAATGAAATAATGGTCTTTGCAGCAACATAGATGCAACTAGAGATCTCACACTAAGTGGAGTAAGTCAAAAAGAGAAAGACAAATACCATATGCTATCACTTATATGTGGAATCGAAAATATGGCATACGTGGGAATTCCCGTCGTGGCTCAGCGGTAACAAACCCGACTAGTATCCGTGAGGATGCCAGTTCCATCCCTGGCCTTGCTCAGTGGGTTAAGGATCTGGAGTTGCTGAGAAGTGTGGTATAGGTCGTAGACGTGGCTCGGATCCTGTGTCGCTGTAGCTGTGGTGTAGGCCAGCAGCTGCAGCTACAATTTGACCCCTAGTCTGGGAACTTCATATGCTGCAGGTGTGGCCCTAAAAAGATAAAATAAAATAAAATGGCACAAATTAACCGATCTACCAGACAGAAACAGACCCACAGACATGGAGAACAGACTTACGGTTGCCAAGGGGGAGGGAGGAAGGGGTGGGATGGATGGGGAGTTTGAGGTTAGTAGATGCAAACTATTCCATTTAGAATGGATAAGCAATGAGGTCCTGCGGTATAGCACAGGGAACTCTATCCAGTCTCTTGGAATAGACCATGATGGAAGATAATATAAAAAAGAATGTATACATATGTATAACTGAGTCACTTTGTGGTACAGCAGAAACTAATACAACATTGTAAATCAACTATACTTCAACAAATTTTTTGAAAAAGCTAATATTTATAGAGCACTGTTTGAATACTATGCATACATTAGCAAAATATTTAAAACGACCCTAGAATATAGCTACTGTAATTACCTCACTTTACAGATGAGAAAACTAAGACACAGGAAAGTTAACTTGCTCCAAGTTACACGATTACTAAAAATGGTAAAGCTGGGCTTTGAACCCAGCCAAACTTGCTCCCTAGTCTAACCATTACACTTGACTGCGAGAGCAAGATCTGATCACAAAGGGCTTTAGAAATTATATTGAGGTCCTTCGGAAGTGTTTTAAGCAGAGGTGATAAGATCAGACTTGTATTGCATTGTTGTTAGGACATGACCAAATGGATTGGGGCGGGATGGGGGTGGGGCAGTGGCAAGATCAGAGGCAGTGAGTTCTGTAAGGAGGTGGTCTGAAATTAGGGGCCTGAAATAAGAATAAGCAGTAGCAATGAGGATAAAAAGAAGTGAATAGAATATTTCAGAAATATTTAGGAGAATGAATTGACAGGAGTTGATTGAATGGAGAGAGGGAGAGAGAGAGAGAGTCAAGGTTGACTCCTAGGATTTTCACTCGGGCAGCTGGGTTGATGGCAGTGCTGTTTTTCTGATATCATGAAAAGAGGATGTATTCAGATTTGGGCAAGTTGAGTACACGTTCAAGTTTAAATGTTGAGTAGAAAATTGGATATTAAGATTCAAAAATGAGGAGTTCCCGTCGTGGCTCAGTGGAAATGAATCCAACTGGTAACCATGAGGATGTGGGTTTGATCCCTGGCCTCGCTCAGTGGGTTAAGGATCCGGTGTTGCCGTGAGCTGTGGTGTAGGTCAAAGACCTGGCTCAGATTCAGCGTTGCTGTGGCTGTGGTGTAGGCCGGCAGCTACGTCTCTGATTAGACCCCTAGCCTGGGAACTTCCATATGTTGCAGGCGCAGCCCTAAAAAGCAACATAAGTAAAGAAATAAAAATAAAAATCCCTAAATCAAGGGGCTGGACCACGCCAGAAATACAGATTTGGGGAGTTACCAGCCTATAGATAGTATTTGAAGTCACGGGAGTAGTGAGTGCTTCGGGTAATGTGTCAGATGAGGAGAGAAGCGGGCCGGGGACACAGCCTCAGTGTACGCCACTGTTGAAGGATTGACAGATACAAGGAGACGGAGGTGGAGGAACCAAAGAGGCAGGACCCAAACCAGGAGAACCTGGTTTTGTAGAAGGCAAAGGAGCAGAATGTTTCAAAAGGGAGGGAGGGTCGACTCTGTCAGATACGTCTGATTGCTAATGACAGAAAAGTGCCCACTGGGTTTTGTAACAGGGGTCCATCCGTTGGTGAGGGCGATTTCAGGGGCGTGTGGGGAGGGAAAGGCGGATTATAGTCATTGAGAGAGTGAATCATAAGAAGCTTGCTTTTTGCCTTTTTCCACAGATCCCACTAGCTGAGTTTTATACTTGAGCTCCTCTCTGCCTTGGCCAGTCTCACCAGTCCTTTACTGCACCCTAATTTTGGTAACTCCTCTTGAACACTCAGCTTCCTTTCCCTTTAAAGCTCCATTTTGCTGGTGATAACGAAATGGAAACAGGCTGCAGATTTTAAAGATCTGGGGAAGCATAAGACTTCTAGAAATGCGATAAATTTCTTCTAATGGTTGTTTCCTAGACAAGTTTTTTCTAAAATATTTTCTGCAGATTCTAATGATGAGCCCTATAATTAAGCACATTTCTTTACCATCTGATGTTTGAAAGCTTTTAATATGCTAATACACCCTGGAAATCTATGGGTGCACTTAGTGTGGAATGAATGATGCCGTGTTTCTCAAACTTACTTGATTGTGGAACCCTTTTGTTGAGAAGCATTCATGGGATTAGTTTTCTACAGAAGACACTTTGGGCAAGTCTACCCATGCTTATAATTCCAAATGCCCTTTTTCTGATGGTTCTGGACGTGTTAAAGCCTTCTTCCTATTATTCTTCCACTCCTGAGAATGGAGCCTGTGCTCCTTCACCAGCTCGTCAAAATCTACATTCTTATTCTTAGCTCTACTCAGGTAAAGGCTCACATGGAGCGCCTACAGGACTAGAGAGATTGGAGGATGGAAGCCCAGCCAGGACACTGTTGCAGGTGTCTTGCACTTCAGTGATGTATTCATCCATCCATTCATGCAGAGGTGAAGTAAATACCTACCATGTGCCCGACGCTGTGCATGGTCCTGCAGATAAAGCAACAGGTTTAACAGCCAAAAGCCCCCACAAAACTGCTCTCATGAAGCTTACATTCATAGTAGAGGATGACAGATGGTAAACAAGTAGACAGACATATAGAGTAATGTTAGGTATAAAGGAGGGAGCTCCTAAACCAAGTAAGTTAGAGAAAATAAGAGTGGATTCGCTAAGCCACAGGAGTGGGTTGAGGGAATAGGGAGAGAAATTTCAATTTTGCGAAGCTGAATGAATGAAGCCCAGTCCAGAGCTTGGTATTGCCAGTCCTTTGGGGCTTATACTTTTCTCCACCGGAGAAGTTTTGGGCAGCTGTTTCTGTGCTTACTGAGAAGATCAGTTGGATTTTTTCACATCTACTGCCTGGGTAAACATGTCGCGGGAAGCACAGAACATTTTGAAGGGCACCCTAACTTGACACAAGTTGTCCTGTGCTTTGCAGTTTTCACAATGCTTTTTTCATCCAGGGTATGATTTATTACCCTATTATATAGAAAGGGAAGTTGAGGCTCAGGGGCTGACTTGCTAAAGATTGTAAAGCTGTTCATTGTTGGGGTTGGGACTTGAATTCAAGTCTACTTGGCAGAACATCCATGCATTGGTTATATCAATGCAGGTTTTTAAATTCTCATGCTCATGAACATGTCTGGATTATTCTTGGGGGCGGGTAGGGGGAAGAGAGGGCAGAGAGGAGGAGGCCGGGGTAATGATTAACTCTCCTTAGGGGAAAAATGGTCCCTGTTAATGTTTTTGGATCGAATGAAAGAGTTTTCAGGGCAAGGGCCAAGTAGCGATTAGAGCTTTCTCCCTCCAAGTAATCCCCATTCAAGGCTGCATAAATTGGAATCCTGAGGGGGGGAAATGGGAAGCAACAAACCCTTTAGTCTCTCCCCCAACTAGTCAGAACCTTTGAATGAGAGAATGTGGAAGAAGTTTGTGTGAAGGTTTAGGTTCTTAGCTTAAAGACAGATGTAGTGAACTCGAAGAAAGCTCAGAAGAGCTGATGAAAGGATTGGCGCATATAACTTGAATCACAAAGATTGAAAGGATCGGAATTGTTCTGCTCGAGACCTGCCCGCCTCTCCCATGAGCTCTCGTCCCTTGCAGCTTGCACGCTGTGTCTCCTCGGTGGTACTGGATTGCTTACACCGTTTCGCATCCCTCCCGCCACGTCTGTGCATCACGCTGTCCAGTCTGCTCAGAATGCCCTTCTCCACATGTCCGTCCTTTACCAAGAATCAGCACTTGGAGTTCCTGTCGTGGCGCAGTGGTTAACGAATCCGACTAGGAACCATGAGGTTGCGGGTTCGGTCCCTGCCCTTGCTCAGTGGGTTAACGATCCGGCGTTGCCGTGAGCTGTGGCGTAGGTTGCAGACGCGGCTCGGATCCCGCGTTGCTGTGGCTCTGGCGTAGGCCGGTGGCTGCAGCTCCGATTCGCCCCCTAGCCTGGGAACCTCCATATGCCGCGGGAGCGGCCCAAGAAATAGCAACAACAACAAGAACAACAACAAAAAAAAAGACAAAAGACAAAAAAAAAAGAATCAGCACTTAATGAGTTCTTAGTTGGTGTCTAGCACTGTGCTAAATATTTTAGGTGCACTGGTTCATCTCATCCTCATAGAAACCTTCTGAAGTGGCTACTGGTACCTCCATTTTACAAGTGAACAACGTTCAGAGAAGTATGGAAACTTGCTCCAGGACACACAGCTAGTAAGAGGAACCAGGAGTTGAACCCAGATATTTCTCTCTGTTTTTGGCCACACTCACCGCATGTGAAGGTTTCAAGCCACTGCAGTGACAACACTGGATCCTTAACCTGCCGCCACCACAAGAGAACTCCTGAACCCAGATATTTCTTTCTTTTCTTTTTGCCTTTTGTCTTTTTAGGGCCGCACTCACGGCATATGGAGGTTCCCAGGCTAGGGGTCCAATCGGAGCTGTAGCCGCCGGCCTACACCACAGCCACAGCCATGCCAGATCCGAGCCGCGTCTGTGACCCACACCACCGCTCTCAGCAATGCCGGGTCCTCGACCCTCTGAGCGAGGCCAGGGATCAAACCCCCAACCTCATCGTTCCTAGTCTGATTCATCTCCCACTGAGCCACGATGGGAACTCCGATGTTTCTGATTCCAGAGTCTGACTGCCTATGTTAGTCTGGGTCTTCTGAGAAACAGAAGCCAACATGGGATTAAACATGCAAGGGTTTCACTAAAAGAAACACCAGTATGAGAGAAACTGGGGAGGTTGCTGGAGAAGGCTGAGAGCCATCAGAGTAAGACATAAATCTGACCGCTGGTGAAAAGGGGCGGGGGAAGCTTGGGTAGGAATATCCGAGATAGCCAGGTAGTTAAAGAAAGGTTCAGAGAGGGCTTCACAGAATCCTTGAGCCAAAGGATGGTGTCAGTGGAGTCCTTCATCTCCCCGCAACGGGTTTACGTGAGTGTCCCTGATGCTTAGTCCCTTCGTCAGAAACAGCCCGTGGGAAGTGCAACCTTGTGCACACTTGGTGATGCATTTCAGAATACGGCACCTTTGGCCCTGATCAAATGATGCTGCTCATAGTTCAGTATCCCCAGGGCTAATTTTGTCCCTCCACGGAGGTGGGGGGGGAGGCATTTGGCACCATCTGGAGACATTTTTTGTGTGTGTATGTCTTTTGTCTTTTTGTTGTTGTTGTTGTTGTTGCTATTTCTTGGGCCGCTCCTGCGGCATATGGAGGTTCCCAGGCTAGGGGGCGAATTGGAGCTGCAGCCACCGGCCTACGCCAGAGCCACAGCAACGCGGGATCCGAGCCGCGTCTGCAACCTACACCACAGCTCACGGCAACGCCGGATCCTTAACCCACTGAGCAAGGGCAGGGACCGAACCCGCAACCTCATGGTTCCTAGTCGGATTCGTTAACCACTGCGCCACGACGGGAACTCCGACACTTTTGATTGTCACAAGTTGGAGGAGAGTGCTCCTGATATCTAGTGATTAGAGGCCAGGGATGCTGCTCAACATCCCACAGCCACCACGACAAAGAATGATCTAGTCTAAAATATGAATCGTGCTGAGGCTGAGAAGTGCTGCCTTGGCTGGAGGCCTGCAAGGTGCATTCTCGTGGCCTCTGCGATTCTTCACCTCTCCATCCTGTTGCCTCTCCCGGGAAGCTGTCTCTGCCTTTCCCCCTTACACGCACCCCATTAGATGCCCTTGCTCTCCCGCTCTTATAGCCCTCTGCGTGCATGCATCACAGCGCTTCTCGCACCACATCACTATTGTATGTTTACTTATCTGTCTCCCTCTGTGGATTGTGAGAACCTTGAAGGCAGGAGCCCTGTCTTCCTTTTCTTTATATCCCTTTCACTCAGCCTAGAGTCTGGCACCTCGGAAATGTTTATTAAATAAATGAAGGCGAGAGAAGGCTCCGAGCTGTTTAGTAGCAAATGTAGTGGTATATGACAGGCTGTCACATAGCTCCTTTTCAGGACCCATCTACCCTAGTCGCTCCTATAACTCTGGGCTTAATGCGCACCCGTATGGCAAATTCCCTTCTGACCACTTTCACTTGAATGTCCCGTAGTAGCTCAAACTCAACATGTCAGTAATAAAATGTATGGTCCTCCTCAAACCTGATTTTCTTCCTATGGCCCCTGTATCTGTGAATGGCCCCATAATTTATCCAGTTGTTGAAACTAGGAACTTGGAATCACATCTTTTTCCTCAGCTCCCCCACCCCAACATCCTTAAATCCCTAAGTCCTAAGAATGTTATTTTTCTCATCTCTCTCAAATCTTCCCTGTTTGCTCCATTCCCACTGCCATTGCCTTCACTCTCATCACTGGCTCTCATCACTTCCCTTCTGGATGATTGCAAGAGTCTCCTAACTCATTGCCCTGCTTCCACTCTTGCCACACACCCCCTTCAAATGTACACTCCGCTCTGCTGCCAGAGTGGTAGTCTTAAAACACACATCTGACCGTATTATCTTCTAGTTTGAAATACTTCAAGGGCTTCTTGTGATCTTCAGGATAAAGTCCAAACTTCTTATCACAGTGCACATGGCTTTCATGACCTGGACCCCTGCCTGGCTTTCCAATCTTGTTTCCCATCACTTCCTCACACATACCTTTGGCTCTAAGTGTTTCTCAACGAGGGGTGGTTTTGCCCCCTGGAGAACATCTGGCAATAACGGGAGACATTTCTGGTTGACGCAATTCAGGGGAGTGAGGTGCTACTGGAATGTAGTGGGTAGGATCTAGAGCTACTGCTGCTAAACATCCTCCTGTGCACAGGACAGCCTCCCACAACCATGAATTATCCAGCCCAAAATGCCAATAGTGACTGTATCAACTACCTATAGTTCCTTGGAAGCATCATGCTGGTTTCACCTCTCTGTGCCTAAAATATCCCTGGAATGTCTTTTCTCTCTCTCTTTTTCATCTTGGCTAACTTCTCCTTTGCCCTACAGAACTTGAGTTAACTCTCCCCTCTTCTGGGAAGCCTTTCCTGACCTCTCAGCTTAAACTGGACGTCCCTCTTTTGTGCTCCCATGGCCCTCAGCGCCTATCCCCTCAAGCACTCATTAGATGGCATCGCAATGATTTTTATTGTCTATTCCCTAGAAAAACTGAACTCCTTGACAGTCAGAACCACAGTTTATTTACCTTTGTATTCCCTATACTTGGCGCGTGGAACATATTTCAATAAATGTTTATTACATGAATGAATGACCACGTGCCCAAACACAGGACTGCTCAGATCCAAAAGAGAGTAGATATCGTTGCTGGTCATCCTTCTCACCACCGGTCTTTCTTTGGGAGATGCCTAAAATATTTACTGGGGTATTTGGCCAGCAGACGTAGAAGTTGTTCTATAAAGGACTCCTTCGTTTATTCATCAGTACTTCATTGGTTACTTGCTAGGTGCCAGAGAGTGAGCTAGACACAGAGGACCCAGTACTGAGTGAGACAGACTTTTGTCAGTTGCCTCGGGAACTGACAAATCTAGCAGTTTATACATGTTTGACTGAAATCTAGTTAGTCTAAATGGACCACCTTGGGGATCTCAGCTAAGGATCTGGAAATAAAATCTATTAGAACGTTAGAGTGCTTCCCAGTCTGGTTTGATTTGCTTGCAGTAAATTGACCATCTTGCAAATCCTTGGAGTAACAGGCATGTCCTTCCCCTGAGCAAATACACAGAGTATAAATGCAGCTAAACGTGCTCTATTTCTGGCACTGAGTCTCCAGCCATAGGAAAGGCTCTATCAGAAAGGAAGAAAGAAGGTTACTGATCTGAATAAGCTGCAAAATAAGTGGAGACCACCCACTTCCTTAATTAACTTTGTATAAAGAAAATGAAAGCTCATTACCCATCTTGTCAGTTGTCCCACATCTCAGGAGCTGGGGCAGCAACTGAATAATGAAAAGCTCACTAGTGCAGAAACAGTTAACCTTAAGTATGGCACTGCGTGTCAAGCGAAGTTTGGGCCTGTTATCTCTTTTCTGAGACTCTCTCAAACTCAGCTCCAGCACTAAGCTATCCACAAGCAAAGGAGTAAATTGCTACATTTGTTTCAGGTGGGTCTAATGATGCTCATTTGACTTACTTGAGTGGACTTGGGCTGAACAAATGCTACGAAAAGCCTTATTTTGACCATGATTGGAAAAATGCTATGTGAAAGGTAAAGTGTTAAACTCCAAAGTATGAGGGAGTGGGAGAGACAGTATCCTCCAGATGCCCAGGGCAATTTCCAACTGGCATAACCTTGGGAGTTATTATGGAGCCTTTGAGCAGCACAGGAAACCCCCGATTTCATTCATTTAGCAAATATTTATTGAGTGCCTACTATACATCAGGCACCATGCTGGGTGTTAGAGATACTGCAGTAGAGGGGGTGGCAGACAAAAATCCCTGGCCTGATGGAGTTTACATACTATTGGGTAAACATTTGGTAAACAAAGATAAGCTGCTCTGCGTGTTGGGGGGAATGCCTCCTGGGCTTCTGTTCAGCCTCCCTCCCCTGTACCCCTCCCCCAGGAAAGTCCAGTAAGTAGAGACTGAGTTCCTTTATAGATTCTGTAACTTTGGGGGGAACTGAACTAGATGGATATGTCAAATCATTGGTGAAACTGTGTTGACCCTTAGGTGCAACTGGAGATTTTCCCTAAACACTTACCTTGCTTTTCAGGACTTTAAAGCTATAAATAGAATCATTCCGGTTCTCTGTATCCATGATTAAGCTCCTCTGTTTGCATGTTCAAATCTTGAGGTTGCCCCTTGGGCATTTGGAGAGCATTTAGCACACTCAGCAGCCTCTGCAACAGAAGCCAAAGTGGCAGCGGGAGTGCATTCCATAAAAGCAGCTCTCTTCCTAGAGCCCATAATTAGAATGTGCTAACTACATCCTCTTTGCATCTGGTACACAGCAATTGGAGGGTGACAGAGGGAGAATGGAAATGGTACCCATAAAAATGTTCCACTCTCTGTAAAGGTAAGAAGTTGGTCTTTCTTCTCACTGTCCGCGGGAAGTCAGGTTTTTTTTCCTGCCCGAGATTAGGTATCTGTGGAAGCCATGCTATTTTCAGAGCAAGGCCTTCCATGTAAAATACTAGAATTCCTGGCATTTCGTAAGAGCTCAGAAATGACAGCCATCATCATCATGATCATGACGCTCATGTCCGATGAGAGTGAGGTGCTGTAGAGGAAAGCACATTGGCTGGAGAGGGGCTCAGGTCGGCAGTCTGATTTTGTCACTAAATAGTCATGGGTCTGTGAGATGCTCAATGTACAAAGACTGGAAGTCTCTTGGTAAGAAGGGCAGTCTGGCCATATGGAATAAAGAAGAAGGCGGAAGTGGAAGAAATCATAAGTAGAGCAGCAGATTGGGGCTAGGGAGGAAATAATCAGGTTGCATGGTGTTACAAGATACCCAGATCCGCCCTTCACCCTGTTCTGTGCCACGGGCGGCTGGCCCATCTGGATTGCATTAATGGGCTCCCTTGCCTCCTGACTTCTGGTTGTGTTTGGCACCAGTTGGAGATTGGAGGGTGGGAGGAGAGTGAAGTTGGAGTATTTATTCCCCAGGCTCGCTCTTGATGGCCTGAGAATTGGCAGCAGCTGCTTCCCTCTGCGGAAGGCCACAGTTCCCATAAAGCCACGCTCTCCAGGCTCTTCCCTCTCCTTGGCTTCTGGCTGTTACTTACTCCTGGGTACCACCTCGTCTCTTGTGAGGTGCCTACACTCTACTCACACCTTGATAAATATCCCCTTTATGAAATTCTCCCTAGATTACTCAGTTTGAATGCCCCATCCATGTCCTGCCCTGGCCTTCACTGATAAACCTGGGTGATTCTTGTACCATATCCCAAGCCCAGAGTCACAAGAGTGTAAGACATGCCTCGTTTTGGTCCCTCAAGCTCCTGGCACAGAGCTTGGTAAACGGCAGGCACACAGTAACGATTAGTTAAATGCGTATATGGATGAACTTTGCTGACGATGGCTGGGTGGTCCAAAGGAAGCAGCTAACTCAGGTATAATTCTGGTCATCAGGCGTTTTAGGAGGACCAACCCGATAAAAGGAGCAGCCTTATGACAGGGGCCTGGGATCAAAGGGGAAAAGGATCTAGATCTCAGAAGAAGGCTGGCAGAATGTGAGCAAGGATGATATCGAAGACCCTAGTCCCTGACTGAGGTTTAAAGTAGGGCCCAGCTAAGGGTATTCAAGGGCAGCAAAGGCAGCCACGCAAAATCAGACTTAATCATGGGGGCTTTAAGGGAGAGAGCGCCTTGACTCATCGATTTAAGGTCTGGGATCTGCTGCGCAGGAGTGAAGGAGTCTAATTCACTAGGCTGGCGTAGTTTGAGGACTCTTCACTATTCATCCACGTAAGGTATTTATTGAGCTCTTGTTCTGATTCTGATACTTACCAAACAATCTTCAGGACTTAATTCAGTTTTCATTATCTTCCTTGTTTCAGCGGGAATGCACAAATGAGCCAAAAATTACTGTTTTTCAGTATAAACTAAGGAGTGACTGTGTATGGAAGGGGTAAGAACATGGGCATGAGAATCAGACAGACTTTTATAAGAATCCTGACTTGACCAGCTCGGGCAAGTCTTAACCTTTCCTAGCCATTTACTTTAAAAATGAAGGTGGGAAGGAGTTCCCGTCGTGGCTCAGTGGTTTAACGAATCCGACTAGGAACCATGAGGTTGGGGGTTCGATCCCTGGCCTTGCTCAGTGGGTTAAGGGTCTGGCGTTACCGTGAGCTGTGGTGTAGGTTGCAGACGCGGCTCGGATCCCACGTGGCTGTGGCTGTGGCGTAGGCCGGTGGCTACAGCTCCGATTCGACCCCTAGCCTGGGAACCTCCATATGCCGCGGGAGCGGCCCAAGAAATGGCAAAAAGACAAAAAGACAAAAAAAAAAATGAAGGTGGGAAAATTCCCTTGGGGTGCAGTGGGTTAAGTATCTGGTGTTGTCACTGCAGCAGGTTGGGTCACTGCTGTGGCCCAGGTTCAATCCCTGGTCCTCAAACTTCAACATGCTATGGGTGTGGCCACAAAAAAATGAAGATGGGGAGTTCCTTGGTAGAGTCTAGTGATTAGATCTCGGTGCTTTCACCGCTACGGCCCAGGTGAAAAAAAATTAAGGTGGTGATAGTACTTTTCTCATGGTGGTCCCGTGAGTGCTAAATGAGATAATTCATATAAAGCACTTAGAACATTTGGCGTATAGTAAATACATAGTAAATCAATTTGAGTTTATTGTTTGTATTAGTATTTGTCTTTCTGATGTATCATGGATCAAGCTCTTGGAGTTTGACTAGCCCTAGAGCAACACTTAAGTTTCTGAATCTGCAAAACTGAGAGGATCCACGACCTGTGGCCACATCTTCGTGATGCCACCACAGCCATTCCTTAGCACGTTTCTGTGCCAGTCTCTAGCACTGGCCAGAGGAGAGCAGTCCCCTCTCAACCCTGGGCTCGCCCAGCGTTTGGTTTTTGCTTCTGTCATAGTGAGCTATGTGAGGACGGGGTGAAGCGCAAGAGTAGGGACTCAGAAATACTTGTTGAAAAATTGTAAATTGAATAAAATTTCATTTGCATGCATCCTTCTAGGACCTCAGCCTTTTCTGAAGAATAAGTCAGGTGCTTCTTTCAGCACATTAGGGCACCTGCTTTTCTCCTCTTGTTCCAATTCCTATTCCTTCCACTCCCAGACACCTGCCTCCTGCTCTGAACAAGTGTTGGAAAGCAAATATGGCTGAAATAAATACCATTCGAGCAGTGCCTACACTGCAGGGAGCCCATAAAAGGAGAAGGCCCCTCTAAACTGGAGATCTGTTTATTTTGCAATTAACAAAAGGTCAGAAGGCCTGGCATAGAATCCAAGTGTTACTCTGCTGTGTTAGCAAGAATTGTGGGGTTTGAAAGTTATTGCTGGGGATTTGGAATTTTTATTATGAATTCCAGGAAGCCAAAGTTTTCTGGGTAATATGTGAATCACGGCGTAGTATTCTGCTGTCCTTTGACCCAAAGTTAGCTCCTTTTTGGTGATATAAAAGGTCAATAGGTCATGGGAGCTCCTCTGGGTTACCTTAAAATGACCCCTTTTGAGGATGTAACAGATTATTAATCAGGAGCCATATCAAGGAGCTATGGCTAGGGAGGAGCAAGCTTTCAACCTTTGATTTAGGAGCTGGGAATTTACAGTTCTCTTTCTTCCTCGAGGCCCTAAATTGGCTTGACATAAGTTTAACAGGAACGTTTATTTAGCTGTGGCTCTTTTCACCACAGGGAATCATGGGATATCATCCATTCAAAAAACCAAACCAAACCAAACCAAACACAATGCATTGAGCACCTCCTATGTACCAGGCATTGAGCTAGAGTGATGGAGACACACCAAAGAATAAGACCTTGTTCTCAAAGTACTTCAAATCCAGTGAGGACGCCGGAATGCAGTAAGTTGCTGCGGTTGATGTGCTGGCGTGTGCACCAGGCACAGTGAGACCAAAAGGCAGTGTAGCCAGAGAAGGAGCGCCGGAGAGGAAAGACTTCAGGGAGGAGATTTCATGCATATTTCAATTGCCTGAGCCAAAGGCACCTGTTAAATAAGAAAAGTGCCTCTCTACGATTCACTTCCACCTGCTTTAGCCACAGCATCGTTGATCCTGCATTTACTTTCGCCCTCTTCTATTGGCTTGTATCTGCTTGTGCTTTGAAAATTGGTTTTGAAGTCTTAATTGTAAGATTGTGCATCTCAAATTCGTTGACTTTGCCTTTGAAGCTAAAACGCTTATGCTCTTCTATCCCTCAGTTAATGCATATATTAGGTTGCTTAACAATGGAACGTTTCTGTACTACGTGTGTCCTCTCAGACCGGAAACTTCTTGGAAGGGGAATCCCTTTGTTGTTATAAGCTGCCTGCCTCGTGAGCTTTTAAAGCTTATTTCATGAGGTGCATGCTGGGTGGCGAGGGATGACAAAGTATTTGAGCTACGAAGCCCAGTTCAGCATACTTTCCTCTCAGCACCAAATTGCCTCAGACCTCCTTCACACTTCACACCTGCGGCGAGCCAGGTAAGTGCCTATCGCCAAGTCTTGGCACTCCCTTTCTACTGATGAGAATCAGAACCAGAGCGACGTCTTTTTTCCTTTCTTATTCCTGTGGATCTGAAAATGTTTTCTCAAGTCACAATTCCTGTGATAGAGGAAGCAAATGCAACTGTCACTTGACCTGTGTGTGTATGTATGTATATAAAACCAAAGGCCTATTTAAAGCTTCTGAACTTGGCTCAGTGTCTTCCTGGGAAACTCCACTCCTGCATGCGGACTAGAACCCTTGGCATGACGGGCTCCCACAGGCTTTAGGGATGAAGTGCTCTTTATCTGATTAGAAAAATGAAATGCTCATTTAAATTTCTCTTTCTTTCCACATGTCACTTAGATGGCTTCTGGATTTTTTTTTTTTTTTTGAGCATGCATTTTCTAGCTTGATAATCTTAGAAAATAATTATACAAATATAGCACATCACCGCTATCATTGCAATCCAAAGAGATGTTTCAAAGAGAGTGACTGGCCAGAGTAGCTTCTAGGATACTTTATCCTATTGATGAGCATTTGGGCTTTGTGTTCACAAATGAATGAAAGTTAAATTTGACATTAGCTTAATGATGACTTTCATGAAATCAAAAGAGTCAGTCTAAGAAAAAGAAAGTTGTTTGGCACCAGGCAAGAGCGTCAATGCCCATTCTTGTTGTAATGCAACTTTCTAGCGAGAACCGAGGTAAATAACAAGTTGGGAGAAATTGTCACCCATTGATCCTCATAGTGAGATGTCAAACAATGTGTCTCAAATTGAGAGAGAGAGAGAGAGTGAGTGAAACTCCCTCTTTTTCGTTACTACTTGCAAACTCCTCGAAAATCTGCTTCAGCAAAATCTCATCTATTTGGACTAATGGGGGCGGGGGCAGGAAGACCCATCTGAACTAGTGACAGGTTGGAATTCTGGAATGTTTTAAAACATGCCCTTTTATTAGTTGAAGTCTATGTATACAATAACTCAAACTAACTGCTCACAGTGGTTCCCAAGAGAGATCCTCCGAGGCTTGCTTTCATGAATAGATAAGACCCATTTGTTATTAGCAGTTTCCATTGACTCATAAACAATGTGCTGAGGTCCTTAAAAACAGTTTGTCCCTTTAAGGAGATAAAAATGCATCTGTGATGTGGCTTCAAGAATACTGCCCAGCCAACTCTTTCTTCACGGAAGATGCAGAGACCTCTTTCCAGGACCCTCGCACACCGGGCTGGTGTCCCCGGAGGGACTGAGATGTGACGGTGCTGGTGGGTGAAGTGAAGGAGCTTCCGCCAGCTGTCTCCGTTAAGAGAGGCACCGAATGTAGAGTTGGGAGAAATACCCCTTCCCCATCCTGGCCTCTGTCGGAGTCCTTGGGTGGCAGGAACGGAGCTCACTGCCTCTGGAGGGCTAAGGTTTAGCAGTGACTTTCCTTTCCTCTCCAGGATTTGAGAGGGGGATGACCCCTCTACGCCTGTGTGAGTGTGGACTTGCCACTTCAGTGTCTTTGCCTGCCAGCCTCCTCCACCAGGGCGTGCAAGTGGGAAGTTGGTCTTGGTTGCCCGCCCGCCCGCCCGCCCGCCCGTCTCCTTTCCTCCCCCAGTGCTTCATCTCTCATCCTGGAGCCCTGTCATAAAAATCAGGCAGCAAACTGCCAGCTCAAAACCAGTCTTGTCCCTTCTTGGGTCATTTGCCTGCTCATTAGGAATTGTGGAAGATCTTAATCCTTCAAGATTCAAAAAGAAAGAACCACAGCTTGGACTGTATGTGGCAACAGTGGAATGGATACATTTTTGAGAAATGGATCGGGAGCAGCATCTAGTCACATCCCACTGTGTGGACAGCATGCCCTCCTTTCATCCCCAAATGTACTCACCTTTGCTCTGTTAGGTAATGTAAATACCCAGCCGCCTCTCCATATCTGGGCTGATGTTTGTGTTCTCTTGTCTGTATGGCCTTGACACGCCTGGCCACATCATGAAGGGTCTGTATGACAATGTAAACTCTAGCAAAGGGTTTGTGTTTGTTAATCTTTGAACGATTCTGACAAAAAGAGGGTGCATACGTGTTTAATTTTCTTTTAATTGTGGTAAAGCACACTTATCATAAAATTTACCATCCTACTCATTTTAAGCGCGCAGCTCAGTAGCATTAAGTATATTCGTATTGGCCTGCAACAGATCTCCAGAACTTTTTCATCTTTCGCAACTGAAACTCTGTATCTGCCAGGCAGTAAACCCTCCATTCCTCCCTCTTCCCAGCCCCTGGCAAGCAGCCCTTCTGCTTTCTGTCTCTATGAATCTCACTACTCTAGACCCCTTATTGAGGTGAGATTATACAGTGTTTGTCTTTTTGTGACGGGCTTATTTCACTTAGCATAATGTCCTTAAGGTCTGTGTGTGGTGTAGCATGTATCAAAATGTCCTTTCTTTGAAAGGCTGAATAATATTCCGTTCGTATGCACATGCCACATTTTGTTTCCAGCGTTTGGCTGTCGTGAAAAATGCTGCTATGGACACTGGTAACAAATACCTGTTAAAGCGTCTGCTTTCAGTTCTCTCAGACATATACCGAGGAATGGAATTGCTGGATCATGTGGTAATTCTGTTTTTAATTTTTGAAGATAGTAAGTTTTTTGAGGAGGCTGAGGAGGCAGATGCCTTATTATATTAAAGTCTCCCATTCACCACATATCTATTGGGTACTTAGCATGTGCTTAGTGCTGTGTCTGATACAACTTGGGTTTCTTCTTTTCTCTCGCTACAATGTGGCGATTTGGGTCTATTTTCTTCTTTACTGCAGAATGCCCAGAACCTCACCTTGTGCCGGGCATTCATTCATTCATTCATTCAGCAAATACTATTAAATGTCTTTTAGGCACCAGGTGCAAAATGATCATGCAAGTCAGGGCTGTTTCCTTGACTAATGGGCAGAGTGGATGAAAAGAGGTAACGGGGTTTTTCCCAGTCATTTTGTGCCCTATCAGCTAAACACTGCGGATTCTCTACTTGCGAAGGGGAAAAAGGGTGAATTTTGAACGGAGAGCAGCTCAGCTAGAAATGAAGATCACTGGGGACAGAAGCCTTTCCCAAGTGGTCCTGGACAGACAGCTGCCCGTCCGCAATACTGAGGCCATATTGAATTAGGAAGAGAGCAGCAGAGAGCAGCGCTTGATTATCCAAATCCACGGCTTGTCTTAGCCGGGCACGATCAACACTTGGCTGAAAATAATTTTTTTCCCCTTTTGCATCAAATCTGAGTGAGGACGTGGGGAGCCGCTGTGGCCCCAGTAGTGCTTTCAAATTAGGGGACTTAAGATGTTCCCTGGTACCTAGTCAATCCCACAGTTCAACAAGGCAGTATTTACAGAATGTTCTGCGAGTTCTCTGAGGTTCCCAAAATGGTACATTCAGTTAACAATGCCCCTTTAAGTTTCCTTCTCTAAACTAGCATGAGACACACCTTTGAAAAATGCGGCTGGTGGGGAAATACCTGAGGTTCCTTACAAAGCCCTGGAAGGCCTTTCGCAGTCCCATGCTGGCACCAAACAACATACAGCATGTCTTGGCCCTTCTGGGAGCCTCGGGGGTTTTCCTGGTCTGTTTTTCTACGTTTAAAACCACCATCACCACTTACTGCATTGCTTGGGGTCCTTTCCCCTTCCTTTAGGGTAGGATGTAATCGCTCCCACTCCTGTCTTCTTGTGTCCTCCCAAACAGTGGCGATACCTTAAGGGAAGAACAGAGTCACAAATACGGAGACCGGTTATACAAACTCAAGCCATTTCACAAAGCTCTTGTAATCAGTGTCCCTGCCTCCTTTCCTTGAAGGTACCCAGAAGCCCCAGTGGTCTCCTGTTTCTTTTATCTGTGAGGGTGGCGCTCCTTATTGCTTATAGGATAAGGCTGCACTAATTAGCCTGGCATTCAAGGCCCTCTGTAAGCAGACTAAGGTCTGCCGCTCCATTATGGTCTCCCACTCGTCTTCCCGTCCACACAAACTGTCTGCTCCCGTCAAATGGTCTCCTAATTGTTTCCCCTCGAACTATTTTCGTTCCTGTTTCCTGGTCTTTGTTCCCATTAATTCTCTCAGGCTCTCTGCTACCCTTTCTTCAGCGCTTGGAGCCTTACCTTTTGTGACCACCCAGGCCCTTCGGGCAGAATTGCTCCCTCCTTGGAATTCCAATAATCCTTCTAGTGTGAGCCACTTCTCTGGATTTAGCACACGGTGGTACATGTGTATGCATGTGTGCCTAAAGGCAGGTGCTTATTATATCTCTAGGGCTAACAGTGCCATGCACTGAGTAGGTACTCAGTAAACATTTATTTTTAATGACGATGTCTTGTTCTCGAAGCCTGTTCTTTCTTTCCCTAGGTAATGTTTACTAGTGTGAATGAAGTGCTGCTGAGACTTGTTCATGTTTTTAAAAAGATGGGGATGGCGATGACTCAGTAGCAAGATCTTTTGGCAGAGAATTCATCTTGAAAATACTTGTACTATCCTAGCAACACACATGTAACAAGGGGAAACAGCCCAAACAGTCTTAAGATAAAGCAGGAGAGATTTTAGGATGTTAGTAGGCAAGACTCTCTTCCTTCCTTCCTTCCTTCCTTCCTTCCTTCCTTCCTTCCTTCCTTCCTTCCTTCCTTCCTTCCTTCCTTCCTTCCTTCCTTCCTTCCTTCCTTTCTTTCTTTCTTTCTTTCTTTCTTTCTTTCTTTCTTTCTTTCTTTCTTTCTTTCTTTCTCTTTCCTTCTCTCTCTCTCTCTCTCTCTCTCTCTCTCTCTTTTGTCAAGGTAATTAAACACTGGAATGAGCTATAGAGGTAGGTTATTGAGAAAATTTGGAGAGGTGGACAATTTATTCATTCATTCAAAAGAAAACTGGGAGGCAACGTAAAGGAAGGGGGAAAAGTTTAAGTATGAGGGATTTGGCATTTATCCATGGAAAACAGAGGAAGGCGGATACAAGCTTTTTTTTTTTTTTTTTTTGCACTTTTTGGTCTCTCAACTATGTATGGCTTCCCCAGCAGGATGAAGAGCCTTGTGGTGGGTGGGGCTCCTTTTTCACTGGGTTGTAGAGCCATCAAGCAGGCCAATAAAATAAAAAAGGCTGCAGATGTTTTTCTCCCCAAAGAAGGGGTTGGAATGGTTACTGAATAACTCTTTTTCTGTTAATGTCCATATACCTTCAGTCACAAAAAGATACAAACAGGCTTACAACTTTAGCTCTGATAGACTTCACCCAAAGGAGCGTTGGGGGGTGAGGAGTAGGGAAGGAAGAAGGGGCATTGGGAGTTGGAAAAAGTTAGGCTCATACTAGTGGCAGGGCAGCAAGTAAAATAATAAAAAGCAGTGGTAGAAAAAGTCACTGAAGGAAAGGCAAGGAAACAAAACTTAAAGTGTTAGTGGGACACTCACTCCATAGAAAGCCAAGTTTGGAAGTTTGTGATTAGATTCTTATAGGAAAGTATAGACAGTGTGGCATATACTGCACAAAAAGCTGACGATCAAATCCAATATAGAATATTGCAGTCCCAGAAACATCGGATCTTGAACTGATCATTTATGCAACAAGAGTAGAAATATGCATTCTTTATGGCTGCACCCATGGCATAAGCAAGTCCCATAGGCCAGGGATCGGATCTCAGCCGCAGCTGCGACCTATGCTGTAGCTGCAGCAATGATGGATCCTTTAACCCACTGCACCAAGCCAGGGATCGAATCCACACCTCTGCAGTGACCCGAATGACTGCAGTCGGATTCTTAACCCCCTGTGCCACATCGGGAACTCCAGAATGTGCATTTTTAATAGGTGTTTCTGCTGGTTCTTAAGATCACACAAGTTTGGGAAGCTCTATCCTATAAAGTAGTAGAAGGGGTTTCATCAAAGTGTGAAACATCAAATGATCTCACTTGAAAGGTAGTTTATACAAAAGACAGAAGGAGAAGTGGGATAAAAGATTGAAATTTTGATTCGGGGAGTAAATAATTAGTTTTTGCCCTCTTGCTCCCCAAATGATTTAAGGTTGCACAATTATAATATTAATAATGAAAGTGCTTACTATTGGCTTGGCACTCTATGTGGGTTTTATTATTTAACACCCACAACATCCGCATGAGGTAGGAACTACTATTGTTATCTCCATTTTACAGATGAGGAAACTGAGACTCAAAGAGCTTCAGCTACAGAAGGTTGGAGCTGGGGTCCAGAGCCTCTGCTGCTCTTAATTGTTTCGTGAAACTGCTTACAAACATCAAAACAGACCAATCCAAAAAGCCCAGAAACAACAACCCAAAACACAACTAGGTGAAGAAACTGGGATGAAGGGAGTTCCCGTCGTGGCGCAGTGGTTAACAAAGCCGACTAGGAACCATGAGGTTTCGGGTTCGATCCCTGGCCTCCATCAGTGGGTTAAGGATCCGGTGTTGCCGTGAGCTGTGGTGTAGGTTGCAGACACGGCTCGGATCCCGCATTGCTGTGGCTCTGGCGTAGGCCGCCGGCGGCTACAGCTCCGATTCGACCCTAGGAACCTCCATATGCTGTGGGTATGGCCCTAGAAAAGGCAAAAAGACAAAAAAAAAATTGGGATGAAGGGAAAAGAAGGGAAGGAAAACGGATGAAGGGGGCGCAGGGGCCTGTTCATTGATTACACATTCGGATCTGAGCTTTCCAACAGTCAAAGGGAAAAAGGAAACACTTCTTGATTCAGAACATCCATAAGATAAAAGCAAACCCGCTTTTAAGGAGAAATATAATGATTTCTGGTAGAATTTCCTGAGAGAAAAGTCCCATACGGGTCCTCAAAAACAGGAGAAATGTTTCTACTGAAAGGATTTTTTTCAAAGGAAAAAGGAAACTTTATTAATTTTTTAAAGCTTGGGAAAGCAAATGTTTAAAGGTGGATTATAATATTATTCCCTTGTAAATATGTTTCACAGTTCACTTTTTATAATAAAAAGAACTATATATGGAGTTTTTGTCTTTGGAGATCTTAAAGGGTGGCTATTCCTCTGGCTTGGATGCCTAAAGGCAAGGACTGGCTTAATGGGGCCCCTTCCAACGCGGGGGCTGTGATTCTATCCTTCTGTAGCTGTGCAAACACTTCTACCTGGGGCAGCTTAACCAGTCTTAAACCTAAAGACCCAGCCACAGCCATGGCAATGAATGCTTCCATTGTGAGCATCCTTTCTGATAAAATAAATGTTTTTTAAACACACACACACACACACACACACACACACACACACTAAAACAAAACCTCCACAACATTTCGGGATTAAGACACACCCAAGTAAGACATGTGCAGTAACAAAAGTTTCACTTAGTAAATGCTTGTCACCGGGGATGGAGAGTCAGCACTTAAGCGCCACTCATTTAACTCCGAGAGAGCGTTTGCTGAGGTCCTTTGTGTCTTAGACGTCAAAGAAATCTTTTCTAAGGGAGCCATCGGCGCCACATTTTAAGCCTAATGTGAAAAAAGAGAGCTTCTCTAAAACTTATTATATGATTAACACGGTTGAATGGCCTTTATGACAAAGCATGGGGAGTGCAAATAAAATTCTCTTCGGGAGGAGACCTTCGTCCCCCCTTTTTTTCTTCAATCATTTCTTAGCCATGTCACACGGGGAGAGAAGCTCGAGGAGAGAGAGAGCCGTGCAGTTTAAAGGGACCCACCTCAGGATGACTTGGGTCAGATGGCTCAGAGGAGGCTTCCTTGCTGGATGGAGTGAGACCGAAGCCCGTTAAAGGGCAGAGAGAAACGAGTTAACATCCCTGCGCGCGTTAGGAGACGTGTTACGTGGCACTAGCTAAGCCAAGCAAGCACCTTTGCCTTTGAGGAGCCTTTTGCGCATCTTGGGCCTTCTGGCCGGCGGGGCACGTCCAGGGCCAGGGCACGTCGGCGGGAAGAATGAGGTGCTTGCCTCTACAGAGCAGGGTATGGTCGTGCCGCTGTCAGGGGACAGACTTCATCCTTCCAACAGAAGGTGTCACCCTCTGGAGTGCCTACCCTAACAGGTTTCCCCTCTGTAAACAGAGTCCAGCCGCTTGGGCCTTATCTACTTGATTCCAAAATAGCTCGTCAATTTAATAGCATTCAGGTTGTTTATGCGCACACAAGGCCCTTTGAAAATAACCCTTTTCATGTCGCCAAACAGGCATTTTGAAATCAACTAATTGGATGGTTGTCTGAATTCAACTCGTTGTTTTAAAAATAACCAGTTGTTCCACTGAATTACATTTTTTTACCCCCAAGCCAATTGGTGTGTGTAGACAGAGTTTGAGTCAATCCAGATGGCTGGCTGCATTTTTGACTTGAACTGACTGGCTGTTTTGTGGTCAGATATATACAGCTCTTGATAGCCACTGGGGAAATGGGGGAGAAGGGAAGGAAGGTGGAGGAACGTTAGGAGAAATTATATCAACAAAAGTTTCCATCTTGAGTGCTGTGGACCCAGACATTTTCTGCAATCAATCCGCTCTCCCCCTCAACGCACATGCACGCGCACGCGCGCACGCGCACACACACACACACGCGCGCGCGCGCACACACACACACACACACACACACACACACAGTTAAGAAAATAGAAATAAAGTAATAACATCCCTCCCAGCTGGCTCTGCTCACGGCTGTGGGTCTTTTCTTTCTTTCTTTCTCTCCATGAATTTCTTCACTGCTTGGGTGGCCTGTGGAGGGATTCTGGCAACTCAGCTTTGTCGGTTTAGCTCCCTCTTAGGCGAACTTTTCCTTCCTGTGGGGAGCTCTCCTGTGACGGGCTTAGTGCCCCTCTCAGACTATAAGGACAAGGAAGGAAGAAGAGGGCTTCGGGGAGACCTGAACCCCCCAGTTGCAGGCACGAGGCCTGACTCTGACCCATGGAGCCACTTGCCCCGAGGGAAGCTGTGCATTCCCTGTCACGAATGCACCCCGTGCTTCCTACCCAGGCGTTACGACTGCATTTTGAGAAATTCTGAGTTTTCAGTCGTCTGTGGTCTCCACAGTGAGCTGTCAAATTCGGCTGGCGCGAGGAAGTGAACTTCGGATGCTTTCAAAGGCCGCGTCACTGGGGCTTCTTTGGATTTCTTCATCGACCCTCCTGATACCAGGCTGGAAGAAGAAGGGAGACAGGCTTCCCCCGAACCACCTTGGCTTTTTCACTTACAAGGAAGAAAAGGTTCTCCAAACATTTAAAATCAAACTGCAGGGGTGATTTTCAACACATCTTCCGCTTTTCCCCCACAAATTGTGAGTGAATCACATGATACAAACTCACTTTCCTACTGCCAACATTGTACCTTTTCTATCTTGTGCACAGGTCATTGTCTGCAGTGAATCGGAGAGCACAAGAAATAGTTTGTTTGCAACTTGGCCCTGTCTCTGTTGTCCCCAGCTTTTCTCTCTCATGTAGTAAATCCCAAATTGGCATGTTTTTCATAACATGTCATTTTTCTTGCCTGGCTCTTTAAGGTGAATATTGATTCCCCTGAACCTCTCAAAGACATCTGGATAACATTCAGAAGTTTTTGCCTATGACATTTAGGTTTTAAGCCACTGCCACATGGCTGGTTGGCAGTTTTTATTTCTGGAAGGTATTGGAGGTATATGACCTGGGTTATGGTCCTGTCTTCATTGCTGACCTGCTCCGTGACCTTGGGAGCGTCACTTTACCCTCTAAATCTCAGAGGTTTTCTCATCAGTATTACTGGGGTAACAATATTGGGACGCCTGGTCTATCTCAGAGGGCTGTCGTGAAGAACACTCCAGATAAGATATGGGGAAGCCCTTTGTAAAAAGATGAAGTCTTAAACAAATGGAAGAGATTCTGGAAGGAGCCAGTTTAACTGGGATTATTACGTAGTCCTGGAAACTTGGCCTCTTCTCAGATTAAGAGGTTTGTTGTCAGGTCATGGAATTGCACTGTGTGTTACCACTACTTTAATCCCTGTTTGTTGAATTTAAGCACCCTCAGAGATCAAATTCTAAGGAAAGAATGGTATGAATGAATACACTGCCTCGGTTTGGAGAATCCAAAATAATGTTAGCACAGAGATAAGGAAGTGGGGCAGGCTTACAATTTTCTTTCTTTTTTTTTTTTTTAATGTTGATGACACTATCAGTGTGTGAAAGCACATCAATAATCTTACAAGTTCTGTCCGCAGCAAAATTAAAGTGAGAAAGAAAGAATTTCTCCCTGGATCTCAGAATCATGGCTGCTTCAGTTGTGAGCACAACTGCTCCTAGAAGGACAATCTGCTGAGCTTCTCGTTTTAGAGACAAGAACTCTACCATGTCTCTGAAAGTATACCAGAGGAAACGAGGCAAATCCATCCTTCATTCCTTGATTTTTTTTCTCTTTAACTCTGTCAGGATTTCCCATCCTTGGGTGGTGTAAGGCCATCTGATAAACAAAGGTCTAGCAGCCTGCAAAATCCCGCTTTATGTTATCATCTTGTCTAGCTGATTGTATGTGATTAAATGACCTCTTTGCCATGGCAGCAGTTATGCCAAGGAAGATGAACTTTCCCTTCCATCTCTGGGGTAGATGCTGTCCCCTCCACATATAGACTAACAGCTGAAGAGACTGGCATTGTTTCCCGTTGTCAGGATCGCACTGGCCTTTTTCCTCTGCAGAAGAGTCAATTCATTGCCTAGTATCAAGCAGGAAAAAAAGGAGAAGGACATATGGCATGATATTTCCATACAGCGGTAAATTAGAAATGGTATGAGTATATGTGACTATGACTGTGAAGTTGAAAACTGGGGTATATGTGCCTGCAAGCTCAAGTTTGAAAACTTTTTTTTCAGAAGTGAATTTGAGCTCCTGTAGTTACATCCAGGAAATACGAGCCATTACTAAGGCTGGGAATTGAGGGTAAGGCCAAAAAAAAAAAAAAAGTCTGGAAATGTAATTGTAATTGGGGAGGCCAACCGACAGAGGTTAAGCCCTGGGAAATGGAAAGGCAAATCAGTGTTTGAGAATTCCTGGGCCTGTGGCAGGTCTCTTGCTGGACCCTGGCCATGAGTGAACACTGCTCAGCTCCCATACCCTCCACATGGACCTGTTTTAAGGGAGGCTGTGGGAGGACTGAGCTGGAGCCAAGATCGTGAAGTTAAAGGGGACCCTCTAAGAGCAGGGCTTCCTTCAACCTTACAAATCAGTACAAATCTTGCTATTCTGGCGTTCCCAAAGCCGCCATCGTGATAAACCCGGCAGTGAAATCCCAACCAAAAGTGCCGGACCTCCCTGGTGGTTAAAAACAAACTGGATAAGGGCGGTGAGGGCAAGAATTTCGCCTTCATTACCGTATCACCAGTGCTTAGAGCATAGTGACTGCTTCATAAATATTGGTAATAAAACATTCGTCAATGCCTCTCACAAATAAATAAGCAAACAAAGAAACCTGGCTTTGATGGCCTTGAAAAGAAATAGCCATAAGGTTAGTAGGATAACGTGACAGCCTACGACTTGCCAGAAGCTTCATCTATTCAAGATTATATTTTTCCTAGCATACAGAGAAGTTGAGAGAATGCTAGTTTTCCGACACCTAAATTCTATAGTTAGCCTTGTACCAGACTTGCATTGTCACGTGATCTATCTGTTTACCCTTTCATCGACCAAGGTTAAGTGTTTAATCCTCATTTTGTAAGTGAAGTCTCAGCCACGTAAGGCAGCTTGTCCAAGGTCGCCCAGCCAGGAAGTAATAGGACAGGAGACTGGACTTGGGACTATCGAACTCTGCAAACTGTGTCCATTCCACCACGCTGGGTGGACTCTGGTGATCCCTGTGTTGCAACCTAAGTTAAAGCAAGTAAACTGAAGAGTGGGTTGAAATCCACTCCGAGGGTGAAGGTACTGGGGCCGAGACCAAAGGAACATCCTAGCGAGGGCTGCTTTAGCCTTTAGTTCGCAGAATTACAGTTTGTAAAAAGCAGACTAATGAAGGAGGGTGTGGATTTATATGTTCCAGATCATGTGGCAGAGAGGTAGGAACAGTCCTTACAGGGGATTTTTGTTGTGGTTTTTAAGAAAGCAAGTTTCATGGCGTGTAGTGGCTCCAGTGTAGATTCAGCTCACTGTCTCACCATTTCTGTGTATGCATACCATAGATCAAAAGTTGGCCATGATAGAACATCAAGAATAGATTAGGTGAGATTTCATATACTTTGTTTACTGAGGCAGGGAAATATGCAATACATTTCAGAAAGATTTTCATAGAAAGGATTGACTAAAACCTCCTAAAAGTCTGTTACCATCATTTCCAAACAATGCAATAATCTGTTAGACCCCCTCCCCTGCAGTGAGATTTCGCTAAACATACTCTCTTACCTTTAGTACTTCACAGCCTTAAAGAGTCCATATCAAAGCCTCAGTTATTTAAAAATTTTAGTGACTTAATTACTAAAACCATCTCTGATTTAGATTTCTGGAGATAAAGAAAATACAAAAGAAGTATGTCTTTATTTCTCCACTCTTGCCACATTGCTTACAACAAGCATTAGTGTGCAGCCTGTTAGGAGAAAAAGTAGATTTTTAAATGCTGTACACAGTAGTTTGATTAAGAAGTGCACTGATGACTCAACAACTATTTCTTGAGCATCTCCTGTAGAGCCATCTCTGGGGTCTGTGTGGTGAGGGGTGCACGCCACCATTCATTTAATAAACATGTATTGGGGGCCTACTCTGTTCTCGGCCCTGCTCAATTCTGGGTACAGAAGTCTAAGAATCCTTCCTCAAGGAGTTCACAACCGCAGAAACACAGGCCGTTAGAGGTGGAAGGAACCTCAGGAAGCTTATGTTCTGCCATCCTTACTTTCCAGCTAAGGAGGCTGTGGTCCAGAGATGGGCAATTCCTGATCAGGGTCACAGTGCTCAGCGTGGCAGAACCAGAACTAGAAACCAGCTCTTGTGACTGCTGGTCCTCTGTTCTTTCGCTTATTCCATCCCATTTGGGAAGACAGGGCAGTCCTGCATGAAACAACTTCAGAACAATACCAGACAAAAAGCTGCTGTCAACCCATGTGGCATTAACCGTGAGTTTCACAGGAGTTAAGAGAAGGACTGGCGACATCCAACAGAGCTTCAAACTTCTGAGTAATGACATGCAATTTATTTAGGGCAAGGAGACTTGCTATACTTCTGACATCTTATAAGAATGAATGAGATGAAGGCATTCCAAGAAAGCAGTACTTCTCTCTGGATCTTAACATCTTGCTTTGTTTTGGTACCTTTGCTAAGTTTTGGTGCACAGGCTAGCATCTCTTTCCTTTACGACAAAAAACATGATGTAAATTAAGGGGGAAATAATTGGTAAAACACAGAGGCTGTGGAGTTCAACCTCTGTTCTGTAATTTACACCAAGATTAACTGAGAATCAAAATCTCCTGCAAATCATATTCACTGTCTTCTGAGTATTGCTTGGAGAAGAGTGAGCCAAAGAAGAAGAGTGTTCCTGTGGGATTATTTTTGTAGGAGAAATCTTTTCATTAGAAATCTATCTTCAAATGGGCTACCTATTATTGGACAGTTTTTATGTGTTGTGATTTTATTTATTTTTATTTTTATTTTTTTATTTTTTTTGTCTTTTTGTCTTTTTTTTTGTTGTTGTTGTTGTTGCTATTTCTTGGGCCGCTCCCGCGGCATATGGAGGTTCCCAGGCTAGGGGTCGAATCGGAGCTGTAGCCACCGGCCTACGCCAGAGCCACAGCAACGCGGGATCCGAGCCGCGTCTGTGACCTACACCACAGCTCACGGCAACACCGGATCGTTAACCCATGGAGCAAGGGCAGGGACCGAACCCGAAACCTCATGGTTCCTAGTCGGATTCGTTAACCACTGCGCCACGACGGGAACTCCGTGTTGTGATTTTAATAGGAACCCTCTAGAGTTCCCTGGTGGCTCAGCAGGTTAAGGACTCAGCAACGTTCCTGCTGTGGCTCTGCTCACTGCTGCGGCTTGGGCTCGATCCCTGGCCTAGGAACTTCTGCGTCCTGTGGGCATGACCAAAATAAAAAATAGGAACTCTCATTAGAGAATGTGGTAGTTTTATTTTTGTAAAGAAAAGCATTTTAGGAGTTCTTGCTGTGGCTCCGTGGGTTAAGAACCCAATGTACTTTCCGTGAGGATGCAGGTTCGATCCCTAGCCTTGTTCAATGGGTTAAGGATCCAGTGTTGCCACAAGTTGTGGCATAGTTCCCAGATGCAGCTCGGATCCAGTGTTGCCATGGCTGTGGTGCAGGCCAGCAGCTGCAGCTCCGAGTCAACCCCTAGCCAGGGAACTTCCATATGCCACAGGTGTGGCTGAAAAAAAAAAAAAAAAAAAGCAAACACACACACACACACACACACAAAACAAAAAAGAAGAAGGAAAAGTGTTTTCGGGGCTTTATTTAGAAACAGTTACTCAGCGACTACCATGGGCCAAGGTACCGTGTACCTGCTTAGGGTAAGGCTTCTCACACCGTCTGGAGTGAAGGATCAAGTTTACTTTCTATTATTTTCATTTTCTGACATGACTATGAAGCCCTGGGCATCTAAAGCTTGCAGGTCGTGATGGAGACAGAATGGTACACAGAGCATTCGCTCTGCAAGGCGGGAAATGCAGTGGTCACTCCAGGTGGTGGTGGAGCAAGGATGGGAGGCTCCGGGCTGGCTGGGCGGTGGGGTGCGGAACGGTCTGCTACGGCTGTTCCTTTTCTTTGGCTGCAGGTCTCAACCCTATACTGCCTCTCGAGAACACGGTTCCTAATGGATAGCCTTTACGATAACTACAGAGGTCGGGGTACTGCTGGGGAAGGGCCTCTTCTTATGAGAGAGATGCTACTTGTGAAATCGCCCGGCCTTGAGACTGCGGATGAGGCCTGGGAAGCGGGGTGCAGGAGGTCGCTGAAAGTACGAGCTGCTGTCTGTGCTGGTGGCTGCTGACGTCCTCCCATGCGTTGCTGGGAATTAAGGGAGCTCTGGAGATGGGAGAGGGTCTCGAGGGAAGCAGACCTGTGAGCGGTCAGCCGTTAGAGATCCACTGTGGACCTCTAGGGCCCCAGCTTCCAGAGCATAACGTCCCAGGAAAAAAACGCAGTCAACTTACTTATAGATTCCACACATCATACACAAAATAAATATATTACGTTACCTGAACCACTGTGTTTTGGGGGCCACAATAATTCAAAGCAATACGAAGTATTCATGAATTGCCACGTGGCGCATAAAGCCACGCCTCAGGCAGCATCACCAGCCTTTAGGTTTCAAGCTACCATCCTCTCACTCACCAAACTACACACCTCTTAAGTTTTAACATGAAACCAAATAGCCTCTGCAAGAGAGACGCAATACAGTATATCTGGCCAATGGGGAAAAAAAAATGGACTAGGGGTATGAAGAAATATGTTGGCCATCTAGATCAATATCCTTTCGACACATGAAGACAGCACAGAATAACTTTTTATTGGAAGTCATCCCAACGTGATGCCACAAATAAAAATCCCAATAGGTTTTTTTTTTCCCAAGTCTTGCATCTACCTCACAAGAACCTCAGTATATTTTGTGCATTTAGTGAGGCAAAGCATAGCCCTGGTCTGAGGAGACGCTCTCCATCCACAACTCATAATGCAAGCATCTCAGCTGGGCCTATTAATTTTCCATACACATGGAGCCAAATTCTGCCTGGGATTATTATGCAATTTTCAAAATGGCTCTAAGTCTTTCAACTTACAAAGTTACCATTTACATGGCACTGGCCTGCTGGCTGGGATGAATGAATGAACACTCTTTCCCAAAGGACCATAATTCATTCTCTGATCATAGCTTATACATTTGGGAGAATTGGGATCAGTGTGCCTGGCGCCTCCCCTCCCCTCCGCCCCACAAAGGAGTCATACACTGCGGGAGAAGGGAGACAAAGTGGCTGTGTGCCATAGCGTGCAGAGGTGTGGCCAGGGAGGTGCTGGCTGTGAGCAGCACCGGCCTGACATATAAGCAACTGTCTACATGATGTGATTTCAGGTGTACCAAAAAAGGCCTCATTGCCCCTCAGTTTAAACACTCCCTTCCCACTGGCAGATGCCTAGAATTCCGCAGGTTTTAGAGCCCTGTTGCTTTGGTTTCGAGCTTTGATCCCTGTTAAAGGACCCCTGCCCCTGGGTGGGCGGCCCCATCATATCCTATCGACCATATACACTGTAAGCAGATGAGCTTGGAAATTTCTCCGCTGAAAGCAGGTCTTGAGGGAGGCGCGAAGGGGAGAAGGTACTGTGTGCGCGAGGGGGATGGGGAGGGGAGAGCATCACCTGCGGGGGGGGGGGGGGGGGGGAGGGCAAGGGAACTGGGCCCAAGACAAACCCTGTGTGTGTGTGGCCGCGTGCATGGCTCTGTGCGAGCCCCTCCCAAGGAGGCAGCTGTTGAACACCGTTTCGTAAGCCTCTCCCAGAAATCTTGATTTATGCTGCTTTTGGAGCCATGGACCCAGACTCTCCTCCCAGCTACAGCAAGATAATAGCTGCTGGCTACAGCTGGGAATTCTCGAATTCTTGCAAACTGGAGACCAGGAACGAAAGGTGAAGAAAAGTTCTTCTGGGTCTGCTGTGCTAGGTAGCCTTCCTCTGAGGCCCAAAGGGGAAGATGGGGCCCGGCGAGGTTCTCTAAATGCTTCCAATTGGGCCTGGAAGCACGGAGCCATGAATTGTAGAACGTGAACCCTGGCTCAATCAGCACATCCTTTGGTGTTTCTGGACTGATTGCTTCTCTTTGTCTCGTCTGGTGGAAGAGGAGGGATGAGTCGCGGGCCTGACGTCTAACATGAGGAAGGGAGCCTTGAAAAGTAGGACGGTTGTTTCTGTGAGAGGAAAAAGGAAACGCAGCCTTAATTCACGGTCACCCATCTCGGCAGTACCGAGCATATAAAGTAGCAGAGTCGGTAAAGGAGCTGCACATCGTCCGTGAAATCCCACGCCCTGGATCGGCGGAATGGACAGCTGTCCATAGGGTACCTGCAGGCTTTCCCGACCAAAGCCTCTTCCTCAGTCAGGGCCCATTCCAGTGTCTGAAATTCCACTATTAGAGTCATAGCTCGTGGACTGGAAGGCTAGAAAGGCTTTGAGAGTCACTTATAAAACCGCAACCACTCAAGAGTTCCTGTGTGATTCAGTGGGTTAAGGCTCTGACGTTGTCCCTGCTGTGGCTTGGGTTCGATCCACGGCCTGGGAACTTCCGCATGCCGCGAGTGGGGCCAGAAAAAGAATGCAGCCACTCCTTATGCCTACCAAGTTTTATTAACTCCTGCGTCAGGTCAGCTTAAAGCCTTCACGTAGCTGCTTGGAGGGGGAGCAGAAATATTTGGCAAAGACATATTTGCCGAAACCTCAGGGTCGGTTTGCTTATAACCGGGTCCAAATCCTAGTCATGTATATACCACCCCGCAAGCTTTGCTATATCCTCGTCTTCCCCGGAAGATTTAGTAGTTTTCTTTAAGGTAGCTCGCAATTGGACTGGAATAAATTTACCACCCTCCGGTCTTCCGAGCTTTGTCCTCATGAAATCATGGGTTGGATGCATCCCTTTCTGAGCCACATCACAACAAATATTTATTCAAATAAAATCCAAAAAAGTCACTGGCCCACATACCAGCAGGGAGTCACACACTTCACTTGGGGAAGCACTGGCCTGGCTCATACAGAGTGTATTTGATATGAAAGTATACACTGAAAACAAGTCACAGTCCCTCTTTTCAAGGCACCCCAAACCCAGTAGTTGAAAACAACTGTTGCCTTTGTAGTTAGTTGCATGAGCTCTGGAAGATCATGAATTTATGGGAGGTCATGTCTTCCTCTGCGAGGTCATGAAATTCAATCAATGCTTGCCTTCCAATCTGCCCTTTGGTCACAGGGCTCCACAGGTGGAACATATCAAACTCACCAGCCAAATTATGACTCTTAATTGGTGTTTCTTTTAAAGTGGATATGTCATTTGTCAAATGTTCAATGCAGGCGCAGGCCTAGCCCCAGGCAAAATTATGAAGTAGGAGAAGAATGCCAGATACATAGGCGGCACTCAAGTGTTTGTTGAAAAAAGAATGAATGAGCCCTCCGTCCTTGACTCCTCTCCCAACCCCCACAGCCACTAGGTGCCTTTTAAATTCTATTGCCTAAATGTATCCAGGAGTTTTTTTTTTTTTTTTTTTTTTTTCCCCTTTCCAAGTCTCCTCTGCCACAGGACTTTATCATTTCTTGCCTGGATGCTTTTCACAGCCTTTTAACTTGCTTTCAATCCTCTTCCTTCTCCAAGCCATTCTCCACAATTGTTGCTGGAGAGATCTTTGCATAAGGCAAATGTGATCAGGTCACCCCTCCGCTTAAAGATTCCTTAAGCGGTTCCCCAGCCTCCTTTGCGTGGTTTCGGGACTCTGCATAATCCGCTGCTCTAGCTCTTCTGAGTCCCCAGCCTGAAGCCATTACTGGCACCTTCCACCATCCCACTGGGCTATGCCAGGCTCTCTCCTGTCAGAGTCTTTGTTCATCTTGCTTCTTTTCCCTTGACCCCCCCCCCATGTCTTCTTTTCTCACCTCGACTCCTACTGGTCTTTCAAGCCTGAGTTTAGGGCAGCGCCTCTTCTGGGAAGCTTTCTGTGACCTGCCTTTCTCACCCCTTAGAACTCTGCATTTGCCTCGATGTTAGCGCTTCCCACATGCTGGGTTAACATTTTCTGTTTGGCTGCCTTTCCCACAAGACCTGTAGCTCTTTGAGGTCAGGTACCACAGGTTAATCTTTGTATCCCCATTGTTTGTTAGGCTCTCACAGAGTCTGGCACGTAGCAGCACTTCAAATATTTGTCAGTGAATGAATGAATGAATGAGGTCCTTGGCCACCTACCCTCCCTTCGCCTCCCTCCTCAGCCATCCAGTTCTGGCCCAGGACCTCCTCGCCCGTGGCCTGGCTCTCCCCGCAGGATTCCTGGGGCAGAGGCTCTCCCTTTCCCTGCCTTAGCCAAACCTATTTTGACCTAGATCAAGACAACACACACTCACACTGAGGTGCTAGTCATTTCATTATACAAATACTTTTGAGGGCCTACGATGTGCCAGACATTGTGCTGAGGTGTGTGTGGAAGTCATCAGAAGGAATGTGGGAGTTAAAGATCCCTACTGAGGCGCATGGGGTCATGACTAAATGTGATCCTCCGCTGAGAAGCATTTGACTGGCAAAGCACGGAATTTCAGATGGTGAAATTGAAGCGGGAAGAGGTGGGGATTTGGGTCTAGGAGACCTCTCAAACAGGCTAGCTCTGGCTCAGTGAATGTGCTGTGTGAAGCGATTTTCTCATGGGATAGGCTGACTTTAAGCCCCAGGTTATCTTGGCTTCATGAAGGGTCGCCGGGGGCGAGCTTAAAGGAGACGATTCTTTTAACAACCTGGGATCAGGTGCCTACCCCTTTGTGTGGCTCTATTGAATTAACCCTAGGAAACCCCACGGCTGTCAGACGTTTGAGGTACGGTATTCGAAGATGATGCAGGCTGCGAACTGTGGCCTCCACCAGCGGTCCCCAGCTGCCCCTGAGTGAGACCCTCCGTGGGTTGGGTTTGCGAACCCCGCCGGAGCTGCGTTGGGGAAAACGGTTCGAAGGAAGCCCCATCGGAGAGCAGGAAGAGGAGGTGGATTTTGTGGCGAGGAGGAGGACGTGAGCGGCTCTGGTGGCCAGAGACGAGCTGGGCTGGGCTGGGAGGAGGGGCACCTGAGCCAGGAACCCCCACGCACCCCAAGGGAGGATAGGGAGGTTGCAAAAATCCTAAAGGGAAAAGCCCTCCCGGCTGCAGGCCAATGAGCAGCGGGAAGGAGGAGTGAGGCTGGGGAACTTCTCCCAGAGCCAGTCAGAGGGGACGGCTGCTGGGAAGCCAATCAGCGCGCCCGAGCCTGCAGCCCCTCTGCAGTAGTTATGCCAGAGCGCCCTGTGTAGAGCGGCGGCGAGCGGGCAGCTGGGCTGGGCGGCTGGGAGCCACTGCACGCGCTCCGCGTCCTCCTCTCGCGCCGCGCCCGCCGGGTCCCGGTGCCGCGGTGGCCCAGCGGTCCCCGCTGCCCCACGCCCGCAGGCTCGCCGCGCCGCCCCCGCCCCCCTGCCGCGCCGACAGCCTCCCCTGGCCCCGCCCCGCCCCGCCCCGCCCGGTCCCTCCTCGCCCCGCCCCAACCCAGGCAGCCCCGCCCCGCCCTGAGCCGCCGATCAGTTCCCGCCCTCGCCCAGCGCCCAGGTAGCTGCGAGGAAACTTTTGCAGCGGCTGGGTAGCGGCAGGTCTCCTGCTCCTCGGGGCCACTGCCAGGCTTGCCGAGTCCTGGGACGGCTCTCGCCCCCGCCGCTACTCTCCCGCGCTCTCCTCGCTCCCCGCGAAGCAGGATGGCAGGGACCGTGCGCACCGCGTGCTTGGTGGTGGCGATGCTGCTTAGCTTGGACTGCCCCGGACAGGCGCAGCCCCCGCCGCCGCCGGACGCCACCTGTCATCAGGTCCGCTCCTTCTTCCAGAGACTGCAGCCCGGACTCAAGTGGGTGCCTGAAACCCCGGTGCCAGGTGAGGAGTCGTCCCTCGCGCGTTCCAAGCGCTCCGCGGAGAGCCAAGGGGCGCGTGGTGGCCGTACCCCGAGAGCTCTAGCCCCTCGGGGCCGCGATCGTGCGCCCTGCCGCTGGGCACCTGGGAGTGGTCGCCGCGCCCAGGCCCGGCTGGGTCTCCCTAGGGAGGGAAGAAAGAGTGTGTGTGGACAGTGTCCGCATCTCGCAGGCTCGCTTGGCTGTCAGCGAAGGTGCGAGTGGGAGGAACCGCGCGGGCTTGGCCTTCCCGCAAGCGCCCATTTTTGGGGGGAGAGCGGGAAGGTTGGAGCTGTTTGTCCCCGCCTCGGCGAACTGGCGCCCTACATCCGATCTGGTGCCTCGGGAATTGGCCACCCTCGCTCACACGTACGTGCTACACTATCAGCCGCAGCTGGACCGCGGCTCCGGCCATTCTTTCCCCAACCTGCCCTCACGCCCTCCTTTCCGCAGCCTGGCTTCCCGAGGCTCGCGGGCCCAAGCGCAGGCAAAGTTGAGGACAAATCTCCGAATCCGCAGTGGCAGGTTAGGATAGGCGGAGGGAAACTTTTGAGTAGGAGGGTCCCCCCAAATGAGCAGGACTGAGCCTGTTCCTTCAAAACAGCGTCCCTTTTCTGGGCTGGCGAAATCGCTTCCAAAACCGTGCTGCTGGCCCAGGGAACAGGAGTCCAAAGATGATTTAACTCCTCCCCTCCTCACATTCATCTGCCTTCTTGACAGGCTAGACCCAGAAGGGGAGATGATTTTAGGTGGAGGAAAGTTTCTGAACGCTTGCCTTTTGTTCTGCACAATCGGATCGTGTTGTAAGGGCATATTTTAGCCTTCGCTGAGGGCTGCCGCTGTCAACAGATGAATTTTAATGGCCTTGTGTGATTGACTGTCCCGCGGTTGGACTCCAAAAGCCTGCCTGAGACTCCAATTAGGACAAGTTGCTACACTGACAATGCCGGCAAGGAGAGTCGGCTTCAAACAGGTTAATTGATCCGAGGTGCGCTCTGAGAAAGGGCGGGTTGTAGTCCACAAACCGTAAGACGTTTGCGGCCTCCAGGGTCGCTTCGCGACCCAGGCATCCAGCCAGGCGTGCGCCCCGCGCTTCCGAGGGATCTGGGGGAGCAGCCCTCGCCAGAACTTGGCTCTCGGCTCTCAACAAGTCAGGGAGGCGGGCCTGATGGTTGGACCAAGTTGTGAATGCGATGCGCGCCCTGTGGGCACTGCCAGCGAGCGTTCACTGGCGGGAGGTTACCTAGGCAGCCAGCGCGCCCTCAGCCTTTTCTTAGGTGGATGAAAAGAGCCGAGCGAGCCTGCTGTTTAGTTGCAAAGGTAATTGGTCACCCTTTTGGGGGACTGAAACGCATGTGCGCTTATGTTAAATATTGCTTTGCAGGATTTCACTCTAAGGGAGGGTAGAACTACCTCTTCCACTGTTGAGTGTTAATAACATCCCACGTGGGCGTGTGCGGGAGCCGTGAGGGGCAACCTATGAATCAGTTCCACAGAGCTGAAACAACAGGCGAATCTCTCCCTTCGAAGTGCCCTGGTAATTAGATTGCTAAGGCCAGAGAACATGCTTTTGTTGATAATGTAAAAATTGGTCCTCACAGGATGAGCCCTCACAAGATGAATGGGTCCGGGGTTGGGGCTGGGGCTACACTGGGCGGATTTGAAGCCAAGGAGTAAAGATTGTGCTTAAAAGAGGAAAAAGAGCAGAGGGAATGCACAGATAGGCATTTAGCAACCCCCTCTACACAGACTCCTGCCGGAGCACCCTCCCTCCCCCTCCCCCAGCTCTCTGGCTGCCTGCCTCTTTGCAGCATCTGTATAAAAGTCCTGGGAGGGCCCACACACTGCGTGTGTGCCATTTGGCCTGGGCTCCTTCCTTGCAAGCTCCCTTACTCCCGGCCTAAGGAAGGCCATGCTACACACAGAGAACAGAGGCTGGTAATGGAGATGTTTCATTTTCCTCAGAGAGTCCAAACACTGTAAGGAAAATCATGGTCCAAGGGTCTTGCCCATGTAAAGCCAGCACCCCTACTTCACGGCTATGTAGCGGATGCGGGGTCGAGCATCTTCAGCATGGCAGGCACTGCTCCGGCTCGCCCTGGAGCCCAGCCAAACTTCCAGCATGGTGCTCCCCACACAGCTACCATATAGGCTAGATTTTCTGGGGCGGTGCAGCTTTCCAGGACTCTGCCCTGGCACGAAACCATGTGTCCTGAATTTTAGTTGGGCAAATATGGTCACTGTAGATATGGAAAACAGGGCGAAAATCCTCATGTCCATGTGTGGAAAGAGCTCATCAGTATTTCAGAGAAGAGATGATAATGGCCGACTAAATACAATGGCAAGTGCATAATTTTAAAATGAATAAATGTGTAATTTGCTGCTGTCATTCAGTGGTTGGAAATTGAGAGAGAGCTGCAAATTATTTGATACTTAGGAACCATCGTGATGACCGCTTGACTCCCCCCCCCCCCCCGCCCGCCCCATCTATATTTTAAGCCATGTTCAGTTGGCCCGATCCACTGTATGAACTGCATTAAAGGTTTCTTTGTCCCGGCTAAAATGAGGTTTGGTCGCAGTAAGGAGAAATCCTCAAGAATGTCCTGTCTCCCTTAGGGGGAGCATTTGGGATTGACTGCTAACTTGGGCCATTAGGGGAATTGGGTTAGAGTGGATAAGGTACATTTCTTATGCTAATATGGATGAGACTCAATGGCATTCGAAATCAGCCAGCCTAAAAAATAAATCACTGGTGCTGAAGGACGACACTAGACGTCCACAAAGCTGATCTAGAGCCATACAATCTCAGGTTCCCTTTTCTTTCAGTGTTCAAAGGCACAGGAGAGCAGTCCTATATAGCATGTCCCCCACATCCATAGATCTTTTCATACCCCACTCTTTTTTTTTTTTCTAAGTATTTGTAACTTGGAAAGCACCACAGATGGAAACCAGGCACACAGAGTTAGCATTTGGCAGAAAAATCCATATAACTGACTTTCAGCACAGCTCTTTTGCCCTTATTTAATTTAGAGAAATTCAGAAAAAAAAAAAAAAGCCAATGAGCTCATAAGTCTAGATGTTTATTTTGTTTTGCTTAACCTACCCACAGGCGCAATCAAGAATGGATACAATTTTAGGCAAGGAAAGTGAGCTAGTAATCAGACAATGATGTTTCCAATTGTCTCAAGGGAATGTTACAGAAGTCTGAAAAAAAAAATTCCTCCAAACAAAAATCAAGTGTAATTCACTTTATGAATGCCATACACCGCTTTTGTGGGGGTGGTGGTGAAGGGGACGGATGGGAATGAGAAAATCAAACAAACCGTGGTAGTGTTGCAACTCCCCAAAGATTGAGGAATCTTGCCTTAGAGGGCCTTGGAAAGTGCAAGAACCAATCCAGAAGGCCAACCACCCGGACGGGTAAAAGGCAGCCTTGAAGAGCCAAAAGCGACTTGGAGTTTCTCAAAATAGATGAACCGACATACAAATACAAATCACCGTTCCGGAGGAAAAAAAAAAAAAAAAAGCGGGAGTTTGGAATTTGTTGTTGCTGTTGCTGTTTGTCAAGGATGAGAACTGGCATCCTCGGCTGGGCTGCCAGCTGTGGCTCCCCAACGAGCTTGAGGCCACTAGCGGTCCTAGCGGCCGTGGTGAGAGAGGCTAAGGGAGGTGTGGGAGGGCTGTCTCTGCATTCGCCCTCGACATCCGGGTGAGCGGGTGACCTGTTAGGACTCTGAAAAAGGTGTCTTGTCGTGGGCTCGCTTGGAACCGAGGGGAGAGCTCTCTCACCTGTGGTCTGAATCGATGTATTGCGCTAATCCTGATGGCTGGGGCCGAGATGCCCTTGGAGGGAAGCAGCCGTCTGACCCAGGCGATGGCTGCTCCTCCGTGGAGCACCTCGGCCTGAAAGGAGGGGAAGGCTGTGCTCCTTGGCAGGCTCTGTGTTGGCTGTTGGGGGCGCCTGGAGGACCAGACATGGTCCCCTTTGTCCAGGCACTCAGAGTCTAGCGGGGGAGCCGACGAATCAACAGGCTTCTCAGGAAACGTGTAGGATTAAATAGGGTGAAAGGGGCTAGAAAATACCTCCAGGAAATTGGCTGCAGTGGTCACAATAGCCAGCCTGGGCGAGGGAAAAGAACTGAAGAGATGAAGTGGGAGACAGAAGTGGCTTAATAGGGCCGCCATCTTAAAAAGAGTTTTCTTAATTCTTGGAGTAAACTCTGTTTGGAAGCATTAGGAAATACAGGCATAAGAAGATTGTGATGGAGACTCAGTGACACAGATGGTGTCCGTTTTGCAATGTGGGTTTTTTCTTACGGGCTGGTAGATTGTATCCAATATTTTGATGCAATATTTTTGAGCATTCTGCTGCTTCCGTCTTTAGAGTTGCAATGTTTGCTGTTCCCCGGAGCCTAGAGAAAGGCTGCTTATTACCAACCTGGGAGAAAAGAGGTCTGGATCTGTCTGCTCTGAGACAAGACAGAAAATATGTTTTCTTCTTAAATGGCAGCTATCAATAGGACCACGCCAACTTTAGTGTTTGATGCATATACAAAAGCGTGGGCCTTAAGAGGTATCTTATTACTCATTTCGAAGAAAATTGAAGATAATCACTTATAACTTGTGCACACGATACATCATTTGGAAAGAATTTCACTGGGGATCATATTGCTCAACTGAAAAGTTCTGGCATGCTGAATTTGTACATTTTTGTGAATGCTTCCTTTTACTCTGATCTCTAGCTTTTTTCTGCATATGGTTATTTGTATGTTTTAGATTATAAGCGCCTTAAAGGGAAAGCACTGCATTTGATGCAATGCTGAGCATCATGCTAAGAGTACCACAGAGCATGTAGTAAATAATTGATGATCGAATTTCTAGATCATTACGCATTCTTCTGTGAAACTCTCCAATACTTTCTTAAGCCATATGTCATTTTACTTCTTTTCTTTTCTTTTCTTCTTTGTTTTCTTTTCTTCGGCTGTACCCGCGGCGTATGGGATTTCCCGGGCCCGGGAACGAACCCTCGCCACAGCAGCGATCCGAGCCGCAGCGATGATAACGCCAGGTCCTTAACCTGCCGAGCCACAGCGGAGCACCCCATCTTACTTATTTCCTAAGTCTAAGTCCAGATTTTTTATGGGACGTGATTGCTAAGTCCAGATTTTTTATGGGACGTGATTGGGCTATGTGACAAACTTTTTCAAGGGGCATATATTTTGACTGGAGGCTGATTCAGCTGGTGCCTCTTACCATCAGGCAGGGCTTACAATGCTGAGTACCCAGAGAACACATTGAAATTAGCAACATTGTTGTGACTGGCTTAGTATCATTAAAGAGCAACAATTATTATAGCGCATAAATTGTAACACATCTCTTAAATCAAACCCTCTTTGATTTGATGTCAGCCAGACCTTTCTCACTCATGTTGACATTACCATATTTGGGAGTTGAGCTATAACACATGCACCGACCTGCTGAAGGACCTCACAGGTTTCTGGAACCTGGGATCAGAATTGGCGCACAGGCTCAATACCAGAGACCATCCTGGGAGCCAGCATCTATTCAGCCCTAGCTGAGCTCGCCAGCGGCTTCGATGTTTTCGGTGACCCAGGGTCTAATGGAAAGTGTGGGCAGAAAAAGCCCCCACTCATCTGCCCATATTTAGCAAATTGTCCGGCTTGAAACAGGATCCCCAGCACTCCATTAAGAAATGAGCATCAGAAAATAGAGTCCAAATCATGGGCCCCAGACCAGCGTTAGAGACAGCATGAAGAAACAGGAATTTACCTTCTGAGATGACACGACAGGAAGACTGCCACTCAGAAAGCTCTGTGAAGGTGGCCACATCGGCAGGGAGAACGTGTGTGTTGAACTGCTGTGTGGGGGGCAAACCCGCGCCCCGGCAGGTTAGTCTCGCTTGAATACCTTGTTGAATATACAAAGCAAAGATTTAGGAGTTCCCGTCCTTGTGGCACAGTGGTTAACGAGTCCGACTAGGAACCATGAGGTTGCGGGTTCGATCCCTGGCCTTGCTCAGTGGGTTAAGGGTCCGGCGTTGCCGTGAGCTGTGGTGTAGGTCGCAGACGCGGCTTGGATCCCTCGTTGCTGTGGCTCTGGCGTAGGCCGGAGGCTACAGCTCCGATTAGACCCCTAGCCTGGGAACCTCCGTATGCCGAGGGAGCGGCCCAAGAAATGGCAAAAAGACAAAAAAAAAAAAATTTAGTTCTCTTCTTCAAATGAGGCCAATTAAATATCAATTATCCCAGTGCTAATGATTGGAAACACTTGTTTGCCATTCTTTTTTTAATGGCTTCACTCTTGGCACATGCAAGTTCCCAGACTAGGGATGGAATCCCAGCCACAGCTGTGCGACACCGGTTAGATCCGCAACCCGCTGGCCGGGGATCTAACCGAGTCTCCGCAGCCCCCCCGGGCCGCTGGGGTCAGATGGCTTTTTTGTCTTTCTTTTTTTGCTTTTTAGGGCAGCACCCACGGCATATGGAGGTTCCCAAGCTAGGAATCCGATCGGAGCTACAGCTGCCAGCCTACACCGCAGTCACAGCAACACCGGATCCTCAACCCACGGAGCAAGGCCAGGGATCGAACCTGCAATTCCACGGTTCCCAGTCGGATTCGTTAACCACTGTGCCATGATGGGAATGCCACAGTCAGATTCTTAACCTACCGTGCCACAGTGGGAACTCTCTGCCATTTTTAAACAAAAATGAAACAAGGTTGAGGAACAAGGAAGGCATTTTCACTTTTGCCTCTCTTTGGGTGTAGCTGGATAAAGCCTTATTTGAGAGTCTGTATTTTTCCTCATAAGTAAAAAGGAGTCAATGTTAGGACCAAAATTAACAGTTGATTATGCCTAGTAGCTGAAATTGTATTTATATGCTAGATTAGTAAATCTACTAGGCTCTTTGAAGTATACTTAATAGGCTTATATTGATAAATAATTGATAGGAAGAGAGATAAAATACCAGTGAAAGTGGCAGTAAAATGGGACAGGGAAGTTAAAGCCATTATAAATGAACCCTCCACCCACCGCCGTATTCCATCCATCCACCTGAAAGGCGAAAGACGTACATGTCTCAGAAGTGATGATTTGGAGACTATGCTCCATTTTCCAAATTTCCACAATGACGTGTGCACTTATTTCTTACAAATCCAGTGGAATGTTAGACTAGAATTTTTTTTTTTTGTCTTTTTACCTTTTTTAGGGCCGCACCCATGGCATATGGAGGTTCCCAGGCTAGGGGTTGAATCGGAGCTGCAGCCGCCGGCCTACGCCAGAGCCACAGCAACACGGGATCCGAGCCTCGTCTGCAACCTACATCACAGCTCACGGCAACGCCGGATCCTTAACCCACAGAGCGAGGCCAGGGATCGAACCCGAAACCTCATGGTTCCTAGTCAGATTCGTTAACCACTGCACCACGACGGGAACTCCTTTAGATTAGAATTTTAATTGGCCTTTTTGAGTCTGCCTTTTGAGTATACATGTACTACTGGAAAATCAGAACTCCTGATTATGGTATCTTTAAGGTACATGGCCGTATTTATCTGTATCTCCCCACTAGACTTAACTCTCTCTTCCTAGAGCTCTTTAAGGTTATAGGGGCTGTATCTTCTTTATCTTCGTGCTCTCAGTGTAACATAGCGCAGAGTACAAATAATAGGTACTCAATAAATATTTGTGGGCTAAGTTAATGGAATTAAATGTACTATAAAGTTTCCATAAAACATATTTAGGTAGTTGATTCCTTTTTACTGCTATACTAAGGTTTCTAAGAAAGTAACTACTTTTTCAAGTCACAAATCCGTTGTCTACAGGTAAGTGATAAAGGACATTGGTTTCATTCATTTGGTTGTATTATAACTCCCTGGAAAAAGTAGACTAGCCAGAGCTTACAAGAGGTAAGTAGTTTGTGTTTGTTTGCAAGGTTATTCTCAGTAGTTTAAAACTAAATGTCATATATCTGCATATACGTAAATGCATATATTTATCTTCACTTTACAGATGTGTGGTATTTAGTGTGACGGTAATGCCACTGGTGTCAGTTACAGACACATGCAGTGAATGTATATAAGTTTTTCCTCAGGGTTTGGTGTGACCTGTACCATCAAGCTTCATGCATGTACCTTTAAGAGGACATAATCCAAAGCGGATGTTCAGCCATGGAAATTTTACTGGAGCGGTGTCAAGGGCCTCAGGAGACTCTTCTCTTTTTTTTTTTTTTTTTTTTGGCCGCACCGGTGGCATGTGCCCGTTCCCAGGCCATGGATGGAACCCGTGCCACAGTAGCGACCTGCACCGCAGCTGTGGCAGCTCCGGATCCTTAACCTGCTGTGCCACAGGGGAACCTCCAGAGTCCTCTTCCTTTCTGTTTGCATCGGGGCATACTTTGAAAGTCAGCTGCGAAGACTCAATGAGGTGGCTGGGGATGACCCATCGGGAGTTCTTTCAGAGACCCGAGTACGAAAGAAGGGCAAGGAGACAGGGATGATGATCACTTGAAAATAATGTTAGAATTCCCTTTGTATAGTTTCCTGCTTGCTTTTTTTTTTTTTTGTCTTTTTAGGGCCGCACCCTCGGCACATGGAGGTGCCCAGGCTAGGGGTCGAATCGGAGCTGTAGCTGCCAGGCTACACCACAGCTCACGGCAATGCCGGATCCTCAACCCACTGAGCAAGGCCAGGGATCGAACCTGCAACCTCATGGTTCCTAGTCGGATTCGTTAACCACTGCGCCACGACGGGAACTCCTGTCTCTACTTTTTATTTCTGCTGTATAGCAAAGCGATGCCTATGTATATATTCTTTTTCATATTCTTTGCCATTATAGCTTAGCACAAGATCTTGACTGGTTTGCATCTGCTAATCCCCAGTTCCCAATCCATCCCCCAGTATCCCTGTTTTTTTCAAGTACACAGTTTATTCATAGCCTCCGCCAGACGCTATGCGCGTTGAACGTAGGAGCCGTGTTTGATTGTCGTGGTACCCCCTAGAGTGGCGGGTAGAGGGCCCATACAGAGTTCTTAAGAAACGCTGCAATGATTTTAAGACTAAAGACCTAAAGACATAGTCCAGCGGGCTTGATCACTGGCCAGGGAGGTCCCAGGATGGCCTACCTAGAGAAGGACTGATCCTCTGAATGCATCATTGTCTAAGCTGATCTGCAGTAGAGACTGAGGAAGGTGCCTGGTGAAGTTGAAACATATTTTTCTATTCTCTGGGGCCCTGGGAGCCTTGCTGCCCCTCTTTCAAAACTGCAGTTTGAGGAGGAAGTGACAAGTAGAGAGAGATTTTTAGCTGCAGCTTTATCTAAATGTGGTGTTTGCATATGTTTTTTATATATATAGATATATTTATAGATTATATATAAATATGTATTTCTATTATTTTGACAGCAACAGTTAATAATTATGTGTTATTTAAACTGTTTGAAAGTTGGGAATTGCTGCTCTTAGCAGTGGGTGGTCTTGCACCGTCATACCTTGCATTTGTATCATGAGAGCTGTGCTTTTGTTTATCTTATATACAAACAATGCAACCACTTATAAAGCGTCTGCAGGTTCTGAGTTCCACAGATCTGCTTGTTTCCAGTACACGCACACACATTCGTACACCCATACCTACACCCATATGATGCCTCTACAGCTGTACACCCTTAGTAATCTAGAGAATAAGCCTAACCTACAGTGGGAAGACCTAGGGGGCACAGCTTTTCAGAGCTCCAGCAACCATTTTCAGAGCTAATTGTCACCGATGTCATAGAGCTTTTGCTGGCTATGAGGACAGGAGGAAGAATCTGGAACTTCTAGTTTTGTGGGATGGTGTGGCTATGGCAGGTGATAGGTGCTCGGGAAATATTTGTTGCATAAACGAGTGAAACATAGGAGGAACATATTTTGGAGGGGTGAAACGAGTCTGGTTTGGAATAGGTTGAGTTTGAGGGGTCCTTCGATCATGGAGGCAGACATGGCTGGCAGGTCGTTCAGGTTGTGTTTTGGGTCGTAGAAGAGAGAGCCGCCAGGGCTGGAGATATATGCTTGGACATTCTCAGCATTTGGATGGTAACAGAAAACCGGGAATAGATGAGATCCCTGGGAAAGCGTGGATGTTGTCTGCTGGAGTTCAGGAGACGCGTAGTTGGGACTCATGAGCATATAGGCTCAAGTTGGAAGTCATGGGTGTGGGTGATGTTTTCCAGGCTTTTGCATGTGACATGTCTTAAAATGTGATTTGCCAACATCTGGTGATTTAAAAAAAAAATTGCCAGAGACTTTAAGAACTCTTGATTAAAAGTACGAGTATATGTTGTAATAGTCCAAGACTTTGCAAATAAGATAATGTAACTACACCACAGCGTGCGCGCGTGCACACACACACACACACACAGAGACTTCTATGTAGAAAAATGCACTGGAATCAAGGGACCATATTTCTATTATTTTTGATAGCAATAATGAATAATTCTGTCATTTAAAGAGTCTGCAAGTTGTTGTTACTCTTAGCAGGGGCGGATCTTTCACAACCGTACTGTACCTTTGGTTGGGAAAGCCTTGTTTTCGTCCATCTGATGCACAAACAGTGCAGCCACTCATAAAGCATCTGTGGGCTCTCAGTTCCACGGACCCGCCTGGTTCCAACACGGAGGCCCCTCTGGCTCTCCCCCCTTGGAGGATGAAAGCTGTAATAGTGGGGAGCTTTGGAGTTCTGGTCTCTGTGCCATTTCAGATGGGGCCCTGCTGACTAATCTTTGAAAACATGTTGTTCCAAGCAGATCTTAGGAGTACTTCTGTAACTGGGCTGATCTGAAGCGTCTATGGAGATATGATTTTTTTTGTGGGTGGGGGGGGGGTTCGGTGAGGGAAGAAGGTTGGATACTTTTCTGTTTTTCTGGCGTAAGTGGTTTCTTTGATTTCCCTGTTGTTCCTGAGGGTTCTCCTTTCATTCAACATGCAGTTGAAACTCCTAGGTCTTCGGGAGCTTATTTTGAGGCTGCCTTTAGGTGGCCGGAATCGTTTGGAAGGGCCCCAAGAGAAGAGCACGGAAATGACCCTGTGCTCAGTGCCTCCTCTGTGTCCGTTGTTTTATATTTAATCTCTCACGTGACTGACGCAGCAAAGCTGAAAGGTAGGTGCTGTCATCTCCGTCTTACAGATGAAGAAACTGAGGCCCAGAAAGGTTCGCTTTCCCAAGGGTGGCGTGCGGAGCGGAGCCAGCATGCGCAGCTGGATCTGTCTCACTTCCTAGCGCCTGCTCTTGCCAGTACAGCCCCTGAATCACGAGGGCCAGGAGCATGGTCTGGATGGAAAGCGTCTGAGTTCCCACACTCCTTTGCCTTCTGTGATATTGTGCCCTCTGGGTTCCCCTCCCACTTGTAAAGCTGATCCTGTCTTGGCTTGTTTACCCTCTTCCTCCCACCCTTATTAGATTCAAGGGTTCCAGTGGCATTTGTCCTTTGCCCTTTCCCTCCTCCCTCGGTTCATTCCCACAACCATTCCCATGATATCATTATCTCTGCTGCTTCAGAGACTCCCCTATCTCTCCCCAACCTGACCTCTTCCTTACCGCCCAGTCCCGGGCTGCCCCGTTGCCCGTGGGAGATCTCCATCCAGAAGCCCTGCCACTGCTTTACTTTCAATACAGTAAAAACTTTGTCTAGCATTTTCTCTCCCTGTCCATTTCTGGTGATAGCATCTCTGCGTGGTACCCAGTTTGAACTCTTGAAAGCAGCTCTGCCTTCTCTTTTTCCACATCTCCCATCCAAACAAAATGGCTGAGTCCTGCAAGTCTACCTGTATCATGCCTCTCACTCTTGTCCTCTTGACTCGCGTGCCCTCTGTTTAAGTGTGACAGGTTGCTCACGCAATACTGAAAGGACCCTGTGGTTATCCGCCTCCAAGCCTTCGCTTCTAGACCACCTGCCTGGCTTCCTCTCATTGGTGCCCGCTGTTCTTCTCCTATGCCTTGCTTCTCCATTGCTCTTGTAATTGTGTCTGTACTTGACTTTTGTCTTCTTGCTGGAGTCTTGCTCCTAAAAGTGTGGCCCATGGACCAGCAGCACCAGCAGCACCTGGGAGCTTGTAAGAAATGTGGGATCTGGGAGTTCCCGTTGTGGCACAGCAGAAATGAATCTGACTAGTAGCCATGAGGATGCAGGTTCGATCCCTGGCCTCACTGCCTGGGTTAAGGATCCAGCACGGCCCTGAGCTGTGGTGTAGGTCACAGATGAAGCTCGGATTCTGCGCTGCTGTGGTGTAGGCCGGCAGCTATAGCTCTGATTCGACCCCTAGCCTGGGAACCTACCTGTGCTGCAGGTGTGGCCCTAAAAAGCCAAAAAGAAAGAAAGAGAGAGAGAAAGGCAGGGAGGCAGGATCTCAGGCCCCATCCCAGGTCTGCAGTGTTGAATTTGTATTTTCTAACAGGTTCCCCAGGTGATTTGTATGCATGTGTAAACTCCTTGAGGGTAAAACCTTGCAGTATTTAAGAGACGGTTTTGCATATAATCTCTGTGTTTCAGGTTTCTCAAGTTTGAGCTGTGCTTCACCTCTTTATTCATTGATGCAGATGGGTATAGTGGGGGAGGCAGGGGGTGGGAAAGAAAGATTCTGAGGGTTTGTGGGGAGAGGGAGAGGTAGGGAATGAATGAGCCTAAGAAAGTGAGAATGGGTGGGCTGGAGATTCTCCAGCCTTCAGGATCTTTGCTGCTTTGCAGATAACTTTGTGACTAGTTTGGAAAACAGCCTTTGCTCCCCTCGATGGTAGAACCTCTCTGACTAGGCCTTGGCTTAATTTAAGGTGGCCAGAGGCAAACATCTCCTGAGATGAGTTGGCTCTTACCCTCGGAGCGAGTGCTAGAGCTCTCGCTGGCATCCTGAGGTGTGTCTTCTCCTCGGGTCATCAGAGTGGCGCTTACGAGCGTTTCAAAGAGCCAGGGAAGAACTGTGCTGCCCGCTGTTTCCGATAGTCCCTTCTGTTTTCAGAAACTGACTTTCTGCTTTGTTTTCAGACTTCAAAGTTTAGTTCTGAAATCAAGGTTTATTTGCCTCCCCGGCATTCTGAAGGTTTTATCCAAGTGTTAATTTCTAAAGCCCAAGTCATTTCTCGCCTTTGAAACGTCGGTGCTGTGGGTCCATTTAATAATGTTGCCTGAAGGTTCTTTTGGCCTTCAAAAGCTGTCAGATTGCCTTGTTGTTCTTTGGGAGAGTCAGGTTGCCTGGTCCACAACGCCTGAAGGTGGTGTTGGAACCACCATGTATTTATTCAGTCATTCAGAGTCTTCCCCCAGCCCTCCCCAATACCCCTTTTGATTTTCAAGTTCTGTCCCAGGGTCCATGAGACATCATTACCAACGAACAATTTGGGGCAAAATCTCCAGTTCCTCTGCCAGCCGTGGCGAGGGGAAGAGTAGCTGTTCTGTGCACACCCATCCCAGCCCTTTTGGGGTCAGGCTACGCCCAGAGCCCCTCGGCTGTCACATCTTCCCTTTTCGCCTTCCTGGCTTCCACCTCCACTGTCACCCTCTCTCGAGTGTTTATAATTCAGAACAGGAGGTGTTTTATGGTTTGTTATGAATGGTTTTGTGTTTCTTAACCCCCCCTCCAAAAGAAATAGATGCGTGGGATGTTTTATATTTTCCTCTCTCTTTTAAAGTTGGGTTTCCTTTTCCCGTAGCTCCCGATTCCCTTTGGTCCCGACTCTTCCCCATCCTCCTCCGCTTGTCCTCAGTGGTTCTGGAGAGAAGACAGGGTCCGTTTCTGCCCATGTGTTTCGTTTGGGCACCTCGTTCCGTCTTTGGGGATATCGCGAGATTCAGGTCTTTCGTTTGGAAGTGACGAGGGCTAAGCTGCGCTGATGAATTTCCCTTCCGCTTTCTGGGACCTCTGGGTGTATAAAAGACTTTGTGTACAGATAGGACAAGGCTAAATAGATCTGACGCAGATACACCTCGAATCACTGCACTGTTGTTGACATTGGCTCTCACTTTGTCATTAATTCTCAATGGATGCAAATTGCATCTTTGTTCTTAGGAATTGCTTTTCTTAGACCGAATGCCTTTCCTTTTTCCACACATAAGGGAGCCCCTCCGAAACACCGGTAGCATAAGTAGAACTGACCACCTACCTTTTCTGCAATTAGCCGAATTGTAGCTGCTTTTCCCTGACGAAGTTGTCACGTTGCAGGACCTTGTTTCATTTGTAGGATGTGTATTGTCCTAGTTTCCGATCTGATGGCGTGTTTAGAGAGTGTATTCCCACTGGACTATTCCTGGTATTTTCTTTACTTTGCTTTCCCCTTCCGGGGATCTTTGGTTTGTCCTGTATCTATTATCTCTTCCAAGCCTAGCCAAAGTTGTTAGGTTATGCAGTTATGTATAAATATTTAACAAGATAAGTTAGACAAAATGTGCCTGAAGATACTTCAGCCCTCCTCCCCCCCACCTCCCCAGAGCCCCGGCCCCCGCTCAGTTTTTGTGCGGATTCACAGATGGTTGCTTTATCTCAGATGTTTAGATTTAGAGGACATTCCTTTGCACTTTGCTTGATGGACACAGTGAAATGGAAGTTTTTCAGTCACTGTTGGCTACCAAAATGGTAGCACCAAGGAGCAGATAGGCTCCTCTTCCTATTTTTTTTCCCCACCAGTTGGCCAAAGCCCCCGAAGCCAGAGAGTTTTAAGTAAGAGATGGTGTGTTTTTTAAGAAAATATTTTGGATAAAGACGAATGTTCTCCAGTCGGGAATAACAATTAGTACCATTCATTAATCAGGGGCCTGTTTGGACTTTGAGTCCTGGCTAGGAAATATAAACTGTGAAAGTCACACATATATATGAACCTCAGGCAAATTTATGACTTGTCAGCCTTTTAAGGTTAAATTCTTAACCCCACATTGGGGCTGGCTTTCTATGTGGAGCTCTGCACATTCCTCTGGGCCACTGGACACCCCCCCTCCCTGAGCCCTTTGCTTAATAGCAGCTAATGGCCTAATGAGCACGAAGGATTTCTGCCTCTTATCAGCTGCCGAAGCAGCAACAGGAAGGCTGATATACAGAGTATAGGTCAAAACCGGAGTCCTTGAACCAAAAAACTACAGGGTCAGTTTAAAACTCTGGCTATCTGGCATCTCGGCCGTCATCAATACCTGTCAGTAGAGGAGCTGGACACTTGAGTTCAAACGAATAGTAATCGTGGTCACAAGTATGACCAGCTAATTGATGTCGCTTTCCGTTCTCTCCTCCTTTGTGCAGTTCTTCCATAAATAGCCTTCCTATGGTCTTTAATGAGCTTTTCGCTTGCGCAGGCCGCTGTTATTATGGTCATGCGGGAGGGTTTGATTGGCAGATGGTGATGATGAGGGAGGCAAGGGTATTTATTTTTCGGCCTAGGTTTTGGAAAGGGCTGCCAAATAAAGGTAAATAGATACCTACTGCTACTTTCCTGTCTTTTTCGAACTCAGTGTTTGAGGACACTCGTGCTCAACTTGCCACGGAGTCAGAGGAACCTTCGTGCTTCTTCATATTGTACTCAGACCTCTTTAAGGAGAAAGAGTCATTGCTTGTTTCTTAGATCCACTTGGAATCCAGGCTCAGACGCGCAGAGAATGAATATTTTAGGGTATTCGGTGCCCATCATAGTGAAAGCCCCTTGACTTTCATCTTCGGCATTTGCATTTTTTTCCAGAGACAATAATGAAAACATTTTTTTCAGATTCCGTTCTGTTATTGAAAATCCTATTTACATAAACAGGCATTGTTGTGGCTTAGGGAAGAATGTGGGGTCCCATTCCGTAGCTCCTTGTATATCTTTGCTAAGGCTTGTCTAAATAGGAGTCATGATGCTTTAGTCTAAGCAGCTTTTCCCATTTAGGTAAGTAGGGTGGTTTGAAATTTCAGTTTCTTAGATAATTGAGTTTCTTCTTCTTAATTCTTTCTGGCATGCAGGTTGCTCTCTTGATAGTAAAGACCCTAAAAATCTAGTAATCTCCTTAAGCATCCGTTTGGTAATAAAATCCTGTGCATTTTCAGGGGTTAATTTTCATGACAATGGTGTCCCCTCCCCCACGCCACTCCACCCCCACCCTTGAAGAAATTCTGCTATCTTTTAGGACTTTGCGCTCCCCACATTTGCAGAAAAGCACACTTAAAACAAATAATATATATGTATACATATGTGGATGTTGCTGGAATTACTGGATCTAGAGGAAATTTAAATGTATTCAGATTCATGCTCATTACACAACTTTCATGTAGGGTTTCTAATAGCCTTGCCATATTTCTCAACAAAAATGGAGCCTATCTATCCCCTGTTCTTCCTTTTTCTCAAAAAAAAAGAAAGAAAGACAAGAAAAAAAAAAGAAAAAAAATTCTCAGAGGTCATCTGGTACCAAGTGAGGTGGGGAAAAAAACCTCAAAGAAAAAAAAAAAGCAAGCTCAGGCTGCTATCACATCTGCTAGTCATTGCCACTGGTGTGACTTCAATGCAGCATGTTTTTATTGAGCACCTGTGGGGGGGGGGCGGTGCTAATAATCGTTAGCATTTACTGAGCCAGGCGCTGTGCTAAGCCCTTTATGGGCCACATCCCATTTAATCCGCACAATAGAGCCACCAGATGGGGATCATTATTTCTCCCATTTTACAGATGAGGAAACTGAGGCTTGCAGAGCTTTCGTGACGTGTCCAAGGTCAAAGAGCTATGAATTCAACCAGCTTAGCCCACTTTCAGAGTCCTGTTCCTAAGGCCTCCTTTTGTGGTGGGCTCCGCATGTCTGGGAATGCCTCCTGAAACCCGTTTTGAGAACCCAGTAGGTGTGAGATGCTGGGGATGCGAGGTCAAGTGCTCCGCGCTCTCTGCTCTTGGTGGGAAAGGCAGCCATGGAGACAGAGGAAGGCCGGCTCGGAGGGGTCTCTATTGAAGGGAAGGAGGAGGGCAGGGCCGTGGCTCGAACCTGTGGGGATGCGGCTCAGCAGCCTGGGGTCACGGGCATTTGACTTTCCTGTTCATTGAAGGTTATCGGCTCGCGCTGAGTTTAACCGCGCTGGTAATTGCATCGGCCTGTTTCCACACCTCAGCTGCCTTGAACCCAGCACGCCTGAAACATGCCTGGCCAGCACGGTTTGGGAGAATTGGCTCCGTAGTTCCTGGGTCCCTATTTCTACTTTATTACAGTTTGTCTCCGAAAAAAAAAAAGTAAAAAGTAAATGAGGCAGATACTCCCAAACCAAATTGCTGTGGTCTCAAGAGCTGGTGGTGGCTTTCTGAAGGCACGTGAAGACTAGCAGCCCCCAGGGAAACCCCTGGATCCAGGCTTGTTCACTCAGCTTGATCGGGAGCTCCCCTGGCTGCCTCTTGGAGCCCACACTGGGCTCTGGAGAGTTCTGTATCTGGATCCCCCCCAGCTTGACAGGAGAATGAAGTCCCTATTAGCAATTTTTGGAGGTTTTCAGCGAAATCATGGGAATGGAAGACAGATCCCCAAATCACCTGTTTGGGTAATTTATTTTCCTTTTTCATAGCTCCTGAAGAAAACAAGAAGAAAGAAAGTCACTACTCAGCATCATTGAAAAAACTCTTTTATGCTTTACATTAATAAATTTTCCTCAATTGTAGGCAGCCTTTGGTTCAGGGTAAAGTGCATTCACCGATGTGTGTGTGTGTGTGTGTGTGTGTGTGTGTGTGTGTGTGTGTGTGTGTGTATGTCTGAAACAGTATCTTTAGTTTCCAGCCTCAGCTCATCCCCAAATCCACGTGCCCCCAAGTTTCTTATAGTTGCCTTGCAGTGGTTTGCTTGCCAACTCCCCGCCCATGCCCTTCCTCCTTCACTAAATCTCTTCCACGGAAGGGGGTGCCACCAAGTCCAGACTTTGGGAACATGCAGGGGGAGGGCCAATGAGTGAGGATTCTGATTCATATTCCATGACCGTGGGACGAGGAGGAGGAGCAGGAGCAGGAGCAGGAAAATCTGTCCTTCGCAGTCCTTCGGCTACTCAAGTTCTAACACAACAGTAAGTGGAGGATGAACAAAATTACTGGAGCATTTACACAGCAATTCCCCAAGATGGCATAAATGCCACAGCGCTGGAGCATGGCAGTGTAGACACTCAGATCAGCTGAAGGATGGGAAAAAGGAAGAGATCAATAACGTTGCTTCTCACTCAGGGCTCAAGAGTGAGTGAGTGATTTTCTTTGGGTTGCATTTTGCTCAGGCGCAGTGTGTCTGTTGTACTAACAAGGCAACCGACTCCTTTGGCCGCAGGTTCCTCTCCTAGGGAAAGAGGAAAGATAAATAGAGGCACAGATTACTTACAGTGGCTGAGAAAGTAATTACAAGGTGCAATGGCTTGAGACTGAAATTTAGGTTAGCCATTAGAGCTGGGAGAAGCATCTTAACAGTCAGGGCAATTGGGCATCGGAAAGATTTGCCTGAGAGCTGGTTAAACAGCATCTCCAGAAGTGCTGAGGGCAGGTGTCATGTGAACGGAGACGCCTACCAAATTCAGGGTCCGGCAGGAGGCCCAGACTGATGGGCATATTCCACTGCTGCCCGGCTCTCTTTGTGATTATTTAATTGCTAACAACTTGAAACCGTTTTTTTTTTTCCGCGCGTACCAAATACATCTAATTTGTTAGGTGTAAGAAAGCAAACACATTTGAGCAGTGAGAGTGAGGCATTTGGATTCGTCTCAGCACCCTCCCCACAGACTTCCTGCAATTAGAGCCAAGCAGGGCTTCCTCTGTCTTACGGCCTGGGACTGCTCTTAAAGGAACGTTTGGACTGTGTCAGTGTGACTTTCTCAAGGCTGAGCATAGATGAAATCTGGTTTGGGTCTCTCTAACCTTTTTGTAATCTTTCCCTTTGAGGTCACCCCTTGTCCCTCTCCAGGTGTTCTGGGTTAACGCCCCCTACCCCCTCTTTCCCGTGCTGACAGAGGCTCCCAGGTAAGCCCATCAGCGACTGCTGCGCTTTAAGGCAACACCCGATCCAATTGCTTTTGACCAAAGCCCTCACTCCCCCATGATGGAACCTTCAGACATGACTAGGCAGCTCCTTGCCGCGGGGGAGATGATGTGCTAGCTTCCTAGGGCTGCCATAACAACTCCCCTCAAATTTGGTGGCATCAAACAACTGAATTTATCCTCTGCCAGCTCTGGAGGCCAGAAGTCCCAGATCCAGGTGTGGGCAGGGCCGTGCTCTATCCCAGGGCTCGCGGACAGCGTCCTTCCTTGCCTTCGCCTCTTCCAGCCGCGGTTGCTCCAGGCCTTCCTTGGCTTGTGGCTGGGGCATCACTCCAGCCTCTGTCTTCGCAGGGCCTTCTCCGTATCTCTCCTCTGTCTGTCTCTTATTAGGACACATGTCACCGGATTCCGGGCCCACCTGGATAATCCAGGCAGATCTCATCTTGAGAGCCTTAATGACTCCCCCCCCCCCCACCAATAAGCTCACAATCACTGGTTCCAGGAGGTGGGACGTGGACATATCTTTTTTTGGGGGGGAGGTCGCCATTCAATCCACTGTAGGAGAGAACTTTCTGGGCCTCTTGAGTCATGCCAGTGACCAGAGCTCTGAACTCCAAGGGGAACTAGTTCTAGGGAAGCTTAAAGTCAGTTGTAAGATATCAGTGTGTTTCCTGAGAGGAGGAATGTGGGTGGCAACTGGCCGTTCACCCACTTTCCAAATAGCTAAATTGAGGCCCAGGGAGTGCATGGACTGCCCCAAGTCCCTCTGGATCCGAAGAGGAGTTCTGAACATAACAGGCGACCACATTACTCCGCGTGGACTTTTTGTGTCTTAACTCGCAGCTCCTCTTGGATTTTTTTTTTTTCCGCGGAAATGTATTTTTTCCTAAGCCCTTTAGCCAGGGGAAGGCAATTGTTGCTTCAATTAGCCATCTGAAAAGCCTTTTCACAGGCTCCGTAGGTAGGACCAAGGTGCTGGTGTGCTTCCAGTCTGGCACAGCCTTCCGCCTAGTCTTGATGGTTTGCTGAGACAGCAGGTACAGCGAGTTTTAGAAACCAGAGACATCCGTGCAGCAAAAGACTGCCGTGTTAAGTTCAAGCATATTGAGTTCTGGGTACAGCTTGCATGCAGAATGGTAAATATATGGTCACGGGTGAGACAGGCTCCGAAGAAATGCCATCGCGCTTGCCTACAACCAAAGGACCAGTTGTAACATTTGTGGCAACCTTGGCACGTACAGTGATGAGTGAGTTAGGAGGGTCTTCATGGGAGTGAAGGGAGAAACGAACGTTGGCGGCTACCAGGTCCAGCCTCCTGCATAGTGAAGGAGTCCCTGTGGTGGGGTCTCTTTTGTGTGGCTCCCCAAATTATGCTTGAATGCTTCGAGACATAAGGAGCTTACCAGGTATAGGAAGCAGGATCTCATTGTGGGGTATTTGTTCATTCAGTCAACAAACATTGATTGATTGGCTACCATATACCGGGGATGATGCCATGTCAGGGATACGAAGATTCCCAAAATACAGCTCCTGCCGATAGAAACTTAAAGTTTAACAGTAGGGATAAGAAAAACATGCCAATACTATAAAATTTAGACTGCGAAATGCAGTATTAGAGGTACGAAGTGTGCTGGAAGTTCTGCGAATTGACAGCTCGTGGGCTTTATTGCGTGGAGAGGGTGGCTAGGGCGGGCACGCAGACCTTATGAAAGGGACACTTGAGAAAAACCTTGTGGATGGGACAGTTTTCGTAGCCAAAGCGAAGGGAAGAGCATTCCAGGGACAGAAAAAGCCTGAACGAAATAGGGAAGCCAGAAACGAAGGCGTGTGTTTGGGAACCATTAACTAGGAGTTTAATTCTCACGGCCACCTTTAGGGGCGGGAGTTACTGTTCCCAGTTTATAGATAAGGAAGCTGAGGCTCAGAGATTAAGTAAGTTGCCTGAGCTTACACAGCTGTTATGTGGTGAAGTTGGGGTTCACACCCTGGTTGGTCTGATGTGCTGTTGCCCACCATCCATCAGGAAGCTCCCTGATGTTAGTTGGTGTCTGTCTGGAGACAAAGGGGTGTATAAAAGGCAGTGGGATTGTTACACAGGGCGAAACACCGCGAAGGCAGAGTGGTTGGTCTTTGCCTTGGCCCCATGTCCGTGCTCATGTACAGCTCTTGTCAAGTGCTATTGACAAAACCGTCTTAGAAGGGCAGAGGCAAGACCTTTGTTTGTTTGTTTGTTTTTTAGGGCTGTACCGGAGGCATATGGAGGTTTCCAGGCTAGGGATCGGAGATGTGGCTCCGATCTGGCCTTGAGCAACGCATCTGCAACCCACACCCTACATCATGGCAACACTGGATCCTTCCCCCACTGGGCGAGGCCAGGGATCGAACCCACAACCTCATGGTTCTTAGTCGGACTCGTTTCCGCTGTACCCCAATAGGAAGTCCCTCCTTTGCTTCTTTTGTGTCCTCCCAATGCCCAGTCAGAATGGGCTCAGTGACTATCAATTGACGTATAGTTGGCAAACTTAGACTCTCAGTCCTGAAATTACGTACAGGGCTGTCGGGTCAGGCCCAGATTTGAAAAGGTATTTGGTTGAGTCACACAGCTGATTTGGTAGCACAGCAGATAATAACACTTTAGTCTTAGGCTCTTTTTCTCCCTGACATGATTTCATACACAAGCGAAATGGCCTGGTGCTTAGATTGGGCCGAGGGTGTTGAAATTCTCAGCTGTGCTTCAGGTCTGCATATTTGAAGATGGTATCTGAAAAATAAAAATTATGCATCTCCTAAAAGATGGAATCTCAGCTACTTATCTGAGTAGAATAACAATTACTGAAAGAGTGACTATGGGAGACAGGAAAATTGCCTTGGTTTAGTCCCTCTGGCAGAATTCTAAAAGATTCTTTATCCCAACTGGCATACTCTCCAACCTAGTTTTGTTTTTATAAGGGTTTTTTTTTTTTTTTTCCCATCTCAATCACATGTGTGTATGGGGGTGGGGTGGAGAGACCAGGAAGAGAGAGTTCTTTCTCTCTGCTGGGCTCTGATGATTCTTCATCTTCTCTGGAAACTTCCATGAGTTGTTCTAGTAGCATCAATGCATCTGACCTCATTCCTTTAAACCGAACTCTCTTGCAGTTCCGGCACTGGTTCCAAGTGAAAGGACAGGGGGCCTCAAGCCCAAACCTCCGAGGCCCCTGGAGACTCATCAAAGATGAGTCAGTCAAGGGGCTTTTCCCTCAAGGAACTTAAATCTAGCAAAGATAAGGCATGCAAGTAGAACTCGGATGCAAACTGGAGAGTGTGAGAAGTGCCTTTATAGCAGCCGCGGAGGGCTGTGGGAATTCCGAGGACAGAAAGCTTGCGGAGTCTCTCTCTGCTCCCACCAACACTCTCTCCTGCGAGGATGCCATCCGGAGGTAACTCAGAGCCAGTTGCACCTCCGAAATGCTGGGACACAAATCTGAAAAGACAACAAACAGAACATAGCAAAGGATAACTAGGCATCGTCGTGCGGTAGGGCTCCCCCAGCTCCCCGTCTCCCGGCCCCCGCCCCTTTCCACCCGCTCCCCTTCCCTCTAGCCTTACCAGGTTCTTTAGCAGTGCCTGGACTTGCCACCCACTTTTGCACCCCTGTGCCCGTGCTCCGTTTTCAAGAAGGAGGAGGATGTGATCAGAGACGTACTTTTTTTTTTGTCTTTTTGTTGTTGTTGTTTGTTGCTATTTCTTGGGCCGCTCCTGCGGCATATGGAGGTTCCCAGGCTAGGGGTCGAATTGGAGCTGTAGCCACCGGCCTACGCCAGAGCCACAGCAACGCGGGATCCGAGCCGCGTCTGCAACCTACACCACAGCTCACGGCAACGCCGGATCGTTAACCCACTGAGCAAGGGCAGGGACCGAACCCGCAACCTCATGGTTCCTAGTCGGATTCGTTAACCATTGCGCCACGACGGGAACTCCATAGAGACGTACTTTTGCAATGTCTCTCTGGGGCTCGGCTGGAGGAGAGTGTCCAGTCGGGAAGGCCAGTTTGGAGGCTCTGTTAATTGTCCAAGTGCAACGAGGTGAGGGGGTGAGGCCGAGATGGGAAGGAGGACAATGATGAGGGACGTTGAAAAAGCGGAGCCCGTAGGATTTAGGGCCGTCGAGCTCTGGGGGATGAGGACGCATGAGGCGTCCAGAAGGACCTCGAGGTTTCGAGTTAGTTCGGGTGTCCGTTTCCTGGAGCAGTCTGTGACCTCCGGGACAGGGACTGCGTCTTGCTCATTGTCCTATTCCTTGCGTTGGGCAGAGTCCTGGCCCACAGTAGGCATGCGGTAGGCAAATGTTGGATGAGTGACGCATTCACCGCTTTGGCAGGCTGCACGTGGTCCGTGACTTTGTACTCCCCGAGCCCGCGTGGACTGCGGGGTGGGAACGTGGTCCAGAAAGAAGCTCTTTGTGGGAGGGTGTCGCGATCTAGGGATTCAGCCTTTTCGGGGCATGAAATGATACGCCGTTCATTGCCAGTTGGCAGGAGAGAGAAAGGTAATTCATTCTTCCATTCTCAGGCTTAGAGAATGGCTTATCTCCAGGGTCGCTTTAAATTCCCAGTACTCCAGCGTGGGAGTGACACTGTGGCCTGCCTTTTACTTTTAAATCTTTGATTTAAAGTTGGAGCTCGAGACACCCAGGTGTGCCCTCTGCAAGGTCATGTCCTTCCAGGCTAAATAACAGAAGGGAACCTTCATCTGGGTTCACCAGCAATCACCACCTTCCTCACTGGTTTCAAACGCAGCCATTTCTTTCATCTGTATTCCTATCTTGATTAGTAAGAAATTAATGAGCGTGTAAGATTTGATTTAGATAATGATTAATTAGGGGAAAAGGCACCGTTCTAATAGCAAGTCACTATTATATGCCAAGGAAATGACTTAATATTTTTGGATGGCAAATTGACTTGTCCTCTGGTAAAAAAAAATACCTTTTAAAAATGCTTTGGTATTTTTTTTTGGTTCGCTAGTGGAGCAACCGACACTTAATCCTTTGGATAATTTTAATAGGCATCTATTATTTTCCCTACACGTCATGAAGCAACGAGTTTTGGATATCATTCATTGCTTTGCTTCATATTATTTTAATTATAATAGCGCATTATTATTTTTAGCACAATGTACCTTTGTTAGCAAAAAATATCTGTTCATAAAGCAGACCTTGGCAATGAAATGTGTCAAATTATCATATATATATATATATATATATATATATATGGAAAAGATTTCAATTTTCATTGTTACTCAGCCCTGACGATTTAGTCTCTTCTGTTGCTGTTTGAATATGTTCTATCTGCTTTTAGAAAAGTATAAGGATCAAGGTCTACATTAATATTTCTTCTGTTCTTTAATGTGTTTTTTAATGTGATTTTGACAATTTATAGTCATTAGCTAAAATTGCAGTCTAGTAAAATAACCAACATATAGAGCATAATAAAGGTAATTAGAGAGTAGGAGGGCTGGAAGTGACCTTGAGAGGTTTTTTTCCCTAAAGCCCATTTCCCAATTTCAAGCTATAAGACTAATCTTCCTAAACAGCGCCCTTCATCGTATTAGACCTCTGCTTGCGACTCAGCAGGGCTTCTTTCTGGCCCCTGGCGTCAAGCCCATAGTCTTCCGTCTGCATTCAAGTCCCTTCAGACTCTGGCCCACCTTGCCTGATAAGCTGGCTCTACCCCCGGTTCCAGCTTCTCTCCAGGCAGGTTGGTCTTGCCCCACGATTCTTCTAGTGCCAAATAGATTTTACCCACTGGCCTTCTCATCTTTGACTGTCTAGCTCAAGCCCCACCTCTTCCTGCAAGTCTTCTTTGACCCCTAGAGCCTCTGGGGAGCATTCGCTTATCTAGCAAATGTTGTCTCTATTACATATTTTCAAAATCAGCGTGATTGAAATATAATTTACAAATAATAAAGTGCCCCCATTTTGAGTGAAGAAGTTACTGGGTATTGACAAATTTACATACCCGTGTAACTCCTACTCCAGTTAAAATATGAACTATTTCCATCACCTCAGAAAATATGCTGCATATTTTGTCACCTAACCATATATTGACTTTTACCGTTCTCTAGCTATTTTTGTGTGTGAAAGTCTGGTCTCTTGGCGTGAATTTATTTTTTGTTTCTTTTAATTTTACTTAGCATGTATTGAATAATTACCTTGTACCAAGTAGGCCAAGAGTCTTACATGCATAATCTCACACGGTCCTTGCAGCGGCTCTGCAGGGCGGGTGGTATTGATAATACGGACACAAACGTGGAGTTCCCTTTGTGGGAAAGTGGAAACGAATCCGACTAGGAACCATGAGGTTGTGAGTTCGAGCCCTGGCCTCGCTCAGTGGGTTAAGGATCTGGCAGTGCCATGAGCTGCGGTGTAGGTTACAGATGCCGCTCGGATCCTGCGTTGCTGTGGCTGTGGCTGGTGGCCGTAGCTCTGATTGGACCCCTAGCCTGGGAACCTCCATATGCTGTGGGTGTGGCCCCCCAAAGCAACAATAAAATAAAATAAAAAGGATAAAAAGGCATGTCGAGGTGAAATAGCCCAGCCTTGCTTGCACAGCTGGTAAGTGCTGGGGCTGGGACTAAATTGGAAGCGACCTGATGAGACAGGCTATAGGTAAGTGCCTTTGCTCTTTCCTGCCCACTAGTGTTGGCTATCATGCTAATAACCTCCGGGCCATTAATACTTACTGACTTGGCATGAAATCCAGTAGCACAGACACATTTAGACAACCTTATACACCATGTCCTCTTCCAATTAGCGACAGGGCTCAGGCCTGGAAGGGGGTCTCCAAGCGAGCCTGCTGCACCTGACTGCATGGCCAAGAGCAACTAAAGGCCCAGTCCTGGAGGAGGGGGCGAAGGGAAACCAGGAGCCGTCTAAGATGTCAAGTCCTTGAATGGAGCCAAAACAGAGCTAGAACGAGGCCTAACGGAAGGAGTCTGCGCTGGAGGCCAAGAAGGCAAGGCCGCACTCAGGGAGCCGGACCTAAGAGAGCCCCTTACACCAGAGTACACATCAGGAGGGGGCTTTCTGAGAACCGACCCGTGGTTCAGCCTCTGGAAGGGCAGGGGACTGGTCAGGGCACCCAGCTTGGATACACACGAGAACAATCCCCCAGAAAAAAGCCTCCACAACTCACATATCCTGCTTCAGTTGTAGGACTCGGAACTGGACCCAAAGTCCAAGCAAGACATTGTCTCAAAATAACTAGAAATAAATGACTTCATATTGCCTTCAAGTGAAACATCTATTTGTGCATCTTCAAGATGTTGAGAAATTGATTTCTGTGGTATTTTAAAATATTCTTCCAAGATCAAAGTTAAGCATAGAGATGTAACATTTTCAGGGTCGTCTGTCTCCACTCCCTCTTTTGAGATCAGACAGAAAGTTCCTTACTGGTGTGCTCAGTCTGCAGCCCCGATTAAGGGAGCGCTGCACACGCAGGGCTCCCTGGGGTGGACGGGGCATCCTAAAGGCATGGGCGTCGTCCTCCGGGCTTCGGGAAGTAGGATCTAGGAGAGGAGATTCTAGGATGAAGCTATTTTTTAATCCTTCTGAATACATGGGAGCTGGCAGCTCTGTAATGACTTCGGTTAATTTTTGTTTTTGTTTTTGTTTTTAGCATCTGGGAATGCAGGTTATTAAGCTCTAAAGAGTTGAAGCTTTTTGAGTCATTTGAATAGTCAACTGCTGTCTTCTCCGTATCTCTGTCCCAGGCTATCCTGCTTGCCTCCATTCCCATCTCCCAGTGATTTTCATTTTTACGCACACACAAAATGTAAGCACCTCTTTGACGAGTGTGGTCCACAGTTACTTTTCCTTCCCATCGAATAAAGGAGCTATTCTCCCCTAACCTTCTTTTGTTCCTGACATACTTAAAGGAAGCTTTGCCATTGACTATGTCTTTTGTAGGTTGCATCTTATTTCTTGAATTGGCCTTTCTGCTTTTATTCCCACAAGTCTGTACCGGTTCTCAGGGTACCTCCTTAGTCCTTTGCCCTGGGTTTTGCTTTTTTTTCATCCCACTTGGGATTTGGTTCCCAGAGTAATTCTTTGTTTTGTTGATGAGGATTCCCCTCTAAATTCTTTCTCTGTTTCTTTCTGTTTGGAGTGTTCTTTCTGTCTTGTTTCTTTCATGTGCTCGTTCAGGCAATGAAATGGTTATATTTCAACGTTGTCATTTCATTCAGGCGGGTCTAGCTCTCCTGGCCCACTTTGTTCCTTATGCCATCATGTGTGGAGGCTTATTTTAGGCTGGCCTGTGAATCATATGATATTTACTTAAACAACCAAATGTGTTTTTCCTTTGGCCTATGTTCTTCTCTTTCCTGGTTTGGAAATCCTGAATTCTTATTAGTTGATAGATGCTGTATTGCCTCAAATCTGTAGCTAACTATGGGCCCCCCAGTCAATGAATTGTACCAGTTGATTGATTAACCAGGCCATGCTAAGTGGGAGAGAGAAGAAATATTGCGATATAAACATGTCTGCCATTTGGATGAACACGTAACCATTCTGCATGACGTCTGATGTATTGTCCCCTAAGTTCTCATTGGAGGTTTTAGTCCTTTAAAGATTTTGGCTGGCTGGATTCTTGAGGTAGTGGGAGTTTAGTTTATACGATGGTGAGATTTGAGCAGCTCTGGGGAGGGGTACCCCATGCATGCTCTAAGTGTCTTTATGAGTTATCATACTAAGGCAAACCAGCCGGTGTCATGGTCATTTAAAGAGTCATTCCTGAGCTTCCGCTGGAACATTGAGTGGCAGTTTGTTACCTTCCAAGATGAGAGCAACTCTGAGCACTTGACAAAGAAAAGCTCCGAGCCCCATTATTTTATAACTCCCACTAGCCAGAGCTGGTGGGAGTAAGAACAGTACTAACCACTGCTCTGCCCAAGAACCCCTGCCATTCTTGAAGACCGGAAGTCATCACCAGTGGAAATTTAGAAACGCAGAGAACTTTATCTATAACATTCACCTCTATGAATGTATGCGAGTGTTTGCCTTTGAAACACACTAGTGAGGCATCGGTTTACCAAGGAAAGAAAGAAAACCATTTGGACAGGAACTTGCTATATGGAAAGTACCTGCTATCGAGGATTTGTCCTATCGAGGCGTCTCCCAGCCGATCTTGTTTAAATCTAGATTAGCCACTCATCGCCCAGGGGACTCCTTCCCTTCTTGGTCCAGTAAACGGCATCACTTTGGACTGCTAGGAAAGCAGTACCTTTTGTCACCTCATGTAGCAAGAACCCAGTGAGCTTAGAACTAGCGCTCTCTTTTTCTGAAGATAATCATAAAGCCTTGAAGCTTAGACCCTATTTAAAATTGGTTTAAGGCTTATACATGAGACTGACATTTATAGGAGATAAATCTGAACGCTTAGGCCTCCAGACCCCAAATTGTATTTGGACACATTAAATATCACCTTCCCATCCAGGACTGTAAATCGCAGCGCTGGATTAGGTCTGGCGCTGTGTATTATTATCTGTGTTCTCCTCTACTGCTTTTGTCAGCCGCTCCCTTGAGGAGGGGGAAGGGGTGCGCTTGCAGTCAGTCCTGTGGATGCCAGCAGGGATGTCATGTGAGGTAAAACATGGCAAATTTCATCCCTGAACTAAGAAAAGAAAACTCGGACACATACAGTAAGGTTACGGTTAACTGGAACATTCCTAGGGAAATGAGACAGGGTAATACAAATACATTTTCTGGTAACTCAGGGCTCACTAACGCCCCCCACCTTTTTTTTTTTGGCCACACCCATGGCAGGCGGAAGTTCCTGGGCCAGAGACTGAATCCATGCCACAGCAGTAACCAGAGCCACAGCAGTTACCACGCCAGGTCCTTAACCTGCTGAGCCACCAGGGAACTCTCCCATACACCGTTCTAAAAAAAAACCCCTCAGTCGTTGAAAAGCTGTCTGATATTTCTGAACATGTTTTCTAGCCTCATTTCAATAAGATTTGATGTTTATCATGAAGGCTTACTTTGCCAAGGAAGGACTTTATGGGACTTTGGGGGAGTCCCCCCCTGGGGGTTATCCCATATACATGTTTTGTCATCCTAGTTATGTTGGTTTATTGCATTCATTTATACGCACTAGGTTTTCCTCTCTGATGACTCCCTTAGACAGTGAGCCCCTTGGTGTCGGGACTGTCTCGTTCAAAGTCACACCGCCCCCATGCAGGCACAGAGCTTGGCACATAGAAGATCTGTTAGACTGGGTCCTCTGAGAGGCAGATGCCGAGAGGGCACACGATATGCAAGAAATGCGTTGGGGAAAAGCCTTGGGAAGGAAACGAGCGGGGCTGAAGGAGGCTGGAAGAGCCGTCTGACTGCAGGGTGGGTCTGACCTCTGCGGAGGAGGGAGGGAGGGAGGGAGGGAAGGTAGGGTAGGAAGAATGTAGACTGCAGCGTAGTTCGTAGTAAGTCTCATCCAGGTCAGCGGGGAGTCCTCGAGCCACAGTCCTGTGTCTCCTGGGGCTTGGCATCTTGGCGGGGAGCAGCCCTTAGAGAGGGTGGCCGGGACACAACATGGCAATGAATTCAGAGCCCAGCAGCTGCAACCATCAGCCATGCACACTCCCTGCAGTCGGAGGTCTGCGATGCCCATTTTCCTGGCCGCCAAAGAAGGAGCTCAACAAACGCTTATTGAAGGGAAAGTCTGAGTAAAACAGGAGTTGCAGCAGAGGAAGGAGGTTGGACTTAAGTATTGATTGAGCTCTAACATTTGCTAGTGTTGGTAGAGGGTATAAAATCATGGACCCTCCTCAAATGGCACCTTATGAAAGAGGCCATCCCCGATTGCCCTGTATACATAGGATCGTCCCTGCTGCCACCACACTCCCTATCTCGCTTACTTTGTTTTTAAAACGTTAAAAAAAGTGCCAAAGCTTTATTGAAGTATAATTGACATATCATAACCACACATATTTTAAAGGTACAATTTGAAAATTTTGACATATGTTTACAGCCATGAAACAGTCATCTCAATCAAAATAATGAACATATCTATCCGACTCCCCCCAGTCTCCTCCCTCTCACCCCCTCCCTGCCCTCCATCTCCTCCAGCAACTGCCGAACTGCTTGCTGGCTCTATAATTTTCACTTTCTAGATGGAACCATATAGCGTGTAATTTTTTAATTTGTTTTCTTTCACCTAGCGTAATGTTCCGGGGCTCTATCCATGTGGTGGTAGATATCAATGGTTTATTTCTTTTTATGGCTGCGTGTCCATTGTATGTATATACCACACTTTGTTTTTCCTTCTTAGTTTTATTTTCCCCAAAGGACTTATCACTGCTTGAAATTATAAATATATGTGTAGTTTGTTGTCTCCCAGAACATAAGGTCCCTAAGGACAGGGACTTTATATACTGCTGTGGCCACAGTGCTTGGCACATAGGAGGTACCCAATGAAATATTTGTGGAATGACTCTCACCTGCTTCCATGGCTTCGGTTCTCTTTCGTGTGCTGATGGCCTCCATGGATGCAAAAGTGTGTCACTGGCGAAGAGCTGAAAACAACAAAGGTTCTGTCATTGGGACGCTTGGTAGAGGTTGATCATGAACTGAGAGGCGGAACACGGGAGGCGCCACTGGCGTGTGTTGCACGTGGGATCTGTTGGGTTCTGTTTGGGGTGTGCTGAGTTTGAGATTCCCAGAGAGCAGTTGAAAATCCAGAGCATTGCGGAGCTCAGGACAGAAGTGAGGGCAGGATTAGAGAGTTCAGCAATCATGTGGGTTTTTTTGGTGGTTGGGGGAGATACAGAATGAGAAAGAGGGGCAACAACGTTTATGTGATAGGCAGAGCGCGAGGAAGCAGGAAAAGACCGGGAAGAAAGGCCATAGCACTAGGGGGGTGTATGGGGGTGTGGGTGGGGTGGGCAGCTTTGCTAAAACAAGAGGGGAGAGTAGTTTTTTTGTATGTGTGTGTATTTTCTGTCCTTTTAGGGCCGCCCCCACGGCATAGGGAGGTTCCCAGGCTAGGGGTTGAATTGGAGTTGTAGCCGCTGGCCTACACCACAGCTACAGCAACGGATCCTTAATCCACTGAGCGAGGCCAGGGATCGAACCGCAACCTCACGGTTCCTAGTCGGATTTGTTTCCGCTGTGCCACGATGGGAACTCCAGGGGAGGGTAGTTTTTAAGGGGGGATTGGTCAACTCTGAGGACTGCAAAGGACCACGTTGGTTGAGGACCGGGACGAGGTTCCGATTCCCCGATTTTGGAAGAATCGAGAAGATTATTCATTTGGCAAATCTTTATGGAGGTGCAAAAATAAAAAAGCCTTCTGCATCATAAGGGAGGGGGTGATGGGTGGGCTCAGCAGCTGCGAGGAACAAGGGCTCAACCTGTGTGACAGAGCTAGAATTGTTGGGGCTGTAAGGGATTTGGGTGATTGCCGGAATGTCAATAGTATCTTGCGGATATTTCCCTTGTGACTCTTGCCCCAGACCTTTCGTTAAAACAACACCAACAAGAGCAACAACAACAGCGTCGCTTTGCTATGGTATTGGTGCTTTAATAGTTTTTCCCCCAAAGCAACATTGGATTGGCCAGACAATCCATTTCATTAGGAAATCATAACTGGAAGTCTGAAAATTGCTTCCTGCTTGCATTCTCATTCATAGATTACAATCAAGAAAAAGAAATTGTAGGAGTGGAGATTGATCTTTTAACAGACAAATGAGCTGTCGGGGCTTAGTGACATATACTTTGCGCAATAAATTAGTTTATACAGAATTTAGGAGTCAAACCTAGGCAGTTAATTCTTAGGTTTATTCAAAAAGAATCAGTCGTAAGGACAATTGGGAGAAAGCAGGGATTAGTTAAGATAAACACTGATTTTGAATCATCAAGATTGTACTGTATGTTAAAAGAAATGCATTGTTTTGCCCTGTTGGCCTCTTTTATGCGTGTGTGACATTTCGCTTACTGAAACATGAAAAACTTGTTTGTTTCAGGATCAGATTTACAAGTATGTCTCCCCAAGGGCCCGACATGCTGCTCAAGAAAGATGGAAGAAAAATACCAACTAACAGCGCGATTGAACATGGAACAACTGCTTCAGTCTGCAAGTATGGAGCTCAAGTTCTTAATTATTCAGAATGCTGCGGTTTTCCAAGGTGAGTTCTGGGGTTCCTTTGAGAGGTGCCGCTCGATGGCATCATTCTTGGGGCACTGGGCTTTCAAACGCTGAGTCTCATGCATCCATTACCATTCCAGCATTAATGCTTGGTAGAAAAACCTCTCAGTGAGCCATTCTGGTTCAGGAACACCAGGCTTTTTAGAGAAGCCGCATTGCAATCGTTGCAAAGGTGGGTAGTGGCCAAAATCAGGGACCAGGGACGTTGCGTGTACCTATCTCTGAACACTGTGAATCTCTGCACAGAGACCTTTAAACAGTACGTCGTCTCCACTAATTCATAAGACGTGCTTAACACACACAAAAGTTTACGTAAACCCCAGTTGGCTCCCGGAGTGAGTTGGCTGGGCGTGGAACTCGTGCGGACTCTTTCTGACCACCTAGACTGTGTCCCTTTGAGGGCGAGAAAGTGACTTGATGGCCCGATGCTCTCTCATTGGTGTGAGTGGTTACCTTTTCTCTCTTTGTGCGTCTCAGTTCTTTCTACACCTGTGCATGACTGTAAACAAGAGCTGGTTTTTGTTTTTTTTTGTTTTTTTTTGTTTTGCTTTTTAGGGCCACACTTGTGGCATATGGAAGTTGCCAGGCTAGGGGTCAAATCGGAACTACAGCTGCCGGCCTACACCACAGCCACAGCAACAGGGGATCCAAGCCGCATCTTCGACCTACACCACAGCTCATGGCAACGCCGGATCCTTCTTAACCCACTGAGCGAGGCCAGGGATGGAGCTCGCGTCGCGTCCTCAGGGATACGTGTCGGGTTCATCACCCACTGAGCCACGACGGGAACTCCTGTGCCAGGTGCTGTTGTAAGCGTTTTACTTACACGAATCCATTTAATCCTCACTATAACCCCTATGAAGGAGGAGGTGGTCTTAGTTTCCCCATTTCACTGTTGACAGCTCAAGGCACAGAGGGCTAAGTAACTTGCCCAAGGTCACACGAGGAATAAATGGGGAAAGCAGGATTTGAACCCAGGTGGCCTGGCCCTCAGAAGCTCTGCTTTTACCTGCCCCATGATGCAGGCTTCCTGTGAAGGAACCTCGATTACGGATCTGGGGGCTTTCTTCTATGCTTCCTGAAGTAGTTGGACTCAGCTGCCTTTTTCTTGCTCCCCAAGGAGAGAATTGGGGTCAGATAGAAAAATAGCAGTCTGACTACCTGACATGCTAAATCTTTAGATTTATGGCACCTTTGTAAGAATTAACCTCTTTGGATTACAAGGTGGGTTGATTATAGCTTATGTTGTGTATTATAATGAAATACTTAGAATTACCTAAGAAAATTATTCAGATTAGCTAATAAAACGTACGTGCACCACAGTTTCTTGGGTCAAAGCCTCAGGGGATGTTGGGTTGATTATACGAAGTACAATACATATGCTCGGAGTATTTGTTAACCTATTTATGCAGTCAGACTCTTGTGAAGAGTTTGTCGAGACTAACAATTTGGCCACAGAATGAATAATTTAAGCCGATTTTAAAAATACATGTACCATTCGTGCACTTCTTAGATTGGTTTGGAAGCTCATCCATTGGTTGAAAGTAGGGTGATGAGGCGTGATGTGACAGACTCAAGTTGAAGCGGAGGCTGAATCTTACTCTGTGGGGTGTCAAGGTGCTTTTCGAGAACGGAGCATTTGTGATTCGTTTCCTTCCTGGAATAAGCACGTGCACAGGTGTCGTTGGCCTGACTACCTTGGCCTGGCTGGAAGAAGATGCTGGAGTGGACGCACAGGTAATGCTAGCAGGCAGAGAGGCTGACGCGGCTGTCCATTTGGCATTGCTTTTTAGCGCTGCACCTGCAGCATATGGAGGTTCCCAGGCTAGGGGTTGAATCGGAGCTGCAGCTGCCAGCCTACACCACAGCCACAGCAACGCCGGACCCGAGCCGCGTCTGCCACCTACACCACAGCTCACGATAACGCCGGATCCTTAACCCACTGAGCGAGGCCAGGAATCAAACCTGCATCCTCATGGATGCTAGTCAGATTCTTTTCCGCTGAGCCATGACGGGAACTCCCAGACCCTGTCTTATTAATTGCTGAGGGAAAAAAAAAAAAGAGGAGTTATCTACTTTTTTCTTATAGCTACTTCTTATTCCAATGAATTTAATTTGGGGGAGGAGCCTGTTGCTTTTTCTCTAAAATACACCCCTCTCCAAGATTCTGGTAGAGCAAATTCTGGAGAAAATTGCTCCAGTACTTCACTCCTATGAAATTGGCTGTGAGCTATTTTCACCACATGAAGTTGAAGAAAGCTCATCCTGATCTTGGCCGAGATCCACTGTCTCTTTCGGATTCCTTCGCTGGTCCCCGTTGAACGGGGGTATTAAGCAGTGAGTGCTTTCTGCAAATATGTGCGCAGTTCCACGAGCAATCCTTACCGCCTCGATGTAGAGTTTTTGTCTTCGCTTGCAGGAAGCCCTTTGCCCTCGCAAATGAGCCTGGGGCCCTTTGCGCCAGTGGTTGGAGAGCGCTCGTGCTAATGTGGTTTTGATCATGATTGAAGCATTTTAAAAAGTTGTTCTTTATTTTCCATCTTTGCATTGCCTCGTTTCCTAAATTTAATTTACTTAGATGTGCTTAGTAAAATGGGGCAACGCAATTGGTTTTTGTTTCTGCTTAATTAATTCTTTTCGAAAAACTCCACTCAAAGGAGATTTTCTCTTCTTTTTCTTCTCCCCTACCTAATAATGATGCTGCTGCTGGTGGTGGTGGTGATAGTGATAATTTATTAAGCGCCTACTGTATGATGCTCACTTTTACATAATGATCTCATTAAATTTTCCCAGCAGCCTCTGAGCTTCATACTGTAATTAGCTCCCTTTTACAGATGAGCAAACACATTGATGCCCCCGCTTTTTCCAAGCTGTCCCGTGACACGGTTTTCCTTGTTCTTAGGGAGCTTGAGGTGCAACGAAATTCAGTAATTGTAGGACGTATGGTCCCTGAAAAGAAGAATGCACTAGACTTCTGAATTTCTGATCTTATCTCCATCGCCTCTACCCCTTCAAGCCTTGAGTTCTGTTTTCCTTGCAGAACTTCGCTGTCACTTTCCACCGTGTACCGTCAGGAAATATTTGGGGTTTGTCCAGGTTCTTTTCCAGTCTTCTCCAGGGTACCACTGACTTTGAGCGAGAACAGACTCGGCAGAGTGCAGCGGCACTTGGCTTTTCTGGAAGGTGCCTATCTCGCAACTTGAACTGTCTTTATCAGAGAGGAGAAACGGTGGTTAAGCAGAAAACATCTCTGTGTCCTTATGTCGTTGACTCACCTGAGAGCTCTTGAGTCCTTGTGAATAGACCACTGCTGTTCTGAATTTATGCACAGTCTTTACCAGCTGGAGTTTCTCATTGTTTTAGCCAGGAGTAGACCAGCAGGTGAGTAGAAAGGTTTTGCGAGACTGCCAGAGGGAGGTACATATGAGCAGCAAGAAGTTATGAGTGACAGTACAGTGGAGGACCTAAAAGTGACTCAGGGGCTCACTGAGTGTGGCACTTGGGGGCATTCGTACAGGGTACATCCCGACATGCCTCCGTGGCCCCTGGATTATGGTAGATCCAACAGCCAATGTTGTTAGTGATGGTTGTGCCTTGACGAGGAAAGATAAGTTACACATCACTGGTTTTCTCGTGACGTTTCCATTGTAAATGGCTAAAAGTATTCTTGGCGCTTAAAGACAACAATGGAAGAAACACTGGACTTGGAGTCAGAAAAATCTACCTTCTCACTCCAGTTCTGTGTTGATGAGCTTCAGAACTTTGGGTGATGAGTTAGACACCGATAGCCTCAGTTTTCTTATCTGCAAAATGGGGCCAAAAATTATAGTCGTGCTTACTTCCGAGAGTAATGCATGTGGGAGTGTCTGGACAGCTGTAAAGCGCTGTCTACATGCAGAGTTATCTCGATAGCTCCTTTGGGGGGATCACTGGACCCCAGGCGAGGCCAGATAAACCACGCAGGACCATGGCCGACGTTCGGCTCGACACAGCTGGCATTTGTGATGGCATGCAACAACTTTCGCCCCGTGTAGAGGATAGCGAAGCAGCGCCAGCGCACAGGTAGGTGCGAGCACACTTAGACAAAGGACCCTTTGAAAAGGGGGTTCGTTTTACGCATTCTTACATGTGAAGCTGTCCCGCTTGACACGTCAGTACTGCCAGGAGCAGTCGCTTTCCCCCGCTTCCTGAAGCTTCTCTTCTGGCCCCTGTCTGGTACATTGTACCCACACACGAGAGGCTAGACGAGGAAGGCTTAGTTGTGTTCAGGGCATCTCCGGGTCGGTGCCATCGTGGCAGAGGAGGAAAAGCGTTATCTCCAGGCCACATCAGAAGGCTCTCTCCTACCTGCTCCCTGTGGAGGAGATGGATTGGGGGGGGGGGCAGTGGTCCTGTGCTGCTTCTGTTTTTCTAGCCCTTATTTTCCATCTGCTCTTGGCTTTTTTTCTGTCAGGTTCCCGTCTCTCCCATTCCCCCTAAATACAGTCGCCCTTGCCTAGAATACCCTTTTCCCCCGTTCAGAGCAATTTCTCCAGTCCTTTCTGCTTGAAATAACTGTTTAGGGACGTTATTCAAGTAAAGCTTTTTTCCTTCACAGTTAATATGTGACTAAGTAATTGCTTGGATGTTGATAAACATGTTTTTGAGATTCAATCATTTGTTAATTTAGGTTTTATAAGGTAGTGGGGGCTTTAAGCGAGTACTGAGCAATTTTTTCCCTCCATTTCACACTTTTTTCCCCTTGGCTAGTCTGAGCCCCACTGAGTCCCCCGCTCAAACTGTCGGCTATTTCGTCACAACCATTTCTTTTTGGAAAATAATGTATGGGAGAGAATAATTACCTTGATGTCTAATCAGAACTCAATTCATTTGCCAGGGCTAACTCGAATAACCCTGAACTGCATAGGAGAATTTTAGGAACAGTAAACCATGACGTGAGTGCGATTATATATCCTCAAAAATGTAAATTATTAATCAAACCACTCATCTGTATGGCAAAGCTCTAGTAATCCCATTATAAAAGGGTGAATTTCTCATCAGGGCCCAGAAGATGCTGGCTTCAATTACTGTACTTTTATGGTGCTGACTCAAAGAGATATTTTGGTTGCAGAGTTTAAAAAAAAATGTGATTCTTTACTTATTCGTGCTATTGGAAAAACAATGGGAAATTGGGTGTTTAAAGTTATTTCGGTTTTAAAACTAAGACCTTTCGGATTTAATTCAGTTTCAAAATTCTGTGGCTTTTGCAGAGCCGGGGGCGGGGGCGGGGGTGGGGTGTAAACCTTTCCTGTGCCCTCTATTGATTCAAAAGTCAGTAATTAGACTGAACACTGTTTAATAAAAAGAGCTTGGAAACCTGACTCAGTGGGCGGGTGGGGAATGTTCTGGGCCTACACTGAGGTGAGGAGATTATGCAGATTAACTCCTTACCTCCGCCCATGGCCCTTGATTCAATAGGGCTCTGAACTCACCCCCTATAGCTGCCAAGGCATCAGGGCCCAACCCGTGCAAATTAAAGGACATTGTCCCTGCCCTCTAGAAGCTTCCAGGAAAAATACCACTTGTGCCCAGAGCGATTACTCTCCACCCTCCCCCACTGGGATTTGTTTACTTTCTGAAAACATCTGTTCCTCCTCCTCTTTCTGTCTCACTGAGTTGAAGTACCTGATACGGGGTAATGAAGCATATGTTTGAGAGATTTGAATTCTCCTGTCAGTCAGTGGAGGGAGAAGCGATTTTCTTCGGAGCTGGAAGTGGTAACTAGAGATTAAAAACACCTTTCCCTCTATCCGATGGGACATGCTTCCCGGGCTGCGGTGGCCCCGCACCAACCGCTCTTCCCTGTCTCATCTTGCAGTCAGTCACCAGTCCTGTTTCCTGGGTCATTTTCCTCACATCCTTTTCCTCCATCCCGTGCCCCTGGGTCTCCGTTGTCTTATCACGCGCCATTGCCTTCTGGCTCTTTCTCTCTGATTTTAGTTCCAGGCTCCAGCAGCTCAGATCTAGACTCCCTGCAGAGGCTGAGCTGGGTTTGATGCCTTTAGCCGCCTCCGCTGCTTCCCAGGTCAGCGGTGGGGTGCAAGGTTTCGGGGGCAGGCTCTGGGGTCCCTCGGGCTGGGTGTGAATGCGTCTAGGGGAGGATGGCGAGGACGTGTGGACACGGGTGCGGGACAGCACGTCCAGGGCTTGAGGTGAGGGTCAGAATCATCCTCTCCGGACACGGATTTCCGTCAGTGAGAGATGAATGAAAAGTTTCCTGTTCTGGGAGTTCCTGTCGTGGCTCAGTGGTTAGTGAATCTGACTAGGAATCATGAGGATGCGGGTTCGATCCCTGGCCTCGCTCAGGGGGTTAAGGATCCGGCGTTGCTGTGAGCTGTGGTGTAGGTCGAAGACACGGCTCGGATCCAGCGTTGCTGTGGATGTGGTGTAGACTGGCGGCTACAGCTCCGATTTCACCCCTAGCCTGGGAACCTCCATATGCCATGGGTGGGGCCCTAAAAGGTCAAAAAAAAAAAAACCAACAAAAAAGTTACCTGTTCTAAAGTCTTTTCCTTGTAGTAGCTCATTTAACCCTCAGAACAACCCTATGAAATTGGTACTGTGACTAGCCTCATATTTTATTGCCAAGGAAGTGGAGGTGGAGAGAGAGGAAGTAACGTGTCTGAAGTCACACGGCCAATAAATGGTGGAGATGGGAATTGAACCCAGGACTTCAGCTGCAGAGTCTGTGCCCCGAATCACCACGTGTTCTGTGGCCTGGACCAGCTCCCCAACTCTAGCTCGCTTTCAATTCTATTTACCTGAAAAACGTTTGCTGAGCAAGCACCTCGCATGGCTGAAGGCAGGTATCGCAGGGGATTCAAAGATAAAAAGTACCTCATGCCTCCCTTCCAAGTAGCTCACATTTCAGAAACCAAGACTTTTGCACGTGACTAACTTGAGAACGAGGCATCCTAAGGGAAACGCTGTAGGAAGAAGGTGAGCAGTGGTCTCTGGGGAGTCGGAGTGGATCCAGGTTTTGCAGGGCCCAAAGCTTACACCCTCTGGAGGCCCTCTGAGAAAGAGGAGACAAAGGGGAAATAAATGCGAAATGCCTATGGCTCCTCTTGGAGGAGGTAGACAAGTGCAGGTCCCTGTAGCTTGAGTTTCATTAGCTTCAGAGGACACTCGCCTCTGTGTGGGACTGTGGGGCTGGAAAGATTGCTTCCAACGAGAGGGTAGAGGTTCTCGGAGGAGAAGGCCTTTCCGAGCTCTCCAGACAGGTGCGGCTCTTGATCAAGAGAAGAGGGAGGGACTCCGGTGCGGGAGTCAGGTCAGTGAGCACGCATCTTCCTCTCAAGTGAAACAGTATGAAGTGCCTGCTAGATTCCAGCCTTCCCGGCCTCCCGAGCCAGCCTGTCGTCGGCCCTTTGGAAAGGGCCAAACCCCTAGGAGGGAAGCAGAGCGGCACAGAGAGCCAGGCGTGCACCCCGACGTCAGGCTGCCTGGAGGCCAAGTCCCAGCTCTGGCACCTCCTTCCTCTGTGACCGAGGGCCAGTGTCTTCTCTCTGAGCCATTCGTCCAAGAGGGTGAAGTCCAGTGAGGACCGTGAAGAGCCCAGCCCCATGCTGGTCTGTAGGAAGCAAATGTGTGGCCGCCATGTTGTTTCTGTTAGTCCGCCTTGTACGTGTACAAGCAGAATTGCCTATGAAATATAATATCTGCTTCGCAGTAGTGAGTGTCACATATCTGGCACATATACATTTTTAAAATGCTTTTCCTGCTTTACCATGGCTTAATTAAAATCGAAATGCTCGGATATACCCACTCATGACCCTATCATTCAGAGAAAACGGCTTAGAACATTTTTGGGCATTTTCATTCTTGCTCTGTGTGTGTGTGTGTGTGTGTGCGTGTGTGTGTGTGTGTGTGTATTTAAGACCGAATTTCTATTTGCTTTCTAAATAGTCCTCTAGCGGTCTGAAGTCTGAATGCGTTAACGTAGCCTCTAGCTTTAACTGGCAGGGGCAGACTCTGATTTCCTTGGCTTGCGTTAGGAGAGGCGGGAGAAGAAAAAGGTGAAATCAGGATGTCTCTCTTGCTCCCCTCCTTTGGCGGAAGTTCTTTAGCTTTAGTACTGGACCTGCTTAACTGAAATGGAATCGTCAGATCATACCGGGTTCTACCGTATTTCCTCTCCTGGGATCCTGTGGGTTTTTTTCTTTCTAGTACTTATCAAGTTGGCAGGAAGAATAATGATGGTTATTTGATTAACATAAGTCTCTTTACTAGCGAATGAGCTGAGGGGAGGGCTCATGTGTATTCCACCTCAACCCTGTATCCCACCCCCCCCCATGAGATAGTAGGCACTCAGAAAATGTTTTAGGGAACACACACGCACCATTAAAAGAAATATCTGAATGGAAACAGATTTACCATCTCTTCCATTTCCTCTGCAACAACCACCACTATGACCAGAAGGACAGAAAAGTTATCAACGGTTGCTGACAGCATTTATTGCCAGGTATTGACATCGACTCAGATGTAAGATCTTAAAAGTCTTGGTAATGGGTTGACGCTTGCTCACTGAAATGGAACATCTTATGTTCATCTGAGCCTTCCCGCCTCTGCTTCTGCCCTCCCTGGCTGGTCTTTTCTTCCAGCCTAGGCTTTTCAGTGCCATGGATGAACACCTTGTGACCAAGAATCATGAGACTGGTGGCATCTCAGCTTTTCCAAATACACTCTTATATGTCATTGCGGATGACTGTGGGCAAGTTAATAGAGCAAACTTTGTTTCAGGACATTTAAAAAAAAAATTAAGGCTTTTTTTGACTGTACCTGTGGCATGCAGAAGTTCCTGGGCCAGGGTTTGGGACTGCCGTCACAGTCACAATGACAGATCCTTAACCTGCTGTGCCACCAGGGAACTCCTAAATAAGTTTTTATTATACCAATGAGTATACATGTTTATTACAGAAAATGGAAACGTGGAAAATAAAATGACCCACGTTCTAGCCCCTGGAGGACAGCTACTATTAACATTTTAGTATGTAATCTTACATACTGTTGTTCAGTATTGTACATATATAGGTGTGTGTGTGTATATTTTTAAGATGGATTACATTATGCTTTCATGTAATATATGATCGCCATCTTTCCATGTAAGTAGTTCTATGATACAATAGCGATAGAGTGTTTAGAGGCCATCTAGTGCTTAATCATGTTGTCTCTATGTTATTAATCCAGGCCTCTTTATTGTTAGAAATTTAGGCTACTTTCAGTAGCCCCTAATGACATATGCAATGTCTGTGTACATAAATATTGGTGCCTATCTTTCTCAGGATAAATTCCTGGAACTGGAATTGCTGGGTCAGAGGCTCTGCAGCTTTTATGGTTTTTCACATTTATTGCCTATTTGACTTCCATAAAATTGTATCTCTTTTCCCTCTTGCTAGCAATGTATGAATGTCCATTTTCCTGATCATTTGCCTTTTGCGTTTTCACAGTAACCCCTGTTTGGGTGAAGAAACAGAACTCTTTTGTTACTAGGAAGATTTTTTTGGTCATTTGTACTTTTTATTCTGCGATTTTTCTCATTAATATTCTTTTATCACTTAAAATTTAGCCAGTCCTTGTTCTTAGTGAGCTGCCCTTTGCTTATTGATTTTGAAGAGCTCTTTGTATATTCAGGATGCAAACCCATTTTTATGTTATTAGTCGCCTTTACTGATCTGTTAAGCCAGTGTTTCGCTTTTTATGGTGGTTGAAAACATCTTCAGTCAAATGTATCCATATCTTCCTTTGGCTTCCAATATAGTCTCTGACTCGTTACTAATTGATGTTCGCTTTAGATGTGTTCTATTTCCTGTTCTGACAGTAGCTGTGTGGAAATCGGTAAGTAACGTAAAGAGTCAGAGTTTGTTTTCCTCTGTGTAAGATAACACCTGATCCGCCGATCTGCCAGCGCTTTTGAAGATCAAAAGAGGTAATGTATATGAAAATGCTTTGAAACGTTTCAAGGATTATTATTGCGGTTGTTATTCAGTTGTCTTTGACACTGACCATTCGTCTGAATGAGTTCCTGTTTACTGTACGGATAACCGCGTTGCCGTCACCCCCACCCCCTGGACGTGAGCCCCTTCCGACCATTTCCTAGGTCGTCATCTCAGTCTGGAGCTGCGCTGGAGTCTGAGCGCTGGGAGTTGGAAAGGTGCTGGGAGGATGGTGAGACGGTGCCTGCCACCAGTCTCTTTGCCTGAAGCATGGATTCTGGGCATCCTTCCCACCTTCCCAGCTGGGAAAATGGGCCCTGGAACTATTCTTTGATGTAGCATGCGTGTTGACTCCCCCACGCCCCAGCCCTTGAAGGTTAGCGAAAGAAACTCACTCAATGAGGCCAAAGGGCCTGTTCCTGTCCAGCAGAGGAGTAGGTGGGGGAAAACCCCGAGGCCTTCTGGCCACACTCCTGTTCCCTGGGGACTGGAAAACCGGTACTCTTTCTAGCAATTAGCTCTTGAAGCAGATACACCGACCGATCCGATAAATCATTGGTTTAGCATTGTTTTGTGCTACACAGTCTGGAAAGAGTTGTTTACTGGGAAAACCTTTAAAAAAAAAAAAAAAAGCTGTGAGATGACCAGAATTCTTCCGCGCTAAATGCCAGATTAAAAAAAAAAAAAAATCAGAGGCAGGAAAAACAATTTAAGTATCTCATGCATCAAAGAAATCATTTAGTGGAAAAACAAAGTATGTTCTTTCTGGCAGTCTCTGCCAGATGGTTGAGATGGCTGGTAGTGGAAGAAGAGGCTTAAATGAGGCACGTATTATTTCGAATGTAACCTTGAGGGGTTTTGTCTCTGTTTTGATGGGAGGGAAAGATACTGTATACTTGCAAAACTCAAGCCTTCTTGAAGGTCAGAGGCCTTTGGAAAGCCGGCGAGGTTAGACATTTGGCCTCATCCAGGTCACTTCCACGAAGGAGAAGCAAGGTTAACGAAGTAAGTTTACTGAAAGGCTCCTCTGTGCTCGGGTTTGGTTAATCGTCCTACTGTAGTGATAGCGTTAAGTATTATTTTCCCCATTTCACAGATTTGGAAACTGAGTTAGGAGCCGTTAAGCAGTCCGCCCGAGGCTGCATAACCAGGAAGTGATGGCAGCATGAAGTTTCTCATTTCAAAGTCATTGCCTTTTTTTGCCTTGAGCCACGCTGTCTCCCTTAGGGGTAGCACATAAAAATAAGCTTTGTCAAGTGATTAAAAATGATCACAGCGTGTTGTGAGAACTAGCAAGTGCCGTTAAGGATCTGTACAGCAATGGAGAAATAGACAAAATGCCCCAAGAATGCCCCCCCACCTCCCGAGTTTGTTTGGCACACGGCTTCGAATTCCATTCATGTGAAACCATCCTCTGCAGGGACATCCTAGGGCAAGTTCATTGTACCCTGAGTATTCGCTGGCAGTTCGGCAGCCTTTCCTATTGCCTCACAAAGAATCGCACACACCCCTTCCGAGTTCATTTTAGTACTTTTCAGCCTGACATCTAAAGGGGCTGCTACTCTGACGAACACAATCTGGCCAGATGTTATTATTTTGCACTACATTTAATTTCTTCCTGCCAAAGATTTAGACTTCTTTTCCCTGATAAAGATCAGGGGAAATTGTCTGGTATTTACAAAATCCCATCCAGGCGTATCTGTTACAATGTTCACTTAGCAAAGTTTATTAGATTATTAGGGCTTTAAACCCTTGGGCTCTTTCGTTATTGAAATTAAAAAAAGAAAAACCCAAACATCTTCAACAAATTTAAGTGGCATAATTAGACCCTGGACTTGTCTTACAGGCATTTTAGAATTATGAAAATGATTTAAATAGTATTTGCTTCCTGAGAAACTTGCCGAGTTTGACAGGGATGAAAGGAAGGCGGTTATGCTCCTTTGGTCTCCTGAGTTAATGGGGAAAGTGATATCTGGAACTGAAATAAATTTGCTAGAGTTGGCTGGTGAAATGACTCCCATAAGTCGTTAGCCATACCACACAGGGCCTCTCTTTCTTGGCCTGGTTAAAATCTGGGCACTGCAGTGTTACAGGAACACGTGGGTCTGTCATTTCCTTGCTCACGAAACCTCCTTACAGGAAACACTGAACTGGACTCCTTGAACTCGAATTCTTTGCTCATATCTGCTAAGCATATGAAGACCACGGGAGAAATAGCCAGTGCTTTCACGGGATAATAAATGATGCTTTGTACCCACCGTAGTTTTCCTCAAGGGAGTTCCATGTGCTTTACAGGCAGTGATTCTGTTTTCAAGCATTTCCGAGTTGCGAGTTGGCGGTGCACTTGCTATTTCCTCTTGTGTGAGTGTAGACCTCAGAGGGTTGAGTCGCCTGCCTGAAGCGATCAAAATAAAGAGTTAGTACCTGATCCCAAACTTGTGCCATGTGATGTACGTGGGAGAGAGAAGCTGGGCAGGAGTGGTCTGATGATGCTTCTTGGCTTTGGGGAGCGGGGTGCACTGGTCCTAAATTCAGGCACCGAAATTTGGGAACATCAAATTTGGCACACGAGGGGGGACTCTTTAAGAACACTGAATGCAAGGGTTAATTACACATGCAGCTCAAACATTTGCTTCGACTGTATATTTACTTGGCTTTACACTAGGCTTTTAACAATTATTAAAGCCCAGTTCTTTAGAGACTATGTTAGAAATGTCTTGCAATAAAGCGGGACCACGGTGGGGCTCTTTCTTCTTATTTCGAAGGCAGTCAGAACCTTTTATACGAAAACTGTAATAATGCAAACATATGTTTGTACATTAAATATACAAGCAATAAACGCTGGAAAGGCAGAAGTGAACACAAGGCAGGAGGTAAATGTTTTGTAAAAATGGATGATCTAGAGTGAACTCTCATTAACTCTGGCTCTGTTAATTTGAATATTGTCATAATTTGGCTTGGACTGAGGTTTACTTTCATCCCATTTATGAAGACAGAATCTGCTAAACAAATTATAGCATATATAAGATTTGCAGGAAGGCCTGGTTAACTGGCTGGAAGGACTTGAGCAAGCCCATTAATGGGGCTGCTAATTACAATGAGCTTTGCTTATTAAAACAAACCTCACAGAACTTCTACTTGGAAGTACTTTATTAGCAATGAGTTTGAGTTACTCTAGGTCTGGAAAAATAATAAAAAGATCATGTATATTAAGAAAATAGATTCTGGAATAAGCGGGCTTGAGCTTGAACCTTGTTACTTAGAGGAGCCCACGTAACCTCTCTAAAGCTCCATTTCCTCATCACTAAAACAGAGACAGTAGATAACAGAACCTGACCACACACGTTTGTTGTGAGAAATAAATATGATGTATATACAACCTAACTTAGATTAGTGCCTAGTATACAGCAAGTGCTCCATAAAGGTTAGCTGGTGTTTTGTTATTCTTAGAAAGTGGCGGTCGGGAGTTCCCACTGTGGTGCAGTGGGTGAATGATCCAGCTTGTCTCTGTGGCGCCGCTGGTTCGATACCCAGCCGGGGCAGGATGTTCAGGATCTGGCATTGCAGCAGCTGTGACAGCTGTGGCTCGCATTTGATCCCCGACCCCGGGAACTTCCACATGCTGCAGGTGCAGCTGAAAAAGAAAAGAAAGCAAGCAAGTAGTCAGTCACACCCCGCTGACTTAGAGGGTTCTTTGCTTCATCAAATCTGATTAGTGAACACGGTCCGGGACAGCATCCTGTTTGTGGAGCTGGCCATTCCTGGATTGGGGCGAGAGGCCATCTTGGGACAGAAACTTAATTAATTGGCCGACCTATTCAATAGACCAAATATCCACATGGAAAGGGATAATTATCAGGTTCAAAGTCTTTTCAGTTTCTCAGGAGGGATGTTCTCATTGAGCAGGTATTATGTTATAAGCTTAGCTGACTGTGAGTTACGATGGTGACATTATTTTGGAGCCTGAAAAATACCGAGAGTTTAGTATGTCTGAAGATTTTATAACACATCTCATAGGATTCCTTTTCTGCTGTCCTATTGATACTTTACCACATAAATTAGAGGTGTTAGTTTTGAAAGAAAAATTGGTACATACTGGTAAATATAAAATAGAATATAGATACCATCCAGAATCCTGACTCCTAGAGAGGACGGTAGGCTTTCTGACTTTCTCCCTGCATATAGTCAAATACACATGACGTGTATTTTCTTACAAAAAATGGAATTTTACTGCACACATTAGTGATCAACCAGAGAGGGAGCATGCTATTTTCAGTTATTTTCAGGTGTGCCTTAAAATAGGGCATTAATTTGTAATCATGAGATGGACTTGGACTTGAAAAATTACATATAATTTTACCTCTGAGAGTCCTCCTCAGATCTGTTTCTGTTGAGACCAATAGAAATTCAGCACAGAGAATATGGATTCAATTATCTTTATAGGTCTATTATAATTTAGAATTGATGTGTGTGTGTGTGTGTGTGTGTGTGTGTGTGTGTGTGTGTGTATGAGAGAGAGGGAGAGAGGGTGGGGAGGGAGAGGCCGAGGGAGAGGATGCCTGTGAAGGCTGGGTGGGGATTTTTCCCCGTTGTGTGGTCTAGTGACAAGAGCATTGGACAGGGAGTGAGAAGATAAGGCTTGTAGCTCTGACTCCATCGTGACTCACTGGATGGCCTTGGGCAATTAATTTCATTTCTCTTGGGCTTTCCTTTTCTCGTATATAAAATGTGGGGTTAGACCAGATAATTTCTACCGCTGCTCGCAGCGCAAAGAGTCTGAGTTTTTTAAAATCCAAGTTGCCTGTCTGCCTGGAAGAACCCGAGGCTCTGTGGATATCTTCCTAAACAGAGGACGGTGATGAATCTCAACGCTGTCTGCGGCGCCAGAGAGACCAAAGGCTGTAATTTTTAGCCTATCAGGCGTTTGACTTTTGAAAGTGCTAAATCCTCCATTAGGAATAACTGCGGACGCTCCAGGTTATTTATTGTTATTTACACTTTCCATTAATAACTGTCAGTGTCAAAGGCTCGGTCGACAGAGCCGCGTCAATGAGGTTAGCTTTAATCAGTTTAGTGGCGGCTAAGTCACAAATACAGCAAAGAGCCAATCACGGTGCAGGAGTCCTCTACAGCCTGACTGAATTATTTATTTTGTTATGATGAAAATGTCTGGGCTTTATTGGGTTTTTTTGAAGAACTTGATTCGGCTTGAAGTCTAGAAGATAAAAGATCAGTGATTGTCTCCCAGATTTTTATTCTGCCTTCCTTCAAGGCTTTTCATTTTTCACAAGCCGTTGTTAGCACTTTTAAGTCAAGGGGAGAGAGCTGTGATATTTTTCATCCGAGGAGTCTGGGCAAGTGTGACAAACTTTTACCTTTGATTTCTGGCCCCATTTCTGTCATGTGGAAACTGTGTGACCTTGAACTAACCCCTTAACCTATCTGAGCCTCATTTTCTTTGTCTGTAAAATGGGGATAATCTTCGTCTTTCCTAAGGCTCAAACTGTTACGAGACCCAAATAAGATAATGCTTTAGTTGTCATAATAAGCTCTTATTATCACGTGTAGCGCTATTCTTTAGGCCCTCAGTAGGCAGGTCTGACTTGGCCTAACAGGGACCATGCTGAAAAATTATATGGAAGTCAGTTTTATGAATCAGAGCTCTTCTAAGCCTTGCATTGTATCCTGATATATTACCGCAGAAAATTTTGTACTCCAGAGGTCATTAAAAAGTTAAAGGATTCAACAAACTTAACATATATTCAGGACTGAGAAAATGCGCAATGGTCAAATGAAACACGCGCGCTGCAGATCATACGAAACACAGGGCTACAAACAGAGCTCCAGAGACTCTGAAAAGGGAAATACTTCATCTCGAGTCAGAAATGCTCCTCACCTGCGACGGGATGGGATGGTGGCGGGGGGAGTGGACAGCGGGGAGGTCAGGGAGAGGAGAAGACAAGAAGCAAAACACTTAAAACAGAGCTATCCTGAGCTGGGCCCTCGGCGGCGCGCTGCCCAGCCCCCAGGCCACACTGATTCTTCTTTTTCCAGCCGCCTTTCCTCCAGGACGGTGAAACCACAGCAGAAATGTGCCTTTGTACTTACAATGAAGTTCTGTGGCTTCCCTAAGACGCGCTTTTGTTTTCTTCTTCCCTCCCCAGCCATTCGGAGGGCCTGATTCCCGGCATAGGCGAAAGAAAAGAGAGAAATACTTAAGGCCAAAGCAAAACACAAAGGAAGCGAGATGAGAAAATTGCGGGGTGCGGAGGGAGAACGTTTGAGGCTCGAGAGTCGGTCCCTGGTAGGAAGAAATGGTTTCAGGTTCACATCCTCAATGAGCGCGTGTTTGAGTCGTGGCTAATTAATTTTCATGTGCTAAAGCCAATGTGCATGTATCGAGCAGGTACTAACCGAGAGTGACGTTTATTGGAATGGAAATTGAAGAGCTAGGCGGTTTTATTCCTGAAGTGACGGAAGCGGCGCTCCCACGAGGGCTTGTTCCACCCCCCTTTGGTTGCAAGGCCCTTGGGAAGCTCAGCCCATGCAGAAGCCCCCGGCCTTAGAATCAGAGCACATCGGTTCCAGCACGTTCCCGCTTGGCCACTCTTCCTGCCGTGGCACCTGAGACAAGCAGGGATCTTTTCGCAAACCTGCACCTTGGGCTGGGTTCCTCTGCTGTCTTGCGCAGCCCCCCTGCCCCTGCTCCACGCACCTTTCTTTTGTCCTAGCACTTAACCAAACTAGAAATGACGGGCTTTCTTGTGATTTCTGGGCACGGGGGAGGCGGATGTCCGTCCCCTTTGCTGAACTGAAGCTCCGCGAGGGTCTGCTTTGAGCGCCTCTCTTTCTGTCCACCTCCTAGCTGGGTGTTGCTGGGGAGATACATGCAGTAGATGTTCAGCACGTGTAGATGGAACGTTATTTAATTTCTGGAAACCTTGGGTTTCTCCTCTATAAAAGGGAGCTACAACATGTCCATCTGTATTAGCTACGACGCTATGAACATGCCTACATCAAATTGCATATTAAACCAAACAGCACTATACACTCACTCATGTGAGGGGCTATTACAAACTAGGGTTGTTATATGTGATTCACATTTAAAAATTTAGGTCCATCTTCTTTTTTTGTTTGTTTTTTTGTTTTTTTGCTATTTCTTTGGGCCGCTCCCGCGGCATATGGAGGTTCCCCGGCTAGGGGTCTAATCGGAGCTGTAGCCACCGGCCTACGCCAGAGCCACAGCAACGCGGGATCCGAGCCGCGTCTGCAACCTACACCACAGCTCACGGCAACGCCGGATCCTTGACCCACTGAGCAAGGGCAGGGACCGAACCCGCAACCTCATGGTTCCTAGTCGGATTCGTTAACCACTGCGCCACGACGGGAACTCCAGGTCCATCTTCTTAATGGAATTTGGGCAATTTAACCTTTCTGAAGTGCAGTTTGTCTGTCTAAAGAGGTACGTCGACGGGCACACTGGTCCTTTTCTGCATGGGTTGCAGTGGGTCCTCAAAGCCCCTGAGATTATATATAAAATGTTTTGTATACATAACTTTTTTTTTTTTTTCTGGAGAGAGCGAACACATGTTTTAAATCAGATTTGGGGAGGGTCTGTGGACCTCCCAACAGCTAAGGACCACGAGGCTAGCTAATCTCCAGGATTCCATTCAGCTCTAATCTGATTCTATGAAGACTCCTGCTCTGAACAAATAGATTCAAATTTAAGAATATTTAATGGACTCAAATAAGTAGTCTCAGTTATTCTAACAGCACTAAAGTCAGGATTCCCAGATTTAATAATACCCATTTGGGTACCAGTTATTGGCATATTCTGCTACCACTCAGATGCCAACGTGGCTTGAGGAAAGAACTGTTCTTTCGAGTGTTGCCACCCATCTCCTTTCTCAAATGTCGTTATTTTGTCCTCGCCTGTGTTGCTTTTAAGAGGGGCTGGGTTTTGGTCTGCAGAATTAGACACTTTACTCATGTTTGTCAACTGAGTGCAGTGAGTATCCCTTAAAGAAATCAAAGAGCAATAGCCAAGTTCAAGCCCAGGAGAGGCGTTAGAGGGGTGGCACCATTTAAGGGCCCCGCTGTGTTTGTTCTGATCCTAATGAGGCTACTGTACCCCATTCAGTTCTTTTGGGAAATGACACTGAAAATCCCAACATCTGCAGAAATAGCAAGGTGCAGTCAACTTAGTTATGGTCACTGAGCTTTCTGTTTTAATAAAGAGAGGTGGGCGAAAACTATCAGATTAAGAAGTATGGGCCATCAACTATAATAAATTTTTTTTTAAATAAAAGCATGGGCCGTGTTTACGGCGGGTAGAAGGAGGCGGTCTTCCAGTCTGTTTTAGAATCCGCTTCGCTGCTGACACTGGAAAGAGACGGCTGACAGTTTGGGTGACCTCACCATAAACTCTGGGAGGAGAATCCTCCAACCAGTCACTAGAACCGGTATAGTCGGGGAAGGACCAACCACAGAGCAGGAAGCGGAAGACCGAGCTTTTATTCACGGCTTTGCCCCTAAGCAGATAGGGTGTCATTGCTCAAGTCTCTTCCTGATGCTGAGCCTCTTGGCCTAGTTATCATCTAGGGACCAGTTCAAGGCTGCTGTAATTATTATTCTTATTTTTTTGTCTTTTTGTCTTTTCTAGGCCCACACCGGCGGCATATGGAGGTTCCCAGGCTAGGTGTCTCATCAGCGCTGTAGCCACCGGCCTACGCCGTAGCCACCAGCCTATGCCACAGCCACAGCCACACTAGATCCGAGCCGCGTCTGTGACCTACACCACAGCTCATGGCAATGCCGGATCCTTAACCCACTGAGCAGGGCCAGGGATCGAACCCGCAACCTCATGGTTCCTAGTCGGATTCGTTAACCACTGAGCCACGACGGGAACTCCCTCCTCTAATTATTTTTAATAATAATTATAATAATAGACTTTCCATTTATTGTCTACCGTGTACCACAGTGTGATGGGTTTTAAAATAAAATTGATGTACCCCTTACAGTAATCCTGTTAGGTAGGTGGTATTATCTCCATTTTATGGATGAGGAAGACTGAAGGTCAGAGAGGCTCAGCAGCTCGTTCAAGTACTACCGTCTGCCCGTTCCTTCCCGATTTCCCTGCGCCCACCGCCAGTCATCACCAGGTCCTGCTGGTTGTACTTCTCTATCCCTACAACTACTGCCCCGGTTTCCATCCTCAGCCCAAGCCTGGTATTTTAAACTACTTCCTAACTAATCTCCCTGCCTCCAGTTTTATTTATTTTTTTCTTTTTGGGGCTGCACCCACAGCATGTGGACGTTCCCAGGTTGGGGGTCGAATCAGAGCTGCAGCTACCAGCCTGCACCACAGCCACAGCAATGTGGGATCCGAGCTGCCTCTGCGACCTACACCACAGTTCGTGGCAACGCTGGATCCTTAACCCACTGAGTGAGGCCAGGGATTGAACCCGCAACCTCATGGTTCCTGGTCGGATTCGTTTCTGCTGTGCCAAGATGGGAACGCCCCTGCCTCCAGTTTTATACCCTTCCTCTAGGGTCCGTCAGTTTTTCTAAAAAAATTTCTTGAAGTATGGTTGATTTACAATGTTGTGTTAATTTCTGGTGTACCGCAAAATGATTACGCCATACCTATATGCACATCCATTCCCATAGAGGTGATCGCAGAATATCGAGCAGAGTTCCCTGTGCTAGACAGCAGGTCCCCGTTGACCATCTCTTCCATATACCAGAGTGTGCACATGCCATCCGAAGCTCCCAGCCCTTCCCTCTCCCATCTTTCCCCTTTGGCAACCAGAGGTTTGCTTTCTATGTCTGTGAGTCTGTTTCAGTTTCGTAAATAAGTTCATTTGTATCATATTTTTAGATTCCACATTTAAGGGATCTCATGTGATATTTATCTTTTTCTGTCTGACTTCACTTAGTATGATAATCTCTAGGTCCATGCATGTTGCTGCAAGTGGCATTATTTCATTCTTTTTTAAGGCTGAATAGTATTCCATTGTATATATGTACCATGTCTTCTTTATCCACTCCTCTGTCAATAGTGTCTATCAGTTTTTAAGGTGTAACTCAGGTACTTGTTCTTCCAGGAAACCTTCCCTGACCACCCCCCTCCCCTGGATTAGGTTACCTTCCTCTGTGTCCCATAATAACTTGGTTATCTCTGGTCTGCTTCATTAACAATGTGATACTAGGTGATGTTTCGTAGCTGTATACTATCTATCAATTACTCCTCTAAGCTCATTGTATGCATCAGGTCATTGAATCCTCACAATAACCAGATGAAGTAGGTACTAGTAATACTCTGTTTTACGGATGTTCACTAACTCGGCACTGGTCACAAAGCTGTTACCTGCCAGAGCAGGAATTTCAAATACAAACCCACTTGAGAACCTAGTCTCTCGGCCTCTGCTTATTCTGTCTTTTGCCTCAAGTACTGCCGTCATCAGGAAGCCTTCTATGGCCCTTTCTTCATTTATTTTGAAAAATAATTTGCATTTTCCCACAGTCCAAATTCAAGTTCGAAGCTGAAAACGAACCATTCTCAGGCATTTTTTTTTTTTTGGTCTTTTGTCTTTTTTGTTGTTGTTGTTGCTATTTCTTGGGCTGCTCCCGCGGCATATGGAGGTTCCCAGGCTAGGGGTTGAATCGGATCTGTAGCCACCGGCCTACGCCAGAGCCACAGCAACGTGGGATCGGAGCCGCGTCTGAAACCTACACCACAGCTCACGGCAACACCGGATCGTTAACCCACTGAGCAAGGGCAGGGACCGAACCCGCAACCTCATGGTTCCTAGTTGGATTCGTTAACCACTGCGCCATGACGGGAACTCCCATTCTCAGGCATTTTTGATCGACTTGAAGTACTAAAGTGACCCCAGGATCAGATAATTCTACATTTACATACATCTAAACACTCGAAAACATTTTTCACTTCCATGAGACACATGGTTCCTATTTTCCTGTATCAAAACTGAGGACCGAGTTGCCTCCCGTTGACATTCTGATAAGGAAGACCTCATTCCATGCGATGCTTCTGAGCATTAACCTTTCTTTCATGAAGCGTAGAAATTGTTTGGTGACTAACCAAAGCGATGCTCGCGAATGATTCACAGGGGGGCTGTGTTGATTGAATCTAGCTCTTCGCTGCTGCCTCATTTTCTTTTCCTAAACAACTTGTGCGTGAGCGTGTCTGGGAGGATTGGATAGAAAAGGACATGCATATCAAGGTTTTATTGCCTGGAGGCTTGGGTGAATCAGCGCCTTCATTTTACTGAGCCTCTTTTCGCCTCAAGTGCCAGATTTTCTCCATCGGAAGTATTTCTTTGACAATGTCAAGGATTTTGGTAGGGGCATTACGTAATTGTAGTGGTGGGCCCGGCTGCTGTTTATTAGGAGAAGGCTTTGAGAAAGGGTTCTTAGGAGGAAGGCTTGTTGCTTCTGCCAGGGTTTTGAGCACCTGAGAAAATCACTCATTTCTAAACTGTCCCTCCACGTGGGGCCACATGCCACCAAAGAGAACCCATCTCCCCTGCCAGCCCCCACCTCCGAAAGCGAGCAGACCTGGCTGGAGGCCTTCACCAAGGCCCCCCCTCTTCATTTTTTTATATTTTTTCAAATTATAAGGTAATTTTCTGAGGTGGGAAAACGTGTGTAGTATTTAGATATTCTTAATGCAAAAAAAAAAAAAGCTGTAAAGAAATACCTAGAGTAAAAAGTACATGTAAAAAACGTGCGAGTCCTCCTTTTGTCCCCTCCCGACTAACTGGCCTTGTCGCCTGCGATCACCGTCAAGCTTGACGTGTGCATCCTTCCAAACCTTTCCCCATGCGCGTGTGTACACATGCACACTCACGCCGCACAGTTGCTTCCCCTGCGTGAACCGGACCATACCGCCCATGTGTACGGTTTTGCCGCATACTTTCTTTTTCACTTGATATATTTTTGGCATCTTTCAAAACAAGTAACTTAAAGACTTGGTCTTTTTTTTGGCTCTGTCTGCGACACATGGAAGTTCCTGGGCCAGAGATCACGCTTGCGCCACAGCACTGATCCGAGCCGCTGCAGTGACAGGGCCGGATCCTTAACCCGCTGTGCTACAAGGGAACGCCGATGAAGAGAGTAATGTGTCCTTTTAATTTTTTTTCTTTTTTGGCCACCCCGCGAGGCATGTGGAGCTCCTGGGCTGGGGATCAGATCTGTGTCGCAATTGTGACCTACGCCCCAGCTGCAGCAACCCCGGATCCCTAAGCCTCCGTGTGGGACTGGGGATGGAACCTGCGTCCCAGCGCTGCAGAGATGCCACCGATCCTGTTGTGCCACAGTGGGAACACTTAGCGTGTCCTTTGAAAAAACAGTTGCATGATATTCCCATCCACCCCCTCCCTTATTGGCAACCATTTAAGTGTGTTCTTTATTTTTTCTTGCTCTGGCACACAGCACTGCAGAGAATATCCTTGGTCATACCTTTTCATGCACTGGAAAGGCTAACCCTGGTGCGGAACCTGCTCGAAAGAGGAATGTTGGGTCTGGGACAAGGTTTCCAGGGGTAACAGGCCAGTATTGCACTTCCTGCTTCCCAGTGTGCAGAGAGCCAGCATTTTCCGTAGCTCACTGGGGAAGCACCCAATTGACTGCACCCGAGGACTGCCCCCAAGCTGTCTACCTAGGAAACGGAGTTTATGGCAGTGTGCTGGCAGCCAGAGAGCACCAAGCGCCTGGCTCAGCCCTGGGGACTTGTCTCAAGCAGAAGACCCGAAGCCTGATGTCATCCTACAGGCTGGAATGTGGGGGGCATTTTTGGTCAGATGCCTCAAAAACTTTATTTCACTGTTTCCGGCAGCCGCAGCTATTTAGCGAGCACCGACGGTATGCCGGGCACTGCGGGGCACTTTCTGACCCACACATGGTGGTATGCAGCTGTGTTCTTCCCAAATGTAGTTTTGTCTGCCTATGGACATGCTGTGTGTGTTATTTTTATGTCTTAATGAAGGGCTTATGGAAGAAATGCTTTGCTTTAGTTGGAGTTTCAATCGTATGTCACAAATAATCCTCTTAAAGTGGGTTAGTTCATTGTTTGTTTGGTTTTTTTTGGGGGGGGAGGGTTCCCTATTCATAGAAATCCCTTTCTCTAGAGAAAAACATCAAATTCTGTTTGCACAGAAGGCAGGGTACTAAGTTGTTTATACATCACCATTTGCCCCCCCCCCCCCGCCCCCATCCTCATTACAAACATCTCAGCCACCCAAGTGAAGTTTATTTAAACTCCCAAGCTCTCCATGCAAACAAGACCCGTACAGCTAAGGAGAGGACTAGGATTGCCTGCTACTTCCCTAGTCTCTCTACTGGGTTCACAATATTTCGTTTCAAGTGTTAATTTACTACCGAGAGGTTTTGGTTTTAGGTCTGCGTCCTTTTTCAGAAATTAAGGAAGGTGACTCATAATGTCACACTCTCTTAGAGTTGACAGGGAGCTTCAGAGGTCATTGAATGCATCCCCTCTGCGTCTGTGTGACTCCTCTGTACGACGTAGTGTGAGCCAGTGACCCTTTGGTCTTGGAGTGAAAAACCTCCTCCGATGAAGGAATCCACCCCCCACCCTGAGGAAGAGGAAAGAGCCCGTTTCATTTCATTTCTGGTTAGCTCTGACGGCTAGTTTTTATGTTTGTTGGGCCAAAATCCATCTCTTTTTTTTGTCTTTTGTCTTTTTTGTTGTTGTTGTTGCTATTTCTTGGGCGGCTCCCTCGGCATATGGAGGTTCCCAGGCTAGGGGTCGAATCGGAGCTGTAGCCCCCGGCCTACGCCAGAGCCACAGCAACGCGGGATCCGAGCCACTTCTGCAACCTACACCACAGCTCACGGCAACGCCGGATCCTTAACCCACTGAGCAAGGGCAGGGACCGAACCTGCAACCTCATGGTTCCTAGTCGGATTTGTTAACCACTTCGCCACGACGGGAACTCCCCAAAATCCATCTTCTTATAACTCTTTCACCATGCTGCTTGCTTTCCTGTGGAAAGGCTTCTACTTGGTTATTGTCCCTCCCCCAGATTGCTGTGCCGAAAATTACCCAATTAGGGTTAGGGTTAGGTAGCTGTCACCTCCTACAGTCCACATACTATACTTTCATGGAGGCAGCCAGCCCAAGAGACTCACAAGTCAGTGAGCGTTGAGCTTAAAGTCCAGCAAAATCCTCCGGATTGATGTCATCATCCTTCATTCTATGTTTGAGGTGTTGGTCTTATATGATAATAACATCTTATTAAACTTGAGCCAGAACTGTAGCCTGTTAAGATCACGAGGGTTTCCAAAGGGATTCACTGTGCCTTCCAGCTTCATAGAATTTATAAATTCTATTCAGGTACCATTTATGCCGTCACTCTAGTCATCCATGAAAATGCTGAGCGGGGCAGATCACGTAGGTTCCCCATCAGAAACTTCCTTTTTGATGGCCATTAATCTCTGAACTAGCACCGTTGGGCACAGCCATTAAAGCGGTGAAGGAACCAGCTCGTGGCCTTCTTTTCAGTCTGTAGCAGTCTGTCTTGGACATGACTGTTCGCTTCGTCCTAAATCCTCTTGAAATCCAGAAGCAGTATGGCCACTGCTTTCCTTTGGTTTTCAGCCCAGTAGTCCCATCATAAAAGGAAAGGCGGTTAGTCTGGCATGACTTGTTCTTAGAAAACTCTGCCAGCTTCTTGTGATGGTGTCTTCCTCTTGGAAATGCTCACAAATCTGCTTGATGCTGTGTTCTGAAATCTGGCTTGGGATTGATGTTAGGCTGGTGGGAGTATTATTCGTGACAGCCACCTTCTTTTGTGCTTTAAGGAATATGGCAACTGGAGGGGCTTTGTTTTCACCCACCGTCCCCATCTCCCCCACACCTGTGTTTCCCAAATACTCCTTTCTGTGTGTCCCCCTTTCCCACGCTGGGTTGACTCTCCTCCTGGGTTGACTCTCCCCCTTCCCGTTCCGCCAGAACACTGCCCTCAGTTTTCCTAGGTGAGACCTACTTAGTATGCCAATGGGTGCTAATGGGCTAAAATGTTTTGGACAGTGCTGTAACCTATTTGCTTGTTGAGTAGCGCCGAAATCCCAACATGTGATTAGGATGGTGGTTATAGTGTAGTGTGGGAGCCTAAAACCTATTGTTTCCTCTCAAATAGGTGACTGCCATTCAAACGCCATGTATGGCTTTCCGCCAATTGTGTTGGGGGTGATTTCAAGCCAAATTGATTGGCTAATTGCTTGTGGTCATCCGGCTTTTCAGCTGCCTCTGCAGCATCCCTGGAGGTAATTAGGGCTTCCAGAATTGGGGGCGAATCGGAGTTATTCATGGTCTTGGCTTCTGGAGTGGGAGCCGGGGCTGCACTGGCTTAGTTATGAGTGAATCATTTTTACTTTAAAATGATTACTGAGGATTGATGAGTTTCTTTAACAATTTTTTAAAATCCATTATGGCAGAATTTAATATACAGTTGCCTCCTAGAGTTGTTTAAAGTGGCCAGTTGGGTTCTATATATTGTGTGATAAACTCATGGGTAGGAAATAGCTTCAAAAATGTTGAGCATTTTCTAAAAGCAACTGGAATTTCAATTGCAGCCTTGTACCAGCACACGTAGTGGAATATTTTTCAGCCAGTGTTATGCTAAACAGTATAGAATATATTTTTCATTAAGAATGTCTTCATATGTAAATGTCATGTAAAAACCACTGGAATCTGACTGCCATCCCCAAATATAGAATCCTCAGGACTTCAAGGTGATTGCTCTCTTTTAAAAGCAAGGCTCCTGGAGTTCCTGTCGTGGCGCAGTGGTTAACGAATCTGACTAGGAACCATGAGGATGTGGGTTCGATCCCTGGCCTAGCTCAGGGGGTGAAGGATCCGGCGTTGCCATGAGCTGTGGTGTAGGTCACAGATACGTCTCAGATCTGGCATTGCTGTGGCTGTCAGATCTGGCATTGCTGTGGCTGTGGCATAGGCCAGCAGCTACAGCTCTGATTAGACCCCTAGCCTGGGAACCTCCGTATGCCGCTGGAAGCAGCCCTAGAAAAAGCAAAAAAATAAAAAATAAAATAAATAAAAACAAGGCTCCTGGGCAGCCAGTAAGGACAGAGACTGCCCAAGCAGGGCAGCTCAGGATTCTGCCATTTCCCCCCAAAACCTGGCATTTGTCAGTTTCCATCAGCCCTGAGATTCTACCTGTGGCAGTAGAGGAAAACCCAAAGCCATCTGCTTATTGTGATTGTTCCTTTGTCATAATTAAATGGGAACTGATGTTCTCATCTTGGGAAGCTCCAGCTTGAGGGTGATATGCTTTTGCAATGCAAATAAACAGTGGGTTTGGGTCACTGCCAAGCTAGAGGCGGGAAGCCTTGGCTCAACCAGGTGTTGTGTCCCAGATATTCCCAGGCTGTCGAGGGTGATCCCCTGGTCCTTTGACCTGCTGGTGGCAGTGTCCAGCCCTCCTCCTAGGGATTCTCCCAATTTTCCTTCTTCGTGTCTTGGATTCCCAGCCTTGACTCATGCTGGGAAGGCTAGACTCACTCAGGGAAGGCTAGAGGGGAAAGGCAATAATTCCTTTCCTCTGTCCTCCTGGTCATTAGACAAGCCCTAGCCTGGATTTCAGGGTGAGGTTCTAGAGAGGACATGATTTCAATGCTTCTCTTCTAAGTTCTTGCTGTAGAGCATGTCACAAGTGGGACAGCGGTACCTGACATCTGCTGTATCCCATCTCTCTGATCAAAATTTCCAGCCTGCTTTTTTTTTTTTAAAGTAATGATTCTTATTTGTTATTTATTTGTTATTTTTTTTTCCATTACAGCTGGTCAGCCTGCTTTTTTCTACTTCCTATTTTCAGCAAGTTTGATGTTTACTTTCCTCTCCATGAGGAAATGGGTCAGATTTTGTTTCCTAAAGGGAGATTAAATTGCTTTTTGCTGGAAAAGACAATCACTGGCATGACGGTAGTGGTGGCGGTGGGTATGTATACGTATGTGTGTGTTGGCAAGGCTGCTTGGGCGGGGAGTGTAAGGCTTCTTTTCCAAAGCTTGTTTTTAATCCTCATGGACTCTCTTAGTTCGAAGACTGTTAAAGTTCAAATCTTGGTTCTGCCTCTATGTGATCTTGGGCAAGAGACTTCTATTCTCAGAGCTGTGGACCAAGTGAATAAACCCGTGTGAGCGTTTTTTAAAAATTACTCGATGAATTTTATTACATTTATAGGTGTACAATGATGATCACAACCAAAGTTTATAGCATTTATATGGACGGTTTCTAAAAGGGCCAGAGGAAGAGGTGGGAAGAGGGTGGCGGTGTCCTTTTGTAGTCCCCCAGCAGAGACAGCACCAGGGAACGTTGTTTTCTGCTGAGGCTCCAGTGTTTGACCCAGAGGAAATTGCACAACCCGTGGATCCCCAAACTGCTTCTGTCCCTGGAGAACAAGCTAGATTTTCTGAGGGGGGACCCATCAAAGAGCTGTCTTTGGCAGTGGGAAGTGTCGTGAGAGTAAACAGCTGCTGCTGCCTCCACCCAGCAGCCCCTCCTGCTGCTCAATGGCTCTAGGGGAGAGGAAACCAGGCCTCAAAGGCTTCTGCCACCTGTGCACAGCTGGTCGTTCCTGAGGTCACTCCTGTAGGGACTAGAGGAGTTTAGAAAGTATCCATTGGGCCAAGTCACTGATGGATCCATTTGCCTCAGGCTGAAGGACTTGCTGCCGCCTGTGTCCTTCATTCCTAGAGTGGGGAAGCTCCCGTGTAAGCGGGGACACGCTAACGTGTCTGAGGTTCCCCCTGGGTCTTCCCGAGTGCCATTTCGGGAACAGCATCCCTTGAGTGATTCTCGGTGTGAAGAAAAGGAGTAGGATGAGGCTTTCTTCCTTCTTTCCCTCCAGCCTTCTTTAAAAAGGGAAGACAGTAAAGTCACTTCCCTTGTGCTACTTTCTGCCAAGTGTCCCTTTCCTAGGGGGTCCAGACTGTTTCAGCTAGACTTCTCTTTTCCTGGCTCTGAGGTCACCGAGCCCACTGGTAGTGGACAGGACCCAAAGGTCAAGCGAGTTCTGTGGTCCAGATGGGGCAGAGGGGCCAGTGACTGCTAGAGGGCAGCAGAGGGCCAGGAGCAGGTCTAGAACTGCTTACTGGCCAGCTGGCAACCAGACTGGCTGACGGAGCAAAGGACAGCAGAGGCCCCTCATTGTCAAGGAGAGGCAGGATGGTCCCCAACCAGAAGAGGCAGGCACATCCAGCAAGTTTTAATAGGACATGACCAAGACTCATTATAGAGGGGTCACCTGGGTCGGTACATATACAGTATCCCAGAGGAGGTAAGGCCAAGGGGAAGGAAGACACATAGCCACAAACATCAAATCAGAACCAGTGCTGGGTCAGAGTTCAATTCGAGGTTGGAACAGTCAGGGTTCAAGAGCTGGAGCTGGAATGATTCAGCTCCATCTTTTATTGAGAGTCTCTCAAGGAGGCACAATAGTAGAACCCTTAAGATCATGGATTTAGGGAGTTCCCGTCATGGCGCAGTGGTTAGCAAATCCGACTAGGAACCATGAGGTTGTGGGTTCAATCCCTGGCCTTGCTCAGTGGGTTAAGGATCCGGCATTGCCATGAACTGTGGTGTGGGTCGCAGATGCAGCTCAGATCTGGCGTGGCTGTGGCTGTGGTGTTGGTGGGCAGCTGCAGCTCCGATTTGAGCTCTAGCCTGGGAACCTCCGTATGCCGCGGATGCACCCCCTCCCCGCAAAAAAGGTCACAGATTTAGAGTCACCTGGGAACTAGAGTTTGAGTCCTTGCTCTGCCCCCTGTTAGCTCTGTGACTTTTTGTTGAGTTCCTTAAGCTTCTCTGCACCAGTCTGAAATTGAAATCACGGACATCACGCTGAAAAAGTTCTTACGTGTAGGTGCGAAAGGAATGTTTGTTAAGTGAATCATTTTTCTCCAGAGGTTGATTCTAGCAAGATTGGGGGCATTGATAGTAGCTCCCCACCTTAAAGTTCTGTTCTGTTCCGTTTAGGACCTGCTCTTGTTCCTTGTCTGAGATGGTGCAGCCCTCGTGCCCAACCGTCAGGGGCCTGATTGCCAGGGGCATGTGAACCCAGCTAAAGGGGATCTGGGGGCCATAGGCGAGGGAAATAGCAAGTCCTCGGGGAAGAATTCTGAAATTCATGTGCAAGTCAGGAAAAGAGAGTATTTTGACTTATTCTAAAATGGTGTCTTCTTTATACTTTCATGGCTCTTCTGATAGAAATGGCTTAAGCTAACAGAAAACCTGATGAAATGAATCAACATTTTATGAATCTTGGGTAAGGCACGTGTCTGAATTATCTTGTTAAAATTAAGTGACCACGTAAATGCAATGTGGTATCTTGAATGAGAGCCTGGAAGAGACAGTAATGGAAAACCTGGGGAGATCTGAATAAAGGCTGCGGTCTGGTTAACAGCATCGTACCAGTGTCAGTGTTTTCATTTTGACAGACGCTCTGTGGTTACGTAAGGTGGTAATGTTGGGGGAAACTAGCTTTGCAACTCTTCTGTCAATCTAAAATCATTGCAAAATAAAAAGGTTTTTTAATTGAGTGACCAAACTCTTACTTTCAACAATACCAAGCTCTACTTTTTCTTTTTAATTGAAGAATTATTCATTTCTAATACATTAATTTCAGGTGTACAGCATACTGATTTCGTATTTTTACAGATTACACTCCATCGAGTTATTACAAGGTAATGGCTGTAATTCCCTGTGCTGGTAATATGTGCTTATTGCTTATCTCTTTTACACAGAATAGTTTGTATCTCTTCGTCCTATACTTCTCATTTGCCCTTCCCCCTTCCATCTCCCTGGTGGTAACCAGTAGTTTGTTGTCTGTATCTGTGAGTCTGTTTCTGTTTTGCCGCTACGTTCATTTGTACTATATTTTAAATTCTACATATAAGCGATATCATACAGTATTTGTCTTTCTCTGACTTATTTCGGTAAGCATAATATTCTCTAGGTCAATCCACGCTTTCTACTTTTTTTTTTTTTTAATTTCACTGCACTGTGTTTGAAGATGACAGGATTAGGGTGAGGAGACTAGGATGCTTGCTACTCCTATATACAGTTTTGAACTCCGCCCTTTTCCATAGCCATACATGCATATGCATTTTCACGTGCCATTAAAAGTTCACGTAAGTGTGATCGTTAACATGCATAATATACCTAACCTATACCTTATTGATATGCATGTAGGTTGTTTCCATTTTATTCTAGTATAAGCAGTGTTGCAGTGAACAATTGTGTACGTATATCTTTGCACTTCTTTCTTTTTTTTTTGTCTTTTTGTCTTTTTTGTTGTTGTTGTTGTTGTTGCTATTTCTTGGGCCGCTCCCGCGGCATATGGAGGTTCCCGGGCTAGGGGTTGAATCAGAGCTGTAGCCACCGGCCTACGCCAGAGCCACAGCAACGCGGGATCCGAGCCGCGTCTGCAACCTACACCACAGCTCACGGCAACGCCGGATCCTTAACCCACTGAGCAAGGGCAGGGACCAAACCCGCAACCTCATGGTTCCTAGTCGGATTCGTTAACCACTGCGCCACGACGGGAACTCCTTTGCACTTATTTCTGATGTTTCCTTGGGCGTAGAGACCTAAAGGTAAAATACTGCATCAAAGCCTATAAACTATCTGGATAGTTAATGCCACATTGCCGTCCAGAAGAGGTTTTTTTTTTTTTTTTTAACCAATTTATACACCCAGGAGCAGTGTGCAAGTGCCTGTGTCACTCCATCCTCATCAACATTGAGGCTTCCTATTAAGAACAAGTATCTTGGAGTTCCTGTCGTGGCTCAGTGGAAACGAATCTAAGAACCATGAGGTTTTGGGTTCGATCCCTGGCCTCGCTCAGTGGGTTGAGGATCCGGTGTTGCCGTGAGCTGTGGGGTAGGTCACAGACACGGCTCGGATCTGGCATTGCTGTGGCTCTGGCGCAGGCTGGCAACTACAGCTCCAATGAGACCCCTAGCCTGGGAACCTCCATATGCTGCAGGTACTGCCCTAAAAGGACAAAAGACAAAAAAAAAAAAAAGAACCAGCGTCTTTGTTCTGCCTGCACCTGCTCGAACTTGGTTCCCTGCTGAGAATCTGTATTTCAACCTGTGGTTTTATAAGGGCCAGGCTTAGCCCCCCCCCCGCCTCATCCTTTTTACCCATTTTTGTATATAATTCCTTAACGTGGTAACGACCTGGGACATGATCTCTTAGAAGAAAATATCATATTGACAAGCAGCTGGAGATGCTGTTTCACTTTAGTTCCAGGAATGTTGTAAACTTCACAAATATCTTGATTCTCTCTCTTTTTTTTTTTTTTTGATAGTTCCACGTGCGCGCACGTGCCTACACCCCTACACGTTAATATCGCTGAAGGGAGGGAGTTGGGAAAACAAATGAAAGGTGCCCTCTAGGGAGTCACTACACCCCAGGGTTTGGAGAATAACAGTAAGGCACGGCCTAGATTTACTAAATGCGCCATTACCTGGCACTGGACGCTCCCTAGAGATAGTAACGAGCTTCTCCATCAGCAGGACTAATGACTGGAATTTGCCTTACTTAACCTGCAGTGGCGCAACGGAGGCAAAAGGCGGCCTAGAATGTTCTTGGTGATGGCAGTGTCACTCCTGCTCCCGTCTCACCATGTTGGGTTGCCCTCGAACTCAGGGCCTTCCCTTGACACCAGTGGTTCTGGGGGAGCGCGCTCTAGCCTGTGAGCAGGCCTCCTGTGCTGCCGCGGGGACCGCTCCGTCCGAAAAGTGTCACCCCTGGGGAGGTAGTTCTTTCCACTTGTGTCGCCCTTCACAGGCTTAGATCCTCTTGTATTTCTAAGACTGCTTTAATAGTCTTGTCTTGTAATTACATCTCGAGACAGGAGACAGCATCTTTTGATAGTTCAAGTCCTAACGCATTTAAATTACCCTCCTAATGCTGTAAAAGAGTCAAATTATATATTCTGGTTTGCACTAGACAGCAATAAATGTCAAGGTGCCATCCGCTCTGGTGTTTAACTCCTTGAGGCTATATCCGTTGCGGTGTTTCTCCCACCGACTGTACACTAGTGTGTTCCCAGCTCCAGGCTCGAAAGGATCAAGTTGGGAGATAAATTTCACTATTCAAAATATATTAAAAGGCAGAGGCAGTTTGTAAACATTGCTTTGGGAAGCTAGGCATAGCAATAAAGTCAAGGACAGGAACCTGATTCAGTAAAGGAAACATTTCACACGATTGTCATCTGCTGTATTTTAAAAGCTGCAATAAGATGTAACGATAAAAAGGCCAATGATGCATTTCAGCCAAGTGATATGAACTCTTGCTAAACCAATTAAACTGTCAGTATACTATGGTTTCACATTTTCTGTAACATACTAGGTCACCTTAGGACACTTAGTCACTTAGGACTTTTTGCCACTGATGCAAAATCAATTTGGCAATTTATAATCTTACATTTCATTATGAAAGTATATTATTCTGTAAGAAAGCTGCTGGAAAAACAAGAGAGTTCTGAAGCCCATTCGTTTCTCTCCTGTTCAGGTAGAGTCATAAAAGAATAAAATCAATCATATTATCTGATGTTTTGAGATTTCTGGTAGTTTTTGATTAATATGATTGTTAAAGAAGACATGCCAAGTATACAATTCTAACCCCGGATACAATTCTGAATGTTCCATTACATCGCAGACGTTAAAAAGTGAGAATTTTGGAGTTCCTGTTGTGGCTCAGTGGTAACGCATCCGACGAGCATCCTTGAGGATGCGAGTTCGATCCCTGGCCTCGCTCAGTAGGTTACGGATCTGGCGTTGCTGGGAGCTGTGGTGTATGTAGGTTGTAGACACAGCTCAGATCGGGCATTGCTGTGGCTGTGGTGTAGGCCGGCAGCTGCAGCTCTGACTGGACCCCTAGCCTGGGAACTTCAGTAGGCCACACCTGCGGCACTGAAAAAGAAAAAAAAAAATTAAAAATGAAAGTAAAAACTGAGACTTTGGACTGAAGAGCTCACTCTTTCACCTACCTTTTTAAATTTTTGAGTGTATAGGCTGAAAGAACCCTTTTGCTTAGGTGTGCCAGAGGGTGGGCTTTTTTAATGTCCTGTATTTGAAGTTTGGAGCTCCAGGTCTCCTCCAGGAGATGGAGCAGGTGGTTATTCACATTTAATGCCATCACATTTTTCGGTTTAATTTGGGGAAACTGTGAGTTATGGAATGATCAACCACCTTATTTGAGAGAGAGGTGGAGAAAGAGGAAGAGGACGGGCTGGAGGCTTATGATGATGAGAACTTTTGTCTGGAAATACCGTCCTTTTTTCTCTCTAGGACAAAGATGACATTGCTTTTGGAAAAACCAATGGCAGGAATAAAACGCACATGACAGATCCTTCGTTTTAGGTGCTCATTAGCACAGGAGCGGGCAGAACTGTTCCCATAAGATCCCATGGCAAACAAGAGCATACGTCACATTGCCCGTGTAGCCCTTCTCTTCTGTTAGGAACTCAACGAGGGTTTCCTTTAACCTTCCCTTAGGACGATGAACCACGCTTGTAAATACATCTCTCCCCACCCCCCACAAGGCTTAAACCAGATGTGTCCCTCTGGCAGCCATGGCTGCATTCACATGGGACCATTTAAACATGAGGTTTAAACCTGAGGTTCTGTGGTGTTCTTTTTTTGGTTTAAGTTATGGTCCCAGGAGTTCCCGTCGTGGCGCAGTGGTTAACGAATCCGACTAGGAACCATGAGGTTGCGGGTTCGATCCCTGCCCTTGCTCAGTGGGTTAACGATCCGGCGTTGCCGTGAGCTGTGGTGTAGGTTGCAGACGCGGCTCGGATCCCGCGTTGCTGTGGCTCTGGCGTAGGCCAGTGGCTGCAGCTCCGATTCGACCCCTAGCCTGGGAACCTCCATATGCCGCAGGAGCGGCCCAAAGAAATAGCAAAAAGACAAAAAAAAAAAAAAAAGAAAAAAAAAGAAAAAAAGTTATGGTCCCAGAGTAGGTAAGGGCCATCCACTATATCGCTTTCGATTCAGCTTGTGATCAGGCATCTACATAGTGTGCCTGGGCTACAAGGACTGTGCTCCTCCGATATCTGCCTGCCCCATTGTCTCAGGTATTCCACTCTCACTGGCCTCTCTCCTAGTTGTGTATTCTTTCTCAGACTCCAGTCTGAACACAGGAGGACGCAATGAATGAAGAGAGAAATACAGAGTCGGAATTGAATAATGAAAATGAGAGTCACTTTGCCCTCTCTCTCTTGCTGAGAAAGGTGTTAGAAGTAGGTTTAACTGACTTTCTGTGCGCCAGGTATAGGAACAGGTGCTTGCACCTGCCCGGCCTCATTTAAACTCAAAACAACCCTGTAAGGTGATAATATATTCTCCGCTGATGACGGTGGTGGCTCAGGGAGATTAAGTAATTTGCCAAGGGCATAATATTAGGAAGGGGTAGAGCTTAGTTTCCAATTCTGGACTTGAACTCTAACTCCAGTATTTCTGGAGTTCCTCTCATGGCTCCGTGGGTTAAGAACCCGACTAATATCCGTAAGGTTGTGGGTTCATTCCCTGGCCTCACTCAGTGGGTTAAGGGTCTGATGTTGCTGTAAGTTGCAGTTTAGGTCACAGATGCAGCTTGGATCTGGCATGGCATAGGCCGTGGCATAGGCTGGCAGCTGCAGCTCCAATTTAACCCCTCGCCTGGGAAATTCCATATGTTGTGGGTGCAGCCCTGAAAAAACAAATAAATAAATGACAAAAAGAAAAGTGATGCCTAACTCCAGGATTGTACTGGCTCCATCAGGGTTATTTATTGTTGTTGGTATAATTAAGTCTTGATAAGCCAGAATACCTAGAGAATGGTAGCAACCACCATAGTAGGGGTTTAGAATGTGGGCAAATGTACAATTTTGGCTGTTTTTTTTGGGGGGGGTGCTGCACCTGTGACATGTGGAAGTTCCTTGAGCCAGGGCTCGAACCCACACCACAGCAGCAACCTGTAGTGACAACTCCAACTTTGGCTGTTGTTTAAAAGTGAGAATAATTTGTTGGTATAATACCTATTAACTTTAGAAAATTCAAAAATACAGATAAGATAGTGAAGGAAATCATGCACTCATGATAACAAAACCCATAGATAACCACTCTTAACAGCTTGGTTAATAGACTTTTAAATTATATGTATACATTACAAGGCTTGTAATATACATACCATTTTATGCCCTGGTTTTTAAACAGCCTAATGATATTTTCTGAACACTTTCCCAAATTATTACACAGATGTCAACATTATTGTAATGGCTATGCAGTATTCTATTGTCTGGGTATACTGTAATATATTTAACCAATCCATCTTGGATACCTTTTTTTTTTTTTTTTTTGCTTTTTAGGGCCACACCTGTGGCATATGGAGGTTCCCAGGCTAGGGTCATTTCAGAGCTGTAGCCGCTGGCCTGTGCTAGAGCCACAGCAATGCCAGATCTGATCCAAGACTATGACCTACACCACAGCTCATGGCAACGCCAGATCCTTAACCCACTGAGCAAGGCCAGGGATCGAACCTGCAACCTCATGGTTCCTGAGGATTTGTTTCCGCTGCGCCACTATGGGAACTCACATCTTGGATACCTTCATGAGAACCAGTCCTCTCTGTTTCGATAATGTTCCTTGATGTCCCAAATGCATGGTTATGTGGCTTGTTCTAATGTTCAAAATATGTATTTTATTATTAGTTATTAGCTGTGGTTGAATATACATAATGTTACATTTTTTTCAAGCAAGTGGTTGCCTTGGCCATGGCCCCAAAGTCTAACTTGTCAAGTTTCTGTTTAGACATCTATAGGCAGCCCTAAAGCTAGTAACCCCTGGCAGAGACAGCTGGAAGCATGGTGGCTGAATGTGAGATATAATTTACGGGAAACAGAAAATCCCTTTTCCCTGGAATTCTCTTTGGAAGAATCTTCTTGGCTGAGCTACTGAAAACTTTGGTTAAAAGTCAGTTGTTTTGTTTAATCAGTGTTGTGTCTATTAAATCAGTAACGGTACATGTATACAGTAGAATATTATGAAGCTGTTAACAATGACAGTTGTACAGAATATTTCATAATATATTAAAACTTTATAAGGAATAGGATGTGTATATATATGTATACACACACACACATATATATAAAATTCCAATTTGATGGGAAAAACACATGTACATCTATGTTGAAATATCTAGTGGTATTTCTTTTATTTGGATGATGGGAATGAGAGCTCATTTTTTTCTCTATTTTTTTTGAATTTTTCAAAGAATTTATAGCCATATATAAAGGAACTATTAAAAATAATCTTAGCTGAGTGAGGAAAGTATCAAATCATTACTTCATGCTAAATTTTTTAAGAAATAACATTTTATGTTTATTATTCCCTATGTGCTAGGCACTGTACTAGTGTCTCAGTCTTCAGAACACTGGAAGGTATTCCGAGTGTCTCTTTGGCTAAAATCACACAGTTTGGATGGGGCAGAGTGAGGAGGATATGAACTTGGGTCTATTTCTTTCCAAAGCCCGTCTGATATAAGAGAGACAGGAAAAAGACACCATTTTAAGGTTTTTCTGGACTGGTTGAAAACCATGCAGCCAAAGTCGCCCTGGGATAAGAAAAGAGAAGCAGCGGGTCCGGGTATAGGCCTCGGGCATTCCTGCCGGGAAGCCTGGGAGGTCCTTGTTGCTGGGGGTCAGCCTAGGGGCCCTGCATCCCTGGGGTTAATAATATCTAACCTCGGAGAGCTATTGTGAGGATTAAATGAGACGCTTGCGCCACCAAGGTCGCTCGTATTATTATTTCTCTTATTTAGGACCTTGCTTGTTATAGGGATTAGGGGCTCCAAGAAGCCTGAGGCAGGACATGTTTACCTAGCAAATCCTGTCACATCTTAATAGTCCTCAAACATTCCTGGCCAGTTGAAATGCCTTTTATTTGAACCTTTCAAATAAACAAGCCCTAATCAGCTTTGTGGACCCTACCAGCTTTTCCAGAAAAATCCTCTGCTTGCGGGGGGCCGGGGAGGAAAGCAGGGCGGTTATGTATTTACTCACTGAAAATAGGGACTTTGTGTGATGCAGGGGAAGCAGGAGGTGATTGGTTTGGAGTTAGTAGGCAAGCCCCCCACCCACCCCTTTACCCTGAGGAGGCTTGATTGCGTAAGGCTCCCTTAAGACTCTTGGAGAGCCTAGGAATTTTGCGAACAAAAGCTCTGCAGAGAGGCCACCCTAAGAGAGAAGGCTCTTCACCCATCTTGGTACATTCTTGAATTTTTCATTCTATTTTTCTCCTCTCTTCAGTCTGGCATTGAGTGGCATTATCTTGAAGCTGTGGAGATTGAGGAAACAACCACGGTTGGCCTCTCTTTGTGGAGCTTATGAAAGCCACATTTAATTTGAGGAGCCATGTGCTTTTCCCGGGGGAGGCCCCTCTGTACCTGGAGCCATCAGAAATTCCATCTTAAAATCCCACATTTAAGTCGTTACGGCTAAGCCCCTGTTGGTGCGTGTCTGGACCAGGTCCAGCTGTCAGACTGAGATATTGACTTTCTCTTCTCGAGTGAGTGGTTTACATCTGCTGGCCCCATTTCTTGACCGCTCCTGTTGAAACCCCTTGTCATCTGGCTTCTGCCACTGCCTCTGGCCTCAGATGGCTCCCCTGCAGGTTCCCGGCGACTGACGTTTTACCCAATTCAGTGGGGCTTTTCTCCCCCCCCCCCCCGCCCCCCAGAATGTTTCTCTGCGCTCGGCGTGTGGCACTACGTGTATCCGTGTCCCCCCAACCCCTCTGAGCACGCCTTCTCTCCTTTTTGAGGACACAGCCTCCTCTTCCATGCCAATGCCACTGTTCTCGGAAGGGATGCCTTTAGGGCTGTCGTCTCCTTCTACTCGTTGCTCATAGGCATGGTATCAAATGCCTTCTCAATGTCATTAACGCTCCAGTTCTGACTTCTAACCCACACCCTCGTCCTATATATCTTGAGGACTAATGATAATTAACGTTGCCTTTCAGAGTCAGGGACTGTCCTCTATACTTTTTATATATCATCTCTAATGCTCGCAGCAGCGCTCTTCAAGGCACATAGTCTTAAACCCATTTTACATAAGAGGAAACCAGCTCAAATAAGTTACATACAGTTGTATTTTTCCATTCCGATCTCCTACCATCAACTGAAACTCAGCAGGTCCAAAAGAGAATTCCTTCTTCTCTGGCTCCACACGTCTCACTTTAAGGCCGTGTCCCTCTCCCACTTTCTGTTATATCACTTGCAGGCTGAGAGAGTTGAAAATCAGACAGGTATTTGCTTTGGAAGAATGCCCTCCCTTTCCAATAAACCCAACTTCCTCAAAATCCCCCAAGCCCGACTCATTACAACCTCGTATCTTAAACATGAACATTCAAGCTCTCCTACCGATGAGCAGTTCCCAACCATTAGGAGAGCTAAGTCTGCTAACTTGCCCATACTGCGTGTTCCGGCTGCCCGGAGTTAAGCATACTTCTCAGCCCGGGCTATTCCTTGGTGATCGATCCAAGCAGGTTCCTCCCAGGGGCGGGGCTCTCCCAGGTTCTGGACAGTTCCAAGTGCACCGGCGGGAAGGCCGCCCCTCTCTCCTCTCTTGGACTAGAAAGCCTGTTGGAATGCGGATGATTTATTTCGTGATGGTGTTTCTGTAGTATCGGAGCAACTCTCAATTCACTGTTTTTAAAAAAGAAACTCACAAACCTTGGTAGTTGAGTAGTAGGAACAGCTGATGCAGAAGGGACACACAGCTGATCGGGACATAGCAATGTGCTGACACAATGAGTTTGAAAACCACTTCCACCGCTTATTAGGGAAGGCGCAAATAGTCCTTGGCGGGTTCAGCTTTCTTTTCTGGGTGGTATGTTTGCCTCATGCTACAAAATTTTAAACTTGATGCTTCTTAAGAGTCAGAGAAGTGAGAAACTCCACCGCTCTTTGAAGTCCAATGACAGGATCACCAGGCAACAGCATCTCCTTGCGAGGTCTTTACGTGCCAAACCCAAGGCTTTACTTGGGCTGTGTTTACTAGTACGGCTAGCATCTCTGTGACCATTTCATTTCGAAGCAGAAATCGCTGCCATCATTTTTTTATGGAAGTAGTTCAGAAGGTCAAAAGTTCAATCATATTTTGTTCTTGTCAAGCCAGGCTAAAGGAAAGCGTAGAACCATTGAGAAATTTCGGTTGTCTATTCAGCACTTCAATTTCTTCTATTAGTAAAGCAGTGGGAGCCTGGAATGACAGTGACACCAGGCTTTAATCAGACTTGACCAGGATGGTAGGAGCATGGTATCAAAAGAGAAACATACTCTGATTAGCCTCTGGTGAATTGTCTTCTTCATAAGGAAATTAGAACATACTTAAAAAAAAAAAAATCTGAGGACCTGGGTGTTTAATCACTGTCATGAAAAGAAAATAAAAAGCTGATGTGTTTTCCGGCATTTTAACCTATATCTAGTTGAGCGAATGTATAATTTTATCCTATATGTACGGTATAGACCGGTATGTTATCCATAGCTAGCAGAGGGCCTAGCATGTACTTGGAGTTCGATGTACATTTGTAATATGACTTTGTTACGTTAGCAAAATGAAGATGGAAAAATTCTGAATTATTAGGACAGGTTCCCTATGGTGATTAGCATAAATAAAAGTTTTTTTTTTTTGGTCCTTTTAGGGCCGCACCCGTGGCATATGGAAGTTCCCAGGCTTGGGGTCAAATCGGAGCTACGGCTGCCAGCCTACAGCACAGCTACAGCAACTCAGGATCTGAGCTGCCTCTGTGACCTACACCACAGCTCACAACAACACCAGATCGTTAACCCACTGAGTGAGACCAGGGATCGAACCTGCATCCTCATGAATACTAGTCAGGTTCACTTCCACTGTGCCACAGTGGGAATTTCATAAATAAAAGTTGAATGGGGTAAAATCTAACTTGAAAAATAATCACTGAAATGCTTATGTTCTAAGAAAAGCTTGATTCTTTTTTTATTTTTATTTATTTTTTGTTATAGCTGGTTGATTCTTTTTTTTAATTTTCTGTCGCTCCACCTCCCCTTTGTTGGCCTCCCTGCAGCATACAGAATTCCTGGGCCAGGGATCAGATCCGAGCTGCCGTTGTAACCTATGCCACAGCTGCGGCAACACTGGATCCTTAACCCACTGTGCAAGGTTGGGAATCGAACCTTTGTCCCAGCACTGCAGAGACACCACAGATCCCATTGTGCCCCTGTGGGAACTCCAGAAAAACTTGCTTTGAAAATGTAAAATATCAGCACTATTTCACCAGGCCACTTTTTTCCTTCTTGGACTATGGAGATTATTTTTCACCTTTGGCTTAGCACACGCCAGTTCGGCCAAGGGCAGTGGAAAGGAGGGAAAGCTGAAGAAAGGGTCATTTGGAAGCATCAGTCCATCTGGCCACAGTGTATCGTGGGGGACCCTGCATCAGATTCATTTGTTAGGGGGGCAGGTTTCAATAGTTTCTCAGGCCGTTCCTGTCATTTTTATGTTCTACGAACAAAGAATTTGGCCTTTGGTAGTTAGAGTCTGACCAGCAGCCAAGGTTACCTGTGATATCCTGTGTGGTTTAGAGTTAAGTTATTGCCTGGCAGCCTCATTCTAGCCAGTTCACTAATGGGAAAGCAGTTCACTTACAAAATGGTAAGTGCCTACTATGGGCTCAGATTGTGTGATGCCTTCTGTGGGAGTACGAGCCATGGTCCTTGACTAGAGATGCTTAAAGGCAAGGTAATTACACATGAAATCATTATGTAACAGTGTTAGGGAATCTGCGAATCATAGCTTGAGAAGGACCTGTGAAGGTCATTTAGCCCAAACTTGCCAGTTACAAGGAAGACAGGCTCAGATGAGGAGCAGAAATTTCCCAAGGTCTGCCGGACGAGTGGCAGAAGTTGCAACTTGTACTCAAGTCTTCCAATTCCTAGGTAATGTTTTTTTTTCTTTTTCATTCTATCATATCGGTAGTTATATGACAATTTGACATGCTTGCTTTGATCAGCTATTTTGATGCGGGGAACTTTTTCAGACAAATCCATTTTACCACGGGAGAAACCTACAAAAGCCTGCAAAACAGACTAATAAAACACTCAGCTACTTTTTTGGGTTGTTACCAAGTCATGTGCAAAACCGGCAGCCTCACCTCATCCCTCAGCCTTGACGGTGGAGATCAGGGATGAGGTGGGAGAGGAGGTCAAGGATGGAATGGGCATCATGGATGGGGTGAAGCTCCGAGAAGGGATGCCAGCCGGAGTGGCCGGGCAGGCACCATCTGACAGGCAAAGCACACATCGCCAGGAGTCATGTGTTTCCCACACTTGCTCATCCTTGAAAGGCCATTAGTCATTCTGGGCACACTATCTGCTCATTCCTTGAGAATTCTTTTCTTTCTTGACTCGTACATTTCTTTTTTGTCTTTTTTTAGGGCCTCACCCACGGCACACGGAGGTTCCCAGGCTAGGGGTCGAATCAGAGCTGTAGCCGCCGGCCTACACCACGGCCGCAGCCATGCCAGATCCGAGCCGCATCTGCGACCTACACCACAGCTCACGGCAACACCGGATCCTTTACACACTGAGCGAGGCCACGGATCGAACCCACAACCTCATGGTTCCTAGTCGGATTTGTTTCCCCTGCGCCACAACGGGAACTCCAAGTACATTTCTTAAAATCTCTGATTCCACACTTTCAAGGGGCAGGAGTGGAGTGGGAAGGATATTTGGTTGACCATGTGTTTCTATAGTCTCAGACCCAGGCTTCACCGGCAATCCTGGAGTCAGTGTCTACTGGTTCTCTCATTAATATTCCATGTAAAATACTCTGGAAAAGCAATATGCTTCTGCTGTTTTAAAAACTGTAAAAATTTTGTTATGTTGTTTTGAGGGAATGGCACTGGTAGGTTCTTTTGAGGTTTATCCTCTTTGAAAAGCTAACAAATCTAAAAATTCATCTTTTTTCTGATGATGAATGTACGAGTTTTTCACACTCTCAGTATAGTTTTTTGTTGTTGTTTTTTGGTCTTTTTAGGGCTGCCCTCGTGGCATATGGAGGTTCCCAGGCTAGGGGTTGAATCAGAGCTAGAGCTGCTGGCCTACACCACAGCCACAGCAACTCGGGATCCGAGCCATGTCTGTGACCTACACCACAGATCACGGCAACACCAGATCCTTAATCCACTGAGCAAGGCCACAGATCGAACCTGCAACCTCATGGTTCCTAGTCAGGTTCATTTCCACTGCGCCATGACGGGAACTCCTCCAGTACAGTTTTTAATGTAAAATTAGTTTTAAAAATTTGCCTCTCTAATGTGAGGAACCTCAAGGCATCAAAGGATGGAATATTCAAAAATATTCATGTTGAAGAACGTAGAACATGCAAGTCCCAGAGTTCCCGTCATGGCACAGTGGTTAACGAATCCGACTAGGAAACATGAGGTTTTGGGTTTGATCCCTGGCCTTGCTCAGTGGGTTAAGGATCCGGCGTTGCCGTGAGCTGTGGTGTAGGTCGCAGACGCGGCTCGGATCCTGCGTTGCTGTGGCTGTGGTATAGGCCGGTGTCTACAGCTCCTATTCGACCCCTAGCCTGGGAACCTCCATGTGCTGTAGGAGCGGCTCTAGAAAAGGCAAAAAGACCAAAAAAAAAAAAAAAAAAAAGAACATGCAAGGCCCCCATAATCTGGGTAAGGATTAAGGAAAAAGTGTCAGGGAGGTAAATGATAAACAGCCTCTCGTAGTCTGTTTTTTTCCTGGCTGCGTCATAATGTCTGCATCTGAATAACCCTGCCAGAATGTCAAATAGACATATAGGATGTCTGGTTTTTAGCAAAACATTTGAGAGTCTTCTGTAATATCCTTGTGCATAAGATTGTGAAATTTGACTGCATAACTAGTAATTAGGCAAATTCGCAGCTGGTTGAGCAACTGATTCGGCATCAAGCTGGAAGAAGATGTTTTAGTGAAGAGCCACGGGACACTTGGCTGTACTTGGACATTCATTCATGTACTAAATCCTGAGCATTGGCAGGGACACAGAAGTGTCCGTAACATAGTCTCTGCCTGGAAGGTGCAAATTCTTGATCGTCATTGATCACAAAGACAGGCTTTCCACTTTGCAGATAACCCAAAGCTGGGTGGCATCGTTTAATAGAGAGGAGGACAGAATCCAGATTTAAAATGACCTCAACTTGTAGGAACTGTAGGTCAAAACCTACAAGATGAAATTTAACAGTGATAGATGTAAAGTCTTGAATTTAGGTTTAAAAAATTGCATATGTACAGGATATGAGAGATGTGACTTGGCAGCAGTTTATGTAAAAAGTTCTTGGGGATTTAGTTGATCACAAGTTTAATATGAGCCAACAATGTGGTGTAGCTTATTTTTTTTTTAAAAGCCAAACAATTTTAGGCTGTATTAGAAGCATGTGTGCTGATCAGACCACATCTGGAGTATTATGTTCAAATATAGTCACCACATTTTATGAACATTGACACAAAGTTGAGTATATCCAGAAGATAGTGACCAAGATGGGTCTGAAAATCATGTCACATGAGAAATGATTGAAAGAACCAACTGGGGGCTTTGGCTTGCGATTGAGGCTTCAGCTTAGACCCTTCAAGTCTTGGTTAGGTTCCTGGCCAGGAACTTCCACACTCCCCTGGAGAGTCTCATAGACACACTAGACTAGGGCTTTGTTGGAGCAGGATCAGGGCTCTGCTCGTTGGGACATCCACGGGCCCTGCACTGCGCTTGATACGGGGTGGGTCCCCAGCAATTCCTAGGGAATGATGGAGGGAAATTGCCAAGTGTGAGAGCCCCACGTACAGCCAGGGGAAACTGAGAAAGAACTGCAGTGCCTGTCATCTGTAGTCATTAGGTAAATGCAACAAGAATGTAAAAGGTCCTATACGTTTTTGCATGGTTCTTCTTTTCTCATTTGCTTTTGGCGTTTGCTAGCACCTGATACTGGATTTGCATGTCTGCTGTAACAGAAATCTTAAAAAAAAAAATTCTCCCCAAAAGGAGCATTTTAAAAACTGAGTTAACGTTCAGGCACTAGTATCAAGGAGATGCGAATGAAAACAACGGGAGAACATTTTTTTTACTTGCAGATGAGGAAAAGAGTGGATAAAAATAATATCCACTGCCAGTGAGGCTTTAGTCAAGTGGACACACTCATGCATTTTCTGGTACAACCCTTTCGGAACAGCAGTTTGGCAGCATGTATTATCAAGGGCCTGAAAATATTTGTGGTTTGATCCAATCATTCCACTTCTGGGACTTTCTCCTATGAAAACCATCCTAAATACAGAAAAAAAAAAAAAAAGCCTTATGAACAGAGGTGTTTTCTGATAACAAAAAATTGGAAGCAGCAAAACATTTAATAATAGAGGAGTGAGTGGTTATATAAACTGTGATGTGTCCATTTCATAGAATGTTATCAAGCCATTAAAGTTTATAGTTTCCACAGGATATAAAGCTGTGTATATGATACAACTGCATGAAAATAAATAAACCTAAACCTATATGTAGAAAAATCCTGGAAAGTCTTATACTAAGATGTCAACAGGGGCTATTTTTTCAGTGTGAGATGATCACACTGATACTATTTTTGCTTTGGTTTTCTTTTTTGCATTTTCTTTTTTTTTTGTCTTGTTGTTGTTGTTGTTATTGTTGTTGTTGTTGTTGTTGCTATTTCTTTGGGCCGCTCCCGCGGCATATGGAGGTTCCCAGGCTAGGGGTCGAATGGGAGCTGTAGCCTCCAGTCCACGCCAGAGCCACAGCAACGCGGGATCCGAGCCGCGTCTGTGACCTACACCACAGCTCACGGCAACGCCGGATCCTTAACCCACTGAGCAAGGGCAGGGACCGAACCCGCAACCTCATGGTTCCTAGTCGGATTCGTTAACCACTGCGCCACGACGGGAACTCCCCATTTTCTAAAGTTGTCCTTTAAAAGCAGTTTTTACATTGAGGACAATTTCTAGCATGTGCTATTATGTCTAGTAAGAAACCCTAGAGTCCATAGTAAGAAACCATCGAGTCCAGGTCTGGGGTTATATCACCAGTGATATCGGGGGCTTTCAGGAATTGTGAGGGAAAAACAAACCCAAACATCTTCAGAGCAAAAGTGATTTTAATTCTAAATTTCATGAAGACAATCTTAATTCGCTTTAATTCAGAGCCCATATGTGTAAATGTATATTATGAACACTTGGATCAAGGGTTATGTTAATGAACTTTACACATAAAAGATGATACAACTCTTACAAAGAAAAAAGGTCAGGATCCCAGATTCTAAAGAGCCAGGTACGTTTTGCAAATGGACGTGAACATGTGCCTTGCAGGTGATAGGCACTTAACAAAGTCTTGAATGACTGGCTCCTGGAGGTGAGAAGGGAAGAATGAGAAATTGATTGCGAACGGGTAAGATTGCGAGGCTTGATGTGTGCTGGAAGAACCTGGACATCGGGTATTATCTTGTTAAATCAAAGTCTGTGCTAATGGATATTTAGATATTGCTCAGATGTATCAAAGTTCAAGCTGTCAGACCTCTGTCTACTATAAAAACGCATCCATTACAAGTAATTTGCACTAACCCATGACTCTAGACATTCAGTTCAGTCCAATTTCGTCTTCCATCAGAATTGCTAGTAGCTCTCCCAATAGCCATTGTTTCATTTAGCACCCGGTTTACCTCCCACAAAGAAGACGTGTTCACAGGCACATGTGATGCAAACTTCACTGTGGGCTCCATGTTGATACAGCCTCTCCCCTCCTCTTTCTCTGATGAGATTCTTGGTCCCCGAGTCATTTGCATCATCTTTTTTTCCCTATGTTCCCACTTAAAAAAAGACCCTGCAGACCTCAAGAAACTAAATGGTTCTAAATTTTGTTTGTCATGTTGGGGCGTGGGGGTGGCAGGGACCAGCATTCTACCAGAGGCAAATAAGAGATCCAGTTTCATTGAGAATGTTCACACTAGGTTTGAAGAAAATGGAGTTTTTATACATGGTCACATTTGGTGATCTTTTTTTTTTTTTGAGCTCTTATTATTTATTGTATTTTTTCATTAAAGAGTAGTTCATTTACAGGGTTTCTTGAAGTGACTTAGGGTTATGCATAGCATGTCTATTTCTGTGGAATTGTCTTCTTTTGTTTTCTTGTGTATTGCATGTTGAGGGTAGTGAGACACTATTAAGCGGATGGATTCCATAACAACTATTTCTGTTCCTTGCCTATCTTTTGGCCTTTTATTCTCCCCCTCTCATGTTTTCCTCCTCTCTTATTAAAAAATAAAAAACTCCCATCATCTTTTCTTGTAGCACCTTGTCTTCTGTCTCAGTGGGAAGCAAACTGTTCTTCAGAACTGGTCAATTCCCTTGTTTTTTAGCCCAAATCTCTGCTACATGAAAATTTTCATACAGCATTGCATTGACATTCCTACAGAGCCAAAGAACAGAGAGCCTTTGAGAATGGGTTTGATGTGCATTTTCTTTCAAGATGTCCTAGGTTGGTTGTTACTGACAAGAGATTTTTCCATTTGATGACCCGAAGGGTGTGATGGCGGGGATGGGTATTCTTAAATGGGGATCTGGAAAACTTGAAAGAAAGGTCTGTAATTCAAAGCTCCTCTCACCTCCGCTGCAGTTAACTTCACACTCTGCCTGGTCTGGCAAGTGTTCATAGCTCGATCATTTGCTTCCAGATAACTCCATTGGAACTCTGTGGATTATTTCAGTGGGCAATAGCCAGTGGGTCTTTGATCTCCATATAGATAGAGAGAGAATAATTCAGAAAGAATTCTGCTGGAGTGATTTATGGCAGGGACAGCACAAGTTTATGAATGTTTTCCCCCAGTACGTCCAAAACACTTTGGTAAATCTAAGGAGAAGATGCAGCCTTTCCCAGGCCCCAACTTCCCTATGCAATGGGCTCCCTGATGAAATGATTTGTCAGCTCTTTGTTTAAAATGGTTTTAAGAATCAGTAAGTGTCTGCTGATAGTTAACTATGTGAAATATTGGTGCTTGGTGAAGACAGGGGAAACATTTATTTCGAAAGGAGCAGATGGTACCCCATGGGGTGAAGATGATGTGGTAAATTTGCTTCCTTTACCATGTGTGTAAGGTCATGTACAAATGGCCAGGAAAGCAAATGAAAGGTACCCCGGAGGCCATTTGCACTTGGATGTCAACTTTCTTTCAGGAAAGGCTATTTTTCTTTATTTTTGTTTTTATACAGAGCTAGGCCCCAATGTCGGTTGTTAGTTTCCCTTTTTTATGGCTGCTTCTTTAGTGCTGCTTCATCAAGGGCTTTGGTTTCTCTTTGAAGTATCTGGGTCCTACCTCTATAACGCACTCTCTTAAAGCCTCTAGTGATTAACCAGGTTTGAGCCAGTCACCTAGCCAGCGTATCTTGCCTGACTGCCTCCTGCCTTTCCGGCACCATTTGAGCCGGTGGGGGTCAATATGCTCGAGTGAGTACTCTTGGGGGCACAGTCCCTCTTCAGTGGCTTTGTTAATCTTAGGAACTAGGAAATCTTCCCTGTCTCTGTCTGGGTAGCCAGAAACTATCTGGTTTTTTGTTTGTTTGGGTTTTGGGGTTTTTTTGTTTTGTTTTTTAGGGCCACACCCACAACATACGGAGGTTCCCAGGCTAAGGGTCTAATGGGAGCTACAGCCACCGGCCTTCACCACAGCCACAGCAACGCCAGATCCTTAACCCACTGAGTGAGGCCAGGGCTCGAACCCACAACCTCACGGTTCCCAGTCGGATTCGATTCTGCTGCGCCAGGACGGGAACGCCGAAACCATCCGTTTTTGCTGCTAAAACTTACCTCCTCTTTCCCTTCTCTGACCTCTCAGAGCACCTCCTGCCAGTCTGGCCGTAGTCTCAGCTCTTACCGTTATTATTTTCTCGTTCTTCCTTGTATTTTCCCTTTTGCTTCCTAATTCGTTTGCAGGGCTCTAAAAGGAGAGACTATGTTTTACCAAATAATTCCTTTATTGATGTGATGTGTGTGATCCAGTGATATACTTTGTTGTCCCACAATTTTTGACCAAAGGAAGAAACATGATGAGAAACACAGGGCTCCAGGAAGTCAAGGAAAAAATAATGGCAGATCTATCAGAAAAAAACACAGTGGACATTGATGAGAGTCTGAATGTTTATCTTATGATTACAGTACATGGAGCTTTTCGAAGCACTTCATCTGCACTGCTATTCTGCCCTCCGATTGCCTTGGCAGAATAGCAGTGCCTTGGCATGGCTATTGCCAAAGGCTCGGGGTCTGTGTGGATGGAGATCTTGAGCCAGCCTAGGAAAACCAGATACTGCTTGTCTGGTGCCCATGCCGTTTGGTCCACTGGCCAGAGAGCAGGTAGCCCCATGGGCCAGGTCATTGGGACCTTCCCTGCTCCTCTAGCTGCAACCCCGTGTGTGTCTGTTTCCTTAGCCACTGCTGCTCAGTGCGTCAGGGTCAGAGTCCGTCAGAATCTAGAGGCAGGAAGAGGAAGACTGAGTGCTAGAAAGGCAAATGCAATGGGGAGGGGTGGCAATGGGACGAGTCAGCCCCCTACGGGCTCCCCACAGTGTTGCCCTTTCTGTCTTGGCCACTGAATTGCTGCAAAGGAGATACAAGTTCAGAGATATCCGAGACGTACACAAAAACCGATTAGATGGGAGTGCATTGCTGCATTGTTTATTAATAATGAACAATTGGGAATGGTTGTATACAGTACACTATGATAAAGCCATTAAAAATGGTATTTTTCAAAGATTCTTAATAACAGTGAAAAATAGTCACAAAATAATAATGTGAAAAAGCAAAATATATCTGATTCCAGTTGACTATAATATATGTAGAGAAAATACTATAAGAAAATATGCTTGAGTTCCCGTCGTGGCGCAGTGGTTAATGAATCCGACTAGGAACCATGAGGTTTCGGGTTCGGTCCCTGGCCTCACTCAGTGGGTTAAGGATCCAGCGTTGCTGTGGCTGGGCTGTGGTGTAGGCCAGCGGCCACAGCTCCAATTAGACCCCTAGTTGGGGAACCTCCATATGTCGCGGGAGTGGCCCTAGAAAAGGCAAAAAGACAAAAAAAATTCTAAAATATTAAAGAAGATTATTTTGGTAGGATTATGGATCATTCTTCTTTGTATTATATATTCTAAAATTTCTATAATGCAGATATATAACTTTTATAATCAGAAATCTAAAAACATTCCTTACCACTACCTTTCATCTCCAAATCTACATGCAAATATGGAGGAAATTATTTTTTTCTGAGAACAAAAGATATATTTGCATGATGGGAAGTTTTTTAAATATAGAAAAAAAATATAATAGCAACGAAGTCCGTCTTTCTTTCTTTCTTTGTCTTTTTAGGGCTGCGCCTATGGCATATGGAGGTTCCCAGGCTAGGGGTTGAAACGGATCTGTAGCCACTGGTCTACGCCACAGCCACAGCAACCCAGGATCCGAGCTGCATCTGCAACCTATACCACCGTTAATGGCAACGCCAGATCCTTAACCCAGTGAGCCAGGCCAGGGATTGAACCTGTGTCCTCATGGATACTAGTCAGGTTCATTTCTGCTGAGCCACGATGGGAACTCCTGAAGTCCTTCTTTAAATAAAACTCTCTTCCTTTTCAGAAGGGCTTACTTTGAAGGATCACCGCAGTTTCCGTTACCTAAATCAAATAGTGAGGGCTCAAATACAAGATATTTACAAATAGGTCCTTATATTTAGATGGAACCTTCAAGCATGGTTTTTAGAGATGGAAAGGATTTAATATATCTTCTGGTCCAACACTGGGTAAAGTTCAACAATAGGTTTTGACAGTGTTCTTTGCTACTTGAAACTCCGAGTCTACGTGACATCTTTCGAGTTACACAGCGAGCGCCAGACACCTGGAGGGTCCTAGTCCTTAGATCTATCAGTTGTGTTTCCAATGATGAAAGACACTTTTGACATTCTAAGTGTGGTAGCTTTTAAAAAAACATATACTTTAGATTTCTTTTCTAAAAAAGCAGTTACCTCTTGTTTTCCTTTCAGATGTATAACTTTAACTCAAAAATGTCTAGACACGAATTAAAAATATATGTGTCTGTGTGCGTATATACACACACACAAAGTTATTTGCTTGGGTGCAATAAAAAATTGGTGCTTGTATTTTGAGAATGTTTCAAAATTAAACCAAAAAGATGCTCATACTAAACAAATATTTGGTGTAAAAATTCACTGAGGTAAATATCTTCTAAGCTTTTTTTGCTATAGCCTCTTTAAAAAATCAGAATTATTTGACTTCTAATTAATTTCTGAATGAAAGGTAGCATTTCACATACCTCTAAATACATCTATCATAGAAGTGATTCTTTGGGTGGATTTTTATTGTGGTATGTTATTGGATTAACCAGAAATGCACTCACTCATTTTATTTATTTTATTTATTTTTTATTTTTTGTCTTTTTGCCATTTCTTGGGCCGCTCCCGCGGCATATGGAGGTTCTTCCCAGGCTAGGGGTCTAATCGGAGCTGTAGCCACTGGGCTATGCCACAGCCACAGCAATGCAGGATCCAAGCCGCGTCTGCGACCTATATCACAGCTCATGGCAACACCAGATCCTTAACCCACTGAGCAAGGCCAGGGATCGAACCTGCAACCTCATGGTTCCTAGTCGGATTCGTTAACCACTGAGTCACGATGGGAACTCCCACTCACTCTTTTATTGATTCTGCATCAGAAACAGAAGGGATTGGTTCGATTCAAACAGAAGTTCCTGAAAAACCCCTGCGATGGTCTTTATGAGCAATTGAACTGTATATTCTTCCAAGGAGAGAGAGAGAGAGAGAATACCAAACATAATTTACCTTACAAAATGAATCCTACTTGGTGTAAAAGTTCCCAGATTCCTTTGGGGTGGTGCTTGTTGGGCCTTTTGGTATTCGTAGTTTGTTCTTTGACAGCCCCGGCCCAGCTGGAGCTTGTGTGCAAGCCTGCTTGGCTCCGTGGCGGTGGCTCTGGCACCACCAAGTAGCCAGGAGAACATTGGCAGTCACTGAGCAGTGGGAGCTCCATCCGAGAAGGTTTCAGCAAATGGGGAACCCTTAGATGACCTTTAAAGGGGTCCTAGGTAGGATCTCACATTCCAGCATCAGATTCCCTCTTCCTCCTGGTCATTTTGTTGGAAGGGCATTCCAGAAGGAAATTGATTTTCAGTATAGATCGGTGAAAAGTTGAAAGAAGATGAAGCCTTGTATCTCTGTTTTGTTTAATCCCCAGACCTTCCACAGAGAGTGAGATGGCCGCAGCTAGTCTGTCTGGATGGCCTCTGACTCTTAAGAAAAAGCATATGGAGTTGACGCTTTGTTCTTGCTCCTGACCCTTGATTGCACTACTCTCTTGAAAATACACCCATGGTTTTCCTCACAGACTTTTTTGCACCGGGTCCTGTAGGTGCCGGGCGATCAATAAATAGTTGATTGATCGTTATTGTCTCAATGCAGATCCACCCGTTAGCATTCAAATATTGACATTTCCCTGGGCCAGAACCCCAAAGAAGTTTCTGCTGGGAGAATGCCTGCCTGAATGCTTGGAACTCATTCCCATGGGTCAGTTGGCGTGTGTGTTCTGCTTCTATGCTTTGCTTTCTGAGGAGTTTAACAACCACCACACTGTTAGTCACATCTCTGAACAGCCAGCCAGCGGATCAGGATCTTCCAGTAGCTGGGGGGCAACCTAGAACCCCGAAGTTCAGTTCATCTGTTTATTGACCATTCACCGAATGAGGTTTCTGGGTTGGGTGGTGGTGGAGGGTTGGAGGTGGATTTTACACCCACGCCTGTGTGTCCACTTAGTCCCTGTTCTCTCGGATCTTAGACTCTAGCGTATTCGGGTTTATTGCAGAAGATTGATTAGGGTCCAGTCGAGGAAGACACACATTGACAGCCAGAAGAAAGGAGTCCTGGAGTTGGTTGGTGGCATCTGGAAGTGCCAGGCTCCTCGAGGAACTAGGACAAGGAGGAGCAAAGGAGATACGTTGAGTGGAGAGAGTGATAAGAAACAGTGGAGGAAGGCACGCCGGGGGGCTGTGAGAAGGTGCATGTGGCCTCAGAGAAGCAGGGCTCCGTGGAGGGACACGTGCTGAGGTTGGTTGGGTCTCTCATGAGGTCAGGGCACATCCAGCTCCGTGTCCCGCACTGTGTGAGACTGTATGTTCGTTATACGAAACCAGAGCCATTACATAGTTTACGTTTCATGTGCAGAACTCCATGTAGAGACAAACAACTGTAAGAAATAGCCATACGGCAATGTGTAAGTATTTAAAAAGTTACCTTTTATCCAGAGGACCTCAATCTGCAAATACTTAACAAGGTCAGCCAATGCGGCGGGGGGAGGGGGGGGCAAGACCAAAAAAACACGTGTGTGCCTTTGAGCAGTTTATTTAGCTGAAGAGACCAGACATATACACATGAAAAGTTGACTCTTGTTACAACGCAGGATGGGCCAGTTGCTTATAGACAGCACCTGCCAGGGGACTCCAGGGGATGGCCAGGTCCCTGGGGCCTTGGATAGTCAGGAAAAGGTTCCAGGTTCTTGGGCTGGCCTTGGTGGTTAGGCAAGATTTGGGTTGGCCCGGCATAATGCAAGATCTGCAGAAACATTGTATTCGCCCTCTGAGAAGTGGCAGTGTCTGGGCTGCTCTCATAAACTCCTCCCCCCAAAAGGCTTGTGCACTTAGCAGTAATAGATTGAACCATCAACTCCTTAAAGCACACCTGGTTGATAATTAGCTCAATCACATTGTGTTTCGGTCATTACCCTTGGATTTCCCAAGGATGAGCTTAATTCATCTCCCACATTAAAGCGAGTTGCCTGCATGACCAAAACTTGACTGAATAGAATTTCTGTCTCTATTATGTCAATTTAATGCTGTGATGGTTTTATTGCAAAATAGATATTGGGTTACAATTGCACCCAAATATCTGCACAGGGATTGTTAACGCAGGCTGTAAAAAGATATCCTATGGCCAAAGTCACTCTTTTTGGCTAAACGGTGTTTCATCTGAAGGAAGGCAAAAAGGAAATGAGCTGAAACTCGGATGCAAGAAATTCAGAGTTGATAAGATCAACTGTTGTTTATTCAGAGACTCCTGCTTCTGGTTTTATGGCTTATAAATGTATTTATGATGGATATGGCCCCTTGCTTCCCAGGTTTTGCAGAACTCATTTTGTGTTTTAACCACACTCTCTTTGCCTCTGACCTGCTGCTGGATATGAAGGGATAAACGGGTGGTGCATATGCTGTATTACCACAGTGCCAAGGGAAAGGGGTACCTTTATTGCTTTGGATTACTAGCCAGATGCCTGGGATGCTCAAACTTACTCACCGGTTGCTGTTTAAAAGGGAAAAATCCAGATCGAACCACGTCTAGGAATCGCGCCAGGTGTCTGTACTAAGGCAACCCAACTCCAGAAGGCTATAAAAATAGCCCCCAAGTAGTAGGTTCTGATTCCCCGCTGAGCTGACCAATAAATCCAACAAGCAGTTAATTAGAAATGCTGGGAGGGAATGTTCATCCTCCATGACCCGCCTGTCCTTGGGAATGCTCCTTGGTTACAAACGGGAGGCTACACCGAGCGTTTCAATGTGGGGATCAGGAAACGTGCTCCTTCCTTTGCGCTGGAACCTGGAGGTATCCGTGGCCTGTGAGGCTGCCTGATCCCCCGACGTGGGTGTCACGGTTTATTTGAGGCTAAGCGCTGTGAGCCTTCGAAAGGGGAACCCAGTTATTTTGCTGGCCCCAGGGCTTCCGGGCACCACCCAGAAGAGCATGTTTCAATAAACTGCCTCGTCTCTGCTTGTGCCGCCGTTGAGGTGTCTTACAGTCCGCCAGTTGTGATGGAAAGCGGTCCTGTCCTCCTGGACCGCCGGCCGTAGGCAGGATACCGCTGCAGCCTCATAGGCAAAGAAGAGTGCCAGAGGTGGGATCTTTGAGAATTTTAACCTGATAACCCTTTAAAAAAATCAGTTTGTGGAGTTCCCATCGTGGCGCAGTGGTTAATGAATCCTACTAGGAACCTTGAGGGTGCAGGTTCGATCCCTGGCCTCGCTCCGTGGGTTAAGGATCCGGCGTTGCCGTGAGCTGCGGTGTAGGTCGCAGATTCGGCTCGGATCCTGCGTGGCTGTGGCGCTGGTGTAGGCCAGTAGCTACAGCTTCGATTCGACCCCTACCCTGGGAACCTCCATATGGCCCCAGTGTGGCCCTAGAAAAGGCAAAAAGACCAAAAAAAAAAAAAAAATTCAGTTTGTGAAGCAAGCAAGCAAAACCTTGGATGGAGGTGACCATCCATACCACCCTAATCATGGGTCATGAAAGGGGGCGCATGGAGAGTAGCAGAAAGAGTATTGGACTTGGAGTTGAGAGGTGAAGCTTGGAATCCTGACCGTAGACTGCGGTGTCCGAGCTGCGTGAGCTCCGGCGGCTCATCTGGAAAAGGGGTATTAAGAGCACCTGCTTCGTGGAGTTACTATGAAGAGGAAACGAGATCCTGTGTGTGAAAATGCTGGTCCTTGGTGGTTGTCCAGTAAATATTATTTATAGAGTCTGCTTTTGTTTACAGACTTAATGTCCTCTGCAGCCTTAAGTGGATACAGGAAGCCCACATTTACAGGGAGCTGGAAAGAGGGACGAAGTGGCGGGGAGACCCGAACTCAGTACAGCTTTGAGTCCACAGGGACCTTTTTTCTCAAGATACCGCTATTAGTGAATTATGTTTCTCTTGATCTTTTGTACAGACTTTTTTTTTTTTTTAACCTAGAGGCATTTTCATAGAAAGCAGAGAAAACCAATAAAACTTGAGTTCTAGTCAGGGCTCTGCCACTTACAAGTCACTTTCCTTTCTAGGGCTCACTTTCTTCTATCTAAAAACATACCAGACTAAAGAAGCACTGGGATTCTTTGTTCACACCTAAAATTCATGGGGACAATTGGCTTCTGCATCTTTATTAATTGGAACTGGACTCTTTTGGGGGGCCGCACCCGCGGCATATGGAGGTTCCCAGGCTAGGGGTCGAATCAGCGTTACACCACAGCCACAACATCGCAGGATCCGAGCTGCGTCTGCGAACTATACCACAGCTCATGGCAATGCTGGATCCTTAACCCACTGAGCGAGGCCAGGGATCGAACCTGCAACCTCATGGTTCCTAGTTGCATTCATTTCCACTGCGCCACAACAGGAACTCCTGGACATTTTAGCGTAGAGTGAAAGTTACAGGAGAGACACTGAGTCCAAGGGTGCAGAAGCTTAGCAAGGACAGAAACTTCTCTTGCAGGTGAGCAGTCCCGTGTGGCTATGGCTGTGGCGTAGGCCTGCAGCTCTGATTCGACCCCTAGCCTGGAAACTTCCATATGCCAGAAGTGTGGCCATAAAATTCTTTTTTAAAAAGGTAGGTTTTTTTTTTTTTTTTTTTTGTGGTGTGGGAGGAGGCAAGCTAGGATCCGTGGAGGAGAGCTAGAGGGAGGTATAGCTTTCTCAAGCTTGGCAATAACTCTCCAGCCACCTAAGCTTCCCAAAGAGGGAACTGGCTACTCCAAGGAGGTAGCAAAATTCCCACCACCAGTTTCCATTTATAGTCCTGGCTGGAGTAAAAAGAAGAAATAATCTTTTTGAATGGAAGTTGGACCCTGTTCTGGGAGTAGCTCTGTAAGGATTCCGTGGTCTGGTGATGTCTCCCCTACACTGCAAATACTTCCAGGGCCCAGACCATGTCTCATTCGTGTCCCCCACACCTAGCATAGGGCCAGGTCCTTGAAGGAGCGCCGAAAAAGACTTGTCGATTGATTGAAACTGCACTTGCAAGTAACCAGTGGATGCTTTTGGTCCCTAGATCAAGTGTGTTACATTGGTTTCTGTGTGACCACAGTGTCCTTGATTTCTTTGGCCATTTCTATGCATTTCACGCACAGAAATCCACCCGTCCACAGCTGGTCGTTGTTCGAGAACTAAAACAGTTCCATCAACAAAAGCCCTTCCATTCCAACATGGAAGAGAGAAGCAACCTGGCTTTCCTACTGGGGAGGCACTGGCAGAGCTCCCTGCATGTAACGCAGCACGAAAAACGACTACAAAGGTCTGGGCGAATTTCACACGCGTTGGTGAAGATCATGTTTATATACAAAAGGAGGAGAGAGAACAATTTAAATCTTCTCTTGATTCCTTGAGAGACAAGAGGCTGTGCCTGTGATTATCTTGTGGAGACTGAGACATCGGGACGAATTCCGATGGTACGTTTTTGCCGTTCCAAGGGACAGAGCCCTCTGAGCAAGCCTTGCAAAACCAGAAGGTCAAGACTGTTTCTCAGACCTGCTGGGTTCCCGAGGAGATACCCCACAGCAAGGAGGCTGAGTAGGAAGGGATTTCCCTCATCAAAAAAAGTTTCATCATTTCAGTCTGATTTCGCCTGCCGTGATTGGCAGTGGGTGTTCTTTTTGGTACTGGCTCGCTTCCTGAGGGTCAAGTCCTTTGCAGTGTAACAAACATCTTCCCTGGAGTTCCCGTCGTGGCTCCAGGGTTAACAAACCCGACTAGCAGCTGCGAGGACGCAGGTTCGATCCCTGGCCTCGCTCCGTGGGTGAAGGATCCGGCGTTGCCGTGAGCTGTGCTGTAGGTCGCAGATGCGGCTCAGATCCTGTGTGGCTGTGGCTGTGGTGTAGGCCGGCAGCTGTAGCTCCGATTCGACCCCTGGCCTGGGAACCTCCATCTGCCGCGGGTGTATCCTGAAAAAGACAAAAATCCAAAAAAAAAAAAAACCCACAAATCTTCCCTGCAAGATGCCATTGCTTTGGGGCTCGAAACCTGCCTCTCATTACTTTATTGATTGATTTCATGATTTCTAGTTTTTTAAATGAAGCGCTTTGAACAGGCCTCATGAAATAAAGATGCTGCTGAGGACTGAAGAGGCTAAACCTGCCGGGAAAGTGCCATCTTCTCCTCAGATGCCTCACAGCTACCACAGTGGCTTCAGGAACCGTTGAGAAATGACAGAAACTTCAAAACTGAAATTTGATTAGAAGCTTAAGAAGCTACCGAAGGCTCTCTGAAAGAATGAGCCCTGAGAAATCCTTGAGCCACAGCCCCTTGTAAAGGGATTAAAGAAGCATCTACATCCTTGGTTCTATTTGGCTGGCATCTTATGACTGCAGCTTTTACTTAACCTAACCTGTGCCCTGCTGGCGAGGGTTTTCCTGATTGGCCGCTGGTGTGGACAGTGGTTTTTTTTCCCTCCCTGGGGAATGTGAAGTTCTTTGCAGGGGCTTCCCAGGCCTTCCTCTGGGCAGGCTTTGCAGGTAGTTTGTCAGACCAGGTAGCTCCCTTTTTCCAGCTTGACCTTCCCCCTCGTTTGGTGTGGGGTGGCTTGAGGGTGTCGCCATAGGAATACTGCTTTTGAGCCACCCTGGTCACCACTGAGAAAACAAATCCAAGCATCCTGTTTGGACAGATTGTAAGCTGTGACATTAGACCTTCCTGGTATGCAGACTGGCTTTCATCCCTCTCCCACCCAATTCAACAAGGTTAAAGGTCTCAGGAAGGTATGTGACTTGTGGCTCAAACTTGCCCTCACTGAGCAAAAAAGGCTCTGCTGGGTCTTTTTGCTTGAACCACTTAGGAGGTGCCCATGGGAGCAGCCTCCCAGATGGGAGATGGGAAGGGGCACCAAGACGAAGATCGAATGGACACTGAGGCCTTTGTCTGTGGTCTTTTGAAAAAATTCTGCTCAGGAAGTAAAACGGTGTTTCAGGGCATCTTGTTCAGAGAGAGTAGAGGGACCCTGAGAGAGCAATGCAGTGCATCTCAGATGAGAAGACCCTTAGAGGCAGGGACTGATGTCCCTTCGGCCACTTCTGCCTTGACCTAGAATCTCGCATTTTGAGGGATAACACCTCAGGTGACCTTATTGACGCTTGAAAACTATTGTATATTTTCATGTTGAAAACATATGTGTGTGTGTGTGTGTGTGTGTGTGATCCAAAAAAAGCACTCTGTCCTTTTTGGATTTTGTCATATATAAATAATAAAGCTATTGCTATTCGTGATCTTAATATTTTTATGCCAAAGTTAATTCTCAGTCTAGATGATTCCAATGAAACTAGGCCATCTCGCTGGTTGTTACAGAACATTCAGAACATTCTCAAGACACAAATAATTCTGGTTCATTTTAAGTTCTAATTTTTTAATTATCGAAGCATAAAATTTTTGCCCAACCTTTGGTCAAACAATAACATGCCCCAGAATTTTTAAAATAGCAGCCTTGCTGAGATAAAATTCATCCGTTCAAAGCATACAGTTCAGTGGTTTTTAGTGTATTCACATGGTGGTGCAGCCATCACTACTGTCTATCTTTCAGAATATTTTCATTACCCCCAAAAGAAGCCCTGTCTCCATTAGCAGCCCTTCCCCGTTCCCTGTCTCCCCCAGCTCCTGCAACAATTGTTTGGCTTTCTGTCTTTATGGATTTGCCTATTCTGGGCGTTTTGTGTAAGTGGAATCATACAATATTTGTCCTTTCCTCTCTGACTTCTTTCACTTAGCCTCATGTTTTCAAGGTTCATCCACGTATCAGCATGTATCTGTGTGGATATATACATTTTATTTATTCATTTATGGGCATTGTTTCCCTTTTTTGCATGCCCAGGAATTTATCCTCAGGGAATAACCAAGTGGGTGGATAAAGAATTGGGGGAGGGGGACAAATTAGGAGTTTGGGATTAACATATACACACTAGTGTATGTAAAATAGATAACCAACAAGGACCTACTGTATAGCACAGAGAACTCTAGTCAATATTTTATAATAACCTACAAGGGAAAAGAATCTCAAAAAGAATATATATGTATGTGTGTGTATATATATATGCACACACACACACATATCTGAATCACTGCGTTGTACACAGGAAACTAATGCAACATTGTAAATCAACTATACTTCCATAAAAAATGAAATTTAGAAAAAGTGTTACAAGGACATTCATGGTGACATTATGACAGTGAAAAACTGTGAATGACCTGAATCTCCAATATTAAGAAGTTGGCTCAATTATGGAATAGCTATGTGATGGAATACTGTACAGCTCTGAAAATGGTGCTTTCAAAGAATTGACAATGACATAGGAAAAGGCTGACAACTCATAATTGTGATCCTATTTTTATAAAGCATGTATTTAATGTTCATGGAAATAATGGTGGAATCATAGATAACCAAAAACAGTGGTTTTCTCTAGAGGGTGGGATTATGGGGGGTTATTTTCGTCTTATTTCATCTGAATTTTCTAATTTTTCCAAAATTATCTGATAATTATGTATTCAGTAGCTAGTATGTGCTAGACACTTTATGGCGCACAAGTATTCTGTAATAAGGAAATTAAAAATCCATGTTATTACTAAAAACAATCCAGAAGGGAGTGTGGGGGCTAATGTATCATGTTCACACGCAAATGCACACAGCAGCTTTCTGGAGAGGTAACAGGCTCTTCCAGCAGCACTAGGGTGTTAGGTTTAACTCCAAATCGATTAAGGTGTACTGATATTGGCATATTTATCAGATCAGAATGACACGGAGTCCCTTTTGTGAAGCGGTTCTGAGTATTTCTGTTTTCGAAACGGAATGTCTAGCGATTCTCTCCCTCCAGGAAGTGATTGGACGTGGAATGCAGAGTTGATTTCCACCTCCACGGTCTGACATTTTGACATGTCCTGAACTGCAGGAGGTTTGAGCCCAAACAATTTGGCTTTTGCTGAAAAAATTAATTATACTGCCGCTTTCATATAGCGAGGGGCCTTTGTAAGAGGACAAAGCTATTCACGTGGGGGCAAAGGAGATGGTTAACAGGATGGCAGTAACAGAAAGGTCTTGAGTCTGGAGAAAAGGACCTCATTAAGCATTGATTATCAGCATGGTGTAAACGCGTTCAGAAACTGTTACTACGTTCCATGCCACTGTTGTGCGGAGGAAATTCAAATCTGTGTTCCATTTACATCATAAATGAGATTTGTGTATGCTAATAATAGGCTCGTCTTGCCTTCCGCTGCATCAGTACACACAAACTTGTTCAGTTGCTCTGACGGGCTTGTCACATCAAGCCAGTTCGTTTGTGTGTTGGCATACAACCATTCTGACAGCCTATTTGGAGATGAAGACATTTGGTCCTACAGGAAGATGTATTCTTGAGTGACTTTTGTGGCCAGGAGGTAGCTTAGGGTGGAGGTTCAGATTTCTGTGTCTGCAGTCAGATCAACCTGCGTTCTAATTGCTGATCAGATGGAGGCTCTCGGAGCCTCAGTTTTCTCATCCATAGAATGGGGTGATAATATCTGTCTCACAGGGTTAATGCACAGATGAAATGAAGTCATCCTTGCAGTTCACTCAGCATATCGCCTGGTACGTCATGAGAACTCCATAAACTTTTATACTTTTAATGAGTATGTAAGGGAATTTAAAGAGGAAAATTGAGAGAAATCCTGTTATTTTCCCATTTCAGTAGATTTTCAACTTCCCTGTTCCTTAATTTTTGCCTAAAATGGATTGTCACAATTTCTAAAACCCCAAATTTTAAATGTGGTCTTTAAGTGTGACTTATAGCACAGTGATGAACTACTGACATGGCATATAAAAAACTGAAATGCACAAAGACACATGGCACTCATACCCAGCAAAATTTGTGTTCAGCAATCATGAAATCATATCTATTGAGAGTCATTTAATTTTTACTTTTTTCTTCTCAGCCACTGGCCTTTCATAATGATAGACATCTATCTAGATCTTAATAGATTTGGCCTCTTAAAATATAAGGCTTTTGTGGCATTTTCTACAATTCTCACCAGAATGCCAGTACACCCCGCCACACACACACGCACACAACTTGCTGCTTTTAATCCATTCGGGGATTAAAAACTAGGTTATAAGACTTACTGGGACTCAGGGTAAATCAAAAGTAGGCAGTGCTGAATGAGGGCTTGGTTGGGGGGGGTAGGGAATCCACGTTTTTGCAGCTAAGATACCTTTTCTCTGATTATATATATATATATATATATATATATATATATATATATATATTTTTTGCCTTTTACGGCCGCATCTGCGGCATATGGCGATTCCCAGGCTAGGGGTCCAATCAGAGCTGTAGCCACTGGCCTACACCACAGCCACAGTAACGCGGGCTCCGAGCCACGTCTGCGGCCTACACCTCAGCTCACGGCAATACCGGATCCTCAACCCACTGAGCGAGGCCAGGGATTGAACTCGCAACCTCATGGTTCTTGATAGGATTCATTTCTGCTGCACCACGACGACGGGAACTCCTCTGATCATATTTTGATTTCCTCTCTACCTCTGGCCACTGAGGATGGTCTATCAGGGAAATCCAAATAATATTTCTCAGTAAAATGTATGCCTGTTTTTGATGACGGGAATGTTCTTTCACTCACTCAAAGGAACTATTCAGGAAACTACCTGTAATGACTCTGTAACACATGACCCAGTGCTGCAGTCAGTCATTCTTCACCTTGGGTCAGGTATGGCCAGAATCACCAGAAACAAGCTTTGCAAAAGCAATAGGTGATAGGGAGTCCAGTGTCTTGGGGAGGAGGAATTCTCTGAGATTGAGTCAAATGACGTGTTTACCAGACAGAGTACAATATTTCGTGCTGTGATAACGTCCTCCTGATAGACACAGGGGAAATACTCGTATCCCCAGTAGCTGGGTAGTATTTGCCAACAGGCAGTAGTCAGAGTGTGCAACAGAGTGGCGGGCTGAGGTTTTGAGAGTAAAAAAGTACCAGAAAGGACCCGCTTTAGGGGTGATTAAAATTTTGACTTTGCCATTCGTGCCTTTCCTAATCTGACAAGATCGGGGAACAGTTCATGTCTGATATTCCTTCAGGCGAACTTTCCTGGAGTATGCTTTCTGTTGAACATCCTTCGGGCTTTCAAGTGAACGCTGGCTGCTAGCTTGGGCAGTTGTGTATTTACATACAAATGACTCACGATGATTTTCATTCAGGAAGATTCCTGTCTATTACTGTGCCTGAGGTTCTCTCTATAGATACGCAATGGCAACATTGTAGCTCGGGCCTTGCACTCAGCACCTATGAGCTCTGTGATCTGGGGCTCATTGCTTGATCTCAGGGTCCCAGTTTCCTGATACGTGTAATGGAATGCGGAGCAACCAACGCAAAGGGCTGCCGTAAAGCCTCAATGAGAGAGCATGTGCCGAGCACCTGGTACGGTACCTGCACTCCCTAGAAATCCGCACGTTAATATTACCCCCCCCCCCCGAAGCTAGGCTTGGCTTTCATGACTGGCTGAGGACACCTCCAGCCAGGGAGCTAGCTGTGTCTTTTTCTTGCAGTTTGTCAAATCTCTTGAAGGCCCTGGGGCTTGTTGCCGTCCAGAAGCATGAGACTCTCTGGGAAGTGAAGACAGCGCGCTTGCAGAACACTGTTAGGCGATCTCAGTGGAGTATTCCCGACTCGCCAAAATGAAAACTTCTTAAGGCAGTGGGTAAATGCAGTTAGAAGCTGTCTGTTTCTTCTGCTAGTGAAACCGTGCTCTTGGGTGCCTGGAGTCTCTCTCTTCCTCAGGATACAGTCTTTTAGATGAGGGCCCGTGGGAACTTTTCCTGACTCTGGGAACTCAGTGAGCTCTGGGCCAGAGGCTTAAGAAACTCCACGTCTGAAGGAGCCGTCATTACCATAATAAAGGCTCACTAATCACTCTTGAAAGCCACAGGTTAATTATCGCAGTAGGGTTGTAGAACTCAGGAACTAAATAATTAAAAAATTTAAAAGACCATTTAACGTGGAAGACGACCTTCAGAGAGGATGCGAATACGGAGGGCTCCTGGGGGAAGAGTTTGAGTCTAGATTCTAGGACCTATCCCAACCCATTTTTAGTGTCTACTCGAATAGGGTTGCCTAAAAAATTTCTTCGCCTTCATTGCCTTCTCGTTCATGCTCTTGTCTTTCAACTTAAATTCCTCGTGGTCCATAAATCCTGAGTTTAAAGTCCCTTCTCTCATTCTGTGTCCTTTCAGCACATATGCCTTCAGTATAGAGGGCATGTAAAAGTCTATTTAGGGGCAGGACGGCAATCATGACCTCATTGTGTTAGAACCTGACCGAAACAAATGCCTACCACACAAGAAAGTTTTGCTTTGGCCCTGCTAAGCTGGGCACTGTCAATGCTCATACAAATGAAGGGGTAGAGAAGATGGTACCAAAGGGGCTATTTTGCTGATTCGAGAGCGGTAGTATTTCTAAGTATCTCTCTCCCCTTCTGCGGTAATTGTATTGGAAAGCAATACAAGTGGGATCTATACATATTGAAAGGCCCAGAATAAAGGTACACGCTTAACCTTTTGCAGGCGTTATTTGCTTAAAAGGTTGCTTGCAGGGTTTATTTGCTAACCCTAACCCTAACCCTAACCCTAACCCTAACCCTAACCCTAGTGTATGCCCATATATACACTTTTTTTACACATATATATTTCTACATTTAGACTAACAGACTGTGAAGGCATTTAGAACAATGTTCGGAACCTTTCTTTAGGCAATGATGGCTCAGTTTGAGACATTCTGCTGGACCTAGAGAGCTCTTTTAGCAGAAGATGGGTATGATCTTGGGCCATCTGGAGAACGGAGCCAGGGAGCAGCTGTGGGAAAATCTGAGTTCCCTGACCCACTGAGGGTCAGATGGGGACTGAAGCTCTCAAGGGATTCCATAGGCCATCCTCCACCACGCCTCCTGCCTCTCAGGAGGACAGCGTCCCCTTTGACCCTGTCCTCTGCATTGTTCCCTTCCTTTTTGCACACTTTGCCCAAGGTCACACCATGAGTGAATGGTGCGCAACAGTGAATTCTGTTGGTGTGTAACTTTGCTTATGTTTAGGGGTAAAGTTGGCAGGCGCAATTGAGGTTCTTGGTAAAGGATGCCGACTGGTACCCCACGGGCAACTCCTTGTTAATTCAATTGGCACCTAAGCCACAATGAGTTGTTTCAAATATTTGCTGGCCATTTAAATGGAAATCAGACAAAATGATTTGTCTTTCATTCTGGGTGAAAAAAAAAAAAGGACGATGCGTCCCAACACATCCAAGGGTATACAAAGCACGTTTCTGAAGAGCAGGTCCAAGGTCCAGTGTCTTTTAGGAACAAAAACAGTCAAATCCAAGTAGGATTTAAAGGCCATTTTGCTCAGTCGCCCCCAGAAACAATTTTAGTCAAGGTCCAGCTTTAAATGGTTGTTAGCCAGGTCAAGCTAGAGATTAGGAAAGGTGAGATGAAATCAACTCAGGGTCTGGCACCAGTTACAAAAGGAAGCAGGTCATTGGGTTGTGTTTATAGAGGAAAGAGAATGGATTGTAAGATTGTTATCTCTGGAATCGAGGTGAGGGAGGGGGAGACCCTCATTTGAAGCCTTGGCCCCCAGACCAAAGGAGCACAGAATGCTTTAAGGACTCACACGTAATTGGCCCTACATTCCACCGGAAGAAACCCTGCCTCGGGCTACATCCCTGCGCCTTGAAGAAGCGGAAAAGCAGGGGAGGGGGAAGGGGAGGGCCCTCTGGCATCCTGTGAAGACGTTTCTAAAGCATCTCCAGATTTTCCAGCCTCGTTTCAGGCTTTATATTGAAAACTGGAAGATGCGTAGAAGCCTGGGCCACCAACGTGGGGACGCTGCTTTAGCTGCCACATCAGTGAGCGGTGACACAGACAGATTCTATAGTCCGGGTTTTTTGGAGCTGGGCCATCTCCTTTTGCCCTTAGACCTCAGTGTTTTGTAGTGCTTTTTATAGTTTGCAGCACACACGGTCCCTGACCCTAGAGGGAGAAAAAGAAGAAGTTAATTCTCCACGTTACCCTTTGAGGATCCAGGTAACGGAGGGAAAAACACAAAGTACAGTGTTACTAGCCGGAGGCCTGGGGTGGAGTTCACCCCTGGTGAATTGTGCTTGGTGATTGCCATGAAGACAAGCCGCTAAGTAGTGTTCATTAGTATCCAATTAGTAGGTGATTTGGTTGCTAGATGCGTTTGCTAATTCATTAACAATTAGGTAAATTAAACGTAATGGAAATGATTTAAATTTGAAAATAAAGTGCCGTACATATTAATTTTCACTTTGTAGATTAAAATCCATCTACTGTCTTCCCCCTCCCACCCCCAGCCCCCTTCATGCCTCTCAAATCGTTCACAGCACACAGGCAATTAGAGCACGCGGGGCGGGGCGGGGTGGGTGGGGGGGTTGTTTGTCTCGTTGAAAGTATCTCTTGCTCTGGAAATGGGTCCTCCAGTGGAGCACGTCCATCTGTGTCTTTGGTTGAGTGTCAGCGACAAATGGGGCATGTGCACATAATCCCGAGGGGGATTGTTGGTGCCCAGTGAGAACAGGAAAAGCCCTTGGCAATACTGTGAGGGATTCTGGAAGGTATTTTAGAATTTGAAGGGGCTTAAGGCTTGATTCCGCTGCTGCTATCGAATTGCAGCATGACCAAAGGATTAGCAAACTTGTCTTTCTTGAAATATCTCAGGGCCGAGAGGTTCTCAAATGTTTGCAAATTGGTTAATGATTTTAAAAAGCATGTTTCTGGTTGTAAACAAGTAACTTTGCTGGGTTTTCCTAAACAGTTGGGTCTGTTTTGAAGGTAGCAGTGTAGATCAAGTCAAGATACGCCCAACTCCAAGGCTTAGGTTACTTTTTTGGGCGGGCGGGGTCAAATCTCAGCAAAGGCGCTGCAGTTCAGGGTGGTACTTTGAAGCCTAGTCCCTCAATTTATTTTAAATAACTTTTATTTCAGCATTACTATCAGGGATCATAAAAGTTACCACACATTCCTATTGCAACATTTTGGGTTGTTTTCATGGTCCTTCTGGCTTTTTTCCCCCCGATCTTTGGAGAGATCTCATTTACAGTTTTCTGGAAAAGAGCAACCAGTGTTTTCCCACGGGGGAAATCACATGTCATGTTGACTTGTTATCAAATAGAAGATCGAATTAGCAAATCTAAACAGATAGGCACGGAGTTCCCGTTGTGGCGCAGCGGAAACGAGTCTGACTAGGAACCATGAGGTTGTGGGTTTGATCCCTGGCCTCGCCCAGTGGGTTAAGGATCCAGCGTTGCTGTGAGCTCGGGTGTAGGTCACAGATACGGCTTGGATCTGGCGTTGCTGTGGCTGTGGTGTAGGCCAGCTGCTGTAGCTCCGATTGGACCCCTAGCCTGGGAACCTCCATATGCTGCAGGTGTGGCCTTAAAAAAACAAAAACAAAAACAAAAAAAGTAGGCAAGGCAACTGTCAATGTCAATTGGTCTTTTCATTTTTAAAAATCAGTGTTCAGATGGGAGAAGGTTGTGACTGTTGCAATGTCTTCAGTGTGTGTCGCTGGAAGCAGTAAGATGCTGTCTGTAAGCCTTTGATAGTCACTGTGGACCAGTGGGAAAGATTATGTGGCCCAGTGTGGTTGGTGACTTGCCAGGGTGGGTTCACATTTCTGAGAAACTGGCTGTGGTTGTCTGGTCAACATCAGGGTCTTGCTTTCAACTCATATTAATAGGTTGTTGAAAGTTCACGTTGAACATTGTTGAATCTGAGTGAAAAATTATTTCATAGCATCCGTTAAATCTAAGACGAGATCCTTTGCTGCTATACCTTCCGTCAGGATATCTCCTTTCTCCTTGAGGACCTGACCCGCTTTTCTGTCACATGAGGGTCCGATGACCATTTACCTCAAAGTCAGCTACTGTGCTCATAAAAGTTGTGTTTATTTTCTCTCGCTCGGATGTGGGGCCATAAACATTGGGTTAGAAGCATCATTGGGGTTTTGTCTTCCTGCTATGGTGTTTTTTCTTAGTGCACTTGGCCTGTTTTCTCTCTTACCTTTATATTCAGTTTTATGGGATTGTATAGTAAAATCTTCATAAAAGGAAATGGGTGATGGTTTTTTTTTTAATCTTTTTAAAGAGTTTAAACTATGAAAAAAGGAAGAGTCTTTGAGCAAAGCAAGGCAGTGAACGTTGGTTCAAAAATATATGAATTCTAATAAGGATCGCATTTGTGGGTTTTTTTTTTTAATCACATCTATTCATTGAATTATCCTTATTGTTTCCATTCATCAACTTTTTCACTACCTTTTGAATTTTCATTTAGATGTTACAGAGATAATCACTGACTTCTTTGATTTTTGCATTTGAAGCCTGCTAGGCATCACCCAGCACTCCACCAGTGCTCTGGAGAAGTTTGCATTCTATACATAGATGGACTAAACCTTTAAAAAGCCATAGATGGAAATTTGGGACATTTTCTTATCACTCCGGATGGGGGAGGGGATGGAGAGGCAAAGCACTTAATCCTATGCAGATAATTTCCTGCTATCTCAGTTTCAATGTCTTCTGGAATGTACTCTGACCCTTTCTCTTTGAAGCTGACTCAATGCAGCAGAGCCACAGTAATCGGGTGAACACTAGACTTAAAAATTCTGTCATTTTTACTTCTCTTTGCTGGTATTAGTCCCATTTTCCTGTATTTTCCCAAGGAGACATTTGCCCTGTGTCTTTTTCTAGAACTGCTCTCTTCTCTAGCAGTTTATAGGTTCTAAGTCCGTCCCGTGGACCCGGAGCCTTGCCAGATAAATGCACTGCATCCTATTTCTCATAGTTGCTGATCAGAACACATGTTGACTGGACTCCAGGAGCCACGTGGACACTGGGCAGAGTAGCGGCACCTCATTTCTCACCTTTGAAAACCAACACGTCGTGCAGCTAAAATAACTCCAGTTTTCAACAGGTTTTGACCTGTATTATCAGGTACTGTGTGGAGAAAGAGAAGAAAACACCAGAAGCACATCTTGGGTGAGGAAAAGTCAATCAAGAACAACAGAAGACACTTTCGCAGCTCAGTTCTTTTCAGAAATCCATTTTGATGGTATTTGCTCCAAAGTTGAATTATTTCTTTGTCGTCTGTGAACAGGGAGGCCTTGAGCCTCTCGAACAATAACGTGATCCTATTCTGTAATATTTGCTTTCACAAATATCTCATGTCATGTCTAAAAGGGAGGTAGAGAGGTGATGTTGCTTAAGCTTCCTTTTTTCTGATTACAAACGCAGTGCATGTTTTTGAAAGAAAATTTGAAAATGCCGTATATGAAAAGACATTCAAAATCAGCCATAATTCCACCCAAAGAGAAGAGTGGCTCAGTGGTTGATATCTTGGTTTATTTCCCTCTAGTCTTTTTTTCGTGACAAACGTATGTTTGTATCACCGTTTGCATCATATTGTATGTACTGTGTTTTGTATATGTACTGGTTTGAAACCTCCTTTTCCCACCATTTATTTATTGGGCACCTTCTAGGTCATTAAGTATTTTTCTAAATGCTGCATAGTTTCTATTGTATGGCTAGAGCATAATTTATTTGGACTCCATCGTCTTTTTAGATTTTTTTGGACTTTTTCAATTGGAGCTGATGCTGTGATGAACATTCTGGCGCCTAAGTATTTGGGTGCATTTCTGATTCCTTTCTCAGGATAAATTCTTAAAATTTCAGGATTACTGGGTCCAAAAACATGTATAAGGGTGGAAAATTCTTTGATGTGTTTTGCAAATTCCACCTGGAAAAGTTGTTTCTGTTTAGTCCCACCAGCAGTGTATGAGTAGAGAAAAGTCGCTATTATCCCTACTTTACCAGGTCTAGAGAGATTCGAGACTTGCCCAGGGTCATATGACTAATATCACTTGTCCTTTGGTTTTCTGACAGTTCTATATTCTTTGCATTCCACCGCTGCTGGAGTGAACTTGGTGACAGATCTGTAGCGATATAGCTGTGCAATTTGTGAAGGAAGACTTCATGCAGCCATGGCCTTAAAATAAATTTAGTTCTATTATTATTTACACACTCTAATGTGTTGGGAATTTGATATATAGTGAGGACTAAACACGAATGCATGGCTGACTTCCCAAAGGCATTCTTTTATATTTGCAATATGTTTTCTGACTTGCACCTAAAATAGCCACTACAGAGGTTAGGCTTAAGGGAGAAATAATAGCCTACAGTGATTTTGTTGTTCTTTTCCGGACACACAAACAGGATTTACAGTATTCTTCTTTATTAAGTAATAGCCTTTCCAGTTCCACTTCAAGACATTGAAAAGATTACTTCTGTCAGGATTAAATCTTCTCTCAAACCGTAAGAAGTAACCCTTAACATTCGCAAAAGGAACGGAGACTTTTGTTGACTCTCCTTTTTGGAACAAGAAGAAAAAAAAAAAAAAACCCCACCATTTTTCTATCAAGACTTCAGAATGAGATGGGATGTCCCAATGAAAGATGGTTTCCTTAACTGGAACACAACCAAACCAAATGTGGGAAGTAAAACAAACATCTACCCCATTCCCACCAAAACAAAACAAAACAATACTGCCAAAAGGAAAACCCACATCAGGAGTCTTCATTTCTTTCCCATAGCATGCACGCAATTCCTAGAACAGCTAGGCACCATGGCCCGTCTCTGGGGATGGCCCATTCACAATTTCTAGGTCTCCGGGGAGCCGTATCTGGGCTCTGCTGAAGGCCTTTTGCTCTTTGTCTTAGAGAATCAATGGGATAACAGTGTTTTGCTTCTGGATTCCCAGGTAGATGGGACATAAGCTGGAACTCAAACATTCAGATTCCGAAAGCTGGCATAAGGTTTGGTCTTATTTGAGGCTGTGTTTTCTTTAGTATCGCCTTAGCCTGGGAGGCCCCTCTCAGTGGTGAAGAGGTACCATTGCTTCTGGAGTTAGGAGTACATTGACTAGACGTTTTTTGTATCCTGATATACCATTGGAAGAGGAAAACTTTCCCACGGGACCTGCGTTCTGTTTTAGGCCCTTGTAATTATTATTTCCAATCATTAATGCGTCTATGGGATATGAATTTTGTTCTGTTTGACAAAAAATTAAAGATGCCCAGGAATCAGGGTCATGTTATACCAGTTGCCTAAAATGCGGTATAAATGTTCCTTACTTCAGTTGTTTTGTGTTGGTTGAACCACTTTGGGGTAGATGGCAAATCTCAGTGGCTTTAGCAATAACGATCTAATAGCCTAATAATGCTTCTGAATGTAGCAGTTCTTCAGTGTTTCAGGAAATGACTATTTTTTTTCCAGTTTTATTGAGATGGAATTGACATGGTGTCTGAGTTGAAGATGTACCAGGTAATGACTTTGATACATGTATAGATCGTGACGTGAATACCACAATAAGGTGAGCTAACACATCCATCACCTCACATAGTTATATATATATATACATACATATATATATATACATATATATATAGTGTGTGTGTGTGTGTGTCTGTGTGTGTGTGTAGGTATACATATGTGTGCATGCGTGCATGCACGTGGAGAGAACTTTTAAAAAAGACTTAACTCTTCAGCAACTTTCAAACACACACTATAGCACCGTCAACTGTGGTCACCACGTAGTCCATGTATCCCCAGAACTTACACAGCTTTTTACCCTTTGACCACCTTCACCCAAGGAAATGACAAATTTCTTATCAAGGTGTTTACACGGAATTCAGAGAGTGGTAATAGTGTAGGTCCCTGTTGCTTAACTGTTGTCAAACAACAAGAACTATATTTGGAATATGTGCATCTGCTAAAGTTAGAGTCTCAAGAATGTCCATATTACTGTAAGCATCTTGAGACAGATATTGATTGATGAGTTGATTCAATTGACACGTGTTTATGTTTTTATTTATTTATTTATTTTTTATTTTTTTGTCTTTTTGCCATTTCTTGGGCCGCTCCCTCGGCATATGGAGGTTCCCAGGCTAGGGGTCAAATCGGAGCTGTAGCCGCTGGCCTACACCACAGCCACAGCAACGAGGGATCCAAGCTGCATCTGCGACCTACACCACAGCTCACGGCAACGCCGGATCCTTAACCCACTGAGCAGGGTCAGGGATCGAACCCATATCCTCATGGATACTAGTTGGGATCATGACCGCTCAGCCACAATGGGAACTCCTACAAGTATTTGTTGATATCTGCGAAGTGCCGAGCACTGCGCTGGGGACCGCGGGGGTGGTACGTAAGATGCAATGTCTGCTCTCAAGGGAGCTTATAGTCCAGTTGACCAGGAGGCCATGCACATGCCATCCTTTTCCCAGCTAAGCCCAAATGCTGGAGAGGCTCTTGATGAAAGAGCATGAGAGACGGTGACATGTATTATATATGTAATGCCCTGAACAAAATCTGTGAGCCAGGAAAAATGAGCTTTGTGGATGCCAAAGTAACTATTTGGGCTGGAATACAAGGTTCCTTAAAGGGAACAGTGCCGTGGAGGAGAAAGTTGAAAAGGCAGGCAGGGGACAGAATACCCTTTTTTTCCATTTCCCAGCTGTTTTCTAAGGCTATATGCCTAGAACTCAAGAAATATGAATAAATTTTTAAAAAAACTTGTCTAATTTAAGGCAACATCCAACGACCAATATCTTGCGTTAATCTGTACACCATGTGGCACTGTAAACTACTCCTTCGGGGTGTCCTCCTTTAAATAGCCCTCTTTTTAGTCTCTGCGTCTATCATACGGGCCACCCAATGAGATCAGTTGGAAATGAGAGACTTGGGTTAGAAAATTTGCCCAAGTGGTTAACATCTCGTTGGATCAAGCGGAGCAGCTGTGTGATTTCAAACTCGCTACTTTTCTAGTTAAATGATATAGTGTATATTTCTGGATGTTTGGAAGTAAAAGTCATCAGGCCCTTCATATGAGACACTCCACGAGCCAAAGGGCTCAGAAGCTGTCCTTGACACATGACCTGTTTTTTTCTTGTTCTGTCTTGGCTCCTGCCTTCATCCGTCATGTTCTTTTCAAATCAAGACCCTAAAACTTTACTTTTCAAATCCACATTCTAAGGTGAATTTTCTGAGGCATTTAATCAATGGCAGGGAACCAGAGGTATGGGCAGATGGTGAATAACGCATTTGTATGGAACTTGCAAAGTCTGTTTATACTTACATTTGACGATGAGTGAATCTGTTTTTGAAGTTCGTTTTCAAACTGAATAATGAAGTCTTACTATAAAGGTCTGACTTGAGCTGCTGAGAGGCTGGCTTAATTTCCTATAACCTGCTCCATGCTGGGTAAAGAACAAAAATAGCACCTGTGGAAGTTCTTGGTGGCTCAGAGGGTTAAGGATCAGGTGTTGTCCCTGCTGTGGCTCTGATCACTGCAGTGGCGTGGGTTCGATCCTTGGCCCCGGAACTTCTTCATGACATGGGCACCACCAAAAAAAAAAAAAAAATTTCACCTGTTGTACACCATAGTATTTACACAGTATCATTCTAAGTCTAACTGAAATATTTTGTTCTCTGGCCTACCACTATTTCCTCTTAGTTTGTCCTCAACAAATATGGAAGAGAACACAATCAGAAGACTTGAAAAAGTCGGATAGTTGTCTATAGGAAAGAAATATAAGCACGGAATGGAAGGATTAGGGTTCAGTGACATAAACCAATCTTTAAAAGATTGTTTGGGAGTTCCCATCATGGTGCAGCGGAAATGAATCCGACTAGGAACCATGAGGTTGCGGGTTCTATCTCTGGCCTTGCTCAGTGGGTTAAGGATCCGGCGTTGCTGTGAGCTGTGGCTGGTGGCTACAGCTCTGATTTGACCCCTAGCCTGAGAACCTCCATATGCGCAGGTGCGGCCCTAAAATGGACCAAAAAAAAAAAAAAAAAAGAGACAAAAACAAATTGTTTGAAATATGGGAGTTCCTGTTGTGGCTCAGCTGGTTAAGAATCTGACTAGTATCCATGGGGATGCGGGTTCAATTCCTGCCTCACTCAGTGGGTTAAGGATCCAGTGTTGCTGTGAGCTGTGGCGTAGGTCACAGACGTGGCTTGGATCTGGCGTTACTGTGGCTGTGGCATAGGCCAGAGGCTACAGCTCCAATTTGACCCCTAGCCTGAGAACTTTCATATATTGCAGGTGCCGCCCTAAAAAGAAAAAAAAAAAAAAAGATTGTTTGAATTTAAAAAGTTAAAGAAAGACTAAGATAACATGACATTTAATGCTCAAGCAGTTATTGATCAAACCAAGCAGAAAATGAAAAAGTTTCTCTGAGATTAAAAAAAAAAAAGGGATGGTTTATACACTCCCAAAATGCAATTGCAAAAGATTGGATGGTTGGGGCAGATGACTATGGAATATGGGATGGGAGTATTATACAATTATTCTAGGAAAAAATAATTGAGAATAATCTTGTTCCTTAACAAGAAGGACTTGTCCATAAATATTTCATTGTGATTTAGTGATTTTGGGGGGTTACAAATTGAATCCCAAGTAAGCCTTGGGACGTCTTCTTAGATATCATAATTAGAAGTGGATCATTTCTGTGTTTTCCAAGAATCTACTTCTGAAGATCAGGGTCTGTTTTGAAATTATGCTCATTCAAGAAGCCATTGTGGATTTCAACCTTATGAGCGTGTCTACCTCCATTTTTTGGAAAGCATGTATTTTCAGCCATCAGCACGTATTTGTTTGAATAAGGAAATGCATTCCATCTATTTAAACCAGCTGCTTCCCACAACATCACCCTTTTTAAATCTGTTTTAAGCTTCTCTTTGTTTAGTTTCAGAAGTCTTCTTTATCTCTACTGTATTAGAATTTGGCAAATAAGTTCATTTCCCCTGGTCAATATCCATTATTATTTGACAGACTGATTATATCCCTTCTCAACCGTCATCTATTTTGACTGAAGTGCTTGAGGTCTATAATTTGCCTTCATCTAGCACCCCCTGAAGATATCAGCTAACTTTCTCAAGCTTTATTCTCTCTCGTCATCCAGGGAGCCCAGAATGGTATGTTGCAACCCAGGTGAAAAAGCATCTTGCTGATACCCCTGGCACCATATCGTTCCTTGTAATACTTTGTGGATGATTTACGTCTCATCAGCATTGTTTGGATTTGATGGGGGGGGGGATACACATTGGGCCCGACATAGTATTTTCTGTACTTTGTGTTGGCCGGTATACCTGGGAACCTGCAGAGTTGCCTGTGACATGTGTTCAATGACAAAGGACTGCCAAAGGGTAGTGTTTATGCCAGGCATCATTTAAAAATTCACGAGCCTTGCGTTTTGCTTTTGTAGTATATTTCTGGGATGGCAGCAAGCCAGGGTCCATTAAGCAAAGTTAAGAAGATGACATGATGGAGGGGCCAGGCGTCTGTTCCATGTGCAGTTCCTGCCAGGTAGATAACATCTTTCACCAGGGTTACTTTTTGAGGGTATAAAAACTTCTTAGCAAATTCAGATTTTTCTTAGGTACTGCACAGTTCCTATTTCAGGAAGACTGTCCGTACCAGGAAATAGAAGGGAAAGGAAAGACGTTAAAGTTCTCTCGGTGGGTACCTTTTAAACATGCTTGCCATCATGGCATTTGGCACTAGGTGAGGGAAGCAGTGGTCATTCAGAAATGATGGTTTTCAACACATGTGTTTTGGGGACACAAAGTGAGGCAGAATACGAAACCCTCTAGCCCCAGAGGGTTTAGGTCAGGCATGTTCTTCTGGCAGTGATGCTATTCCTACCCAAGATTGCAGGATTCAGTGGCACCAGGAGCCTCTTGAAGCCACTGTAGTTAAACTCGTACAGCAAAAGAGAACTGAAGGAAAAAAAGAGGCCAACTTGAAAGCCAGTAGGCAAATGATCAGTTCAAATAAGCAGGTTCCCTTAAGTGGTGACAACTTAGAAACACCATCTGTATCTTCCTTTCTTCCTCTCTTCTCATCTCTGCTTCCCTTCACCCCCATCCTTCTCTAGGTCCCATCGAAAGCCCAAGGCAATACAGGAACAAGGAAAAGACAGCTGGGTGGACGCCGAAGTCATTTTAGTATTTTAGTTGCTTTCTCTCCACCTCTGCTCCAGCACTATTTGTTGCATGCATAGTTTTAAGCTCCAAAGGACCGTGAATGATACTAACAAGGAATGTGTCTTTAACTGATGATATGAAATGTTTCAGTAACACCAAGATGCACACAGAAGCAGTTAGGTAGCCATAGACAAGGAGCTTTTTTCTGCAAGAGGTTATGTTTGCATAACATCCCCTTGACATTTATATACCAAGGAGAATGTCTGAAACGCAGAGAAAAAAATACACGGGGTTTGTAGGTACTCGGAATAGAAAATTGTTCTTTTTCTTCCTGTCGTGTTCCTTAAAAGTCTTTAAGGAAAAAGCGGTGTGATGTGCCTGGAGAGAGTTCATGTAAAAGGGAACCTGTTCTCATCTTCAAGTTCTTTGGGTATTAAACAGGGTGGAAACCAATTTAAGGGACAATGTCCTGTTTGGCATCCTCGTTGCTCCCTTTGGGAGGGAGTAAATGTATCAGTACCATTTTCGCTCTTGTATCGTTACCTTTCTTAATGTGAGGTAATAGGATTCCACTTATAGCGTGTATTGTACAGATTCCACTTCTTTCATCCTACTGTATATATGGTTAAAAGTGTACGATCTTTTGCCTGGATTTTTTTTTTATTCCAGGTCTTTATGGGTTGCAAAGAAAATTCTTCTGGGAGTGCCAGTTTGCACTGATGGTGGTTAATGTTTGCTTGGCCGCATCTGTCGGAAGAGGATGGCATGTTGAAACCATAAATATTGGGGCAGTCAGGGCAGGAGGGAAGATGATGCCTTGAGTTATGTTGGGTTTGCTATCTGGGTGATGCCCCCATGGGGAAACGTCCAAGAAAGAGTCAGAAATATAGACCGAGAGCTCTGGAGAGAGGTTGAGACTTACAGAGACGTCCAGGAGCGACCTACGTAAGGCATCAACACTGAAATCGGGAAAGTTGGAACGTTCGCCAAAGAAGCGGTTTTAGAAAAAGGTCCAGCAAAGGAACGGCCAAAGAATCCGAATGAAAACCTTGAGGGTATGTTTAGCAGGGAAGGCGGCGCGGCTGAAGAAGGAGTGGCGTCCAACACGATCGAGAGGTAGAAGGTAGGATGGAGGTTAGAAGTGGCCACTGCGACTCGGAGCTCCGAGGGCAGAGGCGCTGTGGGACAGCCGTGTTGCATTTGACTGCTGGGCATGAAGCCACCTGAATTGGAGTTGCGGATGCCAGTGCTGATTCCTCTTTTAGTATAGTTGGGAGTGGAGGGGAGGAGAGGGCGGTGGCTTTAGACGGGAGAAAAAGAGAAAAGATCCAGGAGACAGAAGTCCTCAGACAGAGGCAGGACATCACAGGAACACACGTCTGGGATCTGCAGTTTTATCAGGTGAAGCAAAGACGAGTGTCATTTGCCCCGAGTGGAGAGGACGTGGTTGGGTGTGGGACCTGGGAGGAGGGGAAGAGTGGAAAATGGGAAAGGTTTAGCTTGGCTGTGCTGGAACGTGACAGGCCGTCAGCGCGGTGGAAGGAAAAGGCTTTCTGAACATCAGCAGGGACTTGGCTAAGGTGAAGCTATGCCATCCAAGTGGCAAGACGTCAAGTTTTCGTGGAGAAAGTCATGAAATGAGGAATGGGAGCAGAGAAAGGAAATGATTTGGGAGTGGGCCAGTTGAGGCTAGGGAAGGGTCCCACAGATGGGGGCTTTCAGGGGGCACTACCAAGAGCTTTGGCTGTGTGGGAAAAGTGATGCCTTATATCACCCATTTTCCAAGCACGCCTTCCCTCTGAAATAAGTGCAGTTGACTGTCCTTCCCAGTGTGGCTTAGACAAGAAAAAGGATTCCTCCACCCCCCAACTTAGTGCTGTTAGAGTGATGGGCATCACTAAAAAACAAAACAAAACAAACAAAAAGTTGAATTTCCATGTGTGAGAATTCATTGAAGCCATATGAAATATAAAGTGGTGATTTCTGTGGCTGCCCAGGACTCTAGGAACCAAGAAAAAAAAAAAAGAAAAGAAAAGTCACTCTCCTTCCCTTCCCCCTGGAAAGGTCATGTTCCTATTCTGAGCCCTTTATTAAAGCAGGCTGGGCCATTCAAGCTTGAAATGTGTTTGTGTTGACATGGTTTGTGTCAATATTATTCCCCATCCTGCTTACGGTTGCTTGTGGTCCCTGAACCCCAACAGGTGTGACCTAACATAGAACCTAAAGAAAGATGCGTGAAAACATCTTAGTGCTGAACTCTGGGCGCACTTTGAATGAACTTACCCTCACGACATTGACTATTAACCAGGCAGGTTGATTTTTTTTTTTGGGGGGGGGGGGTCTTTCTGTCTTTTTTAGGGCCACATCCGCAGCATATGGAGGTTCCCAGGCTGGGGGTCCAATTGGAGCTGTAGCTGCCGGCCTACACCAGAGCCACAGCGATGCCAGATCAGAGCCACGTCTGCGACCTACACCCCAGCTCATGGCAACGCGGGATCCTTAACCCACTCAGCGAGGCCAGGGATCGAACCTGTGTCCTCATGGATACTAGTCGGGTTCATTAACCACTGAGCCACATCGGGAACTTCTAGGTGGGCGGATTTTTGCAAGACCTTTCTTCCAAAGCGCATCCGTTCTTGCTAGGCACCACGCATCTGATCTAAGATGGCTATGCTTGTGGGCAGCACGAGCTCTTAAACTGAGCTCCCGTTTTCTGAGATGTAGAGATACCTGGTTTCCCGCCGTTACATTTCCTCTTCAAGTTTTGAGTGCGTGAAAGAAAAGGATGGGAACGGGCGGAGAAAGGTGGGCTGTACTGAGCCTTGAGCTCAGTGAAAGGAACTGGGGGCCTCAGGCCTAATCTCATCTCCACTCCACTTAGGATTTCTGATGGTTGTTTCTGGAGGCTTTTTTGGTTTCTTAGAACTTCTCGGTGTGTGTGATTAAGCCTTGTCTGCTCCCCTATACTTATTAGCTGTAAAACCCTTTACAAAACCTCAGAAGGGATTCTGGGCTTAAGTAGATACAGATGGGGTAACTGTGGAGCTGTGTTCTGCTTGGCAGCGGGCCCAAGAGTGAGTGTTGGCAGCAGAGGAGGGGAGGGAGGGCCGGCACCCAGAGCCTATAGAGAAGAGAGTGAAGGTCACTGAGGGGGACTCCAAGAAGTCCCTTTCAAATGGTCCCTTCTTATGAGGGCTTCTCTTTTTCCTCTAGCTGGAACTCATGCGGAGGTTCCCCGGCGAGGGGTCGAATCGGAGCTGCAGCTGCCAGCCTCCACCACAGCCACAGCAACGAGGGATCCAAGCCTCATCTGCCACCCACACCACAGCCCACGGCAAGGCTGGATCCTTAACCCTCTGAGCGAGACCAGGGATGGAACCTGCGTCCCCATGGATGCTAGTCCGTTTCATTTCCGCTGAGCCATGGCGGGCACTCCCTTTCTATTGTCTTGTAGCAGCTAATTATAGACATATCCACAGTTAGACTCTGAGCAGGGGCAGGTGTGACGACTTTCTCTTGGTCTCTCCCGCAGCTTCTGCTCCAGGGCCTTGTGCATAATTTTGGCTGATTGAACAAGTGAATGTAGGCTACCCTCTGCCATTTCTCCCACGGATTCTGCAAGTATTCTTTGAGCACCACCACTGGGGGGATAGAGGGGCTTTTGGAGATGGAGGCCTGCCCTCCAGGAGTCACCTGCTTGGGTGAGAAGACTGGACACCCAAGACGAGTCTGCCTGTGATTCCACGGGATTCATTCAGTTCTGTGCCGCCAGTGACTTGTTCATGGGTTTTTCTCATTTTCCCGGTTGCAGTTTTAGCTAATATTTCCTTGGCTCTGCAAACTGTTACCAGTTCTCTTTCAGCTATTTATTTTCTGGATCCAGTAACCCAATAATTCAATATCTGATTCAGCAAAGAGTCATTGCCAGACCTGGCAGTGATGGTAACAGACTCCTTCCTGGGAGTTACTTGGACATCTTGAGCCAGCAGCAAGAGCATCTTCGAGTAAATGACCTTATTCAGGCACTAAATGCTTAGCCCAGGAGTCTGAGAAAGGATTGGTTCTTTCCTTAGTAGTTTCGACCCCAGAGAGCCACTCTCATCTCTTATTCACCTGTTCCCTTTTCTAGTTCTGATGATTGACTGATGAGAGGTGTGGGGGCCATAGCTTGATCTCTAAAAAAAACACAGAAGTTCTTTGAAAATGACTTGTGGGTTTGTTTGAAGAGCATTGAAGTCGCAGATTAGTCGGGATTGATTGAGTGGTTGATTTTTTGAGTGGGGAAATTCCATGTCCTGTATGTGCTAAGAATATTATAAATGAGTTAACATGTTACTATAGGTTAAGATAATCTAGAAATGTATCTGGGAAATCTATTTCAATTACCTTCTGGGTGCTTTTAGTGAAAATAATAAATTTCAAAGAATTAGGAGAGTCATAAAAATAAGTGTTATGAGGGGAGCATGTCTCGTTTTTCACCTTCAAAATTAAATATGTCCTGTGGAATTATGCACTGCCAAGGTCACTGCATTGCTTGTAGGCATTAATAGCTGCCATAGGTAACTTCTGAAGGAGGTGAAGGGACCATTTCCCATAACATAGAGATTAAAGCGTGCAATTTACTGAAAATCTCCTAAATAAATAGCGACCTAATGCTCAATTGTGCACTAAAAGGAATGCTGCTTCATATTTACAATTTGCATATGGATACCCTGTTGAAACTTGCATTTGCATATATAAGGTATTGATTTTGGTTAATGGAACATGAGGTCATTTCTCTCTAGTTTCTTTCAATTTAAGTATCATTTTCTCTCTCTTCCGATTGCTCACATAGAAGGCAGAAAAATAGCTTCAGATGATTGTGTCTGGAAATACTACATCTATTGGTCCATTTTCATTTCGATTTTTCACATTTAAATTGTTTGTATACCCGAGTAATCGCAGTAGCTGGCTACTTCTTAAAACCAGAAGTTTGCATGACAAGTAATACTTACTTTACAGAGCTGCATAAGGGGTTCTAGAAAGCCTGCAGACATCCACGTAGCACCGTCTGCTAAAACCCGTGAGGCCCAGCGTCCCCCGCCCCCTCGAAGTGGCTTGGTTGAGCTTGTTCAGTGAAAGGCCTGGCCCTCCTAATTGTGCTGAAGATTCCATGTCAAAATGGTGCCAGGGCTTAAGTAGATGCGGGCTTCACGGTTTTCTAACGATGATCATCTTGGTTGCTTACCTGTTACCACGTGGAAGGAAATAGGAAGAGGGCAGCCCATTTCACTGAGGCAGCAGAATCGGACGGATTTAATCTGCCTACGCATTTCAAAGGAAGTGAACTTGATGTAGGTTTGTGTTGCAGCTCCCGAAACCCAAACCGATGCTCGCTTCTGTGAGTGCATTTTCCTGTGTGAACTGTTTCTTGTCCTTTCTCTCTCCTGCTTGATTCAGTAAGAATCCTTATAGAGTAGGTGCTCCACGGAGAGGATGGCTTGTGACTTTCCAGCACGCACTGGCAATATTTATAGACATCCATTTTGTGAAAAGTTGCGAGAGTAATTTATTTTGCAAAATATCCCCTGCGATAGTGTAGCCTTCATTACATTGTTTTGTTGGCTTATATGTCAAAAAAAAAAAAAAGTACCAAAATCACACAGTATAATGTTATCCCCTTTAGAGTTTATGGTTTCCATGATAGATTGGAATTTTTAACGTGTAGCGGGAGAAAGCATTAATATTAAAATATCTTCCTATTTTGTGGGGGATATAAATAAAAAGACATCCCACAGATAATTGTAATTGAATTTTATTGAAGGAAGAGAACTTGTAAATAGGGCAACAGCTGGACGCGTTAAATCAAAAAAACAGAAAACAACAGCACATTTAAGGTACTGGTGTCTAAGAGGAAGCTTATTGGACCCACAGCACAGTTTCAATTCAAGAAGATCAAGGGCATCCTTTTTGCCATTGGTGAGTTGTCATCTGTGTAAAACACCAGGTATGTTTCCATAGGCTATTGAAATGCGGGGACATTCAGAATGAAAGCAGACCCCAAATCAACACGAGTTATTTTAGCTTCATTTCATTCACAGTTTGAGAGGGGTGTTTCACACTCATATTTGAATAAGAAACTTTCTGGCTTCCTGAGTAAAAATGTTCAACAACAAAAAAAGTCAGATCAAATGTTGGGGAATTGTAACACATTTCCCCCATAAATTTTCACCAAACCTTCAGAAGCATGCTCCCAAGAAAAAATATTTTTAAATTGGGCAGCGTAGCCCATCTGTCAGTTACACTTGGGTCCAGGATAGACCAGGCTGCCGGAGATGTGAGCGTTGCCTGTTCCCAGAGATTAGGGATGGAAACGAGAGGCCATGGGAGTTGCAGCTGTTTGTATCTACCCACCGTCACGAGAGGCCAACAGCTGGAGAACAAATTCGGTATAAATTCCCAGGAGCTACCGTCGGTTAATGCGAGCCTTCCAGGAACACATACCAAATCATAGCCTACGTTCCTAATTCTATTATGGGAAATTTCTTCAGAGTCAATCCCTGTGAAATGGGATCAGGAAAGGTTTTAGTCAAAACCGTGACGTGAGTACAATTTGGGTTTCATGCCCTTTAACCTTCAACTTTCATCCCTTCTTCTCCCTTCCCCTTCTAAGGTGCCTTTACAATACTCCGCCCCTGTCCTTACTCCTCCAGCCCAAACCAGCACCGTGCTGCCCTCCTTCTGGAAAATACTCTGTGATCAAGGTTCTGAATCTATTGCCCTATGCTCTTGTCTTTCTACCTAAATTACTGGGTTTTCCTTTTCTTTCAGACACTGTCTGTGGGAAGGCAAATGTGCCAGGAATCAAAGAGGCGTAGTGTGCTCTCTCTTAGGAATGTTTCCATGTCAACGAGGGGTGTGTGTGTGTGTGTGTGTGTGTGTGTGTGTGTGCATGCAGGAGTTGATACTGGTTGGTGGTTGTACACTGCCCTTAATAAAAAGTCATGAAACATAAATGGTAGCATTTATTAGTTGGGTGGAATTCTCATCACTCTTCAAATCCCATCACTTGGGTGACCCCCTTCTCTGCCTGCTAAGGCTACCCCAGAATATAGAGGCGTTTGCATCCATTTATTTACTGCCAGCCAGAAAAACAATTTGAAACTGTTCCTATTGCCCAGTGGAACCAAGAAGAAATTTTCAAGGTGATCAAAATAGTCACTCTTAGAGAGGGAGCAGATGTCATTCTTTTTTTTTTTTTTTAGCAGTGACGTCATTCTTCAAAATTCTTTTCCTATGCTTAAAGAAAAAAATTTTTTTTTCTTAGAGCATTGGTCAGAGTATTGAGATCCAGATTTATGGCTATTCTATTGACAAGAGATTATTGCACAGATGTTTTATTTGCTGTTTCTGGGGGCTTATCAAAAATAATTGATTGGCTGTCATTTTCTACATGAGACCAATGACTATTGACCCAACTTTGCTTATTGTTTTCATTAATGTCTAATAAAGAATGAAAATGTTCAATGTTCTGAGACTTGACATGAGATGAGCAGTGTAAGAAGTGAGCAGAGGAGGTATGCGAAAATCTAAACTGCCCAAGATGGAGTTCCCGTCGTGGCGCAGCGGAAATGAATCCGACTAGGAACCATGAGGGTGCGGGTTTGATCCCTGGCTTCGCTCAGTGGGTTAAGGATCTGGCATTGCCATAAGCTGTGGTGCAGATGTGGCTTGGATCTGGTGTCGCCGGCAGCTGTAGCTCTGATTAGACCCCTAGCCTGGGAACATCCGTGTGCCATGAGTATGGCCCTAAAAAGCAAGGAGAAAAAAAAAAGGCAGTAAAAACCAGGCAAGAGATGTTTTGGGGTAATTTAGGGGTAGAGGTGGGGAAAGATAGTGGCTGCTGTGTGCAGTTGTGCATATTACGCTCTGCTTATAAACATTGTGGTCCGTGTGAAGGGCACCCTCTAGAGCTGTGAAAGGCACAACCGTATGTGGAAGCCTGGGAGGCAGGAGGATAGCTTCGGCCTCTTCTGTGACTAATGTCATCTGGACATGAGGCTCTAATTTATGGCTTGGCCCCTTAGAAAGGCGAGGGTGCCTGTTTTACTTTTGTTTCTGTTTTTTGTTTGTTTTTATTATTTATTTATTTACTTTTTTGTCTTTTGTCCTTTTAGGGCCACACCTGTGGCATATGGAGATTCCCAGGCTAGGGGTCGAATTGGAGCAGCAGCTGCCAGGCTACACCACAGCCACAGCAACTCGGGATCCGAGCCGCATCTGCGACCTATACCACAGCTCACAGCAACGCCAGATTCTTAACCTACTGAGCGAGGCCAGGGATCGAACCTGCAACCTCATGGTTCCTCGTCGGACTCCTTTCCGCTGAGCCACGACAGGAACTCCCTGTTTTACTTTTGTTACATGGTCTCTTGGTTGGACATTAACACATGTTGGTACATCCTTGTGCTGTCATCTAGGAACGATTGTCTTTCTACAGTGGGAGGGGGCAACCGTTTTTTTAGCGTATGCTGATTACGCAGGAAGATTGATATGACCTATTAGATAAGTGTTCCGCACATGAACCCACCTACAACACAGAAGCAGACTCACAGACATAGAGAACAGACCAGCGATTGCTTAGGGAGGGCCGGGGGCCGGGGAGGGATTGGGAGCTTGGGCTTAACAGACACAAACTATCATATATGTGAACAACTGGATCACTTTGCTGTACTGCAGAAACTAACACAACATCGTAAATCAACTACACTTCAATAAAATAAATTTTAAAAAATTAGAACAGGCATTTGTCTTAATAAATAAACAAGTGTTCCATTCTTTCAAAGGTAGAGTAGGGAGTTCCCGTTGTGGCTCAGTGGTAACGAATCCGACTAGTATCCATGAGGACACAGGTTCAATCCCTGGCCTCGCTCAGTGGGTTAAGGACCCGGTGTTGCTATGGCGAGGCGGGCAGCTACAGCTCTGATTTGACCCCTAGCCTGGGAACTTTTATATGCGACAGGTGCAGCGCTAGGAAAAAAAAAAAAGAGTGGAAAGTAAAACCTCTCAGTCACTGAGTGGCAGAAAAAAAAAAAAATCCCCCTTTCCCCCAAATACTAAGATTATAGCCAGTAATGAAGGAAATGCAAGTTTATATTCACATTTAAAACTAATTTATGAGTTTGATTTAAGGAGCTGAAAAAACCATTCTTATATAAATTTGGGCTTGCTTCCTTCTCTTTCTTCAAGCATCTCCAGATATAGTTAGTATTATCCATGATCCAGTCCCCATTTAAACTAGTATAGAAGATGTAACCAAACTTTTGCTGATTGAGCTGTGGAGTTGTGAATCTTATAGAAAAAAGAACTCAATGTTGAAACTTCCCATAGTAACTGGCCAGATTGCAGCTCTGAGGATCCAAATTCCAGATATGCTTAAGTAGGTTTCATTCTTGTGATTTAAATTAAATGATCCCAGTCATAGATCCTCTGTCTGTCTCTCTCTTTTTCTTTTCTTTTCTTTTCTTTTTTTTTTTTTTTTTTGGTCTTTTTACCTTTTCTAGGGCCGCTGCCAAGGAATAGAGAGTTCCCAGGCTAGGGGTCTAATCAGACCTGTAGCCACCCGTCTACACCAGAGCCACAGCAACGCGGGATCCGAGCCGCGTCTGTAACCTACATCACAGCTCACGGCAGCGCCGGATCCTTAACCCACTGAGCAAGGCCAGGGATTGAACCGCAACCTCATGGTTCCTAGTCGGATTCATTAACTGCTGAGCCACAACGGGAACTCCTCTCTGTCTGTTTTTGAGAGCCTAGCAGCTCCAGATTATCCCAAGTTAAGGGTAACCAGAGTAGATGCAGATGAGTCATTCACTCTGATGAGACTGTCTATAAATACAAGTTTAAAGCCCTTGCAGTTTTGTGCCTATATAAATTAAACCTCTTCTCACCTGGGTGAAAATGAGTATTTCAATCAATTTTTTTCCTTCCAACTTTATTGAGATATAATTGACAGCTCAAAGAAACTCATGGACTTGGAGACCAGACTTGTGGTTGCCAAGGGGGAGGGGGAGGGAGTGGGGTGGATTGGGAGCTGGGGGTTAATAGATGCAGACTGTTGCCTTTGGAATAGATTAGCAATGAGAGCCTGCTATGCAGCCCTGGAAACAATGTCTAGTCACTTATGCTGGAGCCTGATCATGTGAGAAAATAGAAGGTGTACATGTATGTGTAACTGGGTCACCATGCTGTACGGTAGAAAGAAAAACATTGGATTGGGGAAATAACTATTAAAAAATTTTGAAAAATGGACACACACACACACATAAAAAAATAAAAATTAAAAAAATGCCATCTCAGATAAACCAAAAAAAATAAAAATAAAAAATAAAATCTGTTCAAGCCATGAAAAAGAAATAATTGACATCTCACACTGTCTGTGTTTAAGATGTACAGCAGAGTGATTTGACGTATATCATGAAATGATGACCACAATAAATTTAGTGACCTTCATCTCGCATAGATCCAAAATTAAAGAAATAGAAAAAAAATTTTCTCGTAACAGTCACATACAGAGTCACGTGACTGACAAGGTCCTCTATGTTTTTCTCTCCTGTGGAAATACGATGGCTACAAGCACCCTCTCGGAATTTAGCTTTTGGAAGCGTACCGTCCGTGCAAGCCATTTGCTCCCTCCTTTGCTTGTTATTTGCCGCTGATACTTGTCGCTTTACATCAGCTATTGATTTTTTCTTGTGAACTGTTAGGATTCACCCTCTTCGTAACTTTCACATGTAACGTACAGCAGTGTTCGTTCTATTTATCATGTTGTACATTCCATCCCTCGTGCTCATTAATCTCGTCGCTGGAAATGTGTACCTTTTGAGCACATGTATCCAGTTCTCCCTACCCCCACTCCCTACCTCTGCTCACCACAAATCTCACCTCTTTTTTTTTTTCTGAGTTTGTTTTTGAAGTAGAATGGACCTGCGCAAATGCCATGGTAGCTCCTATTACGGAACCTGGTGATGCTATGTTTACCGCAGCATTCTGTACAATCGTTAAGGCATGGAAGCGAGCTAAGTGCCCATCAGTAGATGAATGGATAAAGAAGATGTGGAATACAGATGCAATGCAGTATCACTCAGCCACCAGAAAATGAAATCTTGCTATTTGTGACAAGCCGGATAGACCTAGAGGGTAGGATGCTGCGTGAAATAAGTCAGACAGAAACGCATGGACTTGGAGAACAGACTTGTGGTTGCCAAGGGGGAGGGGGAGGGGGAGGGAGTGGGATGGCCTGGGAATTTGGGGTTCATAGATGCAAACTATTGCCTTTGGAAAGGATAAGCAATGCGATCCACTGGGAACTATGTGTAGTCACTTGTGATGGAGCATGATCATGGGAGAAAAAGGAATGTATACATGTATGTGTGACTGGGTCACCACGCTGTACAGTAGAAAGTTGACAGCCCACTGGAAACCAGCTACAATGGAAAAAAATGAACATCATTACAGATGACAAAAAACAACAATAGGATTACTACATAGATAGCACAATCCTAACTAGAATCATATAACACTATCCATATTTATAATAAAAAAAAAGAAGTCAGACAAAAATAAAGCTGAATACTGTATGACTTCACTTGTACGTGGAATCCAAAAACCAAAACAAATGAACAAACATAACAAAACGCACACAGAGTTGTAGATGTAAAGACCAAGCAGGTGGTTGCCAGAGGGGAGGGAGGTGGGAGGCGGGTAAAGAAATACATGAGGGAGATTAGGGGGTACAGACTTGCAGTTGCAAATTAAATGAGTCACGGGTATGAAGTGTACAGGGTGGGTAATATGGTCCATAACTATGTAATAGCTTTCTATGGTGACAGATGGTAACTAGACTTATCATGGTGATCATTTTGAAATGTATTGAAATATCCAGTTAACTTTTTAAAAAGAAGATTTATGATGGGTGCTGGAAGATGCAGCTTAATAGGCTCTCAATGGTGAGTCCACTGGACCCTCAAAAATGAACTTCGTAATTAACAGCACGTCTATGGTGAAGCCAGTTTGAGTTAGAATTCTGGACTTCCTCTTTTCTAGCCGGTTAACTCTAGAATAGTCAGTTCATCTTTCTCAGGCTTAGTTTCCTCATTTTTAGAATGACGCAGAACCTTCTTCCTAGGCATGTTGTTAGGATAAATAAGATAATACATGCAAAGCACTTTGCATGGAGCCTAGCACATAGTAAACACTCATTTAGCTTTTTATTTCTCATGGTAGTTTTCGCAGTGTTCTCTGAGCGCTGCTTATTGGTCAGTCTCCCCCATTAGGCTGTGAATACTTGCTGGAAAGGGCTATATGTCTGCTTGATTCACCTTTTTATTCCCAGCACCTAGTCCAGTGACTGTTGTAAAATCAGCACTCTGAGCCTCAGTTGTCAAGTCTGGAATAAAAGGGGGATCCTCACGGCACTTACTGGGTTGTTATGAAGATTTGAATTGTTCGCTGCACTAACATATGGATGAAAGTCTCAATGATTTACATATATACTAGGAATTTACCTCCCTTTCTTAATTCAGGGTCCAGCGAGAGAATGCCAGTAGTGCTTTGCAAACTCAGAATCAGGACACAGCTATGTATGAAGGAGGGGTGGGGTGTCTGTTGAAATTCTCATTTTGTTGGGAGCCTGACAGCGGCACAGACCCGCACTGTCTCTGTCCTGTGCCCCAGACCTTGTTTGCTGATGTCACTTGTTGCACTCCGAAGCAGGGGGCGCTCTCCTGCCCTCCCCACCCACACCGGGCCCTGGGGTCCTGGCAGAGCAAACTTCCTTGACGACAGCGTCTCTTACCTGGATGCGCACCTGGGAGTCCCGAGGGGATTCCTGGGGACCCGCTGAGCCAGGGGCTCTCCGACTGGAGTTGCTGCTCTCCAGGACGCCCCCCCGCCCCCCCCCCCCCGCCCCCAGGACCCACCAGCTCTGCCTTCAGCCTTCTCTCCTGGGCAGGAGGGCTGGCCGGGCAGAGCAGATCTCCATGTCCTTGGAAGTGTCCGGGGGATGAAGCCTGGAGTGGAAGGAAGAGGGGGGCTTCTGAGTAAGGTTTCATGGTTAATAAGTTTGGGAAATGGTGAGAGAAACAGAGGCATATTCACTAATGTGTGATTTTAAGCTCCAAGAGATAGAGTCCATAGAATTTCCTAAAATTATTAGACCAAAAGACGTCTTTTCCAAGGAGTAACTCATGGACAGCATGTTAGATGGAACCCACTTTTGGAAGTATTGTCGCCACTACTCATGAGACTCATTCGGGTTTCCATCTTCCAAAATGATATTCTTTTCATCAAGATACCGACTGGATTTCCTGTTGTGGCTCAGTGGTAATGAACCTGACCAGTATCCATGAGGATGCAAGTTCCATCCCCGGCCTCACTCAGTGGATTAAGGTTCTGGTGTAGCTAAGCTGCGGTGTAAGTCACAGAGGCGGCTCAGATCCCGCATTGCTGTGGTTGTGGCATAGGCCTGAAGCTCTGATTCAGCCTCTAGCCTGGGTACTTCCATTTGCCGCAGCTGCAAGTGTGGCCCTAAAAAGACAAGAAAAAGAAAAGATACTGACTGAAACCTTTAGTTTTCCTTCACTCAGGGATGAATCTGGTCCCAATCCAAAGCACAGTAAGAAATGACGATAGTGCCCAGCATACTTGGAGCAGTGATGGAGGTGGGGCGGGCAAATGCAGGATGGGCAACAGTCAATCACAAATGGACCTGGCCTGGACTAATGCTGGAGTGGGCTGGGGAGCTGGGGGTGGGGAGTGGGAGCATGTGCCCTCAGGGCCCTGGAGTATGGTAGATGCCAGGCTGAGGAGGTACATGTTGGAGCCGAGATCCAGCCTGGGTACTGCTTACCAGCCAATGCTTTTTCTTTTTGGTTTGCTCCCAGAGGGCACCATTTGCAATCCCTTCCATCCTTTTTCCAGATGGATGGCCAGAGGGGGTGCCTTTTAGTGCCAGAGGAGGGGAGTCTTTTCCTACTTTGCGCAAAGGTGCCCAGTGTACTAGCAGCGGTCCTACGGGTAATGACCAGTGATGGTCTGAAGGCGAGAATGTCTCTTTGGGATGAATGGAGGGAAGATTAGTGGTGGTTGGGAATTTTCTCTGGACCACGGCAGGGTAACTCCATCAGCAGCCCACTTTCCTGAACTGTCCCATTTCACTTGTTCGCCTCTATACATATGGCGTGCTCTCTGTACCCAGATATGCATTCATCTTGATACCAGTCTGATCGCCCATCTACCGTACCATCTCCGAGTATGGTGTGGCGGATGAAAATACGTCCTCCGCTCTGCTCACCTGCCCTTAGAACAAGATGAGCTCCCTTTCCCCTTTTCCATCCCTTTATCTGTAAGCACTTTTTAAAGCAAGGGCTGACAGCTTTATTGTTCAGGAATAATTGCCAAAAGGCTTAGTGGACTGTACTTGCCAGTAAAAGGTTATTTGCTGGCTTGGGATATGGGCTTCTGTGCTCTCGTGAGTCATTGCAAATATGTGTCGTACGTGGAGCTCCTGGGTCGTGCCTGGTATTGCGCGAGGCTGGGACAGAGTGAACAGTGGAGGCAGAGCGTTTGTGCAGCGGTCCTTCCCAGTTTCCTATCTTACATCGGGGCCTTTTAGGTCATCCAGGCTGCTCCTGTCACCTCAAAGGTGAGGAAACAGGCCCAGAAGGGAGGTGTGACTTACCTAAGGCCCAAGAGAACCTAGCTCCTCTGACCCTCATGCAAGGACTCTTGGACGTGTAGCTTTTGAGGCTGAACTTGCAGGGTGGGAGGGGTGGTTCCATTCATATTTGAATGTTTTCTAGCATATAAAACTTCTATAGATAGCGATACCTAACAGGAGCCAAAGAACAGTCGTTTTAAAACAGTTCTATAAACTTCACATCCAAGTTAATTAAACCAACTTTTATTGATTTAAGAGAAACTGGTTAATCAAGTGCATGATTCATTCATAATCAATTTAACTTCGTATGAAAATATTTGTGGGTACAAGCAAGAGATGGCAGAAAGACGAGCCAGAGAACAAGAAGAAGAGGACAGGAGAAGGGGGCTTTAGGGAGGAGAAGTGTTTTGTGTGGGGTGGAGCGTTGGAGACAGAGATTTGGGAGTCATCTTCGCAAATGGCAGTTGAAGGAATGAGAGTGGGTGGAATTGCTGAGGTTGATCTGAACACAGACGGTACACGGAGCATTAGACTATCCATTACTGTTTGCTGTAGGTCTTTTCTTTCCTGAGTTCCAAGCATTTCCCCAGGGCGATCACACTCACCACCCCAGTATCCCTTGGAAGCACGCAGTAATAATTGATTCCTTAAAACACACAGGAATTAAGTGACCTGCCCCAAACCCGAATCGTTTGAGATGGACGCCCAAAGTATTGCATTCTATGGCAGTGGAACAAGCTCATGGAATAAGGGACATATATGTGTATTCATATTTGTTTTTGCTCATTCGTCAGTTTTTTCAAACGGAGTTTTAGCCCTATAAAGTTAGCATGTGTTCACTCTAGAAAATGTTTAAAATATAGAAAACACAAAGAACATAGAATGCATACCATCATCCTGCTATCTGAAGAAAATGGCTATTAACATGTTGGTGTAGGTTCTTCTGTTTACATGCATTGTAATGCCTTTCTATTGCTAGAAAGCAAAGCACTGTTGCAGCAAGTTTGGACAAATCAGAGAAACATCACAAAGAACAGTAAAATCACCTGCAATCCCACTACTCAGTAATAATTACTATGGACATTCTGGTATGTTTTCCTTCGGTTGTTTTTCTCTACGCATTCACAAAGAAAAATACATCGTTTTAACAAAATGTCATTATGCGCATATACAGTTTGATATTTTCTATTTTCCCTTAATCTTGCATCATGAATATTTTACCATATCATTATATATTTAAAAATTTATCTTTAATGGTTGTATGGCATTCACTCATGTGGCTGTACCGTGATTTATTATGGAGGCACCAAATAATAGTTTATTTACCATTATCATGTCCACTAGCAGTGTATGAGGACCTCTCCCAGTACCTCGTCATTGTCATTGCATTTTATGTTTTTACGTCTTTGTCAGTTTGCTAGGAGAATGATGGAATCTCATTGTATTAACTAAACTTTCTTTGATTCCTAATAGGGTTGAACTTTTAAAAAAAGCAGCTCAATTTTCGACATGTGGCTTTCAACGCCTATTGAATGCACAACTTCTAGGCAAAACCACATAAACATGTTGAGGACTCATGGCTCCAGTTGTGACAGAACAAAGATTGCCTTGCTAATATGTTTTATATAGCACTGGGCTCAGTGCCACAGCCGCTAAATAAATCATAAGCTCCCTGACAACCAGACCCATATCTTAATCATTTCTGCATCTCCCATAGCCCCCAGCCTAATGCCTGACACAGGAAAAGCCTTAATAAATGCTTGTTAAATGGATATGGAGGTGGAGCTTTTGTGAGGGTCAATGTTAAGTTACTAAAATAGTTTTTGAAGTCTTGACAAGTTAAAAAAAGAATCCATGGAGTTAAAATTTAAAGTCCTTGCTCAGGACTCGGCATATCATCGTATTTTACAAGGAATAAGGAAGCAACTGATCTTTTCATACAAGGGAACCTCTTTTTGCCAAAAGAGCCCTTTTGCAGCCATGATATCAAATCTATAAACACAGCACCATCCTGACAGAAGGGAGTCGAAAGCAAAGCTACTAGAAATGACCAGAGGACCGTGAGGGAAAATGAATGGGCACGAAGAAATAGGGGGGAGAGAAGAACTACGGAATCTGGAGCTATTTTCCCTTCACTTTCCTACTTGGTAAGAAGTCGCAGAATATTAAAGCCACAAGGACTAATGGAGAGGGTTGAGTCCTAGTCCTTCATTTTTCTAGTGAGGAAAATGGGGCTCAAAGGGTTGAGCTGAAATGGGCCAAGGGGATGTAGCTTGTGGAAGAGCACAGCGAGGACTGGAACGAGTGTCTTTTTCTAAGACATCTTCCCTGACTCCCAGCCCGCTCCTGTCCCCAGCGCCCCCATCAGTACAACACAGCAGCTGGGGTTTCTGCATCCTCTGGCCAGCTTTGCATGCTCTCTCCCCCTGCCCCTTTGTTGAACAACAGTAGTTTCAGGTGTAAAAAAACATCTGATATTTGTATATATTGTCACCACAATAAGTCTAGTTAACATCTGTCACTGTACACGGTTACAGAATTCTTCCACCTGTGATCAGAACTTTTAAGATCTCTCCTAGCGACTTTTAAAATATGCAGCAGGATATTATTAACTATAGTTGCCATGCTGTACATCATATCCCCACTCCTTCGCTCCTTATTTATTTTATAACTGGAAGTTTTTACCTTTTCTTTTTTTTTTTTAGGGCCGCATTTGTGGCATATGGAGGTTCCCAGGCTAGGGGTCCAATAGGAGCTGTAGCCACCGGCCACAGCCACAACCACAGCAATGCAGGATCCAAGCGGTGTCTGCCACCTATACCACAGCTCCCAGCAACTCCGGATCCTTAACCCACTGAGGGAGGCCAGGAATCGAACTCGCATCCTCATGGATGCTCGTTAAGATTCGTTAACTGCTGAGCCACAGACGGGGACTCCAGTTTTTACCTTTTGATGACCTTCAGCCCTTCACCACCACACCCCTCCTGCCTCTGGCAACCACCAGTCTGTTCTCTGTATCTATGAGCTCGTTGGGGTTTTCTCAGATTCCACATATAAGTGATATTATACAGTATTTGTCTTTTTTTTTTTTTTGACTTTTTTGCTATTTCTTGGGCCGCTCCCGCGGCATGTGGAGGTTCCCAGGCTAGGGGTCGAATGGGAGCTGTAGCCACCGGCCTACGCCAGAGCCACAGCAACGCGGGATCCGAGCCGCGTCTGCAACCTACACCACAGCTCAGGGCAACGCTGGATCGTTAACCCACGGAGCAAGGCCAGGGACCGAACCCGCAACCTCATGGTTCCTAGTCGGATTCGTTAACCACTGCGCCACGGCGGGAACTCCAATACAGTTTTTGTCTTTGTCTGACATTTCACTAAGGATAATATTCTCTACATGCATCCTCATTGCTGCAAATGGCATTATTTCATTCTTTTTATGGTTGTGTACTATTCCTTTGTACCACATCTTGGAGTTCCTATCATGGCTCAGCAGTTAACGAACCTGACTAGTATCCATGAAGATGTGGGTTCCATCCCTGGCCTCACTCAGTGAGTTAAGGGTCTGGCATTGCTGTGAGCTTTGGTGTAGGTCTCAGACACGGCTCGGATCCCACGTTGCTGTGGCTGTGGTGTAGGCCGGCAGCTACAGCTCCAATTGGGAACCTCCATATGCCACAGGTGCAGCGCTAAGAAAAAGACCCCCCCCCCCCCAAAAAAAAGTACCACATCTTTATCCATTCCTCTGTCAATGGACATTTGGATTGTTTGCATGTCTTGGCTATTGTAAATACTGCTGCTGTGAACATGGGGGTGCATGTGTCTTTTTGAATTAGTGTTTTGGAGTTTTTTTGGATATATACCCAGGAGTAGATTTGCTTGATTGTATGGTAATTCTATTTCTAATTTTTTGAGGAACCTCCATACTATTTTCCGTAGTGGCCATACCAAATTGCATTCCCACCAACAGTGCACTAGGGTTCCCACATATCTGTCTTGTACTTTTTCACACTCTACTACAATTCCTTGTTTCTATGTCTGTCTCCCCCAGTAGACTCTGAGCCCTTTAAGGATAGAGTCTGAGTTCTTATCTCCATAACTCCAACATCTAGCTCGATGTATCTCGATACTCACCTTGAAAACCAAAGCTGTGCCGTTAGATTTTTGGCATTTAAGCCCTCAATGGCTAGAAATCTTTATAGTCGTATACATTTCTGCCAGGCATCCAATCCCTCCCAATAATTTCTGCTAATTGCTAGGGTTTTGCCACCATGAAGGCTTCAGTTGGAAAGGAGATGAACTATTGCAGAGAAATGAAAACTGCCTGGGGAAGGAGAATCAGAAGGAAACAGAGGAGCCTGGAGGAGGGAGATAGTGGGTAGGAGACCCTAGGAGGAACGAAGAGTTGTCGTGAACCAAATGCTGCTGTGCTGTGTGTTGACCTGTACGCGTTCCTTGCAGTGATTCTTACTGTAGCATCACGTCCATTTTACAGATGAAAGAAATGAGAGATGCTAACGGACTTGCTCGGTGTCACACAGGTATGAAGGGACAGAGCTGGAATCCAAACTCTGATTTCAAAACCTCTCTTTCCCTTTGGGTTTTTCTGAGACTCTATGTGGCCTCTCATGATGGAGTTCAGGTTACTAGCATTAAATGGAACAAAATATAAGAATGCTTTTTTTTAGAATGAAAAAAATTGCATGTCGCATTCATCAAATATTCATGATAGGGCAAACCTTCTCTTTAGACGTTCCCTAAATTTCCCTGATAATTCCTAGCCTTTTGGATTTGCTTATGTATATCATGTTACCTGTGGCATGCTCTACAAGGAAAAGTTATAGGCGACAATGATATGAATGAAAGGCAATGGCAGTATTAGAAGCATCAAAGTTACCCATATGTTTTCTCGCCTCATGATTGAAGGGAGCCTGTGTGCTGTTGCTGGAAACCTGCCCACCTTGGGCCAGTTCCCACATTTTTGCCTCTCTCTTGGCTCTGTGATCCCCATCTCGGCATGGTGTTTATCTCTCGACTGGCAAGGTTCCTATCTATTAGTCTCTCACCACCAATTGGCAGTTAATTAGAAGTGGTTCGTTGCTTGCCAGGATTCTAAAAGTTTAAGATGTATTTAGTTCCCCAACAATGAGGAAGTCTTGCCTGGATCTTCAAAGAATTCCATTTTAGCTATGGGTTCTCAAAAACAAAACTAATATCCATAGCTGCTGATTGCACCTAGTTGGATGCACAAGGCTCCAGACTCAGTACATTGTCTAATTATTCCCTTCCTCCTTTCTAGAGGCAGCCTGGCACCAGCCTTAAGGGGAGCCAGGAAGATGGGTCTGTCTCACCCTTCCACCCCTCAAAGGCCTTATTACATTACAAATTCCATCTGTTCCCAGGAGGAATTCAAACTGAATAAAATATTGGGTCATCGGGTAGAATATCTTGACTTGGCTTTGTCTTTATGAACTTTATCATCATTCTACTAGAATCTAAAATATTCTTAGTAAAATTTGAGACATGTAGTTAGATGAGAATTTTGGGAGGATCTGAGACCTCAAAAGGACATAAATAATGTGTTTGGTTCATCCCTCTGCCTGGGTATCGCTCCACCTAAGATGAGTTGTGATTTTTCATCTTATCGGAAAAAATTTCTAAAGAGACATTGTGTTATCTTTTAATTTTCTTTTGGTCTTTTTTTTGGGGGGGGAGGGTTTAAGTCTAAGTCTCTCTCATGGTCAAGAAGTTACCCGTAATGTTTGAATTCTCTTTTAGCTCTGCTTTTAAGCCCAAATGATACGAGCAGTTTCAAAATCTTGGGGAGATGCATGACAATGAAATTTGCTGCAAAGTACTCAGAGTTGGAGTACAGTGGAAGCAGTGAAGAATCGTGCCCATCCTCGGGGATGTACGCAGAAAAGGAAAATATATAGCTGATGTTAGCATAGATTTGCATGCAACAAAAGCAAGGAGTGCTATATGGGAGGAGGAAAGCAACGGGATGGGGAAGTAGAGCCTATGTTAATGTCATTGTCAATGACTCAGGAGGAGAGAGAGATTTTAGAGTCAGAGTGTGAAATAATTGGGAGAGCTAAAGCCCACTTCAGAGAGACTAGTGAGATTGGAGGGGCTAGCTCTTTGATGGGGAGAACAAGATTGATCGTACCAAACCCTTGCAGTCTTCCCTCTACCCGGTGTACTGAAAAGCTGGAAAGGAAAGCAGATAGATGGAATTATGCGCTGGTTTCCCGGGAGGGTGGGATGGATGGCGGTGCGGTCTCTAAAGAGCTGAGTCATCCACCAATTTGGAAGCACAAGTAAAGAAAAACTCTTTAATGCTATATTTTGGAGTGATGTGCATTATGGGGTTTTCTTTAGCAAGGATTTATGTAAGGCCTTGGCAAAAGCAGAAGTCACATTTGAGAAGTATCCCTATTGAACAGGTGTTTATGTGGGCCAGGGCAAAGGCCTTTCTAGACGAGAGCTGAATATAAATGACGAGTAGGATCTTTGAGGAATGAAATTTGGAAGAGCTCCTTCTTTAAACAAATGAAAGCTCACTTTTAATCCTGCATATTCTGTCCGTTTCACTCCTAATCGGAGGAGATTCTGCTTCGGGAAAGAAGGTGGACAAAGGGAAGATTGTTCTCATCCGAAGTTCATTGCGGGGGGGGGGGGGGGGGGCGAAGCGGAGGAGGAGTTGCCACTGGTGAGAAGGTCAACTCACCCAGCACACGTGTCTGAAATAGTTGATGTTGCCTGAGCATTGTTCTTGCAATTAAACAGAGTTTGCGTGATTCTGCTCAGCTCAGCTAGCGGGTCTCTGTACTTAAAGTTGGAAGTTTTGACTGAGGCCGGCAGCTATTGGAAGGATGACTGGGTGAACACTGTGTCTCTCCTTGGTCGAGTGATATTTGCTATTGAGCTCCAGCCCCCTCAGAAATTGGCCAGTCGTGATCTTTTCTCATTCTTCAGAGGACTTCCCAAGTTTGGAGGTTCTGATAATTGTGTGAAGTTCTGAACCTCCGCTTTTCAAACCCTCTTACAGGCGACTGTGGAGAAGCTAATGAGTATCCTGCGAATTTGCTGGGTTTGAACAGTAAAGTTTGAACTTTTTTTTTTTTTTTCATCTTAAGCTGTAAGGAGGAACACAGCTAGGTTTATTAAAAAAAAAAAAAAAAAGTCAGCCCATAAAGAAGAACCTATCTAGTGAATAGAATTTTGGTATTTTAGGGTTTAATCTCAGGCCTCAAAGTAAATAAAGATTATTGATTTTATCCATGATAATATTTTGCACAATAATCCAGACCTGAAACAAAAGACATAGAGAATTAAGAGAATTCCTGCCAGTGAACTATTGATTAGGTAACCATGTCTTTAAACCCAGGAGATGGCTGTAGTTGAACTCGATAAATTTCAGTATCCAGGCACTTGCCTTGGAGTCATAGGGATCCTGCGATGAGCCTGCCATAATCTCTGCCCTCAAGGGACTTCTAGTCTGGGCAGAAAGAGATGACACAGCCGAATATTAATCCAGGGTAGAATTCGTCCCGTGTGGCAAGTAAGGTATAAACACAAGGTTCTTCAGGTTTTTGAGCGGATGAGGTTACAGTTGAGTGGGGGTCGGGGGATCAGGTAAGGACAGAACCACAGGATCAGGTGACAGTTAAGTGGGTCCTGTCTCCAGCAAGGATCAGGCGGGCTGGGCACAGGAAATGAGATTTTTCTGTTAATTTTTTTGCCAGATGGAAAAGATTTGAAAGTGGTTGAGGGGAGTTTGCAAAAAAAGAGAAAGGGAGGCTGATGAAATGGAAATGGTTACCTCTCGAGCTGAATGCTGATATTAAACTTTATTGGAACGTTATGGTGAGTTATGGGCATATTATTGTTCGATGTTGACAGATCAGGATGGATGTTAAATACAGTGATTGGAAAAAACATGTACCTCCAGAGTCTCTATAGAGTTTGTATTTGAATTTTCGAGTTCTTGCCAGAATTGATTAGAAACTGATCATAGGCATACGGAACATCAGGGAACTTATTTAGTCTGTTGTCCAGCCTAGTTTATCTGGGTCGGGTGAGAATACATTTTATTTTTAAAATACCTTCCGTTTCCTTTAGGCATCTGTTCAGCTATTTGACAAGAAGTCTCCTTTATATTTAACCTAACTCATTGGAACAGGATTTCATCTTGTTCTGCCTTCGCAGAGATGGAGATCAGCCATGTGTATGATATCCTGGAAGACTTGTTACATGGTTCCCCCATTTTATCTAAGCTTAAATAATTCCAATGTCATTACCTTTCCAATGTCATAACCTTACTCCACGACTTTTTTTTTTTTTGGCTTCTTAGGACTACACCCGAGGCACATGGATGTTCCCAGGCTTGGGGTCGAATCGGAGCTACACAGCCACGGCAACTCGATATCTGAGCCATGTCTGCGACCTACACCACAGCTCACGGCAGCACCGGATCCTTAACCCACTGGGCGAGGTCAGGGATTGAACTTGCCTCCTCAGGGACTCTAGTCGGGTTCGTTAACCACTGCACGCCGATGGGAACTCCCACTCCCCGACTTTTTCAGGGTCGTCTTTGTCTCTTTATTCTCTACCTCTTTCCTCCTTGCCACAGATATTTAGAGAGGGTGCGGGTCACTGTGCCCAGTGCTGCAGCACAGCAGCCCCGCCTCCCCCACCATACCCGTGTGTACTTTGCCAGTTGTGTGATCACCTGGCCCTCATAGGCAGGGTGTGCCTTTGAACCTTGCAATTTTAATGCCTTCCCCCCCCCAAATTCATCAGCGTCGTTGGCAAGGCTGGGTGTCCTACCTGGGTCTCCAGGATTTCAGTTTGCTCTGGGAATGCTCGCGATGCGCGTGGTCTCTCAGCCTGCATGCTTCAGGGCTGCTTTGCATTTGGTGTGACCACTTCTGCTGGTTTTTGCGAAGATTGGGTATCTCCTAGTTCATCTTTCAGCCCATTACCTTCTCCATCTGTGGGCGCTACGGGAGGAATGAGTACCATAGACTCTTTCAGGAAGCACCGCTCCGATGGATTTTTTTTTTTAAGGTAACAAATTCTTCCTTCTTTGTTCCTTGAAGCGCCCCCCCCCCCATTCCAACCTCTTTTCTCACCCCCACTGCTTATCTCTTTTCCCCTCGAAATAGTGTAGAAGCTGTAGCCGTCAAGTGTCAGTGGCCTCTGATGTAGGTTAGCTCGAGCGAATTCTGCATGCTTGGTTGTCGGGAATGTTTCTGTAATAACTATTGGCAGCATCACTTTCCACCTTTGTTTTTATTAATACTGAAGGACCTTGTATAAGAAATACAGGAACTATTTCTTTTGCCTTTTTCTATCATTTCATGTATTGGAAATGACACCCCTCCCTCTTCCTTCCTTGAAGTGGCAGCATTAATTTTCGTCTGTTAATTACGCTGCCATTTTCAGAAAAAACAATCTGACACACATTGTCTCTGTGAGTAGCTGTTTCTTTTGTCTCTTCCGACTGTTTTTTTTTTTTTAATACAAATTTCCTTTCTCATGGTCACCTTCTTTTGTTCATTAATAGAAGCAGACATCAGAGAAATAAGCAAGCACAAAACGTTCATCCTGATTCTGACTCCCATCCAACAAGGCAGGACCTCTGCATTGTGCTTTTCTCTTGGTCAGTGAGCACAGTCCTCGGTATTAACTCATCCTAGTTTGGGAAATAGGTCATTCTTATTTTCGAGCATGACTTATGAAAAATGTCCTATTGGTAAGTATGTGTCTATGCCAACAGTTACCGTAAAAGATCTTTATTTCAGATTTGAAAGCCCCGAGCTGGAGAACTGTCATGGAAAATAGGCCCTGGAAAAGTCTCCTAAAATTGTTCCAATTTAAGCCAACTCGTTCCATCTATAAAACCATTATATAGGCAGTTGGATTTCTACTTTCAGTGAGTGCATATATGGTGGTATCTGAAATTGAGAGCATATGACATCTACAATTCATTTAAAATATCCTTCCTGAATAATGAAAATTATGGCATGGAAATACATCTTCAAACAGGAATCAGCTTTTAAAAATGTTTTTTTTTTTTTTTTGGAAGGTATCTATGCCCCTTCTGAAGTAAGAAAGGATAAAATATCCCCTTCGGTGAGAGAAATAAAAATACTCCTTACTACAGATGGCAAACTGTAGAGAAATGCCCTGTATGTGGTATCATGTGTAATTATATCCTTTCATCTCGAAACATTTTATGGGTTTTTGCCTTGCCGGATATCTGTTGTCTTTATCTTAACTCATATGCATATCTTCAGTGTATACCTACATATACATATAATTTGATTCCATAAATCCACTGAAATTAGGTACGCTTGGTTTTTTCTTTGCTTTGTGACCGGAAGGGTCACATACCAGAGATTTCAAAACAAGAAGTCTCATCTATTAGTTCTCATGAGGAGCAGCTTGAGGAATGGAAGCTTCAGAATGAGTTCTTAGGCAACACTAGTTTAGGTGATGAAGTTTTGTTTGATAAAATGAGATGGACTCGTGTGATAGCAAATCTTAGACTTATTTATCTGTAACTCATAGGCACAAAAACATTATAGTGTGTGTTTATTAGGGCTGGTTCAACTCAAAAAATTAAACATGTTGGTGGCACCGAGAGAGGAAAGAATTCTCCCTTTTCTTGTTGGATATCATTCTGGTTCTCCTCCAGACTGGGTCAGAAGTTCAGTATAAGAAATTTATGATGTCTGCAAAACCAAACCAGCCCTTCAGGTCTTTGGAGAGAAATATGGAAAGAGTAGCACAGAAAACAAATACGTACTTTTATGTATCATTGGGGTGGCAGGGGAGGGGGGATTATTTCCACATGTATGCAAGTTAGCCTGTGTTTGAAGTGACTTAAAAAGAACGGCCGTTGAACCTCATTAATTCAAAATTCTGTTAATTTGTAAACAAGAGTGCCTGAGGGAGCTTTTAAACTGCTTAAGAGAGTAAACTTTTCAAATACTTAGAAGTAGCGCCTGGTATATTAATTTCAAAGGGTTATTTGCACGTGAGGCAAAAATCCTTGCTGGGCCACTCTCAGTAGAGTGCAAACAGTACCCCCCGCCCCCAAGTCTGAATCCCCATGTATTTCCCCCACCATCTCAGAATTTTGGATCGAGATTAGAGAAATCTCTACTCTCTCTCAGTTGTGAGTTAGGGAGTGTTATCTTGGGAGTCCAAATCTAAACATTGGCATGGAGGAAGGCAAAAAACAAGGGCTCTTAACATTTTATTGGTACCGTAAAAGACAATGAATTTACAGGGATCTCACTCAAGCTGTGAGGGTGGAAGAGCCTGGCAAGGTGGTAGTGGGCAGAGAAGGCTAAATGAAAGTTAATTGCATGGCATCTCTTGGTGCTCCTTGACCAAATGCCGTTGATACTGTTTTCACTTGCCGTGCTGTGTGGCTTGTGTCATTTTGATAGAAATTAACAGATATTTTTAGGAGTTCTCCTAGGGTCACTTCGACCACAGTCTTCTGACCTCTAGGGAGTGAGGTATTCAACTAAAGAGGCGCTTCTGAGGGAGCCCAAGGTCCTAGGTATTTACCCACACGGATCTCAGACTTGGACCTTCTTTTTCTGCGCATCTCAGAAGCACGCTCTCTCTTTTCTAGTTTTAGTCTATAATTCTTGCCAAAGGTCGAACTTTTCCTAGGCTCCCCTCATCTTTGAAGAAAGAAAAGCTTTCATTCAAAACCCCACCTTCTTGGAGTTCCCATCGTGGCGCAGTGGTTAACACACCCGACTAGTATCCACGAGGTTGCGGGGGTTCGATCCCCGGCCTCACTCCGTGGGTGGAGGATCCGGTGTTGCCGTGAGCTATGGTGTGGCTCAGATCCGGCTTTGCTGTGGCTGTGGGGTAGGCCAGCAGCTGTAGCTCCGATTGGACCCCTAGCCTGGGAACCTCCTTATGCTGTGGGTGTGGCCCTAAAAAGCAAAAAGGAAAAAACCCAACCAAACCCACCTTCTCTCCTCAGCCAGGTGCATTGGCACCGCAGGCCTCTGCTAGTTAGTAGCTATGCATTTCCCATACTTTATTTCAGACTTTTGCCCTTTTTGCCACAGCTTTCAGCTCCTTGCGGCCTGACTTCCCCTTTCGCGTCATCTGAGCTGCTTTGAAGTCTCAGCTTGCCTTTTGTTTCTCCTGACCAGCACCTTCTCTCTTCCCAATTAGCATATATGCCAGAGGAGTCAGTGGTCTCAACTTGGAAGGTTGCATCCTAGCTCCACCCAGGAGGCACGGGAGGGGAGTGCAAAAAAGGGACGTGGCGTTTCTGCTTCTTCCCTTTGTCTGCAGTGACTGTTCCTTTCTGCACTGAACATGATGGGAGCCTGTGATCTCACATGGGCCCAAGTATTTAAAAATTAAAACTGTTCCTTATATACTAAGCATATAGAAGATTATGACTCTTGTAAGTCAGCCACATATCTGGCCATCTTTCCCCCACCTTCCATAAGCGTGAGGGTGAAGGGAGGCAGGAAGAGTGAGAGAGGTTTTGTGAAATAAGTCTTATCTCCCTTAGAATGTGAAAAATAAGTTCTGATCTTTCTTCCTTCCTTCCTTCCAAGCAAAACAGATTTACCAAACAAGGTTTCACAAATAGCTCTGCTCCGTCTTCTATTGATCCAGGGCTCCTGTACGATCAGCACGGGGTCTGTATGGTTAGTGTGGCCTCTTTGTACACTTTCTTATGGAGAACAAGGACAGCTGACCTCACCAGGGAGTGTCTGGTCCCATTTTTAAGGATCTGCTGGCCTTAGATGTCATTTATGCGAATGTCTTTCTTCGCAGATATATTTTGCCAGTCATAGTCCCTCCTTTGGAAGACACCTGGCTTAGTCTTTAGCTTTCTTGTGACTTGTCTTCTATGACATCTTGCTCAAATTGAGGATGGATATACCAAAGAAGGCCTCCTGGCCACAGCCATGCAGTTCATATAGTGTTAAAATATTAACTGATCTAAAGGATGGCGGTGGGGTGGGGGGAGACAATGAAATGCACCCAAAATGACTCAGAGTTTATCTCTCAGGGTTTCTGTGGACAAGGAATAGGGGAATGGCTTGGTTGAGTGGTTGCGAGTGGAGTTCTCTGATGCGATTGCAGTCAGACATTCATCTGAAGGCTTGACTGGGGTTGGAGGATATATTTCTAGGTAGATCACTCACTTGGCCGGCAAATTGGTCCTGACTGTGGTGGCGTAGGGGCATCTCTGTTCCTGTCTACATGGGCTTCTCCATAGATTGGCTGGAATGTCCTCATAGCATGGTAGCTGGCTTTTCCTAGAACAAGGGATCCAAGAGACCAGAGTGGAAGCCACCAATGCCTTTGGGGATCTGGATTTGGAAGTCATCCATTATCACTCCTACTGTGTTCCACTGGTCAAGGGGGGCCAGGTCTGATTCATTTTGGAAGGGGACTCTACAAGGGCTCAAGAGATAGGCATCCTTGGGAGCCCCCTTGGAGGCTGGCTGCACTTCATCCATGTGGACAAGGAAGAACCTTCTGACGTGTGAAAATAGGAATAATGGTAATCGTAATAGCACTGACTACTCTTCTGTCTTAGTGATTTCTGTGTAAAAGCTCCTTATGGAATTTCTGGCCTGGCCTTCTCTCTGGATTAGCTTTTTTACTTTTGCCTCTATTTCGTCTGTGTCTTTCATGGATCCCTTTTCGGTTTAGCCTCTCAGCTTGTTTCCTAAGGCGCTCCCCTGGTCTCATGGTATATATACACTTTACCTGGGTGACCTCACAGGTACTTAGTGCTGAGGACTCAAGGACATAGTTGCAGCCTAAATGTCTGTCATTACAAGCACCCAGCTCTAAAGGCATCGCAAACGGAACACGTTCAAAACGTAACTGACCACCTTCCTGTGTAAACTTGCCCTTCCTGCACCCCCTTTCGGGATAAAAGACCTGCCTCATCCCCGGACTGTGAACTCCTTGAGAGTAGGGCCAGCTTTTTTTTTTTTTTTTGTCTTCTCATTCCCATAACTAAGCTGCTGTCTGGCATGACGTGGACATTGGAGTGTTTGGTGAACAAATACATGCATTATAAAATCTCTCTGCAGGACGTCCTGTTGCAGCTCAGTGGGTTAAGAACCCAGGTAGTATCCATGCGGCTGTGGGTTCCAACCTTGGCCTTGCTCAGTAGGTTAAGGATCTGGCATTGCCGCAAGCTGTGGTGTAGGTCACAGACGCAGCTGGCATCTGGTGTCCCCGTGGCTGTGGTGTAGGCCGGCAGCTGAAGCTCTGATTCGCCACCTAACCTGGGAACCTCCATAGGCTGCAGGTGCAGCCCTAAAAATTGAAAAAAAAAAAAATCTCTCTCTATAGATCTCTTTATGCTTTTAAGAATAATGGAATGTCATACTGTAAAAAAAATTATAAGAAAACTTTGTTAAACAAACTTTTTAAAGTATAGGTAATGCATTAAGGGTCAAGTGGGCAAAATAAATATATATAGTTATAATATTTCTGGGTTGTTTCTAGTGCTTCTTTATGAACCAGAGAGAGGTCAGAGCGTCATTGTCAACTGTTCTCTGACATCTCAATGTCCTGTTCTACCAAAACGGAGCCACAATTACAGGCGTCATCGAGATGGCAACAAAGATGTGCCCATCCAAAAAAATCCCTTGATTGGGCCCTTGGCAACCGCTCCGTGCTCCAACCTCGGCAGAACTCCAGCTTTCTCCTTTGACCTATGTTTTGTCCGTTTAAGGCACTGGTTCTGAGATGCTCAGACTGAAACCTCTCTCAAAAGGGAAGGGAAGGGGGCGTGGTGGTGACAATGACGATGATAGTTCACACGTTCTGAATGGTTTCTAATAGTCCGGGTACTGTGCTGAGTGATCGCTCTGCATTACTCATTTAACCCCCACAATAGTTCAGTGGAGTAGATACTACTATCTCGAGCTCCATTTTATTTATTTATTCCTTTTTTTGTCTTTTTAGGGCTGAACCCGTGGCATATGGAAGGTCCCAGCCTAGGACTCCGGTCGGAACTTTAGCGGCTGGCTTATGCCGCAGCCACAGCAGCGCAGGATCTGAGTCGCATCTGCGACCGACACCACAGCTCACGGCAATGCCGGATCCTTAACCCACAGAGCAAGGCCGGGGATCGAACCCATGGATACCAATCGGGTTCATTACTGCTGAGCCACGATGGGAGCTTCTTGAACCCCATTTTAGAGATGAGCAAACTGAAGCTCCCATCACGCAGTGAAAGATAGATGGATTCACTTGAAGATTGACGTCTGTCTTAAGACTCTCTGTGGCCCCTAAACAACCCTCAGCCTCACGTTAATGGTTGTAGCTGCCTACTTTCATAGAGGAGATGATTTTACCTAGAATCGTTGAGTTAGAGGGAACTCTTAAGTCATACATGTTACCTATAAATATACGGATGCCGGGAGTTCCCATCATGGTGCCGCAGAGACGAATCTGACTAGGAACCATGAGGTTGTAGGTTTGATCCCTGGCCTCACTCAGGGGGTTAAGGATCCGGCCTTGCCATAAGCTGTGGTGTAAGTCGCAGATGTGGCTCGGATCTGGTGTTGCTGTGGCTGTGGTGTAGGCTGGCGGCTACAGCTCCGATTGGACCCCTAGCCTGGGAAGCTCCATATGCCACCGGCGTGGCCCTAAAAGGGACAAAAGACCAAAAAAATAAATAAATACGGATGCTGGATACGGGACACTGTAACGTCTGTTAATAATTTAGTATCTCTGATTTGAAACTCTCAAAACAGTTCCATGGCGTATCTATGAAAGCTATTACCCCCATTTATAGAAAAAAAAAAAAAGGTCATCCAGTAAGTTTAGGACACAGCAGGGCCTAGAACCTAAGTCTTCTAAAACCTAGTTCATTGTTTTTTTTTTTTTTTTTTTTTTGGAGTTCCCAAATGTGGCTCAGCAGTTAATGAACTTAACTAGGATCCCTGAGGAGACAGGTTCAATCCCTGGCCTCGCTCAGTGGGTTAAGGAACCGACGTTGCCATGAGCTGTGGTGTAGGTTGCAGATGTGGCTCGGATCTGGCATTGCTGTGGCTGTGGTGAACGCCGGCGGCTACAGCTCTGATTCAACCCCTAGGCCAGGAGCCTCCATATGCCGCAGGAGCAGCCCTAAAAAGACCAAAAAAAAAAAAAAAAAGAAAGAAAAGAAAAAAACACTAGTTCATTGTTTTTTTCCTTCTATTTTAATGTTTGTAGCCATATTTCTAATCCTCATTAGCCAGTAGATATACATGACTGCTTTGTGTACTGAGATATCGCAAATGATGTATTTTTTTTTAAATTGGGGAAAAGCACCAGTATTAGTTGTGAACTTGAGAATCACCCCAAAGTTTTTGATAACTCATTTGCCTTCACCAAAGTGTCCTCTTGATTCCCTCAACTTATTAAAATAAGTATACTGTCCCAGGATTCTGACCTTCGGATAAAGTTCGGGTCCCGAGTCCTGGCCCAAGGGGTCCTTTAATAAAGCTTCTGCCCACAAGGGGGAGCCAAAAATGCTTTGGGGACTAGGCGAGGAACTCCCTGGAGTACCAGGTTCTGAAAATTCAGCTTCCTCTTTTGTGTGTTTTCCCAGTAACGATCTCCCAGCACAATCTCCAAAAAGGAAAAGCAGATGGGGCTGATACTGATGGTAATGTGTTTGTATTTGGACTTCCATCTGAAGAAACTCTGCTCTCACAAATAAAGCGATTCTGAGCAACCAGCCAGTGCTATGCTTTCCTTACCTGCTTCTCTGGCTGGAACTTTGTCCTTCAAAGCCGCTCTTTGGCCTCTGTGTATGTGAATCAGATAGCTGCCTGCTGAAGTCAGCTCCCTTAGCCCAGATCAATACTCTTTCCCCATCATCCCATTGGAGCTGCTTCTGCCACCTCCCACCAAGAGGCCCTGGTAGAAAGGCTTCCACTGCTTTTTTTTGCAGAAGGCAGGTGGGTGTGGGGGCACAAACTCCTCGGGGTTATGCCCCTTAGCATTGCTTTAGCTTTAGTACCTCCGTTAGGCCAGGAGCAAGAAGAGTTGTTGCAGCTTTGACAGATACAGCAAACATCTGCATTTGCATTTGAAGAATAAATTTGGACAACAACCAGGAGTATAGGGAGCGGGGAAATGAAGCTTTTTCGGTACCTAAAAATTAATTAAACTGATGTTTTCATTGACACCATGTGCATCTCTCTTCTTTTAGAAATATTTAAGAACTTCACGTGTGATGAGAACTTTCAAATACAATATTTCCAAATGTCAAGTTAATGTGTTCAGGGAGCAAAAAGACTCAAGTTCTCAGTGTGAGTCTCATATAACATCTGCTTCCCCGAGTACTTTGGGGACCCTTTGAGGCAAAGACAGTGGGGAGCCTTGACTTATTTGCTAGACGTGGAGGTGAAGATGGGAATATCCCTCTCATCTCTCTTCCTTTTTTTTGGTTTTTGGTTTTTGGTTTTCTGTTTGGTTTTGGCCGCCCCGCGGCATACTCCCTTCCTTTTCGAAGCTAGAAATGAGGATTTCTGAGTATTACCTATTATTTCAGGAAAAAGCAAATGATGAGTCATTTGAGTTACAGAGAGAACAATATTCATAACGGGAAAGGGGGCTTATTTTTTAGAATGGAGAGAAGCAGGCTATTCCGGTGATGTATTTTGAATAATGTAACCCCCCAGCTAAGATGTAATTACTGAATTTTTTTTCAGTAGTAAAGCAATAATCTAGTAATTCTAAAAAGCCATTCGGCTTTCTGTAGGCATTTACGAATTACTGTTTGTTTTTTGGAGTGGAAGTAACATCTTTCTCAGTTAGCTTTTGGAACATGGCCACTGCTGAATAAAGGGGTCCAGTCGTGCATTATAGTTCTTCTGTATAATTGCACTGAAAGAATACATTGGCATATTGTACGGTTTATAATGAGCTGGAAATAAAATGAAAAAAAAAAAAAACAAAAAAACCCCCAAAACCCTCCTCCAGAAACCCTCGACAATGAATTAGTTATTCTGAATATTTTATTTTTCTAACAGTGATACTATGTAAATTCAACAAAATGTCAAAAAAGACTTGTTGGTATTTAGTCTGAGAGTTAAACCAAAGTTCTCCCAGGTACAGAATTGCTGAATGACGGGATTTTTTGATCCTCCCAAGGAGGTCCTTCAGAAGTCACTTCCGCTTCTGTCTAAACCTGCCCTTGAAGACATGTTGGGTTTGGTCTTTTCTCACCGTGGCCCCAAATCAAGCACAGAGGAGGTGTTGGGACCCTGTGGCCCCAGTTGGAACTAAAGAAGTTAATTGTCAAAGACATTTGCAGTCGTTACCTGACCTTGACTCTCGAGCCACAGGCAATCCTTGAACCGTTTGGCTGTAGGTTCCTTACTTTCTTCCTAATTCCTTCCATGGCTGTTATCACAGTCCAGGCAGGGAGTACAGATTGTGAAGAACTATGATGGGTCTGGAACTTTTACCTGATTTACAAGCCAGCAAGTTAGCCTCAGATGGTTTCCTGGATGCTGGCAGGAGACCCAAGACGCCTGGATCAGAGACGAACAGCTCATGACTCACAGCAGTAGCCATGGTATCTGCATTTTTGCCCTGACTCTCTGCACCCCAGTACCCAGAAGATGTGAAAACAGCCAGGTCATATCTGCACCCTCAGTGGATTGAATTACAGGGGAGGCACCCCGAGTTGAGGGAGCTCCCATCTTTTATAATGGGCAGGAAGCACACCAGCCCTTCGCTCCAGAGAAAGACATGATTTTATCATCTTGGACCATGGTCGTCTGTATCTTCTAAGCACATCTACTCTTTTCCTTCAGAGTGAGACACTATCTCTGTCTTCCAAGGCCGTATGCCACACACACCTCCTTGGAAAGACCTTCCAGAACAATGGCCCTCAGTGTTTCTGTTCACAAGATGTGTAGAAACACAAGAGCTCCGTGGAGAACTGTCTGTCGGCACAGACGAAGGCCACGATGGCCTCTGAAGCACTGTTGGCCCGGCCTTGGGAGCTGCTGCTGAGAGGACAACGCACCGCCGCCCTCCCTGTTAGTAGTTTCTGGAAGAGGAGAGTCTGAAGCGACGTTATCTCCCCAAACAAAACGTCTGTCCTCCAAACCGGATTCCAGGTTCAGCCAGGAAATTAGGGAGGGTGTCTCTTGGTCCCCGTAATTTGCCTTGTGACCAGAGATGGGGAGCCAGTGGTCCAAAAGTTAGCACTTCAAAAAGCAGCACACCCGTCTGCCTGAGGCTTTGTGGAGCCCCAGCTCAGAGGCCCACGTAAAAGGCAAGACCACTCCACTGGAAGGAAGGAGGTGGAATTTGGAAGCTCAGGCCAACTCCCAGTCCCTGAATAAAAATCCGTCTCCCGACAGAGCCTTTAAGGAGCCTCTGGACCAAGAGGTCAGGAGGCCAGCCAAAGGATCTCTCTGTATCGGCCATATTTTCTTCACTTAGGTAGAAATGTTATTTTTAAACAAGCAAGCTGTACAATTTGAAATCAACAACAAAAAATATTGAATTCTAGAGCTATGTCGGTCCCGGAGGTCCAAAAATGATTCTGTTTCTTTAAAAACTTTTGCCTTCGAATAATTTTTAATTTCTTTTCCTTTTGTCTGATTCTAGGACTTCCAACCAGGGGAAAGGCTGTATTGCCAGATTATATTCCATAGACTCTTTTTTTTCTTTTTGGTCTTTTTAGGGCTGCACCTGCAGCATATGGAAGTTCCCAGATCGAATCGGAGCTGCAGCTGCCGGCCTACACCACAGCCACAGGCAATACCAGATCTGAGCTGAATCTGTGACCTACCCCACAGCTCACGGCAATGCTGGATCCTTAACCCACTGAGCAAGGCCAGGGATCAGACCCGCGTCCTCATGGATGCTAGTCGGGTTCGTTACCACTGAGCCAAGGTGGTTACTCCTATAGACTCTTAAATAAAGTTGGAAGGAATCTTCAATTCCTGTAGCCTAGCCTGGCCCCAAAGGCTAAGTCCTTGCTAGAGCCTCTTAACAGAGGACCAGTCTACTCAAACAGGTAGCTGGGGCATCAGAACTCTGGACTGGATAGAGCCTGGGATCGATTCTAGACTCTCATTGATTGGCTGTGACACTTTGTGGATATCACGTGTCCTCTCACAGCCCAGGTGGACTCAGTCTAAAGACAGAGAGGTTTAGAGTGTTCCACCAGCTCCAACATGCCTCCAGTGGGCTCTGAGTTTTGAGATATGTGCATATTTGAACGTTTCAAAAAGATGATTTTTTTTTTCCTGATGACAGAACTAACACATGCTTATATTAGAAAAATAAGAACACGAATTTAAGAAAACATCATTTTTAACCCTCTTACCAAGGTCAGTGGCCATTTTTGGTCTATTTGTATGTATGTGATAAAATTGAGATCATACTCTTTGGTAATTTGCCTTTTTTCCTTAAGATGCCATGAACATCTTACCATAGCAGTTGGACTTTATCCTGAAGTAGAGAAAAACTCTTGTAAGTGGAGAGCCGTTGGAGAGTTTTAAGTCGGTTTCACTATAAGTCATCTGTCTTCAGATCAGAGGTAGAAAGAAGAGCACATTCATACAGTTTGGAGTTGGATTCATTCCATTCTTTACTGCTTTCTCCACAGAAAAAGGATGGCTCCGGGTTGTAGTCATTAAAGATGGGAGTTAGAGATTTCTCTAGAAGTTTAGTCCTCTCGAGCTGCCATAGTATTAGTACTTGTACGGGTACATTTACATTATGAAAACAAATTAGAATGGCATGTTTCAAGGCATTAATCATATGGAGACTCTTTAATTATACCGCAATCAAAACTATCCACTATAAATATCGTCTCTCAGCCCCGAATCAGGTATGGATAAGCCTTGAGCCAGTTTTGGGGAGCCTGTGGCCCAATTATTACCAAAAGGCTTTTAATGACTAAATGTACTCAAGATTCCTTGCATTCCATATACCTTCAAAAGGATCTGAGGTAGCATATCAAATTAAACCGCATAAATAGAGGACCTTGACAATATAAGAATGGAGACAAACTGAAGGAACCAGAAAGAGTGGATGCCCTGAGGTATTTGGACGGGCCAGTCCAATCGTCGGTATCCTAGCAGCAGCAAGTAAACAGGAAAATACATTGGCTTGTATAGTTCTTATTGTTACTGCCGAAAAATATGTATACTTCTTTTCCCCAGACAAATTTTATCATGAAATTCATTCTATGGATGCTTCTCCGAGAGATAATAGATTAGAGTGGACATCTTCGATGACAGTTTTGCGAAGGAACAACCACCCTGTTGAAATGGATAATTCCTGGATTAACCTTCTATGTCAAGGGTGCGAGTGTGATATTAAATCGTAATTCAGTTTCGACATTTCTTTGGAGGCTGAGGTAGTCCGGTCCAGGTACCTGGTTTTCTGATGATTGACTTTAATTCGGAAATGGAACTTGGGGAATGCAGGTGAGCATCCAGCCACCCTGCCCAGTCCCTTCTTTCTCAAGGGTCAGGGGCCTCAAGTGAACCATTGACTGATGATAGCTTTCATAGCAAATCACATTGGAAACCTCGCTCAGGTAACTCTAGGACCCAGGGGCTGGGTTGATTCCTGTGTTTTGAGTAGGAGTTTAATAAAGTTTTTTTTTTTTTTTTTTTTTGGAATGAAAAACTTACCAGGGCCCACAGTCCGGACAGATTCTTCCTGCCTCTTACTAGTCTCTCTCTCCTAGGAGCCACTGTAGATGAATCAATTTTTTCTCAAACTGCGCACCTTCTCTCCTGTTTACCAGCCGCTGCTCTCCTCTGCCTTTTCTCTTTAGCCGTTCTACCCTGGAGCAGCCTGCAACTACCGTGTTTCTGGACAACTGCTGTCAGAGAATGCAAACACCATCGCATTTCAAAAGGAACTCCTGCTCTAACTGCCAAACTCGGCAACAACAAGCCATGAAGGACTGGTTAAATTTTGAAATAGCAATATGATAGAAGCCTTTGCAGCTATTCAAAAAGATGTTGGAGAAGCTGTAATGATATGAACACATAGTCATTTGATGTATTTTAAGTGGGAAAAGCGGTGTTGGGTGTGTATGTGTGTGTGTGCACGCTCGTGTGTGTATTTCTCTCCATAGATGTAGAGATACACATATCTGTCTATCTAGAAAAGGGGAAAGACCGACCCGGAGTGTGCAGCTTTGGGCGGTAGAATTACAGGTGTCTTTAAAGAAATACTTTGTGTCCTGTGTTCCTAAAATAGTCTACAGTGAACATAGATTATTTGTGTTTCAACAACAGACATAAAATGTAAAACTCCTTGGCATGGGAAACAAAGCCCTTCAGCATGTATTCACTGCATATTCCTTCAGCGCCTGTCTTGACCATCTCGTATCCTTTCTCATATGCCCTGTAAATTCCAGCACATGGCCCCACTAGAATTTTCCCAAATGCGCTAGGATCTCCCCAACCAGATTGTGAGCTCCTGGCAGCAGGTGCTGGCTGAGTCTTAGCCATATCTGTATCTCCTGCCCTCCGTGCAGTGCCCAGCACTTAGCAGGTACTCAGTGCCTGTTTGTTGAATGAATAGCAAGTGTATCATGCTCTTCTCGCAGTTTTCATCAGACCCCGCTTCTTCCTTCCTGGCCACTGGTGTACTTCTGCCCTCACACTTTCCAGTCACTGGCAGAGTCATGCATTTGAAATAGCAACAGGCAGTTTGGTTCTCCAATGGTGGGCCTTACAGCATGCAGCTGGCTGTGGTATGTTAGTGTGGGTTTGGGAACAGTCGTTGAATGTGTCCAGGGTTGTTGAGCAATGAATTTAGATACAACCTTGCTCTTATACATTACCTAACCTCTAATCAGGCTTGTTCCTGGTCTCCTTGGTGAACTTCTCCCTTCATTTTAGGACTCAGTTTGACCACATAAAAGAAGGAAACGATCCAGAGTCATCCTAACTCTGAAACCCAGCAGGGGTCCAGCTCCCTCCCCAAGCAGCAAATCTGGCTTTGATTTGCCCTCAAAGTAAAATCAGACCTTGAAGAGACAGGATGATTTAAACAGCACCACTCAATTAATTTTTCGGGTCAGTTTTATTTCAAAAACCATCATTAAGCATGGTCCTCTCTAGCCTCTCTTCGTTCTTTTCCCCAAGGAGAGATTCTGTATTACTTCTGTTTTGTCTTTGCTCAGCACTTTGGCATGTGTGAGTTTTCATTAACTATTCTGAATGTAGACAGAGGCAATGTGGCAGGAACAAACACAAATCTAGACTGCATAAATTAATAATCTTTTGAGTGCTGTTGTCCTGCATGCCTTTAGAAATTAATTTTAATACCAGCAAGCGAGTTCAAAAACTCCTCTCCACGTGTCCAGCTACGGTAGGAAACCCAAACTTCCTTTGGCAGTTGGGTGAATGATAAAGGTTCATTTTTGTCTCTTTTTTAAAAATGAGTGTCATATGGATTTATGCAAGGAGAAAAAAAAAAAAAATTCATGGCAAGAAACCAGCCTCCTATGTTAATCAGTACAGCATGTGGGAAAGTAAGGCGTAAATTATAACAGGTAGGTTTTTGCTTCCTCTCTTTGTCCCTTTCTGAATAATTGGTTGTATGAATTTAAATCTTAAGAGCTTTTTTCCAGAAAGTATCCGTTAATAGGTATCTGAAAGAGGTTTATTAATGAGGAGAGAGTAGTTTGTAGGGAGCTCATAGCACAGAGCATAGAGCATGGTAAAGCTGCCTGGTGAACAGCAGAGCCCGCAGATTTAGACTGAAACTCGGCTTTAATCCCAGCCTCACTGCTCCGTCATTTTAGACCAATCGTTTAACCTCAATGTGTGGCACTTTCTTTGTATGTAAAATGGGGGGAGTTCTAGGACTTTCCTGCTAGAGTTATTGTGAAAATAAATGAGCTAATATTTGTAAAATGCTTAGGAACATGCCTATACTATGTAAGCACTATGTAGATGTGTGCCCTTATTTTTATTTTTTGCTGTTTTGTTAGGGCCACACCCACAGCATATGGAGGTTCCCAGGCTAGGGGTCAAATCCAAGCTGTAGCCGCCGGCCTACACCACAGCCACAGCCACAGCCACACGGGATCCGAGCCGCGTCTGCGACCTACACCGCAGTTCCGGCAATGTCAGATCCTTAACCCACGGATCGAAGCCAGAGATTGAACCCGCGTCCTCATGGATCCTAGTCGGCTTTGTGAACCGCTGAGCCACGAAGGGAACTCCTGTGCCCTTATTTTTAAATCTCTAGATTGTGAAATGATAGTATGACTGGCGTAATTGGGTTAACTTTATAAAATATTTTATAAATGAGCATTCCATAACATTGACTCTGTTGGCGTGCAGGTTTTTGATTATTAACACAAGCGTGAATTCATGTGAACACCACCGAAAGGAGGATACCGAACAGACATCACCCCCCAAAACCTTGCTCTTGCTACTCCTTTGAAACACCCCAGTCCTAACTCATGACAACAATGATCAAGTCTCTATCGCTATTGTTTTGCTTTTTACAGGCTGTTGTATAAATGGGATCTTACAGTGTTGCATCCTTTTGAGACTGACTTCTTTCACTCAGCGTAATGCCTTTGGGACTCATCCAAGTCGTTGAATGCGTGAAGAGTGTATTCCTTGTTATTGCTGAGTAGTATTCCATGGTTTGGATGTACTATAATTTGTTCTTCCCTTTTCTTTTCTTTTTTCCTTTTTATAGTTCCAAGGCTAGGGGTCAAATTGGGGCTGCAGCTGGGGCCTACGCCGCAGCCATAGCAACCCCAGATTGGAGCTGCATTCATGACCTATGCTGCAGTTTATGGCAATGCCGGATCCTCAACCCACTGAGTGAGGCCAGGGATCGAACCTGCATCCTCACAGAGAAAACGTTGGGTCCTTAACCTGCTGAGCCATAACAGGAACTCCTGTTCTTCCATTTTCAAGGTGAAGGATATTTGGGTTGTTTCGAGTCTGGGGGGAATTACAAATAAGGATGCTATTATACACAGTTGAGTACAGGGTTTTGTGTTCATGTAAGTTCTGTAAGTTTTCATGTCTCTGGGATAAATGCCTAGATGTAGGAACTCTGGGTCACATAATAAGTGTATGTTTAACTTTATCAGACATCCCAAATGGTTGTCCAGAGTGCCTGTACCATTTTCCGTTCCCGCCAGCAATGAATGAGGGTTGCTGTCTGTCAGATCCTGATTGGCACCTGGTATAGTCAGAAGTATTTATTTGGAGTTCCTGTTGTGGCTCAGCGGAAACAAATCTCGCGCAAATCCATGAGGACACAGGTTCCATCCCTGGCCTTGCTCATCGGGTTAAGGATCTGGCATTGTGGTGAGCTGTGGTGTAGGTTGCAGACGCAACTCGGATCCGGCGTTGCTGTGGCTGTGGCGTAGGCCGGTGGCTACAGCTCCGATTTGGCCCCTAGCCTGGGAACCTCCATATGCCTTGAGTACAGCCCTAAAAAGACCCCCCCCCAAAAATTATTTATTTTAGCCATTTGTATAGGTGTGTATATGTATATGTCAAAGTGACTTTAATTTGAATTTCCTCAGTAGCTAATGATTTTGAGCATCTTTTCATGTATTTACTTGCCATATATGTATTCTCTTTAGCGAAGTGTTCAAGTCTTTTGTCCATTTTTATTTTATTTATTTTTTATCTTTTTAGGGTCTCACCCATGGCATATAGACGTTCCCAGGCTAGGGGTTGAATTGGAGCTGTAGCCACCAGCCTACACCTCAGCCACAGCAATGTGGGGTCTGAGCCGGGTCTGCGAACTACACCACAGCTCCTGGCAATGCCGGATCCTTAACCCACTGAGCGAGGCCAGGGATCAAACCCGCGTCCTCATGGATGCTAGTCAGATTTGTTTCCACTGAGCCACGATGGGAACTCCTTTTGTTTCTTTTTAAATTGGATTGTTTGTTTTCATATTGTTGCATTCTTTTAATACAACTTTTCATTTTGAAATAGTTTAAGAATTCTACGAAATTAAAAAACAGTACAGAGAATTTCTATGTACCCTTCACCTAGATTGCCATGATGATAATATTTTACGTAACCACAGTACAGTGTCAAAATCAGGAGACTGACTTTGCATAATACTGTTCACGTGGGTATAGACTTAATTACGATTTAACTATGTTTTACATGTACTTTTTCATGTATTGTTTGCTGAAATTTTATTACATATATAGATTTAAATGCACATCATAAAAATCAAGATGCAGAATGTTCCATCACCATAAGCAGACTCCTTTGTGTTACCCTTTGATAGTCATACTTTCCCCTCAACTCTAACCTATAGTAGCCACAGATCTGTTTTCTCTCACTTTCTTTCATTTTGTCACCTCAAGAAAAGCATACAAGTGGAAACAGACTAACATTTTGGGATTTTTTTTTTCTCTCTGGCTAATGCCCTTGGGAATCTATTACATCAGACCTCTTTATATATCGTGAATGCGTGTGCCTTGTGGAATATATGATTTGCAAATATTCTTCAGTTTGTAGCTTGTCTTTCTGTTCTCTTTAAAAGTCTCTTTCTCAAAGCAGAAGTTTTCACCGTGATGAATTAATCCAGATTATCAATTTTTTTCTGTAATAGATTGTGCTTTTGGTGTCATGTAAAAGAGCTCTTGGCCTAACGCAAGGGCAGAAAATTTTCTCCCATGGTCTCTTCTCAAAATTTTATGGTTTGATAATTTACATTTAGATCTGTAATCAGCTTTGATTTAGTCTCTGTATAAAACATGACTTTAGGGAAAATTTCATTATGTTTCCACACATGTGTTTAATCCGACACCACTGTTGGAAAGACTGTCTTTGTTCCTCTAAATTGTCTTTGAACCTTTGTCAAAACTCAATTGGCCATGTTTGTGTGGATCTATTTCTGGACTCTCAGCTCCTGCCCATAGAGCTATGTAAATACTATACCATCTATTCTCTGCAGTATTGGCGCTTTACAGTGAGACATAAAATTGTGTGCTATGATTCCTTCAATTTTATTTTTATGTTTCAAAATTGTTTTAGTTGTTCTAGATCTTTTGGATTTTCATAGTAATTTTAGGATCAACTTGTCTGTATGTACAAAGAAAATCTTGCACGAGTTTTGGTTGCAATGATGTTAAATCTAGAGATCAATTTGGGAAGAATTGACATCTTTACCATATTGAGTCTTCATGTATTTTGAAGCCCTTTTGTTAGGTGCACACACACTTATAATTGGTATGCTTTCTTGGTATATTGACCCTTTTATCGTTATGTAATTTGATATCCCTGATAATTCTTTTTACTCTATAATTTACATTTTTTGATTTTAGTATAGCTACTCCAGGGCTCTGTTGCACAATGGCAAGCCAATTGGACTTCTAATATAGCTACTCCAGTTTTCTTTTGATTAGTTTTTGCATGGTGATTTATTTCGTATCTTTTTGCTTTTAATTTCCACATACTTGTGAATTTCTCAAATTTTCTCTTGTTATGATTTCTAATCTCATTCTGTTACGGTCAGAACATCCTTTGTATCATTTCAATCCTTTAAAGTTATTTAAATTTGTTTTCGATTTGAGGTCTGTCCTGAAGAATGTTCCATGGGCACTTGAGAAGAATGTGTATTCTATTGTTTTTGGCGAGAGCATTCTATTAAGTATTTATTAGATCTAGTTAGTTTATAGTGTTGTTTGTGTCTTCTGTTTCTCTGCTGAGCTGTCTAGTTCTGGTCTGCATTATTGAAACTAGAGCATTGAAGTCTTCAACTATTATTGTTGAATTGTCTCTTTCTTTCTTTAATTCTGTCAGTTTTTGCTCTATGTATTTCGGGACTCTGTTATTAGATTCATCTATTTATGATTGTTATATTTTTTATGGTTAATCCTTTACCTTTATAAAATGTCCTTTGGGTCTACTAACTTTTTTTGATATTAGTATATAAGTAATAGTAGTATAGCCACTCCAGCTTTCTTTTGATTACTGTTTTCATGGTATATCTAAATCTTTTATATCTGTTTATTTTCAAAATATTTGTATTTTCGAATCTAAAGTGTGTCTCTTGTAGACAATATATAGTTAGATTATGTTTTTATATCTATTCTGCTAATTTCTGCCTTTTTTAATGTGAAAAGAAATTGAGTTATACATCATTTATATTCCCGCTGCATGCAGAAGTTCCCAGGTGAGGGATCAAACCTGCATCACAGCAGCAACCCAAGCTGCTGCAGTGACTGCACAAGATCCTTAATCTGCTGAACCATAGGATAACTCCCAATCTCTGCCTTTTAATTAGAGAGTATAATAAATTCCCACTTACTAGCACTACTAATAAGGTAGTAACCATGGAAACTAGAAGGTAGTGGATTAACATAGTCTAAGTACTAAAAGAAAAAAACCCAAAAAACCAAGAATTCTATATCCAGCAAAATTATCTTTCAGAGGAGAAATGGCTACAGGATTTTCTTTTGGGGAAGTGAGAATGTTTTGAGAGTAGATAGAGATTGTAGTTGTACAACATAGTTAATGTACTAATTGTCACTGAATGGTTCACTTTTAATGATTGATTTTATGGTATGTGAATCTCACCTCAATATTTGAAATGAAGGAGAATTTTTTTTTTTTTTTTTGCTTTTTAGGGACACACTTGCAGCATATGGAGTTTCCCAGGCTAGGGGTCTAATTGGAGCTGTAGCCGCCGGCCTACGCCAGAGCCACAGCAATGCCAGATCCAAGCTGTGTCTTTGACCTACACCACCGCTCACGGCAATGCCAGATCCTTAACCCACTGAGTGAGGCCAGGGATCAAACCCGCAACCTCATGGTTCATAGTTGGATTTGTTTCTGCTGCGCCACAATGGAAACTCCTGAAAGAGAAATTTAAAACATTCCTAGATAACCAAAATCTAAAAGAATCTGACACTAGTAGACCTGCATTATAAGAAAAACTAAAGGAAATCTTTCGGGCTAAAATGAAAGGACCCTAGACAGTGACTCCAAACTATATGAAGAAACAAAGAACACCAGTAAAGGTAATTATATAGGTAACTATACAAAAGAGTATAAATGTGTTCTTCATTTATAATCCTTTTTTCCTCCCACCTGATTTAAAAGACAATAGTGTAAAGTAAACATCGTAAATCTGTTTTTTTTTTTCTTTTTTTTTTTAAGGGCCACACCTGCCCTATGCAGGTTCCCAGGCTAGGGGTCTAATCGGAGCTGTAGCTGCTGGCCTACACCACAGCCACAGCAACACCAGATCCAAGCCATGTCTGCGACCTACACCACAGCTCACAGCAATGCCAGATCCTTAACCCACTGAGCAAGGCCAGGGATTGAGCCTGCAACCTCATGGTTCCTAGTTGGATTCATTTCCACTGTGCCATGATGGGAACTCTTGTAAATTTGTGTTTATGGAAATGAAATATATGAATATATAATTTATGAAAATAGTAGCATAAAGAAGAGGGTGGAGCAGACCAAAGGTTTTCTATATTATTTTAAGTTGTTATTTGATGTTGTTCCACAGGTCACCAAGGCTCTGTTCTTCCTAATTTTTTCATTCTTTTTTTCTTTCTGTTCTCCAGATGAATAATCTCAATTGATACATTTTCAAGTTTACTGATTCTTTTGTCTACTCAAGTCTGCTCTTGAGCCCCTCTAGTGAATTTTTTATTTTAATTATTTTAATTTTTAACTCCAGAATTTCTATTTAGATTTTTAAATACCTTCTGTCTCTTTATTCATATTTTCTTCATGGTGCTTTCATTTAGTTCTTTAGATAGTTTCTTTTAGCTCTATGAATATATTTACAATAACTCATTCAAAGTCTTTGTCCAGTAACTCCAGTGACTTCTTCCCCAGTGTGTTTCATTGATTGCTTTCTTTCCTTTGTATATAGGTCACAATTTCTTATTTTTTTACATGTCTTGTGATTATTTTTCTTAAAAACTGGACATTTAAAAAATACCATATGGGAATTCTGGAAATCAGATTCTACCCCTTTCCCAATGTTCGTTGTTTTTGCTACCTGTCTTCTTTGTATTTGTTTAGTGAGTTTTCTGAATTAATTTTCTCAAGTCTGTATTCTTTGCTGTGTGTGGCCACTAAAATTTCTGTTCGATTAGCTTAGTGATGAGCTAACCATTGGACAGAGATTTCTTTGAATGCTTGGAACAATAAAATTTTCCAGTCTTTGCTATGGATTTGCGCATGTGTTGGACCATACCTTCAACACTCCATGAGGCAGTTGACAATTCTGCCTTAACCATCACTTTTTACAAGCACAGAACCTGAAAATCAACTGTGAGATTGTAGTGCCTTGCCAGGTCTTTCTTGAGCATGAGCATAGCCCAACATATGTGCATAACCATCTATATTCTTGGGAATATGTCCAATATTTTCCAGTATTTTCAAATCCCCTCTTCATACGTTGTCCCCAGGTTTTTTTTACTAAGCTTTTCATTTAGTCTGTTCTTTGCTATAACTGTTGTCTACTACTTCAGACAGTCACCAAGTTAAAACACTTACCAGTAGTTTCCTTTGAGTGATACCATTTCCCACCCAACACAGTGCACATGTTTTTCATAGTAGGCATACTCCAACTTAGGTCAAATACAGAGAGCCTTTAATTTGGTCTTCCAGACAACCTCCAGAAAGTTCAATTCATGGTAGTTCTTCAGGAATGAGGCTGTGAGAGATCTTATGTTCTGTGTTGCTCCTTCAGGAATTCAAGCTTTTATTTTTCAAGGCTCCTGTAGAACTGGAGAGCAGGAGATAGATCTAGACAATTAAAAATTTCCTAAATTTCAGTTCTCTCTCTGCAATTCAGCCATTAAAAAAAATGCTCCCTGGATTGTTCCAAGTTTTTGGTTAATTTCCATAATTTTGATTCTCACACTTTTACCAGTTTTTTTCATTGCTTTTATGGAGAAGCAAATCTTCAGAAGTCCTTACTCTGCCATTTTTGCTAATGTTACTCTCCATTCATTTATTTTTTAATGTAGTTATATCATTATATCTGAAGTGGATCTTTCATAGACAGCTTAGTTTACAATCTCTGTCTTTTAATTGGATTGTTGGACATTTACACTTAATGTCATTATTGATACATTCAGATCTAAATCTATTATTTTATTATTGAAGTATGGTTCATTTACAATGTGGTGTTAGTTACAGGAGTACAGCAAAGTGATTCAGTTGTATATAATACATATATAATTTTTCAGATTCTTTTCCCTTATAGACTATTATAAAATATTGAGTATAGTTCTATTTTATATATGGTAGTGTATAAATGCTGATCCCAAACTCCTAATTTATCCCTCCTCCCACATTTTCCCTTTGGCAGCTGTAAGTTTGTTTTCTAGATCTGTGAGTCTATTTCCATTTTGTATCTAAGTTCATTTGTATCTTTTTTTTTTTAGAGTCCCCATAAAGCAGTATCATATGATCGTTATCTTTCTCCTTTTAGCTTACTTTTGTTAGTATGATTATCTAGGTCCACCCATGTTGCTACAGATGGTGTTATTTCATTCTTTGTTATGGCTGAGTAATATTACATTATATAACCACACCACATCTTCTTTATCCATCTGTCGATGGACATTTAGGTTGTCTGCATGTCTCGGCTATTGTAAATAATGCTGCAATGAACATTAGGTTGCACATATCTTTTCAAATTATGGCTTTCTCTGGACACATACCAGGAGTGGCATTGCAGGATTATATTGTAGAACATTCTCTAACCTGCCACCCAAAACTAAACTCAAAATGAATCGAAGACCTCCATGTGGACTGGACACTTGAAAACTCCTAGAGGAAAACACAGGCGGACACTCTTTGACACCAATCACAGCACTGTCTTTTTGGATCCCTCTGCTAGAGTAATGGAAATAAAAACAAAAAGAAACAAATGAGACATAAAAGTTTTGCACAGCAAAGGAAACCATAAACAAAATAAAAAGACAGCCTGTGGAATGGGAGAACACATTTGCAAATTATCCTACTGACAAGGGATTAATTTCCAAAATATGCAAGTAGCTCATACAGCTCAATAACACAAAACCAAAAAAGCCCAATCAAGAAATGGGCAGAAAACCTGAACAGACGTTTCTCCGAAGAAGACGAACAGATTGCCAAAAGCCACATGAAAAGATACTCAGTGTTGCTCCCTATTAGAGAAATGTATCTCACAACTGCAGTGAGGTATCATCTCACACCAGTCAGAATTGCTGTCATCACAAATTCATAATAAAGGCCGGAGAGTGTGGAGAAAAACCTACGCTCTTGGTGGGAATGTAAATGGTCACCTTTGTGGAGAACAGTGCGGGGGTTTCTGAAAAAAGTATTAATGTAACTACTATATGATGCTCCAATCCCACTCCTGCGCATAAATCTATCGTTTTCTTTTTTTCTTTTTTTTCCTGTTCTGTTTCCCATTCTTTTTCTCCTTTTCTGTTTTCCTTTGGCTTATCTGAACATTTTTTATGATTCCATTTTAGTTTATTTTTTACCGTATCTCTTTGTATAATTTTTTTTTTTCTTTAGTGGTTGCTCTGGGGGGTTACAAATGGCAATGTGTATCCTTCACTCTGCATAGCCTTGTTACAATCCATAGTTTACTACCCCAAGGTGACTGCACACATCTCCCACTGCACAGGTCGCTTTTCCCTTCACTTGCATCTTATCTTCTCTTATCCAAATACATTGAAAATCCTTCCAGATATTCAGATATTGTTATAATGATTGCTTTTAACTTTGAAGCATATTTTAAAGAACTAAAGAGGAGAAAAATAGTCTATTTTATTTACCCGAATGTTCTTTATTTCTGTTTCTCTTCCTTTAGTCTTTTTTGTTGTTTGTTTTGTTTTGTCTTTTGTCTTTTGCCTTTTTAGGGCCGCACCCTCGGCCTACGGAGGTTCCCAGGCTAGGGGTCGATTCAGGAGCTGGAGCCGCCGGCCTACACCACAGCCACAGCCACACGGGATCCGAGCTGTGTCTTCGACCTACACCACAGCTCATGGCAACTCGGGATCCTTAACCCACTGAGCGAGGCCAAGGATCAAACCCGTGCCTCTCTGACTTTAGTCTTGATTTTCCAGTTTTCCTTCCGGTATCATTTCCCTCTTATACAAAGAACTCCTTGATAGCAGTTTAATGGCTTTGAATTCTCATAGTTTTCCATCACCTGGCAATGTTTTTTTATTTCGTCATCATTTCTGAAAGATCTTTTCACTGGGTCCAGAATTCTGGGTCTATAGTTCTTTTAAGCCATTTAAAAATATGCTGCTTTTTTTCTTACCTCCATGGTTTAAACTCATGAGAAAATCATAGTCATTCAAATTGTAATTCCATTCCATTTTCAGTACTATGTTATTTTTTCTGGGCACTTTAAGGATTTTTTTCTTTTTCTTTAGTTATCAGCGGTTTGATAATTGTGTTTCTGGGTGTAGATTTCTTTGTGTTTATCCAGTTTGACGTTTGCTGAGCTTCTTGAATGTGTAGATTTTTATATTTTGCAAAATTTGGGAATTTCTCAGCCTCTATTTTTTTAAATATGTTTTTCTGTACCACAATCTTCCTTCTTGTTTTGGACTCTGATAGTACAAATATTAGACTTGATGTTGTCATCTCTCAGATCCCTAAGCCTCTGCTCATTTTATTTTTTCAGTCTTTTTCCTGCTACTCAGAATGCAGAATTTCTATTGCTTTTAATTTATTGAACCCTCCTCTATTGTCTTGATTCTGCCATGAAGTGCATCTGGTAAGTTTTTAAAATTTGATTATTGCGTCGCCTAGCCCTAAAATTTCCTTTTGGTGTTATTTATAATCTTCTCTTTCTTTGCGGAAACATACTGTCTTTCCATTTCTTTCAAGAGTGTTTACCCTTATTTGTTGCAGCCTTTTTATAATAGCTGCTTTACCATCTTTGTCTGATAACTCTATTATTTGTTGGCAACTATTGATTGTCTTTGCTCGTGTGAGTTGAGATTTATTTTTTGTTTTATTTTAGTGCTTTGTATGCCAAGTAATTTTGGATTGTATCCTGGACATTTTGTATATTATACTGTGAGACTCTGGATCTTATTTATAGCCTATGGTAATGAAGTTAATCTTTATATTTTAAATATGTTTGAATGTTTGGCATGTGTTAGTTATGCATGTCCTTTAGGATGGTAAAAGTGCATATTCTCTGCTATATATAGTTATCTGCTTACTGGATCAAGTGATGCCAGTTCAAAGATGAGATTTAAATCAAGTCAAAGCAATATATTTCAGCATAATGTTTTTGACTGGCATGATATATGCAGAATTATTTGCGTTTTAATCTGAGTGTCTTTCTGGCAAATTCAAAATTCCAGGGTCAAAAAATATTACTTTTTCTTGAAATTTTCATCAGCAAGCAACAAATGTTTCTTGGGCATCTGCTCACTATTTGTCTGGCACAATTTTCAGGTTCATGATGGCTATAAAGATAAATAATTCCTCACTGAGAGGGGTAGATGTTGTTACCTTTGCTATGTAGCTTGGGGATCTGAGGCACAGAGAGTTTGCTCATCCAGTAAGTGATAGAACTAAGCCTTGGTCTCAGGTCTTCTGACTCTAAATAGTGTCTTGATAGCCCCAAGTTGTCTCTATTAGGTACATAATCTGAGAGCAAAGGAAGGAAACCCTTCAGCAGAGATAAGTTAACTATCCATTCTATTACCTTTTTTTTTTTTTTTTTTTTTTTTTGCTTTTTAGGGCCATACCCCGCAGCACATGGAAGTTCCCAGGCTAGGGGTCGAATCAGAGCTACAGCTGCCAGCCTACACCACAGCCACAGCAACAGGAGATCCAAGCCACGTCTCTGGCCTACACCACAGCTCACGGCAGCGGCGGATTCCCGACCCACTGAGTGAGGCTAGGGATTGAACCCACATCCTCATGGATACTAGTCCTATTCGTTTCTGCTGCATCACGACGGGAACTCCCATTCTGTTACAATTTGAACAGAACCACATGCTAATGTTCGCAAATAATAGATACTGCTGACTATTTTCATTCACTTGGGCCACTTAAGAATGTGCCAGAATTAGACCAAAATTCAAAATATGACTATAGATTTTACCGAAATCCTTTTTTCCTTCTTACAAAGCAAGAAAGCTGGTTAGTCATTGTAGTACACATATTGCTAGCTGGCAGTAATTAGTGTTCGTTTTTATTTCCAAAATACACTATATTGAGGTCATGCTTGGTCATTAACCTCCACTGTCCATTATTATGTGTTGAAAAATATGATTTTATCATAAATGTTGCTGTAGTGGTGTGTGGCTAGAGAGATCACTTTGTATACAGTTGGAAACTTGCGTCCTTTGGCTTTTAGGCATGATGCCTTTGCAAGGCTTCCGAAACGCATCGAGATCTTACTGTGGGCTGGCTTTTGGACTCACTTCCTGGTATATTTTCTCAATTATAACTCCAGTCACATTCCCGTACTGTCTCCCATCTACCAGCTAGTGGTTCCTCCGTCGCCTTCACTCAGTCGGATATCATTCCCTCTCTGCTGCTGGCTGAGGACAGCTGGTATGTTCTTTGTGTGAGAGAAAGTACGTAAGGCTATCTGGCTCAAGCCACGTGCCTCAGTTGATGATTCGTGTATGCGCTTCTCCCATGTATTCTCCCGAAACACATGCCCCCACGGCCCCTTCTGACTTTTTATGTCTGTATGTTCCTTGATCTCTGTCCTACCTCTTTGGCTTCCTGACCTTGTAATTGTGTCTCAGCAACCCTCCCAGTCCCAGAACTCATCTGGTGACCCCAGTTTGACTGTCACTCAAAGTCCTAGCATGACATTTTATGAAAAACAAGGCATCCCATCTCCGATTACTTCCTACCAGGTTGAACTGCCTGCTTCTCTTACCCGCAGCTAAAGTGCATCATTAGATGTCATGATCTGTAAATATTGTACTAATTTGTGAGAAAAAATACATTAGCAGCAGTGCTGGAAACTCAAATCAAAATTGGCTCATAAGATACGTCTTCTGCTGCCCTTTGTATTCTTGTTACAACTTCCATTTTTGTCCTTAGAGTTGTGGCATTTACTTCTCTTTAGTTAGAATATTATTATGGTGACATTGGTAACAGACATGGCTTGAAGAAGTGAGGTTTTCATGTTTTATTTCTCAGCATTTCCTGAGCAGGCGTCTAAGTTGTCATTGGCTGCTCCGCGTGTCGATGGGATTATGCAGCTCTGGCGAGGTTATGTGGCCCAAGCCTGATTTCTCAGTGATTAGAGAGACAGCGAAGAGAATAGCTCAGGCTTAGATGGGACTGGAAGGCCTACAGTGCTAAGAGGAGATTTTGGAACCATATGGGTCATGGTTTGCGTACAGATTCTCCAACTCCGTATGGCTTTGAACAAGTTTACTTAAGCTCACTGACCCATTTTTTTTTTTCACATTGAAAATGGAGATAAGGATCTAATAGGACTGGTATGAGGATCAAATGAGATATCAGGTAAAGCACCCATGTCACTGTTCCTGCCATTGATGCACAGAGAGGCTGACGAACTCGGCCAAGATCACACTGGGTAAGTTGCAGAGTCTAGCCTTGGACCCAAGTCAGTTTGAGTCCGAAGACATATGCCCTTTTTACTCTGGGTTTTTTTTTTTTTTTTTTTTGCTGTTGTTGTTTTTTGTTTTTTACTAGCAATAGTGCATGTGAGCTATTATTCCTTAGAAACAAAGAAGCAGAGGACTGGAAGGAATTCGGACGTCAGCTGTTATACCACTGATCAGATATTTGAATGCCCCTCACAGCAGATCTCACCAATGCCCTCCCAAGATTTCATCATGTTTCCTTTGCACACCTCCAGTTTATCTGTACTTTACCTAATCTGTGTTGAGCTTACACCCAACGACGGTAAAAAAACAAAACCAAAAACTGTTGTCATTTAAAGTGCCTCACCATGTTTGTTTTATACTGGAGAGGATGCAGAAGGGAAGGGTCCATCAGAAAGACATGCAAGCAGAACAGGGACAGAATTTAACGAGGAGAAGCCCCTGCCTCCTTCAGTCTTGGTGCTAAGTTTTCACAAAAACCATCGGTAGAGAAAATCACCAAGGTAGTCTCCCCCCCAGCATTCCCATTTCCTGATTTTATTACAATGTGTCATGATGTAGGGTTGGGGTTGTGGCGCACCTGTTTTAGAAAGAACTGCTTTGACCTGGACCCAGCTCCATTTTTGTGGTAATTAGAATCTTCCCAAATTCCCATGGGGATCGGGCAGCCGTTTGTTGCCTCGGTGGAGATGCCTATAACTCTACAACTTACCCAAGAGTAGATGTGGCCTAACCACTCCGTTGAGCTTGTTAAGTTGTTTGGGTTAATTTGCTTCTTAGCTTCCCGGAACATGTCTTAAATTCTGGGAGGGGGAGCAACCGGTCTATTTCACTCTTCATTACCTATCGTTCAATACCAACATCCGAGGCCTTCGGGATGTTTGGTGCTGGAGTCCTGATTTCAATTCTCATTGTTTGGATTGCACGGCTGAACCAGTGCTCTGCATTCCAGGAGCAAGCCTAACTCTGGGGAGGATGCTACTCCAGTCTTGCTTGATGTCGTAATTTTAAACCACTTGGAATAATATGCTCCTTTGCTTTAATGTTATACATCCCTGTGCATGTTCTCCAGTAATTGAAAGGGATATCGGACAAATTTGATCTGTCTCGCTTTGACTTATGCTGTCCTTATCTTGGCCTTTGTGTCATTAAGAAAAAAATTGGTATTGATCTTGGACCATACCACTACATTGTGCTGCAATTTTTCTTCCTTGCTAGTGGAATATAAATCGATAAAAGGCAGCTGCTTTAGACGAGGGCCAGATATGGTGCTGTCATTTATATATTGTAAATCCAATGATAGCTGATCAAATCAGTGCCTCTCCTGTTCCAAACTTGACATGATTGAATTGTCAATAAAAAAGATTTTACAGTAAGGGAAGGAGAGCTGACAGTGTAAATGTCTGAAAACCCAATGAAGCTCAATATAAAATGAAACAATGAGCTAGGATATCATTTTATAATTTCCAATGGGGAAAAAAATATTTAGTGAATCAGAGCTGAAATTGGGGATGATCCCAGGAGAGGGGAGGCAGGAATGAAAAGCCAGCTAACTTGAATTATAATTTTGGAGAAATCTGAAATGCAAATTTGCAGATGCAAATTTTAGGAATTATGCACACTACTCACTGACTTGTTTATTTACAGAAATGGTTCAAATACTCTCCACCTCCTCCCTCCTCCATGCACATATTTTCTCGTGATAATACCCAGTTGCTGGGAAAAATAAGCATTTCCTTCCCCAGGAGTCCTGCTGTCTTCTAATACGTGACTCAGGAGCAGACCTGCTAGAACTTAATCCTGCATTCTCAAAGTCAACCATGGAGCTCTAGTTTCACTTAATAGATGCCTAGAAGTTGTCAGATTTGTGGGTTTTTTTTTTTTTTTAAGGAAAAGCTATAAATAAGCTGTAGAACTTTCTCAGAGAGGCACCTCTCTTGACATGTGGCCCATTAAACAGTTGAGGGAACCACGATCTTACCCCTTGAAACTTGAAGAAATCCTGCCAATTTCCCAAGAGACCTGATGAATCTATTTGCAAATGTAAGAGCTTGGCACTTATTTGTATGTTGAGAAGCATATGCTGGGAGAGACCAGGCTGGGAACTGATAAGAGGATGCTGTTTCATTTCAGTGCTGCCAGAGGCATGTCTGCATGACGTTCTTGCCTCAGTGGTTGTTCTAAATGCATGGAACCTGATTAGGGGAAAATTGGCTTCTGAGACATGCTTGCCTTCTGAGTTTTCAGCTTGAAAACTATATTCCGAGTTGGTTGGAAGATTTTTTTGGAGGGCTTATTTTTCCAAACTTTCTAACGATGACAGGGTTAAATTATCTTATAAACCAGAGCAACCATCGCTACCACTGCAGCACACTGGTATTCTTGTGTCAGCATGGGGCACCTTATTGGAGAGGAGCTCGGTCACCGCGGTGCATCTTGGGAATTATTCTTTTGACCTGGAGTAAGAAGAGTCTTCTTGCCTGATTTTAACTTGAGACAATTCAAACAGCACTGAACATTATTCTCTTCCTCTAGTTGAGGCACATCACGCGACTAACCATCCTCCTGCACCTTCCGCGGCAAGCTCTTCTCCTTGCGCTTCTGTCACGTTGCTCTTTTTGGAAGCTTCTCAAAACCGCGTTGGCAGCTTGTTCTTTGTCGCATTCAACCAACTTCTTTCTTCTGTGGCTCTCGTGGCTACCATTTGCTAAGAGTGTTTTTACAAGCTAGGGACTGTCCTCTTCAAATTACATGTATTATTTCATTTAATACTCACAAAATCTCTGCAAGAATCAACCACCTGAACCTGTAGAGAGGCTAAAAGAGGATCAAGAATATTCTAGGGTCTTGGTTAACACCTAACTTTACTGGGCAAGGAAAAGAGTAGGAGCCAAACAAAGAAATGAAAAAGGAGTGATCAGAAAGGAAGGTGGGAACCAGGAAGGACAGGATCCTGGAATTCAGGAGAAGGTCCCGGGAGACCCACTGGGTATAAGACTCCCCAGTCTGTATATCTTCATCCTCAATTTATTGCTCATGGTTCATACCCATGGTACTGTGGGATACGTTTGGAAGAGGCACTGGTTCTCTGAAATATGAAGCCAAATTTCAAGTATGCTAATGTGTCCATTTTCTGGGGAATGGATCCCCAGATTTCCTTAGGGACTCCTAAAGAAAACAAAGGTACATCGTCCAGTTCACACCATTAGCTTTTCCGTGGGAGGTTTTCCATTGTCCTCTCCAAGTCGACAGGTCTAAAATTTAATGTAACCTTTGTACCACCTCCCTGCAAACTAATTGCTCATCTCACCCCTCCCCCACCTTGTGTTCGTGCCATTACTCTTCTTCAAGGCATCTTTTTTTTTGCTATTTCTTGGGCCGCACCCTCAGCATATAGAGGTTCCCAGGCTAGGGGTCCAATCGGAGCTGGAGCCACCGGCCTACGCCACAGCCACAGCCAAAGCCAAGCAGGATCTGAGCCGTGTCTGTGACCTACACCACAGCTCATGGCAACGCCGTTTCCGTAACCCACTGAGCGAGGCCAGGGATCGAACCCGCAACCTTATGGTTCCTAGTTGGCTTCGTTAACCACTGAGCCACAACGGGAACTCCTCCTTCAAGGCGTCTTTTGCTTTCACCTACGTCTGGTACATGAGCCCTGCCTCCAGGATTTATCCTTTCTCTGTTCTAGCTTTCACTAATGTCTCCTGGGACCCTTTCCCCTAGTGACTGGATTCTTGAGGCTACTCTTATCCAGCATCGTTGCTTCTTAACCCTCTCTTTTTTACAGTGATGCCTGATTTATTTTTCGAGAAAGCCCCTCATCGCAAAGAGCATGCTACTTAAGAACAGTGTTTATGGGCAGTGCGGTTAGACATGTCTGGGTTGCAATTCTGACGTTTCCTTCTATTTGCTGTGTAACCCCAGTCAAGGTGCTTAATATTCCTGATCTTCCTTTTCCCCTTTAGAAAACAGGGGTCATGCTTTCTACCACCTCGTAGGCTTATTGTGACGACTCAGTGAGAGAATCCATGTTAGGAGCTGAGCAGAGAGTACTCGCACATTGTCAGCTTTCGGGAGAGAGCTGTCATTTTCTACCAAAGAACATAAAATGTCTCCTCAATGCTTATTACCTCCCAGCACATAAAATCTTCCGTCTGATTTTTCAGACCCACAGACACTGGTCTCCACGGTTACCTGTCCAACCCTACCCGACTCCCAGAAGGCATGGCCATCAAGGCTCTCTCCCCTAAATGTGCTCTCACAAGGCAGACCTCACTCCCGCCTCTGAATTTCTTCTGCTCATGCCGCTCGCGCATCCTCGCGTGCCTGGCCTCATCCATCCAGCCTTCCTTCCAGCCCCCAGCTCCTGTGTTTTTCCCTGGTTGCCGTCCCCGCAGTTCTTGCCATTTTCAAATTTGTCTCGTGCTTTCCAATTGTCTGTATGGCTCCATTAGTACCCTGTGATGCACTGTTGTGCCAGGTTTGTGCTTTACTCTCGAGTTGACAGTGTTGCAAAATAGGAAGCTATCCACCTGCTTCCTGACTGTTCACTGCTTTTTTCATGTCTTTTTTTTTTTTGGTTATTCAGTCAAAACACCTTGTGGACAGGGATCAGCTTTGCCATTATTCTCCGGTTCATGACTTGTCGCAGTTTCTATGTAATTACTTGGTGTATTTGTTGGATGATCGGGTTGTTTTATCAAACTCTGCGTTTGGAGGCGGCAGATGTGTTGTGAAAAGCTTGCTACCATAACTTACTTTTTGTGAACTCGGGTATTTGGAAACTTGGAATCTAAAGCCAAAGTGGGTGGCTTAGGGAAAGCTGGGCGCCTGCTTTTCCTCATTTCTGGAACTATTTGGTTAAGCAAGAACATCAGGCTGGGTGAACTCTAAGTCCTCTGATCTCCTAGGACTCTGGGATTCTGATAAACTAAGAATCTGCTCCAAAGACCTCAGGCGGCTTTCCGCTCAGCCTTTGCCCTGGTTTGCTCTGGTTTGGACAGAATGTAGCATCTCAAACAGGGCTTCCGTGCTGTCCTTAATTGAAACTGTTTGTCTCTCCTAGTGAGCAGACAAGCCTCAGTTGAGGAAACCACATCAGCAGATTTCATTCCAGGGTGGGGAACCGTTTCTGACAAGGAGCCCCACAAAGTATGTGTGCTTCAGAGAAAAGGGAAAACTGAGTAAACAAATACTCCCTTTGCTGAAGGAGGTTGTGGGTTGAAAATCGTATTATAGAGGAGGTATCCCGGAGTGTCCTGGGTAACCAGCCAAAAACTTGATCTGGTTTCTCTTAGCATGGGGTAACTCACCGCGCCAACTGACATATTTCTCCAGTGACCTCTGCATCCGAAAATGTCCCCTAAAAGCACAGCTGTCGGTTCTCCATGCTCCACGCCTCGCTGTTTGCCCTAACAGCCTGTGAGATGCCATCGGGCAGATGTTTCCTCTGCATTCCTTGACGCGGGCACATAGTCTGCTCCCTTGTGTTTCTGACATTTGTGCAGTTGAATCCCCACCTGGAGGCAGGCAGTGGCTTTTGTATGGTGCAGGTCCTCTGTGCTGGGGAAGCCTGGGCACTGTCCTCGCGGCATCTTACTGTTGCTCATCCATTTCCACCCAGTGCCCAGACCTGCGTGGACAAGAAAGAAGTTGTGCGTCGCCACTTGCTCTTTCAGGATATCCTCCTGAGCAGAGAGAAAGAAGAAACAGTGGCATGACGTCCAGAATTTTAGCTAACCAGAGGGCTATCTGCTGATGGGTGCTCGGTGCCCCAGTAACTCCAAACCCTCACCAATTAGACAACTCATCAGCAGTGTCACCTGATGGTCTTCCATTGAATGTGTGACTGTGAACCACTCTTCTTTCATTCTGCCTCACAAGTTTTGATGTGATATTGACACGCATGGGCGGGCTGGTTTTCTAATGCTGGTCAAAGAATCACCGTTGTTTTTTTTTGTTTTGTTTTGTTTTGTTTTTTTTTAAATTTCCTGACTTTACCTATCTTTTCAGATAACCCGAGAGTGTCATTAATACTTAATGCTGCCTATGGTGTTTGTACCAATCACGCTTTCCCCAGGGGTTAGTCCTCAGAGTACATAGGACAGGGTAATTAGGTCCATTGATCTTTGCTACAGCCAGTGTTATCGGAATGGCGATCAACTTTATAAGTAAGATGTGGATATTCATTTTAGTTAAGGAGCTACAATAGCTCTTGCTTCTTAAACATCCTTTCCCCTAACAGAGGCATGGCTAAGCACCTATAAGGAGATCCTGCAGAGCTAAAATCTCGCTTTTATAAGGCTGGTATCAGGGCCCCAAATGAGTAGGTGCTGGCTGTGCCAAGAATGGGGCAAATCTTAAACCTAATAGATTTGGTCTGTGGGGCGAGTTTTGTACAGTCAGAAGGTCTGTTAGGGAGCTCCTACCCCGCCCTTTAAGTTGACAAGTGAATTCTCTGAAAGAGAGTTTCTCAGGAAAAGTGTTCAGCAGTGAACCTTCTCAGAGACTCTGCCATCACTGGACTTCCAAGTGGGGCAGGTGGTAGTTTAGCTCATAGCCGGAGGTAAGTCTTAAGCAGGTGGCTTTGACGGTGGTATCGGAACTTAGAGGGGTAGATAAACATCTACGCAGAGACCCAGAAAGTCTGGGCACTGGGCCAGATTATTTCCTTTGTTGTCTAGTGTGTCGTTCTTAGGGTGGATGAGCATGAGCTCGCTGAGCCAGAGCGGCTCACAGGGAGCCAGGACACCTTGTGTCCATTGCTTGTAGAAGCCACTCTGAACTGTTTTCTCTTTGGTTTCCCAAGAAGGGATTGTTTTAAGAAAATGGAAGCTTAGATACTCAGAGGTACTAGCTTGAGTTATGGGGCTGTTGGGAGAAGGGGCGGTGTGGGGGGGGAGTGCGGAGGATGCAGAGACTCTGAACTACCAGCCAGGGCAGCCGGGCACATAGCAAATATGCAAGAGTCCAGTTATAAGAGAAAATGGTCTCCCTAAACCTGAGTCAGGTCCCAGGCAGCAAGAGTAATTCAAAGTCAAGCTTGGAAGATCTGGACAAAGGTCCCTTTATATCTCCTTGACCCCCATGCCCGCCCTCCACCCCCAGTTTCCCCTAGGGCTGATGGAAATTAAGGCTCTCTTTTTTCAGACACATCTGTGTATCTGAATACGTAGCTTGAGTCAACTGTTTCAAGATCCAAATTTGTTCGAGTTTATCTATTAATGGCATATTGTTTTTCAGATGGTTTTGTAATGATAATAATAATAATAATAAAAAGTAGAACCTTCTGGCTAGAATGGTAAATAGTTTTTGAGATTAGACCTGTCTGCCAGGTAACTCTTCACCAGAAGTCTCTAAATATTTTTTACATGATGACGTCCATTAGACACTCATGCGTATCTGTTTCTAGCTTGATACCACAATTGAAGTATTTAGATTGCAATGGAAGCTCAATAAGGTTTTATCCAAATCACATGAATATTTGTTGAAATTTTGATCTATTTCCTTAGTTTAGCTAGGGCTTTGGGCTTTAACAATAGCCTGCTATAGGCTTTTTTCATCCCAGAAAAGGGGGACTTGGGGTCTTTCACCACTATTTCCAATCAAATCTCATTTCCACATTTGCTTTTTAACCTAAAACTTTTATGTAAGATATACGTTTTAGGTCTGGGTAGTTCTTGAGAGATTTCTTGTAAGTAGTTTCCATACTAAAGAAGTTGGTTAAGCCTGAAATACTCAAGACAAGTTTAAACTCGCCACCTACACTCTGTGATTATTTGGGTGAGAATTATTTGTGGATACCTGAAGGCAGATTTCAGCCTCTGAGAGCAGCTGTGTTGATTTTTGTGACTTTGGGATGGCTTGGTTTTAATGTAACTCATCTGCCTTAACCAACTCTGCATGTAAATGAGGTCTGATGGTAAAGGGGGGGGGTGAGTCACACGTAAGCAGCAGCATCAGTGCCCATTAAGCAGAATATAAATAACCATTTCTAGATGCGAACTAGAGATTTAAAATGGTCCATGGGAGCTGGATTATATAGGAGAATTTCCTGTGTAATTATTCTGCAACAACAACAATAAAAAACCCCTCACTTATTTCAGTTAGGCGAGCCCTTAAATCTCTTTAGCCAAATAAGTGAAATTCAACTTCGTACTCCCCTCACTCAATCGTACTTCTTTTTACGTCACTGGATTTATCCCCTCTCCCTCCTTTCTTCCTCTTTCTCTTCCTTCCTTCCTTCCTTCAGCAGTGAAGCTCTGTAATTTAAAGTTTGTTAGCTACAGATATGTAATTAGCTAGGGCTCTGTACCAAAGCACAGAGCTTACCTTTAAAAAATGACTCAGAGACAGTGTGACAAGGTCAGTTATTGGCCAAAATGGGACATTTTTGAGCATGAAAGAAGTGCTAAAACCCTCAACAGGCTCGTTGATCTCAAAGGTATAAACAGAGAAGACGGGAATGTTAGGGGTAAGAGGCTTTATTTTTATTTATTTATTTGTCTTTTGCTATTTCTTTGGGCCGCTCCCGTGGCATATGGAGGTTCCCAGGCTAGGGGTCTAATCGGAGCTGTAGCCACCGGTCTACGCCAGAGCCACAGCAACGCGGGATCCGAGCCGCGTCTGCGACCAACTCCACAGCTCACGGCAACGCCGGATCGTTAACCCACTGAGCAAGGGCAGGGACCGAACCCGCAACCTCATGGTTGCTAGTCGGATTCGTTAACCACTGCGCCACGACGGGAACTCCAGTAAGAGGCTTTAGCAAGCATCTAGCCTACACCTGTTAGCAGAGGAAACGGAGACTCGGAACCCACCAGGGCTGGCTCTAATCCAGATCTTCTTGCTCCCAGCCCAGGCTTCTTTCACCTGCTCCACCTGCCTCGCCACTCTAGCAAGGTGGAAGGACAGACAGCACAGAGCCATCTCATTCTCATGGTTGTCCTTTCCTGTCTAACAGAGACATTTTATTTTATTTTATTTTTTCAGCATTTTAGGGCTGCACATGCAGCATATGGAGGTTCCCAGGCGAGGGGCCGAACTGGAGCTACAGCTGCTGGCCTACGCCAGAGCCACAGCAACGCCAGATCCGAGCCACGTCTGCGACCTACGCCACAGCTCACGGCAACACCGGGTGCTTACCCCACTGAGTGAGGCCAGGGATCGAACCTGCGTCCTCATGGATACCAGTCAGATTCGTTTCCACTGTGCCGCAGGGGAACTCCCCAATGGAGAGCTTTTAGATGTGAAACTTCTCAGACACGAGAACCACTAGCCCTTCTTCCTGCAGATCAGCGCTTCACAGCTAACCTAGTGCACTGATTCTGGTTGATGCCGCTGCAAATTCACTGTGGTCTTTCTCTCACTTTCTTATAATTTAGTTGGGATGATAAGTTCATCAAACCCAAGCCAATTAGATATTATAGAAACAATCAGAGAGTTTCAATGCAAAAATATTTTTCTTTTAAAAATGCAACCAAGTGAATCCATAATTGATTTCGGGGGCATGCTCTTCAAACTAGCCAAGGTTGGGCAACGGAGTACAGTTTTGCCAGAGATAATGAACTTGAACTTTTGCATTTGGGTGAGAGGTGAGAATGAGTAAGACTCTTAGCTGTGGCTGACATGTCTGCAACTGAACAAAATGTAACAGAAGGAAATGGGCCAGAAACTGGGATGAAGGTTATAAATGTAATTCTCATTGTCTCCTCTTGCTGTTATCCTGTGTGTATCCTTTCATCCCGGTTCACACACTAGAGCCATTTTCTCTGATGACACTCAGGCAGTGTGGTGATAACCTCAGTCATGAAGAGAATGGGCTCCAAAATACAGCTCGCTGTCAGAAACTTTCATTACCAGGGGGAGAGACGACAGGGAAGATACACAGATACGTTCAAGAATACATGGAAAATAAAGACATAGAGTGAAATAGCATCAGATCATAATGGAAGTATGGATGTGACTGGTAACAAGCCCTCAATGGTGACGTCAATCTCTCACTCCCCTTTTATGGGGTCATCATTCGTTGACCCAATAGCATTGCCCAATGCCACCACTGATTCTCCATTCCTTGACCCAATAGCATTGCCCAATGCCACCACTGATTCTCCAAGCCGGTTGGAGTTCTTGCTTTCATTTGTCTAATGACTCTGAGGAGGAGGATGTTCCGTGGGCAGCGGTGATAACCCTGGCATTTGTTTTATGAGGGATTGTATATTTGGAGGACGAGGACCAACCTAGGCCAAGAAGCTGGGAAGCGGTACCTGCCCACACCAGGACTGGCCCTGGATGGCATATGAAGGTGTCTCTGATTCCTTCTCCCTCTGTCCCCTCTGTTTTTCCTTCCTGGTTGGCACTTTCAAAGCAGTGAATTGATCACCTTGGGCCCTTCTCCTCTCTCCTCCAAAGAAACCTTTGGCTCTCCAAGCAAGTCAGCCTTTTGGCTTCACAGGTTACAAAGGTTAACAAATGAGTAAAAAGGAGCTCCAGTATAACTAACTTCATTGTAAGTGAACTTCCTGGAAAGTTCCATGGTGGAGGTCTATACAGTTGTGTAAGCGTAGCTGTGGGCTGGCCAATTATTTCCTCCAGCCATTTGTCTGGGCACCTCTTGATCCTTCCGGCCACCATGTTGGGTCTCCTCACACGCGTCTCCAACATTTCCAGAATGGACATTTCTCTCTTGGCCTTCATTTTGGTTTGCTTTCTAATCTGACTCTTATATGCTTGCAGTTCGGCTCCATCTTCTTTCTCTTCTGCGTGTGATGAACCTTGTTTCAATTAAGAGGACAAGGATTTGAATAGGAAAAAGACAATAAGCTGAAAGACAGAGTTAAAAACTAACTTTTCTAATGCATTCAAAACATATCTCCGTCTAAATGCATCTCCTTTATTTGTATTTGGAAATACCAGAAGCCAAGAATTCTTTTATTTTTTTATTGCGTATGAGGTTTCATTTTGCATGTTACGCTTTTTTGTGTGGGCGAGGGTATATAGGAATACAGTCAAAACTATAGGTAGTGGCATTATAAATATTCAAAGTTAGAAGAGATATTTGGTTGTCTTCTGGTTTTATAATATTTGTTGTGTGACAAGTGCTTTAAATATATCATCTCATTTAATTCTCACAGCAATCCTGTTAATGTATGGACTCTTTCCCATAGTCTCACATTTAGTAAGTGGTAGAACTGGAACTGAAATGCAAATGCGTTTGGCTCCAAAGCCCCAGTCTCTTCCCATGATATTATACTGCTTCCAAACAGAAATGGTTGGGTCTTTCTACTTCCTGATATTATAGCCTCTAAGGACCAGACCTCTTTCCCCACTGGTCTCGGTGTTCTTGTATTTGATTTCCTTATATCCCAAAGTCTGCAGAGTAACTTTTTTTGTTTTAATTTCCAAAGCATTTTAAGCTTTGATGTGTATTTGGGGATTGGATAACCCTTCCCCCATTTTCATTCCGCAACACATATGGATTACTCTGAAAAATCAAACTGTCGTTTGAGACTAAGAAGGAAAGGCAGAGTGTGTTAAATTTCTCCCCATCTTGAAGGCGTGTTTTTGATTAAGCTCTCGGCCTTTCTTGTAGGGAACAACCCTATGCGGCTGGGCTTACGCTTCATTTTGTTTGATGCAGACTCGGTCTCGTCCCTATTCTCAGCGTCCTTTCTCAATTGCTTCACAGTAGGTGTAGCCAAATTGTGCCAATGGCATTGCACTGCTTCGGCCTTCAGCGCTTGGCCAGTATTGTTAACAGAGTTGCTTTCTTTCCATTCTGCACCAAGCACTGGATAGTCATCCTTTGACTGCATAGTCATTTCACTTTCCGTAACGCCCAAAGGATCAGCTCGTGCATTTGCCACATGTAACTAGGTATTAAACACAGTATACCCTTTTTCCTGGACACACTTCCTAAAATTTTAGGTTGTACCGCATAAAATCGGTGATACGTGACCTTTTTTAATCAGAAAAAAAATTGGCAATTTGGTATGATTCAACCTAATGCTTACAGACAATACAATTTTAAAATAGAAATATAGGAGTTCCCGTCGTGGCGCAGTGGTTAACGAATCCGACTAGGAACCATGAGGTTGCGGGTTCGGTCCCTGCCCTTGCTCAGTGGGTTAAGGATCCGGCGTTGCCATGAGCTGTGGTGTAGGTTGCAGACGCGGCTCGGATCCCCCGTTGCTGTGGCTCTGGTGTAGGCTGGCAGCTACAGCTCCGATTCGACCCCTAGCCTGGGAACCTCCATGTGCCGCGGGAGCGGCCCAAGAAATGGCAAAAAGACAAAAAGAAATAATAATAATTAAAAAATAAATAAATAAATAAAATAGAAATATAGTGATTCTTCAAGGTACTTGATGATGATAAGGATAAAAACGGGCATTTATACAGGGCCTGCTGTATGCCTTGTACTTTATATGTGATTTGTCATTAACTCCTCTCAACAAACTTAGAAGGTATTATTAATATTCTTAGCGTCCTTTCTTTTTCTTTTTGCCTTTTGTCTTTTTAGGGTTGCACCTGCGGCATATGGAGGTTCCCAGGCTAGGGGTTGAATCAGAGCTACAGCTGCCAGCCGACACCATAGCCACAGCAATGCAGGATCTGAGTCTCATCTGTGACCTACACCACAGCTCACGGCACCGCCAGATCCTTAAACCACTGAGTGTGGCCAGGGCTGCACCTGCGTCCTCATGGATGCTAGTTGGGTTCGCTAACCATTGGGCCACTACGGGAACTCCAGTGTCCTTTCTTTATGAAGGAAGAAACTGAGTCTCAGAGAGGTTAAGGGATTTGCTTAAAGTCATTAGTTAGAACAGCTGGGATCCCACCCTTGGTCTGGCTGACTCCAAAGCTTGGGCTTTTCCCAAGCTACCATCATCCTTGTCTTGTAATTGAGTGTAGAGAATTGTGTTTGGGGAAGCAGAGGAATGACAGAGTTCACTGCTGACCACATTCAAAGATAAGCAGTTTTGCATCCGGTTCTAACTTTGAGTTAGAACCTGACCTTCTATTTCACTATCTCCAAGTCCTCGATCACCTCTCCTCCCTTTCGCTGGTTCAGTTCCCTTCCGGAGGCATTCTGGGAGAGGGAGTTCCAGAACATGCCACCCACTTCTATTTTCTTCCTAGTGTTAGGTGAGGGTGAAGGAACAGTTGGAGAGGTAGGGAGAGGATGAACATGAAGCTCCCTAGAGGACCCAGGACCACAGCTCTCCAGGCCTGATATTTGTCTTCTTTGTGTTTCCGTCTGATTGCAAGACTAAATGATAGACCGGATAATTCAAACAAAGGCTACAGCTTCAATTCTAGTTTCATATACGCGGCACAACTCCAGGGCCAGTTCTGACCCAGATGTGCTTGCTTCTGTGTAATCTGGTAAATAAGCAATCTCTCTGAAAAACAGTTGATGAAATTTGCCTCTCCTGATACTTTAATCAAGACCTATTTTAAAGGGACACCATTTGGTATCTAATGGGAATATTCCGTCTCCGCATATGGATAATATATTATGGCTATTAGATTTTTGCAAATAAAGCAGAGTGTTTCCTAGAGTCCCTTGCTTTAAAAAAAAATGTATATGGTCTGAAGTAAAATGGCAAATATGGGATGGTAAAGGTTTATCATAAGTTTTTTTCATTGTCAGTTTTAAAAAATAATTTCAAAGAGGAGTTCCCGTTGTGGCGCAGTGGTTAACGAATCCGACTAGGAACCATGAGGTTGCGGGTTCGATCCCTGCCCTCGCTCAGTGGGTTAACGATCCAGCGTTGCCGTGAGCTGTGGTGTGGGTTTCAGACGCAGCTCGGATCCCGCGTTGCTGTGGCTCTGGCGTGGGCCGGTGGCTACAGCTCCGATTCGACCCCTAGCCTGGGAACCTCCATATGCTGCGGGAGCGGCCCAAGAAATGGCAAAAAGACAAAAAAAAAATAATAATAATTTTAAAGATAGATTAAGGTATAAGATTGGGAGCCAGCTAGAATTCTAGTTCATAGGAATGTGAGGGATCTTGGCCCATGTCTGTTTTTCATGTTAAAAAAAAAAAAAAAAACCCAAGAACTGGTACTCAGCCATAAAAAAAAGCAAAGTAATGCCATTTGCAGCGACATAGATGGAACTTGGGATTCTCATACAAAGTGAAGTAAGTCAGAAAAAGACAAATACCGTATGATATCACTTATACCTGGAATCTAATGTATGGCACAAATGAACCTATCTACAGAAAAGAAACTCATGGACCTGGAGAACAGACTTGTGGTTGCCAAGGGGGAGGGGGAGGGAGTGGGATGGACTGGGAATCTGGGGTTAGTAGATGCAAACTATTGCATTTGGAGTGGATAAGCAAGGAGATCCTGCTGTAGAGCACAGAGAAATATATCTATCTAGTCACTTGTGATGGAACATGATGGAGGATAATGTGAGAAAAAGAATATATATATGTATGACTGGGTCACTTTACTGTACAGCAGAAATTGACAGAACATTGTAATAAACTACAATGTGAAAAAGAAAATGTAATTTTAAAACTCCTGTATACAACAGGAGAAGAAAAATATAAAAATACGTAAAAAGCAAATAAAACAAAGCGAACATACTAAATGAGAGATGTTCAAGTCATACGAATTTTATCAAAGCCTTTTTAGCATACATTAAAAAAAAAACCAAAAAAACAAGAACTGGCAATCAGACTTAAAGAAAGAACAAGTTGTTAAGGAAGAGAAATGGATTCAGTATTTTGGCCTTAGTGCATTTGGGTGCCCCCGAGACACCCAGAGGCAGGAGAAAGGCCAGGGCTGGAGAGAGAGCAGACTCCTCAGAAGAGAGCAGAGTTGATTCTTGAGAATGGGATGAGTTGGTACAGATGTTTTGCAACTGGTTAAAACTACAGATTCCTTGCTCCTGCTCTTGGAGGTTCTTGGGTGGGGCCTGTTTTGTTGGTGTCATCTCGTCGCTGGTCCCCCCCCCTTTTTTTTTAACAAGCTCCCAGGCCATTCTGATTTGCAGCCAGGTCAGTTCATTGGCTCCTCCATCAACTCAGGACTTGGCTGTGGCTTTGTTGCCTCCAAAGGGGATTATAAAATGTGAAAGATTCCTCTCCTGTCTCTTCAAAAGAGGGTAGTTTCCAAAGCAAAACAAGTTTGAGAAAGATATTTTAAGGAAATAGTTATGAAAACTCTAGAGACAGTGGAGCCATTTCTACTGCAGTCCTGGGTTTAATTTGTTTATCTGTTTAAAAGAAAGAAAATCATTTTTGTGGACTTCACTCAGATATTGAATGGGCAATTTTTGCATATTTTCCAAAGTCACATAGACAGTAATAATGTCATAAAGAAAAAAACCAGGGCACTATTATGTTAAACAAATTGAATATGCTTTGCAACTCTGAGTGGCTTCTACACTAAAAATACCATTTTATTTTTTTTCTTAAATAGAGCCCTGTAGATGGGAAAATCATGTCTGGACTTTGGGAATAATTTGTCTTTGGATAGTAATTTAGGGTAAATGATAATTCTGGTACAAATTAGCCTGAATCAGATATAGATGCTGGGCCGTATTTGAGGTGGAATATTAGATATTTTCCTCTAAGGGTTATCTCCAGATCTAAGTTTAAGCCCAGGGCACTCCAGGCTTCCTGACTCAGATCTGTTTCTCATTTGAGACAGATGGAACCGTGAGGGATTTTTCCCTTTCGCCTATGCCTTGGGAGGAGAGAATGCCACTCCTTCTGAGTACATTTAAGGCCAGTCTACTCAGATGGAAGGGTGGCAGGAACAGTGGCTATTTTAAGCCCCCAGGGGCTAGAAAGGGTCTGTGAACTAGGCTTGACTTCTCAGATGACCTGGAAGCCCAGAATGGGATCTTTTGGACTACCATAGGGAACCTGGAAATTTCAGGTGGTCTATGGAATTCAAACAATTCTATCTGCTTTGGTTAAATCACCTTAGTCCACTATTTTGTTTTGGCTCGAGTCATACTTCGCTCTGTGAATTTCTTCTGTTGTGACCTTGCACCTTGTACGCCTCCCCAAATCTTCTGCTCATTCTCTCCCTCTGCTGATCTAGACAGGTGTTTCCCAGTGCAGCTAGACACGGTTCTCTGGTCTCTGGCAGGAATTTTCATTAGATAGGCAACTTGGAGAGATTTCCGAGTGCTTGCTCAGGCACTAGTGTGTAATGCATAGATTGTTTATTTTGATAAAGTATTAGTGCATATTTGGGGGGAAGTTTTTAGAACAGTTTTATGCGTGGTATCTGCTTCTCGCACTTGTCTTGTGAGATAGAGAGGGGAGGGGAGGTTTAATATCACCATTTTCCAGACTAGAAACCAAGGTTTCAGAGTCATCTCAGCCCAGGGTCCTTGCCATGCAGTCATCTGGTAGCATCAGGAAGAGGGGGAGTGAGGGCTAAGAGGATACATGGCCTTTGAAACAGCTTTGCAAATATGCAGGCAGGGGATCCTCATTTTTATGAGTTTGCACATAGGAGGAAAATGATTAAGCACCCTCGTAAGAAGCACACAGTTCACACAAGACTGTTTACAAAGCTGGTCTGAGTCACAGATTTGGCTCTTAATGTGGTACAGTGTTTTGAATGTAATGGCTCCTTCTACAAGGCTATCAACTTTTCATGAATTGATGATCATGTGTGTGTGTGTGTGTGTGTGTGTGTGTGAATGAGCAAGCGAGTGAGAGAGAGAGAGAGAGAGAGAGAGAGAGAGAGAGAGAATACAAACTAGTGCTCCCTGACTTTTCCCTCAGTGCCAGAGGGCTTTTGCACTTAGCAGCGTGCCCAATTTGTATACTATATTTAAGGTGTAGAATACTGTGAAATGCTGCTTGTGTCCAGAACGTCAGCAAGTTAATTATTCATCTAATTGTTTCATTTGTATTGACTCTCACAGCAGGGAAGGGGTTCTAAGGCTTGAGATTTATGATTAAGAGTGTTCACGTTTATAATGAAGTGTGTTGGGAAATGGTCAACAGGAATGGAGATGTCAGCAAGGGTTTTTTTTTCCTCTAGGCCCATTTTCTGTTTCTTAGTTGCATTCTCTTATTATCTTTAAGCACACCCCCACCCCCCCCATGGTTCATTCATTCATGTGCAATTAAACTTAGAATGCAGACTTCGTGGAGACAACACATGAAAAAACCAAAGCTTAAGAGACCTATTAGTGAAGTTCATCTGAGTGCCTGAGGTATAAAGAATCTTTACGGCCTTGACAAAATGTATCTCTAAGTGTTCTTTGTTTAACCAAGATGTGCTAATACATGTTGTGTTGTATTTTAGTGTTCTTGACCTTTTAATTAAAATCCCTTGAAATGAAGGCCTAAAGAGATGACTTCGATTTAGCTGAAGCGCCAAAGATTAGTATTTGCTGAGATGATACCAGTTTTGCTGTCAGATTTTTACACACACACTTGCTGTCTCGTTCCCTAGAGAGAGAGAAAGAAGTGTTTTTTCCTGCATCATTTTATACAATTGCCCTAGACTTTGTATGGACTCACCTGATTCCCAAGCAGAAAGATGCACAGTAATAAGCCTATTTGGATAAAAAATTAGACCCGTGAACCTCCATTTGCCAAAGAAGGAAAGGAAGCAAGCAGTAACTCCATTGCTTAGCGTGCTTTCAAATGAACCTGTCGAAAATTAGAAAATGTATTTCAAAGAGCATCTCTGCGTGGGCTGGTTAAAGACCAGGACCAGCTATCTAATTTCTGTGGCTGCTTCAGATGCAAAGCTCTTGGGGGTAGATATTTCTCTTTGAATAAAAAGGAACCCCTTTGGTGAGCTGTGTTGCCACATTTTTTTTTCTTGTGAGGTATTCCTTACAAGAAGGTTTCAGAAGTCATTGATCAGCCCCTACTAACCTGGATTACTAGTGCTCAGATCTCCTAGTTCATTTACTGGGAAGATGCTTGTTAATTCGGTTAGTGGCGTGTAAGGGAACACGTCACACATGAGTAGACTTCAAATGAAAGCAGTGATGGCATCACTACAGCTTAGACTAGTTGGAATGGACCCACAGACGTGCTTAAACGAAGGCTTACCTCTCCCATCAAATGGCCATTGAATCCTCCCCCTAGGGAAAGAGGTGGACTTCAATTCACTTTGGGAGTTTTTCTCTCAGACATTGGTGGTTTTCTTCGATGATGTCTTTTAAATTTAGTTCCATTCCAATCAGACTGCTGGCCCTGTTTTGTTATCCAACTGGACCTTCCTGCTGTACGCAGCTCTAATAGTGCTCTCTGGACAGTCTTTCCAGAATGTTCTTGGGAAATTTTTTGCTTTTACTTTGCGCATATACAGCCCTCTCTATTATTTTCAAGGCCATGGGCATGGGTGTTTTTCTTTCGTTTCTTTTTTAGAATAAATGACCACCAAACGAGATTTCAGAACAAAATGATCCTCCAAAGGCTAGATTGCCAGGGCTCATCAACTTAGTGCCTGTCTCCGGACACCATTATAACTGTATCTCAGAGTCTTGCATGCAGTGGATGAAATCAGATTGAGAGTGGGACTTGGAGTTCTTTGCTCGAGTCCACAGAAATCTGAATGCCCTGATTTGTAATCTGTAATATCCGGCCAGTCTGGCGTTTATAAAATATGGTCTCTTCTCTGTGTCAAGAAGATGAACATTTCTGTGGTACATTCAATAAAAAGTTCTTCGGCTCTGGGGAATGCTCTGATGGCAGAGGAGGTTAGCTAAAGACAAAATAGCCATCTAGGTCCCACAGAATGGGAGAAAATCTTTGCCAACGATGCGACAGACAAGGGCCTAATCTCCAAAACATACAAACAACTCATGCAACCCAACAACAACAACAACAAAAAAACCACCCAATTGAAAAATGGGCAGAAGACCTAAATAGACAGTTCTCCAAAGAAGACATATGGATGGCCAACAGGCATATGAAAAATGCTCAGTATTGCTAATTATTAGAAAAATGCACATCAAAACTATAACGAGGTACCACCTCACACCAGTCAGAATGGCCATCATTAACAAGTCAACAAATAACAAGTGCTAGAGAGGGTGTGGAGAAAAAGGTACCCTCCTCCACTGCCAGTGGGAATGTAAATGGGCACAACCACTATGGAGAACAGGATGGAGGTACCTCATATGATCCAGCAATTCCCCTGCTGGGCATATAACCAGACAAAACTTTCATTGAAAAAGATACATGCATCTGTATGTTCATTGCAGCACTCTTTGCAATAGCCAAGACATGGAGACAACCTAAATGTCCATGGACAGATGAATGGATTAAGGATGATGTGGTACATATATACAATGGAATATTACTCAGCCATAAAAAAAGACAAACTAAAGCTATTTGCAGCAACATGGATGGATCTAGAAACTCTCATACTAAGTGAAGTAAGTCAGAAAGAAAAAGACAAAAATACCATATGATATCACTTATTCATGGAATCTAAAATATGGAACAGATGATCCTGTCTTAAAACAAAACAAAACAGGAACAGATCATGGCCAAGGAGCGCAGATTTAGGGCTCCCAAGGGGGAAAGGGGAGGGAGTGGGATGGATGAGCATTTTGGGGGTTTTCTTGGACGCAATCTATGATATCTGGAATGGATGGGCAAATGGACCCTAGTGTACAGCACAGGGAAATGTGTGATTGAGTCACTTTGTTTTACAACAGAACTGAATGAAACATTGTAAATCAACTACACTTTCATTAAAAAAAATAACAATCTAGGGGTTCCCGCTGTGAGGCAGTGGGTTAAGAATCCGACTGCAGCTGCTTGGGTCTCTGTAGAGGTGTGGGCTAGATCCCTGGCCTGGTGCAGTGGCTTAAAAGATCTGTTGCCCACTTGCAATTCAAATGGAAGTTCCTGAGCTCGGGGTCAAATCAGAGCCTGCACCACAGCCACAGCAGCAAGGAATCTGAGCCCGATCTGTGACCTACACCACAGCTTGCCGCAACACTGTGTCCATAAGCCACAGAGTGAGGCTAGGAGTCAAACCCACATCCTCATGAATACTAGACAGGTTCTTAACCCACTGAGCCATAACGGGAACTCCTCCCACTTGGAATTCTTAATTTTTTTGGCTGTGCCCGTGGCAGAATATGGAAGTTCCCAGGCCAGAGATTGAATCCAAGCCATAGCAGTGACAATGCCAGATCCTTAACCTGCTGAGCTACCAGAGAGCTCTGCAATTCTTAATTTTTTTTTTTAACAAAAGGATATGCCACCTTTTTATTTCGCACTGAGCTGCACAAATTCTGCTGGTACCCCATATTACTTTAACAAGTGTCAGCCTGAAGTGAAACAAAAATATCCACCACCCTTTTTTGCACACTTTCACCTGTGTGCCACCCTAGCCCTGTCTGGTGAAGGAGGTGCCAGAATAAACTCAATTCTACCTGGGTTTAGAGGACTTAATGGTTTTCCCTTCGGAGGACGATTTGCCTTCTAAAAAAGTTAGCAAAGGGTAATTTTCAAAGGAATTTCAGGTGGATCTTTTGTTTGTTGCTTTTTTTTTTTTTTTTTTTTTTTTAAGAAACAAGGTTTTGGAAGTTCTCATGGTGTAGTGGGTAAAAGATCTGGCATTGTCACTGCAGCAGCTCGGGTTTGATTCCTGCCCGGGAACTTAACACAAGCCGTGCATGCGGCCCCTAAACAAAAAGAAACCAGGTGTGTATCATAGTTATAGCAAAAGCAGCGCCAACCACAGCGTTTGAACTGTGCTGTGTACACAACTCGTCATGGCGTATTTTCTCACACACAAGGCACAGGCAGTCTGATGGTGTCTGTGTTCTTTTCTCAAAAGGTAAATAAGCCAGCTAGATGGATCAGCTAAGCCCTTTGAAAGAAGCCCCTTCCTCCTGTGTCCCACGGGGGTCACATGGGGTGCTCAGTACCCAGCAGCCTCGGTGGTGGCTGCAGGAAGACGGAGCCCCACTCCTCCCTCCCTCGCGAGCATCAGGGAAGGCGGAGGTTTTGTAAACCAAGCCATCCAATGTTGCGGAGGGAGATCATGTCACGCTGAGGGGCCCTTTCGGCATCTCAGCCACGTGGGCACCTGCCACGTGGGCCGTCGAAGCCAAGTGACCCGAAGACGTGTAGACCAGGGTCCCCTCTCTCGGGAACACCGTCATTGTACCATCCACCTGAGCAGCAATAGTTTTCATTATTTACAGCCTGAACTTTCAGAGAGAGCGGGTTGGCTCCGTTATTTTAGCTTGATACACGATACACGTACCGCGAGGTGTATAATCTCAACGTGTTACTGAGCTCCAGTTGCATTTGAAACGGACCTTTCTTCACTCGTGCTAAAGAAGCATTGTAAAAGGGGATTTCTTGACCTTTTGGCAGACTTACTCTATTGAGGAAAGATTTGTTCATGTGAGATATCAGGAAACAATGTTTTTTCAGAAAGAGGATTTTTTTTTTTTTTCTTAGACGTGTTGGGGGGATTGAGAGTTTTAACAATCGTTTAATGTACTTTAGGTACAAAAACTAAGACGCTTGGCCCCTCGCCTTTAAAGAGACTCAGGGCAATGGGGCTGGCGATCAGAGAAAATTCCAGGAGCAGGTAAGCGGAAGAAGTTTAGCTTCATGAACACAACAGCAGGTTGGAGGAGGCCTGGCAGCAGGTGATAAATATGGCAGAGGTCTCCTCATTCAGTCCTCTCCAGGCTTCCTGTATGCTGGGCGTTGTGCTCTGTGCGTGGAATAAAGTTTTTGGCCCCGAGCTCACACTCCGGGAGGGCAGATAGCCAGGGGCCCATCAGGACATCTGATTATAGCTGAGCCCTTCGGACTATGGTGAAGAATGTGGATTTTAATCCGAGGCTCTAGCAGCAGGACCCTAAGGAGTGAGCAGCAAGGTAATCCAGAAGAACGAGACTTCTGGCCAGAAAACCAAGACAAGAACTCAGTTAGTGTCAAGGACAAGCCCACAGTGGCTGGAACTGACCGAGGTATAGAAATCTCCAGGAGTTACCAAAGGCGTGGCTATTGCAACCAGAGTAAAATGTCAGAGCAGGACTAGAAGCCCAGGGAGACCTGATGCCAAGCGATGGCCGTACTTCCTAAGAACGCCCCTGGCTTTGCAGATGACTCTGGGCTGCTGTAAGGAGGCCTCGTCTGTGGTCACTCAGAAAATAGTGGTGATGAAATTGGGTCGGGTCAACTCCGAAGGCACAGCTTAAAGTGTTAAGATTTCTTGAAGAAGAAAGAAGGAGGCATCTCTGACAGTCTATCAATTGGACCACTTAAGCTGTTGGAGAGTTTGAAAAAGATGTGTCCTCAGAAATCCCAACTTGCCTGGTAACTGCCCAGGTAATTGAAGCAGTGCATGCGAGAGAAACCTCCTCTGAGTAAGCACCAGACCTGAGCTATGGGAAGAGAGAATGGCCCAGACTTTGGGAAGGCTGCCTTTTATGTAGTTTGTGTTTTGAGTGTCAGCGGAGGCATAGCCAGCTCTAATTACCCTGCTTTCCCTTAAACCCACTTGTTTTTCCCCAGGGCGCCCCTTTCTCGGCATCACTATGGCTCATGTCTAACTCGTCGGTACCTTTGTCTTCAGGCACATCTAAGGATTTGTTGTACGTGGCTTTTAAACTGTGGTACTTTCAAAACTGTATCAGCTTCGGGTTGATTTTGCACTTAGACTTCAGCATATAGAAACGAAACTTTGTGGATGGCGTCGAAAATGGCTCTTACTGCTTTCTAAGTTGAAAGGAGAAAATATAAATTACTGAAATATTAAACTATAAAAAATGGCTCTAGGCACTGCCCACGAGGGCTTTTGCTCCACGGAATGTACTTGACGCCGTGTAATATATGGATGACGGTTGTTTATTCGAGATGCTTATGAGAGGCTTGATCCACCATTTTTCATACCGTAGCAGCTCAGGGAAGGAGAAGAGGATTCTAGCACATAATGTGCTTTTCAGAAGCGTCAAGATAATTTATATGGCTTGTAATAGAACCTTTTAAAGACAGATTTGAAGTCCATAAGTATGTAGATACATACACAAGATAGTAAACTTGTTTTACTGGTTTTCTCTTTTTGAAGATTTGAATGAAAAATTACGTTTCACTGGATGGGTTTCCTGACCATCTATCTTAATCGGACCTAAGCCAGGTTGTTCAGAATAGAAGCTGGACATTTTCTCTTGTGTCACCCCACCTTGACCAGGCATTGCAACATGAATTTGGAATTGGGACCATGTGTGACCCTTAGCCATTTATTGACTATCTAATCCTAGCAAAGCATAAGCAGTCCCTCTGCCTTTGTAGTTTTCGTGGCTATGGCCACTTTATGTGAATTACCGCAAGGGAGGGACATGGTTCCTGACAGGCGGATAAAGGATAGCCTTTCCAAAGGATGTTGCTCCCATTTTTCCCGGCTTCTTTTGATTCTGTCCGTTGTGGGCTGGTTGGAATAGCCCTATGTGTCTTAACTACTGTGTTTTTGCAAACATTCTACCATCCACGCATCAGATTCTTTTCAGCTGGCACGTTTTAGGCTGAAGACACTGTTTTCCTGTTAATATACAGCTTGGTGCAGTGAAACAAGTACTTAGCAAATGCCCCCTTGTGTGTCAGACTCTGAGGTCAAGACTGAGACACAAAGAGGAGAGCCACCGAGTCCCCACCCTCTAAGGGTTCCCAGGTGGTGGGGAGGGCAGAGGGGTAAAGGGGTATGTTCAATGTATTGCATTGTGCTCTTGGAGCCAGAGCAGAGACGGTCTTTCTGCCTCTTAGACTCTGGCCTCTTACTTGCTACTCACCAAATAGATTTTAAACTCTTCCTTCAACTGCGCTGGGAAGCTACGAGCATCTTCAGCTCCGTAGCAGCCAACCTGCTGTCGTGGGCAAGGGCTTTTGCAGTGGCACTGCTGTGGAGATGGAGAGCGGATCCATTTCGGCTCCGGGATACCTGAGGCCGGGGCGGCAGCCTGTTTGCAACCCCAATTCAAGGTCGTTGCTTTTGGTCTTTCTCTTGGACAGGGTTGAGAAGGAACAGACAGTGAGGGGAGGCGGGAGGAAAGAGAACGGGAGGAAGCTAGAGAAGCACGGAAGGGAAGAAGAGAGGAAGAGGCACCTGCGGGTGCCTCCTCTCCCCACCCCAACCCTGGCTCGCATCTCTGCGCCTTCAAGGCTCAGAAGGCGACTGACCCCGGCGTAGACCGCGTGTATCTTCAGTCAGCTCTCGTTAGCCGTCTCCTCCTTCGGTTCCTTCCTAGCAGCTTTCACACAAACGAGAGGCCTCCTTGGTGCTCAGGGACATTCTCAAGCACTTACGTTTTTTCCCTGGAATTCACAGGCCCTGCTCGGTGCTGTGTTTTATTGCTTTCAGCTTGTTTCCTGTTCTCTGGCTTCCAAGCGAAAGCCTCTGTAGAAATGATAAGAAGTTCAAGACGGAGCAGGCACCAAGCCTTGCTTGCTGGGGTCCATGCCCTGTCCAGGTGACGTGGATCTGCGGCAGCGCGGATGAAAGCGCTAAATGGAACCAGCTCTCTGCTCGTCTTGTTCAAAGGAAAAAGACGTGCTTGAGGAGCATCTGTGGAGTTCTTGACATAAGTTTCAGCTGTGGGTGTTTTCCCTTCCTTTCTGCTGTCTCGTGTGCAGATGGAGGAGAGGCCTCCTGTCCTAGCTTGGTTTAAATGATGCTAAACGGGATGCATGTGCTGGCCTATCAGGGGACCAGCTGAAAATAATCACCTCCGACGGCACAAGATGGATCGGCTCTTTCTTTTTACCTCCTGAGGGTTGAAATGCGCTCGACTTTATTAGTAGGAACTTGAAGGGACAAGCCTGCTAAGCTTATCTAGTTGCAAATGAACATGTGCATTCATCAGAAGCTTCCAGGGTGCTCTGTAGGTTTATAGACGAAACACCAGACAGGAGCCTCTCCGAGGTCCAGGCACTGGTCTAGTTCTGATGCTTGCGATTTGGGGTTGGCCACATAGATATGTATAGGCTGTTTGCATTTTGAGCAGACCGCACTCTGTGGCCTGCAAGGTTGTGTGTAAGATTGGAGTCCATAAAAGGATGTAGCCGGGGAGCAGAATTAGGATATTCTGGGTGTGGAGACTTAGGAAAAAATATGAGGAAAATCTGTTTAGGTGTAAGAGCACCAACCTTTGCCTTCGCAAGAAGCTGTGGTTAAAGTGAAATATATACATCATAGTGGCTCCAAACCCAACACCAGTGGAACGTGTCACCCACAAGAGAAATTCACATATTAAATGGTTTGGGATTTTCATCAAGCCCTTAAGTTTCTTAATGGAAATTATGGGCATAGGCCCATGCATGTTAACTCTAATAAGGTTTTCTATATATATTTTTTCATACATCCCTTCATATTATAGCAGGGTGTTCAATTTTTGGATTTAATCATACTCTTTTAAAAACGCCCCAATTTATAATGGGTACAGTGTTTTAATTAAAATGCATTTTCAGCAAGTCACAATGATAAATTTCCTGGAGAGGCAAATGATCAGCTTGTAATGTCAGCTTACTTTGAGGCCAGAAGTTGCATTTTTTTTTCAGGGGGGAGGGTGCTAACTTGGGATAATCATAAACTGAAAGATTATCATTATCATTTTATTACATTACTCTAGTCAAAGAGGATACATCAAAAGGAAGATGGTGGGAGTTCCCGTTGTGGCGCAGTGGTTAACGAATCCGACTAGGAACCATAAGGTTGCGGGTTCGATCCCTGCCCTTGCTCAGGGGGTTAAGGATCCGGCGTTGTCGTGAGCTGTGGTGTAGGTTGCAGACGAGGCTCGGATCCTGCGTTGCTGTGGCTCTGGCATAGGCCGGTGGCTACAGCTCCGATTTGACCCCTAGCCTGGGAACCTCCATATGCCGAGGGAGCGGCCCAAGAAATAGCAAAAAAAAAAGACCAAAAAAAAAAGGAAGATTGTGTTTGGCGGCCCTTTATATAATGGCCTTTTGTTGCAAGGAAACGTGGCTCCCTCCCCTGGTGTGTATAGAACAACCCAGGACACCTCTGGCAGCTGGCCATGGAGTCCGTCCTGCCTTTGGCAAGAACAGATGGTTTTGGGGTCTGTTGTTCACCTTTGATTTCCATGTTACAAATTTTGAACGAAGTCTGTACCGAACCCTTTGTCCTGCCGTCCGCAGCTCCTCACATCAGGGGGCAGTCCGGCACCCCTTCCCAGTACCTCCATTAATCCAGAACTGGGAGTTCCCCCGACCTCTGGCCCTCTACTGGATGGAGGCAGTAAGTGTGGGTCTACTGCCCTCTGCTGTCCAGCCTGGAGAGGTGCAGAAGAGCCCAGCTCTGCACTTTCGGAACCCGGGGAGACAAACACCCGAGCTCTCTCGCTGGCCCTTCGGAGCAGCTCTGGAGGTGCCTGCTTGAGCGCCATACTCTCATCAGAAGGTCTCAATGCCGTGGTCTTCAGACTTTCTCCTCTAGGATGGACCTGGAGCTCATCCATTCCACTGCCTTCATTGTCTCTGTCTACACACCTTCATTGAGCATCTAACTACGCTTTTAATTTTTCATTCAACAGAGAGCGATTAGCACCTTCTGTGTGATAGGCACTGTGTTCTGAAGCTAGGGGTCCAGCAGTGGAAAGGATGCCGTGACGAAGCAAAATCTCTGCCCTAATAGGACTCACGTTCTCTTGGCGGGGCAGCAGGTGGAGGGCAAGGAGACAGCAAACAAGGAAATACAAACATGAGGCAATTAAACACGCGTGGTAAGTGCTGTGAAGCAAAAGGTAGACAGACTAGCGTCACCGAGGGATGCGGGCGGTGATGATAGTCTAGATAGGGTGTGGACAGAAGCCTTTCCAAGGACGGCGTGTGTGGGAGGAGCGTTGGGTGAAATGAGAGAACACAGCGTTGGCAGCACCCCCAGGGGAGTGAGGCCAGCGAGAGGGAGAGACAGGCCTAAAGACACACCGCTTGTTCACAGCACGAGTATGACTAGAATACCTGTGTCCCCTGACTTCAAAGCCAATGTTCTTGTCTCTGTGCTGCATCCAGGTAAAATAACAGGAAAAAAAAAAATCATTATTGAGCTGCTTCTACATATCAGGTAGACACCTGGACCCTGGGTTGGGGGGAGACACACAAACATGAGTTGAAGTTAAGAGAGAGGCTGAATGTCTACATGTTTGTGTCTGACAGGTATCTTTTGCATAGAAAAGTCAGCTGTCACCTGCATGAATGGCAATGTGTTTTTCTTTTTATGGCCACACCTGCCAGGGTTCCAATAGGAGCTGCAGCTGTGGCCTGTGCCACAGCTTGTGGCAACACTGGATCCTGAATCCACTGAGCAAGGCCAGGGATTAAACCTGTGTCCTCATGGAGACAACATCGGGCCCTTAACCCACTGTGGGAACTCTGTATGAATGGCAATCCTCTTGCTCAAATATGACACCGTAATCCTCTGGTGGCTGGGCCAGGTGAGAGCTGGGTGGCCTGTGTGCCTTGGAGGATGGGTTTCTAGGGCAGCTGCAACATTGGGTCACTTGCTGTCCCCTCCCCAACCCCCGCCCCAGCAGAATGGCTGCTCCTTATATTTTCCTGGACTCTGTGTTGGGCGGGAGGGGCTGTCTCAGCCTGCTTTGAAAGGCGCCAAGTCAGGAGGCCTCCATGGAGGGAAGGTCTCTATTATTCCAAACATGGCGGGGGTGATGCTCAAAGGTCATCAGACTCAGAGACAGGGTCAGAACACTAATGACCTGGAACCTTCCTCCGCAGGGCAGTCCAGTCACTAAAGATAGACAGAGGAGCCCCCGCCTTTGAGAGCACGCCGCCCCCCACGCCCCCCGCACACTCTTTGTCAGGCCCTAGGTCCTCCCTGCTTTTACCTCCCAACTCCCATTCCTTTTATGGGGCTCTCTGAACTGTGTGTTTGGCTTGAGATCTTTCTTCAGAAGAAATAGCCTCCTGTTCTCATTTCTTTTTACATAATGTTTCAAAGATTGGAAAAGATTGGAAGGGAGGATTTTTCTAGTTGACCTTTGAGGCCTGGTTTTCATCTCTTTAAAATCCATTATCACATGTTGGAGTTCCCGCCGTGGCACAGTGGTGAACGAATCTGACGAGGAACCATGAGGTTGCGGGTTCGATCCCTGGCCTTGCTCTGTGGGTTATAAGGATCCGGTGTTGCCGTGAGCTGTGGTGTAGGTCGCAGACGCAGCTCAGATCTGGTGTTGCTGTGGCTGTGGTGTAGGCCGGTGACTGCAGCTTGGATTGGACCCCTAGCCTGGGAACCTCCATATGCCACAGATGAGACAAAAAAAAGACCAAAAAAAAAAAAATCCATTATCATATATAGATATGGTGTCCTATCTGACAGCCTAATTGTAGACATACCTTTGAACACGCCCGTAGGCCGGTAATGAGAGTGGAGTAGGGACTGGTGTAGCCTTTCTTTAGCTTTGGTTTTCCTACTACCAAAGGGAATTTGGGGAGGGGAGGGTCCCCCACAGCATATGGAAGTTCCTGGGTCAGGGATCGAATCCGAGCCAGAGCTGCAACCTACGCTACAGCTGCCGCAATGCCGGCTCCTCAACCCCCTGCGCTGGGCTGGGGATCGAACCTGCGCTGCCACAGAGATATAGTGCCACGTCCTTAACCTGCTGGGCCACAGCAGGAACTTCAGGGAATTTTTTTTTTTTTTTTTAATGAGCATGTTCAGAGTAAAGACATTTCTAGCAGAAAACCTGTCCTTTTGAAAGATAAAGATGTTTCTTGTCCTAACACAACACACCCTTTTCTGTGCCCACCTCCAACTCCGAGAGGGACGCAGCGTCCAAACATGAGCGTGTGAAATGACATGTGACGAGTACGATCTGAGGTCAGCTTTCAGGCTGGCCTGTGTGAGAAGAATCAGCCTCCTGAGGAAATAATCGCCTCCTCTTCAAGGGAGAGGGGGGTTCTTGTGGTTGGTGGGCGGGGAGAGATGCCTTCTTGGTCTCCAGTGCTCGCCGATATCCAGGGCTGCTTTGCTCCCTGTACTTCTTTCCTGCGACTTTATGAGTCATCATTCTCCTTCTCTCTCCCCCTCTTTCTCTTTCTCTCTCCTAAATCAGCCTGTGTTTTGGGGGTTTTGTTTTTTGGGGGCCGATCTCCACTTCTGTGTCATCCAGCCAATTGCCTCCTCATCTATCAGTTCATAACTAATTCTGCCCTGGGTATCCTAGGCTTCTCCCAGCCCTGGCTGGGGAGGACCCTGCCTTCACTGACCTCATTTCATCCTCTCGTCTGGCATCAGCACCGTTTTGGAAATTGGTGATAGCCTTGGAGAGCTTAAATGAAAACAGTAGTTAAGCAGGAGTTCCCCCAAGTGTTTAGCTGACGGAGCATTTGTGCCCTTTTGGAAATTCTTCTGCTAAGTACTCTCTGCTTTTGTGGACCACTTTCTTTGCTGCAGGTGAGGGATAGCAAAATGATTCATTTGTTACTTCTTTTTAAATGATAAGAGCTTATATGTGCACAGTCCTTGAAAAGCGTTTTTGTGTTTGTTTCCTTTTTCTCCCCTAACAACCCTGTGAGGGACACAGGCTCATCCTGTTTGAGGGTGAGACAGTATGATGTGGTGGAAAGCATTGCTCAGAACCGGAGCATTGGAGTTCCCGTCATGGCGCAGTGGTGAACGACTCCGACTAGGAACCATGAGGTTGCGGGTTCGATCCCTGGCCTTGTTCAGTGGGTTAAGGATCCAGTGTGGCCGTGAGCTGTGGTGTAGGTCGCAGACGCGGCTCGGATCCCACGTTGCTGTGGCTCTGGTGTAGGCCGGTGGCTACAGCTCCGATTCGACCCCTAGCCTGGGAACCTCCATATGCCACGGGAGCGGCCCAAGAAATGGCAAAAAGACCAAAAAAAAAAAAAAAAAGAATCAGAGCATTGATTCAGAATCGGAGGACCCGGTCTCGGTTGGCAGTCCATAGAGGGGACAGGTGTCCCCTGAAGACTCTGGAAGTGGGTTGTTCTCTGATAAACTTTAAACAAGATGTAATAGATCCATGCCAAGAGCTGTCACCGGAAGGTATTAACATGGTTAAAGAAGCGCTATGTCAATGAGAAGAGAGGCTGGAGGGAGTAACTGGAGCCATTCTGCAGAGCCTTCTGGTTCGGTCTAAGGGCCACTTCCTGTGGCAGGTTCGTCTTCATTGTGGGGATGGTTCCTTAGATCACAAGGACCTGGAGTCACTGAACAGGTGCACGGTTTCGCTAAGTCACCTGGTAATGACTCCGGACCCACCACCCACTCTTCTGATTATAATTCATCTTTTCATGTAACTCGTCTACACAGAGTATGGCCAGAGAATATGACAACCTAATCTCCTTAGGAATAATAATTCATATTGCAAAGGAATACTTAGGCCTTTTGGTTGCGTATGTCAGTTTCTTGGGAGCTTTCTTAGCCTAAGTCAGATGCACGCCTAGGACAGGGACAAAATCCAATTTTTGGCTGGGTGAGGCTGAGGACTACACTTTGGACCATAGTAAATTTGTCCAAATGAAACCTCGTAGTGGCTGCCTGGCCCATCGGCTTTCCCTGGGGAAAAATGATCAGGCACGTGTTCATTTCCACCATCTGAGGACTTTTTTGTATTTATCGGCTGTGCCCCTTGGGCAGGTCATTTCTCCTCTCTGAGCCTCCGTGTCTGCATCTTTAGAGTGCTTTGGAAAATGAACAAATGGAAGGGAGAAGTAGTCTGATGAGGAGGAAGAAAAAGCAGATTTGCAATTTGGCATCAAAAGTAATTTGCCAGGAGTTCCCGTCGTGGCACAATGGAAACAAATCTGACTAGGAACCATGAGGTTGCGGGTTCGATCCCTGGCCTTGCTCTGTGGGTTATAAGGATCCGGTGTTGCCGTGAGCTGTGGTGTAGGTGGCAGATGCAGCTCAGATCCCGTGTTTCTGTGGCTGTGGTGTAGACCAGCAGCTATAGTTCTGATTCGACCCCTAGCCTGGGAACCTCCATATGCTTTGGGTGCGGCCCTAAAAAAAAAAAAGACAAAAGACAAAATTAAAAAAAAAGTAATTTGCCATGGGAGTTCCCTGTTGGCACACTGGGTTAAGGATCCGGCATTGCCACTGCCGTGGCGGGGATCCATAGTTGAATCTGACTCCTCATTCCTTTGACACAGATGAACGTTAGTGGCTCCAGTATGTTCTTTCTGGATGTTGATTTCTGGGGCTGAGGTAATGTCAGGGACCAGGGATTCAAATGGCCCCAGTTCTTAAAGACTAGAGGAAACCCTATAGAAATGGAATTCTCTTGGGAACCCGCTGCTCTGAATCACTTTCTATTGCTGTGAACAGTATCAAGCATCAAGTTAATGGCCATCGAACCTGCGAAAGGAGTTAAATAATCACTACAGGTAGAGACCTCTGGTAATCCCTTTGTTTTTGTCCACCTACCAGATGGACCATGTGTGCAGTGATAAAATATTTGACTCTGAACTTTTTATTAATGAAGATATATGCTTGATTGTGTTTAAAAACCCTATTGGGTTTTCACACGTACTTTATAAAATATGCATTTTTTATTTTGACAGGATTACGTTTAAAGGAGCCTTTTGATGAGAGACGTTTATCTTTGCTAGGTCTTTTGTCCCTAGCGATTTGCTGTAACTTTTTATAAATCAAAGGGCTTATTGATCTATAGATTTTATATTATACTGTGCATGAATAGCTATTGCTATATTACCAGAGAAACTGGCTGCTGTATAGTCAGGGTGAAACATATTGATTTTCATGGATTATAGTATTCTTTGCAGGGAGAACATGTTGAATTTTAATTTCCTGAGAGTGTCAACTTGCCTCACCTGTCAAGAAATTAATCTGGGGCCAGTGTTGACTGGTGTGATAGCAGTCTCGTACTTGATCAGACAGCATGTCATCTTATTACGTTGATATCTTTCATAGGCATTGCCGATCCTTGTATTCAGAGTCCCATCTTTCAGAGTTCCCATTGTGGCTCAGGGGTTAAAGAACCCGACTAGCATCCATGAGGTTGCGGGTTCAATCCCTGGCCTCGCTTAGTGGGTCAGGGATCCGGCATTGCCGTGCGCTGTGGTGTAGGTTGCAGACGCGGCTCAGATCCCACATTGCTGTGGCTGTAGTGTAGGCCAGTGGCTACAGCTCCGATTCGACCCCTAGCTTGGGAATGCCACAAACAGATATACCACAGGTGCAGTCCTAAAAAGGCAAAAAAAAAAAAAAAAAAAAAGAATCCCACATCTCCTATAATGGTGTGCTCTTAGCACCAGTAAGTAAGCAAACAGTAAATGCAAAAACCAGTTCCTGGCACATCATAGGCATTTAATTTTAGATATCACTTATTGAGGTATTACTAATGCCTGCTAAACTACCAAGCTAGCTGTCTACATCTACATTTGTATCTGTTTCTCTATATTTCATTTAGTCCTCACAATAAATCCTGCGAGGTCGATCCTAACCTTTTATAGGTGAGAAACAGGCTCAGAGAGGTCTCGTAACATGCCCGTCATCACACAGCCTGGAATGCATAAAAAGTGCAAGAGCTATGGTTCGGATCTAGTTTACCTGACTTTGGAGTCTGCTTGGCGACACTGCTTCTCACAAACAGACTGGCACTGGCTTTGAGATATTCAAATACGTACCCTGTCTCTGACAAATAGCAACATGAGACCCCCCCCCCCCACTTCCTCAACCAAATGGGGAAGAAAGAATTCTACCTGGTGTGGTCTGGGCTCAAGCAGCGCTCTGTCAGCCACCATCCATCCCCCAGTAAATCCCCCTGAGGGAAGTTCCCCCCTAGGAAGTTCCCTTACTGGTTTATGCAAAGACCTAAATTTTAAATGGGACCCCTCCTCAACATTTCCTACTGATTTATTGTTTCCTGGAGGGAAAAAATCTAGTGGTTACTTAAAAAAAAATCAAACCCCTTATGCAAAAAGGAAGGCTTGTCTAGAAGATGCAAATCCGTACAGACAGGAAGTGGGATAGTTCTGGCCGGGCTGGGAGAGGGGAGGGGAAATGAGGCGTGACTGCTCGTGGGCTCAGGGTCTCTTTTTGGGGTGGTGAAAATGTTCTGGAATTGGAAACTGGTGATGGGTGCACAACTCTGTGAAAATACCCAAACCCACTGAATGGTACACTTTAAAGGGGTACATTTTATGGCATGTGGATTATATCTCAGTATTTTTTTAAATGGAACATCTGCTTAGAGCATCCGTATCCTCGGGGTTCACAGCGCTCTGGGAGGCCCTTTGTGGCCTCTGACATTTGACCAAAGAACAGTGGGCGACTTTAAAACCAGCTCTGCCCAGGAGCCTGTCAGCCTGGGCTCCACGTTATCAATGGAGAGTTTTTAACTCCCTGATTACAGAGTTCCTATGAAAGTCAGAGAAAGTTTGGGTCTCTGACACTCTGCAGGATGCCCAGGTAAAGGCTGTTTTTTGTTTTTTTTTTCATTAGAAGAAATGTGAATAGTTAAAGTGTAACTTCCCCCAAATAACTTGATTTATCTTGAAGTGCAGAGAGTACTAATCAATTCCAGGTCAGAATCAGTTAAAGCACCCCACAAATTGATAGTGAGGTCTTAAAAAGGCTCAGCAGCTTTGGAACATTAAATTTACTTGCTGTAAATTTGGAATAAGAACATAAAGAATCACTTTCCAGCAAGATGATGAAAATTCATCATGTTCATTATGTGTTTCTTCAGAAGCACACTACATTAATTTTCCAGCTCAACTAAGTGGAGGAAGTAAGGTTTCTTATTACTAAAAAGTTGCTCTGATGTTTAGAGAGGCGGTCTAATTCCATTAATGAATCCAGTCTGCTCCGACTTGTGGTGCTGTTTAATGTGTCCTGAAAACCCTCATGTTGATAAGCGTCGTACAAACCAGTATCAGGGGTTTTTTTTTGTTTGTTTGTTTTTGTTTTTTCCTCCTTAAAACAAGACCCAGAAGGTGTTTATAAAGCTTAGTTTTGTTTCCTAAGGATCCACATGCTTATGGTCAGCTCTAAATTCTCCAGGCGAATGGGGAAAAGCAGTGGTGTGGCTCGTCTGAAAGTCTCCCTGCCTTTGGGATGTGTATTGGTACCCATTTGACTCCTTGGATGCATCAGAACGGAAGAGGGGGGAAAATAAGGAAGTCCCGCTGGTCAGCATCTCCCCTCAAAGCCCTCTTCACACATCCGTCCGCTCTAGGCTCTGCTGAAGAATCCTAGCATTCCCTTCGCCCAGAGGGGCCTTCTATCAGCTAGATGAAAATAATGAAGTGTTTTGCATTTAGAAGGCCTCCTGCTCAGTCGCAGGCCGGTGTAGAGAAGTGAAAAGAAAAGCGAGGCTGCATCAGGCATTCATCTACCTGCTCTGCCAAACTTTGTTAATAAGAACATGAAAGCGAGGTAATCCGCCCTCAAGATACCTGAGATATGCGGGCTTATCTTCTCAGGCCCCGTAAAACACAGCTTTTCATCTCATCTTAAAGGACCCCCAAAAGCTTTGCACATCTACGCTGTGGTCTGGCATTGCCTCACCCCTCCTCAAATGCAGCCTCTGCTGTTGTGCACCATCGCTGCTATTAAATAAATACCTCGAAATGCTGCCCAGCAGTTCCGGTCAGGAAGGGGCGGTTTGTGCCTTGGCTCCCCCGGCCCCAGCATCTCCAGATCTATGGTCCCTGCCTCTGTTTGGCTTCCTTCTGCTCGGGCTCTCCTGACCCAGCTGAATACCTTGACGTCTTTTTTGGCCTGATGTCTGCTCTGGTTGCTCGGTCTTCTTTTCCCACTCCCTGCCTGCTGACTCCTTGGCATCTGCCAGACTCTGCAGGCCTAACAAACTCTCAGGGCTGGCCTCTGCCCCCCTGTCTTCTTGCTGTCTTGAGATGAAAGCTGTGGCAGCCTGTTTGCATGGATGTAACACCTATCCTTGTGACCGATCTCTATCTGTTACCATGGCAACGAGGCACGGGAAGTCCACATGCCAGGCATCCAGTCTGATCTCTATGGTCATTTCTTGGTTGTTAGTGCTAATGGGGAGGAAGCAGGCAATCGGATCGGCTGGAGGATCCCCAGTTCACTTGCGTTTGCTGTTGGAATGGACCAGCACAAGTCCATCAGGCAGCCATTGATAAACAGGGACTGTGCTGAGTCTGGTCGAGATAGAGCAAGGAGCTAGGAGAGGGCAGAGAAGAGGACACGGGAAAAAGGGAAAGAACCAGACGGAGGGGTATGGAGGAGGGAGGGGGGCGTGTGAAATAGGAAATGTGACTAGGAGGCTGCGGAGAGTGTTTCTGTGAGTTAAAACAGGTGGGAGTTCTGAGCCCTCCCCCCCCCTCCGCCGTAACTGACTTGCTGTCCTTTGCCTTCTGTTCACTAACCGGGAACCTCAGATTTGCATTTCTATCTTGGTTTCAAGCTTGATTACTCCAACACGTGCTCCTCAGATGGATAGCCACCTTTTTATTCTACTTTCCACAGAGATGAAATTTAGCATGTGGTGGTAATGACGGTAAAGGTCCCAGCCTCTAGCAGAGTGTGAGCTTGCAGGGTATGTGATTAGCCACAGTGTTGCTTTGGCTGAGGGCTGATGGGCCAGGGGCTTAGGATAATGCTGTCTCCCACAGAGGAATTGGAAGGGAATGGCTGGGGTTCTCAATAAGTAGGATCCCTATGGTGGCATTTAGGGCAATTGCTATTTGGGGAATGGGCTCTCTGATGAATCACTAGTTTGCATGATTCGCAGAGGTCTTTGCAAATGACAGTGTTTGTGACCCCAAAAGAGTTAAGAATTTTGGTCCCTGGAAGTGCTGGAAAGGTTAAAGCCCCCAGGGACCCTAAATAAGCTGTTGAGGGCCTGGTAGAGGTTGGATTTCAGACCAGGTAGGAAATTCCTTTAGGATAAGAGTTGTGCCTGACTCTTTGGGGCTCCTGGCACCCATAGTACAGTGTAGACACTCACTGTCCATGGGGGTGGAGGCTCGATGGCCAAGGGTCCCTTCTCGCCATCGCATTCCCCCTGTCCAGTTCCCGTACCTCCAGCTTGCCTCTCCCCCACTTGCCCGTGCCAGCTTCCACCCCGTTTCTGCTTCATCAACCTTGTCCAAGGCTTGTAGCAGAGACGTCTACTCCAGTTTAGCTCTTCTGCCAAACAGTCTGGGGTTCACCTTTGCAAAGAGAAGAAGTCCAGGAGTCAAGATGGGGGTGCAGGTCATTTTCTCAGTTGGTCAGAAAAGTATCTTATTGGTCTCCTGTCATCCTGGCGTTGAAGTCACTTCATGGTGTCCCCAGTTGCCTCATTTGGAGCCGTGACACCTGGCCCAGCTCTAGCCTCTGTGATCCTGGCAGTGTACCCAGCCAGCTGTGACACATGCCATCTGGCCTGGCCCTTCACTCTTCCTGCGTCAGGATTGACTCGTGCGGCAGGAAAACATTCCCATTACCTTTTGTGGATGAGGCAGACCAGCGGATTTACTCTGGAAGTGATGGAAATGAGACTGAGCGAGAGAGTTCCTTCTGGCCTGTGTTGCCAGAGGACATCAGCGAGGCAGCTGGGAAAGAAAATACAGAGCTGTCTTCGTAGGTGCTGAGAATCGATTCGGAGAGTGAGAAGAAAAATAGCAAATTAAAAAGAAACAAAATGCAAGGCTGTAATTGGGGGAGGAAATACAATATCTTTCTTACCGAGAGCATCGTTTCTGCAGTAATTTTCAATACGTCAGCGAGAACATGGTCATTCCAGAGGGACTTGGGATATGAGAAACATTAAGTAAATATTTGGAATAAGCCGTCACGGAGAGACATCTCTGATGGGCTGCTCTTCACTACGACTGCACTATAACGATGCTAAAACACAGATCCTTTGGAGCCTCCTTTTCGGAAGTCTTTAACGACGTACTCAAGTTCATTGTTCGCTTTCCTTTGGGGTAACAACACCCCAGGTAGACGGCGAGAGGTTTGATCCGGGTGGGATGTGGCCCATCGATCTCTCCCTAAACCGCTAGCAATATAGCGCCTGCTCTGTTTCTAGGCTAAGGACCACATTTCTGTAGGGTGCCTATCACTGAGACTGTAGTTTCAGCGCTGCCGAAGCAAGTTGCTGGGTAATTATGTGTTCTTATATAGATTGCTTTCCGAGCTGGGTAATTAGTGTGCAACTTACCAGCTGGAACTCACAATTAGCTCAGGTCTGGACTTCCCAGGCCACCAGCAACTACCTGTCTTTCAGGCAGGGTAATCTTGGACTCAGATTGCTTCTCTTAAATATTGTAAGACAGAAAGGCATGTAAAATGAGGTATGGCTGAGTCCTCTAGCAACAAAAGAATCCTTTATTAAAACAAAGTACAAAAGCAAATACCCTATGTCTTAAAGCCTCCCCGTGGAAGGCCAAGTCAGAAAAGGGGCGCCCTGAGACAGTTGCGGCAGGGCTAAAGAGCAACCAACTTCACTCTAAACTACTCTTTAAGCCTACAAATCAGGCTTTTTCTTTTCTTTCCCACTTTTATAACTTGGACAGATTTAGAGGCTCTCCATAGCTTATAAGATCCAACCTAAACTCTCTAGCATGGCGTTTAGGTCCCTGGCCCGCCTGACCCCGGCCTGCTTCCAGCCTCCTCTTCCATATGGCCCACCTAACCATCTCATTCCCACTACCCCATGGCATTTGTAGCAAGGTGCCATGTGTAGGACATTGCTAGGTGTGGTGTGATCTAATGCCATATCACTTCACTTTGGTGGTGGCTTTATTAGTTTGCCATGCATCCTACACGGGCTCCATGAAAAGATTACGAGGTGCTGAGTGCCTGGGCTGGGGTTGTAGCCACAGCCTGGAGAAAAAAGGGGGGCTTGGATGTGATGGGAGAGGGCGGGATTGAATCAGTGAAAGAGTTCGAAGAAATACCATTGAATCCCAACGATGACAGAGATGACCCACTCCCTGGTTTTGATGTTCAGTGATTTTCCAAACTCCTATGAACTGTTAAAATTAAACAACATGAAATTGGCTAAGCGACCTGTGACACAGGAACACAATGGAACACTGCAGAGCTACATGAAAATGTGTATGTGAAATAATGTTATTAAGGATAGTTCACATTGAGTGCTTATTATATGACAGGCACTGTTCTAAGCATTTTCATAAACATTTTATCGTGTAATCCCCATAACAACCTTCTGAGGGTAGATACTATTATTTTCCCAATCTTACAGGTAAATAATCCAAGATACTGAAAGTTTAAGGGACTGACCCAAGGTCACACATCTAGCATGCAGTGGAGCCAAGATTTCAAAGTATGTATTCCGGCTCCAGAGCCCATGCTTTTTGTTTGTTTGTTTTATTTAGTTTTATTTTGCAGTATGATTTTTTAATTTTTATTTTTAAGATTTTATTGGAGTGTAGCTGACCTACAGTGTTGTAGGTCTCAGGTGTACAACAAAGTGAATCAATTATACATATACGTATATTCATTCTTTTTTCAGATTCTTTTCCCATATAGGTTGTTACAGACTATTGAGTAGATCTCCCTATGCTATATAGTAGGTCCTTGTTAATTATCTGGTTTTGGGGGGGGGTTGGTCTTTTTAGGGCCACACCCGCAGCATGTGAAGGTTTCCAGGCTAGGGGTCCAGTCGGAGCTATAGCCGCCGGCCTACACCACAGCTCTGGCAACGCCGGATCTTTCACCCACTGAGCGAGGCCAGGGATTGAACTCACAACCTCATGGTTCCTAGTCAGATTTGCTAACCACTGCGCCACGACCGGAACTCCAGTTATCTGTTTCATATACAGAAGTGTGTATATGTTATCCCCATCCTCCTAATTTATCCCCTTCCCTCATGGTTTCCCCTGTTATAACCAAAAGATTGGTTTTGAAATCTGTGTGTTTGTTTCTAAGTTCTTTTGTGTCATTTTTATTATAGTCCACATATAAGTTCTATCATATGATATTTGTCTTTCTCTGTCTGACTTCACTTAGTATGAGAATCTCTAGTTGCATCTACGCTGCTGCAAATGGCATTATTTCATTCTTTTTATGGCTGAGTAATATTCCATTGTGTATATGTACCACATCTTCTGGATCCACTCCTCTGTTGATGGACATTTAGGTTGCTTCCAAGTCTTGGCTATTATAAATAGTGCTGCAGTGAACATGGGGGTGCAAGTATCTTTTTGAATTCTGGTTTTCTCTGGGTATATCCCCAGGAGTGGGAATTGCTGGATCATACAAGAGGTCATGCTTTTCATTACCACACTACAGCTGGCTCTGTACCTGGAAAAGAACATCAAAAAATATGTAAACATAGCTGAGCACATATAGATACATTGATGAAGCAGTTGGCAGTAATACAGACGAATGGAGCTAACATTAGATTCATTCTTTGATAAAGAAGCTTAAATTCATAAGGAAAGGGAAGAAGTGAGAATGGTTTCATGTCAGAGAGGTCAAGGGAAAGCACTTTAGGAAGGAGGATCTCAAGAGTGTCAAATGTCAACGGAGTCAGTAATTAACTTAATAACTTTAAGTAAGTCACTTAGCCTCCTTCGTAATTGTTTCCTCATCGGTAAAATTTGTTCTTGCCTTACAGCTTTGTTTGGAAGATTAATGAGATAATGTTAATAAAGTCTTTGTGGTTTCCTTTAATAGTAAAGATGTTTTTCAAAATACCCCCACACTATTGCAGACCACGTCCTAAGAGATAAAACTAAAGGCAGAATATATGCGAATTTTCCAAGTCTTGTGCAATAGGCTAAGGTGTTTCCTGTCCTTCAGTTCTAGTTGAGTGACCACATAGCCTGAAATGTCTTGATATTATATGGAGGGAGGGAAAAAAAAGAGCAGATTGCTGGTTTGACATCCTGTAGACCAACCAGTGGATGGATTGACTAATTTTTAATTTTTCCAGCACGCATTGTGGCACAGGGTGGGCTATCCCCGGTGTCTGTCTGGCCAGCGTCCTGCAATTTCTCATTCATCTGTCCATTTCGCAAGTGTACGTGGAGAGTCTCCTATGTAACCAGAACCAGGTGCTAGAGTTCAGATGAATGAGGCACACAGTCCTTGTCCTCAGAGCACTTGTGCTGGGAGATGGGTTTGTAAGAGCAGGGAGTCTTACACTTTAGTATGAAGATGTACACACAGCGTACTCTGTTGAGCACAGAAGAGAGATGGGGGTTGGGGGGGAGCAGGCCAAGATAGGGAGGATGTTGATTCTTTTTCATTAAATCGGAGGCTTATGTAATTTTTCTTTCTTTCCAGTAACCAAAATACTAATCCAAAATTTATTTTTTTGAAACAATTTTTAAAAATTGTAGTTGATTTGCAATGTTGTGCTAATGTCTGCGATACAGCAAAGTGACTCAGTTATACGTATCTATACATTCCTTTTTATGTTCTTTTCTGTCATAGTCTATGCCAGGAGGTTGGATATAGCTCCCTGTGCTATACAGCAGGATCTTGTTGTCTATCCATTCTAAGGAAATGTCTTTCTTTCTTTTTTTTATAAATGATTTTTATTTTTTGCATTATAGCTGGTTTACAGTGTTCTGTCAATTTTCTACTGTACAGCAAAGTGAGCCAGCCACACATACATATATACATTCTCTTCTAATGAATTTTCTCAATCCTAGCAACCACACACACACACACGGACATCTAGGCTTTAAGGCCCTGTGCCTTTGTAGGCAATTGCCAGACAAGGGTTTCCCAACCTGCATTACATTTGGATCTTGTTACACTCATAGCCAAATACTTCTGGTGTCGACTCCGATCACTTATAGAAACCCAGTGCCTTTGGCACATCTTTAAATATAACTCTTCGCAGTTCCACCTGCTATTTCTTGAATCACCCATGGGCCCTATTCTGTTATTATTCGCAAACCAAGCTCTCAGAGGCATTCAAGCAGTCCCAGGTCAAGAGGACTACCTGGTATTTCCAAGTGAGTGTGTCACGATGTCCAATCCTTTTACTGTATTGTTGGATGTGGTTTGCTAGTATTTTGATGAGGATTTTTGGATCTATGTTCATCAGTGAAGTTGGCCTGTAATTTTCTTTTTTTGTGGTGTCTTCATCTGGTTTTGGTATGAGGGTGATGGTGGCCTCATAGAGTGCGGTTGGGAGTGTCCCTTCCTCTGTGATGTTTTGGAGTAGCTTCAGAAGGATAGGAGTGTGTCTTGCATGTCTTTGGCTACTATATTTAACTAAATCTGAACTGACCTTTTTACATTTTTACCAAGTGGGAGTTCGTGATAATGCTCTAATAGCCTTTATGGTCATCTCGTCCAGGCCCAAACATACTTGATTATTATCTTAAATTCTCAGTTGTTATATTATTTATTTATTTATTTATTTTTGGTCTATTTGTCTTTTTGCCTATTCTAGGGCCTCTCCCATGGCATATGGAGGTTCCCAGGCTAGGGGTCTAATCCGAGCTGTAGCCACCAGCCTACACCACAGCCACAGCAACACAGGATCTGAGCCGTGTCTGCGACCTACACCACGGCGGGTCCTTAACCCACTGAGCAAGGCCAGGGATCGAACCCGCAACCTCATGGTTCCCAGTTGGATTCGTTAACCACTGAGCCACAACGGGAACTCCATTGTTATATTATCTAATAATCACGCTCCTGTTTCAGTTCATGTCACTTGGGAAAGGTCCATGACAAATTTTGTTTCTGAAATATTTATCTGTAATGGAAAAAAACTATTTGTGTGACTCTCTTCCAACAGTTGAATGTAAGGTATAGCTAAAGTATAAGCAGCCAACGGGAGGGCCATCTAAGGGACCAGGACCTATTAATGCTTTCTTTGTTAGTGCCTCTTTTCCATTTTGCTTTTCCCTGTTTGGTTCTCATCCTATAGTCTTTATAAAGAAGGGGTAACACGTAGTTTATGTAGCTCAAATGATCATCGTCATGTGATTCTCTCATGCTCCAGCACGATGCTCCAACACAACGGTCTGTCCTGGTTTGGACCCATGTGAGTTTGGGGGCAGGAGGGAGAAATCACAAATATACAGCAGTTAATATGAAGGGTCTTGAGAAGGTTTAACAGACAGGCCACTGTGTTCTTTACAAACAAGCTGTTTATGGGGATGGCCTTTATAACTAGCTCTCATGCAAGATGGTTCTAAAGTCTTCTCCCAGCAGGAGAGAAAGTGGAAAGAGAGGGAGAACGGAAGACTGGGACCCGTGGGCCTCCTTCTCTATCAGTTTCCTCATCTGAGACACGACAGGCTTTGATAATCAGTATGCCCAGACTTACTTCTGCACCAGGCTTGCCTTGGGCACTTGTTAAAATGTAGATCCTTGGGACCAATGCCTTAAAACTCTGAATTTAGAGGTTTATAGTAAGGCCTAGGAATCTATATGTTTAACAGGCACCCCAGGAGATGCTGACTTCGTAGACTTGCAAACCAAAAATGCCTAAGAGTCACCGAATTTGATGATTTATAAGGCCACTTTCAGGTTTAAACATGTATATTTCTAGTATCAATGATGTCTAATCTAAATGATAGATGAAAATAAGCAGGTTTGATTAAGAGGAGCCTTGTATTACTATTTTCATTAAAAAACAGAGAAAGACAATTGGCATATGAGGTCACTATTATGTGGAATCTAACCCCCCAAAAATGATACAAAAGAACTTACAAAGCAGAAACAGACGCAAAGATTTTGAAACCAAAATCATGGTTACCAGGAGTTCCCATTGTAGTGCAGTGGAAGCGAATCTGACCCGCATCCATGAGGACGCAGGTTCAATCCCTGGCCCTGCTCAGTGGGTTAAGGATGTGGCATTGCTGTGAGCTGTGGTGTAGGTCGCAGATGCAGCTCAGATCTGGCCTTGTTGTGGCTGTGGCATAGGCAGGCAGCTGCAGCTCCGATTGGACCCCTAGCCTGGGAACCCCCATATGCCATGGGTGCGGCCCTAAAAAGACAAAAACAAAAACAAAAATCATGTTTGCCGGAGTTCCTGTCGTGGTGCAGTGGTTAACAAATCCGACTAGGAACCATGAGGTTGCAGGTTCGGTCCCTGCCCTTGCTCAGTGGGTTAACGATCCGGCATTGCCGTGAGCTGTGGTGTAGGTTGCAGACGCGGCTCGGATCCCGCGTTGCTGTGGCTCTGGTGTAGGCCGGTGGCTACAGCTCCGATTCGACCCCTAGCCTGGGAACCTCCATATGCCACGGGAGCGGCCCAAGAAATGGCGAAAAGACAAAAAAAAATCATGTTTGCCAAAGGGGAAATGTGAGGTAGGAAGGGTAAATTAGGAGGTTGGCATTGGCTTATACATAGCACTGTATATGAAATAGAGAGGTAACAAGGACCTACTGTCTCGCACAAGGTAATCTACTCAATACTGTGTATTAACCTAATTGGGAAAAGAATCTGAAAAGGAGCAGATATATGTATATGTGTAACTGATTTACTTTGCTGTACACCTGAAACTAACACAATCTTCAAAGTCAACTATACTCCAATAAAATTTACTGACAAATATTTTCATGCAGTGCTTTTGTGTTCCGGAACTAGCGTTTTCAGTATATCAGACCCAACTAGAAGATGTTGGTGAGGTTGTGTGTGTCCAGCAGACATGCTGGAGTGAGGGTTCGGCATTCCAACCTAGAAGGGGGGGACGAGCACTGTGAGGCCACAATTTCAGGTCAAGCAATTGGCATCCAAAGGTCTGGGGCAGACAGGAAGGCCTAGAGAAGAGCAGAAGCCTGCCTTTCACAGGACTTGGTTGATATTTGGAATGCAAGTAAGAAGTGGATAAAGAGGGGCAGAGACCAACAGAGGAGCAGAGAAAGAAGAGTTGAGGCCAGGAGAAGGAGAGCCCAGTTCCTAGAAGAGTTCTTGACTAAGATGTTAGTAAAAAGAGGACGTGACTGTCTACTTTCTGCACTAATTTTGGACCATGCTGTAAGAGGGTGAGAGCAAACAAGTGCATGGGCTGTGATTGGAACACAAATGTCTCTTGAGTCATAAGATATTCGATATGCAAATAGGTATGTTTTGCGATTCTAGTTAAAAGCCTAGCAGAATAAGGGCATTAGCCATCTGCTTGTCTTGATGCTTGCAGTAGAAGCCTCTGTGGACCTCTGTATAGTAGGGTTTCCGACAAATGGTGCCTGAGAAAGGTTCTGTGAAGGGCTGAGGCATGAGGATTGTTTTATGTCATCCCCGGGATGGCCAGGAGGGGGAGCCAGTCATTTGGTTGATACCTATAATCTGTGATGAAATTCTTTGAGACAAGTGTTTTGATCTGAAATAGCACTGAATTTATTTATTTTTATTTATTTATTTTATTTTATTTTATTTTATTTTTTTGTCTTTTGCCATTTGTTGGGCTGCTCCCGCGGCATATGGAGGTTCCCAGGCTGGGGGTCGAATCGGAGCTGTAGCTGCCAGCCTACGCCAGAACCACAGCAACGCGGGATCCGAGCTGCGTCTGCAACCTACACCACAGCTCACGGCAACGCCGGATCGTTAACCCACTGAGCAAGGGCAGGGACCGAACCCGTAACCTCATGGTTCCTAGTTGGATTCGTTAACCACTGTGCCACGACGGGAACTCCAGCACTGAATTTAGTTTATAATATCTCCTCAGTTTTCTGCTATATAAATTATTAGAAAGATATATTTAGAGTAGATCAACTATAAAAATAACTCCATAATGAGAACCCTAGAAGTTTAATGCATTACAGACCGAAAAAGACTTGATTTGCTAGAAAAGATGTCTTTGACCATTGTTCGCTGTGCTCACTTGTTGATATTTGCCTTGCACACCACATTTTTCCCCTTTGGGAAGCCTTTTTAGTTTCCATTAATTTTGTGGTCTTCTCCTTTCCTCAGATAACCCTTAAAAATAGTTCTGGGCATACAGCTTTCTTTAAACCCATAAACCAATGCCCCTTTGAATTTTCTGTTTTGAAATAAATATATGCCAAATGTCATAGTTATCAGAGATCATGAATGATGTCTGGGAGTTTCAGAAATATTCAGAAGTGTTTCTTAATAGCTTCCTTTTCTGTGTCCAAGGTATCCTTTTTTTCAAAACGGAGCTCTCCGTTTTGCCAAAATCACCCATGTAGTTCATTGTTGATGTCCGCTCTTGTAAGTTCCTTGTCAGTGTATAAATACTTTGGCTCTGTTGGGGAAAGATTGTGTAGTCCTTGACTGCTGCACAATACCCATGTTTACAATCTTTCATGCTGATCTGGATTTTTTGACAATTTAGAGAGTTCGGCAGGCTAGACAGAGTGTATGGTCTTGAGCTCTAACGTTAATAAGACGGTCAGCCTTGCCTACCTGGTTGGTTGTGTGTCCATCTCATCATTTCTGGTAATACGTAGTTGGGGCATGACGGCAGCTTCGAGGGGCCTCTCCAAGGACCTGAAAATGCTGGAAGTGAAATTATCCCCTAAGAGTTCAGCTAGGAATCCAACAAGTTATGAATGAGAACAGAGTTATGGAAATTCCCTTTGAAGGGACTGAGTTACAAGAGAACAAGTCATCCCGTGTTCCTCGTAGAGTTTTGTAAAGCGTCAGTGTAGACGAAGGATTGGAAGCGCATTGCTAAACGTTACCTATTGTTGATGATAGTTGGCAGGAATATGGGTGATGATTATTTTCCTTCTTTAAACTTTATTTTTTAAGTTTCAGAAAGAGAGAGGGGCGAGACGGAGCCAGAGACAGACAGATTTAACGGCTCCTGGGGAAGAAAGACCAGACAGGAGCCAGAGTGACCGTGTTAACACAGCTGGAGAAAGAGTGTGTCCGTCAGGGAGTGGGGGTCAGGGGCTGTCGGTCATGAAAGCAGAGAAAGAGGAGAAAGTCACAGCGAAAGCTTGCAGCACCGATCAGCCCACTCTCCCCGGGAGAGAGACTTGCCTTGTCCAGCTCCGGACGAGGCACGGAGGCAACAAAGCAACGTGGTTGTGGGAGCCATCCCATAACCCGACTGATGAGGGTTCGGGTCTCAGGCCTAGCACTCCGCAGCTTTAAGACTTTGGGCAGGTGGCTATGCCATTCCCAGCCTCAGTTTCTGCCTTTAACACGGGAATTTTAATGACGTTACCTACCACATCGGGCCTTTGTAAGAGCGAAAAAAGATAATTTAAGAGTTTCCACAGTGGGTTAAGAATCCAACTACAGGGGCTCGGGTCACTGCAGAGATGCGGGCGCAGTGGGTTAAAGGATCTGGCATGGCTGCAGCTGCAGCACAAGTCACAGCTCACCGTGTGGCTCAGATTCAATCCCTGGCCCAAGAACTTCATATGCTGTGGGTGTGGCCATAAAAAAAAAAAGTAGATAATGCATCTATTTAGTACAGTGCCTGGCACATGGTAATCCCTCGATAAATGTTATTTTTATAGTGTTAGAAAATCTTATTCCTAGAGATACAGCCTAACGTGACGCTTACTAGACAGTCACATCTTGGCATTGGAGTTGGTACTGATTCCATGTTTGTAAACAGGTCTTAGATGATAGTTGGGCTTTCCGTGTTATTTACCAGTGGGGAGATGACATGAGGATCTGTCACTTTGTAAATTAGATGTATCATTATAAATTGATAGTTTGATTCAGCAGTGTTTGGACTTGGCTTGGAGATCATGTGTTCAATGAATCTGGGAGGTTGTCAAAATTGAGTTGTGCGTCTCCAAACCCTGGACATTAAAAAAATTTTTAAACATAGCCTTTTGTGAGCTTGGTTGATGGGAATTCTCTCCTGAGAGAAGGATGCGCTCAACTCTGGACCTGATGAGGTTTCCTCGTTAGCCCGTCTCCCAGCCTCCTCCGGCCAATGAACCTCCTCTGTTTCTATCCAAAATGCCACAGAATAAAAAATGAAAATCTCATGCCTTCTTTTTCTGTTGTTTGAAATGTCAATAATCATGAGTGTACCGTTGCACACTACCTTTCCCTCTCCTGCTCCTGGTCTCTGGGAGACTCTAGTCTCCCTCGCTGGGCGTTAGAGAGAGGTGCTTAAGAGCTTCGGAACCATAGAGACCTCGCTCCAGAACTCCGGCTCTGCACCGCTTATTAGCTGTTGGGCCTTGGGCAAGTTACCTCTGCTCTCTGAGCCTCCGTTTCCTCATCTTATCAAATGGGAATCATAGTGATACCTATGTCATGAGGCGGTTGTAGGGATGAAATGAATTAATACATGAATTAAGTGAATTAACACAGGCTGAGAAGAGTGCCTGGTTCAAATGAATGTGCTATGCAGACATTAACTGTCCTTATTGCCACCATTATTATTGGGGCTGTTGTTGAAATGTAGTCATCACCATAGAACCAGTCTGGCGATGCCAGGTTAACCAGCAGTTCTCAACCTGGGCTGTCAGCATCCACACCGGCTCCAGAGGAGTCATGGCGTTCTTGAACCTTCCCTCTTTTTTCAATTGTAATCAATTGTTATGTCCCCGAGTTTTTTCTACCTTCATTTTAATTTTAAGGAAAAAAAGGACACCTGGCATTTATGGGGGGGGGGGTATGATGATAACATCAGCCCAAAGGAGCTGATGAAAGGGACACAATTCCAGCTAAGTTGGGACCCATCGTGGCCAATCTTTGCCTCAGGTTGCTGTCAGCCGCAGACCTTTCTCGCTGTTGGGAGGTGCCAACCACCAGCACCTTTCCTTCTGGTCAGTTCTGACAAGTGTCTGCTCAGATAAATGAGCCTTCTCCTCTGGCCGGACTCACTTTGTGGAAACAAGTTGGCTAGCAGTGTTATGAGCTGACCCACAAAAACCCCTCAGCTAAAACAAACAAACTAAAAATGCTGTATAGCGTTATACTCGTGGTCTAACAAGCATCGAGAAATGGCAGGTAAACTTCGGTTTTTCCCTTTTGTGGCCACGTTTGCTGACCTCCACTTGGCATTTGTTCGTTTGGTTGGTTGGTTTTTTTTGTCTTTTCTAGGGCCGCTCCCGCGGCATATGGAGGTTCCCAGGCTAGGGGTTGAATCGGAGCTGTAGCCACCGGCCTACGCCAGAGCCACAGCAACTCGGGATCCGAGCCGCGTCTGCAACCTACACCACAGCTCACGGCCACGCCGGGTCCCCAACCCACTGAGCAAGGCCAGGGACCGAACCCGCAACCTCATGGTTCCTAGTCGGATTCGTTAACCACTGCGCCACGACAGGACTCTGTTTTTGTTTCTGTTTTGTCTTTCACTTGGCATTTTTGAGAGGCACATGGAAGGACTGAAAATGCAATAGAGGAGGAGGAGGAAAGGGGCCCGGGAGAAGCGATGTGCTATAATTTGGCAGCATATGAGTACAGGTAACTTGTTCTGTGGTCAAAGCTCAGATCCAAACCATTCTGAAAAGCTTAAAGATACAGCACAGGGGCGTTCCCTTCGTGGCTCAGTGGTTAATGAACCTGACTAGGATCCACTAGGATGCAGGTTCGATCCTGGCCTCGCTCGGTGGGTTCAGGATCCGGCGTTGCCCTGAGCTGCGGTGTAGGTCGCAGACACAGCTTGGATCCTGTGTTGCTGTTGCAGCTGTAGCTCCCGTTCAGCCTGGGAATCTCCGTCTGCTGCAGGTGCAGCCGTAAAAAGACCAAAAGAAAAAAGATACAGCCCAGAAATCAGGCAGCCTCATTGTGGGTCTATTCCCAGGGGCAGCGTGAACATGATTCGTGTTAATATGCCAGTGAACCACTGATGTCCTCGCAGGCCAGGGAGACCATAGGGCGCTAATATTTCCTTCCCCCTCCCCTGCCCAAAGAATTTAGTGCCAAAGAAGAATAGAAAACAATTCACTTCTCTACTTTGGTTTCAGTCATTCTGGGCCAGAGAATTGACCTCAGTGACTTCCACAGGCAGATCTGGGAAAGAGACGAAAATCGAATTTTAATTTGTCTTTTTGTGGCACATGTCTCAAACTGGAACAATAATATTTGAGGGGTTTCCCCTCACCTTTCTTTCTTTAAACAGATGGAATTTTCAGTGCTGTCAGCTCCACCGTTTTAGACCCCACGAGCTGGAATTTATAGCTCAGTTGAGGCCAGTTAGGTCGGCGGAGGAGCTCTTGCTGCAACTGTGCCCTGTCTTCCTTCGCCCTGGACCCGGGGCTGCCCCCAGGCCTGCACAGAGGCCCCCAGGCATGTTTAAGGAAAGCGCTCAGCGACAGGATCAGAAAGCCTCATTAGGTAAAGCCACTATGCCTTATATTTTAGAGATTTTCTTTAAAAGGCCCAGTCTCGAAATCAGCTTTTTCCAGGCACATTGCCAAATTACAGAAATGGACCAGTTTTAAAGTGCCCATTTAAAATAAGCTCTCTTGCATGTAGCACTGTGGCAAAGGTCCTTCTGGCAGGAAGCCACTTTAGACATCGGATCACTCCAAGCATTATTTTTCAGTAGTGCCCAGGCCTTTTTGTAATTTTGGCGCTGTTTTCTTTGAACTCAGAAAATGTCAGTGTGCCAGAAGCAGACACAAAGGGGGCTGCCCAGCCAACAGCTGGATTTCTTTTCCCACAGATGTTCCCTTCACAGGGATTGAGCCTTGAAAGTTGTTGATATAGTGTCCCTTGTCCCTGTGCCCCACGGAACTATATTCCGTTGATTCAGTTCTTGGCCCACATTCCCTCCCAGATTTCGATTTTTTTTTTTTTTGGTCTTTTGTATTTTTAGGGCCACACCTGCGCCATATGGAGGCTCCCAGGCTAGGGATCAAATTGGAGCTACAGCCGCCGGCCTACGCCACAGCCACTGAAAAGCCAGATCCGAGTTGCATATTTGACCTACACCACAGCTCACGGCAATGCCAGATCCTTAACCCACTGAGCGAGGCCAGGGACCGAACCTTTAACCTCATGGTTCCTAGTCGGAGTCGTTTCTGCTGCGCCACGACAGGTACTCCCCAGATTTCAATATTGAGTTGAGTTGGTGGAGGTCTAGGAATGAAGAGTTAAAAGGAAGGAAATCATTGTGAGCTGTTGAGGGAGAAACCCCTAGAAGATAAGAGCATCCTGCTATGAGAAGGATCCTGGGCTCCGTGTGCCCCCTTAGCTGGGGCCTTCTTCAGATAAGGACCTGCAGTTCATCAGAAGCTCGAGGACGAGTGGCAGCCAAAGTTGTCCACGTCTCTGATGCTGCAAGTAATCGAGGTAGCACTGAGGGGCTTTCTTCCTTTTTGCTATCTCAGGACCTGGGGTTCTCACGCTGACTTTTGTTTGATGCATTGCCTATGATGGTCGTCGGAGGTACTCAGACAAAGCAAAACGGGAGGCTGGATCAAGCTCCAGCATTTACGTTTGGGGCAGTGGCTGCTTGTCTTTCTGACCGTACCCTCTCTTCTGCCAGGTTGTACTTCTAGGATTATGTCAGTTGCTGGCTCTCCAGTTTGATAACTTCCCGCTAAACCCATTTCCATGTTTCCCTGAAATAATCAACAATACAATTGAGTTTTTCATCAAAGAGACTTTGCTCTCATTCATTTCTTTTTGAAGTTGCACGAAGGTTTTGGGTTCTTCAGAGAGTTCCTGAAGCCCCCAGTGCCTGCTGCAGACCAGAATTCGGGTAGCCGTCAAGCCTCAGAGTTTAGCTGCTTTGGTGTCAGTAGGTAGCAATGAATAATTTATTCAGACCTACGGAGACTAGATGACCCGCCTCAGAGATCATATTGGTACTGTAGTCTTTTTTCCTGCTGCATCTCACCATTCTAGATGTCAGTAGAATTGGTTCTTCATCCAAAAGTTAAGGTGGAGGGGAATGAGATAATATAGGCTGTGGAGGAGGAGAAAAATCATGGGTGGCCCTCAGGTATGTACACACTGTGTTTGGGATACACGACAACAATTTTCTTCCTAAACAAAACAAAGGCAATGTCACAAAGAGATGATTAAATATCTAGCAACAACAGTGTGACTCATGAGAAGTCCATGGGGTCCCCTTTCCTTATTCCGGGAGAAAGCACGCTTTACTTGAGGTGCTTGAGGCTCAGGAAATTGTGAAACACCTCCCTTTCTGCACAGAAACATTTTTGGACCTTTTGAGAAGCATCCAGCATTTATCAAAGCCTCCGGCAGGGAGGCCGTAATTGGAACCGTCGTGGTTGCTTCCACGCCTTGATGTTCCTCCTGGAAGGAAGCAGAAGCCACCAGGCCCAGCTTCACCAGGGACGTCATCCAGCCTAATGCTGCAATTTTTCCTACCTGCTGATGTCTATGGTCAGATTCTAACCTTGACCCTAGCCATTCACTCCTCCCCCACCCCTTTCTTTCACAGACACGGGCCAGACGCACACGCAACGTGATTCAGTTCTCCCGTGGAGGCAAACATCATTTGATGAGGTTTCTAGAATTTCAGATCCATTTGCTAAAAGTGAAACATCCCGTCCTCTGGACAAGCTCAGGGGAAAGCCCCCTGGTTGACCCTCGCCGATGTTCCATGCCCCCGACTTGCCCTTGAACGCGGCTGGTGTCTCTGTGCGGATGCTGACCCTCTTACCAAGTCTTTGCCCGCTGCCAGAGCCCCCTGAGTGCACCTGAGCCGCCCTGTCCCCCTGAGTGCATCAGGCCAGCCTTCCCGAGTCCCCCAGCCCTCGCCTTCGCTGTGTTTCCTGAGCCAGAGTAGCCTGCAAGAGGCTGAGTCCCAAGAAATTGTCACGATCCTGGCCCTTGAGTCCTGTCTCTGCCAGTAGCACTTGGAAGGAACCATGGCTCAAGGGAGGGCCTGGCCTTTTTGCAAAGGCTAGCTTTTCAATTACATACCCTAGTTTTATGGTTAGAGCTGAGAGCTCTGAGATTTCATACCCGTATCCATAATCCCGAGGAAATGCACAGTATTGACCCTTTTCTCTTATTTTCTTATAATTTCCCTTTCATCATGGCTCTAAGGCACTGCAGGCAGTGTATTTCTACGGAATTATTGTTAGTAAGTCATTGAAAGCATTCAGGCTTTTACCTTGTTCTTCATATCCTACCCAAGTTATGAAAGTATTTTCCTGAGATGTCCTGTAAACCCAGTATAGCCAAAGAGCTGAAGTGGTGTTTCTTTTAGAGGTGAACCCAATAAAAAGAGGAAAAAAAGAAAAAAGAAAAACAAGCTACTCATACCTCAAGGCATTATTGCACAGTGTTTTAGTGGATAAGCTCTGGAGTCCGATTGCTTGAATTCAGCTCTCAGCTCTTCTATTTACTGACCATATAACCTGTGGCAAGTTTCCTTAACCTTTTTATGCGTCAGTTTTCTTGTTTTTAAAATAGAGACACAGTATACCCGCCTCTTAGGGGACTTCTGATAATACAGGAATTAATTCACATAGAGCGCTTGAAACACTGTCTGGCAGAGGTAAATGCCCCAGACATAGATGATAGTTCTGCTTGACCTAAAGCTAATTTTTAGGTGCCATGCAATATTTTGCTTGGAAGGAGATAGACATAACGGGGTAAACGTTGCACAGAGAGTCAGGAATCCCAGGTTTTTTTGCTGGTACCAACTGCCATGTAGCTACATGATTTAGAGCCAACCTTAGTTTCAGTTATCTGTGTTATTAGGATAGAAATAGTTCCCTTAACTATTGTTTGCATACGTGCATGTGGGCGTGCGCACACACACGCATGCACACTCACTTTCCATGATAGAAAAGGGGGAGGATTAAATGAGAACGTGAATGTTAAAACTCTGAAAGGACGTGAAACACTTCAGCTACGGGGATTGTGTTGTCATGTTTCCTATGTATATTTCAGCTATAGCCTTCTCAGACTAGAAGGTACTCTCATACCTGCAAGGTATTTTATGCTTTTCAAAGATGATGGACCGTCCAGTATTTTCTCCCAGCTGGCTATTGCAAGCCTCTGGGGCAAAAGGACCATGTCATTTGCATGTTTCATTCACAATCTAGCAGAGAGTAAGTGCTAAATGGAAAAAATGTTTTATACAAGTGCGACTGATCTAATGAGACGGCCAAGATGCCTCAAGAGTGGTCTTTAAATAGGTTTTCTAACAAGTGGTTCAAGTTGTTGACTTAACATAATATCAGGGGCCTTGCTAATTTAGGTCCCAAACAGGTTGAGATTTGGTTTGAACACATTATCTGGAGAGACTTCGTTGTGGCTCAGCAGGAGAAGCAATGGCCCAAACCTTTGGGGCTTGGAAACTCTTATCCCAGGTCCACCTTATCCTTCACGAGAGAGCAGACAGTGGTCTCACGGCTCTCTGTGTATGAAAACCGAAAAACTTTGTTATGAAGAGTGCTCAGTGAGTACCTGTAGAGTATAGGAGTGAAAAAACCTCCACAGGGTGTGTGTATACATTTTAAGCCAACTCAGAGCTGGTACTTCTCATTAGCGAGAGGAAGGAGCCTGGGATTGCATCTTCCCGCAACCAGGTTGCTCTTATCAGCACGAAATCTTTGGCTGTGAAGCACTCGCAGAAACATAAAGTGCTATGGGAATCCCTAATAACATGTTACAGACAGAATTCTCTGCAATTACAATGGCTGAATAAACTACTGACAATTGACTTTTCTTGAGATATTCTTCAAGAAAAGTGTCAAAGAAGGAAAGACCAGCAGACAAGAGCAAGACGGTGTCAAACGAACACATTAATTGTCCTAACAACACCGCCACCAACACAAAACCCCCCTGGTTGTGTTCTTTCTTTGCAAAAATCTAAAGGGATATTGAAAAGAAATACAGGGGTTTTTTTTTTAGATAAAAGCCCTCCCAGAACGTTTGCATTTTAACCTTCAAATGAAGCCCTTCATCTCTTTCTGGAGCAGGATCGTTTGTTCAGTATATCTTCAAAAGACTATTTTTATTTTCCTAAGCTATGGTTAGTAATAGCAGGGAGTTCAGAGAAGAAAGTCTTTAGCCCTGGTTTGTGGAATTAATGGTCATGCACTACAAAAAGAAAACTCCACAAGCTGAGAAGACAGTAACCAGACCTAGAATGTCTTAGTGATTCTTGGTCTCGCTAAGACACAAGCCATTCTTCTCGAAACTGTTTGTTTGGAGCAATCAATGTCTCCTCCCTGTAAGCTCTTTGGAGAAGAATATTTTTTAACAAAAATATTTTAGGAGTTCCCGTCGTGGCGCAGTGGTTAACGAATCCGACTAGGAACGATGAGGTTGCGGGTTCTATCCCTGGCCTTGCTCAGTGGGTTAGGGATCCGGCGTTGCCGTGAGCTGTGGTGTAGGTTGCAGACGCGGCTCGGATCCCGCGTTGCTGTGGCTCTGGCGTAGGCTGGCGGCCACAGCTCCGATTCGACCCCTAGCCTGGGAACCTCCATATGCCGCAGGAGTGGCGGAAGAAATAGCAAAAAAAAAAAAAAAAAAAAAAAAAGACAAAAAACAAACAAACAAAATATTTTAGTGAGGTGCAATGATTTGGTGGACTCCGGCGGCTTTTAAAAATTATTTAATTGTGGTTTAACTTTACTTCCTTGGATACTGTCAGGCTTTCTTTGGTAAAGAGCAAACTATAGGATCCAAGAATGTGGGAGTTCCCATCATGGCTCAGCAGTTAACAAACCTGACTAGCATCCATGAGGACGTGGGTTTGATCCCTGGCCTCGCTCAGTGGGTTAGTGAGCCGTGGTGTAGGTCGCAGACATGGCTCAGATCCCACATGGCTGCAGCTGTGGTGTAGGCCGGCAGCTACAGCTTCGATTGGACCCCTAGCCTGGGAACCTCCATACGCCACAGGTGCGGCCCTACAAAGACCAAAAAAAAAAAAAAAAAAAAAATTCTAAAAAAAAAAACAAACCCCTAAGAATGTGACCCTAAAAGAAAAAGAATGTGACCCTGATGTCTCTTTTAGTAGGTGTCATTTCTTAGCCGCAGGAACCCTCGAATATGTAAGAATATTTCCTAACCAACCAAGAATGGGCTCCTTCAAGTGAAGGCCTGGGAGACAGAAGAATGAAAAAAAGGGCTAAAATTCAAGTCTTAGAACTAACTTATCAAGATGATGGATCAAAGTAGGGTCTAGTATGAAAAATGTTGGGCCACAAGATTATCTTAGAAGAATCAGAATTATTCTTGGTGTGTTCACAGTAAAATGAGTTCCAAGACAAATTGTTCTCAAAGTTTTATCAGGTTTAGAAACAAGTCATCATCTGGAGTTTCTGTATGTTCTACTGTTGAGCTACTTTCCTGATTTCTCAAGGGTGCCCTTTTCCTGAATCCAGTATGGAAACAGACATATTCTGAGCCATGATGAAGCCAGCCTTATTTGTCTCTGCCTAATTTTAATGTTCTGTACACTTGACCCAAATTTTAAGGTATGATAAAAAGGTATAAAGATAAAAGACTTTGGAAGGATCATGTGTGCAGATTCAGTTAAGGGCCCTAACAACTGCTAGGGAAGACAGTGTTGGGTGGCCAGTGAGTCCTTGACAAGGGTCTGGCCACTTGTGAACCTAAGTGTTTCTATCATTGCTACTAAACCTCGTGAGAATACATTGTTGAAATGATATTTTGTTTTAAAGTGGTAGGGAAAGCTCCTCTTTTTCTCCTCATTTATTTACCTGCCTATTTATTTGTATCCTACCTTCTCCTGAAAAGACTGTAAAGTGCTCTACAAAAGTGCACGCAATACAAGCAAGATACAATGCAACTAAAATACATAGGAACAATTAGGCAAAGGGGAAAATACAGGTAGGAAAGTAAGATGGCGCCAGGACTCGGGCCATGATGGAAAATGCATGACATGAAGTTTATTATGCTCCATAGAAGTAGACCACACCTTTGGTCTGTGCTTTCCAGCAATAAATGTGAAAAGGGAAAAATGATCGGATGCATGAATCAGAATGTCCGGAAGGTTAAAACAAACTAGTTTTTCGGAAAAGCTAATGGAGGGTAAAGGATAAGAACTAATTGGGATAATGGGGCAGAGGGTGGTCAGCTATTGCAGAGTCATACATTTTTTAGTAGTTATGGATATTTATTTCTATTTCTGAGGATTCTTGGAGCGAATCGTTTTAATTTTCTTTTCTGGTCTGTAATAGCCTTGAGGAGAAAATCCATCGCCTATCTATCTATCTATCTATTTATGAAACGACATCTGTAATAGCCCTTGAAAAATGTTCCCTTCATTTTTGTCTTTCACTCATTTCTTTAATTCCAGCCTTGTATTTAGAAGTTTAGCATATGAAACTTAAAAAGCAAGACTATATACATTTACAGTCTAGTCATGGACCTGCACAAATCAGTGGTTTTATATTTAATAGTAACTTACCTCTATGCTTGGCCAATTCTATCTAAATTAATGTGGAACATAAAATTCCAGAAAAATCCACCAGAACTTGGAGCAACACTTCTAGTATCTTCTCTATGAACTATTGTGGGAAATGTGGGAGCTTTCCTTACCACCTAAACTTGTATTTTTATGTGGCTAATTTTTTAAAAAACATCATTCATTATTCAAAAATAACATTGAAATGTGTTACCTATTTGGGTGTTTTGGTCCATTAACTTTTTCCAGTGGTTTTTCCAATTAAAATTACATTGATGCCATATGGTGTGTATTTGTATGCTAAAACTTCCTAACTCTTGAAAGAAATGTAAAATGTCAAAGCAGATTGAGCAGAGGGAGATTTAACACTTTCCAGTGAGTGGTTCTAGTCACCAGTTCCATCAAGAATGAATTTCCAAGGTCCAGTTTTTCTCATTGAAAAAAATTAATACACTTCAGTTTTTTAGAACAGTTTTACATTTAAACAAAATTCAAACAGTACAGAGGTCCTCTTTGCTTGCTTTCTTCTGCATACAGCTTCCTCTATTATTACATTATCTGCATTAGTGTGGGACATTTCGTACAATTAATGTACCAGTATTGATACATTATTATTAACCGAAGTCCGTAGTTTACATTAAAATTTACTCTGTGTTGCACAGTTCTTTTGAGTTTTAACCAATGCATTGTCTTGTATCCTCCATTAGAATATCATACTGAACTATTTCGCCACCCTAAAAATATCCGTGCTTCTCCTATTCACCCTCCCCTGCCCACACCCGTCTCCCCCCCGCCCCCACAACCCCTGGACACCACTGATCTTAGGGTCTCAAAAGTTTTGCCTTTTCCAGAATGTTGAATAGTTGGAATCATACAGTATACAGCCTTTTAAGACCAGCTTCCCTTACTTAGCAATAGACATCTAAGATTCCTCCATGTCTCTCTGTGGCTTGGATAGCTCATTGATTTTTACTGATAAATAGTACTCCGTTGTATGGATATACGACAGTTATCCTTTGAAGGACCGCTTGCTTGCTTCTGGTTTTTTATTATTATAAACAAAAGTGCTGTAAACATTCAGGTGTAGCTTTTTGTATGAACATACATTTTCATCTCAATTGGGTAAATATCTCAGAGCACAAATACTGGATCACAATTATATTTGTAAGACACTGCCGAACTATCTTCCAAAGTGGCTGTACCACTTTGCATTCCCACCAGTAATATAGTACTGCATCTTTGTCAGCCTCTGGTACTGTTAGAATTATGAATCTTAGCCATTCTCCCGGCTGGGTAGTAGTTATTCATTATTGTTTGAATTTGCCATTCCCTAATGACATAAGATACTGAGCACATTTTCTTTTTCTTTTTTTTTGTGTCCTTTTTTTTTGGCGTTTTTTTTTTTGTTGTTGTTGTTGTTGTTGCTATCTCTTGGGCCGCTCCCGCGGCATATGGAGGTTCCCAGGCTAGGGGTTGAATCGGAGCTGTGGCCACCGGCCTCCGCCAGAGCCACAGCAACGCGGGATCCGAGCCGCGTCTGCAACCTACACCACAGCTCACGGCAACACCGGATCGTTAACCCACTGAGCAAGGCCAGGGATCGAACCCGCAACCTCATGGTTCCTAGTCGGATTCGTTAACCACTGCGCCACGACGGGAACTCCATGAGCACATTTTCTTATGCTTATTTGCCATCTACATATCTTCTTTGGTGAGAATTCTGTTCAGATCTTTTGTCCAATTTTAATTGAATTGTTTGTTGTCTTTTGATTTTTAAGAATTCTTTGTATAGATTGGATACAAGTCCTTTATCAGATGCTTTACAAATATTTTCTCACAGCCTGTGGCTTGTCCTTTTCAGTCTCTGAACGGATGTTTGTCTCTTCATTCTTTTAACGAAACAGATGTTTTAAATTTTAGTGAAGTCCAACTACCAATTGTTTATTTCATGAATTATACTTTTGATGTTGTATCTAAAACCTTCCTGCAAAACTCAAAGTAATCAAGATCTTCTATGTTATCATCTAGAAGTTTTATGGTTTTGCATTTTATATTTAGGTCTATAATCCATTTTAATTTTATGAAAAGTATAAGGTCTATATCAAGATTTATTTCTCTGCATACGTCCAGTGATTCAGATCTATTTGTTGAAAAGACTATCCTTTTTCCATTCAGTTTCCTTTCTCCTTCCTGTGAATCTACTTCTAGATTCAGTATTCTATCCCATTGATCTATTTCTTCTTTTGCTAATATTATGCTGTCTTGATTACTGTAATTTATACGAATTTTATTCCTTTTCAGAAGTTTATTTTGGCCTCAGTGTTTTTCTCATCTGATTGTAGATACATATGGCTGTATGTAAATAGTCACATCAAGAAAACAATAATAGTTAACAATCTATTGATTCCCACTAGTACGTCTTTTTTTTTTCCTTTTTGCCTTTTCTAGGGCCGCACCCACGACATATGGAGGTTCCCAGGCTAGGGGTCCAATTGGAGCTGTAGCCACCAGTCTACACCAGAGCCACAGCAACACCAGATCCGAGCCATGTCTGCAACCTATACCACAGCTCACTGCAACGCCGGATCGTTAACACCCTGAGCAAGGCCAGGGATCGAACCCGCAACCTCATGGTTCCTAGTCGGATTCGTTAACCACTGAGCCACGACAGGAGCTCCCAATACTTCTTTTTTTTTTTTTTTAATTTACAAGATTGTTTTAGTTTCAGATGTAGCACATAGTGATTTAGTATTTTTTGCAGATTATACTTCATTATAAGGTATTATCAAAGAGGAGAGGGAAAGGGCGAGATATAAATTAAGGGTATGAGATTAACAGATACAAACTACTGTGTATCACATAGATAAGCAACAAGGATATCACACAGGGAATTATAGCTATTTTCTTGTAATAACTTGTAGGAATTCTTGAAGTTGGGTGTCCCAGTCCTCTGATTTTGTTATTCATTAACGATGTGATATCTATTCTGGGTCTTTTGCCTTTCCATAGAAACTTTAGTATTGTTATCCACAAATAACTTGCAGGGGTTTCGATTGGGATTCCACTGACTGTATAGATCATGTTGGGAAGAATTTGCTTCTTAACAATATTGAGTCTTTCCATTCATGAACATGGAATATCTCTGCATTTATCCTTTTTTTTTTTTTCTCTTTTGTCTTTTGTCTTTTTAGGGCCATACCCAAGGCATATGGAGGTTCCCAGGCTAGGGGTCTAATCGGAGCTACAGCTGTCGGCCTACATCACAGCCACAGCAATGGCAGATCCAAGCTGCATCTGCAACCTACACCACAGCTCACAGCAACGTTGGATCCTTAACCCACTGAGGGAGGCCAGGGATCGAACATGCAACTTCATGGTTCCTAGTTGGATTCATTTCTGTTGAGCCATGATGGGAATTCCTCATTTATCCTTTTTAAAGTGAGATGTGCATCATTTTAAAATTGAAGTATATTTGATTTACAATGTATTAATTTCAGGTATACAGCAAAGTGATTCAGTTTCAGACTGTTTTCCTATATAGATGATTACAAATAATGAGTATAGTTCCTTGTGCTATATAGTAAGTCCTTGTTGTTTGTCTGTTTTATATATAGTAGTGTGTATATGTTACTGCCAAATTCCTAATATATCCCCCCTCTCTACCTTTCTCCTTTGGTAACCATAAGTTCGCTTTCTATGTCTCTGAGTCTGTCTCTGTTTTGTAAATAAGTTCATTTGTATCATTTCATTAGATTCCACATATAAGTGATATCATATGATATTTGTCTTTCTCTGACTTCACTTAGTATGATAACGTCTAGGTCCATCCATGTTGCTGCAACTGGCATTATTTCACTCTTTTTTTTTTTTACGATTGAGTAATATTCCATTCATTCCTATATATATTTCATTAGAATTATACCTAAGCATTCCATTCTGGGGATGCTAATGTAAATGGTATTGTGTTTTCAGTTTGAAATACCAGTTAATCATTGTTGGTATATAGAAAAGCAATTGACTTTTGTATATTAGCTTTGCATCCTGCAACCTTGGTGTAATCACTTATTAGTTCATGGAGATTTTTTTTTCAATTCTTTCTCATCGTCTGTATACACAATCTATAAAGACAATTATGTCATTTGTGAACAAAGACAGGTTATTTTTTCCTTCCCAGTCTGTGTACCTTTCATTTCCTTATCTTGTCTTATTGCATTAAGTAGAATTTTTTTTTTCTGGTTGCACCTGTGGCACGTGGAAATTCCCAGGCCAAAGATCTAACCTGCGGCACAGCAGCGACCCAAGCTGCTACAGTAACACTGCTGGATCCTTTATCCATTGAGCTACAAGAAAATTCCAAGTAGAACTTTAAATACAGTGTTAAATAGAAGTGCTGAGAGGGACATCCTTGCCTTGTTCCTAATCTTAGGGAGAAAGCTTCTAGTTCCTCACCATTAAATATGGTATACGAGATACATTTCTTGTAGATAAACTTTATCAAATGGATAAAGTTCCCCTCTAGTCCTAGTTTGCTGGGAGTTTTAAAGCATGAATCGTGTTGCATTTTGGCAAATGCTTTTTCTACACCTATTGATACAATCATGTGATTTTTCTCCTTTATAGCCTGATGATAGATTAACTGATTTTTGAAGTTTGAACCAGACTTGCATATCTGGAATAAATACCACTGGGTCATGGTGTATGATTCTTCTTATACATTGTTGGATTTGATTCACTAAAATTTTGGCGTTCCCATTGTGGCTCAGCAGTAATGAACCCAACCAGTATCCATGAGGATGCAGGTTCGAGCCCTAGACCCACTCATAGGGTTAAGGATCTGGCATTGCCGGTTGCAGATGTGGCTCGGACCTGGCTTTGCTGAGGCTGTGGTGTAGGCCAGCAGCTGCAGCTCCGATCCGACCCCTAGCCCAGGAACTTCCATATGCTGTGGGTGTAGGACTAAAAAGAAAAAAAAATTTTGTTGTCATTGTGGATTATTTTATTTATAAATAATAAATAAAGTTCATGAGAATAAGTTCATGAGAAGTATCGATCTATAGCTTTCCTTTCTCGTAATGTCTTTATTTGGTTTTGGTGCTAGGGTAATGGTGGCCTCATGGAACGAGTTAGGAAATATTCTCTCTGTTTCTGTTTTCTGGAAGAGATTGTAGAGATTTGGTATTCCTTCTTCCTTAAATGTTTGATAGAATTCACCTGTGAATCCATCTGGGCCTGGTACATTACTTTTGGAAGGTTATTAATTAATCAACTTCTTTGATGAACATGAGGCAGTTCAAATTACCTATTTATCCTTGTATAAGTTTTGGTAGTTTTTGTCTTTTAAGAAATTGGTGGTGCATTTCATTAATTTAATGAAGCTTTTGGGCATAGAGTTGTTCATAATATTCATGTATTATCCTTTTAATATCCATACGATCAGTAGTAATGACCCCTCTTTCATTTTTTATTAGTAAATTGTATCTTTTATTGTTTTCTCCATTAGCCTAGCTAGATATTTTTAAACTTTGTTGATCTTTTCAAATAACTAGCTTTTAGTTTTACTAGATGTCCCCACTGATTTTTTGTTTTCAACTTCATTGAATTCTGCTCTAATTTTTTATGATTTCTTTTCTTTTGCTTGCTTTAAATTTATATTGTTCTTATTTCTCTAGTTTCCTCTAGTGGAATCTTAAATTATTGATTTGAGATCTTTTTTCCTTTTCTAATATATGCATTCAATGCTATAAATTTCCCTCTAAGTGCTGCTTTTGCTTCATCCCACCAATTTCAGTAAATTGTATGGTCATTTTCATTTAGTTAAAAATATTTTTAAATTTCTCTTAACATTTCTTCTTTGTGTCATATGCTGTGTAGAAATGTGTTGTCTAATTTGCAAATGATTCGACATTGTCTTGTTATCTTTCTGTTATTGACTGGTATTTTAAATTCATTGTGTTCTGAGAACATCCTTTGTATGATTTCTTTTAAATTTGTTAACATGTTTTATGGCCAACAATATGGTCTATCTTGGTCAGTGTTCCAAGTGAGCTTGAGAAAAATGTATATTCTGCTGTTGATGGATGAATGTCAGTTAGATCTGGTTGATTGAGGATGTTATTCAGTTCAACTATAGCCTTACTAATTTTCTACCTGATGGATTTATTATCTACTGATAGAGGGGTATTGATGTCTCCAACTGTAATTGTGGATTTGTATGTATAAATATTATGTCTTCTTGGAGGATTGACCCCTTCATAATTATGTTACTCTCTTTTTTTTATCCCTGATAATATTCCTTCTTCCAAAGTTTGCTTAGTCTGAAATTAGTTTGGCTACTCCAGTTTTTGTTACCTCATATTAGCATGATATGTCTTTCTTTATCCATTTAGCTGTATCTCTGTATTTAAGATGTGTTTCCTGGAGTTCCTTCTTTTTTTTTTTTTAAGGGCCACACCCCCAGGATATGGAGGTTCCCAGGCTAGGGGTCAAATTGGAGTGTAGCTGCTGGCCTACACCACAGCCAGAGCAATGCAGGATCCAAGCTGCATCTGTGACCTACACCACAGCTTGCAGCAATGCCAGATCCTTAACCCACTGAGCGAGGCCAGGGATCAAACCCACAACCTCATGGTTCCTAGTCGGATTTGTTTCCACTACGCCACGATGGGAACTCCTGTTTATAACTGCTTTGTATTTATTGAACATGTTCTTTGTTTTACTTTTAATTTTCTTCTCTTTTCCTGCCTTCTCTGGTTTTAACTGAACATTTATGTTTGATTCTATTTTTTTCTCCCCTCTTAGCTTATCAGTTATACTTTCTATGAAACTTTTTAGTGGTTCCCCTAAAGTTTGAAATATATGCTTTTAACTATTCTAAATTCACTTTCAAATTACGCTATATTGCTGCACTGGTAGTTCAGGTACCTTATAATATTCACTTTACTTACTCATATGCTATAATCACTAATATATTACTGCATTATTGCTATTACTACTTTGAACAAAATTATTTATTAAATCAATTTAAAAAAAAGAAAAGATTTATAATACCCTTATTTATTCCTTCTCTGAAGCCCTTCTGTTCTACCATTGTCTTCCTGAAAAACATATTTTAATATTTTTTGCAAGCCAGGTCTACTGGTGACAAATTTCTTCCATTTTTGTTTGTCTGAGAAAGTCTTTTATTTCTCTTTCCATTTTTGATGATAATTTTGCTGGAAACAGAATTCTAGGTTGATTTTTTTTTCTTTCAACATTAAATATTGCATTTCGCTCTTCTTTCTTGCATGATTTCTGATGAGATGTTTAATGTAATTCTTATCTTTGTACCTCTATGGGTAAGATTAAAATTTTTTTTGTCTTTTTTTTTTTTTTTTTTTGTTATTGTTGTTGTTGTTGTTATTTCTTGGGCCGCTCCCGCGGCATATGGAGGTTCCCAGGCCAGGGGTCGAATCGGAGCCGTAGCCACCGGCCTACGCCAGAGCCACAGCAACGTGGGATCCGAGCCGCGTCTGCAACCTACACCACAGCCCACGGCAACGCCGGATCGTTAACCCACTGAGCAAGGGCAGGGACTGAACCCGCAACCTCATGGTTCCTAGTCGGATTCGTTAACCACTGCGCCACGACGGGAACTCCCTATTCCATATTTCTTAACATTTCCAGCTCCATATTTACAGTTTCCATCTATTCTTATATGTTGTCCATTTATTAGATCCCTGAACATATTAAGAATAGTTATTTTAAATTCTCTGCCTGATATTTCCAAAGTCTATGCCATATCTGAGTGTGGTTATGCTAATTGCTTCGTCCCTTCAGACTTTTTTTTTCTTTTTGCATGGCGTGTAATTGTTTGTTGAAAGCAGGGTATGATATATTGAGTAATGGGACCTGAACTAATCAGACTTTTAGTGTGAAGTTTCGTTAATGTGGCTAGGAACTGGGATTTTTTTCTTTTTTTGTCTTTTCTAGGGCTGCACCCTCGGCATATGGAGGTTCCCAGGCTAGGGGTCTAATCTGAGCCACGTCTGCAACCTACACCACAGCTCACGGCAATGCCGGATCCTTAACCTGCTGAGCGAGGCCAGGGATCGAACCTGCAACCTCATGGTTCCTAGGCGGATTCGTTAACCACTGCACCACAACAGGATCGCCTAGGAACTGGGATATTTAGTGTTTGCTGTAGCTATAGATACTTGTGTCTTTTTTTTTTTTTCTCTCACCTGTTGTTTTTGGATTTCTCTAAGAACTCTTTTAAGTGGGATCCATGTCTTTCTGGTGGTCAGGTATGAGTGGAGTGGAAGTGGTCTATAATGTTATGACTACTCTTAAGTCCATGGGCTGTGACCCTCATAAATTTTTCGCAGCCTTTTTTCTCTCCCTTTAGGGGTTAGCTCTAGGAAGGCTAGAGGGGAGTGGAATTGTCTAGTTGCCCTTCCTCCAGGAATATTAGGCTTTGGTAAAGTTGTGTCCCTTGGAGAGCAGCCATTTGTTATGGAGAAGCTCATGGTATATTTCTAAATTATTGCTTTCCTCTACCTGAACCAAAAAAAAACAAGGAGATTTTTCTCAGCTCTTAACCATGAGGACTTTGTGCGTTTTCTTGAGGAAATCCTGTGGGAGTGTGGGGGGACGGACGAAACTGGGGACCCAGGAGTTTTTAACTCTCAAGCTAGTTCCCATTCAGCTTCTATCAATTTGTCAAAATTGCCATTTAAGTGTGCCTACTAGTTTATGGCTTCAGTGGCTTCTGTTCCAAGTAAGCATATCTCAGCTGCGATTCTCTGTATTTGCCTCTCTTTCCAGATTTCAGGGTAGCAGTTTGCCCTGTGTCTTCAATTCCCTGATGCGTTTAAGAAGAATCCTTGATGTGCAGTTCGTTCAGCGGTTGTCTTATTGTTGAGACTAGGAATGATAATTTCCAAGTTCTTTGCATGTTGTTGGCAAGACCGGACGTCTCCCAATGTCCAGTTTTCAAGGCTGGAGCATGTTGTGGAATTAGCGAGGGTCTTGCTATTAGACTGACCTACATTCAAATTCAGGCTATGGCATTTAACTAGAGATATTATCTTGTATGAGTCACTCAACCTGTCTGGCCTCAGTTTCATCCCCAGTTGAGTAAAAATCGTTACAAATGCATATGGTTATGTTAAGCTAAAGGACGTATGTGAACAAGTTCATCACAGATCTTGGCTGGTGCATTTCAGTTACATCATAAATGTCAGTTTTTTTTTTCCATGAAGGTACCTGTGCTTGAAAACAGAGATTGTTTGGAGTTCAATCCGTTGTGTGGCATTTATCCTAGGAATTTAAAAAGTTCTCATAAAGTATTTGCCATTCTGGAGTTCCCGATGTGGCTCAGTGGTTAACGAATCCGACTAGGAACCATAAGGTTGCGGGTTCGATCCCTGGCCTTGCTCAGTGGGTTAAGGATCTGGCGTTGCCGAGAGCTGAGATGTAGGTTGCAGACGAGGCTCGGAGCCCGCGTTGCTGTGGCTGTGGTGTAGACCGGTGGCTACAGCTCCGATTAGACCCCTAGCCTGGGAATCTCCATATGCCGCGGGAAGCGGTCCTAGAAAAGGCCAAAAAAAAAAAAAAAGTATTTGCCATTCTGATAATGCTGCAAGAACTACCTTGAAAAAAGTAATGTACCTCTATAAGGACTACTTTACTCGGAAGGGCTTGAAGGGAACTCAGTCTTTCATTTGTTCCTCTCTTCCAACTGCAAGTTTGCTCTCCTTTAAAAAGAAGCATCCTCTACTGAAAAGGCCTATGAAAACACATCTCTTTCTCTCTCTTTTTAGGGCCGCCCCCACGGCATATGGAGGTTCTGGGGATAGGGGTCAAGTCGGAGCTACAGCTGCCAGGCTACACCACAGCCATAGCAACGCCAGATCCTTAACCCACTGAGTGGCTCCAGGGATTGAACCCGTGTCCTCAGGAATACTAGTTGGGTTTGTTGCCACTGAGCCGCAATGGGAACTCCGAAAACACATTTCTTTCTGTGTAGGTCTGTATACGAAAAACATTGGCACCAAGTGCTAAGGAGAATTACTTTGCTACAGTGACAGGCTGTATGTTCTGGTTTGGGATGGGGGAGAAGAAGTTCCTGAACCGGGCAACGAGCGGTAATAGCCGAATTGCACACTTTGCATATCAAAGCATAACTGAAGAATTGTGTTCCTTTTTAAGCACCATAATTTAAGGACTTGACAACACTAGAGTGTGTCCAAACAATGCTGACTGGGATGATGCTGGAGCCATCAACAAATCCAGAAACCTTGCTAGATTGGCATATGTAAATTTATTAGATCTATTTATTTTTATCATGGGTCTTTCCATATATTGTTTAAAAATTTGAATAATTTCTGTTTGGTGCCAGATTTTTCTTTACATCTCTGATTTTACATTGTTCCAAATTTTCCTGAATATAATGCTTGACTTCTCCTCAGGAAGGAAACAGAGGAAAACCCTCCCCTAGCTTGAATGTCCATTATTATAGGACCAAAAAAAAAAAAACACACAAAAAAACCCAAAAAACAAAAAAACAAACAATGGGCTTCACTTTCTTGCAATAATTCTAGCTCTTGGCTTCATTTCATGAAACCTCAAGCTGCCAACCTCAAGCTGAGCATCACTTTTCACCTAGTGTTGGTTCCTATAAGTCCCCAGGGAGCCTTTGCCTGAGAGGTTATGGTTTGGTCTGTTGTCCTGTGATATAGAAGTAAGGGGGGGGCAAAACCCAGAGATGTGTTAAGTGGATTCTGAGCTGTGAAAGTAAGAGCAGGGTGCACACGTGAGCTTGAGGTTAGATATGAACTTCGAGCCCTTTTCCCCTGCAATATGTGTTGTTGTGACTCTTTCTGCAGAAGAGTCCATGATCTTTTGTAATTTTCTTTTTCTATTGATCCAGCCGTGCTAGTAACAGAAACTTAAAAAAAAAGTTATGGCAGTACAGTCTATGAAATTTCACTCCCATATATCTTGTACATGAGAGAGCAAATGCTCTGCGCTAGAGATGAAGTTTGCCTTGTGGAGGATTTGTTTGGGGGTTGCTTAGATGCTTGAGACCCACAGGGTAGCGTGGCAGCAGCAGTCTTCCTTCTCTGACCTCATGCTGCTACAAGGCAAAGCTGAAAGTATGACTCTGCTGTATTGGTCTTGGGGCTATGATTTCTTCCAGGACCTTTCCATTCTGAGAGGAGAAGCCAGCGGGAACGTAATGAGCTTAAAAAAGGAACTTAACTTTTGACAAAGCTTTTGGAGACTGTGTGTTGACTATAGAGCTGAGGGCAGCTGGCGTGAAGTCATGGCTGGCAGACACTAGCCTCAGTGGACTACTACTTTGCAGTTGCATGACCCTGGGAACGTGCTTAAACTCTGCTGAGCCTCAGTTTCATCATCCGTCAAATGGGGATTGCAGTATCAAATTCAGAAGATTGTTGTAAAAGGTAGCAATCATAATATACTTGGAAATGCTTTGGAAATGACAAACCACATAGCTTGTGAGTACTTTTAAGACAAGGATGGTGCATTATTTATCTCCACCCACCTAGCCCAGATATACCTCGTACGCTGCACAGAACCTAGTATGTAATAAATGGTTGCTAGCTGAAATGGAAGTGAATGGATCATTACAAATGTCCACATTTCTGATGATTTTAAAGTATTAATTGACTCGTCCCTTGTATTGGGCTAGATGGTCTCTGCCTCATTCAGTCTTTGGATTCAAGGATTGCGAAGAAAGTGGTGTGTGGAGTTGGGAAGAGGTTGTTTTAAGATGGATATAAGCTTTCCGAGACCTGCTTAATGTTCTAAACAAAACAAAGGTAACAAATGAAGATTTAGCAATGGACGCAAATGAAGATTAACTTTCTCAAGTGGGCTTGGAGGCCCAAGAGCATTGCTCTGGCATCTTCTGAATATCGCTGGGTATGTCATAAACCCAAGGGAAGACTCTAGCAAGCATGTCCTCCCTTGTGAGGGCTCTGGGGCAGATGGTGGTGGGACATCCTAGCAATCACTTCTGCCACAGATGACTGCGATGTTTGCCTAAATGATCTCAGGGAGCTGTTGGAATGCAGTCTCTCTAGTAGTCTGAAAGTGGTAATAATTTGATTTTTCAAGGCTCATGGAGTAGCATCATTTGGGGTACATCTGTCATGGACCTTTGCACTTTGGAAGGAAATGAAAGAAAGTAACTCAGTCAATTTTAAATGTCTTGGGAAACGTGGTTATTTTTGTTTCTTTCTAACCTATGTCTTATTTCTTGAAAAATCCCGTATCGTGCTTGTTTTCCTTTCTCGCATGTGAATATGGAACTCCGATTATTTGGGATAATGTGTGTGTGTGTGGAGTGCTTGGGTTTCGAAAAAATGAGATGGTGCCATTATTACTGTCTCTCTTAAACCAGTGACACTAATTGGGCCTTATGCCAAGGGGTAGGGGCAGCAGATGTAATCCTGAATCTGTGGTCCCTGTAGGGTAGATAAGGCTTCCAAGCCATGTGGAAGCCAAACTTACCAAGGAAGCTTAGCGGTTATCTTTCCAGATGTTCAGCTTGCAAATAGCAGAGGTGTTATTTTCAGTATCAAACATATAGATAAATGCATGGGTTGTTTTTTTCCATCCAGATACACATCTAGGGGATAAATTCCATTTCCAGGGCTGGCAATCTGTCAGATAGCTCCCTTTAACGTTATCTAGAGAAAATCTACCAAAATGATTAAATTCGTGATAGCTTTTATTCTTGGCTGAGAACTTGCTTCTCCTCCAGGGCTGAACAGGCTTAAATTGTTATGTGAGTTTATATAGTATGTGGTTTGTTGTCAAATATTTATCTCTGTCTACAAATAAAATATCTCGAAATACAGTTTCTTTTCAACGGACTAAATCAATGAGAGAAAGAGAAGTGACTTCTCATTTAGGCAATTTTTAATCAATATTTTTATGAGAAGCCAGAATGTTAACTGAATTCTGGCTTTTGTCATTTGAAATATAATTTGTGTGTTTAAGAATTTATGTGCACATCAGGGTTTGGACTTCATGTTCAGAAAGGAAAATCGACTTAGAGGAACAAACAAGTGCCCGACGTAAATACGAGTCAATTATTTAAGGCAAGTAGATTTCCATGCTTTAATCTGTGGGCCTTTCTGTATCTCTTCTTTTACAGAGGCCTTTGAAATCGTTGTTCGCCATGCCAAGAACTACACCAACGCCATGTTCAAGAACAACTATCCGAGCCTGACCCCACAAGCTTTTGAGTTCGTGGGTGAATTTTTCACCGATGTATCTCTCTACATCCTGGGTTCGGACATCAACGTGGATGACATGGTCAATGAACTGTTTGACAGCCTGTTCCCAGTCATCTATACCCAGCTGATGAACCCAGGCCTGCCCGAGTCGGCCTTGGACATCAATGAGTGCCTCCGAGGGGCGAGGCGTGACCTGAAGGTATTTGGGAATTTCCCCAAGCTTATTATGACCCAGGTTTCCAAGTCACTCCAAGTCACGAGGATCTTCCTTCAGGCCCTGAATCTCGGGATTGAAGTGATCAACACAACAGATCACCTGAAGTTCAGTAAGGACTGCGGCCGAATGCTTACCCGAATGTGGTATTGCTCGTACTGCCAGGGGCTGATGATGGTTAAGCCTTGTGGTGGCTACTGCAACGTGGTCATGCAAGGCTGTATGGCGGGCGTGGTGGAGATTGACAAGTACTGGAGAGAATACATTCTGTCTCTGGAAGAACTGGTGAATGGCATGTACAGAATCTATGACATGGAGAATGTACTGCTTGGGCTCTTTTCAACCATCCACGATTCCATCCAGTACGTCCAGAAGAATGGAGGAAAGCTGGCCACCACTGTGAGTACCGTTCTACAGTTTTCAGAGGAACTGGATTCTATGGGGGCTGGGACGGCCTGGCCAGTAGCAGGTGCTGAGAGAGAGAAGTGAGAAAAATAGTGGGCGAGGATGATAGATGGACTGAATGGCCTCCCAAAGCCAGCCAGCGCAGGAGGTCCGCAGGCTGTGGAGTCATAATGCTTGGCTTTGAGCTTAGCTCCACCCACGTGCTTGCTTTGGGGACCTTGGATCAATCATTTTGTCTGTAGAAGGCTCGTGTTTCTGATTCATAAACGGGGGAGAAAAAGAATGTCTTCTTCATAGGGAATAACGCATTAAAGCACTTAGCATGGGCCCCGGGGGGATGCGGCAGTTGCTCAGGGATCATTAGCTGTCATGACCACTGTTGTTAGGTATCCCAACCCTCCTGGTAACCCTGTGAGGTAGGAGCAATTATCTCCGTTTCGTAAATGAAGAAACGGAAGCTCAGTGACTCTCACTTGACCACGGGCACCCGGCTGTCACTGGTGGAAGAGCCGTGATTTTGAAGCGGAACAGGTCTCCCCTGAATTAGGTCATCACCCTTTTCTTCTGACGCTGATTTCCCGCCTGTGCTCTTAATCATGTATCTCACGTGACGGTTTTGAGTCGTGACTTGAAACACAGGAGACCCAGCTAGGACCCACTAACTAGACCTACACATGAACAAAAGCAAATGAAAACGTTCATGTTTCCAACACTTGTTTCTGCGGTTCCTGTTCTCCAGCAGATTTATACCAGGGTTAGCCTGATGGAGTTTGTGATGGGGGTGGGACAGCTCCACCAGCCACAGTTTGCTTGGTCTCCATCAGACACTGGTGGTTACATTGTACCTGCCAAGGTAGAGCGCACACATTCAGAGCCAGGGGGGCACCGGTTTTCAAGGCCAGAGTCAGGGGGGCACCAGTTTTCAAGGCAGAGCAGGACATACAGCCAAGAGCTACCAGCCAGCTCTCACTAAGGTGGTGGTTCCTGAATGCTGGCAGCTTTGTAGAAGGAGGTGGCAGAATCATAAAATACCCTACCCTGGTTGAGCTCCTACTGCATTTTAGGTGCTCTGCTGCCCAGTTTGTATAATTTTTTTTTTCTCAGTAATCAATGGGATAGGTCCTCAAGTTTATCCCCACTCTACACAGGACTAAACAAAGCACCGAGGGCCTAGCTACCTTGCCCAAATGTCAAGGCTAGTTTAGTGGAGGTGGGTGGAACTGGGATTCTAGCCCTGGCTTTGTTGCCTTGTTTGATTCATGCTCTTATCTTCTATGTAGTACAACTGCTGCGACTCCAAACCATTGCTCCCCCGGAATGTGGAGGGCAGATTGGGCAATTTAGTCCTGTCTTTAAACTCTGGAAGTACAAAATGATGGAGCTAATTGGTTTCTTTGGTGAATTAAACTAGAAAGAAGGACAAAAATGATACAACTGACAGGATGGCTACTTATGGAGCTGCTTTAATTGCCCCGTTCACAGTGTTAGCCATTTAAAACACATTTGCCAAGAAAATATTTTATAGTAAAATGAACAGCGATGTCCTAACGAGAGTATTCTTCAGTGGCTAATTATTCCTTTGATTGCTTTATAATTCAAGGCCAGATTCTAGGGCCTCCTACAAAAGTAAATCTCACAGAACTGGAAAAATGAGAAGTCCATGCATTCATATGTTCATTCACCTGATACTGGTTGAGGGCCTACTGTGTGTCAGGAACAAGGCAAGAGAGCCAGGGGGGTGAGGAGTGTCATATATAAGAGGAAGAAGAAAGAGACAATATTCGAGTTCCTGTTGTGGCGCAGCAGAAACGAATCTGACTAGGAACCATGAGGTTGCAGGTTCGATCCCTGGCCTCGCTCAGTAAGTTAAGGATCCAGTGTTGCCATGGGCTGTGGGGTAGGCTGCAGATGCAGCTCGGATCCTGCATTGCTATGGCTGTGGTGTAGGCCGGCAGCCGTAGCTCCAATTCGACCCCTAACCTGGAAACCTCCATATGCTGTGGGTGCGGCCCCAAAAAGCAAAAAAAAAAAAAAAAAAAAAAAAAAAGAGAGAGAGAGCAACATTAAAGGCCGGGATTGGGAGTATTTCAACTGTGCCTCTGATATTGGTCAGTTGACAGCGACCTCTTGAAAGCATGTATTCTCTAGTGCTTTTAAACACACAAAAATAGGATGGGCAGCTGGTAAAGGATTAAGTGCACTGTTTTGATCAGGCTCTAGACATGAAAGTTTATTTAGTAAACATTTATTAAGCATTGGCTCTGTTCATGGCACTTGGCCAGGTGCTGGGTACTCAGGTACCCAAGGCAGAGTTCTTAGGTCTTCAAAAATACAGTCTCCCTGACCGCCAGGCATGTAACTGAATGAATTTCACCGTAGGGAACATCTCACTCTGATGTGAATGTTGGAAGGGCTGGGGGAGATTAGCTGGTCCAGGCCCATTGATTTGCAGATGGAGAAATAAGATCGGGGAGGCTTGCCCAACGTGCTATAATTCACGGAAGAGCCAGTAGACTCCAGGGTCTCCTGCTGCTCCAAACAGCTCTCTTTCCACCGCGCCGATCTGTCTCCCATGAGACCCTCCCAGACTTCCGCCCTGAAGCCTCCAGTAGGATTTTGCAAATACATCATGAACTTAAAATTAACAGGTGTTTGGGGGCGCTAAACCTGCTCTATTTTAGGTGCCTGTGTGCGCGCGCCTGCACACATAGGCGGAGTACATTTGGTGTCATTATCATTCAGGAAGAAAGGCCTCGGCTGTCAAGGGGTGCTCAGTGATTCAGTCCCTTTCTGTTTTGGCTATTAAGGGCCTGAGTGCTCCCAGCTCCCAGCTCCCAGCTGGTTATGAAAGCGTGCAGCCTGCTTTCCCCGGGGGCCGCTTGAACGAGAGCAGACAGCATATGTAGACTCTGCCTTGTTGCTGTTTTCGGATTGCCAACTCCAAGTACCATGTACCCGGAGGTGGGAGTGGGAGAATCATTGGCCAGGTGTGATCCAGCTACACTCTGTCCGGGCCAGAAAGGGGCTGGGCCGTTTATGGGGGGTGAGGGAGGGCAAGGGAGGGCTGAGTAGACGGCAGGACTCTGTTAACAAAACCACAGCATGCCCCAGAGCCGAAGCGGATTGAAAACTAAAGCATTAATGAGCTTCTGCTGCAGCACCTTCACCTTCCTGTAGAGATAAAATGTTAAGACCTTGCCATTCAGTCCTGCTTGAGGTTAAGCTGTGGCAAGAGACCTCTTTGAAAATAAGCTCTTCCAGAGCTCTATCGGGAGAGTCTTTTTATTTTTATTTTTATTTTTTTAAGTTTTCTTGGCATATGCTTGATTTACAATGTTGCGTTAGTTTCAGGTGTACAGCACAAGGGATTCAGTCACACAGCTACGTATATCCATTCTTCTTCAGATTCTTTTCCCTTATAGGTTATTACAGAATATCAAGTAGATTTCCCTCTGCTCTACAGTAGGTAGTTGTTAATTGTCTGTTTTATATACAGATGTGTGTGTATCCGTTATCCCCATCCTCCTAGTTTATCCCCCCCCCCCCCCCGCCACATTTCCCTTTTGGTGACCATAAGTTTGTTTTTGGACATCTGTGAGTTTGTTTCTATTTTGTAAATTAGTTCACTTGTATCATTTTTATTAGATACCACACAGAAGTGATATCATATGGCATTTGTCTTTCTCTGTCTCACCTACTTAGTAGGATAATCTCTAGCTCCATCCTGGGTTGTGGCTGCAAATGGCATTATTTCATTCTTTTTTATGGCTGAGTAGTATTCCATTGTATATGTGTACCATATCATTTTTATCCATTCCTCTGTCAATGGACATTTAGGTTGCTTCCATGCCTTGGCTATTATAAATAGTGCTGCATTGAATATTGGGGTGGATGTATCTTTTTGAATTATGGTTTTCTCCAGATACATGCCCAGGAGTGGAATTGCAGGATCATATAGTAGTTGTATATTTAGTTTTTTTAGTTCTCCATAGTGGCTGTACCAATTTACATTCCCACCAGCAGTGTAGATGGATACCCTTTTCTCCACTCCCTCTCCAGCATTTATTGTTTGTAGGCTTTTTTTTTTCCTTTTTACAGCTGCACCTGTGGCACGTGAAAGTTCCCAGGCTAGGGGTCGAATTGGAGCTGCACCTGAGGCTCCAAGCTATGCCCGGAGCTCTGAATCAGAGCTACACCACAGCCACAACAACAATGGATCCGAGCTGCATCTGCATCCTACACTGCAGCTTGTGGCAACACCAATCCTTAACCCACTGAGCGCAGCCAGGGATTGGAGAACCCAACTACATTGGGTTCTCAACCTTCTGAGCCGCCAGGGGAACTCCTGCTTGTAGACCTTTTGTTGATGGCCATCCTGACCTGTGTGATACGTCATTTAATTTCGATTTGCATTTCTCTAATAATTAGTGACGTTGAACATCTTTTCGTGTGTTTTTTGCCTGTCTGTATGTCGTCTTTGGAAAAATGTCTTTTTAGATCTTCTGCCCATTTTTTGGTGAGGTAGTTTGTTTTTTGACATTGAGCTGCAGGATGTGTTTAGATGTTTTGGAGATTAACCGCTTGTCAGTCACTTCATTTGAAAATATTTTCTCCCATTCTCTGGGCTGTCTTTTCATTTTGTTTAGGGTTTCCTTTGCCGTGCAAAAACTTTTAAGTTTAATTAGGTCCCATTTGCTTATTTTTGGTTTTATTTTCATTACTCTGGGAGGTGGATCTGAGAAGATATTGCTCTGGTTTATGTCACAGAGTGTTTGGCCTATGTTTTCCTCTAAGAGTTTTATAGTATCTGGTCTTACATTTAGACTTAATCCATTTTGAGTTGATTTTTGTGTGTGGTGTTAGAGAATGTTCTAATTTCATTCTTTTACATGTAGCTGTCCAGGTTTCCCACCATTACTTAGGAAGAGAGTGTCTTTTCTCCATTGTATATTCTTTTTTTTTTTTGTCTTTTTGTCTTTTAGGGCCACACTGGTGGCGTATGGATGTTCCCAGGCTAGGGGTCAAATCAGAGCTGTAGCCAGCAGCCTATGCCACAGCCACAGCAATGTGGGATCTGAGCCACATCTTGGATCTATAACACAGATCACAGCAATGCCAGATCCTTAACCCACTGAGTGAGGCCAGGGATCAAACCCAAGTCCTCATGGATGCTGTTCAGATTCATTAACCACTGAGTTGCGACAGGAACTCCTCCATTGTATATTCTTGAATCCTTTGTTAGAGATTAATTAACCATAGGAGGTAGGTTTATTTCTGGGCTTTCTATCCTGTTCCACTGATCCATATTTCTGTTTTTGTGCTAGTACCATACTGTTTTGGTGACTATAGCTTTGTAGCATAGTCTGAAGTCAGGGATCCTGATTCCTCCAGCTCTGTATTTCTTTCCCCAGCTTGCCTTGTCCATTCCGGGTCTTTTATGTTTCCATACAAATTTAAAATTTTTTGTTCTCGTTCTGTGGAAAATGCCATTGTTTATTGGACAGGGATTACACTGAATCTGTAGATTGCCTTTGGTAGTATAGTCATCTTGACAATATCGATTCTTCCAATCCAAGAATATGGTGTATCTTTCCATCTATTTTTGTCATCTTCAATTCCTTTCACTAGCATCTTACAGTTTTCAGAGTGCGGGTCTTTTACCTCCATAGGTAGGTTTATTTCTAGATATTTTATCCTTTTTCATGCAGTGGTAATTGGAATTGTTAATTTCTCTTTCTGATCTTTCATTTTAGTGCATAGAAATGCAAGTGATTTTTGTGTATTAATTTTGTATCCTACAACTTTATTGAATCCATCGATGGCCTCTAGTAGTTTTATGGTAGCATCTTTAGGGTTTTCTCTGTATAGTATCATGTCTTCTACAAACAATGACGGTTTAGCTTCTTCTTTTCCAATTTGAATTCTTTTGATTTCTTTTTCTTCTTTGATTGCTGAAGGTAGGACTTCCAAAACTATATTGAATAAAAGTGGTGAGAGTGGATATCCTTGTCTTGCTCCTGATCATAGCAGAAATGCTTTCAGCTTTTCATTAAGAATGATGTTAGCTGTGGGTTTGTCATATATGTCCTTTATTATATTGAGTTGGGTTCACTCTATGCCCACTTTCTGGAGAGTTTTTATCATAAGCGGGTATTTTGTCAAAAGCTTTTTCTGCATCTATTGAGAGAATCCTCTGGCTTTTATTCTTCAGCTTGTTAATGTGGTATATCACACTGGTTTGTGGATGTTGAAGAATCTTTGCATCTTTGGGATAAATCCTACTTGATCATGGTGTATAATCCTTTTAGTGTACTGTTAGATTCAGTTTGCTAGTATTTTGTTGCGGATTTTTGCATCTATGTTCACAAGTGACATTGGCTTGTGATTTTCTTTTTTGTGATATCTTTGTCTGTTTTTGGTATCAGGGTGATGGTGGCCCCATAGACTGAGCTTGAGAGTGTTCCTTTCTCTGCAGTTTGGTGGAATAGTTTCAGAAGAATAGGTATTCATTCTTCTCTAAATGTTTGATGGAATTCACCAGTGAAGCCATCAGGTCCTGGACTTTTTGTTGGAAGTTGTTAAATGACAGTTTCAATTTTAGTGCTTATGATTGGTCTGTTAGTATTTTCTCTTTCTTCCTGGTTCAGTCTTGAAAGGTTATACCTTTGTAACAATCTGTCCATTTCTTCTAGGTTGTTCATTTTATTGGCATATAATTTCTTACAATAGTCTCTTGTGATCCTTTGTATTCCTGTAGTGTCAGTTGTAACTTTCCCTTTTCCACTTCTAATTTTATTGATTTGTGCCCTCTCCCTTTTTTTCTTGATGAGTCTGGCTAAGGTTTATCAGTTTTGTTTAGCTTCTCAAAGAACCAGCTTTTAGTTTCACTGACCTCTTCTATAGTTTTCTTCATCTCTATTTCTGCTCTGATCTTTATGATTTCTTTCCTTCTACTAACTTTGGGTTTTGTTTGTTCTTCTTTCTCTAGTTGCTTTAGGTGTAAGGTTAGGTTGTTTATTTGAGATTTTTCTTGTTTCCTGAGGTAAGAGTGTATTGCTATAAACGTCCCTCTTAGAACTGCTTTTGCTGCACCCTATAGGTTTTTGACCATCGTGTTTTCATTGTCATTTGTCTCTAGGTATTTTATATTTCCTCTTTGATTCCTTGAGTGACCCATTGGTTGTTTAGTAGCATATTGTTTAGCCTCCATGTGTTTGTGTATTTTACTGTTTTTTTCTTGTTATTGATTTCTAATTTAATATTATAGTATTGTATTTCTAATCTATAGTATTGTGGTCAGAGAGATACTTGATATCATTTCAATTTCCTTAAATTTACCAAGGCTTGATTTGTGCCCTGAAATGTGATCTATCTTGGAGAATGCTCCAGTGTACTTGAAAAGAAGATGTATTCTGCTGGTTTCAGATGGAAATGTTCTATAAATATCAATTAGGTCCATCTGGTCTAATGTGTCATTTTATACCTGTGTTTCCTTATTTGTTTTCTGTCTGGACTATCTGTCTGTTGATGTATGAGGGGTGTCAAATCCCCCACTATTATTGTGTTACTGTCAATTTCTCCTTTTATGGCTGTTAGTGTTTGTTTTATATATTGAGATGCTTCTATGTTGGGTGCGTATTTATTTATAATTGTTATATCTTCTTTCTGGATTGATCCCTCGATCATTTTGTAGTGTCCTTTGTTCTTGTGACTGTCTTTATTTTAAAGTCTATTTTGTCTGATGCGAATATTGCTACTCCAGCTTTCTTGATTTCCATTTGCGTGAAATACCATTTTCTATCCACTCCCTTTGAGTCTGTATGTGTTCCTAGATCTGAAGCGGGTCTCTTGTAGATAGCATCTATACAAGTCTTGTTTTTGTATCCATTCAGCTAGTATATGTCTTTTGATTGGAAAATTTAATCCATATACATTTAAGGTAATTATCGATATGTATGTTCTTATTGCTATTTTTTACTTGTTTAGCATTTGTTTTTGTAGGTCTTTTTTCTTCTTTTTCTCTTTTGGTCTCTTCTCTTGTGATTTGATCTTTGGAGTTGTATTTGGGTTGCTTTTTCTTTTTTGTGTGTGTATCTAATATATTTTTTTTGGTTTTTAGTTGCCATGAAGTTTTGATATAACAGTGTGTGTGTGTGTGTGTGTAGATATATATACCTCAATATTTATTGATTGATTATATGTACAATTTTTTTGAGTTGCTGGTCTCTTAATTTCAATTGTATTTCCAATACCCTGCATTTGTACTCTTCTCTTCTCATGATTGCTGTTTTTTTTTCGTTTGTTTGTTTGTTTTTCGGCTGCACCCACACAATGTGGAAGCTCTTAAGCCAGGGACCAAGTCTGAGCTGCAGCTTCAACCTACTTCACAGCTGTGGCAATGCTGGATCCTTCACCCACTGTGCTGGATCAGGGATCGAACTGGCACTGCCACAGAGACTATCCAGATCATTAATCCACTGTTCCACAGCTGGAACTCCCCATGATTGCTGGTTTTGATGTCATATTTGTGTGTGGATGATTTCCTCCCTTAACTGTATGTTTGCCTTTAGCAATGAGCTTTCCCATTTAATAATTGTCTTGTGTCTAGTTGTGACCTTTTCTTTTCTGTCTAGGCAAGTCCCTTTAGCATTTATTGTAAAGCTGGATTGGTGGTGCTGAATTTTCTTAGCTTTTTTCTTGTCTGTAAACTTTTGATTTCTCCATCAAATCTGAATGAGAGCCTTGCTAGGTTGAGTACTCTTGGTTGTCGTTTATTCCTTTTCATCACTTTGAATATTATCATGCCACTCCCTTCCAGCCTGCAGCGTTTTTGCTGAAAAATCAGCTGATAACCTTATGGGGATTCCCTTGTATGTTATTCGTTGCTTTTCCTTCATTGCTTTTAATAATTTTTGTCAGTTTGATTAATATACGCCTTGGCTTTTTCCTCCTCTGGTCTGTCCTGTGTAGGACTCTCCATTCTTCCCAGACTTGAGTGAGTGTTTCCTTAGGAATATTTTAGGCTACCGTCTCGTCAGATATTTTCACAGGCCCTTTCTCTCTCTCTTCTCCTTATGGGACCCCCGTGAACAGCCTTTTTAGCTATTAACCATGCCATGAGGTCTGCCATACAGGGGACTTGGTTCACACCTTTTGGTGGCTACCATCTCTCCCAGATCATGAAGTACACTTTGGTCTTATCACTTTAAGTGGATAGGACACTGTTGGTTTTTTAATAAGTATGATCTCTTAGTGTTTTAGTTTTACCTAAGGTAGTTTTCAGCTCTTCAGACTACCACATACAGGCATGTGGGCAAATGTTATTGTGTTGTTGCTGGCAGCACTCTTGGGGGTGGCGTGTGGTTCCCAAACTTAGCTCATCACCGCGATCCTCTGGAGAGTTCGTTAAACGGATTCCTGGAGCCCCCCCACCCCCCAAGTATTCTGATACCATAGGTCTGTGGAGAGGCCAGAGAGTTTGTCTTTTAAAAAGGACTCCAGGAGTTCCCTTGTGGTGCAGCAGGTTAAGGATCTGACATTGTCACTGCAGCACCTCAGGTCACGGCTGTGGTGCACATTTGATTCCTGGCCCAGGAATTTCCCCATGCTGTGGGCACAGCCAAAATTAAAAATAAAATAAAGAATATGAAAGTACTCCATTTGAATCTTATAATTCCTTGGGAGCAAATCTAGCCACCTTGTTTAGAAGATAAAATAAGGCCCAGATGTTGGAAGTGAATGACAAGTAATGGCAAAGCCATGATGTTAGAGGCCTCATCTACCCTTTGGTGTCGAAACATGGGGAAGCATCGCAATGATAGGTTCGAAGGCACATTGTAGGTACTCACTCAGCCTCAGTGTGGTGCTCTTTCTATAACATTTTTCTAGGTGCCAAATGGACGATGAATTTTTCTTACACTTATTTGTGATGGGTGAGATATTTAATGTCATTAAAAATAGAAAGTGTGTGAGAGTATGTGTGGGAGAGGAGGAGAAAAGGGGAGAGAGAGGAGAAAAGGAAGAAAAGAGAGGACATTTTTACTGAGTTGAAGAAGGCATTAATGATGGGACTATAAGTAGATCCATCTTGACTCTTCATCCACGTTTGTCGACTAGGTTAAGCATCACGGCCCCGAGTGAGTACTGAGTAGGTCTTTAATAGTGTTTGGGTGAGAGTAGCATTTTTAAATTTATCAGCCCATATTTTAAAATTTTCTTGAAGTATGGGTAATTTACAAAGTTGTGTTAGTTTCAGGTGTACAGCAAAGTGAGTCAGTTATACATATACATATCTCCATTCTTTTTTCAGATTCTTTTCCCATATTGGTTATTACAGAATATTGAGTAGAGTTCCCCTGGGCTATACAACAGGTCCTTGTTGATTATCTATTTTATATATATAGTAGTGCATATATATTAATTCCAACTTCCTAATTGATGCCTCCCCACCACCACATTTCCCCTTTGGTTTGGTTTCAAAGTCTTTGAGTCTGTTTCTGCTCTGTATGTTCTTTTGTATCATTTTTCTTTGGTCTCATGATATTTGTCTTTATCTGACTAACGGCACTTAGTATGATAATTTCCAGGTCCATCGGTGTTGCTGCAAATGGCATTAGTTCATTGTTTTTAATGGCTAAGTGATAGTCCATTGTATATATATATGTACCGCATCTTCTTTATCCATTCCTCTGTCAGTGGGCCTTTAGGTTGCTTCTGTGTCTTGGCTTTTGTGAATTGTATCTGCTTTTTATTGAATGCCACATCTTATTCCTTGAGGCAAATGCAAATATGTATGGTTTTGGAGTTCCCTGGTTGCTCAGCAGGTTGAGGATCTGGTGTTGTTACTGCCGTGGCTTGGGTCTCTGCTGTGGTGAGTGTTCGCTCCCTGCCCCAGGAACTTCTGCACGCCATGGGTGTGGCCAAAGAAACCTCCAGTATGGGCAGTTTTCAATACATATACTTTCAACATTGTTGTTACACTACACACAAGCTGTCGAATGCCCAAACCCTCTTTTAAAAATTCAGTTGTTCTTCCTCTAAAACCCTTTTGATTGTCATATATCTATGTATGTATTTTCTGAATAGCCATTGTACATTTCAGATCCATTGATTAAATGAGTAATAATCTGCATGTTGGATGTTTATTGCTCTTTCGGAAAGTTTCTCCAAACTTTCTATGACCTCATTTACTTTCTTCATCTCCCCCAGAGTAATTGCTCGCATATCCTCGCATGGCTGTTTACACTTTTATTTTTCCATTTGTTCTCATGTATTTTCTTTATTGATGCATCTCACAATCTCTCAGCATTAGTGCTCACTCTCCCCTAATTTCATTACCTTGACTTGTTATATGCTTCATTGAATGTTGTGCAAAACTGCAACCTTTTCTACCCTCACTATTTCTCCTTTTCTTTCCTCATTGTGATATTCATTTTAGCATTATCTGAAATAGGATTCATTTCAGGGAACACTTATTGAGCCTCTAATTGTGGAACCACTGATAGGCACAGAGGGCACAGGAAACGGCATGACCATGACAGTTGCTGTTCTCAGTGGTTACTTGGCCAGCAGGTAGCTGAGCTAGGATTCAAAGCGGCCTCTGGCTGACTCCAGAGCTTATGTTTTTCGCAATTACTCTGTATTGCTCTTTCAAACAGTTCCACTCTCTTTTCACTAGTGTCTTCATTCCTTGAACAGAGGCTAAGTAGGCCTTTATGTTATTTTATTTAATATCCTATATTATCCTCTACTATTTTTCCCCCTGCATAATCAGTTTTTGAATTCCTGCTCCTTCCTTGGAGACTTTTGCTCTACTGTTTCCCAATAAAGTGCTAAAAAGCATGTGATTTTTAGTCTTCATAACCTGAAGGCATGGAGTAATTTCTAGGGGAAGAAGGAATATGTGTGTAGGTGATGGAAGAGCCAGTCATACAGCCAATTGGCTTTACCTAGAATCTCTGTGCACGGTGCCTGTGGTGAGGTACAGCTTATCTTTCAGATGCAATGTTTGGAATCTGCCTGTTGGACCAACAGGTAGTTTTTAATGCATTTGTCTTTGATTCTGGACCTTAGTACATCCAGGTCTCCATCATGGAGTTGCTTTAGTAGTAGCATTGCCTACTGAGAACCTAACACATTCTGGTATCCAAGTACATCCATTTCCGTTGTTAGAATTTTTGAAGAAACCTTCAGTGAAGTCTGTGTTTATTTATGCGTGCTAGGAAGCTCTGGGGAAGAGTCTCTGTTGATGCTCAATAATAATTCACTCTTTCAGATTCTTGTATTTTGCTATCTGTGTGAGTGACGGCAACTCATCAAAATTTCCAAGATTAGCCCTACCTTCCTCTCCCCTTGTGAAGGCTGAGGTTATTTCTCAGGTGTCAGAATGTCAGTGTTTTTCTCCTCATGCTATCGCTTTGAACTTCCATTTTTTGGTCTCAGATAGAGATGCCTTGTCTGAATTCATCCAAGCTATTTTCAGTACCAAGTCATTTCAAACTGGTGAAAACAAGCAAATGGCTCACTACCTGATTAATATCTGTAGGTCAGCATCTAGAACGGTGGTAGGCAACTTTATTTGCATGAGGTCCATTTCTGGAAAGAAAACTGTTTACGCTCTGCCGTCTTCATTCACAATAAAAGTGGATTTAGTGATCCTCATGGGGAAAATATGTAATTTTAATGCATAGATTACCTATTTATTGAAGGGGCGAATACACATGAAAAAACTGACATCACATTTAAGCACTCAGTATTAATTTCAGGGCAAGTTTCATACAGTGGTCACACATGGGAAGCTTTTTATGATGCTTCATCCTGAAATTATGAATATTATGGGTCATATTAAGAAATTAGAGGGACTCCTCACAAATCTAGAATTACTTGCCTTTGCCCTGGCAAGACTGGCAGCATGATTATATGTTTTGAATCTTTAGAAAGGAGTTATTCCTCCTTTCTGTGGCCTCTGGACTGATGTGGCAGGAAAATGTCCTCTAGAGCTATGAAATGTCTGAGATTTTTACCCTAATTGCAGGATGACAAGTTAACTGGCCACAGTTTCATGGATGCTGGTTAAAGATGCAAGACTCCCGGCTCAGAGATGCAGGACACTTTACTTCTCACAGCGATAGCAGTAGCCAGAGCACGTGTACATTTGCGCCTCTTCCCCAAGCACAGTTCCCACGGGGAAAGGCCAGAAGAGCCAGATGATGGCTGCACACACGGTGCATTGCATTACAGGACAGGAGCCTTGAGTTTAGGGAACTCAGATCTTTTATAATAGGTAGTAAGACTGCCTGTTCTTTTCTCTGGAGGGAGACACTATCACTGTCTTCCAAGACTATTCACTATACAAAGGTACTTGATAAAGATAGTCTGAGGGAAAAGCGTCTCTGTTTATAAGACATGCAGAAACACAAGAGACCTATGGAAAAGGTCAGTGTATGATACCCCAACCCTGGACGGCTGCAAAAACCTCTCTTGTCCACTGCTTTTGGAGGAGCAGGCAAGGAAGTAAGAAGTTAATGGAAGAATGCTTAGCTCAGCCCTGACTGCTTGATCAAAAGGCTGGGCCACATGCCACCTGTTGGAGGGTAGCAGAAGTCACATCTAACAACAGAAGAGTGGCAACTTTCTCAGCTCTTCGGTGAATGCTTTGAAAAGTATAGAAGGGACACCTGACTAGTTGCCTCTGGTGAAGAGTAAACTCTGCTCCCTTGGGCCTGCAGCTACTAGCCTTGCTCTCTCTTTGGGTCTCCAAGCTATTGTTTCCTTTTTTGCTTGTTGAGGCTCTGGGGTTGGAAGTTTTGTGTTGCTGAGTAGCTTGGCCGGGAGTTTTCCTTTTACCGTACATCTGAGAGGAAGCATGTGCTGACCACAGAGTAGCGAGCAAACACTTATCCGTGTTTGTTGGAGGGGCGTGGAGGACTGATTTGTGCTCAGAGTATATTCTGCAAAGTTAGAACGTCAGGCATATCTGTCCAAGTGGGCAGAAGTCCAGGAAGCCCTCCCTCACGGCCTGGTATTCTGAATATCCATGTGTTCCTAGGATAAGAGTGAGGGAGTCCAGAAATGCCTTCTTAGGATGGCATGGCTGGGGAATGAGAGCACAGGGAAAGGAGCTTCCATCTGGTGGGCACAGAAAAGCCCCCAGCTACTTACTTTTTTATTGCAAAACCTAAAACGCCTCAGAAAGCATGGTGTCATGTATACCGCGTGAGTCCTCGGATTCCTTTCTACCCCCTTGGGATAAGGTTACTCTTGGCAACTGTGGAGCCACATCATTCCCTGGTAGTAGCGCCACGGGTGGCCTTGGCTCACTACCCGCTTATGCCTCTGCACTTTGCTCTCTTGCTCAGGTCTCTGGCAGAAAGTGCCTGCCACTGAGACTCCTTCTTAAAAAGTAGCCCCCTCACCCCACCTTAAAAATCGAACACATATTTTGAACATCACAGAAGCATTTTTAAATGAAGTTCCAGGGAGTTCCCCTCGTGGCGCAGCGGAAACGCATCTGACCAGCATCCGTGAGGTTGCAGGTCCGATCCCTGGCCTCGCTCCATGGGTTAAGGATCCGGCGTGGCCGTGAGCTGCGGTGTAGGTCACAGACGCAGCTCGGATCCCAAGTGGCTGTGGCTGTGGTGGAGGCTGGCGGCTACAGCTCCGATTCGACCCCTAGCCTGGCAACTGCCATATGCCACAGGTGTGACCCTAAACAGACAAAAGACAAAGTCAATCAGTACATAAATGAAGTTCCACCGTAGCACAGTAATTTCCTCCAGGAAGGGAGTAGTTGTACTTTTTGCTGTAATAACGGATTTCGCTAAGGACCAAGAAGAGATTTCCTCCCGCATGTGACAGCCTGCGTAGGAGAAAATACAAATGGTCGTTATCACCAGCAGCTACAACTTTGTGAGTCCTGGTCCCGGGCACCCATCCTAGGTCTCACTGTCTGCCGTTCCTTTCCTTATTGGAGGGACTGTTAATAGGGTGAGACAAATAAACTTTGCTTTGGTGATGGTATAGACTGCTTAATGTCCTTTTAAAATGTCGCCTTGGGGATTAGGGTTCCGCATGCATCAGACTTCTCAAAAGCAATGCTAACATGGGCATGAGGGATCTTATTGAGGAGATGACAACGTTGCTGAACTGGTTTGTCATGATGGTCGCACAACGTGGTACACTTATTAAGAATCACTTGAGGAGTTCCCGTTGTGGCGCAGTGGTTAACGAATCCGACTAGGAACCATGAGGTTGCGGGTTCGGTCCCTGCCCTTGCTCAGCGGGTTAACGATCCGGCGTTGCCGTGAGCTGTGGTGTAGGTCGCAGACGCGGCTCGGATCCCGCGTTGCTGTGGCTCTGGCGTAGGCCGGTGGCTACAGCTCCGATTCAACCCCTAGCCTGGGAACCTCCATATGCCGTGGGAGCTGCCAAAGAAATGCAAAAAAAAAAAAAAAAAGATCACTTGAATTGGCCGAATTGTACAGATCCCAGAACATACCTCGTAACATTGGGGGGAAAGGACTTCATAAAATAAAAACCTATGGACTTAAAAAATATATAAAGCATTTCCAATGCGACGACGCATGCACATATTATAAAACAGCTAGTGAAACAATACGTGTGTAAATTTTAACCACATCATTCCAATAAATGACTATATAAAGTAAAACAGAAACAAAGGAAAGCAGTGCTGGAAACACGCCCATCTGGGAAGTGCATAATCCAGCAAGGCTGCTTTCATATTTGAAATGAGGGCGGTAGAGGTGACGGAGGGTAGACAGTGCCGTCTTATTACCCAATTCAAGTCCTTTTTGAAGAATATTCAGAAAGTGAATTAATTTCTCCTTTTTTCATTCCGCTCAGAATGCCTAAAACAGATAAAGTAGGAAATGGAGTCATTATATTTGGGTGCTGCCTATTATCATTTACTGACTCGGAGCCTATCTGAGTCTTTCTGCTTTTTGCAGATAATTAATTTTGCTCCTAAATGTAGGAAGGAGTGATTGTAATCAGCATGTTTGTACTTTCAGCCACAAATAGAGCCCATCAAAGATAGGCAGTACAAATAAACCTCATCAAATATGCAGCCCAAGCCCTGCTTGAAGTTAATGTGGTATCTTTTTTTTTTTTTTTTTGCCCACAGAAAAAAAATTCTTTGTGTGATTTTTTTAAACATCATTCTTGGTATTCTTGTGTTGTTAATAGATGAGCCCCTCTTTTTCTAACTCAAGCCTACGCTCTGAGTTATTTTTATCATGAAATCTCATGCAGTAGAGCCGAAGGAGACTTGGACTTGGCACAGAAATCAACTTGGCAACATATGCGTATCTCTGGGTTCTTGGGTATAGGATTCTCTTATGCGTCTAGAAAATTATGAATAATCAGGTCTCAGTTCAAGGTTCAAGTTCATGGGAAGAAACTCTTGGGAGCCTTTGCCCTTTCTTCCCAGCTGCCCGGCCCCCACCTTTGACCAGCCTCTACTCCAAGCCGATCCCTTCTCCCTCGCCTTCAAAATTATACTGTAATGCTCAATGTCTTGTTCATTTAGGGCTTGCATTTGGTTCAAAATGATGCCATTTGATCATGATTCAGTCATCACCGGAAGGCCATTTCTGCTTCTGCAGCTTCTCTAATATGTTCCCTCTCTTGAGACACAAACTCACTTCACTTAGCCAGATTTTTCTATCACCAGAAAATTCTTCAAAAGGGTTATCAAGGGAGTTTGTGGTGTAGGGAGTTAAGGATCTGGCATTTTCTCTATAGCAGCACAGGTTTGAGCCCTGGCCCAGGGCAGTGGGTTAAAGATCGGGTGTGGCTGCAGCTGAGGGGTACAGGTCGCAGCTGTGGCTCGGATTCCATCCCGGGCCTGGGAACTTCCATGGGTGTGGGTGTGGCCAAAGAAAGAGAAAAATGGGGGGCGGGTTATCAAGGATGGAGCTCTCAGTCACTGGGACACAGTTGGAGGGGAAAATATCTAGGTGTACAAGGGACCTTCAGATGCTGCTGAAATCACCTGCTGTGCATGATATGGTAGAAATCGTATCAGTCCAGGAATCAGAATATTGACGTAGGGTCTCTGCCTTGTGCTCCCACAGGATAGTGGCCTTGGAAAAGCAATTTGATCTGTACCATGATGACAAGAATGATGATGAGAGTGATTACTTATTAAGCACTTGCTGTGTGCCACACACAGTTCCAAGCCTTTTATGTGGATTAAATAACTTGTCAAAAATGTTTATGGGAGTTCCCGTCGTGGTGCAGTGGAATCGAATCCAACTAGGAACCATGAGGTTGCGACTTCAATCCCTGGCCTCGCTCAGTGGGTTAAGGATCTGGTGTTGCCATGAGCTGTGGTGTAGGTTGCAGATGCGGCTCGGATCCTGTGTTGCTGTGGCTGTGGGGTAGGCTGGCAGCTGTAGCTCTGATTAGAACCCTAGCCTGGGAACCTCCATATGCCACAGGTGTGGCCCTAAAAAGAACCAAAAAAAAAAAATGTTTATGACAATCCTGACAAGGAAGGAAAAATTACCATTGGTACCATTTTCCAGGTTAAAGAACTGAGGCAGAGAGACTTGAAAGTAGGTACCCTCTGCAAGGCTGCTTCCGCTGCTCTCTGCTGCAGGAGCTTCTGGGGATCCTCTCTTGCCCAGGGCCATTCCCCATCTTAGGATGTGTGGCTAGAGCCTGACTCCTTCTGCAGGTGGACACAAGCTGACTTGGTGGAAATGACTTAGAATGTGGAGCCGGGCAGTTGCCAAGGCTCTTTCATTCTTGCCTGCTCTCCCAGTCATCATTCATCCTCTTTCCTATTTGTGGCCTTGAGAACAGCGTGGAAACTTCCAGTGGGCTTAGCTTTGATTCTCTGCTTTTCCTCATGCTTGTGTTAATCCTAATTAGATTTTTCTAAATCTGTTTAGAACTCAGACTTCCCCAAGGATCGGGGTCTATTCCATTTACCCTTTTAAAAAAAATCCATTTATGATAAGCTTAGGTTAAAAAGATACTTTAGAAGATATACGGTAACTAAATTTTCTCCCTTTCAGATCAGAAATCCAAAGAATGCTAAAATATCCAGCTCTGTGGCTTTCTTATTGTGCATTAAACCCTGTAATGATCTCTTCCCAAACATGGGAGGCGTTCCATAGTAACTGAGTTTCTGCTTTACTCAGTTGTCCCATTCCACTTAAGAAATTCTTAATGTTTCTTAACTATAGCATTCTTCCAGAATTTTTTTTTTAATTGTGAACACTTTAAATTACCCTTGAACTGTCTCTTCACAAGTTTTCTAGACACAAAGTACCCTGGACAAAAGAACAGGAAACTAAATTAGTGCCTTTACTCTGATTAAAAATAAAACAGTAATTGTGATACATGGGCATAATCAAACTTGACAGATAGAAGCTATCAAATGCATGTTATATTTCCTTCCAGTATGAAAAGGATGCTAACTAACAAGCCCCAGGTCACAGAGGGTAAAAGAATACACGTGGTGGAAACATTTCCCTCACACATCTGTGTTTATCAAGTTTAAAAGTCTGTTTCCTCCCCCACCGTTTCTTCTGAATCTGTAATCCATTGATTTAAAAAAAATTAATGCATGACTTCAACTGCTCTGCTCTGAAAAGCCCCATTCAGAATTGTCTCAGCTCTAGGTATCATTGACCAGACTCTTCAAGATGCAAGGAATAATAAATTGCAACAGACATTCATTTTTTAATAGCACCGTAGAGATTTTTAAGAGCAAAGCTTTTGAGATGGAAAGCGGCGTCGATACCCTATACAGGAATGGGTCAATTTGGTGTTGCACGGAGCAGAGTAAGAAAAGGTCGTGTGCTGTGGTTGAAGGAAGCCGGGCTTCGGGAGTTACGATGTGAATCTCTGCTCAGCCACTCTTGATCTTAGTGACCCTGGGCGTAGTGCATAACCTCCCTGAACCTCAGTTGCGTCATCTATAAAATGGGAATGAAAATGCCAACCTCATAGAACCACTATGTACATTAGCAGTAATGCCTAGCACATAGTCGCACTATAAAATCTTCTGGGTAATGTGATTGATTTCATGTGACATGGGACACAGTGGCCTTGCCTTCCTATTAACAGCGCCCTACCTGGGATATTTACTGAGCTCCTGTGACAGAGACCCTAAGACTGAAGCTGTCAGCGCAGATAGCAGGCAACTGTTTGAAGAGACGAGATCAGTTGGGTTGCAGCAGAATTTCTGGATGGTTAGTTAGGATGGCTCTTTCAGGTGAGATACTCCACGTTTCTCCTACTAGTCTTTCCAGCCAGAGCTTGGTGGGTCTTCGAACAAGTTTATCCAGCCTGTACGGCTGTTCAAATCTGCTTCCATTTGCCCAGCTCTGGCCACTAATCACCAGGAGGATCAATCTTGTTCCCCCAGATGTTCAGACAAGTTGATTCCCAGCCAGGCAGACCCAGTGGAACACACAAGTTTTCTAGCTACTCAGAGTGGGCTTCACAGAAGACTCATGAATAAAGGGCAGTGCACTATATCTAGATTCCCAATGGGGATTTTTAGCATTCATCTTCCTTTGCTCGGGTTTAGTGCTGAAATCCTTAAGAAGAGGAGGACTCAAGCTGTGTTTATGGCTCCTTTGTTTGGAAGTTATATGTGTCGTGTAGTCTAATGCTAAATTACTTTTGCTGGGTTCCACTATTAAATGGTGATTAAATTTAGGTGGGTGTAAAAATGGATAGATATCTCTTACATGTCTTTGGAATAATTTAATGATAGCCCCTGGTTTTAGATATTGTCCTTTTATTAAATCCCTAAATTTTCTCGTGTGTTCTTATCCGTCTCTTCCCCCCTTTATAATGAATGGCAACTACCTTTCTAATGTAGGGAGTTTGGCTTATCATGCTATGTCTTTTCATGCAGGGAAAGGAAGGAAATGGGGGAGGAAGTGAAGGGACTTTTAGGAGAGTAAAAGAAACATGAGAAGTGAATCAGACCATTTGAAATGATTTTTTTTCTTGGCCCATGTCCTCTGCGTATTTACTTAATATAATCCTTGCCCCACTCATGCGAGCACCATACAAGTCAGGCACAAATTTCTAGATTTAAAAATATACAATATGGAGTTCCCATTGAGGCTCAGCGATACCGAACTCGACTAGTATCCATCAGGACGTGGGTTCCAATCCTGGCCTTGCTCAGCGGGTTAAGGATCCGGTGTTGCTGTGAGCTGTGGTATAGGTTGCAGACGTGACTCCGATCTCATGTTGCTGTGGCTGTGGCCTAAGCTGGAGGCTGCAGTTCCAATTCGACCCCTAGCCTGGGAATTTCCATATGCTGCAGGCGAGGCCCTTAAAAGACCAAAAACAAAAAAAACCCCAAAAACCCAACATGTATCAACTGTGACTTACCTGCCATTTTCTTAAATCAAGCCTCAGTTTTAATGTGTGAGACTACCCTTCTCCCCTCATCCTCTCATATACAATGTCTTACATAGGTCAGGGGTCCAAGTTTTCCCTTCAATAAAGCTAAAGGGGAATGAAGTTTATCCTTGACATAGTGAGGGGCGACCTAAAGTATAGAGAGCAGGAATCTCTACCCACAAAATCAGAAGTGTAAGAAAGAGTGCATTTTATTTTATTTTATTTTTTGCTTTTTTTTTTTAAAAAAATGGACTATTTTTAGAGCACTTTCAGGTTCACAGCAAAGTTGAACAGAAAGTACCGAGATTTCCCATGTACTTCCTGCTCCCTCAACATCTACAGGCCCCCCACTATCAACATTCTGCACCAGAGTGGGTCATTTGTTAGAATCAATGAGCCTGTATTGATATATATCATTATCACCCAAAGCCTATCCTTTATGTTAGGGGTCATGCTTGGTGTTATACATTCTATTGATTTTGATAAATGTGTATAATGACATGTATCTATCATTATAGCATCAGACAGTATCACTACCCTAAAAATCCTCTGTGCATCCCCATTCATCCCGCCGTCGCCGCACCCCCACTGCTGCTATTTTTACTGTCTCCGTGGTTCTGCCTTTTCCAGAAGGTCATATAGTTGGAATCATCCAGTATGTAGCCTTTTCAGATTGTCTTCTTTCACCTAGTAATCTGCATTTCAGCTTCCTCCATGTCTTTTCATGGCTTGCTAGCTCATTTCTTTTTAGTGCTAAATAATATTCCACCATCTGGAGCATCTTTTACTTTTAAGTCAATTTGATTTCCACGCCACATTCCTCTTCCCACTGGGTTAGCAGTAAATTCCATGTCATTACTTCTTTTTAAAAAAACTTTATCGAGATATATAATTTATATGTAATATATCTACCAATTTACCCATTTGAAGAGGTTTTTAGTATGTTCATGGAGTTGTGTAATCATCACCAAAATCAACATTAGCACAGTTTTATCTTTCCAAAAGACACATTATACCAATTAGCTGTAATTCCCAGTCTCCCTTCCCCCACCCCCTACTCAGCCCTCCAGGAACCACTAATCTTTCTGTCTTTACGGATTTACTTGTTCTGGATAGTTCATATATATCGACTCGTATAATATATGGCCTTTTATGTCTGGTTTCTTTCACTTAACATAATGTTGTCAAGGTTTATCCATGTTGCATTGTATCATATTCCTTATGACTTTCTATTTTACCCTTTCATGCTTAGGGTCTTATAGGCAATATACCAGTCTCTTGATTAATTTCCACACGTTTACTTAGGCGTGTGTGGTTTAATTCCCCTATATATGTTGATTTCCTAAATTTCTTTCTTTTATTGGTTTCTTTTTTTTTTTGCTTTTTGGGGCCACACCCGCAGCATATGGAGATTCCCAGGCTAGGGGTCTAGGGGTCTAATCGGAGCTACAGCTGCCAGCCTACAACTCAGGCACAGCAACACCGGATCCGAGCCGTGTCTGCGACCTACTCCACAGCTCACAGCCACACTGGATCCTCAACTCACTGAGCGAGGGGCCAGGGATTGAACCCACAACCTCATGGATACTAGTCGGATTCATTTCCGCTGTGCCACAACGGGAACTCCATCTTTTATTGGTTTCTTATTTCATTCCATCGTGGTTGGAAAACATACTTGGTATGAGTTCAATCCTTATTCTCTCATTGAGGCTTTTTTTTATGGCCTAGCATGTCATCTGTCCTAGAGCATATTACATGCACAGTTGAGAAGAACGTGTATTCTGCTGTCACTGGGTGCAGTGTTCTATAGATGTTTATTAGGTCTACTTGGTTTATAGTGTTTAAGTTTTCTATTTCCTTGTTGACATTCTGCCTATTTTTTTATTCATTATTGAAATTGGTATATTGAAATCTCTAGATATTATTTCTTGTTTCTTTCTCCCTTAAATTTTTTCAAGGTTTTTTTTTTCATGTATTTGGCTTGCTCTTTTTTTGATATATATGTCTATAAATGTATCTTTCTGATGGATTTACTCCTTGATCAGTATAAAATATTCCTCTTTATCCCTAATAATATATGTTTATTTGTTTTCTGATGTTGGTGTAGCCATTCCAGTTTCCTTTTGCTTACTGCATGCATAATATATTCTTTTACTTTTAATCTCTTTGTATCTTTGAATCTGAAGTCTGTCTCCTATGGATAGCACATAGTTGTGTATATATATATATATTTTTTTTTTTTTTGGTCTTTTTGCCATTTCTTGGGCCACTCCCACGGCATATGGAGGTTCCCAGGCTAGGGGTCGAACTGCAACCTCATGGTTCCTAGTCGGATTCGTTAACCACTGAGCCACGATGGGAACTCCTATGTATATATTTTATGCAATCTGGCAATCTCTCTTTTGACTGGTATGTCTAATGCATTTATATTGAATGTCATTACCGATAATGGTAGGATTGTAGCTGCCATTTTACACTTTCTTGTCTGTATGTCTCATGTATTTTTGGGCCTCTCTCGCTCCTTTGCTACTTTCTTTGCCATCAAGTGAGTATTTTCTAGTGTAACATTTTAGTTCCTTTACCTATTTTTTTCACTACTTTTTGGTTATTTTCTTAGGAGTTGCAGCTGAACTTGTCAAAATCGACTTCACATTTATACTAACTCAATTGCAGTGAGGGGTGGATACATTACGCCTCTGCTTTCCTCAATGTCCTATCCACTCTAGTGCCAGACAGCAGTCTACTTGTTTTCCTAGAGTTTGAAAATGATCTGTTATTCTGGAAAAGTCCCTCTCGTAGTTCTTTTCTACTGTCCGTTCTGCCAACTAATTTGGAGTCTTATTTTGCAGCTATGCACTTCTTTTGTGCTCGGTCTTCATAGAATTCTAATTTTCCTCTCTCCTTTCAGTTCAATATACTTTGTACTTTCTTTTGGCCGTGTTGTATCTCAGTGTGGTGTCCTGGTTAGTACTGCTCAATAGAAATAAAGAAGCCACACATGTAATTTTAAATTTTCTAGAAGCCACAATGGAAAGAACAGCTAGGTGAAATTAATACTTTTATTTAGCCGAATTATGTCCCCAATTTAGCATTCTGGCATGTAATCAGCATTTTATAAATCGCTAATGAGATAGTTTATATTCACTTTTTATCTCAACTTGGACTAGTCACATTTCATGTGTTCAGTGGTCACACGATACAGTGGGACAATGTAGTTCCACCTTCCCCTCTGGGAAGGACTGTAGTGACAACGCCAATCCCACCCCAGGAAGGCCACTTTCTCCAAATATAACTAACTGCTCTTCTAGCTGCCCTGCTGAGAAGTGCCCACGAGCAAAAGGAAGTGACTCAGAACAAAGTGTGTGGTCTCACGGACACACAACTGCTCATCCGGAGCACACTTTCCAGCATTCAAAAATTAATTTATGGGGACTAGTTAATATTTAAGTCAATGAGAGCAGGGCTTTTTTTTATTTCTATAGAAAATAAAGGGTAGATAGTAAAAAGCTTTTTCAGATTTTCTATGCGAACTCTTAATACCAACATTCTGGGGGTGGATCACTTCCAAGAGACTGAACCATGCCCAAGCAAGGGGAAAGCTACCCAGGGACTGGACATATTTGAGCCATTTCAGGTGCCATTTGGGGTGATCCAGGCCCTCCAGAGACCTCTCCCTCCTGAACGGTGTAGTTTTTCTTTTCTTGGTTGGAGATTGGGAGGTAGTGCGGTGAATGGGCCCCTCTGTACAGCCGCCCCGAACTCTCCCTCTACCATTTTGTCTGATTAGGGCAGTTAAAGGTTTCTTGTCACTTGAACTTTGTTCATTCTCAACTTCCCTTTGCTTCTTAAGGAAAACTTGCCATTTACTCTCCCATTAACTGTTAAATTTTCTTTCTCCCTCAATTCCACGTCTGCCCTGTTTGCTTAAGGTTTGGGGACAGTCGGATGAACTAATGCAGGCCTCTGACTTTTTGTAAGGTTATGTGTGTATGTACTCTGCACTCTCCTGCACTCCCTCGATTTTGGTATCCACCTGCTATTCTCTGGCTTTGACAATAAGTGGCTTGGGACTCAAGTTTCCTTTTGGCTGATTCCATTAGCCAGCCATTCAGACTCTTTGCCTAGATGCTGCTTTCTTCTTGCCCAGATTCTGTGATCTGGTCCCAGGCAACCAAATGTTGTAACTACTCCCACATAAACAGGTTAGCTATCGATAGCACACCATACAGGAAATTGTCTTATAGGAACTTCTCAAGGGCGTTTTTCTTTTGTACTGGATTTTTCTCTGATCGGGGAAACATGCATGAGAAATAAAGACATTCGTCATTTCAATGCAAACCTCTGGAAAGCAAATACTGACTGCTACAATTTAGATGAGGCCTTGGCCTTTTGATTGAAAACATGAAACCACCACATGGTACCTCCCCATCCCCAGGGAAACAAGCCTTCTGGGTTCTGTTTATTTGCTTCTGCAATTTTTATTGAGTTTCCACTTGGAGTCCTGCAAACTGCCCTATGGGCAATGAAAAGGCACAAGGCTACCTGTGGTTCTCCCCACAAGTGAGAAGCCACACTCTGAGGCCAGTGGCCTGCTTGGCAACGGCCACCCTCTGGCTTCACTTCTTCAGTTAAAGATCAGCCTCTGCAGATAAAAAACTACGGAGCAGGTCATCCATCCCTTAAAAGGAAATTGCAGTCTGTTCTCACTAGTACATTTTTTCTTGAAGAAAAATGAGAAGATGAAGGAGCATTTGTATAGGAAGCAAAGTCACTTTTTTAGGAGATATATTCTCAAGTAAGAGCCAGGATTCGTTCTATGCATCTCTGCTGTTGCAAAATGTAGTTAAAGCCATCCTGGACTCAGTGAGCTTACCCAATTCTATTCCCACGAACTGCAAGCACACCAGTCCAGCCTAGGGCCCTCGGCATCATATTGCCCATGCCATTTGGCTTGGCGTTTCCTTCAGCAATGTTCTCTAAAAACAAAGATTGGCTATAGTTTGACTTTTAAAGCTATTTATCCAATTTGAGACAAGAAGTACATTTTTCTCTGGAAGCTAGCAATTAGCTATTTGTATGCAATTTATGATTGAATAAAACCCGAGTCTCGAAGGGCAATATGCTGAAAAGCTGTGCATTAGCTTTTCTACCAGTGACTTCACGAAGGCTTTTAAAAAAATTACTCCTCATAAAACTCAAGTAGAAAAATTATTGATGATCTTCGGGTCTCTTAATTAGTTCTACATTCCCCTAATAGGAGTCTAAAAGCAAGGGTATAATTTTAGAGGGAGTGGTTTCTTTAGAAACAGGACCAGTTCCCTTCCCCACCCCCAACCTATTTTTTTTTTTTCCTTTTCTGGAAACAATCCAGGCCTTCCCAGACTTACAAGCTCCTGTTTCCAAACCTCCCATATATGCGGGTGGCTGGTCCAGTGTGGGAGGCCTGACCTCTCCAGCTGCCCTCTTGCTGCTGGACCCAGCTACGGAGGGGCTTGGGGAAAGGCAGTATATCAGACTCCTTTCTGCCAGGGTGGATAGAAGGTCTCGGGATCTGGGTGGCCTGGTACAGCTCAGGACAGAAGCCTGAGCCATAGGATGTGTTCTGGAAGTAAGAAAGGTCCTCTTCCTGCCATGATCCCCCCGTCTCTGCCCCATGCTTCCTTCTGTGGCTCCTTGCCAACAGTCACGTATTCCCCAGAAACGCTGCCCTCGCCTCTTCGCTGGATGGAAGAGCCTTCGATCAGACAGAAATCCTCTTAAGACCCTTCCCTGATCTCCCCTAAACCTGTGTCCTTAGGACAATCACACAGGACAATCTCTATTTCTGTGACTGTTTCCCTCACTAGACCAGGAATTCTTTTGAGGAAGGGGCCTGGTGTTAAAAAATTCTTTTATTCAGATCATATAATCTAGCACAGACTATATCTAAAGGACTCAACAAATACACATTGACTATACAGATGAAGCTGCGACCTTGGCAACATTAGTTATTACCACTGAGTCAGGCAAGCTTTTGCTGCAGGAGAGGGAACCCTTATCAAATGAAGTCTGTTTTCTGAAATTAACAAGGTAACAAAAGAAGCACCATACACATTGTCAAACATTTAAGATGTAATATTCAAATGTTCTTTCCTACCCATATTTTAAAGCATTAGTTTAATTAACCCTGACGCTTTGAAAGTCCTCGAAAGAATCAGGATCATTAGTGTCAGCCTGACAAAGGTATGAAGAAAGTTTCTGTAATATAGCCCAAACTGCTTTCACAAGATTGTAGGGAAATAAATAGCTCACTGTGCAATTTATGACTTGCTTTCTATATTAATCAACGGTACAGTGGAGCTCTAACAAGGTTAAAAGTGTTCTCTGATTTCCATTATAAAGATAATTTCAATCGAGCAGCCTAACGGTCTAACATTGTAGGTCATTCTATAATTCAATTGTACTAGTGACTATGGCATGCATGCAAACGAGAGAATAAAACCGACTGAAAGACCAAACCTAGAAAAAAATGCTTTATAAAAAAAAACAACACTGATTTGCATCGTGCATTTTTCAATGACCTCTGTGGTACTCGCCAGCAAATGAAATAGGATCATTTCTCCTGGCCCAACAGATACCTTTTGTTCCTGCCCATCCATTTCGTGTAAATTACATATGCTGACCTTTAATTGGCTATAACATTCTGAGCAACGCTTTCGCATTGATTTGTTTAGACCTGTGCAAGGATCTAAGCAGGGAGAAACGAGACTGGCAGTTTCCATTTCCTATTTCTATTTCAGATGTTCTCCAAGCCTCGATTGCATATTTATATTTGATTCCTTCTGCATAAAGAAGTTCTCAGGTAACTTGTAAAAACAAAGATCCAAAAATATCTTGGCAAGGAATTTCATCCTCTGCCTATTTTATTTCTCTTCTTCACATAAAAATGCTCATAATAGTCCATGCGTTGAAATCCATACTAATGATGTGCCTATTGTGATTTCTAGGAATCCTACAATCAAAAAGCAAAGGAAATCAAGAAGCATCTTGGATGCTAGTTTGAATATTTTTAGGTAGAAGCAGATAGAGTAATTCTAAAAGCAAACCATAGACGCATACTCACTATGCCATATCAAAGAGATGGGTAGTATAGCAGAAAGAAGAGTGGCCTGTTTGTCAGAAGCCACAGATTTTACCCTGCTTTGATCTTAACTAGTTCATCTTTGGCAAATCCTTTGTCTCAAATCGGATGCCTCAGTATTCTCATCTTCAAATAAGACTAGACTAGATCGTCGAGGGTCATTCCGAATGTAGCATTCTCTGACTCTAAATGTAAAGTGAAAAATTGATTTAAAAAAACAAACAAACAAACAGGAGTTCCCATTGTGGCTCAGTGGGTTAAGAACCCATGACGTAGTGTCCATGGAAATGAGGGTTCAGTGGGTTAAGGATCTGGTGTTGCCTCCAGCTGCAGTGTAAGTTGCAGACGAGGCTCAGATCCAGCGTTGCTGTGGCTGTGGTGTAGGCCGGCAGGTGCAGCTATGATTCGACCCCTAGCTGAGAACCTCCATATGCCCTAAAAAAAAGAAAGAAAGAAAAGAAAAGAAAAAGAAAAACAACTTTTTACACCTACCAGACAAAGGTAAGAGGGAGAGACCAAGAGAAGTGAGAACATTTTCCAGGATCAGAAAAGAAGAGGTTTCACTCATGGAAACAAGAGTCCTTGAGGGCAAGGTCAGGGTTCCCTGAGGATGTTTTTAAGAACAGACCCTTAAGGGAAGCTTGTGGTTTGGGAGGATACTTCCTGGGGCGCCCCTCACGGAGCAGAATCCCAGCTTTCAAAAATGCCACGAGGCCAGTCCCAAGAACAACGTTTCTGGTTCTTAGGGTCTTCTTTCCTGGACATGTATGCTTGTGCTAAGCTGAACTACTTGTCTACATTTCCACACTCAAGTGTTTCACTTGCCCCTATAAGTTGATATCACATTTGGCCAATTAGCCAAACAGTACAAAGCAAACATCTTGAAGTGCTTATGGATTTTTCCTTTGATCCCCAAACTTACAGATGCTGCTCAATTACCCACTTAGTATTTGGTTTTGCTGTCTTTACAACAGGCAGTCATATCGCATTTGCTTATGTTGCTCTGCTTCTGAGTCTCACTTTGCCGCCTTCTTGGCTTGTCTGCCTCATGACATCAGCTAAATCTCCCCATTCTGGCTTGAAAGGAAGCAAGGAAATGTCTCCCCTGTGTTAAGTCTTTCTAGCTGCCGGGCTAATGTATTTCTTTCTTTTTATCCCCAAGAGCCTCCCTAATTTTGCAAAGTAAAGCACCCCATACAGATGTCTTGCTGCTCTGCTTGGAAGTTGTGCATTGCCTTGAAAGCTGCATTCAATGAGTGTTTCTTTCTTCTGCTGCTGCTGTCACTTTGAAATCTAAGGCCAGGTCCAGGATGGACGGCTGAGGTGGGGTTTCTGCCTAATAGTCTAAGCAAGGAAATGTAGATGCTGTATTAAGAGAAGGGGAGTGGAGAGTTCCCGTCGTGGCTCAGTGGTAATGAACCCAACTAAGATCCATGAGGATGCGGGTTCGATCCCTGGCCTCGCTCAGTGGGTTAAGGATCCCGTTGTTGCCATCAACAGTGGTGTAGGTCAAAGACGCGACTCGGATCCCACCTTGCTGTGACTGTGGTGTAGGCCGCCAGCTACAGCTCCGATTCATCCCCTGGCCTGGGAACTTCCAAATGCCACAGGTGTGGCCCTAAAAAGAAAAAAAAAAAAAAAAAAAGACTCCACTCCAGAGAATTCCTCTCTACTTGGCTTGATCTTTGGACATTTGCGTAAGGAATATTTTTATGGAGTGATCCATAAAACTGAATGCTAACTTTATGTAGCCACTCTACTTCATGTGTGTTTTATTATGATTATTTAATTACTGCTTTGTAAACGTTTATTTTGATTCATTAATCCAGAGTCCCGGTCTCAGTTGATATTTGAGGCAATGTCCTAAGGAAGACCTACCCAGCAGCTTTTTGCAGAGGAATGGGAACCTCGATACCAGTGTGTTCTTTTGTTGCCGAGCTGCCAACATTTGGATCAAAACAATCCATTTCTGATTTATGTCTGTTATTAGCTCTAGCAGGATAGCAAGACGTGAGGCAGATGCTGTTTTGTATATTAGAGAAACCCTAGATAAGCAAACAGAGAATGAAGAGATTGCCTTTATTAGAAAAGCAATTTTTTGTGATGGATCTTAGCACCAAGCAATGAGTTTGTAATAAAACTGAGCAGATAGGGCACTCCTATGTCCAGCTTCGCTCCCTCTCTTTGGCTCCAGATATGTATGATTTCATGACACTAGCAGCAAGTCTGCCGATTTGTCAGTTAATCAAAAGTTGCTAAAGGAACGTTAATACAAAACGTTAATCATCATCTTGACTTTTCCCAGTGGCTCTATTGGACTTCAGTGTCGGAGCTGCCTGGTCTCCTCGGCAGCATCACCAACACTTGCACCTGTGCCCTGGTTGTAAAGAGAATCTCCTTTTGTTTCTCTTCCTCTTTGTAAAGCCTGGGGCGGGGAGTTCCCGTCGTGGTGCAGTGGTTAACAAATCCGACTAGAAACCATGAGGTTGCGGGTTCAATCCCTGGCCTTGCTCAGTGGGTTAACGATCCGGCGTTGCCGTGAGCTGGGGTGTAGGTCGCAGACGCGGCTCGGATCCCGCGTTGCTGTGGCTCTGGCGTAGGCCGGTGGCTACAGCTCCGATTCAACCCCTAGCCTGGGAACCTCCATATGCCGCGGGAGCGGCCCAAGATATGGCAAAAAGACAAAAAAAAAAAAAAAAAAAAAGCCTGGGGCAGGGGAAAGCGCGCATGCTTGGAAGATCTGGAAGAATTACTATCACCAGCTATGTGTACCCAAGTGTTGCTTTTCCTCCCTTTCTTTCTGTTATAGTCTCGGTAACTCATTTCTTTATCACACTTGCCCTCCTCTGGACTTAGGTCCTAGAAGTCCCGCTCTCACTCCCTGTAAATCATCTCCAAAATGAAGTGATTTGATTTTTCTTCAAGTGGCACAGGATGTTTCAGATGTTCCCAATCCAAATGGGTTTCTCCAGCTGCCATGCAAGGTGGGAAACCAGCGCAATTGTGTCTACCAGTGTTCTGTCATAGAAATTGCTAATTTTGAGCAAACAATCCCCACATGGGATGAATCCCATGTCACAACAGGGTTTTTTTTTTTTTTTTTTGGTCAAAATCGCCTTTCCTCCTTGGAACAAACATCTTTTGCAATTCCTCTGTGTTGCATAGAGTTTAAATGATTTGTCTAAGGTGAGTCGGTAGCAGAGCAGAGATTTTTCTATTTAGAGTATTTGGGGCACCATCAAAGGGCATTTGAAATCAGTGGGAGACTCTCTGTGGCCTGACCTTCCAATCTGCTCTGAGCCCCAGTTGCCCAGGGTAACATGCTCTCCTGACAGGTTGCAGCCTGTCTCACGGATGGTGCCTGCCAGGAGCCCTAGGTATGGCCCCCAAAGTGCTACTTCTTTATTTTTCATTGTTATTTGTCACACCATTATGCTAAATTATGAAAGCTGTTCAAAGATCATGGTACAAGAAACAAGTTTTGCTAGGGGTGTGGCCAAAAAAAAAAAAGGAACATAATTCTTGTCCAGGTCTTAACTTTGTTACGGCTGCTGCAAAACCACTGGGGAAAAGTGTGAGAATGATGGGAAAAAGAAGGAGACATCCTCTATTTTCAAAGATAAATTATTCCTTGCACCAGTCCTGCGCTTAGAGTCATAGAATTTTAAGATGCCAGAGTTGGGAGTGCTAAGTTAATACAATCCCTTTCATCTTTTCTTTTTTTTTTTTAAGGGCCGCACCCACAGTGTATGGAGGTTCCCAAGTTAGGAGTCGAATCAGAGCTACAGCTGCCGGCCTACACCACATCCGCAGCAACGCAGGATCCGAGCCGCGTCTATAACCTACACCACAGCTTATGGCAACACCGGATCCTTAACCCACGGAGCATGGCCACGGATGGAACCTGCGTCCTCATGGAGGCTGGTCAGATTCGTTAACCACTGAGCCGCAATGGAAGCTCCCCACAATCCCCTTCATCTTATCGATGAGAAAACTGAGGCCCAAAGAAGAGAAGAGACCTTACCAAGGGCACAAAAATCCCGGGAGCAAGGCTAGGACCTTGGATAGTCACACCCTTAATTGAGTGACTGAGAAAGACTAAAAGATGGCTTTGAAAGTTCAGATCTGCGGCCCCGAAGACACTTTTCAAGTAGAGCCCTCCTTGCTCTTCAGCATAAATAAAATAAATAAATAAAAATAGTTTCCACTTTTTAACCCCCGCGTCCAATGTGGGAATGACTTGAGACCATTCATTGCCGAGGTTATTTCTCTCGCTACTCGCTGTGTTTTCCGTCTTCTTGAAAACCCCCAGTTTCTTAAATACTAACCTTCAACCAGCTGAATCTTTGATCCTCAGTTACTCTCAGAGGGTTTCCTCGAAGGGAACTATAAACGAACATGTTAGGATTTGGAGTTCTAGGTCCTTGGTTTCAAAGCTCTATTTTGTCCTTTATTAGCGGTGTGGCCTTGAGCAGTCACTTAACCTCCTGAAACCTCTCTTGGTAAAAATAGGCATAATATCTTACTTCGCAAACCTGGTTGTAAAACTCGACGTGATAACGTAACATGGACGAGAGCAAAGGGCTGTAACTACCCAGAGCGTTTGTTATGAGAATGCCTGCCATACATATTTCTTCAAACTAGTCTGGAATGTCCTTAGTTCTTGAATGAACTATAAAGCAATGAAACAGCTCTCTCTCAGTTACTCGCGCTAATGTAGGAACATAGATAATACACAACAGCAGTGCATCTAGCACCATTTCTTTCTGAGTTTATTGTATTTGAGAAAGCTTCTGAAATCTGTATGCAGAGAGCAAAATTCACCTGAGATGGAGTTCCCTGACTCTACCCAGCACTTCCAAAAACAGACCATGTGTAAGTCTCTGCCCTTCTCTGGGCCTCACTTCCCTACTTTTTTTTTTTTAATTTGTTAAAGTCGATTTACAGTATTGCACCAATTTCTGCTATACAGCAAAGTGACCCAGTCTCTCTCTCTCTCTCTCTCTCTCACACACACACACACACACACACACACACACACACACACACACACACATTCTTTTTCTCATATCATCTTCCATCATGATCTATTCTAAGAGACTGGATGGAGTTGCCTGTGCTGTACAGTAGGACCTCCCTGCTTATCCATCCTAAATGGAATAGTTTGCATCTATTAACCCCAAACTCCCTGTCCATCCCACTCCCTCCCCCCCTCCATGGCAACCACAAGTCTGTTCTCTATGTCTGTAAGTCTGCTTCTGTTTTTTTGTTTTTTTGTTCGTTTGTTTGTTTTTGCTTTTTGTCTTTTTAGGGCCACACGCATGGCATATGGAGGTTCCTAGACTAGGGGTCTAATCGGAGCTGTTGATGCCAGCCTCCACCACAGCCACAGCAACACCAGATCTGAGCCTCGTCTTCGACCTACACCACAGCTCACGGCAACGCCGAAGCCTTAACCCACTGAGCGAGGCCAGGGATCAAACCTGCAACCTCATGGTTCCTAGTCAGATTCATTTCTGCTGCCCCGCAATGGGAACTCCTGTTTCTGTTTCGTAGATAGGTCCACTTGTGTCATATTTTAGATTCCACAAGTAAACAATATCACATGGTATTTGTTTTTCTCTTTCTGACTTACTTTTTACTTAGTATGAGAATCTCTAGTTCCCTCCATGTTGCTGCAAATGGCATTATTTTGTCCTTTTTATGGCTGAGTAATATTCCATTGTATATATGTGCCACATCATCTTAATCCATTCAACTGTCGATGGACATTTAGGTTCCTGGTTTCCCATGTTTAAAAGGGAGAATTACCCTAACTGATCCCAAGGTGCCTGCCAGTTCTGACATCCAGGTGAGTGTCGCTCATCCCTCTGTGAGTCTATACAGATGGAAGGTGGCAGAGGAAAGCCAGTTTTAGATGATGCCCAAAGGTTTTGTGGCATGGCTGGGGGTGTACAAATACCAGAGGAAAAAAAAGAATCAAAAGCTGCCGAAACAGTATTCCCTCATGAATAGGATAGGGCAAGAGAGACGCCAATCCAGGGTGTAAGAAGAGATTGGAAGAGAGAGTGAAAATAACATCTCTCAACAGAGGGGTTTGGAATGATCGCAGTGTTCAGTGCTGCTGTCACACAGCGGAAATCTGCAAGACAAGTCTCTTTGTGCTATTTTCTGTCCAGGGGCCACAATTCTTCTCAATTCACCTGATTTTTTTCTCTTCGTTCAATCATGTCCTTTTCAAAATTCATCTCGGAAGTGTCTCTGAGCCATTCTGATTATAACTTTTGCTAAAACCAATCAGCAGAGGTCTATCTACCATGTAGGGCAATCAGCAGAGACTTGGGGTGTTGGTCAGAGACTAAGGCTTTCTTTAGACGGACTGTGGGTACTGGGCTTGACTGAAGTCACAGTGGGAACGATCTTGGAACAGTGCTTCCCATGCAATTGGAGGAATGGAATCTGGCTAAATACCGTGGTTTTGTAATGTTTGCATGAAAAACGGAGTATGAAAATAATGTATTTGCCCTCTAGTATTTTTTTCCTTTTAACCCATCTTGTACCCCTTCAGCCTTTCAGAATTTAACATCGGTGATAGTGACAGTGGGTAAAATCACATCCAAAATTTGGCTTTCTTGACATACCGCTCTCTGGGGGATGGCAGGGACACTGTTGTATGTGACTTGGGATTCTGTGACAGGATGGTGTGTAATATTGCATGATAGTCTCGGTTTTATATACCATGCATTCCCCAAAACTCCATCTTAAACCAGACTCAAGCTTTAACTGGGCATAGTGGATAGGAAGAGAGACATGTGAGTTGCAAGCAGCTATGAGAAACATGCATTTAGTAAGTATCAGATAAGTGACAAACTATAAAGGGGTTAATCAGATTGTATCCATTTGAGAATAATAGTATTATTATTTTATTGTTGAGTCACAAGACTTTTTTAAGCTATTCAGAATACTAGACCTTTATCAGATATATGATTTGAAAATATTATCTCCTGGTCTATTCTGTATGTTGTCTTTTTACTTTCTTAATAGTGTCATTTAAACCATGAAAGTGCTTAATTAATATGAATCTTTTTTTTTTCTTTTGTCCCTTGGGTTTTTAGTGTCATATCTAAGAAGCCAAAGCCAAATAAATCCAATGTCACAAAACTTTGACTGTTTTTTATTTTTTTGTCTTTTTGCCATTTCTTGGGCCGCTCCCACAGCATGTGGAGGTTCCCAGGCTAGGGGTCGAATCGGAGCTGTAGCCACCGGCCTACACCACAGCCACAGCAACGCCAGACCCGAGCCACGTCTGCGACCAACATCCCAGCTCACGGCAACGCCGGATTCTTAACCTACTGAGCAAGGCCAGGAATCGAACCCGAAACCTTGTGGTTCCTAGTTGGATTCGTTAACCACTGCGCCACGACGGGAACTCCATGACTGTTTTTTCTAAAAGTTCCATAGTTTTAGCACTCAAACTTTAGTCTTTACCCATTTTCCATGGATTTTTGTATTTGGCATGAGGGAGGGGTACAAATTCAGGGATATGTTGCAGGATCTGCCTCATTAGAATTTTGTGGAGGATTTTTCAGTCTGTGCTTGTAAGTGACATCTGTCTGTAATTTTCTTTTCTCGTGATATCTTTGTCTAATTTTGATATCACGCTAATATTGGCCTCATAGAATGCTCCCTGTTCTTAGTGAGGTCCCGCCATCTCCTTGAACAAATGCTTCTTGGATTGCTGCAGTTCTTTTGTTAATTTCCTGAGCTATAAAAAAAAATTGATTCTGGGGAGTTCCCTCCATGGCTCAGCAGTTAACGAACCTGACTAGGATCCATGAGGCTGTGGGGTGGGTCCCTGGCCTTGCTCCGTGGGTTAAGGATCTGGTGTTGCCATCAGCTGTGGTGCAGGTCACAGATGGGGCTTGAATCTGGTGTCGCTGTGGCTGTGGTGTAGGCCGGCCGCTATAGCTCCAACTCGACCCCTCACCTGGGAACCTCCATATGCTGTGGGTGTGGCCCTGAAAAGCAAAAAAAAAAAAAAAAAAAGAATTTATTCTGACATTTTTTTGCCAGTTTTTTTCACAGCTTTTGTGAAGGAGGGAACTCTCCCATATCCTTAGTCTGAATTTTTTTTGCAGATATCCTATTATGTTATATAGCATTCTCTATCACCTTATGCTTATTGCAGAGCGTTTTGCTAAGCACTGGAAATCCTTGCAATGTAGTGTGATAAAGCACAAGACCAGGGAAGTATAGAGGGCTGTAGATTCTAGGATGGCATCAGATTCAGACTCTGGGGGGCAGGAACAGTTTCTGGAAGGAAGTCAAGCGTAGAACGAGGAGATGGTTTCCAGGCAGAAGGCCGAGCATGTGTAAGGTCTCATCATGCTATGAAGGGACTCAGCACAGAATGCGATGGGGGGAGGGTGACATGAAGCTAGGAGTTGTGCAGCAACAAGATCCAGGATCTGTAAGTGAAGTTAAAATACATACTTCATCCTAAGGGCTATGGGAAGCCATTGAGCACCTGCAAGCCAAGCAATGATGCCATCTCTGCTGTAAGTCCAGCACTTAGGACACATAGTAGGAAATACATTAATAAACTCTTCATAAATAATATTTTATTTGCTATAAATACTTGATAATTTACTTATACGTTAGTATTTTCAAATGATTCTGGGTGTTAGTGTGGAGCCGGCTTTTGGTATCAGGACTCTTTTCACTCTTAAAAACTATAGAAGCCCCCAAAGAGACTTGTTTACGTGAATTGTATCTATTGTTATTTGTTGTATTGGAAATGAAGACAGGATTTTAAAAATATTTCTTTACTGTTTTATTTCAAAGCAAAAATAATTCAGTCATCACTTGTTCACCTGTATTTTTTTTTTTCTGGGAAAATAGATGTTTTCCAAAACAAAATACTTCAGTGGGGTGAGCGGACTTGTTTCACATTTTATAAATCTCTTTAATTTCTTCTGACTTAATAGTAGACAGCTGGGTTCTCATATCTGCTTTTGCACTCAGTCTGGTTAGATTGATGAAAATTCGACCTCACACAGATACACACTTGGAAAAAGAACGGTGTTTTAATACACTTTTCGGGTAATTAAGGCTATATTTCTCGGATGTTATACAAAAATTTGACAAGTGATAGGTTCATAAAGGTTAGCTGTAATATGGAATCTGAAACCATATCAATTAATTTTTCATTTTCTGTTAAACATCTTTATTGCAGTTTGAATGGATCTTTAGCCATTTTGTGATTTCTTTTATCCTACTGTATGGGTCATTTGAAAAATGTTAGTTCACTGAGTTATGCAGACCCACCAAAGGTTAGCACACTTCACTGTACAATATCAAAATATCATATACTTTAATATCGCCACATCTTCACCAAAAGCCTTGAAGTATTGTGAAGCTGTCGAGCTCATGGTGGAAGATACAGATTTTTCCAAATTCTAGTTTTTGCTAGATACTGAAATTTTTGTACATATATTTTTAAAGACCTTATTTTTTCGAGCAGTTTTAGGTTTACAACAAAACTGAAAGGAAGGTACCGACATTTCCTATGTTCCACCTGTCCCCACACGTGCACACACGCAGAGCTTTCCCCGTAATGAACATTCCTCACCAGAGTGGTCCTTTATTTCTTTTTCTTATTCTTTTTTTTTTTTTTTGGTCTTTTTAGGGCCACACCTGTGGCATATGGAGGTTCCCAGGCTAGGGGTTGAACGGGAGCTACAGCTGCCGGCCTACACCACAGCCACAGCGACGCCAGATCTGAGCCATGTCTGCAACCTACACCACAGCCCATGACAATGCCGGATCCTTAACCCACGGAGCGAGGCAGGGATCGAACCCGCAACCTCATGGTTCCTAATTGGATTCGTTTCTGCTGCACCATGATAGGAACGCCTTTCTTATTCTTTTTTAACCAAGGATGCGTGTACATTGACACGCCATAATCACCCAAAGTCCATAGTTTATCTTAGGGTTCACTCTTAATGTTCTATATTTTATGGATTTAGTCAAAAGAATAGTGACATATCTCCATTCATATAATACCATAAAGAGTATTTTCACTGATCTAAAAATGCTCCATCCTCTGCCTATTCATGTCTGCCCCTTCCCCCAACCATAGCAACCACTGATCTTTTTATTGTCTCCACATTTTTTCCTTTTCCACGATAGCATATAATTAGAATCACGTAGTATGTAGCCTTTCTCATACTGGCTTCTTTCACTTACTAATAGGCATTGAAAGTTCCTCCATGTCTTTCATGGCTTGAGAGCTCATTTCTTTTTAGTGCTGAGTAATATCCCATTATCTGGATGTACGACAAGTTATTTATCCATTCACCTATTAAGGGACATCTTGATGGCTTCCAAGGTTTGGCAGTTATGGATAAAGCTTCTGTAAACATCCTTGTGTAGGTTTTTGTGTGAACGTAAGTTTTGACTCCTTTGGAAAAATACCACGGAGTGCAGTTGCTGAATCATAAAAGTAAGAGTGTGTTTAGTTTTGTAAGAAATCATCAGGGAGTTCCTTTCGTGGTGCAGTGGTTAACGAATCTGACTAGGAACCATGAGGTTGCGGGTTCGGTCCCTGCCCTTGCTCAGTGGGTTAACGATCCGGCATTGCTGTGAGCTGTGGTGTAGGTTGCAGACGCAGCTCGGATCCCGAGTTGCTGTGGCTGTGGCGTAGGCCGGCGGCTACAGCTCCGATTCGACCCCTAGCCTGGGAACCTCCATATGCCGTTGGGAGCGGCCCAAGAAATGGCAAAAATACAAAAAAAAAAAAAAAGAAAAAGAAAAAGAAATCATCAACCTGTCTTCCCAAGTGGCTGTACCATTTTACATTCCCACCCGTAGTGGGTGAGAGTTTCTCTTGCTCCACAGCCTCATCAGCCTTTGGTGGTGTTAGTGTTCCGGATGTGGGGCCTTCTAACAGCCAGAATAATTCTACAGCCATTCTAATTCACAGGTATGTAGTGGTATCTCGTTTTCATTTGCATTTCTCTTAGGACATACAATGTGAAAGGGTCTTTTCGTATGTCTTTGGTTTTGGTAATAGGGTAATGAGTGGCTTCACATAGGGAGTTAAGATGTATCGCCTCTCCTAGCCTATGAAAGAGATTGTAGAGAATTGGCATAGTTTCTTTCTTAAATATTTGATAGAATTCACCAGTGAACCCATCTGGGCCTAGTGTTTTCTGTTTGGGATGGATATTTATTATTGATTCAATTTCTTTACTAGATAAAGGCCTACTCAGATCATCTACTTCTTGTATAATTTTCAGCAGATCATGTCTTTGATGGAATTGGTCCATTTCATGTAGGTTATCCAATTCGTAAGCATAGAATTGTTCACAGTATTCCTTTATTATCCTTTTAATTTTTTTTTCATTTCTGACATTAGTAAAATTTGTGTCCTCTCCTTTTTCCTTAGCCCGAGTGGAGGATTATCAATTATATTGATCTTTCCAAAGAACCAGCTTTTGGATTCATTGGTTTTCTCTGTTGAGTTCCTGTTTGCAATTCTATTGATTTCTACTCTAATTTGTATTATTTCTTTCCTTCTCTTTCCTTGGGATTTAATTTGCTTTTCTTTTTCTAGTTTCCGAAGGTGGTGATTTTAGAACTTTCTGATTTTATTTTCTATTTATTTATTTATTTATTTTTACTGGAAGAAAGCTGCGCATGTATTAAAACAGCATATAACACAAACTTAGTTACCGTCCCTTATGTCAGGAATGGACATTGGACTACAGTAAGTACATTATCCCTTCCCAGGCCTGTGAGTGGTACCCAGCCCTCCCTCCCACCGAGGAAACAAAGTGGGCAGCTGCATCAACCTGGTGGCTTCCTTTGCTTCTTTATAACAATCGCCAGTCACACAATGACCAGGCATTATCATACAAAAATTCCCTTACAAAAAGTACCAAATTGGCATACATATGCAAGTATATACAAAAATCACATTTTAGAAACGAACAAAATATTCCATTTTGCACCAGTGTAGAAAAGTGTCCAGTGTGGTTGTTTTAAGCATGTTTCTAAATCTGAGTCACAATGCTGGACACAGCCATGGGGTCTTGCTCCTCGGAACGCTCTGATTTTTAAATATATACATTTAAGGCTGTATATTTCACTATAATCACTACTTTCACTGCATCCCACAAATTTTGGTAAGTTGTGCTTTCATTTTCTTTTAGTCTCCTTTGACCCAGGTGATATTCAGAAACGTGTTAACTGATCTCCAAGTACCTTAGAATTTTCCATTTATCTTTGTTATTTATTTCTTTTTCTTTCTTTTTTTTTTTTTTCTTTTTTTTTTTTTTTGCTTTTCAGGTCCACACCTGAGTCATGTGGAGGTTCCCAGGCTAGGGGTCAAATCAGAGCCACAGCTGCCGGCCTACACCACAGCCACAGCCACATCAGATCCGAGCCCAGTCTGACCTGCTCATGGCAATGGCAGATCCTTAACCCACTGCTCAAGACCAGGGATCCAACCTGCAACCTCATGATTCCTAGTCGGATGCATTTCTACCGCGCCACAGGAGGCACTCCTGATTTCTGTTACTTCTATCCTGTTGTGGTCACAGAGTAGATGTTATATGAGTTCTTTCTTTTAAACGTGTTAAGATGTGTTTATAGCCCGGAACGTGGTCCATCTTGGTGAATGTCCCACGTGCATCTGAGAAGAATGTGTCTTCTGCTATAGTCTATAGATGTCAATTATATCCAGTTGACTGATGGCGTCGTTACATTCTGCCGTGTCCTTACTGCTTTTGTGCCTGCCGAAATCAGTTTATTTCTGAGAGAGGAGTGCTGAAGACTCCAAGTATGATAGTGGATTCATCTATTTTTCCTGGCAATTCTATCAGTTTTTGCCTCAAGTCGTTTAATGCTCTATTGTTATACACATATGTGATAAAAATTGTTAATGTCTTCTTGCAGAAGTGACCATTTTATCATTGTGTAGTGCCCTTCTTTGTCCCTGACAACTTTCCTTACTTTGAAAAGTTTCCTTACATTCCTGCTTTGTGTGAAGGTAGTAATATAGCTACTCCTGCTACCCTTCGATTCATGTTAGCATGGTGTATTTTTTCCACGCATTTACTTTTAATCTATGTGTCTTTAATTTTTTTTTAACAATGTATAGTTAGGTCATGTTCTTTGATCCAGCTTGATAATCTCTGTCTGTTAATTGATGCAAGTATACTTCGGACATCCCAAGTCATTATTTCTATAGTTGGATTAATATTTACCATATTGGTTGCTGTGTTTTCTATTCTATTTGTTGTCCTTGTACGTTTTTCTGGGTTTTGTCTTCCACCCATCTGCCCTTTGTGGTTTTTAACTGAGCTTTTTATGTAATTCCATGTTTTCCTTTTTTAGTAAATCAGTTATACTTCTTTTAAACTTTTTTTAATTGGTTGCCCTGGAGTTTTGCAATATACATTTACAACTAATTCAAGTTCACCTTCCAATAACACTATACTACTTCATAGGTAGTGTTAATATCTTACAATAACAAAATATTCCCAGTTCCTCCCATTTCTTGTATCATTGCTGTCATTCATTTCATTTAACTATATATATTGATATGTGTGCAAGGTATATACATAACCATACATAATCAAACACACTACTACTATGAGTATTTTGAACAACGTGTTACCTGTTAGATCACTTGAGGGTAAGAAAAAAGTTTCCATTTTTATTTCACCCTTACTTATTCCTTCTTTTTTCTTTTTCTTTCTTTTTTTTTGTCTTTTTGCCTTTGGAGGGCTGCTCCCGCGGCATATAGAGGTTCCCAGGCCCGGGGTCGAATTGGAGCTGTAGCCACCAGCCTACGCCAGAGCCACAGCAACTCGGGATCCAAGCTGGTCTGCAACCTACACCACAGCTCACGGCAACGCCGGATCCTTAACCCTCTGAGCAAGGCCAGGGACCGAATCCGCAACCTCATGGTTCCTAGTCGGATTCGTTAACCACTGAGCCACGACGGGAACTCCACTTATTCCTTCTTCAATGCTCATCTTTCTTCATGTAGATCGGATTTCAACCTGTATTATTTCCCATCTCTCTAAACAACTTCTTTTAACATTTCTTGCAAGGGAAGTCTACCATCAACAAGTTCCCTTCATTTTTTGTTTATCTGAGAAAGTCTATTTCTCCTTCACTTTTGAATGGTAATTTTTCAGGTTACCCTCAGAATTCTAGGTTGGTGATTTTTCTTCTGCGTCTCAACACTTCAATTATTTCCTTCCAGTCTCTTTTTGCTTGCATGGTTCCTAAAGAGAAGTCAGATGTAATTCTTATCTTTGTTTCTCTATATAGGTAAAGAAGCCTCCCCTGGCTTCTTTAAGGAACTTTTCTTTGTCTTTGACTTTGTATCATTTGAAAATCTGATACCTAGGTGTAGGGTTTTTTGCGGGAAGGGCTTTTATTCTGCTGGGTGTTCTCCAAGCTTCCTGGATCTGTGGTTTGGTGTCTGACATTAATTTGGAGAAATTCTTGGTCATTATTCATTTTTTTCAATGGTTAAGGCATATAATGATGATTTAATATACCTACATATTGCAAGATGATTACCACAATAAGATTAGCTAACACCTCTATCCCCTCCAAAATTACCATTTTTCTTGTGTATGGTTATAACATTGAATATCTAGTCTCTTGACTTGGGAGAAAAGAACACAGTAATTTCAGTTATAGGCACCATGCTGTGTATTAGATTCCCCAGAATTTATTCATCTTCTAGCTAGGAGTGTGTATCCTTTGGGTGACATCTCCCCATTTCCCCCCATCCCAGCCCCTGGAAACTACCATTCTACACTCTGTTTCTATAAGTTTGGGTTTTTAAAGTTCTGTATATATGTGAGAACAGAAGGTATTTAATGTCCTTGTCTGGCTCATTTCACCTAGCATTATTCACTTACCTTTATTTCAAGGTCCATCCATGTAGTCCCAAATGGTAGGATTTCCATCTTTCTCACTGCTGAATAATGTTCCATTCTCCATATCTCCACACCACAGTCCTTTACCCACTCATCCAGTGATGGACCCTTAGGTTGTATCACTGTCTTGGTTGTTGTGAATGATGCTGCTGTAAACCTGGGGATGAAGCTGCCTCTCAAGATACTGTTTTCATTTCCTTTGAATAAACACTCAAAAGTGGAAGTCCCGTAGCCTTCCTTTTGCTGCCACCCCGTCAGTCATTATTATTTCAAATAATTCTTCTGTTCCTTTCTTCTCCTTCTGATATTCCCATTATGTGTATGTCACACTGTTTATCGTTGTCTCACAGTCCTTGGATATTGCATTGGTTTTTTTCCGTCTTTGTTCTCTTTGATTTCAGTTTTTGAGCATTCTACTGACATAAATTTAGTTTACAGATTCTTTCCACATCTGTGTCCAGTCTGCTAATAAGCCCATCAATGGCATTCTTCCTTTCTGTTAGTGGGTTTTTTTTTTTTTTCTCTTTAGCATTTCTTTTGGTTCTTTCTCAGGGTTTAGGTCTCTCTGCTTACATTGCCAGTCTGTTCCTGCATGTTGTTTACTATATCCATTATTAGTAAATTATAGTTGTTTTAAATTTCCAGTCTGATAATTCCAACATCCCTGCCATGTCTGAATTCAATGCTTGCTGTCTCTTCAAAATTGTGTTTTTTGCCTTTTAGTATGCCTTGTAATTTTCTTCTTGATTGCTAGACATGATGTACTGTTAAAAGGAACTGCTATAAATAAGCCAGTAATAATATGGTGATAAAGTGCAGGGGAAAGGGAAGCAGGCTATAGTTCTATGATGATCTCAGTGGGGTTTTTAAATTTGTTTTGCTTTTTAGGGCCACACCCACGGCATATGGAAGTTCCCAGGCTAGGGGTCTAATCAGAGCTACAGCTGCCAGCCTACGCCACAGCCATTCCAGATCCGAGTCACATCTGCAACCTACACCACAGCTCATGGCAATGCCAGACCCTTAACCCACTGAGCGAGGCCAGGAGTTGAACCCACAACCTCATGGTTCACTAGTCGGATTTGTTTCCACTGTGCCATGATGGGAACACCTGTCTCAGTGTTTTAATGAGCCTTTGCCTCTGAACCATGACCATCTCCACTGTTTCTCAGGTTTTTTTAATTCTCCCCCACCATTATGTGTGGCAGGAAGGCTAGAATGGTTATTTACCATCTTCAGGTGAGTAAGGCTCTGAAAATACCCTAGCAGATTAGGCTTTGGCTAACTAGTTTCTCCTGAGGGCAGGCCTTGTTGAGAAGAATAGAGTGCTCTGATGTATTCAAAATGGTTCCTTTCCCCCTTCCCACGCTTCCAGCATGGGGGAATTTTTCTCACATATTTACTGTGGGAATCTGGTCATGCTCCTAAAGCTAAAATTCACAGTATTGTGGGAGTGCCCTTATGACTAGGTCTTCCTGGAGGTTTTAACTTTCATAGTTGTGTGCCCTGAGCCTCCAGCAACTTGTCAATTACAGTTTCAGTCTTCGTACCCCAGCTCCGGGTCCCAAGGCAGTTTCTGCTCCTGAGTCTCTGCTCTGGTAAGCCCTGACTTTGTGTTATTTGTCTTTTTGTTTCTCCAGTCTGGTTGGCAGTGCTTTTCCCTCTGTCCCCTCTTCTCTTATGGATCCAGCAAGAGTTGATTTTTCTTTTTTAATTTTATTTTTGTTAGAGTATAGTTGAATTACAGTGTTACGTCAATTGCTGGTATATAGCATAGTGACCCAGTCATACACATATATACATTCTTTTTCTCATATTATCTTCCATCATGATCTATCCCAAGAGATTGGATATAGTTCCCTGTGCTATATAGTAGGACCTCACTGCTTATTCATTCTAAATGTAGTTTGCATCTACCAACTCCAAACTCCCCGTCCATCCCACTCCCTCCCCCTTCCCCCTTGGCAACCACGAGTCTGATCTCTATGTCTGTTTGTTTCTGTTTTGTAGCTAGGTTTATTTGTGCCATATTTTAGATTCCACATATAAGTGATATTGTATGGTATTTGTCTTTTTCTTTCTGACTTGCTTCACTTAGTATGAGAATCTCTAGTTGCATCCATGTTGCTACAAATGGCATTATTTCATTCTTTTTATGGCTGAGTAGTATTCCATTGTGTATATGTACCACATCTTCTTAATCCATTCATCTGTCCATGGACATTTATGTTGTTTCCATGTCTTGGCTATTGTGAATAGTGCTGCAGTGAACATAGGGGTGTGTGTATCTTTCTGAATGAAAGTTTTGCCCAGATATATGCCCAGGAGTGGGAATACTGAATCATATGGTAGTTCTATATTTAGTTTTCTGGGGAACCTCCATGCTCTTTTCCATAGTGGTTGTTGATTTTTCTGTCTGTTTAGCTTATTACTTATTTTTAGTAACAAGTGGTAACTTCTAAGCTCCTTACATGTAGAACTGGAAAACCCTGATAGTGCAAATTTTATCATTGGTTGCTAACTGTGGATTGTTTTCCTTAAAGTAGCAGGCTCAATGTGTTCCTTTCTCAGAAAACACCTTCCATGGAGTTCCTATTGTGGCTCAGTGGGTTAAGAATCCAACTAGTATCCATGAGGATGTGGGTTCAGTCCCTAGCCTCATTCACTGGGTTAAAGGATCCAGCATTGCTGTGAGCTGTGGTGTACATTTCAGACATGGCTCAGATCAATCCCTAACCTGAACTTCCATATGCCACAGTTGTGGCACTAAAAAATAAAAAGGAAGAAAGAAAACACCTTCCATATACTAAGTTTGATTAACACTAGTTTGTCAGTCTTTCAAGTAAAAAAAAAAAAAAGTTTTATGAAAAAGTGTCTAGAAAAATTAAAGACAAAGATTAAATATTAATTTTCCATGATGGAAAAGCCACAAATAACACACAAGGGAATCCTCATAGGACTATCAACTGAAACTCTGCATGCCAGAAGAGGGTGGTACAACATATTTAAAGTGATGAAAGGGGAAAACCTGCAACCGAGAATATTCTAAGTATTTCCACTAAGACCAGGAACAAGACAAGGATGTCCACTCTTACCACTGTTATTCAACATAGTTTCTGAAGTCCTAGCATCATCAATCAGAGAAGAAAAAGAAATAAAAGGAATCCAAATTGGAAAAGAAGTTAAAAACTGTCACTGTTTGCAGATGACATGATACTATACATAGAAAATTGTAAGGATTCTACCAGAAAACTTGTAGAGTTCATCAGTGAGTTCAGTAAAGTTGCATGCTACAGAATTAATACACAGAAGTCTGTTGCATTTCTGTATACTAAAAATGGAAGATGAGAAAGGGAAATTAAGAAAACAATTCCAGGAGTTCCCATCATGGCTCAGCAGAAACGAATTCCCGCTAGAACCATGAGGACACAAGTTCAATACCTGGCCTTGCTCAGTGGGTTAAAGATCCAGCATTGCCATGAGCTGTGGTGTAGGTCACAGACGTGGATAGGATCTGACATTGCTATGGCTGTGATGTAGGCCAGCGGCTACAGCTCCAATTTAACCCCTAGCCTGGGAACCTCCATATGCCATGGGTATGGCCCTAAAAAGACAAAAAAAAAAAAAAAAAAAAGAAAAGAAAAGAAAAAGAAAACAATCCCATTTACCATCACATCAAAAAGAATAAAATATCTAGGAATAAATCTACCTACGGAGGCAAAAGAACTGTACTCTGAAAACTATAAGACACTGAAGGATCAAATTGAAGATGACACAGGAAGATATACAATGTCTGTGGATTGGAAGAATCAATATTGTTAAAATGACTGTGCTACTAAAGGAAATCTACAATTCAATGCAATCCCTATCAAGTTACCAAATGGCATTTTTCACAGAACTAGAACAAATTTTTTTAAAAATTTGCGGGGGAGCACAGAAGACCCTGAATAGCCAAAGCAATTTGGGGAAAAAAAAAAAACAGAAGTGGGGGAATCAGGCTCCCTGACTTCAGACTATACTACAAATCTACAATAATCAAAACAGTGTGATATTGGCATAAAAACAGACATATAGGTCAATGGAAATGGATAGAAAGCTCAGAAATAAACCCATGCAAAGGACTCAAGAATATACAATGGAGAAAAGACAGTCTCTTCAGTAAGTGGTACTGGGAAAACTGGACATGTAAAAGAATGTAATTAGAACATTCTCTACCACCAAATACAAAAATAGACTCTAAATGTATTAAAGACCCAAATGCCAGCCTGGATATTATATAAAAAACAGAACAACAACGAAAGAAACCAAAAAACCTCCTAGAGGAAAACAAACATAGGCAGAACACTCTTTGACATAAATCAGCAACATTTTTTTTTAGCTCTGTCTCCTAGAGCAATGGAAGTAAAAACAGCATTAAACAAATGGGACCTAATCAAATTTAAAAATTTACCCAGCAAAAGAAACCATAAACAAGACTAAAAGACGCACATAGAATGGGAGAAAATTGGAGTTCCTGCTGTGGTGCAGCAGTTAACGAATCCAACTAGGAACCATGAGGTTGCAGGTTTGATCCCTGGCCTTGCTCAGTGGGTTAAGGATCTGGTGTTGCCGTGAGCTGTGTTGTAGGTCACAGCTGTGGCTCGGCTGCCACATTGCTGTGGCTGTGGTGTAGGCCAGCAGCTTCAGCTCCAATTCGACCCCTAGCCTGGGAACCTCCATGTGCCATGGGTGTGGCCCTGAAAAGACAAAAAAAAAAAAAAAGAGTGGGAGAAAAATCTTTGCAAATGAAGTGACCACCAAAGGATTAATCTCCAAAATATACAAACAGCTCATATACCTAAATATCAAAAAAAAAAAAACCCACAAAAAATGTAATCAAAAAATGGGCAGAAGATCTAAACAGATATTTCTCCAAAGAAGACATACAGATGAAAAAATGTTCAACATTGCTAATTTTTAGAGAAGTACAAATTGGGAGTTTACGTTGTGGCTCAGCAGGTAAAGACCTGATGTTGTCTCTATGAGGATGTGAGTTTGATTCCTGGCCTTGCTCTTGGGTTAAGGATCCATTGTTGCCACAAGCTATGGCATTGGGCTCAGATGCAGCTCAGATCCCGTGTTGCTATGGCTGAGGCAAAAGCCCCAGCTGCAGCTCCGATTCAACCCATGGTCCAGGAACTTACATGTGCTGCAGTTGCAGCCATAAAAAAAAGAGAGAGAAATGCAAATCAAAACTGCTGTGAGGTATGACCTCACTCTGGTCAAAATGGCCAACATGAAAAGATCTAAAAATAACAAATGCTTGAGAGGGTGTTGGAGAAAAGGGAACTCTCCTACACTGTTAGTGGGAATGTAAATTGGTGCAGCCAGTATGGAGAACAATATTGGGTTTCCTTAAAAAACTGAAAGTAGAGTTACCATATGATCCTGTAATCCCACTCTTGGGCACGTATCTAAAGAAAACTCTGATTTGAAAAGATACATGCACCCCAATGTTTATAGAAGCACTATTTTCCATAGCAAAGACATGGAATCAGTATAAATGTCCATCAACAGAAAAGTGGGTAAAGAAGATGTGATACATATATATGATGGAATATTACTCAGCCCTAAAAAAGAATGACATCCTGCCATTTGCAGCAACATGAATGGTCCTAAAGATGATTATACTAAGTGAAGTAAGTCAGACAAAGACAAATATCACATGATACCATTTACATGTGGAAATTTTTTTAAGATGCAAATGAACTTCTTTTCAAAACAGAAATAGACCCACAGACATAGACAGCAAACCTATTGTTACCAAAGAGGAAAGCAGGGGCAGGGGTGAGTAGGAAGATGGGACTAACAGATGTACACCACTATGTATAAAACAGACAACCAACAAGGATCTACTGTAGAAACCATGGAACTATACTCAATATTTTGTAATAACCTATAAAGGACAGGAGTCTGAAAAAGAATATATATGTATATCCATATATATGTATATAAAACTGAATCACTGTGCTGTATACCTGAAACTTAATACCACACTGTAAATCAACTTTACTTCAATTTTTTAAAAAAGGAAACAACATATACAAACTTTTTTTCACTTTTAAAAAATTTATTGTTTTTTGCTTTTTAGGGTCGCACCCATGGCATATATGGAGGCTCCCAGGCTAGGGGTCGAATGGGAGCTGTAGCTGCCGGCCTACACCACAGCCACAGCAACACAGGATCCAAGCCGCATCTGCAACCTATACCACAGCTCACAGCAACGCTGGAGGCCTTCACCCACTGAGCGAGGAGGCCAGGGATCGAATCTGCATCCTCATGGATGCTACTCAGATTCGTTAACTGCTGAGCCATGACGGGCACTCCAAGCTTTTTTTTAAAGGAGGAAAAATGTCTACTTCATCTCATAACTCAATCACACGTGGGCATTTCCTCTCGGTAATCGTAGTGCAGTATAATAATAGAAGCACTGTCGGCCTACTTCCCCTGTTGCACACATAATATTAAAAAGACATGTCCGGAGTCAATATTTTCTAAAATTATTGTTGTTTCTTCAAGTACATTCTTAAGTGAAACCGGCTTCTTTTTCTTCGCTGGGAGTACTTCACAGTGAAAAATACAATGACTGCTGTTAGAGACCTTGATACCTCGACCCTGACTCAGGCTAAGGGGCCAGCAGTTTAACCTGCCATATTTTCTGCCCTATCCGTGTAAATGTCCTCACATTTGTTGAGGGTAAGTCATGAATTTCAACAACATTATTCAATGCTTTGAATATTTCAGCACTGCTCATGTTCCTTGGTACTGATGCACATCAGCAAGTCCAGCTCATGTCTGTAGGTTTGTCCATCCGAAAGGCAAAAACGCAATTCTGCTCAGGAGATAGTAATTCCATTCTAATGTCTGCAGCTGAATCTTGACTCTGATGAGTTAGTTTCTTTCATTGGAAGGTGGTGTGATTTCCGCTACTGACTCTATCCAGTACCTAATGAGCAGGTGTCAACCCTACAGTGTGTGTTAGTTTCTCCATTGCTGTGTGTACCTCTCCAGCTGCCATCATACAGGTTTCCGTTGCTTTTCCATTTCTGTGACAAATAATTTTGACTTTTAAAGAGCTCGTAACGTCTACATTTAAATATTTAATTCCTTTTTCTTTCAACTCTGAATGATTGATTTCAAGATGACTCTGCAACGTAGCTCACACTGCAATAGTATCCTGAAATGGTCTGTTGAATCAGACACAATAAAATGAATTATTAGTGTCCATAAGGCCAAAAGAATGATAGCTTTGGTCATATTTTTGTTTCTTTGAACAGAGTCTATAATGATAACAGTTATAGTTAATATTTAAACTTCGCTTTTTCAAAAAAAATGTATAAATATTTCAAATAAGATTACAAAGTGTATTATTTACTTCTTATGTTTTCACATAGACATAAAAGTTCAAGATTTTAGGGAGTTCCCATTGTGGCGCAGTGGAAACAAATCCAACTAGTATCCATGAGGATCCCTGGCCTCGCTTAGTGGGTTGGGTTTCGGGCATTGCTGTGAGCTGTAGTGTAGGGCTCAGACACGGCTTGGACCCTGAGTTTCTGTGGCTGTGGCGTAGGCCAGCAGCTGTAGCTCCACTTCAACCCCTAGCCTAGGAACTTCCATATGCCACAGGTGCTGACAAAAGAAAAGGTTTAGATTAACTTGACCTCTGAAAAATATATATATTTCTACCCTAAACCTGCTATCTTAGAGAATTCTAGACTAAACAAACACGTATTCCAGAGCAACGATGTCATTACACAACATGAAGCCTTTGGAAAATTACTTTTATGTATTTGTGAGGGATTAAGAGTGAAAAGGGCAGAAGTTTGCGTTGTGGCTCAGCAGAAACAAATCTGATTAGCATCCATGAGGACGCAGGTTCGATCCCCGGCCTTGCTCAGCGGGTTTAGGATCTGGTGTTACTGTAAGCTCTAGCTCCAGCTCTGATTTGACCCCTAGCCTGGGAACCTCCATATGCCGCAGGTGCAGCCCTAAAAAGACCAAAAAACTAAAAATTTTTAAAAATGAGTGAAAAGGGCAAATAAAGTATTAGCATGATTAGGATAATAGGTTTGACCTCTAGACCTCTTGAGAGGTTCTCAAAGAATTGCAGTTAGTAGGTATGAATCAGAAGAGGTCAAAACTGGAGCTTGGGAGACCAATTAAGAGGATATTGGAATGGTCTCTGTAGTGGTGGTTTTCCAGCTTGGCTGTGCAGCAGAAGCCCCTGGAGGGCTTATTAAAACAGTTGGCCAGTCCCCACTCCCAGGGTTTTTGATTTGGTAGGTTTAAGGTCGGGCCTTCAAATTTGCATTTGTAACGAGTTCCCAGATGACACTGATGCTGCTTGTTTCCAGGCCACGCTTTGAGCACCACTGCACTAGAGCCCCGCTGCTCATCTCACCCCTCGCCCCTGATCTCCTGTGTCCAACTCTAAATGGAGAAGGTTCCCAGGTGATTTGTATACACATTCAAGTTTGAGAAGCCCTGCTCCATGAGACAGTCAGTGGTATCCTAAGCCCGCGTATGGAGGAAAACACACAAGTTTAAAAGTTGTTCTTGGGAGTTCCCGTTGTGGCACAGTGGAAATGAATCTGACTAGGAACCATGAGGTTGTGGGTTCGATCCCTGGCCTCGCTCAGTGGGTTAAGGATCTGGCATTGTCATGAGCTGTGGTGCAGGTCATAGACATGGCTCAGATCCCGCATTGCTGTGGCTCTGATTAGACACCCTGGGAACCTCCATAAGTCAGAGGTGTGACCCTAAAAAGCAAAAAAAAAGAAAAAAGTTGTTCAGGAAGGAGGAAAAAAATAAGACTTAGTGAAGTCACCAGAAGTCCTTTCATTTCTTCCAGCTTATGCAGCTGAGTAGATGCTGATCCTTTTCACTGGGCCAGGGAACACCAGCAGGTGCAGACATTTGGAGGAGTGGTATTTGAGTTCAGTGTTGAGTTTACCGAGTGCATGAAGTTCTCTTTTAACCCCACACTATTGGTCACGTGATTAAGCAATAATGTCACGGACTTCCGGTGCTGCGAGGGGATTGGTGCTGCATAAAAAGGGTTAGGCATACATGCAGGCTTCTGTTTTCAGCTCCGAATCCATTTGTGGCAGCTAGAAATGTGTAAAATGCAAGTCTCTTCCACAAAAGGTGTTTTAAGACCTGTCTCTGATCCCCACAGCCTGCATTCCTATGGACACATCCAACAGGTGAGAACCAGGGTAATCAGCAGAAGCACGGGGGCCCTGAAGAAGAGCAGGGGCTACCCGGGTATCCCAGAGCAGAACAGGTCAGACTGGGTGATGCATGAACAACGCGGGCAAACCCCGTATGGTTCCCTTTCATGGTGAGGACCCAGGCTCCTCCCACCTTTTCACTGGCTGCCCGAGTCCCCCCTTTAAAGAATGCTGGATGCTAATACACAGAGCGGGCTGCAGAAAGCAAGCAGTTCCCTCCTATGGATTGAGTGAGTCAGATTTCCGTGTGGATGTGGGAGACACACGCACATTCCTCTGTAATTTTTTTGGACCCTCAGACTACTGCCGCGTTTGGCGGGCAGCATTGCCTCCGTTTTTCAGATGAGGAAGCCGAGTTTGAAGGAAATGAAAAGACTTGGGAGTTATTGACGTGGCAAGAGGCTGAGCTGTGCCTGGAGCTCAGGTCTCCTGACTCCGAATTGTATGCTCTTTTTTTTCACTCCAATATCGTGCTCGATCTCGTTCAACTTAACCACAGACTGATCTGTAGGACATTCGTTCCCTTTTTTGGATTCCAGTTCATTTAAAGAGCTGACCTGAACGCAATGTTCTAACAATGGCACCTGACTTCTTAAGATAGCTTGATTCAGAATACATTACAGATTATTGGTCAACTTTTATTTTAATGGTCAAGCAATTAATGATGAGTCGCAGCCAATCTGGGGGGGGGGGATAGTGCTCACATTGTCACCAGGTCTGTTCATTATCCTCTGCTCTATATCGAATCAATAGTTAATTAATACTGATGTGCTTCCTGAAGTACAAGGTTATAAATTAATGTAATGCTCATATGCATATTTTCTGTAGGAAAAATGAGTGGAAAATGCCTGCCATGCCCATCTCATTGTAAGAAAATGTATGTAATGATTACGAGCACATAATAAGAATGGTTTGCCCAGCCAAATGTTTGTTCATTTCTGTTAATCAGTATTCATTTGAGCTACTTCCATGCAGTTTGTGGAAGCAGTGCAATCAGTTGAGTAGTGTGGCAGATTTAAATCAGTAATAAAAGCCCTGGGGAAATTAACAAGACAAAACATTAACCACAGGCTAAACATTAACATATATTAGCATTTTTATTATACCTGTAGAATTGTTAAATGGGCATGGTTGCTACTGTTTAAAAGTTTATGTTGTATATCACTTAATTTCAATGTATATTTTGTTTTTAAAACTTTTAAGATTTAATTAAATGAAATTGAACAACGATACAAAAGTTAATTCAACAGAATGGACTGAAGTTCAGTATTTTATTTTAATTGGAAACGTGAAGCATTTCCACTCTACCCTACCCCCAGCCCCAAGGTGCCCTAAAACAGATGCCACAGCTAATATTCCTCCAGAGTGCACCACGGGTCAGAATTGATATTTCAATTGCATAACCATAGAGGAAGCTTTGTTTTTAAATCTTCAGGCTTCTGATGAATTCTTTGACGATCAAAGACCAAGTTTATACCAATTGTTTGGCAACATTTCTCAGAAAAGCACTCCTTGGGACCACAGACATAAGCTGGATTCTAGCAGCATCGTTCTATAATTAAATACAACTGAAAAGGTCCTCGAGCTCCTCAAGTCTTGGTGGCCTCAGGTACAGCTCTTGAGAGAGGAGTTGGGTGTGATCCAGTGGGACACCCATGTTCGCCATCAAAAGCTGGCAGATTGCGGAGTTCCCGCCATGGCGCAGTGGTTAACGAATCCGACTAGGAACCATGAAGTCGTGGGTTCGATCCCTGGCCTTGCTCAGTGGGTTAAGGATCCGGCGTTGCCGTGAGCTGTGGTGTAGGTTGCAGACGCGGCTCGGAGCCCGAATTGCTGTGGCTGTGGTGTAGGCCGGTGGCTACAGCTCTGATTAGACCCCTAGCCTGGGAACCTCCATATGCCGCGGGAAGTGGCCCGAGAAAAGGCAAAAAGACCAAAAAAAAAAAGGCTGTCAGATTGCGAGGGGAGTGTGAAGTGTCCCTGGCCTTTCTCCTGCCACGGACTTGGTGATGGGAACTTTTCCTTTGTGCTTCTGCTTCTCCCTTTCCTTCCTCCCCTTCTCCCCACTCCCTCCTCCTCTTCCTTCTATTATGGTCCATATAAGTTAAAATACACACGAGTTCCCATCATGGCTCAGCGGTTAATGAACCTGACTAGTAAACATGAGGACGCAAGTTCAATCCCCGGTCTCTCTCAGTGGATTAAGGATCTGGTATTGCCATGAGCTGTGGTGTAGGTTGCAGATGCGGCTCGGATGCCGCGTGGCTGTGGCTGTGGTGTAGGCTGGCAGCTACAGCTCTGATTTGACACCTAGCCTGGGAACCTCCATATGTCATGGGTGGTGCAGCCCTAAAAATAAATAAATAAAATAAAATACACAGACTCAAACACAGACACACAACCTAGCTATTTTTTGAGAAAGAGAATTTATCTGATGTTTAAAGCAAGAGCAAAATAGATGTATTAGAGCTAGCTGAGAGTAGGAGAGAGTCAAAGATCCTCTAATGTAGTTGCGCTCCCCATTTTCTAATCTTTTAGGCTGTTTGTTTGTTTGTTTTGTCTTTTTGCCTTTTCTTGAGCCGATCCCGCTGCATATGGAGGTTCCCAGGCTAAGGGTCAAGTGAGAGCTGTAGCCACAGGCCTACACCAGAGCCACAGCAATGCCAGATCCGAGCCTCATCTGCAACCTACACCACAGCTCAGGGCAATGCCGGATCCTTAACCCACTGAGCGAGGCCAGGGATGGAACCCGCAACCTCATGGTTCCTAGTCGGATTCGTTAACCACTGCTCCACGATGGGAACTCCATCTAATCTTTTAGGCTGTTATAGCTAAAAGTTTAAACCTGTTGTATATTTGTAGCCATAGGATCAAGTGCAATCTCCATTTGGGTGGGGAACTATATAGAATATACTCGGGCCAGACATCAGCCTCGACCGGGGTTAAATTGTAGGCATTACAGAAGATTTTGTAGTCAATCCAAGAATCTGACTTCAGGAGCCAGGGTCCAGGGACATCCTGCAGGCAGCAAGCAGCAGGCCGGACTCACTGGAGGACCCCCTTTCCCACGTCCCACAGAACTTGACATCCAATGCTTTAGTCAGGGAGTTTAAACCATTCCACTAGCAGTACTGTCAGAAACTTAGGTTCCAATTGCATGAGGGTGTTCTGTTTATCTTTCAAAACGAGTCCCTCTTTGAAGTACATTTTGAGAGTCTTCAAAATCATTCTCTTTCTCCAGTTCTGGGACTGCAGAACTGGGCCACCCGCTGTACTGGGAAGCCCCGGAGTCTATCCTCCTGACAGAAATCCATGGCATGGGGGGAAAAAATCAAATACAAAAAAACATCGCTTTTAAAGTCTGGTCTGTGCTCCCGTCCCAGTGAGCCTCCGTTTCCCTATCTCTAAAATGGAGTCATTAATACCTGGACCGAATGCCTCAGAGGGTGGTTGGAGGACTCCCTGGAGAGAATGGGGAATGGCTGTAGGAGTTACCTGTGAAACACTAGGCTGGAGCGAGCTCTATTAGGGGGAGGGGGAGGAGTGGGGTGCACTGGGAATCTGGGGTTCATAGATGCAAACTCTTGCCTTTGGAGTGGATAAGCAGTGAGATCCTGCTGTGTAGCACAGGGAACTGTATCTAGTCACTTATGATGGAGCAGATGGAGGATAATGTGGGAAAAAGAATATATGTGTGTGTGTGTGAGAGAGAGAGACTGGGTCACTTCGCTGTACAGTAGAAAACTGATAGAACACTGTAAACCAACTATAATGGAAAAATAAAAATCATTTAAAAAATAAATACAAATAAAGACAAAAAAGGTATATTTTGTTACAAATGCAGTATTGGTATTGCTGACATGTTGGCATTGATGAGACGCTTACAATGTAGGCTCTCTTTCTCTGCTCAGCCATTAGGAGGGAAAGAACAAATTTGAATTTTTTTGTCATCTGAGAGTTCCTAGAACCAACAGTCAGTGGGGCTTAAGAATACATTTAACCAGGAGTTCCTGTCGTGGCGCAGTGGCTAACAAATCCGACTAGGAACCGTGAGGTTGCGGGTTCGATCCCTGGGCTTGCTCAGTGGGTTAAGGATCCGGCGTTGCCATGAGCTGTGGTGTAGGTCGCAGACGTGGCTTGGATCCCGCGTTGCTGTGGCTGTGGTGTAGGCTGGCAGCTACAGCTCCCATTTGACCCCTAGCCTGGGAACCTCCATATGCCATGGGAGCAGCCCAAGAAATGGTAAAAAGCCAAAAAAAAAAAAAAAAGAATACATTTAACCAGTGCAGTGTCTGCATTTCCTGATGTGTCAATTATGGGGTGCATGCATGAATTGCGTCAGACCCCGCTGGCTGGTATGCTTTCAAAATCTTTGATAACATACTCCATTTGGAAAGTAATTTCCCCCTGTTTTTCAAAGGAGCCCAGAATAAACACTTCAAATACCATATCTTCCTCTTTTGTTTGAGACAAAAGTTACAGGTGGAGGGAAACTGTGGGATCAGGTCAAAAGTAAGTCCCTCTAGGGAGCGCAAGAGGTAGAAGTGGGGTCGTCGGCCACATTCCCCGATGTCCAGTCTGCCGGGCTATTTCTACACCTTGCTGGGCCCAGCAGTGTATTTTCATCATGTGTGTACAAAGCCAGTGCTTCCGGACCCTGGTTAAGAAGAACGGTGCTAAGTTGCTAGAATGACCTGCTGGCCCGGATATGGTCAGATGCCCTACCTTCTTATGTTTCAAGTCTTATAGCACCCTTGCTTTCTCTGCCACAGGTTCTGGCGCATAAATAAAAGCACCATTAGGAATCACATTTCATGGGAAACAAAAAGGTTTTATATTCCAGGTCTATTGATAGAGACACTCACCTATCCAATAAATTCACTCCAACTGACTAAATTTAAAGGTGGCGGCATCCTTGACGAGGTGCATGAGTCAACGAAAGGAAATTGGATTTGCCCTTCTTATTTAAGAGCTGAAACCTCCTGGGCAGGATACTGATTTCTAAAATGCCACTCGGGAGGCTGGCTTCTTGAGCAAGTGCAGCTGTAGAACGAGACCCAGGTCTCCGAGCCTCGCCTGATGTTTCCCAAGTATGAAGCTGAAAGGACCTCTTTCATGCGCCTGCCGCATCTCTTTGTAAACTATGTTTTCTTTTTGTGTCCACTTCTCCTCAAAATAAGCTCATAATATTCGCCTACAGCTCACACAGTGTGGAGGTGAAAGATGTGGAGAGAAAGGCCCCAAAGGGGGTCTGCATTTGACAAATGCTTTGTATGTGAGAAGAATTTGCTTCATGGTAGATTGGTGAAAGAAAGTACAGGCTGTCTGATAAGATGTGGCAGATTTCAGATGGGGGAGCGGGGGTGTTGGCAGGATGCCATTGTTTGCCCCTTACCCCACACAGAGCCTTGGGAAGTCAGCTCGATAATGCCACATTGGGTGGCTTGGGAAGAAAGGTCAGACTGTAGGCTGGCTACATGCGCGTTTGTTCTTAACCTTCCTACGTTCGCCTCGGCTGCACCCCTTTCCAGTAAGTTGGGAGGGGCCGAAAACTTTAAAGTCTTGCTGGGGTCCAATTAGTATTCACAGATACAAAGAACCGGCTTTCAATGGGGAGGGCGATTTCACAGCTGTGGGTTGCAAGTAGGCAAGTTACTGGGAAAGACGAGTGAAAGATTTTGACTTTGGTGCTGGGTCTGGAACAGGTGTCACTTGAGAGCGTGTGTCCTGTGCTCCTGAATGTGCCAAGAATACTTCGATCCTGGTGAACTAGACTCTTACATTGGTGTATGGTCACAGAGTCATAAATAGATTTTTTGTTTGTTTGTCTTTTTAGGACCACACCCATGGCATATGGAGGCTCCCAGGCTAGGGGTCGAATCAGAGCTGCAGCCACCAGCCTACACCACAGCCAAACTAATGCCAGATCCAAGCCGCATCTGCGACCTTGACCACAGCTCGCAGCCACACCGGGTCCTTAACTCACTGAGCAAGCCTAGGGATGGAACCTGAATCCTCATGGATGCTAGTCAGATTTGTTTGCCCTGAGCCATGCGGGAACTCCCCTAAATAGGTATTTGCAGAAGGCAAATCAAGATTTTGTTCCACGAATGTGCACCTGCAATTTTACAAACATATAAGTGTCTATGGGCATAATTTTGTGACGCACAGTCAGCCCTCAGTTGTTTGTAGGTGCATTACGTGCTTTGGAAGTGATTAGAACCTAACTTCCTGGTCCCGCCAGGCAGCCCCCTACCTAAAGTACCCACCAGACTGCTACCAAGTAGGGCAGATTCCGAGAATGCAGATTCTTCATTTGAAGTTAATATTATCCCAAGTCAAATATTCAGTATCGTACGTTCGAAAGCCAAACGGAATATTTGAAAATGTCTGCAGTTTTTTATTCCCATTAAGATGAAATATTGAATATCCTACTATAGCTGCTGTCGTTCGTAAATGGTGGTGATGCTACTGCTAACAGATTTTTTTTCTAATTCCGAACTTTATTTGTATACGGAAAACTTCTCAAAGCCATACAAACTCAATGCCATTTATACCTTTAAAAAGAGATAGATAACTTAATAAATACTACCGGGGCCATCTCCAGAAATTTAGAACCTGGATGATCACAGAGTCCATGGCCCACCAGTGGATGGTGTGCCAGATCAGATACTAGAATTTTCCTCCAATTCACTTCAATTAACTTGTCTTTATTAAGTACCCAACAGTGCACAAAATCCAGTCTGAATTCCATGGAGGTATAAAGGTGGCAAAGATAGAACCCTTGTCTTCACAAAATATTTCTAGTATTTTTCCTGAAGTATACAATCTATATTTTCACCTTGGCTATGGTGGCTATGTTTCTGAGAGCTAGGAATTCTTTTGTTTTTTTTTTTCAAAACATAGAATGGAAGCAACTAAGGAAATCAAGCATCATTTTTGGGGAGGTGATATTGCATAAGCTTTGAAGTTGGATCAGTGGCTTCAAAGTCAGACAGTAAATCCATTGCCTGTTTGTCTTAGGCAAGCCACTTAACCTCTCTGGGCCTCAGTTTTCTCAGCTATAAAATGGGGCTGAATCTGACTTGAATTGAAAAGCCCTTTGCCGTATTAAAATAACACACAAATCAAGGCAGCATGGTCTCCGGCACAGGGGAGACATATGTTAATTTATGTAGAAGTCCATGCAGGCTTTTTTTTTTTTTTTTTTTGTCTTTTTGTCTTATTGCTATTTCTTTGGGCCGCTCCTGCGGCATATGGAGATTCCCAGGCTAGGGGTCCAATCGGAGCTGTAGCCACCGGCCTACACCACAGCCACAGCAACGCGGGATCCAAGCCGCGTCTGCAACCTACACCACAGCTCACGGCAACGCCGGATCGTCAACCCACTGAGCAAGGGCAGGGACCGAACCCGCAACCTCATGGTTCCTAGTCGGATTCGTTAACTGCTGCGCCATGACAGGAACTCCCGTGCAGGCTTTTGATTGAAAGTGAAAAAAGCAGCAACCCTCTAAGTCATTTAACCAAGGAAATTATTTAGAATTGAGATAAGAAAGATGGCGCCATTTTTTTAATCATTGCTCCATAAGTGTAAAAGAACTAAGCTTTCAACTGTAATGCTATGTACCTGAAATGTATATAATTTTTAAAAAGAGCTCACAAAAAGCTTAGAAGAATCAGGAGGTGGCTCTGCACACCCCTCACACACCCCTCCCTTCCTGCATTAGTCTTTCCTAAACTTGGCAGTTTCCTTTGGTGAACTTGACGGGGATAACTGTCAAGTGCCATCGGAAGGTATCTATTTCCTAAGTCCTGTGTAGCGGCACCTCTCAAACGTGTGCTTCACTATAGAAAAAAAAGCATTTTCATCTCAGGAAATCTCTGGATAGACTGCGCGCCCAATGCCCCCACCACAGTCTTCAGCCTGCTTTTCCCCAGATGGGTCTTTGCTTTAAAAGCGTATCACCTTTTTTGACTCCAGTAATAGCTTCGTTCTGCTCTTTAAAAAGAAATTGGGGAAGAAATTGAAGTGCATTTCCGAATTTGTTTCTACTCTCATATCTGTGAAAGTATTGTATCATTATATTGCATTTCTTTTTTTCAGATTGGCAAGTTATGCGCCCATTCTCAGCAACGTCAGTATAGATCTGCTTATTATCCTGAAGATCTGTTTATTGACAAGAAGGTATTAAAAGTTGCTCATGTAGAACATGAAGAAACCTTATCCAGCCGGAGAAGGTGAGAGGGTTTTTTTCCCCCCTCTATTTCAGCATACAATTAGCAATTGTGTTTTAAGGTCAAAAACCATTGGAGTGAAGCTTCTTAAATACATGTTATATTGAGTTCTTCTGAGTAGAGTGTTTGATTAATTAAATTCTATCATCTGTCAATGTTAAAGAAAAAAAGATACTGTATTATATCAAGCTATATTTAAATGTAAATTTGCCATATGTAAGTATTTAGTACAGCAACACAGAGTAGGATAGACTTCTCTATTCAAAATCTATTGATGAAACAAAACCTTTTCTGCTTATGATCTGGTCTCACAATTCCATGGCTTGGTTTGTGGCTCTTCCCTTTATTAACAGTGAATCAGGGGTGAGTTCACCAAAGAAAACCTGGCAAGATACTCTCAGGTATACACGCCACGCACACACACACACGGAGTACACTCTACACACGCTTAAACATGACTAAATGAAGAATTTGGTGTTTCTGTTCCTTCAGACAGCAATCAAGGGACTAAATTTAAGTCTGTTTCTTATTCTCTTCATTCCTCCTCCCTCTATCCAGATTCTCTCCTTCCTTATTCTGTGTCATGGTTATGAATAAAGGATGGAGGGAGGATGGGAAGCTCAACACAAATTTAGGAGAATTACCTTCCCCCCCAAAGGACCGCACAGGCAGCCAACCCTGCCGCTGGTGCAAGAACAGCCCGACACGAGGTCTGGCTCATGATGACTGTGAGGATTGGGAGATGCTGGCCCAGAGATGGAAAATTAAGGGATGAAATAAGTAACATCTCTGGTTTGGCCTCAATTCTTCCATTCATACCTACTTACTACAGGAGATTTTGAAATGGTAACTCAGTCATAGATGATACAGTTTAGAGTGAAAGAGGGCAGCAGGACAACTTGAGAGGTGGTCCTTCCAAGAAGCATTTCAGGAAGTGACATTTTCTTCTCTTTTGTGACTTCCAACCTAATAAGTTTCTGACTTCCCTATAGCAGTGGTTGTGAACTCTGATTTGAGAACTCAGGGAGTCCCAGAGAGCCTTTCACAGGGACTGTGAGGTCCTCCGTTTACTACTACATGTTCATGTGAAGCTGGGTTTTATTCATACACTTTCACCAAAATAATATATGGCAACACATTAAATGCAGAAAGCAATGGGGGAATTTAGTTGTCTCCTATTAAGCCAGGCAGTAAAGATATTTTGCAAAAATGCAAGAGCAATATCACTTTTCTCCCCTTTTTTCATAAAAATGTTATTATCTATGTTAACATATAAAGAATCATTATTCTTGGAGTTCCCTTCGTGGCACATCAGAAATGAATCCAACTAGGAACCATGAGGTTGTGGGTTCGATCCCTGGCCTTGCTCAGTGGGTTAAGGATCCGGCGTTGCCATGAACTGTGGTGTAGGTCACAGACATGGCTCGGATCTGGCATGGCTGTGGCTGTGGTGTAGGCCAGTGGCTACAGCTCTGATTTGACCTCTAGCCTGGAAACCTCCATATGCCACAGGTGCGGCCCTAAAAGGACAAAAAGACCCCCCCCCCCCAAAAAAAAAAGAATCATTATTCTTAGTTTAAAGGTAATAATAAATTTTTAAAACTGTGTTAATCTCTAAAACAGGAAATATCAATAGATACATATCATATAAACAAAAGCTCTCTGGGCTCCTCCATAATTTCAAGAGCATAAAGGAGCTGTATTAGTTATCTAGTGCTGTATAACAAGTTACTCCAGGAGTTCCTGTTGTGGCGCAGTGGTTAACGAATCTGACTAGGAACCATGAGGACGCAGGTTTGATCCCTGGCCTCACTCATTGGGTTCAGGATCCGGCATTGCTGTGAGCTGTGCTGTAGGTCCCAGATGCAACTCGGATCCTGCTTTGCTATAGCTGTGGTGTAGGCCGGCAGCTACAGCTCCGATTCGACCCCTAGCCTGGGAACCTCCATATGCCGCGGGAGCAGCCCTAGAAAAGGCAAAGAAAAAAAAAAGTTACTCTAAAACATTGTCATTTAAAACGATCGTTTATTATCTCACAGTTTCCATCAGGAATTTGAGAGCAGCTTAGCCGGGTGGTCCTCAGTCTCAAAAACTTTCAGTCCAGGTGTTGCTTGGAGCCGTGGTGCCCTGAGCGCTGCCGGAGGCGCCCCTCCAAGGCGGCTCCCGTCCAGGCTCCGCAAGGCGGGGCTGGTTGCTGGGGGAGCCTCAGGGTCTCAGCACAAGGGCCTCGAGAGCATCCTCACGACACGGCTGCGGGCCGCCCCGGGATAAGTGATGCATGGAAGTGAGCAGAGAGGAAGCTGCGATGGCCTCTGTGACCCACTCTCGGAAGTGACGTGCTGTCAGTTCTGACACATTCGATGGGTTAGAAGCCAGTCTCCAGTTCTAGCCCACATTCACGGGGAGGGGAATGAAGCTCCAGCTCTTGAAAGGAGGACTATCAAAAACTGTGTGGAAATATTTAAAAACCACCACACCCAAACACTCTGCAGACTGTTTCCATAGGAGTTCTTGGGGAAATTATTGTCTTTCTAGGAAAACAAAACTAGGTCATTCTTCAGGCCCTTTTTAGCCCCTGATGGTCATTTGTCCATTGCTTTCTGTCGCTTTCGCTCTTTGCCCAAACCACCTGAGGAGTTAACCTCTCTTCTCGATCTTTCTTTAAATTTTTAAAAAATTTTATGGCCACACCTGTGACATATGGAAGTTCCCAGGCCAGGGATTGAATCGGGACCGCAGCTGCGATCTACGCCACAGCTGCAGCAATGCTGGATCCTTTAACCCACTGCACGGGGCGGGATATCAAACCCGTGCCTCCGCAATGACTCGATCTGTTGCAGTCAGATTCTTTTTCTTTTAAGTTTATATGATTTTTATTTTTTCCATTATAGTTGATTTACAGTGTTCTGTCAATTTCTACTGTACAGCAAAGTGACCCAGTCACATATATGTATATACTCTTTTTGTCACATTATCCTCCATCATGCTCCATCACAAGTGACTAGATAGAGTTCCCTGTGCTCTACATTTGCTCGTCCATCCAAATGCAATAGTTTGTATTAACCCCAGATTCCCAGGCCATCCCATTCCTTCCCCCTGCCCCCAGCAACCACAAGTCTGTTCTCCAAGTCCATGAGTTTCTTTCCTGTTGGTAGGTTCATTCGTGCCATGTATTAGATTCCAGATATAAGCATCATATGGTATTTGTCTTTCTCTTTCTGGCTTACTTCACTTAGTATGAGAGTGTCTAGTTCCGTCCATGCTGCTGCAAGTGGCCTTATTTCGTTCTTTTTATGGCTGAGTAGTATTCCATTGTGTATTCGTACCACATCTTCTTAATCCATTCATTTGTCAATGGACATTCAGGTTGTTTCCATGTCTTGGCTATTGTGAATAGTGTGCAGCCAGATTCTTAACTCACTGTGCCATGGTGGGAACTCCCCCTTCTTCTTGATCTTTAACTAGTAGAAACCCCTTGCATACTGCCCTGAAATGAGGATTTTATATAATATTATATATTATTGGATTATAACAATATATAAAAGGAAATATACATTATAAGTAATATAGCATGTTTGTTTTATATATTATTCTATTTATATTATTTTAAGTTTATAGCAGAATATAAATAAAATGTTATGTCTCTATAGTATTATAAACAATATATATAATACATATTGCTTTGCACAACTCAGCAGAAATTTGGGAAACTCTTAGGTGCCAGATTGTATACTGGCCAGTGAAAATCAAGGCACAGTCTCTGTTCTCCAATCAGTCTAAAGTGGAAATAGACTTAAATACAAATAATTTCAGAACAATTTTAGAAGTGTGAATGTAGGTCCAGCCTTCTGTGGCAGAGGGAGCCTGTGCCCAGGGAGCTGTAGTGGAGGCTTCATGGAGGATATGGTGTATGAGTTTATACCAGCATCACATGCACAGCTTTTTTCCAAAATAAGACACGATTCCAGTCCCATTCTGAGATCACCCTGCCCTCCTAGACACATGGGTAAGTAAATAGGTTTATTAAGTCCCTGCAGCCCTGGCTTCTATCTTGGGCTCTGTGGGACCTATTCCCTTTGGCCTTACCAGGGAGGGCGCTATGGGGGTTGATTCTTCCAGGAAAAGAAATCCATAAATGAGTTCTTGGCTAAGCACCCAGATTTGGCACTTTGTTTAGATTCACTTTTGAATGGGTTGCTAGCACCTAAAGAAAAGAAAGGCTAGTTAAGAAAAATTACAAAGCCTATAGACTTGCGTAAGTGGTGGTCAGACAGGGCTCCTTTGGGTGTGGGCAGCATGAAGCCACCCCAGCAGGTTTCTTTTATGCAACTGAAGCCTAAGAGTCTCAGATGGAGCCCTTCTTTCTGAAATCTCTGGCAGAATAAGAAAACAAAACAACAGGAGAGTGTCTGATTTCACTTAACTCCCTCAAATAGGCATTGTAAACCCTCTTAGGGCCAGTGGAGAATTGGGGATTAAGAGGGTCTCTTGCTAAATGCGCCGCAGCCCGCCATCTGACGTTATTAAGCAGGCTTGTTTTGGCAAAGTCTCAGTGCCTCTATACATTTCTCAATATGTCCTACCCAGCATCTCACACTGTCCAGAAAAATAGATGTGCCTTCCAGCACTGCCCCCCACCCATGCCGAAGTTCCATCCTCTGTGATTAAAAATATGATCACTGGAAAGGAACCCGATTGTAGCCTTCAGTCTGTGGAGGTGGTGAGCAAGCTGTCTGAATCTGATTATATGAGTAGAAAAGCCCGTTGCCTCATTAAAATAACAACGCACAAAGAAATGCAGGATTCCTTCCAAAGCCTTCAGAAGTCATCTGTTTGTTTTGTCTGCCCCCAACTGGGTAGTTTGCAACACACAACTAATCTTAGAAATAGCTTAGTTCAATTTAAAGGCGATTTGATCCTCAACTGGTGGCCTAAGAATGGGACTCAGCATTTCTTTAAGATACGCATGTTGAAAATATCTATCATCAGATTTAAAACAGTGCAGGTAGGCTACGATGTAGGAGTAGTACAAGCAGAAGAGAAGAAATGATGTTTTCATGGCCCTTTCCAACTCTGATTTTTTCAGCACATCACGGATGTCAGTCTTTCCGTCCTTTACTCTACTGAATGTCTGTCTCTTTCATCACCAGCCCCCCCAGTACTGTTTAACTTGTCATTTGCGTATCCCCCATAAAGTGTGGTATTTTGTGACATGAACAGTATCTTTCCCTTTTCCAAACCCAGAATCTGTAGTTGAATAGAGTCCATTCGGCATCTAAATACCAAGCTTCTGGCCCGACTGCTAACCTGTGAGAGAGTCACAGAGTCCCTCCAGCCTTGTGAAATTACGTCTGTGTATCCCAGCCTTCCCTGTCCCGCACCCCGCTCCTCCCTGCCCCTCTGACTTGGTCTAAAGGGGCAATGGATTAGGTGACACTAGTAAATGACCTAGTGAATGAAAGAAAAAAACAAAAGCTGATCTCAGCTCCCTGGTCCAAAATCAGTGCTTACTCCCACTCCCTCTCCTTGGGCTAGGCAGCTTTGTCTGCTGAGTGGCACCTTCCACCCTCTGAACAGAGACACACAAATTTTTTTTTTTTGTCTTTTTGGGGCCACACCCATGGCGTATGGAGGTTCCCAGGCTAGGGGTCAAATCGGAGCTGAAGCTGCTGGCCTACACCACAGCCACAGCCACAGCCACAGCCACAGCCACGCAGTATCTGAGCCACGTCTGCGACCTACACCACAGCTCATGGCAACACCAGATCCTTAACCCACTGAGCAAGGCCAGGGATTGAACCCGTGCCCTCATGGATCCTAGTTGGGTTCTTCACCCTCGGAGCCACAATGGGAACTCCCACACAAATAATTTTGGTACATTAAGGGGTGAATGCTGAAACAGAGCCATGTACAAAAGAATGGCAGTGTCATGGAAGTTCGTGGTTCTCCTGCAAGGGTCAAGAAAGACTTCTCCGAAAAGGTAAGTTGTTACCTGCTAGAAATTCACCAGATCGAGGAGGGAAAAGAGGGTGTTCCAGGCAAAGGGAACAGGCTGAGAAAAAGTGTGAGCTAGTCTCTGGAATGGTAGAAAATTATAGCTTGGGGTCAGACTCTGAAAGGTTTTCTGCCACAGCATTAAGCATGCTCCTGCCTCATTCTAATTACAACGATTTTAGTGTATGTCCCTTTCTGTGCTTTCATTTTTTTTAAGGAATGAGCTAGTATTATTTTATATTAAGAAAAAAAAAGATCCTTAATGATAAAGGAGGAACGTTCCGGATCTGCAGCTGGGGATGAAAGGCGGCTTTTACTTGCAGTGGGTTCCAATTAGTGCTGCTTTGATGCCTGCCCGAGCAGTTCATTGCAAGAAAGCAAAGGGAATCCCCCCCCTCCCCAGCCCCAGAAGGGGCCGCTCATCCCCGAGGTGGGGCCCCCAGGGGAGATCCCGGGTGCTGAGCCGCAATATTTCAAAATGGCTCATCCACGCAAAGGGGCCCTGTCCTTTGGTTCCACGTTTAATACATGGAATGGAAGCCCCTAGGAAGAGACTCTTTTTTCTCCTGAGTGGACTGTTGTCAGCAAGGTGTTGGGTTTGTCCTAAGTGAGAGCCGTAGGCTCCACTGTGGATGTGTCAGATGGCAGGTCTGGCATGTATGATTCGAATAAAGTAGCATCGGAATCAAAGGACATTCCCTTTCATCCAGTGGTCGTGCCCATCCCAGGCAACTCATTGTCCAAACTTTCTATCCCTTTTCTTCCCCCCAGAGACAATTCAGTTGAGCAGAGTGCCTTAGGTCATGGGTGGCGATTCTTTTGTGGTTCGTCATGGGCCACTAGGACAAAGGAGAGCAATCTGGACTGAGTCATACAGGGGTAATTAACATGTCGCTTAATTTCGTCTCAGGTATCTTTATTTAAGGAGAGAAAAAGAAACATTCAACGCACCTCCTTTTAAAGTTACGAACAGGCTGATAGAAAACTTTAAGAGAAAAAGAAAATACACCTAATTCCCATGCCAGGAAGAGTTTAGGAAGGACTGACAAAGAAGAGGGGAGAGAGAGGTCCGCCACCTCCACAGGCAGGAAACGGCCCCTTCACACGCTGCTGCTTCCCGGGCTGTGGTGTCCAAGGACCTTATCACCTGTTGTCGCTCTGCTTTGAAAAGCTCGTTAACTCCCCATTACTTTAGAAAGTCTTCAACCCTGAAAAAGAGCATGTCTGGGTTTCTTTTCAAAATCAAAGTTTCTTTGGAAACCAGGGTTTATTTTCTCACGGTATTTAGCAGGTGTAGCCTCAAGGAATGGCCTGGACCGTAACGCTGTATCTGGGGACTCCAAGTCTTGGCCAGTTTGCTGAATGTGTTGGAGCCCTGCTCCTTTTTTCTCATGAAAGCGGCTACTGCCTCATCCCACAGGCCCTAGGAATTATTTGAGAACGAGCATTTATTTCATTATTCTGACTTCTTTTCTCATCAAATCCACCTTGGATTCTAGGTGGGGTCTAATGGGAATAATATACACCGAGAACTGAAAAGAACTCGGTGAACAAGCCTATTAAAAAGAATAGGTTTTAGAGAAATAAACATAAAACTTTACTGGAGAAGAAGGACTAGAAAGGAAATATAGCCAGTTATTAACAGTGGTTACCTCTGGCTCTTAGGACTATAAATGAGATTTTTTTTCCCCTTCTACATTTCTATGTTTGATAAATTCTCTATAGTGAATATATATTTCTTTTACAATGAGAAAAAAAAAACAAACCAACAGACTTCATTTTACAAGATGAGGGAATAAGTATATTTTGAGCCACTGTTTATAGCTCTTGCAGTGCTGAAGTTTCGGCTCTTACAAATTTCTGGTCTCACCCATCACTCATGCCTTTATTTCATGTCCCTGCAAAACCTGGCTCTTTCTTAGCTTTCCTGCCTGTCTCTTTCTACTGTTCCAAGGAGTACCTCTCTCTTAGAGGCAAGCCTCTTTCTCTGAGACATATCTCACCTCTTCTCTGCCCTCTGTTGGAGTTATATCTCAAAATAACACACCATACAACTCATCCATTTAAAGTATATAATTCAGCTGTTTTTACTGTATTCACAGATTGTGCAACCATCACCACAATCAATTTTAGAACATTTTTTTCACCTCAAGAAGAAATCCCATACCCTTTAGCTACCACTCCCCAACCTCCATTCCCCCAGCCCAAAGCAACCACTAATCTACTTTACGTCTCTCTAAATTTGCCCACTGGGGACATTTCACATACATGGAGTCATATAAAATCTTTTGGGATTGGTTTTGTTCACTTACTAGAATGTTTTCAAGGTTCACCCACGTTGAAGCATGCAGGAATACATGTTTTTCTTTTTAAAACTAAAGAATATTCTATTGTATAGAATATGTATTTGTTTTTCCGCTCATCAGTTAATGAACATCTGTCTTGTTACACCTTCTGACTCTTGTTAATAGCACTGCTCTGAGCATGCCTGTACACGGACTCGTTTGAGTACTTGCTTTTAATTCTTTTGGGTATATATCTAGTAGCGGAATTGCTGGGTCACGTGGTAACTCTATGCAGCATATGGAGGTTCCCAGGCTAGGGGTCAATTGGAGCTGCAGCTGCCGGCCTGCACCACAGCCACAGCAATGCCACATCCGAGCCACGTCTGCCACCTACACCATAGCAACGCCAGATCCTTACCCCACTGAGGGAGGCCAGGAATGGAACCTGCATCCTCATGGATACTAGTCAGATTCGTTTTCGCTGCGCCACAATGGGAACTCCTCGTTGTCTTTTTTTACTCTGATCATCCTAGTGAAGTGACATCTTACTGTGGTTTTCATTTGCATTTCCCTGATGATTAACCTGCCTTTTAAAACTCAACTTACCTTGGCTTGGCCTTTCACATTAAATGCTCCACATCAGATTCTTAGACACAAATCCCTGTGAAAGCTACCACCACTTCCTTACCAGGCAAGACCCTCCAAATCGCTACACCAGATGAGTCCAGGGATTTGCCCAGCCCCCTAGCTAGCTAGTCTTTGAAAAAAGAAGCACAGGAAAAATATTTGGGGCAGGAACATGGTTGTACTTTTGAATAACCACCTCAAAAGATGAAGGATTATGTATCTTGTGCATATAAAGTTATCTGGAACTTGGGGAAAAAACTAAGTATCTTACATACATGAATTTATCTGGAATATAAAATATATTTCACATATATATATTTATATTCTACAGGCTCATAATAATGGAAATAAATTGCCAAATGGCTAACACTGTGGAGGTATTACTCTGTGCCAGGTACTATGCCAACACTTTACATGCATTGTCTCATTTAATCATCACGACAACCTATCATTTGCTTCATTTTACAGGTAAAGAAACTAAGGCTCAGAGAAGTTTAGAATCTGCCTAATAAGTTTTACTGCTAAATGCTAGTTCTATGTTTAGTTTTCTGAGGAATCTCCATACGGTTTTCCATAGTGGTTGCACCAATTTACAATCCCACCAATAGTGTGCTAGGGTTCCTTTTTCTCCACACCCTCTCCAGCGCTTGTTGTTTGTAGACTTTTGGATGATGGCCATTCTGGCTGGTGTAGAGTGGTACCTCAGAGTGGTTTTGATGTGCATCTCTCTAATGATGAGTGATGTTGAACATCTTTTCATGTGTTTTTTGGGCCTGGGCATCTATCCAGAGAAAACCATGACTTGAAAAGACACATGTACTCCAGTGTTCATTGCTGCACCGTTTGCAATAGCCAAGACATGGAAACAACCTAAATGCCCATCAACAGAGGAGTGGATCAAGACGATGTGGTACATATACACAATGGAATATTACTCAGCCATTAAAAGGAACGAAATAATAGTGTTTGCAGCAACATGGATGGACCTAGAAATTGTCATGCTAAGTGAAGTCAGTCAGTCAGACAATGAGAAACCAATAGCACATGCTATCACTTACATGTGGAATCTGAAAAAAGGACACAGTGAACTTCTTTGCAGAACAGATACTGACTCACAGACTTTGAAAAACTTAGGGTTTCCAAATGAGATGGGTTGGGGGGTGGGGGGATGCGCTGGAGGTTTGGGATGGAAATGCTATAAAATTGGGGTGTGATAGTCATTGTACATTGATAAATGGAATAAATTCGTTGAATAATATAAAAAACCAAGTTTTTCTGCCAAATAAGTGAAGGAATAACTGGCATTTGAAACTCATGTAGGTCAGACTCCAAAATCAGTGCTCTTAGCTGCTACTCCCAACAGGTTTTAAGGGGCAGTTCTGAAAATCCAGCCATCATCATATCATAGTTACTGAAGGAACCTGTGTTCTAAATTCAAAATAACCAATGCAGAAGCATATTTATTTATTCATTTATTGCTTTTTAGGGCCCCACCTGCAGCCTATGGAGAGGTTCCCAGGCTAGGGGGGTCCAATCGGAGCTGCCGCTGCCGGCCTACACCACAGCTCACGGCAGCGCCCGAGCCTTAACCCACTGAGTGAGGCCAGGGACCGAATCAACCACCTCCTGGATACTCGTTGGGTTCATAACCCACTGAGCCACAGCGGGAACTCCAGAAGCACGTTTTTAAAACACGATCGCTGTCTCTTCATAGGTCCCTTCTCTATGTCCACTGGGTGTAAGGAGGATGGTGTTTCATTTGCTCCAGGTTACCTTGTTCAGGTTTCAAAGCGATTCCCCTGAGTTCTAGAACTTGATGACGGAGACATGAGTCTCCGTCTTTGTGGTTTCCTTAGACTTTCAGCTTGACCCCACCGGGTGCTCTCCTTCCTTGCTCAAGTGGGAGGCCTTATGTTTAGCACCGCCCTCCGTGGGTAGACCCTCTCTGAATCTTCGCCAGTCTGTTCGTGATCCTTACGATCAGCCAAGGAACACAACTTCAAGAGTCAGGAGGCGAGAAGGCGTGCAGAGTGTCATGTTTTTTTAACTTCTGGGGAAGTCGAATCAGAAGGCTTTGCCGTGAGGTCACTTTTTCCTGCCATGTGCTATGTTAGTGAGAGAGGGTTTGGAGGTAGGAGGAAGCCTAAAGGAAGCTCTTTCATTAAAAGGAGGATCATTGCTTTGCATAGACTAATGGCCATGTTCCATTTCCTCATGGAATTGGGGGAATTACTCAGCCTCAGCCTTTAGTCTTTCCGTTTCCACCCTTGGAAACTGTATTATTACCTTGTAAAACAGAGCATCTCCCCTCTTAGTGTTAATTGAACCCATCTTTTTCCTCTGTGAGAACTTATAATGTTGACTTTTATTTTCAGAGCCCTATAGTCAGCCTCTTCATTTTGGAGATGGACGGAGCTCAGCTGGGGTAGGCTGTGAGGGAGTGGGTGTGTAGCAGGAAGTAACTGCTGGGGTATCAGGAGTTATATATGTCTCAATAACCCTTCTTGAGTTGTTCTGTCCATCACCCTGGCGTTCCTATGACCCAAGCCTTTGGGAAGATGTACTGAATATGGCAAGCTCTCTCTCCATCTCTCTCTCTTTCTCGCGCTTTCTCTAAATCATTAGTTGAAATGAATCGTTTTTCTGAATAAAATGGAAAGTGGCCTTAAATGCAAGAAAATAATTTCCACCAGTCTTCCTCTCTTGGCCAGACCTGAGAACAACCCTCAGAAGGCATTTCTGGGTTCCCACCAGTGTCCAAATGAGTTTCAGGCCTCTGGTTCCTCCAAAGGCCTATATATCAGGTCAGTCCGTTCTTAGCCTGGAGACGGTATTGAGTAATTACTCCACTGTCAGCACAGTCCCTGGTGAGAGTCTCTAAAAACTTAGGAGAAACTTAAGATAGACTTGGATATATATGAAGTACTCCTTAACTTCCTTTCTTCCAGGAACATTGCTTTAGAAAACGAGAGCATTTTATCTGTGTTTGTTTACCGCTGGACATCTATTGCATAGATATTTTAATATTGCCTTTATAAGCATACCCACTTTGTTCCAGTCTATAATGCCTTCTTTTCTGTGTCCATGAATATCTGAATCAAGATAATAGGCCAAAAAATTTTTGCTGGGTATTTATATGTCTGTGTTTATACATCTTTTCATACATAATATGCTCGCTTGGTTGCATGCGTGCTCTCTCTCTCTCTCACACACACACACACATACTCTCTCTCTCTCTCATAACATAAAAGCCAAAGCAAATATATAATAAAATGTACTAGGACCCTTCCTGCCCACCCTCTATAGGAACCACAATAAACAAACAAAGAACAAAGAAACCTTCCTCCTCTAGCAGATGTGAGTTTCTCTGACTATATTGTCAGGAGAATTTCATGGGGCTTATAGTGCTCTGAGCACCCTGTGATTCTCATCTGCCACTATTAGCCAGAGTCTATATGGAAAGGGGCCATCTCTAGGGTAATCGCATTGTAAATTACAATCAATGCACTCAATTACATTCAGAAACCAAGAGACACGTGGTGCTGTGGTGCGCCTTAGCAATCAGCACCTTTGACAATGGAGGTGACGGCATCCGAACAAAAAAATGGAAGCTGAATATATTAGAAAGTGGATGTTGGAATTCAATCATCCTTCTCATAGGAACAGCACCTTATATGGCAGGCAACTTTTTTCCCCCTAATATCATTTTTGATTTAAAAAAAAAAACAAAAAATCTAAAGTGTGGCCTTGTAGCCAAGAATGACTTTAAAAATCATTTATTGGTCTAATCAGCCTGGCAGAGTCTTTCTGTCATGCTGATAAGGAAATTAAACTTTTCTCATACTGGGTTTTCTTGCGTCTTATGCACAGATGTTTTGTTTTTCTTTCAGGGAACTAATTCAGAAGTTGAAATCTTTCATCAGCTTCTACAGTGCTTTGCCTGGCTACATCTGCAGCCACAGCCCTGTGGCCGAAAATGACACTCTCTGCTGGAATGGACAAGAACTCGTGGAGAGGTAATCTTTTTGAATGTTAAATATAGCAATATTCGAGGAGTCATCATCATATGTTTATCTTAAGGTTAGTTATGTCTCCTCTCCATTCATTTCATGAGAAAAATTCTAGAAAAAACACGCACCTGAACATCTATGCCATGGCAGCTGCATACCACTTTCAACCCTCATAGAACTTAGAAAATTTGAAGCACATGGAGAACCATGGATTCAGGAACATTCTACAAAGCAAAAAACAACTCTTTTTGTTTGGGGTTTGTTTTTGTTTTTGTTTTTTCAGTGTTTGGCTTCTCTCATTTCCTCATATGTGGGCCCTGCTTGATTGATGGATTTGGAGAAATCAGTTTGTACTAGTAGCTATCATTTATTGAGCGTTACCTATGTATTAAGAACTGTGCTAAGCGCTTGTCTATATTAACCCTTTATACCCTTACACCAATCCCATGAAATAGCATTATTCCCCGCCTCTGTTAGAGGTGAGGATCGGGGAGAGAAGAGAGGGGAGGGAAAGAGGCGTGCCGTTGCATTCAGAGCAGTTTTACTGGAATGTTTGATCATTTGAGTGTTTCTTAGTATAAACTGTGCGAACATTTGTCATCTTTGCTCATTGCTTGAAAGGAAATAATAGATACTCATTTATTCAGCAGATATTTACTGAGCATTTCCTAAGTGCCAGTCATGGTGAAAGGAGTAAGTAGAACAGGTGCATTTTCCTGTCCTCATGGAGCTTTAAATTCTAGTGGGCGAATGCGATTCCTTGTGCTTCCATTGCTCTGTGTGTGTAAGGAATAGCTTGCAATTAAAGAATTAAATCAGGAGGGAAGAATGCTGAGGAAACCACATGCTTGGTGAACATGCTTTCAAAAATGTTTGCGTGGGGAGTTCCCATGTGGCTCAGCAGGGTAAGGACCTGGTGTCGTCGCTGCTGTGGCTCTGGTTATTGCTGTGGTGTGGGTGCGAGGAACTTCTGCATGTTGCAGATGCAGCCAAAAAACATGTTTGTGTGGGGGGTAGCATGTTGTAGAGGAGAATACAGAAGAGACCTGGATGCAAGTTCTGACTCTCTGCCTGCCCAGCTGTTTAAGCTAGGGCAAGTGACTTAATCCCTCCAGAGCTTAGTTTCCCCATCTAAAAAATGAGACGGTTGGATTAGAGCATCCCTCGCTCCGACAGTCCGTGCATTTTATTTCCTCATTGATTTCTTCATTCATCCATACCTTCCACACTTATGTTTTGAGATATTATGTGTTGGAGGGATATGAGGGTGAATAAAACAGGCAAGTTACTTGCATTGAGGAGCTTACATTCGAGTGGAACCCAGTATCCCGACAGAATGATTAATCATGATGCTAAATGGAATGAATTAGCAATGTATTGTCACGGACAGAGGAAGGCTTTGGAGCCAGATGAACTTGGGTTTGCCTCAGTTCCGTGACTGCCTGTGGCCTTGGCTGAGTCACTTCTCAAGGTCGTCTTCTATAAGGAAAGGGCATCTCACAGGGTTGTTGTAACTAGTAGGTGAGGGAAAGCCCTTCACAGACTGGCACATGCACGAAGCTTCATTCGTGTTGCTTCTCTGCTTTGCCGCTTTCCCCACTGCCTCTCCTCTTCCCAAGGCAAGGTAGGACATATGCCTGAGAACAGCCTGTGTCTCAACTATGCTTTTTACTGAGAAGGAGCAATGAGAATGAGGGGCTAATGAGACTGAGGGTGCACGCCACCCTGGACGAGCCCCGAGCTTGCATGGAGGTAGACTTCTCTGCAGCAGATGTGAGTCAAGCCAGAGGGATTACTGGCCCCATGCAGCCCACTCTACTCTGGGGACGTGGTGTATGTTTATTGCCCTAAAAGCTCTCTCAGGTCCCGAGCAGAATCCTGAACATGTTATGACAATAGGTCATGTTATGACCTATTGATTTAAACTGCCAAAGAAAAGCCATTAGTATTTGGCTTTATATAAAGCAGATGCTTTAAAAACAGGTATAAATGATATAATATTAAAAAAAGAAAATGCCCACAGGTCAAATATGTAGTTCTTGCATAAACTTGATGAGAAACCATCCCAGTGACATACCCACTGGTATATCACATTAATATGGTGAAAAACGAATGATTCCTGAACACGAATGTGTTTTAAGCAGTATGTCTTTGAACCATGGTCTTTTATTAAAAAGGAAATTCGAGTTTATGTTTATTTACTAATGTAATCATTCATTCATTTATTTAGTCATATAACAAAAAAATATTTAAGCACCTGCTCTGTATCAATCTCTAATATTGGTTCTATCATTGTTGTGATCGTGTAGGACAAACGCTGTAACCCCACGGGATATATCTTCTGATATATCAGATCATCCAGTTTTAGTTCATTCAAAAGAATTTCTTCTCAGGCAGGCCTGTGTTTTTTGAATTAGTGGGATTTCTAAAAATTGAATTTGAGGGAGTTCCTGTCGTGGCGCAGTGGTTAACGAATCCGACTAGGAACCATGAGGTTGCGGGTTCGGTCCCTGCCCTTGCTCAGTAGGTTGAGTATCCGGCGTTGCCGTGAGCTGTGGTGTAGGTTGCAGATGTGGCTCGGATCCCGTGTTGCTGTGGCTCTGGCGTAGGCTGGTGGCTACAGCTCCCATTCGACCCCTAGCCTGGGAACCTCCATATGCCGCGGGAGCGGCCCAAGAAATAGCAAAAAGCCAAAAATAAATAAATTAATTAATTAATTAATTAATTTAAAAAATTGAATTTGACCGTATAAACTGTTTTATGTTTAGAAGACTGTTGTCTTGGAGCCAAAGATGTCTTCTTCTAGCAAGCGGTAGAATTCAAATTCTGCTAACTTTGCATGAATCCAGAGTTAACCCAGTGTACTCTTGCACCATTAAAATAACTGTTAAACTTTTTTGTTGAATTTGCTAGCTTTTCATTTTTTTTTCATTTATAATGATTTTTATTTTTTTCATTATAGCTGGGTTTACAGTGTTCTGTCAGTTTTCTACTGACAGCAAGGTGACCCAGTCACATGTACATGTACATGTTAATTTGCTAGCTTTTAATACCTTAGGATATTGAGCAAAACAGTAAAAGAAAATAAATATTAGAGTATGGAGAAAAGCCATTATTCCAAATTCCTATTTGTACTTCTGAAAAACCTGTTTTCTTTTTTTTTTTTTTTGTCTTTTTAGCTATTTCTTGGGCCGCGCCCACAGCATATGGAGGTTCCCAGGCTAGGAGTCGAATCAGAACTGCAGCCACCGGCCTACGCCAGAGCCACAGCAGCGCGGGATCCGAGCCGCGTCTGCAACCTACACCACAGCTCACAGCAACGCCGGATCGTTAACCCACGGAGCAAGGGCAGGGACCGAACCCGCAACCTCATGGTTCCTAGTCAGATTCGTTAACTACTGCGCCACGACGGGAACTCCAAAAACCTATGTTTTCAAAACAACTTTTATTGCTGATATGTACAATCCAGGAACTAAAGGAGGGAAGGAAGAAGAAGAAAGGAAATCAAACTTATTTGTAGACAGACTAAGAGTAATGTCATCCAGGAAGTGACTCTTCTATGGCTGGTAACTTTGGGTTATAAATTAACCTGTACTTTAATTACTGACCTGACTGATTAGAATAGTGTCAAATCAGATTTTAAAAAATTACTCAGGAATATACATTAAATAGTACCAAGTTCTGTAGCCTGAGGACATGTGTGCCCTCTATGAGCAGCGTTTATAAAGACCGGCTTTGCAGTGAGTGTCTCATCCATAGTTCAATCCTCTTTCTGGAGTTTTCTATAAATTTCTCATTTCATTTAGTCTTAAGTGACAGCTGCTGCTCCATATTGTCAAATGGGCTGTAACTTTATTATCTTTATTGGCTGGCTTTGTGCTCCTTTGCAAAATACTTTACTTTTAGTCTAGAAAATGTATGAACAGCAAGGGTCACAAAAGAGAACAAGACTGGTCCATAGAGGCAGCTGATGGAGAGAATAGAGAATGTTGATGCTGAAGATTATAGTGACCCATGGCCGTGTCTGCTGGGTTATCAGAGCTGTTTATACCCTCCTTCTATGGGTGTACAGATCTCTCAACCTTTTTTGTTGTTGTTGTTGTTGTTGTTGCTTTTTAGGGCCGCACTCACGGCATATGGAGGTTCCCCGGCTAGGGGTCTAATCGGAGCTGTAGCCGCCACCTACGCCACAGCCACAGCAACACAGGATCCGAGCTCCATCTGCAACCTACACCACAGCTCACAGCAACACCAGATCCTCCATATATCGCACCTGCAGCCATAAAAAGACCAACAAAAATGAGATGAACAAAATGGCTGGTTTTTCCCTATAATCTAAGAAAGATGAGGAAGAAGAGTTGATTCTGTGTTTATAATGCAGCTATTTTAAGAACAGGGTTTTGAGCACTTGAGATAGAAAAGGAACCAATTTCTGACATTACCGAGTTTTTCACTGGCTTACAGAGCAACCTGGACAGACCTTAGAATCTTCAGTCTGGCGAAGGACCTAATTGAAGAAAAGACCTATGTGTGAAGTGTGTACATATTCAGACACACGTACACACTCGCAGAGCTCATTTCAATCACACATCAGAACAGGCCAGCGATCCACAGCACTCGCTATATATATACAGCCATGTCCTCATGCTAAAATAGGTTATTATTTATTGTTTGTATTTTGTTTGTTCAGGTTTCAGTTGTAGCCTTTCTCCAAAGGGCTCAAGGCAGTGTTGATACAACTTTAAGTATGGGGTAGCTAATGAAGGCACATGTGGGGAAACAAATACGTGAGATAGGGAAACGCAGCCAATAGGAAGGGGGCACAGGAAAGAAAGCAAACAGTGGATATTAGAAATCATAGCCAATGGGAGTTCCCGTCGTGGCGCAGTGGTTAACGAATCCGACTAGGAACCATGAGGTTGCGGGTTCAGTCCCTGCCCTTGCTCAGTGGGTTAACGATCCGGCGTTGCCGTGAGCTGTGGTGTAGGTTGCAGACGCGGCTCGGATCCCGCGTTGCTGTGGCTCTGGCGTAGGCCGGCGGCTACAGCTCCGATTCAACCCCTAGCCTGGGAACCTCCATATGCCGAGGGAGCGGCCCAAGAAATAGCAACAACAATAACAACAACAACAACAACAACAACAAAGAAATCATAGCCAATGGTATTGAGTCATGTCCTAAAGTCATTTGATGCTGAGCTTGTTTAGGCACAAGCCAGACTAAACTCATGTTGAAGCCAAGGCTTATAGCTCTTCTGAGCAGCCCCTGGCGTGATGGTTGGAGGGTTAGACATGGAGGCGCAGCGTTCAATATCCCAGCTCTTCCTTCTCATTGCTGATTCTTCCTTTGTCCCTATCCTGCAGGAAGCTCTGCTTCTGGAGGAGCAAGGGACAAGGAGGGCTTTGGTGTTTGTTTAATTCATTGACTATCTCCATGCTCTTGGTCCCCTTAAGATATTCTTGGATTTCATTTTATTTAGTTTTCCTGGAAGCCGGAACATGATACGTCATTCTTTCTGATTTGTGAGATCGCTCTGTTAGCCTGAGTGTATGTTCCAGAATGAAAGTACTGAGCTGCTAGTAAGGCAGCTTAAAAATTCTAACTTGCTTTACGTAGGTAGGTCAAGATTATTCCTGGACAGATTTTAAAGGAAAAATAGATTACATGGAAAATGATTTAACTTGGTGTAGCATGAAATATTTGTGTCCGCTAAAGATTTGTTATAATCCCGGTAAGGTAAGACAAAGAAATTTAGGGTAAGACAGATAAATTTAGGGTGCATCCCCACGTAATAATTCCTCTAAGGGCTTAGATTGACATATCTTCCGTCATAGATTTATCTCAAAAGTTGTCTCTAGTGACAGCTATTCTTTAGGACCTACTCTCTGGCACTACGGTGACATTTATCCCTTAAGATTGTAGTGTCACATACAGTAGCTCCACCTGGAGAACTGAGAAAACCCCAGCTTATCCTACCGACGGACAGCTTAACAAGGGTCAGCCCCCCTCAGGATGGATCACACTTGACAACTGTCCTGTCTGACATAGCCGGGAGAGACATCCCCATGGCCCAACATCGATGTCTCTAACCACTGGTTGAAGGCTGGCTGGCTTTTTTTTTTTTTTTTTTTGTCTTTTAGGGTCACACCTGCGGCATATGAAAGGAAGTTCCCAGGCTAGGGGTCCAATCAGAGCTGCAGCTGCCGGCTTACACCGCAGCCACAGCGACGCAGGATCTGAGCCACGTCTGTGACCTACACTGCAGCTCATGGTAGCGCTGGATCCTTAACTCACTGAGTGAGGCCAGGGGTCGAACCCACATCCTCATGGATCTTGGGTTCGTTACTGCTGAGCCACAATGGGAACTCCCAGGCTGGCTTATTCTTTAAGCAGATGGTATCCTATCAGTACCTGTGCCTGCCCCACCTGTGCTCAGTGGGCTCATTTCATTATACAGCGAGCACTTGGGGCCTCCCAGGCCAGTCCCGGCATATCCGTACCCTCCACAAATAAATATCACCGTGCCATGTCCTGTTTGCAATGTGATTCTGAAGGTAGAGGAAAGCCTCACTCCTCTTATGATCACTGCTGCATGCACCAGAACTCTCTGTCTGCTGGAAGGGTTTAGGAGATGGGTCCCTGAAAGCCTATAACTGCTTTTAAGAAGTTATTAATTCAACACAGCAGAGCTTCTATGTCCTTGAAGGATGATTGCTTCCTTCGGAGTAGGCACTTTGGTGGGTCGCAGACTGATTCCACTGCCGGGCCTCAGAGTATTTTTCTGCATCTTCTTGGGGAGAAACCTCAAGGGTGCATGGCCATTCCCGCAGTCTGCAAGCTCCTGGGGCTCCGCCCGTTGATCATCAGTGGTACAGACTGAGAATTACAGGGGGAAGAGCCGGAGAGGTTAGGAAACATGAGCCGGGTGATGGGTGCTTATTGGGAAGAGTGAGTGCAGTCTTTGGAAAGATACAGAGGGAGACGTTCATTCTGGTCTAGACATTGAGCGTGTGTTTCTGGCAGGTCATTTAACATCGTATTCTGTTGCCTTATTTGTAAGCTGGGGAGAGTGGTACCTATTCTACAGGGTTGTTGCGAAGCCATGTGCTGGCGCACAGGCACTGAATAACTGCTGGCGGGGGTTGATGCTACCACGTCGTGACAGTGTGGTCCAGTGGGCTGGGTCAACGTCCTCAGTAAAGGTGAAGATTTGTAGGCCCTTCTTCCCCTAAAGGGAAACTGGATTTGGGGGAAAATATCTATACGTCTTTTGGAACCAAATTGTTGGCTGAGGAGGCTGCCCAAGCAAGGTCATACCATTTGGGGTCCATGTGGGGTGACCGGATGAAACAGTGAGGCCATTTATTTCTTGCCACTGCTGTGGTGGCAAGTTCAATCCCTGGCCCAGGAATCTCCACATGCCGCGGGTGCAGCCAAAGGGCGGGGGGGAAGAGTCACTGATGGGACACAACGCGGTTTTGGCTGTGTACATGCTGGTTGATATTTATTGGTGACTTTGAAATCTACTGTTCCTTTCTAGTCACCCCTAGGAGAGCAGGTAAGGTCAGTGGAGAATTGATTGAAATAAGGCTGCTGGGCAGGACAAGGGCCCTGGCCTTTTCCTAATGAGGTGGATGGTTGGTCCTGTAGCAACACCAGGGTCACATCATCAGAACACCTCGACCGACACAGGTAGAACGTCCCTGAAACATTTTCGTCCAGGTTCTCTGACCCAGGAGAGTTCTTCCTGGTAGTCAGTGACTGGGCATCAAGAAAATGGACTCCAGGAGTTCCCGTCGTGGTGCAGCGGAAACAAATCCGACTAGGAACCATGAGGTTGTGGGTTCGATCCCTGGCCTTGCTCCGTGGGTTCAGGATCCGGTGTTACCGTGAGTTACAGGGTAGGTGGCAGAGGTGGCTCAGATCCCGCTCTGCTGTGGCTGTGGTGTAGGCTGGCAGCTATAGCTCTGATTCGACCCCTAGCCTGGGAACCTCCGTATGCCGCAGGTGTGGCCCTAAAAAGAAAAGGCAAAAAAAAAAAAAAAAAAAGGACTCTTGAGCATCAGAGTTTGGACAGGGACAGGTTTGTGCGGAAAGCCTCTTTCTTGGGAGCCTCCTGCCGGTGGTCCTGCTCTCTGACTCCTCTGGCCCCTTGTTGTTGAGACTGTTGTGGTTGGGGTGATAATTTTCTCCCCCGCAGGCTGCAGGAATCAGTCGGCAGGTGCCACTTCTTTGCTGCCACCAGCCCCCGTTCTTCCTCCAGGGTGTGGGGCTCCCTTGAAGGAACCTCAGCTCTGCGGTTCGGCCCTTTCCTTCTATAGGTAAGCAAGTACAGAGTATTGCTTGAGTTTCTCTGATGGTTTTTATGGGTAGATATCTGGCCCAACAGTTGGGAGTTAGCGAAAAGCACAGGGAGGCTAATTTCAAAGCTACATGGCAACCGTAAAAAGCCATAGAGTGTTATCGTGCCCAACTCTGGGGTCAGCCAGCCTGGGTTTGGATCTCCCCTCCAGTACGTGGTAGCTCTTGCTCTTCTCTGAGCCCCAGTTGCCGCATCTGCATGATGGAGTTAATACTTTCCACCTTAATGGATGGCTGAGAGCCCTCAGAGAGAGCATGGAGTAGAGAGTAGAGGACTCAGAACACAGGAAGCCCTCAGGCAATGGTAGCTATGATTGCCGCGGTTCAGTAAAATAAGCCCGTAAAAATGGTGGTTCCAGTTCTTTACTGGAAGATAGACGGAGCGAGGCCTGACATGACCTCCCTTCAGTGATGCAGTTTTTAACTCTTCAGGGAGACAGCTGCACCCATTCCCTCTCATGTTTATCTTTTTTTTCTTCACCCTTTTGCAAATCCATCAAAATCCTCATCCCTGGTCTTGCTTGGCACCAGTGGGGAACCTTTGGATCCACTGGCGATCAAGCGAGAGGTATTTGCATCTATGGGTTCATACTGGACTGGCCTTCCTGCCTTTAGTATCTTGTTTTATAGCAAGAGCTGGTTCAACAGTTCCTCCTCCAACTTCCTAACAGTGATTGACCCAGGTAATCTTTCTTTTTTTTTATATACATAATGATTTTTTTTTCCATTAGAGCTGGTTTTCAGTGTTCTGTCAATTTTCTACTGTACAGCATGGTGACCCAGTTACACATACATGTAGTAGACACTCTTTTTTCTCATAATATCATGCTCCATCATAAGGGACCACACGTACTTCCCATAGTTCACAGCTGTCAGGCAATCTTTCTATTTTACTTCCATTAGAAACCAGATGGGTCTCTTTGCAGGTCAAATCTAGCTGCCCAATACTCGAACGTTCTTTCTGTGGCCCTGGGGTTAACCCTTGTGGAAAAAGAGAGAGGCCATTAAAATCAGTCGTGATTTGCCAATTTCTCAAGCCAGTGAATTTTACTCCTCTACGTGAGTGTGGCTTTGATCCTTGGGTTTGTCACTTCTGTAAGGAAGTTTCATTTCCAGTGAAGGAACATGTGCTGGCTTTTGCGGCTCCAGTGTCACAGGGGCTTCCTACTATTTGCCCCCTCGTACTTTGATGTGTTTGTCACACAGATCCTAATCCACCTTGGTTTGAGCCACTCATTTGCCCATTTCGTCCACCTGCACCTTTGGGCCCAGCGAGTCCCTGTTTCATGAGCGCCGGAGTGAGCTGCCCTCCCCACCCCTAAGCTCAGGGTACACCAGCTTGGGGTCAGAGGGCGGTGGGTGGTCCTGTTACCCAAGAACTCAGGCTGAAAAGCTAATGACCAGAGCCATCCTAGAGGGGCCAGAAGGAGAGCTGTTGGACTAGCTTACGCCTTCTGAGGAGCCCGCATCGTCCTGCCCCAGGCCCTTGCCTGGGTTAAGCTCCTCGACACGTAGGCGGCCCTCGAGCAGATGTCCTGTCCTAGGAGCTCTGACGTGTCCTCTCTCATCTTCCGCCGGAAGACAGTGCTGTGTCTTCTCTCTGCATCTTCATTGCTTCATGGTTCCTGCCACAGAGCAGACTCGCCGTGCATGTTTATCGAATTCAGTAAATAAACCCACAAACATACTCGCAGGTAACAAACCCGAGTACCAGATCTGGCTTCCCCGTGGTCTGTCTCTGTGCCTCTGGACAGTTACATCCTCTGTGTTTTGCTTTCTCCTTCCACAAAATGGCAAAGTCAGCACCTCCCCTGCCTCCCTGAGGGTGGTTGTGAGCCTCCAAGAACAAAGGCATATGAAATATCTTTGAAAATTGCGAGGCACCCTCCATTTGCCAGGTGTTAATGTCCAAAAGTAGATCAGGGAGTTCCCGTCGTGGCGCAGTGGTTAACGCATCCGACTAGGAACCATGAAGTTTCAGGTTCGATCCCTGGCCTTGCTCAGTGGGTTAAGGATCCAGCGTTGCCATGAGCTGTGCTGTAAGCCGGCGGCTACAGCTCCGATTCGACCCCTAGCCTGGGAACCTCCATATGCCTCGGGTGCAGCCCTAGAAAAGGCAAAAAGACAAAAAAAAAAAAAAAGAAAAGTGGACCAGATATGGAGGGAACTTCTCCCCTAAACAGATGGAACTGTATGTTAGCTGCTTCACGCAGCATGACTAGGCTCTCTTTATAAGCACAGAGCTTTTAGCAGCTTCCCGAGTATCTCACTCTCTACACCTCTCCAGAAATAGTACTTCAAGCATTTTTTTTTCCTTCAGCAAATATACCTGTTCCCACAAATTCTATGATTTTTTTTTTTTTTGGCCGTATGCATGGCACGCACACGTTTCCAGGCCAGAGATCCAACCTGTGCCACAGCAGTGACAATGCCAGATCCTTAACCTGCAAAGCCATCAGGGAACTCCCTATGAGTTCTATTTTCAAACAAGTCAGTCTGTAGTGGTGAATAAACCAATCGGCCCTGCATAAGGAAATACGTCGAGGCATTGGTAGCATCGGTTTATTTTATTTATTTATTTGGGTCACACGTGCAGCATGTGGAAGTTATAGGCCAGGAATCAAACTCATGCCTCAGCCATGACAATGCCAGATCCTTAACCCACTGAGCCCCCAGGGAACTCAGAGCATCAGTTTAAATTAATGAAAAGTCTGAGTGACAGACTCTTTTAAAATAAACGCAGCTTTATTACTTTCAAACACATACAATAATAGGGCTGAGAAAGACAGCCTGCATCAAAGAATTGAAGCAAACAAATAAGAGTCCTTGATAATGAGGCTTTTGCTGGTGAATGTTCTGGAAAGACCATCCTCCTCAAATTGGCTAGTGTTCCCCTGGCAAAAGCCATTTATTTAAGAAACGTCCCCCCGCCCCATAGACTCGAAAAAAGTTGTATTAAAACCCCTTCCACATGGCTTCTGTATAGCCCAGCTTTTCCAAACCCCAGTGGATATGGCATTTAGCAGCAGTGCTCTGAGCTCTGGTTATAGCAAAAATGAATTCTGAACAGCAAACACCCTCTGGATGGTCGTCTGCTTGTTCCAGTTTGCCTGAGACTTTGAAATTTGGGCACAGAGAGCCCCACGTCCTGGCATCCCTCAGTGCCAGGCAAAGAGGGACCTCCTGGCACCTACGCCCCTAGGAGCTACTAAATCTGGGGAAAGGTACATTCATGGGAGGTTTCCCTTGCGGGAGCGGGGAACTGCCACTCTGCTGGGTTTTCTGCCTTCACTTTTTGTTGTTGTTGTTGCTATTTCTTGGGCCGCTCCCACGGCATATGGAGGTTCCCAGGCTAGGGGTCGAATCGGAGCTGTAGCCACCGGCCTACGCCAGAGCCACAGCAACGCGGGATCCGAGCCGCATCTGCAACCTACACCACAGCTCACGGCAACGCCGGATCGTTAACCCACTGAGCAAGGGCAGGGACCGAACCCGCAACCTCATGGTTCCTAGTCGGATTCGTTAACCACTGAGCCACAACGGGAACTCCTGCCTTCACTTTTTACCTTCTCCTACCTTTTCCTCCCAGAGGCACTCTGAGAACTTCTTTCTTCCTTTTGCCTCCCCGCTGCTCCACCCCAGATCCTTCTAAGTGAAGCTTCAGAAAGTAGGACTGAAACAGCAAAGGGGGTTAATGATACTAACAGCTAACATGGAGTTCCCATCATGGCTCAGTGGTTAGCGACTAGTAATCATGAGGTTGTGGGTTCATTCCCTGGCCTCGCTCAGTGGGTTAAGGATCCAGCGTTGCCCGTGAGCTGTGGTGTAGGTCACAGACGTGGCTCAGATCCCACGTGGCTGTGGCTGTGGTGTAGGCTGGCAGCTGCGGCTCCGATTCGACCCCTAGCCTGGGAACCTCCATAAGCCACGGGTGTGGCCCTAAAAAAATTAATAATAATAATAATAACTAATATTTCTCTGGTGCCTCCCATGTGCGCATGAAGTGAATTCTTATTTTGATCTGCACACAGTTCTCTCCTTTCACTGATGAGGTTAATTCACCTAACAAAAGCCATGGAACTAGTAGCAGAGCGGGGCTCCAAAGTCAGGCAGTCTGTGCTCCCTTCCCCCCTACACTGCCCTGCCTGTCAGATGCTTGGCTTCTCCCATCATGGGTTTAAAACCCTCCTACCTTCTTCCTGATCTTGACGGAAGCACTGACCTGAGCTTGCTCTCCTCTCTAATCCAGCAGATCCGGGATGGGCGTCCTGTCTGGATTTGCCCGAGATGGGGCTGCTAAACCCTGTCCTTTCATTGGACTTTTCTGGGTCCAGGACAAGTAAAGGAGCAGTGCCTTTCCTGCCTGGTGCACCAGGCTTCCCTGCTCCAGATCTTAAGGCTGGAAGGTGGCATCCCCTGGGAGAGAGAGTCCGTGACCTTCCCCTACCTCTGAGGCTAGCCCTCCAATCCACCCCTTCTTGCAGTGGCGCCTATAATAAAGCCATTGCCTGTGTGTCCCCTGTGGAGCTATGGAGCCCGTGCAAGAAGAGACCCTATGAGCCCGAGTCTGGGAGTCCAGCCTGGGTCCTAGCTCTCCCACGAACTGGTCTGTGTGACCTTGGCTGAGGCACTGCCCTTCATCCTTTGATCTATAAAATGAAGCCCTTAGACAAGAGGACCTTGAAAGCTCTTTGCAGCACGAAGAGGCCATGAGATGGCAAAGGATATTTGAGGAGGGGCGAGTCTGGAAGGAGGGGGTGCCCCAAAACCACCTTGATGACTTTGAACTTCCAGTTTTTTCCCTGACGGCTTCCCAGACAGGCCAAGGTGAAAGTGATTCCACAGGAGCCGCAAGGAAGCACCGTTCTCATTAGGACAGATCCGCCCAGGTATCTGGGGCCTACAGGGGAGTCGGGAGGCTGGGGTTTGAGAGGTTGTCAGAGTTCTCAGTTTCTGACATTGGAGAGTTTGGGGGGTGACATTCGCTGAATTAAACTTTAAGGAAAGTGTCTCCCCGCCCCCCGCCCCAGCACCACACAGCCCCAATGGGGCCTCTGAGCAAAAGAAATGGAATTCAGGTTGCGTTGCTCTAAATATGGTTTGCCACGAGCACTCAGAATGAAAAGGAGGAACCCTGTAACCACGGAGATACATCGGTGAAACAGAGAGACTCATCTAGAGGAGAGCCAGGGTACAGCATGGCTGAGAAAACCCGAGCTAGGGCGACCGTTCACACTTTCCCTCCGGGCTCGAGGGCTTGGCTGATTTTTGAGCCAGTTGTCCTTATGCGCATTGCAGCGAGCTTTTATTAAGTATTTGTGTAGCAGTTTATATTTTACCAAGTGCTTTAGAATCGCTTTTATTTGCCTTAGCCAAGTTTTCCTGGATGCCCATCTACCTTATAATCAAGAGGGTCACTTCTTGTTTGCTGAGCACCTCCCAGCGCGCCACCTCACACAATGGGCCCCTTGTTCCGGCGGGACGGCAGGTGCAAAGAGTCAAGGAGCTGAAGGCACCTGCGGCCGCTGGGGCGCACCGAGGGGGGGCGGGGCGGGTGACACTGCGCTTCACCTTTCCTTCCCTCTGTTATTCTTTGGTGTTCTTTTATTGCTGGCGGCTAGAGAGCAGCAGCGCCGGGCTGATAGGTATTGGCAACGGTAGGCTCGTTCCCCTGTGCACTCAGCTCTGTTCTGGCTCCTCTGGCCATGACCCCCATGGCCAAGGTCTTCCAGCAGGCCAGCGCTTGCCACCTCCGGGCTCTGACCGCAGCCTAGACTCTGGGGCTCTGCGGACGCCTTTGGGAGAAGGCAGAAGTCACAGTTCCATGTCTTCAGGCCAGACCTAACCCGGAGTCACCTTATTCTTGCTAGTTCCTTGTCCCTCCCATCAGCCACAGTGGTGCTCTTTGCCAGCGCACTGGGTGTCACGAGGTAGGACACTGTGTGTCCCTGGGTCCTACGTCAGTGGAGCTCTCAAGCACAAGTTTGCGAGGGAAGCCAACACAGTCCCTCAGTGAAGACTTCGTTTGGAGCAGAGTTGCCAAAACCAGGATGGGGTCCGGGAGGTCCCAATTGGAGAGAGTGGCCTAAAACACTGGAAAATTCAGTGTGTCCCGTGACCGGGGTTCTCTGGCTGAGCACAGGGCTACCTAGATGCTTAATAGCTAAGTGCTGAGTAGAGGGTATCTGCATTGTAGATGGCAGAGCCTTCCTCTGCCCCCAAGACTGAGAACCTGGAAACTTCACCATCAGAATTGAAACACTCTCCAGAGCTCCTGTCATGGTTCAGTGGTAATGTGCTTGATGTATCCATGAGGACACGGGTTTGATCCTTGGCCTCGCTTAGTGGGTTAAGGATCCAGCGTTGCCATGAGCTGCAGTGTAGCTCACAGACACAGCTCAGATCCCACTCTGCTATGGCTATGGTGTAGGCTGGCAGCTGTAGCTCTGATTCGACCCCTAGCCTGGGAACCTCCATATGCCGTGGGTGCAGCCCTAAAAAGACAAAAATAAGGAAGGAAGGAAGGAAGGAAGGAAGGAAGAAGGGAAGGAGGGAAGACTCTCGAAGTTATTGCCTTGACCACAGTAAGTATAACAGGTGTTTTCACTACAACAAAATCTCATTAAATCGGACCCAGAAGTGGGTCCACTCTCAGAAAAGGGTTTGTGATGCAAATTGACATTACCAGCAAGTGTGCATCTTGGGTAGGAGCCCAGTGATTGGTCCATGGGGATGGAGCAGGGGCTGGAAGGAGCGGCGCTTGGGCTATGGCCTCTCTCCTGTCTGGCTGGTCCCAGTGGGACGTGCCCCACTCCCTGAGTAATGACGTTCACTGGGGCACAGGGCAGGCATCCTGCCATCCCGAATGAGGCGTGCCTTTCCAGAGTGGTGCCATCTAGTGGGTGGGACACAGGGGCATGTTTTCCTGGCAGGGCCCAGACAAGAGGCAGGTGCTCCATCACTGACCCAAGATTCAGGGGAAGACCCCAGGGGAACAGGCTGACCAGAGCTGGGCTGAATAGGTCCGAGTCTCTGCCACCAAAGCTGAACTGTGGGTGAGGCCCTCAGTCTTTGTTCCATTCAATAGACCCTTATTGGCTGCCTCCTGTGTGCCAGGGCGGAGCTCAGGCCATACCACCTGCGACAGTGCTGGGGGCAAGAGAAAGTCGCGCCTGAACGTCGGCGGTTCACTCCCAAAGCACGAAATGCTGGCTTTGAGGAGCAAGGCTCCTTGCAGAGTCTGGGCCCTGATAGGCCAAGCACCTAAGCCATCCCCTTCCTACCTTTGTCACCATTGGCTCAGGGTCTAGGCAGGCCTTCTCCTGCACATTGAAGGTTTGGGGACCTACACATGCCTGCGGCTAAGACAAGACGCCCCAACAGTGGCAGGATGGCTGAGCTCTCTGTTAAAGGATTTCGGCGGCACCCATGCACGTGCAGTTTCTCCTTTGTTTGTACTCTTTGGCGGTTCATTAAATAAGGTTCAGGAGGCTGTCCAAAGCCACGTGTAGGAGGCTTTCCTCTGTGACACGCAAGGCGAGAAAGAAAATTCACAGGTCACATTCTTCCCTGACTCCGACTCGCCTCTCCCTCAAACCAGACTTGAGTCGGTGATGGTGACAGGTGGCTGTGGGTGGAGCCTTCATTGTGAAACTCCCTGCCTTAGGGGATGATGTTCGTGGGGGACCCTGCAAGGACCCGGGGCCAACAAAGCGGTGTCCCCAAGAGAAAGACTGGGGAGGGAGCGTGGGTGTTTTCAAGAGCCATCTCATGCATTGCTTGGGACAGTTACACAGAGTGGAGGCAGCGTATTTTCTGTCGCAGAGAGGAGGACTACGAAATGGGGGAGAAGGGAGCCGAACAAGCTGCTGCCACCCCAAGTGGATCCCTTGGGAAACTCGGCTGTCTGCCCTGGGCCACGGGTCAATGACCGGGTTCCTCCATGAACTAAAATGAATTTGGAAGCCTTTGAAGTCCTAACTGGGAAGTCCTCCGCCTCCGATGCCCAGTCCCCTGGAAGCTTTGTGGGAACATCACAGAGAGTTCTTTTCAGCCCGACCTACAGGCTGCTCACATGTCATTGCTCAGTCATACACCACAGAAAGCTCTGGAGCTTTTGGCCTTGTTCATGTGCCCTAATCCTAAACCATTTCTACCCCTGCTTCAACTGGTACTTTAGGACATGTTTAGACTGCAGAGATGCTTCCATTTCTTTTTTTTTTTTTTTCTCTCTCTATTTGTCTTTTTCAGGCTACACCCGTGGCATATGGAGGTTCCCAGGCAAGGGGTCGAATCAGACCTGCAGCCGCCGGCCTACACCACAGCCACAGCCACGCAGGATCTGAGCTGCATCTGCGACCTACACCACAGCAACGCCGCATCCTTAACCCACTGAGCGAGGCCAGGGATTGAACCCACATCTTCATGGATACGAGTCTGGTGCATTACCGCTGTGCCAAGAAGGGAACTCCCATGCTTCCATTTCTGAAGTTCCCTTGGTGCTTTGAAACTTGTCCTAACTATCCATTGCAAGGTTTAGTCATCCTCCCTCTGGAAACCCTTTTCCAAGCAACATTTCTTAAACACCTACTGTGTGTCCGGTGCTTTCACACAATGATAACACCCGGCCTCACATAGACCCTGTGGCATCTCAACTTCCCAACCTTCGTTCTGTCAGCTGAGCCTCACAGCCAGCACTGGTGGCAATAGCCCCATTTCACAGGTGAGGAAGCCCAAGCTCAGCAGGGGTTAGCTCCGTGTCAAAAGTCGCACAGTAGCAGCTTTTGAACGTGTCTTGACTCCGAGGCCAGCGCTCTCTCCACCGCACGATTCAGCCTTTCTAAAAGGCCGTGTGTCTCCGCTGTCTCCGCCAGCTGCGTCCTAGACGTTTACCTCGCACGAGGAATCACGGATCATTAGCTGGCCCATCAGTTACTTTCCCACAACATCCTCACGTGTTGAGGTGTGGGACCCGTTCTTCGGCCCCCTCCTCTTGGCTCTTCTCTGTGGGGGACGTTGCAGCGCCAGTCCTGTCCATCTGCAGCGATGCCAGGAATAAGGGGGGGCGGCTGCGGCCGGGTCTCTCTGGGGCTCAGCCGGCCCATCGGGAAGGGGAGAGCATTGGACTAAATGGTTTCAAGCATCCTCTCCAACTCAGATATTTGTGAGTTAAAATCCAACTTTAAAAAAAAAAACAAAAAACCTCGCTTAAAAACAGGTAAAGATCATTTCCTTTTGGGTTTAACTCCAGGGGGACAAGAAAACAGCCAGAAGGACTCAGTAAAGGAGTGTGGGGTGATGTAATAATAACTCGTCATCACACATTGTTCTCTATGACACCTCCACTTCCAATTACTGAGCCTTTTTTTTTTTTTTTTTTGTCTTTTTAGGGCCACACCTGCAGCATATAGCAATTCCCAAGCTAGGGGCTGAATCGGAGCTGTAGCTGGCAGCCTACACCACAGCCACAGCCACAGCCACAGCCACGTGGGATCCGAGCCGTGTCTGCCACCTACACCGCAGCTCACGGCAACACCGGATCCTCAACCCACTGAACGAGGCCAGGGATCGAACCTGCCTCCTCATGAGTACTAGCTGAATTCATTAACACAGAGCCTCAGCGGGAACTCCCATCCAATTATTGAGCTTTGAATTGCATGTTGCCTCCTGTTTTTACAAGGGTTAAACTGGATCAGGCCCCCTTCTTCCTCAGTGTGTACCCCTACAGGACACCCCTCAGAGAAGCCGTCATCGGCTGCGCCCGCCCTGGCTTAGTAGCGGCTGCCCATGGTCAGGGCTGGCAGCCGGGGAGGCAGAGTTCTCACCAGCGTTGCCACACGTCAGGCTCTGCGTGCGCTGCCGTTCTCCCAAGAATCGCTGTTGCTTCCTCATTTACTTTCCTCTCCTCACCTCCAGGCTCCTCTGCGGAGTTGGCTGCTTCAGACAAGTGACCCCCCATCTCAGGCCCTTTCTCTCCGCTGCCCCTTCTCTGCAGGGGGCTGCTCCCCAGAGCCACAGACTCTTCTCAAGCTTCTCTCACCATCTGGAAAGTATTCTTCGCCTCTCTAGGTTTAAATGACTTCTTGATTATGTTCCAAGACCAATCTCTCCTCACACTGAGGTTTGAAACGAAGCTAAAAACAGATTCTAATACAGTGATTCCCTTATCTAGCTAATGTCCACCAAATGAGATACAAACGGGCCTCTGAGTCTCTGGTTTCTTCTCCAGCTTTTGCTTCCTTTCTGTTGAAATCGATTTGTAATTTCTGAAAGGCTGTTGTGTGACAACAGAGGTACTTCTTAGCGTATGGTAGTCATATGTTTCTAGCACTGTCCTGGCTGGAATTTGCTCTGAAGGGGCACTGCTGTGCCAACAATTATAAACAGCATTTTTCTCTCTGTGGATAAATAAATGAGAACCAAATTGTTGCTATCTTTATGAACCATATTTACAGAACTTGGCTATTACCACCTTTGCTTTTATGTGTCTGTTCATTTATGGAAATTAAGGCTGCATCTTGGAAAAGGCGAACATTTTCTTGGGCCTCTTAATAAGCTGGGTTTTATGCCCTGGGTTCTAGTTTGCTTTTAAGGCTATTTATACTCTTCCAATTATCCCATTTTTCCACAGTGATTGTTGCAGCTGGACTACTTTCCAAGGAAACAGCCTGATAAGTCGCTCGGTTCGGGTTGAGGGCTACTTGCAATACTGACATCTATCCATAAGATGGCGCTCTGAGAATATGAGATCTGTAACATCTGCAGCCACTATAATCGCGGCAGCAGATGAAACTTCGGTGAAAACGAATATTCGGTCTGGTTGGAGGAGAGGGCGGTTGGTCCTTCTAAGACTTGTTTTCATGCTCTTGCCACCAATGTAATGCCTAGGAGAAGAAGGAAAGTGAATTTTCTAGCAACGTCTCTCTCCTAAGTCAGTACTAGCAATGTGCATTTAAGGAACCTTTTAAAGAAGGAATTTCTTATGGGAGTTATGATAATAATGTGCTCTTAGAAAAGCCCCTCTCTGGATCTGTGTCTTCAGCTCCACAATGAGTGGCTTGGTCAAGATGCTCTCTTAAGGGTGCTTCCATTTCGAATGGTCTTCATTTGAATCCGTTGATTTCCTTCCACTACACCCATGTCACCTCAGCCAGGACAGAAGCGGGAAGAAAAGATTGCCCATTTTACGCTTGTTTGACTCTATTCCTCTTCTACAAGTGCTCTCTTTGCTTCAACTGTCCCAAGACCAGCATGTCCAGATGCCCTGTTTTAATTAGGTTCCTTTTGCACAGTTTTCCCCTCGTTTCCCGCCCCCATCCCTGACCGATCTGCCTGAACAGAAGCAGGTTCACTTCACAGACCAGGCTTGCTTGGTATCAGGGCAGTGATTTTCAGGCTGAGCAGGGCCCAAGCTGGATGGGGGAAGGAGACACTATGTGTAAGGCTTAAAGGTGACACTTCTAACATGGCACATAAGACATCCAGTTAAAGCGAGTTTAGATTTCTCTCTATTCTTCTGCCTCTCCTGACCAGTATCCACTGCCAGAACCACGCCAAAGCTGTAGGAAAAAGCAGGGTTCTGGAGAGAAGACAATTAATCTAATTAGAAATGAGGGTTCCTAAGTAGATACCTCATCCTTAAAATCCCCATTCCGAACACTGGGGCAGTCTGGATGCGGAGAATTGTGGCTGCAGTGGCGCATCCTCATTCGAAGCCTGTCATGAACCATGGTACACCAGTGGCCCAGAGGGACTGAGCGGAAACGAAATGCTGGATTCATTCATTCACTCATGCAACTCTGCAGAGATATCCCCAGCTGAGTCCCTCTGGGCATGAAGCTCGGAGCTTGCACGTTTTGTGAAATTCCCTGGGGGCCCCTCACATATACTGTATTGCTTCAAGACAGCATTCATTTTGCTGTTGTCCTTAGAGATTTCAAATCACCTTTGGTGTTTGTCTAGTGCCGTGGTGATGGTGGGGGAGGAAAATTATTTATTTCTCTAAATGCAACATCTTATCTTTAAGAATGCAGATATTTCACAGAATAGCACTGCTCTCTGGGAGAAGCAGCTCCACACACAGGGCTCTCCCCAAGGGCTTTTTTTTTTTTTTTTTTGTCTTTTTTGAGGGCCATACCTTCAGCATATGGAGGTTCCCAGGCCAGGGGTCCAATTGGAGCTATAGCCACTGGCCTACACCACAGCCACAGCAACGCCAGATCTGAGCCACGTCTGTGATCTACACCACCGCTCACGGCCATGCCGGATCCTTAACCCACTGAGTGAAGCCAGGGATCGAACCCGAAACCTCATGGTTCCTAGTCAGGTTCGTTTCTGCTGTGCCACAACAGGAACTCCTCCCCAAGGGCTTTTAAAGGGCGAGCCCGGCAATCTGCTGAGTAGATAAAGAGAGCGGTTGTTGCCGCCACTGTTGCCAGCCTTATGAGCCATTGCAAGTAACTTGCTCCTCGTCCCCTACAATGGGGCAGTGTGGTATGGAAACGTCAGATATTTCATCAGCATGGATTATTTTTACGGAAGCGATGGTAGCAGAGCAGTTAAGAACAGAGGCAGCCGGACGTGGGCTCCGAGGTTCAAATTCCAGCTTTGTTATCGACTAGCTGCTGTGTGACCTTGGAAACGGTGGCTTCACTCCCCTGTGCCTCAGTGGTCTCATCTGCAAAAGGGTTGCAGTATTGTGTAGGGTTGTTAGGAGGATGAAGTGGGGTGATGCGTGTTTTGGTTTTCCTCAGTGCCTGGAACAGCACCTGGCACAGAGAAAGCGCTCAGGACGGACAGCCTAGGACTGTTATAAGCACCGTGAGGTGCTGTAGATAGATGGTACCAAAGAGACCTATCCAGGCCTCTGCCTTCAGAGAGCTCAGACTCTATGGGCTGGCAAATGGAACGCACAGAAAAGGAGCACCAGCCACTCTGGGTGGTACCCGCAATACATTCAGATGCAAGGGCAGCAGGTCAGGCTGGATCAGAGCGGTCTGGGGAGGCCCTCGATTCCCATCAGGAGAGGCATCTGCAGGGAAAGTGGGCCAGAATTTGGATGGCTTTTGTGCCTCTGTTGTCAGAGAGGCTACTTATAATCCTGCACATTCATAGTCGCATCCTTACCAAAATTCTGACTCTGAAGGAAGCAGGGTAGTGTCACCTCATTGAACGAGTCGAAAACACAGGCTGTGTGTAACCTGACAATGTAGAGCTGTGACTTGACGATGACCAGCTGAGGTGTGCAGGAATTCCGGGGCGACATTGTATGTATTGCCCCAAATATGTGTGCTCCTAAGAAGTCACCTTTAAGCGGAGGCTCTAGTGATGGCTGGCATCACTCTTATTGATAAGAAGGATCTCCCAGAGGCCCCATTTCTTCTTTTCCTTTTGTTTTGTTGTTGTTGTTGTTCCATTTTGTTTTCTCATCTGCCTTAAAAAGCAACTACTATCTCAAGTTGCACTCCTTAAAAGTTACATGATTTTAAAGATTTTTACATGCAAAAGGTAGAGAAGGACATAAAAGAAAAAAGTCAAACTTCCCCAATATCTCATTCACTGAAAGTAACTGCTTTTACCATTCTTTTATGGATTCCCCCTAAAAATTGTCTGTGTGTATTTGAACACATACGGAAGTAAAACACCTGCAGACCCACTTTCACAGCGATAGACTCGCACTGCACATTCTTAACCACTGCTTGTATTTGTTACAATATATCTTGAAGTCGGCTCCATATCAACACATATAAGTTCCCTGGTGGCTCACTGGGTTAAGGATCTGGGGTTGTCAGGGTGGTGGTTTGGGTCACTGCCATGGCGTGGGTTCAGTCCCTGGCCCGGGAATTTCCTCATGCCACAGGTGCAGCCAAAAAGTCAAACAAACCAGGAGTTCCCATCGTGGCTCAGTGGAAACGAATCTGGCTCATATCCATGAGGACACAGGTTCAATCCCTGGCCTTGCTCAGTGGGCTAAGGATCCAGTGTTGCCATGAGCTATGGTGTAGGTCATAGATGTGGCTTAGATCTGGTGTTGCTGTGGCTGTGGCATAGGCTGGTGGCTACAGCTCTGATTCGACCCCTAGCCTGGGAACCTCCATGTGCCATGGGGGCACCTAAAAAGACAAAAAAAAAAGAAAAAAGAAAAAGCCCCACCACATATAGATCTATTTTGTCCTTTTCGTGTCTGCATAGTACTCCATTCTAACACTCATGGCTTTTAAGGTACTGGTCTACGTTTTGTCTGGCTGAGGAGAAGCGGATAGAGGTGAGAAACAGAACATGATCTTGGGGGTTGGGGGTAGAGGTATCGAGACACCTAAAGGGATATGACAAGAACACAGAGATTTAAAATAGTGCCACCATTTTTTGGCAGCTATAGACATCGGTCAAACCAGTACTTTTGGTTACTGTTTTGTGGAGTAAATAAAATAATGTTTTAGGTCTGAGCCATTGGCCAGCTCTTCCCAACACCCCTGTAACCAGAAACCATGCTTAATTTACTAACGTCTTTTGAGGATTTAAATAGCTCATGGATAGAGCAGAACAGTGGATGCAATTTCGACTTTCAAAACCTTTGGCAAGTTTTTCAACCGAAGGCTGTTTTTAAAAATTGGAGTCACGTTGGGATTGGGGAACAGTGTTTAGTTCTGGCTGCTCATCCATGGCTTGGAGATAAGAAACAAAAATAAAATAGAGCTAAAGGGGCACTTTTCTGAATGGCAGAAAATAAGACAGCAGGGCTAAAAGAGATCAGCTACAGGACAAATTTGATTTAATATTATAAATGATTTGGAAGAGGGAGTACAGGGCAAAATCACTAAGTTGGCAGATATCTTTACACTATTCCAATGAGGATAGTAAACTTTAGGAAGATACTTGTTGTGTAGGAGTGGGCATAAAAGTGGCCAGCAGGCTTCGAGATGAATCCGTCTCTAGGGACATATGCCTCATGTTCATTTCAGAAGATTTAGAATGAGTCTTACTGCTTTACCTGTGCTAGGGGCTCTGCTTCAGGCATCAGTAGGTGTAAAGAAAAAGAAGATGGGGTCGGTGGTTTCATCGAGAGGGAGATGATGGCGGGGAGTTCCCCTCGTGGCGCAGTGGTTAACGAATCCGACTAGGAACCATGAGGTTGCGGGTTTGGTCCCTGCCCTTGCTCAGTGGATTAAGGATCCGGCGTGGCCATGAGCTGTGGTGTAGGTCGCAGACGTGGCTCGGATCCTGCGTTGCTGTGGCTCTGGCATGGACTGGCGGCTACAGCTCCGATTGGACCCCTAGCCTGGGAATCTCCATATGCCACAGGAGCGGCCCAAGAAATAGCAAAAAAAAAAAAAAAAAAGACAAAAAAAAAAGAAGAAAGAAACTAAAACTGTTGCTTAGATTTCTTTAATACAGCCCCCAAGGGCAGTTGTATTTGGCAGTTGGTGATCTGTGTATTCACTAACTTTTTTTTTTTTTTTTATCCCGCACAGCCACAGCAACTCGGGATCCCAGTCGAGTCTGTGACCCACACCACAGCTCACAGCAACACCAGATCGTTAACCCACTGAGCAAGGGCAGGGATGGAACCCGCAACCTCATGGTTCCTAGTCGGATTCCTTAACCACTGTGCCACGACGGGAACTCTGCATTCACTAACTTTTAAAGTTAAGTAAGCTGAGGCATCCCTGCTGTGGCCAAGTGAGCTAAGAATCCAACTTCAGTGACTCTGGTCACTGCAGAGGTGTGGGTTCCATCCTCTGCCCCGTACGGTGGGTTAAAGGATCTGGTGTTGCAGCAGCTGCCGCGTAGGTCGCAGCTGTGGCTTGGATTCAATCCCTGGCCCGGAAAATTCCATGTGCCGTGGGTGTGGCCATACAAACAAATGAATAAATAAAGTTAGGTAAGCTGAAAATGTTCGGTGACCATTTGAGAAGACATGCAATCAAATGTTCTCTTCACCGTAGCTCCAAAAAATTTTACTTCTCCAAGGATGACTTTTAATTCGAAAAGTCAGACCTTGATTTCCCGACCCCCCTCTGTTACCTTGCATGGTAGCATCAAAGCGTGTCCTTAGTATTGGCAGATGCATCATCTCCTGCAAGGGAACATCTAACAGAATCAGATCGATAGCTTCTGAAGTTGCGAATTTTTCAGTAATGAAGAGATAATGAAGTCTGCCCTCTGACCTCACAGTGTCGCTGAGAAGTTCAAATGAGTCGAGTGATAGGAAACCGCTTTGTAAAACTCTGGGCAAAAATACAGTCGTGTTGATTATTCATTGCATGTCATGATTTGGGATTCTAAATACAAATTGATTAAATTCTAGGAATGTATCCTTTATAGATATTCATGCAGATGTACAAAGATGGGTATATAAGGATGTTCTTTGTAGCATTGTTTATATTAGCAAAATATTAGAAATATCCCAATGGTTTATCAGTAAATTCATTTAGATACATAAATTAAGATATAGCCATACAGGGAATTAAGAAAAAGGCAGTTATTTATGTTCTGACATGGAAATATACCCAAGATAGACATTAAGTGAACGAGAATGCAAATCGGTATGACTAGTATTATTCCAATTTCAGTTAAAATTACAAGTTAGCATATGCATAGGAAAACCCCTAGAAGAACAGATATAACAAATTGTTAACCATGGTTCTCTTTTGGAAGGATAGGGTGATTTAAGAACTTTGGCTTTATACTTTTTTAATTTCTGTGTTTTTGTTTGTTTACAATGAGCACTATTATTTTTGTAATTAAAAAGGAGTAAAGTAAATATGAGTTTGCCCCCAAATCCAACTACCCTACTGTAATTTTTACATGTATAAAGTGAGGGCGCAAGACCTGTGCGGTTTCCCATTCCTTTAAGAAAATAGTCCCTTCTCAGGATGAGGAAAAAGTCAAAACGAGATCAAAAAGGTTTTCCCCGTTCGGTAACAGTGTTCTGATCTTTCTACATGATGAAAGATGAAGGAAGAAATGAAAAGACACCACTTCCTTAGTGAATTACTGTCCCGGTCCCGGTGGAGAGCCCCACACTGAAAGGCAGAATTGCCCAGGATTGTAAATATTCCCCATTCCTGCGCTGGTGAGGTTGGCCGTAGATGCCTGAAACTTCAATCTTGAAACGAAAGCCTATGGCTTATCCTGGGGGAGCACATTCAAACCTTCCCTTGAGCTGGGGTTCTGTCTTCTGGTGAAGAACACAGATGGAAGCTCCAGGCATACCTGATGCTGCAAATGGCTTGGGAAGGCGTCCTGAAAAGCAGCCCAGCTCCCAGCCCTGCAAGGAATGGTGGGAGGAGGAAGTGGAGGAGGAGGAAGAGAGAAAGAACGTGCAAGAGACGTTCTCCTTGGAAGGAGTGGAAAGCGCACCCAGATCCTTCCTGTGTGCTTCCCTGGCCAAGAGCCATCGCCCTTCTCACTCCGCATGCTCCCGGGGGATCCACACTAGCCTGAGAGCACAAGGAGGGCACAGACCTCGTCTGTTTTGTTCATTGTCGTGTCCCCAACGCCAAGGGGAAAAAAGGAGTTGAATTAATACTCGTTGACCTGTAGATGGCATGTCCTCCACTGCTCTAGACGCAATCTGGAGTGGTCCATCTTTGCGCCTTGCGGTCGTTCCCCGGGCTGGTGCCATATACAGTCAAGTCGCACTTTGCTGGCAACTCTCTTGTGACAAACCTTTTCTTTACTTTCGTGTTTGCAGGTACAGCCAAAAGGCAGCCAGGAATGGAATGAAAAACCAGTTCAACCTCCATGAGCTGAAAATGAAGGGCCCTGAGCCAGTGGTCAGTCAAATTATTGACAAACTGAAGCACATTAACCAGGTATGTGTATATCCCACAAAAATGGAAATGGCGAAGAAGTGAAATGAATGGTGCCTAGTGTTCCAGCTGCATTTGTGCTTTTTGAGAGAGCGCCACTGCTCATTTTCCTCCGCGATTCTCTCTGCTAAAGAGGACGTCTGACCCTTGTTTTTTACCCTACTTTGAAATGGTAAAGAAACAATTGTAACATCAGAGAAAGCTTGGAAGACAGAAGGAAAAGTCTTTCTCCCAATCCCGCTGGTTTCCCCTGGTTTCATTTTTAGACGTTCTCTTTTAATATTTGTTCTGAAAAACCATATTTACACAAACTGTTTACATAATTAGAAGCATACGATTGATTTCTGGTTGTTACAATGAATACTACATTGGAGACAGTTTTCATCTTGTCACAAATCTTCATATTAATCATTTTTGTGGCCACATAAGATTCCTTTAAGTATTAGTTATTATTAATCAATCTGCTATTGGAGTTCCCTGGTGGCTCAGTGGGTTAAGGATCGAGCATTTTCACTGCTGTGGTACTTGTTCTGACCCGGGAACTTCTGCATAGAGCTTTTTTTGGCCCACGGCATATGGAATTCCTGGGCCAGGGATCAGATCTAAGCTGCAGTTGTGACCCACACCACGGGTAAGGCAATGCCGGCTCCTTTAACCCACTGTGCTGGACCGGGGATCAAACCTGTGTCCTGGTGCTCCAGAGACACCGCCAGTCCCATTGCACCACAGAGGAAACTCCTGTTTCAAGTTTTTAGCATTATAAAGAAAGCTACCTCTTGTGCATAGCGCTACCTCTTGATCTTAGATCATTGTCTTAAAATACTGGCATTATCAGGTTAAAAGATAGGCACATTTGAATGCAGGTTTCCCAACTGCTTTCCGATGGGGATGTATCAGCTTTCACTGCCAGCAGCAGGACACAGAGGACCAGCCTCACTGCACCCTTGCCAACTTCTGACTCACTGCCATGCACAGAAACACCCACAGATTCCCTTGACCTGTACACAGAGTTTTTCTTCTCAGAAGGAGTTTAGTAACTTAGACGCAAATAGAAGTTAGTGGTACCATCTGCTTGTGATTGCTTTGTGGCCACAATCAAAAAAAAAAAATGCCATCAAAAATGCTACCATATACCAGAGTGACAGTGTTCCTACCCCATGATCCTTCTATTTGTAGCCTAGGAAGAACTTGATGAAACTCAAGTCCTTATGCAAGGACAGAGGTTTCTGTATGATGACAGGCACGATTTTGTTTTTTAATTTGAAGTTTAGCAGTGAAATTTTTGTGGTTCGTAGCAAATGTTTGGAAGGGCTTTCAAATAGTGATGTATTTCACTGCCGGTGGTGTCGTGAAAGTATTTACTACACATTTTTGCGCGTGAGCCCTCCAGTGCCTAATAAAGCGCTCTGCCCTCTGCAGGCACTTAAGGAGTCACTGCTGCTGCAGAGCACATGATAGAGGCAGCATTTGCGTAACGCAGCCTCCTTCTGGTGAACGCACAACCTCACTAAGTTTATAAAGCTTGGTTAGGAGTTCCCGTCCCAACGAGGATCCATGAGGACGCGGGTTCGATCCCTGGCCCCGCTCTGTGGGTCAAAGGATCTGGTGTTGCCGTGGGCTGTGGTGCAGGTCGCAGACATGGCTCAGATCCTGCGTGGCTGTGGCTGTGGCTGTGGCTGTGGTGTAGGCCGGCAACTGTAGCTCTGATTGGACCCCTAGCCTGGAAACTTCCATATGCTATGGGTGCGGCCCTAAAAAAACCAAAAATTTAAAAAAATAATAAAGCCTGGTTAGATATCATAGGATTATTTCAAAACATATCTCTGAAGAGTTCAGAGCCCAGTGTAAACCACTCCCTACTGAAGTGGTGTGCTTGAGCTGGGGACAGTGGCAGTGTATGACCTCTGAATTACTTCCAAATTATCTCAAACCAAATGTGTCTGGGCTGGGTGGCTCCACTCAGCCGGTTAGACCCAAGCACTGGTGAGGCCAAAATCTCCGGGGCCATCACTGTGCCCGTAAGTGTTGAATAATAGAAGAATATTGTCAACTCATCTCTTTGGTCAACAGACGTTAAGAAAGACACACTGTGTTCACAGCCAGGGGCCAGGGAGTTTGAGGATTCAAAAGAAGACTAACCTTCTGTTTTCACAGCTTCCTTGGAGGGGAAGCACAGCATGGAAAGTGCTTAATTGCAAATACAAGGCCGCCTATCATGAAGAGCCTGGGAGTGATGCTGCTGTCAGCTCTGGGTGCTTTGCTTAGGCCTAAGGTGGGCTAGGCTAGCATGAGAAGGGTTTCGTGAGAGATCAGAGAGAGACCTGAGGATGGATCCCCACCCCGGCAAGGGGGCAAAGCTGCATGAGACGGGGGCTTCCATATGATCCGGCAGTCACTCAAAGGATTTATAGCACGGCCCTTTGGTGAAGACTTCGGATGCCTGATATTCATCGTAAGGGAGGCCATTAGTACAGTGAAAAGAATGTGGACTTTGGATCCAGATGACTCTAACTTCAGCTGCAGGTCTTAGTAGATGTATAACCTTGGGCAAATCATTCAACCTCTCTGAGCTTTAGTTTTCTGGTCTCTAGTATAGAGAGTTATCAAAAACTCCCTTGCAAGGTTATGGTGAGGATGGGGAATTATATCTGTGTGTCTCCATATATGGTCCCATTATATGAGATGTGTATATATCATTATATGTTTTACATATGTACACCAGTGTACATACTAGCATTGCATGACACAGTTAAGATAATTATTATATTTAGGACTTTCTCTATAGGTAGGACTTGAGTGAGTTTGAAAGAGAGCAGTATTCCTGGAGTTCCCGTCGTGGCTCAGTGGTTAACGAATCTGACTAGGAACCATGAGGTTGCAGGTTCGATCCCTGGCCTTGCTCTGTTGGTTAAGGATCCGGCATTGCCATGAGCTGTGATGTACGTTGCAGACGCAGACGCGGCTCAGATCTGGCGTTGCTGTGACTGTGGCGTAGGCCGGTGGCTACAACTCTGATTTGACCCCTAGCCTGGGAACCTCCATATGCCTTGGGTGCAACCCAACAAAAAGACCAAAAAAAAAAAAAAAGAGAGAGAGAGAGCAGTATTCCAATACCTTTTGCTGATCTAATTCTGCCCCCCCAAATCTTGAGTGGATCAAAGATGCATCTAGTCTTTTCTCTCCCATATTGTTTCCTCCTTTCTCTTTGCATTAACTTCCAGCCACCAAAGCTGAAGCCACTTCATAGGTAGGGAGGTGTATGTCGTCAGTGGCCATTACAATTACTTTTTCCTGCCTCTGCCATGGACATATGTGTGAATATTTTTGGTTCCCTTACACATACCATTGACCAACTAGTTTATTCTCATTGATAGACCAGTTTTACCTGTTTAAGATGAGCTGTTAAAATTGGTTGGGCTGCAAACATCCACACTGATTTTTTTTTTTTTTCTCAGCTGTGTCGCTTTACATGGCCAAAACATATCTTCTTTCTGATCTTCAATAAAATTCATATTTTAGCCATGATTCAATCTGAAACTGAGACACTTTAGGGAAGTCATAAACAAGGATATTATCATGATGATGATATTGATGGGATAATGACCGCGTGTTATATTTATATAGCATTTAACCATATTTCAAAGTGCTTTTATGCCTGGAAGCCCCACTGCTTCTATTGAAAAAAAATACCCACCCCGGAACAGTAGAAGGTATAGCACTGTCACAGAATCATCTTTTCAAGAACCAATTGTTACTCTTGGATATGATTTCATCCCCACTGCCTCCTGGGAAGTAAGTGATAATGTTTGTCCTTTTTTTATAGCTAGGGAAACCAAGGCAGAAAGTCTTAAAGGCTTGGGTGGGCATGCTGCCCAAACATCCAGCAAGTTTGGTTGAAAAATTCGATCAATCCTCCAGATGTTGTTTCCTATATACTGCCAAACATCTGGATTCACTGAATGCCTGGCTAACCTGACCTCAAGTTTTAGCGATGAGGAGGTAGAATCGGGTTGACTTGCCCAAGTTCACGTGTAAGTGAGTGGGAATCCAGGAGTATGATGTTATTTTCCTAAGCCCCTTGCTTGGTGTTGTATCCACGAAACTGCCCGCAGGATGCTCCAGCGCACACGACTGTAAATACAGAGGTACCTCTCTGCGCGTCTGTGCCGACGTGTGTCCACCCAGAGGGACTGCGGCTCGGCCATTTGTGAGCCTATCCCTATATGACTCTTTACTTTCTTCCATGGAAATTCTCAGCTGCCTCCTTGCACGTTGTGGCTGCTGTTGACAGCCCTGGAAACGATATACTCACTAAGGGAATCAAGTGACATTATTTCCTTCCCGACCGTCCCATGGTGTAACCTTGAGGGGATGGGGTCAAGGTCAGCCCTGAGCCCCTTTCCGGGGAAGCCCTGCAGGTGTGGAATATTCTCCCCTCCTCCTCCCAAGCCGGAGTTCTTGTGTAACATTCCCAGGGTTGAAAATGAGGAGCTTTTCTTTCCTTTTCAGTTTCTAATTTGTGTGAGGATTTATTGCCCAGAGTTAGGAGAGGAATTGAACTGTTTTAAGTCCTCAGGGTCAGTCCTGGAATTGCAGGGCCATATTGCTTTTTTGAAAAACGCCAATTTTGGTTTTCTTCGTCTCCTGCTTCCAGGCTCCTGCGTGGAGAGAAGACCCCCCACAAATACCAAGAATGGTTGCAATCCATTCTTACCCATATGACACTGTGGGCCGTTTGTCCTCTACCCCAGTTCACTGGTACCATTTTCTCTCTCTAAGGGTAGCTGTGTAGTTCGCGCTAATTCGGCAGTGCCTAAACTGCTGTAGGAGGCATTGTTCCCAAGGAAAATCTGGCTGTTTCTTGGTTTTCCCCGGTTTCAGTTCAGGTTCGGATGAAATTCCAGAAATTGTTTTCCTGCCTGTTGTAAACAGGGGAAGCCAGAGCAGTCAATACCTGCCCATTTGTTGTCAGAGCTTTTCATTCCAAGTTGGATAAAGTCTCAGCTGCTTGGGATGGTTCATGTGTCCTGCTGAACGCTGGGGACGTGAACGAGGGGGCCGCTTCAGAGTCCTTCCAGCCATGTGATCCTGTGATGTGCGGCTCGAGGTCAGGCTTTAACCCAGCACCCTCTTGTGAACAGGTCTTGTGACTTTCTCCTCTGCTCTGCCACTCTTGAAAACACCCTGTGCGCAGGCCACCCCTTTGCCCTTTGGAAGCTCTCATCCGTTCAGAGTCTTCCCCTCCCACCCGCCCTCCAGCCTGGGCAGATGGAACTTCACCTTGCCCTTCCTCCCACCCCGCTCTCGTCAACCACCCTGTTCTCATTAGGCTGTGAAAACGTTACACCAGACAAACACTCTTGCGTTTATCACCCTCCTCCAGAACCAGCTCGGGGACCTGTCTTCAGATCACGTTAGCCATGTGACTCCCTCTGAACGATCACAATTCGGCTGTAAACCTGCCCAGCGCAAATCCGTTTGTAAAGCCTGTTCACACACGTTGTAGAAATCCATCATCACACTGGCCCCTAGAAGCAGACGCTGTGGCCTCGACTTAGCAGATGAAGAGACCATGAGCACGAGATGGCGAAGAGACCTACGCGTGCTAAGCGTTGGAATTAGACCTAGACTCCAGGGCTACCGAGTTCAGTCTCTGCTCTTCGCTTCCATACACAAAAGATGTGCAGAAGTACAAATAGCAGAGACGCCTCAGTTTGTCTAATGATTTCCAGGACCCTAATATAGTGATGGCTGCGGTCCGAAGCTCTAAAATCAGCAGCAAAGGAAGAATAAGCTCGTTGTTTACCAAGTCTCAATTGGAAAGGTTCTTAGAAAACTATCCACCACACTGTATGCTGTGGAAACTGAGGCCCTGTGTGATATGGGTTTGAGTGGCAGACAGCAGACAGGCTTGCTCTGAGCTATCACTAATTCATGAAGTGGTCTGGAACGGTCCAAGAACAAAATGAAATACAGAGCAGCCAGTGGAACGCCTCCACCTCCCACCCCCTGCATAAACACCTGAAAAGTATATTTTAGGATGCCTGGCAGATTACCGTCTTGAAAAGACACTAACTTTTGAAATGGAAAGTTAACATTTTAGTAAGTTAATTAGTAAAGTTGTTATGTGTCAGAAAGAACCCCGGGCACTCCTTAGCATGTAATTTTAAAAATCTTTAAATGAGTCTCCAACAGGATTGAAAATCCTTTGAGTAACTTTTTTCATAGTCTTCTCACGATGAAAGCAGTGAGACTCATAGAATGCTGGCCTCCTCCAATGGTTGCTAGAAAAGGCAACACTGATCTCAAGTTTCTAAACAAAACAAGAAACCTTTTGAGGGTCAAATTTAAATAAAAGGCCTCTCCACATGGAATTATGTTCCAGCGTCTGTCACACTTCTTCACGTACAAATAGCAGGACAGGGAGTTCCCATCATGGTTCAGTGGTTAGGGAACCTGACCAGCATCCATGAGGACATGGGTTCGATCCCTGGCCTCACTCAGCGGGTTAAGGATCCGGCGTTGCCGTGTGCTGTGCTGTAGGTCGCAGATGCGGTTCGGATCCTGTGTTGCCATGGCTGTGGTGTAGACTGGTGGCTACAGCTCCGATTAGACCCCTAGCCTGGGAACCTCCATATGCTGCAGGTGCGGCCCCAAAAGACAAAAAGACCAAACAAACAAATAGCGTGATAGAACTCTAGTAACTGCCGTTTCCATATGGAGTCAGAGTGTGTGCGTGTGTGTGCGCGTGCGTGTGTGTGCGCGTGCGTGTGTGTGTGTGTGTGTGTGTGTGTGTGTGTGTGTGTGAATGACAGAGTATCTATAGTGGCATGTTAACAAGAGCCAATGAATGACTTCTGAGTTACAAAGGGACAATGTGAGTTGGTCTTTAAATGCCAGATTCGGACTCTTTGGAGCTGAACATGATTTCATGAAATAAGAAGGAATTAGCTGGTGCATTCCAAAACACATTTATCATTAAAAAAATCTTCTGCCATTTTGCCTAATAGCCTGAAAAATAATTACAGTGTCTGGTGGCTTCAGAGAGCGTGTGTTTTTAATATCTTAATTACTACGTACAGTTTAATAATGCTGCAGCAAGATGAATTCCCAAGGAGTTCATATTCAGTTTCTTAAAAATGAACTATTTGCTTTACTTAGAATATATAGGATTAAAGGTACTCAGATTGGGTCATGTATTTAAGTCTTTGTATATTAAATTAAATTAATCCAAAAATGGAAGATGAGTCCAGAGTGGTAAGCCAAAATGTTGTTGAGAGCCGTGTTGTGGCGATCTTGACCTAGCCATGAAGGGAACTACAGGAGCCTTCATCATTGCTGTGTCATCCTCTTTCATAAGCGTTTTCGTCATTGTTGGACGTATTGGAAGTGTTAGCTATAGAAAGACAAGTTCTGCATGTGAAAAGGGGACACTCTCAAACTCTAAAGACTACCAAATATCTATGAAATCCATAGGGTCTCGTATTCTATTTATATTTACCTACTGGCCAAATACGACACACAACATTTTAAAAATAAATGGTTACAAATGATTGCTCTCTACTCCCATAAACCTTGATCATAAGCAGTATTTTGGTACATGCATATTCAAATACTATTTGGAAATTCAGAGACAACGTTTTACCCAGATATATTTATGAATATCTATTCATAAATAGATATTCTGGATGTCAGCCCCTTATGTCTGGGATCCTGTGTACAGTTCTCTGTTTCCTATAGTACCTAATGTGTCATATACAGAATATGCGCTCGTATATGATATGTCATTGATCGATTCACTCAAAGAAAACCCTTGCTGCCCTCGATTTATTTCTACATTTAGATTCAATTTAAGCTACTTTTCACACTCAGTATTAACCAGTTTCTGTACTAAAGGGCAAGGTTACACAAGGGCAGGATTATCGTTTGCAGGGGCCTTTAGGTCATAGGGTCCAAGCCTCTGATTTTACAGATGAGGAAATGAAAGCCGAGGGAGGGAAATGACTTGGGCAAAGGCACACCGCTAGTCAGTGACAAAGCTGGGACTGGGGAATGAACAGATCAATATTCTGTAGTGCCTTTGCTCTGCTGAAAAGGCTCGTGCATCGTGTAAAACATACGTGCAAGCATGCAGAGCACATTGTCTTGTACAGCACTCCCAAACACAGCAGACGCCCCTGCGTAAGCAGTTCATCTTTGGAACAAAAAGTAGTATAGCTCGGGGCAGGAACTTGACAATCATTTATCGCTCATCGTGTCTATTAACTAGTGTTTGTTCATAACAAGTACACCTCTGTGCCCCTGCCTCGTTAAACCCAGTGAGCAGTTACTGCACACGGGCGGGGGGTGCGGGCCGGGGGAGGGGGGTCTCTGCTGGGATCACTGAACCAACACTAGACCGAGTCAGCAGGACCGCGTTGTTTGTGGCCTTACACCCACTCACAGAATCGGACTTGGACTCCTGTCCACACTCAGGATGAGTCATCCTTTCACTCTCATCCTCTATCACAACTCCTCCACCCTCCTGGGCACCCTATAATAATGCATCCAGTGCCTTCTCCCGCCTTCCAGAATGGCAAAATTAGCATCCTATTAGTCAGTGGGCTTCTGTGCCAGTTAGCTCAGTTGATTAGGCAGTGTATTCAGATGGCGTTGCCACAGGGAGCAGAGATGTGGGAGAGGTGCCATGGGGGTTAGTCTGAGTCCCCTGTTCCTATTTTAACCAGAGCAGGTCTAAAATCAACTTTCCACATGGGCCTTCTAAGAAAGATTTCACTTAAGCGAAGGGTTTCAACTGCTAAAACAATAAAAAAAAAATCTCGGGGTGCCCTTGAGGCTAATATTAAAGGTTTATATCCCACATGAGCCCATTTCTTCATCTGAGCAGTCACTTGGTGAATGTTCTAAGTATCTACAGTACACGAGGCACCCACAGAATGCCTTCCAGTCCCCATGAGCCACCTCCTAGCAGGAACCGTGAGTTGAAATGCAGACAGCATGGGAGACTATGAATGGCTTTGTGGAGACATTATTCGTATTGGAAGTAATGTTCCTATCGGGAGGCTGATGATTCTGGCCCCAGGAAGCGGAAGACCAACGCAACCAAGTTTTCCCTGCCCCTGCCATTAGGAGTCTGATGAAATTCAATGGGAATAAAACTAGCTTCTCTGTGGAGAGCAGCTTCTTTGGCCCTTGGATGGCAGCCCCGTGTTAATTGGCTCCACCACATGCTTGGCCTCCCTCCTTCATGTCCGTGGTTATTTGAGATCTAACCTTCGATGATAAACGTACTTGACGCAGGACCAGGGATGGTTCCATATTCTGTTTGGGCTCAGTGTCAGTACTCAGTGAATGCAAACTAATAATAATGGGGTCAGTTCTATATTCCTAACTCTATGCTTTCCTTAGACAGCGACCACAGTGCTTTGGCATAGCAGCTATTACGTGGACTATTTCCAGCAGAGTTCTAATGAATGTCCAAAGTGAAAACTGCATTGTTATTCATAGGTAGTTCATTTTATTGGATAATGTCCGAATGTGGTTAAAGTATGATCTTATTTGTTTAATGAGTTGATCTAGATATTATTTTCTTCACAGCCCACATTTTGCTCGGTCCTCCCTTTTCAAGGTAATATCTATTCTGGGCTATGAGCAAGCAGTTGACAAGACCCAACCAGCTAAGAGAATTACCATGGTGGCATGTCATAATTAAGTTCAGGTCCGTTATATGCCAGGGCGCTGAAGAGTCTTCTGGTCATTATCATTAGCAAATTTTGAGTCATGACAGCAAGTAGAAGAGCCCAAAGACGGGTGACAGGCAGGCACACATTTTCACCCTCCCCTTTAAGAAGGAGTGGAAATCGGATTGTGGAAGCCACAAGTCAGGGAGCCCGGTATCTCATCCTAGCAAAAGTCTAGACTGGAATCTGGGAGAGCATGAGCTGTCGGAAGCCACGGCGAAGACTGCCGGGAGCCACGGTGGGCTCACTCGGAACAAGTTAGGCCATTTCCCTTACGTGTGCACGCGTGAGGTGTATCTAGCACACAGACGTGGTATATCTAGATTTCAGCAAGGTGCTTGACAGAGATTCCCGTGATCGTTTTTATTTTTATGTTTCAATTATTATTATTTTTAATAGCATATGGAGGTTCCCAGGCTAGGGGTCGAATTGGAGCTGCCACGTGAGATCTGAGCCGTGTCTGTAACCTATGCTGCAGCTCATGGCAACGCCGGATCCTTAACCCACGGAACAAGGCCAGGGATTGAACTCACATCCTCATGGATGCTAGTCAGGTTCTTAACCCGCTGAGCCACAACAGGAACTCGCATTTTTTCGTAAGGGACACAAAATATGGGCTAAGTAATCATATGGTTTGGTAAATGTGTAGCTAATTAGCCATCATTCCTAAAGAGTATTTTCTTAACATATCAGTGTCAGCCTGGAGAGAGGCCTTTAGCTCTTTGCTTTGAGCCTGATTACTGCCTAAGTTTTGACCATCGACTTAACTGAAGACAGAGAAGCCATACTTCTACTATTTAGTGATGGCACGACGCTGGATGGGGTTAGCTTAGAGGTAGATAACACAGTCAGGATCTAGAAATATCTCAGTAGGATGGAATGGCAAAGAAAACTAACAAAAGTGCAATGTTGCAGGGATACCTGGAAAGCGTACGCGTAGATTCACAAACATGACTTGGTGGCTCTTTTGATGGGGTGGGGACAGGGCTGTGCATGTACCTGGCTTGGGCTGGAGGAGGGAGGGGGCATGGAAGTGAGTAGCTAGAGAAATATTATCTATCCCGTTTGAAGGTTCAAAAGGACTCTTTGTGGATTGTCAAGTTCGCTGTTCCACGTGAGTTTTTAATAAACCAAGTAGTACCTCTTCAAGTTCTAAAGTCTTACTGGTATGTGGTTTGGAATCATAATGAGAAACGTGAGAGCCACAGCGCCACCATGTAATCTAGTTTGGGGAGAAGTACAAAAAGGCTTTAGAACCAAACAGAGCTCTATGTTTAAGTCCCAGATATATCACTTGGAAGTTGCCTCGCTGATGGGCAAAGTATTTAAACACCCCGTATTCAAGTGTCCTCATCTGTGAAATGGGTGTACTACATACAATCTGTCTTGAAGGGTTGGTAGCAGTGTGAGCGATAGTACCTGTACAAGCGCAAGAAGTTACAGCTACTCTTTGTCTTCATGTTATGATAATAGGAAGAGTTAGCGTAAAGGGCAGTCAGAAGTAATCTTTTGAGTAGCTTGCTTCACCGTGCCTCAGTTTATCAATTTCTGGAACGTAGAGACTACAGCTTTTCTGGTTTTGGATTGTTGTTTAAATGATTTTAAAAGTCTACATCTAATTATCTTAACCGTAAAGATTCTTGGAAAAATAGATCTAGCCAACCTTCGACAGATTTTTAAACTATTTAAAGTTGGGTTTGGCTCAAGGTAACTGAATGGAAAATGAAGATGATAAATTTAAAAAATTTTATATATATATGAAGGAGTGTGTGTTTAAATCGAGTTCCTCAGATTTTCCCAAGTCTGAACTCTGCCCTAAAGTGGAGGATCTATAAATAGGCAGGCTGCCCTACAGCTTAGAGATCTTGCCACATGATGCATAAGTCCCATTTTAATCTTCAGCCCCCACCGGGACCTTTCATGGAAGGATGGTATCAAGTGAAGAGACTGCAGAGCTATAAAGTTCAGGGCAAGTTAATCTGCATTCCTTTTGCATCTTGCTCTCCAGTTGAAGATGGTGAGAGGTTCCTATATTTAAAACCCGGCTGATATGGTATCCTTATTGGCAGATGTCTCACAGGAGGTATTTAGAATGATTCTGAGCGGCATATAATATGTTCGTGAGTGTGTGCGTTTCACATGCCGACAGGGCAGAAAGAATTCACAGGGCTTGGGGCTACTGAGCTTTCTTGAGACACCATCACTTTCAGCTGTTGCGGCGATGTCACAAATGCCAGGAACACTGCCTAGGCCCGAATTCCCAAAGCTTGATTTTGCATTGCACAGCCTAAGGCAGACAAGACCTATTCCATTGGCTCTACCATCAAAGAACGATGGAATTCATTAGCTACAGGCTGGGACCAGCCACCACTTGTTGTCAGGCGAAAGGAAAGCTGCCCCCTGCTGCCTGAGCCTTTGTCCCTGCCTGGGATACCATGGAAAATGGGGAAGGAATCCAGACTCATTAATGAGCTAATACAAAAGATCAAGCCACGCTAGAGGCATTTCTTATAGCTGCATATGGATTCGTGAAGGCAGTTGAGAGCGGATGCATCTCCAGACCAGAATCCAGTGGCGCTCTTGCCTTTGTTCCCCAGGCCCAAGTGGAGGATAAGGGTTTGCCTGTGGGGAGCACGTTTCTTCTTGCTGATTTCCTTTTGGAGCATGCCATTCCCCGAGCCATGGTGTGGCAAATTGGTTGATCGATAATTGCAATCTGATAACCCACGGTACACATTATTGTTAAAGCTACAGGTTTCATTATAAGATGAGCTTCTTACGTGGGTGAATAGCCTTTGTTCTTAATCTGCTGTTCTTGGAGATCATTTAAGCCATGACTGCTTCTCTGACTCCTTTTCAAAAGGGAAACTCATGAGGAAAAACATGACGTAAAATCACATTTATGCACGTCATTTGTATACTGTAGAACATATATTTTATATGTCGGTATATACCTCCTCCCTGTGTATTTAGCAGTTATTTATTGAATGCTCATGGTGTGTGTAGGGCTGAGTTTGGCAGCCTCAATTGAGAAAGACGTAGAGAACCCCTCCTTCCTGTCCACATATATCATTATCATGTGAAGTCCTTTGCTCTGGGTCGAGCAGCTCTAGGTCCTGGGGGTACGGGCTGTGGACAAGGGCACAGAGATAACTTAGGCACGCTTCTTGCTTTCCAGGAGGGTGATGAAAATATACCTCTGGAACTCTAATCCAGGGCGTCGTATAAGTGTCACAAGAGAAATTTAAAGGCAGTACTGTGCTCGCCCAGAGAAGGGAAGGATTCATTTCTACTAAGGGAATTAGACAAAACTTCAAAAATAGGTAGCCTTTAAGGCTCTGAAGGATGAGGAGAATTTTGACAGATAGAGGTTGGCGGGAAGGATCTTCCTGGCAGAGGTGCATGGTGTGAACAGGGGCACAAAGTCACCGAAAGTACACCAGTAGCCTTAAGTGGCCAGAGACTGAGGCCACGGGCCAGAGTGGACGAGGGCGTAGGCAGTGAAAGTTGAGATTGAAAAGGCAGTACACAATTTGGGAGGCCAGGAATAGCAAAGGGAATCTGAATTTTATTCTGTTACCAGGGGAGAGCCAGCCAGGGCCTTGGAGCAAGAGTGACATGGTCAGATCCGTGTTTTATGATGCGAACTCTTGCCAGGAGCATGAAGGGTGGCTTGGCGATCAGAAATTGGAAGCAAGGAATCCAGCCAGGCTTGGTAGGGTTTACGAGGCAGGGAAGCGAAGCTCGTTATTAAAATTCATTAACCTTCCTTTCCACTTCCTGATGGAACATTCTAGGAGATGGGAACTGCTCTGTCCCCAAAGTCGGTTAGCGAGGACACCGGGAGGCTGGAGCGGGCGTGGGGTCGGCTCTCAGAAGCAAAGGCAGCAGGGTGAGATCTCACAGCAGGCCAGCACCTTCGCCAGGTCTCACGGTGGAAAAAAAAAAAAAAAAAGTGTTTCATCCTAGCACCTCTTTGAACCTTCAGTAGAAGGTCTCACAATGGAATATTTAGAGTCCCTGATGAATGTATTAACTATTACTTCGTAATCAATTGGTTACACACTTTTTTTAGTCGGGATTCCAATTAGAAGTGGCTCCTTGGCTGTTGAATGTTGAGCGCCATCCATTCACTCAAGTCTCAAAAATGACCAAAACTGTGAGAAAGATGGAGAGAGATTATAGTGGTTTTTCTTCAGCTGCCACTGAGGGCGCTTAGATGTGTTGGAAAGACTGCTGTGCTCCGTGACAGCCTCACAAAGAGGCGTGGCGGAACCCGAGCGATGCAGTGACTGTTCGCCTTCTGCAACCTCCTCAAAACACATTCCCCGTTTGTTATCAGCGCCCGGTTTCTCTAATTGTGGCAGCTCTATGTGGTTCATAGAGAGGTCATGCTCTTTCCCTCGTATGGGCTCCAAGAACTGGGTGCACGCTGCACAGGGCCCTGCCTGTTCATGTCACTCGGGCATGTGCTGACAGTGAGCTGAGCTGACCCTTCACCAAGACTGGTGGGCCGGTAGGCACTCGATACCACTTTTTCCCTCCACCTTGGCCCTCCTCTGCCTGTGCCAGTCAGGGCAGATGCCCAGAAGGCAGCGGATAAAGTGTTTTCTTTTGGCAGGGGAAACGCCTGCTTACAGTACTTCCACAAGGCTAGGGTCTCATCTGCCCCACTTGCCACGCTGTCCTCTGCGTCTAGAACCAGGCCTGCCTGGCACAGAGTAGGCAACAAATAACTATTTATTGCATGAATGAGGGAAGGATTCGGTTCCAACTGTTGAATTGGCGTGTAGCTCCAGTTTAGGAAGAATGTCACTTTTATCCTAGGCCTGTCCCACCATCGTATTGTTTTTTAGTTTCACTGGTAGACAGGTGGAAGGGAGTTTTGACCCCGAATGGACCATATGTGACGTCTCACCAGTACTTGGTTGAAATGATGAGATTTGGGACTTTTGAGCTAAGAAGGTTTAAAGAGATTTTGGACTTAGAGTTGATGCTGTCAGGGGCTGAGACATTAAGGGCTACTGGTTTATGGTGGATGTATCTTGCACATGGGGCGGATGTGAATAAGCCAGAAAATGTATGTGCATTTTCAGAGAGAGAGCAGGAGACTTAGGGGTATTCTTTCCACCATTAAAAACAATTTTGGAGGCGTTCCCATCATGGCTCAGCAGGTTACGAACCTAACTAGTGTCCATGAGGATACTGGTTCCATCCCTGGCCTTGCTCAGTGGGTTAAGGATCCGGCACGGCTGTTGGCTGTGGTGTAGGTCGCAGATGTGGCTCAGATCTGGTGTTGCTGTGACTGTGGCGTAGGCTGGCAGCTGCAACTCCGATTCAACCCCTAGCCCAGGAACTTCCATATGCCACTAGTGTAGCAAAAAAAAAAAAAAAAAAAATCACATATGTGACACTGCAGTTTTACCTTTTCTTTCTTTTCCTTTTTTTGGGGGCTGTACCTGCAGCATGCAGAAGTTCTCAGGCCAGGGATCGAACCCACGCCACAGCAGCACCCCGAGCCACTACAGTGATGGTGCCAGATCCTTAACCCACTGAGCCACCAGAGAATTCCTGCAGTTTTACCTTTAAGGTATATACAAAATATTCTCAATCTGCCAAAAGTCATCTAGAATAGTCCCTCCTTCACTTGAAAATTGTATTTTATTTTTATTTTTTCCAGCTTTATTGAGCTCTAACTGACCTGTAATATTGTGAAAGTTTAAGGTGTACAGTGTGTGGATCTGACACACTTAGAGCTTGTAAAATGACCATCATAGCATCAGCTAACACCTCTGTCACATCACATAATTACCATTGCTTTTTTTGGTGAGAACATTTAAGATCTCCGTTCTTCACTTTCTTGAGAAACGTGGTGGCGTTGTACCATGTCCTCCCCGTGAGTCCTCATTCCATTCTTTTTTTTTTTTTTTTTTTTTTTGGTCTTTCTAGGGCCATACCTGTGGCATATGGAGGTTCCCAGGCTAGGAGTCAAATCGGACCTGCAGCTGCCGGCCTACACCACAGCCACAGCCACGCAGGATCTGAGCTGCGTCTGCAACCTACACAGCAATGCCAGATCCTTAACCCATTGAGCGAAGCCAGGGATTGAACCCCAGTCCTCATGGATGCTACTCGGGTTTGTTACTACTGAGCCACAACGGGAACTCCCCCCATTCCGTTCTTTCAAGAGTTCCCTTGACAGAAGCTGGAAAATCCGTGAACTTGCTGTTCCGTCTCCCTTTTCGGACCTTCTTGGCAGCCAGGCCAGGGTTCCCATATTGTGCAATGATTTTTGATGGCGACCCGGGGCAATGGCCTCCTCCCTCCTACTATGCCTGTTCTGTCACCATAAAATACGGTATTGAGTGAAGACAGGAAACCTACTTTAAGTGTCAGAGCCTGAGTAATAGGAACTTTCATTTTCTGGCTGTCTCCTTTCAAGTCCAAGCTCAGCTTGTTGAGGCCTGAAAAGCTGAGATGAAATAGTAGGTCATGTGCCTATTTTATTTCTAGACTCATCTTCCTGGATCCTAAAGACTGTGGTAATTCACGCCTCAGTTATTTATTTATTTATTTTTGTCTTTTTTTTTTTTGCTATTTCTTGGGCCGCTCCCGCGGCATATGGAGGTTCCCAGGCTAGGGGTCGAATCAGAGCTGTAGCCACCGGCCTACGCCAGAGCCACAGCAACGCGGGATCCGAGCCGCGTCTGCGACCTACACCACAGCTCACGGCAACGCCGGATCCTTAACCCACTGAGCAAGGGCAGGGACCGAACCCGCAACCTTATGGTTCCTAGTCGGACTCGTTAACCACTGCGCCACGACGGGAACTCCGCACGCCTCAGTTATAAGTAGCCATAGAAAACTGTGTGAGGAAGGCCGGATGCATCTGTGATCTTGTCTACTTGCTGCCCGTTCTTTGGACCGACTATGCGCCACTCCCTCTAAGTTATCACTTCTCTGCTGCCATCGCTAGTCCTGAACTCTCTTCCCCGGAGCCGTCAGTCACCAAGGGCTTTGAGGTCATTCTTTGTCTGAGATCCTTTTCCATCCATGTGCCAACACCCTAGTCCAGGCCTGTCTCCTTCACCATCAGTCCCCCAGTGGGCACAAGGGCTAGAAAAATCAATGAGATGCCAACTGCCCTTGGCATCTAGGGACCCATAATCTTTTATACATCTTGATTTTCCTATAGCTCTGTAGTCTCCATCATGACTTGTATTTATATTTCACTGTGTATATTTCTTTCATTGATTCGTTTGTATAAATTCTGTCTCTCCCGCAAAAATGCTCATGGATTTCCCACCTTTCCCTATAACTCCTCAGTCCTGTTCTTCCTAGCCAGCCACTCTCATCTTCCACATAATTTAAGAATTTCTTGGAGTTCCCTGATGGCTCAGTGGGTTAAGGATCTGGCACTGTCACTGCTGTGGCTTGGGTTACTGCTGTGACACAGGTTCCACTCCTAGCCCAGGAACTTCTGCATACCATGGCACAGCCAAAAAAAAGAATTTCTCTTATAAGTTGATTTTTTTTTTCTCTATGCCCTTAGTGATTCTGTCTTTAAAGGAAAGTAATTTAAAAATGACTCCTGGAGAAAGGCAGTGATCAAGACCAAGTGGCATTTATCAAGCACTAGCTGGGTGCTGGTACTGCTGGGTGTTTCAAAACATCCAGTAAAAAGCACCATGCTTGCTATATGCTCCCTTCTAGATCAAAAGAATCTATAATCTATAAATGATTTTGGCTAGAGCACCAGGCTTGCTGTGTGCTCCTCTCTAGATTTTAAAGAAAAAATCCATAATCTATAAATGCTTTTGGCTGGTGATGATGAACAGCAGCACTTTTTTTTTTTTTTTCAAAGCAAAAACACCAGAAGTTTGGAAAGGAATTTGCAAGTTGTGTTGTAATGCAACTGATCTCTTTCTTCCTGAGAACGTTGGTTTCTTGCCAGAGCGCTCAATTCAGGCCCACACAAACCGGGTATCTTTATAGAGGGCCGAACGAGGAAGAGAACACGATAAACTTTCCTCCCCGGTACAGCAGACAATGGTTAGCAACCACCAGGTGAATGCCTTCTAGCACAAAACTTGGGGAGCCAAATGCCCTCCTGGGATGTGGCAGCCAGACTAAGTTGAAAGGTCCCCCCAGTCCCTGTAGACAGTGTGTTTGGGTCTGGAGCCTCAGAAGTGTCATTCCGGATGATGGGGCCCTCTTGGGGTAGGGGACATCTAGAGACTGCACTCACTACAGGTGCCTCCAGAGTCTTTGGTTTAAAGTTTATGAGGCCCCTAGATGTCGTGTGAGCCAGCCATCGGTAATATTCTCTTACAGTCTCATTGTCCAGGAGGCCCCTGCCAGTGGCCTGGAACCAGCAGCTCTGCCTCTAGCCATTTCTCCCAAGGCTGGAATGTGGCACTCCACAAAAGTGTGCAAGAATATGTTGGTGGTGGAGTTGGCATAGAACAAAATTCAAAGCAACCAGATAGCTATCAATAGGAGATGTATTATGCAAACCATGCCATTTCTATACAAGGGGTTAATCTGTAGCTGTGAAAAATAGTTGTAAAATACTGTTGTGGGAAAGGAAAAAAAAATGACTTCAAGGAATGAAACCTCACAAGTAAAGATCTGATGAAGCAAAATATATATATGTGTGTGTATATATATATATATAGTACAGTAGAAATTGACAGAACACTGTAAACCAACTATAATGGAAAAACTAAAAATCATTAAAAATAAGTCAGTACATAAAATTACTGTTGTGAATAGAAAGATGTCCATGATATATTGTTAGGTCAAAAAGCAGGTGAAGAGACAGTAGTAAAGTACAATCTAATTTCAACAAAAAACTAGCACATGTATACATGTATTTATGGGGGAAAAGTCTATAAAAACATATATCAAAACATTAGCAATATCAGGGTCATTTTCAGTTTTTTTTTAATCTCTCTGTACTCTGCCCAAATACTTTTAAAAAATCTTCTTTAAATCAGAAAAAGCAATAAATCTATTTTCATTTCAGACAAACAAAAACTTTGAAATAGATGAGGACAGGTGTAAGATTGAAAGCACCCTGGACCAAGCCACATTTCTCCCACCTCCTCCGTCCGCATCCACGATGCCTCTGTCCCATCCATGTTGGACCTAAACTAGACCTTGAAAGGAGGCAGCGGCTGGTGGCGGGGGGGGGGGGGGCGGGAATCGTGTGGTCTGGTGGCCTCCTGACCAGAGCATCCTGACCCAGTGTTTCCGCCTCATAGCCCAGCATCAACACCTTAATTCTAAAGGACCTTTCGAGAAATGGCCCCGGAGGCAGCCTCATGATCCCCCAGGACTCCTTGTTGACAGGCAGGAAGAGAAACACGTTCTCAGAGGTGGCCTCCTAATCTTCTGAGCTTCCCAGAATAACGCAGTATTCGTCCAGCATTCACAAATTAGCCCAGACATTTTAGAATCTAGTTCTTCTATTTTTTGCCTGCCCTACGCCTTAGGGAAATGAATTCCTTAAGTTTAGTGTTTGATAGTCAAAGCAGGGCCTCCCTTCATCCACCTAAAATCATCTCATTCAACTTCAAGGGCTTAACCCCCCTACTCCCAGTGTTCTGAGACAGTAAGATTGTACTTAGCCTCCTCATCACAATCGTAGGCATTCCTCTCATTTTCCCCATGAGCTTCCATCTTTTCTGACTCGTGAGGCCTGTGATTTTAGTCTGTCCCCATATGGCTTTGCCTTGGTCTCCACCTTTCGTTATTTTATTTGCTCTTGTCTGGACATTTTCCCGTTCCACTTAGTCTTCTTTCAGATGCCATCAGCAGGAGGTAATCCCCACTATTCTGGGAATAAGGTACAGTAGCACATATATAGTAGCTCTCAAATCAATATTGCAGCTTAAAAGCCACTTCTTAGTGGGCTGCCAGGTGCAGACCTTCCCAAGCTCAGCTTTCAGTGGGAGAAGAGGAGGAATCAAAGCGCTGCTAATGCTCATCTGTTTTGTCCTAACTTCGAGACGTGTGTACGTGGTCCCCACTTTGTGTTCTCTCCGACACCAGCATCCAGTTAACCCCCAAACTGAGTTTGATTTGGTGGGGAGGGTCGGCGGGCGGGGGGGGGGGGGACCTTTCAAATCAACGAAATCAATGCTGATTCCAAATATAACATTCAGACGCTATGAAACGGGACAGCCCTCCTCTCTCAAAGACCAAGATAAGGCCATCTGACAGCTTTGCAACGTCGGAGACTTTCTGTCGTTCCTTTACACACATGTAAAACCTTCAGGCTTTCTTGAGAAAATAACCTTTATTTCGCAAAATAGCTTTGAAGTTTGAAAATCAAAGCAGACCAGCTGTTTCTCAGCACAGAAAGGACTTTTCCTAAACTGCTAGAAAGCTAATAAGGATTTCAAAGGGCGGTGATAACTTACTGTGATGCCCAGAGTACAGGGAGCACCGGGGGTGGGACAAGCTGTTTACTGCAACTAGCACATTAACTTGCGAGCTTGCCAAACCTTCCTCTATTCCCCCTCTTTTCCTTCTCGCCGTGTCTGTTTTTCTCCTTCCCTCTTACCATCTCCTAGCCTCTTTCTTTCTCTTTTTTACCTTGTTTTCCCCCAATCTCTCTTATCTCTGCTTCCACATTTTTTTTTAAACCACCTCATTGCACGAACTTGCTCCAGCCTAGACCTGGAGTATATATATATTTTTTACCTCTTTATTCTATCTTTTGAATGCAGCTTTTTTATCTCCCATTCTTATTTTTTTTTTTTTAAGTTCGTTGAAGTGAGTATTTTCTCTTTCTTTCACACAAACAAAATCAACTCAATCCAGTGAGGGGCTTCTTACTTGTGTGTGGCCCCCACTGTTTTTTTTTTTTCTCTGTGGGTCAGTGGCCCTTGATATAGAAAAAAAGGTCCCCACCCTTGCATTAAGGGGTCTTGCCAATTTAATTCTTCTTTGGCAAAGGAGATGAATAATACTATGGACAATTAGTTATTGTGGGTGGGAGAAGGAATTCGACTGGCGGCAATTTTCTTTGGAAAGAGATAGGCTAGTCCAAGAGGTTGCAATCGTTTTTCCTTGTGAAAAACAGAGGGTATGAAATAATGTGTGGAAAGTTCAGCTGAGAACGGGAACATCTGGGGCTTATTCATGGTTTTTCAGAAGTTTTTGAAGGTTTTTTTTTTTTTTTTTATTAGCTGGGTTGACCTCAGATTGAGGAGGAGATTTTTCAACTGTTAAACAGTTTTTTTCTTTGCATTCCTAAAGTCATATTGTGTTCAGCTTGTTAGTATCTGCGCAGGGGGCCTTGGGCAGAGCCAGCCAGAGCGGCATGCTTTCAGGACGTATTTCCCCATGGCTGGTATTTCCCTTTCTTGTTGAGGATTTGCATGGGTCCCTTTCATCCATGCCTACAGCAGATTCCTCCGCAAATAATTGCATTGGACATCACAGTTGTTGAAGATGCAGGGGAGGGGGGGGGAAATCCCCATTCCCCCCGCTGCCCCAACACCAAGACAGCTGGATGGAGGAAGCAGGTTAGACAGGGAAATACAAAAACATACCTGGAATGTAGCAGCAGGTAATTCTGTCTGGGTTAGTCACGATGAGAACTTGCCTGTTGGAATATCCATGGATATTGAAAAAGGGGAAAAAAGGCCAGCACACCTTGACACCTAGCGTCCCGCGGACTTACGGGGCCTGACGCTGGAGACACTGGCCAGTGTTAGGTCGTATCCCTAGAGCCTGTTCCGAAGGACTCTCTCCCCATTTTTTCTACAGAAGGATTTTAGGTCATTGATATGGAATGTCTGGTGACCAATGCGAGAAGGGTCACCAGAAGGGCCTACAGGGAGGCCGCCCCCAACCCAGCTTGCGATCAGCTGCAGGGGAGGTGCGCATTACCAGACGGCACCCCAGTAGAGGTTCCTATTATCTGGGCCCCTCAGAAAGGCGGGCTTTCCAAAAAGGAGTGTTTGTTCAGGGCGTGACGGTGTTGCGAAAAGCGAAAAATCATCTCTGCCCTCGTGCCGTGACCAGAAATAACTTTCTCTGTTCGAAATTAACCAGTACGGCTGAAACAGAAGCCCTCATTCTTAATGGTCTGCAAAATGTTCTGTGGCTAAAAGTCTTGGAGGTAAGTCAGTGATTTTTTTTTTTTTTTTCCTATCAACTGCCAGGCCTACAAAGGTTTCGTGCAAGCAGGAGAATTTAAACAAATTTCCAAAAATTTGACATTTAAAAATTGGGGGAGTTATTCCGACACAGATGTTCTGTGTTCTGTATTGGGTTTATGGTCTATGCCAGGCTCCCTTATTAACTACAAGACAGGCAGACGGTTCCATAAATCAACGCATAGGACTTGAGCTCATATTCTAAATGTTTATTGTTTATTCAGCCACTGAGTGCCAGGCACTTGGCTGGGCCCTGGGACTCTGTAGAGGCATCAGGATGAATCAGACACAGTTCCACCCTCAAAAAGCCGTTGGTCTCCTAAAGGAGACAGACGCAGACACAAATAATTACAATACAAGGCCGAATGTGATGGGGATTTTAAGACAGATCCAAAGGGTTGTGGGAGCCTAGATGAAACGGTTCGATTCAGCTGCAGAAATAGGGGAAGCAATTGGGAAGGAAATGACACAGGAGATGATTCCTGGAAGATAAATAGCGTTTTAACAGAGGAGGTTACTCAAGGCTAGGAGAACAGCATGCGCAAAGCGTGGAGGTGTGAGCCTGTTAGGGCGTCTTTGGAGAAGGGCGATGAGTGAAGGTACTGCGAGGGTTGGGACTGGGTTAGGAGCCTGAGAGAAAAGTCTAACAACAGATTTAAAAAAAAATCTTCCCAGCGGCAAGAACCCAACTGGTAACCAGGAGGATGCAGCTCATGGCAACGCCGGATCCTGAACCCACTGAGCGAGGCCAGGGATCGAACCCGCGTCCTCATGGATACTAGTCAGGTTCGTTTCCCCTGAGCCATGAAGGGGAGTCCGGTGACTTACTGTTTTTGAGGCCAACTCGGAGCCTCAGTACATCCCCTGGCCTTTAAATATCACACCCTTCCTAGGGTAACATGCTCAGAAACCACGAATGGACACTAGTGGTTGGGAAGGAAGGGGACAGAGGAGAGAGGTTGGCAGGTGGAAGAACAAGCAGTTCATTTTGGGATTGGAGCATGAGAAAATGAACTGATCACAAATTCAAGATGATTGGTTTTTCTCCCCTTTCATCATGAATAAAGGACCTGTTCACATTTTTGAAGTAACGCCTCCTAGCACAGAATAGAATCAGCAGGCAGCCAGATTCCTTCTTTGTTTTTGTAAAGGTGTGAGAATAGGAAGTTTGTCTGACCCACATGTGGACTCCCTAGGGAACAAAAGGCCGTCTCATCATGTATGAACACATAAGGACTTGACACTTCCTGCTGTATTGAAAATAGATTCAATTCAACTGTTTAGTAATGACTCATTTTGAGGACCAGGTGTTTACGCGTCCTTGTTGTTTCGCCTCTAGGAATTTCATAGCTTTAAAGTTTGGATGAATTAATGTTGCCCCGAGGAGAGTTCCTTTCTGGACACCATCATGCAAGTCCCAGGGGCTGGCCTTAGAGGGGCTGCCCCGGAGCCAGTGTGGTTTACCAGGCGTGAACTTCCTTACTCTCCCCTTGGGTCTTATTGGCTAAGGCATCTGCTGCCTTTCAGAGCATCATTCATCCCAGTACTTTTCCATTGCCCTACACTGCAAGGACCAGTGCACCTGTCTTGTATTGGAAAGGAAGTACATGTCAAAGGGAGAACAAAATAAGGACAGTTGGCTCATTCCAAGTTTGTGTGGGGCTGGAGTACTATTGCTCTTCCCACTGTGTTGGAGCAGGGCAAGGCAGCCACATGGGGAAGGAGTGTGAAATCGTGGCTTATGTCCAGATCCACTCCAGCTATCCCCGCTCTAAATCCCTCCAAATAATGCCAAGTACTTATTTAGAAGTGAATTTTCCAGAGAGATTTCCTTCTGAATAGCAAGGGGAGATCTGCTCGCAAGACCACGGAAATCACCCCGACACCTACTCAGAACTGGATTGCTGCAACAGCAAGGCGTCAGGGCTCCAGAAGAGCCTTATCTTGAATAAGATGGGATGCCAAGGTTGCAAGGGCATTAAAGATCCCATGGCACTTCTTCAAGGAGAGTTTGCCCTGACCTCCTTGGCTGCAGTTCACATCTGGTAATCACATCCATTGACACTGGCTTCCCCGGTCCTTTCAGCTGCATATAATACTGCCTCTCTCGCATCCTGTCTTAGGCTCTTGTACAGTGCTGCTAGGTCTATTAAACAGTGATTACATTTCACCCCATGGGGAATATATGTGGAAATCCTTTGGGAGAAGTGGTGCAATAGAAAGGGTGGATTGACAGCGTTTTTTCCTTTTGTGAGCCAGGAAGTGGAAGGGGAAGAAACAGATCCAAACACTGGGCAGACCAACCATTAACGTGTACAGCAGAGAGTAAGAACCTGCCATAGGTCAAGCCAGATTTAAAGACCAGGTCAAAAAGCCCTCTTAAAGGTAGGGAAGTGAAAGCCATGTTTTTTTCAAAGTCATGTGAGGGGATGCCCTGTGAGTTCAGAATAACATATGAAAACTTTTGGCGTTTTCTGGAAAGTAGATAGCGTCTAACGTACACACATTTAATTCCCATAACCCTGTGAGGGAGGTATTGCTGTTCTCCTAATTTTATAGCATAGGAAACTAGGGATTACTGAGGTTCAGAGAACTGCCTAAAGTTTCACTTCTAGCAAGTGGAGGAAACAAAGAAGATAGGAATCCAGGTCTTCTGACTCCAAATTCTTTCCCCTTTGCAGCATACCGTAGCTTAATGAATGTGTTGCTTGTGGTTTGGAGAAGGGATCAGTGGTCTGGCGTACCTTCTTAGGTACGTTTTAAACCCTGAGTTACTAGAATTCTTGGGGATTCTGGAAAGCCCAGGTATTTTTGACACCTGAACGTTAAGACCGCAATTCCAAAATGTTGACTCTTTTTTTTTTTTTTTTTTTTTTAAAGAAACCTTTCTAAAACAGACTTCCTTACCTTATTGCATTGTACTGCAGCTGGAGATGCTTTAAGTTGTCACTTCAATGTCAAAGACTCTTTCTGGCTACTTTTGCCTTTGGCTCTGTCTCAGAGGCCTCCAGTTCTCCCAGAAGAACTCAAATAAGGACTGTCTAGCTGTCCTATTTTCATTTTCTGGTCACGCCTGCATTGTTGGATAAATAATGATATTTTGCCTCCATAAAAGTGTGCGTATACATTGGAAATGACTGGCTCTACAAGTAAGTGGTTCCCTTATCGGATGGGATCTGTCTGTTCCAACATAAAGTCATTGCTATGAAGTATTGGCTGTAAGAGCCAGGGAATTAGGTGAGAGGTAGAGAAAAGAGCTCACGCATACTAGAGAAGAAAGAAGTATGTATAAACTGATGAAAGAAACCCATTTCCTGGGGGCCAACATAAAATAAAATAAATATGGAGAAAAGTGAGAGACACAGGCATGGGAAAGAGATTTCAGAAGAGACATTAATTGCATTTTTAAAAGGGTCATCTTGAGCTTTGCGCAGTTAATATGTCTCGGGCTAATAGCAGGACGATAGTGGCTAAAAACGAGCATAAGGAAGGAGTCCGGTGAGACGCTGCTGGCTTCCTATTGGGTTTTGCCTCCGAGAGCCGGCACTTCCATCCAAGCGTGAGCTCCTCCCTTGTTTCCTTGACTAGCATTTCTCCCTTTTTTGCCAAGATATTTGTAACCACTTTTTTGAGATACAGTTTACATTTCATACAATTCATCCGCTATAAACGTACATACAGTGTGAAGAATTTTACTCCATTTAAAGAGTTGTGCATCTATCACCTCGATACAGTTTGGAGCATTTCCATGGGCCCGACAGGTTTCTCCACACCTGTTTGCCGCCGCTTCCCATTCCTACTCCCAGCCCCAAGCAACCGCTGATCTACTTTCCGTCCTTATAGATTTGCCCTTTCTGAATGTTTCATATAAACAGAGTTATACAAGATAGGGTCTCCTGTGTCTGCCTTTTCTCACTTAGCCTAATATTTTCGAGGTTCATATACGTACCGATACTTTGTTCCTTTTTATTGCCCAGTGGTCTTTCAATGTCTGGATATAGGGCACATTTTGTTTATCCATTCTCCAGGTGATGGACCCCTAGATGCTTCCCGATTTGGACTGCTCTAAATAACGCCGAGGTGAACATGCACATAGAAGTCTTTGTGTGGACATATATTTTATTTTTGTTTGGGTGGATTGCCAGGAGGGTCGTATGATAAATGTACGTTTAACTTTTTTAAGAAACTGCTAAACTGTTTTCCAAAGTGGTTGTACCATTTTATATTCCCACAAGCAATGTATGAAGGTTCTAACTTGTCTACATCCTATCAACACTTGCCATTCTTCGAGTATCCACTTTCTAGCGGGTGCGCAGTGGTACCTCATTGTGCTTTTAATTTGCCTTTCCCTCGGGAGTCCTGCTGGTAGGCAGCATCTTTTCATGTGTTTCTTGGCAACCCGAATATCCTCTTGGATGAAGTGTCTGCTCAGATCATTTTGCACGGATATTTTATAGTTTAAATAAGGGGGGAGAAGTGGAAAGAATGTGACCGTGCTTGGAGGGGGTTGCACTCCTGCCTCCCACGTGTGAATTAGCCCTTGTCTCTTTTTGTAGTATTTTGGGGGGTTTGATTTATTTGTTTTGTTTTAGATAAGTAAAGGACTGAAATGGTCCATTGTCATTCACTGGGCTAAGCAGCACTTGTGAGGATATTGATAATCTTCTAAGTATTGCAAGACTGGAGTTTCTCTGTTCCAGAGCAGAGATAAAGTTACTTTCAATTACTTTGGGTGACATGTTACAAAATGCTTTCGTTCACATGTCTCCTCTCACTGATTCCTCACAGTTGCCCTACGAGGTACTGCAGTTGCCCCTCTCTATCTGCAGGTTCCACATCGGTGGGTTCAACCAACCTCAAATAGAAAATATTCAGGAAAAATAAAGTTCCAGGAGTTCCCTGGTAGCTCAGAGGGTTAAGGATCTGGCGTTGTCACTGCAGCAGCTTGGGTCCCTGCTCTGCCGTGCGTTTGATCCCTGGCCCAGGAATTTTCATATGCTGCGTGCGCAGCCAAAACCAAAATTCCAGACAGTTCCAAAAAGCAAAACTTGAATTTGCTGTGCATGGGCAACTCCTTATAGAGCATTTACATTGCATTCGCAAATACTTCACCATTTTATATAATGGACGTGAGCATCCGAGGATCTTCGTATCCATGTGGGGGTCCCAGAACCAATATCTATGGATATGGAGGGACGACTGCACTTCTATCATCTGCTTCTTTTTTTTTTTTTTTTTTTTTTGGTCTTTTTGCTATTTCTTTGGGCCGCTCCTGCGGCATATGGAGGTTCCCAGGCTAGGGGTCGAATCGGAGCTGTAGCCGCCGGCCTACGCCAGAGCCACAGCAACGCGGGATCCGAGCCGCGTCTGCAACCTACACCACAGCTCACGGCAATGCCGGATCCTTAACCCACCGAGCAAGGGCAGGGACCGAACCCGCAACCTCATGGTTCCTAGTCGTGTTCGTTAACCACTGTGCCACGACGGGAACTCCTATCACCTGCTTCTTATGACGAGACTGATGAGGGAGGTGACTTGCGTAAGTGTAATCAGTTGGTAGGTTGGTAGATCTGAGTTTTGACCCGAGGTCTGGCTCCCAATCCTCTCCTCTTTCTACTGTATCAGGCAACCACACTTTTAGGTCTGCTCTGGTTTTATGTATCAGAACTGCAGTGCGGCAAGCCCAGACCAAGCGCCTTTCAGGATATTACTTGTGGGAATGCTGCTGGACCAACTTTCAGGAAGCATTTCCTCCATCACCTGATTGAATGGCTTTGCCCGTTTTCCCTGGGCCCAGATGTCTGGGTCTCTGTATTACGGACAACCTGATTGTAATCTGGAAACAATGAGGATTCAGAACATCTGTTGAAAGGAGGAAATCTAATAGATGAGATGGCATATTCTGATTGGAGATTATTTTGGGAACAAATCAGTTTACATAAAACCAACTAAACAAGGTTTAATTGACAAAATGCTAAATTGGAGGGTCAAAATATTGTAAAAAAAAATAAATGGAGAAATGAGAATACTCAGGTCTGTCTTATTGGAGAATTTCTTTTTTAATTTACCAGATTCAGCGGCCCTAAGGCTTTAAGAATGTCTTATTGTAGGGGTTTGGGGAAGTGTTCTGCATCATTCAAGGGCACGTTTTTAAGCATTTTGTCTGTTTGGACTCGTAAATTATGGAGGATGCACCGGAATTTCAGTATTTTAATATCCGTGTGAAGACTCCCAAGCCGCCTCACATATAGCATACACACACACCCAGACACATCCTTTGTTAGATGATATTCCTTGGGTGGAGTTGGAGAATATGGTTATTATTACTGGGGTATGCCAAAGAAATATAAAACACAGTCCCTTCCCCTAAAGAACTTACAAATTATGAAGCAGTCAAAATTCACACATAGAGAACAATTACAAAATAATATAAGGCAGAACCTAAAAAACTGCTAAATTGAGCACACGAACCTAAGGGTTGTGAGAAGGAAAGGAACAGCAGAAGCTGAGTGCTGTGGCCAAATCAGCTAGCACATTGCCTCTTTATTAGCATCAAGAATATTAAACGTGGAGTTCCCACTGTGGCTCAGCAGTAATGAACCCGACTAATACCCAGGAGGACGCAGGGTCAATCTCTGACCTTGCTCAGTGGGCTAAGGATCTGGCATTGCCATGAGCTGTGATGTAGGTCGCAGATGTGGTTCAGATCTGGCATTGCCATGGTTGTGGCATAGCCTGGGCTAAGGTTCCATAGGCTGCGGGTGTATCAAATTACCATATGATATAGCAATTCCATTTCTGATTACATATCCAAAAGAATTGAAAGCAGAATCTCAAAGAGCTCTTTCCACACCCATGTTCATAGCATTATTTTAAAAAGTCAAGAGGTAGAAGCAACCCAAGTGACCACTGACAGATGAATATATAAATAGAATGTGGGATGTACAAGTGATGACATATGATTCAGCCTAGAAGGAAATCTTCTCACTTGTCACAACATATACGAACCTTGAAGACATAATGCTAGGTGAAATAAGCTAGTCACGAAGGGACAAATACTGTATGATTACATTTACATGGAGTACCTAGAAGAGTCAAATTCATAGAGACAGAGAGGAGAATGGTGGTTGCTTGGGATGGGGGAGGGCGGGAAATGGGAAGTTGTTGTTCAATAGGTTCAGAGTTTCAATTTTGCAAAGTGAAAATGTTCTGGAAATTGGTTGCCCAGCAAGGCAAGCATACATAACACTACTGACCTATATATATTTAAGTGGTTAAGATGGTCAACTTGGAGTTCCCATTGTGGCTCGGAAGTTAATGAACCCGGCTAGGATCCGTGAGGATGCAGGTTCGATCCCTGGCCTCGCTCAGTGGGTTAAGGATTCAGCATGGCCGTGAGCTGTGGTGTAGGTTGCAGACGTGGCTTGGATCTGGTGCTGCTGTGGCTGTGGCGTAGACTGGTGGCTACAGCTCGGATTCGACCCCTAGCCTGGGAACCTCCGTAGGCCATGGGTATGGCCCTAAAAAGACAAAAAAAAAAATATTTTTTTTTCAAAAGCATTCCAGATGTTCAAATAAGGAAATGGTGGGTTGAACAAAATTAATTTAGTTTGTTTGCAGCAGGACTTAGAACCTTTGCTATGCTAATGTGCACTACGACTCTAAGGAGAGATGTAGCGTTATGTATTTTCCCAGCTGATCTGACCGTGGGGCTCTTTTTCCAGAGGGTTAAGGAACTGGGGAAAGTGTGTTAAGGAATTCGCCTGAGGAAATACTGCTATAAAGGGTTGGTGATTTAAAATCTTACCTCCCTACTAGACATTTTATTACAACACCTGAGGTGATCAGTGTTTATCCCAAAGGAATGTGAAGGTCAAGGAAGTAGAAGGTCAAGCCCTGCAAGGGCCTAAGAAGGAAAAGATTTGGGGTACAGAGCTACCAGTGCCTTTCCGATCTCTGCTTGTCACCTGTCTGCTTGCAAGGTCAGCCCTGAGTTTTGGCCATTGTGAGCGGAGACCATCCCATTTTCAAAGTATTCTTAGGGCAGAGAGCAATGTTTAGTATCTCATTATAACGTTTCATGGTTTCATTAAGGCATCAGTCATTCTAGTGCAGACAGCAGGCACTTCTAAGCGGGAACTTTAATGCGCTGCTAGAAACTTTGGATGAACAGGATTCAGGTCAAGGGAAAGCTACTTCTCTGGGTTGAATATCTTTGTGGGTAATTCAAAACGAGAGGTTGCTAGTAGTTCCAATGTACTGTCGTTGAGTTAAAGGAGGATGTCATGGTTAAAAGCCAAGAATTTCCTCTAGGAGCAGGTGAGAAAACAGCTGACATTCCCAATTGTTTTTCTAAGCCTCTAAAATGACTTTTCCAGACCTAAAGCCTGTAAGCATTTTATTAACGTTTGATTAGCAATTATTCCTTACTGTGTTGAAGCTGAAATTAGATCAAGTTTCCTTCCATAGCTACCAAAAAAAAAAAAAAAAAATCCCCAGCCTCCAAAACTCAACTCTCTTTCATAAAGAATCATTCCAAAATAATTTCCCCTTTTCTTCTCTTTACATCGCCTCAGCATTCTCAAAAAAAAAAAAAAAAAATCATAGACTATCAGGGCTAGGAAAGACCTATAGTCATCAAGTCCAACTCCCTCCTTGGGTCTATGGGGAAAGCAAAGCCCAGAGAAGGGAAGAGATTTCCTCCAAGACCCAAAGAGTGACAGAGCTGAGAACACCGACAGTTCTTTGCAATACACTGTGCCATCAGATGATGCTCTGCGGACGCCCAGTATAGCTGTGACTCCAGATCAAACTTGTTCATAATTTATGAGACAAGCAAATAACACGGGTTTTTATTTGAACCCCAGAATGCAATTTCTCTTAGGTAATACAATTTGTAGGCTGAGCATGAAACTTAAAACCTGAAATAAAGCAGTGTTCACAGCATGTATGGATGGATGTACAGTCAACTAGAATGTGACATTTTGTTTTATGTGTAAACATATAGCAATTAGGTCAGATATATCCACTGGAATTACTTGGTGGCTTTGATTTGTGCAGATGCCCAGAGCAGATTTATTCAGATTCTGGAGGGAACTGTTACTGTGAATTATCAGGTTTTATAGGAACTCCGTATGATAGATCCTATTTGTAAGTGATACACAGTCTATGCAGCTAAATAAAAAGCAGGAAATAGTTGACTTGATAGGAAAATTTGGCTATCAGAAATTTGGCTAACAGAAGAAATGTATGTTGCTTAAAAAATGGAGGGGGCTCCATTTTGGTAATATTCATATTCACTTGCTAATTAACAAACTGGTTTGTATGTATTTAAGGCCATATGGCATTAACCGGTTTAGAAGCTATCAGCAATCAACCAATTATTGGGATGACAGTTCTGATGGTTTATTTCATTGTTCTCTTCAGGAGTTCTTAGTCCATTAGAATAATTAGAATTGGAGCATGCTGGTTTCAATAGTTTCTTGGGAGAAGGCATCGACTGCATAAACGATGTTGAAATAGGTTCAGTCTAGGTATTTTAAGATAGCTTAACTTTATTTATAAAACAACCTCAAATGGAAACAACAGCAACAACAGGAGTTCCCACTGTGGTGCAGTGGGTTAATGATCCGGCTTGTCTCTGTGGCAGCACCCATTCAATCCCTGGCCCAGGGCAGTGGGTTAAGGATCCACATTGCTGCCACTGTGGCGTAGGTCGCTGCTGCAACTTAGATTCAATCCCTGGCCCAGGAACTTCCATATGCTGCAGGTGCAGCTGAAAAAGTGGGGGGAAAAAGCCAGCGACAACAAGTAAAAGTCAAACTGGTTAAGCCATATTTTCCCTCTGTCCTAGACTCCAGGCTCCTGGTGTGATCAACAGATGTCAAAAAGGTGCAGTGATACAAACAGGAAGCCTAAAGGGCCACTCTTTCATGAAGAGAATTAAGGGCTTGGTGAATATAAGCCTTGCAATAGGCACTGCCCACAGGGCATTGTGTTAACTCGGCGCCTGGGGAGCTGGTCTCCATTTCCCTGTAGAGAGACTGCCCACAGGCTCATTTGTTTTCCTTATACATTTGGAATGTACTTGGAATTTGCCATTTTCCTGTGTTTGTAAAAATAGTCTCCCACATGTTACATGTGGTGTCCCGAGATACCTGCAGACTGGAACAGATAAACCTTTGACTCATCCAACCAAATTGAGAACGAGGCCTTTGATGCATTTGTACTTCTCAGACAGAAAGCCAGCACCATTAGCTTAAAGGAGTGTAGCCATGTCCCCAAAGCATCAGATGGTAATATTTCTTTGGTAAGATGAAGCTGGACATATGATGGAAATTTCAGAAATATAACAACCTCATACGCCAAGTTTCTCACTTGGTATCCAGAGAGTCGTTTCCACAGACCTATGACTATTAACAGTAGGAGTGAATTCAACTCCCCCAGGAAACTATAACCTTTCAATCTATTATTCATGCTTTAGGAATCATTTTATTTTCTACCTCAAGAATTTCACCAAATGGCAACTATTGACGGAATTCTTTTTTCCCCCGTGTTTCCCCACGTGCTAAAATTCTGCGGGCCCTTGTCACATCAGAACTAGCTATGTGAGCCACACGGGAAGTCGGGAGGGATCGGGAGCTTGGGCTTATCAGACACAACTTAGAATAGATTGACAAGGAGATCCTGCTGAATAGCATTGAGAACTTTGTCTAGATACTCATGTTGCAAGAGAACAAAGTGTGGGGGAAAAATGTAATTGTAATGTATACATGTAAGGATAACCTGACCCCCTTGCTGTACAGTGGGGGAAAAAAAAAAAAAAAAAAAGAACTAGCTATGTGGCTTCTCTTTGAAGGCCCGTCTCCTTGCATGAGCTGCTTACCATGGTCTGGATGAGTACTGGAAGCAAATCCATGGAAGATTTGTGTGGAAGATTCAGGCCACGGAGACTTTGCTGTGATAAGATAATTGATGTGCTGGTATAATAGTTTTCAAGCAAGTACAAATAGAAAAATAAAACAAAGGTCTTCCCTTAAGATTATTCCAAGAAAATATCTTTTCACAGGAGAGGGCACCAAGTCCTTATCTACAAAGAGTAGAATTTTTCAATGACCTCTTTAATGCCAATAATAGGAAGTTTAGTTTTTAATTCGGGGTTGCAAATTCTCCCCCAATTCATTGGATCCCCTTTCTTCTTTTTATTGACATAAAATACACATACCTTAAAATTTACCCTATGAAAATGTATGATCCAGGAGTTCCCATTGCGGCTCAGTGGAAGTGAATCTGACTAGTAACCATGAGGTTGCCAGTTCGATCCCTGGCCTCGCTCAGTGGGTTAAGGATACGGTGTTGCCATGAGCTGTGGTGTAGGTTGCAGACGCAGCTTGGATCCCTTGTGGCTGTGGCTGTGGCTGTGGCGTAGGCTGGCAGCTGTAGCTCCCATTAGACCCCTGGCCTGGGCACTTTCATATGCCGTGGGTGTGGCCCTAATAAAAAGCAAAAAAAAAAAAAGTATGATCCACTGGTTATTAGTATATAGACCAAGTTGTGCAACCATCACTATTACATAATTCCAGAACATTTTCATCACCACAAAAAGAAACCTCATGCCATTTGCAGTCGATTCTTATTCTCCCCTCCTCCAGCCCTTGGCAACCACTAATCTACTTTCCATTTGTATGAATTTTCTATTCTGAACATTTTATTTAAATGGCATCATATAATGTATAGCCCTTTCAACTGGCTTCTTTCACTTAGCCTAATGTTTTTAAGGTTCATCCATGTTGCAGTGTACACCAGCACCCTCTTTCCTTTTCATGGCTGAATAATATTCTGTTTTATGGATACACCACATTTTATGTATACATTCATCCATTGCTGGGCATTTGGGTTGTTTCTACTCTTTTGGCTCTTGTGAATAATATGGCTGTGAACATGTGTGGACAAGTACCTGTCGGAGTCCTTGCTGTCAATTCTATTGGTTATGTACCTAGGAGTGGAATTGCTGGGTCATATGGTAATTATATATTTATAATGTATATAATTATATATATATTATATATATAATTTTATCAACTTATATGTAACAGTGTAACTTATTGAAGAACAACTAAAGCACTGCAACAATGGCTGTAGCATTTTACATTCCCACCATTATTATTGCCATGTTAATGGTTGTGAAATCCTATCTCATTGTGGCTTTGTTTGCATTTCGCTAATGACTCATGATGTTGAATATCTTTTCATTGGCCATTTCTATATCTTCTTTAGATAAATGTTTACTTGGATCCTTTTTGCATTTTTAAATTGGGTTGTCTTTTCATTTTTGCCTTATGAGTTCTTTAGATATTCTACATAACAAGACCCTTATCGGATATGTGGTTTGCAAAAAATTTTGCCCAGTTTGTGAGTGATCTTTTCACTTTTTGGATGGCTTTTTTTTTTTCTGTCTTTTGTCTTTTTCAGGCCGTACCCACGGCATATGGAGGTCCCTAGGCCAGGAGTCCAATTGGAGCTGTAGCTGCAGGCCTACACCACAGCCACAGCAACGCAGGATCCGAGCCGCATCTGTGACCTACACCAGAGCTCACAGCAGAGCCAGATCCTTAACCCACTGAGCAAGGCCAGGGATCAAACTCGTGTCCTCATGGATACTAGTCAGGTTCGTTAACTGAGCCACGATGGGAACTTGCTGATGGCATTTTTTGATACACAAAATTTTTTTATTTTAATTAAATCCAATTTATCTATTTTTTTTTCTTTTGCACATATGCTTTTGCCTCACTCAGGTTCACAGAGATTTACCCCTGTGTTTTCTAAGAGCTTCATAGTTTTAGCTCTTACATTCAGGCCTTCATGCCACTCTGAGTTAATTTTTGTATATGGTATGAAGTAGGAATCCAAAATTATTATTTTGCATATGGATATCCAGTTTCCTCAGCACTAATTAGTTTATGTTGTTTAGGTCTTTTATGTCCTGTTGATCTTCTGTCTAGTTGCTCTCTCCATGATTTAAAAGGGGGTATTGATTCTGCAGTTATTATTTTTAAATTACCGATTTTCCTTTCAACTTCTGTCACCTTTTGTTTAATGTCTTTTCAAGTTCTGTTGTTATGTGCATATATATATATATATATATAATTGTAAATTATTGGTATTGACCCTCAGTCATTTTATTTTATTTTATTTTATTATTTTTTATTTTTGTCTTTTAGGACCGCACCGGCAGCACATGGAGGTTCCCAGACTAGGGGTCGAATCAAAGCTGTAGCCACCGGCCTTCACCAGAGCCACAGCAATGTGGGATCCGAGCCACGTCTGCGACCTACACCCCAGCTCACAGCAACACCCGATCCTTAACCCACTGAGCAAGGCCGGGGATCAAACCCGTGTCCTCATCGATGCTAGTCGGGTTCGTTAACCACTGAGCCACCACGGGAACTCCCTGACCCTCAGTCATTTTAAAAAAGGCCTTTGTCAAAAAAAAAAAAAAATTAGAGTTCTCTTGTGGCGCAGTGGGTTAAGAATCTGGCATTGTTACTATAGTGGTACAGGTCACTGCTGTAGCATGGATTCAGTCACTGGCCCAAGAACTTGCACATGCCATGGGCACCACCAAAAATAAAATTAAAATTAAAATAAAAAAGGCTTTGTCTATAGTGCCAATTTTTGTCAAAATATATTTGTCTAATATTAGCATGGCCACTCTAGCTCTTTTTTAGATACTGTTTGCCTGGTATATTTTTCTTGATACCAGTATCTTTTTGCTTTCAACTTATTTTTGTCCTAGAATATGATACATAGCATATAATTAGATCTCTGCCTTGAGAGAGTTTAATCCATTTACTGTTAATGTCATTACTGATGCAACAAGATTGACACCTATCATTGTGCTCCTGGTTTTCTGCATATCCTAAGTCTCTTTTTTCCTCTCTGTTCCTCCGGTACTGCTTTTTGCATTAAATATTTTCTATTTTATCATTTAATTACCTTGTCATTTATTTTATTATATTTTAAATATCTGTTTTATTAGTCGTTGCCCAGTGGCTTACAATTAACATCTTAATTGAGAACAATCTAGCTTGGAATGATGCCAACTTAACAGTACTAAGTATAAAAATATTTACTAAGCCAAAATATAATAATAATGATAATAATAATTACCTATGGAGATACCTTTACTGGTTTTCTTCATTTCTTCCTACAACTTTGGGGTTACTGTCTAGTATCCTTTCATTTCAGCTAAAGGTGTTCCCTCAGCTTTTGTTTATTGGGGACTGTCTTATTTTCGCCTTCATTTTTTTGAAGGACCGTTTTGCTAAGTATAGAATTCCTGGTTTACAGGTTGTTGGTTTTTTTCTTTCTGTGTTTTGCATCTCTTATCCCACTGTCTTCTGGGCTCATTGGTTTTTAATGAGAAATTGGCTGTAAATCCTGTTGATTATTACTTGTATACGATGACTTGCTTCTCTCCCTGCTCTCATACTTCTCTCTTTGGCTTTGATTTTAAACACAGAGCTGTGAGAAATAGTAGGCTTGGATAATGATCTGGAACGTCCTAGAACTGGAAAGTGGAATTTCACAAAGCAATATAGTGAATGAGTATGCGCCTCTAAAAGCAAAGTAGTGTTTCTAAGTGTGCAGATTTGGCCTGTATAAAGGAGGTGTTCTGTTAATGACAAAAGTGAAGGAACTGTTTTCCCAGTGAAGTTGATGGAAAATAGATCGCCTTTCTGGTTGGTATAACTAGAATGAGAAACAGAAGTCAAGCTAAGGTGATGTCCCATAGGGACATGTTTTGGGAAAGAGAAGAGCTTGGTCAGCAGTAATAGGAGCCTTCTGCAAACCCCTGTGGCCCTCTAGGTTTATATTACTAATTAAAGCAGTTATGCATTTGTTTTTCCTTAATTAAGGTTTCTGCATAAGTGTGAGTACCTACGAGTGTGAATTTGTTGGACAATGTGTCCCTGATATTGTGGGTGGTGCATTTATAGCAGAAGGTCTCTGCACTATTAACTCATAGAGGAGGATGCTGGCATTTAGTTCAAACTTGCGGAATCGCTACATACAACTTCACTGATGGTTACCCTGTATATGTTCCCGTCTCTTTCTGGAAACATGAAAACACAAGATGTCCACCATCTGAAATGTCAGGGTAGTCCTTAAATATAGTTGCTATTTAAAGACATATAAATTATAACCAGCCCACCAAATCTAATCTTTGGGACAGCAACATATTTGAAGTTTCAGTTTAGCTAAAAGCCACCATAACTTAGGAATTCACCATTTGTTTTAACAAAATTGATCAACTGCTTAAATGTGTATAAATAAAGACAGTAGCAAACAAACTGGAATGATGTTTAATTGAATGCAAATGCAAAGATTTCAGTATGATTAAGCCTCTAGGTTGTTTTCAACTGGAATTACTTGGGAATAGATAGGAAGAGATGAATGGGAGAAAATAAGGAAGTACCTATACCTTGGCAAGTAGTTTTATCCACCTAATCAGAAGCGGATAAGATGAGGACTTTGGAAGGTCTTATTTCACTGCTTTTCACACCTTCTAGGGAAACACTCCTTGTAGACTATATATTTCTTTTTCTTTCTTTTTTTTTTCTTTTTTGGCTTTTTAGGGCTGCACCCACAGCATATGGAAGTTTCCAGTTTAGGGGTCAAATCGGAGCTGTAGTTGCCAGCCTATGCCACAGCCACAGCAACGCCAGATCCGAGCCACATTTGTGACCTACACCATAGCTCACAGCAATGCCAGATCCCTGACCCACTGAGCAAGGCCGGGGATCGAACCTGCGTCCTCATGGATGCTAGTCAGACAGTTAACTGCTGAGCCACGACGGGGACTCCCCAACTATATATTTCTTGATGGCAGGCTCCATGTTCTATTGCTAACTCCTACCCATGCCAACATGGAAATTGGCTGCCACTTGTTCCCAGAGGCCATGCTGTCCTCTTGCTAGCCCATGATTTGACCAGGTTGGCTGAGGACCCAGAAAGATCAACTTCATTGCCTTCCTTCCTGGACCTAAAGGCATTTTGCAACTCTCAAGTCTCTTACCTGCTCTCAACTGATTCTCCTGTGCTAACCCCCAAGGATTAGACAGAACGCTAGCATTACTTATAGCACTGGTGTGTTCAAAAGTTCTACTAATAAATATGCGTGTGGGCTTGCTGTGCTCATCTGTAAAATGGGTGGATTGGACCATATGATCTCTCAGGTCTTTTCTAACTCACTTACCATTCCAAGTCTATGACCTAATTCCCTTAGTAGCATGTTGAATGTCATGCCGAATACTTCTGGGTGCTCAGGACATCTGATATCTCCATTTCTCATACTAGACACCGTCCTTTAGGAGGTAAGTTCTCTGCTTCCCCACCACCTCCTGACCTGCTGCATCAAGCTAGGGCATGTGAGTTAATCTCTTCAGAGATTAAAATGACCCTGATTGTATGGATAAGTATGCTGAACAAACATGATGTTCAGAATGTATGCATATTATCTGCTATCTCAAAAGGGGTTAGCGGAGTTCCTGTCGTGGCTCAGCGGTTAATGAATCTGACTAGCATCCATGGGGATGCAGGTTCCATCCCTGGCCTTGCTCAGTGGGTTAACGATCCAGCGTTGCCGTGAGCTGTGGAGTGGGTCGCAGACGCGGCTCGGATCCCACGTTGCTGTGGCTGTGGCTAAGACCCGTGGCTACAGCTCCGATTCGACCCCCAGCCTGGGAACCTCCATATGCCGTGGGAGCAGCCCTAGAAAGAGCAAAAAGACCAAAAAGGGGGGGGGGTTAGGGAGTTCCCTAGTAGCTCAGTCAGTAAAGGATCTGGCATTGTTGCTGCTGTGGTTTAGATTCCTGCTGTGGTGTGGGTTCTATGCCTGGCCTGGGAACTTCCACAAGCATGGGTATGACCAAAACACGGGGAGGGTTTAAGCTTTGTGGGGGAGGGAAACATGTTTATTTAACAAAATGTTAATTGAATCTGACTAAAAGGAGTTTCAGAGGGTGGTGGAAAAGCGCGTGTTAGAACTGGACAAGACATTCTCGCCTGCTGAGCTCAGTGAAGAAAAACAAAGAAGGGTGAAATGATAAACGTGTTGGCTGCAGCCTGTTTTAAGCTGTCCCTCTTCCCTCCCACACTTACATGCTCCTCTTCCTGCCCTTCTATCACTGTCATCATCACCACATGGTTTTGTGGAGCACGGAAGGAATCCAGCCAAGACAGCCAGCCGTGCCCTTGGTCCTAGGAGCAAGCGCAATGTGCACACCCCATCCACCAAAGAGAGCCAGCAGGGGAAGCAGTTCACCGTACTTTCCAGGACGGGTGCCTTGCCAAACTCAGAGTCAAGTCCTGCCCGACACTGAGTACAAATTAACTGGACGTAGCTACATGGTGCTCTTCCCAGACCTTGTGGTTAAATTCTAATGAGCTACTTAGGAAAAACAAGGGGCCTGTCTGAGGACTGCATTCCTAGGCAGGGCCCATAGGAGAAACACTGGACGGGGTTTGGAATTTGAGAATAACCAGCAATGATGAGAGAGATCCAGACGGGAAGGAAATGACTGTATCTGTACTAGACTCCAACTCGATGCTTACTTCAGAGAAGTGAAGTTAATCTAACATATGCTACCCAATGGCAAGTGTTTAGATATACTAGTGAGCGTTTTACTTAAGGGATGAAAGATGACTGTGAAGGATAGTATAGTCAAATGCTAAGTAGAAATGATGGTGTTAAGTACCTAAATCAACCCAGCAGAACATTCTGCAACTGAACGTTTTGAAACTAGCACTGACTAAGCTAGAATTGGAAGAATGATCACCAGTATCAATAAGAAGTAGAGGTAGCAGTTCCCCTCGTGGCTCATCGGGTTACAAACCCCCCTACTGGGATCCATAAGAATGTGGATTCCATCCCTGGCCCCCCTCAGGGGGTTAAGGATCCGATGTTGCCTCAAACTGCAGTGTAGGTCACAGAGACAGCTCGGATCCAGGACCCAATGTTGCTGTGGCCGTGATGTAGGCCAGCAGCTGCGGCTCTGATTTGACCCCTGGCCTGGGACCTTCCATATGCCATAGGTACAGCCCTAAAAAGAAAAATAAATAAACCAATTAAAATCTTAAAATCCTCTTTGTATATATGTATGTCCAACTGAATCACTTTGCCGTATACCTGAAACTAACACAACATAGTAAACAAAAAATACAACATTTTTAAAAAAAAAAAAATAAGGAGATAGTGGCTGTGACTTTGGTTAAAAGACTATTTGACCAAATAATGTGATTCCAACATGGGACTGAATGTATTGAAAGTATCAATGGCCAAGATTGATTTCTACTGTAGTATTCAGTGATTTCCTCTAAAACAGCATCCTAAACAGTTACCAAAAGTAGGGCTCAAATTCCTTTGCTATTCGAGAATTACCACCAGTTCCATTTCATATTCCTCCATCCAGTTGGAGCACTCCATTCAAACCATTCAAGGTACAGAAAGGAAAACTCCATCAATATAAGGAAGGACTTAATCATTTGGAGGCCGCAGTGGTGGGTTGTCAATAGCCCTCATAAAATTGCAACGCTCTCTCTAGTTGTCTTCTGTGACCACAGTGTTGCAAACCTACACATAGTGGATTCAGAAAGAGCCAGTTGTTCTGCCATCTTTAATGCTGGGCTTTCCACACAAAGCACTGCTTCAGTGCACATCCCAGCTTTTCATCTTTAAAAAAATTACCCAAGCATTTTTGAAGTTAATCTTCACCTAAGGAGTGATGCTAAAAAAAAAAAAAAAATAGATAAGAACACCATTCTCTCTCTCTCTCTTTTTTTGGGAGAGTTTCCTGAGTGTTTATTATTGATTTCCAAACTTGCAGAAACAAACTGGTAGACGGTTGTAAAATGACACTAAACAACACTCCTCCTATTCAGCATCATCTTAAGTGAAGAAAGCGCTGGGAGGATGTCATTTTTTCATTAACTATAGTTTATTTACAATATTATGTTCCAGGTGTACAGCTTCCGATGGTTTTCCATTATAGGTTATTACAAGATATTGAATATAATTCCCTGTGCTATACAGTAGGTCCTTGTTTTTTAATCGATTTTCTGTATAGTAGTGTAGTGTGTATCTGTTAACCCTAAACTCCTAATTTATCCCCCGCCTCCCCCTATGGCAACCGTAAGTTTGTCTTAGCCCTCTTCCCCAGTTCTTTAGCTTCAGCTAGTGTAAAGAAATGCAAAGATTTCTGTACATTAATCTTGTATCCTGTGACCTTGCTGACTTCATTTCTTAGTTCTATTAGTTTTGGGTGAAATCTTTAGGGTTCTCTATAGAGAATATCATGCAGATGACATAATCTTGCATATAGAGAATCTTAAAGCATACACTAAAAAACTATTCGAATTTTTTTAAATGAGTTCAGCAACTTTGCAGCATAAAAGATCAATATTTTTTAAAAATCAACTGTATTTCTATACAGTAGCAATGAAACAATCCAAAAATGAAATTAAGAAAAACAGTTAGTTACATGGAGCTCCCGTCATGGCTCAGCAGTAACAAACCCAACTAGTATCCATGAGGATGCAGGTTTGGTCCCTGGCCTGGTTCAGGATCTGGCGTTGCCGTGAGCTGGGGTATAGGTCACAGAAGCAGCTCAGCATAGGCCGGCAGCTGCAGCTCCAATTCAACCCCTAGCGGGAGAACTTCCATATGTGGCAGGTGCAGCCATAAAAATAGAAAAAAAAAAGGAAGAAAACAATTACATGCATTCCTGCTGTGGTGCCAAAGGATCAACAGCATCCCTAGAGTACTGTTCATTCCCTGGCCTGGCACAGTGGGTAAAGGATCCGGCGTTGCCGCAGCTTAGGTCACAACTGTGGCTCAGATCTGATTGCTGGCCCAAGAACTCCATGTGCCGTGAGGTGGCCAAAAAAGGAAAAAAAGAAAAGAGAACAATTACAAACACAGCATTGTAAATCAAGTATATTTCAATTAAAAAGAAAATAATAATTCTTTAATATCAAAAAAGAAAACAATTACATTTACAATATCATTGCATGTAAAACTCTTTTTTTTTTTTTTTTGTCTTTTTAGGGCCACACCCGTGGCCTATGGAGGTTCCCAGGCTAGGGCTCTAATCGGAGCTGTAGCCGCCGGCCTACGCCAGAGCCACAGCAACGCGGGATCCGAGCCGCGTCTGCGACCTACACTACAGCTCACAGCAACGCCGGGTCCCCAACCCACTGAGCAAGGCCAGGGATCGAACCTGCAACCTCATGGTTCCTAGTCGGATTCGTTAACCACTGAGCCACAATGGGAACTCTGATAAGCTAATTTTAAAATTCATGACTGAAATTCAAAATACCCAGAGTAGCCAAAAAATTCTACAGGAAGAAGTAAAAACTGGAGGATTCACACTTCCTGATTTCAAAACTAACCCAAAGCAACAGTAGTCAAAGACTATGTGGTGTTTCATAATGATAGCCACATAGATTAATAAAATAGAAAAAAGAATCCAGAAATAAATGAATGTATTTATGGTCAACTGATTTTCAAAAGATACCAAAGCAATTCAATAAAGAAAAAGTCTTTTCTACAAATGATTCTGGGACAACGGATATCCGCACAGAAAAGAATGAAGTTGGAACCCCTTTTTAACATATGTACAAAAAATAATTCAAAATAGATCATGGACCTTAAGGTAAAAGATAAAACTAGGAGTTCCCGTCGTGGCGCAGTGGTTAACGAATCCGACTAGGAACCATGAGGTTGCGGGTTCAGTCCCTGCCCTCGCTCAGTGGGTTAAGGATCCGGCGTTGCCGTGAGCTGTGGTGTAGGTTGCAGACGCGGCTCCGATCCCACGTTGCTGTGGCTCTGGCGTAGGCCGGTGGCTACAGCTCCGATTCAACCCCTAGCCTGGGAACCTCCATATGCCGCAGGAGCGGCCCAAGAAATAGCAACAACAACAGCAAAAAAGACAAAAGACAAAAAAAAAGATAAAACTAAAAACTCTTAGAGGATAAAGAAGCAAATCTTTGTGATCTTAAGTTAGGCAAAGCATTCGTGAGAGACAAAAGAAAAAACATTTAAATTGAACGTCTTGAAAATGTATAACATTTGGGCTTCAAAACATCATGAAGAAAGTGAAGAGGCAACCGGCTGAATGGGAGAGGTGTATTTGCAAAGAATACGTACAACGAGGGACTTGTATCTAGAATGTACACAGAACACAATATTAAAAAGAAAAAAATAACACAACTAACAGTGGCAGAGGATCTGGATCCAAGAAGACATCCAAATGGACAATAAGCACATGAAAAATGCTCAACACCATTACTCTTCTGGAAAATGCAAAGCAAAACCGCAATAAGGTACCACTTCCCATTCATAAGACAGCTGGGTAAAGGCTGAATGGAAAGTGACGCCTAATGGGTACAGATTTCTTTTTAGAGTGATGAAAATATTTTTGGAATTTGACAGTGGTGATGATTGCGAAACTTTGTGAATATATTAAAAGCCACTGTAGGAGTTCCCGTCGTGGCGCAGTGGTTAATGCATCCGGCTAGGAACCATGAGGTTGTGGGTTCGATTCCTGCCTTTGCTCAGTGGGTTAAGGAGCTGGTGTTGCTGAGAGCTGTGGTGTAGGTTGCAGACGCGGCTCGGACCCTGCGTTGCTATGGCTGTGGTGTAGGCCAGCGGCTACAACTCCAATTGGACCCCTAGCCCGGGAACCTCCATATGCCACGGGTGCGGCCCTAGAAAAGGCAAAAACAAAAAAAGCCACTGTACTGTACACTTTAAAAGGGCAAACATTATAGTGAAGTATATCTAAATAAGAAAATAACTTAAAATGTAATCATAGACTTAATAAAAGTTAAAACTGTAAAACTTTTAGATAAAACATAGAATAAAATCTCCGAGATTAGGGCGAAGCCATTGATTCTTTGTTATTGAAGTATAGTTGATTTATAATGTTGTGTTAGTTTCTGGCGTACAGCAAAGTGATTCCGTTAGACATATATATATATATATTCTTTCTCATACTCTTCTCTGTTATAGTTTATTACGAGATAATATAGTTCCACATGCTATACAGTAAATCCTTGTTGTTTATCTATTTTATTTGTGTTGTTGTCTGTTAATCCCATACTCGTAATCTCTCTCTCTCTCTCGCTCCCCTTTCTACTTTGGTAACCATAAGTTTGTTTTCTATGTCTGTCAGTCCGTTTCTGTTATAAATAAATTCATTTGTGTCATATTTTAGGTTACACATATAAGTGATATCATATGATATTTGTCCTCTGTCTGACTGACTTCACTTAGTATGATAATCTCTAGTTGTATCCATATTGCCACAAGGGCATTATTTCATTCTTTTTTATGGCTGAGTAGTATTGCACTGTGTATATATGTACTGCATCTTCTTTTTTTTTTTCTGTCTTTTTTTTTTTTTTTCGCCTTTTCTATGGCCACTCTCACGGCATATGGAGATTCCCAGGCTAAGGGTCTAATAGGAGCTGTAGCCGCCAGTCTATGCCAGAGCCGCAGCAACGCCAGATCCGAGACGAGTCTGCAACCTACACCACAGCTCACGGCAACGTCGGATCCTTTAACCCACTGAGCGAGGCCAGGGATCGAACCCGCAACCTCATGGTTCCTAGTCGGATTTGTTAACCACTGCACCACAACGGGAACTCCTACTGCATCTTCTTTATCCATTCATCTGTTGATGGACATTTAGGTTGCTTCCATATCTTGGCTATTATAAATAGTGCTGCTATGAACATTGATGAAGAGTGCCATTCTTTTGCTTCTTCTGTTTCAACTTTTAAAACTATGTGATTAGACATGAATATTAAAATAATTTTACTCATGTTTCCTGTTTTCTGTGGGAACCCATTTCCTCCTTAGGAATCTATACCCTAAGACTTAGGGAAAGATTTGAAGCTCTTTGACCTCCAAGGAAATGATAACTAGAAACTCAGAATCTGCTTTTTCATCAAGTCCCAGATGTACCAGGCCATTTATTACACTTAAGAATAATCCAATGCAGCCTTAATTATCTGAAACATATTTTTAAATTCATGTCTTTCAAATAATATACCAGAGAAGAAAAGCCCTGAAATCCTATTTATAAATCCTGATCTAGACCTAGCCTTTAAAGGCAGGAAGCTTTGACAGGGAAACTAGAGGCATCTCACTAATCCTTGGTGGGCCAGATGCCTTCTGGAAGATAGTGAACCCTTTCCTCCAGGCATTGAGGTTGACTCTTAAAGCCCTGTGCTTGATGACATAGCTGCTGTGGTTCAAACACAAAGGTTATTTTTAGAGGCAAGAATTCTCATTTCCCAAAAGTATAACCACAGAATGCGTATTTGGAATGAATCAGATTTATCCACTACGACAATAGTAAATGCGCAGATCAAGTCTGTGTAACCTGTGCTACCTTGGTGTACTCTCACTCCGGGACCCCTGCCCTCTGTCAGTGGCCCTCATCTAACTAAGGCGATTCCTTTGGAAACCAAGCAGCGCTGTGAGGTTTCACAGATGGCTTCGAAGTCAGTTTTCCTGCCAGAAAAAGATAGATTTTATCCTTGAGGCGTTTCACAGTTCGAAACGGACCTGGGGCCACAAAAGTTGCTAACCTTCAGCAGTGGTGGTAGCCAGGATGCCGTGCTTTCAGCGGGATATTGGACTTGGTGGCTTGCAAGGTTACCCTGCTATGCTTGCATTTTGCTGCCCCACCTGGCAAACAGCTAGATCTGGCCGGCTTCTGGAGGCGAGGCCAGCCTTATGTTTTGTATTTTGTGAAGCTTTGGGACCCTGAAACTGAGATTTATTCTAATAATGCTAGAGATCCTGAAAGAGGTCAGAATTAACCACATTAGGCCATGTGCTATAGCAAACGGAGTGTTCATCTGGGGATTGGAGGAGGCTCACCAGGTGGCCTTGGGAACCTCGTTCAGCCACCTAGCACTTTGCTTGGCCACATCTCTTCGAATTAGTTGGTTCATTTGCTTTAAAAGATCCTCTTTGACGTCACGTCCGCTTTCTCAAAGGAGGACGCTCCCTCAGCTGGCGGGGACTGTGGGACCAACAGGCAGGCAGTCACTCAGTCTGTCTGTACATCTGTCTAGCTGTCTAGCCTCAACGTATCCAGGGACCCCTGGCAGGTCAGTGATGACCATACCAGAGCAACAGCAACGGCAGATCAGACCAGGGCTGAAGAGAGAGTGATTGAGAGAATCAAAAGTTGGCGAATAAATGGCTCGTTTCTTTTATTAGCCCATTGGTTCCTTCATTCTTTCAATTACCAAGCATTTCCTAAGCACCTACAATGTGGTAGGCACCGTGCTGGTCCCAGGGCCGTGTCCTTTCCAATTAATCCTGGAGTGCAGAAGCCCTCGTCCCAGCCCCGTGCCAAATCCCAGCTGCCGTACAGTAGCTACACTTAAACTTTTTTCAAGCTAAAAACGGGCACATTGCCTCGCATTGCTCTCAGCTCCAATTTCCTTATTTGTCAAATGAAGCTAGTAATACCTTCCCTGCTGCCTCACAGGGGTCTGGGATGGATTGACCAAGAAAACAGATATGGAGGTTGTAAGAATAAATGATAAAAATAAAATTACTTAGGAGTTCCCATCATGGCTCAGTGATTAACGAATCTGACGAGCGTCCATGAGGACGCAGGTTCAATCCCTGGCCTCACTCAGTGGGTTAAGGATCCGGCATGGCCAGGAGCTATGGTGTAGGTTGCAGATGAGGCTCAGATCCCATGTTCCTGTGGCTGTGGTGTAGGCCAGTGGCTGCAGCTCTGATTTGACCCCTAGCCTGGGAACCTCCATATGCTGTGGGCGCGGCCCTAAAAAAAAAGGCAAAAACAAACATATATATATATATACATAATTATTTTAAAATTATTTTTTAAAATGAAGTGCTGATTGTAATGACATAATAACTAAGATTTATTGAGGACCTACGATGTCCCATAGAATGAATCCTACCCAGGCCATAACTGAATGTTAATTGAAACCGAAAACTCTGAATTCATCCTCTTCAGAGATTCAGATCTTTTTTTTTTTTTTTTTTTTTTTTGCCTTTGTAGGGCCACACCCTTGGTGTATGGAGGTTCCCAGGCTAGGGGTCCAATCAGAGCTATAGCTGCCGGCCTACACCACAGCCACAGTAACTCGGAATCCGAGCCATGTCTGCGACCTACACCACAGCTCATAGCAATGCCAGATCCTTAACTCACTGAGCAAGGCCAGGGATTGAACCCATGTCCTCATGGATACGAGTCAGGTTCACCAACCACTGAGCCACAACGGGAACTCCAAGGTTCAGATCTTATATATTTTTAATATACTATATGAGTACTTACTGTGTGCCAGATAGCAAGCTTAGCATTTTACATGGATTATCTCATTTAATCCCTACGATAATGCAATGCAGAAGATAGATAGAGGTATTATTATACCCATTTAATAGATAAAAAAAATACAAGGTTCAGAGAGGTTAAAGAATAACTTAGTTATAATAACAAAGCTAGGAAATAATAAAGTCTAGATTTGAACACACGTTTTCTGTCTCTAGAGTGTGAGCTTTTTTTTTTGTCTTTTGTCCTTTTGGGGCCGCACCCTCGCCATATGGAAGTCCCCAGGCTTGGGGTCCAATCGGAGCTGTAGCCGCCAGCCTACACCACAGCCACAGCAATGCAGGATCCAAGCCGCATCTCCAACCTACGCCACAGCTCACAGCCATGCCAGATCCTTAACCCGCTGAGCGAGGCCAGGGATCAAGCCCGTGTCCTCGTGGATGCTAGTCTGGTTTGTTAACCACTGAGCCACGATGGGAGCTCCTAGAATGTGAGCTTTTAAACACCATGTTTTGCCACCTCTTGGAAAAGCATAAAACTCTACACAGTTCTGAGCTATTGGTAACATTATTATAAACTTTTTACATTTTAAGGCAGTGGACAGCTTCCAGAAACTGCAGTGAACCATTTCTACCACTGGGAGGGAGCCCCACCGAAATAGTTTTAATTTCATCCAGAGTTGGCTTCTTTCACATCCTGGTTGGTTTTACCATCCATGTATTTCTTTAATTGGGAGGATTTCTTTTCACAAATTTCCACGCTGCCTTCACCAACATCCAGTGACAACCGGGGAAGTGGCAGAGGCAGCGCGTGCTGTGGGTAAGAGGCAGATATGGAAGCTACGCTCAGACAAGAGTTAATCTGGGTGTGGGTGGCCTTCTGACTGTCACCACGTGGGAGCACAGCCTCTAGCTGGTCCCTCTGCTCTTTCATACTGCACATCTCTGCATGCATCCTTAATGCATAGACCCTTCTTGGTACCGGGAGCATCCAGAAGGGTTTCCTTAGACTCTTAGAAACCTTTCACCCAATCTTCTTTCTGATGCTTCCGTGTTCGGCCAAAGGCGTGTAACTTGTTTTGCTTTATCAGGCCTCTGTAAGAAGCTCTCCGTGTCTGCCACTGTGGCTGTCGCTGCTCCTCCTCCTCCTCCCTGTCTTCCTCTTCGAGATCACCATCGTTATCCTGAGCAGCAGAGTAGCCATGACTGAGAAGCAATTACCCTGCCCAGACAATGTGCTAAGCACTTCACACGCATTATTCTATTTATTTGTTCAGTCACCCATTGGATGAATATTTATTGCACATTTATTTTGTACCAAACCTTGTGCTGCACACTGGTAATCAAATCAGACCGTTATTTCTTCTGATGGTCTAGTGGGGTGCAACAGGAGAATATGTAATTACAAACTCTGGAAAGTTCTATGAAGGAAAGATGCGTGGGACTATGAAAAGTGAAAGGCGCGATTGAATTTAATTCTTCAGCAACCCTGTGGTGTTAATGCATAGCATTATCCTCTATTTTACAGGCAAGGAAACTGGAGCTCCGAGAGGTTAAGTGACTTGCCCAAAGTAACACAGCTAGCAGCTAGGCTGAGTCAAAATTCAAATCTATGCTGGTCAGATTCCAGAGCTCACACTTTTAACGGCTCTACTTTATTGCCTCTTCAATGTGAGAAGTGCCTATATAGCCATTCATTCCAGCCCTGTGCACTTTGGTTCTGGCTTCCTCTCAAATGTGTGGCGTTGCAATTGTTTCCAATTAGTTGTGGCTGTGGTTTGGTGCATTCGTTCAAAGAAAGTGTACACGCAAAGCAGAGGTCACGTGCCCTAGGTCTTGTGGATGTGCACGACGTATAAATAATAATGGCATTCCAAACAAGCTGGAATTCATTGGAGGTACCACATTTGTTTCCCATTAGCTTATGCTGTTCAAATACAAACAGTAAAGCATGTATTTACATTGCTGTGGACATGGAAAGCCGAGCCCCCAAAGCATTCCCTCACAGGTTGTATAAAGCTGAGCATCCAGATAGTTCCAAATCAGTTTTGTAAGCCCAGCTTAAGAGCTTTAAAATGTAACCTGGATTCCAGATTTTTTTTTTTTTTTCATGCCTAGAGAGAGGTATGTGAGTAGCCAAAAGAGACAAAACCAGCCAAATCCTCAAAATATGTACCAAGCCCTGTATTTGTAGTATCTGGTTTGCTGCTTATCCTTTATTTTTCAAATGCTAAAGAGCTTGAAGTCAAGAAAACGCTTAGCCATGTAGCAGCAGCAATGGAATTTTTCATTCTATTCTAACCAGCTGTCTGAAGTTTTCCGAAACGAACCTGTGTTATGATGAGATGATTGGGTTATTTGAACACAGTAGATGGCAAGGCTGGGAAGAAGACACAAGAGGCATCCAATCATCATGTCCCCCTCCCAGCAACAAAAGACTTTCCCATCAAGGTAGATAGTTCCTGGATAGCAGCTGAGAAAGTGAGATTGAACTGGGGTTTGCAGAAGGCCATGTTTTTCTTGAAGACCTCTGGACTGGGGAGCAGAAAACTATTTATTTTTTAAATGTTCGCTTTTTTTTTTTTTTTTTTTTTTTTACTTTATCGGAATATAGTAAAACTCTTCTGGGAGAAGACTTTATCTGTAATGAGGTCTCTCTCACTTACTTAGCGACTCGGTCAAGTTTTATCCCCTCTCGGCGGCGCCTCCCTTGACGTGGGAGACGGGGTTGGCCATCTTCCTCGATGACACAAATGGATGGTGTGGATTCGAGGATCACGTGAGAGAACATATGTTCAGCTCTAGCCCAGTATGGGGCTGATAAGGTTCCTATCTTTGCAATCAAGATAATTCCAAAAGGCACATTATTTATACCATATAGACAGATCATGAGTTGCTGCTCTCACCGGTCTCATTTCAGCATATTTGATCCCCCTCAGAACAAGAAGTATGTCATTTGATCTTTGTTCTCCTGTCAACCAAGCATGAAAAGAGCTTGGGCCAAATCTCATTGTCCCCTGCTGCAGTGTTCTTTTGTTATCTTGGTTATGGCTTGAAGAACATGAAATTGCTATATTCTAGAAAGCCTTCCCTTCTCTTACAGGGTGGCTCTAATTTTCTTAAGGAATTATTGCAGGCTTTTTGTTTCCTTTTATCACACAACCCTGAGTTCCTGTTCCAAGGCTACCTTTAAATATTTCCCTTTCTAATCAAATGAAGTCACTCACTTTACGCAAGGGTATTTTCATCAACTACAAAGACAAAAGGTCATGCAGTCCATACCTGACTGAAAAGGAAAGCGGCAGGTGGCATTTACTTTTTTATCAAATGGTTTGAAGAGCATATGCATTAGGATGCAGACACACGTGGGGCAGAGGTGACTCTCATCCAGAGATGGTTTCATTGGGTTTCTGGGAAGTGGAGGGACCCTGAAACAGCCTTTCTTCTTAAAGTGTGGTCTGTGGTTCCCTCACAGTAAGGTGGGGGCCGGGACCTGGGGGCAGATCTAGTTCACACTGGGGATCTGCGCTCCACCCCAGACCTCGAAGTCCAAGCTCAGTGGGTGGGAGCCTGGGAGCCAGAGGTTTGGACCAACACCCTGGGTGATTCTTATGGAAATTGAAGACTCACTCCCACGTGGAGAAAAATGCACAGACCCTGGACCCAGTAATCCTGCTCATAGGAAACGAAGGAAATAATCCCAAATCTGGCAAGAGTTGCCGAATGCTCCTGATGCTCCATCTCAATTTATAAGAGCGGAAGAAGCAATGTCAACATCCAGGATTAAGAGAATAGTTACGTAAGTGCCCGTCGATCTCTGAAGGGCGCTGTGCAGGTGCTGTGATCGCATCTGAAGCCTTACATGTATCACAGCTACGCCTTACGACGATTCTATGTGGCAGGCATTAGCTTCCTCATTTTACAGACGACATTGAGGTTTAGGGAAATTGTGCAGTGACGTTAATAAGTGGAAAAAGAAAGACGTGAGTAAGGGGGGGAAACCCAGGATTCTAACCCCAGTTAGTCTGATGCTGAAATACAAGTTCAACCATATAAAAATAGACGTGAAAAACAAACCCGACCCCTGAAAACACAAATATTAGTTCTTCAAGTTTGAAAACTGTTTTTTTTTTTTCACTTATTTCTCTTTCCTTTCATCTTTCTATATCAATACTTATATAATGAAAATATTCTTGTATATGTAAGCAACGGTGATGGTTGGGTGTGAGTCAAACAGAGAAGCAGGGAGGGTGGAAGCAATGGACAGAGCTGGGTCGTGGACTGAAATCATCAGACCTGTGTTTTCATACAATAGTTTACTTCGATAATCATCATTCTGAGCCCTGGCTTTTAAAAGCTAACAGGATAGTGTCCTTTGAAAATGGCAAACGGTTCATCAAAACGCTAGGTACCCTGGAGTTCCCTTGTGGCACAGCATGTTAAGGATCAGCATCGTCACTGCTGTGGTTCAGGTTACTGCTGTGGCACGGGTTCCGTCCCTGGCCTGGGAACTTCTACGTAAAGGGTTAGGCCCTTCGAGTTCACGGATGTGTGTGCAAGGCCCTCCTCACTTTGTGAAGTGAGCGTTTGGTCTGAAAGACGCGGTCGAGAGTGCGAGAAGGAACAAAAAGGGCGGTATTGTGAATTGTACTTGGCTGATTTGAATTCTGGGCCAAATACCAGGCTGTGCTAGATCCACCGTCCTCACTGGCAGGTCCTGAGCTCTGACCTATTACCCTTCTTTCCACCTTCTGGAGCTTCAGACTCTTTCTTTAAGACATTTGAATGAACAATAGCTTTCTAGGTTTGGATTTGTTTTGATAATGCATGAGGGTTAGACTCGTCAGCAGAGTCTGTGGAATAGAGTTTGAAAGTGTGCTTTAATCCTTCAAAGCTGACGTTGTCTCCCACATGGGAGTAAGAACTAAAGAAGTCATTTCACTGCAAAGTTTTAAAGGGTTTTTTGGTTTGTTTGGGGGTTTGTTGTTGTTGTTGTTGTTGTTGTTGTTTTTCTGCACCCACTGCATGTGGAAGTTCCCGGGCCAGAGATCAAACCCACACCACAGCAGTGACAACGTCGGATCCTTAAACCACTGAGCTACCAGGGAACTCCTAAAGTTTATTTTTTAATTTCACTTTAGAAAACTGAAATGCCAGAGGATACTGGGGGCCTTGAGGATACCAGGCTGGAAAACAGCCTCTCAGAGATTAGCTACAGATCTTAGCCAGGGTCGTCCAAATGGACTTAGTTATTCATTCCCAAGTTTTCCTATGATGAATCTGTGCTTTGACTTTCTCCTTTTTCACGAGCCTGTGGAAGCAGCTTTTAAAGAACTAAAGATGCATGCCATTTCATTTTGCTTCAGGTCAGTGGCACATTTATTGAGTTCCTACTATGTGGCAGACACTGCATTAAATGCTGTGGGGTTCAAAGGTAAATAAGATGCAAGCTCTGGCAGCTCACAGTCTGGTAGTGGGGTGAAGTCACGTGTACAGATACATAAAACCAGGAAAAGCACTATTTCAGAGGCACATATAAAGGGAGCAGTGGTGGAAGAGGGAAAAGGAGAACGAAAAGGACCATCTGTGGTAGCCAGGAGGGCTTGCTTTCGGAAGTGACATTTGAACTTGGCGTGAAAGGATGGCGTGCTTTCAATAGTCAGAAAGGAAAACAGCTCCCATTAGGTGCTCACTTAATGTTTGCTGAAGGGATTCATGAAAGGCACGGATGTGAGCCGTGCTCGAGAAATAGCAAGTTCACAGAGCTGCATGCAACCACCGACTCCCGGTATGTGAGTGATTCCAATTCAGGTAATCCATGACGGACATGAAGGAGGTATTTTTCAAAATTAACCTAAGAACGTGTGTGTCAAGAGCAATTTTCCCGTAAGAAATAATGGTAACAGAGGAAATCAGGGTGTTTGGGTCCAGCTGAAATCCTATAAAGTCCATTCTCGCAGTACTTGAAGAATAATTTAGGGACCCCGGCAGTCCATGAAATCCAGAGAGTCCCAAGGTCAAAGTCACATGCACGACAATACTAAAATGTTATTTGCCACTTTCATGGTGCTGATATTTTCATGCATCATCATTTTTACTTGAGATAATGACGGACAAGCCATGGTTCTACAGACTTCAGTATTTGCTAGACATTTTCTTCCAAAGGAACAAACAGAGCCTGACAGTTAAAGGAAAAACTGACAGTATGTGTTGCCAAGGATAAAAGTCAAACTCAAGGTCATGGTAGCACTTCTAAGAATTCCAAAATTATAATTTTATCTTGAAAGTTTGAATTTTATCCTTGGCCATAAATATGATTAAGCCTTAACCCTTGCGTATACCTTTAAAGAATACTCTGCGTTATGAAATTTGCAGTATGTTTAAGGTACTTCTGCTGCAAGCGATGTTGATATGCTCCTTAAGGAAAGGCACTTGCGAGATTATTTTAGCTATGAGCTCAACTAGCCTCTTTTTTCGTGCAAAGCCATTTTACTGGAGATAAAGACTGACAAGCCATGGCTATACAGACTTGAGTATTTGCTAGACATTATCTTCAAAAGGAACAAATATCCTTGAGAGCGTCCCAATACTTAAAAGACTTTTTTAATGAGATTGGAGGTGATGTTAATGAAAGTGATTGTTTTGATATCCTATAATGAAAGGTGTCAACATTTGGAAGATGTGCAGAGCTCAGTGAAGCAGTATTTTCCAGATGGTCCATGCGTGATGAGACAAAGTGGCTAAAAGGCCCATGCAAAGTTCAAAACATACCAATGGATTTTTAATGTAACAGAACATAAAAAGTTTATTGACAGGGTTTCATTTTCAGTATTTCAACGAATCTTTCCCACTGGTTAATTTTTATGTAGTACCAATGAAAAATATCCGCAATTATCTCAAAGACTACTAAAATACTTCTCTCTTTTCCCATTACATATCTGTGAAAGTCTGGGTTTTCTGCAGATGTTTCAACCAAAACAACATATAACAACAGATTTCTTTTTTTTTTTTTTTGTCTTTTTAGGGCCACACCCGAGGCACATGGAGGTTCCCAGGCTACGGTAGCTGCCAGCCTACACCACAGCCACAGCAACGCGGGATCCAAGCTGCGTTTGAGACCTACACCACAGCTCACGGCAACGCCGGATCCTTAACCCACTGAGCAAGGCCAGGGATGGAACCTGCATCCCCATGGATGCTAGTCAGATTCGTTTCCGCTGAACCATGATGGGAATTCCCTATAACAACAGATTGAAGGGAGAAGCAGATATGACAATCCAGCTATCATATTAAAATAGACATTAAAGAGATGTGCAAAAATGTAAAACAATGCCACCCTTCCTTCTAACAGTTTAATTTCAGGGGAAAATATATTTATTTTTTCACTAAAATGCTATTTATGTTAATATATCATGGGTTTCTTACTGTTGTTTTTAAATTAGTGATTAAATAATTTTTCAATGTCTGTTATAATTTCTAAGATGGTAAACATTCATACCTAAATAGTCAAAAGTTCCCCAGGATTCCCAGCAAGAATATAAAGGGGTCTTGAAATCTAAAAGAGAACTACCTCACACCAGTCAGAATGGCCATCATTAATACGTCCACAAATAACAAATGCTGGAGAGGGTGCGGAGAAAAGGGAACCCTCCTGCACTGGTTGGTGGGAATGTAAATTGGCACAACCATTATGGAAAACAGTATGGAGGTACCTTAGAAAACTATACATAGAACTACCATATGATCCAGCAATCCCATTCCTGGGCATATATCCGGACAAAACTTTCATCCAAAAAGGTATAAGCACCCATAGGTTCACTACAGCACTATTCACAATAGCCAAGACATGGAAACAACCTAAATGTCCATTGAGAGATGAATGGATTAGGAAGATGTAGTACATATATGCAATGGAATACTAGTCAGCCATAAAAAAGAACAAAATAATGCCATTTGCAGCAAATGGATGGAACTAGAGACTCTCATCCTAAGTGAAGTAAGTTAGAAAGAGAAAGACAAATACCATATGATATCACATATCTGGAATCTAATAAATGGCACACATGAACCTTTCCACAGAAAAGAAATTTGTGGACGTGGAGAACAGACTTGTGGTTGCCAAGGGGAAGGGGGAGGGAGTGGGATAGATTGGGAATTTGGGATTAACAGATGCAAACTATAGCCTTTGGAATGGATAAGCAATGGGATCCTGCTGTATAGCACTGGGAGCTATGTCTGGTCACTTGTGATGGAGCCTGATCGTGTGAGAAAAAAGAATGTCTACATGTATGTGTGACTGGGTCACCTTGCTGTGCAGCAGAAAATTGACAGAACCCTGTAAACCAGCTGTAATGGACAAAATAGAAGTCATTATAAAAATAAATAAGTAAATAAAAGAGAACCGCTGGCCTCGCTTATCCTAGCCTGTGGGTCTCTCTTATATGTTTAGATGGGACAGGTGAGGCGGGGGCGAGGCTAGAGAAGGGACTGTGTTGGAGCGGCAGTGTGGACATGGTGCTGGAGTGCGAGGTGGTAGGTGGGCTGGCTGCTCGGATACCATGAGAGATTGTTGGGCAGAAAAGAACCCAAATTTTGTGGTGGACTTTTTCTTGAAGAGAAACAAACCTGGAGTCACATTTCACTACGGTACGTAGCTGGTTCCGATGACTGGTGTCCCAGCTAGATGGCAGGTGCAGAAGATAAAGGTGTATTTTGCAGTTATAATGAACACAGACAGTGAAAGCCACAGAAGCCAAAATGTGCCTGTGTGTGTGTGTGTGTGTGGCATTTTTTTCCGGATACCTCTTCTACAGTCACAAAAATCTTGCTTTCTGCATATCTGGTACCATCCGTTGTCCACGCTTTAAAAATAGGTGGGGCTGAGAATTAGGACTAGACGTGTGTGGCGGGGCAAGAGCCAGAGCAGCAGGATGGGATGTGGGAATACAGCCCTGGAGAGAGATGGTGAGGAAAGGTAACACGGAGTTGAGAGTTGCCCTCAGAGCCCACGCATGCTGCGAGCTGGGCGTCCGAGTCAGTGGAGAGACTTTGGGGAGGTGAGAGAAACCCTGAGATTAGAAAAGCATTGACTGGGGGACCCGAAAACCAGACACAAGAACAAAACAGACATGCTTCTCGTTAGGCATAGTATCTACAGTAAAGCAAGATGAATTTCAAAGCATCTTGTGGAAACTGTGGAAGAAAGAAATATTTTTTAAATGTTTCCAGTAGTCAGGGCATAAGACAAGGCAGTTAATGATAAGTATTCATTTAAATGTGTATAAAATGTCACTGCTCTTCTCTTCATTTGACGGGATGCATTTTGGGGGGTCTTCTTTGTTTGTTTTTTTTCCGGGGGTGGGGGGAGTTGACCACGCCCACGGCATGTGAAAGTCCCCAGGCCAGGGATCAAACCCGTGCCACAGCAGCAACCCGAGCCGCTGCAATGACACCAGATCCTTAATCCACTAGGCCACCAGGGAACTCCCATGTGTTGTGTTAATTTAGTGAAGGTCTGATGCAATGTGTGCTCTGGCTACTGGATGGTGGAAGCAGAGTAGAAGAGTGGCGAATCCTGTCCGAGGCTAGGGAAAGGTCCAGAAGGATGAGCCTCTAGAGAGTATAAGCAGAGTACATCTGCGTAAAATGGGAAATGGTTGTTAAGACCATTTGTGTAATTCTTTTAACATTTGAAGACACTTTCATCACACTGTGAGACCCACTTGTGAAATCTGAAGAGCTGCAGCATTCCTGCTTATTTTCTTGCAGCTCCTGAGAACCATGTCTGTGCCAAAAGGCAGAGTGTTGGACAAAAACCTCGACGAGGAGGGGCTCGAAAGTGGCGACTGCGGCGACGATGAAGATGAGTGTATCGGAGGCTCTGGGGATGGAATGATGAAGGTGAAGAATCAGCTCCGCTTCCTGGCAGGTAATTGATGAGCGCTGGCTCAAAGCTGAGCTGAAGTGCCAATGACTGGGAACTAGAGGCCAGTTGCGTCTGCTCTCCGTCTGAGGACAGGATTAGGTTCCACTGAATGTGTACGGACCCCGATTCATTTATCCATTTATCCATCGACGGACACAGGTTGTTTACCTACCTCTTGCCTATTTGGATAAGGCTGCAGTGAACATTCTTTAACTATTGTACCGCTGGGAGGATAATTCATAAAATCATTACTTTTTTTTTTTTTTTGTCTTTTTAGGGCCGCACCCACGGCCTATGGAGGTTCTCAGGCTAGGAGTCGAATCGGAGTTGTAGCTGCCAGCCTACGCCACAACCACAGCCACGCCAGATCCGAGCCGCATCTGCGACCTACGGCACAGCTCACATGATGCCAGGTCCTTAACCCACTGAGCAGGGCCAGGGATCGAACCCGCATCCTCATGGATGCTAGGCAGATTGGTTTCCACTGAGCCACGATGGGAACTCCATTACCTCCAATCTTAACTGCTCTTCTCAGCTCCCATCCTACATCTCCAGCTGCTGACGAGGCATTTCTTCGTGGCTTTTCCACTATTACTCCCAACTCTATGTGTCATAAATCAAATTTATCAATAGACCATCCCAAACTGGTTCCTCCCTTAATATCCTTATTTTTCTAATACCACTACCATCTTCCCGGTCCCTGAGGCTTAAAACTAAAGTCATCTTGGACTCGTCTCCCTGCCCTTCATATAGAGCTGGGCACCAAATCACTCTAGATTACTTGTAATTTTTTCTGCTTCTCTCTCTGCTTCATTTCTGTCCCCCCTTTCACCTCCTGCATATGCTATTTCAGTCACATCTTAAGTGGTCCCCTGGCTTCTAGGCTAAGACAAGAGTATTGAGAGTCTTAGGCTAGCAGATTAGAAAACAAAGAATCAGAGACCCAGGCAGAAGATTCTACCAAATTCATCTTGTACAGCTGCCAGGTTAGTCTTTCTGAAGCATCTCCTACCTCTCCCTAGCTCAGCTGCCCTCATCCTATCCCCACTGCCTAGAGGACAATGCTCAGACTCCTTTGCAGAGTTCTGGGGGCCTTCTGGTCTAGCCTCGAGTGCCCTTCCGGCAGCTTCATTTCCCCCCACTAGCCCCAAAGGAACCCTGCCCTTTGGCAAGAACAATCAGACTCCTGCCCCGTGAGCGTGAGTAGACGTACTGTTCTTATTTCTGTCTTCATACCATTGCTCACATGTACTTCTATGTTGATATCCATGCCTCTTTTATTTTTTCTTAAGTTACGCCCACCCCTGAAAGGGCATCTCAGGTACGATGCAGTGAAAAAGAGAGGGTGTGGGGTAGAGCGAACTTGTATTTGAACTCTGGTTCTGCTCCTTATGAGCTAGCACGACCTTGGGGGGAGGGTTCTTAACCTATCCAAGTCTCTGTTCCCCCACCCATCAAATGGGAATCACGATCCCAACTTCCCAGGACTATTTCAGCAGCAAATCAAGGGAGAAATGTGTAAAGCATCTAGCCCAGTAGCTAGAACATACTAAGTGCTCCGTAATTGTTAGTTTCCTGCAATGAGCTATTTCACAACCATCTCCGTCTATAGTTATCTCTTTGCTCTGAGCTACTAAGACAAATTCTGCCAATGTGTTCAAGAGATAGTCTGCAGTGGCTCCCAAGTGCCATTCCTAGGGCATAACATGATCACTCAAAACCTGGCATCTTATACAAAGAATGTGGAGGAGTTACCGCTGTGGCACAGGGGGTTACGGATCCGACATCGCTGCAGCTGTGGCGTGGGTCACAGCTGCAGCTCAGGTTCCATCCCTGGCCCAGGAACTTCGATAGGCCGTGGGTGTAGCTGAAAAGGGGGGGGGGAATAATTACCAAAAAAAGATGTTGAATAAATATAGGTAAAAATAATAGGCACTCATGTTCATTGGACACTTACCATGCTCTGAGCACTGTGGCAGAGCTTTCCCTGCACTGCCTGTATCATTTTCACAACACCACGGTTCTCCTTCCCACTTCACAGATGAGAAAACTGATGCTGGAAGAGGTAGAGGAATTGGCTTAAGGTCATGCCATCACTAAGGTCAGAGTCAGGATTCAGGGCCAAGCAGTCAGTTTTCAGAGGCCTCTCTTTGGACAAATCTCCTTTGCATTTTGCTACCGCCGCCCCCGCCCCCCCTAAAGCTTTTGGCCATCTAAAGGTTGCTCAGATGATTCAGCAAACGGGTGGCTTGTCCCCACACTGACCCGTAGTAAACGCTACTGTTGGTGTTTCTCCAGGAGTCCCCACTCATCCCTCGTCTTGCTTCCCTGCCCATAAGCCACTTCCCTATCCGTTTCAAAACACGATGCCACAATTCCATGGTGGCTTAACTTTCTTAACGGCGTTTGGTGTGGAACCTTGTCAAGGGCCTTTTCAAAATCTAAATAGATTATATCCACTGGGTTCCCTTTGTCCACGTGCGCATTGATTCTCTCAAAGAATTCTAGTCAATTAGTTAGGCATGATTAACCCTAAGTGCTTTGTAAACTGTAAAACGCTACCCGAATGGTGGGTAATTTAATTTACAGGAAAAATGATGCCTTGCTCCCAATAGGTTACACTTGCCTAACATGTTCAGTGATCCTACCAGCCGGGACGTCCTTGGGCCCCTTTGAAATGCTTCTCGTGGAGAGGAGCCTCGCTGGCCATCTGCCAGGCTCGTGGCACAATCGCTATTTGGAATAACAAGCTATACACTTGGGTCAGCTGTTACACAATCTTACCCCAAATCTGGGTAGATGCCATCTGGTCCCGGTGATTCATCAACATCCACTTAGTCAACTAGACTTGGAACACTGCGTGCCTTTACCGCCATCTCATTTAGAACTTCCAAATTCCTTCCTCCTGAGCCAAGTTGCAAATACAAAAACAAGGCTCGGAGTATGTTCAGACTCTCTTCCATCTCCCTTTGTCCCTGAACAGTTCTTTCGCACCATAACCGGTGAGTGGTCCTACTGGCTGGCTTCCCTGGCCCACTTGTTCCCTTCTTTGGATGCCCTGGATGAAGTGCAGGACACCTCGCTTTGCTTGTTGGTTTTACTTCTAACCCCCACGTGTCCCAGGGCAAAGCCCCTTCCTCTTTTTAGCAGTCAGTTTCTCCCCTTGTAAAATGAAGAGAATGCCAGACGTTTTTCAGACCATTCTAGTGCCAGCTGATGATGTTCATTTATTTGGCTTTGGTCCCTGGCCAGGTGCTTATTGGCCTTTTGGGGACACCTTCTGACCTTGCAGGTTCACTCTTTTCTTCTCCTAAGCTATTTACATGTTTTTTTTAAAAAAAGATTTCCCTTTCCCCACTCCCAGCTCCTTTGACTTTCCCAATCAGACAAGCCAGACTTCTTACCAAGAGCTGCCCACACCCGGCCCGAGGCACACCTCTATGCCAGGATGCTAAGACGTTCTGAGTAGTTTCCAGGGCTTCTGGGCTACATTCACTTTTAAACTCTTCATCCTAAAGTTCCCCAAATGCCCTCTCTTTCTATAATTTTTATTTCTAAATGTAACACAGAACTCTTAGCGTCTGATGCTTCTCTCTGACCAGTGAATTTAATTGCTGCTGAGGTGGCCATCACACAATGTCCTCAAACCCACAGTTACAGCCTGACCTCTTCCTTTTCACGTCTCAGAACAAGGCTAACGTGCTTCCCTTTGGGTGGGTTACTTTGTGTCTCGCAGCCTGTTTCATCGGGTTGTGGCAATGACATAAAATAATCCATGCAAAGCAGTTGGAACAGTGCCTGGCACCTAGCAAGCACTCAAAAAGTAAAGTGTCACCTGCCATTAAAGCAACCGGTCTGTTGCCATTGCTGCTGACCTACGAGAGCTCCAGGAGCCTGCAGACGCAAATTAGAAGTAATTGCCTTGTTTATTTGTTTGTTTGTTTAAGACCCATAAAAGGCAATTCAAACCAGATAGCCAACATTCAGCCATATCCCTTACCCCTTGCTACTCCCAGTGGGGTCCATAGTGCGGTGACATCTGGATCATCTGAGAGCTTGTTAGAAATGCGGACTCCCTGGCCCACCTCGAGACCTAGCAACTCATAAGGTCATATTAACCAGATCGCGACGTGATTGGTTTACAGCCGTTAGCACCTTCTAATTGAGCTCTCGCGGCATTGCGGCATTTAGGCTGAATGCTAGAGGCATCCAAGAAGCCACTAACCTGTGCCACAGTGAGCAAAGTATTCTAGAAAGTAGAAGAGAGGTCTGAGACCCGTCATCCTTGTGACCGATGAGGACGCTTGGGCTCTAGTCCCAGCATATTTGCTAGCAGTGGGACCTCTAGCAAGTTGTGTAGCAGCTCTGAGCCTCTGTTTCTCCAGCTGTAAAATGGGATAATAATCCTTGCCTACCTCCATGAGTTGTGAAATCAAATGCAATAATGGCTATGAAAGTATTTGTAACCCCTGAAGCACTAACAATATTTCCAACAACCAAAAGACCAGTATTCTTATTCCAAGCTCTCTGGAATCTCTTTGGCTTTCTCAGCAGCCCTAGTTGGCCATGTCTTTTCTCCAAAGATTGAATTGAGCCCATGAGTTAAAAAACACTCGAACTGAACCCCCATGCTCAGACTCCCTTCCAAAGCTAGACGATCCGTGATGGACCTGGTGCAATAAGCTGACCGTCTTGTTGCCAGGTTGCCATCAGCATTGTTCCTGGTTTTTGGCCTTGTCAGAGCTCTCATTGTAAGCTGTTTGAGAAGCTAGCTACTCCCAGTGCTTTGGCGGGGGCTGATCCCTGAGAAGCTCTGCAAGCTCCGGCCATGTGTCCCTGGCCAAGACCTGATGACTAAGCCTCTGAAACATCTGCCCCGTCTCCATCAAGTCTCACCCACACAGAAACACACGCACACAGCCGTGTGCGCACACGTGCATACCTGCTGTTGGAAACACAATCGAAATATACACTTACAGAATACCTCCCGGCAAGAAATACCTATCTCAGGGACATCTGTCTCACCACTCCCTCACTGCTGTCCTCCCTGGACCTGATGAGCCTACTGCCTTCCTAACAGTGAGTCAGAAAACAAAGACACTCTTGTCTCAAGCTGGGCCGAGGAATGGACACTGCAAAAACCTAGTTCTCTGGATGAGGAAAGCGGAAACAGACCGTAGGTTTGAAAAGCCTTTTAGAATTTCTCTCCCGTGGCTCACGCAGGGCAGGGTCAACTCCCAGGTAGCGAAGATGCTGTTGACTCCTTGTTAGGAAGACAGGAGGCTCATCAATGAGCTCTGGCTGTACCCAGAGTAGTGTGGGCTGGAGCAAGAACAGGTCCTTTCTCCTTTTGTGGCCCTTTAAAAATACCTAAGCTCTGAAAATAGAGCGTCGTTTTCTTTTAATTTGTGGAATGAAACCTAGCAGAAGGCGTTCCTATTTATGGCGCAGCAGAAATGAATCCAACTAGTATCCATGAGGACATGGGTTCGATCCTTGGCCTTGCTCAGTGGGTTAAGGATCCCGCGTGGCCGTGAGCTGTGATGTAGGTCGCAGATGCAGCTCGGACCCCGCACAGCTGTGGCTGTGGCTGTGGTTGTGGTGTAGGCCGGAGCTGTAACTCTGATTCGACCCCTAGCCTGGGAACTTCCATATGCTGCAGGTGTGGCCCTGAAAAGCAAAAAAAAAAAAAAAAAAAAAAAAATTAATAATGCAAAAAATTAAATGGGGAGTTCCTGCTGCAGCACAGCAGGTTAAAGATCTGGCCTTGTCTCTGTGGCAGTGCGGGTTTGATCCCCAGCCTGGTGCAGTGGGTTAAAGGATCTGGCGTTGCCACAGCTGTGGCATAGGTCCCACCTGTGGCTCAGGTTCGATCCCTGGCCCGGGAACATCCATATGTCCTGCGTGCAGCCAAGAAAAGACAAAAACAAATGGCCATTTCTTGCCATCTGAAACAGATGTTTCTCATGGAAACATTTGCCCTCAAGAAACTTTCAGTCTCTCCCTGTCCGTGGGAGAACTGAAAAGAGAAAACTTGTGGCTTGTTCCTGGTCTGGGAGTGAGGAGGAAAGTGAGATCCAGGCCTAGGTGTGTCCCTCTTGCCACATTCTTCTCTGTCACCTCCAGGCTTCCGCCCCCGGTCACCCCTTCCCAGCTGCACTGGAACGAAGCCATTAAGACTTCACAGCTGTGGCCACCTGAGGCCCTGCACCCCAAATTCCCTCCCTCCAGTCGTGCCTCTATAATCTCAAGGCAGATAAGCTTGGGAAACATCTTTTAAGCCAATGATTTTGATTATTTTTTTTTTAGGGGATCAAATGTAACCTCATATTCCTGCTCCTACCAGGCTTGTGCCCACAGAGGAGGTAGAGGGCTCTTCAGTGGCTTAACTGTTCTTCTAAATTGTGAAATCAGACCCTCACACGTGTGGGCTGGCAGTCACAGGTTTTAATAAATTCGTAATGGGTTGGTTTGGTGAAAAGGGTAAGACTAGTGGAGGAGGAACCCTCTGATGGGCCTTCTATCATGGGTGACCTCGGCAACATTTTCAGGCTTTAGAACAAAGCATATTGCCTGCTGGAGAATGAGTACAAGGTTCATAGGAGAATGAAATGTCCTGTTGGTGGGTTTTTTGGTTTTTTTTTTTGGTTTTTGGTTTTTTGATCTTTTTAGGGCCACGCCCATGGCATATGGAGGTTCCCAGGCTAGAGGTCGAATCAGAACTATAGCCGCCGACCTACACCACAGCCACAGCAACGCCGGATCCAAGCCGCATCTTCTACCTACACCACAGCTCACAGCAATGCCAGATCCTTAACCCACTGAGTGGAACCAGGCATCAAACCTGCATCCTCATGGATGCTAGTAGGATTTGTTTCCGCTGAGCCATGATGGGAATTCCTGTCCTGGGTTTTTGTTTTTTTTTTTAATGGAAAAAGTTGTTGGGTCCTGTTCAGAGCTCCAAATGCATGTGGATATAGTAATATATCCATTTATACTGTTCTGCTGGTAACAAGTCCAGGGCTCGATCATGACAGCTGTCCCGCGATGTCTTCTAGTGTGAACACCCCAGTCCTTCTTCCCTTGCACTCCTTGGAAACGCACCAGTCGCGATCGTTGGCACGTACGTAGCAGGTTTCTTCCCACTCAGGATCCCACCTCTGGGATTCTCAGGCGAGATCTTGCGGTGACTCCCTCCAGCCTTCTTTCTTGGGATATTGGTCCCTCAAACATGTGACCTCAGTGGAAGGGGACCCCATGTCCTGCACCCTGGAAAGTAGATCCCATCTGATGGGTGAACAGGATACCCTCCTACCCTTGGGTTGCTGAAGCTTGAGGCATAGAGGGAAAGAAGGGCATTGCATCCACATCGTCAGACAAGCTGAGTCTCGGTTCCGCCTCTGTCACTTCCCAGGGTTGACCGTGAACAAAGTCACTCGCCTCCTCCGAGCTTCATATTCCTCATATGCAAAAATAATGCAAAAGTCTTTCCTGACCTGCCCGCTTCATAAGTTGTTGAATGAAACACACGTGATAATGGATATGAAAGTCCTTTATAAACTGTAAAGCCGTTGCCCACCTAGGTACTATTATTAATATTATTTCATACCATTGGGTCATACGTTAATTGTCGTTGCCAAGAGCCCGCAGCTAAAAGTATAAATCACATCCCCGATGTTCTGGCCAACAGATTTCTCTATAATGTGCTCCCTCTTTTTCATCCCCAAGGTGGCATTTTCAGTTACTCATTAACTTGTTTTCAGCCCAGTGAGAAGGTATTTAAACAATGACAAATATGTCTGCTGAGTTGTGTAAATAGCCAGTCACACAAGTGGAAGGCACCTACATCTTGAAAGCATCTGGGCTAGTTCTGCTTTGTTTTCTTTGGTATTAGTGGGGCAGGGAGGGCAGGGGCGGACAACGAGTTGGGGAGGGGTCAGGAGAGGGGCCCTGATTCTTTCCATTCTCTCTTGCTCTTAGCTCCAAGCAGTCTGCTTTCCTGCCTTGGTCGTTTCTTTTAGAGATCAAATGCCACAGGGAAGCTGAAGGAAGCAGAGCTCACTCCAACAGCGCTTGGCTCCCAGATCCACCCAGGAGGTTCTTGCTAATGGACTGACAAGACAGCCAGTCCCACCTCACCCCAGAGCTTTGTGCAGTCCCCCTGACTCGCGAAGGGGTGTAGATGCACATGCTCACGGTGCTAGTACTTGCCAGTTGAGTAAGAGTACCCCCAAAGGGGCCATCCCCACGCCACGTCAACTAGAGAATTACTGCAGGTGGGTGGGTGATGGCTGAGAGTGAGGCAAGGGAAAATCTTCCTCTAAAGTTGCCATCCCTTGAGATGCTCTAGGGAGTTGGTTTCTTGTTCTTTGAGAGGACATCTTCTGGGGTTCACGCTGGTGGGCGAACCTGCGACGCTTCCCGTCTGAGCCGTGCTGTAAAACTTGGACTTGTTGCTTGGCCTTGCACGTAACTCTAAGAATTGGGAGAGCGTTGGGGACAGTGTCAGCCATCAGTGACCACTGTGTTAGATTTTATAATCAATTTTCAAATTAACTATGAGTGTAGCTGAAGGGTGCAATTGCTTTTCTCTGAATGAAGCCATGGTGGCCAGTTGAGTGACAGCCTCTGCTGATCAGTCGTCGTCTGGTGCAGAGAGAAGGAAGAGAAGGGCAAGGGTCTCCCCTCACTGCTGGGGAAGGGGAGGCAGAGCCAGCAGGAAGGTGGCAAGCCGCAAACCTCCAGCTGGGCTGCCAGGTAGAAGTGAAGCCGTCCCAGTAGGACAATGTCCCCACGGGATCTGGGAGAACCAGCTTGGGTGCCTTCTGATGGGAAGTGCTCCCTCCAAAAAGAAATATCTCATCCGAAAGAGAAAAGATGTGATGTCTAATTAAACCTGGGTGGTGATCCGAAGTTCCTCTGATGAACAGTGGTCTCGAGGGAGCCGAATCAGAGGAGCCTGCAGGGTGAGACCAGCAGCATCCTCGTGGCTACAGGTGGGAGGTCAGACCTGAAGCCAGGCTGAGGTCCTGCTCTGGGAGGAGGAGGGGCTCAGAGCCGTCGAACGCCTTGCAGTCAGTGACCTTCCGCATGGCCCCTGAAACGACACCCGTGCGCGCACATGTTATCGAGTCTCTCTTTCTGATTCAGACACTGCTGTCCTTGAGCTTTTCGTAATACGGTGAAAAGAATAGAGGTACAGCCATCACCTCTTTCTCCCCCTTATCTGCCTGTGCCAGGCACAAGGAGGTTTCTCGTTTGCTTTCGTAGGAATGAAATTACAGGCGATTTTTTTTTTTTTTTTTTTTGGTAAGTCTTCTGGAAAGGAAATCTTTTTCTTTACGGCCACACCCATGGCATATGGAAGTTCCTGGGCCAGGGATTGAATCTGAGTTGCAGCTGCAGCAATGCCAGATCCTTTAACCCATGTCATTGGGCCAGGGATCAAACCTGCGCCTCAGCAGCAACCCGAGCTGCAGTCAGATTCTTACCCACTGTGCCATGGTGGGAACTCCCTGAAAGGAACTGTTGTCATAGAGCCTGCCTACATACACACCGAGCTAAGAGATGTTTAGTGATTCAGCAAAATGATCCATAGCATGGATGGTTCTTAACATCTCTAAATATACCTACTGACTTTTATTTTTATTTACTTTTTTGTCTTTTGGCGGCCAAACCCGCGGCATATGGAAGTTCCCAGGCTAGGGGTCAAATCAGAGCTGTAGAGCTGCTGGCCTACACCAGAGCCACAGCAGGGTGGGTTCTGGGCCGTGTCTTTGACCTACACCACAGGCCATGGCAATGCTGGATCCTTAACCCAGTGAGCGAGGCCAGGGATCAAACCTGCATCCTCATGGATGCTAGTCGGGTTCGTTAAACGCTGTGTCACAATGGGAACTGCTGAGGAATTTTTATAAGGTCTCAGACAGGCTGTTTTTCTTGCTGCTCAGTTGCTTTGGGAGCTGCTCAAGCTACCTGGGCTGAGCACAGCAAACCACACCACTCGTGTTTGTCCAACTCACGGTCCAACAAATTTACTTTGTATTGTTCAGAATAATTTTCCATTTACATGCTTAAAATCATACATCTGCAAACCCAAACCCCACCCTCATCCACAACAACAATGATCAAGTGTGGGGAGAGAGGTGGGGGAAAAACTTACAACGTGGAGGTTTTGTAATATAAAACACAACTATAAAAAGTAAAACCTGGAGTTCCCGTCGTGGCGCAGTGGTTAACGAATCCAACTAGGAACCATGAGGTGGCGGGTTCGATCCCTGGCCTTGCTCAGTGGGTTAAGGATCCGGCGTTGCCGTGAGCTGTGGTGTAGGTTGCAGACGCGGCTCGGATCCCGCGTTGCTGTGGCTCTGGCGTAGGCCGGTGGCTACAGCTCCGATTGGACCCCTAGCCTGGGAACCTCCATATGCCGCGGGAGCGGCCCAAGAAATAGCAAAAAAGACAAAAAAAAATACTCAAAACTCATCACATCATCATTATTTTATAAGAAGTACTATTATCTATGTTCTCAGGGTTATTTGTGTCTAATTGTGCCTGGCCGGTGGAAGTACTATATACTCTTCCCAACCCTGTGGGTAGTACCTTCACATGGGTAGCTTGAAATAGACCATGATAGGAGTTCCCATTGTGGTGCAGCGGAAACAAATCCAACTAGTAACCATGAGGTTGTGTGTTCGATCCCTGGCCTCACTCAGTGGGTTAAGAATCCGGCATTGCCCTGAGCTGGGGTATGTCGCAGACTTGGCTCAGATCTGGCGTTGCTGTGGCTGTGGTGTAGGCCGGCAGCAGTAGCTCCTATTCAGCCCCTAGCCTGGGAACCTCTATATGCTGCAGGTGTGGCCCTAAAAGGCAAAAAAAAAAAAACAAAACTACAACAAAGAAATAGACCATGATGGAAAATTTACACCCCAGAAGTCACCAAAAACTGCACATCAGGGCTTGACTTATTGTTTTGTTGATTGTCTAGAATCTAGACTTAAGAAAGTGATGGGAAAAAATTTTAATAGTGCAGATTAAACTTGATATCGTGTTGTCTCTATAGCCATTACATTGTGAATAGCACAATACATTGAGAAACTATTCTTCTAGTATTAGAAAATTGTTATCCGATTCAGCAGAAAAGTCACTCCCATCACTGATGAAGGAGTGACGTTCCCGCATACACCTTTGTTATTTCATTTTTGTCTTGCTCCTTAATGTAAACCCACACATCAAGTGTGTTCTTGCAGGAACTTGCTTGTTAATCGCATCCCTGGTTTGGCCGTAGATGCCAGAATCTGGCAAAAATCAGTGAAAGCTCTCTGAGAATCAACTGGCTTATATGGAATTTACAACAAAGAACATCATATAGTTTTTATTATTTGTAAATTGTATGTTCCACATCCTTTATTCCAGCAAACTTTAAAAATAAACCAACATGCATGCTTTTTTTTTTTTTTTTTTTCCGAGAGCCAGTTGTTAAACATTTTACTAGCACACCATGGGGTAAAGGGGGTACTTTAAACGATTGTTTTCCTTCCTTCATCCTTAAAGCTTCTAGGATTAAATCGCTAGCTCTTTCTACCACAAGTGGGAGAAAATGTCTCTCTTCCAAAGTTCTGCTGGCCAATGAAAGAGCTCCGCATTTTCAGTTCCTCTGCAATCTAGCAGTAGGAATCCTGGAATTGGAAACTGAATTTGGAATTAACCAGATTCAGATACATTTTTTTTTCTCAGAACCCATTATTTCCTGTTGAACTTGACAGACTCCCACTGAAATCTCTGTGCTAACCAATGAAAATGTCTTCAGCCCCTATCCCAAACTTGGATGGGAGTCTCATCGGCCAACTCATGGGGCACCAAAGCAAGACGCACCTTCAGAGTTGGGTCTCCCTGTACCAGACAGCGGGCCTTAAGACAAATGAATACCCTGGGCTGGTCCTAGCCCCGGTTTCACAGAGCTAGAATGGAACTCTTAATATCAGGTTACATTGTGTTGGCTTGGTAATAATTTTTTTACCCACCAACCATATGGGCAGAGGTTGAAAGCTAAATTTGGAACACACCCCCACTCTCCTTGGTAAGACTTCTTTCTTGTTTGTGTAGGGAGGCGACATATTACTCACACTCACATAACAGCAGCAGTTGCTTAGAGGACTGAGGGATGACATTGTCCCCAAACGTGGTTGGATTGGGGAATTGGAGATTTTCTGGTTGGAGAGTGCGCAGCGGTGCTCTAGAGCGCCTGCCCCCGGTGTGTGCACACAGCACTAGAAGTCTAAACCAGAAAAGGAAGCTAGGGATTTCGTGCTGTGGGCTCATAAGTTCTTTATCATTTTTAGTCAACAACCCGAGAGAGCACTTTTCTGCACTAGTATCTTTCAGACTCAGGCTTGTTGGAGCATGGAGCCATGCATTTCTCTCTCCGTTTCTTTTCTTTGCTTTTTCTTTTTTCTTTTTTTTTTTTCTCTGTTCTAGCTTTCCTTCTCCCCACACACCACTCCCTACAAAATGGTCATTGGAGCGGGGCAGATGGATTTGGTTTGGGCAGTGATCAGGATTTGGGCGGGATCTGTGGATATCCTGCACATTTCAGTTCTGGGGCTTTCCGCATCCGCAGGTCATTCTTCAGCCTAAAAGAGGATTTTTAGCATCTCAAAGGAATTTAGAATGAGGTTCTGCTTAAGGAATGAAAAGAAAGGAGCCTGCCTTCCTTTGGGAAGAGTCTTCCTCCTCTGCCGACCTGAAGGCAGAAGGGCCTTCTCCTTGTTGCACTCACCCCACCCCACCCCACCTGACCCGTCCCAGTTCCAGCAGGAATGAGGAAGGATGCGGCCAAGTCTCTCAGCCCAGCCATTCCTCAGTCAGGCCCAGCCTATTTCGCCAGTCTCATCTCCCACTAATCCCTACCCCGCCTTCTGCTCCAACTACCTTGAACTTCTCACTGTTCCTGAACTGGCTGTTCTGCTCTTTAAGGCCTGCCTGGGCCTTTACAGATGCTTGTATTTGCAATATACCTAAAGCACTTAGCTCAGTGCCTGCACCTTGGTAGGTTCTAGTAAATGCCGGCCGATCATACTGTGCACATGCTGGCTCCTAAGCCCATGAAAGTCTCCCCTCCTCGGCCTCTAAAACCCAGCTTAGATGTGCTTTCCTCCTCAGTGAATCCTTGTCCTAGGCAGAGTGCTGTGTGAGTACCCATTCGAGCAGCTATCAATTCGAAGTCAGGTAATCCCTAGTGCCTGGCATTTAACTGGGTCTCAGTAAGTTTTTGTTGCATGGCCCGGCCATGAGCACAGTAAGCTGCTAGTCTAGTTGGGAGCCGTGCGGGACGGGGGAACAGACACATAACTAGGTAATTATAATGTAACGTGGTGCAAGTGCTAGTTGCAATATGCATATGGGGTTGTGGAAATACGAAGGAAAAGCTTCAAACCCAGACTGGGGTGGTCAGAAGCTGAGCTGAGTCTCAGAACACTGTAGGGGTCAGGTGAAAAGGGGCGAGCATTGCAAGCTGGGAGGATAGTATGCAAAAAAGACAGGGCAGTGAGAAAGAGCATGGTGGTTCTGGGAACAATGTGCAGCTTGGCGTGACTGCAGCAGAGAGGAGAGAGGCGAAACTAGATTAGTTAGAGGTCAGAGCATGAAAGCCTCCTATGCCTTGTTAAGTAAGGAGCTTGCCCGTGATCCTATAGTAGGGTCTACAAATTCACAACATATGGGTCATCAGCCTCCCCAACCCCCACCCTTCTCATAGAAGACATTGGTAATCAATCACAGCACCCCATTCCACTGGACCCAGATGTGACCTCATAATCCTGCTCAACAGAGTGCTGTGGGGAACACCACCAAGAGACTGGAGGTGGCACTCCGGTTTGCTGGTTGTAAGACTTTACACGTGTGTATGTGGCGCTTGGGAGTATGAGCTAGTGCAGGTTATGGGCAAATCATGGCGTGGGCAGACTTGCATTTTGGAAAGCTCCATGCACACTTAAGAACCCGATTCTTCAGATGTGGCAGGTTGAGGAAGAAAGAACAGTCAAGGACCAGGTCATCATTCCCACCTTAGGCAAATGGGCAGATGCCAGTGCCATTCAGAGAGAGTGAAGGAGGTAATGATAGGTTTGGTGTGATAATAATAGCTCACTTTTTTGGAGTGCTTACTACATGCTGGGCACTGTTTTAATAAGCATTTTATGTGAAGCAATTGATTTTATCCTCCCAACAACCCTATGGGGTGGGTCGCATTATCATTTCTGTTTCGCAGATAAAGCAACTGCACAGAAAGGTGTAAAATATTGAAGAGCTAACAAAATCTATGGCATCGAGGGAGAAGGTTAGAGCAAGAGGAGCTGAAAACACGTCACTGAGTCACTTGGATGAAAATGGATAGAGCCAACAAGGTCACCAGGCACCCATGCTAGGGTTTATCAGTTCATCTTTAATGTTTGGAAACCAAAGCACTTATGGTTCTTAGAAGAAGAGCTCTGCGATGTGGATATAGATCCATCCTGCCTTCACCACATCTGTTCTGCTCACAGGGGCAGACATCAGTAGGAAAGTGAATTAAAACAAGCCTAGCCAACTGACAACCTAAATGATTTCCAAATGTATCTTCAAACATAAAACACCTCTAGCATTCGTAAAATTAAAAGAGCAAGGTTAGAAGGGTATTGGACTTTTAAGAGAATAATCACATGAAATTGTGCTGTTTTCTTCCTGGAGTTCCATCTTGGTGCAGTGGAAACGAATCCAACTAGGAACCATGAGGTTGCAGGTTCAATCCCTGGCCTTGCCCAGTGGGTTAAGGATCCGGCGTTGCCATGAGCTGTGGTGTAGGTCGCAGGTGCAGCTCAGATCTGAGGTTGCTGTGGCTCTGGCATAGGCCGGCGGCTACAGCTCCGATTAGACCCCTAGCCTGGGAACCTCCATATGCTGTGGGAGCAGCCCTAAAAAGACAAAAGACCAAAAAAAAAAATTGTGCTTTTTTTTCCCCAATGATTAACCTTTTCTTATTTTCCATAACGACACAATGCGCATAGGTATGTATGTAAACGTATATATTTGATCCACTTGTTTCATAGCTTCCTGCTTTTTTCTAAAGGACTTTCTCCTTCCCCACTTAAGTGTTCCAATCAGGAATCCAGTTGCTTTAAGGACTAGGCTATTTCAGTGGCTAATATACATATTGTTATTTTCATCTTAGCTTCATGTCTGGCTATCTGGGCTGTGTCAGCGGCAGAGTGGCAGTCACTCCTAGGAGACAGGTGCCTTGGCCAGGAGGGAAAAATGTCCCTGCCCTGTGACCCGAGCATGCAGCTCAGCATTGGGGTCAAGGGACAAGGAGGACTGTGCTGCCTGGATTTCCGGATCCTCAGATCAGGTGGCCTGTGAACCCTGAACTTAGACCATGAGACCATGGGTTTGCTAATGATTCCACAGTGTCCTCTGGAGCTTTTTAGAGCTGTAAATGTGCATCTTTTGCCTGAACCTGCTGGTCTCATTACCCCTTTTACCTTTGCTCAGGTCATTCATACAGCTGCTTGCGATGCTCTCCATTCTCCGTCCTCACACCTGCCAGTGTTTCAAGACCCTCTTGTTCCACAAAACTCATACTCATGACATCGCTTTTCTTTTCCAAAGCCCTTATATCCACCCTTCTGCACGTAACAACAATCGGGGAGCAGACTGTGATTTACAGACGCCTTTCACATGTAGCATCTAATTAAATCCTCCCGACAATCCTGTGAGATGGGCTTTAATGTTCACCCTCTAACAGGAGAAAACCAAGGCGGAGAGAGTTAGATGACCCGCCTGAGGTCACATGGATAGTAAGAGTTGGAGCCCAGCTCTTTCTGATGACAAAACGCATTTCACATGGAGCCGATAAATATTTGTTGACGGCGATGATGACAGTCCTCTTGGGCCAGTAAATAGTCCTTGACTTTTCCCATGGAGGTGATGCTCAGAATCAGAATCCAGCCTTCGCAGGAGTAGTTTGGGGCCCCTCCAGGCTGTGTAGGGGTTAAGTGGTATTAGAAAAGCACAGGGCTCTGCCCAGTTTTGTTGGGCTCATATGGATTCCCAGAAGAATTTTCTTCTTTCTCTCTCTTCCCCGGGCCAGGAATCAAACCCGCACCACAGCAGTAACAGTAACAGTAACCGAAGCTGCTGAAGTGACACCACCAGGTCCTAAACCCACCATGCCACCAGGGAACTCCTTTGTCTCTCTCTCTACATATTGCAGTATCTTTGTGTGAATCACAGTCCCTCTGGGTGCCTGAGCCTGGCCCCAGAAAGGAGGGACTGAAGAGCACACGCTGTTCAAGTACTTCACTCCTCTCTGCTCCACTTGAGAGCTATAATTATGGAGCCACGGCACATTCTTGTGCTCCGTGACCATCTTGCCCAAGTACTTCCTAGGCTCTCGTTTGCTGGGGCAGCAGGTGGTTGAAACAGCTTATCCTGAAGGTAGCTTTGGAAACCTATATCATCTTTTTTTTTTTTTTAGAGTCAAATTTTATTTATGTATTTATTTGTTACTCATATTTTTTTATTTTTTTATTGTTATTTCCCCAATACAATGTTTTTTCTACTGTACAGCATGGTGACCCAGTTACACATACATGTATATATTCTTTTTTCTCCCGTGATCATGCTCCATCATACGTGACTAGACAGAGTTCCCAGTGCCACCCAGCAGGATCTCATTGCTAATCTATTCCAAAAGCAATAGTTTGCATCTACTAACCCCAAGCTCCCAATCGACACCACTCCCTCTCCCTCCCCCCTTGGCAACCACAAGTCTGTTCTCCAAGTCCATGATTTTCTTTTCTGTGGAAAGGTTCATTGGTGCTATATATTAGATTCCAGATATAAGTGATATCATATGGTATTTGTCTTTCTCTTTCTGACTTACTTCACTCAGGATGAGTCTAGTTCCATCCATGGTGCTGCATATGGCATTATTTTGTTCTTTTTTTTTTTTTTTTTGTCTTTTTGCTATTTCTTGGGCCGCTCCCGCGGCATATGGAGGTTCCCAGGCTAGGGGTTCAAGCGGAGCTGTGGCCACCAGCCTACGCCAGAGCCACAGCAACGCAGGATCCGAGCCGCATCTGCAACCTACACCACAGCTCACGGCAACGCCGGATCGTTAACCCACTGAGCAAGGGCAGGGACCGAACCCGCAACCTCATGGTTCCTAGTCGGCTTCGTTAACCACTGCGCCACGACGGGAACTCCTGTTCTTTTTTATGGTTGAGTAGTATTCCATTATGTATATATACCACATCTTCCTAATCCAATCATCTGTCGATGGACATTTGGGTTGTTTCCATGTCTTGGCTATTGTGAATAATGCTGCAATGAACATGCGGGTGCACATGTCTCTTTTAGGTAGAGTTTTGTCTGGATATATATGCCCAAGAGTAGGGTTGCTGGGTCATATGGTAGTACTATGGATACCTGTATAATCTTAGTTCTGGGAGACTGAGCAGCCAGGCTAAAGGCCATGTGTGCTCGTCTTGGGCCCAGTGCCCCAGCTAAAATAACACATTTAGAATTATTCATCATCGCTTTAGTGCAACTCTAAGTTTTATTTATTTATTTATTTATTTGGCAACTCTAAATTTTAAATTGCATTTGTGAAATTGACACAACATTGTAAATCAACTATATTTGAATAAAAAAAATTTTTTAAATAAGGGGAATCACAATACGTTGGGGGAAAAAACAAATTGCATACTCGTGCGTGAGCCTGGCTTTTTGTAGGCCTTTTGTGCATTAGAGGATTGCATGTTCTAGACATTCATGATTATGGAAGTGAATCTCATTCTAGCAATAACAACAAGAACCAGAATAATAGAAACACAATACCACTTAACACTGATCATTCTCTCTATGCTGACCTTGGCCTCAGTATTACCATATTTAATCTCCACAACATGCTATGAGAGGTTGGTAATACTGTAATCCCCATTTTACAGATGAGGAAAATGAAGCTCAGAGAAAATATGTAAATGTCTTAAGGTCATACAACTAATAAGTGGTCGAACTGAGATTCAAACCCATCCTTTTGGCATCAAAGGTCATGAAATTATTAATACTAACCTCTGCCCCGACACCCCACTTTCTGCTTCATAGTACACTTGTCTATGCCATGTAAGCCTTCAGCCGGCAGCCCACGAAACACACAGGCGCTGCTTCAGCCAGTGTTGAGGTCCACAGAAATGTAAGGCCCAGGATTCAGCACTAAGGGCCTGAAACGGGTCATTCTAATTATGCTGGGCTCCACTGGCCAACCCTTAAGCCTCCTTACCCTTGGTTCTCCCAACAAAGGTTCTCCCTGTCTTTTTGAATATATCCTAGTAGGTGTGATGTGGTGTCTCCCTGTGGTTTGGATTTGCATTTCCCTGGTAACTAACGACGTTACACGTCGTTTCATGTTCTTATTGGCCATTTGTATATCTCCTTTAGAAAAATGTCTATTCAGATCCTTTGACCATTTTTAATTGTTATTTTCTCTTCACTGTTGAATTGTAAGTGGCCTTTATACATTCTGGATACAAGACCCCTATCAGATATATGATTTGCAAATGTGTTCTCCCATTCTTGAGTTGTCTTTTCACTTTCTCGATGGTATCCTTTGAGGCATAAAAGTTTATAATTTTGCTAGTGTCCAATTTATCTATTTTCCTCTTTTGTAACTTGTACTTTTCATGCTATATCTAAAGAATAATTGTCTGATTCAAGGTCAGGAAGATTTACACTTCTAGGAATTTTATAGTTTTAGTTCTTTTTTAAAAATTAAAGTCTAGTAGGAATTCCCGTCGTGTCGCAGTGGTTGACGAATCCAACTAGGAACCATGAGGTTGCGGGTTCGGTCCCTGCCCTTGCTCAGTGGGTTAACGATCCGGCGTTGCTGTGAGCTGTGGTGTAGGTCGCAGACATGGCTCAGATCCTGCGTGGCTGTGGCTGTGGCTGTGGTGTAGGCCGGCAGCTACAGCTCCGATTCGACCCCTAGCCTGGGAACCTCCGTATGCCGCGGGAGCGGCCCGAGAAATGGCAAAAAGACAAAAAATAATAATAATAATAAAGTCTAGTTGATTTATAATGTTGTGCCAATTCCTGCAGTACTAGTTTTAGTTCTTATATTTAGGTCTCTGATCCATTTTAATTTTTGCACATAGTTTGAGGTAGGGATTCAAATTTATTCTTCTGCACATGGATATCCAGTTATCCCACCATTGTGTATTCTCCATTGAATGACCTTCATACCTTTGTCAAAAGTCAATTTATTATAAATGTGAGAGTTTATTTCTAGATTCTCAGTTCTACCAAAATATACCTAAACCAGTTCCTCATGCTCTTGATTTCTTTATGTGTAGTAAGTTTTTATACAGGGAAATGTGGGGCCTCCAATTTTGTTCTTCTTTTTCAAGATTGTTTTTGCTGTTGTGGGTCTTTTGAATTGCCTTATGAATTTTAGGATCAGCTTGTTAATTTCTGCAAATTGTAGATCAATTTGAAGGTGTTGACACCTTAACAATATTAAAGCCTTCCAGTCTGTGAGCATGGGGTGATTTTTCATTTATCTAGGTCTTTAATTTTTTTCAACAATGTTTTGTAGTATTCAGAGTATAGACTTAGCACTTCTCTTATTAAATACATTCCTATATATTTTATTATTTTTGATATTATTGGAAATGGAGTCATTTTCATAACAATTTTCAGGTCACTTTTTGCAAGTATATAGAAATACATTTGATTTTTGTATATTGGTCTTACATTCTGCTTCCTTGCTGAACTCATTTATTGGTTCTAATATTTTTTAGTGATTTCCTCAGAATTTTATACATGCAGGATTATGTTATTTGTAGATAAAGATTTCACTGTTTCCTTTCCAGTCTTGATATCTTTTATTTCTTTTTCTGGCCTGACTGCATTCACAATATCTTTTAATATAATATTGAGTAGAAGAGGCAAGAGCCAATAGCCTTCTTGTTCCTGATCTTATGTGGAAAGCTTTTATACATTCACCCTTAAATAGGATGTTAGCACTGGGTTTTTTGTGGATGCCCTTTATCAATTTGAGGAAGTTCCCCTCTCTTCTTTGATTGTCAAGTGTTTTCATCATGAAAGAATATTGAATTTTGTTAAATACTTTCTCTGAATTTATTGAAATAATCATGTGGGGTTTTTCTTTTATTCTAGCAGTATGGTTTTTTACCATTACTTTTTTTTTTTTTTTGCTACATCTATAGCATGTGGAAGTTCCTGGGCCAAGGATCAAACCTCCACCACAGATGTGGCAATGCCAGATCCTTAACCCACTATACCTCAAGAGGATATCCTGGTGTATTATATTTTTTATATTTTGTATGCTAAACCAGCCTTGCATTCCTGAGATAAATCTCATTTGGTCACAGTATATATTTCTTTCTACATGTTGCTGGATTTGCTTTGCTTATATTTTGTTGATAAGTTTTGTACTTATATTTACTATGGATATTGGTCTGTAGGGTTTTTTAACTTGTTTTTAATAGCTTTGGCATCATGGCCTCATAGAATAAGTTAGAATTGTTTCCTTTTCTGGTTTTCAGAAGAGTTATGAAAGATTATTGTTAATTCTTCCTTCAGTATTTGATAGAATGAAGCCCTCTGGGCCTGGGCTTTGTTTATTCAGGTTTTCTTTTTTTTCTTAAGACAGTTTTGGCAGTTTATATATTTCTATGCATTTATTCATTTCTTCTGGGGTATCTAATGTGTTGGTATACAGTTGTTCATAACATTTCCTTACAATTTTCTTTTCTGTAAGGTCAGTTGTCATGTCCCTTTTTTTACTCCTGATTTCAGTAATTTGGTTCCTCTCTCTCTTTTCCTTGTTCAGTTTAGCTAAATGTTGGTCAATTTTTTGATCTTTCAAAGAACCAGCTTTTGGTTTTGTTGATCTTATCTATTGTTTTTCTGCCCTCTATTTCTTTAATTTTGCCTCTGATATTTATTATTCCTTCCTTCGGGTTGCTTTGGGTTTAACTTGCTCTTCTTTTTCCCATGTTTCAACATGAAAGATTGGGTTATTTACTCAAAGCCTTTCTTCTTGTTTAATGTAGGTGATTATAATATAGATAAATTTCCCTCTAAGCACTACTTTCCCTGAATCTCATAAATTTTGATATGTTGTATCTTCATTTTCATTTACCTCAATGAAAGTATTTTCAAATTTCCTTTGTGATTTCTTCTTTGATTCAGCTTATTTAGAATTATGTTGTATACTTTCTACATATTGGTGAGTTTCCCCAACAACTTTCTGCTGTTGATTTCTAAGTTCACTAAATTGTGCATGGAGAACACACTTTGCATGAGTTCCATCTTTTCAAATTCCCCAAGTCTTATTTTATGGCCTAATACATCATCTATACTGGAGAATGTTCCATGTAAACGTGAAAAGAATGTATATTCTGCTGTGAACTGATCCACTTATCTACAAAGTTGATATGAAGATGTGTAAAGTATTTCCTCAGCTTCAACTTCATATTTCAAAACCAGATTCAATCAATAATCCTTCTTTGATGTCCTTCAGAAGAGGGCATGTGATTCACAATTACCATTTGATTTTAGGAGTGAAAAGCAGACCTACAGGAAGTCTTTTCCTTTCCATTTCAATTCTGCCATTTAGAACCACTCTTCCCAGGCTGAGGCTGCTGATGTAAGCCAGCAGAGAAAAGAGGGGATTTTGAGTATCTGAACATGGTGGTTTGTTAGTCTGTTGCTGAAGCCATAAGGCCTCAGCCAGTGAGAAACCTCCATTTGACAAGCGTTCTCAGTCGCCTTGGTGACCAGATCGGATCAGCTGTAGAAAATGGCTGCCAAGACACCTGAGCAAAGTAGCCAACTAAATGCATAGAGCACAATGGCTGAGTATGAGTGGCTGGATGACGGCAAATGTAATGCCTAAATTATCTATTGGCATCATTTATGCCATTTTAAAAAGCTGGCTATACCTCAAAAAAAAAAAAAAAAAACCTTCTGGAACCAATTTCCTATTTTAAATGGTGTTCAATATTGCTTTTTATCAGGGAAATGTTCTCACTCGTAGATTTATAAGGTATTGCAAATAAACATCAAAGAAATCAATTAGGATGTGGGTTTCCAGGCAAAAAGAAAAAGTAAAACAAATCCAATCTCTTTTCATGATTCTAAATTCTCATGATACTTATGCCATGCAAATGTGTATAAGTTTCTAAAGGTATGCAATTGTAAAAATTACAGACTGTCACAGTAGGTAAGTTTAATCGAAACACAGGAGAACCTTTCCTTATGAGATTTTTGGAGTTCTTACATGAATAGTCTTAAAATCAACCACAAAATATCCTGTCTCTAAGTAATCAAATTGGGTACACACTGGCTACTGCAATATAAAGATGGCCAAAGACCATCTTGGAATGGTGAATCACTTTTGGCATTTGGTCACGGGACCAAAGACCAGGTTCTCAGCTCTAGACCATGTATCTACTTCTCTTTTGGCAAATCAGGCTAGTAAAGGCAGTGAATTTCATGCTGAGAAAAGACAGAAGCCCAAACTCAACAGGGCCTAATGCTGTGGGGAGCTTGGAGAATGGATGCCTTTAAGAGAATGCTTTTGTTCAACTAGAATGAGTCAGCCACACATGTGCCCATTGCATATTACATTCATTAATCCCTCTGTCTCAGAAAATTTTTTGATACAAATGTGTTAAAGCTGAAGTTTCTAGCGTAACCAAAAGTTTTGTAATCTAGAAATAACTTCCATCTGCTAATATTCATTAGGCAATATGGAAATGGCTCTTAAGAGCTCACTGTTTATATCTATAGGGACACTACACAGATAGGTGTTTATGGCCACATGTGTCTCACATTTAACCGTAAAATGGATACTAACATCCATTCAGCACAGAGTGGTTTGAAATGCAATGTTTTAATTCCCAAATGCTAGTTTTGCTCAGAAAAATATAAAACCTCTGCTTGGAGAGGAATTTATGGAATGATGCTTCGAGGCTATTCTAATTAAAGTTGTACCTTCAGTTAAAGTTCCCATCAACAGTGATGCGGATGAACCAGGTTCATGGCAGTGGACTCCCCTACGAGCAAAGGCAACTTCTGTCCCCAATTTCTGAGAATTGGGATCATAGTTCCTGAATTTCTCTCTCCCTCTCCCTCTCCCTCTCTCTCGCTCTCTCTCTCTCTCACACACACACATACACACACACACACACACACTAGCAACCCAGAGTTGGTCCTAAAATATCTCTAGTGTTTGCCTGTAGACAGAAGGAAAGCAGGAACATAGCTGCTTTTAAAGGATTGTAGCTCCAGGGTTAAACACGCATCTTCCTTGGACAACTGCTTTAGATTTGTTCGTTCATTTCTTCATCTGCTACTCCTTTTTTTTCACGGCCCTCTGCACCTCCGTCCTACGCAGCCTCTTCCATCGAATCCCTTGCTTCTTCTCACACAACACAGCCAGACTGTTTCCCAAGTCGTTTTCAGTTTCTTATGCCTCTGTGCTTCTCTCTATACCACCCTTTCTCCATCTGAAATAGTTACGTCTGTCCTCCCACTGCCTCCTTCCCCTTTGCCTCCACATACCCAAACCTACCCACACTTTCCAGCCCCCACTTAAATGCGTCTTCCTCCATAGAGTCTTCCCTGATCTTAAAATACTCACATACCCAATCCATAAGGGATCCATCCCGCCTCTAAACTTCCTCGGTTCTCTGTACCCGGCTGAGACCCTGTAACACGGTGGATAAGAGTGCAGCCACTTGGAAGTTTGGCAGCTTTGGAGAAGATACTTCTCTGAATCTCAGGCCATAAATTCGTCAAATGGAGATAATAATACCTGCCTCAGGAGTTCCTGTCGTGGCGCAGTGGTTACCGAATCCGACTAGGAACCATGAGGTTGTGGGTTCGATCCCTGGTCTTGCTCAGTGGGTTAAGGATCCAGCATGGCCGTGAGCTGTGGTGTAGGTCACAGACATGGCTTGGATCTGGCGTGGCTGTGGCTGTGGTGTAGGCCGGCAGCTGCAGGTCTGATTCGACCCCTAGCCTGGGAACCTCCATATGCCGTGGGTGCGGCCCTAGAAAAGGCAAAAAAGACAGACAGACACACACACATACACACACACACACACACACACACACACACACACACACGCCTGCCTCAGAGGATTCTTTTTTTTGGGGGGGGGGGTCACACCTGCAGCATGTGGAAGTTTCCAAGCCAGGGATCAAACCTGTGCCACCGCAACAACCCGAGCCGCTGCAGTGAAAGTGCCAGATCCTTAACCCACTCACTGTGTCACGAGCGAAGGCCATCGTCGAATCCTTATAAGGTTCACCTGAGATTATGTGTGCTGAGAACCCCACCAATCGGTCTCGGTGAGTCCCACCTGGCCTCGAGGTCTGGGATCATGTCTCGTTCAGCTCTGGCCTCGGGGCGCTTGCCCTTGTACCTGGCCCGGAGCGGTACTGTGTGAACATGGAGCGCGGAGGCAGCCTTTAACCAAGGAACGTGGTGGAGACGGAGGCCGAGCTTTCTAGAAGATGATCTGCAGTGTCTGTCACCTGCCTTCCAGTGGCTTCCTTGTGAGCTCTCTCTTCTTTAGCGGGTGATCAGGTTGAGCAATGCCAATGGGCTGTTTGGTGCTTCATTCTAGCCACCTGGCTCCTCTCAGCGGCTTTGTTCTCCTATGTAGCGTCGGGAACCGTTCCTTTACCAAGGGCTGCATTCATTCAGAATGTTGCCTTGTTGGGTCTTAAACCAATTTCAACGGGCCTGGTAGATTGTTTATCGCTGGCCACCATGACTTCCTTTTCTCTCAATATCTCTTTGAAAGGTTCTGTAAAGTTTGTGACACCTTCAAAAGTCATGAAATGCTTTGTGTGGAAATATTTGAGAAATGCTTTGGTTTCTCCTAAAGTGCCCCAATGGTCAGGTCAAGAGGAAAACGCGGTGTAGTAAATGCGCACTAGTGTTTATTTGTTGGATCTGGGACTCTCTGCCATCCCTTTTTGGCAGATGCATGGGGTGTGTTGAATTCCAAGTTCACTTTCCATTCAATTGCATTTCTCTTTTTCCTTCAGAAAAGTACCCCTAGGGGAAAGGGAAGACAAATCTGCAGTGCCAGAGACACTGATCAATAGCTTTTCAGGAGATAAAGGCAAAGATAAATCCGAACATGAGTCAGGGAACCCAAATGGAGGAAAAGTACCCCGCTGACAGGGCTCTGCTGTGGACCAGTGGTTTGTCTGCCAAGGAGAATGTGTGTCTGGTCCTTCGCAGGCCAGATGTGTACCTCTTAACTGTGCTGTCCGACTTGGAGGAGTATGCTTGGGGGGGGGGGGGCAGAGGTGATTGGACCACATCCAGACATTTGGCCATCATTTGTAAGTCTTCAGGGCATTTAGTCTGTGTAGTTGTTTCTCTTTTCTCAGAGCCAAGGTGAGGGTCCAGTGGCGAGACAGACGATGTGCAATCCTGTGCCACAGTCACATGCTTCTGCTGGCTTCCGAGCGCTCTAGGAGGCGGGGAGACAGGGCCCACCTGGGAGACCCAGCATTCAGTCCATCATGTGGGGCGCTGTAGGCACTCCACAACACCGGAACAGATAGAAGAGCCCTTGCCTGATGAGAATGCCTTCCTTACTGATTCCTGCTGGCGTCAGTGTAGGAGAACCATTGGGGAAACACTGATGAGTCCTGCTTGGGCATCACTGAAGTTAGGAAGAAGGCACAAGGAGGAGTTCCCGTCATGGCGCAGCGGAAACAAATCCGACTAGGAACCATGAGGTTGCAGGTTCGATCCCTGGCCTCGCTCAGTGGGTTAAGGATCCCACGTTGCTGTGGCTGTGGTGTAGGTTGCAGACACGGCTCGGATCCCGCGTTGCTGTGGCTCTGGCGTAGGCCGGTGGCTACAGCTCCGATTCGACCCCTAGCCTGGGAACCTCCATATGCCGTGGGAGCGGCCCAAGAAATAGCAAAAAGACAAAAAAAAAAAGGTAGAAGGAAAAGAAAAGATTCCCCTTTTGATGTTTTTCTATCTTCCCTGTCTCTACTTGGGAGCAACTGACATCTGGACAGACTTGAAGGCTTGGGGTTTTGTTCATTGTTCATCACTTTGAACCAACCTCTTTCTCTGGCCTGGAAGTCAGGCTGCAACGAGGTCACAGGGTTCTGTGCATGGTGAGGGGTAAGGTGAAGCTGAGGGGGCCGAGGCCGGCTCTGTAGGAGGCAGAGGCCTGAGGCCATGTTTTGGTCTACAGTCTGCTCGCCTTTTCCAGCTCGAAGCCGGCGGGGAGTATTTGATTTGCATCGGACCCCTGTGGCTGTGCATGCCTGTTAGGCTCAGCTCCATTCTCCCTGTGGCCTTAGTGGGTTTCCCAGGCTTAGCTGCAGGACAGCTGGAGATTTTGGAAGAAGCGGGGACAAAGAGTGGTACCATTGCCCCTTTGACTTCCATTCACCATGTGGGTGGGGTTGGGGGTTTTTTTCATTAAAAATATAAAAAGCAGGAGTTCCTGTCGTGGCGCAGTGGTTAACGGATCCGAATAGGAACCATGAGGTTGCGGGTTCGGTCCCTGCCCCTGCTCAGTGGCTTAACGATCCGGCGTTGCCGTGAGCTGTGGTGTAGGTTGCAGACGCGGCTCGGATCCCGCGTTGCTGTGGCTCTGGCGTAGGCCGGTGGCTACAGCTCCAATTCAGCCCCTAGCCTGGGAACCTCCATATGCCGCGGGAGCGGCCCAAGAAATAGCAACAACAACAACAACAACAACAAAAGACAAAAATAAATAAATAAATAAAAATAAATTAAAAAAATAAAAAGCAAAAGAAGCCCTAGTGCCCCGTGTTAGGAAGAGAAGTGCGTCTAGGTCAGGCCCCGTGTGTCCTCTCAAGGGGAGGGCCACCCCGCTGGAGTCTGGAGATGGATGATAGTTCTTGGGCTACCCATCTGACTCACTCACTCCCTCCTCCACACCTGCGCCCCAGAGAAATGGTCCCTCATTGTCCTAGGAGACACAGCATCGTCCCAACAGATGGCCATCTTCAGAAGATGCCACTGGGCCAGCAATGTGCACTTTGGGGGTGGGTATCATGGTAGAGCCTGGCAAGCCCCACGATGCGGGGGGAGTGGGATGGACGGGGAGTCTGGGGTTCGAAGACGCAAACTATTCCATTTAGCATGGATAAGCCATGAGGTCCCGATTGCATAGCACAGGGAACTCTGTCCAGTTTCTTGGGATAGACCAGGATGGAAGATAATATGAGAAAAAGACTATATATATATATATATATACACACACACACACACAATCTTTTTATATATATATATGACTAGGTCGCTATGCTGTACAGCAGAAATTGACACAACACTGTAAACCAACTATAATAAAAGGAAATGAAAGGCAAAAAATAATGACTGAATTTAAAAAGGAAGCAGGAGTTCCCATCGTGGTGCAGCGGTTAACGAATCCGACTAGGAAGCATGAGGTTGCGGGTTCGATCCCTGCCCCTGCTCAGTGGGTTAAGGATCTGGCATTGCCGTGAGCTGTGGTGTAGGTTGCAGACGCGGCTCGGATCCCGCGTTGCTGTGGCTCTGGCGTAGGCCGGCGGCTACAGCTCCGATTCGACCCCTAGCCTGGGAACCTCCGTATGCTGTGGGAGTGGCCCAAAAAAATAGCAAAAAGACAAAAAAAATAAAAATTAAAATAAAAAGGAAGCACTATGGCCAGCCCAGCCCCACCCCTGACTGCTTTATTTGGAAAGATGAGTCGTTCCTCTACTTTCCATCGACAAGCGTTTATTGAGATCCCACTAAATACCAAGGCCTCTGTGAGGAACTTGGCCTACATGCTCTCATTGAATGAGAGCAGCCTTGCGGGGAGGGAATTAGGCGCACTTTAGAGATGACAAGAGTGAGGCTAAAAGAAGGAAGTGAAGGGACTTGCTCAGGGTGGAGCTGGGGTTTGCTCTCAGGTCTGTCTCCTCCTCTGTTGCTCCCTATTCTGCTCTGGGGCAAATCAGGAATTCTTTCTCCTTATGTCAAATTATTTCATAGCTCAGTTCTACCAAAAAGCCTACGTCTGTTAAGGGCTCCATCCTTACAAAAGCCCCTTGAGGACAGGCTGTTTCATGATTTTTAGTGGCGACCATCAAAGTGTCCCAAGTCCCTCTCTGGTTTGTTGGTTGGTTGATTGGCTGGTTGGTTGGTTTGAATGGCCACGCCCACAGCATCTTTTTCTCATACCATCCTCCTGGGCCAGGGATTGAATCCGAGCCACAGCTGCAACCTACGTCTCAGCTGCAGATGCTTTAACCCACTCTGCTGGGCCAGGGATTGAACCCGTGCCTCCACAGTGACCTGAGCCGCTGGAGTCAGAGTCTTAACCCGCTGGGCCACAGTGGGAACTCCTCCTCTCTGTTAATTGTCTGTGGATAGTAGAAGTTTCCTGATGGCATAGGAAACTCCCCTTATCTCCCTTCACATGGGCAGGTGCCAGGAATGAAGAGAAGGTGCTCGGAGGGAGGATTCAATTCAACCCGTTGTTTCAGCTCAAACTCACACCTTTCCTGAGCACCTCCCTTGTGCCCCGTACAGTGTGCGGCTCGATGCGGATAAAGAGGCCACACCTGCTCTCGAGGAGGAAGGCGGGTACAGAAACACTAAAGGCTTTGTGCTTAATTCTGTGGACAGCGGTGAGGCACTGGTGACTTTCGGGCAGAGATGTGACCCCTGCTCCCAGGGTATGCTTTATCCATTGCCCGCAAGGCTACTGCAGAGGGTAGGGGTGGAGCACGGGGCCCTGAAAGAGCAGGGGGCGGTGGGTGTTGGAAAAGCCTGACTGGGCTCTGCTGGGGTTTGGGGGATGCAGCAGTGTCTGCATCTTTGCCTAGCACCTCCCATGCATGTGAAACCCCACAGTGGAAGGGAGAGGATACAGACCATCTGCGGCAACATATTTGTTTAAAAAGGAGGCACCAGCACGAAGACTTAGCAACTTTGAACCAGTTGAGCGAAGAGCAGCTGCCTGATATTTTTGTAGTGGTTATAGCGATTGTTCATCTGCCATTCTTCTTGTGGTTTGTCCCTAGCATATTTCTATTGGTTCCGCCAAAAGAATCCTTGAGAGAGAAAAAGAAGGTGTAAGTTGTTACTTTATTTTTCTGTTCAGTTTTTAGAGTTTTATGGAAGTAGAGTTGACTTGTGATGTTGTATTAATTTCCACTGTACAACAAAGTGATTCAGGTTTAAATCTATACAAGTCTTAAAGTTCCCTGCAGCTTTGGTGCCCTGGCAGGCACAGATGAAGGATATAAGATTTGCAATGGCCTTTACATCTTCAGGGCTCGGGCGGGGGCAGTAATCTCCTCTCTCTGTTGCCCTCCCCATGGAACATTTACATTTTAGGAGTTCCCGTCGTGGCTCAGCGGAAACAAATCTGACTAGCATTCATGAGGATGCAGGTTCAATCCTCGGCCCCGCTCAGTGGGTTAAGGATCTGGTGTTGCCGTGAGCTGTGGTGTAGGTGGAAGACACGGTTCAGATTCAGTGTGGCTGTGGCTGTGGTGGAGGCTGGCGACTACAGCTCTGATTGGACCCCTAGCCTGGGAACCTCCATGTGCCGCAGGTGCGGCCCTAAAAAAAAAAGACAAAAAAAAAAAGAATGTTTATATTTTGGAAGCACCTCCTCTGTGTCAGACACCAGACTAGATGGTCTGCCATAAACTCTCAGCCACCCTGTTTTATAGGTGAGGAAACTGTGGTGCAAAGAAGTTCTGGAACTTGCCCTCAATCAGAGTTGGGAGGTTACTAGAGCTGATATTGGCAGCCACGTTTTCTGGCTCCCAGTCCAGGACTTGGACCACTGTCCTAGACCACCTCCCTCCCTGGTCCGTTTTGCCCTCCTGGCGGATACACAGTATGAATCCCTGGAACAGAATGAGATGCTCGGAAGGTTGCTCTGATCTGCTGCAGGACGCGTGGAGTCAACAAATCTCTTGCGAGGATAAGGAAGGACCACCAGGCCAATGTGATGGAGAGGGGAACAAAGATACGCTTGTCATCTTCTCAGTTTTGTCCCAGGTAGAAGTATAACAACGTCAGATTTCTTGGTGGGGCCAGCAACCTATCACTTCTGTGCATCCGCCTCTCCCAAGCAGCTGGTGGATGGGAAGTCGAGGAGCTCCAGGTTGATAAATGATCCCAAGCCAAGCTAACAGTGGCAGGTCACTCGGGGGCAGGGGGCAAAATCCCAGACTCGATTCCGGGATCCTTTTACCTTCCTTAATTCTTCTTCTAAGTTATGGAAAATTCCTAATTTGGTGTTGTCCTCACCTTTCCAGCACACTCTCTTCCAAAGCCCTTCTAGAAGAGTGGGAAATGAAGTCTGGTACCTTGCAGATCCCCGTTTCTGCTTTTAGAGGGGCCAGGGCAGAGAACACCCCATCTTGGCATGTCTAGAAGGAATGGGAACTAGGATTGAGCCTGGCTAAGTCAAATACTCCCAGAGGCCTGGGCCCAGGGTCCTGGCTGTGGCGGAAGAACATTTAGGGAAGCCTCGTCAGAGAATGAAGGGTTAAGGAGACTGACCTGCCTGGAAAGGAAAAAGCAAGTATTTGAACTTTGTTATTGCCAAAATGCTTGATGTTCTGGCTTGTGGTTTTTTACCAGTCAGAAAACTCTGAGGACGACAGCTTGATTTGTATCTGAACGTCTAGTATCTGGCATTTCAAACTAGTTGCTGGAACTTCATTTAAGAAAACACCCCATAGCTTTAGTTTTAATCATTACCTGTAATGACCTCTTCATCTTCGCTTTTGAACAGAATTTGTACATCAGAGTCTTTCTAATGTTTGTAACGCTAAGCACCACTAAGTTTGTCTTCAAACTCAATCTAACTAGCTAGACCCAAGCAGTTGGATTAACTTTCTAGAGGAGAAATTGGAATTCATCACGGTAACTCTTTTGTGTGCATAGCGTTAGATAGCCGGTTGCCTTTTTTCCCCCCAAGTGTCTTGGAATCTAGCACAGCTGCGCTTACTGGTTCTTAAAGTTTAAATACACCCAAACTCAGCCCTGGCGTACTCCTCCCCTCGTCCTATTCAGAGACAGAAACCACTGGTATTATGTCCATTTTGCAGACTCGTAATCAAAAGCTCATGGACGTTCCTGTTGTGGCTCAGCGGGTTACAAACCCGACTGGTATCCGTGAGGATGCAGGTTCGATCCCTGGCCTCACTCAGCGGGTTAAGGATCCTGTGTTGCCATGAGCTGGGGCATAGGCTGGCAGCTGCCGCTCCGATTCGACCCCTCGCCTAGGAACTTGCATATGGCGTAGGTGTGGCCCTAAGCAGAAAACAATATTCAAAGGACTGTGGTCACATAGCTAGTAGGTGAGGGACCTGGGAGGACGGGGGTTAGGAACCTGGGTTACTCCATCCCTCACACTGCTCTTCCAGATCCTAACGGTCCCTTGGCGGGTCCAGGGTAGTGTCCTCACTGTAAGAATCCTGTGGAAGCAGACTAGCACCTCTTCAGAATGCATCTGCCCTTGCAGATTCCAAGTCCTACTGTACCACGTTCCCCATATTGCAGATGGAGACTAAGGCACAGACATCAAGTAATTTCTTCTTTTTTTTGGGGGGGGGGGCGGGTGCGCCACATGGCATATGGAAGTTCCTGGGCCGGGGATCAAATCTGAGCCGCAGCCACCACCTATGCCGCAGCTGTGCCAACACCAGCTCCTTAACCCGCTGAGCGAGGCCAGGGATCGAACCTGCATCCTCATGGATCCTAGTCGGATTCGTTTCTACTGCACCGCAACAGCAACTCCTGTTTATTTGTTTTGTAATTGCACACAAATATTCCAAGGTGCGCAAAATTTTTCAGGCACTATTTTTATTCTTCCGAGTTCTCTTAAAATTAAAACAGGAAGCCTAGACGTGCGTTCATGTGCGTATTTGAGAACCATGTGCTTTATGTACTGTGGCTTGAAAGCCTCCCATGTTATTATGATTTTATAAAAGGTTTCATAATCACCCAAATGTGGCAGTTCATGCTTTTGTCATCAAATATAAACTAGATTTCCTAATGGAAAATGCACTTGGTCTGGAAATAGTCCAAAGAAGATACCTGAAGTTTGCCTCCCAAAATAGCTGTTGCTAAATTATCAGGTGTTCAATTAAAACTACAGAACTGATTTTTAATTCCTATTGAAATGGTTGCAAGTGCCCCCAAGTTCTATCACTTGTGCACTTTACATGCCTTCCCTGTAATTAACATAAAGAAATTAATGTCTCACGAGCTTCAGTACTTGATGCCATGTGAGTCCTGAGGATATTTAAAGGGAGGAGAAATGTAAATAGAATGAAATTCTTAAGCAAGATTACTGATATGACAGGACTAAAGAGCTCGGGAGTGTGTGAAAAGTGCCTCTTTTCTTCCCTTTAATAAGTCCATTACTTGCACTTGGGCATATTTTAAGGTCCTTTTCATGCTGAATCTAGAGTTGAGCATGCTTTGCATTTCAAGCTTTGTCTATGAATCAGTAGAAGCCAAAGTTATTTCTGCTGTAAAATAACAGGAGCCAGGAACAGCTAATCTCTTTTCATTCTGAGTTCCTTACATTATTTTACCGGACAAAGTTTGTGTTGGCTACAAAACAGGCCATTCATAACATCTGAGAAGGAATTTAGGTAAGAATGAAGAGAGATTGTAGGATGTATAAAGACTCCCTCTCCTAAGGCCATTAAGAAATTCCAAATTGGCCCAGTTTTGAATAGTGACATTGCATTAGCCTTGCTAATTTCAGTAATTCAAGCTGATAGTCTGTTTACCAATCTGCTGGATGAAACCTTCCCATAACTACAGCTTCTCACCCAAGGTGAGTTGGTATTTTTAGATAGACGACTGGGCGGGGGGAGTTGGGAGGGGGATCAAGGGTAGCCGCAGCCTGGCGGCCAGAAACTCTTTGGCAAGAGGCTTAGGTCTTTAATTCCTCAGTAAGACCTGCCCTGCATTGTTGAAGTAAATGTACTTTTCTTTGTCTAGGCAGGAATGGGAACATGAGATTCGGGATTTGTCACTCCCTTATCTCCTTGCATCCCACCTCTTTGAATATCTCCGTCTGGCTTTTCATTGTCTTCCTTTCAGGAGTCAGGACTGGCAGAATAACCCATCCAGGGGTGTCTGTTTGTTTGTATGTGGGAACGCACTTGCCCTTCGGTTCATAAAATGTGCAAATAAACAGACAGAGAGTTAATGGCCAAAACTCCAGGGGAAAGGGACCTCCGTTTGAAAAAGAGGCTACATTTAAAAGGCCGTCTCTCGTAAATCTCTCTGGACGCACAGGCATCTCACATCATGCTGGAAAAATGTACGGAGGGAAATCTTCAGAGCCTCGCAAGCGGAGAAAGTAGAAAGATTGCCGAGTGTTTGAAAGGGTTTAGGGTTTCACTTGAAGAGCAGCTGCGCCCCACCACGCCTGGGCTCAGATACACCGAACACCAGCGGGGCAGCGCGTTGCAAATCGAGGGCGGTCCTGGGGAACCTCTGAGCCTCTGCACAGCCAGCCCTGAGCTACTGACCTGGCTTTCCTGTTAGTCTGTGACTACGACCAGCGCACAAGGCAGTGTTTCTCCAGAGAGACGTCTACTATGTATGGTTTCTCCAAATAACCAGAAATACCATGCTTGTGGAGGTTTGTGGAGTCCCATTTACTGATCGATCTTATCTCACTGGAGAAGGAGTACGACTTTGTGACTAAATAACCAAGGGTGCCCTGCCTGCAGGCAGGGCACAAAGGAGGGGATCAGGCTCAGAGTCCCCGCAGCCCTTGGTCCCTGGCTCTCTGGTGGCATTTACCACATTCCCACTTGCACGCAGTTATTTTTGTAGCCATCTCGTCTTCCTGATGGATAGAGAGCTCCTTGAGGCCAACAACTGAGTTTTCTCCATCTCTGTATGCACCGCAGCACCTGCCACCGTGTCTGGCAAAGAGCAGGTGCCCAATTCATTGCCACCCCTCCTGATACCTACACCACTGTATGCATCTCCTGCTAGATGGCGAGGCCTTGGGGTCAGGCTCCGGATCTCCTGTATCTGCGGGGCCTGGTCTGCACAGTTCTGGGTGTTATCACTAATGTTCCTTGTCCTCAACAGATAATCAATTAATTACCTTGTTGTTCTAAACAGACGCAACACACACCCTTCCACAGCCACCACTCCTCCACTTCAAGCAGTTATTCGTGATAACACTTGCATTTTTCTTTTATTTGCTTTTGAGGGCCGCACTTACGGCATATGGAGGTTCCCAGGCTAGGGGTCGAATCGAAGCTACGGCTGCCCGCCTACACCACAGCCACAGCAATGATGGATCCCAGCCGTGTGTCTGCAACCTGTACCACAGCTCATGGCAACACTGGATCCTTAACCCCCTGAGAGGGGCCAGGGATCGAACCTGCATTCTCATGGCTACTCGTCAGATTTGTTTCTGCTGTGCCACGACAGGAACTCCCGTGATAACACAGTAAACTGAAATGTCTTAGAAAGACTTGGGTAGTGATAATAGAGACAAAGACCCAGACTCTTTTTTTTTTTTTTTTTTGTCTTTTTGCCATTTCTTGGGCCACTCCTGAGGCATCTGGAGGTTCCCAGGCTAGGGGTCGAATCGGAGCTGTAGTCACCGGTCTACGCCAGAGCCACAGCAACGCAGGATCCTTAACCCACTGAGCAAGGGCAGGGACCAAACCCGCAAGCTCATGGTTCCTAGTCGGATTCGTTAACCACTGAGCCAGGACCCAGACTCTTGATACATTTTTAACCCTCTCTTCCCCCAAAAGAATACTCTGGAAGTGGCAAGGGTTAGAAGAGGTTTTAGGGAAAGAGAAAAAATAGCGTGGTAAACCAGAGAGGCTGGGAGTCTGGTCCCTGAAGAAGGCTGCCGGAGCCTGTGTTCAGGGCACCCCCTGCGCCCTCTCCTTGCTGCCGGCCAGCCTGCCTGGGGCATGAGAAAGGTGAAGGCAAAAAAAAAAAAAAAATCAAATTGAAAAGGAGGCCTCCTAAACTTGGTCTTAGGCTTAATACTCAGGGAAAAAAAGAAGGTCTGAGGATTACTTACCTCGTTGTTCATCAAAAGGGGGCTTCAGATTTCTCCCCTGGGTGACCTAAGCTGTAATCCGTCTCCACAGCCCTCTGTTCATACGTCTTCCATCTGGGAGGAAACGACGGTGACTGCCCAGGCTCCACTTGCTTCCTCTAATCTCTTGGCAGAGAAATTAAAAAGACACCAGCAATTGCTGTTGGACGGGAATTCTGCATGACATAGGGAGAATTGATGGGGGACAAATCGGTGGAAGGAAGCAATCTCTGTTTAAGGAGAACGCATCTTTAATCGTGGTAATCCCTTGAGTACATTGCTTTCTCTGGTGACACGGGGCGGCGCACCTAATGATGCCTTGCTCACTTTGATTTTCCCCTGACGCGATGCTTGCTGCTAATGCCGTTGTGGATTTGCAGGCAGAGCAGTGAACTTATTCCGGGCATTAAAAACTCAGCCACTGCTGAGTAGCATTGAGAACTATGTCTAGATACTCAGATTGCAACAGAACAGAGGGTGGGGGGAAAAATGTATACATGTAAGAATAACTTGATCCCCATGCTGTACAGCGGGGGAAAATAAAAAATAAAAAAATAAAAAAACTCAGCCAAGTGGCTCTCGGGACCAAAATGTCACCACTTTTAGAAGTGAATCAGAGGTCACGAGCCAATCCTATTTCTTTGGTATTTCCTCGAAAAGATCTGTTCTCCACCGTCTTCATGATTTCGATTCTCTTCCCAGACAAGTATTCGCACGACCCTCCCAAAGTTGCGAAAATAAAAATGGAATATACAATAGTAAGACGGGTGTACGCAAGGACCATGCTGAGCGCTTATGGGCTAGGGTTCGCTCCACAATCCAGACCATGTAGTTTAGCGTATAATATTCACGACCTGGATGAAAAGAAACTCTATTGCCAAATCATGTCACTCCCACGTCGTCTTCTAGGGCAGTGGTGCCCATCCGTATTTGTCCTAAGTGGAAAGTGCATGGTTTGCTTTAAATTAATGTTTGTTTTAAAAATAGCTCTTGCAGGAGGGTGATAACCTGATGATTTTTTTCCCCAAAGATGCCTTAATATCATCTTATTTCATTGATATCCTCTATATCATCTTTCTAAGAAAAAAATACATTAATCTGCTTACTCTCAAAATCTTCTCCAGCCAAGCTTTCCCAACTGCTGTCCTACTGTTCTGCCACTTGTCTCCCAAGCAAGCTCCATACCTACATGCCGGGGTTATTCTAGGAATATACTTGACAGAAATACACCAGGTCGTCAAAGGTGTAAGTCAGAGGATGCTCGCTGCCGCATTGTTGGTGCCAGGGACAAGTGAAAAGCAAATGAAAGGCCTATCACTGTGATTGTATTCATTCCCACCATGGCATTTCTCGCTCAGATGAAAAGGAATGCAGCAGTTCTACCTGTATTAATATGCAAGGATTGCCAAGACCTCGTAGCATATGCATATGCGTAGACAGTACAGTTTCCCAGCAATTACCCCTGGGGGGTTGTGGAAGGGGGCAAGGGGAAGAGGGGGCTTGCTTGCTTATTTTTTTACTCTACAGACGCAGGTATTGTTTGACTCTTTAGCTTCAAGGATGTATTCATGTGTTGAGTAGCTTAAAAATTAACAAAATAAAAGGATTCTATCAACTCGGGGAGGATGGTTTGCCTGAGGACCAGGTAGGGAAGCTGTTGAATGACCTTCCGTCTAAGCAGCAGCCCTAGCGAGCCCTGGCCCCCGGAAGGGAAAGGATTGGCGGAATATTAAGGGAACAGAGTTTATGGGATGTGCTAATTAATTAGACCTGGAGAACGAAAAAGGAGGGGGGAATCTAGGGTGACTTGCAGGCAGCTGGACGGCTAGGAGACCGCTCCGTGCACCGGGGAGGGGGCCGGGTGGCAGGGACCCGCAGGAAGGGAGCCGCTGAGGGAAGGAAGAGAAACGCTGCGGGGATTGTGTTGCGTCTGAATTGCCTGAGGGACATCCGGGCAGCAGTGGCCAGGAACGGTTCCATCTCCTGAGACGTGTGAGCGAGAGGTGGATGTGGGAGTCCTGGGTGAGCAATAAAACCAGGGCCCCCGAGGAGAGCATTCGAGAACGCTCGTCCAGTGAGAAGCGTGGAGGGCCAAAGAAGAAGGAGAGGACCCTTTAAAAGAAAAACAGCCCGCAGGGCAGTCTGAGAACAGTTAGAGGAAGGACGGGGGAGGGCAGAGGTGGCGTTGAAAAGGTAGGAGGACGCTAAGTTCCAAGACTGAGAGCTGGACGTGGAAAACGGAAGCCAGGCCATCGGGGGATTAACTGGGAACTGGCAGGAGGGCGCCTTCCTCCCGCCGCAGCCTGGCCTCCCCCACTCCCTTGCAAGAGCAAAAGACGACTTTGTGTTGGATTTGCTTCTCCCCTGAGCTATAAATATTGCCACCATATTCCCTCTCTTTCTTTGGAGAATTGCAACTGTAGTTGCTGTATTTCTTCTTCTTTTAGCATGTCTTTCCAGAAGTTTAGGGAGCCAGGCTCTAAGGCCCTAGTTTTGATCTGTTTTTACTGTTGTTGACCGCATCTTTGTGTGTTTAAATGTGGCTTCTTTCTTGGCCCTGCAAGGCCTTTTGACTCTGAAATCGCATCGTTTTCTGATATGCTTATAGCCCGATGCCTTGCTCTTCTCAGCCATCCCCCTACTTCAACGGACTTGGTCAACGAGATGTTCCTGTCCTGGTTAACAGGCTCATCTGTCACATTCTGTACACAAGTGACAACGACATGGAAAACTTTGGCCCCGTCTTAGTTATGCAGAACTGGGGCCACCCTTGACCTTTTTCAATTAAAGTTGATCTCTTGCCAATTGCATCTTCTTTTTATTTGGGCTCAGTATCTTCTTGCTGCTCTTTCTCAGGGACCCCGGCTGCCACTCTTTGTAGTCGGAATTTTCCTTTTCCCCTTCACCTCTTTATAGCTGGGGGCTTGAGCCACTGGGCATCTTTTCGCCTTTCCCAGACTCCCTTTGTGCTTGCCTACCTGTTTCTAATGCCACAGAGCTATTTGTGTGGGGATGATCCAGCATTTGTTCCTCAGCTGCCTTCCCCTTGAGTCCTTCCGGCTTCCTGTCTTCATCATGTTTCCCAAATGAATCTTCTCCGTCTGATGCCTCTTCTTTTCTTCGTCTGGCTCCTGAGTGGTACCCTCATGGCCGCACTGAGCAAGGTGTCCAGCATCGTTTCCCATTGGTAGGAAACAAAAAAAAAAAATCCATGGAAACAATTCCTGAGTTGGCTGCTCTGTCTTCTATACTGTCCCATACTATACATGTACATTTCACGTTGCCCGCTAAACAGCCGCTACCTTGGTACGCAGGGCAGATTGCGTGGTTCTTTCTCCCCAGGATGGGCAGGTCAGTAGCTACGCCCTTGAAGTTATGTCTTGGTTGAGAACTCCTTGGCGAATTTAACGCCCTCCTCTCTAAGCTGGTCCTCGTCTCCCCAAAACACTGCTCCCTTTCTTTGAGAGAGACTCCACAACGCTCGCCTTAGATGCCTCTCCAGACAGCGTCTGTGTCAAAGGGAGGAATGCAGAGGTCACTTGAACCCTGTCCCTTCCCCCTTCATCCCTGCCATGAGCCCTCTAAAGGCCTGAGTGAAATCCTAGAATCTCGGGGTTGGAAGGGTCATCAGGAGCTATTTACCTTCACCCCCTCATTCTATGTTTGAATCCCTTCACCAATCTCTCTGCCCAGTGGCTGTCCAAACGCTCATGGACCCCCCCTCTAGAGGTGGGTCTCGCTGCCTCGGGCAGCCGGCACAACTGTCAGATTACACTGATTACTAGAAAGTTTATTTCTTTAAAGTCCAAATCATTTTCCCCTTAGAAGAAAGACGAGGCCGTGAAACAGCAGTACTCAAATGGCATGGCTGTGGGCCAGAAGCATCTGAGATGGGAAGTACCAAAGGGAGCATGCGCGGGCGCAGGGCCTGGCAGTGCCAGAGGAGGAGGGTGGTGAAGCCAGGGCCATAATAAGGGAATCTGAGCTGAGAAGCAGGAATGGCGCTGCAGAGTAAACAGGAAGGCAACGGAAACGTTGAGGGAAGACGGAGGAAGGGGATACTAGAACCTCTTCTAAAGCAATGGGAACCCGGGTTAGAGATTTACCTCAAAGGGCAGAGGAACAGACAGGCATCTGTAACATTCCGAATCCATTAGAGGAGTCCAGCCTTGCCCCTGGCCTCGGGATATGGAAAAGATCACTCTGGAGACAGCAGAGAATGTTTAGGAAAGCACCAACTAGACAGCAGAGAAGGGAATAATTGGACACAGGAAATGAATTTAAGGAGCAATGGAAAGAGAAAAAGATGTGTATAGAGACATGGAAAGGGGGGAAAATGAAAACACAGAACTTTTAGGTTAAGGACTTGTATTTATTCCCCTGCCAGCCCGTAATTGTATTTTCCTGGCAGTCATCCCGCAGACTCTGCAAGGGGAGGGGACTGCGCGGATTGAAGTCTCAGTGCTTCGCGCTGTCACAGCCAAGCGAGGGACCGACTTCACTAATGAAGCTATATTCTCATGTGACGGAGACAGGCACTGCCATGTCCATCACCAGCAACCCCTGCACTTGGGGATCCGTGGGGTGGAGGGGGCAGGGTGTGGCCCAGCAGTGGGTAGATTATGAGGCAAAAGCAAGGGTCAGAGGTATGGGAACCAACTCACAAGGTTTGAAGTGATAAAGAAATGAAACCCGCTCACCGGAAATCCGGATTCCTTACCAGCATGGCACACAGAATGCTGGCATATGTCCCCTGCTCACCGGGCAGAGCATCAAGTTCTAGGCAGCAAAAGATAATATGAAAATGATCTTGTTGATTGCATCCATCTACATGGAGTGAACTGATGCTACAGGTAATGAGAACTGGCTGCTGTCAGAAGGGCTTTAGCATCTAGAGGTCGGGGTTTGAGTCCTGCCATTGGCTCCCTGCACCACGCCCACCACTGGCTCTGCTTTTGTCTTTTCTTCATCTTAGTTCAGTGGGACTCTTTCCCCCAAGGAACTCATCAGTTGATGAGGACAGTCTGCATGGGAAGGGTCTCTGCCAAGGACGAAGCCCTTCACCTTCGTATTCTCAGTAAACTGGGAATATAGGTTCATATGTGTAGCCCTTGATTCATGCATGCATTCATTCAGTTTTTCAGTGTCTATGCCAGTCATGTGCTATGTGTAGACTCATGTCTTCCTTTGATGGGGCTCCTAGTCTAGCTGAATGACTACTGTGTTGCAGAATGAAACTAGTCCACTGGTAGAAGTACAGTCCCAGTGGGAGTTCCCTGGTGGCTCAGTGGGTTAAGGATCTGGCATTGTCACTGCTGTGACTTGGGTTTGATCCCTGGCCTGGGACCTTCCTCATGCCATGGGTGTGGCCAAAAAAGGCGTACAATCTGACTCATAGTCAGAGAGGGAAGTAATTCCTCTGGGCTAGGGGGAGGATGGAAGGGTTCCTCTAACAAGTGGCATGTATGTTGAAGCCTGAGAGAGAGAGCATCCCAGGCTGAGGGAACAGCAAGAAGAAAGACATGGGAACCTCAAAGTACTTGCCGTTTTCAGCAAATGATACATGGGATTGTACGGTGCTTGGGGAAATATGTGGGCAGTTGCAACTGGAAAGCAAGACAAGGTGAGATGGAGAAGCGTGTGAATGCCACGCTGAGGAATTAGGACTTTATCCCCCATGCAGGAGGGAGCCGTCATGGGATTCCGAGAAAGAGAAATGTGATTCTCAACATGTGACTTAGGAAAAGAGTATGGTCTGATTGCTGCTGTCACAGGATAGCTGTGACCAGTGGAGAGGCAGGGGTACCTTATCTAGCTGGAGCATTGAGGACCCTGTGGGGAGGGGAGTAAGTGGGGAGAGAGAGGCTGGAGGAAAGAGGAGACGTGGTCCCTGTCCAAAGACAGAGGCGGTGGTACCTGTGGGAACGTGGGAATGGCGACTCACAGACAGTCCAGATCCGAAAACAGAGGATCCCGACTGTAGGAGGATGGAGCCGGAATGACGCTGTGTTCTTCCAAGTAAATTAAGGGGAAAACAGCTTCCCATTGATGATGGGGGAGGTGTTTCACAACTGGAGAGTTTTTAGGGGACAGATTCAGATGGAACAACTTAGCGAGGCTTTTCATCTTTCCTCTATGAGGACACCTGCCTGCTGTTGCTTTTTGGCCCATGATGTTCCCACACTCAGGCTAAATGTTTTCAGGGACTTGAGTCATGTTGACCCAATGGCTCTTGTACTATTAACTTGCCTTTGCTGTTGGACAGTGGCAGGATATCACATGCATTTTAGTTCTCGGGTACATTGTTTGTAAGATCCACCACGGCTGATTAAAAATGGAAGACTACCAGAATTCCCCGGTGGCGTAGCAGTGATGGATTCAGCCTTGTCACTGCTGGGGCGCGGCTTCCATCCCTGGCCTGGGAACTTCCTGGCACACCTCGGGCGTGGCCAGAAAAAAGAGAAAAGGAAGCCCTCGGGTCTCCCCATCAACGGATATGTAAAGCCCTGCTTTTTTTGAGCATCTTGGATTCTGGGCTCCAGGAGACTGTAAGGCCACTCCCTCACTCTCCTGACCACCACGCCCGCCCAGCCATCTGATTTGGCTTCAAAAAGTGACATTTTGTGTTTTCCTTCGACAGCCTCAGAACCCAAAAAGGCATACCTCTGTAGCTGTGTCATGCTTACAATTTATATTATAAGCAGAGCTCTGTGAATCTAAGCCATTAAATTTTTAAAGTAATGAGGACAGCGTGTATTCATTCCTTCATTGACTTTTTAAAAAGGCATTTTCAACTCAGCATCATTTGTGTGACTCAGGAAAGTAAATGTAAGTTCCCTTAAAATAGTGAGCCTCGGATTAAAATCCCTGACAAAAACTGCCCTCTTTCTTCATTCCTCATCGAGGAGCCCCGGTTGCAGAGCTGAGGTAGTGCTTAAATACCCATTTTAACTCTTTCGGACAACTTGACTTTCAAAGCGCTGAAGGAGTGCCATTTAGGGCCGGTTGCCTTGGCATCGGGTACAAACAGGCACACTCGCCCCTCTACCAAGTAAAATGCCAGAGGAACAGGGCCCTCGCCCTCCCTTCCCCTTAGGAAGTAAGATGCGCCCCAGATGCCATTATCTTTTGGTCTCTATAGTTGTTTTGGGGTTTTTTTTTGGTTGGTTTTTTTTTTTTTTTGGTCCTTTTGCCTTTTCTAGGGCCACTTCCGCGGCCGGCAGGTTCCCAGGCTAGGGGTCGAATCGGAGCTGTAGCTGCCGGCCTACACCACGGCGACAGCAATGCGGGATCCGAGCCGCGTCTGTGGCCTACACCACAGCTCACGGCAACACTGGATCCCCAACCCACTGAGCAAGGGCAGGGATCGAACCCGCAACCTCATGGTTCCTAGACGGATTCGTTAACCACTGCACCACAACGGGAACTCCCTCTCTATAGTTTTTGATGGTAAAATATATATAACAAGACATTTGTCAATGTTGTTTGGCCAAGCCCAAGACATGCGGAAGTTCCCAGGCCAGGGATCAAACCTGCGCCGAAGCAGTGACGATGCCGGGTCCTTAACCCACTGAGCCACCAGGGAACTGCAAAACATGTCATTCTAACCATTATGTATACAATTCAGTGGCGCTGATTGCATTCGCAGTGTTGTACAACCGTTACCACTGTTGCTAACATTTGCCTCTTCTGTCCAGTTGCAGTTTATGTCAATGGAATCATCTACTATGTGCTATTTTGGGACTGGCTTCCTTCTCTTAGCATCAAGTTTCTGAGCTTATATACCTCGTAGCACATATCAGTATCTCATTCCTTTTATGGCTGAGAACATCCCATCGTGTGAATGTACCGCATTTTGTTTATCCATTCATCCACTGATGGACTCTTGGGTTGCTCCCACCTTTTGGCTGCTGTGAATAATCTGCGCAAACACTGGCATACAAGTATGTGGTGTCTACAGGCTGTTAATGCATGAGACATAACAAGAATATAGCATTGCCAAAGGCCACCTTGAGTTGGAACTCTGGAGGCATCTTCCAAGAAGCTTGGTTGCACAGGTGTTGTGACGTTGAAGGCGCTGCCACGACACCTCAGCATGCTCAGGGTGATGGTGCTTCACTGCACTCGCTCTTGAACTTCTCCACAAGGCTAATTGAGTAGCCAGTGAATCCACATCCGCTCCCACTCTCTTCTCAACTCAGTACCGTCTGGTGTTTGACGTGCCCACCCGACCAAAACATCTCTCAAACATCTCCCGTAGCTTCTTCGCAGTCCTCACTTTAAAGCCTCCTCTTCCCTTCTGCCTTTCCTGAAGCCTCTTCTCTTCATCTTCTTCCCTGGTCCTGGCTGAACAGTGTCTCTGTCACCAGCTTCTCGAATATTCCACTGGCTCTTGGGGATGCAGTAACCTCTCCTGTGGGAAGGAAAGGCTTTGATGGGCTGTGACTCCAGTGGAACTGTGAGGCAGCCTCAGGTGAGAAGGATGTGTAGACAGGCGCATACCAGGCGTGACACTTCTGTGGAAGATGGTGACAATTCCAGGGCTGGTGGGGAAGGCCAGCGCCCACACGCCAAACTCATATTATCAGACTTTACAGGAGGGAGTGGTTCTGTTTCTGGGAATAGGATTTGACTCACGATGTACCCAAACGAGTGTAGTCTTGGCCCATGGCAGAGTAAGATTCTACAGTAAAAGGATCTGATTTCCAAAGGGTTTATGTGACATTTTGGTTTGTTCCTTTCTCAAAGGCTGGATGCAATACTGAAGCATATTTAGTGGCTGAATCCCCTGGAAACCATTTTGTGTCAGACGCTGAACAGTCTGAGCCCCAGCTAAGGGCAATTCCTGGCGCGTTCTTTCTTGACAAGCAAGTTGTCATAGAAAAAAGCTATGTTAAGTCATTAATCAGGAACATGTGAGTCAGAATGCCCAGTTTTGGTAGTTTAGAAAGCCGAGGTGACCCAAGTGTTCCAGCAGTGAAGACAGAGTGACACCTGTTCCTAAGCACCCGGAACATGACCTGAAGGTCCTAGAAAACATGAAATATTTTATCAAGTTTTAAATGAGTATGCAAATAGTGCACTTTTAAAAAAATTTAATGAAGTGTAGTTGATTTACAATGTTAATTTCTACTGTGCGGCAAAATGACTCGGTAATAGATGTGTCTTTTCATCTTTCTTTCCATTATGGTTTATCTCAGGATACTGAATATAGTTCCCTGTGCTCTACAGTAAGACCTGGTTGTATATCCATCCTATATATATATACTCATTAGCTTCTGCTAATCCCAAACTCCCAATCCTTCCCTCTCCTACCCCCCACCCCCTTGGCAACCACAAGTCTGTTTTCTAAGTCTGTGAGTCTGTTTCTGTTTCATAGGTAAGTTCATTTGTATCATATTTTAGATTCCACTTCTATCATATGGTATTTGTCTATAATTTACTTCACTTAGTATGAGAATCTCTAGATCCATGTTGCTGCAAATAGCATTATTTCATTTTTTATGGCTAATATGCCGTTGCATATGTGTACCACGTCTTCTTTATCCAATCCGTTGATGGACATTTAGGTGGCTTCCATGTCTTGGCTATTATAAATACTGCTGCAATGAACAATGTAAATACTGGTGCATGTTATCTTTTCAAATTATGGTTTTATCCAGATATATGCCCAGGAGTGGGCTTACTGGATCATATGGTAGTTCTATATTTAGTTTTTCAAGGAGCCTCCATACTGTTCACCCTAGTGGTTGTACAAATTTACATTCCCACCAACAGTATAGGAGGGGTCTCTTTTCTCCACACCGTCTCCAGCACTTGTTTGTAGACATTTTGATGACGGCCATTCTGACCAGTGTGAGGTGATAACCTCATTTTGATTTGCATTTCTCTGATAATTAGAAATGTTCATCTTTTCACGTGCTTTTTGGCCATCTAGCTATCTTCTTTGGAGAAATGACTATTTAGATCTTCTGACCATGTCTTGATCAGGTTTTTTTTTTTTTCTAATATAGAGAACTGCATGAGATGTTTATATATTTTGGAGATTAATCCCTTGTTGATCATAGTTTGCAAAGATTTTTCTCCCGTTCTGTGGGTTGTATTTTCATTTCGCTTATGGTTTCCTTTGCTGTGCAAAAAGCTTTTACATTTAATTAGGTCTCATTTGTTTTTGTTATTACTCTAGGAGATGGATCCAAAAAGATATTGCTGTGGTTTATGTCAGTGTTCTGTGTTGTCCTCTAAGAGCTTTAAAGTATCCGGTCTTATTAGGTTTTTAATCCATTTTGAGTTCGTCTTTGTGTATGGTGTTAGACTGTTTTAATTCTTTTACATGTAGTTGTCCAGTTTTCCTAGCACCACTTATTGAAGAGACTTTTTTTGCCATTGTATATCATTGCCTCACTTGTCATAGATTAGTTGACCATAGGTGGGTTTATTTCTGGGCTTTCTGTTCTGGTCTAGTGATCTAGATGTCTGTTTTTGTGTCAGTACCGTACTGCTTTGATGACTATAGTTCTGTAGTATAGTCTTAGGTCAGGAAGCCAGGTTCCTCCAGCTCCATTTTTCTCAGTATTGCTTTGGCTATTTGGGATATTTTGTGTTTCCATACAAATTTTATCTAGGTCTGTGAAAAATACCATTGGTAATTTGATAGGGATTGCATTGAATCTGTAAGTTGCCTTGGGTAGTATAGTTATTTTAACAATATTGATTCTTCTGACCCAAGAACATGGTATATCTCTTCATCATCAGCATCTTATAGTTTTCAGAGTACAGGTCTTTTGCCTCCTTAGGTAGATTTATTCCGAGGTATTTTATTGCTGCAATGGTAAGTGGGATTATTAATTTCTCTTGCTGATCTTTCATTGTTAGTGTATATATGCGTAGACTTTTTGATGATGGCTATTCTGATGGGTGTGAGGTGGGTACCTGATTGCAGTCTTGGCAAATACTGTATTTCTTCTGGCAGCCAGCCTTGCATGTTTCAGTATAAAATAGGCTGTTTCCCCCAAATCCTCAGGAAGAACACACTGCGGCTTCATATACCCATAGCCCACTGCAGTGGAACCTAAAGATACAGATACCCCAGATTGAGAAAGAGGCCAACAGGGAAGTTAGGCTATGTCTATATGGCAAAATCCATGGTGTTCTTTGAACATCCTAGCAGTGGGATTGAGGGTGTTCGCAGGCTGGAATCAGCTGTAAGAAATGAAGTGGGCATCTCATTGCCCCAGAGGGCTGGGGCAATGAGAATCCAGAAGAGGCCATTGGAGTCTTCCCAGAATTTAGTCATTTAGTGGGTGAAATGGGCAGCTCAATTATTTGTCAAGAAGACATATTGTGAAATGGGCCCTAAAGGGAGTCCCATCAGATGCATTAAAACCAGAGGCCTCAAGTGTGCCATTTCCCCGTCATCTGATCCATGAAGAAAATCTAGACTCCCAGGGACCTGCGGGTCATTAGCAAAGTCACGTTCCTCTGCTTTCAAGCCCACGAAGTCATTTCACACCTGAAAGTTCACAAAGGTTGGGGAGGGGGGTGGATGTGGCAGGGAAGGACATTGTGTTGAGGAGAGGACAAGGGAACCCGAGCTCTATTTGGGACTCAGAAGCCCACGGCAGGGCCAGCAGGCTTCTGCGGGAAGGGGAGCAAGAGTGAGTAGTAATGCAATGAACGGGATTTCCGGCCATTTCTCAAATTCCAGCCCCTGGGCTCCACCAGCAATGCAGGGAAGGTTTTGCATATTCACGTCCTGGGGGCCAGCTGTACACAGCGAACACACAATGCGGGGAGAGGAGTATTTCTCTGGTGCTCTGTGAGGGCTGGATTAGTCATCTGCTGGTGTAAGCTTGGCAAGAGAGACACCCCTGTGCTTGGCTCAACAGCAGCAGTCACTCCCCTGGCACTTTTGACAGCAGCTCCTCTTTCCCCTGCACTGTGACGTCTGCCTGCTGGAGTGGGTAAGGCCCCCATAGGCCCTCCTTGACACCCATGCCCCCAGAGGGCCAGCCCTAGCATCCTCTCATATGCTCCAGACCCAGGTGGCTCTGTAAGGACCCGAAGGCTTTTCTTTCTTTCACCGGCTGACAGATTTCTCTTGGCTGCCGGTGCAGGCCTGCTGGATGCACCCCAGGTCCAGCAACTTCTCCCCCAGCGCTGTGTGTGTACTGCCTTTAGGAGAAGGTATTATGCTAGGGTTTAAAGAAAACACACAGTCCAGCATGGGTTTATTTATTGCCAGGGCCTCTCATCCAAGATTAGACCACAGACCACCTCGAGAAGAGGGAGGATTCAGAATTCAGGAGCTGGCGAACCTCACGGAAGACCCACACCCCGGGAGAAGCAACTGGTTGACTCTTTGCGCGCACAGATGCTCTGGTGGGAACAGCCACCTCGGCTGCTGTGCGTAGGGGAAAGATCACAGCCTCCAGCCGACTGTGCCCTTCGCTGGGCCCCAAGAGCTTCAGAATCAGACATAAAACTCAAGGGGAATCCAGTTTGCCCAGGCCAAAACCCAGAGCAGGGGGACATAACTTGTCAAAGGGGAAACCGCCGGCCAGTAACTGAGCCAGCCCAGCTCCCAGGATGGTACTGCCTGTCTTAGGAACTCCACTGGGAGACGGAACAGCTCCGGGGCGGGGGGGGGGGGAGAGCTTCTCACCGAGGGCATCGCCCAGTGCAGAGAAACTTTTCAACCCAAAGTGCAGATTTTAAGGATGGAGGATAATTTCAAGGGATTATCTAATCTGCAACACAAGGGACATGAGAGTCAGGGCTGAGTGTGTAATTAGTACAGACTGTTGGGTCTACCCTCTGGGTATCTTTAAACTGATTACAAATAGAAACAGATTTTTGGATTTAGCCTGAAAGTCTCCTTACTGACCTAAACGGTTCTCACCGACATTCAACTGCAAGACAGAAACAGTTTGTCTGCCTTCTATGATATGTGCCTAATACAACGAAGATACATTCTGGAAAAAAAATCACTGATAAAAATATGAAGGATTTAAGAGTATGGTTTGTGGTGATTCCCAGAATGCATCTGGTTTATAGAAAAATGAGGTTTTTGGTTTGGTGTTGATTTAGCTTCTTTGTTGGTTTCTACAATTTTTTTTTTTTTTTTAATGTTTGCTCCTGGCTGATCCCCAGACACTGTTCCCACAAGGCTTCTTGTTTTTCCCACGACAAGAAGTCTGACAAGTCTCCCCAGGGCCACCTGGGGCTGTCCTCCAAACTGTTACCAGTCCTCTTTCTGAAAAACACAAAACACATTGTACTTAAAACCCTTCGTTGGGGAGTTCCCGTCGTGACGCAGTGGTTAACGAATCTGACTAGGAACCATGAGGTTGCGGGTTTGATCCCTGGCCCTGCTTAGTGGGTTAGGGATCCCGCGTTGCTGTGGCTGTGGCGTAGGCCGCGGCGGCTACAGCTCTGATTAGACCCCTAGCCTGGGAACCTCCATATGCCGTGGGTGTGGCGCTAGAAAAGGCAAACAACAAAAACAAAAAAAACCCTGTGTTGGCTCCCTAGGGCCCCCAGCATCAAGTCTTGGCATCCCAGCTCCCCATGATTGGGCCCTCACTTGTCCTTCCCACCTTAGCTTTTGTCACCCGCCATGGAACATCCCCCCAACAGTGTGCGCGCTGCGCTCCTTTCCTGTGGAGCGGCTCCTTGCTCTTGTGAGTACAAGCCCTGTCTGCCTTCTCCGACAGAGCTGCTTTTGCTGGAGCTGGACCCTCTGCCTGAAATGCATCACTGTTTCATTCGGCCCTGCCCTGGGGCTGCCCACCCTTCCTGCGGTAGATGACCTCCCGCTGGCTCCAAGAAGCCTTCCCAGAGCCATTTATTTGGAATGTTTCTGTCCCCCGTCCATCCTCCTGGCATTCTGCTAGTGCCTTTTTCGGAACCCTTTCCACTTTCTGCTGAGGGTCGTGTGTTGGGGTCTCTGGTGGTCTGTTTTCCTTGCCAGGGTGGGGGATTCCTGAAGGCACACCCTCGATCGTTCCCCAGTCTTCCAGTTCAGTGCTTGGGACAGAACAGGCTACCGTTAGGTTTGTTGAATTAAATTGGCGTATATTTCCTCTGTTCAGGAATATCCACATTTCTCTTTCTCAAAACTCTTGTTTTTTCTGTCTCCCATAGTGCTTCCTTGTCATGCTAAGCTGTCCCCTTCATCTCGAATCTCCAGAATAGTGGCCCATCAGTATCAGCCCCAGGAGCCCAGCTGTAGGGTTGGGTGAAAGAGCGTGGCTGCTGCTGAGCTGGAAGCCTCAGGAAACCTGCAGCCACAGCTTAGGCAGCACAGGGAGGTATTATTCTGAATATTCTTGGGCCCCCTTGGAGGTAGAACACTTGGCCCAGCTTTGTGCCAGACGTGTCTGATGGCCTCAGCCATGATTGCCAATTTCTTCAGGTAGAGAACTGATATAATTCCCATTCTGGGTCCCCACACCTAGAGCTCTTTTTAGTATTTCATAAAGTTTAATAAGGCTCCTTAATCAAGTATGTGATCAGTTGTATGTGGAAACACTGGATATATTACACTAATCAAGGTTTTGGGTTTTCTTTTTTTGAGAAGCAATCTATTACTGCTTAATCATTGGAGTCTATTTGGTGTACAACGCTTTTCAATTTGTATATATATATACATATATATACGCACATACACATATGCATACTTGTATATGTATATTTGAATTATAATACCTACTCCCTAACATTGCTGAGAAGGTTCAATTAAATGAGATGATATACATAAAGCACTTAGCACACAACAAGGACTCAATAATGGATTATTTCAAAACAAGAGAAATGTCACAGAAGAAGTGTTTGGTGGGGAGTTCCCGTCATGGCGCAGTGGTTCACGAATCCGACTAGGAACCATGAGGTTGCGGGTTCGGTCCCTGCCCTTGCTCAGTGGGTTAAGGATCCGGCGTTGCCGTGAGCTGTGGTGTAGGTTGCAGACGCGGCTCGGATCCCGCGTTGCTGTGGCTCTGGTGTAGGCTGGTGGCTACAGCTCCGATTGGACCCCTAGCCTGGGAACCTCCGTATGCCGTGGGAGCGGCCCAAAGAAATAGCAAAAAGACAAAAAGACAAAAAAAAAAAAGTGTTTGGTGGCAAAAAGATGAGAAACTACTGGATTTAATGTAACCACTGAGTTGACCATACAGACTATAGCAGACAAAATTGTGTCATGGTCATGGGTTACTTGAAGAGCAAGATAAATAGCAGCAGAGCCATGGAGCCACATTAAAAGATGTTGCTTCATTCTAATTTGGGCAAAAGGGGAACATCCAGACAAGGAATCTGAAAAGCGCTGCTGAGAGCGCGTTCGTACAGGTCGGCCCTAAAAATACGCCGCCTCATTCAAGTTGAGAAGCTGCCCTGAGACTCAAGGCTGGCCTTTCAACAGCTCCAGCCATATGTGTTCTCAACTCTGGTGAAATCTGATCAGGACCTAAGCCTGTGCTGTCCCTGCCGCCTGACAGCTGACCTCCGCCTTCTCTGTGCGCTGGGCATAGTTCACCTTTCAGACAAAGAGGTCTGATTTCCAAGTAGAGCGTTGCCCTTTGTTCCTTTCCTCTTTTTATTTTCTTTGTATCTATTTATTTGGAGGGGAGAGGGAATGGAGATTAGTCTGCTGATTTGCCTTTTCCCTCCATAAAAGGGCTCCCTGGAAATGTTGAATTATTATCAGCTCCCCAGAAAAACTTTCTCAGCTTCAGAAGGGCCAAATGTGGCCAGATTTCACATATGTTAAAAAGTTAGGTCATCGTTTGTAGAGCAGTGAAAACGAATTGTAGTTAATAACAAAATAGCAAAATTATTTGGATGGAAGATGATAGGCAAAGGACCCAGTGAGATATATATTCAGATGAATAGGAAAAACATTACTACCCATTAGATGAGAAGGCCAAGGATGTGAACTCTTAGTCATTGAAAAATAGAATATGTAAACGCAAACGTAGAAAAAGTTTGTTGATACTAGTAATCAAATGTATGCCAGTTAAAGAAACTTTGAAATAGCTCTCGTCTTATACTGAGTACAGTATCTTCTCCTGATTGCGGCACAGTCAATGTGGGTCCCTCCTCATTGCCGGTGGCCTATAAACTGCAGTAGCCCTTTGGAGAGCAGTGTTTTGGGCTCGGTAATTAGACCCCCCCCCCCAGCTTGGATCGCTTTGACCTTGCTGCCTGCCCTAAGCAATGCCAGCCTCGCAGCAGCAGCCCTGGTCCCGGGCCCTGCTCTGCACACGTCCTGGGCCAGCTGAGTCCTCCACACCTTCTTCCTGTGACTTACTGCGTGTTTCATCCTCTGTAAGAGGAGCTCTTCCTTCCTCTTCCTTCCTTCCTTCTGCCGAATCCGAGTCACTTCCCCTGTGCCTGTTGCTAAGCATCTCGGTGTCCTCAAGGGATCTTTCTGGCTCCATCGACCACGGGACAGTTGGCTGCCGAGGTCGCTCGCATCACATCACCTTCACAGGCTGTTGAAATAGAAACGCTGGTGACCAGATCTAGAAAAGTCAAGGGAGGAGACTTGACCTCTAAATCTGGGAAGGCAAATCTACTTAGATTTGCTCGCTGGGAGACTTGCACATCAGGCCAACCCCCAATATCCCAATTTCTTTTCAGACTCATGAGCATGTCTCAAACGGTAGGCAGACAAAGGAGGAGGTTAGGGTCTTAATTGACTTGATAATCAGTTTAAATCCTATGCATTATATAAAGTGTGTGTGTTGGGGGGGGGGTAGTGAAGAGACCATAAAGAAGAATTATTGGGGAAAAACAAAACTTTCAGTGGCAAAGGACCCTGCCCTCAACTCTGGAGCAGGGCTCCCAGGGGGAAATCTGTATGGGAGGCAGGGCCCAGGAAAGGTACACCAGGGTCAGGGTCCGCCACATCCCCTCCCTGCAACACACATGCGCAAGGACATATGCGTTGTCACGCACATGGCAGCTTATATGGATTTTTGTTTTTTGTTTTTTAGGGCCACACCCTCGGCATATAGAGGTTCCCAGGCTAGGGGTCTAATCGGAGCTCTTGCTGCCGGCCTACGCCAGAGCCACAGCAACGCCAGATCCGAGCCGTGTCTGTGACCTACACCACAGCTCACAGCAACGCCGGATCCTTGACCCACTGAGCAAGGCCAGGGATCAAACCCCCATCCTCATGGATGCTAGTCGGGTTCCTTTCCACTGCGCCACAACGGGAACTGCACACCTGTGTTTTGACACCTGTGAGATCACTGAAAATAACCTCAGCGTGAAGCCTTGCCAGGCGCAAGACAGACGTGCACCCTGGGGTGCGGGTGGAGCCTGAGGCGGGGAGGGGAGCAGCCGGCTGGCTCCCTGCTGGTGTGCTCTGCGGAGGGAGCAGCACTCCCATCTTCCTCAGGTGCCCCCCCACACACACACACACCCCGTCTTCCCATCTCCATAGAAGCCCCGGCCTGCCTGGCCGCGGTCCAGGCTTGTTGCTGCGGGTAAGGCGGGTATTTGAAGTCCTTCTTTTCTTTCGGCAGAACTGGCCTATGACCTGGACATGGACGATGCTCCCGGAAGCAAGCAGCAGGCGAATGAGAAGGACAATGAGCTGGCCGCCTCCCACAACCTGGGGAACGGCCACTCGGCGCCCAAGGTCCTCCCCAGCTTGGCGGTCTCTGTGCTGTGCTTCTTCTTGCTGGTGCACTGACTGCTCCTCAGTGCCCCGTGGTTCTCCCTCTCTGAAGGGCACCACCTTTCTTCTTCTTTTCTATTTTTTTTTTTTACCTTATTTACTTCCTCCAGCCATTAAGTAGAAGACTAACCCTGCGTGACGTTTTCGAAAATCAAATGGATCTTTGCGAGGAAGGTAAATTTTAGTGGTAGCATAGATTGTCCTTTTGCAAAGAAAAAAAAAAATCAAATTGTGCCAAATTATTTTCCTATGTTTGGCTGCTAGCACATGGTTACCATGTTTTTCTGTCTCTCTTTCCCTTTGCATGGATTTCTTTGGAAAAAAAAATAATAAATGCTCAAATAAAAATGCCTTGGGTCTTTTTTTTTGTAAGCCCTCACATGTGGACCATGCAATGCTTTTCCTGCTGTTCGCCTAGCCTCCTATTCAGTCCAAGAAACCCGCCTCCCTCTCCGCCCATCTCCTGGGTGAGCATCCGTCTTGGTCCCAAGCCCCAGTCAAAGCCACTCCCCCCCCCGCCAAACACACACCCAGTCCGCAGTCTCCACTTAGAAACAGGTTAGAGTAGCTTCCCTGGGAAGCTCAGAAAAATGCCCCCATTTCTCTTTACAAATGTCACTTTGCTGAAAACGCTCTGCCCACCTAGAAAGCAGTCCTCTGTGTGGATCATGCATAGAATTGATATTCTTCCCCCCAAAGAGCGCAAAGAAGCAGTTGCCCCCCCCCCTTTGCTCTCTGTCCCCCAGGGTCAGGTCACAGACATGGTCAGTGGGACACTAGAAAACAAAACAGATTTGATCCCCACTCTCACGGAGCTGAAGGTCTGGCACCAGCACTCACTCCGCGGCAGCTTCCTGTCGGGGGTAGAGGCCCGGGATGATTACTTAAGTCTGCTTTGCACGCAGACAACGTCTCAAATAGAAGCGGCGGTGATGCTGATACTTGGACGTTCTGCTGCCAAAGAACCTCGGGAATAACCAACTGGCCATTGTTTCTGAAGCCTGGCTTCCCGCCCGTTGGCCTGGTGAGGTCAGCAGAAACGTCCTCCACTCGAAGAAGGGGGCGCAGCTGGCATCTGAGGGCAGGGCAAGGAAGAGCAGGGACAGAGTGGGAGCGGAGGTCAAGGGTGGCCTGAGATGTCCCCAAGCCCCTTTGATTCTAGGAAGTGGTCCCAGCCCGGAGCTCCGATTTCTGCCTGGTGGCAGGAGATCAGCTCACAGGAAGCAGGAGGTGGGGTTGCTCACATTGTCCCCCTCCCGCTGTCACCAGACACTTCTGTCCAGCTCTCCTGCGGAGCCCGCGTTTCCCACATCCATTTTCACCCTTTGCAGAAAGTTTTGAGCACAAACTCGAAGCATTTGGTTTAGCGCTTCCTCTGGTTGGTTGGTTTTGTTGAAGCAGGACGACAATCGGTTGTGTTTGTTAATATGATGCCAGTGATTTGCCGTGTCTGGTAAGACCTGACAGGGCACTACCTTTGTCTTGTCTTTTTTTTTTTTTTTAATCTTTTTGCCATTTCTTGGGCCGCCCCTGCGGGATATGGAGGTTCCCAGGCTAGGGGTTGAATCGGAGCTGTAGCCGCCGGCCTACGCCAGAGCCACAGCAACGCGGGATCCGAGCCACGTCTGCGGCCCACACCACATCTCACGGCAACGCTGGATCCTTAACCCACTGAGCAAGGGCAGGGACCGAACCCACAACCTCATGGTTCCTAGTCGGATTCATTAACCACTGTGCCACGACGGGAACTCCACTACCTTTGTCTTTTAAACCATCATTATTTTGGTATTTGCAAGCGATTTATGAAAATCTTTACTCTGATTCAGGACACCTAAATACTGCAAAGCCTTGGTCCTTGGACTCAAGAGTGTGACACGCTACCACCACCAGACCAGAAGAAGGCTCTAGATCCCAGTTATCGCTTAATCACTGTCCCTGTTATTCCACCCGAAGGCTTTTATTTAATGTGTGACTCTAAAGTCAGGTTTTCTGCCTGCACACAGAAGGGGACTGTTTTCATTTGGCCGCACCTAGGGCATGTGGAAGCTCCCAGGCCAGGGATTGAACCCGCACCACAGCAGTGACAACACCGGATCCTTAACCTGCTGCACCACAAGAGAACTCCAGAAGGAAAGTGTTTTAAAGTCCATTTCTCCTCTCTCGGAGACAAAGGGGGATGTCAGTTTATACACACCCTCCTCAAGTGTTCCTGTTGTGGCTCAGTGGTAATGACTCCGACTAGTAACCATGAGGATGCAGGATCGATCCCTGGCCTCGCTCAGTGGATTCAGGATCCAGCGTTGCCGTGAGCTGTGGTGTAGGTTGCAGACACGGCTTGGACCCCATGTTGCTGTGGCTGTGGCGCACGCTGGCAAAGACAGTTCTAATTCAACCCCTAGCCTGAGAACTTCCAAAGGCTGGGAGTGTGGCCCTAAAAAAAAAAAAAAAAAAAAAAAAAGCTAAATAAATACACACGTTTGTCATTCTCCTCCCCTCTTCGGACCTCAGTTTCCCTCTTGAAAAGTGGTGAATCGGGTCAAAAGGTCTAGCTTCTTTGTTGCTCTGATTTCGTGGCACCATTGGTCCAGAAAGGAAGGAAGTGCTCGTCTCTGTGCCCAGCGCTGGTGTCGTGCATGTGCTATTCCCATGTGCCTCTCAAGACTTTGCCCACTTCGGGTCATATTTGATATACTTCAGGTCTCAAAACATGACCCAAACCAGCCAGTTTCTTGCAATCTTGGTACAGTGTTTGCCAGCTATGGTCCAAGCATGCTGAGTGCTGAGAGCCAGAAGAGTCGTTCATGTCCAAGGCCTGCTGGCCTGGTGCAATTAAAATGGATCGCCATTGACATTTGCAAAACACGCCAAGTCCACCATCTCCTATTGACATGTTACTTCTCCCCAGTAGCCTGGCTCTTAGCATTTTATTCGTGCCTTTTCCTATCCCTCTGTATTTATTCTCCTTCTAGTTCACAATCTAGGTTCGCAGCCAGTTGGTGGTGGTTTGTCATCTTTGAAGTGTTTATTCTACCCCTTTTGATTTAAACTTCCTCCCTGAGTTTTGTTAAGATGACTGTTTTGTCCTTAGAACAAGCCTGGCAGCTGGGAAGTTGCCCCATCTTGCTGGGATGTTTCCAGCCCCCTTTCTCATTGGATACACGCGGGAACTGCCACCAGCTCAACTCTGGTATTTGAACAAGGTTAAATCATAGAACAACATACCGAGTCCATAGGTTGAAAAGGACCCACTCGTTCAATCCCACAATCAGTGTTTGATTAGCATCTCAGGCTGGGCTCTCATTGGATCACAAAGCCATCTAATTTGGTTGCTGGATACCTTCAACTTTTCTTTGTCTTTTTAGGGTTGCGCCCATAGCATATGGACGTTCCCAGGCCTGGGGGGTCAAATGGGGGCTGTCATTGCCGGCCTATGCCACAGCCATAGCAAAGCCAGATCTGAGCCACGTCTGTGATCTACACCATAGCTCACGGCAACACTGGATCTTTAACCCACCAGGCAAAGCCAAGGACTGAACCTGCGTCCTCATGGATGCTAGTCAGATTTGTTACCGCTGAGCCATGACAGGAACTCCCCTTCAGTTTTTAGAAAGTCAGCTTTTCTCAAAAGAAATACATACAGGTGATAAAAATCTAACAACATATCATAACATTTTAAAATGATATTTATGCCATAATCCCTTGCCCCGTATTTACTATTAAATACTTGGTTTATACCCTTGCAATCACTTTTCTCTCTCTGTATATGTATATTCACACACGAGATTAAAATTAATGTGTAATTCTATAATATGACTCAACCTCTGGTAGGTTGTGCCTAAATCTGCCTTCCTATAATTCCCACCCATTGGTCTTGGCTCTTCCATAAAGACCAACATGAGATTAAGATGATACCACTTTTCAACACTGCTGTCAATTCAACAATAATTTGCAATCACTGACTCTTGCCTCTTCCGGCTTGGTTTTTTCAGCCCCTTCAGTCCCGGTCCACGCTCTCGTGTGGTCAGTGGTCCTTTTACGCTGTCATGCCCAGAGCTGAGCTCATGGTACAGTGGGAAGCCATGCAGAATGGAGCACAGGTTTTGTTCTCATAGAGCCCAAGACCTCCACCAGGGAGCCCTTCTAGAATGCAGACATTTATCTAGAAGCCACGTCGCACTCTTCATGAGCTTGTGGCCAACTGAAATTCCCAGATGCTTTTGCAACAGTGGCCTCCAAGTCGGGTCTCTTCCATCCCATACTTGTGTAATCGATGGTTTGAAACTAAATTTCAAGGGCTTTTTAATTTACTTGTCTATATATTTGGGCCAGATGCTATACACTGTGTGTGTGCCTGCTGGAGTAGGGAATTTTTTTTCTTGCCAAGGCCACACGTTTTTGGAAGTCCTCTTTTGGAATGGCTGTTGAGCTAGTTTACGTACCATTCAAGAAAATCAGCCTCATTTCTTTATAGTTACACCTTGTTTGGAAGCAAAAAATCATGTTCTTTGGCTTGATCACCCACCTCAGTCACCAGATTTGCTGCCAAGTAACTTTCAGCTGTTTCTAAAAAATCAAATTTGCCTTCAAGAAACAAAGGCCTCCCTGAGAAGATTCCAAAGAACATGCTATGGGATATGGAGGCCCTGTTTTTCTTTAACCCCCAAAGAAAAGTTCTATGATATTTGAGGACAATGTACATCTTAGAAGGACACAGCACTAGTTCGGATATAGAAGGTCTGCTCGGTTTGCCAAGGAACCAAAAAATAAGCTCTTTCCTTTTTATTCACTTTTATATATTAAAAAATATACTGACTTTGAAAGTTTCACAATAAAAATAGAGGGACAAGAGAGAGACGGCGCAGCAGGAGGATGGGGAGCTCCCCCCCCCCCAAAACACATCACAAATACAACTAACACGTCCTCAGCAAACACTAGCTGGAGCCTGGCAGAAAGATTTCTGTACAACCAAAGCTGTGAGAAAGAGCCATACAGAATCGGGCAGGAAGGGAAGGGAAGCAATCAGGTCTGGACCTGTGTCCTTCAGAAGGGACACAGAATCGGGGGCGGGGATGGTCCTGGGGAGGGAGCAGCTCCAGCCACATATTGGGTACCCCAGCTCTGGGGTTCCTCATCAGGAAGAGGCGTCCTCTTCGTTGGTTAGAAAACCAGAGAGACTAACAAGGAGGCTCTAAGGAGCCTAGGCTCCGCTAGTAAAGTGCACACACACGCTTGCTTACTTCTGAAACAAGGCAGGAAAAAAAAAAAAAAAGCGAATCTGTATGGGGTTCTGGCTGGTTTCCCAGGACCACTCCAACAAGCTCCCCAGCCTGAGCCAAGCATCTCTTATGCCTGCTTGCTTCACGGTGCACCTCCACACTAGGGCAGGGGCGGCTGCACCCGAGATGAATGCTCCATTATGAGGGAGGGACTGGGCCAACCTGACCTGGAACAGCATCTGAACAGCCACTACTGGAGTTTACAGACTCCGACTAGTAACCATGAGGATGCAGGTTTGATTCCCTGGCCTCGCTCAGCGGGTTAAGGATCCAGTGTTGCCATGAGCTGTGGTGTAGGCTGCAGACGCAGCTTGGATCTGGTGTTGCTGTGGTGTAGGCCAGCGGCGACAGCTCCAACTAGACCCCTAGCCCCTGGGACCTCCACATGCCACGGGTTAAAAAAAAAAAAAAAAAAAAAAAAGACAAAAAGACAAAAAAATTAAGCTAGTACAAAGATCAAAAGACAAAAATTTGTAAGATAAACTAAGAAGATATAAAATAAGACATCAAAAACAAAATGTGGAGGAAGGGAATAAAAAAATGTAGATCTTTATTTTGTCTTTTTAGGGCCACACCCACAGCATATGGAGGTTCCCAGGCTAGGAGTCACCTCCAAGCTGTAGTTGCCGGCCTACACCACAGCCACAGCAATGTGGGATCCAAGCTGCGTCCGTGACCTTTGCCACAGCTCACAGCAATGCCAGATCCATAACCCACTGAGTAAGGCCAGGGAATCAAACCTGCATCCTCATGGATGCTAGTCAGATTCATTTCCACTGAGCCAGGACAGAAACTCCAAAAATGTAGATCTTTGGAGTTCCCTTATGGTGCAGCAGGCTAAAGATCTGGAGTTGTCACTGCAGTGGCTTGGGTCACTGCTGTGGTGCAGGTTTGAGCCCTGGCCCAGGAACATGCCATGGGTGCAGCCCCCCAAAAAAGTAGATCTTTTAGAATGTGTTTGAACTTAAATGCCTATCATTTTAAAACATGTAGATATAGTTACAGGTCAACATACAGAAACCCCATGGCAATTACAACTCAAAAACTTACAATAGATACACGAAAAATACAATGGAATAAATGCATACCATTAAAGAAAATCATCAAACCACAAAGGAAGAAATGAAGGGAACAATGAAAACAATGAGAAAACAAGTAACAAAATGGCAATAGGTAAACAACTATCAGTAAGCATTTTCAACTAATGCTCCAATCAAAAGATATAGGATGGCTGAAGGCATTAAAAAAACCAAGACCCATCCATATGCTACTTATAAGAGAATCACTTTAAAGGTAAAGAACACGTTACACACTGAAAGAAAGAAAATAGAAAAAGATATTTCCTGCAAATGGAAACAAGAAAGTGGGGGTAGCAATATTCATATCAGACACAATAAAACAAAGTCTATAACAAAAGACAAGAACATGATAAGAAAGGGATCAATATAAAGAGAGATTACAACAAATTAATATACATGCACCTAATATAAGAACACTTAAATACATAAAGCAAATATTAACAGACATTACAAATAGATAAAAGCATAAAATATGGATTATCTATACAATGGATATTATTCAGCAATAAAAACATATGAATTACTGACACATGCTGTAACATGAATGAACCTTGAAAATATGCTAAGTTAAAAATATGCTATGCATTATATGATTCTAATTAAGGTATGTCCAGAACAGACAAATCTATAGAGACAGAAAGTAGATCAGTATTTACCCAGGCCTGGCAGGGAATGAAGGTGCTGAGAAGAAATGGGGGTGACTGCCAAAGGTCTGGGATTTCTCATTAAGGTGGTGAAAATGATCCCGAATTGGCCATGATGATGATTGTACCTCTCTGTGGTTATGAAAAAAAACAAACATGCAATTTTACAGTTTAAATGAGTAAATTATATGGTATATGAATTACATCTCAATGAAGCTACTAAAAGAGGAAAAAAAACTCCCAGCAAACAAAAGTCCAGGATCAGACAGCTTCACAGGGGAATTCTACCAAACAAATAAAAAAGAGCTAATACCTACCATCCTCAAACTATTCCAAAAAATTGAAGAGGAGGAAACACTCTGATATTCATTCTACAAGGCCACCATTACCCTGACACCAAAACCAAAGATATCACAAAAAAGAAAATTATAGTCCAATATCTCTGATGAATATAAATAAATGCAAAAATCTTCAACAAAATATTGGCGAACTGAATTCGATAACATATAAAAAGGATCATACACTATGATCAAATGAGATTCATTCCAAGGATGCAAGGATAGTTCACTATACACAAAATCAATGCAATACACTACAGTAACAAAAGGAAGTATAAAAATTCCATGCTCTATCAATAGACAGAAAAGCATTTGACAAAATTTAATATCCATTCATGATAAAAACTCTCCTCAAAGTTGGTAGAGGCAACATAGCTCAACTTAATAAACACCATTTATGATAAACCCACATCATACTCAATGGTGAAAATCAGGAAGACAAAGAAGCCCATTCTCACACTTCTGTTTAACACAGTATTGGAAGTCCTAGCCATAGCAATCAGACAAGAAAAAGAAATAAAAGGCATCTAAATTAGAAGGGATGAAATAAAACTGATTATTTGCAGATGAACTCATACTATATAAAGAAAACCCTAAAGTCTCCAACAGAAACAGAAAGCAGAGAAAAAAAAAATATCCTGTTTAAAATCACATCAAAAAGAATAAACTACCTAGGAATAAATTTAACCAAAGAGGTGAAAGACCTCTACTCTGAAAAGTATAAAACACTGATGAAGGAAATTGAGGACCATATAAAAAAATAGAAAGATATCCCATGTTCATGGATTGGAAGAATACTGTTAAAACATCCATATACCCAAAGCAATCTAAAGATTTAGTGCAATCTCTTTCAAAAATCTCATGACATTTATCAGAGTTACAACAAATTACCCTAAAATTTACATGGAACCACAAAAGACCCCAAATTTCCAAAGCAATCTTGAGAAAAAGAGAACAAAAGTGGAAGTATGCTCCATGACTCCAGACTATCCAACAAAGCTACAATAATCAAAACAGCATGGTACTGGAACACAATGGACAAATAGTTCAATGGAACGGAACAGAGCACCCAGAAATAAATCTACTCACCTATGGTGAATTAATCTATGACAAAGGAGGCAAGAATATACAATGCGGAAATGAAAATTTCTTCAACAAGTGGTACTGGGAAAACTGGACAACCACATGTAAAAGAATGAGATTAGAATATCCTCTCATGCCATATACAAGAATAAACTCAAAATGGTTTAAAGACCTAAGTGTAAGAAGGAAACCATAAAACTCCAAGAAGAGAACATAGGCAGACTACTCATTGACATAAATCAGAGCAATATTCTTGGATCAGTCCTAAGGCAAAATAAATAAAAGCAAAAATAAATAAATGAGGCCTAATTAAACATAAAAGGTTTCGCACAGCAAAGGAAACTATCAACAATATGAAAAGACAACCTATGGAATGAGAGAGATTATTTGCAAATAATGTGACCAGCAAGGTTCATATCTAAAATATGCAAATAATACATACAACCCAATTTGAAAAAAAAAGCAACCCAATCAAAAAATGGGCAGAAAGGAGTTCCCTGGTGGCTCAGTGAGTTAAGGATCCAGGATTGGTACTGCTGGAGCTTGGGTTGCTGCTGTGGTGCAGGTTTGATCCCCAGTCTGGGAACTTTTGAATGCTGTGGGCACAGCCAAAGGGGTGAGGGGGCAGAAGACCTGAATACACATTTTTGCAAAGACACAGATGGCCAACAGGCACAAGAAAAGATGTTCAACATTACTAATCCTCAGAGAAATGTGAATCAAACAACAAGGTATCACCTCACACCTGTTAGAATGGCTATCATCAAAAGTCTACAAATAACAAATGCTGAAGAGCATGCAGAGAAAAGGAAACACTTGTACACCGTTGGTAGGAATGTAAATTGGTGCAGCCACTATGGAAAATGGTATACGTGCTCCACAAAAAAATAAAAATAGAACTAGAATAAAAATAGGATCCAGCAATTCCACTCCTGGGAATATATACCCAAAGACAATGAAGACACTAATTTGAAAAGACACATGCACCCTGATATTCACTGCAGCACTATCCACCATACCCAAGACACAGAAGCAACCTAAGGGTCCATCAACACATGAAGAAAATGCATATACCTATACATACACAATGGGATACCACTCAGCCATAAAAATGAAATCCCACCATTTGCTACAATGTGGATTGAGCTAGAGGATATTATGCTTCGTGAATAAGTCAGACAGAGAATGACAAATACTGTACGGTTATGACAAATATGTGGAATCTAGAAAATAAAAATAGACAAATGACTATGACAAAAGAGAAACAGACTCACAGAGAACAAACTAGTGGTTACCAGCGGGGAGAAGAAAATGGGGAAGGTCAAGATAGGGGTAGGAAATTAACAGGTACGAACTACTGTGGATAAAATAAATAAGCTACAAGGTATATTGCATCACACTGAGGAATATAGCCATTATTTTGCAATGATTTTAAATGGAGTAGAGTTTATAAAAATATTGAATCGCACTTTTGTACACCTGAAACTAATACTGTAAACAACCCATACTTCAATTCACAAAAATAAACATGGAGTACAGGGCTGGCACGCAGTCATTTTCTAATAAGTGATGAACCACCAGTGGGAAGTGGGGGGGAGGGGCAATATAGAGGTGGGAGAGTGAAAGATACAAATTACTGGGTGTCAGATAGGCTCGAGGATGTATCCTACAACATGGGGAACACAGCCAGTACTTATAATAACTGTAAACGGAAAGTAATCGTTAAAAATTGTATCAATTTTTTTAATTTTGGAAATAAAAAGGGAGAAATATAAGCTTGAAAAAACGATATGTCTGATGAATCCAATATTGAGCAATGCTTTGTCAGACCCTGGGTCATGTCCTAGAGATACAGCATATAAGACAGACACAGTCCAAGCTCTCATGGGATTTTGCATCTATTGGGGGAGACCGACAAGAAATTGCAATACCGTCTAAACACTGCAATAAGGGTGTACATGGGATGTGCAGACGGCCTAGAATGGAGAACATCTTAGGTTCAACACATCAGGGATATAGCCCTTGTGGAAAATGTAGAAGAAAGGAGAGATATTGTCAGTTTTTGAGGAAAGTGTAGAAATTCTCCAGATTACAAAGGGGCAGAGAGTCTTGGGCAGAACAGTATGACAGGTCCACAGTGGACCATGCGCAAGGCTGTCCTGGTATTTGCCATCATGGGGCAATTGCAGGATAGCAGGGCGCCTATCCATGGGACAGGGGAGAGGTGTCACGTGGAGGGCGCACAGAGCACCAGGGAGTGGTTCGAAGCAATGAGCAATATCTACGCCCAGCAGCATGGGTGTATCTTAAAATCATAATGGAGTGAAAAAGCAAGAAACCAAATGGGCTATATTGCAACTCACCTTTGAAATGAATGAAGATATATTCACAGAAGATAATATACATTTTACAAAAAAACATGCACTGAGCACGTGAGAGGGGTTGCCTTTGCACGGAGGGGAATGGGAGTGGGCTTTGGGGATAAAAAGGAATAAATGAGTAAATCTAACAAAGCAAGAGAGGGGCCTTCTCTGCACCAACTCAGATGATACATGATGAACAGAGGGTGATCTTTAACTTGACCCTTTGAACCTGAGGCAACAAACGAAACCAGACGTGGAGAAGGAAAGGAGCGGGGCTTGGGCTGCCTGGCATAGAGTAGGTGCTCAAGAAATGCATATGGAGAGAATAAACAAATGAGCAGACGGCACGGTCCACCTCGGGCCACTTGAACCTATCGGCTCATGAAACATGCCTTCAAGATGTGGCTATTTGCCACCCAGTTACACACTGAGCTCAGCAGTTGCGGAGGGGATGCTAACGTGACCCATAGGAGTTCCTGTCGTGGCTCAGGGGAAACGAATCTGACTAGGACCCACGAGGACGCAGGTTCGATTCCTGGGTTAAGGATCTGGCCTTGCTGTGGCTCTGGTGTAGGCCTGCAGCTACAGCTCCACTTCGATCCCTAGCCTGGGAACCTCCCTATGCTGCCGTGATTGCAGCCCTAAAAAGACAAAAAATAAAAAACGACCCATCACTTCCCAGAAGCTTTGGTTTGAGACAACACACGTAAGAGCTCCTTAAGACAGGTGACCATTAGCGCTTTCTTTTGGGGTGAAAACCCCCAGTTCCCAGTACGCTTAAGCAAGAACTGTAATACTTATTCTGCTTTATTAGAGTCTTGAGCTCACGGAGATAGATGATCGGCTCCCACCCTCTCATTTTGCACATGTAGAAAGGGAGGCCCAGAGAGGCTAAGAGACACGCGTAAGGTCACACAGCAAGGTAAGTGCAAAATCAAGAGGGACTCAACCAAAGCCTCTCGCATCGCATGGTCTACGCCTCATCACCTTGAAAGGACAGAATTAACAGATGGTTGGTTACACTGGTGAGTGACAGTCGAGGCTGTTCTCTGAAATCCGTGTGCATCCAGACAGAGTTAGCTACACTGATCTTCGTTTTGATCCTAGTGGCAGTTAAAAAAAATAAATTCCCTTATCTAACAGAACACATTGCCTTCCCAAATTAATGTGTTCAAGCCAGGGCCTGCTTCGAGACGCTGAATGTTGCCCTTACAAATCGGAACCCAGGGTGAGAGAATTCCATCCTCCCCAGGAAGACTCCATGTCACAACAGGGGCTTTGTTCTCCTCACTCACCCTGTTTGGTTTTGTGCCTTTCCCGTAAGATGTTAGGTATTTATTTTGTTTTGTTGGTGCTTTTGTAATCAGTCTAGACATGGGCCTCCACGGAACCATCCAGGAGGCAGCAACAACTCCCACAGTGGAACTGGGTCACCCTCTTGATGCTGGTCTCTCAGCGAAGGAGGGAGGCAGCCCCCCTACCCCCACCCCGTCACTCAGCCGCGGAGGCAGAATGTTCTGGAAAACGAACACATCAAATTCACCAATGGCAGATGGAGGCAGCGTTCTGTCTCTGAAAATACCCCCAGCCCCACAGTGATCCTCATTCTGCGCTTGGGATGAATTGGCTGCCCATATTTTTGTCTTCGTCAAAGCACAGAATGCTGTCTCCCTGGAAATGGAAAGTCTCTTTTTGCCTGGATCACAGAGACGGCTTACGCTCTGGAGTAAGGTCACAAAGGCAGATCTGCAGATTTGACTTTACCCTAAATAGCCAAAATATGTATAAGCAAGACAAAAACATGGGGGAGGGCACAGATTATTCAGATTTCACAGGGTTTCATTTGCTCTCTTGATACCAACTGTTCCGAATTTTTATACTCTTATAGGACAAACAGAAGCATGATTTACCCTTCACGGTTCACAGGGCTGATGGCTGTTGCCATTGCGATGTACTGTCGGTAGGTAGTGACAATGTTTTACCCTCTGGAAATTCTTAAAATGGGCATCCTTCCCCCCCCCCCCCACCCCGACACCATACTGGTGACAGGAGAAGCTTCTGGAGTGCAGAGAACTACAAATAAGAATGCGTCTTAGGCTTGCTGTCAATGAAACCATTCAGCCCGGGGTCACCCACGGCACTGAGGACCACCCCTTACACACGGCAGCGCCACAGAAGACGTTTGCGGAATGAACAGCGATTTGAGTGGCCACAGCCCTGGCAGATAGGGTGGAAACTACGCACTTTCCCTCCGATAAACAGTACCTTAAATCCTTACATCTATATAGCAAGGCCACCCAGCACCAGCCAGATGTGAAATCTGACCTTAAGCCTCCAAGTCTGACCTCCTACCCAGGGAGCATTCGGCAGTAACTGAGGGCAGGCTAACCTTGGAATAGTATCATATTGTGTTCTGCCGTTTCACCAACGAGAAAGTTGGGTGCTCTCACAAATTTTCTGGAACTTGTTCATGGTTACGGTTGCAAAACCACCACAGGGCAAAAGTATTGTCTCGGAGCAAAAGTGAAAACAGGGGTGTTGGTATATATACCCAATAGAATACTACTCAGCCATAAAAAAGGAACAAAGCAATGCCATTTGTAGCAACATGGATGGAACTAGAGACTTTCATACTAAGTGCAGTCAGAAAGACAAATACCAGATATCAGTTATATCTGGAATCTAATACACAGCATGAATGAATCTATCTACAGAAAAGAAACAAACCCATGGACATGGAGAATAGACATGTGGTTGCTGAGGGGGAGGGAGTGGGATGGACTGGGAGTTTGGGGTGAGTAGGCATAGACTATTGCATTTGGAGTGGATAAGCAATGAGGTCCTGCTGTAGAGCACAGGGAACTCTCTATCCAGTCACTTGTGATGGAACGTGATGGAGGATAAAGTGAGAAAAAGAATGTATACATGTGTATGATTGGGTCACTTTGCTGTACAGCAGAAATTGACAGAACATTGTAGATCAACTGTAATTTTTAAAAATGTTAATTTTTTCCAGCATTGATGGTCTATTTCCCTGTGATTTCTGATACTCATGTAGTCCTATGGCACCTGAAAATATAAAATCTATGATTTCCCCAGCATGGGTGCCTCATGTGAGTTTCGAGAAAATCTTAGAAAATTGGAGAAGTTTTAGTCAGCAATCTCTCACCGCCTATCGTCAGATCAGCCAAACTCTCAACAAGAACATTTTGGTAGATTTTTGAAAAAAAAAAAAAAAAAAAAAATTTTTTTTTTTTTTTGTCTTTTTAGGGCCACACCCACAGGGCATATGGAAGCTCCCAGGCTAGGGGTCGAATGGGAGCTCTAGCTGCCGGCCTGTACCACAGCCACCGTAACGCGGGATCCAAGCCACATCTGTGGCCTACACCCCAGCTCACAGGAAGGCCAGATCCTTAACCCACTGAGCAAGGCCAGGGCTCGAACCTGCATCCTCCCAGACACTATGTCAGACCCTTAACCCATTGAGCCACAGTGGGAACTCGCCATTTTGGTAGATTTTCAAAGTTTGCATCATAAGGGGAAAAGTTTTATTAACTATATGTGGGGGTGATGGGTGTTCACTAAACCTCTTGAGATCATCAACTTTGATGCATGTACATGTATTCCTCACCTGGAGCACCTCAGACCTACGCGATGGTAAATGTCAACTACAGCTCAATAAAAGTGGGGGGAAAAGCACATTATCGATCCCATTAAGCCTTGTACTGTTTGTCCTAAAGCTCACGTGAGGGAATGGACAGCAAAGCGTTTTTCGATAGCTTGATAGGTCCATTAGAGGTTTTGGGAAAAAAAAAAAAAAAAAGGTACCAAATTTTCAACGTGAGGAGCATGTAACCGCTTAGCGGCACCTGCCATACTCAGACCCCTTCCTGTCACCACGGGCTCTGGGCCTCATATCAAAAGAATGTCTCAGAGACAGCACAGGAAAAGGGTTACTGCTTCCAGACCCCCGCCCCCCTCCCCCTCCTGCAAGCATTTCGCACTTGAAGCCAGGAGGTCAACCTCAGAAGGGGGAGAATAAGATGGATACTGAGAACGGAACGCTCTGGCTTCACTGGATGCCAAGAATCCATGTTCCTTTTGAAGGGAGTATTATTGAAAATTCACAAAGGGCCAAGGTCAAGAGCCCACATGACTGCTGCAAAAAACAAAAAACAAAAAACAAAAAACCTGTCCATCTCTTTTGCTTCATTCTCTTGTTTTGTCTCTCCTGAAATAGCTTTTTTAAAGCCTCACCAGTGGTCTGATTCTGCCGGACAATGCAACAGAAATCCAGTCCCTCCATCTTTTGCACTTAGGGGCTCAAGAATCCTCTTCAGGAATCTTCCAACATCTCGCTTATTGGTCCCTGTTGCTTTGTCCCTCAGCTGGGGCAGGAGGGAAGGCCCAAAGGGATGCTCATTCACCATGGTCACCCGCAGGGCACAGTCAAAGCCAGCTGAAGTCACCAACCCACTCTTGGGCATAATCTAGGTTTTCCAGAAGGCTTGTGTTCATTATAAAGCCATCTACGACTTAGAGGTGTGTCTAGGTTACGGCCCAGCAGGACCTTGTGAATGAGGGCTATGTACCTAAAGATTAGGTTCGGGAGTTCCCGTTGTGGCTCAGCAGTAACAAACCAGACTAGTATCCATGAGGATGTGGGTTCGACCCCTGGCCTCGCTCTGTGGGTTAAGGATCCGGTGTCGCCGTGAGCTGTGGTGTAGGTCGCAGATGTGGCTCAGATGCTGCATGGCTGTGGTGCAGGACGGCAGCTGTAGCTCCAATTCGACCCCTAGCCTGGGAACCTCCATATGCCGAGGGTGTGGCCCTACAAAGACCAAAAAAATACACAAAGATCAGGTTATGTAGAGCCAAACTGTGAGGAAACTTAAGCTTCCCGAGAGCTAACCAGAACAGCTGAGGCCTGTGCTCTGAGCCAGCCACAGACCCAAGGGAAAAGGCAGGCGCGTTCTCCAAAGGCCTGCCAGGCCTGCACACCCCGTCAACCCTGACCAGAGCTTCAGTTACAGAGTGGCTTTCCTGGCAGGCAGGCAGGCAGTCCACCCGCTCCCATGCCCCCGCAGGACGCCCCCTCTCCGGACGGGGCCTGCGGGGAGCCCTGCTCCTGGGCTTGGCTGAGCTGATCCACGGTGCCCCGCTCCCGCTCTGCAAGCCACAGGCCCTGCTCCTCTGGCTTCACAACACACCTCTCGGCCTGGTCTGAGCTCCGAAGGAGTGACTCAGAAGGCCTTCGCACGCCACCTGGCCCAGGCCCCTTCCAGAAGGCCACTTGGCAGGTGGGGTGAAGCCAGTCAGCAGATGGGGCTCAGAGCAAAGGTCCTCTGAGGGTGCCCCTTAGCGTTTGGCCTCAAGATCTAAAAGGCACAGCGGAGCAGCTAAATGCCATGGGCCTCGGCTGCCACGCTCCTCAGAAGGTGCCATCCGGAATGCTCCTGCGAGTCCAGATGAAACCGTAGGCTTCAGAGCAGGCAGCCAGCCAGGCCCGGCCCCTTCCACATTCTTCCTCTCAAAGACTTCTCCGGAAGATGCAGAGCCTAGTGCTTCTTATCCAAAAATCTTCTGGCATTTTTCACGTGCAATAATTCCAAACCCACTAACCATTCTTATAAAACACGTGAGATTTGGGGGAAAAAAAAAAAAAGGATCAGTTAGATGATGAGGGCCCCTCACTCTCAGGGGCTGGTTTTCACGGGGAAATGAGCACCTCAGCCCTGTCTGAGCTCTTGGGGAGCATGGTTCTCCTGCCTTGAGCCCCCAACACAGTTTTCCTGGCGCTGATCCGGGCGGCCGCTGTGAATGGTAGCTGGAGGTGTGGGAGCCGGGGTTGCCAGGGGGCTGCGATCCACTGAGAGTCTGGCCAGGGCCTGGGAGTGGCTGAGTTTCTGCCTCTCAAACAAGGGCACTGGCAGAGCTCCCTTCCACGGCCAGCCCAGAGGCTGGGTTTCCTCATTCTCAGCATGTCCCCCCTCTGGTCGCTGCGTCCAGGGACAGACAGAGAGAAGTCATGCAGGGGCAGGGCAGGCAGGCCCTTGAGGTCAAGTCCAGTCCCCTCAGCCAATAGAGGGGGAAATTCAGGCCACAGGGTAAATGGGGGACATGGAGGATGGTTCTAGAGTCCCAGGGCTCCTGGCTCCCAGTCCCAGGGCTCTCTTGGTCCTAAGCCCGTGAGTAGGATCAGAAACAAAACAGCATGGGCCAAGCCAGAAACTAGAGCTTTCTCTATCATCTTAGAGTCGCTGGCGTCTTACCTCTAACCCCTCCTTGTCATCAGTGCCGGCGACAAGAATCGGACCAATAAATACCTTGCGGCATCCTTAAATTGCCTGGAAACTGGAAGATGGGCTGGAGCAGTCGATAGAGAGCTTATTCTAATAAGCATTTCCTACGAGCCCTAAAAGACATGAATTTTCCTTGGAGAAACAGATGGAGATTCATTTCAAGGGCCCAGAAGAAGAAAAAACACATTTGCACCCATGGCACCGTCTTTTTCTTCTGCGATGACTCAAGTCCAGGCTCCGGCCTCTTCCCCTGGAAGCTTAGTAACGCACTTATCTGGAGAGCGGCCTCCCTCATGTGTGCTCAGCCCTTCATTAGAGGGAGGGAGAATTCAACCGCTGATTCCAGCAACTATTTTCCAAGAATAACAGCATATCTGGCCCAACATACGGTTTCACTTCCACTTGCTGGCAGAATAAGGAGGCTGGGCATTCCCTTTTATACACCCCCCGCCACTGAGGCTTGGCCAAGGCCTTTGCAAATCACAGCTGTAGGAGGGGTTCATGCACTTGGTTCTTAGAACCAAAAGGAGAGGTTGACAGAGGCTGGGAAGTGGAAGTGGGGAGAAACCTACCCTCATCTGCAGCAGGAGCTAAGTGGGTTGGAAACATAACGCTAGCGACGCTAAGTGTTGGGGCCACAAGGATGTGGCTCCCCCAGGGCCTCAGTAAACCATCTCCAGAGGCCCTGGCTGGCTCTGGAGTACTGAGGATCCTGCCTGAGAGACCGTGGGGAGAAACTGGGCTCTTCCAGAGAAGGCTCCAGACCCTGTGAAACCATCTGGACCAGAGCGATCTACATTTGCCTCTCAAATCTGTTGTCACAGAAAACCATGGGACTATCCATCAGGCCTTTCTGAGAGCTGAATCCCCACGGTGGGAACCCAGGATTATCAGAAGCTGAGAAAATGGAATGAGCCTGGGGGAAAACTACATAAATTGCAAGAAAACAGACCTTGTCATCTCATTTCACTTAAGTATACTTTGGGTTTTTTCGTTTTTCCTCTTTTTTTTTGGCTGCCCCACGCACATGGAGTTCCCAGGCCAGGGATCAGATTCGAGCCACAGCTGCAGCAAGGCCAGACCCCTAACCCACTGTGCCAGGCCAGGGATCAAACCCACGTCCCCGTGCTCACAAGATGCTGCTGATCCCATCGCACCATAGCATTCCAAACTAGCTCTTAACCTGGGGGTGAGGGGGAGCACTGAGGATGGTACAAGAAGTCCTTGAGAATCCTATGACAGCTTAGGTCTCTCTAGAGAAAAATAGCACAGATACCCTGTGACAGGCAACCTCTATGAAGGCACCCAATATTCCCTTGATATTCACACCCCTGAGTAATTCTTTCCTGTTGAGTGGAAGCTGGACCTAGTGACTTATTTCTAACGAATAGCATGTGGCAAAAAGAGATGAGGTTAAATTATAAAAAGACTATGGCTTCCTTATGTATATTTTCCCATAGCAACGAGAACAACAAAAGACCATCACTTGCATCTTGCTTGCTTGCTCTCTTACTGAAGAAGCCAGCTACCACGCTGTAAGGTACACAGCGAAGAGACTCACACGGCAAAAAAACTAATGTCTCTGGACAATCGCTCGCAAGGAACTGAGTCTTGCCAACAGCCATGCGAGTGAGTATAGAAGCAGACTCAGTTTCAGACAAGCCCTGAGGTGAAAGCAGCACGGGCCGATACTTGGTTGTGATACAGATAGAGTAGGATAGTTACCCAGGTAGTTGTAGAAGTCCCAGGAGGGGAACAAAGACGGAGAGAGAAACCTGGGGAATTTTGGCGAGACCACCGTAAGTTAATGATCGCTCAAGTAAGCCCTCAGAACACTGTGGAAGGAAGCAGACTTGCTCAACTATAAAACCATAAATAAAAGCATGAGCTATGGCTCAGGTCATTAAGTGAAGCCTGCATAAAATGAGGCCTGCATTCAAGTTCAGCAAGATAATGATCCTTAGAACCAAGGACATGAATTTTATTTTATTTATTTATTTTTGTTTGCTTTTTAGGGCCACACCCGCAGCATATGGAAGTCCCAGGCTAGGGGTCGAATCCAAGCTACAGCTGCCGGCCTACGCCACAGCCACAGCCATGTGGGATCCAAGCCATGTCTGCGACCTACACCCACAGCTCACAGCAACACCGGATCCTTAACCCACTGAGCAAGGCCAGGGATCAAACCCTCATCCTCAGGCTACTAGTTGGATTTGCGTCTGCTGCGCCATGATGGGGACACCAAGGACGTGAATTTAAGGGAAAGAGACCTTCCAAAGTAGGAGACCCTCATGATATGGAAACCTGAGATGATTTAACATATGTTAGCATCTGTTCCCACCCTTCTGCCAATGTGAATAAGCGCGACGGTCCTAGTTTGACTTCATAGGGTCAAATACTCGTAGCCAATACAAAGGAGGAGCTATTGATGTACGCCTGACATCCGCTCAAAGAATGAGAAAAGGAGGTCTCTTCCCCCTCCCCACTTTCCTTGGATTACAAAAATGTAGCCCACCTAACCCTTGGGGCAGAGCCTCCTTGCCTGCCTGCTTGTATCCCTCATAAGCATCCTATCTTAATAAATTATTTCTTGCCCATCACTCTGCCTCTCGCTGAATTCCTTCTGTGCTGAGACACAAAGAACCTGAGCCTCAGTAAATCCGGATCACCAGGTAAGTGATTCTAATTAAAAAAACATGGGTTCAAGTCCCAATCTGGGTTTAGGCTGGGTTTGAGTCAGAGGTGCTTCGGTTTCAACTGCAGCCTATGAAAGACTCTAAGCCTGAGGCACCAGCTAAGCCACACCTGGGTTCCTGTCACACAGAATCATGTGATAATAAATACTTGGTTTTTTAAGCTGCTAAATTATGGGATACTTTGTAACACAGCAATAAATAACACAGACCCATGCATACAAGATTTTGCACAGATGTTCAGAGCATTCCAGGATATCCTAAATCTCACGCCATGGCCTTTCTAAGTTAACTCCATGTTAAGAACCCCTAGACGAATGATGACCAACAGACATATAACACAAGCCATGCAGCTATTTTAAATTTTCTAGGACACATTAAAAAAGTAAAATGAAACAGGTGAAAATCATTTCAATGGCATATTTTAAAGTAATACATAAAATATCATTTCAATATATAATCAATATTTATGAAATATTTTCCTTTGGGGTACAAATCTTTGAAATCAGATATGTCTTTACAATGTACATATAGCACCTCTCACCTTGGACTTGCAACATTTCAAATGCTCAATAGCTACAGGTGGCCAGTGGCTTCTGTAAATGGACAGTACAGCCTAGGACTAATATGAAATTCAAATCATGGGAAAATATTGGCTTCTCTGGCTATTCCAACACCTGCCACCCTAAATGCCTGGCACTGATAGGGAAGCTAGCAGGGCCTGGTGCTATTGAAAAAATCCAAAGAGGCAAAGATGGTAAATACTCTCCAAATTGCTCTATAGATGCATCACCATTCCTATCAAGATCCCAGCCAGTCTTTTCTTGGACAGAAATTAACAAGCTGATCCTAAAATTCATATGGAAATGCAGAGGACTCATAAAACAATATTGAAAAAAGAAGAACAAAGTTGGATGAATTACACCTCCCCATTTCAAAACTTACTACTATAAAGCAACGAAACCAAGACACTATAGTACTGAACATATAAATCGATGGAATAGATCTGAGAGTCCAGAAATAAACCTATACATTGATTTTCTTTCCATTTGTTCATGGGCGCACCTGCAGCATACAAAGTTCTTGTGCCAGAGATTGAATCCAAGCCACAGCTGTGACCTGAGCTGCAGCTGCAGGCAACACCAGATTCTTTAACCCACTGAGTCAGGCTGGGGATTGAACCCGCACCCCTACAGCAACCAGAGCCACTGTAGTTAGATTCTTAACCCACTGTGCCACCGTGGAAACTCCTATACATTGATTTTTGACAAAGGTGCCAAGACCAGTCAATGGAAAAAGAATAGTCTATTTTAACAAATGGTGCTGGAACATGGACGGACCTAGAAATTAACATACTAAGTGAAGTAAGTCAGAGAAAGACAAATTATCATATGAGATCATTAAAATGTTGAATCTAATATAGAAATGATACAATAGAACTTACAAAACAGAAACAGACTCAAAAGATGTCAAAACCAAACTTGGGGAAACATGGGGGGTGGGGAGGGATAAATTACAGGGTTGGGATTGATACATACTATTATATATGGAATCAATGGATAACTACACCTACTGTATAGCACGGGGAGATTTACTATGTGGTAGCTTGTTTGGGAAAAGGATCTGAAAAAGAATGGATATATATATATGTGTATAGCTGATTTACTGTACTATATGCCTGAGATTAATACAACTGAGTCAATTATATTCCAATAAAACTTAAAAAGACAAAAACAAAAAACAAATGATGTTGGGACGAGTGGATATCCACATGCACAAGAATGAAGTTGGACCCCTACCTCACACCATATGTAAAAATTAACTCAAAATACATCAGAGACTTAAACAGGAGAGCTAAAACAATAAACTTTTTTGGGAAAAAAAAACGCAAGAGTAAATCCATATGACATTTGATTTGGCAGTGGTTACTTAGATATAACATCAAAAGCACAAATAACAACAAATATGTGCACTGGACATAGTTGAAATTTAAAAGGGTGCACTTTGGAGTTCCCCAGTGGCTCAGTGGGTTAAGAATCCAGCAGTGCCTGTGGTGTAGGTCGAAGATGTGACTCAGATCTGATGTTGCTGTGGCTGTGGCATAGGCTGGCAGCTGTAGCGCTGATTTGACCCCTAGCCTGGGAACCTCCATATGCCGAGGGTGCGGCCCTAAAAAGCAAACAAACAAGTAAAACAAAGAATCCAGCAGTATCACTGCAGTGGCTTGAGTCGTTGCTATGGCACATGTTCAATCCCTGGTCCAGGAACTTCCACATTCCACAGATGTGGCCAAAAAATAAATAAATCAATAAATAAATAATAAAAGAAAAAACAAGTCTGTTCTTCAAAGGAAACCATCAAGAAAATGAAAAGACAATTCACAGAATGGGAAAATTATTTTCAAACCATGTCTCATAAGGGAGATATATATCAAAAACATAGAATTTTTACAACTCAATAAAAAGGCTAAAAACTCAATTTTTTAAATGTGCAAAGGATCTGAATAGACATTTATTCAAAGATTTACAAATGGCCAAAAAATTCTTGAAAAGATGCTCAACACTGCCATTAGCCACTAGGGAAATGCAAATCAAAACCATAATGAGATACCACTTCATACCCATTAGGATAAATATTTAAAAAAAAAAAAAAAGAAGAAGAAGGAAAAGAATAAGTGATGGCAGGGATGTAGAGAAATTGGAGCTCCCTACACTGCTGATGTCGATGTAAACTTGTGCAGCTATTTTGGAAACTCATCTGGCCGTTCCTCAAAATGTCAAACACAGAGGTATCATATGACCCAACAATTTGAGTGTTAGGTCAAATATACCTACGAGAATTGAAAACACGTCCACATAAAAACTTGTACATGGTTTGGCAATATCTCAAAAAGCCAAACAGAATTACCATATAGCCCAACAATTCCATGCCTGGGTATATATATTCAAAAGGATTCAAAGTAGGGACACAGGAGTTCCCGTCATGGCACAGTGGAAACGAATCTGGCTAGGAACCATGAGGGTTTCGGGTTCAATCCCTGGCCTCATTCAGTGGGTTAAGGATCGTGCATTGCCGCGAGCTGTGGTGTAGGTCGCAGATGCAGTTTGGATCCTGTGTTGCTGTGGCTGTGGTGTAGGCCGGCAGCTACAGCTCCGATTCGACCCCTAGCCTGGGAACCTCCGTATGCTGCAGGTGTGGCCCTAAAAGGCCACAAAAAAAAAAAAAAAAAAAGGCAGGGACACAAACAAACAGGTACTTGTACACTAGTCAAAAGGAGGAAACAACCCAAATGCCCATCAATGGATAAATAGCTAAACAAAGGTGGTATGTCCATACAATAGAATACTATTCAGTCATAAAAAGGAATAAATAAATAAATATATATATGTTATAACTTGGATGAGTTTTGTTGTTTTTTTTTTTTTTTTTTGCTTTTTAGGCCCACACCTGTGGCATGTGAAGTTCCCAGGCTAGGGGTTGAAATGGCACTACAGCTACCAGCCTACACCATAGTCACAGCCACAGCAGATCCAAGCAGCGTCTGTGACCTACACCACAGCTCACAGCAACACCAGATCCTTGACTCGCTGAGCGAGGACAGGGATCAAACCCACGTCCTCCTGCATATTAGTCAGGTTCGTGTCCCCTGTGCCACAGTGGAACTCCCAAGCTTGGATAAACTTTGAAAACCTTATGCTGAATAAAAGAAGCCAGTCGCAAAAAGTCGTATATGATTCCATTTTAATAAAATGCCCACAACAAGGGAAATCAATAGAGATGAAAGTACACTTTTTAATTTTAAAAAATTTATTAAACTATAGTTGATTTATATTATCTTACTTTCAGGTATACAGGTATAGATTCTTTTCCATTACAGGTTATTATAAGATATTGAATATAGGTCCATACGGTATACAGTAAATCCTTGTTGTTGGAGTTCCTGTCGTGGCGCAGCAGAAATGAATCCAATTAGGAACCATGAGGTTGCGGGTTCGATCCCTGGCCTCGCTCAGTGGGTTAAGGATCCGGGGCTGCCCTGAGCTGTGGTGTAGGTCACAGACGCTGCTCAGATCTGCAATGCTGTGGCTGCGGCGTAGGCCGGCAGCTACAGCTCAGACTGGACCCCTTGCCTGGGAACCTCCGTATGCCGTGGGTGCAGCCCTAAAAGGACAAAAGACAGAAAATAAATTAAAAAAAAAATAAATCCTTTTTGTTTATTCATTTTCTATATACTAGTATGTGTCTATTGATCCCCAACTCCTAACTTAACCCTCCCTCCTCCCTTTCCCCTTTGGTAACCATAAATTTGTTTTCTACGTCTATGAGTCTCTTTCTGTTTTGTAGAGAAAGGTCTTTTGTTTTGGGGTTTTTTTTTTTGCTGCACCCCTGACACATGGAAGTTGTGTCAGGTGCTAGGCTAGGGGCTGAATTTGAGCTGCAGCTGTGACCACAGCTGCAGCAATGCCAGATCCTTAACCCACTGGGGATTGAACCCATGCCTCAGCAGAGATCCAAGCGGCAGCAGAGACAATGCCAGACCCTTAACCCGTTGCACTACAGCAGCAACTCTATCATTTGTATCATATTTTAGCTTCCACATATATAAGTGATATCAAATGGTAGTTGTCTTTCTCTGTGGGACTAATTTGAACGGGATCATCTCTGGTTCGTATTTTCATCCTGGCTTTCACATGTTCTGAATCTCTCTGCTGCGGACCTGGGTCTGTCTGCCTCAGTGAGTGCAGGGTTTAGAGGCTGGTTTTCTAGATGCCCTTGGCGCTATCTCTGTGGGAAATCAGACTGCAGAGAGCAGCCCCTGGAGACTCTAGCTCTTAGCCTACAAAGGCACCTTCCAAATACGGAATGCACTTTTCCTTCCTAAAAGGGGTGTTACCTTTCCTCCTGCTCTTCCTGGGCAAAGTGGGCAGTTGGATAAATATGTGAGTGAGCTGTGAGCTACATGTATGGCAACTGATGTCTGTGATTCCAGGTTGTGAAAAAAAAGAGACCCTGGTTGAAGGCCTTTTACGAAGAAGCCCCACCCAGTGCAAGGAGATGGTGGGAAAACTGGACAGCTACATGTGAAAGAATGAGATTAGAACATTTCCTTGCACCGTTTAAAACAACACACCCAATAGATATAAAAGACCTAACTGTAAGACCTGAAACCAGAAAACTCCTAAAAGAGAACATAGAACATTCTGTGACATAAATCACAGCAATATATCTTTGGATCTGTCTAAGGCAAAAGAAGGATCAGCAAAATAAACAAATGGGGCCTAATTAATCTTAAAGGCTTTTCCACAGCAAAAAAACAAACAAACAAAAACCATGTACGAAATGGAAAGACAACCTATGGAATGGGAGGAAAATATTTGCAAATGATGTGACCCACAGGGCTTAATATTCAAAATACACAAACAGCTCATACAACGCGATGTCAAGAAAACCAACAACTCAATTACAAAATGGGCAGAAGGCCTGAATAGACAGTTTTCCAAAGAAGATACACAGCTAGCCAATAGGCACATGACAAAAGGCTCAACATGGCTAATCATCAAAGAAATGCAAATCAAAACCACAATAAGCTATCACCTCACAACTGGCAGAATGGCCATCATCGGAAATCCACCAGTAACAAATGCTGATGATATGAAGAAAAGGGATCCCTTGTACACTGTTAATGGAAATGTAATATTGGTGCAGCCACTGTGGAAAATAGTATGGCGGTTCCTCAAAACACTAAAAATAGGAGTTCTCTTACGGCGCAGCTGGTTAAGGATCCGCCGTTGTCACTGCAGCGGCTCAGGTTCAATCCCTGGCCTAGGAACTTCCACATGCCACAGGTACACCCCTGAAAAAGCCCCGAAAAACAAAGTGACTGCATGATCCAGCAATTCCACTCCCAGGTATATATCCAGAAAAAAACAAACACTCTAATTTGAACAGACACATGGCAACCAACCATCACTGCAGCACTATGCACAATAGCAAGGTATGGAAGCAACCCAAGTGTTCATCAACACTTGGATAAAGAAGTGGTACTCACATACACACACACACTGGAATATTACTCAGTCATAAAAAATGAATACATTTGCAGAAACATGGATAGACCCAGAGAGTAATATGCTTAGTGAAATAAGTCAGAGAAAGACAAATACTATATGACATCGCTTATTTGTGGAACCTAAAAAATAAAACAAATATGTATACAGCAAAATAGAAAGGGACTCACAATACAGAAAACAGAGCTAGTGGTTACCAGTGGGGAGAGGGGAGGAGGGAGGGGCAAGATAGTAGTATGGCATTAAGAGATACAAACTACCACGTATAAAATAAACAAGCAAGAAGACTACATTGTACAGCACAGGGAAATATAGCCATTATTTTGTAGTAACATTTAACGGAGCATAACCTATGAAAATACTGAATCACTATGCCATGCACTTGAAACTACTATTGTAAATCAACCATACTGATATTTTTTTTTTTAATTTGAAAGACGGTGGCATTCTGAAAACCCTTTTTTCATTTTCTCCAGAGAGTAAGCTAAAGCCAGAAAGGTTTAAAAGTAGCTCCTCGAATTGTTAAGGTCTCTGTCTTGGATGGTACCATGAGTTACGAGATTTAGCCAAGGATTAGGTGCTCTTTTGTCCTTCCAGTGATTTTGAAATGATAACAGCTTAAATACGGTATTAATGTTTGGCTTTTAAAAACATACATTCTAAGGCTACAAGGAAGGCAAAATCCAAGAAAACACTGTTTTGGCCAACCACGTCTCCAGTTCAGTCACTGAAAGCATTATAAAGTCAAACACTGTAAGAAGTTTCCACACCATGTTTGCTACTGATTCCGTCGTCTTTGCTACAAAGAGAACAACCTTCCAGTAGAAAGTAAAGGGTTGAAGTCAAGTCCAAGAGAACTCTGAGTTTTCATCCCCCTCCCCCCATCAACCTTTCCTTTCCTACCTTACTGCAATTGACTAACCTTGGAAAGGCTAAGTTAGAGATCTGGGCACACTTGGGGACAGGGCCACGGGCACCTTAGAAGGAACAGGTAGTGGGAATTCTCATGGGGTGAAAGGAACACGTGAGTAGGCCTTTCGATGGCATGAATGGATAAAGGCAAGACAGAGATGTGGGGTGAGCCCTTCTATCTATGCAGGTGCATAGAGTCTTCCCTAGTGGCTCTGTGCGTTCACAGAGAGGCATCAAGCCGGCTCCTGAGAGGCTGATTCTTCTTAAGGCCCTCCTCCCCTAGAAACAGGCACCAACCCAGCCATGGGCATTGCTTCCCCCTCTCCCCCTCACACAGCCCCATCCCCAACTATTTGCAGAACTGTCCAGACCTTCACTTCTGTCCCTCAGAGCTCCATTTAGCTTTGTGCCCTAGCTCCTCAGCCAGGCTTTGACCATCTCTTTGGAATATGCTCCCATGACAGCACCAGCTCACCCTCTCAATGCCACCCTTTCTTGGCTTGAGGAGGTATGAGAGAATGAAAGAGGGCCCCTTGAAAGATATCCACATCCTACATGCATACAATGGAATACTACTCAGCCATTAAAAAAGAATGAAATCATGCCATTTGCAGCAACATGTATGCAGCTAGAGATTCTCATACTAAGTGAAGTCAGAAAGAGAAAGACAGATACCATATGAGATCACTTCTATGTGGAATCTAAGATATGGCACAAATGAACATATCTACAGAAACAGACTCACAGACAGAGAGAACAGACTTGTGGGTGCCAAGGAGGAAGGGGGAAGGAGTGGGATAGATGGGGAGTTTGGGGGTAATAGATGCAAACTATTCCATTTAGGATGGATAAGCAAGGAGGTCCTACTGTACAGCACAGGGAACTCTATCCAGTCCCTTGGGACAGACCATGATGGAAAAGAATATAAGAAAGGGAATGTATGTGTATGTATGACTGGGTCACTTGACTGTAGAGCAGAAATTGGCACAATGCTGTAAATCAGCTATACTTTAAAATAAAAGAAAGATATTGCCTTTAGAATGGTTAGCAATGAGAGCCTGCTGTGTAGCCCTGGGAACGATGTCTAGTCACTTATGCTGGAGCCTGATCATGTGAGAAAATAGAAGGTGTACATGTATGTGGAACTGGGTCCCCATGCTGTACGGTAGAAAGAAAAACACTGGATTGGGGAAATAATTTTTTTAAAAAAAAGCAACAACAATGTGGGCCATGAAAACAAAATAGACCAAGAGGCTGAAAAGCAAAAAACAGTAATCTTGATATTCTGACTACATGTACTCTTTTGCAAAAATTTCCTTATATCCTGGCTCCTCCCCTTTCCTCTTCATAACAGTTTCTCCGTATTATCTGAAATGCTCTATCAGAGGCTTGAGTCCTCAGAATGTCTACCAAATAAAACATAACTCTCAAATTAAAGAAAGATATCCACATCCTAATCCCCAGAACCTATGACTATTACCTTATATGGAAACGGAGCTTTGCAAGTATGATTAAAGTAGGGGTTTTATAGATAAGCAATGAGGATTTACTGTATAGCACAGGGAACTATATTCAATAGCTTACAATAACCTATGACAGAAAACAATCTGAAAAATACATATATATATACACACACATATATAATTGAACCCCTTTGCTGTACACCTGTAACTAACACAATATTGTAAATTAACCATTCTTCAATTAAAAACAATAAAATAATAGTTTTTAAATAGGGGAAATTATCCTGGATTATCTGAGTGGACTCTAAATGCAATTATAAGTGTCCTTAAAAGAGAGAGATAAAGAGTTCGCTTGTGGCACACTGGGCTGGGGATCCAGCATTATCACTGCAGCAGCTCAGGTCACTGCTGTGGCATAGGTTTGATCCCTGGCCCAGGAACTTCCCACATGCAACAGTGTGGCCAAAACCAAACAAACAAACAACAACAGGGAGAGAGAAATAAAGGAGATTTGACAAGCAGAAGAGGAGGCAACATGACCTGCTACCAAGGAAGGGAGTGGAGTAATACGGCCACAAGCCAAAAAACGCTGGCAGCCACCAGAAGCACAGAGAGGCTAGGAAGGCACCCTTCCCTAGAGGCTGCAGAGGCAGTGCAGGCCTGCTAGCCCCTGATTTTGGACTTCTGGCCTCCAGAACTGTGAAAGGAGACATTTCTGCGACTTTCAAGCCACCAAGTTTATGAAATTTGTTGCAGCATGTAGAGGAAACGAATACAGGCAAAGCACTTCCCAGCTTCAGGCAAGACTCTCTTCTGGTTGAGGGCTTCACTTAGCCTCTAAGGCAAAGACTCTTCCCTTTGTGACAAACCACAGAAAGGAGACCAGCAGGGCCAACACAGGCCTGGGATCCTTAGGGTGACATTTTGGGGCCCAGGAATCCTGGGGAAGCCCAGGGCGGAAAGGAGACTGCCTTATATCTCAAGTCACAGAAATACAGAATTTACAGGAACATAAGCACAGTGAAGTGCTTTGTGACAGGACTGAGAACTCCAAGCAGACTCACTGGCAGGCTTGACCCACGGTTCCGATGCTTCCAAAATCTTCCGGGCGGTTGGGTTAGAAAGTGTCAACCTGAAAGTGTTCTGCAAGAACTTATTCATTAAAATAAATTATTATTTACTAAAATACAAAACGCTCGCTCTCTCAGCCTGCATCTGGGTGTCCCCTGGGGAACTTTTAAAAATCCCAACACACAAGCCACCACCTAGGACAACTAGATCAGAACCTCTGGGGGTGGGACCCAGGCATCAGTATTTTGAAAGCTCTCCAGATGGTACCAACATGCTGCCAAGGCTGAGGACTGCTGCTTAAGCCATACCCCTCAGCCTGTTCCACCTGCTTGTATAAGGCAGCCCTGGGAGGTTAGGATGGAGGAAGAGAAAGGAAAAGGCTCTTGCAAGATATCACCTCCAACCCAGCCAGAAAGAGGAAAAGAGAGGCAAAAAGTAAGTGAAACAAAAAGCTCTTCGGAAGCTCCTCCATAGACCTTCTCGTGAGAATATCAGACCTGTAGACTGGAGAGCCTCTCAGAATCACGTATTGACACTCCTAGCTCCCTGGGATTGAAAGTGACCCCAGGGTCCTGGAACTGTTTGGTTTAAAACGACACAAACCCTAGAGCAGACAGGGACGTCCTTGGATGCAACCTCAGAGAAAGCTGGTGTAGGGTGTTGTCAGAGCAATGACAGACATCCTTCAGCAAAAAAAGACTAGGGACAACAAATTCTCCCTCTTTCCCTGTTTCCAGAATTTTCTTCCTGGAATAACTCTGCCGACTGTATAGAAATCTCATCAGTCACTGCCATTTCCATGATCTATCATTTAAGCTTAGTTATCCTGCCCTCTAGAACCAAGTGTAAAAAGTGTCACATGACTGGTTAGCAGCCTTCCATTGCTGTTCACTCTCATAGTCGTGTCATCAGTCCACAATCTTCAAATGTTAGAGGGAAAATTTTTTTCCTGGTTCTTGGCTTTCTTGGGTAATGGATGCTGTCCATTAAGCACCTGACACTCAGAGCAAATTTGTGCCTGACAAATCTGTGACCTTGAAAAACACCAGTCAGGCTTCAGAGGTGAGGAAAATGTGTCTTTAAGCAGACTTTTTTTTTTTCTTGCTTTTGAGGGCTGTACCCACAGCATATGGAGGTTACCAGGGTAGGGGGTCCAATCAGAGCTACAGCTTCCGGGCTACACCACAGCCACAGCAACGCAGGATCCAAGCCATGTCTGCGACCTACACCACAGCTCACGGCAACGCCAGATCCTTAGCCCACTGAGCAAGGCCAGGGATTGAACCTGCAACCTCATGGTTCCTCATCAGATTCTTTTCTGCTGTGCCACGACAGGAACTCCTCAAGCAAACAGATCTGAATAAAAACATGACCAAATATGTTACCTCCCTTGTGTGTTTTTACAGCTACCTAATTTACAGTACCAATGGTGCTAGTTGATCATGGAAAATATAAATGCAGTAGAGCGGCTGGGAGCCCATATAATGAAAAGGTAGATTTGAGTTTTCGGTAGCCAGCCAAGAATAATGGAGCTGCAGCAGTTCTCTCCAAGGAGGCTCAGCCTGGAATGTGTGGGAAAATGAAACTACTCTGTCTTTTCAGCCCAACTTGAGAGAAGAGAGTGTGTGAGGAAAGAGGAGTTTCAAGACTCTCCCAGGGAGCTCATTGCAAGCCAACAGATCTGCATTGACGTCCTTGTCCAAAGGGGAATATCGGGGCTTTGGAGATGGAGAGAAGTAATAAGATCTGGCCCAGCTCCATCCAGCTCCTGACATGATAGAGCAAGTGGAGCCACCTTGGGCCACCACGGTGTCCTGGGAGAGATGGATGGGGGAAGGGGATTGAGTATCAGGGACAGCAGGAAGCTGGGGTGGTGGCAGCAGGCAAGTAAGCAGAGCCTAAGAAGCTCTGTTGGTTACAACTTAATAGCATTCCCCTCAGCTGAGGTAAAGGGGTTCCTGTTAGAAGCAGATGAACAGCTCCTGGCATGTTTATACAGCTAGTGATTTTGTTGTCTAAGAAAGTTTCTGTTCATCAAATAGAGTATATTTTGGTTAGGGTTTGGATCCTTTTGAAAATAAACATCTGATCTTATTTCACTAGAAATCCACTGTTGCTGCCTATGGGGAATCTACTGGAGTTTTTCTCTCTTTAAATGCCACATCAAATAGACTTTATCTGGTGATTTTTATCCTTTTCCAAAAAAAAAAAAAATCCAAACTGCAGCCCCAAACCCATCACACTGAATGAAAATCATGAGTTTCATGTCTTTGGTGGGGGCTGGTGGGGCTCACCGAAGCTTCAGAGGCACAATATGTTTGAGCACCATTATTTCTCCTCTTGAAACTTGAGGTGTGGGGAGCTTAGCTTGTCATACCATGTCTCCTTTGAAATTCAAGCGTGTACACATTCACGATGCATCTTTTCTCACAGTCCTACCAATTTTAACTGACTTTTTCTGTACTCGTGAAAGAAAAATCAGCCCAAAGTTCCTAGAGCCTAAATAAATAGAAGTTGAGTTGGTACGTGCATTTTTAAAATTTTCAAACATTTCAATAACTATGGAAATATCAACAATACATTTCAAAATAGCACTGAAGGAGAAGAATATAATCCAAATATGTCTGTGTTTTGACTAACAGAGCCCTAACCTCACTGGAGAGAAACAGTATAATGAAGTTAATTAAGAATTAATGAAGTTTACTAATGAGCAATTAATAAAGCTCTCACAATGTGACACCTGACATTTAGTTCCGCGATTTCTTTTTTCTGGTTCCAGATGTTTAATTATAAAAAAGAGCACTCGCCCCATAAATGATGCTATGTCTGTTTAATAGTCATTGTTGATCCATGGGCAATTTTTCCCACTCGGTGACTCATAGTAAGTGTCATTTTTCTTATTCCTTTGATGTCTTCGGATACATTTACATTCAAACAAATCCACAAAATACCAGGGACAGCTATAGGAAGACACACTTCTTTGGAAACACATTTCAGCTGGGGATGTTTTAGCAAATGCTAATATACAAATCAGTCCAGCCTAACATGGAACTCCGTTCGGCCTCATCTCCAATCTTTTAGACATAAACATCAGAGCAACAAAATGCCTGGCCTGACTGAAACGATCAGAGTTCCAAAACACAACAAATTAGTTTCACACCAAGGGAAAGGTCATTGCTTTAATCCACGTCTTTGGGGAATGTACACAAATGTCATTCTTCCCAACCTACGTAATTAAACAGTTTAACTGGTGTGGCCATTCACTGTTTATTTTCCCATTGGGTAATGGAAGGATGTTAGCATCAGATGACAAGGAGAGAATACAGACAGTTGCAAATGTGTTGACACACACTCTCTCTCTCTCTCTGCCTCCCTCTCCCTCTCTCAGCTGAGTGGTTTTCCTTCTTTCCAAAGGTTTCAGGAAACGCTTGCCTCAGGCCACAGGGCAAGAATCAACATCACAGAGCTAGTAAGGATCAGCTGTTCCAGCATTACTACTCCTCTATCAGCGTGGCCACTGGATTTAGGTCTGTGACAACTGCTAAGTTCACAAAGTCAGGCTGCCTCCTGCAGAGGGCACTATTCAGAGCCCAGCTGGAAGGTTCCGCACAAAGGCAGGCAGAGGAAGAAAACACAGGATTGGAAGTTAGATACACCAGGGTAACAGTCCCGGTTCCAGCATCATGTGACCTTGGATACATTTCCGCACATTTCTGAAGTTCGATTTCTGCCTCTCTGAAATGGGAATAATGGCACCTAATTCGTCAGATTGTTATACAGATTAAATGTGATACCATACACAGAGTATGCTTAGTATAGTCCTGGCAGGAAGTAACTGCTCAATAAAGGGGAACTCTGTCTCTATATACAGGGGAAGATTCTAGTGGTTGCATTTTGGGCAAGGGAGGGGCTGTGATTGACATGGGGCAAGTGAAGGACTTCTGAGGTGGCTGGCAAAGTTGTACTGTGTGTCCTAGGTGGTGGTTACAAGGCTACTGATATTGTAGTAGCTCACGGAGCCGTATATTTGTTTTGAGTGATTTTCTGAGGTTTATTTTATAATAAAAAGATTATGATTTATAAAGAGGAACAAATATTTGTTTAGGAAGGAAGGGAAGGAGGGAGGAAGGAAGAAAACCAGCAGATCTGAGGAGGGGGAGATAAGGGGAGAAAAAAATACAGCCATGGAAAGGAGTCCTGTGACGTCCAGTGTCCCTGAGGTCAAAGGGAGATGGACCCAGGCAGGTAGCCAGTAGCAGAGTGGTCCAGCCAGCTGTGCACAAACGTGGCACCCAGATGCCCGGGAGCCAGCAGCATGCAGAGACACGCCCCCCCTCCCAGTAAGCCACAGGCTAAAGGCCAAGGTGGTAGGGAAGCAGTGCTTAGAGGCTGGAGTGAGCAGGAGAGAGGGTCATGAGAATGAGCACCAGGTGAGTAAAGCCCTAGCAAGAAGGAGCCCTGAGTCATCTGAGCTATGGCATCTTCACATCTGTCCCTGGAATGAAGAGAAGGCAGGGAACCTGGCTGACTCCTGTCTGCCCTCGGCCTCAAGAACTCAGACCACGTCTGGTCTCATCCAAGGAAAGGCCTCTTTCCGCTCATCCTTTTCAACAGTATGACTGCTGACTCCTCCATCCTCACTCCTCCTGCTGCTCAAACCACTCCTTCTTAGCCTCCCCTTCTTGCCTCTCACACATCAGTGCTTCCCAGGGTTTGGACCCAGGCCTCTTACGTCCTCTGCCCCCCCACCCCCACCCCCGGCAAGCTCCCCCACAGCACGACTTTGATCACCAACTCCACGCTGGTGCTTCTGGCCCTCTACCTCCTCCAGTTCTGGTCAATTGCTTAGGCCTCAGACTCTATCACTGACCGCTCAGTTTGACCATCACCACCAGGATGTTCAGAGGCACACACGCCTAACCATGTCCTCACACTTTTTGGTCCTTTAGTCCCCCGCCTAAGGCACTCCCCGCCTCCCCTGGCCATGAACTTTCATGCCTACCCAGCCGGTCTTGGTCCACATGGCCAGTACCCATGCGAGTGAGCCCTGGGCCCTCCACTACCACACTTGGCCCTGACCTAGATCTCAACCCCTTCGCCCTGTCCCTACCCCAATTCCTAAATGGTCCCCATCTTCCTGAACTCCTGTCTCTCATCCCAACTCAGACCACTCACTCACTCTGTAGAGTTCAAGGTTGCTGTTCTAGTACCAGCCCCTGAATTTCCTCAAGTGAGCCCTGTTCCCTGTTACACCAGATGCCTCACTGGTCCCACGCAAACCAGGTTTTCACACTGACTCACATGCATGGTGCTCTTTTCCTTTCTGCCCCAGCCCTGTGACTGGGAGGGCACCCGGGAAGGTGCTCTTCCTGAGGCCCTCTGAGATGGGCAGCCACTGCTGTCCTCCCAGAGAAGGTGACAGGGGACACTCTTCAACGCCCTGACCTCCTCTTAGCACTCTGCATCTGGCCGCCATAGTCACAGGCTCTAGTCCAGGTTATGCAGAAGGAAGAGAGATGGCTGCTCTGGGGAGGACATCCTGTCTACAGATACCAACTCCAAGACGGTCACTCGGGAAGACGAAGAGTGCTTGTGTTAAGGAAGAGTCTACACCTACTACTGAGCAATGCCATGGCTTGCCAGCAACAGGGAATGAGAAAACCAACAGGTGCTAGTCGCAGCCCTTGTTATCTGACCCATCCTGTGCTGTCCAAAGAGCCCGAGACTGTTTTGAATGCCTGTGGAAGGGCCAGAGAACCAAATCTGTATGTAGACCCATGTGACAATGGACTCTAGTCTAAGAGGCCCAGTACGGGACCTGTCCCATGCCCCCACCCCCCATTTCCTGACTGTTCAGCACCTTCTACATAACTTCAGGCCCCTCCTCACCATTTCTGCATTCCAACTGCTCCAACTGAACTAATCAACTCTTCTCCCAGCCAGGCTTCCTGCCAGGTTCTCCCTAGCATCTCAGAAAAAACATCTTAGACTTGTTTCTTTTTTTGTCCCCATGTAGACGTGTTTATTTGGGTCTAACAGGCACCTCACACTTGACCTGGTGAATGGATGTATTTATTTCCACTTTCTCTACTATCCGTTCACCCCAGTAAATGGCACTCCATCCACTTACTCACACAAGCTAACCAAGGCATCATTCTTTTTTTTTTTTAGTAACAGCTTCATGGAGGTATAACTTGTAAACTACACAATTACACATTGTAAAGTTTACACTTGAGTGGCTTTTAGTATATTGCCCAAGTTGCGTGATAGTTATCATTATCTAAGTCCAGAATATGTGCATCAGTCCAAAAAGAAAGTAGGTACCTGTTAGTAGTTTCTCTTCACGGGCCCCTGCTTCCATCCTTGGCAAACATTGATCTGCTTTCTGTCTCTACGGATTTGCCTCTTCTGCATATTTCATGTAAATGGAGTTGGTACATATGGGCTTCTACGTCTGGTTTCTTTAATACAGCCGTAGTGTTTTGTTGGTTTTTTTTTTTGGTTTTTTTTGTCTTTTTTTTTTTTGTTGTTGCTGTTGCTATTTCTTGGGCCGCTCCCGCGGCATATGGAGGTTCCCAGGCTAGGGGTCCAGTCGGAGCTGTAGCCACCGGCCTATGCCAGAGCCACAGCAAAGTGGGATCCGAGCCGCGTCTGCAACCTACACCACAGCTCACGGCAACGTCGGATCGTCAACCCACTGAGCAAGGCCAGGGACCGAACCCGCAACCTCATGGTTCCTAGTCGGCTTCGTTAACCACTGCGCCACGACGGGAACTCCCAGCCGTCGTGTTTTCAAAGTTCATCCATGTAGTAATACGTATCAGTATTTCATCCCTGTTGAGGGCTGAATAATATTCTATTGTCTGGATATAAAATTTGCTGTATCCACTCATCAGTGGATAGGCATTTGGATTATTTCTACCTGTTGGCAATATATAAATGAACATTCACAGTAGCAATGTTCACAAGTTTTTTTCTGACTACCTGCTTTCAATTTTCTTGGGTGTATAATTCTATGTTTAACTTACTGAGGAGCCATCAAACTGTTTTCCATGATGGCGGCACCATTTTACAGCCCACCAGCAAAGTATGAAGGTTCCAATTTCTCCCCATCTTCACCAACACTTGTTTATTCTCCTTCTCTTAAACCACAGCCATCCATGGGTGTAAGTGGTGCACCCCACTGTGATTTTGATTCGGGTTTTCCTGATGACTAGTGATGCCAAGCATCTTTTCATGTGTTCGTTGGGCATTTGTGGCTCTTCTGTGGAGTAGACCTATTTCTACCTGAACCTCTCCTTCCCTTGCTTTCATTTTTTTTTTCTCCTTCCACGCTCCTGCTCCCCTTCTTAGTCTCCTTCATGGGTTCCTCCTATGCAATCGGATCTTCCCTAGGCTTCTTCCCTGAGTACTTTTCCCCCTCCCTCCACACGCTGTGTTTGGGTGATCTCACCTGCCCCATGGCTTCACCTCTGTCTCCAAGGTGGCACCTCCCAGCTCTTCCTCTACAGCTAAGGTCTCTTTCCTGGGCTCATCCAGCTGCCTCCCCGATAGCTTGACTTGGGCGTCTCGCAGCACCTCACACACTCGGCCTGCCCAAACAGCACCCACCCACTCCCACCATTCCATACCTACTCCTCCACTTAGTCACCCAGGCCCCAAATCCCAGAGTCTTCCCTGGCTCCTCATTCCAAATTTCTAATCCATCACAATAGCCTACAGTTTCTGCTTTGTAGATGTCTCCCAAAAGACCACAAGCCCAACAAAGACGTTGCCTTATTCTCTGGCCTAACGCACTAGGTAATAAAATACTCTAATAGAGCATGCTCACATTTTTTTTTTCTTTTTGCTTTTTAGGGCCGCATCTGCAGCATATGGAAATTCCCAGCTAGGGGTCGAATCAGAGCTGCAGCTGCCGTCCTACACCACAGCCACAGCCGATCCGAGCTGCATCTGCGACCTACACCACAGCTCATAGCAATGCCAGATACTTGACCCACTGAGTGAGGCCAGGGATCTAACCTGCATCCTCATGGATACTAGTTAGATTCGATTCTGCTGCATCACAACGGGAACGCCCACCTTATAATTTTCAACACGACTTAGTACTTGACTTGCCTGAAATTTACCTCCTAGATCAGGCATGAGAGGTGGAAACCCTATATCTGGGTTCAGTTTCAATTCTCTCCATGCCTGCAACCCCTCCCCTGGTCTATGCCTTATTATTGCCTTCATCTAGACTATGGCAAGGGTCTCTTAATTGGTCTCCCTACCTCCAGTGTCCCCTAGTCCTGAAAGCTATTCTCCATACTAACAGGGTAACTTTCCAGAAGCAATGCTTTGATTATGTTGCACCCATTTCAAAAACTCTTCCCCTTTGACCACACATACAGGCGAAAATCTAAACTCAGAGGCAAGCCAGGAAGATGCTTCAGGATTTGGCTCATACTGAGTCTTTCAGACCCATTTATTGTCCCTCCAGCTGCACTCAACTACCTGCCATGCCAAGAACACACTCTATTGGCCTCTGACCCTTTGCTCATGTTCTTGTTCTAAGATGAGCCAGCCGTCCCGTCTTCCCTTCCTGCTCCACTCCCCCGACAACGGACAAACTCTGATTCTCCAAGATCCAATATAAACATGATCTCCTCTGGGAAGCTTTATTGAATTTTCCAGGAGAGACTTAGTCAATTCCATTTCGTTCAGCTAGCGCGCACTCAGCTCCTGTGATGTGTCAGGCAATGAGGCTACGCACAAGCATACAAAAATGCTAAGGTCTACGGGTCCTGCCCTAAAGGAGCTCACCATACCTGCTAAGAAAAAAAAAATTACAGGACAGTTTGAGCAATGCTCTGGGCAGGGGTTTGTACAAAGGGCAGTGGAAGCACCTAAGAGGCGGTCAATACACCTGTCTGTCAGGAGGCGATGAAATGGGAGCTGCGTCGCCAAAGAGGTTATGACGTGAGGGAGAAGATGCAGAGCAAGGAGTGAGAGAAATGCCGAGTTTGATTCAGACCTTTTGAGTTTGAGGGACCCGTGGGACAGCCAGCAGGAGATAGTGAGTGGGCGGTCAGTACCACGAAAGGTCTGGAGTTGGGGAAAGAGTTGTAACGCGGTGATGGGGGTCCGGGTGCCATCAGCACTTAATGGTAGTGGAAGCCATGGGAGCAGGTGGGAGGCAAGGCTGGGAAGGAGGCTGATGGCGTGAATGGCCCCATCGCCACGGGCTCTGCAGTCTCAGCTCTCACTCACTCTTTGTGTAGCTCAACTGCTAGGCTGAGTGCAACTCAGGGGCAGCTATTGATGCTTTTACTGATGTCAGCATTTTTCCACCTCCCCCACACTTTATTGCCTGCCTGGCAGAGCATAGGTGCCCAATACCTGTTTGTTGAATACTTGATTAATAGTCACTGAAAGGAGGGGTGGGTGTCAAGTGATTACAGCCCTGAGAGAGGATTGACAAGGCACTGATGAGACCATGGCATCCACATCTGTGGTTGTTTTCAGTGATGCTGTTAAGGATCTCGGAGCCTTTGTGATGGGACACAGAAGAGGTATGAGGGAAAGGGAAGCAGAGCGAAGGCAACATTAAGAAGCAGAGGTTCCCAAATGATGCCATTCAGAATGGATAAGCAGTGAGGTCCTGCTGTACAGCACAGGGAACTAGGTCCAATCACTTGTGATAGAACATGATAGAAGGTAATGAGAAAAACAATGTGTGTGTGTGTATGTATATGTATAACTGGGTCACTTTGCTGTACAGCAGAAATTGACAGAACATTGTAAATCAACTATAATAAAATTTTTTAAAAAGAAGTTCCCCTCAAAAAGCTTGCCAACAGTTATGGTCAACACTGTCGCTTTGTCACCAGCCTCATATCGGAATCAGTTCTGGCACAATCAGATCAAGGCCACAGTGGAGCATTTTCTAGCAAAGCATGACACAATTGGACTTGGTAAATAGCATGTGTATTTCACTCCTTGCCACTAGTGTGCTAAGGTCAGGCACAGCGGCAGGTGGCGGGGAGGGACACCACGAGAGCCAGGCTTACAGTGCTTCTGTGGTTGACCCTGGGCTACTGGGTCAGGAGAAGACTCAGGGGAAAATGTACGTGACCTTGCCCAAGAGTCCCTCGACATCTATCCGATGGTCCACTGGCTTTGACAAAGGCAGACTCTGAGAAGCAGAGCGGTGCTCTGGCAGCTGGGCGAGAGCTAACGAGGACCAAACGTCTTCTCATTTGGTTTGGGGAACGCATCACTCAGTGCCCGAGTGCAACCATAATGAGGAGAAGACAGACCAGTGCCTCAGATGCAAGCCTTAAACCCATGCACGCGACAGCTTTCCTTTCAGTCAGCCTTTTGCTGTATTTGCTTTCTCTCACGTTTTGTCCACTTAGCCACACCTTAATCCAGCCATCAATCCATGTTATCTTTGGGATTCATTCCAAAATAAGCTGCGGACCCAAGTACACCTTCCTCCTAAACTCCCAGTATTCATATCATTAACTACAGTGTAAGATGTGTTTATGGTTTTGGTTTTTGTTTTTTTGTTTTTTTTGTCTTTTTGCTATTTCTTTGGGCCGCTCCGGCGGCATATGGAGGTTCCCAGGCTAGGGGTCGAATCGGAGCTGTAGCCGCCGGCCTACGCCACAGCAATGAGGGATTCGAGCCGCGTCTGCGACCTACACCACAGCTCACGGCAACGCCGGATCGTCAACCCACTGAGCAAGGCCAGGGACCGAACCCGCAACCTCATGGTTCCTAGTCGGATTCGCTAACCACTGCGCCACGACGGGAACTCCAGGTTCTTAAGGTAAAATTTACACACAGGAAATGCACAAATCTTGAATGTACATACAAGCTTTAGCACAGCAAAGGAAACCAACAAAAGTGAAAAGACAACCTATGGAATGGGAGAAAATATCTGCGGACAACGCCACCAACAAGGGCTTAATTTTCAAAACATACAAACAGCTCCTGCAACTCAATAACCACCACAATAAAAAGAAAAACCCAAACTGGAGTTTCTGCCGTGTTGCAGTGGGTTATGAATCTGACAGCAGAGGCTTGGGTCACTGCAGAGGGGTGGCACAGTGGGTTAAAGGATCTGGCATGGCCACAGCTGCAGTTTGGATTCAATCCCTGTTCTGGAAACTTCCATATGCCTCAGGTGTGGCCATAAAAACGGAATACATGCACCCGTATGTTCACAGCAGCACCATTCACAACAGCCAAGACATGGAAGCAACCTAAATGTTCATTGACAGAGGATCAAGAAGATGTGATATACACACACATACAGGAATACTACTCAGCCATTAAAAAAAAAAAAAAGGAAATAACGTCACCTGCAGCAATGTGGATGGACCTAGAAACTATCATTATCAAGAAAGAAAAAGGAGTTCCCGTCGTGGCACAGTGGTTAATGAATCCGACTAAGAACCATGAGGTTGCGGGTTCAATCCCTGGCCTTGCTTGGTGGGTTACTGATTTGGTGTGGCCGTGAGCTGTGGTGTAGGTCGCAGACGCGGCTCGGATCCCGTGTTGCTGTGGCTCTGGCATAGGCTGGTGGCTACAGCTCCGATTCGACTCCTAGCCTGGGAACCTCCGTATGCCATGGGAGTGGCCCAAGAAATGGCAAAAAAGACAAAAAAAAGAAAAAAAAGAAAGAAAAAGACAAATACCATATAATATAACTTACACGTGGAATCTAAAATATGCTACAAATGATCTACAAAACAGACTCACAGACATAGAGAACAGACATGTGGTTGCCAAGGGGGAGAGAGGTGGTGCGAGAGGAGTGGACTGAGAGTTTGACATTAGCAGACGCAAACCATCACATACAGAATAAACAAACAAGGTCCCACAAAGCATAGCATGCAGAGAACTACATTCACTATTCCATGATAAACCATAAAAGAATATTTTAAAATCTGTATATACATAGCATAACTGAGTCATTTTGCTGTACAGCAGAAATTAAAACATTGTAAATCAACTATCTTTCAATTAAAAAAAGCACTCTCTGGTGGGTTTTATTTTGCTGAGTACACAGCTGTATATCACAAGCTCCTACCATAATGGAAAACTCAAGTTCTTTCTGCTCCCCTTGGCAAGACCTCTCTGCGGACTGCATCCTCAGGTCATCTGATTGAGCAGCGAATACGTTTTTGGCGGATGCAAAGGTGACCATTTGTAAATGCAGCAGACACTGGCGTGGAAAGAGCTGGTGAGCTTTATTGAGTACACTGGAAGTCTAAATGCTAAAGAGTGCACAATTTCCTTTAGGGTAGGAGGAACGCACAGCTGCAGGAAACCTCAGAGGTGGGGGAATGGGAGTACAGAAAAGGGTCTGGGAATAATCAGGATACAGAGTCAAGCTTCGTTCCCACTCCACTAAATCTAGAATTACAATACTTTCGATCGGCTGCGTGGTGAAGGTTGACCTTGGGACTCTTTATGGGAAAAGCAGGGATGGGCCAGAAAGAGACTGCCTAGACATGGTGGGTGGTCCCCAGAAGGCAGGACCCCAGGCTGGGGACACCCAGGACTGTGTGAAGCCCTTGGTAGCCACCCACCACCACCACGGCTTACCTGGGATGCGCTTCCCGCTCTCAGTCTAACCACTTACCAACGTAATGCTCTTACTGATGAGCTTATTAAAAATATCTGCAATCTGGATCTTTCTGCAAGTCCACGTACCCTTCCCCTCCCCATTTCAGTGATTCAGGAAGGCCTGATGCCTTGGGCGTTACAGAAGTTCTGTCCTAGAGAAAACTCAAGGCTGAGCCATGTTTTAAGGTCAGTGCTTTATATAGCAAGCAAGGCGCTCCCTCCTCTTCTCACAGGCTCATCAAGTCCCAGGCAACACATAAGCAGCCCCCACCCAGGCCAACTATCTTTAGCAACGCCCTGCCGACAGCCTGAGCTAACCAAGTGGGTCAGATGCCACAGGGAAGCTCTCCTCCACGGCGGCCACTGACCCACAAAACAAATGTTGATTGTCACTCACGCACAATTATCCCTTCTGTTGGCAGTGACTGCTGCTTAAGGAAGGGATGGGGGCTCTGTTTTTTACCTGCAATCGAGCCCCCCACCCCAACAGAGATGGAAGAGAATGGACTGTAACACTCAATTCGGCCATGTGTTCCAGGAGTTCCGGTGGCTCAGTGGTTAACGAACCTGACTAGGAACCATGAGGTTGAGGGTTTGATCCCTGGCCTCGCTCAGTGGGTTAAGGATCTGGCATTGCCGTGAGCTGTGGGGTAGGTCACAGACGCGGCTCGTATCTGGTGCTGCTGTGGCTGTGGTGTAGGCCGGCAGCTGTAGCTGCGATTGGACCCCTAGCCTGGGAACCTCCATGTGCCGTGGGTGCGGCCCTAGAAGAGGCAAAAAATTTAAAAAATGTTCCATTTCCCAGATGGGCTTCATTCCTTCTGGCGGCGATTTACGAACAAGAAGGAGGGCACCTGAGAGAGTGGGAAAAGGGGTGTGGAAGGTGGGAGAGAAGTGGAAGATAGAAAAAAAAAAAAAGATAAAAGAGGAAGAGTCCAGGTGGCAGTGGAACAGGGTGGGGTGTGATGAGAAAAAGAAAAAAAAAAAAAGGCAGATAGACACCAAAAGGGAGAGGAAATAACACAGGACAAAAGATACTATCAGCCAAGCCAACTCCTTAACCTCACTGAGGGGGAAACTGAGGCCCGGAGAAGGGACATGATTTGGCCAAAGTTCTGCTGCTGCCTGATTCCTGAACTCCAGCTTCTAGGCTCCCAGATCCGAAGCCTGGCAGGTGACACACCAGACTTTCTGGGACAGCTGGGACATCGTTTCTTCAGGCAACAAGTTACAGGATGCAGTCAATCTATGAGGCAAACAGAAAGCCTCACACCCCACCCACCCGAGTCCAGGCAACGCAGAGACACGTCAACAGCAGAACCTGAAGTCTCGGGCCCACGAGGGACTAAAAGTGACAAGGTGCCTAGAAGGGGCTTCCTGGAGTCAGCAGCTTGGCTGAGGCACGTGGGCACAGCTCCCTGACGATGCCTGTCATGGATTCCCTTCGCTACCAGGAGAAACCACAGGCTGGACCTCTGGTTCCTGGGAAATCAGAAGCAAGATGGGTCTCCCCAGCCGCCTGCTGACCCTTGGCTCACCCTGGGCCAGGCTGGCTCAATCCACTCTGCCAACTTCAGCACAGAGATCCAGGCCAACATCGGGTCTGTCTTCCTGTTACAGCCCCTCAAGCCTGATTGCTCCAGAAAGTACTTCATGGTTGCCCCAGAGTACTTGGCGAGTCACTAGCAAACCCAATGTGACCTGGCCTGCGCCCGCAGATGTGCACACTTCGCAGTGAACTTGGCCAGAGCTGAATGTAATTAAGCATGGCACCAGAGGTTCCCGAAGTTTGCCATCTGCCTGCATATCTACCCACATGCGCGTGTAGAAAAGGCTTTTGAGCCACACATTTTCTGTAGAAAAGCTGTTCATAGTAAAGTTTCTTAAGAAGCCCTCTTCTTTGGAGCATTTATCTTCCACAGGGGTCAATCTGGATTTAATTCCCACTCAGCCTCATCAGACCGTATGAGCAAGTTTCCTCAGTCTTCTGGTGTTCTGGGTCTTTCTTTAGTTCCGCCCTGGCCCCTGGGCTTAGAGTGCGATGATCTGGGGAGGCGGTGATGAATGTGCCAAAGAGGAAACGCTGTGAGTCAGAACAGAAATGTCCTTGGCGGCAGAAATAGCTGAATACAGCGACTAACACATAGTAGGTGCGCTCAATAAACACTGCTGCCAGAGGCCTTGGCTATCGGCCCCACGTCACTTTGCTCAAGCCCAGAGAGGTGAAGTGACTTGTCCAGGATCATACAGCTGGTGAGGGACAGAGCCGCTACTCTGTCGTGGGAGAGTCACAGGGGAGAGGAGTTTTTTAAATGTAGGAACCTTCTAGAATCACAGTCTCTTAGAACCGCCAGTGTGCCATCCCTGGACCCAGCACCATGTTAAGCTGAAAGTGCTCAGGTTTACCACCCAGTGCTTTTAGTTATTATTTATGTCTTTTTGTCTTTTTAGGGCCACCCCCGTGGCTAGGGGTTGAATCGGAGCTGTAGCCACCGGCCTACGCCAGAGCCACAGCAACACAGGATCCGAGCCACGTCTGCAACCTACACCACAGCCCAGCCACAGCAACGCGGGATCCTTAACCCAGTGAGCGAGGCCAGGGATCGAACCCCCAGCCTCATGGTTCCTAGTCAGATTCATTAACCACTGCGCCACGACGGGAACTCCCCTACCACCCAGTGGTTTTAGTACCGCCTCCTGGTACCACACAGAAGCAGCCAAATCTTCCCACTTGATAAGGATTTGATGACTGTTAGTAGAGCCTCCCCAAATCCATCATTCCTTGAACCTTTCCCCACGTGACACCCCTTCCACTCACCATCTTCACGACCCTCCTGGGGATTCATCAAAACCCTTCTGACACTAATGCCTGGAAATGGGGGGCCGCCCTCCGAAGGGGACCCCCAACACAGGGGTGTAATGGGCTGCTTTACGCCTTCCTCTGGATGTCACTAGTTGGTGTTGCATCGTTTAGCAATCACAGGCCACTGCGGGCCCTCATCTCTGGGTAGCTCAGATCCCCAAAGTCTTTTTTCTTTTTTTTTTTTTCTTTTTTCCAGTAAAGCTGGTTTACAGTGTTCTGGCACTTTTCTACCGTACAGCAAAGTGACCCAGTCACACATACATATATCCATTCTTCTTCTCACGTGATCATGCTCCATCATCAGTGACTAGATGTAGTTCCCAGTGCTCTGCAGCAGGATCTCACTGCTTAGACTCAAAGTCTTTCTCATATGATCACTTAGCAAACCACGTCTCACTCATCAAACCATGTTGGTCTTCGCTCAACTGAGAGGTTGTAACCTCTAAGGCACTTTCTGTGTCCCCACTTGTCAAAGTTCTGATCACGGAAGGAAGATGCCATCAAGATGTTCTAGGCCAGAAAACCTAGGTCTGAGTGCTACACATGGAGCAAAGCGTTCTTCCGTAACAGTAGCTTTCATCCCATCTCACACCCTTTGAGCTACAGGAAACTTAAACAGGGATCATTTACTACAAACGGCGGGAGAGTAATGGTTTAAAGACAGCATACATTGGGTTGCAGCGAGGGGTGTTTCTTAAGTGACGATTGTGCACCAGGCATTGTTAGAGGCTTTATGCGCATCCGCTCATTCCCTCTGACAGACGCGGGGTTGTCATCCCGGGTTCATAGACTAGGAAACTGAGGCTCAAGAGATTCCCCTCTTAGTCAGGGGAAGAGGCAGGATTTGGACCTAGTTCTGACTCATTCCGAAGGCCATGTCCTTTCACTTACACTAGTGGCTCTTAACCTTGGCTGCACACTAGAGTCAGCTGGATGCTCTAAAGCCTCCAGATACCCGGGCCTCACCCCAGGCCAATTAAAGCGGAGTCCCTGGAGGTGGGGGTCTGGGCATGAGTAGGTTTTAAAGAGCCCCAGGTGACTCAAATATTTAGCAGTAAAACCTCTGCTCTATACCATGCTGTTCCCTAGGTAGATTAGGCTGGTGGAGAGGTGAATGCAGCGATGAGGTGCTCTATTTTTAGCACTGGTTGCTTCAAAAAGCAAGACTGAAGTCAAGGCCCGAACATCAAACAAGTGGTGATGGGGAGACTAACCGCACAGCTCCCTGTTCCGACGGGGGAGGGATAGGCAGCCACCTGGACTCCCTTCTAACTTTGACCCCTTGAAGCTTCCGCAATTCATTTCTCCGAACCACGTGCTTTCTTGCTGATAAGATTTGCTGGGGGTTTTTTTCTTTTTTTCCGGCTGCACCCACAGCCTATGGAGGTTCCCAGGCTAAGGGTGCAATCGGAGCTGTAGCCGCTGGCCTATGCCACAGCCACAGCAATGCAGGATCCGAGCCACATCTGCGACCTAGACCACAGCTCACAGCAACGCCAGATCCTTAACCCACTGGGCGAGGCCAGGGATCCAAGAACCCGCATCCTCATGGATCCTAGTAGGGTTCTTAACCTGATGAACCACAATGGGAACTCCTCGCTGATAAGTTTTTAGAAGACAGGCCTGGCCTATCTACCAGGCGAACAGACCACACATAGGTCCCTAAACGTCCTTAGTGGGGCGGGGGGGGGGGGGGGACATCTCTGGGTGTCGCTGATGTGTCAGAACAAAAGTCTCAGGTTGTTTCTGTTTTTTTCCTCCTGAGCAGGCTGTACAAGATGGTGTGTGAGAGGTTTGCCTGAGGAATTGGGGTTCCATGTGGGTCCCTTCCTGTAGTCCCCTGGCAGGTCCTTCTATGGAAGAGCTCCTTAAGGCTTGCGAGGTTAGGAAGAGACACGATGCAATGATGCAACAGAGAAAATAATTTGTACGTGAGCAGGAGGTGCAAATCCCCAGAGAGCCCATTGCAAAAAGAAGGAATTCCAAGTCGCTGGGAGGATGTAAATACTAGCACTGCGAGAACACAGGGCCCAGCATATGGAAGAGCTTATCAGAGGCTGGGACACGGCGCCCAGGCTCCAGAGACACCTAGGTCTGCTCAAGGATTAAGGTTGGGACGGGCCGGGGATGGTGAGAGGGCTGAAAGATGTGATTAAAGTAAATCCTCCCAAGATGGGAACACGCTGGGCTAAACGGCTTCTTCCTGTTCTTAATATGCGCTCGCATTTTCCTGGAGGTGGACACGGGCACCCTGGGTGATATGCTTCGTGCCCGCAGCTCCCTGTCCTTCCTCCAGCGCTGGAGAGATCCTTTTGCCTGCAAATCCTGGGCGTGGGTTGCCCCTTTCACAAGCAGTCAGGGCTGTGGGAGGGAAACGCAGCTCTCTTCGAAGCCATGCTGGGCTCGCCCAGGCCAAAGGGGCCTCTGGGCCTGCCTTGCACAGAACCTCGACTGTAAATCACCACTAAGCAGAAAGGGCTTCACCGGGGCTGTTTCCACACCCACGGATCAAGTGCTGAGGAGAATGAGAGCAGTCAGAGATGCAATTGAGGCCCAGTTCACAGGGACCGGGAAGAATAAATGGGGACCAAGAGGGTTTTTTTCCTCTCTTCGGTCTGTCTTTCCCTTTTGGTGTTTTGTTTGGGTTTTGGCCTTGAAGGAGTCAGATAATCCAGTCTCCACAGACCCTCCCTCTCTCCTCAGTTTGCCAGGACGGCCGCCACCAAGGAGAGTCTTGGAAGATAAACAGAATGTGTCAACACATCCAAAATGTTTGCCTCGCATGGCTCCCATCTCGCACGTCTTTCTAGCACTGGAGCCATGCAACGTTTCCATGCGAAGAAAGTCTCAAAATAGCAAGTAGTAAACCGAGCCAAGGGAGCCTGACAGGGCTCTGCCCTGTGCCAGCCCTCCTCAGACAGCTACGCCAGGCTACAGGGTCAGATAGAGACATTGGCAGGTGTCACGCCCTGTAACAAACCTAAAGGAAACAAAGGGGAGCACACCGAACATTCCAGGCTTGACTGCTCAAGGAGCAGTGTTGGCCGGCACGTCCCAAAGCAGCCCCGGGTGGGGGACTGGATCCTTAAATCCCAGGTGCCCTTGGATGGACGGGCACGACGGCGAGGGGCGGACTGGAAGGGGCCCCGGGGACCGCTCCGTCGGGGAGGCTCCGGCCAGCAGTGACTGGGCCGAGACAACAGCCATGTTTATTCAGCTCACGGCTTTCATTCTTTCCGAAGTCATTTCAATGAGTTCAAGAAAAGCAATCATTCTACTGGATGGAGTCCATCGCTAAATATTTGGGACACACGCTGAAAGGTTAGAAGCAAACTCCTGCAAAGAAATGATTGCTGGAATGAGGGAGTTGGCTACCAGAGGAGGCCTGGGATGAAGGCCAACAATGACCCGGGAGGGAATCGAGAGCAGTCAAACGATCCATGAAGTTTCTTGGCATTTTCCAGCACTCCTGGAAAGAGAGCGGGCTCATCAACCTCACTGAAGAATCTCCAAACAAATAGCTCAACTGTCTCCGTGTTTCCCAGCCTCCGAGATGGGCTGGGAAACGCGACCAAAAGCTGTGAAGGGCTTGTTTCGGGTCTGGTGTCTGGGACTTTCTCCTGCGCTTCAGGGGAGCTTCACCGTTTGCCCTGACCTTCGAGGTTACAGGAAGGCCACTTGGTGTCCCCAGGAGGACAGCTTTTCTCAGCCCTGCCTGGAACTACATTCTCTCGGCCTCCACTGTTGTGTAGGAAGGGATTTGATCTCCTTTGCCTCGAAAACAACAAAACAAGGAAAACCAAGCCTGGGAGTTCCCTCAGTGGCACAGTGGGTTCAGAACCCTACTGCAGCAGCTCGGGTCACTGCAGAGGTGTGGGTTCGATCCCCGGCCCGGCACAGTGGGTGAAAGGATCCGGCGTTGCCACAGCTGGGGCTCAAATTCAACCCCTGGCCTGGAAACTTCCCTATGCAGTGGGTGCGGCCCGAAAAAGGAAAAACCTAACCCACCCAAAATACTTCAACTAGGGCTGGACTGATTTTCCCACAGAAACATCACGAAGAAAAGAGGGGAGTGGAGACAAGAGGGGTGAATACAGGCAGTGTGTCCTGTTAGATCAACCTGACCCCAGCGTTAGAAGAAGCATCAAGAGCAAATGTCCCATTTGGGGGCCTCTGTTTTGCTTCATGAGAGGAAAGCTGGTGCCCGCGGGAGCAAGGGGTCAAGACAGCTGTGGGCACTCTCCTCCAGTCCCCAGGGACCCAGGCCATCAGTCCTGGGGTCCAAGGCAGAGGAGGATACACAGGATGGACCGGAGCTGCGACAAAGAGGGGCACCAAGAAGTAGGCTCAGGAACGAGCCCCGCTCTGCCGCCCGCCACAAGCCAACAGGTGCATGAGAAGCAAAGCTGGAGAGAGTCCACAGACACCGGCCCCTCCTGTCTGGGGGCCCAAGGGTGCCGAGAGGGATGCACTCCTGTTAGGACAGGAACATCGCCAACAAGGTATCTCACACGTTGTACCCACGGAGGTGGCCACTCCCACCCCCAGAAAGATCACGGTTTCATCGGCGGGAGCGCAATGCTCGCAAAAGCCCTGGAAGCACCCGACACAAGCCTGGACATATGGAGGGGCAGGTGCAAAGGCCCACTCACCGATACTCCCCAGAGCAGAGCTTGACCGCGGGGCGAATTTCCCACTGAGAGGCTCAGGGGCACTTTTAATCTGCAGGAGCACGACGAAAGGCGCTTCCATCTCAGTTGCAAATCCAGGCTTGAATTTTACTTTCAATGTTTTATGATAAGGGATACAGAGTCTTACTTAGTGCACTTTCTAGGGATTTCTTCCACTGAAGCAATTTGTAAATGTGGCCGGGGGTCAGAAGCATAGGCTTTAGTGACGAAAATAAATTGTGTTTTGAAATCCCAGGTAGCACAGGGCTAGCAGGTATCAGTGGAAACATCTAACAGGAAGGGAACGTCTCTCACTTCCCCAGGTCTCATCAGGACTGGATGACTTCAGACTGGGAGGCCATGAGCAACAGGGCTTTACGGCCTCTTCTCGAAGTACTCTAGGGAACAGGTCTCTCTCTTTGGGGTTCTGCTATGTGGTAACAAGGGGAGCGGTGGAGCATGAGCAGCAGACTCGGAAGCAGAGCGAGAGCACGGGCGGGTCACCCCACTGCTCCCTCCCGGGTCCCGGCCTCCTTAGATGTAAGTCAAGGGGGTTGGACTAGAGCCAGAGTAGGCCAACTTTTTCTGGGACGGACCAGATAGTAAGTAACTTAGGACATGTGGGCCACATATGGACCCTAGCGTATTCTTTTCATATGTTTAACAGCTTTGTTGAGGTAGAATATGTATATCATACAGTTCACTCATCTAAAATAATGAAACTTAGAGGTCTGTCTGGGTATTCACTGTGTGGTACAACCATCCCCCCCTTTTTTTGGCTGCACCTGCGGCACATGGAAGTTCCCAGGCCAGGGATCAAATCCGAGCTGCAGCTGCAACCTATGCCACAGCTGCAGCAACGGATCCTTAACCCACTGCACCAGGCCAGGGATCACACCAGCATTGCCACAGAGTCAAGCTGGGATCATTAACCCACTGCGCCAGAGCAAGAACTCCTAAATTTTTTTTATTAAAGTAGGTAAGAGTATGAGCTAAAGGGTTTTTTTTTCTTTTTCTTTTTTTTTTCTTTTTTTGCCTTTTCTAGGGCCGCTCCCTCGGCATGTGAAGGTTCCCAGGCTAGGGGTGTAACCGGAGCTGTAGCTACCAGCCACAGCATCGTGGAATCCGAGCCGCATCTGCAACCTACACCACAGCTCACGGCAACGCCAGATCCTTAACCCACTGAGCAAGGCCAGGGATCGAACCCGCAGCCTCATGGTTCCTAGTTGGATTCGTTAACCACTGCACCACAATGGGAACTCCGAGGGTTTTTCTTGATAGGGGAATAAAGGAAAAAGATATACAATCCAAAGAAGTCAGTCCTTGTTAATTGGGGCGGGGGGGGGGGGAAGCTACCAAACTATACTTTAATTTAGCTTTCTACTTAATGATTGTTCTATAGCAATATCATCTTTACCCAGAAATAAACCCTCACTTCTATAGTCAGTTGATTTTTTTATTTTTGATGAAGGTACCAAGACCATTCAATAAAGAATAGTCTATTCAACAAATGGTGCTGGGAAAACTGGGTATCTACAAGCAAAAGAATGATATTGGACCCTTACCTTATATCATATACAAAAAGTTAACTTCAACAGAGCAAATACCTCAATTTAAGAGATAACCTACAAAAATCTTAGAAGAAAACAAAATCTGCATAACTTTGGATCTGGTAGTGGATTTTTTTTTTTTTGTCTTTTTGCTATTTCTTTGGGCCGCTCCCTCGGCATATGGAGGTTCCCAGGCTAGGGGTCTAATCGGAGCTGTAGCCGCCTGCCTACGCCAGAGCCACAGCAACGTGGGATCCGAGCCGCGTCTGCAACCTACACCACAGCTCACGGCAACGCCGGATCGTTAACCCACGGAGCAAGGGCAGGCAGGGACCGAAGCCGCAACCTCATGGTTCCTAGTCGGATTCGTTAACCACTGCGCCACGACGGGAACTCCTGGTAATGGATTCTTAAATGTCACCAAAATCATAGGCAAAAAAAGAAAACAGAGATAAGTTCAACTTCATCGAAATTTAAAACTTTTACACATCGTACACTATCAAGAGAGCAAAAAAAAAAAAAAATAACCCACAAGTGGGAGGAAAATATTTGTAAACCACATATTTAATAAAGGTTTGATATCCAGAAGAATATAAGGAAACTCCTGCAACTCAACAACAAAAAGACAAACATCCCCATTAAAATAGGCAAAGGACTGGAACAGACATTTCTCCAAAGAAGATATACAAATGGCTTATAAGTACATGAAGAGTCATCACTGCACTTCACAGAACCTAATAGGATGGCTACAATTTTAAAAATGGAAAATACGTGTTGGCACAGATGTAGAGAAATTGGAACCCTCACACAGTGCTGGTGGGAATGTAAAATGGTGCAGCCTCTTTTGGAAAGCAGTTGAGTGGTTCTTCTAATGCTAAACATAATATTACCACATGATCCAATAATTCTACTGCCAGGTATGTACCCCAAAGAATTGAAAACAGAGACTCAAACAGGTATTTGTACACCCACATTCATAGCATTATTCACAATAGCCCAAAGTGTCCATCAACAGGTAAATGAATAAACAAAACTCATACAATGGAACATTGTTCAGCCTTAAAAAGAAATGCCGTTCTAGCATACACAGCAACTTTGGATGAACTTTGAAAACATTATTATAAATTATAGAAGTCAGACATAAAAAGCTTGTATGATTCCACTTACATGAAATATCTAGAATAGATAAATTCAGAGAGATTAGATACTAGAGGTTACCAAGGACTGGGGGAAGCAGTACTATTTAATGGGTACAGAGTTTCTGTTTGCAGTGATGAAATATTTTGGAAATGACAGTGGTGAGAGTTGCACAACATTGTGAATTTAATTCATGCTACTGAATAGTACACTTAAAATGGCTAACAACAACCCCACTCCTAGGCATATACCTGGAAAAAACCATGATTCAAAGGGATACATGCACCCCTATGTTCACTGCAGCACTATTCACAATAGCCGAGACATGGAAACTAAATGTCCATCGACAGAGGAGTGAATTAAGAAAGTGCGGTACATATATACAATGGACTACTCCTCAGCCATAGAAAAGAATGAAATAATGCCATTTGCAGCATGGATGGACTGAGATTCTCATACTAGGTGAATCTAATCCAACCCCTTCAGTGATCAGCACTTGCCTATGGTCCTAGCTCTGATAGAAGGTACCTTCTTATTCTCAATGGTGACAAAACCAAGCTGTAAGCGCCAGTCTTTTTAAAAGAGAAAAAGTTCCCGCTGTGGTGGAATGGGATTGGTGGTGTCTCTGCAACGCCAGGACGTAGGTTCCATCCCCAGCCCAGCACAGGAAGTTAAAGGATCCGACATTGCCACAGCTGCAGCAGTGGCGTAGGTCACGACTGCAGCTCGGATCTGATGCCTGGCCCTGGGAAACTCTGCTGAATCGTGGAGTGGCCAAAAAAGAAAACAGGTCTCTTAAAGGTTGTTCCAGGAAGCCAAAAATGATCCAGGGATGATGAAAATCCCAAGAACACATTTTACCCCCAGTTACTTCTAGAGACACACATGGTCCCCAAACAATCCCTGGCAACAGCAATGGTTTACCCAACAGACTAATTCAACCCATGCTTGGGACTCCTGTGAAGCGATGCACCCCAAAAAAGTAGATGAAAGCATTTGAGATTTCGGTATTTCAAAAATAGAATTCTATAGTCACTATGGGAAAACCAGAACTTTTGTTGGGCTTCCTTACACTTATTTTCAGTTTAATATTAGTTTTTAGTTGATTTATATATAATATCACGGAGACATCATATTCTCCTCCATATTTAGGGTCTCCTAAGGGTTTTTTGTTTTGGGGTTTTTTTTTTTTTGGTCTTTTTAGGGCTGCACCCACAGCATATGGAGGTTCTCAGGCTAGGGGTCAAATCAGAGCTGTAGCCGCCAGCCTATGCCACAGCCACAGCAACAGAGGATCTGAGCCGTGCCTGTGACTTACACCATAGCTCCCAGCAAGCCGGATCCTTAACCCACTGAGCAAGGCCAGGGATCGAACCTGTGTCCTTCATGGATACTAGTCAGATTGGTTTTTGCTGAACCATGACGGGAACTCCGCCAAAGGTTTTTTTTAAAACCCCGGATGGCCACTTTGTTACAGAGTTCTGTGGATGCCCCATAGTCCCTTTGGGGTCTACCTAGGCCATGGGGACAGAGGAGAAAAGTGATGGAGTTCAAAGATGGGTGAGGTCCAGGTTGAGACCTTAGCTTCAGGCCTTCTCTTGGGTACAGAAGCTGAATAATTGAAATTCAAAGCTCAAGCAAGGCTAAGACCAACAGACATCCAGATTCAGGTTTCAGCGAGTCACAGAAAGGCAACTGAAGTTCAAAGAATAGGGATTTGGCTCCATCTTTTTTTTTCTTTTTAATAAAAAGCTCTTATGAAAAGAGAGTTAATTTCTGTGACTCATAAGCAGAAGATCTCCAAAGCTCCATAAGGTTTCTAGGCAATTATGTCAGAAGGACTTGATGAGAAAGTAAGTAATTCCATGCTTCCTGCAAGTGTGTCCATGTCCAAAACATGCAGTCGTGAGAACAGGGTTAAGAACCAAGGAAAGAAGGGGGTTCGTTCTGGTTAAAATAACTAGAGCATCTCCATGTGCACCAGGGCACCCAAACTTGATTGTGTCTGCAATTGGCTGCTAGCCACATGGCAAGAGCATCTCCGATGTTGCTCATTCTCCAACCCGTAGGTACCAAGTTGGGCTGCTGAGTAATTTCCGAGGTGAAGTCATCTGAAGATTTCTGAGACCCTCGGCATGAGGAAGAGAGGACAGCAGATAATGCCCTCTGGGGACCTCGCGGCTCCAGGATAGAAAATGGAGCATCAGAAAGGAAGATTCCAGCAAATATCCAAGAAAGACTCCAATATTTACACATCATTTTACTTGACTTCTACATGTTGCTACAGCATCACAGGGGGGAAAAATCCCTTCTGCAAATATGAGACATGTCACCTCCAAAGACAATATTAATTGAATGCATAGGTTCAAAGAGCATCCTAATTGCAGTCTTCCCAGCGCTTTATCCCTACAAGTTGTTTCTGAAAGTGATGCCAAGAGCCAGTGACCCTGAGGGAGCTCTAGGCTGACTGCCACCAACCGCCCTCCACCCAGCTTTGGCGTTTAGCCTGTGCCTTCGCTCCCAGGCCTTCCTAAAGGTAAAAGACATGTCAGCGGGGCCTAGAGGTGGGGAACTCTAGAGCAGCCAAAGCAGCACAGGGAGCCTTGGATCTGAGGAAGGCAAACCAAGACAGGCCAAGGAGACAGGAGAGGGAGGAGGAATCTTGGCTTCCTCAAGACTGAAAGATGGATCCCGTGCCTATGTCCAGCTCTAGCCCGGAGAACAGAGGGAAGGAGGAGAGGCCCAAGCGAGTGACTGGGGCCCTGCTCCACAGAGCTGCGTGGGCCCCGACGCTTGGCCAGTCAAAGATCAACTCAATCAATTCTGACTTCATGGAGCCAACTGGCTCGTCCACTTTTCCACTTAAGATGTCCGATCAGTTCCTCAAATTTACCATGCCGACACCCCAGCTCTTGCTCTTGGTCTGCCTCCTTCCCCAAACCCACTCATGACCTTCTCGAGCTCTCTAAATGCAACCTCTTTCTCCAGGGGCAGAGATCAAAGGCCTGGGCATCTTTTTTGCCTTTCCTCTTCCACCTCCAATCCAACCCCTCAGCAAATCCTGTTGGCTCCACCTTCAAACTCTATCCAGGATCTGACCACCTCTCATCTCCTCCACCTCCAGCATCCTGGCCTCAGCCACCATCATCTCTGGCCAGGAATGTGTCAATAGCACCCTCCAGAATTCTACCTTTATTTTCCCATGCTCTCTTCTGAAACAGCAGCCAGCCTGATGCTCTTCGATTTGCAGGTCAGATCACATCACGTCCCTCCCGTGGCGGCACTCCAGCTCACTCGGAAGCAAAGCCCAAGGCCAAAGCGTGGGCCACAGGTCCCCACGCAATGGTACCAATAAGTACTACTTCTTCCCGCTGCATGTGCTACTCCAGCCACGACAACTTCCAGATTGTGCCTCGAAAATGCCAGGCACACTTTTACTTTAGAGCTTTTGCTCAGACTGTGCCCTCTTTCTGGAACTCTCCCCCCCCCCCGACCCCAGATCTCCCAAGCTTGCCTCCTGTTCTCCTTCAGCTCTCCACTGAAATGATACCTTATCAAAACGACTCCCTGACCCTCTGTGTAAATTTAGGGCCCTTTCCACACCACTCCCCTTCCCTTTTTTTTTTTTTTTTTTTCCGGCCACCGCCGCCGCACATGGAAGTTCCCAAGCCAGGAATCGAACCTGCATCACAGCAGCAGCAACACCAAGTTCTTTTTGTCTTTTTAGGGCCACCTGCATGGCATTCAGAAGTTCCCAGGCTAGGGGTCAAATAGGAGCTACAGCTGCCGGCCACAGCCACGTTAGATTCGAGCCAAATCTGCGACTTACACCACAACTCACAGCAACACCGGATCCTTAATCCGCTGAAGGCCAGGGATAGAACCCGAGTCCTCATGGATACCAGTCGGATTTGTTTCTGCTGAGCCACAATGGGAGGTCCGGCGCTGGATTCTTAGCCGGCTGCACCACAAGAGATCTCCCCTGCTTGACTTTTCCCCACAGTGGTTATCATTCATCTCCTTTTTGTTTGTTCTTAGGGTTGCATCCGAGGCACATGGAGGTTCCCGGGCTAGGGGACCAATCGGAGCTACAGCTGCCAGCCTACCCCACAGCCACCACCACGCGGGATCTGAGCCACCGTCTATGACCTACACCACAGCTCACGGCAACGTCGGATCCTTAACCCACCTGAGCGAGGCCAGGAATCGAACCCGCCACCTCATAGTTCCTAGTCAGATTCATTTCCGCTGTGCCACATGGGGAACCCCATCATCTTTTAGTTCATTGAGCTTTTATTTCCGCCGGTGCATTTGGATCCCGAGATGGGAAAAGTTAGGCTGCCTTCTCTGCAGAAGGCATTTCCAGCTGCAGTAAACAGGGCAAGAGGGGCAGGAAACCAACCTTTTCCCCCAGAAACAGTCGTCGGTCTCAGGTGTCTGCTGCGTCTCCTCGCAGTTTGGGGTGGGGTGGGCTCCATTAGCCAGGGCAGATCCCAACTGGGAAGACTGAGCCGAACAACTTCCAGGCTTCAGATCAGCGAGTTCCACAGGTTGGGCAGGCCAGCTCTGGCCCCAGACACCCCGGACCCGCCCCACATTTCCTCTGTCCCCTCTTGTCCTAAGGCTGTAAATTCTTCCGGAGAAGGGTCCCTCGCTGCTTTGTTTGCTGCTGCATCACCAGCACCTAGATCAGGGCTTAGTACGTAGTGGATGCTCACTAAGTATGTGTTAGCTAATCGAAAGAATGACGGAAGCACTGAAATGATCAAGTTTTCCTGCTCCCCGCCTGCCTCCTCCGCTCTACCCTGCATTCCGCCTCATACCCCGACTCTTCCACATGTCATCCCGCAGCTCGGCCAGTCCCCAGCCCCACAGCACAGTTGGCAGAGGCCTTGACAACAGCCCCCATCTCCTGCTTGCTGGAGGGCCTACTGTGTGCCAGGCGCCATACTCTGTGCATCACACACACACTTCATCAGCTCCATAGGATGCCGCATGGACGGAGATTTCCAAGCAAAGCCAGCCACCCTCACATGACGCCTTCTCCCTCCGACCAGGCGAAGGGCGTTTTTCTGCCCTCCGCACACTGAATGTCGAGCGGCCTCACTGCCCCATCCTGGCCTTGCCTTCCACCGTCCCAACTCAAGGGCCTTCACGAGACATCCCTCCGCCCAGCGCCAGCATCCAACTCGCTCTGCTCACTGCAAGGCCCCAGTTCTGACTCCCAGGGTGCCATGCACTGAAGACACCTCAGGGATGACCCGCAAGGCCTGGGTTTGAGCCGACAACTGTAGCCAGTGTTCCCAGAACCCAGACGCCCATCCTGCTCTCGAACAATCCCACCCAAGGGACCCACATCCCTGTACAGCTGGTCCTTAACCAAAGACTTAAAAATCCTTGCCTGGGAATGGAGTGCAAAGCATTTTTGGAAATATTTGAAACATGCGTCTCTGTTCCTCGATGAGAACCAAAGCGGAGGATGTGACGTTTATAGGACATGTCAGTGGAAAAGATTACTTTTCTTAAAATACATTTGTTAAGTGATAGGTAAAACAGCGAACGGGTGGGAACCTACAACGGGGAGACATCACAGGAAGAGGGAAATATGATTTTTATTATAAACATATGCATTTTATTATGTCTCCCAGTGCGGATCGGGATTGGGAATCCGCAGCTGTGAAAGGGCAAGGAGACAGCAGTATTTTTAGACCTGTCACTTTAAAATATACCTTCTCCTGCTTCGCTGCTGCCCTATTTCTCTAAACAAGGCCCTCTTGGAGCCTGAGCACAGGCGAAGATGAATATACACGCGGAACAAATGACTAGAAGGCAGGTCCCCTCGCCCTCGCAGACGACACCCTCAGAAATAGAGCTTGGCTCGGCCCTGTCCCCAGCCAGGACCGGCTCGCTCCCCAGGCTCAGGCACTGGGGCCACTGTTCTTCCCGCCTGGCACTGTGAAGCTCATGGGTGACACCTCCCCGCAGCCTTGGTCCGACCTTGTACGACATCCCGTGGGTTCTTTCTCCAGACGTCACCTCCAAGGAGCAGGAAGCAAACGAGAGAGGTCGCCTCACTTTACAGAGAAGGAGCCTGAGACTCAGTGAGGAGAGGTTTCCGGCTCAAGGCTACACAGATTGCAAGGGGTGAAGGCAGGGGTGGGGATTGGAACCCAGGCAGGTGGCTCCAAAGCCCTTGCCTGTGCCCGAGCTGCATTGTCACCCCATAGTCCCAGCCCCCCCGCCCAGGCTGAGGGCCAATGCGTCTGCATCGCGGCGGCGCCTCCCGCCCCCCGACTCCAAGTCCTGCATACGGAGCCACAGGCCGCTGCAGCAAACGCGTCTTCCTCTAGGAAGCCCCTGTCTCTCCGGGGTCTCCTCTGCTGCCTGGGGATCACATTCCAAAGTCCTAGCCGTGGCACTGACCCCTCCGCCCCAGAGCCCAGCTTCACCTCCAACGTTCCTCCAACCGTTCCCCTCCCTCGCCTCATCCCCAGCGACCCCATACTGGCCATGCTCGTTCCTGCCTCCGCGTCTTTGCTCAGACGGCAATCCAACGGGACCCACCACCTTCCAGCCTCCTCATCTCCTTCCCCAACCTTCACCGATGGCTCCACGAGGAGGCGAGCCCTCTCCCGCTGTAAAGCCCACTGCTTTACGTCTATGCCTGGCCTAACGTTTTCTAATTGTATTGTGGTCTCCCTTCTCCCCTGGTGTCCGACGTCGTATTGGTTCCGAACAAGAGGCCAGTAGACGGTGGCCTCTCCTGACCGGAGTCTCTCAAGCGCCACACTAATGGGGTTTCCCTAAAGAGGGGGGCCTCATAGGAAGGGATATAACTCAGATGGAAGCCACCTTTTTGTCCACAGCAACGCCAGCAGCATCTCGACAGCAGTCAGAGCTGGCTGTTCTGAGAGCGGAAAGCACTGGATCAGGCCTTTCAATCGGTGATTCAGGCCACTTGTGCCCTTGGGTTGAGCAGTCCCTCCTTCCTCATGGCATCCAGAGCCAAGGGCCTGACGCAAGTGGGAGTGACAGGCACTTTATTACTGACATGTCATCGCCTACAGGGGACGGCTCTGCCAACAAGAAGGCGACTTCTCCAGCCACTTTGCGAATGCCTGAATTATGGGTTTACTCAATCTTTCACGCTGCCAGGCTCAACATTTTCATTTACTCCTCTTGTTACCCTTGGCAGGCTTTCCGCACTGGGGAAGGCAGCACTCTCCCAGGCTCACATCTCCCGAGGGACTCTTCAAAAGAAATACCTGGCCTTGAACTTAACATCTTCTCTGGTTCATAGCCATCTCGAGCCCTACCCCGGGCACAGGCCCAGGCCCCTGTTGGGGGCTCAGGCCTGTAGAGAACATTGGAGCCCGCATCCACACATTGGTCCTTGTTTTCAAGCCATTTCCTAGTGAAATATTGTCATTTTGGGAAACAAGGCTGTCAGGAAGTCATTTCAGGCAAAAATCAAATCCACAGCACTCCACACAAATAACAAACAGCCTGCAAAGCCCTTCCGTGGGGCTCCAAGAACTGCCATTTGGAAGGGAGATCCGGACGTGGAGCGTAAACATCTGGCTTCTAAAGGGCTGGCCTGGGAGCTGCATGCAGATGTGAGAAGCCATGGGCCCTGAGGCCTGGCCTCTGAGTGCCTTCTATTCCCCCAGCCCCAAACCGACTTTTGGCCACCAGGGTACAGAGTCACCTAGACCTCAACTAACCCTGAAAATGCTACTCCAGCAGATGGACTCTTTAGCAAGGTGATGGGCCATTTTCACACTGACCACCTCAAGTATTTATTCATTAATGAGCCAACGCGCTAACTTGCTTAGCATTTTTTGGCATGACGGGCCGAAAGGTCTTTGCATCTCCACTTGGTCCCTTTTGTCCCTCACGTTCCGAGGCACGCTGGCTCCTTGGGCGTTTTGCCAAAATGCACTAACCTGGTAGAGTCCAGCACCTTTCTTTCCCAACACCAGTGGGGAAAATAGGCACTTTGGCTTCTGGAGTGTCTCAAAAAGAGGGTGACATTAACAACGGCCGACGCTTCCCAAACCCCCTTTCACTGAACTAGCACAGCGTGCTTCCCAAATGCGAACTACTTAAATCATCTCACACACCTGCATCCTGCACAAGCACCATCCAGCGAGCTCTCCCTGGAAGAAATGTAGTCCCAGCTAGGGTACAATTCCCAGGCGGAAGCAATAATTGCTGGAGTTGCAAGTTGATGGACAGTCTTTGGGTAACATCCAAAACGTTGCTAACACTGTAACGAGATCTTTGCTGGAGGTCTCCCTGGGTCAAGAGCTCTCTTTTTCCCCCCCTCCCATCGAATCAGAAAGATGATGCTTCTAGGCCTGTGTTTCTCAAGGGTAACCTATGGTCTGCACGTTGCCTTCACTTTTGCACCAGCTGGTTTCAAATGCAAGCACAGGATGTGCGGATGGCTGGGTGAGGATCCAAGCCAGCACAAAAAGCCACTGGGAGGTGGAGGCACAGGCTGCCTGAAGGCGTTCTGACTCGACTGCCCAAAAGTCCCCTGATGTCACGAAACCTGGGAGCTCTGCTACACTGCTGCTGGCACTCACCTGGGCAAAAAAGGATGTGGCGGGCTCCCAAGACCTATGGCAAGGTAAGGGAATCCAGCCACAGGGATAAGGAGAGGTGATCAGAGCAGGGACAGAGGAGACACGGAGCTGCAGGACGTCACACCCAGCGGGGCCTCGTTTCCTCTTCCCATCACTCACCACCACACTGAGCCTTCCCCCAGCCTGCCTACCTCCCCATCTGAAGCCACTTTCCCTGGTACTCCTTCAGCAAAAGGGCGGGGCTGGGGGAGCTCCGTAGGAAGGGGAAGCCAAGGATGTTGGCCCCAGGGCAGTGGCTGGATTTGCTCATGGGTTTGTTTTTACCAAGGCTCTCCCTCCATCCTCGGGGAATCTTGACTTACTTGGTAGCTAAGCCTGGAAAGCCTCCAAGGTTACTCTGCAATCTTACCGTTGCCCAGAGTCGTCTGTGTCTCGTATTTGCCACCATGACTAAGCCAAGCCTTGCCACCTTTTTTTGGGGGGCCACACCCACGGCTTGCGGAATTTCCGGGGCGGGGCCAGGGATCAAAACCATGCCCATTGGAGTTCCCGTTGTGGCGCAGTGGTTAACGAATCCGACTAGGAACCATGAGCTTGCGGGTTCGGTCCCTGCCCTTGCTCAGTGGGTTAAGGATCCGGCGTTGCCGTGAGCTGTGGTGTAGGTCGCAGACGCGGCTCGGATCCCGCGTTGCTGTGGCTGTGGTGTAGGCCGGCGGCTACAGCTCCGATTGGACCACTAGCCTGGGAACCTCCATATGCCGCAGGAGCGGCCCAAGAAATAGCAACAACAACAACAAAAGACAAAAAATAAAAAATAAAAATTAAAAAAACAAAAAAAAAAAACCGTGCCCATAACAGAACCCAAGCCACAGCAGTGACAAGGCCACATCCTTCACCTGCTGAGCCACCAGGGAACTCCCAAGTCTTACCACTCTTCAAATTCCCACCCCACCTCTGCCTCCATCACTCTTACTTAGTAGGATGCCTTGCTCACCGAGACACATGCCATCAAGGATGAACGGTTTATTCCTTCTCCTGTCTTCAAATTTATCTATATGTACATGTTTCCAAACCTATGCTTTCTTCATTTTGCTCCAGTGTCAGCAAGGGCTGTCCTACCTCATCTCCAGTTATCTTGCTGTCAATCCTTCCCCACTTCTGCATCCTTGCATCCTGGCTCATCATGTCTACATCCTATGCCTTTGACCTTTTCCTTTCTGCCTGCTGCCCGCCCCCAACCTATAAGCATGCTTAGGTCTCAATTAAGGGAAGGTTGCCTTCTTCCATTTTCCTCTTTTTTTTTTTTTTTTTTGGTCTTTTTAGGCCCACACCTGTGGCATATGAAAGTTCCCAGGCTAGGAGTCAAATCAGAGCTGCAGCTGCCAGCTTATGCCACAGCAACACCAGACCTGAGCCTCCTCTGCAATCTACACCACAGCTTGCGGCAACACTGGATCCTTAACCCACTGAGCGAGGCCAGGGATTGAAACCTGCAACCTCCTGGAGACTATGCCAGGTTCTTAACCCCCTGAGCCACAATGGGAACTCCCATTTGCCTGTTAAATATGGGATTCCACAGGGTTCTGTCCTGAGCTTGCTCACAATCTCCCTATTGATCTCATGCACTCCTGCTGTTCAGATGGTTCCAAAACACCAAATATCCCTCAAGTGATATCCACAGCTCCCTCCCCTCATTTTCTTAGGAGCTCCAGGCCTGTATTTCTAAAGGCCTAGGGATGATAGCCCACCTGGACAGCCCATAGGCCTTGCAAACTCAGCACGTCCAACTTGGAGACATCTTTTCCCACCTCCCACTCTCAACCTCTTTCTTTACCCATGGCCCCACTCTTAGTTGCCAACCAGAGCATCCACTCAGACACCTGGATCCAAAACCTGGCATCACCACTGATAACTCTCGGATTTTCCACGTTCCGTGGGATGCCTCCCTGTGCCTTCCACTCCCTTAGTATCACTGTAATTCCATTCCTTCTCGCCACCTTTTAGGAGTTATTTAGTCACGTCATGTCAATGCCATTTTGCTCTTTTAACAGTGACCTAAGCGGTCTCTTTGCTTCCTCTGGGTCCCTCCAGTCTGTGCCCCAAACTGTGGTCAGAGCGAACTACTCCTTCCTCTTGACTCATGAAGCACATTATCTTTGCTCCACGATAAGTCAAGACTTATAACGGCACATATTGTGTGTTGTAATCGTCTGTTTATATATCAGTGGGTTTCCCATTGGATTTAGAGCTGCCTGACTCACTCTTTAGTTTGACTCACCTTTAATTCAGAGTAAATGAATGCACGTGATGCTCTTTGGCTGTGTCAAATAGGAGGGCAGGAGTTCCCGGCATGGCAGAGCAGAAACGAACCCGACTAAGAAGCATGAGGTTTCGGGTTCGATCCCTGGCCTTGCTTAGTGAGTGAAGGATCCGGCGTTGCCGTGAGCTGTGGTGTAGGTCACAGACGCAGCTCGGATCCCACGTTGCTATGACTGTGGCGTAGGCCGGAGGCAACAGCTCCGATTCAACCCCTAGCCTGGGAACCTCCATATGCCGCAGGTGCGGCCCTCAAAAAACAAAAAACCCCCCAAAAAACAGGAGGGCAGCAAAAGACCATGTTGCCATAACTGCCAGAATGGCTGAAATTTTAAAAGGCAGATAATACCAACTGTTGAAACAACTGGAATTTACATTGCTGGGCAGAGTGTAAACTGTATAAACCCAGTGGATAATTATTTAGCAGTATCATAAGTAGAGATAGGTCTTATGAAATGAGCAAAATTCACTCCTAAATATATTCCCCACATAAATGTATACACATGAGTACTGAAAAGACATACATAAGAATGCTCAAACAGCACTATTCGTAATAGTTCCCAACTGATAACAATACGAATATCTATAAACAATAGAATACTATACAGCAATGAAAAAGGAAAAACCGATTTCTATTTAAAAAAACCCACACATGAGTAAATCTCAGATACTGTTGAAGGAAAGAAGCTGGACAAAAATAATACACATTATAGAATTCCATTCATATGAAGTCAAAAGACAGGTAAAATCAGAGTCACCATTGTGGCTCAGCAGAAACGAAATCTGACTAGTATCCATGAGGACTCAGGTTCGATCCCTGGCCTTGCTCAGTGGGTTAAGGATCCGGCATTGCCATGAGCTGTAGTGCAGGTCACAGAAGCAGCTGGGATCCCACATTGTTGTGGCATAGGCCAGCAGCTGTAGCTCTGATTGGACCCCTAGCCTGGGAACATCTGTATGCCTCAGGTGCAGCCCTAAAAAGACAAAAAAAAGGTGCAGGGGCAGGCACAATTAATCTGCAGCATTAGTTGTCAGGTTAACAACTAAACTTGGAAGGGAACAAGTGACTGGGAGGGGACACTAGGGGGCTTCTCGGATGCTGGTAATGCTGTTTCTTGATCTGGGTAATCGCTACAGAGTGTTCAGATTGTGAAAACTCATCAAACTGATACTTATTATTGTGCACTTTTCACATGTACACTATACTTCCTTTAACAGTTTATTTTTTTATTTTTTGTCTTTCTGCCTTTTTTCTAGGGCCCCTCCTGTAGCATATGGAGGTTCCCAGGCTAGGCGTCTAATGGGAGCTATAGGTGCCGGCCTACACCAGAGCCACAGCATCATGGGATCCAAGCCGCATCTGCAGCCTACACCACAGCCCACGGCAACGCCGGATCCTTAACCCACTGAGCAAGGGCAGGGATTGAACCCGCAACCTCATGGTTCCTAGTCAGATTCGTTAACCACTGCGCCTCGACGGGAACTCCTAAAAGTTTACTTTAAAAAAGTGTATCTTGAACAATATTAGATGTCTTTTCAACTTTTTTCCCTTTGGCCACAACCACAGCATGCAGAAGTTCCCAGATCAGGGATCGAACCTGTGCCACAGAAGTGACCTGAGCCACAGCAGGGACAATACCAGATCCTTAACCCACTGAGCCACCAGTGAACTCTGATCTTTTCAACTTTTTTATAGCTCCACCTGTGACATATGGAAGTTGCCAGGCCAGGGATTAAATCCGAGCCACAGCTGCAGCAATACTGGATCCATTAACTCACTGCTCCAGGCCGGGGATGGAAGCTGCATCTCCACTGTGACCCAAGCCACTGAAGTCAGATTCTTACCCCACCGTTCCATAGCTCCAACTCCTGATCTTTTCAATTCTTAAAAGAGTTCTTCTGGAGTTCCCGTCATGGGCACAGTGGTTAACGAATCCGACTAGGAACCATGAGGGTGCGGGTTCGGTCCCTGGCCTCACTCAGTGGGTTAAGGATCCGGCGTTGCCGTGAGCTGTGGTGTAGGTTGCAGACGCGGCTCGGATCCCGTGTTGCTGTGGCTGTGGCGTAGGCCGGTGGCTACAGCTTTGATTCCAATTCGACCCGTAGCCTGGGAACCTCCATATGCCAAGGGAACAGCCCTAGAAAAGGCAAAAAGACCAAAAAAAAAAAAAAAAAAGAGTTCTTCTGTTTTTGAAAATCTTTACATATTCCCTTCATGAGCTGCCTCCTGAAATCCTCTTCTCCATTTCATATTTCCTGTTCTCACCTCTTACTCCATCTACCCTGCTCTCCAAACTGGACCGTCTGCCTCAGTCTCTTTACTGCCACACACGCATATTTCATGCTTACGAACTCAAGCCTACAGCTCATCATAACCTACCACTCTACTCAAACTCTTTTTTTTTTTTTTTGGTCTTTTTAGGGCTGCAGGTGAGGCATGTGGAAGTTGCCAGGCTGGGGGTCAAATTGGAGCTACACCACAGCCACGACCACAGTGGATCCAAGCCACATCTGCGACCTACACCACAGCTCACGGCAACGCCAGATCCTTGACCCACTGAGCAAGGCCAGGGATCGAACCCACGTCCTCCTGGACACTAGTTGGGTTCATTTCCACTGTGCCACAATGGGAACTCCCTCAAAATTCTTTAGGGACTCCACTTCACCGAACAAAAGTCATTAAGATGCGGCAACCGATTGGAAGAGGGAGGCCTGACAGAAACAGGAGTCAGCACGGATTCTGTCCAAGTGGGCGACCTAGGGGTGGTGGTCTAAGCAAAAACAGGAAAGGCAAGAAGGTGGGTGGAGGGAAACGACGAGCTCAGATTAGAGCATCCCGAGTTTGAAGCCAGTGGCTAACAAAACGGAGCGGAGAGATGGCTCCATTTTTAGATTGTTTGATCTAACGAGCTAATCCAAGATGGGTGAGACGGGAAGAGGCTGGAAGACCTCAGGCCAAAGCTATACAAAGGGGGACCCATCTGAAAGAATAAGGAGCAAATTCTCAGCAGATAATCGGACTCCGAAAGGAAGCTATAGCGGGTAACACCTCAACGCCCCAAACATTAGCCCTGCCCCACTCCTCACCTCCGCCGTCAGGACCTGCAGCTGGAGGGGCCACCCAGGAGCCGCTGTGACTCCCACTGTCCTGCAGGTCTCTCTGTGTGGCCCGCCTAATCCACCGCAAACTCCAGGGCTGGGACTTCCTCCCAACAGAGTCTCTAATAGCCAGGAGTCAGCAGCAGAAACCACAGCCCAATCCCGAATCCTCAGCTCCTCCCCAGGTATTTCGGGCTGAGAAAAGACACTGTTCCCTCTATGTTCTTATGCCAACAAGGAGAGGGTCTTGAGGCCCTTCTGTGGACCCCACCCTCAAAGGCACCACCTCTCACCACCATCCCCCCCCCTTAGATCAGAGTTCTCATTTTTCAGCCAGTCTTCAGCAAGCTCGCCAACCCTTTATTCCTAAACCCAGAATAGCTCTTTCCAGTGTTTTATTATATATTGCTAAATTGGGTTGGGGGGAGAAGCAGGTTATAATATATCTATAGTATGTTCCTATTTTTGTTATAAGAAATATACATATTGCTATGCTTATATAAGCAGATTTGGATATATATACACACATCAAAAACTAGAAGGAAATAAACCAAAATGTTAACAGTAAGGATTATTTTAGAAATGAGATTATGGGTAGTTTTATTTTCTTTGTGTTCTCTGTCCCATCATTTTAAAACATATATATTAATTTTTTTTTTACCTAAGGGTAAATAACCCAATGTCCTTTGTATCCAAAAATTGAAAAGAGTTTCCACTTTCAGGATGGTGGAATAAGGTGATAAAAGAACAACCTTCCTAAAGAGAGCAAAGGTAAATTCTGAGGACAATACTAAAAAATAAAATTAAATTAAAAAAAAAAAAAAGGAGGCGTTCCCATCGTGGCTCAGGGGAAATGAATCAGACTAGCATCCATTGAGGCCATGATCCCTGGCCTCGCTCAGTGGGTTAAGGATCCAGCGTTGCCGTGAGCTGTGGTGTAGGTCGCAGACGCAGCTTGGATCCGGTGTTGCTGTGGCTGTGGTGTAGCCTGGCAGCTGTAGCTCCAATGAGACCCTTTAGCCTGGCAACCTCCATATGCGGTGGGTGTGGTCCTAAAAAGATGAAAAAAAGAAAAAGAAAAAAAAAAGAAACCTAGAGATTCTGAAGAGTTTCAAAAAAGAAGGTGGCATATTTTGGATAGGAGCCCAAACTGGGAGAAAGGACTGAAATGTGGGGTTTCCATTTTCACAGCTTTGAACTGAGCACAGACTATAGTGGCAGCATGGCACAAGACAGCTAAAACTCCAGTAGAAGATGTGCCATCTTTCTAGCCTGAAGAGCCAGGCTAACTACAGCCACTTGAAAAGGCCAGGGGAAGCCTGGAAATGAGACAAGCAGAACAGGACAGCCCCATATTCTCTGCACAAACTCAGCCAAGGTCCCTGGCTGATTCCTGGGCCCTGGAACCGTGCAAGCCTGGGGCAGACTCAAGTCATATTACAGCCAGGGCTAAAAGATTTGAACTGATAAGTGAATTGATGACCTCTGTAGGTGAAACAGAGTCAACAGCCTGAGGCTAACCAAGCAAGCTGCCTACTAAAACACAAGACATCAACACTTTTTAGAGAAATATACTAGAATCCAGAACCTTCACGACCTAACAATTGCAATGCCCAGTATATGATGCAAAAGTACCCAACACAGCCCTCCCCCCCCAAAAAAAAGGAGAGAAAAACCTACCAGGAAAATGGGACCCACTGATTCTCAAAGAAAAGACAATCAGTTGAGCTCAGGAGTTCCTGTCATGGCTCAGTGGAAACACGAATCCAACTAGGAACCATGAGGTGGTGGGTTCGATCCCTGGCCTCGCTCAGTGGGTTAAGGATCCGGTGTTGCCATGAGCTGTGGTGTAGGTCGAAGATGTGGCTTGGATCTGGCATTGCTGTGGCCGTGGTGTAGGCTGGCAGCTATAGCTCCGATTCGACCCCTAGCCTAGGAACCTCCACATGCCGCAGGTGTGGCCCTAAAAAGCAAATAAATAAATAAATCAGCTGAGTTCAACCCAGAGATGACCCAGATGTTGAAATGATCAGACAAGGGCTTTAAAGGAGCTATTTTAACTATAGTCAACAAGGTAAAGAAGGAAATCCCAAGAAAGGAAATAGAAACTTTAAAAAAAAAAATCAATGAAATTCTAAAACTGAAAAATACACTAACTGGAAAAAATAAGTAAAAACCTCAACGGACTCAAGAGGAGAATGGAAAACAATCAGAACAATCGACACAGAACACCAGCAAGAACGATCGATAGGTGTTTTCCAATCTCAAGAAGAAAAGTTCCCTTGTGGCACTAAGCATCTGGTGTTGTCCCTGCAGCAGCTCAGGCCACTGCTCTGGCACAGGTTCAATCCCTGGCCTGGGAACTTCCACATACCATGGGTGTGGCAAAAAAAAAAAAAAAATTAGAAAAGCAAATAAGCGTAGACTCAAGGATCTTCAGGGCAATATCGAAAGATTTAACTTGTAAGTAACTGGCCCAGGAGAGAAGAAAAAAACATTTTTTTAATAAGGACCAAGGGAATTCCTTGACAGTCTCGTGCTTAGGACTCAGCACGTCACAACTGCAGCTCAGGTTCAATCCCTGGTCTGGTAACTGAGACCCCACATCAAGCTGCTCTATGCTGTGCCCCCCCCCCCAAAAAAAAAGAGAAAATAATTTTTTTCTTTTTTTAGTCACACACTGCAGCATATGGAAATTCCTCAGTCTGGGATTAAATCTGAGCCAGAGCTGTGATCCATGCCATACTTGCAGCAACACTGGATTTCCCCCCCACACACACACCTCTTTTTTGACTTTTTAGTGCTGCACCCGCAGCCTATGGAGGTTCCCAGGCTAACAATTGAATGGGAGCTGCAGCCACCAGCCTACACCACAGCCCCAGCCACGCCAGATCTTTGGCCTACACCACAGCTCACGGCAACACCAGATCCTTAACCCACTGAGAGGGGCCAGGGATCGAACCTGCCTCCTCATGGATAATAGTCGGATTCCCTACACCACTGAGCAACGACAGGAACTCCCAACACTGGATCCTTAACCCCATGGGCAGGGCCAGACTTGAACTGGCACCTCCACAGAGACAAGCTGGATCATTAACCTGCTCACCACGGTGGGGGAACTGCCATTAAAAAATTATTGTTTTAAAAATGGCCAAAAATTCCCCAATTTTTTGAATGCTACATAGGATAAATATGAAGAAAACCGTGCCTGATATAGCATAATCAAGTGGACGAAAGCCAAGGATAAAAAGTCAATCTTGCACATCATAGCCAGAGAGAACCAAAAGATTATATATATTGGAAAAATGATTCAAATGACCATAGATTCATTGGAGACCACAAAGGCCAGGAGACCGTGGAGTAACACCTCTAAAGTGCTCAAAGAAACATCGCCAACCTAGAATTCTGTAGCCCGTAACTTCAAGAGTGAACAAGGAGTTCCCACTGTGGTGCAACAGGATTGGCAGCATACTGGGAGCACTGGGACGCAAGTTTGATTCCTGGCTCAGCACAGTGGGTTAAGGACCTGGGCTTGCTGCACCTGTGGCTCGGATCGGATCCCTGGCCCAGGAATCCCATACGCCACGGGCAGGCAAAATAAGAAAAAGAGAGGAAAGAAGAAAAAAGTTCCCTGTGGCACAGTGGATTCAAGCTCCTGCATTGCTGCAGGCCGCAACCGTGGCACGGGTTAGATCCCTTGCCAGGAAATTCGACATGTCTTGGGTGCAGCCAAAAAAAAAAAAAAAAAAAAAACCTTTCAGATAAAAGAAATCAAGAGAACCTATTGTCAGGAGGCCTGCCCTATTTTAAAAAAAAAAAAAATAGAAGTTCTTTAAGACAGGAAATGTCAGAGGGAAACTCAGATATTCAGGAGAGAATGAAGAACATCAGTAATAGCACCCAAATATAAATTCCCCATCAGAGGAGTTCCTGTTGTGGCGCAGTGGTTAACAAATCCCACTAGGAACCATGAGGTTGCGGGTTCAATCCCTGGCCTTGCTCAGTGGGTTAACGATCTGGCGTTGCCGTGACCTGTAGTGAAGGTTGCGGACGCGGCTCGGATCCTGCGTGGCTGTGGTTCTGGCATAGGCTGGCGGCTACAGGTCCAATGAGACCCCTAGCCTGGGAACCTCCATATGCCATGGGAACGGCCCAAGAAATGGCAAAAAGACAAAAAAAAAAAAAAGAAAAAGAAAAAAGAAAAAATTCCCCATCAGAAAGTCTTTATTTAGTCAAGTATCTAGGCATAAAATACTGAAAATGGTTTAAAAGGCTTAAGGAAGTTAGCAAAAGAAGTTACTGAAAAAAACAGCTTCCACAAGATCAGTAAGGCCATAAGCAACATCCTACTCTTGAAGCCATTTTTGTCTCCCTTCTTCCTCACTATAAATTTTTGGAGGCTTTAGCCAGTGAGGAGGATGTCCCCGAGCTGGTCCAGAAGGGATCACTTCCTATGTGCCTCAAGGAGGTCTTGTCTCGTGATGACTGACCGGGGCCAGGATAGCAACTTCTCTCTTCAGGGCCATTTTTTACTAATTGTTAAATACCGCTTTTTGCCCTTGTCCATAGGAGGTACATATGCATGCCTGGACACCTGTAAACTTCTAGATTTATCATCTATGGTTTTTAAGATTTTTATTTTTTCCTTTATAGTTGATTTACAATTTTCTCACACTATCCTCCATCATGTTCCATCACAAGTGACTAGATACAGTTCCCTGTGCTACTCAGCAGGATCTCACTGCTTACCCACGCCCAAGGCAACAGTTTGCATCTATGAACCCCAGACTCTCAGTCCATCCCACTCCCTCCCCCTCAGCAACCCCAAGCCTGTTCTCCATGTCCATGAGTTTCTTTTCTGCAGAAAGGTGCATTTATGCAATGTTAGATTCCAGATGTCAGTGACATCATGTGGTATTTGTCTTTTCTCTGACTTCACTTTAGGATTGAGAATCTCTAGTTCCATCCGTGTTGCTGCAAATGGCATGATTTTATTCTTTATGGCTGACTGGTATTCCTCATCTAGGTGTTTTGTTTGTTTGTTTGTTTGGTTTTTGTCTTTTTGCTATTTCTTTGGGCCGCTCCCACGGCATATGGAGGTTCCCAGGCTAAGGGTCGAATCGGAGCTGTAGCCGCCGGCCTACGCCAGAGCCACAGCAACGCAGGATCCGAGCCATGTCTGCAGCCTACACCACAGCTCACGGCAACGCCGGATCGTTAACCCACTGAGCAAGGGCAGGGACCGAACCAGCAACCTCATGGTTCCTAGTCAGATTCGCCAACCACTGCGCCACGACGGGAACTCCCTCATCTAGGTTTTAAAGTCTGCGTCACATATAGAACTCAAACGTGTCCATTAAATTTTACTGAAATGGAATTGACGAAATAAAGAGAACATTTGCAAGAACAAACAAATAAAAATGTTAAAACACAATACTGACAGAATTGTGGTTAAAATGTCACCGGTATACAATGTGTATACAAATTGATTTAACATCCTTGAGATGCAAAATGTTATCGAGAACTAAAAAAATGTTCATCTCTCTCTCCTGGAAATTGCACTCATTGCAAAAACTAAACTAAGGTATTCATTCCAGTATAATCGTGAATAGTGCGAGGCTGAAAGCAATCATTCCCAGTAAGAGGGAAATGATTAGCAAATGACTGCCCATTAATGGGAGAGAATATTAGAAAACTTTTGAAATAGATTATGTGAAAAATAACATGTAAAACTATATACTGATGCTCAGTGAGAGCAAATTCTAAAATTGTGTATTTATCATGATAACTGTTCACATCCATGTATTAATTCGAGAAAACAGAACACTTCACTGTGTACCAGGTGTGGTGCTATGTACAGGGAACACAAACGTGAAGAGACATGGTCCCCTGCTTTCAAGGATCTTCAGTCCAAGTGGCAATTACGCAAGCCAACTGAAAGGTGCCATGATTCACAGAATGCTTTTGGGGGGGGGGAACATTCAAGCCTCTGAACAGGTAAGGGATATTTCACAAAAGGGGTCGAGACATGTGGACAATAATGCAAGCGAACAGCAAAAAAAAACATCAGTCGTCTTAGGGCAGAGAGATGAAGAGTCATTTTATCTTTGTACTTTTCAATTTTCATATAATGTTCGACGTTTAAATGTTTTTCTAAGAAAAAAAAAATCGAGGATGTAAAAATCAAACCTTCTATATTTGGCCGCTGTGGGAAAGGTTGATGTGAAATAAATATGTGGTAAAAATAAAGAAATTACATTTTTAAAGAAAAATCAAAAGAGACTCCTTGGACCTTCTCCCTCCCGTCTCACTTCCCTCAGGGAGGGGTCAGCACTAAACATCTCCTGGGCCCCCCCACTATGACACGACACTTAAAATAGCCGCCCCAGATGGCCGCTGGCTTACCTCCTTGCACTGGAATTATTATTAATAGTCTAGAGTCTTTGTGGGATTTTGTTTTTCTTTTTTTTTTAAACCTGAAGTTAGGAAGTAGCCATGCCAGAACGCCTCTGATTCCCATGGCAGAATTCCACCACAGTGGGTCAAATGTGCTCTCCCCCCAATATATGTCCACGTCCTAACATCTAGAAACTGAGATGGTGGCCTTATTTGGAAGGAGGGTCTTGGCCGATGTAATTAGGCTAAGCATTTTTTTTTCCCCCCACATGCACCTGCAGTATATGGAGGTTCCCAGGCTAGGGGTTGAATCGGAGCCATGGCTGCGGGGCTGCACCACAGCCACAGCAACGTGGGATCCAAGCCACGTCTGCAACCTACATCACAGCTCATGGCAACACGGGATCCTTAACCCACTGGGCAAGGCCAAGGATCAAACCTGCATCCTCATGGATACTAGCTGAGCCACAATGGGGACGCCCTAGGCTAAGGATCTTGAGATGCGTTCATCCTATATTTAGGATGAGACCTAAGTCCAATGACAGGTGGCCTGATAAGAGAAAGGCAGAGGGAGATTTGGGACACAGAAGGGGAGAAGGCCCTGTGAAGACAGAGGCAGAGATTGGAACCATGCAGCCCCAAGACAAGGAATGCCTGAAGCCACCAGAAGCTGGACAGGCAGGCAAAGAAGGTATATGCTAGTTCATTTTACATGTCACCTTAGCTGGGCCACAGGGTACTCAGACATTTGGTCAAATAGTCTTCTGGGCGTTTCTGTGAGTGTTTTGGATGAGATTAACATTGAAATCAGCGGATTCAGAGGAGAGCAGATTGCCCTTCGTAGAGGAGGTGGGCTTCTTCCATAAGAATCAGCTGAAGGCCCGAATACAGAACCCAACAACCAGGCTCCTCTGAGCAAGAGAGAATTCTCTAGGAGACAGCCTTCAGACCAGATCTGAGAACCCGGCTCTTCTAGAGCAGACTGCCTGCCCACTCACCCTGGAACACGCGATCCCGCGAACCTCCGGCTTGCTGGCCCGCGTTGCTCCCTCGGCAGCCTCCGTACTCCTCATTAATGGATTCTTTGAGAGGTCGATTCAGAGATCCTATGGGTTCCGTTTCTCTGGAGAAGCCCAACTAACACAGAAGGATCTGCCCCCTAGAAGTTTCAGAAGGAGCATGGCCTTGCTGACACCTGGATTCCAGACTCCCGGGAATGCCATGGTGTTAAGCCATCCAGTTTGTGGCCTTTTTTTTTTTTATAGCAGCCCCAGGAAACCAAGCCAGTCACCATGGCGTCTGGCTTTTGAAGGACCTGGGCCAGGGGACCTTTGGAACATTTTCAGAAACATGGACTCCCCTGGGTATCTTTTCGCCCAACACAGGGGTGAGGGGCCTATGCTGAAGTAAGAAAGCACAGTGTCCTAGAAACACCCACACAGACCAGGATTCAAGCGCTTACCATCTGAATGGACCGAGAACCTCACCGCTTAACCTCTAGGAAGCTGTGTCCTCAGCCAAGCAATGAGGCCGCCTCCTATCTTCGCGGGCTCCTGTGACCAACAGAGCCTAGATAAACCAACCGGCCAGCAGCAGCAAATTGTCTCTCCTTCCCCGCCTCACCTCCAAAAGAAAACCCTGCAGACAATGCTTCTTCCAATCCCCTTGAGCCGGACGCCCCTCGACTCCAACCAGAAGGCCTCAATCCGATTTTCCCAGCACGTGCGGTGAGCCCCCTATTCCAGCCTCAGTGCATCATCGTCGAACCCCTTGGCCCCACCTAGCCAAATCCTCAGGCTCCCCTGCTCCAGGAAGTTTTCTGTCAACACCTGGCCCAGGGGCCACCCTCTGTTCTCCGAACTGCTGTGACGCACGTTCTCGGCGCGGCCCCTCAGACTTGGTGAGGGACCACTTCCCACTGCCTTCCCTCCTCTCCCTGCAGCCGGTGCCAGCATGCCACCGCGCACTGCTTGGGAATTGGAGAGCCCTTCCCATAGAAACAGCCTTAGGGATTGCAGTCAGACTAGCAAAACGTATGCTCAATACTCTATTGGGCTTTGAGCTTCTGGAAAGCAGGCCTTGCAGCCATTCCAAGTATTATAATTATGATCCATTATGCACAAGGAGAAGCAACGGAGACGGTGCCCCCCTGTTCTGGCTGCGCCATCCTGCAGAGCTCCCTCCTGGGCCCGCGTCCATCCAGTCCCTCCCAGGAAGCCTGCCTCTTCCCCAGGGCCTGCTGCCAGGCAGCTCCGGGACCAGACCACCCAGACAGGTGGCTACAGGTGTCAAGAGAGAGGCCACCGACCCAGCTGGGTGCCTGGCACAGACTCCAACCAGCGGCCTGATGGGCAGGAAGTGCCGCCCAGGGCCAACCGAGAGGAGGGGGCCTTGTGGCCCTTGTCTGTGGCCTCATACTCGTGGCTGCCGGGTGTGGAAGGGCCCGGAGAAGGGCAGGCTTGGCCCACGTGGAGGCCACAGGGAGCCCGGGCGTCTTTCCTGGGACAGGGCCACCTTGTCAGCCCGACCCAGGCCTGGCCAATCAATCACTTGCCTTGCAGTGTGTGAGGCTGTTTGCTGGGCGGTGGCTCCTCCTGGGGCGCGGGCGTGCAGAAAGGCAGAGAGCAGTACTCTGCGTGAGGCTGGATGGGCGAGACTGCGGTTTGGGCCTGCGTTAGCTCCTTTATCTACCCGATCCTGAAACTAGCTTTACTAGCATCACCTGGGAGTGTGTGCGACCTGCAGCCTCCCAGCCCCCACCTCCACCCCTACTAATTCAAAATCTGCATTTTACTAAGATCCCCAGGTGATTCGTATGCGCGTTCAAGTTTGAGACGCACCGCCTTAATTGTTCAAGGCAGAATGGAATGAACCCAAAGGAAACCTAGATTTGCAACTTGAGGATTTGGGACAGCGGTGGTGGGTTCCAGCCACGGTCAAAGCAGAAACACTGGAGCAGCCAGGCTGGTGTGGATTAAAGCCCAATTCCCTAGAGCCCAGCCCAGCCTTCCCAAACTCCCTGGGTGGTGCTTCAGCTGAGCTAAATAAGGGGTTGTGAGGCCTGTCCGTAAACTGGGGACTGCCTGTGTTTAGAATGTATTGGTTTTTCTCTTCTCGACTAGACTAAAGGGTTAAAAGGTCAGGAATCATATTGCAGATGGACGAGGGTACGTAATGAATAAGCACCAGCTCTTCAGTAGGGAGACCTGCCTCGTGGGCTCCGCCCGTCCACCACCTGAGGGTGTGGTCTCAGCCAGGCCTTAAGATCTTTTAGAGACTTTGCAGGACCCCGTCTCCTCACCCGTAGTACCAGGATTGTTGGAGGACGAGATGAGTAAACATCAAAATTGTACCTGGTAAATAACAGGCTCTCGCGGCAACAGTCACGCCTTCCCCTTTGAGTCTCCTACCCCCCAGCGCCTAGCTCCAGGCCAGCGCGTTTTAAATGCTAAATAAAAATATGCTCGGTGATTGATTACCTTGATGGGCCGGAATAAAATGCTTTTAAAATAAATAACTCTTGCTGCTTTCTTACTGTTTCGCCAAATATCAAAGCAAACCATGCTTGTTATGGAAATGTGGGGAAAACACAGGCACGTCTTAAGGAGAAGTCTAGCCCTTTCCCTATCACCCCGCCCCCCGTCACGCCGAGGCAGAAGCTCCGGCGAGTTCAAGATTTGGCTCCACTGGTAACCCAGCGCCAGGGCCCAGGGAGGTACCGGTGCTGGTGGAGTAATGGACCTTAATACCGCTTTATAACGAGAGGGGCTGACACCGTCCGTGCAGGATGGCTGGCACGGGGACTTCACGCAGCTGCCAAAGCCCATCTTTGGAAGCTTGCATCCGACTGTGATGAGCCTGTGTATGTTGAGTTGGTGGAGGCCCTTTGTGCTGAACACCGAAGCCACTTAATCGAACCTGGTGACTGCAAGAAATGAGAGGCATGTGTGGGTCTCTCTGTAAAACGGACTGAGGCACCCCCTTGGAGTGGTTGGGTGCAGCTGTGAGGTAGTTAAGGACCATGGCAAGGAGTCTTAGGCCAAGGATGTCGTCCAGGGGGAGTACTTCAAATGCAAGAAAGGAACAAACGAAAAACTTGGCTTTTGTTTCTTTAAAAAAAAAAATCTGCAAAATGTTGCTATAATACCACCGCCCAGCAACATAACATGTTGATGCTAACATTTTGGAGTAGTGCCTTTCAGATACAGAGACAGAGTGAATATGAAGGTCATAATAATTATTATTGTTGTTTGGGTGTTTTTTTGGTTTTTTTTTAGGGCCGCACGTGTGGCATATGGAGGTTCCCAGGCTTAGGGGTCAAACTGGAGCTGCAGCTGCCGGCCTACACCACAGCCACAGCAACACGGGATCCTTAATGCACTAAGCAAGGCCAAGGATCGAACCCACATCCTCATGGATACTAGTTGGGTTCAGTTATCATTGAGTTACCATGGGAACACTTCTCACTGTTGTTCTATACAGAAGTGTGTTGGCCTCTGACGACAATGGACCAGCTGGATTTCCTTCCATACTGAGCGCCGAGTGTAGGGGTTCTGGAAACCCAGGCCTTGCAACCAGCCCAGCTAAGACCTTTCCCTGGTTCCGTGGCTCACCTCTGTCACTCAGATCACTAAATGACATGTGCAGCACAACCATACTTTCGAAGACCCTGTGCAGAATAGAAAGGCATGAAATAAGAACACATCTGCATTGGTGACCAGTCCAACATAATCTATGTTTTCAACCCAAGGCCATTTTTTTAGTGAAATAACGAGGAGTGGAAACAAGGGGCTAGGAGACAGTGCCTTTGAAACTTTAATGGGCTTTGTCCACGACAAACCATCTCAACCTGGCAGAGTTGCCACTTTAATTGGGAGAGAGGGAGGTGGTGCTGGAAACTGAGCAGGAGACACATTCTGTCATTGATCTGGGGAAGAGGAAAGCCTGTTAGGCAAAAATCCTTGCAGTCTCTCATTCCCTATGCTGCCCTTAGCGGGGTTGCCATCCTGAATCAGACAGCGGCCAAGTTCTAAGGCACCCGGCCTTCAAATAGCTGAGGGTTTGGAAATCAGCATCCTTGCTAGGCCTTGCTCCACAGTCAGCAGGAATAACCTATTCAGCTTCAGGCTGGGATTCCCGCAGCCCTGCGCCCCTGTTCCCCAAAGCATTTGAGGATGCGGGCCTGACCCCTGGGGCTTTCACGATTGGAGAAACGCTGTCCCTCTTCCCTCCTTGGTCCAAATCTTACTCCTGATCCTAAAGGTGTTAGGTTTGAAGTAGAAAGGCACGGTTTCAAATCCTGACTTCGATCACTTGTAATATACATGAGGCCTGGGCTGCTGCACTGAAGCCCTTGGATCCCGGCTTCCACATCTGTGCAAGGAAGCTCATGATATTACTAGGCCCCTGGATTACTGTGGGGATTCACAGAGACAGCCTCTAAAAAGTGCCTGGGCTCAGGGACCCTGTTCAATCAACGAGAGGCAGAGAGGGGCTTTCCCTCCCCCTTGTACCTGGGGGACTCTGTCCTTTCTTTAATCCAGACTTCACTTCTCTTTCATCTTCTTGCCAAATCCTTGATGCTGATTTCTTATCTGGAGTCCAGCCTCTTTTGTTTTCAACTGGTAGAAACTGCTGCTTCTAAACACTACGGTACCTTTGTGGTTTTTTTTTTTTTTTCTTTTTAAGGCCGCACCTGCGGCCTATGGACGTTCCCAGGCTAGAGGTCGAATCAGAGCTGCAGCTGCCGGCCTACCCCACAGCGACAGCAACACGGGATCCGAACGGCGTCTGTGACCTACACCTCAGCTCATGGCAACACTGCATCCTCAACCCACTGAGCGAGGCCAGGGATCAAACTCACATCCTCATGGATACTAGCTGGGTTCTTAACCAGCTGAGCCACAATGGGAACTCCTAAACTTGGTACCTTTTCCTCATACCCAAGGCTAGGACCTCAACAAGGGGGCTTGGCTCCACGATCGTGCCCCTCCCAAGCTCATGCCCGACTCCCCCGTCCTGTCCATGGACAACTTACCTTCACGTCCTCCCCTTCACCATTTCTCCTTTTTTTTTGTCTTTTTGCCTTTTCTTGGGCCACTCCTGCGGCATATGGAGGTTCCCAGGCTAGGGGTCGAATCGGAGCTATAGCCACCGGCCTACGCCAGAGCCACAGCAACGCGGGATCCGAGCCACGTCTGCGACCTACACCACAGCTCATGGCAACGCCGGATCGTTAACCCACTGAGCAAGGGCAGGGACCGAACCCGCAACCTCATGGTTCCTAGTCGGATTCGTGAACCACTGCGCCACGACGGGAACTCCCATTTCTCCTTTTATTTTTGGGGCTATGCCTGAGGCATGTGGAAGTTCCCAGGCCAGGGATCGAACCCGCACCACTCCAGGGACCCAGACCACTGCAGTGACAGCCAGATCCTTAACCCACTGCACCACAAGGGAACTCCCGCCACGTCTCCTTTAACATCAATCCTGGGACAACCTGCCGGTTTTTATTCACTAAGCCATCTTCTTTCAAATCGCACTTCAAAGGGCTTGCTTAAAAAACAAAACCAGAAAAAAACTAGTAATCAAACTCCAAGGGTGGCAGGTGGGCGGGCAGTGTTTGTTCCTCTCACTGTCAATCAAAGCATATTCACCCTGCAAAAGACAATCAACATTTTTAAAAAGCTGCTAGCCTGTGTTGGGAAGGGTGTGATGAAAGAACAGCCTCGTGTGCTGTAGGTCAGAGTGGGTATTGGTTCAACCCTTTGGAAAACATTTGGGCAAGATTTATGGGGTCAAAAACATGTTCATACTTGTTAACCCCATATTTCAATCTCTAGGACATGACTTTAGGGGAATAGTAAGAAATTTGGGTGAAAGGCGTTATGCTAATGTATGTTCCTTGTGGTGTTAGTTACGATTGAGAAATACTGGAAACCACCTAAAGGGGCAACAACAAGAAAATTATAAAATCAGAAACAAGAAAATTGTAAAAGAAGTGACACTGAATCTCCTAGGTGGAGTCCACAGTTTTAAAATAATAACTACGAAGTAACGACCTAGAAGAGTTTACAGTGTGAAAAGCAAGGTACAACAAGTGTGTGTGTGTGTGTGTGTGTGTGTGTGTGTGTGTGTGTGTGTGTGTGTAGAATGAAATAGGGAGAGACTTAATTGCTTTTGTAAAACAATTTTTTTTTAAAAAGTACTACCAGTGTCTGTCTTAAGGAGCTGTAATTAGGAATAGAGAGGGATTTTCTTCTTTAATTTTCAAAGGTTCTGTAATGTGGTTATATTACTGTTATAAATATATATAAATTACATATGTTATTTTTATAAGTATATGTCTGAAGCCTCCCTGGAATTAAAGAATTTAGAACAAGAACCCAAAGAAGGACCACCACGCACGCACAGCCCTCTACCCAAGCCACGCTGGGCCAACCCCAAAAAGCCAAGCCCCCAAGGGACCCCTATTTTGGGACCCACTAATCCCAAAGCCAGAAGAGCCTGGAAGATGAGCCAGATCTGCGCCCTTCCTCCACGGGCAGCACTTGCTAAATTTTGGGCTTGCAACGCAACACCTGGGGCTTGGGGCCAGGAGGCCGAGAGGAGCTCGGCCGGGCCGGGCCCTCCCCCAGCCCCTGGGGGAAGAGACTTCGACGTGGAGTCCGGGAAGAAAAACCTGTGACTACACACACTTAAGAGACGCTGAATTGGGGCAAACACTTCCCGGGAAGAAAGTTTTAGTGGCCCTTTGGAAAACTGAAAGAAGCAATTCAGGTGTGTGTGCTCCCGCAGCGATTGGGAATTAGGGCTTTTTCCAAGCCGTGGACTGGATCCTGGACACAAAGGAACTGGATTGGAGCCAGAGTGTTTTCGGGCTGGAAAGACTTCAAGAGGATGCCAAAAAGGAACTCAGGTTTCCTGAGCGCGGGCTACTATGTGGCAGACACTTTATAAACAGTATCCCCTTAATCCTCGGGATGGCGCAGACAGGAAGGTATTCTTGTCCTTGATTTTACTGGGGAGGGAACTGAGGCTCAGAGAATAACTGTCCAAGGTCACCCGCCGGCCATCGGCAGAGCCCAGGGGCAGACCTCCAGCTGCCCGGACTCCAGAGTTGTGCCCTTTCCTCCAGGGCCAGGCCAACCCCTTTCTTTTGACGATGAAGAACCTGCAAGTCCGGGAGCTCTTCACGAAGTGGGCAGGACCTGCCAAAGCCCTTGTCCCCAGCCCAGTGCTCTTTCCACTCCCCGCTCCCCGCCCGCCCCCCGCCTTTGCCAGGAGGCTTCTGCCCCGCCTGCTGCTTCTATCTAGGTCCTAACTGGATTGCCAAGTCCAGGCTGACAGCTCCCTGGGTTCTTGGCAATTGGGGACTTGGGAAATCACGATTGTTTTTATTTCATTTGATTGTTCACTTCTGTATTTCCTCCCAGGCTGGGAGTATTTGTGGAAAAGCATTATCTGTGAAGTAGAGAACATGTAACTGAATATATAAAAGCTGTTTGCCCTGGGGGTTTATGTTTGAAACTGAAGTCAGCACGACCATTGAGTGTATTTATCAGGATGATATCTAATACGACCACTTTAGCGTGTGAGAATGAACCCTTTTCTTAAAAGAAAAAAAAATCAGAAAAGAATATTGACCTTCCTAATGTTTCCCAGCACAAAGAAATCCATCTACTGTAGATTCCAAGACAGACCAGACCAAGATGTTGACATGCTGGGCTCAGATTTCATTCCTGAAAATCTGGACCCTTAGGCTGTATAAATAACGTGATCTTTTCCGTGGTTCGAATCAAGGGGGAACACAATTGCTGGCAGATCTCAGGCTTTGGCCCTCCCCGAGTGTCCCCACAAGTCCTAACTTGCTACCCACAAGTCCAGATTCGCATATTTTCACTTGAAGCATTTTGAAACATTCTGGAAATCATAGGGGGAAGAGAACCAAATCCTCCTGAGAAATAGAGTAAGGGGAATTTTTTTTTTTTTTTTTTTTTGGTCTTTTTAGGACCTCACCCGCGCGGCATATGGAGGTTCCCAGGCTAGGGATCTGATCGGAGCTATAGCTGCCGGCCTACACCACAGCCACAGCATCGTAGCGTCCGAGCCGTGTCTTTGACCTACACCATGGCTCACGCCCGGCAATGCCGGATCTTGACCCACTGAGCGAGGCCAGGGATCGAAGCTGCATCCTTATGGATCCTAGTCAGGTTCGTTACTACTGAGCCATGACGGGAACTCCAAAAACTTTTTTTAAAGAAAGAGCATAAAAGGAAATGTCTTGCATATATAAGTGTATATTGAAGCATTTCATGGGACTTGATCAGACATTTTCTAGCATAGCTTTTGTTGGGTAGAGAAGCACTGTTAGATCTATCCTCTTTTTCCAGAAGAACCAGCTGGTGCAGAGAGAGGATACGCCCAAAGCCATAGACAGAAGTGGCTAACTTTCACTTCTGGTCATGTTCTCACTTCTTTGTGCCTTTCAGAAGAGCTAAATGCCAAGGCATTTTCACCTTGGCACAACAAACCTCTGTCTAAACTCCTATTATTTCCTGGTAAAAGCTTTTATATTACCAAAGTCATTATTAGAAGTTGTTATAATTCTATACATGTCCTGGAGTAGTGTTGCATTTACTACTGTGGAAAATACAGCCAAACCCTCTGATCTATTTGTAGATTATTCAAATAACAAAAGAGTTGAGGGCTGTAGCCAAGCCTTATTCTTCTCTGTATTTCCCTGTGCCTTGCACCAAGTGTCATTCCTATAAACCAGTTAAACGAATGGAAATTAGCCTCTTGACCCATTCCTGGGCTGTTACCTGTGATGCATTCTGAGAGACAACGGAAAGTACTGTAGAGATCAACCTTGGTAGGAAGCTGAGTGACCTTGAATGAGTGACTCCCATAAATATCCCGGGAGTACAAGCAGGGTCCCGGACACTCCACTGATTTTTTTTTTTTCCACACAGACTTACTCCCCTCTAGTGCCTTCTCACCAGTATGCCTTTTGGTGTGTCCCCACTGTGATGAAGATCGAGTCCATGGAGTTCCCATTGTGGCTCAGCAGTAACAAACCTGACTAGTATCCATGAGGACACAGGTTCGATCCCTGGTTTCACTCAGTGGGTTAAGAATCCAGCGTTGCCGTGAGCTGTGGTGTAGGTTGCAGATGCGACTCGGATCCCATGTGGCTGTGGCTGTGGCATAGGCTGGCGGCTACAGCTCCGATCAGACCCCTAGCCTGGGAACCTCCATATGCCATGGGAACGGCCCTAGAAAAGGCAAAAAGACAAAAAAAAAAAATCCTATCAGACATTTCAAGATCTGCCAGGAGTCCTCACCCATCCTGCAAAATAGCAGCCTCTCAGAGAGACTAGTTGGCTTATAGAATGATGGGGGAAGCCAGGATCCAGAAAGATGAGCCAAGGTCACTTACTATCTTCAAAGTGGTAAGACCATACTTTTAGGAAATAGGGTTTTATGACTTTCGATCATGTTAAAGATATTTGGTCTCTTGGAGTTCCCCTTGTGGCTCAGTGGCAATGAATCCAATTAGTGTCCATGAGGATGTGGGTTGGATCCCTGGCCTCGCTCAGTGGGTTGGGGATCCGGTGTTGCCGTGAGCCATGGTGTAGGTCACAGACACGGCTTGGATCCTTCATTGCTGTGGCTCTGGCATAGGCCAGCAGCTACAGCTCCAATTCCACCCCTAGACCAGGAACTTCCATAAGCCGCAGGTGTGGCCCTAAAAAAAAAAAAAAAAGAAAAAAAGAAAGACATTTGGTCTCTTTAGTAGGGCCAGTTCACCATTAGCATACACTTGATATAACTTTGACTTCCAAACCTATTATCATAGATATTCTAAAGCAGGAATGTCCAGTAGAACTTTCTGAAATGATGGAATTTTTTTTTTTTGTCTTTTGTCTTTTTAGGGCCGTACCTGTGGCATATGGAAGTTCCCAGGCTAGGGGTTGAATCAGAGCTTTAGCTGCTGGCCTGGGCCAGAGCCACAGCAGTGCGGGACCTGAGCTCCGTCTGTGACCTACACCACAGCTCACAGCAACGCTGGATCCTTAACCTACTGAGCAAAGCCAGAGATCAAACCTACATCCTTATGGATACTAGTTGAGTTCATTAACCACTGAGCCATGATGGGAACTCCTGAAATGTTCTATATTTGCACTGTTCTATATAGTAGCTATATGCACAATTGGTTGATAGGCACTTAAAATGTGGCTGGTGCAACTGATGAAGTGAAATTTAAATTTTTAAAAATTCCAATTAATTTTTTTTAATGAGACCCCATCTTTCTTTTTCTTTTTATAGCCTCACCTGCAGCATACAGAAGTTCCCAGGCTAAGGGCTGGATCAGAGCTGTAGCTGAGGCCTATACATCCCACGGCAAGACGGGATCCAAGCTGCATCTGTGACCTACACCACAGCTTGTGGCAATGCCAGATTCTCAACCCACTGAGCGAGGCCAGGAATGGAACACACCTCCTCATGGAGACAACATCAGTTCCTTAACCCACTGAGCCACAGTGGGAACTCCTATTTTTTAATTTAATTTTATTAGAGTCTGGTTGACTTCACAGCTGTTCTTAGTAGTGGTTAGCATAGTGGACAGTACAATTCCAAAGCAAAGCCCAGTGAAGTCCCCAATCCACTTGACACCTACCGATCCGGATCCGTTTGCCCCTGGCCAATTTTCTCTTAGCAAAGCAATTTGTAATTGCTTGTAGAAAAAGTAATATAAACACCTTCCTGAAAAGTTGGAAAATAAGGAAAAGGGAGAAAAGTCTTTTCCCCTAATCTCAGGATTGTGACAACCACCGATATATTTGGGGACATATTTTCCCCACTTTGCTCAGCTTGCTTATGAGGATCATGGGCCTTTTGTTAGTCGGAAGGTCTTTGTGGGGCAACAGCAGCCTTGTGCTCTTCAGTGGAGCCCAGGGACCCTCGGGGGCAGCCGCGGCTGCTTATCTGTATGAGTGCTTCCAGAAGGGCAAGCAGCGGGGCCGATGAGGCCGCAACCATCACGGCACCCCAGGTTTGATTCACTGGGAGAAAGGTCTTCCGTGTTCCAGTCTCAGGTGCTATCCTATCTTGTAACTTCTAGAAACTCTCCTCAGGAGGTAAATTCTGGAATACAGGAACCAGAAAGGTCCCTAGCAATGAGCTAGTCCAGCCTACTTAGGGTGTCAGTGAAGAAAGACATGGGGCCAGAGACTGGAGGAGCTGGCTCTCGGACTCCTGACTCCCAGCCCAGTGCTCCTTCCCCATTCAGCAGCCTCCCGCATCCAGGGACCAGGGCTGCCGCCACCTCCTCCCCCTGGCACTGTCTCCACCAAGTAGGAGCAAGTGCCCATAGCTACACCTGGCCTCGGTCCTTTGGGAAGCCCGAGCCAGAGAGCGAGGCCGCCACTGCCCCTCCTCCTGGCCCGTTCCCACCATCCCCTTCTCCCTGGGCCTTCTCAGAGTGGCCTGGCTGAAACCTGAGCCCAGCTCTTTCCCACACGGGCCAGCAAGGTTCCCACGGTGGAGGGCATCTTGTGAAAGGCTCCCCGCACCCCAGAGGGAGGGCCGCCTTCCCCCCCCCACCCCCCGCCGGAGGCCAGTCCCGCCCGGACAGGGCAGGGTGCCCGCCCTCTCTTGCCTCTTGGGGGGGAAATCCCTCCAGCGAGGATGCACAGTCACCGCTCTCCCGCCCTCTGAGCTTCTCTCAGAGCCCCATTTGCTCCCAGTAAATTTAAACAACTGCTGGTCCCCACAGTAGGGAAGGAGCGACCTTTTGAATAGGAGGATTAACACATTAGCACATAGATTCCTGCTTCCGGGGAGGGTTGCATTCTAGGATAAGAGCTCCAGCTTGTAGAGGTGCAGGGGGGAGGGGAAGCCAGCACACTAGAGACTCTGTGTTCCCGGGGTACCTGGGGAGAGGCCGAGAGGCCCCCGAGCCGAGCTGCCGAGCAGCTCCAGACCCTCCCCAGTTCAGAGCTGGGCCTTAAACTGCAGACATCCAGGAAGGAAAAGCATCTCCTGTCATCACCTCTTTCTTCTTCGCTGCCAGGTAGCATTGGGGCAGCTGGCATCCTGCAGCAAAGCCCAGAAAACACGGGAGCTCTGAAGCTGGATGCACAGGAGTGCCTGGAGAGCTAGCTGTGTGGCCTTGGGCAGGTGCCTGCACCTCTCCAAGCCTCTATTTCTTCATCCCTAAGCTAGGGGAATTAACATTCCTCTCGCCAGGTTGTTAGGAAGATTAAATGAGATAACATAAGAAAGCACCTAGAAATGAATAAGTAACACCTAGCAGGCTCTCAACAAATGGAAATGCCTCTCTCTTCAACATCCTCTCTGCCACCCACGTTGGCAAGAATTTCTTCCGCAGATTCCCCACTGATTCTGGCCTTTGCCTCTGTTTCCAGCTATGTCCCAGGACAGTTGTCCCATTAATGTCCCTGCCCTGGCCCATTAGTAGAGCAGGCAAAGTAGAGGTGGTTGGGGCCACTCTCCCAGCTAATGCAGTTGGCCCAAGTTGGTGATCAGCTCCATTTTTTTTTTTTTTTGCTTTTTAGGGCCACACCCTTGACATATGGAGGTTCCCAGGCTAGAGGTCGAATTGGAGCTACAGCCGCCGGCCTACGCCACAGCCATGCCGGATCCGAGCTGTGTTTGCAACCCACACCACAGCTCATGGCAACGCCGGATCCTTAACCCACTGAGTGAGTGGTTACTAGTCAGATTTTTTTCCCCCTGCACCACAATGGGAACTCCCGATCAGCTCCATTTTGCTGCTACTCTTCACAGAAACTCATGGAAAAGTTCTTTTTTTTTCTTTTTCCTGCACCTGTGGCATGCGGAAATTCCCAGGCCAGTTATCGAACCCACGCCACAGCAGTGACTGGGCTGCTGCAGTAACAACACTGGATCCTTAACCTGCTGCTCCACAAGGGAACTCTGGAAAAGCTCTTGAAGTCCTCACGGGTCACAGGGAGGTGATGGTGGCTGGGAGGGGACCCACTGGGTCTTTGTACCCATGCATGAAAGTGCACTGAAGTAGGCTCTGAGCCAGCAAGAGACGAAGTCAACAATCAAGGGGCCTAGGTGACAATTATTTAAAAGAGAGCCAGAGGAGTTCCCTGGTGGCACGGCAGATTAAGGATCTGATGTTGTCACTGCTCGGGGTCGCTGCTGTGGCTCGGGGTCACTACTGTAGTGCTGGTTCGATCTCTGGCCTGGAAACTTCCACAAGCTGTAAGCAAGCCCCCCCCCCAAAAAAAAAGAGAGAGAAGTTAGGACATGACTAGTTTTCAACTCTTCTCTATTAGATGAGAAAAAAAAAAAAGAGAGAGAGAGAGAGAGAAACTAAAAAGAACCCCAAACTTAAAGACTTTTAAATAATCAAAAAGAACCTGACCATAACACAGTCTTTCTCAAATCTAACAAAAACAACCACGGAACTCAGGAAAGTATCTGGGTAGTTGAGTTACTGAAATAATGAAAGGCTTGGAGTTCCCGTCGTGGCGCAGTGGTTAACGAATCCGACTAGGAACCATGAGGTTGCGGGTTCGGTCCCTGCCCTTGCTCAGTGGGTTAACGATCCGGCGTTGCCGTGAGCTGTGGTGTAGGTTGCAGATGCGGCTCGGATCCCGCGTTGCTGTGGCTCTGGCGTAGGCCTGTGGCTACAGCTCGGATTAGACCCCTAGCCTGGGAACCTCCATATGCCGCGGGAGCGGCCCAAGTAATAGCAAAAAGACAAAAAAAAATAATAATGAAAGGCTTCTCCTTTACCTCTAGGGTAAGATTTGAAGAGAGCCGCGGATGCTTCAGACTCCAAAGCTGCTGGACAGCCTCAACGCTGCAGCGGAGCGAGGAGGCAGGGTGCAAAGCAATTCGAAGGGACTGGAGCCCAAGGCTGCTTGCCCTGCCACAGATTTGTCTTCCCCAGGGCAGCATGGGGCCAGTTCATGGTCGTGGCGTCTGCTTTCCCTGCTCAGCTCAAGCCTGGCAGATAAGGAGAGAGAAAAACTCGCTCAACATCTGGCAACCTCAGTGTCCTCCTCATCTGTAAACCGTGGGTGGGTGACACCCCCAAGGGACAGTGGGGTGTGCTGAGTCTTTCCGCCTTTAAGTCCAGGTTCTTGAAAATCCTTTGTTATAAAAGGATACCCACTCCCCTAAAGGGAAAGTATTATTATGGAAAGTAGCCCGCAAGAGTCTTGAATGCTTTCTTTAAAATGAATATTCATCTAAGGGCTAAATACACTTAAAACTTAGATGGAACTCAAGAAATAGGATGTAAATCTGCCTGTGCAAGCACACATCCCTAGGTTGAGACTCTGGGACCGGATTGGCTGGATTCTGCTTTGTGAATAGCCACTCTTTTCAGAGAATGATGATTTGTGTAGGGTCAAAGATCAAGAATGCTAATTTCATGTCTTTTACTCTTTGGTACCTTTAGGGGACCAACAAACTAGTGAAAAATGGTTTGGGGTTTGTCAACATCTTGTATTTACTTGCCAGGCTTGCTCCTTGGGGCAGAAGAATGGACTTGCCTTGGAGAGCAACTGAACAGGAGACATGCTATAGCCAGAGGGCCTGCCTGGCACCCGGAAAGCCCAGAAACAGAGGGAGAGCCCAACACCTGGAGTGCCCCGCTCCCTGAGGGTCAAAGCAGGAGCATCGTCGGGAAGTACTTGGTCTGGAGCCACGCCCCCTCCAGGAGACAGGCTTGGGGGACCCTACTTTGATTTCTCAGGAAAGAAACCCCCATTGCACCAGCTGGAACTGGCATTGGCCTTGGACCCAATAGCCACTGAGGTTAGGATGCCCTCTTCTATTAGTATTAGCGTTTAGTCAGTTTGAGTCATTGGGTGGTTAGGACTTTGGTTTTGCAAATTTGGGCGGAGAAGCAGGATATGTGGTTAGGAGGACTCAATCAGAAACTTAAACACTTATCCACATGGAGAACTCATTACCTTAGCAGGCGGCCCATTTAGATTGTAACAGCTCTAGTGGGTTAGAAAGCTCTTCCTTATATAGCCTTGAAATTTGCATCCTGCTAACTTCCACCCTTTGTTTCCAGTTTCTCCTTCAGAAACCACATGGATTCAATCTGCTCTCTTCCCCCAAGAGGCCTTAGGAACATTGTTCCTTGGCTCTCTGATTTGGCTGGGCATTAGCTAGAGTGATCTTCAGTTGGTTAGATAGATGCCTTTTCATCCTTATGCGTCTATGTGGGAAGGAAATTGATCCTAAAAGGAGACATGACAGTCCCGAAGTCACCAAGTATCTCAATGGCTTCACTAAGAATCCTTCCTGACTCCCCTTATGCTCTTTTCCTCTAACCCCTCAATACGAAAAGCTTCCCTGAATTTCCATTATCAACCACAACGTTCTGCTTTGGCAAATATGACCAATGACTCCTCAGCCAACAGAAGCAAGTAGCACACAAAACCCTTTACTGCATTGGGAGCAGCGGCAACCAAAAGATATCTGATGTCTACAGTTTAAACATCCCTGAAAGGGTTAGGCTTGGAGTTCCCATCATGGCTCAGTGGAAATGAATCTGACTAGCATCCATGAGGACGCAGGTTCAATCCCTGGCCTCGCTCAGTGGGTTAAGGATCCAGGGTTGCTGTGAGCTGTGGTGTAGGTTGCAGATGCGGCTCGGATCTGGTGTGGCTGTGGCTGTGGTGTAGGTCAGTGGCTACAGCTCCAATTCGACCCATGGTGCGGCCCTAAATAGGCAAAAAAAAAAAAAAAAAAAAAAGAGGCTTTACAAAATAGACAGCGGTCCCCCCCCACTTCCACCCCCCCTTACCTCCCCTTCCCCCACTCTCTTTGGCATCTATCAGTTTTAATAGACAGTTTGCTGTCCAAGACTCCATTCCACAGAAGGTAATCTGGGCACGTGTGGTAGAGGTAATTATACCCAGCCTATTGGAGGAAATGAATGAACCAACCACTGCTCTTTGCCACTTCCCCACCCCCATCTGTTCACAGCTGGCTTTCCAGCCTGAAGGACCCTGGGCACGTTTGCCCTTGGTGGCTCCTTTTGCACTGTTTCAGCCAGCCAGCCAGCCAGCCATGGTCACCAGTGAAAGCCCCTTGACACAATTTCAGCTGGAGATTCTCACTAGCCTGTCGACCAAATCCCCAAGGTCGGACAGTCAGCAACCCCTATTGAGCCTCTGCCGTATGCTGAGCACTCTTCCAGCAGCCTGGAGAGGGAGAGGGAAACAAAAGAAATAAAAGCTAGGGCCCTTGTCTCCAATGGGTTTAAGGGCCTAATTAGCGACTCTCTTGAGAAAAGACTTAAGGACACTTACAAAACCACAGACAAGTAGATAGATAGGCGAGGGAGGGGAACAAGCCAAGGGGAGATTCTAAGTCCCTTGAGGGAAGGGCTCTGCCTTTGTGTCCCGCTAGGAAGGAACTCTCCACTTCCTCACTGACCTTTTGTTTGGAACAATTAAAAAGACCCTGAGGACCAGCCTCCTCTCTCTCTCTGGTCTCAGGCTCCACGATCAAGTTGACAACTCTGGGAACTTCATTGACTTCCCATGGGGGTATTTCAATATCTTGCCAAGGTGGCTGGATAGGCCTTTGATGTCCTGGGCATCCTTTTGGATCTCTGCATTCCATCAAGGACAGGAATGATAAAGCTTTCCTCCTGAGCGCCTTTCCCTAAGTCTCCTGCTTTATCATAATAATAGGAGCCGCTAATTATTGAACACCTACTCTAGGCCAGCCTCTTTACATATGTTATTTCATTTGGTACAATAGAAAGGATGATTATTAAGTTAAATGAAGACAGTACTATCAGTATTTTGCTTGTTCAGAAACATTAATCTGAAAAAACCACAAGGCCTGAGTCCAACCTGGAGTGCTATTGCAGGATGATGAAAAATAAATCTGAAGAGAATGCAGAAAGAAAAAACACCAAAGGAATAAAAAGTTCTAACTACACAGATGAGCTCCTCCTCTAATACCAGCCATTGCAGCCCCACCTCCCCCCAGCAAAACACTGCCTAATAATCTCGGCAGTAGTACATTTATGAAAGCAATATTTAGATCAACAGAAAATGACATAGATTCTTCATGTTTTTCGAAACAGATTTTAAAAAAATCAGTAAGACACATTGAGATTAAAAAATGAAGGGAGCTAATATTTGTCATCCATCTATGATGTTGAAGACACTGTCAAGCTTCATACGCCCCCTTTGAGGAATGCCTTGTTTTTATTCCCATTTTTCAGATGAGGAAACTGAAGCCTAGAAAGATTAAATATCTTTCCTGAGATCACATATGAACAAACGCATAGGATTCAAACACAATTTGAACTAATTCCAAATCTAGGATTCTTCTCTCTATGTCATGTTGCCCTCTGGCAATGAATGAGTTAACCCACACAAAGAGACAACAGAGGAAAAAACTCAGTAGCATCCATCCAGCCTCAGCAGAATGCTGAGCTGCTCTCTGCCTCTCCAAGCACCCCAGGAGGAGCCCCCAGCCCTCAACTGCAGCAGGAGCCACCGCCCAGCAAACAGCCTCACACACTGCAAGGCAAGTGATTGATTGGCCAGGCCTGGGTCGGGCTGACAAGGTGGCCCTGTCCCAGGAAAGACGCCCGGGCTCCCTGTGGCCTCCACGTGGGCCAAGCCTGCCCTTCTCCGGGCCCTTCCACACCCGGCAGCCACGAGTATGAGGCCACAGACAAGGGCCACGAGGCCCCCTCCTCCCGGTTGGCCCTGGGCGGCACTTCCTGCCCATCAGGCCGCTGGTTGGAGTCTGTGCCAGGCGCCCTGCTGGGTCGGTGGCCTCTCTCTTGACACCTGTAGCCACCTGTCTGGGTGGTCTGGTCCCGGAGCTGCCTGGCAGCAGGCCCTGGGGAAGAGGCAGGCTTCCTGGGAGGGACTGGATGGACACGGGCCCAGGAGGGAGCTCTGCAGGATGGCGCAGCCAGAACAGGGGGGCACCGTCTCCGTTGCTTCTCCTTGTGCATAATGGATCATAATTATAATACTTGGAATGGCTGCAAGGCCTGCTTTCCAGAAGCTCAAAGCCCAATAGAGTACTTGAGTTTCCCAGTCAGTCTCACACACAGAGGCACACACGCACACTGTAAAGAGCAGGCCAAAGTGTTATAAATAAAACTCTAGAACATGAGTGGGAGGAATAAACAGGAAAATTTCACTGTAAGAGATGAAAATGCACCAACTCCTTGTAGGATGGATTTGCTCTGACAGCCCACAGTTGTGCCGTTAATCAGAAAGCCGGTGAGATCTCTATGGCTGCTTAGCTCGGCTTTTTCTCCTTCTCTGTGTCAATGCACGTTAAATAAAGTATAAATCCTGTTGGTTTTCAGGGTAAAGCTAACAGTAAGAGAAAGGAGATAATCTTCATTGGTCCAGGGACAGAACATAACCTGATGAGCGCTATGGAAAACAGTACGGAGATTCCTCAAAAAAAACTAAAAATAGAATTATCATTTGATCCAGCAATCCCACTCCTGGGCATCTATCTATCCAGAGAAAACCATGACTGGAAAAGATACACGTACCCCAAAATGTTCACTGCAGCACTCTAAAACATGGAAGCAACCTAAATGTCCATCCACAGAGGAGTGGATAAAGAAGAGATGGTACATACACACAATGGAATATTACTCAGCCACAAAAAGGAATGAAATAAAGGCATTTGCAGCAACATGGATGGACCCAGAAATTATCATGCTAAGTGAAGTCAGTCAAACAGTGAAACACAGATGTCACATGTTATCACTTATAGGTGGAATCTACAAAAAGGATGCAACGAACTTCTTTGCAGAACAGAAACTGACTCACAGCCTTTGAAGAAATGTATAGTTACCAAGGGGGACAGGTTGGCAGCGGAGGGATGGGCTGGGGAGTTTGAGATGGAAATGGTATAAAACTGGGTTGTGAGAATGGTTGTACAGCTATAAATATAATAAAATTCACTGAATTAACCAAAAAAAAAAAAAAAAGAGCATAACCCAATGTGGGGCATTTACACTGCCAAGCATCCTTTCCTCTCAGCCAGTCGGCTCCACACTACCAAGGCCAGAGGTTCAGCTCACCTGCTCCTCTCAACTGGTTTCCACACTCCCCACAGGTTGAAATGTCCCCCACGCTCCTCCCTCTGCTCCTCATCGTCTAGGCCTTAGTTCAAGGCATCGTGGGTGTTTCTCTGACGCGGCCCCCCTCCTACCCCTTTGGGGCCTCTCGGGTGTGGATAACACCCCCCTGCCTGGACCCAGCTCCAGAAGGCCCAGCCAGCTGACCCCTCCTTTGACCTTGAGGACCACTGCTGGCTGTCGGGATCAAACACAGCCTCCGCTGTCCCCAGCAACAGCAGACGCGCCCGGAGGACTGGCCAGGGCTGTGGCTCATTCCCGCTTCATAATATGTGATTGACATGTAACATTTTTCACAACTTGAAAAGCAGAGGCATTGTCCAGGATATGGTCTTTTTTGTTTGTTTTTCTTTTCTTTTCTTTTTTTTTTTTTCAGGGCTGCACCTGCAGCATATGGAGGTTCCCAGGCCAGGGGTGGAATTGGAACTGCAACTGCTGGCTTCCACCACAGTCACAGCAACACAGGATCCAAGCCACGTCTGTGACGTACACCACAGCTCGCAGCAACACCGGATCCTTAACCCACTGAGCGAGGTCAGGGATCAAAATCACATGCTCATGGATACTAGTCTGATTCTTAACCCACTGAGGCACAACCCGAACTCTCAAGGTCCTTCTTTTTGTGTTAAGTGTGTGTGTGTTTTAGGCCATACCCGGGTTACATGGAAGTTTCTGGGCCAGGAATCTGAGTCACTGTGACCTATGCCACAGCTGCATCAAGGCCGGATCCTTAACCCACTGTGCCCAGCTAGGGATGGAACTCACTTAGCCACAGAGACAATGCCAGATCCTTAACGTGCTGCACCACAGCAGGAAGTCCACGTGGTCCCAGTTTTGATGGCTTTAATCAAAGCCCAACACACTTAACTCATAGCTGCATACACCATTCATAACTCTTTTTTTTTTTTTGTCTTTTTAGGGCCGCACCCACATATGGAGGTTCCCAGGCTAGGGATCGAATTGGAACTGTAACCACCGGCCTATGCCACAGCCACAGCAACGTGAGATCCAAGCCGGGTATGTGACCTACACCACAGCTCACAGCAAAGCTGAATCCTTCACCCACTGAGCGAGGCCAGGGATCGAACCCGAAACCTCATGGTTGCTAGTCGGATTTGTTAACCACTGAGCCATGATGGGAACTCCACAATTCATAACTCTTGTGATAATTCCTCTATCAGTTTATTCTTCTCTTATTCACACAACCCCCCCTCCCCCACCCCTGGCCTTTGGCTTCGTGTTTGTGATAGGCCAACAATTCATATTTTTCAGGCCAAGGTAGTATTTTTTAAAACAACTCAAGAGGAATTCCCGCTGTGGCACTGCGGGATGGGTAGCATCTCTGTAGCACCAGGATGCAGGTTCAATCCCTGGCCCGGCACAGTGGGTTAAAGGATCTGCCATTGCCACAGCTGTGGCACAGATCTGATCCCTGCCCTGGGAACTCCATACGGTGTAGGGTGGACAAAAAAAAAAAAAAAAAAAAAAAAGAAAAGAAAGAAAAGAAAAGAAAAGAAAAAAGAAAATCACTCAAGAGTCAGCTCCACACCTCTAGAATTTCTTTTAGCTCTTAGATTCTACAAGCCCAGGAAATACACACATGGAGATTGCTAGGAAGGAGCGACTCTTTTTTTGTTGGGCCGCCACAAATGAGAAATAAAAGAGCCCATGGGAAAAGACTGGTTCTGGAAGGCTCAGAAGAACTCTTAGAGAATCTGCTAAATAATATTTTTGTCTGCTGTTTGTAAATGTGACTCGCTTTGAAACCATCTGTCATGCAGTCCTTTGCAGAGAGCTGAGAAGTATTTAAATCTGTGAAAATGAGTATATTTTGGTATATACCAAAGCAGTGTTTTAATGGGCCCCTGCTGCATGTCGTCCAGAGCATTCTTTGAAATGTGATTTTATCCAATTGTCAAGTAACATTTAAAATGGAATTCAAAGAAGGGACGCAGCAATGAATGCGGGGGAGGGGGGGCTGTGGAATGAGGGGAGAGGCGGCGGCAACGCAGGTGGGAGAGCCTCGTTTCTTCAGGGATCTGGTGTAAAATTGGAATTTTTGCTGTTTTTTTCTTTCCGTTTAGGGAAGCAGCCTTCCCCGGGCCAGGGGAGGACTGGGGCCAGCTGCTCCTCAGTTCCTAGTAAGGGGCTAGCTTTGGGCCGCCAGCTTTGGGCCGCCAGCTTTGGGCCGCCAGCTTTGGGCCTGCTGACAGCGCAGCACTTCAACCTTCATAACATTTCTCTTTTCACTGCTGCCCTGGTCCCTAGGGGTAACATCCCAACTTAACCGTGCCTAAGATGTCTAAACTACTGGCAGCAGCAGCAGGTGTTGCAGCAAAAAATTGAAAACCAGAGTTCCCATTGTGACTCAGTGGTTAACGAATCTGACTAGGAACCATGAGGTTGCCGGTTCGACCCCTGGCCTTGCTCAGTGGGTTAAGGGGCTGGGGTCGCTGGGAGCTGTGGTGTAGGTCGTAGATGCGGCTCGGATCCCACGTTGCCATGGCTGTGGCGAAGGTCGGCGGCTGTAGCTCCGATTGGACCCCTAGCCTAGGAGCTTCCATATGCTGTGGGAAGTGGCCCTAGAAAAGGCAAAAAGACACACACGGAAAAAAAAAAAGAAAGAAAACCATCAAAAAGGCTTCTTTAGGTTGAGTGGAGAAGGTAGGTAGAAAGAAGTACTCCTTTCTCTGAACACCTGGAAGACTCATTACAGCTCTTTCACACATGCCATTGTGGGTCATCAATTGTCACTTAGGGGACATGTCCTGTTTGCCCAGTAAAACTGTACATTTCTTGAGGGCCAGGATCTTGTCTAGGGCCTGCGTGAGTGTCAGGGCTGGAAGGAAGTCCAGAGCCCAACTCTCGGAGATGAGAAAATGGGAGCCAAGGAAAGTGGTAAGTGGCAAAGTTAGGACGCATCAGAGGCCTTCAGATTCCTAGCCCAGCGGCTTATTGCTACGCCATTCTCCATGATCTGCCAAATATAGACCCAGAGGGCAACAGACTAGAACTTTCGCTTCTAATACCCGGACACGATCCATGATAAAGAACGTCTGTTAACACCCAAAGAATTGGAAACCGGTACTTAAATACATGGGCACCCATGTTCACAGCAGAGAATGAATGAACGAACAAATCTGCAGCACATACACACAATGAATATCTTTATAACAGTTTCTTTACACATCTCCTTGGTTATTTCCTTAGGATAAATTCCTGGGCATGTAAAAAAAAAATGGAAATAACCCAAGTGTCCATCAACTAATAAATGGATACTTAAAATGGGTATATTCATACAATGGAATATTATATATTATCCAGCCATAAAAGGAAAAACGGACTGATGCATGCCACGATATGCTTGAACCTCAAAAACATTATGCTAAATGAAATGAGCCAGGCACAAAAGAACAAATATTGTATGATCCCACTTATACAAAGTGTCCAGTCTAGGCAAATTAATAAAGAGGAAGTAGATTAGAGGTTACCAGGAGCTAGAAGGAGGGGAAAATGAAGAGTTACTGCTTACTGGGTAAAGAGTTTCTATTTGGGGTGATGAAAGGGATTGGACCTAATCGGATGTGGTAGTTGTATACAATATTGGGAATACATCAAATGCTACTCCATTGCTCACTTCAGAATGGGTAATTTCATGTTATGTGAGTTCCAAGTCAATTAAAAAAAAGAAGGACGTCAGGATCTTAGCTCAGAGGTCTCAGCAGTGGCTGACCATCGGCTGCCTCAGCAGCCCGCAGGGTCTTGCTAAGATGCTCATAGTGTCGAATGGCAAGGCTGCTGGTGAGAAGCAGGGTTTCACTATCAGAATCGGGCGTAGGAGTTCCCGCTGTGGCACAACGGGATCAGTAGCATGTCTGGAGAGCTGAGATGCAGGTCTGAGCCCTGGCCCGGCACCGTGGGTTAAGGACCCTATGTTGCCGCAGCTGCAGCGTAGGTCAAAACTGCGGCTCGGATCTGATTCCCTGGCCCAGGACCTCCATATCTGTGGGGTGGCCAAAAAAGAAAAAAAAAAAATTTGGCCTGATTCTCAGCTCTGCCATGGAACAACTAGGTGCCCTTGGGCAAGTGAGTTAATCTCCCTGAGCCTCAGTTTTCTCATCTGTGAAATGGGATTCAGAACCTACCTCATGGAGTTGCCACAAAGATTAAATAACACATAGCAGGTGCTCAACAGGTGGTAAATAGTATTTTTAGGGAAGGTGTATAGATGAGAACTCAATAGGCAGTAGCTGTTAGCTGGGCTAGGGCGGCGACCGCCCACATCAGCCCGAAAGAAGCAGCAAAGGAGCCAGACGAGTTCTGGGCCTTAAATGCAACCTCTAACAGTGTTCAGCTCAGAGGATGTGACTGGCACACTCGAGTATCTTTAAGTAGTTTGACAGCCAGGTACCCCGGTCCTCCCGCTTGTGAAGGATGGGCCCTGCTCAACACAACTTGGAACTTGTACTCTCGACTTTCCTCCTTCGTTTCCAACCAAGTTCTGCACTTAGGTAGTTTCTACCTTGTTTTCCATTTTCAGCTCAGTCCTCAGTAGCTGGGAATACCACCAGTGCAGCCCTGGGATGCGGGTGTCTATACAGCAGTCACTTCCTCATCTTTTTCTCTTTTTTGGGATGCACCCATCACAGGCAGAAGTCCCTGGGGCCAGGGATCGAACCTATGTCACAGCAGTGACCCAAGCCGCAGCAGTGATTTGACTTGCTGAGCCACCAGAGAACTCCTTATTCTGCAGGCTCTCATCTCCCTCCAGGACTTGGTTCATTTACTCTTCCAGCTTGTCTAGCTTCTGAGCATCCTGGGCAGGCCTTGCCTGGATAATTTGTCACCATATTCTAATCATCCATCGGCCACATCCTTGCCTACCTGAGAACCCCAAGGTGTTAGATGTCAAGAGTGGCTGCTGGGTAAATGCTTAAGAATAATGCAAGAAGAAAGAAGACTTTCGTTTCAGTGAGCTGAGATATAACGAACTAACAGCCAGGGAGCATTAGGGAGGAAAGAAAAAAGCAAGTAAGAAAAATGAGAGGAGTTCCCATCATGGCTCAGGGGAAACGAATCCGACTAAGAACCATGAGGTTGTGGGTTCAACCCCTGGCCTTGCTCGGTGGGTTAAGGATCCGGCGTTGCTGTGAGCTGTGCTGTAGGTTGCAGATGTGGCTTGGGTCCCATGTTGCTGTGGCTGTGGTGTAGGCCGGCAGCTGTGGCTCCAATGGGACCCTTAGCCTGGGAACCTCCACATGCCGCAGGTGTGGCCCTAAAAAGCAAAAAAAAAAGAAAAAAGAAAAAGAAAAAGGAAAACGAGAGATTCTCTTCGCCAGGATAGTGATGCTCATTTTAAAAATATATTTATAAGGGAGCTCCCTGGTGGTCCAGTGGTTAGGATTCGGAACTTTCACCACTGCAGCCCAGGTTCAACCCCTGGTCTGGGAACTGAGATCCCATATCAAGCTGCTGCACGCCAGAACCAAAAAAAAAAAAAAAAAAAAGGGAAGGAGGGGTGGAGTAAATTAGGAGTTTGGGATTAGCAGATACACACTACTATATATAAAATAGATAACCAACAAGGACCTACTTATAGCATAGGGAACTATATTCAATATCTTGTAAGAAAGCATAATGGAAAACAATATGAAAAAGAATATATATAACTAAATCACTTTGCTGTACACCAGAAGCTAACAAAACATTGTAAATTAATTACACATCAATAAAAATATGTTTATTATTGTTGAGACTGTAAAATTCACACATATTTACTGTAAAGCCTCCAAAATTTATTATTTATTTATTCTTTTTTTTTTTGTCTTTTTGCCATTTCTTGGGCTGCTCCCGCGGCATATGGAGGTTCCCAGGCTAGGGGTCCAATCGGAGCTGTAGCCAGTGGCCTATACCAGAGCCACAGCAACTCGGGATCTGAGCCGCGTCTGCAAGCTACACCACAGCTCATGGCAATGCCTGGATCCTTAACCCACTGAGCGAGGCCAAGGATTGAACCCGCAACCTCATGGTTCCTAGTCGGATTCGTTAACCACTGAGCCACGATGGGAACTCCTAAAGCTTCCAAATTTTATATATATACACACACACACACACACATATACACACACACACACACACACACACACACACACTGACCTTTACATTGAAAAAAATTATAGTTGTGGTTTGTGGTATCCCCCCTTTTGTATGACACATAAAGTGCATAGATTTTAAATGTATAGCCTGATGAATTTTTACATATGTACACATTCATGTGACTCCCACGTGTATCAAGATATAGAACATTCTAGCTGCCCCAGAAGTTTTTCGTGAATTCCTTTATTCATATTAACTAAAATATTGCCTAACCCCAGCAAATTTTAAAAAGCATATCATTTGTACACATCTCTTAAAGGTAGACAACCTGGAGTTCCTGTCATGGCTCAGTGGTTAGCGAATCCGACTAGGAACCATGAGGTTGAGGGTTCGAAGGTTCGATCCCTGGCCTTGCTCAGTGGGTTAAGGATCCAGCGTTGCCGTGAGCTGTGGTGTAGGTCGCAGACACAGCTCAGATCTGGTGTTGCTGAGGCTGTGGTGTAGGCCAACGGCTACAGCTCCGATTGGACCCCTAGCCTGGGAACCTCCATATGCCACAGGTGCGGCCCTAAAAAAAAAAGACAAAAAGACAAAAAAAAAAAAAAGGTAGACAACCTGACAGGACTCTATACTTCAAAGGATGTAAAGTTACAAGTTAGAATTTGAGACGACTTATGAAAATAAATTTTTCTTGATACTTTTTTTTGGGGGGGGTACATCCATGGCATGTGGAAGTTCCTGGGCTGGGGATCAAACCTGTGCCACAGCACTGACCCAAGCCACAGCAGTGACAATGGCAGATCCTTAACCGCTAGGCCACCAGGGAACTCCCCATTTTTAGCTGCCTCCTTACCTTGACCCTGCGAAGCTGAAGGAAGGAAGGCAGGGTTCTCTTGGAGGCGGTGGAAGTGGAGAAGCAGGGAAAAGCCTCTTTCTCATCTCTTCTAACTTGTGTGCACCTCTCTCTCTCTCTCACCAAGCCCCATGCATGCTGGACCCGACAGTGTGCACTCAGAGATTAAGAAAACGGTGGTTAGAATTCTCGCAAGTCAGTCCGGGTAAGGGAAGCTTGCACCTGTCAGCAGAGAGGGACAAGGGAAAGGCCGAGCCCCTGTGCCGCGGGTAGAGCCTGGATTCAGCGAGATGCTCGGCGTGTCTGTCCAGGTTTAATGGTTTCCTTGCTCATTTGAATGTGTTATTGTTCTAGCAGCAGCCAGAGCAGCCGTTCGTAGACATGACCCATCACTGGTTAGAAAATGACAAATGTCAAACTATGTCTGACCCTAACGCTCTTGAGCTCTTTTTATCTGCGGTATCTCTTTGGAATAAAAATGCCTACTCCCTGCTGGGTCTTCTTAAAAATGCACATTGTCTCATCACATAAAAGCAGGGATGGCGGTGCTAGGGAAAAAGTAGAAGAAAAAGAAGAGGAGGAGGAGATGGAGAAGAAAAGGAAAGAAAAGACAAGAAAAGAAAAGAAGAGAAAAGAAAAGAAAAGGAATTCACTCGGACTTCTCAGGTTTGATGTGCAAGTCCAGAAACCTGTTGGGCCAAATGGTTCTTCATTAAGAACTTCCTTATATTCCTTTAAAACATTCGGTCCCAGAGTTCCCTTGTGGCCCAGCGGTTTAAGGACCTGGTGTTGTCACTGCAGCAGCTTGGGTCACTGCTGTGGCACAGGTTTAATCCCTGGCCCAGGAACTTCCATGCACCGCAGCTGAGGTCAAATAAAATAAAATAAAACATTTTGTCCTTTTTTTTTTTTTCTTTTTGGCCACAGCCAAGGCATGTGGAAGTTCCCAGATCAGGGACTGAATCCCATCTGCAGCTGCAACCTAAGACACAGCTGCAGCAACACCACATCTTTAACCCACTGCACTAGCCTGGGGATTGAACCCATACCTCCCATAGTGACTCAAGCTGCTGTAGAAACAACACCGGATCCTTAACCCAATGCACCAGAGGGGGAACTCCAAGATCCAAATCCTTAAACCACTGTGGGGCCAGGGACTGAACACCCAACAAAGCAGCAACCTGAGGAGTTTTCTTTGTGGCTCAGCGGTTAACGAACCCAACTAGGATCCATGAGGATGCGGGTTCCGTCCCTGGCCTCCCTCAGTGGGTTAAGGATCCGACGTCGCCATGAGCTGTGGTGTAGGTCACAGACACGGCTCGGGTCCTATGTTGCTGTGGCTGTGGCTGTGGCTGGCAGCTACAGCTCCGATTCAACCCCTAGCCTGGGAACCTCCATATGCCGAGGGTGCGGCCCTAAAAAGACGAAAGACAAAAGACAAAAAAAAAAAAAAGCAGCAACCTGAGCCACTTCAGTGACAACGCTGAATCCTTAACCCGCTGAGCCACACGGGAACTCCTGTCCCTTTCTAACTGGGCCCTGGTTTTGTGGTTCCATGTTCTGATCTTCAGGGAAGACTAACAGTTTTCAGAATGTCTGGGGCCAGCACCAAGGAGGGTGGCCTTCAGCTCCTTGGAACCCCATGAAAGTGAAGCTGCTGCCTGACAGCTTGTCTGTTTCTCCAAGCAAGGTAGAGAATGAACGGAAAGTGCACTAGGCAGTACCACGTGTCCCTGGGTGTCCTTCACGGTCTGGAGCCACGGTGTACCTGATACCTGGGGTGGTCTCTGGTGATATCCCGAGCGGAAGCCGCAAGGTTGGAAAAACACCATGACCAGGGCTGCTGTTCTAGTCAGAACCCATGTTTTGCCTGTGACGGTCTCTCACCGGCTTGAAATTTCAAACAGAAAAGGAAAGGTCAAGTTTGAGGTGGATGGACTCGACATATGCCAAGGTCCCTTCTGGATCTCACACTCTAGCAGCCTCTGCTCAGACAATGCTGGCTTTCCTGCCTCCACACCATCTTTTTGCCTGTTCGATTCTCTTATCAGCTAGGTGGGATGTGGAAAGGTAACATGAACAATTTGGAAAAATAAGTGTTCCGGAAGCGCCTTCACAATCTAAATGCCAGCCACAAAGTATTGTATGTACTCAAAACGAAATGAAGAAGTAATTTTCCTTCCATGAATGAACCATTTATGTCCAGTGGGTAAATTAGAGAAGGAACGCTCTCCCAATTACATTGAAATACACATCTTCTATCTAAAGCTGTAGGTCAAACCATGGGCAACAAGCTAGAATAATGAATATCTATGGCAACCGTTTTGCCATCACATGGAAGTGGGCGTTTGTTTCAATAATTAGAGATCCTCCTTATAAACCAGACCATACAAAAGAGCTTAGGTGTGCAGAAGACTAACCAGATCTCTTCCTTTGGTTTTTATTCTCCTTGTAAGGAGGAGACATGAGTCGTGATTTTTACAAACGCTACATACATCATGGAGCCTTGTGCCCCAGTAATAAAGTATGAGAAAATATCAATACCCAGTATGTGATCATTGCATACAAAGGCCCATGCTCCTCTTTGGGTCTCAGTTATCTCATCAAGACCATGCAGATAATGAAAAACACCTTCCCCGTGTGAGGGAGCCATTCGGTACGAAAGTAACTCCGAGCCTTCTCTGTTCTACAACTTGCATGAGTCTATGCTACTTATGGACCAAGACGGATGTAATTCATGTATCCCCATACAACATTATTAGACCAATTTATTAGCATGCTAAATAGCATTCGACCCTGGCAGGGCTGGCTCTGAGCAAATTGTGAAGGAGACGGAATTTATGAGAACCACAGTAACATTAGTATTAGCTACTATTGATTGAGCCCCAATGTTTAGGCTCCAGTTTAATTCATAAATAGATTTCCAAAGCCTAAAAGAGTGCTGACCTTCAAGCAATACTTGTCGAATGAAGGAATGAGCGGATGAAGGCTTTGTGCCAGGCACTATGGTAAGTGCTTTCTGCTTACTTCAGTATAAGTGCATTTTCTCCTCCGTGCCTGGGGCTGGCGGCACAAAAAGGAATTCGACGTGCTCCAGGCTAAGAGGAATGCTTTTTGTATATTTTTCCCCTCTTGGAATCTTCATGGTATAGGCATGACACACGGGAAAAGCAAGGCTCAGAGAGGGTAAGTTACTTATCTAAGGACACACAGACAGGAAATAGAGCCAGGATTCAACTCGAGGTCTGCCTGACCCTAGAGCCTAGCCTCTTTCCCTGGGAAACACTGCCTTTCTTCTGTCTTTTATTTATTTGCTGCTCTTCATGCAGAATCCCCGGATAAGGAAACATTAGGACTTCATCCTTTGAGTGAGAAGACACCAGTGGCCTAACTTTCTTTTTTTGTCTTTTTAGGGCCACATCCGCGGCATATGGAGGTTCCCAGGCTAGGGGTCGAATCAGAGCTGCAGCTGCCGGTCTACACCACAGCCACAGCCACGCAGGATCCGAGCTGCATCTACGACCTACACCACAGCTCACGGCAACACCAGATCCTTAACCCACTGAGTGAGGCCAGGGATCGAACCCGTGTCCTCATGGATCCTAGTCAGGTTTGTTTTCCCTGAGGCATGACGGGAACTCCCTAACTTGCCTCTTTCTATCTCGTGCCTCATTTCCTCACTTCATTCATTTGAATGTGCTACTGGCATCTTTCCTCTCTCTGCTCATGAGCTTCAGTGTTGATAGGCTTAGGATGGCACTGCGCTCCCAGGGTAACGTGCCCTCATTCTCCAGCACCCTGTTTCATGACAGTCTCCCAGATGAACCTGTACTGGGTCAAGATGGTGTCTTCACTGGCTTCCACTGGCCTCATTCACCCCCACTCCTCTCTGCCTGGTGGTTCTGCCCCATCCTTCATGGCCCAAGGCAGTCCTACCTTCTCCATGTCTCTCCCTATCAGCCTTGCCCTGTCTTCGAAGTTTTCCTGGACCTATTTTGGGCTTGGGCCATGGTGAGAAGTGGCTGTGTCAATGACCTTGGACTCAGAGGGCCTCAATTTAAGACTGTGAACCAGTTTCCTTACCCATAAATTATGGAAAATAATACATCCTTCACAGATAATACATGTGGAAGCAACTCCTAAACTCTGCAGCACTAAATGAATGTGTTATTAGTGTGAGCTTGTCTTCCCGTGCAAGACTTTTTTTTTTTACCAAAGGGTGTGACACTTAGAAATCATGCTTTTGGAAGACTGATTTGGTGACAGTCCCTGAGGGGCTGGATAGAGAGAGAGAAGTTGTAGGCCTGAAGATCTCTGCGGCGTTGGCTCTCCAGTCCAGGCCAGAGCTGATGGAACTGGGACAAGGGCTGATGGCCACTGAATGGAAAGGAAGCCTCTGTCCAGGCTGTTAATGAAGAGACAGGAAGTATGGCAACTACGGCCCTGGGTAAAAGTGGACAATAACTGGCACAGACTGGAGAGTGTGGTGGCCAAATACCCAGAGTCGGTGATTAAAGCTGTAACACAGGTGCGCTCTCTGAGAAAGAGAGGGAAAAGCAACGCAAACTTTAGGCACCAGAAAAAGAATTACTTTTTTTTTTTCCTTTGCCTCTTCTAGGGCCGCACCTGCGGCATATGGAGGTTCCCAGGCTAGGGATCGCAGCGGAGCTGTAGCCGCCAGCCTACACCTCGGCCACAGCAACACGGGAGCCGAGCCGTGTCTGCCACCTACACCACAGCTCAAGGCAACACCGGATCCTCAACCCACTGAGCGAAGCCAGGGATCGAACCTGCAACCTCATGGTTCCTAGTCGGAGTCGTTAACCACTGCACCACGACAGGAACTCTGAGAAAAAGAATTCCTAAGGGAGATAAGGGATAAGGAGATAGGAACAGACCACGCACATCAACCTCTTCAAAGGGGCTGATCCTTCGATTACTGGTACTTCTGGAAATTTCCAGAGGGACCAAGAGAAGAGTGGCAGCTGTGAAACAAAGAGCTCATTGCCATGCATGTCCCTTGGGTTATCTTTGCCCATGTCTTTCTCCAGGGAGATATGGATCCTTCCTCCCTCAAGCACGGTGCCAGCTCCTCAAAGGCCTCTGGCCTTTCAAGTTCCAGAGCCTTCGCAGAAGCAACTTTTGTATATTGTAAGTCGTCAGAAGACCCTACTTGCTTGGTTGCTTGAAAAGGAGAGGTGTGGGGCCAGGGGGGGGGGGAAGTCACTTTGTGATATGTAGGCTGAAGACAGGCTGAGTTCATCCTATAGCCTTTTCAGAGCTCTGAAGCCGTCACTAAGATATACACATCAGATTTCAGATAATATTGAATGTCTCCCCCCCCACCTCCGGGAAACTGCCCATCCGGTGAACCTGTATCCTCGCAGGCAAGAGGCATTCAAATAAAAATAAAGCTAAAAAGAGCGTTTGGAGGCTGGGGGATGAGGAATCCTCAGAGAAATCATGGTCTCTGCTAAGCGCAAGTGTGGTGGTCATTCTGCTCTGGAGGCCTAGAAGCAGGAGCGGTTGGCTCTGCTCGGGGGAGTCCAGGAAGGTTTTCCAGAAGAGGTGATAGGTCAGCTGAGTTTTGATGGATGAACGTGAAGCACTTGTCCAAGGAACAGAGGGGAATGGGAAGATAGTCCTAGTGGGGGCAGAGTAGGGGAGTGGGCAGGATGGAGAACGATGAGGCGTTCCGGTGGGCGGAGCACAAAATACAGGGTTGGGAAGGGCCAGTAAGAAAGACAGCAACATAGGAGTTCCCGCTGTGGGTCCTGGCGCAGCGGAAACGAATCCAACGAGGAACCATGAGGTTGAGGGTTCAATCCCTGGCCTCACTCAGTGGGTGAAGGATCCGGCATTGTCGTAAGCTGTGCTGTAGTTTGCAGGCGCAGCTTGGATCTGGCGTTGCTGTGGCTGTGGTGTAGGCCGGCAGCTACAGCTCCGATTCGACCCCTAGCCTGGGCATCTCCATATGCTGCGGGTGCGGCCCTAAAAAAAAAAAAAAAAAAAAAAAAAGATAGCAACAGAGACTATGGCCTGGCAGCAAAGATCCAGAGCTCCTGAATGACCTGGAAATTGATCTGGAAAGCAATGGGTACCATGGGGAGAGAAGGGCAAGCTTGAGCAGGAGAGGGCTGTGGTTCGGGTGAGGTCAGAGGCTCACTCTGCTGGCTGTGGGAGGGCTGGTCTGGGGAGTGGGAGAGACGACAGGGCTGCAAGTCAACCAGGTATCCTAGGGAGGAAGGCACAGCTTCTTCCTCATCTGCGTATTCGGCAACCGAAGTAGGTCCCCAGCAAGCTGAGAGAAGGGTCTGAGAGAGGAGACCTGACTCAACTAGGTCTTGGCTTGGAGGACAGCAGCAGCGAGCACACACTGCGTTCCCTCTGCATCCACCAGCACGTGTACCCCAGCATCAGGTGACATGCCTCACCTGGGAAAACCAACTATACCATGGTCAATCTAGGTAAGCCTTTGCCCATAGGCCTTACCCAGTACATGAAACTGCAAACTCCTCTTGGCTTGTATATCTCCCCTCCCTCTAGCGCTGAGCAGCATCTGGCACATAGTAGGTGCTCAATGAACATTTATTAATCTGAAATAGGGACACTCCTACGGGATTCAGTCAGAGGCCTGATCTTTTTCAGTCTTGGTTGAGCCACTCAAGCTCTGTGGCAATGTGGACAAGCCACAAAACTTTGGGGAGACTCCGTTTGCTTATCTATTTATTTTTTCTTGTTGGGGGGGCCACACCTGCAGCATATGGAGGTTCCCAGGCTACGGGTCGAATAGGAGCTGCAGCAGCCAGCCTACACCACAGTCAGAGCAACGCCAGATCCGAGCCGCATCTGTGACCCACATCACAGCTCATGGCAACACCGGGGCCTTTAACCCACTGAGCAGGGCCAGGGATCGAACCTGCATCCTCACGAACACTATGTTGGGTTCTTAACCTGCTGAGCCACAGTGGGAACTCCTCCATAGCTATTTTAAAAATCACTAACATTTTCTAAAAGTATGAGAGTGTACCTGGAAGCATGTTGCCAACTCTAAAGTACTGTATGGCCCAAAGTGGTATATCCATAAAATGGAATCCTATTCAGCCAGAGAAAGGAGGCGCTGTTATGTGCTACCACATGGATGGATCTTAAAAAAAAAAAACCCATGATGCTAAGTGAAAGAAGCTAGGCACAAAAGGCTACCTATGACATGACCCTTTTTATATGAAATGTTCAGAATTGGCAAATCTCTAGAGGCAGAAAGCAGATTAGCGGTTGCCAAGGGCTGGGGGGGGAGCAGGGATTGGACTTTGCTTAATGTGCTTCCTTTTGAGATGAGGCAGATATTCTGGAACTAGATAGTGGTAATGGTTGTACACCATTGTGAATCTAAGTGCCACCAAATCGTACACATTATTTTTAAAAATATTTTAAACATTTGTTTTCTTTTCTTTTTTGGCTGCCCCGCGGCATGTGGGGTTCCCCCCACCGTACCGGGCCAGGGATCTGAACCTGTTTCAGGGCCCCAGAGACGCTGCCGAGCCCATTGCACCACAGTGGGAACTCTAAATCATACACTTTAAAATAGAAAAATTTGGGAGTTCCCGTCGTGGCGCAGTGGTTAACGAATCTGACTAGGAACCATGAGGTTGCGGGTTCGGTCCCTGCCCTTGCTCAGTGGGTTAACGATCCGGCGTTGCCGTGAGCTGTGGTGTAGGTTGCAGACGCGGCTCGGATCCCGCGTTGCTGTGGCTCTGGTGTAGGCCTGTGGCTACAGCTCTGATTCAACCCCTAGCCTGGGAACCTCCATATGCCGCGGCAGCGGCCCAAGAAATAGCAACAACAACAACAAAGACGAAAAAGACAAAAAAAAAATAGAAAAATTTGTGTATTTTATCACAACTTTGAAAAGCCCCCTCCCCAAGGGCTATATGAGAGTGAGGGTTAATCATCCTGAGAAGTTACTGATTCTTGCATCCTACATGCAGCTCCCAACCCATTTTTCTGGCATTCAGAGTACTTACAGAGTAGGTGCCTCCCCCCCCCCCCAACCCCAGGAGCACAGAAAAGCTGGAGTGGGAGTGGGGGAGGGACGGAGGAGCCCTGGCAAAGGGAAGCGGGATGGTATTTGTTTCGTAGATTGCCAGTTGTTCACCCTGTTTTGTATTTAAATGAAAGGAGGCTTTGAAGTGGGAGCCGCCTCTGAGCAGGGCTTGGGGTTCCTGCCTGGTGCGGTAAAGTTCAGACTTGTCCAGATCCGTTTCTAGCCAGAGGTTACTGTTTTTGGTGGAAAAGACTCAAGTTTTGGTTAATAATACATGAACAGGAAGAGCCAGAGTAAATGGGGCGGGGGTGGGGGGGAGACAAGGAATGGGCTCCTCCTGGACTTGGCATGAAAGGAAGCTTTCTCTGATTTGGGCTTGGCAGTTTTCTCGCTTAAGGTGGCTAAGCTTCATTTTATTATTAATGCTGGTTGTATCTCAGATCGTAATCTCTTTGGTAAAGAACATCTTTAAGTAAATGCATCAATCAATGAAAGTTAAAAGTGCTGGGCTAAAGCCCTAGCAATGCCTTGAGGACCTGATGGTTATCAGTTTGAGGAAAACCTGGACCATTTGAAAGCACCTCGAAAATGGCAGGAAACTCATCTGTAGTTGAGTCTGCATATTTAGAAAGACTCCTCTCCTAGCTGCAGAGTGAAATGTTCTGCCAACCCAGAGAAATTGGAAATTCTAAGTCCCACTTCTAGACGGGTCACAATCTGTCTGTTTACGCTGACGATCTCCAAGAGTTAATAAAATGTAGAAGAGTCTGCAGTGGGCTTTCCAAACAACAGCTACTAGTTTCTACAGCTCCTCACAGCCAACCATGTCAACGCAGTTTACAAACAACAGTGGAAGAAGTCTCAACAAACCCTATGAGGGCGATAATTGTAATGATGGTTCATATCTTCACCCTATGTAATTTTATGGGAATTGAGTGTCTAGCCAAATAATAAGTTCCAGCCCCTTTTATCTGCCCAGTTCCCAGCACACTCCCGAGGTGTCTGAGGCACTTCTCACCCTAACCTCTTACAGCAAGATTGTAACAATAACAACGGTAATGACAAGTTCCCAATCTGCACAGTTCCCTTCATTAAAGGAGCCCTGGGAGCTTCAAAAACACTCATTAATGGACTCTGACAAAGCTTAGAAGGTTGGAAAGACTCACCCAGTTCCAGTTTTCGGGTGGCTAAGTGGAGACGGGGTCCCAGAGAGGTGTGAATCTCTGTCAAGAGGCTTAAGGGCGGAGGGGAATGGAGGGTCTGAGCTACCTTCATTCCAAGGGACCTGGGAGTCAAGTCCCGGATTCTAGACCCGCCCGCCGCCCGCTGTTAGCCTCAGTTTCCCTGAGAACAGGAGGGTTTGGGCCAGAAGGTTTCCAAGGTTAACCGTGACTTTGTCCACCACCTCGTGGTTGGAGTGGGGGTGGGGTTTCTCCCACTTGAGGGTTCGATCAGACTTGCAGCCGCAGAACCAGGCTGCGGGGGGGTGGGGCCGGGGGTGCTGAGCTTGCGGGCCAGGCTCCCGAGCGAACAGGCAGGTGCTCCGTGAGCCCCTTCTGATGGAGAGCAGGTCTGAGGAGGCCAGGTGAGGCTCTAGGGCCAGCACGGAGTTTCGAGTCCCTCTGGTGCCCGCAGGAACAATGAGCGTAATGTCAGCTTGTCCCCTCCTACCCAGGAGCCGGGCGGTTAGGAGCGTCCTCCCGGCTGCGGGGCGGCAGCGGCGGGGGGTGGAGGTGGGGGTAGGTATCTAGGCGGGAGGGCGCCATCCGGCTTTAGCCCGCGGGCAGCGGGTCAGGTGGCCGCGCACGGAAGGCCTAGGACTCTCGAACGTGGGCTTCGGGACAAGTCCCCAGCCTCTAGGTCCCCGGGGACTTGGGCTCTGCACCCCGGAGAAGTTAGCCTGTTCTCGCCGGTGGGGGCGGCGGGCGGGCTCCCCGCCTCCCGGGAGGCAGGGAGGAGGGAGGAGCCCAGCGGGGCGTGTTGCGCGAGGGAGCGCCGCGCGCCCGGTGCGGCCCCCTAGGAAGTGGATTTGGCCGCTCCGGATCCAACCCTGCTTCCAGGTTTTCTCCCGTCCCGGCCCTGCGTGCTCCCGCCTGCCTCCGGCCCCCCCGCCGCCCGCCCCCTCCCCCTGAGTGCCGCCCGCTGGGCCAAGTTTGTCGAGCGTCGCCGCGCACGCCGGCCAGTCAATCAGCGGCGGAGCTGAAGAGGGCACAGCCGTGCGGCCGAGGACAGAGCGAGCCGAGCCGAGTCGAGCCAGCGGAGCGGACCAGCGCCGGGCAGCCCGAGCCGCGCGCCGCGAGCGCCCGCCGTCGCCCACGCCCTCCTCGGCCCCCGCGGCGCCTGCCACCTTCCCCTCCTTCCTCGCGCCCCAGTCCCGCCGCCGGCCAGCTCGCCCCGATCGCTGCCGCCGCGGAGCCCCGAGGTCACCGGCCCGCGCCTCCGCTCCCCTGGGCCGCGCACCGCCTCCACGTCTTCCTCCTTCTTCTCTCCCGGCCGGGCGCCTGGCACCGGGGACCGTTGCCTGACGCGCGAGGCCCAGCTTCACTTTTCGCCCCGCGTCTCCTTCTCCTGCTGTTCTCCAACTCCTCCAACTCCCTCGTCCTCCGTTCGGGAGCCCCCGACTCCGCGCCCGCCCGCCCGCCCCTTTCCATCCCTTCCCGAAGGTGGGAGCGCGTACGCCCCGGCCCGCCCCATGGCACGGTTCGGCTTGCCCGCGCTGCTCTGCACCCTGGCCGCGCTCAGCGCCGCGCTGCTGGCTGCCGAGCCCAAGTCGAAAAGTTGCTCGGAAGTGAGACGTCTCTACGTGTCCAAAGGCTTCGACAAGAACGATGCCCCCACGCACGAGATCAACGGTAGGTGGGAGCCCCCGGGAGGCGAGCGCAGAGACGGGCACCCGGGAGCAGGGGCTGCGGCACCCCCCTCGACCCGCCGCCCCCCGCCCCGCGCCGGACGCAGGTAGCCGAGAGGGAGAAATGGGCAGGCGCGCCGGAGCGAGCCGCGGCGCAGAGCGTTCCCGGGGGACGAGGCGGCCCCCGGTACGCCGCTGGCGGAGGGGCGCCCGCGAGTGGCCCGGTGCCCCTCCCGCGGTCTCCCGGCTCCCAGGAAGCCCCAGAGGACTCTGGCCCGCAAAGTGTGTGTCACCGGCTCCCTAGCCTTTTCCGGGTTGAACTCCTTACTGGGCTCCCCGCTTTGTTGTGGGGGTGACGGGAGTTCGGGTGGGGTGGGGGCGCCAGTGGGGGGCCTCCTAGAGCTTGCCGGATGCCGGGGGGCGCAAAACGTGGAACTCGGCTTGATGTTTCATTGATGTTCTTTAAAAACCCACTCCCCGCCTCTCTCCTACCGCTGACATGGATTAGGAGTTGCAGTAGTTCCAGCGGCTTTAGAAGTCGCCTTTAAAAAGCAAACGACTCCCCTACCCCTCCAGACCCTGACTTTTGGGAACTCTCCTGCTTTCCGGAAGGTGGCGGACGGGAAGAATATTTTTCTCCTCCTTTCTTTTTCTTTCTTTTTTTTTTCTCACCTCATTTTAAGGGTTAATTGCACTTTAAATTGTAAACATTTGAAAGGACTGATTACAGGAAACCTGAATCTCAGTTTGGAGATGGTTATGCAAATGGAGACGGCTGAGCCTGTGAAAAAGTTCTCCGGATTTCGGCGCTCGGGGTGCGTGGGGTGTTTGTGAAAGCCCTTCTGGGAGCGCTGGGGAGGCAGCTTTCCGGCCGGTGCCCTTCGCCCCTCCTCGCCAGGCAGGCGACGGTGGCGGTGGCCGGGCCGGTCCCCTTTGGGTCGCACTCATTCGCAGAGGCCAACTGTTGCGCGCAGCCCCGCGGGCCGCGCTGGGGCAGCGGCGGCGCAGGTAGCCTGTTCGCCCCGAGGGTTGGGCAAGAACCGCGAATCTAGCTGGCCGATGGCCAGCGTAACCTAACGGAGAAGTGAGCGATTGGAGCCCCGGGGGCCAAGCCTCCATTCCGAACCTTTCATGGAAGTGAGCAGAGCGCGCCTTTGCCTCGAGGAGTTGGTCACCCCGGTGCGGCGGGCAGGGGGCCGGCAGCCAGCAAAGGAAATACTGTAATTTCAACCAGGAGCTTCCAAAGGCTTAGGAAGACTTGGGGGTCATTTTTTTGGGAAGGGCTATTAATAACCTTGGAGATTAAGTGCAGTCATCAATTGCATATAAATTACAAAGGTAATTGAGGGAAGTCGCCGGGCACTTTCCGAGTGTGACCAGCATCTATCTCGAAATAGAACCTAGGAAATCGTTGGAACAGCCCAGGAGCCCACGGCACCTTGGCAGTTATCAAGTAACTGGCGCATTACTGATTAGAGACTGTCTGCCCTTGAATTCAGCCTGTCTTTCTGGGAGCTCCAGTCTGTCTTCACAGTGGCATGATTTTATTGGTTGTAGAGCCCTAAGCAGCCCTCTCTCTCCCCCCTCTCCCGCCCCGCCCTAAAAAGTAAAGTTGAACCAGCAGCCACTGAAGCTTGGGGGCTCCACAGGTCAGACCTGGGGTCTTTGTGCCCTGCAAGGCTTGGGCCGCAGCCCAGCCGAGATGATTGGCGTGAAGGCTACAGTTGTCATTCCCACATTTAGAGGGCATAGATGCAGCGATGCACTTAATGGGAATGTGACAGGTTTTCACAAGATGTGCCTTTGAGGTGGACCGCGGTGTTGGGGAGTGGCTTGTGAAATGGCCCTCCCCACTTTGTCCAGCTTTGCTTTGTGCAGCCTGGCAAAGGCAGGCCATCTTCTGCAGGAAGTTGGAAGGGTGCTCAAGGACAGTGCAAGGTGTTCCCTATGATTGTCACGGTCTCCAGAAAACACCTGAGGAATATTTTCGCATACACGTCTCTCTGGACACATTCCCCCAGACAGATGGGAGAGTTATGAGTGACCAGCAGCAGGAAATGGAAGCTCATGTGCTCACACCCAAAACATTTTATTCTTTTTGTCTTGTCCTTCATCTCCCTCCCAGGGCTGCTGCTTTTATTTCCCCTTTTGAATGACCTACTGGACTGCATTCTCCCGAGGAACAAAGGAAGTGCCTTTTTAGCTGGAATCCTTGGAAGACCACCAAGGACTTTAGCTCATGCAGTGCGATTTCGCACCACTTTCAACAATAACAAAAATGCATGACTGAATGGCTCAAAAATGTGGAGTGTTAGAGGCATTCATTTGAGTCTAGGACACTGTCACAACACAGACAGACCCAAGTAAATACCTTTCGGCGGCCCGTATAGAAACAGCGGTAATCCTTTACCATCACCCTGGCCTCTCCAGATGCCGACATTGTCCTTGGCTTCCCCGGGCTCCACTCAGATAATTTCGGTCATTTTGGAGAGCAGAGTCATTGTAGCAACTTGACTAAGTGAATTGCCAGGCACTTTCCTTGGTCGGAGGGGGTATAAGGTCCCAGATTGTTTTCCAGGCACCAGGGTCACAGCGTCTGGGTGCCCAGCTCCAGGCTTAGCCCCAAGTTGAAGGCTTGATTCCCCGTGGCCTTGCACTTGCCTTCCAGAAGCTTGAATGGGCGTTAAGCACACTCCAGGTTCTTAAGGACTCCAAGTCTTTTCAGATCATAATTAAGATAAGTTGATGTGCTCTCAAGGGTGTCAGGGAGTGCCGCCTGTTGACAGGGCCTCCAGCTGAGGTCCTGCCTTGCCTCTCCACTGGACCCTGGTACTTCACCAAATGACAACGGGTGGCCCAGATGCCATGATGAAGAGGGATCTGGAACACAAAACGTAGGGTTTTTTGGTTCAGCTTTCAATGGGCAGATCTTTTGGAGCGCCTACTGTGTGCACCATTCTATGCTCAGCACCGGAGAGGCAGCAAGGACAGGAGGGCCTCCTCGGCCGCCAGGACTTTTCTGGGTCGTAGGGAGATAAGCCACAAGTACACACACACACACACACACACACACACACACATACACATGCACACGATTGGAACAGAGCATGCTGTGTGCTAAGTAGCACACCAGTGATGCAGATGAGAAGGGCGTGCACCAGGAGTTCAAGGGAGAGGGGATTTGGAATAGGGTCCTAACCCGCTAATGGCGGTTCAATAGTAAAATTCATACCAGTGGTAACTGGAAGTGGTAAAATCCTACCCTCATTGTGCCTCGCTCCATAAGGGCAGGATAAAGGATATGACACAATTGGCATTTTATTCTTAATCTAATCTTGGTTTGACATTGTCGGGAAGAGCTAAGCCATTAGTTAGAAACCTTCTTAGAGCTTGCCAAAGGGCCCTACCACAGTGACATTGAATGATACTAGGGAGAACTTTGCATCACAGTTGTGATTTTGGAGTTGTTTTTTTTTTTTCGTTTTGTTTTTGTTTTTTCCCTGTTCCCATTCAGGTTCTCGAGCAGTGCACCTGTGATCGTAGGCAGGCTCGCATGCACACCTGAAAGGATTCTGGGGATCACATAAGCTGTGTTAGGATTTCGTGTGTTGGAAAAGTGGGAATATTTTGTGATACTGCGTCAATTGTTCATTGTAAGACCTGGCCGATGTCTTCACGAATCGTATTCCCTCTTCCCTACTTGAAGTAGATGGGTTAGATTTTGCAGAGAACTTGTGATTTTTCTCTTCTGTTGGAAGCACGGGTTGCTTTGGCTCTCTGTTTCCCTTGAGAAGAGGCTCTAATTGAGCCACAGGGCCTGCCAGTATAGAAATTACCTCAAGGAATATAAGAACCATCGCCTAGGTAGTCTCCATAAAGAACTTGGTAAACGTCCTGGCATCTGCAGTTCAAGCTCTAGTTAGAACATACAACTATAAAATGTTTGATTCGGCATAATTACTCTTTTCCTTTTTTTTATTTGACTCGTACCGGGTTGCATGCAATTTCAGGATTAGCTGGAGACTAGACTGAGGGATGAAAAAGGAAATTTAAAAAAGTTTATTTTTAAAAAACCTTATTGGCGTATACTTGGCTTACAGTGTCTCAGGTGTACAGCAAAGTGAATAGTTACACATAATCTATATATCCACTCTTTTTCAGATTCGTTTCCCATATAGGTAATAATAGAATATTGGGTAGATTCCCCTGTGCTGTGCAGTAGGTCCTTGTTACTTATCTATTTTATCATATATAGTAGTGTGTATAGGTTAATCCCAACCTCCCAATTTATCCCCCCTGCCGTATTCACCCTTTGGTAGCCCTAAGTTTGGTTTCTTAATCTTTGAGTCAATTTCTGTCCTGTAAATTATTTTGTAATAATAACTTTTTAAAAATTAAATTCCTCATATTAGTGATCTCGTGACTTGTCTTTCTCTGACCGCACTCTGTATAATCATTTCTGGGTCCATCCATATTGCTGCAAATGGCATTCCCTCCTTTCTTCTGGCCGAGTAATATTCCATTGTATGCATGTACCACGTCTTCTTCATCCGTTGCTCTGTTGATGGATATTTAGGTTGTTGCCAAGTTTTGGCTATTGTAAATAGTGCTGCAGTGAACATTGAGGTGATGTATCTTTTTGAAATACAGTTTTCTCTGGATAGATGCCCGGGAATGAGATGGCTGGATCATATGGTAGTTCTATTTTTCGTTTTTAAGGAACTTCCATAGTGTTCTCCATTGCGGTTGTACCATTCTCACCAACAGTGTAGGAGGGTTCCCCTTTCTCCAGCATTTATTGATTGTAGACTTTTTGATGATGGCCATTCTGACTGGTGTGAGGTGAACCGAGTTTGTTTTTTTTATCTCATCAAGGGAAACAACTTCAGTGTTCACCTCAATCAGCTGGAAGTGAGTCTCAGGCTCCCCAACAACATGAACTGGTTTAGCACTTAGGTGGTTCCCATATACGTTCCCCTAAAAAGCATTTTTCCTCATGAAAAGAGCGAGTAATTATTTAAGTGCTTTCCCTGGGCCTGGTCCTAAAATGGATATTTAAAGTCCACAGCAAAACCATATGAAATCAGAAGGAGTATACATCGTCACCCCCACTTTACAGATTAGGAAACTGAGATTGAAAGGGATGTATTCTTTTAATTAATTGATTGATTGATTGATTGATTTTTTTTTTTTTGGTCCGTGCCCATTGCATATGGAAGTTCCCAGCCAGGGTCGGAACCTGTGCCACAGCAGTAACCTGAGCCTCCGTGGTGACAGCACCAGATCCCTAACCTGCTGCACCACTGGGCAACTCCCGTGGCGCTGTTCTGATGACTGTAGTAAGCAGGATCCAATCCTGTCCTTTGCAGGCAGAGTGTAGACAATCTGTATAGTGTAGTAGACAACCTTTTTAAAATTGTTTTATTTTGTGATTTTTATTTTTTCCGTTATAGTTGATTTACAGTGTTCTGTCAATTTCTACTGTCTAGCACAAGTGACCTAGTCACACACACGCTCACATATATTCTCTTTCTCACATTATTCTCCATCATGTTCCATCATAAATGACTGGATATAGTTCCCTGTGCTATACAGCAGGATCTCATTGCTTTTCTACTCTAAATGCAAGAGTTTGCATCTATTTTATTTTATTTTTTGCTTTTTAGGGCTGCACCTGCGGCATATGGAGGTTCTCAGGCTCAGGGTTCAAGCGGAGCTGTAGCCGCCGGCCTCCACCACAGTCCCAGCAGCGCAGTTTGCATCTATTAACCCGCCTCCCAGTCCATCCCATGTTAACAGGAGGAGGAATGAAATTGTCTTTCCTGGGTCATAGGGCGCCAAGGATAGTTTCTGAGGACGGGATGTCATCGCTCTTTCAGGAAGATTAACAAGGGGTGCTGCGAATGAAGGGCTGGTGAGGCACAGGGACGTTAAGGCAGGGAAGGTGGTTTCTGGGAGTCACTTCTGAACGCCCCAGGGGAATGAGCCCTCTTCCTCCAAATCTCCTCCCCCCACCTCCCACCCAGCTTGATTCGGATCCATGATCTTTGTCTCATGGTGAATCGCATGAGCAGGCCCTTGGGTGTCTCCTCGCCTTGGCTGTGGGCAGGCTGAGGGCAGATGGCAGCTCCTGGCGTTTTGTGTGCCCAGTAGTACCAAGTGCCCTGGCGCAGTGCAGTATTTGTTCAACAAGTGGGGGGATGACATAGACAGTTCTATCGCATCCTCTGGCAGGAGGAATGGGATTAGACTGCCTTGCTGATAGATTGTCATTCCCCGGCCTTGCTCTCCTGGGAGGCTTTTGGGTCTAAACATTCTGAAGTGAAATAAATTTCGAGTAAATCTCCTAGAAATGTTGTTATAACTTGGAGAATGTTTTTATTCTTTGGGGGGAGAACTTGTCTTTACCACTTCATTAATAACCGAGTGCTACAGGAATTTTCCAGAAGGATTCCGAATTCTGCTTTCTTCCTGCTTTGAGATACACTTCTTTAAGAAACAAACAGCTGAGACGTTTGTGATTCGGCAGTTTAGGGCCAATGTAGAAGAGTAATTTAACACCTGAGATTCAGCAGACAGCACTGTTCAGTGCACACGAGTGACCTTTTTAAAAGTCGTACCTTGCCTGTCTTTCCCAAGGGAAGAACACAGGCTTCATAAGGATAGCAGGATACTTTCTGTAGGGAGACACACTAAAAATACGAGCAGGTTAAAGGTAGCATTTTCAACTCCATGCGCTTAAACATCTGTTGCTTACCATACAGAACATGAAAGTATAGAAAATTCACAAAGCGATTCCGTTCTGGAGGTAATTGGAAATATTATATTTAAGTTCTGATGCATTTAATTCAGCAATCTGGTGGGAGCAAAAAATCAAAGCGATCCATCAGCCAGGTATTCAACTCTTGAAAAAGAAACTCTTAACAAATGTTAGAAATTAGGGGGAAAAATTTGAATGGGAGAGTTACAAAAGTCAATAACCTCCAGGAAACCTGCAAACTATGTAAAAACATCTTATTGGAAGCCCAGATAAATGTGTGCCAGACATCAAAAAGACCAGCTGCTTGAGGGAAGCAAAAAAGAACCGGGCATGACTAACTGGCAGAGTGAAAGAGGCTGCTCAGGGAAAAAGGCATCTTTCACTAAATGGAAAGAGTTTAAGCCAGGAAAAGAGGGAAGTCCACAAGGTGTAGGGCAGGGCAGGTACAAACAAGAAATTAAGTGCCCTGAAAGGGAATCGGAGGTGAACCTTGCCAGGGATTTGAAAGAGGGCCCATGTGATGATAACGGCGCAGAGTGTGATCTGAGTCCAGCTGCTCGGAGGAAGAGCAGTGGGGCTTCTTGAAGGGGAAGCCATGTCCCATTAACCCCCCAGGATTCATCGAGGGGAACAAGAAAAGAAGCCAGGTGGCTGCAGGCAAACAGTCAGAGCTAGGTGAGATTTTCAAGAATGATGCAGTGGCATTCCGCAGCACAGTGTATGCAGAAGATGCATTTACTCCGGGATGAGTGGGGATACTGTTGTACTGAAAAGAGGAAATGATGGGACACGGGGGAGAAACAGGAAATGCCACTGTCCCAGATGGAGTAGGTTACCTGGGGAGGCCATGGTTTCTTGGAAAGAGCAGCTCTAGCCTAACTCCGTGACCCAAGAGTTGTCTGATATCTTTGGTGAGGCTCTTGGTCCTTCATTTGAACCGTGGGAGTGGGGTTGTTGGAATACTGGATTCTCGATCCCGGCTACGCGTTAGAACCACCTGGACAGCTCTTAAAAGTCCACTAATGCCTGGGCACCACCCCAGACCAATTAGATCATACTTTCTGGCAGTGGGGCCAGGTTAATGGTCCTTTTTTTCAAAGCCCCTCAGTGGTTCGCACGAGCAGCCGTGGCTGAGAACCACCACCCTAGAGGATCTCTGAAACCCTTTCCATCCCCGAGAGTTTGGGATTTCTCAATTTTCCGATGAACTTCGCGCCAGTGTTATCTCCGGAGAGCGCCTTCCTTTAGACTCAGTGTGTGCTTGTTTTCATTTTGGCCGACTTGGATTTAAGAGGAAGGTCTGTGCAACTTGGGGAAAAATATTTTTGAATCAAGGTGCAAGTCTGTGCCATAACCAGGGATGCTTTGCCGAGGGTAGAGATATAAGCCTAGGACATTGAGAGTACTTTGGAGAGAATTAGAAAGGAATCCAGCCTTGCGGTTGCTTATTGATTAAGTGTCAGCGTGCTCGGTGCTATTTCTTCCCTCTCTCTTTATTGGTAAAATTTTTAAAAATCTCTTTATCCCTTACTTTAATGTCCTCTTTGCCATGTGTTTATTCTCTTCAAGTATCTTATCAAGAAATAGAAGTACAGTAAATCCCTAGGCTTCTGGCCGGCCCAGCCATCCAGAACACAGCTGGGAATGTGGAAGTGAGCAGAAAAGCTAAATGGATGGAAACAGCTGTCATAAAGCCCATATGCATTCTACTTGAAGAAAAGGCGCTGCAGAAAGTTTATCATCCGCATCCATTGATGGAAGAGCTCTCCTACCCAGGAACAGAATGCTAGGTGCTGGGGATTCTAAGAGCTACTTTAAAACCAGAGAATCCAGCTGTTTTGAGGCACTTAAGATCAAATGAGGTAGATAGGGTTTAAATGTGCGAAGATAAAAAGCTTAGGTTAATAAAAAAAAAAAAAAAAAAAGCTTAGGTTACCTGGCCTCCCAGGCCAAGGCCGATTAGAAGTGTGGCAAGCAGTGCTGGTTGGGTCAGGGGAAGGGATGGTTCCAGAGGCTGGCAGGACTGCACATGGGAGAGGAGCGAGAGATGAAACAGGTTGGGGGGCCAGAAGCTGAACAGCAGGGCCTCTATACCCCTTGAGGGCACTAGTCTAATAGGAGCAGCATTAAATAATCGTGTTGGCTTAGATTCGGATTTAAAAGTTTAGAGGGTGTGTTTTAGAAAGAGTGGACATCTTCAGAATACAAAAATTGCTCTTGGGGAGTTCCCGTCGTGGCTCCGTAGTTGACGAACCCGACTAGCATCCGTGAGGACGAGGGTTCGATCCCTGGCCTCACTCAGTGGGTTAAGGATCCAGCATTGCCGTGAGCTGTGGTGTAGGTCGCAGACGCGGCTCGGATCCCGCGTGGCTGTGGCTGTGGTGTAGGCCGGCGGCTACAGCTCCGACTGGACCCCTAGCCTGGGGACCTCCCTATGCCACCGGTGTGGCCCTAAAAGACAGACAAAGAAGAAGAAATTGCTCTTGAAAGCGCATCATCTTTGGAGAGCACCTAGTTCCCCAACAGTGCCAGCTCAATAAAGAGTCAATTTTCTGTGTCACTTTGTCCTTTTCTTTAAAAAAAAAAAAAAAAAAGAATAGGTTAAAGGCAGTGTAATAACTTCAGTGGTTTACTGGGTGCAGAGCTTTTGGTCAGTGATTTTGTTCCTCTGCACCTTTTCTCCTAAGCCTTCGAGAACATCCCAGGTGGAGTTTTGTTCCCACTATTGTTAACTGCTGTGCTCAGCTTGGGAAACTGACATTCACGAAAGGCAAGGATTGGTTTTTAGTGAGAGGTGCCAGGTTTCAATATGGGAATGTTGATTTCCCTTTTAAACATTTACCAAACTAAGTAAATGTATAATCATATTCAAAGAAACACTAGAGGTTAAGGACAGGAGTTGTTGTATTAAGACCAAGGACACATTCGAAGCTCCTTGTCCCCCACCGTAGTCCCGGGGGCTCTTTGAACCTTGGAAGGAAAAGCAGCCTCCCTGCCGGATCCGCGAGGCCGTGTAGCTCCAGTTTCTATCACACTCCTCGGCACGTGGGAGGCGTTTGAGAAATGTCTGTGGTTCACAAATGAGTTAAGCATGATTTGTGACTCTGGTATTCGTTCTCGGAATGGGTATTTCGATTCAACCCCCTTTAATTCAAGTTATCTTTTGCTCTTTATTTTAAAGTTTCGAATACATTCGATCCCAGATGCCTGAGAAAGAGAAAAGCAAGAAAGCATCTCTCTCTTTTTTTTTTTTTCCAACCTAGAATGTAGTGTTACTACTGCTTGGCTTCCTTGGAGGCGGGGGAGCTATAGGTATTTCATGTGCTTTGTGTAGACACGTGGTTGCTGCTTCTCAGCGCTGTCTGTTCCAGGCATTAGCAGGACCTCAGCTGTACCTGCGGAGGTGCCTTGAGGAGAAGGGGCCTTTGCTCCTGTTCCTTGCTGTAACCTCTCAGCCAGGTGCTCCCTTCTCTCTGCTTCTTTCCCAGGCAGCTGACATCCCCCCTCTCCCTCTCCCACCCCCTCCCCCTGCGGGGTTACTGGCTTTGTCTAGTCTAGCTCAAGGTCACCTGGTTCCCCCCCCACCAATCCCAACCATTCTTTAAGTGCTAGGCCTTTCTTCTCCCAGCAACGTTGCCCATTGGCCTTGGCAAACCTCTTGAAGCCTGGCCTCTTTCTTCTCATTGGGCTTCTGTCTGCAGGAGCAGCCCGGGAAGTGGTTTCTTTGAGAGAGCAGAGGTTTCCTTAGTTCTCCAGACCCTTGACGTCGGCATCTCAGCAAGCATTAAGCCACAGACACATTTTTTTCCCTGCAGTTATTGTTTCGGTTCTACCACCCGGGTTTGTCTCTGTTGAGTTTTCAGTCTGGTGTTTGGTTGGAGCTGAAAACAAAGCACTGTGTCCTTGCAAACTGCAGTGTGAAGCATGTGGTTAGCAGTTACCACTTGCAATGGTCCAGCCTGAGTGGGAGTATCATTTTTCTTGGCAGTCACTTCACAGAAAGTCCTGTTTCTTTGGTGCCAGAATAAGCAGTCATTACATTCCTTACAATTTATAGTCAAATTATTATCTACTATTGTTAAAATTGCCTTAATTATAGAATATTTCCCCATGCTAAGATTTTAAAAAGCAATGCAAGGCACCTTTTCCCTGGTGGACTTCAGAAATGGGCCTTAAAAATGACTCTCTGGAGTTCCCGTCGTGGCGCAGTGGTTAACGAATCCGACTAGGAACCATGAGGTTGCGGGTTTGGTCCCTGGCCTTGCTCAGTGGGTTAACGATCCGGCGTTGCCGTGAGCTGTGGGGTAGGTTGCAGACGTGGCTCGGATCCCGCGTTGCTGTGGCTCTGGCGTAGGCTGGCGGCTACAGCTCCGATTGGACCCCTAGCCTGGGAACCTCCATATGCCGCGGGAGCGGCCCAAGAAATAGCAGCAACAACAACAACACCACCACCACACACACACACACACACACACAAAAATGACTCTCTGACTGGGGCATGGGAGGCCGTTTTTGTGTGTATGGGATGAAGTTTGTTTTGTTTTTAAGGGGGAGGAGTGCAGTGGGTTCACTTTAAAACTGAATTTGAACTCTGCGCCCCTAGCCGGCTGGTTGGTTAATATTCTGCCTTGTTTATCCCCAGTTTGGAACTAGTTTTTCCCCTGCCCCTGCAGGTCCCACGGGCCTGCATACCTACTGGGAAGAAAGCTCTACTGGTGGGAGGTCGATTGATTGATCATTAGCAGGGTGGCGATGCTTGGTAGAATATGTATCTTTCAGGTTGAAGGGCACACGAAGAAATCAGAACTTTCCAGAATAGGAGAGTGTCCTTTTGTGGGGGGGAGGGGGGGGCCTGGGCATATGGGGTCAATTAGAGCTGCAGGGGTCGAATTAGAGCTGCAGCTCCTGGCCTTCACCACAACTCAGAGCAACGCCAGATCCTTAACCCACTGAGCAAGGCCAGGGATCGAACCTGCAGTCTCACGGACGCTAGTCGGGTTTATAACCCACTGAGCCACTACAGAAACTCAGAGACTGTCCGTTTTCTTGTGATTGGAGCGCAAGCGACTGGGTGTGGAATGTTCCTATTTAGCTTTGTCCATTCTCTACCTTTGGACTCTGCTTTCAAGGTGGATCCAAGGATCTGTCCCCCTCTTAGCACCTTGATCACCACCAGCCTCATCTCTGTCTATCACCTCGTACCTGGCTTAGAGCCGTGGCCGCTGACTAGTCTCCGCTCTGGCTTTCGCTCCCTCCTCCCCACCCTCCCACCGACCCGTCTACACTGGCACATCCGCCAGGGCGACCCTGTTGTGTTAAACCCCACTCAGATCACACCACTTCTGAGCTCACAGTGCTCCAGTGACAACCCTCACCCCCCCAGACCGAAAGCCAACGCTTGGGAGGCCTTGCAGGGTCTGCGTCCTGCACCTCCAATGCCCGCCCACCCTGTCCAGGGACATGCAGGGGCCTTTGTGCTCATTCTCAGAGCCTGGACCCCTGCTCCCAGGGAGCGGCGGATGGTCGGATGGTCGGAGGGCTTGCCTGTCGCCTTCCCAGAGAAGCCTTGCCGGACGTCGGTGTAAAACAGCACCCCCTACCCTGATCCGCGTTGTCCTTCTCCCCCGCTGCTCTGTTCCCTGCAGTTCTCACGAGCTGACCTGAGGCCGGGGACTTTGCTCGGGCCCTCCAGACACTCCAGACCGCTAGTTGAATGCATGCGGGAGTGGGTATGCCCTGCGAGGAGGGTGCGAAAGCGTTTTCCTGGAGGGGAGCATCCTGCGTGTGAGGGTGAGGCTACACACGGGACCCTCCGTCTGTAGAAAGAGGGCGCCGAGGCTGAAGGTTCACCCAGCGTCTCTTCACTGGGGCCTCTGAGGCGACAGGCGCTGAGCACGGGGCATAAACGGCATGGGGCTCTCACCCTGGCAATGGTGAGGCCGAGGCCGAGGCGGCCATTCTCCAAATCGCCATTTCCTCAGTGACCCTTGTGTGAAGTCTCTCGGAGAGGGCCTCTTGGTGGACGGTGATCAGAGTGAAGCCTGGTGTTCTGGAATATCGAGACCTCGCGTTTAGGCCCCTGGGGCCCTTCTCATTTCCTAGGAGATGGCGTTGGGCACCATCACCAGCAAACCACCCCCCCCCCGGAATTTGAAGAGCAGGGTGCGTTGCTGTCGGTGGTGCCGCAGCGCAGCACTTGCACGTGGAATGCTCTTCCCCGCTTTTATACCTCGGCTGTCATCATGGGGGCGGGGCTTCCATGGGCACCAGGAAAGGCCCAGGGACGGACCTCTTGCGTCACTTGGCACTGTTGTTTTCTGTTCTCTGACGGGTCTGCAGGGGAAACCAGCCACTGCTGTGCTAACGCAAGCCCCCAGGTTTCTTTGAAAGCTCCGCGTCCACTTTTAGTCCCGTAGAGACCACAGAAATATGAGTGTTTTCGATGGAATACTACTCAGCCATAAAAAAGAACAAAATCATGCCATGTGCAGCAACATGGATGGAACTAGAGACTCTCATACTGCGTTTGAAGTAAGTCAGAAAGAGAAAGACAAATACCGTATGATACCACTTATATATGGCACAAATGAACCTTTCCACAGAAAAGAAACTCATGGACCTGGAGAACAGACTTGTGGTTGCCAGAGGGTGGGGAGGGAGTGGGATAGACTGGGAATCGGGGGTTCATAGATACAAACTATTGCATTTGGAGTGGATAAGCAATGAGATCCTGCTGCACAGCACAGGGAACTCTTATCTAGTCACTTGTGATGGAGCATGATGGAGGATAATGTGAGAAGAAGAATGGATATATGTATGTGTGACTGGGTCACTTTGCTGTACAGTAGAGAATTGACAGAACACTGTAAACCAGCTATAATGGAAAAAATAAAAATCATTTTAAAAAAAAGAAATCTGAGTGTTTTGAACAATGAGTGGCCCCACAGTGACGGTACAATTCAAGATCAGCAGAGATGGACCAGAGCCTCTGGCCACTTGGCCTTTCTCTCCCCAAACCAGGCGTGCCCGTCTGCAAGAGGACGACCCTGGCTGTGGGGGTGAGCACAGAGGCTGGCCGGGGAGATAGGACTGCAAGCAGATGCAGCCCGAGTGATAAGTCTCCTAGCGGTTATCGTGGCACAGGGAAGGGGCCAGCGTTCCTGCTGTACACGGCACCCCTCAGAACAGGGTTGTCCCCATTTCAGGAAAGCTTGTTTTGCAGAATTTTATGTTTTAAAAATTGAAAGAGATTTTTTTTTTTAAGTTTGGATATTAAAAAAAAAAAAAAAGAGTTCCCGCTCTGGCACAGTGGGCTAAGGCTCCGGTGTTGTCTCTGGTGCGATGCGGGTTCGAGCCCCAGCTCGGCGCAGGGGGTTAAGGATCTAGTGTTGCCACAGCTATGGCATAGGTCGAAGCTGGGCTCAGATGCAGTCCCTGGCTTGGGAACTTGCATATGCAGTGGTTGTGGCCGAAAAAGAAAAAAAATTGAAATAGAGTTGATGGTTTATCAGAATTTTAGGTGAGGACTGTGGATAGAAATGGGGCCTTATTTTTGTTAGTACGTTCAGAAATTTCCAGCTCTAATGGAACCCTGAAGCTGAATTATGTACAAGTATCACCTCGGATGTTGGCACTTCTACCTATGAGATCCCAGTATTCCCAGTGTTTCCTGGTTACAAACCAGTGGTTTTTGCCACCTAATCTAGACCACCTCCTGTTAGAGCAAGGGCAGACTATTGCAGGCTGAAGCCTCAAGCTCCCGATTTAAAGCAGTGAACTGACCGCATCTGTAGTACATTGGGTGCATGTGTTTGCATGCAAGGGCCAAGTCTTGCTTAGGTAGGCAGATTAAGGTGTGGCCTATTTTATATGTGACTTGAAATATGAACATTTCGCCATGTCTTTTATTTATTTATTTTAAAAATACATTTATTTATTTATTTTTATTTTTGCCTTTTAGGGCTGCACCCATAGCATATGGAGATTCCCGGGCTCGGGGTCTAATTGAAGCTACAGCTGCCGGCCTACACCACAGCCACAGCCGCGCCAGATCCGAGCCGCATCTCCAGCCCACACCACAGCCCACGACAACGCCAGGTCCTTAACCCACAGAGCGAGGCCAGGGATCGAACCCGCCACCTCATGGTTCCTAGTCGGATTCATTTCCGCTGCGCCATGACGGGAACTCTGCAGATGTCTTATTTGAAAAGTATATTTCAAATATACTTTGTCCTGCCATTAATATAAGGAAGAGTTGCCTGATTAAAAATAGAAATAAGCTTTTCGTTACTTGCTGTTTCAAGCAGTTGGCCCGTGTGCTTCTATGAAGACCAAGATGTGTGCATCAATGCCAGGGCAGAGCAGTGGTTCGCTCTCTCAACATAGCTTTTAAGTTTGGGGAGAAGTGATTAATTGTCTCAGCTTTTATTTTTAAAACGGAGACAGCATGGACCATTTTCACCAGTAACCTCTTAGTGTTTCTCTGGGAGCCCTGAGATCTGTCTTGGTTGCTTCTGAGCTTGAGAATGAAGTTAAAAGACAGTGAGATTCTGGGATAATGAAGCCTGAGGCTAAGCTTGTTTATCTCTGCTGGGTCTGTAATAAAAGGGTTTGCTAAGCAAGTGAAGGATGGAAGTACGAAATTGGGAAATGTTTAACACCTGCATAGGGGAGGCGAGTATTGCCAGGAACAGCCGTTTTAATCGAAACCGTTGTGTTAATTACAAATATATCTCTGTTTATTGAAGTGTAAGTCTCTAAGTTGCGTTAAAATTTTGCCGGGGTTGGGGGGGGGAGGTGGGGAGAGAGGTCACTTTGTGTTTAAAAGTGATAAGTCTGCGTTTCTTGAAAATAATGCATATTTCAACCCATATTCCCTCCAATTAGTGAAATTTATAGAAGGCATTTCTATAATTGACCATAGCAACATGAGCGACTAATGGCAGTTCTGCTGTTAGGGCAGGATATTTGTTTTCCTTCTTGAAGTCCCAGCAGCTGTTGTATCCTCCTATTTTGCGAAAAAAGGAGAAACAACCCCCAAAATTGAGATGTGTTTTTCATGTGAGAGGAATGCAAGCTGATCCCTAAGAATAAAGGGAAATGATTGCCTTGGCACAGTTATTAATTTCAGAAATGTTTTTGAATCTGTACTATATGCTGGAGTGTTATGTCAGTGCTTTGTGACTTCCTGGGGTGACGTTTAAGAAATGTAAGATTTAGATCCTCTGTTTTGCCAAATAGAAATGGCCTCAATTATTAAGTATTTTTCCTAACAAAAAAATCGGTTGTAAAGGAATTTTTCACCATGCTCAAGTTCCTTGGTGTGTGATCAAGCCTTAAATTTTGGTAATAGTGTATGTTTAGTAGGGTTCGCTCTTGGGGAAGACAGCGTATAACCCCCACTGCAGACAGCTTCAGGGGACCATTACAATGTGCTTAGAGTAGTTTACCTGTGATAGTCATTCTTTGAAAGGAAGGAAGATTTTGATCATCAGTTTGGAAATGGAAGAACAGCAGGGCATTGTACTCCAGGTAGTGTAAAATGTTAGCGATTTCTTCAAATCTCACATTAACTTCAGTATGTTTTTTAGTTGTATTGAATTCTGTGCACTGGGGCAGGTGACTTTGTGCTCTTGTTCCTTTTTAAACAATTGCTTGTAACCTTGACTGGGCCTTTTTCATCTCCTTTCTCTTCTCTTCCTTTCCTAATATTTGTTTTGCTTAATCGGTCAATATTGATACTTTTTTTTTCCATTTTACAAAAACAACCAAGAAGAGCCTACCATGATTTCATCAGCCCTCTGATTGCTTGACTAATGGAAATCTGTTGGTCTCTTCAACATCAAGGGTGCAGTTTTAAAAGGAAGGAGTTAGCGATTCTCCAACCATATGTCTTTAATTTTTAAGAATCTGGCAGGGCCTGAAACATGTCTTTTTCTTCCAAGGTTTAAAAAAATCCAACTGTAATATAAACCCTACCTACTTAAGATTATTTACTCCACATTCAATGAGTCCTACAATCATAGTGATTATTATTATTTTAGTTACAATCGATAGCATTCACTGAGCACTGACTGGGGGTCTTTTTAGAAAACATCATGAGGATTAGCCCGTTTAAAAAAAATTTCATAGATGTCTACTTGATGTACACTGTTAACTTCTGCTGTACAGCCAAGTGGCTCAGTTCTACACAGATGTATTTTTTCATACTCTTTTCCACTGTGGCTTATCACGGGATATGGAACACGGTTCCCCGTGCTCTACAGTAGGACCTTGTTGAGGATTAACCCATTTTATTTATTTATTTATTTATTTTTGTCTTTTTGCCTTTTCTAGGGCCGCTCCCGCGGCATATGGAGGTTCCCAGGCTGGTGGGCTCATCGGAGCTGTAGCCGCCAGCCTACACCAGAGCCACAGCAATTCAGGATCCGAGCCGTGTCTGCAACCTACACCACAGCTCACGGCAACGCTGGATCCTGAACCCACGGAGCGAGGCCAGGGATCGAACCCGCAACCTCGTGGATTCTTTAACCACTGAGCCACGACGGGAACTCCGAACCCATTTTATATAAACAGGGGATAAAAAGACATGGTGGAAGGAGGCTGGAATGAGGAATTGGAACGGCGAGGCTCTGCCAGTGAGTGGGCCCTTGACCACTGGGCTTTCCAGGGAGCGTGTATCTGATAAGAAACCTGACCGTTCTTCGGACCAGACATTTTCTTGCAACTAAAGCTAGAAAGAATTTATTATATAGGTTCTTCCATAAAAGACATTAAGCAGTGTGATCGTAATAACAAACATGTCGTAAATGTGGTTTCTTGTGCTGATCTCCCCTTAAACCCAAGCCACACCAGTTGAGAAATTCAGTCCGGCTTTCAGGTTCCTGGCAGTTTCTTCAGCCTGAAGAATTCAGCTCTTTCTGTCTTTATGGGTAACTGCTTCCTTTTCGTGTATGAACTCCTATCTCTTGGTGTGTGAGTCAGAGCTCTCCTGGTAAGTAGCTCACAACGCCTGCAACGTCCAGAAAACCAGCCAGAGTTACATACACACCAAGGGAAGTGCGAGCCTGTGGGCTGAAGCCACCTTAGATCTGGGAATTGAAACCGTTTGGAGGAGCTGGACAGCATCTTTGCTTGACTCTTCAGCCACTTTTCTCCCTGTCCTGATTAATTCTGCTCTCCGGACTTTGTACCTGGCACTTAGAATTGTCACTGTGTCACTTGGCCTCCAGAGATGACTGTTTATGGTCAGTTAAGTTTCTTTGCCTGTTTATGGTCAGTTAAGTTTCTTTGCCAGTTGAAAAGTGATATAACAATAAGAAAGAGTGACTTCTATATCCTTTGCACATCCTAGTCCAGTCCGGATTCACATGTACGTGTTCTGATGGGGTTTATTTATTTATTTATTTATTTTAAGATTTTGCAAGTGTTTTTTTTTATAAACTACACATATTTATTTATTTTTTGGTCTTTTTGCTATTTCTTGGGCCGCTCCCGCAGCATATGGAGATTCCCAGGCTAGGGGTCTAATCGGAGCTGTAGCCACCGGCCTACGCCAGAGCCACAGCAACGCGGGATCCGAGCCACGTCTGCAACCTACACCACAGCTCACGGCAACGCCGGATCCTTAACCCACTGAGCAAGGGCAGGGATCGAACCCGCCACCTCATGGTTCCTAGTCGGATTCGTTAACCACTGCGCCACGACGGGAACTCCCTGATGGGGTTTAAATTGGGGTGCATACTACCTGGCGTGTCTGCTACTTTTAGCATCACATGAAAAATGCTTCTCTCGTTCTTCCAGTTCACATTTTCTGATGGCCGTGTGCTATTCCCTGGAGTTGATGTACCGTAATCTTTTTATGTACCGCATGTGGATGTTTATCCTTTCTATTTCTGGTTTTTTGGGTGTGTTGGGATTTACATTGAGCGCAGAAATGATTGTCTTCATCCCCCTGTATGTTTGACTTCTGCTCAACAGCTTTCCGAAGTTAAATTTTATGTAGGTTTCTGGTGGTTTTTTTTTTTTTTAAGTTTCAAAATTTTTGGTTTTGTTTTAAGAAAGGAAAAACAGGCGTTCTCATCGTGGCTCCGTGGTTAATGAATCCGACTAGGAACCATGAGGTTGCAGGTTCGGTCCCTGGCCTCGCTCCGTGGGTTAAGGATCCGGCGTTGCCGTGAGCTGTGGTGTGGGTTGCAGACGCAGCTCCGATCCCGCCCGCGTTGCTGTGGCTCTGGTGTAGGCCGGTGGCTACAGCTCTGATGAGACCCCTAGGCTGGGAACCTCCATATGCTGCAGGAGCAGCCCTGGAAAAGGCAAAAAGACAAAAAAAAAGAAAAGAAAAAAAGAAAAAACCTCCTCCTTTCTATAGCCTGATCGCAGCACACACCAGGCTCCTCTGTTCCAGGTTTAGCCCAGGGAGTTGGTCAGCTCTAAAAGATCAGGGTTTTTTGTCCCCAGCGTGTCCCAGAAGCACCCTCTCTCAGCTCTTGCCAGGAACCTGCATGTATGTTGGTTTCTAAAAACCTAGTTCAGCAATATTCCCAGACACAGCCAAAATGTTGGCTGCTGGGTCGGGGGTTCTGCCTGAAGGCAAGTACAAATTAGCGCTTGAAGGGCAGTGCCTTTTTCTGTGGTTCTTCTGCCTTTTGATTGGAGGAGACACTTCTACTGTGTGTCTCACTTAAAAAACAAAACAAAGGGGAAAACACCCAAACAAAGCCCTTCGTAAGACATTTGTCATCTATACAGAACTTCCTAGAAAGCAGTGTCCTTGTTTCTCAAAGGAGGGGCTCGTAATAACCCCCATTCTCCCTCCTCTCCCAGTTTTTTGACAATGAAAAGATTTTATGACTGTTAGTTGTGAAATGGCTTGATTCAGCTTCTTATTCTTTATGGAAACTAACTTTGCTATGCCTGGCGTCTGTCTCTAGTCAAAGGGCGGTCCCCGCGTCGTTGGCTTCCACGGTTTGTCTGCTTTCGGCTTTGTGGTCGGGAGGGTACAGTCTCGCCTTTTAAACTGTCCGCTTCATCTTTGATCTTTCAACAGGTCCTGGGATGAAACCGTCCACCGGCTTCTTGGCCAGTGTCCGTTTTTGAAAGATCCGCGGCTTGCTCTATTTTGACAGGTGGCGGGTGAACGAGGTGCTTGCTTGCAGGGTGGGGTGTAAGGGAGGAGGGGGTGCAGGGAGAAGGGAGAGGTCGGCTGCTGCTTTGGGGACTTTCTGACACATGGCGAGTCCTCACGACGCCCTTTCTCCTCCATGGGGTCTGGAAAGAGGAGTTTGCCGAGGCCCGCAGTTGGAAGCCAGCTGTGCCCTTGTTAGGACCATTTCTGGGTCTTTTTCCTGAGAACGGAATCGGGATCTCGAGAAGATGCTGCTGTGTCGGTCATCTCCTGTGATGTTGAACAGGAGTGATACATCATTCAAAAGCGGGGGGCCCTTATCCGGGCGGAGCTCAGCCCCAGAGGCCAAGCCACATGGTGTCTCAGACGGTCTCGGCACCCCTGGTGTTCAGGGGATGTCTTCTAGGAGGCCTGGAGCTTCCTGAGATTGTCCCTTCCAGGGTGAATGGGCCTTGATGGTGTCCTCCGAGTTGCAACTATGTGTGTGTCCCTGCACATCTTCTGGACCAGACCTGCCCTCTCTCTGTCTCCTCCTCTGGCCCTGACTCTTTCGTGATTTCAGCGTCTCCCTCTCTCTCTCTCTCACCCCCGAGCCTTCAATTCAGTTTATGGCTTGTTTCATTTGCACAGCCCAGAATTACACGATAATATTCCCGGTGGTTTGAAGACAAGTCGGAGAGTGTTTTCGGAGTGCCATGCCCCCTTCCTGGGTACTGGAACAATTTTTTTTTTGGTGGTGGTGGTGTTGACTAGAGTACATTTAACAGATTAAAGCCTGTTAATAATTGAGAAGGAGATGTAAGGTTTCAATGGGTTGAAAGAATTAACCCGTAAAACGGCTGAAGCTAAGACCCGTACACAGCCGAAAGGATTTGGGACCCAGGAGGTTCTTTTCCAGACTCCCTTTTCTTGCTCTGCCCCAATCCTGGCTTTCAAGTGGCCTCTCGGGAGGAGACGGAGGGAAGGGGAAGAGTGAAAGCGGGAGCCTTGCCTTTTTGTGCTAGAACACGTTTGGAACAAAGGCTGCTTGGCAAGGGGGCCATCTGCTGAGGCAGAGAAAGCTTTTCTGTCGTGAAGGGGGATGCTTGTCGCCTGGTGTTTGAGGAATCGACTGTAAATGACAGAGCCTTGATATTAAAGAAGATGGCTCAGGCTCCTAAGTGAAGGCAGATGCTAGCAATAACCGCAAGAAATAGCAATTAAAATTTGATTAGGGAGGGGTTTCGAGAAACCTGACAGTATACGTAGCTTTTCATTCCCTCTGCTGACCTTTGCAGAGGTTCTAAGCTACTTCTTGATGCTATCGGATTTCAATATTTACATTAGACTTTAGGCCGATTTGTTTGGTTTTGTTTGGGTCGGGTCGTTCCCCCCGCCCTCCCAAGCAAGCAAGCGGACACAAGCGACAACGTAAACCCAGGAACACAGCACTGCCAGGCAGGGGAGAGCCTCCCTTAGACCGCGCGTCGAGAAGCTTGGGTTCTGCTCCCGGCCGGGCCCCTGACCAGGGGCTGAGGGGCACCCAGTCCGTCACCCCATCGGGCCCTTGTTCTTGGTGTTCAGGAAAGGAGGGTGATGAACTCGCCCCGATATTCCGCGTTTGCCGGCCAATGTGTTGAGAGCTGATGAGATGGTCTGGAAAGATACGGGGACCCTGAGGGAAGCCCATTGCTCATTGCATATGTATTCTTGAATACAATAAAACCTTGAAATGAGCAGTTCTGGGTAACTGAGCTTTCTGAATGGTTTTTGTCTCCCCCTCTGCCGTCAGCTGTCATTCTGTACTGCTGTCAGCGTGCGCTTTTGGCTTCCCTTGTGGTCTTAGAAACTGTAGCATTACACTCACCGGAACTCTGTGCCAAGTAAGTGTACAGAAGGAATGAGGGGAGGGCCTCGCCTGTGGCCCCCAGCCCCTGGACGTTGGCTGATCAGAGCCTTTGGGGGCTGATTTTTAGGTTCCAGATAGGCGATGTGTCCCTCTAACCCTGTTCGTCTCAGGCTAGACGTGAGTGTAGTGAACAAGCACACGTCTTCTGTGTGCTAACCAAGACGAGTAGGTGGCTGAGAGGAGGCACGGAAGCACTTAGCCTGGGGAGGGGGCAGGCTGTGGTGTAGGCCAGCAGCTCCAGCTCCAGTTGGAGCCCTGGCCTGGGAACGTCCAAATGCCAAAGGTGCAGCCCTAAAAAGAAAAAGAAAGAAAGAGCAGCATGTCCTGGGTGTGCCTCTCTGCTTGCAGTAGGATGCTGGCCAGGACAGGCTGCCTGGGCCGGCGTGTGTATGTTTAGGGTTTGCTTGCCTGGCTGGTGGCTGGAATCTGCACGTGGGCTTCCGGAAGGCCACAGACACTGCTCTCCGTGTCTCAGTGTGTAGTCCCGGAGTGGGAATTTGAACCAAACTGTTCTTCCATCAGAAAGCTCTAGGGTAAAGCATTCGCATCCAGATAGGCTTCCTTATTCCGAATTTTCCTTCAGTTCTCACATGACGTACCTTCAGTGCAGTCTCTCTGGCCATCAGGCCAGTAGCGGTGCATAACCCACAGTCCGGAGGCCCTCTACCCCCACCCCCATCTTTCTACCTTTTCTGTCCCCCCTTATCACACCTGCCATGGAGCCAACCCAGACTCCTCAGCCCCCAAGAACAGCTGAGATTGTCATGTTCCCTCCCCCCCCCCAACCTTGGTACATGGGTTCTTCCTTCTGCCTGAATGTACCGCTTCCTGCTCCCATAGCCTTTTGCTAGGAAGGAATAGATGGGCGAATGAATAGACCTTAGAATAGATAGACATTAGACTTATTCTTTTATTTATTTATTTATTTATTTTGTTGTTGTTTTTTGTCTTTTTGCCATTTCTTGGGTTGCTCCCACAGCATATGGAGGTTCCCAGGCTAGGGGTCTCATCAGAACTGTAGCCACCGGCCTACGCCAGAGCTACAGCAACGCGGGGATCCGAGCCGTGTCAGCTCAAGGCAACGCCGGATCCTTAACCCATGGAGTGAGGCCAGGGATCGAACCTGCACCCTCATGGTTCCTAGTCGGATTCGTTAACCCCTGTGCCACGGCGGGAACTCCTAGACGTATTCTTTAAGCATTTATGAAACATCTTCTATGTGCCCAGCAAAGTGTCAGTTCCTAGAGATATAAAAATGAATAAGATGGATCCCCTCTCAGTCCTCAAAGAAATAATCCTCACCTTCTGTCAAAATGGGCTCTGGGTTTTATTACCTGTCCAGGTTTGGAAGCTCCCTGAGGTCCAGCATCCCGTCTTGCTCAGCTTTATAATCCCCCATCATGCCTTGCACACAGTTCAGGGGCTCAACAAGCGTTTGTTAGCTAGATTTGAAAACCACCCAACTTTTTCTCCGGGAAAGAAACAAAAGGGCATACATTCCCAGAAGCCCTTTCCAAAGTGTCACCTTTGGCGTGGCGCTTTGATCTAACAAGAGCAGGCATGTTAGACTTTGAAGCCCCATACTTCTCTCGACATCAAGACCCGTCACTGCCAGGTACAGGAAGGGTCCCCTTTTTCCTGTGAAACCTCCAATGGAAGGACTTCTGCCCATTGATACTCCTGGATAAGTGCACATTCCAATCCGCCACCTCTCTTGTTAGGCCCAGAGTTGCTAAAGTGCTTTAGCTTCCAACAGGTACCTCTGTTGAAAAGATTCCATGCCATCTACTCAGCTGTAGCAGAGCCCAGCAGAAGAATTGTCCCAGGCAGAATGAGGCTTTTAAGACCCACCCACCCCGCACCCCCTGGCCATGTTGGAGAAGAGAGCTTCCAGTGGGCTAGTTCTTGAGCTGAAGTCTAGTGTGAAAAGAACATAGCTTGTGTAAATGGATGTCCAGAGTTAGACACTGAAGCATTTACTGGGGGGATTCGGCTCCAGCATTTTAGCCCTTTGCACCTGTGCTGCACACAAGCGTGAGGAAGATGAAGGGCTGCGACCTCGCAAGTCTTCCGTATCATGTGATTAATAATCAACAAACTTTTCGAAGTATGATGATAAAATTAAATCCAGCTCTCATCTACAGGAAACCCTGCCTCTAGTACAAATTATAGACTTATTGCGTTTATCTGGCAATGCCTGTCCTTTAAGTGCTATGTAATTACTCCTAAACCTTTCAGGAAAGAATTCGAGTAAGAATATTTTAAAGCCGTAAGCTGTAATTCACGAACAAGGTGGAAATCTCATGTAGTTTTTGGTGCTCGCTCGCTTGCTTATGTGTGTATGTATTTATTCAGTCATTTGATCGTCACAAATTAACCTTTACTCGCTAGACGTGCTTCTCCTTCTCTGCCGTTTCCACTTGGGCCGACAACTATAAATAACCTGGAATTGATATCGGTGCAAAGTGCTGCAGGACAATCATTTGCAGCCTCTCATTGAAACCCACGGCTGTTTTCATGCCGTGTTACTACAATGACAGGAAATGCTGGGAGACCAAAGGAGAGACTTTGAACGCACCCCAAGGATCACCGCCAGCCCCCTCCCAGAAAGCCACTTTGCTCTAATGAGCGGAGGCCGGTGTGTTACGGCCGAGGGGGAGAGTGAGGGGACCTGTGCGAAAAGAGGCCCCTGTCAGGACACAGCAGCACAAGTCTCCTCCCTTCAGGACTGCAGACCCCAGCTTCTGCCACCACCAACAGGCCGGGCTGCATGGAATTTCCTGATTGAATCTGCCAAGGGAGGGACCCGAGACTCCTGGCTGCTGCAGTCCCCCTCAAGCCTCACAACAGAATCTGAAGGCCATAAGAATTAGCTTGGGGGTCCAGAAGCACTGGGTAGATGAACGTGCAAGTTATTTTTTATAAAATCGATTTCTGCATAAAACGAGCCCTCGTCTCAAAAACATACACCAAACCGGACTAGAAACAGGGGCGGGGTGGGGGGGGAAGCACAAGTCCTTTGTACTTGGAGAATAGGTGCTTTTCCTTGAAGTATGTCAGCGCGAATTAGGACTATTAATGCTTTGACAACTCTGCTCGCTATTGAGCGGGTCCTTAAAACAAGGGAGGCGAGGGGAGATGTGAATAGACAGATCTCTGACTTAATAGCCACTTCTCAGGTTGTTCTTTAGTCTCTGAGCATATGCACCTGCCTCCCATTTCCATTACTGTCATTAAGAGCCGCGTATCGGGTGTAATACGGGACCATCAGGGGCTTTATTGCTGTTCTTTGAAAAGGAATAAAATCATGTCCCTTTCATTCTCCCAGAAACGTGACGTGTTAAAATGAAGAGCCCTTGGGCTTTGCCCAATTACTTTGCAGATAAAGTTTCTTGATAATGTGCCTGGCCGTAATTTTAATTTAAACAAGCCAATACGTCATCTTCGTTTAAACATTTCCCAATTCCATGTGTGTCCCTGGTAGAATCTTCTGAAAGAACTGCTTCGATTTAAAAAAAAAAAAAAGAAAGAAAGAAAGAAAAAAAGAACCACCCAAACCGAGTAAAAGGGACCCCAGTGCCCTTCCTGCGTTTTTGTAACAGCCCACTCCCTCCCCACGCGGCGCTCACATAAAAAAGCCACTGCACAAAAGAACAAGCATCAGGCCCTTAACAAAGCTGAACTCCCAGGCCTAGCCCTCCGCCAAACTGGTATTATTTTAGGAATGTCCTTTAATTGTAGCATTAGCTTAATACTGCATACACATACATAACCCCTCCACAAACCAAACATTAGTTTGGGCCCCCTCGCTTTGGGGGATGTTATCAGGTGACCTGCGTTTTACTGCACCGAGGACCTGTTCTGAGACAAGCTTTAGTGAATCTTAGCAGCCACTTCACAAGCATCTTAGAAGAGGATTTTTTTTTTCCTTCCTTTTTCTGACCAGAAAACTGAGCCGCAGTTTTCCTAAGTGTAAAATGCAATACTACCTTCAGGGCTTAGGGTGAGGACGAAAGAAAATCATGTATGCGAAGGTCCATTATAGGGATAGCTTCTTGGGAGTTCCCGCTGTGGCGCCTCGGGATCCTTTGGGAGCCCTGGCGTGCAAGTTCGATCCCCGACACAACACAGTGGGTTAAGGATCTGACATTGCCACAGCCGCGGCTTAGGTGGCACTTGGCAGCTCTAGGTTGCACTTGCAGCTCAGATCTGCTCCCTGGCTCAGGAACTCCATATGCTGGGGTGGGGGGGGGTGTGAAAAAATAATGCCAGCTACTTCTGTTCTGATGATCCCTGTATACTTTCAGGTGAAAATCAAACCCATACGAGCCCAACCTTTTGGCTGTTGCTGATGTGTAACAACGGAGCTCTTCCTTGTGTCTGGTATTTCTCCTAAGACCATGTTTCTATTCCTTCTCCCTAACCTGCCGCCCCATAAAAATGTGTTGGTGGACATCACTGCCCGTCCCCCTGTTGGCAGGCGACCTTGACTCTTTGAACCATATGCTCTACAGCAAAGTCAAAAAGGACCTGTTCCTGTGAGGCAGAGGCTGTGTGTTACCCCTAAATACATTTTCTTTATTCCCTCAGGAGTCAGAAGGGTGCAGGTATGGGTAAGGGAGTCATCCTAGGCTCTTGGAGGCATCAGGTACCTGTATTCAGATACATGCTGATATTTTTATGCCCACAGATGTGCACGGCTTCTGAGCCCCGCCTTAGGGGTCTCTGGCCCTGATTCCCGAAGGCAGGTGCTTCCCCAGCCGAGTGTTAGAGACACGAGAGAGAGAGGACCTTGGTTTTCAAGCTGGGTCCAGATATTTTTCCTGCTGGGTGGCAGGTGAGTGGCAGGTCCAAAAGGAGAATGCTTGGCTAGAAAGGGCTTTGCTGGGGCCAGGGTCGTATGGACGTGCCTGAGACGTGACATCTGTGGCCAGTAGCTTCTCAGGGTTCCTGGTTACTCTTAAGGTCTTTGGGGACACCCTTGGGGAGCATTGTCTGACCTGGGACCTCTCAAGGTTCCTGCTTGTACCCGTGGCCCAGGGCCTTCTGAAGCCTTCCGGAAATGCTTTTCCTTGTGCCAGAGACAAGGCCCAGAGCCTGCTCTTGGTTTGGGCTCTCACTCCTAGTCAGGTAATTGTGCATCCTTATGTAACCTTTCAAACCCAAGACCGAGACGTTTATAGCTCCTTTTTTCACAGTTTGAACTTTGAGATCCTGGGGGGTGGGGGATGGGAGAGAAAAAAACTTTTTTTTTTTTTTTTTTTTTTTAAAGAAATGACTAATTCACTGCAGAGTTAACAACCGTGTATGGCCCTGCTCCCAGCTTCAGCTGGAGGACACGGCTTTGTTTGACAGAGATCCTTGAGACTTACTAACTTAAAAAAAAAAATTGATAGCACGATTACTTCCAGGAAAAAAAAGAAAGATTGTACGGCTCCTTTTCAGAAAGGAGTCAAAATTGTCACGATTAGTTAGGCCTTTTTTAGTTTGTGCATGGCCATTTGCTCTGGGTAGTGGGTTCATATGGACACATTCAAGTGCAATTCTCTGTGCATTTTTAGTTCTCTGAAGGAAATTCTCATGTCGCATTGTCACAATAATAAGCATAAATGTTTTTGAAAGGGCTTTTTAACTTTGATTTAAGAGCAACTCTTTTTTTTGGGGGGGGCCCCTAAGTTCCCTGGGCCAAGGATGGAACCTGCGCCACAGCAGTGACAATGCTGAGTCCTTAACCACTAGGCCACCAGGGAACTCCTAAGAACAGCTCTTAATATTTTTTAATGGAGTTTCTTTTTTAGAGCAATTTTAGGTTCACAGCAAGTTTGAGCAGAAAGTACAGAGAGTTCCCATGTCCCTCCTCCTGCCTCCCTGCACGCACAGCCTCCCCCACCATCACCATCCTGCACCAAAGTGGGCCATTGGTTACAGTCAGTGAGCGAGCCTACGTGGTATCTGTCGGTATCACCCCCTGCTCCTCCTTTGCGTTAGGTTCCCTCTTGCCTTGGTACGTTCGGTGGGCTTTGACAAACATACAGTGACCTGGACCCACCACTTGAGTATCACACCAAGTAGTGTCACTGCCCTCAAACTCCTCTGTGCTCTGCCTCTTCATCCTTCTGCCCCCCCTCCCCCTCCCCCTGCCCAGCCCCCTGGCAACCACTGATCTCTTCGCTGTCTCCATAGTTTTGCCTCTTCCAGAATGTCAGATAGTTGGAACCATAGCGTATGCAGCCTTTTCAGGTTGGCTTCTTGCAGTGAGTCATATCATATGCATTTAAGCTTCCTTCGAGTCTTTTCATGACTTGATAGCTCATTTGTTTTTTGCACAGAATACTGTTTCATTGTCTGAATGTACCCCAGTTGACTTATCTAAGGGAGCAGGACCCGGGGCGGGGGGGCGGGGCCCTTCCTGGGTGCATCCCCCATATCCCCTGTTGTAGCGCCTCTGAAATGTAACGTGTATATTGTTGGAGGTTTACAGCAACATCCTGACCTCGGTGGGCGGCTACAAGAACAAAGGAAGGATTTCTGCACCAAGAAGTTTGCAACAACCAATCTCACCTCTCCCTCAGCTTGCCTTTCAAAATGCTTTATTTTGAGCAGTAGCCACCCATCTCCTCGCAAGGCCCTGCTATAAACCTTTCTCTGCTCCACATGGTTTGTTGGGCCTCGTCGAGCACACGGACGTGCGCTAACACTTGGCCATTCGCGTGCTGAAGGATGTACTGGCTGCTTCCAGATTTTGGTAATTATAAATACACCTATAAACGTCTGCGTGCCGGTTTTTGAAGGGACCTAAGTTTCCAGCTCATTTGGCTAAATACCAAGGAGTATGAGTATGTGTAGTTTTGTAAGAAACTTCCAAACTGTCTTCCAGAGTGACTGTGCCTTTTTCCATTTCCACCAGCAGTGAATGAGAGTTACTTTTCTTCCACATCCTTACCAGCATCTGGTGTTGTCAGTGTTGTGGATTTTAGCCCTTCTGACAGGTGTGTAGTGGTATCTCATTGTTTTAATATCTGCAGTTCTCCCGTGATGATGTGGGGTACTTTTTTCAAATGCTTTTTTTTTTTTTTTGCAATCTGTTTATCTTTGGCGAGATGTCTGCCTAGGTCTTTGCTTCATTTTTAAATTAGGTTCCTTTTCTTATTAATATTTTTTCCTCCTATGGCAGATGTTCATTTCTTCTCTTCTAACTGGCATCTGGACATTGTGATTTCAGTTCCCTAGATCACCTAAAATACATAGGGTTTGGAGTTCCTATTGTGGCGCAGCGGAAACGAGCCCAGCTAGGTACCATGAGGTTGCAGGTTCGATGCCTGGCCTCGCTCAGTGGGTTGAGGATCCAGTGTTGCTGTGAGCTGTGGTGTAGGTCGCAGACGCGGCTTGGATCTGGCATGGCTGTGGCTGTGATGTAGGCCGGCAGCTACAGCTCCAATGAGACCCCTAGCCTGGGAACCTCCATATGTCTCGGGTGGGGCCCTAAAAAAAAGCAAAAAAAACCCAAACATATATATATATATAGGGTTTAAGGCAGAGCATGGCCGGTATATGTTCCCCTGGGCTTGCCGAAGTAGTCACTTTTATTAACCTGATTCTGGTGAAAGGGCCAGTAAAAAGTTAGTGATCAGCCAAATGTGCAGCTGCCAATTAACCTACTCGATGTATAAACCAGGTAGGAAAATCTAATCAGTTCTGCTATAACAACATATTCTGAAAAATCACTGGGCTATGCAAAAATCGTGCAGTAAAATCATAGGCCTTATGGGAATGTTGGGGTTAGGGTTCAACGCTAAAAGTCGCCAGTGGCACATTTGAAGAACAGGAAACCTAATAAAATCAGTAGCATAGTTTGGGCCATGCTAGATGGTTAGGAAGGATATAAAAACTACAACATCAATACAATCAACTCTTTACCTTAAAGAACCCCTAAAGTTTGCATGTGGACACAGGGGTCAGGAGGGTGGCAGCCTCTGAGTTGAGAAGTGGTGGAAAGAAGGTTGTCTGGTTTCAGAGGAGAAAAGTAACACTAAATGTGAATGGGTGCGACCTAACAGTGGCCTGGGGAGCTGCTGGAGGGTTGCGTGTGTGCGCACGCGTGCATGTTTTGTAGCAGCCTACATGGTCTATTTCAGCTGGCGGCAGTCTTCTGCTTTTACCTGGTGTTTCTTGAAGCTGAAACCACTGTGAGCTGTGAAATTCACATTCTGCCCAAATTGCTTCCTAATATATCAACCGTAGGGGAAGAAACTCATGTTTTCAAAATCAGCATTATAGCACAGCAGGCTACATAGTTAATATCCTTGGTTGATTTCCTGGGCTGGGCTCCTTTCATGCTCAGAGTAGCTGCTCACACATGCCCTCCTTTGTATGTGCTGCCCAGACGTGCTGCTCTCCAGGGCTCGCTGACCAAGGCTCTTATCACCAATCTGTTCCCCCACAAGGGGCCTCTTGTGCTGCATGGAAGGACCGGTTAGCATTCAGAGTGACTTCTGGTTTTATATTGATGGGAGACGGCTTGCTCAAAATTGCTGGTGTGGGTGAGGCGTTGGCCCGTGTTGAGTGGCAAACAGGCTTCCCTGGAGCCGGTCTAACTAAGGCTGGCTGCATACTTGAGCCCTCAAACGGACTGTCCTCTAGAGTAATTAAAAGCATATTTATTGCAAGCTGGTCTTCTTGCCAGTCGCTGGCATGGATTGGAACAGGACTGGATTCAGTTGTGTTGGCAGCTGTGTGCTCCTTCCCCCTGCCCCTTCTGGATTTACAGCAGTCCTCTCTTGCTAGGGAAACTTTGTATCTTGTCAAAAACTGGTTCTGGAAGGGAAAACAACACCTTAGAGAGGAGTCTATTTTCAAAAATAGACATTCACTTTGCATATAAATATACAGACAAGAGCTCTGATAACAACAACAAGATGCCACCCTTCTGTTCCAGGGAATAAATACATTGTTTCCAGTTTGGAGGGAGGGGTTCTGCACCAAATACAAATGCTTGGTTGCTCCATGTGTGTTATTTCCTAGAATCCCTCTCTCTAAAGATGCTTTGGACTCAGTGGCTCTGTTAGTCTTGGGAAGCTTTGGGTTTTTCTGTAGCTTGGCTGAGATAGATGCTTAACCTTGCTATCTGGGAGTTACATCAAATTTATGGGGCTGCTGGGCTTGATGGGGAATGGGTCCTTGAAATTAGGACCCATTGTTTTTAAAAGGTTTTTGGAAGTAATTTCAGAACTCTCCCATCTCTGGGTCAAATGAGTCTAGTTTTCCTGGAGCCTCATATTTTTTTTGTTATTATTTGCTGTTTAGGACAGCTCTTATCTACAGAAACTCTACTGTTTCAGCTGATTTTCATGTTACCTCCTTTAGTCCTTGTAAAACACTGTAAGATTACTCCCCCTCCCCCATTTTTCTCTTATGGGAATGGACCAAGCAGCATGTGATTTGAATCCAAGACATTCTTTTTTTTTTTTTTTTTTTGGTGTTTTTGTCTTTTCTAGGGCTGCATCTGTGGCACATGGAGGTTCCCAGGCTAGGGGTCCAATTGGAGCTGTAGCCTCCAGCCTACACCACAGCCACAGCAATGCCAGATCTGAGGCGCGTCTGCAACCTACACCACAGCTCGCGGCAACGCCGGATCCTTAACCCACTGAGGGAGGCCGGGGATTGAACCTGCCTCCTCATAGACACTATGTTGGGTTCTTAATCTGCTGAGCCACCACAGCAACTCCTAGAATACTTTCATGTCAAAAGTAAAACCTTGTACCTCTTAAGCCACCAATCTTCATCTGCACCCCCCCCCCGCCGCCAACCCAGCAGTCACTAAGCTGCTTTCTGTCTGCTTAGTGGCTGGAAAATACCCCATCATGTGGATGTACCACATTTTCTATCCATTGTTCATTGGACGGATGACCTGTGGGTAGTTTCTGCCTTTTGGCTCTTTAAATGGTTCTGCCGTGGACACTCTGATAGGCTCCCAGGAGGATGGAGACAGACCCCCCCCCCCCCCCCCCCGCGCCTGTGACTGTTGACCTTGGAGGCCAGCTGCAGACATGGGTGCGGTCCAGCACATGATCTACACCCTTCCCCGGAACGTGGGGCGGAGATTAACCACGTACAAGCATTCACTGCCCTCTGTCCTGGGACCCTCTACCCCTCCCTGGACCTTCCCCCCCTCCTCCTCCATTGCTCCAGCCACAGATTCCCGCCACAGCGCCTTCATGCGCTCAGCCCCTCCTCACCGTCCGGGCGGTGCCACCTTGGGCTCAGGCCGGGCCCCTCTGATGCCTCCATAAATCTCTCTTGCTTTACCAGCTAGGCCTTGCGTGTTCCTCCCTCGGCAAAGCTAACACATTCGTGTGCAAGTTTTGGCCTGAACACGGTTTGGGTTTTCTTGAGTATATATCTTGAAGTGGGGGTGCTGGGTCATATGGTGATTGTAAATTTAACTTTAGGCGGAGCCGCCAAACTTTTCCACGGCGGCTGCACTGTTCGATGTTCCCATCAGCCAGTGTGGTGAACACAGGTCTTTCTGACACCAAAGGCTGTGCTCGTTTTCTTAGGCCACACTGCCTCCTAATAACTCCCCCAAAGCTCCAGCAGCCCCCTGCCAATCTCACCTCCAGCCAACAACAAAGGTACCTTTCAGGGTCTGTCATGTCGCAAGAGGAAGTTGTTGGTTATGTGACTTTGGCGTGGGAAAGAGCAAGTGTTTGCACTATGTCAGGGGACAGTCTCCTCTTCCTTAGTGTCAGGTAGTTGTTAAGAGTGTAAGCTCTGGGGAGTTCCCTTTGTGGTTCAGTGGTTAACGAATCCAACTAGGAACCATGAGGTTTTGGGTTCGATCCCTGGCCTTGCTCAGTGGTTCAGGATCTGGTGTTGCCGTGAGCTGTGGTGTAGGTTGCAGACACGGCTCAGATCCCGCATTGCTGTGGCTCTGGCGTAGGCCAGTGGCTACAGCTCCGATTGGACCCCTAGCCTGGGAACCTCCAAATGCCGTGGGAGCGGCCCAAGAAATGGCAAAAAGACAAAAAAATAAAGAGTGTAAGCTCTGAGCTGCTGTTTTGCCTTCTGATAGCCCACACTCTGTTTATAGAGTGTGTATCTCTCAATGAATCTACTTCTTATTAATCTATTTTGGGAGTTCCCACTGTGGTACAGTGGGTTAATGATCTACCTTGTCTTGGGGGGGGGGGCACCAGTTCAATCCCTGGCCCAGCACCGTGGGTTAAGGATCCGGGGCATTGCCGCAGCTGTGGCATAGGTTGCAGCTGCAGCTCATATTCGATCCCTGGCCTGGGAACAGTCCCCTTCCCCCCGCCACAGTTTCCCTATAAAAACTTCTCCCCCATAACCATTGGGGAGTTCAGGTCTTTGGAGCCACCCGTTCTCCTTGCTTGGCCCTGCAATAAACCTCTCCCTGCTCCAAAACAACACACAAAACCTCCAGACCCCCAGAGTGTAGGCTCTGGCACCACATAGTGTATGATTCCAGATGTAGGAAATGTCCAGAATGGGCAAATCCATAGAGAGTGGGAGCAGGGGCTGCCTAGGGCTTAGGGAGTAATAACTAAGGTACAGGCTTTCTTTTTAGGGATAATGAAAATGTTCCAGTGTCGACTGTGGTAATGTTGCACTAAATAGACTAAAAACCATTGCGTGGTACCCTTTCAGTGGGTGGATTGTATTGTGGGATGTGAATCATGTCTCACTAAAACATTCAAAACTAGTGTCGGCTCTGGAGCCTTAGCTCTGACCTTGGTCCGGTTCCTTAGTGACTCAGCTCCAGGGTTCGCACATGTGCAAGGGGGTAACATAAGAGCTTGTGTACCTACCTCGCCGAGTGGTGAAGATCCAGGGGGCTCATGTAGATAAGAGGGCGCTTGGCGTGATGCCTGACACGTAACAAGTGCTCGGTGCTGGCCGGTAACTGTGAATATTAGCATCATAAAATAGTTTTTGAAGAGCCACCTGATAGATGGTGTTCATGATGGGACACGGGGAAGACAGGAAAGAGGCAGAATCCCTCTTGACATTTAAATTCTGAGTTCAACCCTGCTGCTGAGGGCAACGAGCGATACGGCGCGTGATACAGGATCGCGTAATGAGGCAATAATTCGGATCATGATGGGAGAGGAGGTCATGTGGCAGGGGGGTGTTGGGTAGACCTGAGGGCTAGAAAAAGGATCTTGGTGCTGATGTGGGAGAGGAAATTGTATTAAAAAGGCTGCTCTGCCCTCACTGACAACAGATGTTGGGAGGTCCTGGGCTCCGGGCTCCAGGGCCTCTGACCCCCTTGAAACTCTCTCCGGTTCCTTTGGAGGTCATGATCCCACAGTTGGAGGAGTCCTGGTGTAGATTAGCTCCCTTGGATGTGTTGCCTAATGCCTCCCATTCCCCAGAAATCTGGAGGTAGGTGCTCATGCTTGTAAAGGCGCCAGCAGCTTTTCAAGGGCAACAGAGGAAAAATCTGGGATTGGCTGGAAGGCAGGAGTCAAAAAAGACAGGGATCTGTGAGTGCAGAGAGAGCAGAAGAAAACTGCCCAGTTGCTCTGCTGATCTCAGGCTGAAGATCCCTCTAGAATCCCGGATGGGGCACACAAGAGCAAAGAGAGCCTCCCTCCCCTTGTACTTGAGGAGACAGACCCAGAGCCAACACATGAAGGGAGTGACAGTTGCATCCAGAGAACAAGGTCATGAGTGCAATGATCAGGCTGGAAACCCAGCGTGTAAAAAGTGCCGAGCCAGTCAACATGGTAAATGGTTTAGTGCTTTTCTGCCCTCCCTGCGCCTCCTTTCCATCCACCGCCGCCACCACCGCTGGCCTCGACCGGGACTTGATGGCATTTTACAGCTGGGAGGGAACACCCCTGGCCCGTCTTGGAGCGATTTGTCACCGGGAGGCCGCTCAGCATTGATTGATGTCTGCTTCTGCGGGGGTATTTGTGTGGGATTCTATCACGGGGGTAGCAGTGCCTCTGCCAGCTGAAGTCGCGCCCGCCGCGCCCAAGCCGGTGCCAGATAGGGGGCAGATATGGGGATTTCGTTGCCAGGAGGCCGCGAGTGTGAAATGCCTTTGGCAAAGACTGGGGGCCAGCGTGGGCAGCCGTGTTGCCCTGGGGAGGTGGTTGTGGGCAGCAGGAGAGGGCCCTGGGGTCAGATGTGCCCTGGGGTCCGAGGTGCAGCTTCTCCCTGCTGGCCCGCCCCGCCTCCCCTCCCCTCCCCAGCCGGCTGTCTGTCCATCAGCTGCGGGACCCGAGCACGCGGGCTGCTCTGCTCCTTGGCTTTGAGCCAGGGGCGAGCTGGGAGCCTGTGACTTTGAGACTTGGCCCTTTTCAGTTCTCTTTGTTCAGAAAAAAGTTTCATCCTGGCTCTCCGCAGTGGCTGCCCGGGATTAGGAGAACCCCGGGGAGACTTGGCTCGAGGACAGCCCTCAGAGCTGTGCTGGGAAATTTGAAGAGGGGCCATTTCTCTCTGTCTTATTTCAAGTGACATTCTTCTCTGCCTTCCTAAACGAGTTTTTACTGTTGCAAACCCTACGGCGTAATCCCCCCGTGTACTTTGGTGATTCTGCAGCTCTGGAGGGGATTAGGCCAGTATCTGGACCAATGCAATATGGTCAGGACTGTTGAAATGGACAGTGTGCAGGCAAGTTCACATCTGGGCGCTTGTGTTTAATGGTTGGACCAGTTAGAGCCACTGCTGGCTTTCCTGGGGTAGCAGTTCTCATTCTATTTTTTTTTTTTAAGAAAGTCTGCTTTTCACTGCCTTGGAGAGGAAAAGAAAGAAGGGAGGCTTTGCTCTCCTGAACAGAGCTTGAGAATCGGATCGCTAAATGGCCAAAGGCTATGGGTTCCCAAGTACAAGTGGGCCATTTTCAAGAATGTGTAACTACTTGTACTTTCTCAAGTTTAATATTCTTAAGAAATGGAAATTGCCTCAGTTGTAAAGTGGTTTCGTATTAAGCTTTCTTTTATTGGTGTCGGTAGCTTTTAGCTTTGCAAAAACGCTGTTTATTCCATGACTATGAATAAATTGGTTTTTTCGAGAATCTGATTAGTAAATGAGGTGGATTGATTTTTCCATTTTCCGCAAACTGCCCTTTGGTGTAAATCTACAATAAAAGCCTCTCTCTGTCTTGTTACCACGTTTCTTTTTGGTATCTTGGGGAGAACTTGACTGTGAACTGCTTCCATTAGAATTATTTCCTTGAGGACACATTAACAAATCTAAACGCTGTAGATGACTACATATATACATACCAGGGGCGCATAGTTCGGTTTCTGTAATCCCACAATACACAAATGTTGGCAGAATTTCAATGATTGTATTAATCCTGAGAGCTACTTCGTCATGCATGCTAGCTGATATTTACAAATTGAGGTCTGAAATGGTCAGAAGCTTTGAAGATGCTTTATTATGCAGTATGTGGAAGTGTTTATATTACTCGTTTTAGACTACATCGGCCAACCAGGCAGCAAAAAAGATACAGTCTCTCAATAGGCTGCAACAATTTCATAACAAACCTGATGGTTCCTGGGGAGTTTTTACAGCCTAAACCAACACGTTTTTGTCAGAGGTTTTGCCAAGGTCTTAAAACCCTATGGATGGGTTTTTGGTATCTGCTGTGAAAAGTTAGTCCATTTATATGTCATCCGCATACCCGCTGAATGACTTGCGTGGTACATTTCTGTATCGCGAGCTCAGATGGAATACGATAGTCCTGCTACAAGGAGCTCCTGGTTCGTTAAGCGTGCCGCTTGATTAATGAGAGAGGATTTGAGCATAATTAGGAATCACATTGCGTTTGAAGACTGGAAGTGGAAGCCCAAGAAGGGTCACTGATGTGTTCTCAAGGTCAGAGACTCAGATTGACTCTCTGGGCCTTGCTTTCTCCGAGTGTATATAACCGACTCCATGGAGGATGCTTTGCATGCGCTGCGCCCCCCCCCCCCCCGACTCTCCCAGTTGGGTTCTTGGAAGGTTTTTCCACAATCCAAGATGGTCTTGGTTCACCCGGCCGTGCTCTTTGTGACTTGGTGTGTTTCTCTCTTCTTTCCTCTTCCCACCTTCGCCTCGTTGTCCCTTCATTCCTTCCACTGGGCTTTCCCTTTCATTCTGAGCTGTATCCAGGAGGTTTCGGATAGCATGTGATAGTCTCGGCACATGTGAATCGCCGCTTTTGTGTGGATCGAGGTGGACTTGCAGAGTTCCCTGGTGGCTCGGTGGGTAGTATGTTCACAGAGTTGTGCAACCATTACAGACGGTCTGTTTTGGAACATTTTTGTCACCCAAAGAAACCCTTTTCCTGCCCCTTAGCCCTAGGCAGCTATGCATCTGCTTTCTGTGCCGAGTGACCAGGGCCCAGTCTCCGGTCACTTTCCTGTGATGAGGGGTCATGCGGCTGCTCCCTTGCCCACCTTGACAGTGACCTTCCTAATTTTTGCCCATTTTTTTCTCATTAGCCTGACACGTCACTACTTTAGAGCCCAATAAACTTGGACTTGCGTGTGCTCCGGAGTGGGACCTTGGAGATCTTCTTTGTTGAACTCCCTTTCTGATGTCTCACTTCCTGCAACCTTGTTTTTTGTCAGATGACAGCCTGCCTTTTGCTCCTGAGCCCTGGAGACGGAAAAGCCCAAGACTGGAAGCTTCCTCAGGGCAGGGACTTTTTAACCCCAGCTCTGCGCCCCGTGGCTGCCTGCCGCATAGGAGGTGCTCTGTGTATTGAATGAGTGAATTTATGCACTGGTATTAATGAGGATTAAATTATCCTAGCTTTTGGACACATCCCTGTCACTGTTAACGAATAGAGCTCATTTATGCTGTTTTTGTGCGTGTGTGTTTTTAATAACCCAGCGATGGAATCATTTAAAAAAGAGCATGTAAAACTGATGTCAGAACAAATTTTGGGGTTTGTTTGCCAAGGAGATATATATGCTGTTCTCTCTACCTTTTGTTTCTTGGCTTGTGGGTCTGGTTCCTATCAAGAAAACAGTATGATGCTGTTTGTTTTAAGGGGAAAAAAAAAGATAGAAGGAACACTGTCGGTATGATTAGTGTTATAGAAATCAGTACCCCAGGTGTCTGCTTGGGTTCTGCAGGAGTTTATTTTTTCTACTTATTTATTTTTAAATTTTAAAAATTTTTTAATGGCCATACTCACAGCATATGGAGGCTCCCGGGCCAGGGATCGAATCTGAGCCACAGCTGCGACCTCCGCCACCGCTGTAGCAATGCCAGATGCTTTAACTTGCTGCACCAGGCCGGGAATCAACCCTTGCTGTTACAGACACAACACCGGATCCTTAGCCCACGGCACCACAGTGGAAACCCCTGCTTTGGTTCTTTTTAAGCTCTTTTCTTCTTTGTCTGAGGATGAGCATCTGGAAAGGAATGCTTTTACTTGCAATCGAGTTCGTGTCTGTTGGGCAGTCAGAAAACACGTGGGAGTGAGAGATTCTATCTCAAATCCTTCCGATTGCCATCACAGCGGGTCTGGCGTAGACATTAAGAAAGTGTCAATAAAACATTAATGGGGAGGCTTGAGGAGTTCAGGGCATTTTGAAGCTCAGCATATGTTCACATCCCTCTGGTATCTGAATCTGGCGAAGATTCCAAAGTGAAACCTTGTAGGGTCATTTGGTTTTAATGTTGTCCAGCAAGAGGATATTAAAAGCCACACACTAAGGAGCAGAATATTGAAAATGGCTTTGAACTTTTAAAGCCTGCTATCTCAACTATCCCGGCAACTTTCAAAACGTGATAAGCAGGAAGTGCAGCAGTTTGAGAGACATGTGCTTGCTCTTAAGCACACGCCTCAAACGCTCCTAATTTGTACCAGAGACCTTATCAAAGGGCTTGGCAAAACTTCCAGTTTGGCAATTATGAGTATGAGTTGAGCTTAACCTCGGAGTCGTGGGGCGGGAAACGATCATTCCATTCTGCTCTCTAGCTGTCAAGGCAGGTGGACCTTTTGAAGCCAACAATGGACGGGTGGAAAAGGAATTGGTTAGCAAAGGGGGCGGGGGGGGGGGAATTTGACAGGATCCTGGCACAGCTTTCCTCCCGAGAGCCCTGTCCCTACTGGGCACTGTAGACCGTGAGAGCGCATAGAGCATCAGAATCCCAAACCCATCAGTGAAAACTTGGTTTCATATTAAGCTTTGGATTTTCGCCCCCATTTAGCTATGATAACCACTAGGCACCAAGCCTTCGTATTTTTTTTTTTTTTCCCTTTTTTGTTGTTTCGGCCATGCCCGCGGCATGCAGAAGTTGCTGGGCCAGGGATCGAACCCCAGCCACCGCAGTGACAATGCTGGATCCTTCCCTCCTTGAGCCCCGAGGGAACTCCTTTCCTTTTTAAAACATTAAAAAAATTTTGTTACTGAAGTCTAGTTGGTTTGCAATGTCGCGTTTCAGGTGTACAACAAAATGATTCAGTTTTACATACATATGTATCCATTGTTTTCAGATTCTTTTCCTACAGAGGTTATTACAGAATATTGAGTAGAGGTTCCCGACATATACAGTAGGTGCTTGTTGGTTATCTTTTTTACACATAGTAGTGTGTTTATGTTAGTCCCACATTTGTTATCTATCCCCCCCCCCCAGAATTAAGCCTTTTGAAAGAAATTGCTTTTGTGGTTAATTCTCATTAAAGGATTTTTAACAATCTAGAAAACAAATTGTGTTAGGTCAATAAATAAACAACACGTATCTGGGTGTCTGACCTTGAAGTAATGACCTGTTTTCCTAAAAACAGAATCCTAATTTCCTAACAGATTCTAACAGATCCTAACAGATTCTAATTTCCTAAAATTAGAATCTCTATCTCTCTGTCACCCCACACCCATGGCATGCAAAAGTTCCCGGGTCAGGGATCAAACCTGAGCCCATTGCGGTGACAGTGCTGGATCCTTAGCCCATTGAGCCACAAGGGCACTCCAGAATCTGTATTTCTTGAGATGCTTTTAAGCAGATTGTCAAACACTGGGTCAGAGGGTATTTTATTTTCCAAGATGCAAAGTATTTAACTTTGTGAATGTTTAATTGTCAGCAACCAGACTTTTACAACTTTTACAATAATGCCATCGTCCTCAGGAAAGATGAAGGGGTAGTGTTGATCAGTAAAGGGAGACTACAGCTGTTTTTCTCAAACATGTGGCAATGGAATAAAAATCTTATTATGTTTTGGCATTTAGAAAAATGCTATAATTTGCTTTTTTTTGGGGGGGGGTGTCTTTTCAGGGCCTCACTCATGGCATATGGAGATTCCCAGGCTCGGGGTCGAATCGGAGCTGTAACCACTGGCCTACACCACAGCCGCAGCAACGCTAGATCCGAGCCGCTTTGCGATCTACACCACACAGCTCAAGGCAACGCCAGATCCTTAACCCACAGAGCAAGGCCAGGAATCGAACCTGCGTCCTCATGGATGCAGGTCAGATTAATTTCCACTGAGCCACGACGGGAACTCCTGTAATTTGCTTTTTTTATGTGAGTCAGGAGGGCGACACAGTCCATGTGTCTCAAGTTTTAATCATTTCCAGAAAATGTAAGAAAAGAGAAGAATTCTGAAGGAACTAGTAAGTTGATGGTTTGCATGAACTGTCTCGTGGTGTTTTTGCTACATTTGCGGGGCCGGCCTTGTCAGGAGCGGTCCTGAGGCTGATTGACTGTGGAGGGTCCTTGGTCACAAGCAGGGGTAGATGCCTCTGGAGAGAGGGCTCTAGGTGTTTAGCTTGAGAGTGGGTCAGGAGATTGCTTTCTAGAAAATGAACACCTACACATTACGCTTACCCTTAATTTATACCCTTGGGGCCTCCTCACAAAACAAAAGGGCTTTCTGAAAAGCAGAATTTGGGCTTCATGTAATCTCTTTGGAGCTGTTGAGCCAGGGTCTGGGTGGAGCAGCTGGGGGTTGAGCTGGGTGTTGAAGGAACGAATGTCTCATTTAGGGTGGCGGCCACACTCATGTCTGCGAGGTCACCTGGAACTCTTGGCTCAATTTTATTTTTATCGTTTGTATTTTTTTGGCCACATCCGTGGCACGTGGAAGTTCCCGGACGAGGACTGGAACCCGTGCCACAGCAGTGACCAGAGGCACTGTAGTGGCAAATGCTAGGTCCTTAACCCACTGTGCCACAAGGGAACTCCATTGGCTCAATTTTAGAACGACTTCTAGAATGTCCTGGAAAGTAACTTGTCTTGAGGCCTTAGTGTCTGTCGGGTAAACTAATTGCCTCTACCTGTGAGAAACCTTACAACTCATAATGGCCTGAGGTTTCTTATATTTAACCAATTTGCAAAATAGAAATCAACTCAAGCCTATTTTTTTCTGCTGAAGAAATGGTGTGCCCATTAAGGACAAGCTTCATGTGTAAAGATGGCTTGATTTATAAGTAGAAATGATGGCTGCAGGCTTTTCTTTGATGAGTTTGTTTAGCTGACAAATCGACAGCATGTTTCATTGGGGCAGGGGGGCTACTGATTTCCCCCCAAAGACAATAAGTGATTTGAGTAAAGCGAAAGAGTTTGAAGTAATATGCACATGTGAGTTTTTAGTCCTGAAACTGGAAGTAATTTATTTTTTTTCAATTTATTTTTTCAATTTTTTTTTAGTCTTAATGGTAATCAATTTTTATTTCCCCAATACATTTTTTTCCTACTGTACAGCAAAGTAACAAACACCAGGATTCAAAGGACTATGCATTTAACAACAAGGTCCTACTTTTTTTTTTTTTTTTTTAAAGGGCCATACCCGTGGCATGTGGAAGTTTCCAGGCTAAGGGTTGAATCGGAGCTACAGCTGTGGGCCTATGCCACAGCAACACTGGATCCTTAACCCACTGAGCGAGGCCAGGGATCAAACCTGCGTCCTCGTGGATGCTAGTTGGATTCGTTATCACTGTGCCACAACGGCAACTCCCAAGGTCCTACTTTATAGCATAGGGAGCTATACTCAATATCATATGTATATGACATTGTAATCAACCTTACTTCAATAAAATAATAATAAAACATACACATTACCTAATATAACAAAAAGGGACTGCATATTCACCTTAAGAATATCAGTGAGTGTGAGTTGCTTCTTAGCAACTTGTAGTTATGCCCTGTCTTGTTTGTTCCAGAGGTCATGACAGACTCTGAGAGAAGAGATATTGAGGCTGGTTTAGGCCTAGGCTTTTAATTAACAGTTTTAAAACTTGCCATAGTTTCCAATTACGTTTATATTTGAACAGTAAGAAGGCTTATTAGGACTTCAAGAAAAATGATGCTCATAAAACACACTGAAGAGGAACTTGCTTAAAGACTAATTTCATATATGTGTGTACACACACACACACACACACACACACACACACACACAAGCACACAGAGCAGCTAAATTGGGATGCCACAGCTTGATGAATTTTTCAAATATTTTAGCAAAGGTTTCAGAACACTCATGAAACAAAAGCATTAAGGCTTGCTTGTCATAGCTAATAACGTTTGCTTGGATCTCACTTAATTTTTCTGCTTCACTTCACAAAGTAATTGAAACTTCCTTTTTGCTTCAAGCTCTCTCCCCCCTCCCAAGAGCTACAGTCTTAAAAGAACATCTCTTTGGTTAGCGATTTGATGGGATTTTTCTAAATGTAGTAGTAGGTCCTCAAATAGTTATTGAGCTAGTGGTCACTCAATCCTTAGAAGGGAAATTAGTTAAATCTCTAAGCGAGGCTGAAGAACATCCAAGGAGGGGGTGAAACAAAGCTTACTGCAAGCAGAGCATTTCCAGCATCTCTCAGGTAAGCCTGGAAATGTGACCCAGGTTGAAAAGTAGAGATGATGGAACTGTTGCCCTGGAACAATGAAGGTGTGCAGAAAGAATCTGCAATCTACCAAAAACCTGAAGAACTCAGGTATAGGAACTGCTCACTGACGCCAATCAGTCCAAAGGATGAACTTTCCCAGCGTTCCATGTCTGCTTGTTTGCTCCTTTATTTTAAGTGGTTCTCTAGAAAATTGCTTTTCTCCATCAAATAAACCAACCCGGAACTCTTAACCAACTCTTGCAAAATAGCCTCTCCCTCCCTCCTTTCCAACCAAACAGGAACAGACAAAACACACTGTTGACTTTCCCAGAAAATTTGGCGGGGGGGGGGGGCGCGCATGTTGGCTGCTCTGGCTGCTGAGGTGAACGCAAACCTCAGATTGCATGTCCTGTGTTCTCGGGGCAAAAACCCTTACTTGGAGCGATGTGGGTGGGTTTTGAGGCGCGCTTCTGTTTTTGTTTTAAAGCATTTCGTAAGAAGACACTTGACTTGGAGCTTTTATTTTCGTGTGTCCTGGCTGGAGCGCCGTGACCTCCCACCTCCACTCACTCCACCTTGTCAGCTTTCATTTTTAACTAAATAATCAACGAGTTGACATAACTTGGTCTTATTTTAAAAGCAATCATATGGGAGTAATTTGGCCCTTTTTTTTTTATCAAGTTGAGTGTTAATTACTTTGATCTGCCTCTTGAATGGTGGGTTGTTAATAGTAATATTAGTCACAGCTGGGCCGTGAGTGCTCGACTCCAGATTCCTTGGTTGACTGTTTCATAGGTCACTAAACAATTTTCTGATGAAAATGATTTATTTAAGCCCTAATTCTTGACCTCTGTCTTCCCCCAGTGCCTTAGCATAATTAAATGCTCAGTACTGTACCTCTGGTTTCTTGCTCTTTCAGAATGCCTCGTTTCAGTGTTCGTATCATATGTAGAAAGAATTACTGATCCTGGAAGGAAAGCTTTGTAAATATCGGGGTGTTTAATTCAATTTAATTTCATCTTGAAGAGACTAGGACCATGGATCAAATGACAGCCTCCTAAATCACTGTGCACACGAAGCGCTCGAAAAGTATTTTGACATTCTCTTTTGTTTGTTTTTGTCTTTTTGCCCTTTCTTGGGCCGCTCCCGCGGCATATGGAGGTTCCCAGGCTAGGGATCTCATCAGAGCTGTAGCCACCGGCCTACACCAGAGCCACAGCAACTCAGGATCCGAGCCGCATCTGTGACCTACACCATAGCTCACGGCAACGCCGGATCCTTAACCCACTGAGCAAGGCCAGGGATCGAACCCGCAACCTCATGGTTCCTGGTCAGATTCGTTAACCACTGCGCCATGACGGGAACTCCGTATTTTGACATTCTTGACTAGGTTTCAGGACACTCTTTATCAAGTGCATCATAGTAGTAGGTTCGGTTTCTTCGCTTAGCTCGCACTGTCTACTGTGCACAAGTTGAATCGTACTGAAGACAGACTCTGGTTATCTCAAGCCGCAATGGCTCTGTGAGAACTAGAACTTAAATAGAAATATAAGAAAAAGGGGAAGTAGGGTCCCAAGCCCCCATAGGGTATAAAAACCTTTCTCGAGAGGCAAACTTAAGAGATACGCTAGTTTTTAAAGAGCACTTTATTGGCGTTCCCCCTGTGGTGCAGTGGGTTAAGAATCCCACTGCATCAGCTCAGGTTGCTGAGGAGGCACAGGTTCGATCCCCGGGCCTGTGCAGGGGGTTAAGGATCCGGAGTTGCTGCAGCTCGGATTCAGTCTCTGGCCTGGGAACTTCCACATGCTGCCGGGGCGTCTGTAAAAAAGAAAAAGAGTCCTTTATGTCATGGAGAAAGGTAGTAACCGACTAAAAACAGACAGAAAACACTGATAAAGATGAAATTAATTGTATGCGCTGCGTTTGGGGGGATTAAAGGCTGTGGCCTTACATAAAATTATTTAATTATAAGTAGGATGAAATGTCCTTGTTTTTGGCATATCAAAAGGTACAGATCTTCCTCAACTGAACAGGTAAAAAACGCTTTTAATACACATAACCTACAGAGCATCATGGCTTTAGCCTAGCCTCCCTTCAGCGTGCTCAACACACTTGCATTAGCCCAGAGCTGGGGAAAATCATCTGACACAAAGCCTGTTTTATGATAAAGTGTGGTCGTACGTCTATCAGTGGTTTTGCCTCGAGTGGCTGCCGCTGCCCAGCATCACCGGGGGAGTATCTTACTGCATTTCCCTGGCTCAGGGAAAGATCAACATTCAAAATTTGAAATGCGGGAGTTCCCTGGTAGCCTAGTAGTTAAGGAGCTGGCATTGTCACTGCTGCGGCTTGGGCTCCAGCCATCAGCACAGCCAAAAAAACCCCAGACAAACTGCCCCCCACCCCAAATTTTGAAGTTCGGTTTCTGTTGAATATGAAGCACTTTGACACCTTCATTGAACGTTTGTAGTTCAGGGACCTTCTGTTCTGTATTTTCTGACACATTGCAATGTATCCATCGATGGATGAGTAGGTTTTATGCTTGGGCGTGTGAACAAAATCAAGAAGTCAGGTCACAGTATAAAAAAGTGTCTTCCAGGATTAAGTGTTCTCCATATTATCTCAGATGAGCAAATCCCCACTTTATCTTAAGATAAATTGGAATTTAGACTAAATTTAGATTTTGAAAGTGAAGTTCCAAATGAGTCAACGAGATCTTTGAATTGATAAGTCATGAGCGTAGAGTACAAAACACGTTGAAAGGTGATTCATTTTATCGACAGAGCTTTTGCGAATTGAAAACATCCCCTTAGACCTCAGTGTGGAGGCTGGAAAGAATGAGCTGTGTTTGGCTTGGATGTTGGGAGTACGGCATCACCAGCCCCAGGGTCTCCTTTTCAGGGGGGCCAGCATCCTTATGGAAGGGCCTAGATTGGCCACCCAGATCACTGAGATTAAATTAAGACCTCAAATGTGAGAAAAAGAATGTATGTGTGACTGGGAGTTCCCGTCGTGGTGCAGTGGTTAACGGGTCCGACTAGGAACCATGAGGTTGCGGGTTCGGTCCCTGCCCTTGCTCAGTGGGTCAAGGTTCCGGCGTTGCCGTGAGCTGTGGTGTAGGTTACAGATGCGGCTCGGATCCTGCATTGCTGTGGCTCTGGCGTAGGCTGGCAGCTACAGCTCCGATTGGACCCCTAGCCTGGGAACCTCCATATGCCGCAGGAGCGGCCCAAGAAATGGCAAAAAGACAAAAAAAAAAAAAGAAAGAAAGAAAACTGACAGACCTCTGTACACTAGCTATGATGGAAAAAATTAAAATCATTAAAAAAAAAATTGAGACTTCAGGAGTTCCCGTTGTGGCACAGTGGTTAACGAACCTGAGTAGGAACCATGAGGTTGAGGGTTCGATCCCTGGCCTTGCTCAGTGGGTTAAGGATCTGGTGTTGCTGTGGCTGTGGCGTAGGCCAGTGACTACAGCTCCGATTAGATCCCTAGCCTGGGAACCTCCATATGCCGCGGATGCTGCCCTGGAAAAGGCAAAAAGACAAAAAAAAAATTTGAGATTTCATATGCTGCCAGGAAAAATCATAGCATATCCATTTCATCTCCAATGCTGTTTCACGATGATTCACATGGCATGGAGTTTAACCATGCTATGTGGTTTTTTTTACACTTTTATTTGAAAGTGTCTCAGCAAATAGATACTTTACTTGACATATTAGAGGTAAGGGAAGGGCTCATTGTTCCGGTCTGCTCAGCACAGTCCGGGCTCACACCTGTTGTCCCAGCGTAAATGTTAATAGCGCCTCCCTTCACTCTCAAAAGTGTCCTGGTGCAGACTGTAATTTACGGTCACCCTGAGGACAGGAAACGGTATAGGCACGCAAAGAACTCGGTAATTAAAAATGGTTCAAAGTAGTTTTGCTCCCCCAAATGGGTAAGTGACCTTGAAATGCTTTCCTGGATGGGACTTGGGCTGAGGTGGATGAATGAGGCCACAGCAGGTCCATGTCGTGGCTAAAGGCAGGAAGAGGCCAGAAAGCCCTACAGACAATGTCTAAAAAGAATCAGAATGGGGATTGAGTCCCATTCTGATGGCACTTCAGGGCCACCACACTCAGCAGCACCTCCCCTGGCCCTGGCTGGGCACGCAGGCGCAGTAAGAGTGAGAGCTCACCCCCCCTCCCAGGAGTTTAGGGGACCCTCAGTATCCGCCTCCCTGCTTCCATGTAGCTCCTGCCTGAGCGTGGGATGCAGACTACACAACTGCATTCCTCCAGGGCACGCCAGTGTTTTTGTTTTTGAAATGACCGATAAAGCGAATCTTTTATTCTTTGTGAACCTCTTTCCCGGGAACAACAAAGAGCAGCAAAGGAGCACTCTCTTCTGTTTTATTTGTGCCTTTTCTTTCTTTAAAAAAAAAAAAAAAAAACTGGTTATAGGGCTAAGGGCAAACTATGACTTACGATTTTGTGCCCAGTGATCAAATCTCACCAGCCTAAGCAATACCATAATACCCAAATTGCACAGAAACGTCCAAATAGTGTAGAATAGGTGATTTCCCATCCGATTTATGTGTTTATTATGATGACATGGTGGTTTAGTGGACTTGGAGCTGGGAGACTGATTCCCGGCTCTGTTGGACGACCTTGGATAAGTCACTTAATCCCTCTGTGCGTTAGGTCCCTTTTCTACTTTCTGAGGCTTAACAAGGCCACAGAAATCCTCTTCTGGGGGGAAAGGGGAGAACTGCTTGCTTCCAGGAGATGCAGCCACTGCCTCGGCCATGTGTCTCACTTGCTAAGACAGGACAGGTCATGGAGGGCTTTCTAAGTGCCTTCAGCTCCAGGCGTTACCCTGAGCAGGATGAGGTTGAGAATGCGGAGAGTTCCCGGACAAGAATGTGCAACCTAAGTGTAGTGGGAGGTAGGGAGGCCGGGGACTGGCCAGCCCACAGGCCTGCAGGACTATTTTTAGTTCTGGGGCACCGGGGTGGGTCAACTCCTTTTCCAGGGCAGTGTTTTAAACTAGAGCCTTGAGTGGCAGGCCCCTCTGGGGAAGCTTTAAGTCAGGCCCGGATGGGGCCCCAGGAACGCTTTAGTTATTTGGGCAGAAGTGGCTCGGACAGTTAAAAGCTACCTACCAGTAGAATATCTGGGATGGGAAAACTCCATCGCCTTGCAGCAGTGGGTGCGTGCCGCTTACGCAGTCTGGTTCAGAGAGCGCATGCCAGAGAAACCAGGGCAAGTAGCTAGGATAGAACCATGGATCCCCACGGTTTGAAAGCTCCATAACGTCCAGAATCAGACCATCTCAACCGGGCACCCCACAGGGTATAAATGGAGCTTCACGTGCGGACCTCGATGGTGATGGGAACAGGTGATGTTAATCATGCTGAGGTTTGGTTTCCGTGGTGATGAGAGTACCAATTTCTCAGCATTTTATTACCAAACTCAATTGCAAGTGATTTTCCCTGGACTCTTTTAAATGAAAAATTACATAGAGATAGACCATAGTACATTAGAGCCGAAGGTAGCCTACAGGGGAATCTGAGTCGTCGTCCCGTCCCTTTCCCCCTCCGTCCCGCAAAGGTTAAGTACTTTGCTTGCATACAGTTCATGGACTTGGTCCCAGCCACTTAACCTCTGTCCTGCTAGGCTGGCACTGAGAGTAGGGTCGTCTGGAAGTGGCCCTGAGAAGAATGTTTTGCTTCACTCGATTGATGTTCAATTTGTTACTGCTTCTCCGTCCTTTACCCTTTGATAGAAGGGGAATCATACCCTGTTTGTAGGTGGTAGAAGTTAAAAATTGGCTCCCAAAGCCAAAGTCTGCAAAGGGACCCCGTTGATTACCTTTAGACATGCCCCCCTCCCCTCATTAGCCTTGGCAGGCTTCCAGCCTTGCAGACGTAATGGATTGAAAAGTCTGCTGGTTCCCAGCTTTTGGCATTCATACACTGGGATGTACAGACGGAACCACTGCACAGAGGTAGACAGAACTTTAGTCTCAGAATTTATAAGAATGCAGCCTACTCCGTGTTAGCTGCTCCTAAATGCAGAATGTAGTAGTTGCCATTGAGCCCAAAGAGGCGGAGTTAGGAAGAGGAGGAGGTAGCCTGCAGAAGGAATCCGAAATGCTCAGGAGGCTCATTAGTCAACCTCCATTGACTACGAGATGAGCGCTTTTGTCCACACCTGTTGCTCTGAAGGCCCTTTGCAGCCCTCCTATTCACCCAAGGATTTACGGAGAACAATTCCGCCAGGGCCTGTGGCTCTTGCAACACTCAGGTGAGTAAAATAAACCATTGGCTGCTGGAGGAACGAACACCTGATGGAGGGAGCTCATTTGGGGGCTGATGCTTGTCAGCTCTGCCCTCCACCGGAGGTCCCTGGGTGTCGCTGAGAAACAGAATCATGGAAGCATAAGATCTTAGGGCTCCTATGAATGCTGGAGCCAGAGGGGACGGTGAGAGATCGTTTCACAGATGAGTCATTGAGACCCACGTCACCCAGCTGCCCTGCGGCAGAGTCCGCTCGAGGACCAGGGCTCCTCTGCCTCTTCTCCGTCACTCCCTCTCTGTTTTTGTCTTTTTGCTATTTCTTGGGCCGCTCCCACGGCATATGGAGGTTCCCAGGCTAGGGGTCGAATCAGAGCTGTAGCCACCTGCCTCCGCCAGAGCCACAGCAACGCGGGATCCGAGCCGCGTCTGCAACCTACACCGCAGCTCATGGCAACACCGGATTGTTAACCCACCGAGCAAGGGCAAGGACCGAACCCGCAACCTCATGGTTCCTAGTCGGATTCGTTAACCACTGCGCCACGACGGGAACTCCCCCTCTCTGTTTTTGGCCTCAACAGAATATTGGTTTGGTGTCATCCGTGGTGACCGTTTGAGTTCCCAGTGAGAAGGGCTCACCATCCTTCCCTAAATAAATCCTGTTGATCGTTTGTCTCGTGCAGGAGCTCACGGAGGTTGACCTGCCACGTTTCCTGCCCACACAGTCTCGTGAACTGGCAAGGAACGTTTTATCCCCTGCTGCGTCATGCGCAGCCGTGCTCAGGCTAGAGAAGGCCATCGTGAGTTCTCTTAAGTGGGACAGTATTCAGCGGGCAGAAAGCACGTGGCAGCCCTAGAAATCCATAGATGTTTGGAAATACCTCTCAGACCCAGAGCTTGGGAACCGCTGAACTGAACCATTGAAAACATGTGTGCGTGTGCTTTAAAGGACTGATGGCATTTGGAGCTTTGGGCTTGGAACTTGATATTATGATCTGAAATGCTTTTAAACGTGAATCATCTGCATGCATAGCTGATTCGTGCCTTCATGACATACTTGTGACCTGAAATGCATGAAGCTGATAAGGACTTGAGAAGGCTGCTCTGATAGCACGTGAACACTTGGCGGGCTCATGGATGTCCGGCTATCCTATTATATCCTTTCTGTCCATCTCTTGAGGGATCGCCTATTACCATCTCATCAGCCAATCATTTGCCATTTCTGATCTTGCTGTCTAGAAAGGATGCCCTCTAACCTAACACTCAGTACAGGATGTTGCTCCATCTTTTTGCAGAGAACAGCATGCAAAACAGCTGCAACTATTTAGGAAAGATGAGTAATGCAGAAAATAGTGCATATTTGCAGGTTTTAACAGGCTTGTTTCCTTTTCTGACAAGAAAAGAAAATCGCAGTCTGTACGTTTGGAAGACCTTTGAAAATAAAATCATTCTAACTTTGGTGTATGACGTGAGGACAGAAGTTCTGAAGAGATCCCTATCAATGTTCCCTATCAATATTCCGCATCAAAATAAAGAATTGAGTAATTTGAGTGTGGTCGTCAGAGGGTCTTCTGGGAACTGGGGGGCGTCAAGACAGCCAGATCTCAGATTCAGCAGCCTCTCAAACAGACCGTTTTGACATGGAAGGTGGGTAGGTTATTGTAGTGACGGGGATGCCCATGGCAGTGGCAGGGGGTGGGGGTGAGTTGTGGAGTAATTCATAGTAGACTTCGAGCTCCTTTTTTATCCTCAGGCTCTGTCACCATGCCTGGCATATACTAGATAGCCACTAAATGCTCATTGAGTGACTAAAGAAAGAAAAGGTAGCTGGTGGAGATACAGGTAGAGCCAGCATGGTAGTGGTGAAAGACTGATGACATGGGGATACAAAGGTGAAATTCTAAAAACTCGGTGGAAACTATAGGGTGAGTCTACGGCTGGCCCCCAAAACTGTAGTTGAAATGGAATGCAACCTTAAGGGAAAAGAAATTGGGGAGGTTGTTTAAAAAAAAAAAAAGTACCTGATTTGGCTTTGGGGCTAAAATTCTGCAGCCGAGATCAGGGAGAATGCTCTGCCCAGCAGCCTGAGCAGTGAACAAAAAGAATTTTCAGAATGCAGATAAATCAACAAACTCTGTGACTCTCTACTGAAAGGCCAGTTGCTGCCCCCAACCAACCCTCTTTGACATTGTACCCAGCCAAGCCATTCTCCTAAAATGAGGTGATAATGTTTGCATCAGGGGGATCTTGTTGGAGAATGCGACTTGTCTTAAATTTCTCGCTTACTCATTTTGGAGCTGTGTTAGAAACAGTGGATATTCTTAGATTTTTCAACAGCATTCATATCTGGCTATCTTTGGGCTAATGTGTTGTGTTCTGATCCGGAAAGTTGGCTGATGTATTCATTCTCCCCTTTCTGAAAGCTGTAATTCATAGGAGAGTTGCTACAGAAAGGAGGGGGTGTCCGAATCGTATTTACTATTCCATTCCACTTTTACAATTGTGTGTGTGTGTTGGAGTTCGGAACGCCTTGGCTGCATTTTAGGATGAAAACAGGAAGCAGTGACTATATTTAAGTGTTTTCTTATTTGAGGGATTAAAACCCGTGTTTTGGAGTTTGTTTTGTTTTGGTCATCACTCCCAATTTAAATGTCATTGTTGTTTCTGGTGGCCAGACCAATAACTTGTGTTAAGCTTGTATGTGAGGCCATTTCAGATGGAATTCTTCGGTCCAAGACGTCCGTGGGTGGCATTCGACAAACATTTTGTCCTGTCTGACCCAGCAGTTTCCTAAGAGAATTGAAACCCTTTGGGCAGAAAAAAAAGAAAAACCAAATTGAGATTTTAGTGTTGTAAACACAGGTTCCTATAAATGTTTCTCTCCAGTATCAAGATAAAAATCTGATATTAAATATGGAATTTCTAGTGGAAGTTCCCTTGGTGATTCAGCAGGTTAAGGATCCGGCATTGTCCCCGCCGTAGCATGAGTTCCATCCCCGGCCTGGGAGCTTCAGCCTGCCGCAGGTGTGGCCACGAAATAAAAATAAAAATAGATGAAATATGGAGCTCCTGTTGTGGTGTAGTTAGTTAATGATCCAGCTTGTCTCTGTGGCGTTGCTGGTTCAAACCCCAGCCTGGTGCGGTGGGTCAAGGATGTGGTGTTGGATTCGATCCTTGGCCCGGGAACTTCCATATGCTGTGGGTGTGGGCAAAAAAGAAAAAAAAAAAAAAAAAGAATTTTTTGGGGGGTGAGGGAAATGTTTTAGAATTGGTGCTGATGGTTGCAAAACTCTGAACGGTCCCAAACCCACTGAATTGTACACTTTATTTATTCATTCATTTTTTTAATCTTTTTGCCGCGTTCTCAGCTTGCGGAAGTTCCTGGGCCAAGGATTGAACCTGAGCCACGTCGGTGACAGTACCAAATCCTTAACTGCTAGGCCACCAGGGAATTCCCACTCGGACACTTTAAGCGGGTGAAGTGTATGGTGTGTGAATTATATTTGGATTTCCAGAAGTTGGGGGTGGGAGAGGAAAGCAGTTAATGTCATTTCTTTTTTGTCTTTTTTGTCTTTTTGTCTTTTTGCCATTTCTAGGGCTGCTCCCGCGGCATATGGAGGTTCCCAGGCTAGGGGTCTAATTGGAGCTATAGCCGCCGGCCTACGCCACAGCCACAGCAACGGCTGGGATCCGAGCCGTGTCTGCGACCTACACCATAGCTCACGGCAACATCAGATCCATAACCCACTGAGCAAGGCCAGGGATCGAACCTGCAACCTCATGTATTTGGATTCATTAGCCACTGAGCCACGACGAGCACTCCCAGTTGGTATCATTTCTGATGTCCAGCTCTCCTGTGGTTAATGTCAGGGTTCGCCCGACTGATGGGGTAGGAGAATTACCAGCTGGACAACAGGAGTCCAGAGTTCTAGCCCTAACCAAGTAAGTCGTGCCACCTTGGCCAAGTTCATCCACATTTTCCGGGAACTCCGTTTTCTCTTGTATAGACTGAGGAAATGAGACCCCAACGTCATAACGCCCTTCCAGTTCGTAGTGATTGGAAACTTTGATAGTATTTACTTAACCTGCAACCTTATTTCACTGTTTTGCATCCTCAGAGAATGCAGGCTGATGTTGTGAGGTGAGTAGTGGGGAAAATAGCATATCGTTTCCATAAAAAAGGATGGAGCGAGTCTAGGGAAGGAGGAAAGAAAAAGGAGCTTGTCTTAGTCCAAGGTCAAGGTGCCAGCTGAGTCAATGTGTGATGAGAGCTCTGGGATTTTTCTTTTTCTTTTTCTTTTTCTTTTTTTGTGTTTTTGCTATTTCTTGGGCCGCTCCTGTGGCATATGGAGATTCCCAGGCTAGGGGTCTAATCGGAGCTGTAGCCGCAGGCCTACACCACAGCCACAGCAACGCAGGATCTGAGCCGTGTCTGCGACCTACACCACTGCTCACCACCACAGCTCATGGCAACACCGGATCGTTAACCCACTGAGCAAGGCCAGGGATCGAACCCGCAACCTCATGGTTCCTCGTCGGATTTGTTAACCACTGAGCCACGACGGGAACTCCGGATTTTTCTTTTTTAATCGGGGCACTAATCCCACTTAAGAGAGCAGCACCCTCATGACCTAATCACTTCCCAAAGAGGCCCTACCTCCAGATACCATCGCTTTGGGGATCAGGTTTCAACAGGTGAGTGGGGGTGTGTGGAGGCAGCCTATAGCAGAGCCGAATGTTTCAAAACCAAACATTTCTCAGACCCTTGGCCTGGGACGTGCATGTGAGTTTAATTCCTGTTACTGATCCAGGCCGGGTACTGACAATGATTCACCCCGGCCCCCCTTGGCCTCTCTTTAACGGCATTCCCAGCCCTCAGCTATGCCTCAGCCTTCCGTCCGAACAGCAATCCATCACCCCCATTTGTTTGTTTTTATGGCCACACCTGTGACATGGGGAACTTCCAGCCGGGGATCGAACCCGCACCTCTGTCTTGACCAGGGCCCCTGTAGTCAGATTCCTAACCTACTGTGCCACAGCAGGAACTCCCATCACCCCCATTTGTTTTACCAAAAGGAACCATAGTCCCTGCCCGCCTCCCCTCCTGCCCTGAGCCTGACTTGGCTTACCTGGTGTTCGTGGTGGGAGATGGGAGCTGGAGGGGGACCAGACCCACAGCCACACCCATTCATCGCTCCGAGAGGAAACAAGGAGTTTACAAGCTTTTTACTGAAAACTCATCATTGTGCAGGTTTTCATGGAATAAAGATGGTGTGAGCCATCACAGAGGGCTGTTTTCAGGACATCCCTCACAGAGGATGTTTGTTCCTCTCAGAAATTCTGGCAGCAAGTAAGCTTTTTATCCCTTCTTTAGCAAGGCATTAACTCGAGCGCTTTTAGCGTCTGATCCTGCTAAAGAAGTAGGAAGTGTTAAGAGGGCATTGTTCTAAGGAAATGATCTCTGAATATCAGTGCTAAGTGCCATCTATGACCCACACACGTGTCCATTTATAAAATGCCCTACGAGCCTAGGAGCGGTGATGGGTTTATATTAAAGGTCAGTCTCCAAATCAGGGCCATTTTAAATGGTTCTTAACTTGTCCTTAAAAACGTAGAACATTTGTATTGTGTTTGTGTTACGTGTGGGGTACAAATGTGGCAGGTGACATTTGGTAGCCTGGCACTTTCAGAATGAGGACTGGTGAGCTACTCTTTTCTCCTGCTGCTTCCTTCTCTGTCCGTTCTCTTGCAGGTTTTGTTGTTGTTTTGGTTTGGTTTTGGTTTTCCTGACTTTTATTTTTTAGCAAAAAAAAAATATCCTTTCTCCTCCAATAATTTTTTTAAATTTCCCCAATACATTTTTTTTTCCTCCTGGATACTCTCATCCTGAGCGAAATAAGTCAGAGAGAGAGAGACAAATACCATATGATATTACTCATATCTGGAATCTAATATACAGCACAAATGAACCTGTCCACAGAAAAAAAAAGTCATGGGCTTGGAGAATAGACGTGTGGTTGTCAAGGGGGAGGGGGAGGGACTGGGAGCTTGGGGTAAATAGATGCGGGGGTCTTTTTTTAATTGCATGTTTTTGTTTCCATGATTGTATTTAATTTGTTGAGGGGGCGGGTCTTTTCCTTACTCAGAGTCCTGCCTTGTCACTTGTTCTCTTTTGTGAGAGATGAGCAACTTTGGCTTTGGGGAACCACTAACGTGAATGAATGAATGGTGGAATTTATGCCATTTTGTTTTCCAGAAGCCTTGGTTATTTTTGGTCTTTGATAGTACTCAGATTTTCTTTCATTTTCCTGCAGCACGTCGGAACAGCAGTGGTGCTTTTCTGGTGTGTACAGTGGCTTGTTCTAAGGCATATGGTTTGAAAATTGGCTTTACTTAAAGCATCTTATTTTTGCTTTCTCCTTGGACATTTCAAATGTGTTTTCTTCACCAGGACCAAGTCGTCTTGAGAGAAATAAAAAATGAAGTACAGTTTGCAGAGTCTTTCTTCCCAAATGGAAAAGAATGTGTTTGAAGGGGTAAACAAGCCCATTCTGAGAAATAAACCTTCTGTTCATGCTTCCTTAACTTTTTTCTTCTAAATCTTCTGGGATTAATATCTTTGGTATGAATCAGCTGTTTGATGGTCCTTTTTTTTTTTTTTGGCCTTTTTCTAGGGCCGCATTCGTGGCATTCGGAGGTTCCCAGGCTAGGGGTTGAGTCGGAGCTGTAGCCGCTGGCCTACGCCACAGCCACAGCAACGCTAGATCCAAGCCGTGTCTTCAACCTACACCACAGATCCTGGCAACGCCGGATCCTTAACCCACTGAGCGAGGCCAGGGATTGAACCTGCAACCTCACAGTTCTTAGTCGGATTGGTTTCTGCTTTGCCGCGACGGGAACACCTGTTTGATGGTCTTTGAGAGCAAAAACAACATTAGCGCCTGGGCCAGCTCTCTGGTCAGCTGTGGAGGTGGCAAGAACCCCATACCCAGGTGGAAGGAAAAGAGATATCCTTTGGGGGCACAGAAAATCTAAGGATCTGAATGTATACAAAACAAGCCCGTTTTCCTTAATAAATCACCCCACTGGCTTACTCTCTCTGAGTACATCTAGAACTTTCGTGAAGCTCTTGAGTCGCAACCTCTAACCACTGTTGGCCTTACACCTGTGGCATTAACCTGTTATGTGTCCGGTGTCCTGCTTCATCTGAAAAGGCAAAATTTTGAGTAACAGTTGTTTCGAGATCATTGTTCTTGTGCATAGCAAACGTTGCAAAGTGTTCCAAACAGCTCTGAAAATATTTCTGAAATATTTATTCTCCTAATTAAACAGAATACTAGAAACCATAGTTAATTAGTTAAGGAAGACCCAGGATCATTACGAAAATCACTTCCTAAGTGCCCCTCTGCCACAGTGATGCCCTTAGGGCTTTGTGAAGTATGAAGAACTCTCTGCCCCCAAGCGAAATGGCCCCAGACTGTTCTGCCTCTGTTGCTTCTGCCTCCCTTTTCAGCTGTCACTTGAGCTGTCATTGATTTGGGTTCACGCTTTGTCCCTTTCAACCCAGGGCAGAACCGCATGGCTAGAAATCAGACAGCAGAGGTGATTAAATATGCAACTGGAGTATTTGTGCGCAAAATAAAGGCTGTGTCCCAGAGGGGGGGCTCCAGTATTTTACAGTAAATTTCACAGTCTTTGAAGGTCTCTTTTTTCTTTCTTTCTCTCTCTCTTTTTTCCTATTAAACCAAGGCTTCCCTTGCTCATTGGGTTGTCTCAAAAGTTGAAGCAATGTGTAAGTGAGCGATTGCTGTGCCTCTCGGGTTGTTTCTTTTTGAATAAGTTCAATATGTCAGGAGTCCATAAAAAGACGGCTTTTAAAGCCTCCCCATGTGCGCGCTTGAAAGACATAAGATTCCCATCTTTCCACCCGGAACCTCAATTTATTCTCCTTTGTCTCCTCGGCCTCTCTTCACTTCTTTTTATCTCACTTTGGAGTTTTGCTTATCTCTTTGGTATCTTTTAGGATTCCCTGCCAGTACACAGTAGCAGGGGGACGTGATCACGCTTAGGTTTCTAGCACCCTCCGTAAAGTATATATTCAGGGTCCCGTTTACTCACATGCATGTTCTCTTTGCATCAGCAGCCCACCAGCTCGGGAATTTTCTCCTTGGCTAAAATCCTGGGTGTTTTCTCTCCTCCCACACCTTTATTTTTGACAATCTGCAGTGATGTCACCTTGATACGGACATAAGTCCCACAGGGTCTCAACTTCTCAGCGTCCCTTCTGGAACCCTCGCTCTGAATAGGAATCTCACGGACAAGCACCAGGCTCTCGGGCACAGTGGCTGTTTGTAAAGACCGGCCTACACATGTTGGCCAGAACAATTTCACCCTTGAGTTGCTTCCAAGCTGGCTGGTGGAGGCCATCTGGCCCCAGTGATTGATCTACTTACTCCTGGTTTGTGATTCGATGCCGAGCATCGTGTTTAGCACTATTTGATCTAGTACCTCTGACTTGCCGAGTTCAGTGTTCTGGTTCGGGTGCGCGAGTCTCCTTACGAGACAAAGCATTCATTCAGTGATGACGAGGCTCCTGCGATGCCCTGAGTGGCTTTCCCCTTTTGATAGAAAGAGCCTCTTCCTCTGTTGCCTTTGCAATCTCTTGCAAGTTGCTCCTGCCTGATTTTTATTTTGGGTCTGACCTGCTGTGACCGTGGGGTTTTCCTCTATACCCGGGCTGGGACTAGCTTTTTATTCATCAAAGATACCTCCACTTGTTTTTCCTCTGGCCTTTTAGCCATGCTGGTGGTTCTCTTCGCTCTCCCCAGCCTTCTCCTCAAAACCGAAATAACACTCAGCAGAGGTCTCCCACCCCCTGCTTTCAAGCCAGTCTCCAGGCATCTTGCATGGTGTTTACTTTTTGAACCTTTTTTTTCCTCTCTCGGTAATGCTTGGTTTGGGCATAGCTTCTTACTCTAAAATGGGCCAACTCGGGAGTTGGCGCAGTGGAAACGCATCTGACTAGGAACCATGAGGGTGCGGGTTCGATCCCTGGCCTCGCTCAGTGGGTTCAGGATCCGGCATGGCCGTGAGCTGTGGTGTAGGTCGACGATGTGGCTCGGATCTGGCGTTGCTGTGGCTGTGGTGTTGGCCAGGGCTACAGCTCCGATTCGACCCACATAGCCTGGGAACCTCCATATGCCGTGAGTACAGCCCTAAAACAGACAAAAAATGAAATAAAGTGGGAAAACTCCATGCACTGCGCTTTGAACTTTCCAGTCCCTCTCCAGCCTGTCGTTGAATCTCCGAGAGCTGTGATCCCCGTTACCAGCCCGCTCTCCACTTCCTTGGCGCCTCAGTTCTTTCTATATCCTCCTCAGGACCAAGGCCAGGGGCTCTGAGGCCCCTGCTCTCCCCCGCCCCACCCCGGAGAAACGTTTGTTCGGGAAGCATTTTTCATCTCTCCAAACCTTGGCTGCACATCTCCGCAGGTCAGAAGGACGATGACAGATTTTCCTTTTCTCACTCCTGTCCCTAAATCTTCCACAAAGTTGTAAGGGGGCGATACAGGGAAATCTACAGCCCCCGTCGAAAGCCTAGCAGAGGAAAGACCTATTTGACAGAAGTATTCAAGAAATAAAGAGAGTAGAAGGAGGTGATCAGGTGATAAATTGACAGACGCTCTGAGGTCGATATACTCTCATCAGCAACATCAAAAAGTCAGCACTTAAATGCATCACAATTGTGCAGGGAGCTGTCATTTCCATCTTTGTTCTCCGTTCCTTTGATGTGATAGGGAACAAACTCCCTTCATCTCAGGGTGGGTTTTCTTTTCTTTTTTCTTTTTTTTTTTTTTAACACACATTTATCCTTAGATACTCTAAATTTCTGAATCATCCACCTTTATTTTATAGAGCAGAGACTACTTTCAACAAAATGATTGGCTCTTAGGGAAGAACTGATCATTTGTCCGGATAGTGCCATTGACCGAGTCTGTACTCTCAGCATGCCTATTTTTTAAAAAGTGAGATGCATGTTTAAGTAAGTAAATAGGAGTGTCTTACTTCAATCTTCCGAGTGCAGGGGTTCTAGAATGCAGATGATTTTATTATACATAGAAATACTCAGTTTATATATAGAAACATGCAGTTTATATATAGAAATACTCAGATGCTGATGCAAAGTTGATTCCTCAAAATATTAGGCTGGACCAGGTGCTGTGGCTGATATTTCACCTTTTGACCTGAAATCATGGCAACTTCCTGTGAGTCAGCCTTTATTATTGTGTTTTTCATTAATCTGCCAATGAAAGCCATTTCTCTAGCCTATGACCCCAAAGTGATAATTGCTGTAGCCTGAATTTTTACCAAGGGACAGTTTGTGTTTCTTGGCTAAATAAAGTTAAATGGGGAATTCCTGTTGTGGCTCAGAGGGGTTACAAACCCAAGTAGCATCCATGCGGATGCAGGGTTTTGGTTTTTTTTGGTTTTTTTTTGGTCTTTTTGCCTTTTCTAGGGCCGCTCCTGCAGCATATGGAGGTTCCCAGGCTAGGGGTCTAATCAGAGCTGTAGCCGCCGGCCTACACCACAGCCACAGCAACGCGGGATCCGAGCCGGGTCTGCGACCCACACCACAGCTCACGGCAAGGCCAGATCCTTAACCCACTGAGCAAGGGCAGGGATCGAACCCGCAACCTCATGGTTCCTAGTCAGATTCGTTAACCATTGCACCACGACGGGAACTCCACAGACATTGAGTTTTGCTTCCGTTTGGAGATGGCCTTTCTCCCTTCCCTTGAAACTGATTCCAGAATATGATTTACAATCTTGCCCTGTGCTAATAATGCATGTGCTCCTGTGATACGGGCTATAATTTGGGATTATGCCCGTTACAACGGAAGATGAGGTCGATTTGTTTTTAACATGTGACCTTGCCCGGTAACTATATTATCAAGGCCAACGAGGACAATGTGAGCTATTCTTTATTCCTTTAAGGACCCTGAAATGTTTACTAATGGAACAAGATTCATACGGCACCACCCACTCGTCATCTTTAACACACGATGGACGTGTCACGTCCCTTGTTCTCATTCTCAGAGACAGTTTTAGTGGGTTCCTGTGGGGTCCGGAAGAACTAGGAGCTTGTGCCAACATAAGTGTGTTGGCAAAGAGAAGGTTACTCTCGTTTTTTTTCTTTTTTTTTTTTGTTTGTTTGTTTTCCCCTTTGAAGTATCTCTGAGTATATTCTTAAAATAGATCCTGCACCACATACCATTATTCGTCTTTCACATGGGATAAATCATCTTCAAGGAGAGGAACCGAAGACAAAGCCTATGAACCTGACGGACTCTTTTCTGGCACACAGTCCTGGGGCGAAATTGGGTCCCTGCATTTTCCAAAGCAGGCTGTGTATTTATGGCCTTCCTTTTCTAAGAAGGGCCGTTTTAATAATTTTTGCTATCACATCCAAGACTTTTCACAATAATTATAGGCCATAATTGCAGTCGTAAGGCTGTGTGCCTTCTGTAGGCGCCGGGTAGTGAAACTCGAGAGAAAAATACGTCCCACTGTTTGAGGGGAGGCACCGTGACCTTGGGGCCCTGGTGCCAGATCGCCACTAGCCTCAGCTTTAGGTGGCCCTCCCACTCCTCAGCCCTGGGTCGTATCCCGGCTTCCTTCCTTTCTCTCTCCTCAGGCCCATTTCTGTTCAGCTCGTCATGTGTCTCCGAGACAGATTGAACCTCACTGTCTCTGGTGGTTCTTGCTTCCTCCTGAAGTAGCTGCAGGGTCGCATTCTGGGACTGGAGGAGTAGCTGACCCTTCTTTGGGGTCAGCTCTCTGCCCCGTTCAGTTGCTTTATGAGCGAGTAGTTGGCCCCTGACCCAAAAGACTGATGGAAGGCCAGTTGGATATGGAAATCGTGAAACAGGTACCTACTTCCCCATTGCTCCAGGCTATGGAAGGCGGTCTGATGCTTTGAATGTGTGCGCATCAGGTCTCCGGCTTCTCAGCCCGCCAGATGCTGATTCGCTGCTGTCTCTCTGAGGTCTTGGACCAGGTAACACCATTCCGTAGTGACTCCACACTTGGCCCTCTGGCAGCAGTCTTCCTTGCTTCTTAGGGGCGCAAATCCGAATGGCTCCTCTCCTTTCATCCCCACCCAGAGCAACCCCTTTATTCTTGGTTATCTGCCCTCCAATGCGCTAGTTGCTTCCTGGAACATTCAGATCTACCTCTGTGGCCCTGGGGTGACTTAAGGGGACTCGGATCTGGCAGGGCTGTGTCTGAGGATGATCAGGAACCGAATAGGCCTGTAGGGACTTGAATGCAGAGCCAATGACGGGTTTCTCTCTTCCTTGTCACTTTCTATCTTCTGTGTAAATTTTGGTGTGCGTCATGAATAAGTGATCACGTTAATCTGTTACTTTACTACCCAAGGTCTGCCCTGCTATGTTGCCCCTTCTCTGGGATACTTCAAAAAAGCCAGAGGAAAATGGTAGGTGGCTGGCAATGGCAGCCCAGCTGAAGAATTTCCTAATTGATACCTTGCATTTCACCTCAAATTAAATCGGAGTTTCAGAGCCCAGAACAAACAGGGATTATTGCGAGGGAGGTAGGGAGGAACGGGTAGTAACTCAATTGGAGTGTCAGTCACTTGGGGACATGGAGATTGAATGGGGTCGCACCATGATGTCTTGACTTTTGGAATATGAGGTTAAGGAAACTCATCATCAAGTGGCCGGACTTAGATTTAGACTGGAGGGAAAAAAATCAAAGCATGAACATGGTCTGAAAGATGGGTTTTTTTTTGCCTCTTTTTCTTTTCTTTTTTTTTGGGGGGGGGCAGTCTTTTTAGGGCTGCACCCAAGGCATATGGAGGTTCCCAGGCTAGGGGTCAGATTGGTGCTGTAGCTGCTGGCCTACGCCACAGCCACAGCAACATGGGATCCAAGCCACATCTGCAACCTGTACCATAGCTCACGGCCACGCCAGATCCTTAACCCACTAAGCGAGGCCAGGGATTGAACCCGCATCCTCGTGGATACGAGTCGCATTCATTAACCACCGAGTCATGACGGAAACTTCAGGGTTTTTTAAATTAGAGTGTTGAGTGACCTGATTTGTCAAGCCCAGTAACTAAAGCGTTTGTGTGAGAAGTTTCTGCTTTGTGGATTTTGCTTTGTTGACCAAGAAAGGCAGCAGAGCTCGATCCCCAAGGAATTTGCTCGTTGCAAGATTCTGCTTTGAGTCCAGGCTAATATCTCCTGTTAGTTTTGAAGGACTTCAGAAGGAATGGCCATGGTGTATCTGGCAATGTATAGATTGTATTTGAGTATGTGCATCTCTGCCCTTTGCCCAAAGGCACCTCCAAAGGCAGCCCAGTTATAAGAAGCGTGGGTTGGGTGGATTTGACTGGGATAGTATCACCTCTTCTCCTGTCTTTTGAACTTTTTTGAGTTGTTTTAAGATACGGTCAGAGGACCGCAGAGATCTCTAGTGTTGTAGGGTGGCGGTGGTGGAGGAATTCAGAAAATACATAGTGAGAGGGAGCGAGAAAAAGCCTGTAGAAGGATCATAAAATCCATGTCTGTTCATCTTGTAATTTTCAAGAGGGCAGAGACGAGCCTTTTGCATTTTCTGTACTGAGGGATCACATCTAGCATGTAAGAGGCACTAGATAAATGCCATATTAAGCATCAGCCATTTTTGTGTAGTGCCAAACTGGGTCAAAGGTTAGTTTGGAAGAAGTGAATTACTTCTTTGATACAGACTTAGGGAAAATTTTAGGAACAAGATTCTGTTTCCAGATAATCTCTTGATTTCCTGCTGGTCGAAGCAGTAAGTAAATATACTGAATTTTCTAAGCCTGGAGAGCAAAGCAAATGTAATTAATCAACAGTTCTTAATCCCAAAGGAGAGATTCTGAAAGGTGAGATGGGGGAATTGAATAGCACCAGGGAGATGGCCATGAGAATAAATCCCAGTGCGACCTGTATGCCTCACTTAGAGAGGCAAGCCGGTAGAATCTGTAGTAAAGAATGGGAATCCTCCCTTTGTCGCTCAGTGGAAAGAAACTCAATTAGGATCCATGAGGATGCAGGTTCAATCCCTGGCCTCGCTCAGCGGGTTAAGGATCTGGTGTTGCCGTGAGCTGTGGTGTAGGTCGCAGATGTGGCTGGGATCCCGAGTTGCTGTGGTTCTGGTGTAGGCTGGCAGCTGTAGCTCCAATTCGACCCCTAGCCTGGGAACCTCCATATGCCACAGGTGTGGCCCTAAAAAGCAAAAAAAAAAAAAAAAAAAAAAAAAAAACCAAAAAAAAAACAACAAAAAAAACAAAACACTGAAAACTTCAGCAAACTCAATCTTCTAGGAAGGGCAACATCATTTCTATAAAGGGAATCTGTGCTTGGCTGATCGCCTTGTGTTTTTCAAGGGACTACAGTGAATGTGATTTCTTTGGGCTTCCAAAAAGCTCTTCGTGGGATTGTACAGTGAATGTGATTTCTTTGGGCTTCCAAAAAGCTCTTCGTGGGATTGTACATTTAAGCAAGGAACCTTAAAATAACTGGCATCACCGCAGGATTGTGGGACTATTCCCATCAAATATCATGAGTGATCTTGCGGCCGTGAGCATAGGGAAGGGGGTAAATAGGTCTGTCTGGCCACAAGAACTGTGGCATCCTTTCCAACGTTAGGATGGAGACGCAATTTGTTTAAAACTCCAATAAATGGTCTAGAAGAGGAAAGGGCCATTGAAAACTTTTGTCAACAAGTTTTCAAAATGGGAATGAATTTTCGGGTGTCTGCTGGAGAGGAGCTTTGTTGGAGGGTTGGGGAAACTCAGCCTTGCAAAGTGAGGGCTCCCTCTCTGGGCCTGCTTGCCCCGGCCTAAGGCCTAAGAAGCCTTCTTTTCTCATGTTATAAAAATTAACCCCTGGGGGTTAACGAATCCGACTAGGAACCATGAGGTTGCGGGTTCGGTCCCTGCCCTTGCTCAGTGGGTTAACGATCCGGCGTTGCCGTGAGCTGTGGTGTGGGTTGCAGACGCGGCTCGGATCCCGCGTTGCTGTGGCTCTGGCGTAGGCCGGTGGCTACAGCTCCTATTGGACCCCTAGCCTGGGAACCTCCATATGCCGCGGGTGCGGCCCAAGAAATAGCAACAACAACAACAACAAAAGACAAAAAAAAAAATTAACCCCTGTTCAACCGTGACCCATGTCCCTGTCCATGTCAGTGGAGACACAGTCCTTCAGTGTAGATCTGTGTTAAAGAAAGCCATAACTTATTGGGACCTACTTTGAACAAGAAGGTAAGTGGTGGAGTTCCTATCATGGCGCAGTGGAAACGACTCCGACCAGGAACCATGAGGTTGCAGGTTCGATCCCTGGCCTTGCTCAGTGGGTTAAGGACCCGGTGTTGCCGTGAGCTGCGGTGTAGGTCGCAGATGCGGCTCGGATCCTTGGTTGCTGTGGCTGTGATGTAGGCCGGCGGCTACAGCTCGGATTCAACCCCTTGCCTGGGAACCTCCATATGCTGCAGGTGCGGCCCTAAAAAGGAAAAAAAAAAAACCCAACAAGAAGCTAAGTGTTTCTTTCCCCTTCGCCATTTCTTCGATGCTTGGCTAGGATTTTAAAGAATGGTTCATGCAGCTTGAAGTCTGATGTTAGACGATCGTTTTTCTTTATCTGAGCCAGTGAACTTTGCTGTCATCTCGTGTCAAAGCTTTCTCCGTAGCCATTTGGAGAAATTGTCTTTAGGAGAATTCCTGATGAATGACTTTGTTCTTCTTTAGGTATATTTTCCTAGAAGGTCGATTTACTGAAAACCTCTTCTCGCGCTGTATTTTGGAGGGAGGAATTTTAGGAATGTCATGAAAGGGGGAGTAAAGAGAAGGTAAGGAGGGGTTTATTTTTCTAGTCTCTCAAGCTGAAAAGCAGAATGAAAAGAGGAAAATAATGTTCCAAATGTTCATACCCACACCACCCGTGACGTGTAAATCCCCAAACGTAGTAATATTGGTTTTTTTTTCTTTTTTCATTTGTTTTTTGTCTTTTTAGGGCCGCACCCACGGCACATGGAGGTTCCCAGGCTAGGGGTCCAATCGGAGCTGAAGCCGCCGGCCTATACCACAGCCATAGCAAAGCAGGATCCGAGTTGCATCTGGGACCTACAGCACAGCTCACAGCAATGCGGGATCCTGAACCCACTGAGCGAGGCCAGGGATCGAACTGCATCCTCATGGATGCTAGTGGGGTTCTTTAACCACTGAGCCACGACGGGAACTCCTAGGAATTGCATTAGAGCAAATGTGTGAGCTTGGCAAGCCTCCCCGTCCAACTGCAGTCCTGTAAACTTGGTACCCAGCTGTGGACCTGGACCCGTTCCAACCTTGCTGTGAAACCTAAATGGCTGGGGCAGGTTATCTTCGAATGGGGCTCCTTCGAGATTATTAGGAAGCAATAATAAGGAAAATGGCTCCCAGTTGGACATCTGGAAGGAGGAGGAACACGGTGTTGCCAGGGTTTTTCTGAGGGTCCCTCCCTCCCTTGTTTTCTCTGAGGTCTGATTGTTTTCTGATTGCCCGCAGGAGACTGTAGGCTAAGGGGTGCAGAGAAAGGACAAGAAGCTGGTGGCCAGCATCCGCCCAGCCCAAGAATCCCTGTGACCCTCTGAGCCTGGTCTATTCGCTGTCTTAGAGATGGGCCTTCTGAGGCCCCGGTCTCCCAGGAATTAGGACACATGGCTTAGGTCCCTAGGTTCCAGAGGCGCTATTGAGGACCGAGAGGAAAAAGATGGAGCTAACGGTCTTGGCTCTCCAGGCTCCTTTTTATTTGTAGCTGACCGTGTCACACACAGTCCTTTGGACTCAGGCACACTGCTCCATTACAAGCCCAGTGGAGATGAGTCATTTGCACAGAAAGGCACTCCTGAATCCTTGTCCGGAAAGATCTTCTTTGTTAGTTGTAAGTAAGAGAGCGCCTTCTTTTCCTGCCTGCCCCTAGGTCACCACCACCACCGCCCCTGCCACTCCCTCCCCTGCCCCCCCCCCAAAGGGCTCAGAGCCTTTGATTAGCTCTGAGTGTTGAGGTAGTACTTATGGCATCCTCAGATTGGTTGAAGCGACTTGGGTGAATTGCCAGTATTATTATGCCTGTGGAGTCCTGGACCCGGACTAAGTGGTTGTAAATGTGCAGAATAGATGCGGTTGCTCTAGCTGCTCGAACGCGGTGGTAACCGAAGGTCAAAGCATGCATTTGAGGCCATTGGCTGATGTACCTTACTTTCATAAATCTTTGGTTGTTAAAATAAAGTTTGAAGATGATCCGATAAAAACTTTGCTTCATAATTTGCTTATCAGTGTAAAGCAATAAAGAGCCCTACTTGATTTTGATCTGGAGTGGATTTTAAAACCGTCGCAAGCTCACTGAAACCCAGTGTGGCGTTTTAAAGTAGCAACCCTAACACTTCCAACTACACTTACACGAAGTATTCTTAGAAAAATATACGAAAACTGCTTTTTGAAATGTGTTTCTGATTGGCCTTTGCTAGCCTACCTTGCAGGATTAGTGGACCTAAAAATAATTGGCAGTTAAGCCCTCCAGAGCTATATTTTGGCAAGGTTTTGCAAAACGCTAACTAGCTGCATGTCTCCTACTGATTGGTGGGTGATGGCAAATCATACATCTGCATGATGACTGTAATTTCTGGGCTTTATTATTATGGTTTAGGTCAAACGACTTGAGGCTTTGGATGTACGGAGCACATGACATGCAGTAATTTCACTCCTTTTTTGCAACGGGAGGGAGGATGGACGCATGTATACGTTCTCCCATCCCCACCCAGTGGAATTATTAAAACCCTTAAGAGATTGTCTTTGTTCCCATGAAGGAGAGCTTTGTAATTTCTCCTGAGGGCCTTAGGTAGCTAGAGGGGCTGGAGTTAACAGCAGCCTGTTAGCTCCCTTTGAGGCTGCATGCATTTCGATCTAGAAAGTGAACAGAAACAATTTTGGTCACTCTTAGACCAAGTGGCAAGGAACTCTTACTTTCAGAACAAATAAAAATTAGGCAGAGAGTAAAGTAGCAATTGAGGGATTAGGAAAATTACCCCAGCAAATAATAGCTTAATGCTGCTCCCCAATATTAGAATTACATCAAGTATTTGATATCATGCGGAGGAAAGGACCCCCCCCCCCACCCACATGTATCCTTTTTACTTTGAAAACCCAAAGCTTGCTTTTTTTAAAAATAGAAGAAAATAAACTGTATCCTGGAAGAGTTAGATTTACAGAATTTGGGGAGATAGCGCAGAGTTTTCCTATATACCTCATACCCAGGTTTCCTTATGATTAACACCTTACATTTTTGTGGGACATTGTCACAATTGATAAACCAGTATTGATGCATTATTATTAACTAAAGTCCATTTCATATTACAATTTCCTTTTTTTTTTTACCGTTTCAGTGAAATAGGATTCAGATCCCAAAGGCTTCACACCCATTTGAACTGTACAGTGGCTCTTAATATAGCCAAAGAATTGTGCATTTATCACCAAAATCAAATGTAGAACATTTTCCTTATCCCAGAAGGAAATCTCCTACCTTGTAGTTGTAACCCCTCCCTTACTTCGTTCTGCCAACCACGGCCTCCCCTCCCTGTGGTTTGCCCTAGGCTAGACATTTCATATGAATGGCATCATATAATATGTGGACCTCGGGGAGTCGCTTGTTCACCCAACATGGTATTTGCAAGATTTCGCCATGTTGGAACTTGGTTCCGAACTCCATTCCCTACTACAGCTCGGTGACCTTTCATTTTACCGACACACTAGTGGGCATTGGGCTATTGCAACTATGCTGCTGTGTGTGACTTTCTTAGCTTTCCCCAGTGTCTCTTTCTGTTCCAGGAGCTTGGCCTGGGCACCAGCATCATGTCTCCCTTAGGCTCCCAAGGCTTTGCTTTTGAAGTCCCTTTCGACAATGCCTGTGCTTACTTGTCATCATTCCCCACCACTTATGCTCGCCACTCAACTCCTAATTGATAATGCTCTTTTTTCTGGCTATCTTTACTCCCTCGAATTCCACCTCCAATAAGAAAATGTCCTGAACATTTCTCTGGGAGAAAGAAGATGCTGCTCTCCTGTCCCCTCTCTCACCTGCTGCAAGTCATCAGATAAGTCTCGTCCTGGACAACCTCAGTCACTTAGCGGTTAGAACAGAGGCTCTTCATTTTTGTCTTGGTTTTGTAATTGCACTGAGTTCACGATGCCTCCTTCTTTCCAAAGCGCTTCTTTAGGCTGCAGTGGGACTTTCTCAAGAGCTTACAGCGAATCAGCCAGCTGAGTCTTCTTAGCCCTGGGCTACATTAGGTCTGCAGAATGGAAGACCTACCTAGTATCAAGTATCCAGAAACTTTTTTTTTTGGGGGGGGGGGTCTTTTTAGGGCCACACCCATGGCATCTGGAGGTTCGCAGGCTAGGGGTGGAATCAGAGCTGTAGCTGCCGGCCTATGCCACAGCCACAGCATCGCCAAATCCGAGCTGCATCTGCGACCTACACTGCAGCTCACGGCAATGCTGGATCCTTAACCCACTGAGCATGGCCAGGGATTGAACCTGTGTCCTCATGGATGCTAGCCAGATTCATTTCCACTGAGCCACGAAGGGAACTCCCAGTCTGTTCTTAAAGGCCCCTTGCTGCAGCCCTCACCCATAGGGTCCAGGTTGTGTGTCTGTTATTAACCAAAGGCATGTGGTTGCCTTTTTGGTAAACTCAGTTTGGGGTTCAGGGGATGTCTGCCTTCCCGATCAGCCAGTCCGGAGAGCCTGGGTTCTGTTCATCGTGTCCCATCTAGGACTCGGGTTGAGAACTCCCTCGAGATTTACTTTCTCTCCTACAGGTGGACAACGCTGACCACCCTGGTGCTAACTACAGATATCCCCATCTCCCCCCCAAAGGAGAGCGAACCCCAGAGACATTTCTTGGTTTCTGGTTGGACTTCAAACGAATTTTCCAAGAGAGACAGAGCAAATGATTGTAAGACACAGTTAGAAGCAGTCAGGTCAATAGTAAGTAGACTGCGAGCTGGCCTGAGAACCTGTTCACCATTTATGCCATTTTCTCTGGGCAGGTGGGTTGTGAATAACTGGAAAGAAGTAGACAAGAGCTGCATCCCGTCTGTACATCAGAGCCAGCCTTTGGTGGGAAGAGTAATTGAAATAAAATGAGAAAGCCTGGCTGTACAGTTTGCGGGCCCTCTTAAAGGACAGACTGTGTTCTTCCCATTCGAGGCCAGCTTCTTAAATCATTGATGTGAAGGGCTTCGAGAAAGTAGTCCTTTATAGTGATTGTCTTTGTTCACCTTTGAAAACTCAGGCATTGGTATTAAGACTAGGAGTTCCCGTCGTGGTGCAGTGGTTAACGCATCCGACTAGGAACCATGAGGTTGCGGGTTCAGTCCCTGCCCTTGCTCAGTGGGTTAACGATCCGGCGTTGCCGTGAGCTGTGGTGTAGGTCGCAGACGTGGCTTAGATCTGGTGTTGCTGTGGCTGTGGTTGGTGTAGGCCGGTGGCTACAGCTCCGATTCGACCCCTAGCCTGGGAACCTCCATATGCCGTGGGAGCGGCCCAAGAAATAGCAAAAAGAAAAAGAAAAAAAAAGACTAAAGAGAAATTACACAGAGGTGGTGTGATTGAAAAAGGTTTGGCTCTTTCGAGTGATGTGTGTGTGTGTGTGTTTAATGCCACAGAGTTAAGCTTTGAAAGCACGCTTCGTTGAATCTCATCCATGCCTCCGAGGACAAGGCTAAGGCACCTTTTCTCTTTTGAGGGCCACTGACCCACAAAGAAAAAACCTAATCAAGGGCCATGTACAAAAAGCAACTCAATTTAGGTGCTTGCTTAGAAATCCATAAAGCCTTCCATTCACCTGCTTTTAAAACTATGAACAGAGATCTCTCACTGAGTATAACAAACAAACAAAAAACCCTTCGGTTTCATGTTAGGAGCAGTTTTTACAAGAGGTGGGGTAGGGAAAGAGAGAACAGGATGAGTGGAGTAAAAAGAGCAGGATGCAGACGGGACAGGTAAGGAGCTAGAGGAGGCACATGGAGAAGAAAGTCACAGAGTTCCCATCGTGGCTCAGTGGTTAACAAATCTGACTAGGAACCATGAGGTTGCGGGTTCAATCCCTGGCCTGTCTCAGTAGGTTAAGGATCCAGTGTTGCCGTGAGCTGTGGTGTAGGTCGCAGATGCGGCTCAGATCCCGCGTTGCTGTGGCTGTGGTGTAGGCTGGTACCTGCAGCTCCGATTCTACCCCTAACCTGGGAACTCATATGCTGCAATGCAGCCATAAAAAGACATCCCCCCCCAAAAAAAAAACAAACTAAAAATTGAACGTGGACTCTTAGGTTTTGCCAAAACCAAGATGTGCTCTAGTGTTCAGATAGGAGCAGGTCTCTGGTAGGTCCTGCCGAGGGCCCCCAGTGGGCAGGAGGTGGGTAGGAGCAGGGGCCATGCTGGGCTGTGGGTGCTGGCGGCTTCACTGGATCGCCAGTAAAACTTTGATGGCTGGGACCCATTTTCGAAGGGTTTCTCTTCAGTGCAGAATTCTGGGTGCGCTTAAACCCCTCAACATCTATCACCTTCTTAAACCTTTCTATGTTATTCTTTCCTGCTGCTGTCTCTGAATTTTCTGGCTTTAGGTTGTGTGTGTGTGTGTGTGTGTGTGTGTGTGTGCGCGCGTGCGTGTAGGCATGCACGCGCAGGTACACATGAGTGCGTTGAAGGTGCGGAAAAGTTCGTAGACGCCTATCTTGATACGATCCAATACCTGACCCTCTAGTTGATTATACACACGAACCTTGTTAAGATTAGGTGACCAGAGATTCTTTTCCAGACCGGAAACGCAGATTTTTGGAAGTAGATTCTTTTCCAAAAGTTGTTTTTGGACGAGGGGCTTGCAAACCAGCCAGTGGTGGATTTCAGCCGGTGACAACCTTCAAAAGTAGCTGCTCCCTTCGTATTAGTCATGGACATAGTTTTGTACACCCCAAGTCCTCCTTCTGAGCATTTCATTTCATTTTCGGTGTGGGGTGCGAGTGTCGTGTGGATTACTTCATACAGCTGCACTTTACTAGTTGGGGGCCTTTGTATGCTGTTATAAGGTGTGAGGATTATGCTGGCGGAGATCCTCAGCCCTGAAGCCAGGAGACAACTGGATATTTCTTTGTTAGTTACACGTCCCAGTACCAAAGGCCTCCTGTGAACTTGTTAAGCCAGGGAAGAGGCACTTTTGGTTTGGGTTGTAACAAAGATGCTTTCAGAAAACGGAGCCTTCGTAAGCAGCCCTTCCACTAATGAGATCTAAGATACTCCACAACCTCACAGCTCTAAACTCTTTCACCTCCTCCCCCAAAGCTTTTTGTTAGGATTATCTGTTGCCCAAGGGTTTCCGAAATGGCAAAAGCAGCTTTTTAGCAGTTTCTGGATTAGGAAGCTCCTTGAAGATGGTTGGCCTTCACCACTTCTTTAAATAGTCCTTTAAAGCTGTGTACTTGTTTTTGTGTCTCAGTAACACTCTCCCCACTTTTCAGTTGCCGGGAAGGAAGAGAGATCAGGAGTCTATCTGATTGTGTAATTATTTGCATCCATGAGGCCAAGAAGCAGCAACGGCCGGCTCCTGGCTCTCTTTCCATCCACGGTTAGCGCTGTTAAAAAGATGGGCTGCTCTTCATTCCTCAACCCTCGATTTGTTGAACACGCTCGCCCTTGAGAGGCTCACACATCTTCAGTATACTCCTCTCTCGTGGTCTTGGGTCTTTTCATGGAAGGCGAATCCTCATAAACATCTGCAGAAAACTGCACGAGGCTACCTGTCCCCCACCAGTAAATCGTGGAGTAATCAAGGTGCCAGTACCCTAGTGGGGTTTTTTTTGTTTTTTTTTTTTTGTCTTTTTGTCTTTTTGCCTTTTCTAGGGCCGCTCCCTCCGCATATGGAGGTTCCCAGGCTAAGGGTCTCATCTGAGCTGTAGCCACCGGCCTACACCACAGCCACAGCAATGCGGGATCTGAGCTACATCTGCGACCTACACCACAGCTCACGGCCACGCCGGATCCTGAACCCACTGAGCGAGGCCAGGGATCGAACGCGCAACCTCATGGTTCCTAGTCGGATTTGTTAACCACTGCGCCACGACGGGAACTCCTAGTGGGGTTTATTTTCAAGTGGCGTCCTATCTCTTGGTCTTTGGGAGGGAGAGGTGTGGTCTGTTCAAAGCACATCTTTTGTTCTGTGGCAGAGGAGGAACAGAGTCAGGGTGGAGTGTGAGGTGTGTCATGAGAAGTTCCAAACCACAGACACAAGTGCAGTTGGGTGGGGAGGGAGATGATTTGTGCCTTTGACCTTTCCATTGACCCTTAGGACGACATAGAGATTGCATTTATTGGAAGCTCTCAGTCTGTGTGTGGCTGAATGACTGCATGAACACCAGCGTAAGGTCGACGGGACGGTGGCTGACAGCGGTACCGAAGGCGCTGGACGAGGACGCCTTGCTCCCGAGCGTCCCTCAGCCTCCTCACCCCTTGTGACTTCCCGTAGACTCAGACCCCAGCGTGAACGCTGCGGTTGCCTCTTCACTGCCAACTCCTTGAAGTGCCCTTAATCCTTATCCATTTGCTCCGTTTTGGGTTTTGTTGTCACATATTGTACACATCATTCTGCATTAACAGGTATCCCCTCTTGGAGCGTAAACAGCCACCTCTCAAAAAACCTTGCCTCCTTTGTATACTTTGCACAGTAGTTAGCATCCCTTCTCGAGGAATTCACTCAAGACTTCTGTTGCTATTGAATGCTACGCCCTTCAACTGGCCACACTGAATTTCCTGGTTGGAAAGCTGTTTTTGGTTTGTTTTTTGCAGGTGTCTTTGTTATCTTTTTTTTTGGTTCTTTTTTTGGCCACACCTGCGGCATACAGAAGTTCTCAGGCCAAGGATCAAGTCCAAGCTGCAGCCACAACCTATGCTGTAGTTGCAGCAATGCCAGATCCTTAACCCACTGAGCCAGGCTGGGTATCGAACCTGCGCCTCCACAGTGAGAGGCCGGATCAGTAACCCACTGCACCACAGCAGGAGCTCCTATCTTCTTTTGCCAAGAAGGAAATCAATATTTGTAGTCTTAATGAAACTTTTTAGATACCCACTATGCCTGGGCCATTGCAGGAACATCAGAGACAGAAGCGAAGCCGAACAGGGTACCTAAGATCAGACTCTTCCCTCTTGGACTTGATGAAGGATGATGGAGATTGATTGTCCTACATTTTCTCTTCCAGGGGATCATTTGAAGATCTGTCCCCAGGGTTACACCTGCTGCTCTCAAGAGATGGAGGAGAAGTACAGCCTGCAAAGTAAGGATGACTTCAAAAGTGTGGTCAGTGAACAGTGCAACCATTTGCAAGCCGTCTTTGCTTCCCGTTACAAGAAGTTTGATGGTATGTGTTGCATCTTTGGTCTAAGGAGGTATAGATGTGTATTTGCTCTGTTCTTGAATTCGTTTTCTACCTTTTAATCCAGTCCCATTTACCAGATGCTCTCCTCACTGGATCCCAGGGGCAAGTTAGCCTTGCAGCTTTATCCTTCGGGATCCACAAGAATCGGAATGGTATGGCAGCCGTTATGGAACCAAATAATAGATGAAAGTAGTTTAATTTAAATGCTTTCAGGTATTTTCTCGGCTGGACACAGAAGAGTGTTGTTGACGCAAGCCACTTAAAAAAAAAAAAAAAAGTCCTTCTAAGAAAAAGCAGGCATCTGAAAACTTAGTCAAAATAACCAGAGAGGTTCTGCAGATGCTGGACTTCCAATGAAATTTCAAAATGGATCCCCCAAAGCCAATGAGAATCCCCAGAAGCCCTGTAGAACGCAGATAGGATTAAAACCCCGTTCTTGCATGTCCTTGCACTGGTGGCCCAGAAGTGGCTGCTGGATTCTGGGTTTCATGAAGCCGGGCTCCATCCCTGGCTCCATTTTAGCTGGAGCTTTGGTCCATCCATGTGAAGCCATGGGCAAACCCGTTCCCTTCCCCTGTGCCACACACGGATTCTCACATGCACACTCTTCTTTTCATAGGGACGAAGTGGCCAACATGGGCCACACGAGAGGTGCCCCAGTCGTATCTGGAGCCATGTACTAGATCACATACTTGCAAAACTAGAGTCTGGGGTCCAAAACACCTCGGGATTCTTTTCTCTGGTGCTGTCCCCTCAGTTTGAAGATTGTTATGCAGTAGATTTTAATTTTAATAGGAATGATTTCCTTTGTGTCTGTTTTAAAGGCCACTCTAATTACATCGTACCTTTGAAGCATGCTTTTCTTGACATTCTGGGTGGTGGAGAAGTACAAGGCAACTTTTGAGATGTGAAATGTCTTTGAGTATTTCTGCAAAGGGCTCATTACCATGGTGAGAAGTTGGACTAAATTAGATTTGAGATAGCTGATAAGGCAGTCCCCAGCTAAAGAACGGCTTGTATTTCAAACGTTGGCTTGGGGATTCATTATTTGAAAGTTATATCTGACTTAAGAAGTGTTAGTAGTTTCCCAGGCTAGACCACGAAAGCATATTGAACTTGTAATGTAGTTGAACTAAATTTTTTCTATGTAGGGTACCATTTCCTGTGCCCAGTTTTTCCAACACTTTGTATGCAAGATTGCATTTAGTCTTTATCTCCTTTCCCTGGGTGGCTGGAAATAATTTATATATCCTGTCTTACTATCCTCTAGTGAGCCTCTATTCAATGCACAGGCTGTAACCGTGAAGAGTATTTAACAGGCTGTTAGGAGTTCCCTTGTGGCTCAGTGGGTTAAGGAACCAGTGTTGTCACTGCTGTGGCATGGGTTTGATCCTTGACCCGGGGAACTTCTGCATGCCACAGGCAAGACTCCAAAACAGGGCAAAACAACAATGTGGTGGCCTAGTGGTCACGAATTTCGCCTTTGTCACTGCTATGGTGAGGGTTCGATCCCTGGCCCGTGAACTTCCACATGGCACAAGTATAGCCAAAAAGAAAGGGTTAACATCACATGAGGATGAGTGTTGTTGGCAAAAGATATCATTCAACCACCTCTGTTTCTTGGTCACTAAATTATCAGCATGATTATTGAAAAGAGTGGTATTCTCTTGACTATGGCATGTCTCATTCAAGACAGTAACCGAAACAATTGCTTTTACCTTGACGAGAAATCTTACATAGTCAGGTGACTTTATCTTCGAAAACTTGAGATGCTGATGTGTAAAAATTACCACTTGGAGGTTTAATAATTTAGAGGGAATTTGGAAGGAAAAATTCCTGCTCTTTAGAAATGGCTAGCCTCACAAATGAACCTATCTACAGAAAAGAAACAAGCTCATGGGCCTGGAGAACAGACTTGTGATTGCCAAGAAGTGGAGGAAAGTGGGAGGGACTGGGAGTTCAGGATTAGTAGATGCAAACTATTGCATTTGGAGTAGATAAGCAATGAGGTCCTGCTGTATAACACAGGGAACTCTATCCAATCACTTGTGATGGAACATGATGGAGGATAATGTGAAAAAAAAGAATGCATCTAATTGTATAACTAGGTCCCTTTGCCGTATAACAGAAATTGGCAGAACACTGTAAATCAACTATAATTTTTTTTTTTTTTATTATTAAAGAAACGGCTAGCCTCTTGGTAGCATTTGGGAGAGTGGAGATAAGGCTCTTTCCAAGTTCCAAGGTCACCACCTTCAGGTCACCCCAATTCCTCTTAGACATGTGTCCTCCTGGCATGGGGCCCACAGACTTTAGTGATTTCTCTTGCCTGTGGGCCTGCTGGTTTAGCTCTTTTCCCTCCTCACTTGCCATGGCTTTATAGCATTGCTCGTACAATTGCAGTGTGTAGTTTTTAAAAAGCCATACAGAGAAACTTTATCAGTAAGTGTTAACATATGTTTTGTTTTGTTTTTTTAAAGAAGGACAGAAGAACAATTTCTCATGCCCTTCCTGACCAGGCTTCACGTTCAGTACATGTGTTTAATGTGGTTTCTTTATCAGTTTCAAAACGGGCCAAGAAAGATGATTATGAAACTCCAGCTTGTTTCTTTGGACTTGAGGCTTAAATATGGCATGCATCACAACATTGTCAATCAACTATACCTTCCAAAAATACCAAAAAAAATAGCATAGATTTAAGAAAAAAAAATTTTTTTTGGTCTTTTTAGGGCCACACCCAAGGCACATGGCGTTTCCCAGGCTGAGAGTCAAATCAGAGCTGTAGCTGCCAGCCTAAGCCACAGCCACACCATATCTGAGCTGCGTCTGCGACCTACACCACAGCTCACAGCAATGCCAGATCCTTAACCCACTGAGTGAGGCCAGGGTTTGAACCCGTGTCCTCGTGGATCCTAGTCAGGTTCATTACTGCTGAGCCTCAATGAGAACTCCCCATGTAAATTTTATTTGAAGGCATAGTAGCTGAAATGTGTTTCATCTGGAGATCAGAACATAGCCTGGGTACTCTGTGTATTTCCTCCAAGTTAGGCTTTCTGACATAATCCACCGCTTTTACTTGCTAAAAACCTCAGTTGATTGGTATCCAGCAAACCATAATCCTCGAGTGGGTGCTGCATGTATTGTGTGATGTTTAAGGCTGGCAATTATGACCTGCCAGTACTGTGCAAAGCCTGAAGATGGCGTTGAATGAAATTGTATAGGGCTTGTGGTGGCTCTCAGAAATCCAAAGGCGGGCGCTTTGGTCAAAACACTGTCCAAGCCTTTGTAAAAGCCAAACCCTGGGTTATTGATATGAATGGGAGAGAGGACGCTATGCAGAGAAACAGGATGGCAACCGCGGAACCAAAATGGGGCAGCAAAGGTAGCACAAAGAAGGCTGGGGATAAGCTCTGAGCAAATCACAAGGGACCCGTGGCAACAGACGAGGTCAAACAACCTCAAAGGAGCATCTTTGCCATGTTACAGTATAAATTCAGTGGCGATCCCAAGCTCAGGCGACTTCTCCGCCATCAAAACTTCAGTCACATTTATGTCACACTTAAGTCACCACTTCTTTCTAAGGCAGGAACAAGTAGCATTTTTTAAAATAAACTTTCAAATAAAAATACAGTTTTAGAGGCTTTTAGGGGATGAGCCCTCTTTAATCAGAAGGCATCCCATTATCATGCTGCTTCTGTGGGCTCTGAGCGGGAATGCCAGCTCTGGCATTTTGGAGTCAGCTAGTCCCCTTATCTCTACGATTTTTGTTGTTTTATATGTTTAATTTTCTACCGTTGGCACATCTAAAGAGACGAGACAGCGTCTAAACCAGGTAACTTGTAAAATGCAGGCACATGTGTGTGGTTTCAGATCTGGCTGAAGTACAAAACTTCCTGAAGCAGCAACCCCCACCCCTCCGATTTCCCATATTTTAAAGCTGTACCTCTGAGTTGAAGGACCCACTTCTTTACTTTCCTACACTGTAATCTTTTTTTTTTTTAATCTGCTCTTTAAGAGTGTTCAATACCAGAAATCCACTCTCCTAGGCTTAGAGACATAGAGCCTGAAAATTGGCAGTGACAGAGCTAACTGCTCCCCCTCTCGGCCACTTCTGGGAATTTCTTTTCTTTTTTCTTTTTTTTTTTTTTGAAGTTGAACTCCTCCTAATTAACATAGCTGAATCAGTTGTCTCATGAATATGCTAATCAGATACTCCGTTCAGGGGGCTTTGAAAGACTTGCTTGGCAAAAGGCATAGAAATGATAGAAGCGGGGCATAATCCGTGTTTGGGGACCACAACATAAAGACCCACCCCGAAATGCCGAATTATTGTGTGAGACTGGTTGTTTTTGAGAGAGGCATAGCTAAATCAAACCACACAAATAGATTAAGAAGATTAGAGCTGCCATGGCAAATAGGTTTGTGAATTACTTAGTAAAAACGATGGTAACAACTACAAAGATATATCATTGCGTACAGACTCCCCGAATGAAATTGGTTGAGAGAGATTTGGCATGCTGAAAGAAATGTTTAGGGCAATTCGAGATGTATGATGCTAGTCCCTTGGCCATCTTAGGAGCAAATGCAGCAGCACCTCTGGGCTGGAGGCAGAGCCCCCCGAAGTGTGAGCCCGGTTCTGCTGTGAAGCGACTGTGACCTGGGGCAATTAACTGGTCTCAGTTTTCCCATCCGTAAAATGAAGGGGTTGAGCTCCATGCTCTCTAAAGACCCTTTCAGTTCGACAAATTCTGTGAATCTTCTAAACATGTGAGCAGACCAGCTGCTTCAGTGAAAGGTCTTACAAGCTGTTAATTAGCCGGCTGCATGGTACCCTCTATTTTCCTCTCGTTTCTTAACTCTCCACTACTATCACCGGGTCTTTGAAAACCCTCCCCTGAGCCTGAAGCTTGTTAACTGGAATAATAGTAGAAATGTTCTGAATTAGCTTAAAACGCACATAAAAGAAATAATTGTCCGTCCCATCTATCCGAAGAGTCCTTTGTGACATGATAGAAAACAAGGGCAGCCACTCTGCGGATTTAGCCAAATCTGGGTTTTAATCACCCACTGAAACTTTTCCGTGGCTCCTCCTGGTCATTGCTTCACTAGGCCAGTAGGAAACCAGTGGTGGAGGCTCGGTGAGTTGAAGGTGTTAGAACTCACATGCCCATGAATGACAGAGAGAGCCAACTAAGCCACATGGCTGTTCGCTAAGCTGAAATGTCCAGAATTTTCCTGACCCCTGACTGTAAATATTTGTTCAACGACATGGTTTTGTTACTGGCCCTTGCAGAGTCACACTGACATAACTGAAGACCTCGCGGGTCTTGAAGCCTTAAACATCCTCGAAATAAATGTCACAGAAATGTGTGACACACATACACCACAGGATTGTTTTTTAATCCTTAACTTTGGATTTCATTCGTGAAGACATCTTTTTAGAATCTGCTTTTTCAAACCTCTGCCACGGTGCAGCAGGCAGCCTGAGTAGTCACGAAAAGTACAGAACAAGACACGAGGCCTCTGGCCTTCCTGCAGATGCAGTGGTCTTTCCAGATCTCTGATTTGGTTGGAAAGCACTGCCACTCTATGCTTTATGATTCTATTTTCTTTTGTTTTTGTTTTTTTTCCTCCCCCTGCATGCAAAAGAGACTCAAATGCTGGGTATTTTTGCTAATTCTTGGTTAATCTCTCTGTGAAACTCACTGAGAAGAAGCCACTGCCAGCTTACTGTAATCAAATCAAGAGCTCAGGCACAACACACATTTCTGTATTGACAAAGGTTTTCTGCCGAGTTGTTATCTCAAGTGTGACCAATTGTGACTCGAGCAGTGGCTATCTCATTGAAAATGCTTGTGCCGCTTCCAGGGGGCCCCGCGCACTTTCATTTGGGGCCTCTGCTATTAGCTTTGACTTCTTAAGAAGGCCGGGCCTCCACCAGAAGCAGCCGATCTGTTTGGAGGCGTGAGTAAATACACGGAAGAGCTTCAGCTGAGCTGCTTTTATCTACTTTGTTGGTTCTTGTGCTTTGAGCCTGAGAGTTTAGAGCCTTGTTGATCATCTCTGCTCACCCCTTTTTCCCCGCGACTGTCTGTCCGGGCAAAGAAAAGGACTTATTTGATCGAGCAGTGACTCCAACTGATTGACGGAGAGAATTCCCCAGCTAGTCGGGCCTTTCGTGTTCATTGTCCCAGCCCATCTCCATCACCCTCTCTCTTGAGAGAATTAATGGAACAATCAGAGCTCTTGGAATCAATATGACTCAAGCAGCGAGGGTGCGACACGGCCATACCTTTTCTGGAGGTCATTTTGGCCATGTGTCCGAAGTTTCGAAGAAGTCCTTGGATTTAGCACTTTGGCTTCTAGGTATTGATCTCAAGGAAAGAGCTGCATACAGACGTATGTACAAAAGTGTTCATCCCAGCATTATTTTTAATAGTGAAAAATAGGAGATCAGCCTAAATGTCCCATAACGATTACATTACAATTTATCCATTTGGTGTCATGGTATATGCACTTGTTTAAAATGATGTTTCTGGAGTTCCCGTCGTGGCTCAGTGGTTAGCGAACCCGACTAGCATCCTTGCTCAGTGGGTCACTGCTGCAGCTTGAGTTGGATCCCTGGCCCGGGAACTTCCACATGCTGTGGGCACGACCACCCCCCCCCCAATGTTTCTGAAGACTTTTTAAAAAATCACATCAGAAATACTAACGATACAGGAGTTCCTGTTGTGGCTAACGAATCCGACTGGGAACCATGAGGTTGCCTGTTCGATCCCTGGCCTTGCTCAGTGGGTTAAGGATCCGGCGTTGCCGTGAGCTGTGGTGTAGGTTGCAGACGCGGTTCAGATCTGGCCTTGCTGTGGCTGTGGTGTAGGCTGGCAGCTATGGCTCCGATTCGACCCCTAGCCTGGAAACCTCCATGTGCCGCATGAGCAGCCCTAGAAAAGGCAAAAAGACAAAAAGACAAAAAAAGAAAGAAAGAAAGAAATACTAATGATACAGTGTTAAGTGAGAACAGGGTATAAATACAGTGTGACCTCAACTATGTGACCTTCATAGAAAAAGACAGGAGATTCAGTAAAACTATTGTTGCTCTGTCTTAATGGTGGGATCATGGGTGTTCATGCCTTGAGTTTTTCAAATTGGTACAATCTCAAAGGAATACTTTATAGCAAAAAATGGTATTTTTTTAATGAAAAGTGTAAGAACTGCTTTGGTGATGTTTTGCAGTGTTTTGTTTGTTTGTTTTTTAGTATCCCAATGCTCACTCTAGACAATTTGTTAAAAAAAAAAAAATGGAAAAATGCGTCAAAGCCTCTAGCATTTAAGGTGAATGCACAGAATAAAGGGAAATAAGTCATTTTTGAAAGCACCAGGTAGGTTATTTTTCCGATTATAAAATGTCACTGAAAAATTGGGGTGAACAAAAATTGAGAAACACTGGGGAAAAAAAATCACCCCAGGTCCCCGACACCCACTGGACCACCTCCTCTTTCTTTGGCCATGTAGATAACGTACATTCATACATTCCTGCACATCAGCATCGGAACTGATGATGCTATTTTTCTCTTGTTATTAGACCGTGAGCAGATAGACTGTAGTATGAGAATTGGGCACGAGGCCATACCACGGATCCACGTGGAGGTTGGTGTATGCAGGCAGCGCTGGGAACAGCGCCCCAGCTCACTTGGGCATGCCTCCTGGGTCCTTCTCCGGGAGAAGGAATACGGCTGCGCTCAAGTGACTTGCTGGGGGAGTACCATTTCTAGAAATGGAATGCGGTCCCGGGCTCCCAGGCCAAGTTAGCCTGGGGAGGGAGAAACAGAAGGCACTTGAGCCTTCAACGTGGATGCACGACTGAAAAAGCAGGCTTGGGAAGTAAGGGCAGCTCCTACTTTGGCAGGATCCCGAGTCCCCTTTCATATGGTAACAGCCCCTAATAAGGGCCGCAGCTGGCAATTGACTTGTCAGCCTGGGAGAAGTCCATTGTTGGGCTGGGGTTGAGGAACTTCCAGGCAAGTACTTTGCTAGCAGGCACTCCAGGGAGTGAGATGATTTTATGCCAGGCGAGAGGAAGGCGCCTGGTAAACACTGACACGGACTCGGCCCAAAAAAGCAAGATCGAGGATGATGAGAGAGGCTAGTCAGAAACCAAAGTTTCCGTCCGTAAAACACCTCCTTTCTTTCCTTTTGTTCTTCCATTTGTGGCCGCTTCTGATCGCTGTTCTTCATCAAACACTTGATCTCGGGGGAAGGAACGGATGCCTGTAACCCTTGGAGTTTTCCTAACAGTGTGAGAAGTATGATTTGTAGCATGGACCAGGATGCTGCTTTGTCAGGAATTTGGTTGACGTGGTAACCTACGGTGTCCACGCCGCATCGGGGCCGTGAAATACAGCCTTTACAGTAAAGAGGAAATTAATCCTTCTATGGAAAAGGCAGCTTCCTAATAATATAAATACCAGGTGGTAATTTATAGCACCAAGCAAATGGCTCGAATAGAAAGGCCGCCCAATCTCTTCAGGGCATGGGTTACTTCTAGAAAGCATTCTAGCTCATTAATCAATAGCCGGTCGATTGTTTATAAAGTAGTAACTAATGGCATTTAATAGCAGAACTGAGGGCCTTTTGACCTGTTTTAAGAATTTGGAATGTTTATTTGATGCAAGACAAGTGGCGCTGGGTGGGGGGGGGGAGTAAGAAGTTCCAGAAGCACATCATGTTCCTCTTTTTTTAAAAGACAGGATATTTACATAGAAAACTTTTATATGGAAAAGTTTCGCCTTTTCACTCCAGTTTTTCCCACGTTAAATCGGTACTACTGACATTGAATCACTTTTTAGAGCTGGAAAATCCTTCCAATCTTCCAACTCAACCCTTGCATTGAGAAGCTTCTGGCAGAGAAGTTAGAATGCAGATGAAATACATGGGGAACGTGGGGCATTGACCCGCTGCTTAATTCTTAATTTTCCTTTTTCTGATTCTTGGCCTTGATTTTTTTTTTTTTTTGGTCTTTTTCTAGGGCCGCACCCTTGGCATATGGAGGTTCCCAGGCTAGGGGTCTAATCGGAGCTACAGCTGCTGGCCTACGCCACAGTCACAGCCACACGGGGTCCAAGCTGCATCTTCGACCTACGCCACAGCTCACGGCAACGCCGGATTCTTAACCCACTGAGTGAGGCCAGGGATCGAACCCGAAACCTCATGGACACTAGTCAGATTTTTTAACCACTGAGCCATGATGGGGACTCTGATTTTTTTTTTTTTTAATATACGTGTGCTGCGTATGATACATTCTTTCAATATCACGTAAATCTCTTCCCTGGCTTTGCGGTTCCCCATTTCCTGTTTTTGTTTCTCAGGAGTGGCCCCAGCCTCGTGCATGTCCGGGACCTTTCACAGCATTAGAACCTAGAGCCATTAAGCATTTCCTTGGGCTAAATTGCTCCCGGTTTTACAAAGCCTTGAGTCTTCTCAACCAGTCTCCAGCAGCTTTGGCTTAACTTTATGTTGCCCCAGATGGATAATATTGGACTCTGCCAGGAGAGATTAAAAACCAAGGCTTGAAATTATTTTTTCATTGATTGTAGATCTGAACAAACTCAAAGGTGACAGTCACATCATTTCACATATGAGTAGTATCCATTTATTGAGCAGCTACTGTGTGCCAGGCATTGTCCATATGAGGTGAGCAGTAATAGCCCCATTTGATGCATGAAGAAGCAGCAGGCCCAGAGAGGTTAGATCTTCTGTCAAGGTCACACAGCATATAAATGAGCAGTCCCATGCTTTCCCCGCTGTGTCTTGCTGCGTCAGATCCTAGCACGTTACAGTGGGGTTTTTTTCCCCCCCATGCCTCTGTTAAGAGGTCATTCATGGGCCCTAGGAGCACCAGTTGCTTGAGCTTTAGGACATAAATCCTTAAGCCCCCAAACTGAAGATTGGCAGAGAAATAAACCCTGATCACCGACACCATATTTCAGATGCTTATAAACTCTCTCCTCTCTGACTCTCCTTTCAGACACCAGTAGCATCATTGGAAACGGACACCCCGAGCAGCGTTTTTCTTGAATACAAGCCCTTGCTGCAAGGGAGATGTGATTTTCAGTTAACTCGGCTTCTGATCGGGTTTCCACTGCCCCTGGCTGCTTCTCTCCCAGCTACCAAGTGTCTCATAATTGGCTTCAGGCATCGTGTTTAGGAAGGGATGATTGCTGCGTGTCTCGGGACTGCACAGCGTTTCTTTAGCGCTTAGGATCCAATTCTTAGTTCTTTATAATGGGGGGGGAAGTCGAGGCGAGCACTGCAGCAGCTAATGTAGTTGCTCCTTGATGGCTGGGGACCAGGTCTTCAGGGTCAATTTGTGTTCTTCCCCTCAGGGGAGAAGGACATTCCAGTGGGAAGGAAGGGGGATGGGACGTGTGGGAATTCCACGAGGGAGCTGCTGGTTTGGTGGGAGGCACGGATGCAAAAGGTTTTTCTCCCTTTTTTTCCTTCCAGCACATTCTTAGGCTTTGATTGATGCTGTACCTAACTGGTATGGATTTCAGAATGTACATTAGGTCTGCCATCGTTGAAAGGTCTCTCTGAGGCAAAAAAAAAAAAAAAAAAAAAAAAAACATAGGTAGAAATTGTCCCCTTTCCCAGAACCAGTAAGAACAAGTCTGTGGAGAAAGGAGTCTTTTGGATCCCATCATTTTTGTTCAGTTCACTTGTGTAGGTAAAATAGACGAACATTCAAAGAAAAACCTTGCTATATATGAAAGAAAGGATAAGGATTTGATAGATGCTCCCCAAAGAAAAACAAAAAAAAAAACCTCTGGTGCCCTCATAAAACCACGTGTGGAACGTAGCGTTCTAGTGGAGGTGAATTGGATGGAGAAAATTGGTCTTTCTAGAAATTTTCATGACTGTCTGATTGGGTGGGAAGGTTAAGATGCATGCCAAAACGGTGAGCTTTGATTTGAGCCCATAACAACCACTCAGTTCGTACTTGTCAAATGGCAGAGCCGTTTGGAGAGATTAAATGATCAGATTTGAACGCATTATATCAGGTGTTTTGTTTCTGTTGTTGCTTTGGGCCACACTCGTGGCGTGCAGAAGTCCATGGTCCAGGGGTCAAACACCACAGCAGTGACAACGTTGGCCAGATCCTTAACCCGCTGAGCCATCAGGGAACTCCCACTGTATCAGTTTTAGAGGATTTCTATGTATAATCCACTCAAACAGTCTTTGTATTTGCAATATATATATGGCCATACTAAAGAATCTTTTAGGAGTTTCCGTCGTGGCACAGCGGAAACGAATCTGACAAGTATCCATGAGGACACAGGTTCGATCCCTCGCCTCACTCAGTGGTCTAAGGATCCTGTGTTGCCGTGAGTTGTGGTGCAGGTCACAGATGCAGCTTGGATCCAGCATCACTGTGGCTGTGGCATAGGCCGGCAGTTGCAGCTCCGATTGGACCCCTAGCCTGGGAACCACCATATGCCGTGGGTGCGGCCCTAAAAAGACCAAAAAAAAAAAAAAAAGTGAAGGATAGAAGGTCCATCTTCTGAATGATTAAATGAATTAACATTAATATTAAATGAGTTTAATATGTACATCGACCAAGCTAAACTCTGAAAACATAAGCTAACATCACCCCCCCACCCAGCTTCCTAGACAGAGTTTGAGTCCTGGGAAATAAGTAAGGGTCACGGCAGTGGACAATCATGCCTGTCCTTCGATGGGTCATTGGCCCCCTGTGGTCCAGAGTAGCTGTTTTACATACAGCTGCACTGACCCAGAGGCTCTCGACCTGAGTGAGGAATGTTTTATTTTTTTCCATAGAACCTTCAGCGTCTTAGCATTTCTTTGACCTGAAACACTTTGAAGCCTAAAAACATAAATAGTAGTTTATCATTTAAAACTAAGCTTGGGAGTTCCCGTCGTGGCGCAGTGGTTAACGAATCCGACTAGGAACCATGAGGTTGCGGGTTCGGTCCCTGCCCTTGCTCAGTGGGTTAATGATCCGGCGTTGCTGTGAGCTGTGGTGTAGGTTGCAGACGCGGCTCGGATCCCGCGTTGCTGTGGCTCTGGCGTAGGCCGGTGGCTACAGCTCCGATTCGACCCCTAGCCTGGGAACCTCCATATGCCGCGGGAGCGGCCCAAGAAATAGCAACAACAACAACAAAAAAGACAAAAGACAAAAAAAAAAAAAACTAAGCTTGACATGCCACTCTGCCCCCACCCTTCAAAACACAACCGGGGGAGTTTCCTGGTAGTCTAGTAGTTAGGATTTGGTGCTTTCACCGCTGTGGCTTGGGTTCAATCCCTGGTCTGGGAACTGAGATTCCCCCATCAGATGCTGCATGCTATAGCCAAAAATAAATCAATAAATATATATTTTTTAAAAAAACAGCACAACTGTACATGCCATTCAGGAGACATGCAAGTGAGTCTTCGGGATACATAATGAGTCATGAAAGCACAAGTCAAATCTCAGCATCCTGTTTCTACAGCTAAATGACGTGTGCCAATTTTATGAGCAATACCATGCAAATCCAGTATAGGGAAGGAACTGTGGTGGCCTTTGGAATCTGGGCTTTTGGATGGGGAAGTGTGAGTGATGCCGGATTGGCACAAGGCTTACATATTGGTCTCAGTGACCAAGCTCTATTCTTCCAGTACATGACAGCCAGCAGCACTTGGCAAGAATGGTAGTGATCCAAGGACAGTATGGGAAGTGAACCAGGTGACATTTAAGGTCTTTTCTCACCCTGAGGTGCCTCAGCGTTGAAGTCTAGACAAACACTGCCTGCATCTTGACCCTTCGTTGAGAGAAACTTCCACACAAGAATATTCATGCCCTGGGGAGTTCCCATGGTGGCTCAGTGATAACAACCTGACTGGTATCCATGAGGGCTCGGGTTCAATCCCTGGCCTCGCTCAGTGGGTTAAGGATCCCGCCTTGCCACGAGCTGAGGTGTAGGTTGCAGATGTGTCTCGGATCCCATGTGGCTGTGGCTGTGGTGTAGGCTGGCGGCTACAGCTCTGATTCGACCCCTAGCCTGGGAACCTCCATACATGTGCTACAGATGTGGCCCTAAAATGCAAAAAAAAAAAAAAAAGAATATTCATCCTCCAAATTTCTTCAAGACATGATACCCAAGACTGCCACAGAATTTTTTTTTCAAAAACACAGTTTATTGAAAATATATTTTCCTTTAATTAAAATATGAACCCTTACCCTGAATGCTTCCCATTCAGCACAGCTTGGGAGCTGGTGGTAACTGCTAGTGAGAGGTAAAAACAGGAGAAGCTTCACTGACTAAAACTTTAGGGTATAGCAGAGTCCCTCTCTGGTTTCTGATCCTGTAAGTGTAAAGTGGGGTGGGTGCGTGTCTGTCACGTGGGCCCACACCTGAGAAAATCAGAGACCTTCCCAGGGACCTGATTTGAGTAACTCTTTTCATACGGTTCTCCTAGCTCCGTATGTACTGTGTGGCCGTCTGCCAGGGAGAGAGCTTGGGTGAAAATGCCAGGCTGTGCCGTCGGAATGGAGATTTCCCTTTCCTCCCATTGAAAAAAAGCCCAGAAAATAAAAGGCCAACAGTAGTAGGAAGAAAAACTAGACCAAAGGAAAAAGAGAGAGCTGCTTCCCTTAAAAGCAAAACAACTCCTCTTCCCCCCACCCCAACCCTGCAAACAAAATGCACAGTTTAACAAGCTGGAACCCAGAGGACTCTGCCTGGCCTTTAGCCCCAAGCCTCAAGCAATCAAGGGAATGTCTTGGAAGTAGGTTTCCTCCAAAAGGCCTTGAGAAATGCTGGAACCACTTGCTAGCCTCTGGTCTCTCCACCTGACACGAGACGAGAATGTTTTGGGGGGCTATTACATCTTGATGAGCTCACTCGTGTTCTTCTGGCTTTGAAGGGGTTGTCTTATTTGTCTTGCTGCCCCACGTGCGCTCGGAGGCCTTTCTTGATGCCGTCCTTGTCTTTTGCTTTGGTTATTTCTTACATTTCCTGCTTATAAACTTGATATCGTGGAGTGTTTATCTTTATACCAGGCATCGATTCTTGAAGAATGATTAATGTCACAGATACACTGTTACCTCCTCTCTCCTGTGAACTGCCTGCAAAAAGCCGCAGGAGAAACTCATTTCCCATTTGCATTTAGGAGATTCAAGTCTTGAACATTTAGACCATGGGTATGTGGTGGCCAAAACGTAAATCTGGGAGGGGGGAAAAAAAAAACAGGTATTTTTTTCCCCCAGTTGTTTTTCCATGTTATCTTATAAATAGACTAAATCTGTGGTTGAACCTGTTCCCATTGCATTTCTCTCGCCCTCTCCCGTCCCCCTCCCCCATCTCTCTCCCTCTCATCACCCCCCCCTTCCCCCGGTCCCAACTGGCAAGGATCTCCTGGTATATGAAGCCTTCAGGACCCCGAGGTCACCCTGCATACCCCCAATTTGTGCTCATGTCACAGGGAACACCTGAGACCTGATTTTCGTGCTTATGTAGGGTGTTTCATTATGTTTCTTGGCCTCAAGCATGTCCCAGGCAGTTTTCTTATGTGTCATGTAAGGAGGAGAAAAAGGAAAAAAATCAAGTCTAAGTAAACAGCACCTTTCGAAAACACCTGTCCTGGGGCCAGGTTCCAATTAGGAGGCATTTTTCACTTTGGCTTGGATTCTGGGAAACCATGTGTTGTAGATTTTATGTATCCGTTTTTACCCAGTTCTTTACCTTGTGAGTGAGTGAGAAAAGGAGGGAGACAGTTTTATTTAGACTCCTGAGAAGCTGTTGGCTTAAAATGTCATTTTTCCCCCGCTTCGAGGTAGACACATATGTAGGTGCCGTTGCGACACAGGTGTCCTTTCATTGACAAAGGACCAGAGAGGCCCAACTCCCTCCAAGAAATGCGCTGGCTATATAAGCATGTTTTCCAATTTGATTCCAGGATTTTTGGGGTTGGTTTTTTTTTTTTTTCCCGTTTTCAAATTTACCTGAAAAGCACTCCGTTTAATCACTGAGACCTCTTCCTCTTTGTCTTGTCTTTTTTTGTGGTTTGGTTCTTAGAATTCTTCAAAGAACTGCTTGAAAATGCGGAGAAGTCCCTGAATGACATGTTCGTGAAGACCTACGGCCACTTATACATGCAAAACTCCGAGCTGTTCAAGGATCTCTTCGAGGAGTTGAAGCGCTACTACGTGGCGGGCAACGTCAACCTGGAGGAGATGCTCCAGGACTTCTGGGCCCGCCTCCTGGAGCGCATGTTCCGCCTGGTGAACTCCCAGTACCACTTCACCGACGAGTATCTGGAATGCGTGAGCAAGTACACGGAGCAGCTGAAGCCCTTTGGAGATGTCCCTCGAAAACTGAAGCTCCAGGTCACTCGTGCGTTTGTAGCAGCCCGGACCTTTGCTCAGGGCTTAGCCGTCGCCAGAGATGTAGTGAGCAAAGTCTCCGTGGTAAGTGCCGTTGGGCCTTCCGGGGGTTTTGCTGCGTTTCGTTTGCAAAAAGAACGTTTGGGGAGGTCCCCGTCGTGGCGCAGTGGTTCGAGAATCCGACTAGGAACCATGAGGGTGCGGGTTCGATCCCGGGCCTCGCTCCGTGGGTTCAGGATCCGGCGTGGCCGTGAGCTGTGGGGTAGGTCGCAGACTCGGCTCGGATCCCCGCATTGCTGTGGCTCTGGCGTAGGCCGGTGACTACAGCTCCGATTGGACCCCTAGCCTAGGAACCTCCATATGCCGTGGGAGCGGCCCAAGAAATGGCAAAAAGACAAAAAAAAAAAAAAAAAGAAAAGAAAAAAAAAGAAAGTTTGGGAGGTGTGGGAAAGTAAATCCCTAGAATTCCATCGGCTCAGCCGCAGCCGTCATCTTTCTCTTCTGTGCTGTGCTTTCTCTCCTACGCTTGGTCCTGGAACGTGGACTGTGTATCGTCATAACACGAGGATGAACATCTTCGTGCATCATCCTTCTTTTCTGTACGTTCCTTGGTAGCTATTCTTCAAAGTGCGTTGGAACCTTAATTTTTCAAATGGGTTTAAGCAGCTCCCGTCATGGTTCAGCGGAAACAAATCTGACTAGCATCCATGAGGACACGGGTTCGATCCCTAGCCTCGCTCAGTGGGTTAAGGATCTGGCGTTGCCAGGAGCTGTGGTGTAGGTCACAGATGGGGCTCGGATCCCGCGTGGCTGTGGCTGTGACTGTGGCATAGGCCGGCAGCTGTAGCTTCAATTGGACCCCTAGCCCGGGGACCTCCTTTGGCCTCGGGGGCGGCCCTAAAAAGACAAAAATCAATAAATAAATGGGTTTAATACCTCTGTATTCTTTTCAGCTCCAGAGAAAGAAACATACAGGATAGGCTCCCCATTTGGTTGTTTTGAGTGACTACATTTGAGCCATCTAGTTAGAGTTTAGAAAAGAATTTAACATCCGTTATTCTGTGTTTCCTTGTTACAAGGTGTATGTACTCAGAGCCCTTGAGAAGACACAACTTCCTGTGACAATTAATGTGGGCCACCTGCTCTTGACTTCTGGCCTTGTTTATAGAATTAGCGGGAGAGAGAATGAAATTATAATATGTGGGAGAGAACAGAAGAAATGAACCACATTTTCTTGCATTTGTACGGGAAGGAGTTGGATTAGTTAGACCAGTGTATTTCAGACGGAGCCAGCTCAGGAGGTACCTTCGGGGCCTCCTTGAGAGGCGGGTGAGACTCTGCCTCTGTGCCTTTATCGCCTGACCGCGCTAGGGAAGCTTTGCTTTCCTCAGTTTTAGGTGGCAAAGTCTTGAGCAAGATTTCAAGAGGGGAATGGATCTTTGGCTCCTTCACCCCCCAGAAAGATGGAACTTGAAAGCTTCTTGAAGGCCTTTCCCCCTCTATCCTGTGACGGAATACCAGTGAAGAAATGGAATATTCTGGAGCAAAGTTATCTTTGCAAGACTGATCTTAGTGCTTTTATCATTAGGCCCTCAAAGGAAGAGGCAAATTTTTGGTCCATTTGGTTTTGGGGTTTTGGGGGTTTGTATTGTTTTTTCATTTGGCCAAGCCCATGACATGTGGAAGTGCCCAGGCCAGAGATCAAACCTGTGCCACAGCAGTGACAGCACCAGGTCCTTAACCTGCTGCACCACCAGGGAACTCCTGTTTGGTTGTTCCTTAAGGACTGGAGGAGTAGTTAAAATGCAAACTGGACAGTGATCCAAACACTAAAATAATCAGTCAGTCTGATTACATATCCAAGAGTTCATTTAAAGTTAGGACAACCATATAATTTATTGTCCACACCAGGAGATGCCTAATAACAATCCTATCCGGACAATATGTGCCACGGACTTTTTTTTTTTTTATGGATAAATACCTAAGTCTTTTATTTAATGTTTTCCAGTTTTAGTAAAACGAAGACAAACAGGTCCTAATTCTCTTCTTTTTCCAATTGCTTCCATGGTTAATTTTTTTTTTCATTCTTTCAAGTTTTTTTGAAGCGCAGTTGATTTATAATGTGATCATTTCTGCTGTACAACAAAGTGATTCAGGTATCCATACACGCATATTCTTTTTCAGATTCCTTTCCCATAGAGATGATCACAGAATATTTGGTATTTTTCATAAGCAACCAGGACTGTCTTGGGCAGCCCAGGATTCATGGTTACCCTAATTAGAGTGGAATCCTTGACCAGAGCGAAGATAAAGATTCTAAAGAATTGTGTGTTGTTGGAGGAACCATGAGGTTGTGGGTTCGATCCCTGGCCTTGCTCCGTGGGTTGAGGATCCGGCGTTGCCGAGAGCTGTGGTGTGGGTCGCAGACGCGGCTCAGATCCCGCATTGCTGTGGCTCTGGTGTAGGCCGGTGGCTGCGGCTCCAATGAGACCCCTAGCCTGGGAACCTCCATATGCCGAGGGAGCGGCCCTAGAAAAGGCAAAAAGAAAAAAAAAAGAATTGTGTGTTGTAAACATTAGGTGCTCATCAGATGTTTCATGTTAGAATTGGGCGGTTTAAATAGTAGTCGACTGGTTGCAGTCATTATTACCCTTTTGTGTGTTCTCGCTCTCATCTCCCAGCCACAAAGCATCAGGAGACAGTTCTTTACAGCACATTTTTGTTCAGTCCTTCCCCTCCCGGTATTTTCGTCGTAAAGTAGGAAGAGTTGTTGGGACATACGAGGGGTGGTTGGGACCAAGTGGGGAGGTGATGCTTGTAATTAAGGGAATCGTCTGATCCCTGAGCTTCCGCCAGCCTCCGCTGCCATTGCTCATCACGGAGATGCTCACGTGAGCGTCCCTAAACAGTGCGCAGTTAATCGCGCTCAAAGTTAATTACATTGTAGTTCCCCGAACTCGTCTGCCTGCCTTCAACAATTCCTCGCATTTATCCTGAGCTGAATAGGCAGAAAGGCGCTGCTGTGTGGTTTGCAAGTCTGTGTGCGTGTGTGCATGCTCAGGCCAAAGAGAAAGGCCTTTGCGAGTGTTTGAAAGTGGAAGTGGTTTCTTTATATTAACCAGCCTCCCCCTCCCCCTTCCTTTTTTAAAATTTAAAAAAAAAGGGGGGGGGGCGGGCATGCTCATGGCATGTGGAAGTTCCCAGGCCAGGGATCCAGCGCTCCGCACAGCAGTGACAAAGCCAGGTCCTTGACCTGCTGCACCCCCTGGGAACTCCTTTCCCCCTCTTCCTTTGAGTCGATTCCTAGGAAGAAGGACCAGGCTGACCCAAGCCTGCCTTGAGGTTAGCCTCACTTTGCAAGGTTGGGGCCCCTTTAGAGGATCCAGACCCCCTAACGTAAAGGGGAAAGTAGTGGTCAGAACAAGGAAGCAGGTGAGAAGATCGAGGGCTAGAGGGCTTGCCTTGCTCCACATCACCCCAGCTCCCTGGGGAGGGAGAAAAAGGCAGGTGTGGCTTCTCTGGATTGTTCTCAGAATTAACTGTGGGAAGTCAATAAGATCGACCATTCACCCTTAATCACCTATGCAACAGAGTGTGTCAGAGTTCCCTGGTGGCTCAGGGGTTTAAGGATCTGGCGTGGTCACTGCTGTGGCACAAGTTCTATCCCTGGCCTGGGAACTTTCATGTGCCGTGGGCCCAGCCGGAAAAAAACCAAGGAGTATGTGACCCCAAATGAAACAGTTCCAATTTCTGATGTTTTTGCTATGAACTTGTTTAGAGCAAGAAAGCAATGTCTGTGTCCCTTAGTTTTGTTAAGTTGTTTGAGAAAGTTCCTTTCTAAATATGACGCAGAATTTTTTGAGACTCGATCCTTATTCTGTATTCACTGTATTCTCATGTCTGCCTAAGAGGCATTTGCTTCAGTGTATGAGAATACGATGAACACAAGCTATAGGGTTTAATTTTGAGTAACCATTACTTGCCAGTTGTTTAGTTGGTTTTTTTTTTTAATTGAAGTATATTTGATTTACAGTGTCGTAGTACTTTTTGGTATACAGCAAAGTGATTCAGCTATACTTTTTTCATATTCTTTCCTATTATGATTTATTACAGGATATTGAGTATAGTTGCCTGTGCTATACAGTAGGAGCCTGTTGTTCATTTTATATATAGTGGTGTGTATCTACTAAGCCCAAACTTCCAGGCCTTCCCTCTTCCCACCCCCCTCCTCCGTGGCAGCCACAAGTCTGTTCTCTGTATCTGGGAGCCTGTTTCAGTTTTGTTCATTTGTGTCATAATTTAGCTTCTGCATAATAAGTGATAGCATGTGATCGTTGTCTCTCTCTGACTTACTCCACTTTGTGTGAGTCCATCCATGTTGCTGCAAATGGCATCATTTCATTCTTTTTTATGGCTGAGTAATATTCCATGGTCTGTGGGGGGCGCATGCATCTTTAGTCATTCATCTGTCAATGGACATTTACCTTGTATCCAAGACTTAGCCATTGTAAACGGTACTGCTGTGAACATTGGGGTCCATATGTCTTTTCAATTAGTTTTGTCCAGACATATGCCTAGGAGTAGGATTGCTGGATCATATGGTAGTTCTATCTTTAGTTTTCTAAAGATGCTGGCTTCCATAGTGGTTTTTCCAATTTGCATTCCCACCAACAGTGTAGGAGGGTTCCCTTTTATGGACGTTCCTGGATCAGGGAGCAAATCTGAGTTGCAGCTGTGACCTATGCCACAGCTGCGGCAACGCCATATCCTTAACCTGCTGTGCTGGGCTGGGGATTGAACCCATGCCGCTGCAGCAACACAGGATCCTTGATCCACTGTGCCACAGCGGGAACTCCAAATATGCTTGTTTTAAATGTTGTGTTTGTAATGGGAAACTTTTAAAGTAGTGTTTTTTTTGCTTCACTACTGAGCATCTTTTTGACTTAAGGTCTGATTTGAAATCAAGCCTTCAACAAGGTTGAGTTATATCTAAATTACATAATAACAAAACACTCAGGCAGCAAATCAGTTTCCGAAGATGCCAAAACACAAATTATGTAAAAAACCTATAATGCTGCAAATGGCATTATTTCATTCTTATATTTTCAATCTTGATCTATGTAATGTTTCTTTTTAGAAGCATGTAAAAGAATACTTGCACATTTTTAAAAAATATCCATTGCATTCATTTTTTGAGTATGACTACCAGATCAACAGATTTTTTTTTTTGGGGGGGGGGCTGCACTCGTGGCACACAGAAGTACCTGGGCCGGGGATCAAACCCATGCCACAGCAGTGACAGTGCCTAGTCCTTAGCTGCTAGACCACCAAGGAACTCCTCAACAGACATTTTAAGTTAGAGTGATATGGAGAAACAGTAAATGTTCTGGCTAATAAAAACCATATATCCAACTGAACATGTTGAAAAATCTACACTTGACTAATAATATGGGTAAGCTCTAGCAGTTTGGGGACCCAAGCCATGGTTTTTTTTATATAGCTTCCCACCCCTGCCAGCTGTTGTCCAGCTGTAGTTTGCAGGTGGAACTAGAGAACCCAAGAAGCAAGCATTGCTTCTTTTGGTGTCCAGGAGAATGAATTAACCTTGGGCCTGCAAAAGATCTTTGAGTGTTGAGAATGTGTATCGTAATGAAAGGGAACCACCTCGCCCACTTCATCTACCAAGAGGTCTTTATGGAGTTCCCGTCGTGGCGCAGTGGTTAACAAATCCGACTAGGAACCATGAGGTTGCGGGTTCGGTCCCTGCCCTTGCTCAGTGGGTTAACGATCCGGCGTTGCCGTGAGCTGTGGTGTAGGTTGCAGACGCGGCTCAGATCCCGCATTGCTGTGGCTGTGGCGTAGGCCAGCGGCTACAGCTCCGATTAGACCCCTAGCCTGGGAACCTCCATATGCCGCGGGAGCGGCCCAAGAAATAGCAACAACAACAACAACAAAAAAAAGACAAAAGACAAAAAAAAAAGAGGTCTTTAAAGTGAAATATGAAAACTCCTGTGGTCTTGGGGCTAGTTATTGCATAGTTAACTCGGAGGCCTTCCCACTTTCTCTTCAGGAGTGGATGCCCTGCCTTTCCAGTCTACTTCTGCAAGAAAGGGGTTGCGGTTATGTGTTGAGCAATGATTTGATTATCACTAAGCCTTTTAAAGGCCATTAGCAGCAGCAGGCTTGACTTCAAGAGAAAGTCACTTCTTGCTGGACGTGTACTTGACCTGCTTCAGTATTTTTCTGGGCCCAGCCATCCCGTGATTTCAGCATACCCCTTGAGCTTTGCAAGCCAAACTTCAGAAAAGTCCCTTTACTTAGGAACAGATGGCTGAGAATACCCTGGTGCATGCTCCACATCTTCGTATACCTCATTCCATCGTTACTTGTCATGGTTCATGATATATTTCTTATTTACCTGCTTGTAGCAGCAGTTTTGCCTGGAAGGGGGAAGTCTGTTGTGGTCTCTCAAAAATGCACAAGCGGTTATATGCACCGTGAAAATGAATAGGTCCTATGCCAAAGACACTTGCATCCTCATGGTTTCAATTAACGCTGACATAATGGGGCTATGTCTTCACCCCCACCCCAAACTACAGGGGCTGTAATGAGAACTTGGTGCCTTGGCAATGTGATGTCTAAACGACTGTCCTGCCTGAAAGGATTTCCACTGCTCCCCCTTTCATTTCTGTCCACTCACAGTGCCCCAACACCTACAAGACTACTAAGCAAGTTGTTCGGCCAGGTCCCTAAATCGTTATAAACGTCTGTTTTAAAATGGTCAATACGAAAAGCTTTAAAGGGTAGATATCTAGGAGTTCCCGTCGTGGCGCAGTGGTTAATGAATCCGACTGGAAACCATGAGGTTGCGGGTTCGATCCCTGCCCTTGCTCAGGGGGTTAAGGATCCGGCATTGCCGTGAGCTATGGTGTGGGTTGCAGACGAGGCTCAGATCCCACATTGCTGTGGTTGTGGTATAGGCCAGCGGCTACAGCTCCGATTCGACCCCTAGCCTGGGAACCTCCATATGCCGCAGGTGCGGCCCTAAAAAGAAAAGAAAGGGTAGATATCTATTCAACCCTTAATATTTTTTTTTCACTTACCACCTTATAAAAAGACGAGAATTGCAAGGAGGAGGGTGGGGGGTGTGTGTATTACATATACTACATATATACACCATATGGTACGTACACTACGGAGGCGGGGTGGAGATATGGGCATGGTGGTAGGAGCGCAGGGAATGTCAAGTACTGACCTTGAAATGACATACATACTCTCCAAACAATACGAGATCCCTCTCCACAGGAGCTGATACAGTGATGCTTCACGTTATCATAACTGAGACTAATTTAAAACATTAGACTTGGAGTTCCTGTCGTGGCGCAGTGGTTAACGAATCCGACTAGAACCATGAGGTTGCCGGTTCGGTCCCTGGCCTTGCTCAGTGGGTTAAGGATCTGGCGTGGCCATGAGCTGTGGTGTAGGTCGCAGACGCGGCTCGGATCCCGCGTTGCTGTGGCTGTGGTGTAGGCCATCGGCTACAGCTCCGATTGCACCCCTAGCCTGGGAACCTCCAGATGCCGTGGGTGCAGCCCTAGAAAAAGGCAAAAAGACAGAAAATAAAACATAAGACTTATTTTCGGGTATTTATGCAGCTTCAGTCTTATCTCTAGTGTAGCGCCAGATAATTCCTGAATGAGTCCTAGCTTATTTTATTTTCTTTTTTGTCTTTTTTGCCTTTTAGGGCCGTACCCGTGGCATATGGAGCTTCCCAGTCTAGGGGTCAGGTTGGAGCTGTAGCTGCCAAGCCTACACCACAGCCACAGCAACACGGGATCCGAGCCACGTCTGTGACGTACACCACAGCTCACGGCAATGCCGGATCCTTAACCCACTGAGCGAGGCCGAGGATCGAACCTGCGTCCTCATGGTTGCTGGTCAGATTCGTTTCCACTGCGCCACAATGGGAACTACCTATTTTGTATTTCTTGGTTATGTCTTCAGAATTCTCTCATCAGGGAAGTAGGAGAATCTCTACCTTCTTTCTTTGTGCCTGTGTGTATTGAATTCAAAAGTAGTTCGGAAGTTGTTGAATAAACGCTTCACATCTCACAGCATGTTTGGTTTCCCTATCTTTCTTCTCCCATAATTTTGGGAACAATTTCCTGTTATTTTTATTGGGTGCTTATGTTACCAAGCAACAGATAAAAATCTAGACTCTTCCTGTTTGGTACTATGGGCAGCGCAGGGGAAAAAAAAAAAAAAAAAAAAAGCTTGCAGTAAATGTCTGCTAGGCACTGGAAGAACCTAAAAGGAAATGTGTTTTTAACTTCAGCACCGCATGCTGACTGCCATGTCTGTGTAATGTGGCTTAAGGCTCGTTCTGAATTACTGAAATGAAATCCAGGCTGTGTGAAGAGTACTGCTTTAGCATTTCTCCTTTTTCGGGCTGCTTGCAGTCATTTTTAATGCGGTGTTTGGAAAATGCAGGTTATTTAGAAAGTCCTCAGCTATACTAAGAGAGCCTTTACAGATAAAAGGACTTCTCTGCAAAGGCTTGTTACAGCAGAAATGGCATGCAGATGCCACCGTAAATGTATATCCCAAGCAAGGCAGGCATGGGTATTTTTAGAAATAAGAAAATTTTAAGAAATAAGAAAATTTTAAGTATGTTCAACTTAGACTGTTGAAAAGGAAATGAGGATTCGCCCCCACCCTCTGTGTCCACTGACTTTGACCATGAGACATAAAATCCAAATTCTAAAGCACCTGCTAGAGTTACCTTAACATTTAGAAACGCCTTAGCATCGAAGGATTTCATAAGGCTCGGAAGTTGGCTGTTAATGTACTGTCATGATGCTCAATAACCCACCCACATTGAATCTGATTTGAGGTAATAAAGAAATACTGAGGCCAGACGATGTTCCCTTTCTGTCATATTGGCCCCCCAAGTATCCAAATCAAGCCATCTCATTCTTACAGAAATAATGTCCAAAACTTTCTCTTATATGAATAACATACCACGTTCTAGTAGAAACTGATTCTCTAAATGTTAAAACCTTGGCAAAATGTATATTGTTTTCTGCTTTGTTCAAGTAAACTCTTTTTTTTCCCCCTCCATGTCCAGCAGTGTTTACTTGAGGTCTTGAGTTCTCTGGGACCATCCTTAGGATACGGCATTGGCTGCCTAAGTCATTATTGTTTGGTCAAAAATCTGTCCTTTCATCCGTAATTGTCAAGACAAATATTGTTCCATGTAGAACAGTTGCATCCTAATATGCCCTCCAACAATGAAAAAATTGATTCCTTTGATCATTAAGTTTGAAACCTGGGGTTTCTGCCTTGGTGCAGTGGGTTAACCATCTGTCTGCAGCGGCTCAGATCCCTGTGCGGGTGTGGGTTTGATTTCTGGCCCCGCAGAGTGGGTTAAAGGATGTGGCATTGCCACAGTTACGGTGTAGGTTGCCCCTGTGGCCCAGATTGGTTTCAGTCCCTGGGCTGGAACTTCCCCATGTGCCATGGGTGCAGCCATAAAAATATACGAATGAATGAATGAATGGAGACTTGCAAATTCTCACTACAAAATCCAGCCCCATAGCTGCATGTTCACTGTGTGTGTATCCTGTATCCTAGATTTGGGAATTGCAGAGAAGGTCCAGCCCCATGTGCTGCCCTCTAGGTTCCTATAGTCTGTTACTCAAAAGAAACCATTCAGATAAACGTCTGGTCTAGGATGAAAGAGCCTGAGTTCACACCTCGGCCATTTACCAGAAGGTCTCGTGTGTGTCCCTTCATTTCTTTGGGCCTCTGCTTCCTCGCTGGTTGAATGACACTATAAGCCTTATGGCCTAGGATTATTTTGAAGCTTCAATGAGTTAATATAGAGAGAGTACTTAACCGAGCCTGGCACATAGTATTTGCTCTGTAACTGTATCATAGAAATCAGTATAGTTCAATAGAAGCCATCAGGAGAAACTGTTTTTCTTTGGAATGTTGCCATTCAGACCTTCCTGATCGTGAAACCATAGAAACGAAATAAGCAGTTTCTCTCTGAGACCATGACCCCTTCTTGGTATTGGTGCTTCATGGGGGGAAGGGAGCAGTGTACAATTTTCCTCTCCCTGTTCTTTCTAAGCATCATCTTGAGAAATAACTAATCTCTAAGAGAGGTCTGGAAAATCTGACTTTCATAAGAGCAATCATATCCTTTAACCCGCCATGCGGGGCCCGAATCCTACCCCACCCCCAAAGGATTCTGGAAGTCACATCTGGGCTCAATAGATGCTTCTCGATAAAAGGAAAACACAACAAACATTAGCGAAGCGCTTGAATGATCAGATGGATCATTGTAAGTGGCATGCCCCACCATCGAGAATCAATACGTAAGTGAGGATTAAAGGAAGCTCTTAGAGTTTGGTTCCCTCTTCGGTTAATCCCCACGTGGCGTGATCTCCCACGCAGTCCTTGGTCTTCTGGAGTGTAAATTACTCTATTAAGTAAGTTATTTGGGGACTCGAGAGAAGTAACTGATTTTTCAGTGATCCAAGGGAGTAGAATGGGAATGAGGTTGAATTTATATTCACAGTTAATACATCTCCAGAACAAAGTATGACTTAGTCCACTATTGTACTTGCTTGGGGGTGAGAGGTGTGCCCCTCGTATGGTGGAGAGACCATTGAAAGCTTGTAAAGGAGCCCCCACCGGGCCTGGTTTATCGTGAAGACATGGGAGTAAGAGTCATCAGGAAGATGCTAGATTTTGCTAGAAATCCTGCAAGAAAATAACTTTATCTAAAGGGTGATTGCTGTACAGTGTTTCTTCAATTTCTGCTGCACAAGAGAATTTAAATTGAATATATACTGTTAGCTTTTTCTTCCCTCTGGTGATAGTATTCCTTTGGCTCGTTGACCAGCATACCTTGCTTTTTACCGAGAAGCCCTCGAAGATTCCAAAAGAGAGGCAGCCTTTTTCTTTGTCCCCTGGGATAGCTGTAGAGTCAGAAAATAGGGCTGGTCCTTGGCACCCTGGGTTCACCGTCCTGAGCTTGCTCAGGTCAGCGACCGTGGTGACCTGGGACCTGGGAGACGGTCTCATTATTCATTGGCACTTCTTGCTGGGCAATGAGCATGGCAGGGACCCTGATTTCTTTAGGTCTCATGACTGTTTTACCACCCTTTGTCTTTATAACTAAGGCCTCATGCCATGCAAGGGGTTTATTTCCCAGGTCTTGAATTCCCTTTGTGTCAAATGCCGCCTGGTGGTCTGATTTGTGGTTGTGAGACCAAAGACACATTTTTCTCTAACTTTGCTATCTCACATGTCCCTTCTCGTCCCAGTTTTCTTAGAGCTTCCCCACCTCCCGTCTCAGTTCTGGTATTATTTAATGTTTTCCATAGCATGTTATAGCTGAGTTCCTTGTGATCAGTTTCAGTCGTTACACAACAAATCACGTGCAGAACACGAGCCAGTACTTAGCCAAAGAATGAAATGGAAAAACTCTGCCAAACCCAGCTTCATAATCTTCCTTTAATAAAACTCTACTGTGTCATTTGGTTTGGTCTCTCTTTTGAAACCTTGGGCCTCCATCAACCTATTTTAGGACAAGGTCCTACCACAAGGTCTATTGCATAAATAATTTGACTTAGAATTGAACCAAGAATATGGTGGATAAAGGGGGGAAGGACTTCTTGGGCAGAAAATGTTTCTCCAACACAGTTATAGAGTTTAAAAGTTTTGGCTCTTTCCTAAAGATCTATACCATTTTGATGGTTCTTGGTGTTTTCTAGAACAGGGTCTATATTCTAACATCGAAATTCTTGCTTGCCTTGCTACCTCATCACAGATACATTCCAGAATAATCCCTGGCACATAGTAGGTGCTCAATAACTGCTGACACCATAGCTTTCTTCATTTTTTTTCTTATAAGAGCATTGTTGGAGTTCTCATCGTGGCCCAGCAGAAACGATTACCTGACTAGGAACCATGAGGTTGCGGGTTTGATCCCTGGCCTCGCTCAGCGGGTTAAGGACCTGGCGTTGTCGTGGGCTGTAGTGTAGGTTGCAGACGTGGCTTGGATCCCGTGTGGCTGTGGCATAGGCTGGCAGCTGTAGCTCCGATTGGACCCCTAGCCTGGGAACCTCCCTGGGAACCTCCAGGTGTAGCCCTAAAAAGCCAAAAACAAACAAACAACAACAACAAAAAAAACAAAAACAAACAAAAAAGAGCATCAAAAAATGCCATGTGTTAGCCTGGTTTTCACAGGCATTTACCTAACTCTTTTACCTCTCCCAAATCCACCCGTTGTAGCCATCTCAGCCACGTGGAACCTAACTCAAGATACAGAAGAAAACATCCAGCGCTTAAGATTGGAATTTCAGGAGTTCCCGTCATGGCGCAGTGGTTAACGAATCCGACTAGGAACCATGAGGTTGCGGGTTCGGTCCCTGCCCTTGCTCAGTGGGTTAACGATCCGGCGTTGCTGTGAGCTGTGGTGTAGGTTGCAGACGCGGCTCGGATCCCGCGTTGCTGTGGCTCTGGCGTAGGCCGGTGGCTACAGCTCCATTCAACCCCTAGCCTGGGAACCTCCATCTGCCGCGGGAGCGGCCCAAGAAATAGCAACAACAACAACAGACAAAAGACAAAAAGCCAAAAAAAAAAAAAAGATTGGAATTTCACATACTCTGTTTAAGGAGGCAGAGATACATGCTACATCTGGGCAATCTTTTCAGCGTGGGCTAAGTGCAGTGCTAGAAGCAGATGCAGCAAGGTGACTGTCCACACGCCTATTATCGCTTTGGCTTTGGTTTTCTCGTCTCTGTATTCAGTGGTCTCGAGGCCCCCCTCCAGTTCTCAGACTGCTGGGGTCCTCTGGCCCCCTCCTCTCTCCAGGCCTGTTTGCTCCTCTGTAAAATGAGGGGGTAGGAAAACATCAACATCCTAACTGTGACTTGAAAGGCACACCCTTTGTCCAGAAATTCTCAAGGTTTTACTGTACATTAAGACATAGTTAAAAGGAGTACTTGAGTGCCTAGAAAACATTGGGGGAAAGTCCTGGTTCGTCGTAGCGCGTGTTGCCTTGAGTGGATACAGTTACTGTCCTATTGCACGTCCCTTCCCCTTTTAGGTGCGAGTTGTGTTTGCGGTAAGAGGCGGGGGGCGGGGGGGGGGTGTGCGCATCAGATAGGAGCCTAACGGTGTTAAGTTTTTCTCCTGATAGTGTTAATCCCGCATTCCTCTTCCTAAGGCTACTGTTGATAAGTGGTATCCAGAGTTACACTGTGGAGCAGGTGAAGCGCACTGCTGGACTGCCCGGCATCGCAGCATCTGTTCCCTGCGGTGGTATCTGCTTTCAGGGGTCTGTGTGTGCAGAACTGGTTGGTACTGATAAAGCGGAATGCACTAATCCTCTGATATTGACTCCAGCAGAGGAGGGTGGGGCAGAGAGAAGGAGAAGACAGGAGCGCTTGGTTAGCTGCCAGCCCGGGATCCCGGCCGCGAGCCTGTCTCAGCATTGATGGGAAGAGGTGACAGGAGGAACGGGCCCAAGACAAATGCACCCTATAGAAGCAGAAAGAGGAAACTGAGTCTCAAATCCCTACAGAGAATGGCGAGCCCAATCCCTACAGAGTTCAGTGGCCCTTTCATCCTCGCCGTTTCCCTTCTTCACGAACTTGCAGTGGCTTCGGTGTCCTGCTATGGAGTGTCTTGGTTTCTGCCTGGTGTTTAAGCCTCTTTACATTCTGGCCTCGTTCACAGCCCCTCCTCTGCGCACCCAGCCTTATTTCCCCTAACTCCTCGACCCCATTCTAAGATGCCACACTCTGGTCTTGAGCGTGCGTGGTCTTGTTCATTGCATCCTTCCCATCAGGGATGTTCTCCCTCCATTTGGTCGTTTCAATCCAACCCCTTCTGCTGTCGAGTACAGGGAACGATATCCAATCACTTGCAATAGAATATGATGGAAGATAATATGAGAAGATGAATGTATAAATATGTATGGGTCACTTTGCTGTACAGCACAAATTGATGGAACATTGTACATCAACTATAATACATTTTTTTTAATTTTTGCTTTTCTTTTTAGGGCTGCACCCGAGGCATGTGGAAGTTCTTGGGCTAGGGGTCGAATCGGAGCTAAAGCTGCCAGCCTACCCCACAGCCACAGCAACGCTAGATCCGAGCCGAGTCTGTGACCTACATCACAGCTCAGGCAATGCCAGATCCTTAATCCACTGAGAGAGGCCAGGGATCGAACCCTCAACCTCACGGATACTAATCGGGTTCGTTTCCACTGCGCCACAACAGGAACTCCAAACTCTGGATTCTTTAACCCACTGTGCTGGGCCGGGGATAGAACCTGGGTCCTGGCTCTGCAGACACACTGCCAATCCCGTTGCACCACAGTGGGAACTCTGAAATTAGGTCTTAAAAGGACTTTGAAATCATTGAGCCATTTGAAATAAGTGCGCGTTGTGGGTATGTGTGTGTATGTGTGATATGATGCTTGGTCATTTAAGGCAATGCATCCACACGTCTCTGCCTCTTCCCAGTGTGCCTCTCTTCTTTATCTAATCTTGCTCTAGTTCCTGTCAGGAAGCAAGCCAGGCTGCCTTAATTGTAGTTCATTGAAACCCAGCCTTTTTTTTTGGGGGGGGGGGGTCTTTTTTGGGCCGCACTCGCAGCATATGGAAGTTCCCAGGCTAAGGGTCGAATTGGAGCTAAAGCTGCCAGCCACAGCAACACCAAATCCAAGCCTTGCCTGCAGCCTGCACCACAGCTCACGGCAATGCCGGATCCTTAACCCACTGAGCGAGGCCAGGGATCGAACCTGTGTCCTCATGAATACCAGTCAGATTCGTTACCGCTGAGCAGGACAGGAACTTCACACCTCAGTCTTCAGTTTAATTCATGGCCAAGCCTTCAACGTCAACTTGGTAGACTGGCGATTTCTGTGTCTATCTTTGCCCCACTGTTGTCTTTTTCTTTTTCTTCTCTCAAATTAGGTCAATCCCACAGCCCAGTGTACCCACGCCCTGCTGAAGATGATCTACTGCTCCCATTGCCAGGGTCTCGTGACCGTGAAACCATGTTACAACTACTGCTCCAACATCATGAGAGGCTGTCTGGCCAACCAAGGGGATCTGGATTTCGAGTGGAACAATTTCATAGGTGAGCAGGCGATTAATGTCCTTGCGTCGCTAGAGGTAGCTCAGCCTCCGGCCGCAAGGAAGGTTTTAATGGTCAGCTATGAAATGTCTGTTCGTGGTGTAGTATTTATTTGCCAGAGTTCTGACTCTGCTCAAAGTTCATAGCACTCTACAAGTCAGTGTTCCCTTGCACTGATGGTGGCATTTCTGATGTCGTTAGACACAGCGAACACCAAGTATGAATAACGAGAAAGTGACTTTTTTGACATTTTCCCCCAAGAGGTTAGGTTCAGTTAGGCATCATAGGCTTGTATCCATATAAAAGCTGGAGAACAGCCATCACGGTGCTGCGAAAGTGGCTTTTTAGCTGTTCTCTCTGTTACACTGCAGCCAGATCTTCTGCAGACTGGCCAGATACCCCTTGGATATGTGGATCAGGTCGGATCTGATTGTGGAGATTTTAGGGGTTATGTTTCTATGGAGGATTTAGCAATAGCAGACTTCTGGCGAGAGTGCATGGACTTTTCCCCTGAGGATTTTAGGTGCATGTTCTCACCTGCCCCTAAAACCTAGAAACCCATTATTGGAACCCGGACAGCAATGGCAGTGAAGTGGCTGGTTTTTGAGAGGGTTAATTATGATTTGTGGGAAAGGACAAATTAAGGGTAATTGAAATAGCCAGTCACCAGCTCCCTGGGTGCCTGCTTCGTGCCCGTGGGAATTCTGGAATGTTCATGTCCGGGGTTGAAGCTCTTAGTGCTGAGTGCTAGTGGAGCTGTGCACACATACTAACAGCGCCCCAAAGCAAATGCAGATTTTTTTGCCCATCCCCCCATCACATGTGCGTAATTGCAAAATTTGAGTGTCTTTGTAAGCACCTATTTTTCAGTTATCTGTCCACATCATGGGAACATTTATGCAATTTGCTGTGGGTTTGTGGGGGGTGAGAGGAAATGGGGAGATTAGAGTTGGGGAATGCTTTTTAGTCTGCATGAGAGCTAATTACCATATTAACTCTGTTTGAACGTGCATCAATAAATTGGCTCCAACAGATTCTTGAAAACACTGACACAAGAAAAAAAAAAAAAGATGTGAATATTAAGCACTTCAACACAATTGTAGCCTGAAGAGCTCAAAGCTAGAAGACCTGAAAAAAATCTTCCACACATACACAAGCAGAATCCCATGAAAGGGAAGGCATAAGACCGGCCAAGACACTCAGGCACACTAGCACATCTTGCCCAGAAAGAAGCCGTGGTTGAAATGGTTGCATGAAGACATTTCCCATGGAAATCAAAGCCCATGGCATTTCCAGATCTAAAGTTGATCGTTTTTCCTTCCTTTTTTTTTTTTTTTTTTTTTTTAAGCTTTTAGGGTCGCACCCATGGCATATGGAGGTTCTCAGGCTAGGGGTCTAATCCGAGCTGTAGCCGCTGGCCCCCGCCACAGCCACAGCCACATCACATCCAAGCCGTGTCTGCAACGTACACCACAGCTCGTGGCAACACTGGATCCTCAACCCACTGAGCAAGGCCAGGGATCGAACCTGCAACCTCATGGTTCGTAGTAGGATCTGTTTCCACTGCGCCACGACAGGAACTCCCTTCTTTAATCCCACTCTCATTTCCACACCCAAATGTCATGTTGGCAGTTCACTTTTGCTAAATTCATTTTTAAAAAACGGGTTGGCTCTGCCTCTTCATGTTCTCCTGAAACATCTAAGGCACCAGTTCTCTGGGCCAAGCATGTGCCATGTAATACGAAAAAGGTCTGGTGACAGTGATATAGTTTTGCTGACTTTTCTACAGGCACACCAGGAATAAAGACCACTAGTCTATGATTCTGACATACCTGGCAAAAAAAACCTACAACTCATATCCTTGTCTTCAAATACAAATTCTTCTGCAACTTTTTCCCACGAGTTTGCAGGTCCATATCAAATCCATACTCTGACTGGCTTAATTAATGTCTTCAACCAGGTACTCTGAAAATAAGAAGGACTTCTGTCGCTGTGGTTCTTGCTGGGTGTTTTACAAATTACATTTGTTATCTTTTAAGAAACAAAATTAAATCCAAGTGGAAATGGGCAGGATTTCTGAATCAATTCTCCTCAGTTATTTTAAATGATACGTTTTGGAGGGATGAGGAATATAATTACATCTAAACTGCATTTTTAATGGGCATTTTATTCTTTATTTCTAATAAGCTGATATAAAAGGCCAGGAGTAATAGACATGGTTAATCTCCAGTGCTTTTTCATGGATTTTCACAAGGGTTTAATTAATTTGCTCTGAGGTTATAGAATTCATTCCCAATTCACATGCCTCTGCTATAAGTTCTTTTTTTTTTTCTCTTTGCAAGGATTTTTTTCTTTCCCCTTTAAATGACTGCAGTTAATGAATGGTCAGGGGCTTTTTTTCCCCACCTGCTTCTTTAAATCAGATCTTGGGGTTAAGTTAGGAAACTGCCTTTTGTTCTTCCAATGAGAAGGGGCTGTTTTCTTGCTGGGGGGTGGGGGGTAGGGGTGTGTCCTGAGCCCTGAAATCCTGCAGTTGGACTAGACCCTTTAAGAGACTTAGGGTGGGGAGTTCCCGTCGTGGCGCAGTGGTTAACGAATCCAACTAGGAACCATGAGGTTGCGGGTTCGGTCCCTGCCCTTGCTCAATGGGTTAAGGATCTGGGGTTGCCGTGAGCTGTGGTGTAGGTTGCAGACGCGGCTCGGATCCTGCGTTGCTGTGGCTGTGGCGTAGGCCGGCGGCTACAGCTTCGATTCGACCCCTAGCCTGGGAACCTCCACGTGCCACGGGAGCAGCCCAAGAAATGGCAAAAAGACAAAAAAAAAAAAAAAAAAGAGAGACCAAGGGTGGGTGTCTCCAAATCTGCCTTCTTGCCAGCCCTGCCCTATTAAAACTGTCGTCAGGCTTTACCATGGTCAAGCCCAAAGCGTCCCAATACCTCGGACTGGTAAGAAGAGGTTGGTTATATGCAACCTGTGTTTTGAAAGATAAACCAGATACCACCTCTACCACAAAAGTCACTTTTGGGAGAATCAGAGACGACGCAGAGGCGCAACTTGCCCTCCGTCACATACTGTCACTGTGTTAACATTCATCTGACTCCTCGCCAGCCTTATGAATGTCACATGTCGCTGCCAGCAGGAGTTTAGTGTGAGGGGATGGGGATTGCCGGCCGGGCTGGCAGCCAGTTCCTGGCAGGAGGCAGGACCCGGTCACATAGCCCGCAAGGAGAGACTGCAGCTGAGATCCAGCAGAAGCAAAAACACCAGCCCATCCACGGCTGGATCTCAGCTGCAGTCTCTCTTTGCGGGATGTGTGACCGGGTCCTGCCTCCTGCCAGGGAGGAGCCCAGTCCACAGCCAGAGTGGCGACTCCAGCCCCTGGACCACAGGCTCCTCGAATTCTTCAGTGGCGAGGCCCGCACCGCCCTGGCACAGGCCGCACAAAGGCCTGCCTTGATCCCTTCCCAGGCTCGGAGTTTACAAAGACGCCAAACAGCCAGAAGAATCAGGGTTTCTGTCCCCTTTCACAGATACATTAGTGATCTGGCCTTTCCTCACCACTAGGGGAATCAGAAGTGACAAAAATGCAACTTTGTGTGTGTGTAAATCTCTGCATTTGAGCTGTTTCTATGCTCTGCATGTTCGTAATAATTTTCTTTGGACCCAGCGACTTCTTCTGAAGAAATGTGCTTCCTGGATGTGGCGGCCCTGATGCTTTGACAATGATGAACACATTTAAGTTGTGCTCCACTTGTTTACAAAAGTCTGCTTTTGCACATCAAAAGCATTTTTTCTCTGCTCGAGCACAATGGTATATTCATGCCGGCCTTAGAGCTTGGAAGCGTCACTTTATTGGCACTCACCACCATGCAATCTGAAACTTCATTTGTTATTACTTGAAAAAAAATTGCATTGCACGGAAGTCTATTTGTGGTTTGTGACATTGGACTTGTACTTCAGAGAAATGACCCCGTGCTTGAAAATGTCGGGTTTGCATTTGTTCTGGCTTGAAGGGGAAAGGTGGAAGATTTGGGTTTATTGATGTGCTGATGCTGGAAGCTCTCTCCACCAGGGAGCTTAGGTAGAAGTTCAGCCTTGGCTTCCAGAACTTGAGTTCTTTCCGAGGGACACCCCATCTTCGAGAAGGGAGCCCTTCTTCCTGGCAGTTGTCCTTGGACCTACCTCTCCTTGAAGGGGAAAAAACAAGTTGAAAAGTTCACTGTGCGTCATGAGTGAGGCATCCTTTTTTCTCACATGGAGACTACCTTCTAACTTGACACTATGTGTATCAGGCAAAAAAAATGTGAAATCTCCTAATTCCAAGAACATGGATGACAAGAAAACCAGCACAGCCATTTTATTTAAGCGATTCCGTGTTCTGCGAAATTCTAGACTCCTCCGAAACGTTAACGTGATTTGCAGAGTAATTCGTGAGCACACACATTGTGAACACATGGATTTTGTGTCTGGTGTTGTCTTTTCATTTGAATCAAAAGAGGTACATGTTTTGCTTGAGCTCAAGGACCTTGTATTTGAGATGGGACGTTTGTATTCCTATAAAAGTTGCCTTTCTCCAAATTGCATTATGCGAAAAGTCATTAGAATTCCGAGCCACACTTTCATTTGTATTTGCTAACTGCGTGCTCAGGGATCTGAAAGGGTTTCATTAAAAAAATGAAAGAGCAGAATTGGTATGCCAGGATTTGAACCGATTCATGTTTTTGACTCTTATAAAGGGAACATGAAATGAAAAGATCCGCGGCGGTCTCTGGGAGAGCTGGCGCGTTAATTCTGCTTCCAGCCTTCCGTTGGTCACCTGGGAGCTAGCTCAGAGCTGGACGGTGACAGCCAGTGACACACAGAGGGATGAATCATCAGTGTAACAGAAGGTTCCCCATTGGGTTTCTCTTGTGGAATAGAGCAGAGCCTTCATCTGGCCACTTCACGGTTTTAGAGAGCTAGTGGTACATCGTAAGGGAATGCGGGGTTTGTGTCATGGAAATAGATATAAAGACATGACTTAATGATGGGCATACCTCCCCCTGCCACCAGCCATGGGGAAGTAAGGCAGCACAATAACCAGAGCAGTTTCCTTCTTAATGCTGTGTTGCCCTTCCGCCACCCGCATATTAGATGCTATGCTGATGGTGGCCGAGAGGCTGGAGGGTCCTTTCAACATTGAGTCGGTCATGGATCCCATCGATGTGAAGATTTCTGATGCCATCATGAACATGCAGGAGAACAGCGTACAGGTGTCTCAAAAGGTACGTGAGGCCGGGTCCCGGAGAGGTGCGGCGGGGGCGGGGGGGGGGGGGGGGGCTCCAGCCTGCCCTGTCCCTTCCCGCGGGTGACCGCGCTTATTCCGACGCAGGTGTTCCAGGGCTGTGGCCCCCCCAAGCCCCTGCCGGCCGGCCGCCTCTCCCGCTCCATCTCCGAAGGTGCCTTCAGCGCCCGCTTCAGGCCATTTCACCCCGAGGAGCGCCCGACCACGGCAGCCGGCACCAGTTTGGACCGACTGGTGAGCACGTTGGCAGGACCGGCCGTGTTTAGTGACAGAGACCCGAAAACATTTGCTCAAAATGTGTCTTTATCTGGGAGGCTTCCAAGGGCGGCTCTTTCGAGGTGAACCTTTGCCAGCGTGTTGCCTGGGGATCTCCGTGAACCTGCCCCTCTGGTTTCCTAGCGCAGAAAGTTCATCAAGTTCATCCGCCGGCTAGGAAACGGGGTGCACCCAGGCTTCTCTGTTTCCAGGGGCGGGTACCCCACAGGCTAGATCCTGAGTGAGAAAAGCCCTGCAAGGACAGACAGTGTCTTACCCGTGTGTCTACAGGCGTGGAAACTGGTGGGCCCCAGGTGGTAGTTCTGATCAAGACGTAGAGTGGCCAGTGGATCTAGGCAACTGCCTCAGCACTCGTGTTTCAGCTAATCATTTGAATCATTTTCTTCCTCTTCTTCTTCTTTTGCTTGTTAGGGCCGCTCCCGCAGCATATGGAGGTTCCCAGGCTAGGGATCAAATTGGAGCCATCGCCAATGGCCTACACCACAATCACAGCAACACCAGATCCGAGCTGCGTCTGCAACCTACACCACGGCTCACGGCAACGCCGGATCCTTAACCCACTGAACGAGGTCAGGGATCGAAGATTCATTTCTGCTGTGCCACGACAGGAACTCCTTAAGTAATTTTATGTTTATCCATAAATGTGGTCTGCATTTTTCTCTATTGACTAAAGAGATAACCTCGAAGTGATCAGAAAGCACTTCTGTAGGTAGTGGTGGGTTTGTTTGTTTGTTTTTGTTTTTTTTTTTTTACAGGGGTCTCTTTCTTTTTTTCTGCTTTTATTTTCATTAATTCCCTTCTCTTTCCGTGATTATACTTTGTTTCTCCCTAAATGTCTCATTTCATCTGTTGTCATCCTTCCTCTCTCTCCTAATGAGGTTACTGATGTCAAGGAGAAGCTGAAACAGGCCAAGAAGTTCTGGTCCTCTCTTCCCAGCAACGTCTGCAATGACGAGAGGATGGCTGCAGGCAATGGCAATGAGGACGACTGCTGGAATGGAAAAGGCAAAAGCAGGTTGGCCTCCCGTCCCAGATGCCTGGGGACGATTCAGAGGTTTTCTCGGTTGTGAGTCGAAGCATCAGGAAGCGCTTCACAAGTCAGTAGCAACAACCCGGAAGGCTTCTAGACCTTCTTAGGAATTGGCTTCACCATAGAAGTGTCGGGAAGGCCCCCAGCTACTTGCAAAGAGTCCTGGGGCACAGGTTTGTGACAGCAGTTACATGCTGGCGTTTCTGCTGTACCCAGGGGTCGAGCTGTTCGAGTAGTGCCATTATTTTTTAATGTTTCATACCTGTGGTCCTTTGCCCGTGGCCCGGACTCATGAAGTACCACTTCTCAAAAGGTCTCATTCTCTTACTTGAGGATGCTCTGTGCCCCTCCCCTACATACTCAGTAACTCTGACCCCACTGCCCTCTGCAACGTGGCTGCTTTTCCAAAAGGTTACAGTGAGATTGGAGAAACAAGACGTACACCCAGGAAGAGGAGAGATTCGAGTTACTCAAAAGGAAAGCACTTGCACGCAGCAGAAACACTAGAAACTAGGCAGGCTCTTGTTTTGGTTTGTTTTGGTTTGGTTTTGTTTAGGGCCACACTCTCGGGATACGGACGTTCCCAGGCTAGGGGTCCCGTCGGAGCTGCAGCCACCTGCCTGCGCCACAGCCACGCCAGACCCGAGCCGCATCTCTGACCTTCACCACAGCTCATGGCAACGCCGGATCCTTAACCCGCTGAGCGAGGCCAGGGATCGAACCCGACTCCTCATGGATGCTAGTCGGGTTTGTTAACCCCTGAGCCACAACAGGAATTCCCGAGGCAGGCATCTTTGACCGGTAACTTTTGGTTTTCCCCGGTCATCTTAATGGGATCATTTCTCATTGCAGGTACCTGTTTGCAGTGACGGGAAATGGATTAGCCAACCAGGGCAACAATCCAGAGGTCCAGGTCGACACCAGCAAACCAGACATACTGATCCTTCGTCAAATCATGGCTCTTCGAGTTATGACCAGCAAAATGAAGAATGCTTACAATGGGAACGACGTGGACTTCTTTGATATCAGTAAGTATCCGTGCTTCTCAGGTACCACTTGCTGCCCCCCTTGTGATGAGCACGAGGCAACAAAATCCTTTTTTTTATCTCCCCCCCCCCCCAAAATAGGTGATGAAAGCAGTGGAGAAGGAAGTGGGAGTGGCTGTGAGTATCAGCAGTGCCCTTCGGAGTTTGAGTATAATGCAACTGAGCACTCTGGGAAGAATGCCCATGATAAAGCCAGCAGCGCTGGGGCCCCCACCAGGGCCCAGCCCTACCTCCTCACTGCCTTTGGCATCTTGTCCCTGGTCATGCCGAGAGAGTGGAGATAATTCGCAACCTTAGAGAGAAAGTGTTCATCATCAAAAAGCTAACAAGGCGCCGGTTATCACTTTTATACCATCCTAGTGACTGCTTTTTAAATGAATGGACAACGATGTACAGTTTTTACTACATGGCCACTGGTTTAAAAGATGCTGACTTTGTTGTTGTTGTTTTTTTCCATTCAGTTTTGCGGGCAAAGGGGACTTGGAACTTAAGGTCAGTCCTGCCCCCCTCCGAATCATGTTAAAAGTGGCTAACGGTGTAGGTACAGAACTCTAGTTAGTTGTGCATTTGTGATTTTTATCACTCTGTTTGTTTGTTTGTTTGTTTTTTCTCTTTTTGTTTGTGGGTTTTTTCCCTTCGATACGATCTCACCTTGTTTCTTACAAGAAAACCAGGGTCCTTTCTTGGCATGTAACATGTACGTATTTCTGGAATATTAAATAGCTGTACAGAAGCAGGCTTTATTTATCACGTTATCTCATTAAAAGAAAAAGCCCAACAAGCAGTAACATTGCCATCTATCCCTGTTGCTTTAGCTGCCTTCTCTGGAGAGAAGAGGAGGTGGTTTTGGGTTTTTTTTGTTATTTTTATGAAGCTAGGACAGAATGTGAAGGCACAAGGAGGCTGTGGACCCACTTGTCGGGTTGCACTCGAGCATCCATACAAAACAAAGGCTTTGCTTCATTGAACGCTGGTGACCGGAAGAGACTGCAGACTACCCGTTTTGGTTGAGTCGAATTGCATGAACTAAGATCACAGAGCGGTCCAGTTCTGAAAGCCACTTGTACTCAAAGTGTAACCCATCCAGGAGATTCTTGATGCATTCTCCCTAGAAAGAAAGAAGGCATTCAGAATCTCCCAGTCGCCACATGTTCACACGTAGTTTGGGGATGGGGGTTGTTGTGGTTTTGGTTTTGGTTTTGGTGTTAAATCCAGGCAAATTAGCAAAAGCCGCTGTGTGCTGGTCTTTGTTTCCACACTTGGCCCTCTTGGAACTGATATTCCGATGGCAGAAGTTAAGTGACCAACGATCTCATTGGGTACCACGTGTTCCAGTTTTCAAGTCGGGTCCTAGAGAGGGAGCTGTCTGGGGGCCCTGCTAGAATTGGGGTACTGCCTGGGCGCAGGGAGTCGCTGTCAACACTCAAGCAAATCATACGGATTTGCATTTGGTTTGGATCCCAGCTTGGTTGGTTTTTTTTAAAACGGCGATTCTAAGGTGTCTTACTTGCGTCTTTTTCTTGCCCGGCCTCCTCTCATCAGAACGGCAAAGGACTTGCGGTGGTTCCCAGCTGGGTACCACTCCAGCAGTCAGGCAGCCCACTGGGGGAGATCTGAGTGTCCAGGTTTTTTTCATGTGTTGTTGCTTTTATTTGGGGGGGTGGGGGATGGGCGAGACGGGGGAGTAGGTAGCGCTGAGAAGACAGCATCTTAGTGGGGAGCCTTAGCCACGTGGGTGAACTGACAAAGGCATTGTTTCTTGTCCCAGGCCAAAGAGCAGCCCCTGCCTCGGTCCCCCCTTAGGACCTAGCCCATTCCCTGTATCCTTCCTACCAAATGCCAGCTCATAAAACTAGGAGAGTGTGGCCCATCACTGTAAAAGGAGTTCCCAGCAGTCTGCAGAAAGCATCAAATGCTGCAAGTCTCTTTGAGCTTGAGGTGGCCATTACGATCCCAGCCAGTTCCACAGGAGGCTGAAAGCCACAGAGCGGTTGTTTGTGTTAGTGTTCAATCTTCGGGTGTAAGCGTAATCCTCTATTTTTATATTGAAACATGATTACTTGATAGCTCAGGGTCGACACTTCACTCACCTTTTGACACCAAATTCTGCAGAATGGACAAAATGGAATATCGGGGGCTGTTGTAAACAGAGGCTTAATTTTATTAGAAGTAGCCAGTTATTTATTAAAGCATGGTGTTAATAAAATAGGCATATCCTGGCTGGTGTGTATCAGTGTGTTGGTGTGTTTTTTTGTTTGTTTGTTTTTTAAACAAATCACATTGAAAAGGCGCTCCATTTATGTATGAGGAAAGATTGATTGTAAATAGCTAAGCTGCCTTGTGAGAACTTGGAAAATGTGCTGATGCTTAGTAACTACCTCAGTTGTGAGGCATTTCCTTTTTAGCTTAGACTGCCATTACTTTTACTTGGTAGAAATGAATCTGGTTTCCAAAATGGGGCTCAAAGAGTTATCCCCATAGACCTTGTTAGAGTGTTTTAATTTAAAACCTTGAACTCTGCCCAGCTGTTTTCTTTCAGTCAAGTTCTTGAAACCAATAACATTTTCCGAATTAAATATTCTTGAAGGTTCTTCTGGAGTCTAACTGATTTGTTTTCTTTCTTTGCATTTTTTTTCCCCTGTTCCCCTTTTATTATTTAAATCGTCTCTTGCTTTTGAACTCGAACTATGAAATAAACAAATCATAGATTTTTCCACTCAGGTCTCACTGGATAACTCTTGGCTTCTAACCAGCTGGCAGGCTCACCACCCCCCCTCCCCTAAACAAGAATAAAAGCACGTTGACTATTTTAAAACCTTAAGAGTTCAGAATATGAGGTAGAAAAAAAGCTTTCTTAGGAGACTGCTTTTCCAAAGTCTCAGCATGTGAAAAGCACGTGAGAGGTTTGTGCTTTGGAAAGTCATTTATCAATGATTTTTCGTTCAAACACGTCACCCGCTCTGTATCTTAAGACATTTTACAACTCCTAGATTTCTATTTTGTTTCAAGAATAATAATTGACACCTAGCATTTAGATCGAGCAGTACAAAGAATTGACTTACACTTTTTTTTTTTTTTTGGTCTCTTTAGGGCCGCACCCTCAGCATATGGAGGTTCCCAGGCTAGGGTGACTTAGGTTTTTGAAGTTAAGTTTTTAACACTCAGGACCTAAACAGTTTAGAGCTAACTTTTGTAAAAAAGTAAGTTAAATTTTAAACGTCAAATTTATCATATGTGATTACAGAAGCACAGGAAAAATAGGTGTAGGTGTAACAAAATTCTCCTTCCCCTCTTGTGCTGGCAGACTGCATCTGTTTGCATAGCCGAAAGGTAGGATGTTAAGAACAGCGTCTCCTGCAGGCAGCCTCTTGGGGGTCGGGGGGTGCGTGCTCGCTCTCAAGCAAACACCGAACTACCAAGAATAAAAGCACTGAGAAGGTTCTTTCAACTTAGAACTTAGTGGGGAAACTACAATTCAGCATTTCATGATACACTTTAGAAATTCAAGGGTTTCCCTGGTGGCCTAGCGGTTAAGGACCCAGCATTGTCGCTGCTGTGGTACAGGTGCCATCCCTGGCCCAGGAACTTCCTCATGTCGCGGGCACAGCCAAAACAAATTCCGTTTCTACTTTGGAACTCTTTTTTTTTTTCTTTGAAAAAATCAGTGTGCATGTGAGAAGAAAAGCTAAATAACACGGTCATAGCAATTGGAGTCCATCAAAAGGCAAATGCCATATAATATTGGCTTGTCTAATTTAGTGTTTAAGTAGATAATGTATCGACAGGATTTCTAGTCCAAAATGCGTACTATAAAGGTACAGAGTAGAAGTTCCTGCACCCATCTGCCCAGTTACTCCCCATACCCTGGGTACACATATTAGTTGTTTTTATGTGTACATCTACATATACAATCAAATACGATTAGAGATTTTTCTTTTTTGTCTCTTTACATGAAAGGTAGCATAAGTAGTGTCTTACATGTTTTTAGGTAAACTTTAAAAAGTATTGAGAGGAGGGGAGTTCCCTGTTGGCCAAGTGGTTAGGATTTGGTGCTTTCACCGCTGCAGGCTGGGCTTGATCCCTGGTCTGAGGATTGAGATCCCACATCAAGCCACTGCACACCACAGCCAAACAACAAAAAGGTATTGAGAGGAGGCATCCCTAAAGGTATGAGATTCCTATTTCCTAGGCATAACTTCTACAGGCTACCACAATTTGGATTTTTACTGCATTTTGGCCCAGATGAATCGACGTCATTTTTCAAGAAGCAAGCATGAAATTGATGAGTTGTTTGGCACTATGGTGCTGTCATCCCAGAGTGCACCATTAGGATGCTCTTTGTGGGTGTTAAGTTTCATTTTTGGTACTTTGTCCCCATTTCATCCCCAGTAAAGAAGGCATTGGGAAGATCCTCTCAGAAAATAGCACATTAATTCCACTGTGATTGCTTGGAAAGGGTTTAAAGGAAATGCTGCACCCTAGAATCGGCTCATATGTCTTAGAATAAAGTACTACTCTTTGTGTGTGTCGGGGGGGGGGAGCATGCCCATGGCATGTGGAAGTTCCCAGACCAGGGATCGAACCTGTGCCACAGCAGTGACAATGATGCTGTGTCCTTAACTGCTAGGCTGCCAGGGCACTCTGGAAGAAAGTACTCTTAATGTCCTCAATTTCAAATGCCTTGAAGCAGCAGCAGTTGCAACACAGGACGGAGACGAGAGCGCTGTAGGAAAATGTGTGACTAGGTCGTCTTGGTTACTGCGTGAATTATCTGTCCGGTGGTCGAGAAATTGTTCGGATATGTCCATGGCCGAGTCCAGTTTTTCTGTATGATTGAATTTTAACTCATCCTTGTTCGAAGCAACTTCTACATTCAGAATTAATGGGTAAAAACTACAGAAATCCATTTCTTAGCATGAGTGTCCAGATGTGGAGTTAAATGCACATTGTACTCTTCTTTTGGCATTTCTTAAATGTTAGGAATTCTGAAAAATAGTACGGGGTCCTTGGAAAGAAAAAGGTTTTCATGCATCTATCCTACCAGGTTAAAGCTGATAAAAGGTGACAGGTGTGGTTAAAGAATTGAAAAGTCAGCTTATCTAAAGGGTGTATGGTCTTAAGGACTTTGATCAAATTTCTCTGGAGTTCCTGCAGTGGCGCCGTGGGTTAAGAGTGCCACTGCAGAGAGTCCGCTCACTGTGCAGGCATGGGTTCAATCCCCGGCCTGCCTCAGCGGGTTAAAAGTATCTGGCATTGCCACCAGCTGTGGCTTGGGTCACAGCTGTGGCCCAGATTTCAATCCCTGGCCGGGGAACTTCCATACGCCACGAGTGCCACTATTGAAAACACATTCTCTGGGCTTTGGGAAAGTTTTGCAACAACTTTCTTGCCCTTCTATGTTACTGTGTTTCTTAGAAGACAGAGTTGGAAGTCCTATGTAGATGATGTAGACATAACCCTGTCTACACACAGAGGTGTATTCGTGTGTCTTCAAACACTTAAACCCTGTCCCTTAAGGGTGACATTCCCACCCTTGGCAATGGTGTGTGCCTGGGGAATGCAGACTAATTTTCATAATGGCCTAAGGGAAACATCTTGAGGAAGGTAAGTTTCCTGCCAAGAAAAAAATATATATATACACACATGCACATATAAAATGCATTCCAGATCGAACTTCTGAGATTTATCCCTGCCTGGGATTTGCGTTTCTGCATCACCACCAGCAACCTCAAGCTGACCATAACCCCCTGTTGCTGGAGACGCACGACCAGGGGCAGTTGGTGCCAGGTGGGCCACAAAGACATAACCATGGTCAGCGGGTGATTTGTTTGAACACGCACTAGGATCTCAGCCCTCTTTCACTTCATTCGCCTTTAAAGATCCGCGGTGCCCTGCTCTCAGTTCTCTTTTAAGCGTGAGGACAAATTGTTGGTGCTCTGCTTTTGGTGCTCTGGATTCTTTGCAGCAAGCTCTGGCGGTGGCGGCAGCAGCGAGCAGTGGTTACTAGCACGTATTTACAGTCAAAAGGAAAGGGGTTCCTTGTCGTTGATGCACCTGTCATCTCTCGACTGAGCCGTAAGACAGGGTGACCCCGTGTGCCTGGCACTGAAGCTCAGCCGTGGCGATGGTCTCGCAGGGTGCTGTAGAATAGAAACCCTTCCCCTGTGCAGGTGTGTCAAGGGACCGGAAGGAGTTCGGCGGTAACTTATCCAAGGGGTGACGGGGAAGAAATGCAAGGACCAGCTCTGGAATGATCGGTCTGCCACACGAACCCGTTTGTCTCAAGTGCAATTGTGGAGTTCCCGTCGTGGTGCAGTGGTTAACGAATCTGACTAGGAACCATGAGGTTGCAGGTTCGGTCCCTGCCCTTGCTCAGTGGGTTAACGATCCGGCGTTGCCGTGAGCTGTGGTGTAGGTCGCAGACGCGGCTCGGATCCTGAGTTGCTGTGGCTCTGGCGTAGGCAGGCGGCTACAGCTCCGATTCGACCCCTAGCCTGGGAACCTCCATATGCCGCGGGCGCGGCCCAAGAAATAGCAAAAAAGACAAAAAAAAAACAAAACAAAATCAAGTGCAATTGTTCTTCCTGTTGCCCTTTCCCCCTTATTCCATGTTGTCTGAATCCATAGGAGGGGACGGGGCTCGTCGGGCTTGTTGGACACAGAGCTGTCCTGTCCTGGGAAAGGGCAGGGTAATGGCAGATACCAGTGGACTTGGCTGAGTAGAGACGAAGGCGTCAAAGACCAGCTGGAGACAAACCGTGATGACGTGAAGGTTTTCTAACCACCCCCAGTGGGTCCTTGCTCAGCCACCCTCAGAGCAGCGAGGGCTCAGATGGTCGCGCAAGGAGGACCATAGCGTCTCTCTTTGCAGGCTCCTTGCAGAAGCAACATGAAGTCTCATGAACCTGTCGGTCCAGGACAGCCTCACATGACCCTGTGGGCGGCCTCGCTAGGAAGGGTCAACGGAACACAGTCTGTTGAGAGAAATACCATGTTTATGTAGGGAACATTCATACCTGCTTAATCAGCCAGAGCTTCATGAGGCAGTAAATACACCTTGTGATGAATGAAGCCCAGTGAATACTTTTGCTTTCTAGAGCTGCACCCGCGGCACATGGAAGTTCTCAGGCCAGTGATCTAATCGGAGCTACAGCTGAGGGCCTACACCACAGCCACGGCAGCGCGGGGTCCGAGCCGAGTCTGCGACCTACACCACAGCTCGGGGCAACGCCGGATCTGTAACCCATGAACAAGGCCAGGGATGAAACCCGCATCCTCCTGGTTCCTGGTCAGGTTCGTTACCGCTGAGCCACATCGGTAACTCCTCTTTTGCTATTTTTAAAATGACTGCACCCGTGGCATATGGAAGTTCCTGGGCCAGAGATTGACTCCAAGCTGCAGCTGCAGCAATGCCAGATCCTTAACCCACTGAGCTGGGCTGGGGATCGAATCCACACCTCTGCAGCAACCCGAGCTGCTGCAGTCAGATTCTTAACCCACTGTGCCTCAGTGGGAACTATGATACCTGGGCTTCTTAAAGTGTTAACCAAGTCCAAGCTCATACTGCTTGCCACCCAACAGGCCAATAAATCAAGAGATGAGTTGTTGGGGCAGGACACAGTGACTTTATGCAGAAAGGCAGCAAACTGAGAAGATGGTGAATTGGGGTCCCAAAGAGCCATCTTTCCTGAAAGAGAGTTCAGGTTTCTTTAATTCTAAAAGGAGGGGGGAGTGGTTGGTCATGCAGACTTCTTGGTTCTGGAATCTTTTGTTCTTGCAATGGCCCCTGTAGGTCAGGTCATGATGTTTCTGTAAACCTCCAACAAGACAAATGTTATTCACTGTTCTGCAACTTTGTGTCTCTTTATGAACAGAAAAGTCTGCAGAGCCTTGAGAACGGGCTATTTGTATTTCAGGCTATAGGCAACATTCTTGTAACAAAAGCAATAGAATACAAAAGTTAATGGAAAAGAAACATCCAATATGGAGTCAGGTTTGTTCTCCCCCAACTCAGAAGAGGCCTCCACACCTTAAAAGTTACACCTGCCTGGGGAGATTGGACACAAAGAACCGAGATAATAGGCACTGCTGTAGCCTGGGAAATAAAACAATCAGTCTCTCCTGCCAGACTGGTCTGTGTCTTAGGGTCAAGAGATTTTGACTTGCTATTTCCTACCTCAGGCCGGAGGTGAGGGGAAGAACCTGGGAGTTTTGGTGGGTTGCATCCTGAACACATGTCCTAGCATGCCCATCGGGCAGTGTGTGCTGTACAAATTTGGAAAGATCCTGGCTTGGAGGTATTCAGACTCTGGTATTTGATCTCGCCCTTGACCCAAGGTCCAGAGAAACATTTTAAGACCAGCAGGGACTGAGTGCTCTGCCTTCAAATGAAAGGCAAATGATGGTCCCAACTAGTCTGCAGAGAGAAAACCCGAGAAGCAATCCCCCCTATAGAATCCTGGGTGGTGGGAAGGGTGAATTCCTAGGATGTGTAAATGGTCCCTTTTGAACAAAGTTCTTCCTTTACTCAACGAGTCGTGCTTAAACCAAAGATGCTGTAGGTTGATGGTGAGCCAAATCCCTGGATTTGGGAGGTGGATGAGAGTGAGTGGTGGGGAGGAGGTGGCAGCATCTGTCCGGGATTAGTGTTCTTCAGCCTGGCCGTTGGGCCATTGGGCCCCACACGACTCGGGGCAGGGTGGGTCCTTATGTGCCCCACATGATGTGGTTTGTCTGAGTGCCCTTTTGGAGAACTGTGATTTATGTCCAACCAAAGACTTGGGATGTCCTTGTCATGTTGAAACAGACTCCAAAGACGAGGTACGTACAGAGGCCAGCTCTTGGTGAGCAGGGGTCTTTAAGGGCTCTGGATATGTCAATCTCCAAAACCACATGGGACACGATTTAGGACACATCTGGCTTTGGTGTCTGCCTGGGAGGCCAAGAGGGAGGTTATAAGTTGGACAAGAGCGCTCATCCTCAGGAGGCCCCTGCAGAGAAGTGGGTCACCCAGGAACCAGGCCAGTGGAAACATCAGCTCTTGGCTGTAGTGCCGGGGGGGGGGGGGGGGGCGGTGCACACGGCCACGGTCAGGGTGACTTCCTGTGGGAGCCCAAGCTCTGGTTGGGTTTGATCAGAGGCGAGAGGGCATTCTCCCATGAGTTCTTTGTGGGCAGCACCCATCACTGGTTCTTCGCACCCTGGATGCTACAGATTGCCTCACACACCCAGTAAAGCACCTGCTGTCCTGGATGTGGAGGAGTGAAGGCCGGGATGTGGGATGAACGGGTCTGGGATAGGTGTGGGCAGTGAGGGGGCAGAAAGGAAATGTGTGGGAAAAGCAATAGCTTTGACTCTGCAGCCAATGGAAATCACAGGTAACTTCATATCCCATTATCACTGTTGTTAGATCTCACAGCATCTTTCATACCGTCACTACTTCAAAACTGCAATTATTGGACTAATGCTAGATTTTGAATTGAACGCGTTAGTAAAGAAGCACACCGATTATTAGGTCACGCATTTGCTTTATAAATATTTCGATATCTGTGTTTTGATTATAGTTGGCTTTCTTTAAAATATATATTCTCCATTTGAAAATATTATCCTGAGGAGTTCCTGTCGTGGCGCAGTGGTTAACGAATCCAACTAGGAACCATGAGGTTGCGGGTTCAGTCCCTGCCCTTGCTCAGTGGGTTAAGGATCTGGCGTTGCCGTGAGCTGTGGTGTAGGTTGCAGACACGGCTCAGATCCCGCGTTGCTGTGGCTCTGGCGAGGGCTGGTGGCTACAGCTCTGATTCAACCCCTAGCCTGGGAACCTCCATATGCCTCAGGTGTGGCCCTAAAAAACAAAAAACAAGACAAGGAGTTTCCGTGGTGGCGCAGTGGTTAAGGAATCCGACTAGGAACCATGAGGTTTCGGGTTCGATCCCTGCCCTTGCTCAGTGGGTTAAAGATCCGGCGTTGCCGTGAGCTGTGGTGTAGGTCGCAGACACGGCTCAGATCCCGCGTTGCTGTGGCTCTGGAGTAGGCTGGTGGCTACGGCTCCGATTAGACCCCTAGCTTGGGAACCTCCATATGCCTCGGAAGAGGCCCAAGAAATGGCAAAAAGACAAACAAAACAAAACAAAAAAACCCAAAAAACCAAAGACCGTGGGTTTATAGTATAGGACTAGGGAAGGGTGGAATTATAGTATGAAGCCTTCAAATGCCAGGCGAGGAGATTTCAAATTTAAGTGGGCACACTCTAATGCAAATTATTGAATAGGACCTGACCTGATGCCCAGGGTATAGAAAGAAGATGAACTAATAAGAAGCTCAAGGCCTTGGGTTCAGCTCCCTTTATACCCCATCCTCTCAAGCCTCTCCCACATGATTTTTTTTTTTCTTTTTGGCTTTTTGCCATTTCTAGGGCTGCTCCCGCGGCATATGGAGGTTCCCAGGCTAGGGGTCAAATCGGAGCTTCAGCCGCCGGCCTACACCACAGCCACAGCAACACAGTATCCGAGCCGCGTCTGCGACCTACACCACAGCTCCCGGCAACACCGGGTCCTTAACCACTGAGCAAGGCCAGAGATCGAACCGCAACCTCGTGGTTCCCAGTCAGATTCATTAACCACTTAGCCATGACGGGAACTCCAGCCCCCAAACGATCTTGATTTGGAGCTTTATGGGCAAGTCAAGCCTATTCTACCCAAGGGTACCTTTTGAACGTCCAGGCTTAGAATTCGGTCAGACACATTAAAAGTGGTCCTCGAAGCCTCCCCGTCCGTCACATCCTTACGCTGTGGCCAGCCATCTGCGTGCATCCTCTCCATTTCTTTTCTTTTCTCTCTTTTTTTTTTTTTGGTCTTTTTGCCTTTTCTAGGGCCGCTCCCGCAGCATATGGAGGTTCCCAGGCTAGGGGTCTAATCCGAGCTGTAGCCACCGGCCTACACCACAGCCACAGCAACACAGGATCCGAGCCATGTCTGCAAACTACACCACAGCTCACAGCAACGCCAGATCCTTAACCCACTGAGCGAGGCCAGAGACGGAACCCACAACCCTATGGTTCCTCGTCGGATTCATTAGCCACTGAGCCACGACAGGAACTCCCTCCATTTCTTGAAGCAATGCTTTCAGCCCCCACTGGCCCTCCGCTTTGGCCTCCTGGCTCCTCCCAGGAGCACGCCCTTCCGCTTTGGCCTCCTGGCTCTGGAAAGAAGCTCAGAGAAGGATCCCTGGACTGTGGTTCCCTAAACACTGTCGTGCAGGGATCTGGGATTACAAGGGGGTGGGGAGACCTCTTCAGCTGTTCTCCAGCCAGCTAGCAGGATGAAAGCCAGAGCCAAAGGGGAAGGAGGAGCCGCTCCTGCTGGCCTCCTGCTGTCCCAGGTGGCTTCTGTCACTTGGGTGATCACAGTTTGGAAACTCCAGAGCTCAGCTGGACTTCTTTCTGGGTCTTTCTCTGGTAAACGAAGTTAATCCCCGCCTGGCCTGCTGCACAAGTAGGCCGGTTAGGAGGAAGTGCTGGGGAGCTGCCCAAACCGGGAGTCTGGGAAAGGCAATGGCCTTCCAAGGTAAGGAAGGCCCTTCTAGGGGATGCGGGCATCTGAAGCGGCTTCGCCCATCACAGGCCTTTGCCCAGACAAAGCCTTGCTTTACAAAGCCTTGCTCACCGGGCTCCATGGACTGACTCTAAGGGCTCTGGAGGTGCGCTGACCATCCGCGAGGCCTGATCTGGACAGCAAGGAGCCAGCCCAGCTGCGGGGACTCAGATCCTGGCCCCGTGTGCCCTCTCGGCTCCCTCTCCACGTTCAGAACGGAGCTGGCCTGTACCCCTCCCATTGCCCAGTGATGGCAGGAAAGCTGCATTTAGATCGAAGCCTCCAGGAGTTCTCTTTGTGGCTTAGCGGAAACTAACCCGACTAGTATCCGTGAAGATGTGGGTTTGGTCCCTGGCCTCCGCTCAGTGGGTTAAGGATCCAGTGTTGCCGTGAGCTGTGGCTGTGGTGTAGGCTGGCAGCAGCAGCTCAGATCGGACCCCTAGCCTGGGAACTTCCATATGCTGCAGGTGTGGCCCTAAAAAGCAAACAAAAAATAGCCTCCAGCCGAGTTTTTCTAGAAAATGAGCACGTGGGAGTGTGAAGCCTGGTTCTTGCTAATCAAAAAGGATCCTAACTCTCTAATAAAAACATACTCTTTTTCTTTATTTTTTGGCTGCTCCCACAGCATTCAGAAGTTCCCCAACCAGGATCAAACCAGAGCCACAGCAGTGAGGACTCCAGGTCCTTAACCTGCTGAGCCACCAGGGAACGCCTAATAATGACATATCCTGATTTGAGGGTTCAAAACAGGAGACGTTCCAAAGGGCCCCTTTAGCTGCCCTCTTTCACTGTTCTTCATCCCTAAAACCCACCTCTTACTCCTCAACCAAGGCAGCTAGAGGAGAGTTCCACACACTAAGCCTGGTACCCAGGAGGCAGCCAAGCATGACACTCAGGCGGCACCTCTCCAGCCTCCTGATTGCCCATCCGCACCCCACCTGTCTCCACCTCTCTCCCCAGTTTCCATCAGACTGAGGTCCTGGGGCGTTGCTGTCTCCCTTGCAAAGAAAAGCTCTTCTCAGGACCTCTTGTTGTGGCTCAGGGGTAATGAACCCTCATAGTATCCATGAGGACTCAGGTTCGATCCCAGGCCTCGCTCAGTGGGTTAAGGATCCCACGTTGCCATGAGCTGTGGTGTAGGTTGCAGACTCAGCTTGGATTTGGTGGTGTAGGCTGGCAGCTACAGCTTCGATTCTATCTCTAGCCTGCTGCAGGTGCGGCCCTAAAAAGGAAAGGGAAAAAGAAAGAAAAGAAGAGGTTTTCTCTCCTGGTCACATAATGAAGCTGCACCAGCTCCTCTGGCTCCAGGGTAGACAGAGGGGAAGCAGAAAGCTACGTAGAAGTGTGTCCCACCATCAAATTCCCAGCTGTATTTCCCCAAAGAATCCAAAGTGGTCTTGGAAGGGGCGGGGATAAAGGGATAGCCCGGTGCCAACAAAAAGCTCTCTTGGGCCTTTTAGACATTTTGCATGTTTCTTAGACTGGCCCTGTGGTCTTCGGAGTTCCACAGAGTCAAAGCTTGGGCAAAAACGAATAAAGGAAACTACACTTCAAGATGCATCCTGTGGGGTGGTTAAGAAAAAAAAAAAAGGTTCCCATGGGGGTGCAATGGGATTGGCAGCATCGCTGGAACGCTGGTACACAGGTTCAATCCCTAGCCCAGCACAGTCGGCTAAGGATGCAGCATTGCTATGACATAGGTCGCAAGAAGCAGCTCAGATCTGATCCCTGGCCCCGGAACTCCACATTCCTCCGGGCAGCGAAAAAAGAAAAAAAAAAAAAAGGAAGAAAAGACTCATCATGTAATGAGCAATAGCCAATACCCATGGCTGTTTACATGACAGCTTGCTGAGTGACAGTCACCTTCTGGAGTGATTGTAAAGGTGTCTTCACTGCCGACTTCAAGTTGGGAAAAGGTGACTATCAGTTGTACCCAGCATTGTACAATTTGAACATTTTTTTTTGGTCTTTTTGTCATTTTAGGGCCACTCCTGCAGCATATGGAGGTTCCCAAGCTAGGGGTCGAATGGGAGCTATAGCCACCGGCCTACACCACAGCCACAGCAACGCAGGATCTGAGCCACATCTGCGAACTACACCACAGCTCACGGCAGCGCTGGATCCTTAACCCACTGAGCAAGGCCAGGGATCGAACCCACAACGTCATGGTTCCTAGTCAGATTCATTTCCGCTGCGCCACGACAGGAAGTCCGAAACATCTTAACTAGATAATTATCTTAGGAACTTGCTGAATTTCGTGTGGAGCAAAAGGTGCCATTCCGCAATTTGTGTGGCACAAGAGGGCCCCCTTCCTCACCCATCTTCCGCAGATGGTGACGGGGTCTGTGCTATGTGTTCTAGGTGCTGGGGATAAATAACAAAGCAAAATCGACTTGGCGGCCATCTGGTGGAGCCCACCCCTAGTGAGGGAGACAGACAATCCAGTAGTCACAGCAAGGGAAGTATAATTACAGAGTGAGAAGACACCTCACAGTCGAAAATAGTTCAAGTTAGAGCCTTGGGAAGCCCCCCCGTCCCCAGTTACCCGTCATGGCAGTAGCCAAGGTCTAGGGCAGCGGCTCTCCAACTTGAGCATGTGTCAGCATCTCCTGGAGGGACTGATAAGCTGCAGATGACCAGGCTCCACCCACCCCAGAGGTTCTGATTCAGTAGACTGTGCCCAAGAATGTGCATTTCTACAGTGATCCCAGCTGATGCTGGTGCCGCTGGTCTGGAGACCTGCAAAGCTGTGCGGAGCCTGCCCTTTGATTCGGGACACGCAGCCCTCTGGGGCATTCAGCCAGAGGCAACTCCAGGGAGATACGGGGAAGAAAGGTATCAAGAAAATCGCCACGCCAGCAGGTTCGGCTTTTGCGTTCCCAAGCAGAGCCCAAGCTCTGTCCACCATACATCCCAGACTCCAGAAAAGGCCAGGCGAGCGTGGAGAGTCTGTGAAGTTGATGTACGAGAGGTGGCTTTTTTTTTTTTTTTTTTTTTGGCCGCACCTGCAGCCTGTGGAGTTCCTGGGCTGGGGATCAAATCCGAGCTGCCGTTGCTACCTACATTGCAGCTGTGGCAATGCCGGATCCTTAACTCACCATGCCAGGCCGGGGATTGAACCTGCGTCCCAGTGCTCCAGAGATGCTGCCGATCCCATTGTGCCACATTGGGAACCCCAAAGAGGTGGCATTTTATAAGGGATCAAGGAGTTACCTAAACATGATCACGCCTCTGGGACGCTTGACACAAGTACGGGGCTGTTTCTAGACCTGTACTGAAGGGCATGGGCGATTTTGAGCAATCCCCTGGTCTGTCTTTCCTAAAATCTCTGGCCTTGACCACATAGATTAAAATCCACATCTCCATAACATCCTGAGAGGACAAGATGCCATCAAAGGCTGTGGTATTAGTTAAGACCTTTGTGGCCACACGTAAGGATACATCCAACTCCAAATGATTTAAACAATATGGGACTTAGCATCTCACATAACAGGAGGCCACGATGTAGGGCAGCTGCAGGGATGGTTGTTTCTCGATGTTATTATCAAGGATCCAGATCATCTTTCCATCCTTCAACTTTGCCAACTTCAGCTTGTTGGATAGCTTCCCTCGTGGTTGAAAGAGGGTTAGAAAACTTCAATAAAGCTGAAAAGAGGAAAAACCGTGGCTGCCACAGTGGGAGGAATAATACGCCTTCACACCTGACTTTGTGCTGGTCGCAGGGAGACTCTTTTCTTCCTTAAGCCTGTTTTGAAGAACTCACACCCTCTTCCCCCAGACAGCCCCTCACCGCTCATTGCCAAGGATCAGCTCACATGCCCTGAGGGGATGATGGCCAAGGAAGAAGGGAGTGATGGCTATTGGGTAGGCGAATAACTGGGTTGGCTGCACCTGTGAACTACCAGAGGGCAACCCCAGTAGGCGTATAGGGCACTCTTGCGGCATCTGGGGTGGAGAAGTGAGTTAAGCACCCACAACTTTAGCAGGAAGAGAAAACTCCGTCGAGCTTCAGGGATTCCAGAATGTAGAGCTACACAGGAAGAAATGCATCACCTTCCAGATGTAATACCAGCTCAACGCAACTCCCAAGGTCTCTTAAAGGACATCCGGGTCAATCTTGAACCTCCAGTGACAAGGATCTCACCACTTACAATTGTGTGACTCTAAGCAGCTCTAAATGTTACACAGGGTTTTCTGCCGATGCCAAAGTGTGCACACATGTGATTAGGTGGCGGAGCCTTTGAAGTTGCCGTCAGTGTTTACTGGAAATGGAAGTTTTCAGATGTTTCCAACTAAAATTTCCTTGCAGATTCATATGCTGCGTTGCCACAAGATACTTCAAGATATAAACCACCAAATAACTCTGGGAACATTTGGGCTTGTCTGCAGTAAGATCTTTAGATATTTTTCATAATTCAAGCCCATTTTTGGATTGACTGGTTTAAATTTTAGCAAGAGCTTAGACCATAGCTAAACCTCATAACTAACATTTTGGAAGGCACTGCTGTAAGGCAATGCCTTGCAGTATTAGCTTTGCAAGCAGTCATTGGCTGTGAGTTCCTTATTGCTCCTTCCCCAGTCAGACCAGAGAAGCCAAGCTGAACTCCTGGTCCTCCCTGTGGAGGAGGGGGTCATTTTTCCTTGGCGCCAGCTCACACAATGAGAGTAGCGTGTGTGTTTGGTGTGTGCACGTGCATCCAGGTGAATGGAGAATAATACTGGCTCCTGCCTCGGCCAAGACAGCTTGAACATGGTAGCACTGACTGCTGTGCTGTGGTGGGTGGGGTTGGGGACTGTGTCCCAGGGAGGGCAGAGATTAAGGGACCCTTTGTCCCCCGGTGACTGTTCTTCTCTGAGTACATGAATCACCACGGCCTGACCAGACCAAAGGGAGTTGCCCAGGCTCACCAGCCTCATGGATTCTAGTCAATTGTTTGTAAATCTCAATATGCTGCTATGGGAAGATTTCTCGCTGTCCAGCTGGGAAGACTGCGCATACGTATGTCTGCATAGTCAGAGACATGATATTACTTGTTTTAATGAAGTATAGCTGATATGCAATAATATTATATAAGTTATGGGTGTACAATACAGTGATTTACAATTTTTAAAGGTTATATACCATTTACAGTTATCATAAAATATTGTCTATATTCCCCATGTTGTACAATGTATTTTTTTTGGGGGGGGGTCTTTTGTCCTTTTAGGGCCGCGCCCACAGCATATGGAGGTTCCCAGGCTAGGGGTCTAATCGGAGCTACAGCTGCCCACCTGTGCCACAGCCACAGCAACACCAGATCCAAGCCACATCTGTGACCTACACCACAGCTCACGGCAATGCCGGATCCTTAACCCACTGAGTGAGGCCAGGGATCAAACCTGCCACCTCATGGTTCCTAGTCAGATTCGTTTCTGCTGCGCCATGAATGGAACTCCTCTTTTTTTTTTTCTTTTTTTGGCCACACCCACAGCATGTAGAAGATCCCAGCTCAGGGATGGAACTTGCACCACAGTGGCAACCGGAGATGCTGCAGTGACAATGCTGGATCTTTAACCTGCTGAGCCACAAAGAAACTCCTGTGTGATATATTCTTATAGCTTATTTTCTTATTTTATACCCCATAGTTTGTACTTCTTACTCCTCTACCCCTTCATTTCCCCTCTTCCCCTTCCCTCACCTCACTGGTCACTACTAGTTTATTCTCTTTATCTGTGAGGCTCTTTCTTTTTTGTTATATTCACTAGTTTGTAGTATTTTTCAGACCCCACATGTAAATGATCCCATACAGTATTTGTCTTTCTCTGTCTGACTTATTTCTCTTAGTATAATACCCTCCCAGTTCATCCATGTTGTTACAAATGTCAGTATTTCATTCTTTTTCATGGCCAAGTAATATTCCATTGTGTGTGTGTGTGTGTGTGTGTGTGTGTGTGTGTGTGTGTGTGTATCCCATCTTCTTTATCCATTCCCTTCCATGACTTGGGTATTGAAATTAATGCTACTATGAACATTGGGGTGCATTTTTTTTTAAAATTTGAGTTTTCATTATGATATTACTTTATATTTCAAGGTTGATTCTATCTACAATGTTTCCACCTCTTTTCACCACCCTCGTGATTCATGAGCCACTCCACCACCAACTCTGAAGCCACTACATTGCAGCACCTCTCCTTCTCCCTTCCCCTTCCCTTCCTTGGGCCTGGCCACCCCGTGTTCAGACATGGGCTTTGGGTTTGGTTTTGGCTTTGTCAAATATGGGTAAAGCAGAGTTAAACTTCTCTAACAGTGGCCAAGAGCTTGATATAACCTATGGAATCAACCATCAGAAAATTGCTCCCACCTCCCAGCAGTCACACTTGGCTTTTCTTTTTCTTCTTTTTTTTTTTTTTGTCTTTTTGCCATTTCTTGGGCCGCTCCTGCAGCATATGGAGGTTCCCAGGCTAGGGGTTGAATCGGAGCTGTAGCCACCAGCCTACGCCAGAGCCACAGCAACAATGCGGGATCCAAGCTGTGTCTGCAGCCTACACCACAGCTCACGGCAATGCCAGATCCTTAACCCACTGAGCGAGGCCAGAGACCGAACCCGCAACCTCATGGTTCCTAGTCGGATTCGTTAACCACTGAGCCACGATGGGAACTCCAGGCTTTTCTCCTTTAACAGATGTGCCTTCATTTTTCCAGTGGTGTCTGTGTAGGCTGTCCCCTCCAGAGGTTAGGCACTCACTGCTCCTGTGACTCAGTGGGGAGTGTCTTCCCAGCATGTGGCACACGTGGCATCACCGCTACTTTGGGGCACATCTCCTAACTCCGATGATGGGTATACTTTTTTTTTTTTTATAGTCAAAGGACAGAATGAACTTCTTTGCAGAACAGATATTGACTCACAGACTTTGAAAAACTTATGGTTTCCAAAGGAGACAGTTCAGGGGGTGGGGGGATGCGCTGGGCTTGTGGGATGGAAAGCCTATAAAATTGGATTGTGATGATCATTGCGCAACTATAAATGTAATAAATTCATTGAGTAATAAAAAAAACACATTAAAAAAAAAAAGAAGTTAAGGCCAAGTCTGATGCACTGGCCAAAGGCTTCTGTCGCCAACCAGGTCATATTATATAGGTACCAAGGAAGCCAAGTTCTCGTGGGGTTCCCTCAGTCACAAGGTAAGGAATTTCGTTTAGAAATAAGATGTGGTTGTGAAAGAAGGAGAGAGACTTTCTCACGTGACTCAGAATGGGTTCCGGAGGCAGGTCATGTGAACAGCGCCTCAAGTCATGTGAGTCTCACAATATGGCTGGAGCTGGTCGATGGCCTCCCGTCTGTACTTGGAAGGAGCCAGCGTGCTCGGAAGGGCAAGTCCTGCTCTTTTGTTGAAAGTCACAGGTTTCACGACTGTATGGACGCATGGTGGCGGCGTGAGGCTGAATCAGGAAGTCGCATCAGGAAGTCGCATCAGCTTGGGGGTACATCTCATCCCTCGCTCTCATCGGGCCCTGTCATCCTGACACCTGCTTCTCTGGCAGTCACCTCTGGCGTGCTCTGTACTCAGACCCATTGGAACCTCAATCTGTGTGATCTCTGTGACAAATTCTGAACCTGAAAAATAAAACTTGAGGAAAACCAGGCTTGTTCCAGGCCCCCACAGCCTGTCAGGTATCAGGGTCTTCCTACTTCCCACCGCAAAGCCCCAGAGGCTCCCATGGTGATAGTTGGCTTTCCCTCCTGGAGCATCTGATTTTGACAGGGAGCAAAGTCATGGTCATGTAGAGCTTGGAGGTGAAGGTGGAGAGGAAGGGCAGGGCGTGGGATCAGGCTTCCACGTTGCCCCAATCACTCATGAGCTCTGAAAACCCCCAGCCAACCGATCGTTTCACATCCTCCAGAGAATGTGCCACCAAGATGGTCTCCAGAAGCTTTGGCATGACTGGTCAAGGGGAAGACGGTTTTCATACCATCTATACCTCCATCTGCTCCCCTGACGGAAGGCTTGGCTCATCCCATTCAGTGCTTTAATGCCAGGCAGGAGCCTGGCTGGTGACATGGCCGGACTTTTCGGGTGGTTGCGTGGATCGCAGAGAAGCTGAGTGCGGACTCAAGGTTGAGGGCACCGGAGTGGATGCCAGCCAGACCCCCACGGCCCAGGTGAGCTGATGGGACAGGTGGACCCCTGCTCTGAGGAGGGCTGGGCTGGTGGGGAATTAGAGCCTGGTTCAGCCATCGACCTCATTTGAGGCCTCAGGAAAAATGTGTTTGGTAATGGAGACACTGATATTGAAAACAGGTGGTGTTTGGGCTTTTGCCTTCTCGCAAAAATGGATGGTCTGAGGCCCGCAGTGCTTTTCTGGCTCCAAACTCTCAGTCTGTTGGTAGTTTGCAGCTCTGCCAAGGACAAGGCCTGTCAGAGCGTCTGTTCTGAAGGGGGCTCCTTGAAGGTCACCAGAGATATGGGGTTGTTGTTGAGCTGCACATCTTGCCTCATGGTAAAGAGCAGGAGAAAAACATTGGGACTGAAGTTCCTGTCGTGGCGCAGTGGAAACGAATCCGACTAGGAACCATGAAGAGGCAGGTTCGATCCCTGGTCTCGCTCAGTGGGTTAAGGATCCGGCGTTGTCGTGAGCTGTGGTGTAGGTCACAGATGCGGCTCAGATTCCGTATTGCTATGGCTGTGGTGTAGCCTGGCAGCTGTAGTTCCTATTTGACCCCTAGCCTGGGAACCTCCAAATGGCATGCGTGCAGCCCTAAAAAAAAGCAAGCAAACAAACAAACAAAAAACAAACAAACAAAAAACCCCCAAGAAACAAAACATTGGGGCTGCCCCGATTAGCAGTAGGAAGTCCAACTTCTGTCCCGTCAGTCACCTGTGCGCCTGTGCTTGCTTGGGACAAGGGACTAAGTAGCTGCAAAAATTACTTGGAGCCCCTCCTGTGTGCTAGGCACTGTGTAAGCAGGTGAGAGAGACAAAGCTGGGGCATACATGGTAATACAAGGCATAAAAATAAGAAAATGATAACAGTAGAAGGTAACACGACTGCCAACAAAGCAGTACGGACTAGGGTCTTCCAGACTGTTCTTTCAAAGCTGACTATTGAGCACTTGGGGGTGTGTTTTAAGTAGAGTTGCATATTCCCTGATGCATTTATTTATCCACTCCATAAACTCTTCTTCCCTGGAGAGACAGGTCGGTCACATGATTGTGTGTGTGTGTGTGTGTGTAGAGTAAGAGCTGCTGGTTGCTATTTAAATAATGCATTTCCTTTCTTTTCTCTCTGCAAACCATACTGTCATGTTCACCCTGTAGTGTGTTTATTTTCAAGTGCAGTCAAGAATAAGTCAGGAAGCGATCTGACCAAGTGCTGGTTCCTAGAAATAGAAAGTGTATTCCGTTTGTATGCCCAGCCATCCATAATACCCCTGCTATATAAGTGATCTCATTTCAAATATTTTACCCTTTTAAAAAGAGAACCTGGATAAATAACAAGGGCCTACCATACAGCACAGGGAAATACATTCAATCTCCTGGGAGAGACCATGACAGAAAAGAATATAAAAAAGAATGTATTGGAGATAGGAGTTCCCGCTATGGTACAATGGGTTAAGAACCTGAATGCAGTGGTGCAGGTTGCTGAGGAGACACAGGTTCGATCCATGGCCCAGTGCAGTGGGTTAAAGGATCCAGCGTTGCTGCAATGCTGCAGGATGGATTCTGTCCCCGGCCTGGGAATGTCCATATTGCTGCAGGTGTGGAGAAAAAAAAGAATGTGTGTATATATATGCATAACTGAGTGACTTTGCTGAACAGCAGAAACTGGTACAACATTGTAAATCAGCTATGCTTTAATAAAAAAATTAAGTCAACAGTAAAGTAAATGGATACATAAAAGAGAAAACGCTCACCATTGTATACTGGCAATAACTGGTTGATGTAGGGCTGACCTGGAGTTTTTGTGGGTTGGTGCATTTAATGTGCTGGTTCCGTGGATGTGGAGGCAGAGCTTGGGCCGATTGAAAGGAGGGCGTGGCCAGATTCCCACCACCAGTAGCCCACGCCGGAAGCCTCATTTGGATCAAAAGGACCATTCTGGGAGTTCCCGTCGTGGCGCAGTGGTTAACGAATCTGACTAGGAACCATAAGGTTGCGGGTTCGATCCCTGCCCTTGCTCAGTGGGTTAACGATCCGGCGTTTCCGTGAGCTGTGGTGTAGGTTGCAGATGCGGCTCGGATCCCGCGTTGCTGTGGCTCTGGCGTAGGCCGGTGGCTGCAGCTCCGATTCGACCCCTAGCCTGGGAACCTCCATATGCCGTGGGAGCGGCCCAAGAAATAGCAACGACAACAACAACAACAACAACAAAAATTAAAAAAAAAAAAGGACCATTCTGTTTAGGTAATACTTGGGTGTTTGTGATTTCTAAAGTTTGTACCTGCTTTAACTGTCAGTGATTTGAAGACCACTCAATGTTGGGGGGGCAGCCAAGGGCTTAAGTGTGGCCCCTATTATTATCATCATTGTATTTTTTTTTTTTTTTTTTTTGCTTTTTAGGGCTGCAGCTGCAGCATGTGGAGGTTCCTAGGCTAGGAGTCGAATGGGAGCTACAGCTGCCAGCCTACACCACAGCTCACAGCAATACCGGATCCTTAACCCACTGAGTGAGGCCAGGGATCGAACCCGCATCCTCATGGATCCTAGTCAAGCTCATTAACCACTGAGTCCCGAAGGGAACTCCCTATCATCACTTTTGATTTTGCCTTATATTAAAAGACTTTGGCTACAATGAAGAAGATAAATCTACTGTGAGATTTTCCAATATGTTGGGCCCCTTTGGCTGTCTATGGAATTACTGGGAAAATTACCTGCAAGATTTTCCCCAGTTATTGATCTCAGCTACTCACGAGAATGCGACGAATACAGAAGCATTGACATAGTCAAACCCTGAGGAATTGGCAGGTGGCTATCTGTTGGGGGGATAGCAGGGACCCAGGCGATTCTCTGAATTCAGTTCCTAAACGGGGAGGTTCGACCTTAGCACTTTGTTTCATGTCAAAAATATGGGCCGGGAGTTCCTGTCGTGGCCCAGTGGTTAACGAATCCGACTAGGAACCATGAGGTTGCGGGTTCGGTCCCTGCCCTTGCTGAGTGGGTTAAGGATCCGGTGTTGCCGTGAGCTGTGGTGTAGGTTGCAGATGCGGCTCGGATCCCGCGTTGCAGTGGCCCTGGTGTTGGCTAGCGGCTTCAGCTCCGATTTGACCCCTAGCCTGGGAACCTCCGTATGCCGGGGGAGCGGCCCTAGAAATGGCAAAAAGGCAAAAAAAAAAAAAGACAAAAAATATGGGCCGATGTGGGGTGGCTTTCTGGTTCTCATCAAAATGCCCCGGAGCCTTTCCGCCTCTCTGCCCTCTGTGGGTCTGAGCCTGCAGTTGGACAGCCTGGCTGTGTAGCCAAGGGGGATCTGAGGTTGGAAGCCATTTAGTTTATGACCATTCTGGGGTCTTAAACCCTCACAGAAAGGGTCTTTTTAATTTTGTTGCTTAGCTGGGTAATTGCTTCAAATTCCATTTGGTTTTTGGCTGGGGCCTCATGCTCTTGTTTTTGTTTCTTGAGGACGCTCCCTGATTTCTGTCTCTTGAATCTTATAACGGTGCCATCCACAGTGTCCCTTGGGGGACCTTTCTTTGGCCATGTTCTCTGACAACTCAAAAGTCCTGCTCCTCATCGGTGACTGGGTGCAGTGGAAGTGGGGAAAGTTGATCCAGGTCGTGGACATTTCGGTGGCCTCTCCTGCGCTGCTCACCCAAACGGCTTCCTTGTTTAGGGAAGACCCAGATCTGAAGGGAGTCTGCGTTGGATGTGACCAGAGCGAGGGAAGATGAGGCGGGAGGTGCTTCATATACCTTTGGGGAAGATTTCTCTTTGCATATGTGTCTGTGTAAAAATAAACATTGTGTGGTGTTCCTGCTGTGGCTCAGCCGAAACGCATCTGACTAGCATCCATGAGGACGCAGGTTCGATCCCTGGCCTCGCTCAGTGGGTCAAGGATCTGGCATTGCCATGAGCTGTGGTGTAGGCTGGCGGCTACCGCTCCAATCTGACCCTAGCCTGGGAACCTCCATATGCTGTGGATGAAGCCCTAAAAAGACCCAAAAAAAAAAAAAAGAAAAGAAAAAAGAAAAAAACCACTGTGAATTCACCTTCCCTAGCATCAACTCACCAACGTTAACCTAGTAATATACTTAGAGGCCATTTGAACTCTTTTTCTGGTTTCTTTGTGCTGTCGAAATCCCCATATAATAAGCCATTCACTCCCCTAATCTAGGAGAAATTAGTCATATTTGTAGGTGAAAATGTTGAGAAATAAAGAGTAAAGAGAAAGGGTCTAAAAAGTTCAGGTATAGGCACAGTACACATGTGTCTTTTTTTTTCTTCCCCCCGAGACTCTGAGAAGAGAAATGAAGTTTTGCATTTTTTACCAAGTTGATGAGCTTTTCTGATTTCATCACAGGATAAGCTGGTTTTTTTCCTTCCCAAGTGTAAGCTGGAATCTAAATCAAGGGCAACCTTGCCTTCTTGGACTGAGAGAGTGTTTTCCGGGCAGAGTATTTTAAGGCACAACTTTCCTCGTAACTGATCAGTATATACAGAAATGTTTGAACAAGTGCTTTCTTCATTACATGACAAACAAGGTGCTGATAAGATACAGGAATAAAAATATAACCACCTGTTCAGTAAGGAGGGGAGGAGAATGTGTGTGATCCTGTGTCTCAAGCTGAGGACTTGACTAGTCCAAATGACCCAAGTTACAAAAGAATAGGGGGTGAGTCTCATTCAATATACTCCTAAAGTTTGTTACTTTTCTTAGAAAAACAGCACAACCCCTTGGGCAATGTTCACGGGCTAGTTTGCAAAAGCAAAGCAAGGGAGTTGCTTGAATCTTCTTTGAAAAGTGCTATGTGGGCCAAAGCTTCAAGGAGATGTATCAAAGTCTTCCAAGTAGCTTCTAGAACAAAGGAGGGCTATAATATCCAAATCGTGTAAGCCCAGGCCATGGGGGCTGGAAGGCAGTGGAAGGTAAGGCTGTTTTAGAGGAGGCAGCATTTTCCACTCACAGTTCCTTTGTCCTCCTTTGCCTACCTCCTCAGTCATGGATTTGTCAATGACAGGATTGACCTAAAGAATTTCCTGAGAGCAATGGCTTGTTATCAAGCAAACAATTATAGTAAGAATGTTGAGATTTGTGCTCCAGTTGTATTTTGTTACACTGACTTCCTTCAGACCGAAAGTGAGTCTGGTATGTAGAGCTTTAACGTGAAATGATCTCTATGAAGAATTTCATTTTCCCAGGATCTTTGGATGAACTGGATACCGATCCGCTATTGTCTTCTCCCAGGGCTTACCTGGAGGGAGAACAGAGGGGCTATAGAAGTGTGCGCTCCTCTCTTTCTTTGGGGGAGAGATCAAGCAGATAAGCGCCAGGGATCTTGCACCAGCAGACTCTCCTTCAGAGCAGGAATGCGAGCAGGTCTATTCTTCCAGGCCCTGATGGGTTTGGGTTAGGAGTTTGTGTGTATTTACGTGTGTAAAATTGGACAAGCTAGCCCTCTCAGCTTGGGCTCATAAATAAATTTGATCAAGGAACTCTCTCTCTCTCTGTTTTTTGGCTGCACCTGCGGCATGTGGAAGTTCCCAGACTAGGGAACTGAACCCACGCCACAGCTGCGACCTGTGCCACAACTGCAGCAATGCCAGATCCTTAATCCACCGTGCTCCAGTGGGAACTTCCAAGGAACTCTCTTTACTTGCATCTTTTCTTGACAGAGAATGTTCATCCGCACAGGGCTGGAGGGTCCCAATCTTCCCCCTAGCCGGCTGCAGCCGGCTGCAAACCTCCTTCAGTGTATTGTCTAGCCCACATTTCACAGTTTTATGGATGAGACTATCATGGAAGACAATAACAGTTTAGAACACACAGAAGATCAGCAGAACTTTGAATATGCTGGTAAAGAAGAGTACTAATTAGACCAGAAAATCTGGAGAAGGGGCTTCACACTTTTTGTCAGCGAGGAAGGAATTAAAATTCAGTATTAGAGGAGCTCCCTGGTGGCTCAGTGGGTTAAGGATCTGGCATTGTCACTGCTGTGGTGCCCGAGTTCAAGCCCTGACTCGGGAACTTCTGCATGCTGTGGGTACTGCCCAAAAAAGTATCAGAAACCTAAGCTACTTGAGGTTGATGTTTTTATTTTTGTTGCAGCACTCTGTTGCAAAATATAATCCATGGTGTAGGTTCCATCATTCCAGTGCTTTCCATTATCTTCATGGTGTCCTGTATTTAACACCTCCTCCAGGTGTTGTTATAGAAACAAGAACACTATGGCCTTTCCTGCTTCCCCTCATCAAACATCACTCTTTGACTGGAGCCGCTCAGAGGTTTCCTCTTTAACCTTTTCAAGCCCAAGCGTGTGTGGGCTCCACATTCTTTTCTAAATATGCAAAAGCCACCTGTTTGATAACACGGTCCAGAATATTGCTGAGGCTCAGTGTCAGGTTCACTGCTTTGCAGTTTCCGGAATCCACCCATATGTGTGTCTATATTTAGTTGCCACCATCAACATTTTCCGTCTCTTACATGTTTAGCCAACTTTTGTGTGGGCTGTTGCTTTGACCTTGCAGTGAAGTTCTAAGCGTGTATGAGACCCAAAATAAATAATTAAAAGATCATCTGTTCACGGCAGTCAGCAGCCTCTTCAACCTATCTCATTTCAGCTATGGTTGGTACCCAAGCCAGGCATACTAGACGGATGAACGGCTCATCTCAATGGCTTTGGACAGCTGAGGGTCTTATACCTGCAGCTTGGGGTTTTGCCCCTCAATAGAAATGTTCCCCAGCGTTTCCGCTGTCGTACAACTGGATCAGTGGTGTCTCTGGAGCCCTGGGATGCAGGTTCGATCTCCAGACCAACACAGTTAAGGATCTGGCATGGCCACAGCTGTGGGCGTAGGTCACAGCTGCAGCTGAGATCTGATCCCTGGCCTGGGAACTCCATATGCCATGGGGCTGCTAAAAAAAGAAAAAAATATTCCCTTACAGATACACAGCAGGGCCCCATACACTCTGAGAGGGGTGCGGGCTATGGGATAGGGACTGGTCACAGATGCCTGGACAAGGAATTCTAGAAAAAGCCGAATCCTCTACCTGCTTGAATGGGACAGAGATTGGTGACAGTGGCTACTTCTGGGAGACCCTGAAGGGGAAAGGAATGACACGGCATAGACCGCTCTTGTTTAGTAATTTCCTCTGTAAAAGCTTCTTTAAATGAACCCCCCAGGGCAGATCAGCAGGGAGAGGGGGTGCTACAAACGGTGAGCCTTCAGGGACAGGCAGGGGGAGTTGGTGAGAAGGGCCTGAGGAAAACCGTGTGACAGAGCAATTCTCAGCTTATTTCCGCAGCTCTGCATATGGACCTGTCTGTTGATATCTGGTGCAATATCCCCTGTTTAAGCAGCAGAGTGGGGAAGGGAGTGGTAGGGCAAGCCCTGGATTGTCATCTTAGGAGGGAGGGGCCCAGATCTGTCTTATTCACGACCGTAGCCCCAGTGCCTAGAACAATGCCTGACATGGAGTAGGAAGGAGATCAATGATTATTCGTTTAAATCCATGATGAAAAATAGTGTCATAATGCTGTTGAAAGAACAAAATAAGAGGAGTTCTCGCTGTGGCGCAGTGGGTTAAGCATCCGGATCCAGCGTTGCTGCAGCTGTGGCACAGGTCACAGCTGTGGCTCAGATTCAGTCCCTGGTGCCCGGGAACTTCCATATGCAGCAGGTGCAGCCCCCCCAAAAAAAAGAACAAAACAAGAAAAAAGTTAAACTCACTGGTCCCCTTTGAAGATGTTGGGTAACTAAACCCGCTGAAAGGTGGTGAATAAAAATAAAAGATCAAGCATTTATCTTCCTTTTCTACATAAACCATACTCTAGGGGAACCAAATAGATTATGAGGCAAAAATTCATGTTACTGAAAGCATTACAGCTAATAAATGAAGAGGGACTGACAGGATTGGAGTGTCAAGAGTCTGCATCCACTCAAAGATCAATGGACCAGGGCTTGATCATCAGTTACATTAGCATCATAAGAATGACAAGCAGAAGTTCCTGTCGTGGCGAAGCGGAAACAGACCCGACTGGGAACCATGAGGTTGTGGGTTCGATCCCCGGCCTCACTCAGTGGGTTAAGGATGTGGCGTTGCTGTGAGCTGTGGTATAGGTCGCAGGCGAGGTTCGGATCTGGCGCGGCTGTGGCTCTGGCGTAGGCCGGGGGCTACAGCTCCGATTAGACCCCTAGCTTGGGAACCTCCATATGCCGTGGGTGCAGCCCTAAAAGACAAAGACAAAAAAAAAAAAAAAAAAAAGAATGACAGACAATGTGTGATTCCTGATGACCCACACACCACCACCTGTGAAGGAGTCGGCCAAAAGACTCGAACCTGAACCTGATCAAGCTTCAAATTCTAACTTCCAATTGACGGGAAATCTAGGGAACAAAGGAGAATGTTGCCATGAGTCAAGTCCGGACTGTGGGAAACTGGACAAGACAAACAGGAGGAGAAAAGAAGAGAGAGAGCAAAGGGGGAGCTTAGAGATTTTTAAAGGCTTAATTAATTTATTGATTAATTGTAATGAATGAATTTGAGTTTGATCCTGATGTGAACAAATAAATTGTTTTAAAACGTTTCAGGAGTTCCTGTTGTGGCGGAGTTGTTAACGAATCCGACTAGGAACCATGAGGTTGCGGATTCGATCCCTGGCCTTGCTCAGGGATCCGGCGTTGCCGTGGGCTGTGGTGTAGGTTGCAGACGCGGCTCGGATTCCGCGTTGCTGTGGCTCTGGCGTAGGCCGGTGGCTGCAGCTCCGATTTGACCCCTAGCCTGGGAATTCCATATGCCGCAGGAGCGGCCCAAGAAATAGCAAAAAGACCCCCCAAAATAAATAAATAAATAAATAAAAATAAAATAAAATGTTTCAAAAAAGAGAGAAATATTTGTTGATGGATGGATGGTGGCAGGTTGAAGGTGAAGGCTGCAGTTTGCTGAGCACGGCTGTGCTCAGGGTCCAGCCCAAGCCACAGGGCAGTGGGGGCTAATTTTAGTTCCCACCTGCTGGTGGAAACTGCGAAGATTCTGCCAGGCTTGATGGGAATCAGTATATGCTCCATTTCAAAGCGGTAAAAAATAGTTGGAAAGCTTCGAGGGAGCCAAGACCAAGTGTACCTTATTCGCTTCTGTCTGCCAGTGCCTAGGAAGGTGTGAGGCCCATAGCAAGTGCTCTGAAGGATCTGCTAAGCGGGGAGACCTAGATTGCGCCGCTAACTTGCTATGACCTAGGCAAATGATTGCTCCTTCTTTGGCCTTCTGTTTCTCCACATGTGCAAAGAAGGAACTGGGCCTATTGCTAGGAAAACTCCTTCTGGTTCACATAGTCTGTGATTAAAGAAGAAGCACTTTGTTTCCCAGAAATGTGGCCAAGCTTAACCCCACATCAATCCGTGAGAATTGTTTCAGTGCCGTGAACACCATGACACTTGCTGCCTTACACCATCAAACAGCCTCCTTGACCACAGGAGAAGGACCACTGCCTTTGTGCACTCGCTGTGCACTGACGGGACTTGAGTTTTCTTTGTGAACTTCCAGTTGGCTTTCTGGTAACAGGAAAGGGGCCAAACTGACCCGGAGGCATTTCAGTTTGTTTCCCTCCTGGGAGCCAGCCGAGTGAATGATGGAATACTCCTCTGCCAGGGTGGTGGGAGCTGCCTGGAGCTCATTAGACCAAGGGGTGGGCCTTCAGAGTTTCCAGAACTGCTCAACAGCAGAGCAGGTTCTTCCTGACCCAGGGAGCATGCTCACAGGAGTATCCTTTCCAGAGCCTTAAGACAAGTCTGACTCTGGATCCAGAATCAGCTCCCTGGGTCTCCAATCAAAGGAACTCTCCAAGGAAGAGTGAGGACCGCAAAAGCCTGAGCAGAGGTTTGGAGACACCTCCAAGTTCCACCCCCACCCCCAGGCCAGGTCGCACCTCCCAGCCTGGGAGCTGGGGGAGGGCCCAGCGACCTGAGCAGACTCCTCCAGGGAATAAGGATGCCCTTTGGTGATGGTGGTTGACCTGCACCCCACGAGGAGGCTCGTTCAAGGCCAGTTATCAAATCAACCAGATTAAAGTATTCTTCACTTCCAAGGGTTCTGCTGGAGGATGTGTTGTATTGTGGGGTCCCTCTGCACTGAGGCTTGGGAGGCTGTGGACTGGTGAGTGGCTGAATGCTGGGTACTGTCAGCATCTTTGAGAGTCTAGGGAGTTCCCTTTGTGGCTCAGCAGTTAACGAACCTGACTAGGATCCAAGAGGACGTGGGTTCGATCCTGGGCCTCGCCCTGTGGGTTAAGGATCTGGCATTGCCGTGAGCTGTGGTGTAGGTCACAGAGGCGGTGTGGATCCAGCATTGCTGTGGTGGCATAGCTCCTATTCAACCCCAGGCCTGGGAACTTCCACATGCCGCAGGTGCAGCCCCAAAAAAAAAAATCCCTGTTGGTCTAAAATGGAATATTAAAGTGGGAGAAAGGGTGTCAATATGATGCAGTCAAGCTCACCAGAGAGCTCATTCAGGGTGAGGAGAGAGAAAATGTGAAATTTGTCTGGACTCACTCCACTGATGGAGATGTAATTTAGAGAAGGGTTACCTTCTAGGTTGGTGATGGAGCATAACATGATTTTTGGAATTGTGCAGCTTTCAAATTGATTTCTTACCTCATTTGCTTATTTATCCTTTGGTTTCTACCCCCCCATCTGCTTCCCCCCAGAGAATTGGAGGCGGCTTTCTTCCCTGGTGAAATTTTCAAAGCTGGACCACTTTGAAAGACCTTTTCATACTGCCAGCGGCAGCAGGAGCCGGCCTGGCTGCTGGAGGAGGGCTGGGCCCCCAGTTCTGGCTGCTGAACTATTCAATACGTGGAGTATTTATGGGGCACCTGTGTGCATAGTGCTGCGGGGCTACAAAAGAGAAAGAAAGGCTGTTTCTGTCCTTTCTACTTGGCCCAATCCACTCCCTCGGGCCTTGGGAACTTTAAGGGGTGGGGAGCAAAGGTGAGAACCTCAGAACAAAAGGGGACATGTGGCAATTAGGAACTCAGGAGCCTCTTATAGAAACTGAAAGATGGTGGGGGCCCTTTTAGACATCACCACCTGTGCTTCCCCAACTGAGGGCCGCAGACCCCTAGGGTTCCAAGACAGTGGGTCATGGGGTGGGACTTGAAACCACCAGAGAAGCATTATGTCATCTTAAAGATATTGATTAGAAAGTGGAGGCAGGGAGAGAGATCGTTTTTTTTTTTTTTTGCTTTCCTTTAGACCTGATGTTTTTCTATCAAAACAAGCACACACGCATTTGAAAACCAGAAAAATGAGATTTCAAAGACTCCTCCCCCTCCCCCGCCTTGCTTAAGCAGAATGCTTCAGATGATGCTTTGAACCAGCCTCCCCCAACCCCCTTCGGTGGTAGTTGTATAGGCTTTGAGTGATATTTCTGTGGGAGAATTTAAGCGGTTTTAAGATGACTGTTGCAGCCCAGTGTTGCCCAAGAGAAACACAATGTGTACCACACGGGTAATTTCACATTTCATGTTTAAAAAAAGAAAGGAACAGGGGAACTCGATTCTGGCAATAGATTTCCTTTACCCTGACATACCCCAAAATGTTATCATCTCAACATATAACACATGTGTGAAAAACTAGTAATGGGATGGTTTACGTTCTTTGCAATTTTATTTTTAACATTCTATTTTTTTTTTTTTTCCATACTAAGTCTCTGAAATCGGAGTCTCCCTCCAGACCAGCCTCATTTCCAGGGCTCAGTAGCCACACGTCACCGGTGGCAACTATACTGGATGGTGCGAGTCTCCCTGCTTATCTCACAAATGAAGAAACAAGGCCAGGCCCGGAAGTTACAGTTTCTGGTCCGCCTTCCTAAACCTTCCCCACAAAACTTGGGTTCTCCTCCCAGGTCTTTACTCTTCCTTTAGGGTATGGCTGTTCTTTTAAGCAGAGACGAAGGCAGCCGGACGCACGCACGCACGCACGCACATGCGCGCGCGCACATGCGCACGCAGCACACGTACGTGTGCGCGCGCATGCACACGCACACAGTATTTGCCCATAGGCTTTGCGTTTTGCTTTACATGCTTCCTCAGCACCAACTTCCTGGCCCGGCACAAACGGAAATGCTCCTTCCTGTGGCCTGTTGACCCCCAGGTCCAGCCTCCCAGGCTGACAAAGCAGACGCTCCAACCCCAGGTCCGAAGTTCATGGGTGCTAATGGGTTCACGTGAGAAGCCCTCCTCCACCCCCACCCCAGCTCGCTCCTCATACAGTCCTGCGTTTTCAAAGAGGCCTTCTGGAAATCAGGGCCTTATCCTGACTCTGCTCTGTGGGAAAGTTTACACAGCAGGGCGGCAGCCTTTTGGGGTGGGGTGGGTCAACGCTATTGCAAGAACCGGCATACGGGAGTTCCTGTTGTGGCTCAACGGGTTAAGAACCCGGCTAGTATCATGAAGACGCAGGTTCGATCCCTGGTCCTGCTCAGTGGGTTAAGGATCTGGCGTTGCCGTGAGCTGTGGTGTCGGTCACAGACACGGCTCGGATCTGGCATTGCTACCGCTCCGATTGGACCCCTAGCCTGGGAACTTCCATATGCTGCAGGTGCAGGCCTAAAACAAAAAAAAGCCAGTATAGTCATTGTTTCAATAAATGAGAAATCCAGTGACTAGGAGGAATAAAAGGAAACTCACAGCCCCTCTCCGCAAACTCCTGCACAGGGGCCTTTGATGGGACTGGGACCCCGGCGGCTGTAACCTCCCTCAGTGACTTTCCCTCAGGAAGGGCGGCCGGCAAGGGCTCCCTAGGGCAGGGGAACCCTCCCAGCCCCTTCCCACAGGCATCCCCTCCTTACAGACGTCAACTGCCATTGAGACTGTCCCCCTCTGTCTCCAGCGCAGCCTGAAGCTGTCAGTCGTGCACACAAGGAGCCGAAGCTGCTGGAGCAGGAAGCGAGGCGGCGGGGCTGGCATTGTCCGCCTCCTCCCAGGCAGGGGCAGCCTGTGGAGGTTCCTTGACCCCGGTGGCCCCGGGCTGACCCCCTGCCAGAGGAGAGGAGCCCGACTGCCAAGAATGCAGTGGAATCCCGCTGAGGCTGGAGCCACGGCCCGAGAAAATGTGCGGAATGCCATTTGTTCAGACACACTGGCCTTTGCACAGAAAAGCTCTTTGGGCTTCAACAAAGGTAGGACGCATTGTTTCAGGACTAAGGGGCTGATCCAAGTTCACTTCAGTCGGTCTCAAAAGGAGGACGCCAGCTCATTAAAAACAGAGCAAAGCAGCGGTGCCGCAGAGATGACTTGAACTTGACAAAGTTCCCACCCTGTCTCAATTTTGAGACTGATGTCAGATCTCATGTTAAAAAAAAAAAAAGAAAGGAAAAGAAAAAAAAAGCCCTTGGGCCGTTCACAAAATGGGTATTCTTAGAAGGCTAATCCTGCTGTGACCTACAGTGTAAGGAAAAGATTTAGAAATTACGAGTATTTAGAAATTGATTATTTTTATTTAAAAATGATCATCGTGAGGAATTTTCGTTAACTTGAGGGGATTTTATTTTGGTGGCGGGAGAGGGTGGGTGCTGGGAAGAAGCAGGTGCTAAAGTCACATCAGAATCAGGCTGAGGCTGCCTAACATTTGCCTAATACTTTCCAGTGGGCACACCTTTTTTTTGTTTGTTTTTTTTTAAAGTCATTTTTCCACATAATTAAATCATATGTAACCCTGGAGACAACCAAAGGGTATGGGCTGTTATTTTGGTGAGATGAGGAAACTGAGGCAGGCCACCAGGAGGTGAAGGGAGTAGCCTGTGCTGACAAGGTTTATCCATTAAAAATAGCGTTAGTAATATAATCGCCATCATCATCCTCCCGATGCGAGGTATCCCAGCGGACACCGTGCTCGCTTCATGCCGGTTGCCCATTCTGAGGGCTTGGAAGGTATTTCCTCATTTTACCACTCATAGTCCAATAGGAGAAGGTCTGTGTTATGATTCTTCCCGTTTTATAAATGAGGAAACTGCAGCACAGAGACGTTCAGTACCTTGTCTAGAGTCACACAGCTAATATGTGTCATCAGAGAGCCTGTGTTTGAACCCAGACCTCTCCAACCGCTACCCTGGCTCCCATCACCTTTTCTCCTTAGCAGACTCGAAGGAGCATTTGAGAAACATGGGTACTGGTCCATTGCAGATCTGTCATGTTTGACCCCAATACAGATTTCTTCTGTTAGCATTTATTGTGTGACTACAGCATGCATGATTCTGTGTGTGTGTGTAGGGGAGGTGATGGTGGGGAGAGGCGAGAGAGATCAGATCTTCAAGAAATGTACGTACTATTCATTTATCTAGTCGTTGTTCTTATGCCTCGTTGTGCTTATGCTCCAGAGTGGTAGGCAGATGGGTAAGCATCTAGAAGGTATTGGTAATCTGCTGGGGGCCGAGTGCCTCGGCTTAATTCGAGAAGGGGAGAGAAGAAATGAGCTTCCCCCTGAAAATAGCCTGAGCAACAAGGTGGGGTCATGGGACCCTGTCACCAGAGCAAGGCCGGGGGGAGTAGGAAGCTCCCTGTTTTTGGCACTAAGGTGTGGGGAGGCTTGAAACAGTGAAAGGTGAGTCCAGAAAGACAATTTAGGAAGTTCCCTAATGGCTCAGTGGATTAAGGGTCTGGCATTGTCACTGCTGGGTTTTGTGTTGATGCTCTGCCATGGGTTCGATCCCTGGCCTGGGAACTTCCACATGACATGGGAATGGCCAAACAAACAAACAAACAAACAAAAACTCATGGCGGAGTTCCTGTCGTGGCTCAGCGGAAACCCATCTGACTAGCATCCATGAGGACGCAGGTTTGATCCCACTGGCCTTGCTCAGTGGGTTAAGGATCTGGCATTGCCATGAGCTCTGCTGTAGGTCACAGATGCGGCTCGGATCTGACGTTGCTGTGGCTGTGGCGTAGGCACGACTATCTTGGCTCTCCTCTTGGTACTCAGAGGGAAGTACTGCCAGTAGAGATACTGTACGGGCAGGTCGTGGTGCTCTCCAGGGCCCTCCCCTAACCGATTACCCATGACCCTGAGGATGAGACACCATTAGTGACCCCAGAAATGAGCCACCTGGGACCCTTGAGCTCAGAATTATGAATTTAAGAATTAAGGGAACCTCAAAGGATCTTAATTCAAAGACTTTCCCTGGGCTACTCCCCCCCCCCCCAGGGACTCTGCTAAGGTGCTAGGGATGTTACCATTAATAAAATAACAGCCCTGCCCTCAGGATGCTCCCAATCTAGTGGGGAAGGCAGACAGATGAATAATGCAATGTTGGAAGTTCCCTTCGTGGCTCAGCAGTTAATGATCCTGACTAGGATCCATGAGGACGCGAGTTCAATCCCTGACCTCGCTCAGCAGGTTAAGGATCTGGCATTGCCATGGCTGTGGTGTAGGCCGGTGGCTGCAGCTTCAGTTGGATCCCTAGCCTGGGACCTTCCATGTGCCACACGCAGGTGCGGCCCTAGAAAGAAAACAAAACAAAACAATGTATTGTCATATGACAAGTGTCCCCGTGGCTGCACAGCCTCCAGAGGGCCGAAGCCTCTGTGAAACCCTTCGGGAGGCCTGGAGGCGCTAAGCTGACCCAGTGGGAGGAGGAACCAACAAAGAGCTTATGTACATGGAGACCTTTCCAGTTCACCTGAGCACTTGACGTGTGTGAACTCACTTCCTCCTCATCCTTATCATTACGCCCGTGTTACAGATGAGCAAACTGAGGCCCAGGGAAGTTAAGTGACTTGTCCAAGGTCACACCACTGGCCAGGGGCAGACCTGGGATCCAGGCAGACTGGCTTCAAAGACCCTGCTTTTAACCACACTGTGGTAAGAGTTCCTAAATGAAGATGCCGTGCTTGGCTTGGCTCCCAGAAGCTGGGGTTACTGAGGTGAATCTCCACACCGAAGCAGAGCTGCCTCTGCCCCGAGTCCCTGGCAGATTTGTTCTCCAAAGGCACCTTGCACTGTAGCCCGGGAGCTGGTGTTCCCCGGGCAGCCCCGGAGGTGTCGGCGGCAGCGGGGAGTTCTCAGGGTTCCTGTGAGCGGTTCGGCGGCCTCGTGGCGCACTGAGAACGTTAGGCCTCGGAACTAGGCTACCTCTGTGATCCAGCCCCTCCGGAACTCTGGGACCGCAGACTGTTTTTTCTGACCATGCTCATGGGCATGGGAAACTTCCCAGGCCAGGAATCGAACCCGTGCCACAGCTGCAACCCAAGGCCCTGCAATGACAACGCCGGGTCCCCAACCCGCTAGGCTACAGTGAACTCCAAGTTTTCTTGTTTCACCGAAGGAGGACCAAAAGAAGTGGTAAATGAGATGGTGAAAAGGAAAATCCAGTGATTCTATCTTGAAAAAGGGCAGAGTGCTTTTAGCCCGCTGCGTGAACACTGCTCCTCTTGGAGAGCCCCACTGAGAGTTGACTAGATCTGTGTCTTGGCTGGATGCTAGACCCCCTGATTTAAAGCGCATCCATTTGAATTGCAGACAAGGATTGAGTGAACGCTTCTTTTGCTCTGGCTCTGAATAAAAGGTTTGCTGAGCAAATTCAGAGTGTAAACTCAAACGCCTGGATGAATTAAAGAGAACAAACGTCTCAACCCCCCTCAAGCGCTGCAGACGTGTACACCGATGTCAAAAAATAATATGCTGATTAAAAATCATTCTTACTCATTCAGCGAATCCTCCAAGGAGTTCCATGTAATTGTTTGGTTAGGCTCAACCTAATGACTCTATGAAAATAATCTTGGAACCAGCCTGTGGGGTCTGGCACACCCCACCTCTGCTTTGGATCACTTTGTGTACGCATGTAATAAGCTTTAGGGCTTTAGCATTCCTTGACATTTAGTTTAGTTATTTTATCAACTGTTTTCAAAGGGCTTGTAGTAAAAGGCGTCTTCCCCTCACCACCCTCCCCCAAGCCCCATCATATTTCATGGCGTTATTTGAGCTAAGTGTGTGCTGAAGGGGTTGTAGCCCGGCCTCTGCAAGTAAAGTGGAAGATTTTGAATGGCATCACCTCCGAGGCCTGGACTAACCTTCCCCCAGACAAACACCTCCTGGGCTTTATAATCGGCCGCCCCGTGCCACGCCCCCTGTGACTGCCCAGGAGGAACAGGCCACCCCTCTGCCCCTCCCGTGTGACTGCCCAGGAGGAACAGGCCACCCCTCTGCCCCTCCCGTGTGACTTCTTTCACAGCCCACACCACACGGCCCAGCACATGCTTTGTGTACACGTCTGTCTCCTTCAGAGGCTCTTTAATGCCTCCAGGGCAGGGGCCCTTTCTAAGTTTTTTCTAAAGCTTTGAACAGCTATTTCAGTCACACAGTCACACAAGTAATACCTCAAAACAGTTTCATTGTAAAAAAAAAAAAAAAAAAAAACCAGAGATAAAACGACTTTTCTTTCCCCTATTCCCATTCCGCCCACATCTGTCCAAGTGCTTCTGTTTTGTTTTTAATTTTAATTTTGTCTTTAATTGTGCTTACAAGCACCTGACATTAAATTTACCATCTTAATCATTTTTAAGACTATAATTCAGTAGTGTTAAGTATATTCAGTTTGTTACACAATAGATCTCTAGAGCGTTTTATTCTTGCCAAACTGAAATGTTGTGCCCGTTAAACACTATTTCCCCCCAACTCCCCCCAGCCCTGGGCAGCCACCTTTCTACTTTCTGTCTCTGTGAATATCATTGCTCAAGGTACTTCATATAAATAGAATCATACAATATATACCCCCTTGTGACTGGCTTATTTTGCTTAGCATCATGACTTCACGTTTCACATATGTTACAGCATGTGTCAGAATCTTCTTTCTAAAGACTGAATAAAACTCCGTGATATATGGCTGTACATTTTGTTTATCCATTCATCAAAGGACATCTGAGTTGCTTCCCCTTCTTGGCTGTCAGGAATAATAAGGCAATGAACGTGAGTGTGCAAATATATCTTTAAGATCCTGCATTGAATTCTTTTGTATATCTACCCAGAAGTGGGATCAGTGGATTACTGGATCATATTTTTAATTTTTTGAGGACGCATCATACTGTTTTCCATAGCGGCGGCACTGTTTTACATTCCCACCCGTAGCACACAATTGTTCCGTTTTCTCTGTGTCCTCACCAGCACCTGGTTTCTGCTCTCTTGGTGGTGGCCATTCTGATAGGTGTGAGGTGCTATTTCATAAGGGTTTTAGCAGTGACAGCATTTTAGGCTGCAGGCCACAAGGGAGGTCCTCTCGATGGTTTAGAGGAAGGAAGAGTCTCTGTTGATTGCTGATGTTGAGCACTCTCCCCTGCCCCTGCGGAGACTGAACTTTTTTTAAATTTTTTTAAAAATTTTTTCCATCATAGTTGGTTTGAGCATCTTTTTGATGGTGGCCATTTGTACATCTTCAGAGAATTATCTGCTGAAGTACGTTGCCCATTTTTAATCAGCTTAATTTTTGTGGTTCAGTTGTAATAGATATGTGATTTTCAAGTATTTTATCCCATTGCACGGGTTGCTGTTTGAATCTGTTGATTGTTTCCTTTGATGCACAAACGTTTTTAAGTTCGATGTAGTTCCACTTGTCTATTTGTACTTTGGTTACCTCTGCTTTTGATGTTATAACTAGGAAAGCATTGCCAAATCCAATGTGCTGAAGTCTGTCCCCCCCCCCCCCCCCCCCCCGCCGTGTTTCATAGTTTTAGGTCCTAAGTTTAGGTCTTTAATCCATTTGGAATTAATCGTTTGTATATGGTGCAAGTTTAAGGTCAGCTTCATTCTTTTGCATGTGGATATCCAATTTTCCCTGCAGCATTTGTTGAAGGAACTATTCGTTCCCCTTTGTGTGGTCTTGGCACCCTTGTGGAAGATCATTTGACCAGTATACATAAGGGCTATTTTCTGGGCTCTCAATTTTGTGCCATTGGTCTATATGTCTGTCTTTATGCTAGTACCATGCCATAATGATTACTGTTGCTTTGTTTTAGGTTTTGAAATCAAAAAGTGTGGGGCTTCCAGCTTTTTCTTTTTTCTTTTTTCTCAAGATCATTTTGGTTATTCTAGATCCCTTGAGATTCCATATGAATTTGAGATCCTTAAGCCACTGAGCGAACCCACGTCTTCATGGATGCTAGTCAGATTTGTTTCCCCTGAGCCACGATGGGAACTCCTAGATTTTTTTTTTTTCTATTTCTACAAATAATGTTAGGATTTTGGTGAGGACTGCATTGACTCTGTAGATCCCTTTAGATAGTATGGACGTTTTAACATTGTCTCCCAATCTACATACACAGGACGTCTTCCATTTATTTGTATCTTCTGTGATTTCTTTTAACCATGTTTTTTAGTTACTTTTTTTTTGGTTGGTTTCTTTAGGGCCCCACCTGAGGCATATGGAGGTTCCCAGGCTAGGGGTCAAATCAGAGCTGCAGCTGTAGACCTATGCCACAGCCACAGCAATGCCAGATCCAGGCTGCATCTGTGACCTTTGTGACAGCTTGCAACAATGTTGGATTCTTAACCCACTGAATGAGGCTGGAGATCCAACCTGCATCCTCACGGACACACTATGTCAGGTTCTTAACCCACTGAGCCACAATGGAAACGTCATGTTTTTTAGTTTTTAATGTACAAGTCTTTTGCCTCCCTGGTTAAGTTTGTTCCTAAGTATTTTATTTTTTTTGGATGCTAATGGGAAAAATGTAAATGGGATTTTTTTTAAAGTTCCTTTTCAGATTGGTCATTTTTCGAGCATTGAAATGCAATTGACTTTTATGTGTTAATTCTGTTTCCTGCAACTTTGTTAAATTTAGTTTTAACAGTTGTTTATGTGGAATCTTTAAGGACTTTCTACACTAAGATCATGTCATTTGTGAACAGAAATACTTTTACTTCTTCCTTTCCAATTTGGATGCCTTTTATTTCTGTTTCTTGCCTAATTGCTATTGCTAGGACTTCCAGTACTATATTAAATAGAAGTGTTGAGAGTGGGCATCCTTCCTTTCTCCTGATCGTAGAGAAAAAGCAGGGTTTTTTTTTTTTTTTACTGTTGAGTGTGATGTTAGCTATAGCCTTTATCATATTGAGGTAGTTTCCTGCGGTTCCTAGATTGTTGATTGTTTTTACTATGAAAGGGTATGGAGTTTTGTCACATGCTCTTTCTGTATCAACTGAGATGATCATGTGATTTTTGTCCTTGGTTCTGTTAATGTGGTGTATTACATTGGTTGATTTTCTTTTTTTGTAAGTGATTTTTATTTTTTTCCATTATAGCTGGTTTACAGCCTTCTGCCAATTTTCTACCACATTGGTTGAGTTTCAAATGTTGAACTATCCGTGCATTCCAGGTATCAATCCAACTTGACCATAGCATGTCATCCTGTTAATGTGCTGTTGAATTTGCTTTGTGTATTTTGCTGAGGATTTTTGCATCAAAATTCATCGGGGATATTGGTCTCTAGTTTTTTGTATTACCTTTGGCTGGCTTTGGTATCTATGACTGCATAGAATGAGTTTACAAATGTTCCCTCCTCTTCCAGATCCTGTTCATGCATTTACATAAGTATCTGTTTCTATGAAAATCTATAGTCTTGTTCAGAATATTTATGTAAAACTGAAATGAAATCAGATGAGGCAGATGTCTCTGCTTTTGTGAAGCAGCAGCCTGACTTGGAAAGCTCTCATGGTGGTACATGCTGAGCTCTCCCCATTCTTTAAGCTGCTGCACAGTCTTCAAGTGATGTTTGATTGTCTCCTATATCGAGGCACTGTGCTAAGCTTTAGGTATCAGAGGGGGAAACATAGGTGCCAGGATACAGCTGTGTACAAGGCAGGCAAGAACCTTTACCCTCAGGGAGTTTACTAGTTGGGAGAGAGAGACAATAACCTGAGCAGTAAGGTGATAAAAATCAAAAGATTACAGTAAATGCTGTGAAGGAAATAAAAGGGTGATGTGATGACATGACCTGGAGGTTGGAGGGTTCTTGGGTTGCTCATGGAAGGCTTTAAGGAGACATTCATGTGGCCTGTAAATGTTTGTTGAATGACGGAATGAATAAGTAAATAAAGTACTGACAGGATGAATACATAGAAGTAATTTGGTTTCTAGTATGAATATATGTCTATCAGCCCATAATGTATGTGGCTCTATATAGTTACAGCTGCCTATAGAGAGTCAACTGTCTCCTAAGGCTAGACATGGGGTGGTTAAGACCAGAAGTCCCAAGTTTCGATGCTGCTCTAACTCAAGAAGGGGCCTAGGTGAGTTAGCTGTGAAGAGCAGGATATTTGCTCTTGGGTAACTTGAGTCTTTGAAGCTCGTAGGCTGATGCCCTTCTCCTTAGGGGAGGGTTTGAGAGATGAGGTACCAGGAGCTTAGTGTGGATAAAGTCACCTGCCCACCACTACCTGGCACGGGCAATTACAGGATGTATACCTGCAGGGAAGGTGGACCTGAGAAAGGGGTGAGTCGACAGGTCCAGGGAAAAGGGAGGAAGACCTGGGGTGGCACCAGACCTTCCCAGAACAAGGTCACCCCTGCAGAGCATGGTCTCAGCTCCCTCTTTGTCGCAGGCTCACAGAGAGTGAGCAAGCCTCCGTTTCCTCCCTCGGGGGCAGAGAGTCAGATGGGAACAGCTACGCAGGGAAGGTGCGGGAGCTGGGGGAGCCAGTGGCAGCAGAGCTGATGTCAGAGCCAGGGATACCTTCCTCGGTGGCACCGTTGCCTTGCTGGTAGTTATGCAGTTAAGAGTGACCGTGGACTTTGGGCGGCCGGACAGTCTGCTGTGGCTTTACCTCTAGAAGGGTGACAGTAGGAACTTTTGGCCAGGGATGAAACTTCTCACTTGTTGAGGTTTTGTGTAAAAGCAGCCACGGGGATTTGGCTGGGTTTTCATGAATCACTAACCTGACTTTGGATCCTACGTGGAAGGAGCAGGTCCACAGAGATAGACTATATATTCTCTGAAAGTTGATTGCGTGACTGTGGCCCTTTACATTATTTCCCAATAATCAGGCATGGATTCAAAACCGCTTGAAGGATGATGCCACTAAAAAACCTGGATTGAGAGTTGCAAGTCCTGGGTCTCAGCCTGTGCTATTTCATGGGCCTCCCAACCTCCCTGGACAGCAGTTTCCTCATCTAGAAAATGATGAGGCTGGACTAGATGATGTCAGCTGCTCCTTGCAGCATGGGGTTCAGCGATGATACAACTTTTGCAAAGGTAGATATTCCTCTGGAGCCCCCGATGGTTTTATGCAAACCACAGAGGTCAGGTGAGCCCAAGCCTCTTGGGTTTGGAGGAGGAAAGATAACACATTATTTACAAGATTCCCTAGATTCTGAAGTAGCTGGGTTTGTCAAATATGCAATGAAGAAGGAAATTAGAAAAGCAAGATTAAACGTGAAGGGACAGGACGAAAAGATCAAAGCCTTGGCGCTTTATTCTCCAGTTGCAAAGTGCAGCTGTCGGGGACTTCCCCCCTCCCTCCTCACCCCCCACTTCCTGTCCCTCCTCAGATGGAGACAGGGCCTCAATGGGGCTGCTGAATAAGAGCCCTAGAGTTGGGCCCATCTAGTGGCGCTTTCCTACCCTTTGGGGGCGGTGCTAGAACAGCCAGCTGGATCCTTGGACCCAAGTGAACCCCCCGTCTAATTGCCCTCCCTGCCTTTGTTCCTGATGCTGTAGGGCCAGGCTCCACTCCACAGTCCCACAAAACAGGTCAGTGACTCTGGTGGTCAAAGTTTGGGATATATCAAGTTCTTCCATTTTGGACTCATGTGCTCCCATTGGTATGAAAATCTGCTTTCAAGGAATCTTTCCCTCGAATGTTCTTTCTCTAGTAATAAGAGAAGGCTACAGAGTTAGAGCTGGTTCTCTTTACTCTAAATGCATCTAAAGTAACATTTAATGAAACTATTCTGTCAATGTAATGGAGCAGCAAAACTAGACGGATCTGTATTTCCCACCCCTTACCACAGAGGTCAAGTGCAGGGAGGAGAAATTTCAGAAATAGTTTTTTTAGAGGCTTTTCACCTTTGCTCTATAGATATAGGCATAGATAGGTATCTTTTTTCTTGGCCATACCCGCAGCATGCACAAGTTTCCAGGCCAAAAATCGAACATGCTCTGCAGCTATAACAATGCCAGATCCTTAACCCACTGAGCCACAAGGGAACTCCTGCAATATATTTTTCAAAAAAAGAACAACAGTTGGGAATGTTCTGCTTTTTGTTATGATGTCACTTAGGCCAGGCAGCCAAAGGCGTGGGCCCTCAGCAGGACCCACATCCCACGTAGGCCATGGTGTCTACACTGTGAAATTGAGGAGGGGGTGGCTGGAGGCCCTGGGCTGTGGAGCTGCAAACCTTACTTCTACCCAAGGGGAAGGCCTGACCCCCCCCCCCCACCCCACCCCGCGCCAGAGAACAGTGCGACTCAGAAGATGGAGTTCTGCCAAAGCCACCTGTAATCCCCAGAACAAGCTCTCCTCTGGGGAGGCCTTGCTGCCCAGGGCATGGCGGCCACAGCAAAGGTGAGGCCAAGAGGCAGGACGTGCGTCACCTCCAGGAGCAGCTGTGAAGGCAGGCGCCCTGGCACACCTGCCCTCAGGGCAACAAGAAGTGGTGACTGGAGACTCCATGGCACAGAAAGTACTTTGGGGAACTGCCAGATGGGGAAAGAAGAAAGGAAGAGATGCAGGGGGGCGGGGGGGGTGGACGCCGATGCCATGGATGCACAGGAGGCAGGCAGGCAAGAGGGTCCCAGGAAGGAGACAACGCGAGGCGGAAGGGGGTGGTGATGGACCTCAGAGAGATGGAAACAGTTCACGCAGGGGCAGCCTCCTTTGCCGCTCTCCTTCCTTTGCGCTGCAGAGATGTGCGGGTGTGGCTTCCAAGCCCCAGAGGCCTGGCTGACCCTGGCCTCATGCCTCCCCCTGGCCTGCACCCACCCTGACCCTGAGGCTGCAGTCGGCGGGTCCTCTGGGTTTTGGGCTCTCGCCCTGGCGCCTTTCCTCTGCCCTCCTCCTCTCCTCCTCCTCCTCTCGCTTTGGCTCCCCCTGCCCCCGCCCCACTCTGCCAGCACCACCTCTCCTGGAGCTGGCCTTTGGTCCCCCAGTTGCAGTACCCGGAACCAAACTGAGGATGAGGCAGGACCTGAGGGCGCTGCGTTGTGGTGATAAGGTTCCCGTAGAGGGACACGGACTGCATTGCACGGTCAGCAGGAATGTTGGCCTTTCTCTGCACCACTGACAAACCCTCGAGGGCCTGTGGAGTTTGTCAGAGGTCACTCTCACCTCCTGCTGAGATCCCCTGGGCCTCAGTGGAGACGCTTCTGACCGTTGACTCCCTGGCTCCTTGCACATGGGCTTTAGTAAGGTCGTGCTAATGGTGTTTCATCGGTCGCAGTAAGATTTGTGACCTGCCCAGATGGGCAAATGAAGGGGGGATCCCTTCCCCCCAACAAATTAACATCCACTTCGTGTTTACTAGCCCAAAGCGAGTATGCTGTATGGACTGCCAGTGTGTAGTTCAAGGTCGCCAACTCTTTGTGCCTCCAGCTCCCTTCCCAAGCCCCGACCCTCTTGGCAACCTGTGGCCATCCAGGTCCCGGTGGGCAGTGACAGCCGTGAGGAAATTTGCCAAAGGGTGGCAGGAATAGGACCGTTTATGAGACCTCAGCCCTAAAGCTAAGATGAGCATATTTCCAGTACTCCTCTCAGAAAAAAAAAAAAAAAAATCGGGACCCACAGTGTGACCAGGCCAAGTGTGCTTACATCAACGACCGGGAGAAATATTTGAAATCGGGACTGTTGTATGAAACACAGGATACGTGCTTGCCAGAATCATGACAACCACTACTTACCGTAAACCCAGAGTAGGGTTGGCAGGGTCCCTTTGGAAACCTGGTCTGAGTATCTATGGCTCTGTTTCCCACTCCCACCCCTTCCCGCCCTCACTCCGCTTTTGGTGGCATCAGAAGGCCTTGCTAATCACCGAGGGCAGGTGACAGAAGACAGATTTGGGAAGGGATAGCTTTGCTGTTGCCAACATCATGGGCATTGTTTGTTCGCCTTTGTTGGTTTCGGATGAGGAGTGGAAGGAGGAGGAGGGACTTGATGGGGCCCTTGCACCTAGAACTCTGAGAGCCGCAAGCCCTGGGGCTGTGGCTGGGCCCTCTCTGCCCACTGTTAGGCTGCACGCTGCTGCCGCCGTGCAGGGCAAACACTGAGGTTCGGAATGGTTTTCGGTGCCCTCCTGGCGTTCTTGCCACAGAGTTTACATACATGCTTTAAAAGAAAAAAAAAAAGAGCAAAGTTGAAGTTTCCAGAGAAGTTCTTGTGAGACACTGCATCATAGGCAAGGGTTTTCTGTTACAACAGCGTGTCAGGTGTAGACGAAAGGTCTAGAGAGTCTTCCACTATGGCTATTCTGGGATTTTTTGACGTCAGTATATCCTGTAGACGCAAAAAGCTGATGCTTTCCTCATGGAGAATAGGAAAACATTTGTATTGATGTTTATTTGTGAAGTGATAAAGAGTATTGCGGACTTCCCGTCTTGGCGCAGTGGTTAACGAATCCAACTAGGAACCATGAGGTTGCGGGTTCGATCCCTGGCCTTGCTCAGTGGGTTTAGGATCCGGCGTTGCCGTGAGCTGTGGTGTAGGTTGCAGACACGGCTCAGATCTAGTGTTACTGTGGCTGTGGTGTAGGCTGGTGGCTACAGCTCGCATTTGACCCCTAGCCTGGGAACCTCCATATGTCGCGGGAGCGGCCCTAGAAAAAGGCAAAAAAAAAAAAAAGATTATTGCAAACTTTCCGTCCAGTTGGGATGTCACACATAGAATGTCTATGTGCACTGAGTTATGGTTTGGTTTGGTTTGGTTTGGTTTTTTTGGCCAGGCCCATGGCATGTGAAGTTCCCGAGGCCAGGGATTGAACCAGAGCCACAGCAGTGACAACGCCAGATCCCTAACCATTAGGCCACCAGGGAGTTCTGGTGTACTGAGTTATATTATAACCTGAACTTGAAGTCCTGCATGGGATTGGGGGTATTTTCCTAAGAATCTGGTATTTCTTCAGATAAACACTAGGTGGCATGGAGAACTTAATAAATAGAAAACACTAATATCAGAAATTGAAAAATAGGAGGTGACCCTCTCCTTCATTTTGCAGCAATTACAAAATCTCCCCGTCGAAGTTCAGCAGAAACACAGCAGCAGGACGGCTCGTGTGGCCCATGGAGCCATTCCCAGAGAACACTGTGCTGAAGGAATGCCTTCCCCAGATCTCCTCTTACAATCTTTTCTTGAGTATCGTTTTATAAACATGACGATAAATTCAAAAATATAATTGTTACCATGACCAGATTCCTTAATGGAAAACAGCCTATTTCTGTCAGTGTGGACGTGTTTTTCATTTGAGAAATCTTGACGGACTTTTCTCCTCCCCCTTTTCCTTTATGAAAATCAGCCAAGGGGGCTGGGCCTGGGGAACAAAGCAGACTCACGTCACTCTTTTCCAAACATCCCTTTGGATAAGAAGGCAGGATTTTCCCTGCCATTTTGGATATCCACAGTATGTTCGTTTCCCTGCCTTCAGGGCTAGAAAGAGGAGTGTCTTTTCCGTACTGCCAGGTATGGCAGCATAGGGAACAGGCGTCCTAGTTCAAGAATTAGATCACTTCAGGAGTTCCCGTCGTGACTCAGCAGTAAGGAACCCGACTAGTATCCATGAGGATGTGAGTTCGCTCCCTGGCTTCACTCAGCGAGTTATGGATCTGGCGTGGCTGTGGCTGTGGTGGAGGCCGGCAGCTACAGCTCGGATTGGACCCCTAGCCTGGGAACCTCCATGTGCCGAGGGTGCGGCCCTAGAAAGACAAAAGAAGAACTAGATCACTTCTGACGATATAGCATCCTGTCCTTTCCTTAGCAAATCCTATCAAGAAAGCAAAGCTCCATCACACAAAGACATTCTCTGCCCACCAGGGACTGATTGTCAGAGCCTGGCCTCTTTAAAAAGGGCCTTTTCTGCCCTTCTGGTAGTTGAAAGTCCTAAAAGACACAGTCCTCAGCTGTTTAGCGATACCGTGGTCTTGCCCCCCGCCAGACAAGAGGTTCATAAAGACAGAGGTAAAAATCCTTGCTGCTTAGACCAGTGGAGCACGGTGATCTGCAGGTTGGATTTAGTCCAAGAGTAAGAGGCACAAACTGACTACTCCAAAAGGCTTCGGCCCTGTGAAGGAGAGCTGTCGTGTCATAGCTGACACCTATGCTGCAGTAGCTTGCCATCTGCTTAGTGAGAAGACCCTCCCATCCAGGAGTTCCCATTGTGGCACTGCAGGTTAAAGACCTGACGGTGTCTCTGTGAGGATGTGGGTTCGATCCCTGGCCTCGCTTAGTGGGTTAAGGATCTGGTGTTGCCACAAACTGCAGCATGGGTAGCAGATGTGGCCCAGATCTGGCATTGCTGTGGCGAAGGGTGGCAGCTGCAGCTCCAACTTGACCCCTAGCCCGGGAACTTCCACATGCCACAGTTGTGACTGTAAAAAGAAAAAAAAAAAAAAAAAGACAGTCCTGTCCAGGCTCCATAGAGACCGTGGTCAGGTGCCAGGCAGTACGATTTGTGCCTCCGCTCTCCCCTTGACAGCTGTGTGACCTCTCTGACTCCTGGCCTCTGTGTCCTCATCTGTGAAATGGGCTGATAGCAGGGTTGTGTAGAGGAGCACATCCAATGGGGAGGCCTGTGGGGGGACCCATGTCAACCGCAGCATCGTTACTCCAAGCAGGAAAGAGGGAGACACCAGATCGCGCTGCTCGCTTCTGACTTTGAGCAGAAGCAGCAACAACAGGGCAGTCCAGTTTTGTAGATGGATCTGAGCAGTGTGAAGCTACATTTTGGGGGTTTGTTTTTTGCTTTTTAGGGCCGTACCCGCAGCCTGTGGAAGTTCCCACGCTAAGGGTCGAGTTGGAGCTGTAGCCACCGGCCTACACCACAGCCACAGCAATCGGGATCTGAGCCGTGTCTGCCACCTACACCACAGCTCACGGCAATGCCGGATCCTTAACCCACTGAGCAAAGCCAGGGATCGAACCTGCAACCTCATGGTTCCTAGTCAGATTTGTTAACCACTGAGCCATGACAGGAACTGCTCCTCGCCCACAGAATTTAACAAGCATTTAAAGCAGAAGGAGTATTTTCTTTCTCGAGGGCTTTGGGGACACTGTATTAAAAACCAGTACAACCTGGTTGCGTTTTCTCTGAAATCTGGACACCTCTGTATTTCATGTTCCCTCTTTCCCTGGGAATGAAGAACCTGCTGATATGGTTTCACCAAGGATCACATCCACTTCATTACTCTGCTGCACTGCTCAGAAGAGAAGGACTTGTTTAAAAATTAATCAGATAAATCTTTTTCCATAAAAATGACCATGCCTTGAATTAGCAGTTTTGCAAATGTGGATTTTTTTTTCCTGAGGAAAATTATCCTTTTTTCCCCTGGCAGTCTGTTATGAAAAATCTTCAACATAACAGCAGACTTGAACAGTTTTTACAGGGAAGATCCATATACCTATCGCCTAGATTTTGCCACCGATGTTTGAGTAGATTTGTTTTATCACCTATCTTTGGACCCATTCCCTCTACCATCCACTAATCGTCTTGTTTGTTTTCTCACAGCACAAATGTGGATTTTGGCCTAATCCAAAATTTGAATGTGCTCGAAGTGATATCCACTCTTGGCACTCTTGCAAAACTTGCTCTCTTTCCCCACCTACTAAGAGAGAGAAATCATCGTTCACCTGAAGACTTATTTTCCCTTGTGAGCTCACTCTGCATAGATACAAACATGGTCCCCTTGTGCTGCTCCAGTCGGAGGGTGCAGCACAGCTCTGCTGATGGACTGTTAGCCATGGCTCAGGGACCTCAAGGTCAAATGGCCCCAGTTCTGGGCTGTGCCTGTGGCTCAGACTAAATGAAGGGGTTTCTGGGGCCCCAGCAGCTCGAATTATCATGAATGACTGGGTATCATCATGAACATACTTCCTGTGCTTCTGCTCCATTCCCCTTGAAGTCAAATTAACCTTCAGTCCCACCACCGTTTCTCTAGGTTAGGCGTGGGCAACCCACAGCTTGCACACCAAAAGTGTCAGGCTTTGATTATTTTCACTAGCCTGTAAGGATAGCTGATAACCTATTCTGGGTATCTGAGTGCCCTTCCTCCTCCATTTTTATATTTTGGTCTTGCTTCCTGGTGGCCCTTCTTTATCTTACCTACAGAAAATGTGTGATTTCCGCCCCCCACCCTGACTATCTACTCAGAGCTACCCTTCCCCAGATATTCTAAGCTCTGAAAGTATTGCTCAATAAAAATTTTCATTGTCACATTGTAATAGATCTCAGATAAGAGAATATTACTGAGTACAAACTAAAAACATTTATACTAAAGTGTGAGTGGCTAATAGACTCATCATCTCAGAGATTAACTGCCTTTTAAAAGAATGAGGTACTTATTAGGGCAAATGGATATTGGGATGGTAGTGTATGTGGGATATGATCACGTGGCCTGTCGTAGTGACCCTTGTCTACCTCTAGACCTGTGCTCCCCTGGTTCCCTTACCTTTTTTTTTCTTTTTCTTTTGGCCATTCCTGTGTCTTGGGCCAGGGATCCAACCTGCACAACAGCAGCGACCTGAGCCACTGCAGTGACAACACTGGATCCTTAACCTGCTAGGCCACAAGTGAACTCCCCCCTTTACCCTTTGGTGCACAGAACAAGAATTTGTTATATCTGGACTCTTTTCAGAGAGGTTGGTAACCCTTGCTCCAGACCTTCAGCTAAAAAGGTGTACTTTTCCCTTTGATTTGAGCTTGTTTTCCTCTGCCATTTCCTGAGAAAAGAACATCTTAAACTATCTTAGGTAGTTCCGGGAAAATTTAGGAGTTTTCTGAACGTGGAACAGATGCACAGAACATCTGGGTGGTAGGCTCTTGGCCATGCTTCAAGGGTCCCCTTGTCACTGACAGCTGGGGCCCATCTGCCAGGGTGGGCATTCGGAGGCTCCTAATGCAGGAAAGTCTCTTTTTTATCAGTTTATCTCAAACGAACTTTTGGGAACATAGATGCCCACATAGTGCTCAAAGTTTCTGCCCAAATTTCCAGGTCTTCACAGTGCACCAAGTGTTTGTTTTTGAAACATACCATTTCCACATTAGACATTTGTATTCAGGTTTCATTGACAACAGAACCACAACATATGCTACAAAACCAAAGTAATGATGATAAGCTCTTGCCCTTGTTACAATAGGTGGGTTTTGAAGTACTCTTATGTCTGTGATCTTAGTTGATACTCAGAGCAGCACTGATGGATAGGCAGGGCAGATAGATACCCACTTTATAGATGAGAAAATGGAGGCCCAGAGACTCCAAATGACTTGCTTAGGGTCACATAGCTAATGGGGGTCAGAACTTGATTTCAGATTTTCTAACCCCTAGATTATAGGACCCTACTGATTGAATTGATGGGGAAAGCTAGCTTCTGAGAGTCTTGCCTGTATGAAATGGAAAGATTTGGTTTGGGGGCTGTTGGTATATGGTCTCTAAGATTGAGCTTTAGGTGCTGGTACTTCCTTTCTTCCTCAAGAACAGAGCTTCATAATTTTTTTTTCGGTCACACCCACAGCATATAGAAGTTCCTGGGACCAGGGATCGAATCTGAGCTGCAGCTGCCGGCCTATACCACAGCTGCGGCAGCCCTGAGTCTTTAACCCACAGCAGGAACTCCCAGAGCTTAATAATTTTCAAACTCATTAGACTGCTCCGTGGCTAAGAATTATTACAGAAAGAGAGAGCGTGTTGAGCTCCAGGGCCAGCATGTTATATGAGAGCCGGGTGGAATCTCTGTGCTGTCCACACCCACAAAACAGAATGAATCATATTCCAGCAGATGACTCAGTGCCGCACATCTGAAGACAGCAAGGATTAATAAGCTTGGCCTGAGTCATCCTCAACTTGGGTCACCTTGTGAATCTCAGAACAATCCCTCTGCCCTTTGGAGCAGGCCTGAGGGTTCGCGTTCTTTCTTTCTACCTTCTCTACAAAGCAGTGCCAGCTCTGATCCGTGATAAAATTTGGATGCTAAGAACAAAATGGGGAAAGGCCAATTTCCAGAGTCTTCCCTGAAGACTCCCAAGAGCCTCTCACCTGCCTCCAAGCCAAACATTCATATGGGGCCTGGAGCAGCACCGCCTTTGCTGTGGTTTCAGAGAGAACTTTAGAACCAAACCCAGTCTCCTCCTGATGACCTTTGAACCATTCTCCCGTTGGGGAGGCGAAGTGGAATCAAATACAGGAGTCAGTGCTTATCTTCTGGCTGGATCTACTTGTCATCAGAATAATTGGTTGAAAATAAAAAATGCAGCCAACGCATTTTTTTGGTGTGTCATCTAGCCCAAAACTCACTGAAACAGTCAAGTACCTTCACACAGAATCAGGAATCTGGTTTATGTCCAAAGATGCAGCCTAATTTTAGAATGTGTATAGTCTATCAAATTGGATGTATAAAGGAAAGTTACTTCTTTAGGGGCGGGTCAGCCAAATAATAGATCACACTGGAGAGGCAGACTGCTTTTAAAGAGATGGAGTTATCAAAGGTAATTAAAAGAAGAGATTTAAGCATCCTGCCCAACTCTGAAACCCGGCTCCTCCCACTCAGTATCAGGATCTGTCTTTGATGCGGAAAATCCACATGATCAGAGCTGACCTGTGTCTCAGCACTAAGTGACAACCGTCGAGTCAACCGGTGACCCAGATCATTCGGATACTGTGTGAGAAACCAGTCATGGAAAGCTGCATTTTTTTTTAATCCAAAAATGTCTCAACCTCATTTGGACCGAAATGGAAAATGACATTTCAAACTTTAATCCCTTAATATGTAGTCTGGTGCTTTCCAAAGGTTGCAAGATTTCCAAGTTCTGGAATTCATAACTAACCATATGGAGACAGAATGGTCTACATAGTTTGGCTTCCCAAATATTGTCAGAGTATGAGTGACTCTCATTGACACTGGGCAGGACCGTAGGCACAGCCAGTCATCCCTCTTCAGCTGCGCTCTTTGCCAGGGCACATCCTTTTCTCTCACACGGCTAGTGCCCTTCCTAGGCCAAACGCATTGACTGCGAAACTTCTATCACCAAGATTTTGTCCTTGCAGTTCCCCCCACCCCACCCCAGAAAGAGTGCCTTCTTCCCTCCTCATCTTTCCAGATCCATCTCAGGTGCCACCTGCCCATAAGATTTTCTTTGCGGACTCCAGCCAAGAGAGATGCCTCCGGTTCCTCCCAGCTCACGGGAGGTATTACCTACATCACGCACGTTGAGACTCTGTCAGTCTCGCTGTCCCCACCCGCTCTGCTCCTGTCCATTCTCCCATCACACCACGCTGCCACGGCTCAACTTCCGAACTAGCCTCTCAGAGGACAGGAGTAGGTTGGGGGGTTCCCTGGTGGTCTCGTGGTTAGGATTTGGCGCTTTCACTGCCGTGGCCCACGTTCAATCCTTGGTCTGGGAATTGAGATCCCACATCAAGCCACTGCACGCCATGGCTGAAAAAAAAGGTAGGCTTGAAAGTCAAATGGATGCATCTTCAATTTGGGGGCCCTCCACTTTCTCACTGCAAGCACAGCCTAATCACCTCTCCCAGCCTGCCTCCCTTTCTTCTCCCACAGGAAGCACGGTGTCTGTTTCCAAAGGTTGGGAGAGAACGTTTGTAGTGTGCCAGTAGCACAGTGCCTGGCACATGGTAATCGGGTAATAAACGGTAGAAATGTGTGTACTTCACAGTATCTACCCGGGTGAGGCACATGTGGGCAATGGATCATGATTGGATTACATCATACATTTGTAATGGAGTATCCCTGAGAATTACATCGTAAGATAATAATAATTCTAGAGTTATGAGCCTGGGAAAGGTCAGACGTCATCTTACTGTGATGTATTTATTATATGGAAATATGTTCACTATTATTAAGCCAAAAAGGCAGTTTCTTAAATAGGATGTTTGGGGTCTGTATGTATTTGTGTGTGGATGTATGTGTGTGCACATACATGTATGTGTGTCGTGTGTGTGTGTGGTTTTTAAATTGGAAAAGTATGCCCCAGAATGCTCACAGTGGTTTATCTCTGATCGGTAGGATTGGAGACAGTTTTAATTTTCTTTTTGCTTATCTGTCAATTTTTGTATTATGAATATATACTACTTGTTTAATTAAGACCTGATACATGATTTTTTTTTCAAGTATCATGTGTGTATATAATTAAAGTATAAGTAAGTATAGATCGAGGCTAGGAGTCAGAGAAAATGAAAAAAAAAAGGGGGGGTATGTGGGATATGGGTTTTTTTCTTCCCCCCAAATCCTTTTTTTTTTTTTGTCTTTTTTGGGCCACACCCACAGCATATGGAGGTTCCCAGGCTAGGGGTTGAATCAGAGCCGCAGCTGCCGGCCTACACCACAGCCACAGCAATGCCGGATCCTTAACCCACTGAGTGAAGCCAGGGATCGAACCTGCGTCCTCATGGATACTAGTCGAGTTTGTTACCACTGAGCCTCAACGGGAACTCCATAAATCTGTTATTTTTTATTGTTATCATTTCACTATCTTTATATAAAGTTTTTTTTTTTTTGTCTTTTTGCCATTTCTTGGGCTGCTCCTGCGGCATATGGAGATTCCCAGGCTAGGGGTCGAATCGGAGCTGTAGCCACCGGCCTACAACAGAGCCACAGCAACGCGGGATCCGAGCTGCGTCTGCAACTTACACCACAGCTCACGGCGATGCCAGATCCTTAACCCACTGAGCAAGGGCAGGGACCGAACCCGCAACCTCATGGTTCCTAGTCGGATTCGTTAACCACTGCGCCACAACGGGAACTCCTATATAAAGTTTTTTGTTATAGAAATCATTTTCTAAATCATTCCTATACTTTTATTCCGGTCAAATTCATTTCTAGTCAGTACACAGTTGGCGGTTCCCAGTCAGCAGTGTTCTGAGAGGGGGCTCTTCTCCAGCTCCTAAGAATTGTCTCCATCTATAAAATGGGCAACCTGGGTCTTGACCCATCCATTAATTAGTTTCTTTCTGGTGGACCCCAGTTATTTTGAACTCTGATGCCCTGTGTCATGTGGAGCCTGCCGAGACGTTTCTGAATTGTTCTGCAGCTTTTTGAATTGAGAAGCTTTTGTCCTGGTGGCCAGGGCGGGATGACTTGTGTGTATCCACCCATTTGGGGTCGCCTTTCTGTGAGGCTGGAAACAGTGTCACCAGTGAGCACCCCTGGGATGCAGACTGTCCTTCTCCTCCGTCATGTGATCTCCTATCCTAGGCGGTGCCTCCCTCTCCCATGACCTCAGCATGATGGCCAGCTCAGGACTAGGATTTGGAGCTCAGACTCCTATCTCTTGTGGTCACACAAGCTAGGTTTGTAGCCGAGGTAGAGAAGTAAGTGGGGCCAAGACCAGGAGACACAGGGTAGGGTTGAAGGAGTCTTATTCCTTTCCCTGTTGGCTTTAGGACCAGCTAAGCGTATGCTTCCTGCCATCACCTGGATTTTAAAGTCATATTGTGGAGTTCCCGCTATGGTGCAACAGGTTAAGGATCCAGCGTTGTCTCTGGCAGTGTGGATTCGATCCCCGGCCCAGTGCAGTGGCTTAAGGATCTGGCATTGCCACAGCTGTGGCTCAGATTCAGTCCTTGGCCTGGGACCTTCCATATGCTGCAGGTGAGGCTGAAAAAGAAAGAAAAATAAAGTTACATTGTTTTCCAGTTGACAACAGTAAGAACAGAAAGTATTTACTGAGTGCTTAGGATGCATCAGACACTGTATACAGTGGAGCTAACCAGTGAGAAAAACAGACCCAACTTCCTCCCCTCGTGTACTTCATACACTCCCGGAGACTGTCCAACCCCATGACACCTTCAATTCCAATCAAAAAAGAAAATAACAAAGTTACTGCAGATGAACGCTGGGTTAAGAACTGACCGGCAACATTCCACTCTTCTCAGTGGCGGGGCAGCTCTTCGGGACTTTATCTCCTTGTTTCATCAGGTTGTGATTCTGCCAGAAAAACCACGTCTTCCTTACGAACACTTGCTTTAATCTGCTCTTTATGATCATTTCAGAAAATAACTCCAGGGACCAAAATTTTAGCTTCTGCGACAAGGGTGAGCTATCGGGGTGGACAGCCGTCCTCACTTTCCTGATGAGACGGATGAGAGGGCGGTGGTCCCCCTCGCTCTCGGTGGCCGGGCACACTGCAGAGAGCCCGGTTTCCTAAGGACGATAACAGGACATGCTGTGGGAGACACACGGCCGACTGAAGGAGAGCTAAGCGATGTCAGATCTGAGCAACTCTGTTCTCATGTGATTTGAACACGGTGTTGTGATTGTGTTTCTCTTTTGACTTTCAGACTGCCGAAGAGTAGGGGAGTTTTGGGGGAAAACTTAAGGTGTCCCGTTTTTAACCCGGATCTTTCACAGTGGGGCTTGCAAAATGATGGATCAGAAGGGATAGGTCCATCCGTGGATCTCTTTCCTCCCATAGGCGTGTGCGTGTGTGTGTGTGTGTGTGTGGAGAGAGAGAGAGAGAGAATATATCTAAGGATATGGAGAGTCATTTTGTTTGGAGAACATGGCCCGAAGCTTATTACAGTGCCTTAACAAATCTCCTGGCACTAGAATCCAAGCATTGATTTTCATTAAGCTTTGGAGCGTTTGCAGTTCTCGCTGAACTGAGGTCAGAGCCGGCGGAGCCTGTGCGCCCTCATAAGCGCAGCCTCTGAGTACATATGTGGTCTTAATGGCCAGAGGAGCATCCTCCTCTTCCTCCCCACCGTGACTGTCGGTGCTTCAGAAATGCCCCCAAAATGGCACTAAATGACGTGCAAACACGCCAGATGGATTGCTAATCTCTTTTCGAGGCTTCCTTAATGGTGCATTCACAGCCCCTTGGAGCAAACTCAATTTCTCTTGGTGCGCGCTATTTCCACTTCTGCAATTTTAGAAGAAATCATTTTGGCCAACATATTCTTTGACTCGAAAGAGAGGTAATTTATACAATTGCTTACCTACTATGACAACAGGCAGCAACTCCAGTCACAGGACGATGGATGGCTATTCATCAGTCACAGTGGAGACACATAAATGGACCTGGCGCCTTTTACGAGGCTTGAGGCAGTGAACTTAGGGGCTACTTCAGGCAAATCTGGTTTCCTTGTGGCGAGGCAGGGAATAGAAAAACAAGTCAGCTCTTTGGATCGTCACCTTTACACGGATGACCACAGCCTAAGGGAAACACAGAGGAGTCAAGGAGCCCAACAGAGAGGGTAAAGCTTGAATGGTACAAATGTCAGATGCCACAGAGCTAGAGGTGGGCACTGCCAGGTCATCCGTCTCAGGGACGTAGCTGTGGTCCTGATCTTTGAGGGTAATGAGGAGACGGAGTGATGGGACATGACTATTTTCCCCATGGGACAAGTCAGCCCACCCCTTACCTCTCCTGAGGGAGGCTGTGGTCATCCCCAACAGAATGCCAGATCCGCTCAGAAAACATTGCTCTGTGCTTGAGGCTTATGGAGAATATAAACAAATACACACACGTCCGTGGATGGAGGAGGAGCTCTTCGCCAGGTGGGTCTGTTCTAAGCCATTGGTCTACAACCCCAGCTGCCCCTTAGAATCACCTGAGATGCTTATCAAATTCCCAGATGCCCGGGCCCACCCAAACTGACTCACAATTGCTAGAGGTGGGACCCGGAAGTCGGTATTTTTTCTGAGCTCCCCAGATGTGCAGCCAAGGTTGAGAATCAATGCTCTAAGCAGTTAAGGCTGACTAAAACAATGGGTCTCTTAATTTTAGGGCATACTGGAATCATCTGGGGAAATTGTTTTTTGTTTTCTTTTCTTTTTTTTTTGTCTTTTTGCCTTTTCTAGGGCTGCTCCCGCGGCATATGGAGGTTCCCAGGCTAGGGGTCCAATCGGAGATGCAGCTGCCGGCTTACACCACAGCCACAGCAATGCGGGATCCGAGCCGCGTCTTCGACCTACACCACAGCTCACGGCAACACTGGATCCTTAACCCATGGAGCAAGGCCAGGGATCGAACCCACAACCTCATGGAGCCAGGGATCGAACCCACAACCTCATGGTTCCTAGTCAGATTCGTTAACCACTGAGCCATGACAGGAACTCCCTGGGGAAATTGTTACAATGCAAATTCATGGGACTGGATTTAGGGCCTGAGGGTCTGTGTTTTTATTTTATTTGTCTTTTTGCCATTTCTTGGGCCGCTCCTGCGGCATATGGAGATTCCCAGGCCAGGGGTCTAATCGGAGCTGTAGCTGCCAGCCTACGCCAGAGCCACAGCAACGGAGGATCCGAGCCATGTCTGTGACCTACACCACAGCTCACGGCAATGCCAGATCCTTAACCCACTGAGCAAGGGCAGGGATCGAACCCGAAACCTCATGGTTCCTAGTCAGATTTGTTTCCGCTGAGCCACGATGGGAACTCCCTTTCTCATGCCTCTTGTATTGTTTTATTTCACAGTGGTCCTCTCCTCTTATACAGATTCCCTCTTTGCCTGGGCATATGGGAGAGGTTATGGTCCCAAAGGGTAATCAGGCTATAAATTCAGACACTTCACCTTGTCACTTCCAGAAGTATCAAGTCAATAGATCAAAGGGGTGCTTGGGGTGGAGGGTGGAGGTGCGGAGAGCACAAAGAGAGGGGGAAAGGCTGGCTTTAGTCCAGGAGGTGCTGGAGGGGGAATCCAGATCTAGAGTGGAGAAGTCAGGCTTCGTCGGCCACAGTTGGAAAGCTCAGCCCTGAAGCACCCCCCTTCCCCCCCAAAAAGGAAGGATCTACTAAACCTGGGCCTCCACAAAGACATCCAGAGCTGGAGCTCTGAACATGCCTTCAGAGCTTGTCCAAGCCGTAGCCAGCTCTGCCGCAAGCCCCTCCTCCCCGCAGCCCCCACCAGGGCTGCACTGCTGCCCAGCCCAGCCCATGTTTTCCTCACCCACCTCCCGCAGAAAAGTCTGACGACTGCTGCTGCTTATCTTATAGAAATAAGATAAGGGGAAAGGATGGGTGGTGGGGAGAAGCAGAGCCACAGGGAAGCCATCCCAAGTGAGTCTCCTAGTTGCCTGCGCTCTGTTAGGTAGTTGTCTGTTCTGGGTACCTTACTGCTCATTCCGCAGACTCAGCGGATGTGGGCTTGGAGTGCAGAGCCTTTGATGTCCAGTGTGAAGCAAACTGTTACATGGAAAAGAGCATGGATTTTGCAGTGAAACTAGCGCTCCAATCCTACCTCTGCCACTTAAGAGTGGCTTGGCCTCCCCTTAGCCCCTGTCCTATAGCAAAGTCCCTGTTGGTCACCTCTGTTGGGGGTGAGAGTGCATGAACTTAGGGAAGGCTTCAAAGAGGAGGTCGCCTATACCTGGGCCTTGCAGGACGGGAGAGGATTTCTGTAGGCAGAGATGGAAGAAAGTAACTTTCTAGAAGGTACAAAATGCTAGAAAAGGTGATTACTGTATTGTTCGAATTTGCTGCTGGAACCAGTCCTGGTGGCTGCTGTGAGTTACTTTGTTGTTTTTACCAAGTTTATTTTTAAATTGCAGTGGGCATTTAGCCTCCTCTGACCAATCAGGAGACAGCTATGGGTTACTTTGTTGTTTGTTTACCCTGGACTTTCCAAAATACCTTCAACCTCCACCAAATGAAAAACCAGTACACACCATGAGTCCTTCCCGCCCGGTCCAGCCCAGTGCTAACTGATGCCAGAGCTTCCAACATTGCCCTGCACCCCAGCTCTGAGGTTTCCCCCTATTTCCCACCACACAGCAGCAGGAGAGGGCCCGTTACCTGTGGGAGCGGGAAAGAGAACCAGGAAGGCTTCACGCAGGAGGCGGCCTTTGAGCTAGGTGCTGGGGGATGGGCATTGGCGGGGAAAGGACATTCCAGTGAGAGGCAACAGCACAAAAGGCACGATTACACTAATGATCAGTTAAACAGGAACATGGGTGCTAGGGGGCCATGGGTCAAACTCTTGTGGCCCTTTCCTTGTCCTCCTCACGATCCGGTCCCTCAGTCCCCTCACACCTCACACCCATTCTTCCTGCTGCAGGAGCATGCTCCTCACTGCCCATGCTCAGTGAGGTGCTTGCAATGGCTGCACAGCCGCTTTCACTGGTGGCACTTAGGGCGCGAGGTGAAAACAGCCAGACCGTGACTTACTGGCTCTGAGGTCTCGGGTAAGGTGCTTAGCTTCTATGACCCTTAGTTTCCTTATTTGTAAAATGGAAATGTCGAAACTATACCCTTATAGAGGGTTGTCGTAGTAATTAAAAGGCCGTATATAAAATTCTTAGCGTCCTTCCTAGAATATAGTAAAATTCTAACAAATTATCTCACTATATTATCACTTAGGGTATTAAACTTGTATAATATGAGATGAGCGCATGAATAAAAGTTGGCAGGACTGTGAAAAAGAATCAGAAAAAGAATTTCAAATCCTTTAAAAGCAGTTAGGGAGTCCTTTTGTGGACTCCAAGGGTCAACTCTTTTTATAACTAAGTTCTCACCTCATTCATTCATTCTACGTATATTTATTGAGCCCCTATAACAAGCCAAGGGTCATGCTAACTGCTGGGAACATGGGGAACAAGACAGAGTAAACCCTCCTCTCACATGGGGCTTACGTTCTAGCAGAGAAAGAGCATCACTAGACCAAGTAAATACACATTAAGTCAATTGGAACAAGTTCTAAGAAGAAACTCAAGCCGTGTGGGTGGATGGGGGATTTGGGGGCTGGGACATCAAGTAGTCGGGGGAGGCCTGACGTAGGAAGTGTCCTCTGAGCAGAGGCCTGAAAGCCAGAGAGAAGAAGTCATGGCAAAGGGAAGGGCAAGTGCAAAGGCCCTGAGGCTGGAGAGGGCCTAGTGTGTTAGAGGCCCAGCAAGGAGGCCTTATTTTGTGAATCCAGGGGTCTGCTTAAAGGGACACATGATTCTCAACACCTGTGTGTTTATATGAACGTGCAGAAGACCGGAGGTCCTGGAAAAGAAAGCTAATTGGGAAGTCTGATGATTGCGGATTCCCCAGTCCCTGTCATCCTGCTCCTGTCTTAGTCGTGAGCCTTTAGGTCATGTCTGCCTTTGCTGTATGAGTTTGGTCTGGAGTGCCCGGGGACGGGTGCTGGGAGGCGCCCTTAAAGGAGCTCCCACTATAAGGCTAAGGACCCAGGTGAAGGTACTGGATTTTTATGGATCAATGGCCTTCCCTTACTCATCTCTCCAACTCAATAAGCATTTATGACTCACTTTCTTTACATATAACTGTACTAAATTTTATGAAAGATATGAATAATTCTAAGACAATAGCCCATCCATCTTGAAGCCTCTTTGGAAACATTTGGGATAAATCATAATTTTTTAGAACTATGCAATCCCAGTCTTTTTGGCTTTTTTTTTTTTTTTTTTTTTTTGCTTTTTAAGGGCTGCACCTGCAGCTTATGGACGTTCCCAAGCTAGGGGTCGAATTGGAGCTACAGCCGCCAGCCTATACCACAGCCACAGCCATAGCAATGCGGGATCCAAGCCGCATCTTCGACTTACACCACAGCTCACAGCAAGTTCGGATCCTTAACCCGCTGAACGAGGCCAAGGATCAAACCGGAATCCTCATGTATCCTAGTTGGGTTCGTTAACCGCTGAGCCTTGAAGGGAACTCCCGATCCCGGTCTTTAGGGACTAAATGGAGTGAGGAGACATACATGTATGAAGAGCTAATGAAGGGAGTGCCCCTTGTGGCTCAGCGGTAACAAATCTGACTAGTGTCCATGAGGATGTGGGTTCGATCCCTGGCCTTGCTCAGTGGGTTAAGGATCTGGCGTTGCCGTGAGGTGGTGTAGGTCATAGATGCAACTCGGATCTGTCGTGGCTGTGGCTGTGGCATTGACTGGTAGCTGTGGCTCCGATTCGACACCTAGCCTGGCAACGTCCATATGCTGCAGGTGCAGCCCTAAAAAGCAAAAATAAATAAATAAATAGATAATAATAATGATGATGATCAGAGTTAACATCAGCCCGAGACAACTGTAGTAGAAACAGCACAGTGCAGTGTGTGACGATATGTTAAATAATGTTGTTCAAATGATGAAGCCTATAGCAGCTGGTCAGGGGATGCTTGCTGGAGGTAGAAAGGCTCAGATTGAGCCTTGAAACGTCTGCAAGGGCAGAGAGCAAGAAGGAGGGAACAAGAGAGCAAAAATGCCAACCGTTTTGAAACGATCCCTCCTGGAAAAATGTATGCTAAGTCAGTCATGCTAGTTAGCCCCACCCCCCTCTGCCATTCGAATCCATGGTCTAGAGCTGTCATAACTTTTGTAATACTTCCATTCTCTAAAACCTTAAGTGTTTCTGCATCCCATGTACTAAGTGAATGCCTAATCCTCAAAATAATAGTATCTGCAATTGCCTGAGAGCCCGGGCCTAAGGTAACAACTGGTCTCAGTCTTAATTTGCTTCGAGTTTATGCAAACCATTCCAACTTGCCACAGGAAGATGGATGGCCTCTTCCAACTTGGATAGGCTGTGAAGGCAAAGGTGACTAGGGCATCATTGTTAAGTTTGAGCAGGAAAATATCTACAGAGGCCCAGACACCCAGGCCAAATGGCTTTGGTTGGCTTGATGTAGTTGTTTCTCTCGTGGACTTCCAAGCTGGGTGGGTGCGGTGGCTGTATCCCGTGAGCTCAGCTCTGGCTGCTTTGCCAGCACTGCAGTCTCTTGGACTAGGCTGGAGCTTTGCTTTCAATTACTACAGCAAACTGAGCATGGATAGGAGTCTTACTTTTGTTCTTACGTTAACTCATCCCATGCCTCCCAAGTTCCTGTCTCATTCTTTTCCCTAGAAGGGACTTTTGGAACTCCACACCCTCGGCATGGTCGTGAAGTCCAGAGAGGGGTGGTAGCCCATCTGTATTAGTACTGCTGCTGTTTGTGCCCTTTGGTTTTGAACTATCCAATCTGGGCGAGGAAGCCACGATCAATCAATGACTCCTCAGGTCAAAGCCCTAAGGCCCAGTGGTGGAGAGTTTGGTCACGTTAATAACACGAGCAATGGCTACTATTTACTGCATGCTTACACGGGGCCAGGCTGTCTGCTAATCTGATCTTTCCAACCACTCTGAGAAGACTATCGTCTTTTTATAGATGGGGAAACTGAAGGTCAGAGAGGCTAGGGGACTTGCCTAAATTCTTTTTTCCCTTTCCCCCCGTTTTACAGCCACAGCTGCAGCTGCCAACCTACGCCACAGCCACAGCCACAGCCACGCCAGAGCTGAGTCATTCATATCTGCAACCTACCTACACTGCAGCTTGTGGCAACGCCAGATCCTTAACCCACTGAGCAAGGCCAGGGATCAAACCCACATCCTCGCAGAGACTACATCGGGTTCCTAACCCACTGAGCCTCAATGGTAACTCTGACTTGCTCAAGTTCTTAGAGCAAAGGAGTCCCTTCTGGAGGTTGGTCGGGTTTGAGGCCTGATGCCCAGCTTGGTCTTTCTGATTTGCACAGTAGCTTCATCCCCTTTTCTGCAAAGTCGTATGACAGAGCCCCTACCTCACCCAGTGGCTGTGAGGATGGAAGTAGAGAACGGCGACCGAGTGCCCGTGGGGCCTGGCAGATAGTAGGTGCTCAGGAAATTGGAGCTGCTCTTATGAGGAACCTGATCCCCAGGCTTGGAACCTGAGCTCTATAAGCACCTCAAGGCCAAATCACGTGTGGGTTCCACTGAGCTGCCAGGACGCCCGGCTGTTTATATCCCCTCCATCTCATCTAGCAGGGGTGTGCTCCAGTGCTAAGGTCAGAACGTGGGCCCGATTTGTTGGCTCGGGTAAGTTGGGCAGGGAGCTCTAGACAATGTAAGGCATTCAGGTAATATTCCTTTTGGAATTCATCGTGTGTTTGCACATCGGACCTACGGGAATGTCATTTCTTCAGAAATCCAGGGGTCAATACTAAAGACCCTGAGCTCTAAAACGCATCTGGTGATGCAGACTGCAGGCGAGCAAATGTCTCCTGCCGTGAGACAGACGTAAAGGCCTTTCTGTGTGATGAGGTTCGTTACTTTGATGGGCAGCTCCTGGTCCCCAGAGGATTAAGGCCTCTGTCTCACTCCATCCTGAAAAACGTGTTCTGTGGCACGTTGGCCTGGTGTGAAGGGGGAGTGTGTGTGCCTGGTCTGTGAAGAATAGGATGTGGGGCCCAAAGTGAAGTTCCAGGAGTTCCCGTTGTGGCTTGGAGGGTTAAGAACCAGACACAGTGTCTGTGAGGATGCGGGTTCAATCCCTGGCTTCGCTCAGTGGGTTAAGGATCTTTTCGTTGCTGCAAGCCGAGGTGTAAAGTCGCTGATGAGGCTCATATCCTGTGTTGCTGTGTCTGTGATGTAGACCAGAGCTGGAGCTCCAACTCGATCCCCAGCCTTGGAACTTCCATATGCTGCTGGTATGGCCATAAAAAGAAGAATGAAAAGAAAAAAGAGAAAGAAAATGAAGTTCCATCCCTATTATGAGGGCAATTATGCAAAGTGTCCAGAGAATGACTTTGATTAAGGGTTTAAAAAAAGAAAAGGCTGTTCTGGTCCATCATGTAATGGCAGGTAAAGTCTTGGGGTGTCACGGACTGAATGTCTGTGTCCTCTGAAATCCCTGTGCTGAAGCCCTAACCCCAGTGCGCTGGTCTTGGGAAGTGCGGCCTTTGGGGAGAACTAGAAGGCTCTGGTCTCCAGATCCAAGCATTACGGCGGAGCGTCCTGCAAAATCTAGTGCCTGGAAAGTGGAATGAAGACTCACAATCACATTTTATTTTCCTCCAGCATTGAAATTTCACGTGACAAAAACCATGGGAATGATACCTGACCCTGGGCACAGCAGACAGAATCACTGAAACCTTCAATTACTAACCCCCCTTTCCTAGGGCCTTATTTCACGTCTATCTTCCTAAAACCCTTCGTTTACCAAGTCACTCTTTTGTTCAAGAACTTTCAGTGGCTCCCTGTAGCTTCTAGCGCCAAGTTCAAACACTTCAGCCTGTCTCTGTGTCACGGTTGCACTCCCCACCTTCCCAACCAACTGCAATTCATTAATTTTTTCATCCAGTACATCTTTTTTTTTTTTTTTTTTTAAGACTGTACCCATGGCAGGTGGAAGTTCCCAGGCCAGGGACTGAACCCGTGCCACAACAGTGACTGGAGCCACAGCAGCCAAGTCCTTAACCCCTCAGCCACCAGGGAACCCCCCATCCAGTATATCTTTACTGTGCACCTAGCCCTGTGTGTCCGCACTGGGTGAGGTGCCGAGGACAGGCCTCTGAACCATCCAGATGCCCTCACAGACTGGCTGCTTTAAGCTCTCCTGCCTCCTGTCATTCATTCTGCCGCGTGCACACTCCCGCTCCTCTGTTAGAAATGTCTCCTCTTCTCCTTTCTGCCAACGTATGCTTCTCACCACCTCTAAAACCTCTATTAAAATGCAAGCTTGGGAGTTCCGGTTGTGGCTCAGCGGGTTAAGAACCCAACACAGTGTCTGTGATGATGTGGGTTTGATAAGTGGCCTCGCTCAGTGGGTTAAGGATCCGACGTTGCCACAAGCTGTGGCATAGGTCGCAAATGCGGCTGAGATTGGACTCCTAGCCCTTGAATTTCCATATGCTGCAAGTGCAGCCGTTAAAAAAAAAAAAAAAAAAAAAGGAAAAAAAAGTAAACTTGCCCAACATGCCCCACCCGTAGAAGTAGCTAGCAGGCCCACAGGAGGGGCTGTCTTGTCCAGAAGACTAGAAGAGCTGTAGCCAGACACCATCTGTCTAGAACTTCTGCCTGCAAGCAAAGGAAGAAACTTCCAAAGACTTTATATATGTGCTGTTTCTTAAGGATCATACAGTAGGGATGAGAAACCCAGTTCCAGGCTAGAACAATCTGAAGGTGATAGAAAATACAGCAAAGCTTGGGTTATCATGGATTTTGTGGGTGTCTTGGGGGTGGGGGTGGGGATGTGTGGGTGAGGTTGATTAACCAAAGCTTTGTCCGTCTTTGGTATGCTCTATTAGTGACACGAATTGCTTTGGAGTAAGTAGATAGGACTTATTAATATGCTCACATTTAGGCTCGGTGATAGAAACGTAAATCTGAAATGAAAACAGCCCATGATAGTCACTCAGCCAATTACGTGCTGTGTAGCTACTTTGCTTAAGGCAAGCCTGTCCCTATCCTATGTGGGGCCCAGGGCAAATGTACAAAGGGAGCCCCACATACCACATGGCTGAAGATTTCCAAGTTATAAATTAAGCTAACAGCTGAATAAAATGTATTCTATACTCCTACCTTGACAAGCAAAGCACACCTTCATAACAATCTGGAAGCTCAGGTTCAAGTTTAAATTTTTGTTATTTTGTCTTTTTTATGGCCACAGGTGCGGCATGTGGAAGGTCCCAGGCTAGGGGTCAAATTGAAGCTGCAGCTACCGGCCTACGACAGCTGCTGGCCTTCCAGATGCAACACCAGATCCAAACTGCGTCTGCAACCTACACTACACCTCATGGCAACACCAGCTCCTTAACCCACTGAGCAAGGCCAGGGATTGAACCCACATCCTCATGGATGCTAGTCAGGTTCTTAACTTGCTGAGCCACAATAGGAACTCCACAGGTTTAAAATTCTTGGATTCTTCAGCGTTTCCTGCCAAACATGACAGCACAGATGGATCAGTTACAAGTGCCCAGTACCCAGCCTGACCTCCTGATCGCCTTTCCTGCTCTGCATCTTCATCCTGTACCACGAGGGGCCTTGCCCTCCGGCCCTCCTGTCCAAGGGTGTTGCACACCGGTGGTGTGTTCTACTCCTAGGAGGACGGACAGGTAACAGGGGGCTGCACTGGCCTGGCAAACAGGCACAAGGCTGTTTAGACAGGAAATTCCCGGGGCCTGTGTATCCAGAGTATGAACTGGAAGGGGAGGGCATGGACTCTGGTTAGGCACATTTCTTTGGTCTAGTGGATTCCTGTTCCCGGCGGAGGTACAGCCAAAGGAGGGCCAGAGTGAGGTCTCTAAGGCCGGGGCCAGGTATCTGCCACGTCCTGGGGATTAGGTGATCAAAATCTGCTCGCTCTCCTCCAGGAACTCACAACCTGGTGAAATACACATACAGGTCCACAGCCCAGTCTAATGTGCTGGGGTAAATCAGTTTTCTCTTTGCTGAAACCCAGAACACAGAGAAAGATACAGTAAAAGGAGACGATGAGTGTGAGGAATGGCAAATAGAAGAAGAGCCAGACAGCAAATACCATACCTTTTGTCCTTCTGGTTTTTTGAAGTTTAACTTTTCGTTCATTAAGTGCAATTAACATTCAGCCAATGGAGTTCCTGTCATGGCGCAGTGGAAATGAATCCGACTAGGAACCATGAGGTTGTGGTTCAATACCTGGCCTTGCTCAGTGGGTTAAAGATCCGGCATTGCCGTGAGCTGTGGTGTAAGTTGCAGATGTGGCTTGGATCTGGCGTGGCTGTGGCTGTGGCGTAGGCCAGCGGCTATGGCTCCAATTAGAACCCTAGCCTGGGACTATCCATATGCCATGGGCGCAGCCCTAAAGAAAAAAAAAAACATTCAGCCAAGTGCTCCAATTCCACCTTATAGCGTAATGAATCATTATAATTCCAGCAGATCACAGGCCCTCTCGTGCCCCACCCCTTGCCAGTCAACATCCCTGCCCAAAGGTAACCGCCCCTCTGCCATCCATTGCTGTAAATTACTTTGGTTTCTTTTTCTACCTCATATAAATGCCAAACATTTACAGACAGACAAACATGTAACTGGTTTGGTTTCTTTCATTTGCAGTATGTCTCTGAAATCCAGCCATGTTGTTTGGTGGAGCTGTAGTTTGTTCTTTTTCACTGCTATATAGCATTTCATGTTATTAAAATATGACATTTGGGGAGTTCCCTGGTGGCTCAGTAGATTAAGGATTCAGCATCGTTGTCACTGCTGTGGCTTGGGTCACTGCTGTGGTATAGGTTCAATCTTTGGCCTAGGAACTTCTCCATACTGTGGGCACAGCCCAAAAAATTAAGATATTTTATTTATCCATTTTACCATTGATGGACATTTGGGATATTTTCAGTTTCAGGCTATTATGAATTAGGGCCATTATGAACTTTCTTGTTCATATTTTTTGGTGAACATTTACATAATTCCTTAAAAATACTTCAAATTTTGAAATATGTTCAGGCTTAAATGCAAAAATATTTCAGAGAATTCCTGTATATTCTTCATTCAGGTTTCATTCTTTTAAAAAATAGCTATATAGTATTCCATTATAAATACTTTTTAAAACATTTACCTCTCACTTCCCCAAAACACTTAAAGCTTTTTCATTTCTTTTCTGTTTTCTGTTAAAGAAATTAAAGCAAAATATATACTTTGTGATCTACATTTATTCTTTGAATTAAAAGAGATAGTTGTACTTCAGATTTACATTTTATCAGTGCCTTTTTCAATTTGTGGCCCATAATTTCCAATTGTTTGTTTTTCAGAAACAGCTCTAGCTCTTCACATTTCTAGTTGAATTTTCTTATTGAAATTCCTCTCATTCCTCCCAGATTCCCAAAGCCAGTCTGCTTTCTGCCCTTTCTTGATGTAGGAAAAAATATCTGATTTCTCTCAATCCTGCTTCTGCTCAGCTGAGAGCATCAGAGGCAGCCTGGATTTATGATTTCATGAGCCTCTGTCCAAGACTGACAGTCTGGCTCCAAGACCTACCACCTGTGGTTGGTAAAGGGCTGTGTTTATAAACATCCACTGATGAGTGATCCACCAACACACACACACACACACACACACACACACACACACACACACACACACTCTCTCTCTCTCTCTCTCTCTCTCTCTCTCTCTCACACTCAGAGAGACTGAACCTGAGCTTATGAGGCCTCCAAGGCAGGCACATCTTTGCTTCAGGTAGCTTTAATGCAAAAATACATTATCCATGAGTTCCCTGGTGGCTCAGTTGGTTAAGGACCCGGTGTTGTCACTGCTGTGGCTCGAGTTTGATCCCTAACCTGGATCCTTCCACATGCTGTGGGCATGGCCAAAAACAAACTAACTAAAAAGGATTATCCACAAAAGCTTAATTAGAAAATTGAATTAATGGCAAGCCATTTAACTGAGGGGTTTCCATCTATATGTTTTGCCTTCTTCCCACACTCACCCTTCCCACCCCAACCCTATATTTGTGTTACCCAGTGAGCACCATGGAGGTTGGCTCCATTTCCCAGAAGACAAAGGGGCTCACAGTTCATACTCTGGCCCATTGACACTCCTTATGGCTGTTACTAGAATGAGGTTAGGCCATAGGATATTTTCTTCAGAATCAAGTGACCATTTGACCGAAAACCTACTCATTTCTGTCCTCTTCTTCGTGAACTGGCACTCAACACAACAGGTGCTGAAAACACCGCAGGCCTTCACTACACACTTCTTGCTTAATGGAGACAAACTCTTCGAGGCAAACAAGAAGGTGGAATAGACGGTCGGTCCTTTGGAAATCCCTTCTGCCCCATTATTCAAAGATTCCCTCATTGTTTCCCGATCCAACAGCACCCCCAGCTTTTTGTACATTTAATCCCTATGTTCCTGATGCATGGATGTTTATAAATTACTAAAAGGCGGATTTAGAAAAGTAACTCATTGTCCAAGATCCCTTAGGATCCATCTTGTTAAATTATGAACCAGATGTCTCATTTTCCCAGTAGGAAATAGACTTTGAACTTGGAAAGTTCACATTCTGTTTTCTCCTCACCTCCACACAGTGAGAGGATTTTCATATTGGTCAAGTGAGCCTCTTGGATCCCAGAGCAATGGAGCGTGGTTTGCATTGTGCAGGCTGTCAGTGGAGTTGGGCTTTGAGTCAGGAAATCTGTCTTCTGCTTCAGATTCCCCTGCACATTCAGGATGATCTCTGGGAAGTCACACCTTTTCTGGGGGGGGGGTGCTTTGTTTCACCACCAGTAGAGAATCACACCTTGACTGCAACATCAGATAATAGAAAAGAGATGGCGCAGAGCGTTCTGAGCTGGCTCGGGGAAGGGTAATCACATACTCCCAAAGTGGCCTGCCATCACCATCATTAGATTTTTTTAATACCATCAAATGAGTCCGGCCCTCTGAGATCGAGCCTTCAGTCTGCTTGTATCCCTTATGTTCATACAGACTCCTGCGGTACTAGAAGGACCTTCAGAGAGACCCTCTATCCCAACTGTCCGTGTGGCCAGTGCACGATTGAGTAGCATCCTAACAGATTGACACAAGGCCTGAGCTCCAACACTGTTGGCCCAAGGGGTTACCGCTGTCTGACCAAGCCCTTTCCTTTGTTCAACCACTGTTGTCATCAGCAATGTCTTTCTTACATTAAGCTGGAATCCATGCCTGGGTAACTTGTGCCTGCCGCTCTGAATTGTTTCCTCTGGAGTCACAAAGAGGAAGTCTTTGCTTTCTTCCACAAGGTTGCTCTTCAGACATTCGCAGACAGCTTTCATCATGTCTCCTTCGCCAGACAAAAGTTATTTTCCTTAATATCAAATTCGACCCCCGTGCCAGGACCTCTTGCTGAGATGATCATGGTAAGGCTCCAGGGACTGTGGCCACAGTCCCTGATGTCCCCCAAGAGGAGCTATTGAATCTCATCCAGATAAGCCCACATGTACAGTCCTGAGCCAAGGGGACCAGCAGGTGACACGCCCAGCAGATCCTCCTTCAGAGCGCACCCTCAAGTACGCTAAAGGGCCTGGAGGATTCTGTTTTGACAACTTGCAGTCCGTTTGAACACTGTGGATTCTTTGCTCTTGTTTTCTTTTTATAGCCTCACCTGCAGCACATGGAAGTTCCCAGACTAGGGACAGAATCAGAGCTACAGCTGCTGTCCTACACCACAGCCAGAGCAACTTCAGCAACGCCAGATCCTTTACCCACCAAACAAGGCCAGGGATCGAACTTGCATCCTCACAGAGACTAATGTCAGGTTCTTAACCCACTGAGCCACAAGTGGAACTCCCCTGTGGATTCTTGAGAGGTCCTGAAATTCAGCTGAAGAGAACTTGATAATGGCTGATATTAAACAAAACACCAGGTAAACTGATAAAGCGATTGATGGCCAATCTCTTTTACACAAATGACGGGGTAGATATTTATTGAGCACCTACAAAGCTCACCATTTTGTACATGAAGACACAGAGGCACAGAGAGGCTAAGTGACTTTCCCCAAGTCACACAGCAAGAGCTCAGAATCTGTCTGCTTGCCAGACCCTCATCTGTTCCACAAGGCCAAGCTGCCTCCCCCTTTATGTGACTAAAATATGCATGACTTCTCTTCTGTGAGAATGCATTAAATAACTCATAGCACTCTTAAATGTTTAGCTGTGGGTCTAGGTGCTAAGAGTATAGCATGATTCTAATGGACATTGAATGTTACAATTGCAAATAGTTTTATTTTTATAAACATATGTGATGAGATTGAATCAAATGACAGCTCAGCTCTAGTAATATAATTTTAATTTATTTTTTTGTCTGCATCCATGGCATATGGAAGATCCCAGGCACGGATTGAATCGGAGCTGCAGCTGCGTGCAGTGACACCAGATCCTTTAACCCACTGCTCTGTGCCAGGTATCAAACCTGTGCCTCAGCAGAGATCCAAGCAGCTACATTGGGATTCTTAACCCACTGCGACACAGCAAAACTCCTACAATTACATTTTATTTTGTAATCCTTTGTCAATTTTGGCAAAATATGGCTCACCTGTGAGCTGCTTGTTTTTGTAAAGTTTTACTGTTACATAGCCACGCCCATTTTTTTTTTTTACATATTGTCTATCAGAGCTTTAGGCTGCAATGGCAGTTGAGTAGTTAAGACAGAGACCTTGGAGTTCCCATTGTGGCTCAGTGGTTAATGAATCCAACTAGGAACCATGAGGTTGAGGGTTCCATCCCTGGCCTTGCTCAGTGGGTTAAGGATCCAGCGTTGCCTTGAGCTGTCGTGTAGGTCGCAGACGTGGCTCGGATCCCGCGTGGCTGTGGCTGTGGTGTAGGCCGGCAGCTGCATCTCCAATTGGACCCCTAGCCTGGGAACCTCCATATGCCACGGGAGCCACCCAAGAAATGGCAAAAAAAAAAAAAAAAAAAAGACAGAGACCTTATGGTCTGCAAAGCCTCAAATTGTTACTATCTGGCCCTTCACGGAAAATCTTTGCTGCCGTCTGCTTTAGATCATAAGTGACAATTCCACAAGTTATGTGAAAAATCTTGATCATAATAACATCATATACTACAAATAGTGATTTTGCCAAAATGAAGGCAAGAAACAAATTTTATGGAATAAATGCAGTTCTCCAACTATGTATGTCCTTAAGTTAATACTCATCCAAATATTGTTGGCCTATCAAAAGAACATCCAGGAATTCCCGTTGTGGCTCAGCAGGTTAAGGATCCAACTAGTATCCGTGAGGAAGCAGGTTCAATCCCTGGCCTTGCTCAGTAGGTTAAGGATCTGGTGTTGCCTCCAGCTGCAGCATAGGTAGCAGATGCGGTTCAGATCTGGAATTGCCATGGTTGTGGCATAGGTGGCAGCTGCAACTTTGATTTGACCCTTGGCCCAGGAACTTCCACCATTTGCTCGGTGTGGCCGTTAAAAAAAAAAAAGAGAGAACATTCTGATATGCACACTGTACAATTACATTCAGTCTTTTTTGATATTGGGCTGACTTTCCAAAGTAAAAAAATATATATATTTTGGACATATTCATTGCTTTTGTTGTTATAAATTATAGTTGTCAGAGTTAGAACATATTTTAATAGTTCATTGCCTTGACTTACAGTTTTTAATCATTAGACATAGGTTGTGTGGGCCTCTGTATTCTTGCTTGTAGGTCCCCCGAGTCTTAGGGGGAGGCTTGGTAAGCATGTCAGTAGGTGTCAGGAGCCATCTTTTAGGCTTTTGGAGCCTGGTGCTCTGATCAAAGTCTCTGAAAGGTTCTGCCCGTGCCTCAGAAATACAGCCAAGGCCACCTGTCTGCAGCCAGCTCGAGGCCCTGAGAGAGAACCCCGTAGAGCACAGTGTTTTCAAGGTTCATCCATCCTGCAGCAGAGGCCAGTACTTCATTCCTTTTTATGGTAGACGAGTCCATTGTGCGGCTAGTCCACATTTTGGAAACCCACCATGCTGTTTCCCCGCAGATGTTGCACCGTTTTATGTTCTCACCAGGGCTCTGGGATTTGGCTTTGACGAGTCCTGGAAGCAGGGGCGACACTCGCAACGTCACCTATGTATAGAAGAGATACTGGCCGTTTTTTTTGAGCCAGCTCCCCATGCGTCCTGTGCTCTTGTCAAATCTTGCTAAAAGACAAACCCCGCCCCCCGACCTTTTGAACGAGTCTTACCATGGTGGCCCCACCTTAGAAGTCTTGCAACCCCTGAAAGACTCCCGAGGAACTCGTGGTGCTGAGAAAGAGACCCTGTGCCTCCCAGGGCCAGGTCACATACCTCCACTTGCCCTGCTTGGCAGACTTGGCTTTGAGGAAAGGCCATGCCTGGCACCAGGCGTATCTGAGTGAGCCTGGAGCAAAGCCTTGCCAGCCAAGTGCAGCCAGGCAGCCCGAGACAACACCTCCTCCCGCCTTCTGGCCTCCTAATGTGCTCTGCATTCAAAGCCCCATTTTGGTTTTGCCTTTGAGTCCTTGCTAGGGGAGCAATAAAAGATGAGCCATTAACATGTGGCCCATGGGGATGTAGGGATTGAGAAGTGACTACAATTCATTCAATTCAGCCCTCCCCCCCTCCCCTCCACCAGCATTGCCTACGGTGATGTGTGTTCTGGTTCCAGCTCTGCCACTAACCGGAGGCGCAATTTCAGCAAGGGCCTTCCCCTCTCTGGGCCCGTTTCCCTATGGACTCAACGAGGGGGGAATCTCCAAGGAGCGCTTCCAAGGCTAAATATCTGTGGTTAATATTCAGACAGAGCCTGGCTTCTGATGAACGCCCCAGCCATCCACTCTGTGTGGTGGAATAGTAGGCAGTACTTTGGAAGTTATTTTCTTTCCCGGGGTGAAATGCTATGAAATAAATTTCTTTCATAATGATACCAGTCTCGCACCCTCCAAAAGGGAGTGACACCCTTAGATGTGTTGTAGGATAAGGTTTTCTTTGCAGAATCTCAGTGTGACCTTTTCTGAGGCACAGCGTTGTGTTGGGGTTGAGGGGGGGGAGAGTGGTAAGTGGGGGTGGGAAATGCTGGATCGTGATTAACCAGATAATGAACCCCGTCTGCTTCTAATCAGCCCCTTCCTGTTCTCTCAGACCTCTAAAGTTTTAATATTAATGGAAACAGATTTGAATTCTGGAAAGAGCTATTCTGGAAAATAATTGGATATTTACTAGGTGAAAAGTGAAATTGCACAGGCATTTCATAGGCTTTGGTATTTGACAGGTGCCATTTTTCTTTCCAATGTGTTGCATACCTCTGTTTTATAAACCAATATGGATAGTGGCATAAAAAGATTACAGGTTTACATGGTGGCGAGTCCTAGGAATATGTTCTGGGGGATGTGGGGGGTGTTGGCGGGCAGGGAGAGAGAACTTCCACTGGGGACAAGGCTGAAATGCTTGAATTCGTAGGGCAGAATTATTTGAAGGCAAAGAATGATATATCTTTAAAAGAAAGACAACCCTGTTCATAAATAGAGGTTGCACCCAGAGAAAGAGAGAGATGTCACTTACAGAACTTACTTATGGAAGCCTGACTCCATCCAGGAAGGTAACACCTCCCTTGGCTTCAAAAAGAACTTTGTAGTGAAAGGAGGTCGGAAGGCACTGGAAGGGAGTGGGGAGCTTTTATTAAAACAAAGTGCAGGCCCCTCCAGGGTTGTAGGCTAGCAGAACAAGCTCCAGGCAGATCCGTTAGGAGGGAAAGGAGGGCTGCCCCTGTGGGTCGTGGGTGGACTCAGTCCCTTTGGGTTCTTTCCCTTGAGGGCCTCTCACTTGAGCTGTTACTGCTGTGAGCCTTACCACCCCGGCATGTTCCTCCTTTAATGGTTTGGCACTTGCGGACCGAAGACTCCTTTAGGGGACTTCTTATGGTCGAATCAGGCAGCTACCTTTGAGGATTATTCTTCTCTACATAAGGGAGAGAACCAAAAGGAAATGCTTTACAGAGAATACAAGCAGCCCTCCAAACAGGCTTCTTGGAGCTCCCTGGTGGCCTAGCAGTTAAGGGATCCGGTGTTGTCACTGCTGTGGCGCAGGTTCAATCCCTGGCCCAGGAACTTCTTCATGCTGCGGGTGTGGCCAAAAAACAAAATAAAACAAAACCAAGCTTCCTGAGTAGATACTTTCCTGATGTTGCCATCACTTACTTGCAGTTCCAGACAACTGGTTGGGTTTTAGCAGAGTCTTAGCTGCTTCGGAGACCTGCTCTTTCCCTGTTCGTCCCCACATGGCGGTGGCCATTTTATTCTCTCTCCACCTGGGAAGTGTGGTCATCCAGTCATCTTTTCTGTTCTAGTCCCGAAGTGACTTCTTTTTCTCCCTCAAGTCATTGTTTCTGGTCTTCAGGCTGAAGGAAGCGCTTGTTTACTGGCAGGATGAGGGGTGTCTTTTATCTGGGAGTGCAGTGCTGGCCCCAGGGGAGGCTGGTAGCAAAGTCTGGACGGCTCCGTGCAGATTGAGCGATGAGGCCCTACACCTGGTGATGAAGCAGCACATGTAGGTTTCAAAGGACAGGCAGAACTACTCTTTAGGACTTTATTCATGTCCTGTAGGGAGGACACTGGGGCAGCAGCACGGAATTATTTCATTCATATAAAAAACTTTCTTTCGTGAAGGAGTCTTGGATGGCCGTATATGCTATTCAGTCTTTTAAATTTGTTTAGCTGGTGACTTGGTGCAAAATATTAAGTGTTTCAGCCTCTGAATATTCATGAAGAACATGGTGCACTTTCAGCTCATCTTGAAAACAAGGCCTTTAGACCAGTGTTCTTGCAGATGCGGAAACTTAGGCCAATACAGGCAAAGAACTTATCAGAGTCACTCCATGGATCACAAACAGAGCCAGGACTAGCCTGTAGGCCACCTGAATGCCAGGGCGGTGCACTGCCAGGTGAAGAACTTTGGGGAACCAAATTAAAGCAACAGATTTAAGCCACCTTGCTCACACAGAGATCCAACCAGAACCAAAGACGTCTCAGTATTGCTTTCTTTTAAAAAATGTTTTTGAAGTGTAGTTGATTTACAACATTGTGTTAATTTCTGCTGTAGAGCAAAGTGGCTCAGTTATATATATAATATATATATGTATAGATAAACATGTATATATATAATTTTTCACATTCTTTACCATTATGGTTTATCACAGGATATTGACTATAGTTCCCTGTGCTCTATAGGAGTTAGTATTGCTTTCTTTCTTTCTTTTTTTTCTTTTGTCCTTTTTGCCTTTTCTAGGGCCGCTTCCCATGGCATATGGAGGTTCTCAGGCTAGGGGTCTAATCCGAGCTGTAGCCACCGGCCTACGCCAGAGCCACAGCAACGCAGGATCCGAGCCGCGTCTGCGACCTACACCACAGCTCACGGCAACGCTGGATCCTTAACACACTTAGCAAGGCCAGGGATCGAATCCGAAACCTCATGGTTCCTAGTTGGATTCGTGAACCGCTGCGCCACGACGGGAACTCCCTAGTATTGCTTTCTGATCCAAGTTATAAAGGGCCCCAATTGGTACAGGAGCCCCGAGCAAGAAGAGGTCTCTTCTTTGCCACCAGGTTGAGTCTCGTCACCTGGTCTCCCTGGTTGTAGCTAAAAGCTAATCCCTGGTGGAAAATTCCTATTACTTTCTCTCCCAATTACTGTTTCCACTCTGCTAAACTTATACCAGACACTGTGTTTGTTCCACAAAATTCGCAGAAGTTGTGTCTGGAGTGAACTGGGTGGTGGAAGAAAAGGAGAGGGGAAGACGGAGAGGATGGACTTCTTGGGGTCCGTGGGCCAAGTTCAGCTCAGCCACATGCAGTGCCGTGGGCGCTGTGTCGTGGGGGCTTTTCCTCTGCAACAGACTATCTAGAGAGACTTGCTGTTGACCAGACACCCTCCAAGGACCATGTCCTCTAGTCTGCAACGTCCTTGCCCTGCAGAAACCCAGCTCAAGAAACCACAGCCCTTTTCATACAGTTTATCTCTGTGTCAGAGATTCACTTCGTGGAACATGTACGGCAGCTTTCTTTTGGTGAAACTCACATAAGATGAACCATCTTACAGTGAACCATTCAGTGGCAGTTAGTACATTCATGACACTGTGGACCCACCACCTCTGTCTAGTTACTAAACATTTCCATCACCCCCGAAAGAAAACTCCGCACCCGTTAAGCAATAACTCCTCGCTCCCGTCTTCCTCAGCCCCTGGCAAACACCAGTCTTCAGTTCCTCCTCTATTGATTTACCTCTTATGGAGCTTTCATATAAAGAGCATCACACAATCTGTGACCTTTGCTGTCTGGCTTCTTTCGCTTAACATCTTCAAGAGTCATCAAAGTTGTAGCGTGTGTCAATATTTGATTCTTTTTTATGGCTGAGTAATAGTTCATTGTCTGGGTATACCACAGTTTGCGTATCCGGTCATCCAGGGATTGGACTTTGGGTTATTTGTACCTTGGGGCTATTGTAAATAGTGCTACTTATGAGTATATGTGTGTACATGTGTTTGTTTAAGTAGCTGTTTTTAATTTGGGGGAGCTGTATCTAAGTAGAATTGCTTGGTCATTTGGTAATTCTGTGTTTAACTATTTGAGGTACCGTATGGCAAATTGTTAATATCCCTGGGCTTTTCTGACCATTTCCCAGGCTCTGTGGCCATATTTGCCCTCTCCACAGCTGGTAGATGTCAGGGGATATTAATTCGTTTTCAAATTAATCTCTTTAGTCAGAAACTAACCATATGTAGCTTTTCAAGTACATTTTACTATAAATTCATCGTGAAATGCTTTCAAAATCAAATAGGAGGGAGTCCCCCTTGTGGCGCAGTGGAAACGAATCCAACTAGGAACCATGAGGTTGCGGGTTCAATCCCTGGCCTCGCTCAATGGGTTAAAGATCCGGCGTTGCCGTGAGCTGTAGTGTAGGTTGCAGACATGGCTCGGATCTGGTGTTGCTGTGGCTCTGGCGTAGGCCGGCGGCTACAGCTCGGATTAGATCCCTAGCCTGGGAACCTCCATATGCCGCGGGTGCGACCCTAAAAAGACAAAATCATAAGTTAAAAAAAAAAAATCAAATAGGAAACGACTTTTGGATTATAAACCAGCATTATCTCCCAGAACTTTCCTTCACTGTCCAGGATGGTAGCCATTAGGTACATGTGACTATTGAGCACTTGGCATATGACTATTGAGCCTGAGGAAGTGTATTTTAATTTTTTTTTTTTTAGGGCCACACCCGTGGCATATGGAAGTTAGCAGGCTAGGGGTTGAATCAGAGCTTTAGCTGCCAGCCTACACCACAGCCGCAGCAAATTTGGGATCCAAGCCACGTCTGCAACCTACACCACAACTCACGGCAATGCCAGATCCCTGACCCACTAAGCGAGGCCAGGGATCAAACCCAAATCCTCATGGATACTAGTCAGATTCGTTTCCACTGAGCTACAACAAAAAACTCCCTAATTCTATTTTATTTTTTAAAATTTTATTAAAAATAAAATTTAAAGGAGTTCCCATTGTGGCTCAGCAGTAACAAACCTGACTAGTATCCATGAGGATGTAGGTTCAATCTCTCGCCTTGCTCAGTGGGTTAAGGATCTGGCATTGCTGTGAGCTGCAGTGTCACAGACATGGCTTGGATCCCCAGTTGCTGTGACTGTGGTGTAGTCTGATGGGTGCAGCTCTGATTCGACCCCTAGTCCAGGAACTTCCATATGCCGTGGGTCTGGCCCCCCCAAAAAGCAGAAAAAACATTAACATTTAAATAGCTACATGTGCCTTGTGGTTCCTGTGGTTATAAAGCTGCATCCCCAAGCTTTTCTAGGAGAGCAAAATCTGAAACTTACCCCCAAGTAGTATTTATTTTACACCTTAGTGGAGGGAGATGGCCTTGGATATGCTGCAAAATAAATTGAGTTTTCTTTATAGATATCAAGCATAAATACTCACTGCTGGTAAGGTTAATACAAAAATGGTAATTTTTTTTTTGGCCTTTTTTTAGGGCCACACCCATGGCACATGGAGATTCCCAGGCTAGGGGTCCAATCCAAGCTGTAGCTGCCAGCCTACACCACAGCCACAGCAACACAGGATCCGAGCTGTGACTGCAACCTACACCACAGCTCAGGGCAACACAGATCCTTCACCCACTGAGCAAGGCCAGGGATTGAACCTGCATCCTTATGGATACTAGTCGGGTTTGTTTCCACTGAGCCATGATGGGAACTCCCCCAAAATGGTATTTTCCTGCAGTGCTGGTGCTAGTGTAACTTTTGTTCAACTGAATTTCACTCAGCAGTTCCCACTGTGGCACAGTACGTTAAGGATCCAGTGTTGCCACAGCTGTGTTGCAGGTTGCAGCTGCAGCTCGAATTTGATCCCTGATCCTGGGAACTTCCATACGCCGCAGGTGTGGTGGAGAAAGAAAAATAAATAAAATAAAATTCATTCATTTGTACATTCATTCATTTAGCCATATTCTCCAATAAATGTTTTGACTGGATGCTTATTGTGTGCCAGGCACTGTGCTATGTGCTGGGGACACAGAGATGACCAAGACATGATCTCTCCCAGTCAAGCAGCCTGGTAAGACAAAGATTGAAACACGATGTGATGAAGGGCTTTGTATACATTATTTCATTTAATCCCTCCCCTAGCCCTGATAGTGAGTTAAGTGTGATTATCCCCATTTTACGGACAAGGAAGCCGTGGCTTCAAGAAGTTAAATGAACTGACCAGTGTTGCACAGGGAATGCTGTAATCAAGGTCTGTACAGTGAACAGTTCTTGTGCAAATAAGGGAGTGATTCCCTATGCTTGGAGTACAGATGGGAGTGGAAGGAGGGAAATTTGAGCTGGATTTTGAAAGATGAGCAGAGATATGTCTGACAACAGTCCATTCTGTTCTATGGCTTTAAAAAGTTTTCCCATGATTTGACAAGCAACTCTGTTTAAGGGAGTTTATCTCAAGGAAATACCCAAAGGTAAGGAAAAAAATCCTCCATGAACGAGGGTGTTCATTTCTCTATTATTTATGAGTAAACAATCGGAAACCAGCTACATGCTTAACAGTAGGGGAGTGCGTAAATCAATTCCAGTCCCTCTAGTCTATCGATGCCATCAATGCACAAATTTTAATGATAATTAAGAAAATTATGTAGCAATATCAAAAATACATATAGTATGATGTCAAGAGATAGAAGTAAAATACTACATCGTATATGCGCTTTGAATGCAATTACGGAGCCCATGATTACATATGGACAGGGCTACAAAGGATGGACACACACACGCACACACACACACATACACACACACACGAAGTTGCCATCTGGCTATAGGATCAGGGCTAAGAATTTGTCTTTTTTCAAAAAAAATTTTAATGCTATTTTATCTTTTACTATAAGGGGAAATTTTTTTTTTTTTTAAATGAGAGTTGCAACGTTTATTTCAGGTTCTCTCTTGGTTTTTTTTTTTTTTTTTGTATTTTTTTTTCTTTTTTGCCACACAGGGAAATTCTGGGCCAGGGAATTCCTGGGCCAGGGATTGAACCTATGCCGCACAGCAGCAACCAGAGCCACAGCGGTGAGAACGCGGGAGCCTCAACCCGCTAGGCCATCAGAGAACTCCCGGGAAAATCTTTAATCGTAATTTTTTAAATTTATTTTTTGCTTTTATTAAAGTACAGTTGATTTACAGTGTTGTGCCAATTTCTGCTGTACAGCAAAGTGACCCAGTCACACACACACATATATATGCTTTTTCTCATATACCCAAGAGATTGGATATAGTTCCCTGTGCTGCACGGTAGGACCTCATTGCTTTAAAAGAGACATCAAGCCTGGTTTTAATGTGACTTTTACTTGTTCCAAATAGTCATTTTCACTGGAAAATTTGAGATTCCTTTTAAAATAGATCAAATACGGAAAATATTGTGTGGTCCATTCTGTCTTAGTCAACTCAGCATGAGTCTCTGGGCCATGAAAGTAAGTTGAGAATTGTTTTCTCTGCACGTGTTTTCGTGGCCTTGATTTCATCGTTTTGTGCAACAGAAATCACGTTGCTGTCAAATATCTGCTAATGTCTGTGGGGCCACGGACTTGGAATGCGTGAGCTAATGAGCGACAGTCCTTCCATTTTCAAAATGCCTCTCTTTGAGAAATGAAGTGGGATCATAAGTGTGTTTCTTTTTATTTGATGTGATGACATTAATATAAATCCAGGTCTCAGTTTGGTAATGGGCTGCTGCTGATAGACAAGAGAGGAAGAGAAAAGGAAGTATTGCTGGTCCTTAAGTTGTCGGGCTGAGAGAGCGCTACCAATATAAGCTCGGTGATGCTGCGGCCTTGGTGCCCTGCAGGATAAGCCCTTGAGGCGCAATCCCCATTTACTGATGGGACTGTCGGAGATAAGCAACACAGAAGTACAATTTTTTAAATTCTTTTTAAAAATTTTTGGCCACTCCCACGGAAACAGAAGTTCTCCGGCCAGGGACTGAACCCGAGCCACAGCAGTGACCTCAGCCACAGCGCTGACAATGCCAGATCCTTAACCTGCTGTGCCACCAAGGAACTCCCAGAAGAAGTGTTTTTGTTCAGAGTTTATTTCTCTTCCAACAAACAAGGTCAGCTATTAGACCCAGCATGACCCAGTGGCTAAGAGTTAACACAGACCAAGACGCAAACCTTGGCACCTCCATTTGGGAGTTGTGTGACCTGTGCCTCAGTCTTCTCATCTGTAGAAGAGAACAGTAATAGAGCCTACCTCATCATGTTGTTTTGAGTTTTATCTGAGACCCTACCTACAGTGGAGCCTAGAATCTGACACACAATTGCTTAATAAATGGCAACTGCTGTTATTGGTGTTCATGCTAAGTGACAGCTTGTTCACTTGTCTTGTCCTTTGTTACGTTATAAACTACTTGAGGGCAGGGGCTATGTGTGACTTGCTCAGCATTGTAGCCCCAGTCCCTAGCACAGGCTTTGGCATGCAGTAGTTGCTCAACAAATATTTGTGGATGTTTCATATTCTCTTATGAGATGGTCAGTCAGATGTAGCCATAAGAGGAGTCAGAGGAGGGAGTTCCCTGGTGGTGCAGTGGGTAAAGTACCTGGCGTTGTCACTGCCACGGCTTGGGTTGCTTCTGTGGCGCAGGTTTGATCCCTGGCCCAGGAACTTCCACATGCCGTGGGTGTGGCAAAAAAAGAAAAAGAAAAAGAAAAAAGGATGCAGAGGAGAGACTCAGGGGAGCAAAGTGTATTATACTCACAGGTGCAAGAGACTGGGAAAGACACCAGGATGCTCAGGAGGCAGAAGGCAGGCGGGAGGGGAGGGTTTAGGCCTCAGCCCTTACTGGGGTTTCCCGTCTTTATTGAGGTTTCCTGGGAAAGGCAAGACAGGGCAGAGGAACCTGGTTCAGATTGGCTAGTTTGAATACCTTCCCTGGGCTTTGGGCTATAGGGTGGTCCCTACCTGTCTGGCCCCTGGCCCCGGGGTGATGAAGGCAGAGGAGTATGGTCCCCTGGGTGTAAGGGCCAGGCAGAGGAGACGCGGTTCTGGATCGGTTCGCTGACAGATCAAGGGCATGCTGCCGGCTGGGTTCTTCCCATCGCTAAGAATTGGCTCGCTGCCGGAGGGGCTGTCTCTCCCCAGCCCGAAAGGTCTTGCCAGATGTCAGAACATCACAAGGAACAAAAAAATTAAAATATTTACAATACAGTGGAGTGACCTGAATGACCGACTAGTGATTTTTGGAAACACCAGGAAGCATGAACTGTACACCCCCACCTCTGCTCTTCAGGAGTTTACGGACATTGCAGGTGGGGGCAGAGGGTGTGGGGAGGCATGGCCAGCACCTGGGCCTTCGAGGGAACAGGTGCTTAAAAGTCAGAAAAACAGGTTCCCAATACTAGTTCTGCTTACTAGCTCTGTGGCCTTCGGAATGTCAGTGAACCTTTCTGAGCCTCAGTTTCCTCGACCTTAAAATGGGGATAATAATGATAATAATAAACTGCTCAAAGTAAATTTATATGTGATATGAATTTACATGATCAATGTATGTGAATGTGTTTGGTGAACTGGAAAGCAGCCTATGGAAGTAAAGAGGTACAGGTATTCTAAGTATATGCTGTTCTGGAAATGACAAGTCTCAGCTGTGTGGACCTTATTCTCTATAAAAGCTACAGAAACTCTCAAAAGAGAAAGAAAGACTCCAGAATAAGTGTTAATTAGATGATGCAGGGGAGGAAACTTTTCCCTTCTTCCCTTCTACGGTCTTTGGCTTGTCTAATCATTAAATTGATATAAGACAGATTAACAGGAGAAAAACACATTTAATTTCGTATGTATAGGAGCGCCAAAGATATAAAGCAGGCAGCTTTTATACCTTTTAGACAAAGAAACAATACATTTGTGAGGAATTGGCCAAAACAAAGGAGTTGGGGCTTGGGGCAGCAAATTAGAGAAGTTTACATGTTTGTTTATGTAACTTTCTTGACCTTGAATTCCCTAGCCTTGGTGACAAGGATGTCTCTCTATCTCCTGGCCCAGGGAAGTTACTTTTTATTTTTTTTAAATTTTTAAATTTTTATTTTTATGGCTGTACCTACAGCATATGGAAGTTCCCGGGCCAGAGACTGAATCAGAGCTGCAGCTGCCACCTACGCTGCTGCCATCTACGCCGCTGCCACTTACACCACTGCCACGGCAACACCAGATCTGAGCCACATCTGCAACCCGTGCCACACCCTGCAGCAATGCCAGATCTTTAACCCACTGAGCCAGGCCAGGGATCAAACCCACACCCTCACAGAGACAACATCAGGTCCTTAACTCTCTGAACCACAACAGGTACTCCAGGGAGGGTACTTTTTACCTGGGAGGTTTATTTCTTGCTTTCAGGGGGATAAAGGAGGGCCAGAGCGTACTTACTGCAGCCCTCTGTGTTTCTCAAGCAACTTGAATTCAAAATAATCAATATGCCAAAGCGGCGTATTTCGAGGTGACACATTTCGCTCCCCTTCAATTACTATTATTATACTGGCTTGTCAGTTAAAAATTATATTCATTATTCTTCACCCTTTAGAGAAAGAGGATAAGGGCTAGGAAATGATCTGCATTTCATCATGTCCAATCTTTACTTAAATTGTTTCTAAGATTGAGGCAATTGATTGGAAACTCTTGAGATGGCCAGATTTCCCTTCTGCTACGATAATGGATGATATCAAAACCAATTTGCAAGTGTGGTAGAGAAATTAAAGTTTGGAGTGTCCTATTATCTCCACTTTCAAGTCCTCCCTCTGTCCTCACCCTCCCAGATGCTTTTTCAAGTTGTTTCAGCCCCAGAGCTGTGGTAGAAATACCAAACCCATCTACCTGGAGGATGAGAGGAGCAAGCAGATGCATAAAAGGCACAAAAGCATTAGTTCTAATGTTGACTTGATCAATGGGCAAAGGAAAAGCACAAAGCTGTGTGTGTGTGTATGTGTGTGTGTGTGATTCTTCCTTAAGTAGAAGCTTCAGATCTTTGAACCCACTTAGTGATCTACCATTGCTGTTGGAATCACTAGGTTGGCACCTTGGGTTTGGCCCCAAGGGGAGTGCGTGTAACAGTTCCCCAGCGCATGGCACCGCAGAACCCTGAGCAGGTGCAGAAACCATTTTTCTGATCTGTTCAGAAAAGAAGAAAATATAATTGCAATATACAGATCAGTCTCTGCTTTGAGCGTAACAATATAAAATGCTTGATTCGGAGTTCCCATTGTGGCTCAGGGGAAAGGAATCAGACTAGGACCCATGAGGTTGCAGGTTCGATCCCTGGCCTCGCCCGGTGGGTGAAGGATCCGGCATTGCTGTGGGCTGTGGTGTAGGTTGTAGACTCAGCTCGGATGTTGTATTGCTGTGGCTGTGGTGTAGGCCAGCGGCTACAGCTCCAATTCAACCCCTAGCCCTCCAACTTCTGTATGCTGTGGTGTGGCCCTAAAAAGCAAAAAAGTAAATAAATAAATAAAAATAAAAATGCTTGATTCTGGAGTTCCTGTCGTGGCGCAGTGGTTAACAAATCCGATTAGGAACCATGAGGTTGCAGATTTGATCTCTGCCCTTGCTCAGTGGGTTAAGGATCCGGCGTGGCCGTGAGCTGTGGTGTAGGTCGCAGACGCGGCTCGGATCCTGTGTTGCTGTGGCTGTGGTGTAGGCTGGCGGCTACAGCTCTGATTCAGCCCCTAGCCTGGGAACCTCCATATGCCTTGGGAGCGGCCCGAGAAATGGCAAAAAGACCAAAAAAAAAAAAAAAAAAGCTTGATTCTGTGGGAGAGGAGAAATAATTTTCCCCTTGACCCTTCCAGCTTTTTGGGTGGGACTTCTGTAATAAAAGACAGACTATCAGGAGAAAAACAAACGGAAGTTTAATAACATGGATACCCTGTCCACATAGGAGAGAGCCAGGAAACTGGAATAACTCCCCTCAAAGGCCCAAGCTATCACCTTAAAAATCATCTCCAGCTAAAGACAAAGGAAGACATTGGGGGTAGAGGAGGCCAGTTATAGGAGGTGTTGGGGCGGGGGGGAAGCACAGTAAACAGGATAAGATTATTATGCAGATACAAGCATTGCTTTCTCCACTGATAAGAGTTTCTAGAGGTTCAGATTCATTTTTCTCGTCCTGGTGCAGAAAGAAAACTACCCTTACAAATGGAGATTTCTCTCATGAATGTAAACATGTCTTACAAAAGGTTAGTTTCAACTTGGTTTTCAGAGCTTTTCCTGTGTCCCCTGTTCCTTAAAAATAATCAGTTCAAGGAGTTCCTGCTCTAGTGAAGTGGGTTAAGGATCTTTTTCTGAGGGGCAGTCGAAAAAAAGAAAAGAAAAATCAGTTCAAAATAACCTCTAATTACTTAGGATGGAGCATGATAATGGGAGAAAAAAGAATGTATACATGTATGTGTAACTGGGTTACTATGCTGTACAGTGGAAAAAAAATTGTATTGGGGAAATAACAATTAAAAAAATAATCTTTATCCCAGATACATATTTTGGGAAGTCAAGTTATCCTCCCCTTCAATGTGATTACTTTCATTTTCTTTCTTCCTTTGATTAATTGGGCTGGGAGGCCACTGTGCTGTAAGTCGGGCAAACACAGACTTTGGGGTCAGACAGTTTGGGGTTTGAATCCCAGCTCTGCCCCTTGTTAGCTGGGCAGTGCTGGGGAAGGTCCTTACTGTTGTAGTTTCCATTTGGAAAATAAAAGTTTTGTGAGGATTTAATGCGATACTGTATATAAAGCAACTGACACCAAATAAATGCTCCAGCAAGAGCAGGCAAGGAAAGAAAAAGTATGCTTTGGTTGTCTCTTCAAAAGAAAGAAAACATCACTGGAGCGAGGGGTGGTCTCTGGCTCCTACAGCATTAACTCACGTGCCTTTGTTAAGTCTTTGATGGCAGTGTTTCTCATCTATGCTGATCAACAGACACATTTACACTGAGGAGAGTACAAGTATTTTCACGGGTCTGATTGGAGATCTGTATCCCAGTTGTTTCTCTCCACATTATAAGCTAACTCAGATTTTTTTGGGGGAAATACTTGTTTTTATATGATTTTTTAAAATGTTTTCCTTAGAGTAGTTGATTTACAGTGTTGTGCCAATTGATGCTGTGCAGCAAAGTGACTCATTCATACATATATATGTGTGTGTGTCTGTGTGTGTATATATGTACATTCCCTTTTATTCTTTGTCTTTTTAGGGCCAAACCGGCGGCAGAAAATGAAAGTTCCCAGGCTAGGAGTCAAATCGGAGCTACAGCTGCTATTCTACACCACAACCACATCCACATAGGATCTGAGCTGCGTCTGAGACCTATATGGCAGCTCATGGCAACACCAGATCCTTAACCCACTGAGCAAGGCTAGGGATCAAACCTGCATCCTCATGGATACTAGTCAGATTCGTTACTGATGAGCCACAGCAGGAACTCCCTACATTCCCTTTCTTATATTCGCTTCCATCATTGTCTGTCCCAGGAGACTGGATAGAGTTGCCTGTGCTGTACAGTAGGACCTCCCTGCTTATCCATCCTAAATGGAATAGTTTGCATCTACCAACCCCAAACTCCCCGTCCATGCCACTCCCTCCTCTCTCCCTCTTGGCAACCACAAGTCTGTTCTCTAAGTCTGTGGGTCTGTTTCTGTTTTGTAGGCTTTTTTTTTATATATAATTTCATAACATCATTCTGTTCTCCCCTTCTGCCCAGGTTGGTTCTTCAATCCATTCTAAACAACATCAGCAGATTAATTGTCCTGAAACACCGAGTTGAGAGTAGCATTTCCCTACTCAATGGAGTCCGGTGGCTCCCCACTGCCTGCTTCCCAGCTTGGTGGTCAAGGTCACATCTAGGACCCTTACAGTTTTATTGTATATTGCTCTAAACTAAGAGATCAGTAAATGGCTAACAGTTGATTTGTTGACCTGCAACAAACAGACTGCCGAATATTTCTCCAGCAAAGATGGGTTTATTCAGGATTAGCAGAGTTGCACTTTGGGGTCTGCAGCCACAGTGAGTCACATGCAAGTCCTTGCATGGCAAGAGAAAGAGACCACTTTTATAGATGGGAAAAGGAAGTTTGGGGGAGGGAGCTGGAGTGAACAGAGAGTCCACGGCTTTTCACTGGCTGAGTCCTTGCTGGGAAAGAAGAGGAGACTTTGTTCTTCCTGTTGGGCTGTGCTATTGTCGACAGGGCATGAGAACTCCCCCTTTTGGGCTCCCGACTCTGTTTAACTGAGGTTTCTGTTTATTAATTTTAAATATTTTCTGTATACAACGGGCTTTCCTGGAAAGTGCTTTGGAAGAGAAGATAGGAAAGAAAAAATGGGGAATTACCACAGGGCCTTCAATGTGTGTGCATGTGTGTGTAATCCAGCCAACTTTTCTCACACTCTAGAAGGACTTCTATGAAAAGATAGCTGGAAAGAACCACTTCTGTAGTCTGTGCCCCTGCTTACGGAACTGCCACCATTCCTTCAACTTGCTTCAGTCTGTCTTGCCTCCACCCTTTGGCTCACATTATCTTCTCTGTCTGGGGTGTTCCACTCCCCCCCCCCACACCCCTCCCCATCCCCACCTATGAAAATCCTACTCATTCATCAAGGTCAGGTTCAATTTCTTTCTCCACTTCCTGTTCCTTCCCTCTCTTCAGAATTCTTTTTTCTCTTTTGTTTTTCTTTTTAGGGCCACACCTGCAGCATGTGGACCTTCCCAGGCTAGGGGCTAGAGGTGGAATCAGAGCTGCAGCTGCCGGCCTAGGCCGTAGCCACAAAAATGCCATATCCGAGCCACGTCTGGGACCTACATCGAAGCTTGTGGCAATGCCGGATCCTTAACCCACTAAGCAAGGCCAGGGATCAGATCTGCATCCTCATGCCTACGATGTTGTGTTCTTCATCCACTGAGCCACAGCGGGAACTCCACATCTTTATGTACCGTACGTGCAGTGTTCATCTCTTCTAACCCCGTATTTTAGTGTTTCGTGTTTCTTCCCTGAGAGCGGGGTTGTCACATAGAGTTGTTTGGGTTGTGCCCTGAAGAAAGGTGCCTGGCCGAGGGGGCAAATTGGGACTGAAATCCACCTGTCAAGCCAGGCTTGGCAGGAGCACTTTTTGTAATTTACACAGATCCACAGTGGGTGCTTTCAGCTCTGTCTGTTAGACGAAGAGCTCCTTGTGGGCAGAGACTAGGGCGTGAACATCTTTGGGCCTCCCCCAGCACATTGGCCAGTGCTCGCTGGATGCCTCCTTGCAGGTATCGAAAGCAACTCTCTCTCTCTCTCTCCCCCCCTCCCCCGGGGGTTAATTTTAACATGTCAACCTGACTGGGCTAAGGGATGCCCAGGTACCTGGTAAAACCTTATGTCTCGGTGTATCTGTGAGACTGTTTCCAGAAGAGATTAGCATTCAACTCCGTAGACTGAGTAAAGATCTGCCTTTATCAGTGCGGATAGACATCACCCAGTCTGCCGAGGGCTCCAATAGAACAAAACGGCGGAGGAAGGCAAGTCCTCTGTCTTCTGGAACTGGGCCAGCCAGCTTCTCCTACCCTCAGTCACTGGAATGCTTGGTTCTCCAGCCTTCAAACTTGCACTAAATGCTACCACCTGTTGCCCTGGCTCTGCAGCTTGCAGATCGGAGAGCGTGTTGCGGCACTTCTCGGCCGCTGTAGTCACGTGAGCCAGCTCTTGTAATAATCCCGTTGTCTGTGTCTCTGTATATCCTGTTGGTTCTGTGTCTCTGGAGGCTGCGAATACACTTTCTCACCCACCGTATCCAATGAATCACACTGTCTTGTTGATTCTGCCTCCTACATAACTTCTCTCATCTACTTCTCACTTCTGTTTCCACTGCTGCCCCACCCCGAGACATTGTCAGCTTGCTTGGGATTCCCTAGAAATCCAATGGGACGTTTCTCAGCCTCCTGTCTTGTCCCCTTCCCAGCTCTTCTCCTCACAGCTGCCAGGTCATCTACAAGAAAATTGGTCCCATCCTGTGCCATTGCCGTGCCTTCATCATCTGCGTCTACTCCAGCTTTCCTCCCTCCTTGTCCACCCCCTCTTCTTACCCCCGGGCTGCCTCCTCTTTCCATTCTTCAAAGACCTTATGTTCTCTCTTTGGTCCATACTTTTCTTTCTGCGTAGATTTTTCGTCCTGGCGGCTCATGCCTTTCATGGGATAACTCCTATTCATTTTTCAGGCCTTAGGTTGGACTTTGCATTCTTTAGTATCCTAAACCAACCCCAAGTTCACACACACACCCTGTCTTTCCCTGCCGCACTGTTATCACAATTGTCCATTCGTGTTTCTATCACCTCCACCACACCGTGTGATGTAAGCTGGTAGCTGTAGCTTCAATTCAACCCCTAGCCTGGTAACTTCCATATGCCATGGGTGTTGCCTTAAAAAGCAAAAATAAAACCCAAAAAACAAACAAACGAAAACACAGTGAGATACCACTCTATACCTATAAGGATAACTGTAATATTAATAATGATAATAATACTAATAATAATGGAGTTCCCATTGTGGCTCAGTGGGTTAAGAGCCAGACTGGGGAGTTCCCGTCGTGGCACAGTGGTTAACGAATCTGACTAGGAACCATAAGGTTGCGGGTTCGGTCCCTGCCCTTGCTCAGTGGGTTAACGATCCGGCATTGCCGTGAGCTGTGGTGTAGGTTGCAGACGCGGCTCGGATCCCGCGTTGCTGTGGCTCTGGCGTAGGCCAGTGGCTACAGCTCCTATTCGACCCCTAGCCTGGGAACCTCCATATGCCTTGGGAGCGGCCCAAAGAAATAGCAAAAAGACCAAAAAAAAAAAAAAAAAAGAGCCAGACTGGTATCCATGAGGATGCAGGTTCGATCTCTGGCCTCCCTCAGTGGATTAAGGATCCGGCATTGCCACGAGGTACAGCATAGGTCATCCCACGTTGCTGGGGCTGTGGTGCAGGCTGGCAGCTGTAGCTCCGATTCAACCCCTAGCCTGGGAATTTCCATATGCCACAGGTGCAGCCCTAAAAAGAAAATAATGAGAATAATAATAGTGAAGATAATAAATGTTAATGAGTATGTGGAGCAGTTGGAAGCCTCCTACACTGCTGATAGGAATGTAAAATGCAGCCATTTTGCAAAACAGTTGCTCTAACAATTGAACAGAGTTATCACTTGACCCAACAATTCCGTTCCTGGGTATGCTCCTGAGAGCAATGAAAACAAATATTCAACACAAAAACTCATATATGAATGTCCATAGAAACATTATTTATAATAGCTCAAAAGTGGAAATAAAATATATAAGGAACTCAACAGCAAAAAATAAATAAATAAGTAAATTTGCCCAGTTAAAACCTGTGCAAAGACCTGAATAGACATTTCTCAGAAGACATACGAATTGCCAACAGGTACATGAAAAGATGCTCAACATCACTAGTCATCAGGGAAATGCAAATCAAAACCACAATGGGCTATCACCTCACAGCTGTTAGAATTGTGTTATCAGGGGAAAAAAAGGAGCCTTTACGCACTGTTGGTGGGAATGTAAATTAATGCAGCCACTGTGGAAAACAGTATGGAGGTTCCTCAAAAGATGTAAAATAGATCCACCTTATGATCCAGTACTTCTGCTTCTGGGTATACATCCCAAGGGAAACGAAATCACTATCTTGAAGAGATAGCTGCACTCTCACTTTCATTGTAGCATCATTCAGTCTTAAAGCAGAAGGAAGTCCTGCCATTTGTGACAGTATGGATGAACCTGGGGGACACTATGCTACATGAAAAAAGCCAAATGCAGAAAGACAAATGCTGGATGATGTCTAAATCTAAAATGTCACATTCATAGAAACAGAGTAGAGGCATTCCCGTTGTGGCTCAGTGGTTACCGAATCCAACTAGGACCCATGAGGTTGCGGGTTCGGTCCCTGGCCCCACTCAATGGGTTAAGGATCTGGTGTTGCCGTGAGCTGTGGTGTAGGTCACAGACGTGGCTCAGATCCCGTGTTGCTGTGGCTGTGGCTGTGGCCTAGGCCAGCAGCTACAGCTCCAATTAGACCCCTAGCCTGGGAACCTCCATGTGCCGTGGGTGCGGCCCTAGAAAAAAGACAAAAAACAAAAACAGAAACACAGAACAGAAACAGAGTAGAATGGTTGGTTATCAGGGGATGGGGAGAAAGGGATACAAGGAGATCTTAGTCAAGGGGCGTAGTTTCAGTTATGCAAGATGAGTTAGGTTCCGAAGATCATGTCCAGCCCTGTGACCACAGTTAGCAATAATGTATTGTATACTTGAAATTTAAGAGAGGAGACCTGAAGTGTTCTCACCATGCACGCAAAGATGATAACCATGCGAAGTGATGAATATGTTCGTTTATGATGTATACTATGTCAAATCATGTTGTACATATTAGGCGCATATAATGTTATGAGCCACAGGGGAAGTCCAAATTCATATGATTTAAATTGTCAACTATAACAATAAAGTTGGAAAAAATTTCAAGATATATCTGTTTGTGTATATATATATACATATATGTATGCACATGAATTAAACTACAAAAACAGTGGAAACGATCTAAATGTCCATCGACTGGTCAATAGATAAACAAGATATCATTTCTTCTTAAAATGCCTATGAGAATTTTAAATGTTTAATAGAAATTAAAATTAAATAGAAATGTTTAATACAGTTTACCAATGAAGCCATCTGGGGGCTTGGTGGGTTTTTTGGTAGGAAGGTTTCTAATAAAAAATTCAATTTGTTCTATATATATATATATAGCTATAGGGGGATTGAGGTTAATAACTTCTTTAGTCAGCTTTGATTGTTATCTGTCAAGAAATCTTTCCATTTCATCTAAGTTGTTTAATGTATTGTATTAAAGTTTCTATGATATGAAACAAAACAATGTGGTATATCTTCACAATGGAATATTATTCAGCCATAAGAAATGAAGTACTGGAGTTCTCTTGTGGTGCAGTGGGTTAAGGATGCAGCATTGTCACTGCACTGGCTTGGGTTGCTGCTGTGGCACGTTCGATCCTTGGCCCAGGAACTTCCACATGCTGCAGGCACGGCCAAAAAAGAAAGAAAAAAAAGAAAAAGAAACAACCCCATATAAGGTATTATTCCGTTTGTGCAAAATGCCCAGAACAGGCATATCCACAGGTACAGAAAGTAGAGTAGTGATTGTCGGGGTCTGGGTGGAAGCAGAAATGAGGAGCGAGTGCCTGATGAGGACGTGGTCCTGTAGACGGGGACAGTGGTTGTACTGTGCTGTGAAGGTACCAAACGCCACCGAATTGTATCCTGCAGAAGGATGCACTTTATGGTGTGTGCATTTTCTCTCAATAAAGCTGTTATTTTAAGGAAATGAGGAGTTCCCTGGAAGCCTAAAGGTTAAAGACTTGGCATTGTCACTGCTGTGACGTGGGTTCAATCCGTGGCCAAGCAATTTGTGCATGCCTTAAGTGTAGCCAAAACATTTTTTTTAATTTCAAAGGAAATGAACGTAAATATCTCATCACCCCAATTCACTTCCAGTACCCCTCCGTGCTTACATAGATATTTATTTTTATATCTGTAATCAGTGAGCGTCCAATATTTTGTTACATTTTTCATTTACGGTCGTCTTCTCTTACCTGCAGGGGACATGTCCCAAGACCCCTGAAACAGTGGATGGTACCAAACTCTACATATACTGTTTTTTCCTATACATGTGTACCTATGATAAAATTTAATTTATAAATTAGGCAAATAAGAGATTAACAACGATAACTAATCACAAAATAGAACAATCATCACAGTCTACTGTAATACACATTATGCGAATGTGGTTTCTGTCTCAAAATATCTTACTGTACCGTATCTACCTTTCTTCTGGTGATGATGAGATGGAGTGAGGTGAATGATGCAGACATTGCAACATTAGGCAAAACCTCAGAAAGATCCTCTGCCTCCGGGGATGGCTGGTTGTCGGGAGCAGGTGATATCATGGCTGGAGATCCCCGGCTGGGATGGAGCAGGATGATGTGAGATTTTGTCACACTACTCAGACCAGCTGCCTTTAAAGCTTAGAAGTTGCTAATTTCTGGCTTTTCCATTTAATGTGTTCTGACCATGGTTCACTGTGGTCAGCACAGAAAGCAAAACGGGTTAAGGAGGGACCGCTGTAACATCATTTCACACTTACCCACATCGAGATCCATTAATTAAGTAGTGATTTCTGTTTCAACTACGCTGTTATTTCTGGCTCGATGTATGTTCAGTTATTAATCAGTTCTATTCTGGAATGTTAATATTTCCTTCAGCATTTAAAAATCATACATCATCATATAGTTTTAATAATTTGTTTAAAAATCTTAAAGAATTAATCTACAGTAACTACTCTTCCAAAAGAAGAATATTTTAACAACTTGGGTCTCAGTGGGTTTCATTTGTACTGCATTAAATTTATATGTAGACATACCTTTCTTTATATTTGGTCTCTCAAGTATTACTTCTTCTTCATAAATAGCTTTATTCTCTCAAATTAAGTAAATAACCAAGTATTTACTATTTTGTCTTATTGTGACTCTCCTTTTTCATTATATTATCTAGCTTTGTGTCACTCTTACTAGCAGTGCAACTGACTTTTGTCAGTTATACTATGTTGCTGATCATCTTTTATTATTTTTAATGAATTTTACGTTGATGTCTTAGACTTCTTTATGTAATCCTGTCATTTGAGAGAAGTGATATTTTTATCTCTTCATTCCATATATTTATAACTCATTTCTTTTTCTTCTTCAGTCACATTTTATTACAAAGTTAATTAAGACTGATGAGAGAGACATCCTTGTCATATTTATGTATTTATGGAGTGTCTCCAGTGGCTCTGACTCTTGATTTTTGATGTGTAGATAATGATCCTGTTAAGAAAGAAAATCTTCCATACCACTTTGTTTTGTTTAATCAGTGGAAGTTATGAATTTTAAGGAATGTCTTCTCACCATCTTTTGGAAATACCAGGTCTCAGCTCAAACCGTCCCAGAGAGGCCTTTCTTGATAACCTTATCTAATCTGACCACTCGCCTCTGGTCACAGTTGGTCATATCAGTCTCTTTCATTTTTGGCAGAACTCTTGTCACCCTGTGAAACTGTTTTAGTTAGTTATTGCCTTACAGGTCTCCTCCCCCCGCCCAAAATGGAAGCTCCAAGAGAACAAGGTTTGAGGTTTTTTTGTTTTTTTGTTTTCTTGCCGCACCTTCGTCTTGTGGAAGTTCCTGGGCCAGGGATCAAACCTGCGCCACAGCAGTGATAATGCTAGATCCTCAAGCAAGAGACTACCAGGGATCTCTGAGAATAGGGCTTTTTGACTGTTCACTGCTACATCCCCAGTGCCTAGAACAATGCCTGATACATACTAGGCATGCAACACATGTTTGAAGGCATAAATGAATATCATTTTTTAACCTTATCCATTAATGTGATATGCTAAAGTGTTTCTAAGTTTATGACATCATTGTACGAAGCTCACAGCCGTTTTGTGTATTGCGTTCTTTTTTTTTTTTTTTGTCTTTTTTGCTATTTCTTGGGCCGCTCCCATGGCATATGGAGGTTCCCAGGCTAGGGGTCCAATCGGAGCTGTAGCCACCGGCCTACGCCAGAGCCACAGCAACTCGGGATCCGAGCCGCGTCTGCAACCTACACCACAGCTCACGGCAACGCCGGATCGTTAACCCACTGAGCAAGGGCAGGGACCGAACCCGCAACCTTATGGTTCCTAGTCGGATTCGTTAACCACTGCGCCACGATGGGAACTCCTGTATTGCGTTCTTTTTGTTGTATTACCTAGAATGTTTGTGTCTATATTCATAAAACCAACCTATAATTTTCTTTCTTGATATTGTCAGTTTTGAGCATTTAAATAAAAAACATACTGAGAATGTAAATTGGTGCAGCCATTATGGAAAACAGTATAGAGTGTCCTCTAAAAATTCAGCATAGAAATGCCATATGATCCAGCTATTCCACTTCTGGGTATTTATTTGAAGAAAACAGAAACACTAACTAGAAAAGATGTATGCACCTCTGTGTTCATTGCAGCATTATTTTCTCTCTCTCTCTCTCTTTTTTTTTTTTTTTGCTTTTTAGGGCTGCAGGTGTGGCTTTTGGAAGTTCCCAGACTAGGGGTCGAATCGGAGCTACAGCTGCTGGCCTACGCCACAGCTACAGCAATGTGGGATCCAAGCCGCATCTGCAACCTGCACCACAGCTCATGGCAATGCCAGATCCTTAACCCACTGATCGAGGCCAGGGGTCAAACCTGCATTCTCATGGATACTAGTCAGATTTGTTTCCCCTGCACCATAACGGAAACTTCACAGCATTATTTTCAATAGGCAGGATATGAAAACAACCTAAGTGCCCATCAACAGATGAATGGAAAAAGGAGATGTAAATATGGTGTGTATATATACATATATACACTGTGGAATACTACTCAGCCATAAAAAAGAATGAAGTAATGCCATTTGTGAAAAAATGTATGGTCCTTGAGCATAATCCCCTTGGTGAAATAAGTTAGACAGGAAAATACAAATACTGTATAATTTCACTCGTAGAGAATTTTTTAAATTACTTAATGAATTTTATTGCATTTATAGTTGTACAACAATCATCACAACCAAATTTTATAGCATTTCCATCCCAAACCGTCAGTGCATCCCCCCCACCCCCCAACCTGTCTCCTTTGGAAACCATAAGTTTTTCAAAGTCTGTGAGTCAGTATCTGTTCTGCAAAGAAGTTCACTGTGACCTTTTTTTTAGATTGCACATGTTAAGTGATAGCATTTGAGTTGGTGTCTCACTGACTGACTTCACTTAGCATGATAATTTCTAGGTCCATCCATGTTGCTGCAAATGCCATTATTTCTTTCCTTTTAATGGCTGAGTAATATTCCATTGTGTATATGTTACCACACCTGCTTTATCACTCATATAGAATATTAAAAAACTAAAGAAATAAAACTAGCAAACAAAAGAAAAACACATAGATATAGAGAATAAAATAGCAGTTACCAGAAGGGAAAGGGGGTGGGGGAGGGTGAAATGGGTAAAGGGAGTCAACTGTGTGGTGACAGATGGGAACTAAACTCTTGGTGGTGAGTATGCTCTAATGTATACAGAACTGGGAGTATAATGTTGTGCACATGCAACTTACATAATGTTATAAACCAACATCACATCAATGAAAACTAAATACAAATCGTATCTGCTTCACAAAATACATTTGGTAGTATACTCTTTTCTGTATTTTTGGACAGATTGTTTAACAGAAGGATTGCTTCTTGGAAAAATTCTCCAGTGAATCAATCAGAGCCTGATTTTATATTATTTTATTCTTATTTATTTGTATTTCGGCTTTACTGGGGTGTAATTGACAATATTTAAAAATATTCCCTTTCCTTTTGTTTCCTCTATGAATAGTGTACTCCTGCTAATTTCCTGTGTCATAGTCGGTATTGTCTATTTATGTAGGCCCTCATCCATAGCGACTCGGTTTTCACTTTCATTAGCATGTAGCTGAGAATAACTCAATCTAATCACACACTCATTCGACAAACCCTTTTTGAACTACTGCCCCTAGGTGCTGGTGGCACAAGTGATAAGGCAGTCTCTGTTCTCATGATATCTTTTCCATTTTGCTGATTCCTATTTGGTGAAGCGTGCCGGTTCATCTTTGTTTGTGGCTCCCTTACCCCCACCCTAATCCATTCTCTGCCCTTCTCTGCCTTGCTCTGTGCCCTGGGCGGCTGACCCCTGTGGACGCAATCTCAAGGCTTTCCGGCCTTCTGGTTGCAGGTAGGAATCCATCTTTTGGAGGAATGGCAGGAAGTGAGAGGTCACAAGGTGGGAGAGGCTGGCGTATTTCTTCCGCTGGCTTCCTGCTTCCAGGCTGTGATTTGGCGGCGGCTTCCCTCTTCTCCCTGTGGCCACAGCTCCTGTTGGGCAGCGCCCTCGGTCACAGCTCCAGTTCTTGCCAAGTCCCCTTAACAGTCTTCTTGCTCCTTTGCCCCTAGGGCTGGGGCACTCTTGACCTGTTGATGTTGGTAGCCCCAGGGCGCTGCGACACCCCTTGTTGGCTCCCCTAACCCTGAGCCTATTATTGCAAATAGTCCCTTTATTAGTCTCTTCAGTAAAACCTTTTGGAGTGTGCCATCTGTTTCCTGCCAGGAGCCTGGCTAATACAAGGAGCCAGGCAAATAAATATATAATTAAAATATCACACAATAAATGTTTTAATAGAGATGTGCACAGGGTGCAATAGAAATGAAGAGGGGCACATAAACCCCAGTGTTTCGATTTTCTCGGCTAATCATTGCTAAATCTCCTTTTTCATCTTTGATTATGTTGTGTGTTTTTTTCTTTTTTGTAACTCATTTGTCCAAAAATTCTGCTAAATTTTCAAAGAAACAGCTCTAGATTTGTTTAGCAAATGGTTCTTTTTATCTTTTCCATTTTGCTGATTTTTGGGGGGGGGTGTTTCTGTTTTTATATTTTGGGGGTTGCTTTAGTCTTTTTAAAAGGGATTTAGAAATTGAGTTCATTGTTTCTCTCCCTCTTTCTTATTAATGTTGGCATTTACAGTGTTACGCTCTCCTTTAAGTACTGCGTTGGCAGCATTCCATATATTATGAAATTCTTTATTTATATTTTCATTAAAAAATATTCTGTCCTTTTGTATTGTGTTTCCTCCCTTGACCTGGGAGTAATCTAAGAGAGTGTTTAAAATTCTATATCGTTGTTATTTAGTTTCATTCTTGATATATATTTTTAATGTTATTTCATTGTAGTCTGAGACTGTGCTATGTAGAATCTTTTTTTATATTTACAAAATGAAGTTTTGCATTTTCTGTATGTGACTGATCTTTGTGACGTATCTGTCTTAACCGAAAATTGTGTCTTCTATTGTCTGATCATGAACTTGTCTCCACGCGGTAATGCTCTCCAGCCCAGTGAGGGTCCTTTAACAAGTCATTCAGGGAATTCCCTGGTGGCACAGCGGGTCTAGTGATCCAGCAGTTTTCACTGCTGTGGCTCCTGTCGCAGCTGTGGCTAGAGTTCGATCCCCGGGCCAGGAACTACAGCGTGGGCACAGCTGAAAAAAAAGTCACTCCAGTCCCTGCTTTCCCTCACCAGGTGCCGCCACTTTAACGGAGTTTCCTGTTTTAAAACCAAGATCTAAACAACTAATTGCACAGAAACCTCAAACCTTGTCTTGATTTTTTTCTTCTGGCAGGGGGAGGTTGCTTGTTTGTCTGTGCTCTTCTAGCCGCTGACTTTGTTGTTCCTTTTCTGTTACGCAGTTGGACCTCTGGAACTAATGAATGAATGCCTCTTTCTTCCCTCGGACAACTCCAGCTGCTCTACTGACTCTACTTCAACTTTAGGCCGCGAGTCTCCTAGTTGCATCTGCCATGGACAAATGCTACCTTATTTTCTGTGTTTGACTATTTCATTGTTTGGTCTTTGCCCCTCTGTCGCAGAGGTGGCTGGCCGGCCCATCCAAACTAACACTGCTCCCTGGGAAGTAGCTGCAAAACCAGGCCCTAAATTTCCCCGCTCCCCCTGCATGGGGGCGGGGTCATGTTCTCCCCAAAGGAATGTGAGCCGAGGGGTCTTCATCAGCTCCAGGCTGGGGCCTCCGAGAAGTGGTGGGGGTGTCTCCACCCTCTCTTTCCTCTTCTAATGGCCAGGTGCAGAGGACTCCGGGGTCCTAGGAGAGTGGTAGAAATACAGAATGGAAGCAACTTGGCCTCTTAATTATTACAGGCAAGAAGGCTGCCCAACAATCCGGAACATCCCTATTCAGCTGTTCAGTCAGTGAGAAACTTCTAATGCATTAAGCTATTGAAGTATTGGGATTTATTTTGCTTATAGAAGTTAGCAGCACCCTAATTAATATCCTCTTTGAACGGTCCTATCTCAAATATTAAGATCTTGAATTAAATGAAATGTGAGTCTTCTGACATTTCTGTCAGTTTAGGTTTTATTTTTGTTTTTGTAGGGAGATTATGTAACTGTTATTGAGATCAATTAATTGCAAATATTCTTGATGTATTCTTGAAATAATGTAGGAATGACTTTTCTGTGTTGTATTATATAATGGTTTGCTTATGTTGTGTATCTACTAAAGGCTTTATGTCCTTAATTTAGCAGCTGTTTATCACCTTATATGCAAAACTAAAAGGAACCCAGCTTCATTCCCATCCACTAAAAAAGTAAATCCTTGAGGGGACTTCCCCAGGTGGCAAAGTTGGTAAAGGATCTGGCATTGTCCCTGCTGTGGCTCAGATCACTGCTATGTTGCAGGTTCGATCCCTGGCCCAGGAACGTCTGCAAACTGCAGGCATGCCCCACCCCACCCCCAAAAAAGTAAAAAAAAAAAAAAAAGTAAATCCTTGGGAGTTCCTGTTGTGGTGCAGTGGAAACAAATCCGACCAGTATCCATGAGGATGCGGGATCTATCCCTGGCCTCGCTCAGTGGGTTAAGGATCTGGCATTGCCATGAACTGTGGTGTAGGTGGAAGACGTGGCTCAGATTCGGTGTTGCTGTGGCTCTGGTGTAGGCCGGCAGCTGTAGCTCGGATTCAACCCCTAGCCTGGGAACTTCCATATGCCATGGGGCGGCCGAAAAAGAAAAAAAAATCTGAACCAAATTTTACAGGATGGCTGTGAGAATTAAATGAAATTAAGATGTTGGACTCTGCTGACAATTTGCTTTAGCCTTTATACAACCTAAAATATATAGCTTTCCAAAAGAAACCTCAATTTGGTTGGCTCCTTGTGAGACTAGCTTCAGTTCACTTAGTTTTGTATAGATTTTCCTTCCTGATTTTTTTTTTTTTTTTAATCTTCTCCAGAGCATGATGGGCAAGATTTGGAGGCATTCTTTAAAGATTTTATTTTCCTTGGCAGGTCAGTAACGTCCTTCATGTTAAAGTGGAAATGTTTGCTATGTAGGTAGGCAGCTTTGAACCCAGATTTTCTGACCCTCGAATCCAGAGCTCTTTCCCGTGCCTTAGGGTTGCTGGCAGAAGGTGAGCCAAGAACTTCCCTCATCTCCCACGACCACCACCACCATTAAAGACAAAGCCACAGAAATCAGTGGATTCCAAAAATCGTGAAAGGTGTGGTAGGTGGTTTAAGGCCATTGAGGTTTTATTGAATTTCAGAAGTTTTTTCCCCTTTAGTTAACTTGGTAATCTCTAGATGTGATAGCTTTCTGGATGATTAAGAGGTTTGGAAAGACCGATGCGGGTAAGTCGCCTGAGAGACAACCTTGTGTTGCTGCTGATTCGTTATATAATTGTCCTAAGCCTGAATGCTGGTGGTACCAAACCCTGCTTTGTTGTCCTCTGAGATTTTGAAACAGCAGCTCTGGCATAACATCTTTCCACTTCCCAGAGAAAATAGAGCTTTCAATGAGCAATCCAATTGCGGGTTTAGGGAGAATATTTTCTGGGGACAGAGAATGAGTATCCAGGGTTGTGGTTTTGCAGTGAGATCCATAATTGTGTGTTCCCAAGGGAAGAGGTTCAAGACCAAGACGGGCATCTCAGAGGGAAATTTCAGCCTCTCCTCTGTGGCTCGAGTGTGACCATGGGAGCCTAAAAGTAGATGTATGAAAAGGGCGGAGCCAGGCCTGAGCTTCCAGGAAGATAGCCGGTTGCATGGTGTATTTTGAGAGGCATCAGAAAAGCCTCCCCTTGCTCCCTGTACTGTTCCCCTGCCTGTCCTCTCTCCGCACTGATTCCAGAAACTTCATCTGAGTGTACTCGTGTTGAGTACTGGCCATCTTAAAAAAACCACGCAAGGCGTTCCCGTTGTGGCTCAGTGGTTAACGAATCTGACTAGGAACCATGAGGTTGTGGGTTTGATCCCTGGCCCTGCTCAGTGGGTTAAGGATCCGGTGTTGCTGTGAGCTGTGGTGTAGCTTACAGACGCAGCTCAGATCCTACGTTGCTGTGGCTCTGGTGTAGGCCGGTGGCTACAGCTCCGATTGGACCCCTAGCCTGGGAACCTCCATATGCCGCGGGAGCGGCCCGAGAATTGGCAAACAGAAAAACAACAACAACAACAAAAAAAACCACACAAATCACCCTGGTGCCAGTACCCCTCAGGCTGCTGGCTCCTCCATGTGAATGAGTTTCTCAGCCCCTTTCCTTTCCTATCTGACCACAAAAGCAAAGGAAAGGTGAGTTGGAAGAGGGCCCCAGCCCCCTTGGACCTGGTTCCCTTGGCGTTATTGCAAAGCACCTCTGCACACCATCCACGCCACAGAGGCTGCCAGTTCCTCAGCAGGAGCCCCGGAGGCCTTTGCGGGCGTTGGCGTTTGTGGCAGGGTTGGGTCAAGACCCTTCGTGGGCCAGGGCTGCCTTTCGGGGCCTCTGCGACTCACGCCCAGAAGGCGCCCCGGCTCTTGGGAGGAAGAGACTCTTTGGGCCTTCCTCGAAGGCGCTGGCCACCGAGGCGGGGAAGGGCCAGGCAGCGGGAGACAGATGTCCAGGTTGCAAAGGGCTCAGAAGGGAATCACGGACTTACGTGTGTGCCCTCGTGTGTGTAAGAAACATGTTAGCTGACACACAGCTGGTGGAGGGAAGAGAGGAAGTGGCGGTGGCGCTGGCGGAGAGGGAGGGACACTTCCCTGTCCTGGCTCCTGCGGAGCAAAGGCAGCTGCCTTGTGTGTCTTCCCTCTTGGTTCCTGGGTGGGCCTGGCCAGATCCTGAAGCGGGCAGAGTTGCACTTGGCTGGCTGGCTCTCCACCTCTGCCTTCAGCTCCCCTCCCAGACCCATTCACCCCTTCCCATCCTGTCTCCTCTCAGCACTCTGAGTTTAGTACTTTCTCTCTAGTGCCTTAGGAGAATGAACCTAAGGCCTCATTTAAAATTTAGGGGGTGACGTTTTTCATGTGGCAGCCTACCTAGGAGAACTTCCGCTTTTGTTGTTGCTGGTTTGGTTTGGTTTGGTTGGTTGGTTGAGGGTTGGTTAGTTTGTTTTTCCACTGCAGCATAAGTTCCTGGGCCAGGGGTCAAATTGGAGCTGCAGCTGCGACCTATGCCACAGCCATAGCAACACCAGATCCAAGCACATCTGCGACCTACACTGCAGCTTGCAGCAGCACTGGATCCTCAACCTGCAGAGCCAGGCCAGGGATCCAGCTCGCATCCTCACAAGAGACAATGTCGGGTCCTTAACCCACTGAGCCACAAAGGGAATGCCAAGAGAACTGCTTTTTGTAAAGGGTCTGCGGAGGGAGGGGACACTGGCTCACCCCCAGGCCTGAATCTCTAGTGGAGGAATCAGGACAGGAGCAGAGATGAAGCTCAGTGTCCCTGGAAGGGTGGAGCCTGGTATCAGGGAGTGTGAAGAGCCGCCCAAGAACTGCCATCCCCAGCAGAGGGAATTTGGAGCCATTTTCCAGCCCACAACTCAGTGTCCTGGGCTCCTGCCCACCCCCCAGAACGCACCTCGAACATTTTGGCAACAGCAGCCAGCCTTGCTGGCTGTCGATTCCTGTCAGCCTATATGGTGATAGTTTAGGCTGAGGCTGTGTTTGAATGAAATCCAAACAGTCTTCCCTGCCTTAGATCAGAATTCAGACAAGCAGGAAAACTCTCAAAGCCTCACCTGTTTGTGGTTAATCGCCACCAATCAGGGCCCTGCTTTCTAAATGCTGTTACTGAGAATCAGAGTATCCAAGCAGAGGAGTGATCTCCTAATCCCCCTTCCCCAGTTCCAGAACCAGAGAGAGCCGAGCAGAGAAGACGGCTTTTAATGGAGTCCGGGAAACTCCTAAACACACGTCAGGTTTAACATTAATGTGTTTAGAAAAGTCACCCAAGATCATGCTTTTGAAATCTGCTTTGTAAACTGCCTGCAAGCAGGCCTCCCAGGATCATTTTTAATTTGTTGGGTCTTGCACCTGAAACCTGTCCCTCAGAGATCCCGGACGGCTGGAAACATCCTCCTATTGATGAGGGGGAAAAAAAGGAAGAATCATGAGAAGAGAAATTTTACAGTGAGAGCTGAGTGCATTCAAAGACGAATGAAAATCAGGAGTCAGCCTCAAAAACACATGGCTTGAGAATGACATTCCAGCCTCTGTCAGGGAGTTTTCCATTCTCCATGCCAGCCCTGTAAGTGCATCCCTGTGGAACCAAGCAGGGGCTCCCAGGTCCAGTCTTCAGGCATTTGTGCGAATCCGTTGCCTTCTTGTTTGATGACGAGAGTAAGCCGTTATTTACAGTTGTCTCTCACGAGCCTCTGGGAGATGCAAAATCATGGTAGTTCCCAGCAGTGTGATTCAGTTGTGTGTAAGCCTTGCCCTGCAGCAAGGGCAGAGCCGCAAAGTGAGGAAGTACTTCGTTCCTATGGGTGTTTAAATTGGAAAAGCTCACTCGAGACCTTCCAGCCAAAGGACGAAGCTTCAAGGCCATCCTGGAAGGGCATGGGTGAAGCGTGCTGGGCCTTCGGATTTGGTGTTGCCGCAGCTGGCTGGGGTCAGGGGCAGCCTGAGCCCTGTGAATTATGGGCCCGACTTGCATCTGGGAGGAACCAAGTTTTAGAGCAAGTTCTGTGGCTCCAGGAATGGAGGGGCCCCCCAGGCCTCTGCAGCCAAGAAAAATCCTGGGGGCCCCTCATGAGAGGGACACCGGGAGAGGGGAGAGGGCATGGGAAAAACAGGAAAATAAACATTCCAAAAGGCGTGAAGGACACCTCCAGAGAACTCCTGCTTTTCCCTACATGTGCTACTTGAAATTTAAGTGTATGGGCATTGTTTTTTTGTTTGTTTGTTTTTTCTTTCACTAATTTATTTTTTCTTTCTTTCTTTTTTTTTTCTTTTTGTCTTTTTGCCATTTCTTGGGCTGCTCCCGCCACATATGGAGGTTCCCAGGCTAGGGGTCGAATCGGAGCTGTAGCCGCCGGCCTACGCCAGAGCCACAGCAACACGGGATCCGAGCCGCGTTTGCAACCTACACCACAGCTCATGGCCACGCCGGATCCTTAACCCACTGAGCAAGGGCAGGGACCAAACCCGCAACCTTATGGTTTCTAGTCGGATTCGTGAACCACTGCGTCACAATGGGAACTCCTATTTTTTCTTTTTTTAAAAACAGATATATCTATTCTTTTTTCCTATGTAGGTTATTCCAAACTATTGACTAGATCTTCCTGTGCTATAAAATAGGTTCTCGTTAGTCATGTACTTTATACAGTGGTGTGTGTGTGTTACTCCCACCCTCCCAATTCTTCCCTCCCCATGAAAGGTTTCCCCTATGGTAACCATAAAATTGGTTTTGAAATCTGTGAGTCTGTTTCTGTTTTTTAAATAAGTTCTTTTGTATCATTTTCATTAGATTCCACATATAAGTGATACCATATGATATTTGTCTTTGTCGGACTTGCTTCACTCCGTATTTGCTAATTTCTCAATTGAACACTCAGGGCAGATCCCCTTGCTGTGGACTGAGGACTCAGGCTCAGCAGCTAGAAAGCGCCCCTGCATGAGGGCGGGGCGAGCGCATTGCTTTCCATCAAAATATTTGGCTCTTATTTGAGCAAATCAGGAAAGGAATTCCTCTCAACCCACCTGACTCTGTGGAGGAGAGGTCACCGGGGCAGAAGAGGAGAGAGTGCTTGTCTGACCTCCAGAAAACTTTCCTTCTAGTCTCAGCCTTCCCCCTCCTTCAGGTTTATGGCCTTGAGTCAGTTGCTTCCCTTGTGGGGGCTTTAGTTTTCTCATCTTTAAAATGAAGAGATGGGAGTTCCCGTCGTGGCTCTGTGCTTAACGAATCCGACTAGGAACCATGAGGTTGCGGGTTCGATCCCTGGCCTCGCTCAGTGGGTTAAGGATCTGGCATTGCTCTAAGCTGTGATGTAGGTCACAGAGCGGCTCGGATCCCGCGTTGCTGTGGCTCTGGCGTAGGCAGGTGGCTACAGCTCTGATTTAGACCCCCTAGCCTGGGAACCTCCGTATGCCATGGGAGCAGCCCTAGAAAAGGCAAAAAGACAAAAATAAAAAATAAAAAAAATAAAATGAAGAGATGAATCTTTTTTTTTTTTTTTGGTCTTTTTTTTAGGGCCGCACCTGCAACATATGGAGATTCCCAGGTTAGGAGTCAGATCGCAGCTGTAGCCACCGGCCTACGCCACAGCCACAGCAACGCCAGATCCGAGCTGCGTCTGCGACCTACACCATAGCTCAGGGCAATGCCAAATCCTTAACCCACTGATTAGGGCCAGGGATCGAACGTGCGTCCTCATGGATGCTAGTCAGATTCGTTTCCAATGAGCCATGACGGGAACTCCTAAAATGAAGAGATGAATCATCTTTAAAATTGCCTTCTCCTTCTAGGAGTCTGTCAGCTCTGAGGATAAGAGCTGTCATCTCAGGCCCTGTGTGTTCTACTCAAGTTCATTACCACCTTTCAAAGGTCATGCTCACAGCAGTTTAGGGGGGCCATATTCTAGTCTTGCATTTATTCCCGTCATCCAGTCGGTTCTCCTTGGCAGTAAGCTCTTTGTGAAGACACCAAGAACTTGAACCTATTTGTATTCTAGACCCACTAGCATCTTGGATTGGTCTAGTGTGATTGTCTGGCCAGTCATTTTATGAACATTGACCATTTTTGTAAGACTACTCTTCTACATGAATTACAAGTCCATCTCTTGGGGGACTTGTAATTTGGTACTAATCGGTTTCAAACACACCAGACTTCTGGTTGGGAAGCTGATACAAGCGCATCTGGGGCATGGGCTTTGGACTTTTTAGGCAGAGCCGAGCTTGAATCCAGGACTCTCTGTACCTCTTACCAGCTAGGTGACCTTAAGACATGCAACCCGATCTCCTTAAGCATAACCTTCCTCATTTGGCAAAAGGGTTGTGGTGAGAATTAAACACGTGGACCCACCTGTCCAGTGCCTGGGACAGAGCATTCCAGCAAGGTAGCCATTGTTGTTCTTGTGATTTCACCGGGCTAATGCCAAACCACCGCCTCTGTGTTTGCCGCCGTATTTGGTTGGAAGGGCCTGCTTTCACGTTGTCGAGTGTTTGCTGCTGGATTCTCTGCCTCTTTCCTGCCCCTTCTCCCCCGACCGGCCCTGTCCATTCCTCTCCCATCTTATCTTCCTCTTCCTCCCTCCTCCCTGACCTTTACGTTTTCCTCCCTCCCCCCTCCCCCTTTTCTCTCCCCCCACGTCCCTACTTCTCATACACCCAACTCGCACACAAGCATCCTTTGTACCTGCCTTGGCTGCTTTCCTGGTTCAGTCTAACTCACTCGGGATGTGACCTTGACGTTCGGAACAATAGCCCTTCACTCACACAGCCCACACTGTGTGCTTTACACATAATAAATCAGCTCATCGTCCCAATGCTGAGAGGCAGCTACTATTTAAAATCTCTGCTTCAAAGATGAAAGCATGAAATACAGAGAGATGCCATGACCTGTTCATGGTCACAGGACGATTAGTGGTGGAAATGGGATTTAGGCTCTGAGAGTTTGGCTCTGGGACCTGGGTTCCAGGATCTGTGCTCTTAGGCAATACAGGACACTGCCTCCATGAAGCAAAGAGATGGGCGACTCCAGTGTCTCCACAGATAATCCAAACGGTGAACAATGCGCTTATTGATAATTAAAGAGAGTTTGAGTGTCTGTCCTTTCGGAGGCTGACATGTGCCACGAGTTGAACCTTTACTTCTCTACGTCATAACAGCAGGAAGGGGAGTTCCCTTGTGGTGCAGTGGGTTAAGGATCTGGCCTTGTCACTGCAGTAGCTCAGGTCACTGCTGTGGCACAGGTTCGATTCTTGGCCCAGGAACTTCTACATGCTGTAGGCATGGCCAAAATTTGTTTGTTTGTTTGTTTGTTTTAAAAAAAAAAACAACAGCAGGAAAGGAATGGGGGCAAGATCGAGTGGTGGAGTACGGCGGGTGTCAGTAATGGTCTTGGTGAGAATGAAGGGAGCCCTGCAGTCCAAACCTTCCCTAGGCTGCATCCCTGAGCAGGCCCCAGGAGCTTGCTTGCATCACGAGGAAGCTGAGGCTTCCACTTCCAGGGCCACCTCTCCTGCCCTGCCCTGAATGGACTTTGCCCTTCCTGTTGCTGCTGAGGCAGGTCTTGCTGAAGTAGCTAAGGGTTCTCTTCCCACCAGGGTTAACAGCTCTTTCACTAGGTCACCTGCACCACTCTGTTTCCTCGTCCCTCAAATGGGAACTGTAGGGGAGAATAACTGTGTGGACTTAAGATAGGGAGCATAAAGCACACTTAATGCTGTATACGGCACACAGTGGGGGAGCATAAAGCACACTTAATGCTGTATACAGCACACAGTGGGAGCTCTTAAGAAGCTGCCAAACGGATGACCTAGACCTTTCGGTGTTTATGCTGGCGCACCCTAGCCTCTGTTGGTGCTGACACCACCCCGACTCCCAAGGCCTCGTGGACATTTTGGTCCCTGATGAGAACTCCTTGCCCGTCTTGGGCATCCCCTTCTCCACCTGCATCAGCCCCTTTGTTGGGGCGCTTAATCCAGATGTCCCTGCCTCCCGCACATGGTAAAGTGTATGACCATATACAAGTCCTTTCCCTTTCCTGGTCTTTAGTTCCCCCTATACTTGTTCATGCTCATAATTGTGGGGTACCTGGAGGCTGTGGGACCTCTGTGCACATCTGCTTGCACTGGATTTCACAAACGTCTAATATCTGTGCTGAGACACTGCACATGTCTTTCTGGAAAGTTGTGTGCATCTTTAAACATGTTAGTTGCTGCAGCCTGGGAATTTTCCCGTTGGTTAGTTCTTGAAATTGGTTCAGATTTCATCACTTCTGTCCAGTGTTCCACAGTGTAAGTGTCTCTAATTTATCTGATGATGGACCTTACCTCATTCATTCTCCACATTCATTAATCCCCCCCCAAAATAGTCAGGAATTGGAATTTGAAGGCAAGGGTGATGTTTCTTTGATAGCAGTTTGTTAGCCTGTCAGTTGTCTAAGCTAGTCAGGCAATGAGAAGTCAGGTTATCTGGTGAGGGTTGAGGATTCCTCTTTCTGCAGTGAAACGGCTCTGGGGGAGAAGCTTCCTCACGCACGAGGGGGCTCTGGGATCTCGGGTGCATCACTCTTCACTGGTTAACCTGGGTTCTCAATCATGTACGTGGACCAGAGGTCAGCAAATCATGGCCCATGGGTCAAATCTGACCCACCGCCTGTGTTTGTACACCTATGGGGTTTTTGGGTTTTGTTTTTTGTTTTTTGCTTTTTAGGGCTGTATCCACAGCATATTGGAAATTCCCAGGCTGGGGGTCGAATCGGAGCTGCAGCTGCCTTTCTATGCCACAGCCATAGCAACGCCAGATCTGAGCCGTGTCTGCAACCTACACCACAGCTCATGGCAAGCCAGATCCCTAACCCACTGAGGGAGGCCAGGGATTGAACCCAAATCCTCATGGATACTAGTCAGGTTCATTACTGCTGAGCCACAATGGGGACTTCACATACAACTGTTTTGCAAGCTAAGAACAGTTTGTACATTTCCAAATGGTTGAAAAAACCAAAAGAAGACTAGTTTGTGGGAGTTCCCATTGTGGCTCAGCGGTAACAAACCCAACTAGGATCCATGAAGACACAGGTTTGATCCCTGGCCTGGCCTTGCTCAGTGGGTTAAGGATCTGGTGTTGCCATGAGCTGTGGTATGGGTTACAGATGTGGCTCGGATCCTGCGTTGCTATGGCCATGGTGTAGGCCTGCAGCTCCAGCTAAGATTTGACCCCTACCTTGGGAACTTCTATATGCTGTGGGTGTGGCTCTAAAAAAGCAAACAAAAAGAAAAAAGACTAGTTCGTGACACACGATAATTTTGTAAAATCAAAATGTCAATATCCACAAATAAAGTTTTATTGGAACACAGCCACACTCATCCATTTATATATTGTCTACAACAACTTTTGCACTCAAGGGTGGAGCTTCTTAATTGTGGAAGAGTCTGTATGGCCCACAAAGCTGGTAGTGGCCCTTTATACAAAATGTTTGTCAAACTCCGAGCTGGAACTTATTAAGATGCTTATGAAGGTGATTTTATTGTTGTTTTTCCTTTTGAGAATTTTAAAATGAGATTTCTTGGAGGTCCTACTGTGGCACAGTGGGTTAAGAATCTGACTAGAGCAGCTTGGGTCACTGCGGAGGTGTGGGTTCTATCCCCAGCCTGGCACAGTGGTTTAAAGGATCCAGTATTGCTGCAGCTGTGGTGCAGGTTGCTGCTGTGGCTCAGGTTCAGCCTCTGGCCCGGGAACTTCCATATACCACTGCACCACAGTGGGAACTCCAGTTTTCATGTGTTTTTAAGGGCTTTTTTTTTTTTCCCAGAAATAGATTTTGAAAATATCACTGATGTGTTTGTTTCCATTAAATCCAGAAAAGTAAAATTATAATAAATTCTGTTTGGGGTATAAGTAACCTCCTGAAGCCTAAAATAATGGGAGCTTTGATATACCTACTTTTTCAATGTTTCAGTGTTTTGTGTTTTTTTTTTTTTTTTTTTTTTTTTTTGCAACTCTCTTAGTTTCGATTTTGTGAAATAACTCTCCTGTATCCCTTGGCTGGCTTGACAAAATCAACCAGCAGACATGACTTAATTACTGTTTCTGCAGCACTGGACTCGATCCTGGAGGTGATACAAACGTGGTGGGATCACCAGGTTGCCTGGAAGGAGCTCAGAGCAGGCCGGCAGAGGTCAGACAAGGCACTGCTGGGCTTCAGAAGACGGAGGCGCTGCAGGAGGTTGGTCTGAGCAAGGAGACTTCTGGAAACAATGGCGGTTTAGTTGGAAACAATGTGCAAAAGCCTACGGTCTGGAAGAGGAGATCCACTGGCCACAGCACAGCGTGCATGTGAGGGAACAGGAAGGGGTGAGATGGGGAAGGTAGGCGAGCCCGGAAAGGGAGAATCTGATGGAGAGGTTGAGGATGGGCTCTGGAGACTGACTGCTCTGGGTTCAAGACTCAGCTCCACCCGTCCCTTGCTGACCAAGTTGTTTTGCCTCGTTTCGCTAACTTGCAACCTGAGGGTGGGCTGGGTGTTATCTGCACGCTCCTCCAGGTCCTTCTCCATCCTGCTTGGTTCCCAGGAGAGGGGTCTTCACGGGCGGCATCTGTGGGCCCCCATGCCATCTGGCTTCTGTTTGGATTGCGCCCATAGGAGGCAGTAACAGGAGACCAGAGGTCAAGAGGAGAGTGAGAGGCCGAAGATTTGTTCCCCAGGCTTCCTCCTTGCATCCCTCTCCCCAGAGCCACCCACAGTTTCTTTTCAGGCACAGATGACCTTTTGTCCCCTCAGCCTAAGGTAAGTGTCCCCTGCTGATGTAAGCGTGCCATCCTTTGTTTGTTTATGTATGTATGTATTTATTTATTTATTTTTTTTAGGGCTGCAGGTGTGGCATATGGAAGGTCGAATCAGAGCTACAGTGGCCCCCCCATGCCAGAGCCACAGGCATGCCGGATCCTTAACCCACTGAGATGGAATGGATGGAACCCGCTTCCTCATGGATACTAGTTGGGTTCATTTCTGCTGTGCCACGATGGGAACACCTTGTCTTCCTTTGTTGGTTACTCCAGCGTCACCCATACTTTAGTAAACAGTCTTCATTAAATTCTCCTTAGTTACCTGTTTTGAATGTGCCTTATGTTTTCTGCTGGTTGTTGGCACAGAGCAAGTGCTCAAGAAACATCCGCCTTTTCCTACATGCTTGTCTAGATGAACTCTTCGGGGTGACGGCTCCTGCCGGAAGGCTCCATCCTCTGCAGAGGCCTGCCTGGGGCCCTGCCTTAGCTTACTTGTCAGCAAAATAGAACAAAGGATTCTCAATTCAGAGTCAGCAGCTGTGCCAGGGTAAATGCCAGGACCGGCTTCCCCAACAGACTGGCTCTGTGATGCCAGCCAGATCATTATTCCAGGCAATTTCTCCTGCCATTGTCCCCTTGGACTGGGTCCATCATTTTGTCACCTGGTTCAGAGGCTTCAGTGAGCAGTGTATCAACATTCATTACAAGTGGCTGTGTTTCTGTTGCAGTCTTTGTTTCTGTCTTTGGATTCATGCAGGTCAACTCCCCACTGAACTCACAGTCTCTAAAATAAAGACCTTGGCCGAGGCTCCCTCCTGCTCCCTCCCATTCGCGTGTGGGAGGCTGGAGGGTAGCCCTTTGAGGTTCCCTGAGGCGGCACCATTGGGCATTTTATCAGGGACCTTCCTGGATGGATTTTTCTGTGGTGCTGATCAGTCCGTGGAGAGGAGTTGTGCTTCTGAGGACAGTGTTGCCGAAAGCTCTAATTCCTGGCCTTGGCAGAGATATTACACTGGCTTCCTTATTCCCCCTAAAGTTGCCAGAAATCCCAATTCTGTCCCCTCTCCCTTCACTGTTGGTGTCATCACTGAAGATGCCGTTCCAGGAATGGAGCCTCTGATTTATCCTGCGATGTTTACGAAGGCTACAAGCACTGTCCTGACTGGACGCACATCCATTCTTCCGAGTGATCCTACAGTTACCTGTGAAGTGTGCACCTCGCACCTACTGCACGTGAATTCGGAGAGATGCCTTGTTTATTACTGGTGTGTCTGTTTCAGTCCCTTCTCATTAGAGCAGAGCACAGCAACCTTGGCCGATTAGAACAGGGGGAAGAACACAGTGGCACAGGTGATCTAAACCACGAAGGAGGGAAACGGGATGCAAAGTGCCCTTGAACTCACCCGCATAGCACTAAACTGTTTTTAACCAGGGAAATCCAACCTTCAGATAAAACGCATAGAGAATGTGGCGAGTCTTGCTCTGGAGAAACCACGCAAACCTTGCTGTTGCTGTATCCACTTAGGCAAATGGGTCCAGTGTTTGGGGTGCTGCCTGTGATGCGAAACCGTGGAAGGGGCAGCTGCGGTCCAGGCATGGGAACCACACGGCCTCCCCTTCCTCTTCTTTTCTGATAAAGGTGCAGAAGAGAACAAAGGCCCGAAGGTGGGAAAAGCCAGTAGCAAAAAGGATGAGCTGGTGCTGCATGGCTTCTGCACAGACGCAGCCCTATGTCTGGCCAGGCTCTTCAGACAGAGGATAGACTGGGCCCAGCAATGTGAGTAGTGAAACCACAGCTTCCTTGTCATCGCCCCTGCCTGTCTGTGAGGGGGTCTAGGTAGGCAATGCTCACACGCCGGTGGTGGTATTTGGCCCTGCAGGTCACCCTCGTGTCCTCACCTTCCAGTAGGGCCTCCAGTCCCATCTCCAGGGACAAAGCCAAGGCCTTGGGATTTTGGCCTGACATTTCTCTAAGAATCAAAATTCCTCCTTAGATTTATTTGGGAGGAAAAAAAAAACAAAAAAAAAACAGGTATCTACACTCGTGATTTGAGATGCAGGCATATGACAAGTAAATAGTCCCCCTTAACTCTAGGGAGGGGAATACTGTTCAAACAGAATGCATGAAGCGTGAAAGTGTCCAGCTAATCTACAGTATCATTAAAATTCCGCTTGAGCCCATCACTGTCTCAGTATTGTGTTTCTAGGCAAGTCCCTTTGTTTGCTCTGTCACTGTGTCATCCTTCCACTGTTTGCTCCCTTTCTGGAGTTGATGGATTTGGATTTCTACTGCACAGGTTTGGAACCACAGTGGTATATATTTTTTTTCACCCTTTTCATTTATTCTTATTGTGAGCTTAAACAACTCTACTGGAAAAAAAAAGACTCAGAAGCTCATGCACATTTAATTCTATTTGTGTCACTCCAAGTTCATTTATGATCCTGGCTGATGTAAAGACCGGGTTATTGTGTATACATATCTCCATAACTCAACAAAGCCCGCACACTTGTCATCTTTAATGGCCATAGAGAAGCCCACCATGGAACCACAGCACTTTAAAAGACATCATATTTGCATGTTTCCCTATTTGTGGCTGGTATTTCAAAATGTGCTGGCTGTAAAGAGAGCCCTGCCACTCTCTTTATTGGCCACAAATCAATAACCAGACACAATACGAATTAAGTCACATTGGAACGAAACCTCACCAAGTTGAACTTAATTAGTATATATTGTTTCAGGGTAATCTAGCCTCCCTTGGCCTGAGCCCCTGATGTTTCGGGTTCTAGCTATTCACTCAGCTCAGGATAGAAGATGCAATTTGAAATAAACCTGAGCTGTTTGGGACTGAGATTCTAAGTGAGCTTGGCTCTCATCTTCGAGACGCCCACATTCTGTTAGGCTCCTCTGCTTGGATCCTTTACATTTACGCCGCAGGGAACTGGACCGATGATGTCTTCCTCCAAGCGTTCACGTCTTTTTAATTTCCTAGCCGTTGTGGTCTGACAACGCTGAAGCGCTGACCTGAAGCGCTGGGAGACAGAAACGGTACACGCTGCCAAGATACCACAGCGTTTCATTTCTTCGTGTTGCTGCTGGTGCGTCTAAGGATTGTCAGGAAAAGCCTGCACCTGGCATCACGGTACTTTTTATTTTCAGGGAGAGATTTTCATTTTCAGAATCGATGTGTTTTGTATCCCTTGTGAGTTGGAGTTAGTAACCGGGTTCATTTTCCTCCCAGTGAGGGGTAAGGATAGAGTCTCCTGCCGAGGCTGGACTAGTCCTCTCGATGTGATCGTTTAAGGCTATTCAGAGCCTTTTGATGTATCTACCTGTTTGAGCCAAATTCAACCTTGGGCTATTACACTGTGACAGATTCTAGTGCAGCAGTAACATCTCTACCATCTTAAAATAGCCAGAGGAAAAGACTTTATTATTTGCAAGGCAGGTTAGGTGGATGAGAGAACACACTGACAGATTTGTTCAAAAGAAACTGCTCACGGAGTTCCCTGGTGATGCAGTGGGTTAAAGCTCCGGCATTGTCACTGCAGCAGCTTGGGTCAATGCTGTGGCGTGGGTTTGATCCCTGGCCTGGGGAACTTCCACATGCCACCAGGCACGGCCAAAAAAGAAAAAGAAAAAGAAACTGCTCAGTGGCCAGCGGCTGCACCACATCCCAGGTGCCTGCCTGAGTGCTTCATTCCAAAACAATGGAGACAGGAGAGATGCTCAACCCACAGTCAATCTAAGCGGCTTTCTTTGTACTTGGTATCTATAGGGAGCCAGAAACCTAACAAGGAGGGCCCGGTGTCCTGTCCCAAGGTGAAAACTCCGGACACACTCTCAGCAGGACAGACAAGTTCCTGAACTTCACCAAGTTCTCCGGGCTCAGACATGATGGCCCCTCGAAACAGCCGGCTCACCTGTTCAAGTTACCTGCCTAGAGTTAGGGGTGCATTCTATGGGCGGACTACAGAATTAATCCACCTAGCCGACAGGGAAACCAAGCCATGAACTTGGCCTCCTTTGAAACTATGGTCTAAGCAGCTGACCTTACCAGTTGCTGCTCACAAGCCATCTCTGCTACTGGAAAAACAATTCGTGCACGCTTCCTACTGATAACAGGATGTAATAAACCAATACGGTGGGTGGTCCAGGAAATTGGTCTTTGCAAGTCTGAAGAGGCAGTAACTAGCATGGTAGTCCTTTGGTTATTTAGGAAGCTTTGTTTGGCCTGCATAGGACCCTTGCACTAACAAGCTTTCATCTTTTGTTTGCTTACTGATTCATGAATTCATTTATTCAGTGATTTGTGATTCATTTACCAGATACTTATGAAACACTTTATATGTGCTAGGCATTACACTAGGCTGAGAGGCTACAGAGATAAATAAGGCAGTTTCTATTCTGGAGGGCCTGACGTGTAAATTCATACTGCCTTTACTAATGACTATAGTATAATTGTATTACAATTATTAAAATGTGAATGATGCTGAAACCAAAGCATATACACTTATGTAGGGGGTCACAGGTGACGTGACCACTTCAGTCTTGGGGCAGGAGGTGGTCAGGGCGGAGGTCACCGACTTGACGTTGAAGGTTGTGTAGAAGTTCACGCAATAAGCAATGGCAAGGAGTCATCAGGTTATTGAGATCAGGCACTGTTTCATGTTATTGCAACAAGAGAAGCAAATTTCCCTTGTGCAAAGAAAACAGGTTTATATTTGTCCTAATTTCATTCGAACCTTCCTTCCTTTACTCATTCATTCATTCAATATATTTACTTTTTCCAGTTTTATGGAGAGAGGGTTGACTGTAACATTGTGTTAGCGTAAGGTGTACAACATAATGATTTGCTCTGTGTGTGTATACAGCAAAACGATGGCCGCGGTATGTTTAGTCAACATCCGTCACCTCATACAGTTACAAATTGTTTCCTTATAATAAGAATTGTTATGATCTACTCTCTTCGCAACTTTCAAATGTGCAAAGCAGGATTGGTAACTGTAGTCCCCAAACTGTGCCATAGCTCCTCAGAACGTCCTCATCCTGTAACTGGAAGGTTGTGCCTTTTGACCACCTTCATCCCCTTCCCCATCCGCCTGCCTCTGGCAGCCACCACTCTGATCTGTTTCTATTATTGCTTTGGTTTTGGTTTTTGTTTTTAGGTTCCTATATAAGTGAGAAAAACAGTATTTGTCTTTCTCTGCATGCCTTCTTGCTTTCTTTCCTTTTTTCGTTCTTTGCCACCCCACAGCATATAGGGTTCCTGGGCCAGGGATCAGCTCCGAGCCATGGTTGTGACCTGCGCCGCAGCTGGTAATGCCAGATCCTTTAATCCACTGTGCTGGGCCAGGGATGGGACCTGCGTCCTGGCGCTGCAGAGACACTGCCAATCCCATTGCACGACAGTGGGAACTTCTGTGTGACTTATTTCAGGTAGTGTAATGTCTCAAGTTCCATCCATGGTTTTGCAACTGGCAGGATTTCCTTTTTCATGGCTGAATAGTACACCTGTGTGTAGGGGGGGAGTGCGTACCTGTGTGCACATACCAGATTTTCTGTATCCACTCATCTGTTGGTAAACCCTTAGGTTGTCTCTATGCCTTGGCTGTTGTAAATCATGCTACGATAAACAGGGGGCCCGCATACTATTTACTGAGTAGGTATTATGTGTGCTATGCACTATTCTAGGCACTGAGGATACAGTTCTAAAATAATAGACAAAAGTTCCTGCCCTCCTAGAGCTTAGCTTTTGATAAGTAAGCAGACCTACAGTAAGGAAATGAGCTAAGGCATAGCAGAGGAGAATATGTTCTTTGGAGAAAAAGTAGGAAAGGGATAGAGGGGTTGGAGCGCTCGAATTTCAGGTGGTAGGGAGAGGCCTTGTGGAGAAGGCAACATTTGAGGAAAGGGGCAAGTCATGAAGCTCTGGGGGAAGAGTTTTCCAGGTAGGCCGGTCAGTGTGGCTGGAGCAGACTGGGAGGGATGGTAGCAGGAAATGAGATCAGAGAGGTAACAGGAGGTCAGGCCGTGTAGAGCCTTGTAAAATCTAGTCGGATATCTGGCTTTTACACTGAGACAAGAAGCCACTGGAAGCAATAAAATCATAGATGCTGGTTGTAAATCTGGCTCTCAGACTCGGGGAAACTCCTGCACTGAAACAAGCTTTAATATTTTCCAATGTAAACAATAAACCAAGTTTTAAAAGCTTTCTGTGCAATCAGTGAGTTTATAAACTTTTAAAAAAACTTTCATGAAGTTACAAAATTAAGAGGCTTTTGTGAAAGTCATTATTGTAGAATATTTTGTTCCATAACTCAGTGTTTTCTCCTTATTATGCCTTGCTCCTGCTTTTAACACTCTCTATGTGCCTCATCCACTCCAAATTTCGAACAAGCTGTGTGTGAAATTGCAGGTGAGCTGGTAAGAGTGTGAAGTGTATTCCAGAGAATTGTCCCCGAGGAAGGGGCAGGGAGGGACGTGGCATGACTTCACAGGGAGTGGGCGTTTGGGAGATCTTGAGAGAGAAAACACTTGCAGAAGAATCCTTGTAGCACCTGCTGAATCTCTGGAAAATACTCGTGATGAGACCTTTAAAATAAATACATTAATAATAGAACAATTAGACGATTCTCGCCTTGAAGACTGTTACTGCTTAAAATTAGTGAACACTCATTAACAGGAATTTCAGCAGGCTATTTTAATTTTTAATATTTGTTATTAAAGTATAGTTGATTTACAATGCTGTATCAATTTCTGCTATTCAGCAAGGTGACCCAGTCGCGCGCGCGCACACACACACACACACACACATATATATTTCCTTTCTCATACTATCTTCATCATGTTTTATCCTAAGAGACTGGATAGAGTTCCCTGTGCTGTACAGTAGGACCTCAATGCTTATCCATCCTAAGTGGAATAGTTTGCATCTATTAACCCCAAACTCCCTGTCCATCCCACTCCCCCCCGCCCACGACCATGTCTGTTTTCTATAAATGTGAGAGATCTTAAGCTCTCTAGCCTCTCTACACATTAAATATCTCATCTCTAAAATGGAGATTAATAATAGCTATTTCATTAGTTATTAGGTTGCTGTGAAATTAAAAAAAAAACTTTGTTAAAGTATAGTTGACCTACCATGTTCCTTCAATCTCTGTTGCACAGCAAAGTGCCCCGGCCCTATATATATATATATATATATATATATATATATATATATATATCCATTCTTTTTTTTTCATGCTATCTTCCATCATATTCTAACCCAAGAGACTGGACACAGTTCCCTGTTCAGCATGCTTTTAAACAAACAAACAAACTGGACAAGAACCTGTAGCTCGAGCCGTCACATTTGGCCTTCTCTAGCAACACTGGAGAGTTTATAGAACTGGCAGCTCTCCTCTGGGTATTTCTCCAAGCGGCCACTGAGTGGCAGTCCAGGTAAAATAAAAGCAAGAACCTCGCTGAACACAGTTGTTAAGTGGAACTAACGTAATGCTGAGGGGGGAAGGTTTTTCTACCTCTGGACGCTGCAGCTCTCTCAGTCCTGCCCCTGACCCACTGCAGACAAAGGCCAGGTCGTTTGTCAGTGGCCCGCCACGACTAAAGGCCACACATCTTTCACAGCCCCTCTGGGGCAAGTGTGCGGGTGTTTTAAGCAGGTGTGTGTTTATGTATATATGTGTAGGTCAGGAACATTAATCTGCCAGTGCTGTTCAGGTGACACTTAGAGCGTTTCTCCTTTAGCTGCATAATATGTTTTTTAAATAGAACGAAACCAGTCTGTGGCTGCAGCCCTATTCAGCAACTTGGTGGGGTGACAGAGAGTGGGGAAGAAATAGGGCTGCCAGCATTGAACAGTCGAGATGAAAGTAGCAGGGGCTGAGAGATGGCAGGGAAGGGGCCGAAATACAAACTACTGAAATGTAGTCCTACTTCCTTTCCATCAGCTGCTCCTTGGTATCCTATTAAAATCGCTCTGTCCTAGCGCTCTATCTTGGAATGCCACTCACAGGCAAGCCTTCCAAGAGGTTCAATCTTTGCCCCTTTTTTCTTCTCCTAGAGTCTCTCCTTGGGAGCTATTGTTCACTATTACAAAGAGGACTCCCCTGTCCAGTCTTGGCCCACCACTAGAAGACGGCTCACCTGGGCGTCTCACAAACACCTCAGCCAATATAGTCATGGTATGTGTTGATTTGTGGTCCCCAAAGTTCAGATGAATTCCTTCCTTTGAAGTACCTCAAAATATGACTGTATTTACAGAGGGTCTGGCCTTTTGTTTAATTTTCATTGAAGTATAGTTGATTTATAATTCATTAGTTTCAGGTATACAGCAAAGTGATTCTATATATATATATATATATATATATATATTCTATATATATACAGTGTTTTTCCAGATTATTTTCCATTATAGGTTATTACAAGATATTGACTATGTTTCCCTGTGCCATATAATAAATCCTTGTTGCTTATCTATTTTTCCTAGAGTCATTTGTATATGTTAATCCCAAACTCCTAATTTATCCCTCCCCTTCCTTTCCCCTTTGGTGACCATAAGTTTGCTTTCTATCTCTATGACTCTGTTTCTGTTTTGTACGTAAGTCTATTTGTATCATTTTAAAAGATTCCACATATAAGGGATATCATATGATTTTTGTCTTTCTCTGTCTGACTTCACTTAGTATGATAAACTTTACGTCCATCCATGTTGCTGCAAATGTTGCTGTTTCATTCTTTTTTGTGGTGTAGTAGTATTCCATTGCATGTATGTACCACATCTTCTGTATCCATTCATGTCTTGATGGACATGTAGGTTGTTTCCATTCTTGGCTATTGTAAATAGTGCTGCAGTGAACATGCGGGTGTGTGTATCTTTGCGAATTAGAGTTTTCAGCTTCTCCAGATATATGTCCAGGACAGGGATTGCTGAATCATATGGCAACAATATTATTAGTTTTGTAAGTTTTCCCTGTTTCGTAGTTGATGACAGTGCTATTTGCACGTCACCCAGGCAAAACCACTCAGTGCCTTCCCTCTTTTTCTCTTTTCCTTCCGACTCTCTTGCATTCCCCGTGTGATGGGACCCCAAGCTCTATCTATCGTGTTGCTGAAATGTCTCCAGAATCCATCTTCTCCGTTCACTGCTCACTTCTGTTGTCTGATGATGTTCAACCCACATCATCTCCCTTCTGTTGTTCTGATGATGTTCAACCCACATCATCTCCCTTCACTTTACCATCAGGTGGCACTTTATTTATTTATTTTTTTAGGGCCACACCTGCGGCATATGAAAGTTCCTCGGCTAGGGGTTGAATTGGAGCTAGAGCTGCAGGCTTATGCCACAGCCACAGCAGCACCAGATCCGAGCCTCATCTGTGACCTGCACCGCAGCTTGAGTGGGTCCTTAGCCCACTGAGCAAGGCCAGGGATCAAACCCCCATCCTAATGGATACTAATTGGTTCTTTAACCCACTGAGCCACAACGGGAACTCTCCAGTTGGCACTTTTGTGAGGGGGAAATGTTAGCCTGATGTGTCCCAGTGGGAATAACGCAGTAGAGAGGGAAAGATGATGAGCAGGAGAGAAGTGGCAGAATTTCTGGTGTTACAACCTGGCATAGGTGAGATGGGAGGGAATCTAGTACCCACATGTGCCAGCACACAGGCATGACTTAAACCAGAACCCAGAAAGCTCATCTAGAGTAACAGGAAAACAAGGAGAGAATATGGTTCCAGTGCAGCTCGTTTGTAGATTTGGTGGTGGTGCTGTAGAAACTCTCTTTTGGCTGCTGTTACCTTCTCAATGGAAGGGGAAGCAAGATCAGCAGTCAGTCACCCCAGAATGAAAAGAGTAAAGATGAGTAGTAGTAGGTTTGAGAAGAACAGAGAAGGGCTGAAATCATCAGCCTGGCAGGGAGAGAGGGCATGATGCTGAGGGCACTCAGAGCTCCCTGGGGGTAAAGCGAGAGCAGTCAGCAGAGCTCGACGTTATCTCTAGCTCTAACGGGCTGCACAGATGCAGGTCCAGTGCTGGTCGAGAGGTGATTTAACCAGGTCGCTGGTTTGACAGGTGAGAATAACAGAGGAAGCTGGAGACAGGAGAGTCGAGGGTGTGTGTATATAAGAGAATTACCAGAATAATGGGCCACAGGATTTCATGCCAGGAAGGAACCGAAGATTTGAGGGGCTGAGCATCAGTGAAAAAGTGGTACGATCAGTAGACTTTACGGCCTGTGAGGTTGAGGGATTGTTGGCTCTGTGGTTCTAAGGCAGGTGAACTAGAGAGTTAGGAGATGGTGCCCAGAGTGGGAGGCTTGAAAATGAGATTCTGGGTTGAGAAGCCAAGGCAGCATGAAGGACAAGATCCTTGGTGGAAAGGAGTTGAAGGAATTGAGAGGCCAGAGTGTAGGAAGGATATTGAAACTGCTAAGAATGATGACAGGTCATAGGGTTTGGGAGAGATTGTGATCCTAGACCTAAAAGTGAAATCAGAAATATGCAGTTTGGGAGTTTCCATTGTGGCGCAGCAGAAACGAATCCAACTAGGAACCATGAGGTTGCGGGTTTGATCCCTGGCCTCACTCAGTGGGTTAAGGATCCGGTGTTGCCGTGAGCTGTGGTGCAGGTCGCAGACACAGCTCGGATCCTGCGTTGCTGTGGCTGTGGTGTAGGCCGGCAGCTGTAGCTCCCATAGACCCCCTAGCCAGGGAATCTCCATATGCCTCAGGTGCGGCCCTAAAAAGCAAAAAAAAAAAAAAAAAAAAAAAAAGAAAGAAAGAAAAGAAAGAAAAAGAAATATGCAGTTTGGACCCTTGGAAAAGACAGGACTCAACCAACACCAAACAAAGCCATTTTAAATAGTGTTTGACGTCACCTTCAGAGTCTGTCACATTCCCCATCCTCACCACCTCTTGACTAAAGTCAAGACCTATGTGCTTTACTGCTCTGAGACTTATAGGTTTAGCTAACACGTCTCTAATTTCCGAAGTAAAGACCTTCACTAGAACAGATTTTTGTCTCCTCGTATTTCCCAAGGTATCAATCCAGCTTTCTGAAAACATTGAAATGTTTTCAAATATAATGTGCCCTGGGAACTCACAGACTTAACTTTGAGGTCTCTACCTCTAGGATGTCGACACCATGTAGTCATTTGCAGTTTGGGTGAGGCATAAACTTGAACTTCATTCTCTACCAGGTAGACGTTCAAAGTGACACGGTGGTTGATCAAGCTTTGGGTTTTTGGTTTTTGGTGTCCCCGTGGCATGCAGAAGCTCCCAGGCTAGGAATCAGTCCTGAGCCACAGAAGTGACAATGCTGAATCCCTAACCATTAGGCTACCAGGGAACTGTGACCAACCCTCATTGAGCCTAGATAATCACTCAGCCTCCATAGCTAGGAATAAGAACTCCCGTAACGTCAAAACTTGATAGTTTTGCTTCTACCACCAACCATTTAAAAAAAGGCCCCGAGGAGTTCCCTGGTAGCTCATCAGTTGGGAACTCAGTGTTGTCACTGCTGTGGCTCAGGTCATTGCTGTGGTATAGGTTCGATCTCTGGCCCTGGAACTTCTGCCTGCTACAGGGGTTGCCAACAAACAAACAGGCCCTGAAAAGAAAGCCAGCAAAGAAGGTGAGCAGAAACTAAGGGCTTCTAAGGAAGCCATGATTCCTTTTTTGCAGAACACAGAGGATTTATGAGGGAAATCAGATACTACAGTGATATTTGGGAATTTTAAGGACTTCCTGTACAGCTGTACAGAAGAAAAGGCAGTCTGCATAGTCTTTTTCAGACACTTCTGCTCTGGAATACCAAGACGTGTCCTCACGTCCACACCCCATATCATCCCCAACTTAATGCTCTTTGTAAATAAAGTACAATAAGGAACATTCACTTCGTGTGAGAAAAATTCAAACCATAAATAGCTGGCTCTTCTCTACACCTTGTAACAGTAGGTTTCTCGTTTATGGAGATTAGGCTAAAACTAGCAATTTCGGTGTCTCGTCAAACTTGTTAAAATAGAATTCTGCCTGCATAGGCAAATCTCACAAAGGCCATAGAAAGATTTAGGTCAGATGGACGAGGGCTTTAATTATCAGCTGTGCGTGTTTTCAGATCTTAAAGCCTTTTGTGAAACCCCAGGTTGCCTGCCCCAGGTAACTACTCTATTACTGAATTGAGTTGGAGATGGTCTCTCCAGGGAGAAATTATAATTGGAAGTGTCATTTATCCTAAACTTCTGTCCTAAAAGACAAGATCCTCGGCACAAAGCCAAGAACCCCGTATATTTAGAGTATGTTGTAAATCCTCAAATGAGGAAAGATGCTTCAGTGTACATTTAAGGTTCAGGGTTCTCTTGAGACAACATTTTTAAAAGGAGGGCAAATAATACTTAGCTTTATTTTAATGATATCTCTGTGGAAGTCCCCAAGGTCCCCTCCAGCCCTAAGATTCTGTGATTCTAGGACTGGTGAAACTATTTTAAAGGACTCATCGAAGGAATAACTACAGATGAGCTACCTTGGGGGGATTTTTAATGATCAATGGATCAGCCTTGTAAGTGTAAGACCACATCTTGAATTACTTGGGTATCCACCGCAAGGTCTAATGGGAACTTAGACCTATAGAATTTTATCCAAGACATCCTCTCGTTGACAGATTACTTTAAGAATGATGAAATTGGGGAGGGTACTGCATTATTTTTTGTGAGAGTCATCATAATGATGAATTACAGAATCATAGTTCTTCAGAGCTTGATGAGACCATTGGGATCATGTAATCCATGTTTTCAGTTTTTATTTATTTATTTATTTTTATTTTTATTTTTTTTGTCTTTTGTCTGTTGTTGTTGTTGTTGTTGCTATTTCTTGGGCCGCTCCTGTGGCATATGGAGGTTCCCAAGCTAGGGGTCGAATCGGAGCTGTAGCCACCGGCCTACGCCAGAGCCACAGCAACGCGGGATCCGAGCCGCGTCTGCAACCTACACCACAGCTCACGGCAACGCCGGATCGTTAACCCACTGAGCAAGGGCAGGGATCGAACCCGCAACCTCATGGTTCCTAGTTGGATTTGTCAACCACTGCGCCACGACGGGAACTCCTGTTTTCAGTTTTTAAAGCCGTGCAAACGTTTCTCCAACGAGAATGTATTAGTTGGCAGTAGGGATAGGGATCCTAGACCTCTGCAGGACACGTCTTTTTGGCCACGCCCACAGCATGCAGAAATTTCCAGGCCAGGGATGGCAACTGAGCCACAGTAGTAATGATGCCAGATCCTCAACCCACTCAGCCACCAGGGAAACTCCCAGAACACAGTTTTACAAAAACACTGGGCTGGTCCAACACTCTCATTCAAGAGATCAAGCAACCAGGACTAGAGAGGGAAAAGGCCTTGGCCAAGGGTACACATTAAATCAGTGCTGGAGTCCTTAACTCGCCTATAATTTATGGCTTTTCCTGAGTTACTTTGGTTCTTAGTCAGATCCTATATCTGTGATCATTTGTTCATCACTACCTTATCTGAACTGAAACATTTCCATTCACGCCTATCTTTATTTCATTTAGCAAAAAGGAAGAATAAATCTAAATTTCATGGGATATTTGGCCTAGAATTTAGAGTTTTAATGGCCTTTCCAAACCATGTGAAAAGTCCAAAGCCAGTACTGAAGGATATGAGAGTTCTGTGAGGGTAGGGATATTGCCTGTTAGATCACTACTATATTGCCAGCACTTAGTACAATGCTTGGCAGATAATGCGATGGTTAATTTTATGTGTCAACTTGACTGGGCTAAGAGATGCCCAGATAGCTGGTAAAATATTATTTCTGGATGTATCTGTGCAGGTGTCTCTAGAAGAGATTAGCACTTGTATCAGTAGACTGTGTGGAAAAAAGACCACCCTCACCAATGTGGGTAGGTCTTATCCAATTCACTCAGGGTCTGAATAGACCAAAAAGGCAAAGGAAGGGTAAATTCACTCTTTACTTGAGCTGAGGCATCCATCTTCTCTTGTCTTCATACATTGGTACTCTTGGTTCTTGGGCTCTTGGACCCAGGCAGGGCCTTAAACCATTGGCTCCCCATTTCTCAGTCCTTCAAACTCAGACTGAATTATACCATCAGCTTTTCTGGTTCTCTAACTTGAAAATGGTAGATCATGGGAATTCTCAGCCTCCATAACCACATGAGCCAATTCCTATAATTATCTATCTATCTATCTATCCATCCATTCATATATATATCCATCCATCCTATTGGTTCTCTTTCTCCGAAAATGTGAATTAATACAGATAGTAAGTATTTTTTTTCTTTTTTTGCTTTTTATGGCCACACCCATGGAAGTTCCCAGGCTAGGGGTTGAATCTGAGCTGTAGCTGCCGGCCTACACCACAGCCACAGCAATGCCAGATCTGAGCTGTGTCTGTGACCTACACCACAGCTCACAGCAACGCCAAATCCTTAACCCACTGAGTGAGGCCAGGGATCAAACCTGAAACCTCATGCATCCTAGTGGGGTTCGTTAACCACTGAGCCACAAAGGGAAGTCCCCAGATAGTAAGTATTCAGTGAATATCTGTTGAATAAGTAGTGACAAATGATCTTGACCTTGATGAGTTCTGGTAAGAAACGAGTACAACACTGTGTAGTAAAAATCTCGGCTTTGATTGACATCAACAAAATGGTGGAATAGGAAGTTCCAAACCTTTGTCCACCTAAAGAAATATCGAAAACAAAAAAAGTGGCTAAATAATCTTTTAGGAGCTCTGGAAAACAGTCAAAGGTCTATAGCAATCAAGTGAATGCCCAATCACGAAAAAAACATGTTCAAAACAGTAGGAAAACTTTCGGCATTTTTGCACACCCTTGCTCCCTCCCTCTTCCCCAGTGCAGCATGATCTTGGTCTGGAGAAGGTGGCAGCCCAGTTTCCAGTTCCCTCCCTAGAACCAGAGGGAGAAGAGCAGATCTTATTTACAACATTCTAACTTGTCTGGGTATTGCTTAATGGACTACAAATGTGTTTCACCTAACTCAGATCTCAGGTGAGGGGAAGGAGTGGATGCTGTGAGAGGAAGCTGCAGGAGGAATAAGATCCATAGATGCCTGTGACAAGAGATTATGGACACAGACATACACTAGACCAGCTAGGGCTCCAGAAAGAAGCAGAGTTGAGACTCTTTAAGAAATTAAGACTTAAAAAGCAGCTGTGTATGCAGAGGAATTGAAAAAGCTAGACACAGGCTCACATAAAACGCATCCTCAGTAAAGACTTGAGAAGACCTTAAGCTTTCTCCTCAAGCTGACCCCAAGGCTCAGAGCACACCAGATATTTAGCAAAGGACTTCGGCACAAAGCCAGTCTGCGAAGATGGGGAAGTGGCTTTTTTTTTTTTTTTTAATGCCCATTCCCATCCCTCAGAATCATAGAACAAACAAAGAAACACGGAAACATGCCTCATCCAAAGGAGGACCATAAAGTGGCAGAAAATTTCACTGAAAAAATAGGCAGCAGATGTACTAAAAAGACTTTAAGACAATTGTCTTAAATATGCTCAAAGAGCTAGAGGAAACCATGAGCAGAGAACTAATGTAAATTGGGAAAATGATACACGAACAAAGTATCAACAAAGCAATAGGACTTATTAAAAGGAACAAAAAAAATTCTGGAGCTGAAAAATGCAATAACTAAATTGAAAAATCACTAAAGTCTTTCAGCAGTGGATTTGAGCAGATAGAAGAAGGAATCAATGCACTTGAATTTTCAAATCTGAGGCACAGGAAGAAAAAAGAGTGAAGAAAAGTTAATAGAACCAAGGGACTCTGTTGATGGGGCACCATCAAGAAACCCAATATATACATTATGGGAGTCCCAGAAGGGGAAGAAAGAAAGGAGCAGAAACATTATTTGAATAAATGATCAAAATCTTATAAATTTGATGAAGACATATATCTACAAATCCAAGAGGCTCAATAAACCCTAAGGAGGATAAATCTCTAAAGAGATCCACACTGAGAGACATAATCAAACTGTAGAAAAAGCAAAGACAAAAAGAAAATCTTGAAAGCAGCAATAGAGAAATGGTTTGTCATGTACAAAGAGCCTCAAAAAGTATATCAACTGATTTTTCAGCAGCAACCTCAGAGGTGAGAAGGCAGCGAGTGGGATGGTATATTTAATGTGCTGAAAAGAAAAAGTTGTCAACTGAGAGTTCTGTACCTGGCAAAACTGCCTTCAAAAATCAGGGAGCATTTAAGACATTCCCAGACAAACAAAAGTTAAGGGAGTTCATTACCACTATACCTACCCTATAAGAAATGCTAAAGGGAGTCCATCAGCTTGACATGAAAGGAAGTTAGACAGTAACTTGTAGCCATATGAAGATAGAAAGATCTCTGGTAAAGGTAAATAAATACATGGGCAAATTTAAAAATCAGTAGTATTATAATTTGGGTTTGTAACTCCACTTTATATTTTCTACAGAATGTGAAAGACAAATACATGAAAATAATTAGAAATCTTTGCTAATGGATATACAATGTACAAAGCTGTACTTCGGGAGTTCCCATCATGGTGCCATGGAAACGAATCTGACCAGGAACCGGGAGGTTGTGAGTTCAATCCTTGGCCTCGCTCAGTGGGTTAGGGATCCAGCGTTGCTGTGAGCTGTGGTGTAGGTTGCAGACGTGACTTGGATCCTGTGTTGCTGTGGCTGTGGCATAGGCTGGAATTTGACCTCCGATTTGAGGTCAAATTGTAGCTCTGATTAGACCCTTAGCCCGGGAACCTCCATATGCCATGGGTGCAGCCCTAAAAATAAATAAATAAATAAATATCAAAGATGTACTTTGTAACGTCAGTAACATAAAGCACATGGGGGGAGAGAGGTGTACGGGAGTAGAGTTTTTATATGTGATTTTGGTTAAGTTGGTATCAATTAAAGAAGATTGTTCTAACTTTAGAATATTATTTGCAATCTTCATGGTAACCATAGAGACAATATCTACAGAATATACAGAAAAGGAAATAAAAAGGAAATTGATATATGTCACCACAAAAAAATCCACTAAATGCAAAATGGAGGAGACGAGGGACCAAAAAACCTATGAGACATGCAGAAAACAAATAACAAAATGGCAAAAGTAGATGCTTCCCTAATAGTAAATACTTTAAATGTAAATAGATTAAGCTCCTCAATCAAAAGTCAAAGATTGGTAGAACGTGTTTTAAAAAAAATGATCCAACTATGTGCTGTCTATAAGAGACCCATGATAGATCTAAAGACACAAACACATTGCAAATGAAATGATGGAAAGCAATATTCCATGCAAATCATAATCAGAGAGAAGAGGTGGCTATACTAACATCAAACAATGCAGACTTTAAGTCAAAAACTGTTACGAGAGACAAAGAAGGATATTATACATTGATAAAAGGGTCAATTCATGAAGAAGGTATAACATTTAAAAACATGTATGCACCAAACATCAGAGCTTCAAAATGTATGAAGCAAATAATGACAGAATTGAATGGAGAAACAGGCAGCTCTACATAACGCTTGGAGGCCTTAATATCCCAATATCCTACTTTCAGGAGTAGGTAGAACAACCAGAAAGTTGATCATCCAATGATTCTGAAAGCACAGAGGTTTTTGTTGAGGTTGAAACAGGGTAAGGGAAGGAGGTTACTCTGGTAAGGACCCTGTTTTCATTAAAGGGCATACCAATTATTTCTGGCTGTGTTAGAAACTATTCCAAAATAAGTGACTTAAAACAATTTAGCTCAAAATTCCCTGGGTTGGCAATTTGGGCAGAACTCAGCTAGTGGTTTACCTGCACTTGGCACCATTTTCTCTCACAGTAGTGGCCAGCTGCTGGGTCGGCTGCAGGCTGGCTGGTCTAAGATGATTTGTCTCAGCTGGGATGACATGTCTCTGTTTAACAGTCTCTTATTCTCCAATAAACCAGCCCAGGCTTGATCTCATGGCCACTGGCCAGGCTCTGAGAGAAGAAGCGTACAGGATCTCTTAAGGCCTAGGCTCTGAACTGATATACTCTCACTTTGGCCATATTCTACTGGGCAAAGCAAGGCACAAGTCTAACCTGGATTCAGGGGGGATAAAAATAGATTCTATCTAGAAAAGAGAACCCACAGTTGGTGGGAATGTTAAATTGGTACAACCACTATGGAAACCAGTATGGAGTTTCCTTAAAAAACCAAAGATTAGACTTCCCTTGGGATGCAGAGGCTTAAGTATCCAGAGTTGTCACTGCAATGGCTTGGGTTGATGCTGTGGTGTGGGTTTGATTCCTGGCCCAAGAACTTCCACATACCTTGAGTGCAGCCAAAAAAAAAAACCTAAACTGAAAACAGAACTACCATATGATCCTATAATCCCACTCTTGGGCATATATCTGGGGAAAACTATAATTCAAAAATATATATGCATCCCAATGTTTATTGAAGCACTATTTACAATAGCTGAGACATGGAAGCAACCTAAATATCCATTGACAGCTGAAGGGATAAGGAAGACATGGTGTGTATATATCTATGTATCTATACCCAATGGAATACTACTCCGCCATGAAAAAGAATGAAATAATGCCATTTGCAGCAACATGGATGCAACTAGAGATTATCACACTAAGTAAAGGAAGTCAAAAAGAGAAATACAGTTGATATCCATATGATATCACATATCTGGAATCTAAAATATGACACAAATGAACTTTTCTATGAAATAGAAACAGGGACTGATAGACATAGAAGACAGACCTGTGATTGCCAAGGGAGGGCTGGGGAGGAATGGATTGGGAGTTTGGGGTTAGCAGATGCAAATGTTAGTATACTGAATACATAAACAACAATGTCCTACTGTATAGCACAGGGAAGTGTAGTCAATATCCTGTGATACACTATAATGGAAGAGAATATAATAAAGAGTGTATATGTGTGTGTGTGTGTGTGTGTGTGTGTGTGTGTGTGTGTGTGATTGAGGACATTTTGCTATACAGTAGACATTAACACAACATTATAAATCAACTATACTTTAATAAAATAAAATTTTTACGAGTTCCCTGGTGGCCTAGCAGTTAAGGACTTGGCATTGTCACTGCTGTGGCTGGGGTTACTGCTGTGGCTTGCATTCAGTCCCTGGCCCGGGAACTCGTGCATGCCACTGACATGGCCAAAAAGTAAATAACTAAAATAAAAATGTTAAAGTAGACTCCACCTCTTAGTGGGAGGAACTAAAACCATACTGTAAAGGGTCTGATAGAGGGAGAAAAGAACTTTGGCCATTTTTGTCACCAACTGCAAAGAGCCACCTCGGGGACCTAGAATCTGCTGGTCTCTTTTCCTGGAATTCTCTTTTCTTTACTTTATCCATGGCTGGCTTTTCCCATCTTTCACAGCTTAACTATCACCTTTTTAGAGAGGTCTTCCTGTCAGCCTGTCCTGCTATTCTCTATCTAAAATCTTTATTTTTTCTTCTTTCAAGTACTTATCTCACTTTGTAATTGTATTATTTATATGTTTATTGATTTCTTTCGATTACACCACTAGAACAAGAGTTCCATAAAATCAGGAAATAAGTTTGTCTTTTTTTACCATTGTATTAACAGTATTTAGCCTAGTAGTAGGCCCTCAATAAATATTTGTCCAATGAACGAATTGAATGAAAGAGGAAGGCAATGTAATTTATCTAATTGAGGAAAAGATTGAGCATTCCAGAAGAGGGTAGAAGGGTTAGCCTGGTCGTTGTGATAAGCAGAACATAGAAAGAATCAAAGGAGATGAATAAAAAGGCCCAGTGAGCTCTGATGACCTGCACGACATCCTTAAAGGGGTCCAGGTAAAGCGTTCTCGCCCTAAGGTGGTCCTTCGTACCTGAGGTTAAAGCATGCTGGCACTTGAAAGGACCTTGAAACCCAAGATGACTTATTTCCAACCAAGAATCAGGGCATGCGGTTTGCCAAAGGATCATTTTTCTGATTCATGACTGTGTTAAAATAAGAGCACTAGACATATAATGGACATAAAAAGAGTTTATTTGCTTAATAAATCACCATCACCAGAGGAGTAAAATGATGAGAAATGCGAACTTTTGTGTGTGGGGGGGTTGCATATATGCTTGCCGTGCTTCAAGGCCAGCATCAGATTATCAATGCTTCAAGTTTTGAGGCTGTTGACCCTCAAGACACTGTACATCTACAATTTTCCTGAGGACCAGTCCTGTTCCCAGCCCTAATTTGCTAGACTCTAGGGGAATGATTCTTACCTAAGCTGGTTTTGCTCCCCAAGGATTTCAACAATATCTACACACATTTTGGGGGAGAATGCTCTTAGCATACAACTGGCAGAGGCCAGAGGTACAGCTACACATCCTACAATGCCCAGGACAGCACCTCCAACAAGAATTGCCAGGAGTTCCTGTTGTGGCTTAGCCGGTTACTAACCCAACTAGTGTCTATGAGGGTTCGATCCCTGGCCTTGCTCATTGAGTAAAAAATCCGGCATTGCCACAAGCTGCGGTGTAAGTCGTAGATGCAACTTGTTCAGTGTGGCTGTGGCTGTGGCGTAGGACAGCAGCCGCAGCTCCGATTTGACCCCTAGCCTCACATGCCTCAGGTGCAGCCCTTTAAAAAAGAAAAAGACACACACACACACAAACTCAAAAAATTTTTTAATTTTTAAAAAAATTTTTAAGAAAGAGAAAGAATTGTCAGCCCTTTTATTGCAGCATTATTTACAAAGAGCCAAGCCTTGGAAACAACCTAGGTACCCATCACTAGATGAATAGATAAAGAGAATGTGATATATATGTATATCATATATATAGAGAGAGATATTATTCAGCCATCAAAAAGAAGAAAATCCTGCCAGTTGCATCGATACGGATGGACTTATGCTCAGTGAAATAAGTCAAACACAGAGTGACAAATACTATATGATCTAATTTACATGTGGAATCTAAGAAAACCAGACTCATAGAACCAGAGATCAGATGTGTGATTTCCAGAGGTGGGGTTAGGGTAGGAGAGGGAAGTGGGGAAATTGGGTAAAGGTGGTAAAAAGGTTCAAGCTTCCAGTTATAAGATGAATGACACATCCAGGGGATGCCATGTACAGCATGGTGACTGTAGTTGATACCAAATCGTCTGTTTAAATGTTGCCACAACATTGTAAATCAACTATATAATAAAAAAACATACAAGCTAAAAAAAAAGTTGCTAAGAGAGTAGACCTTAAAAGTTCTCATCACAAGGAAAAAGATTCTGGAACTATATGAGCTGGCGGATTTTAACTAAACTTCTTGTGATTGTATCACAATATATATCAAGTTATTATGGTGTATGCTTTCAACAAGTACAGGGTTATGTGTCAGTTGTATCCCAACAAAACTGGGTAACAACAACAACAACAAAAACAAACAACAAACAAGAAGGAAAGTTAGCCCGTTGCAAAGGTCAGTGGCGCCAAAGTTAAGAAAACTTGCTGTTGAGGGAAAGACCCGGTGGGTATGCAGAAGGAGTTCTGCCACATGCTGTGGCATGGATGAACCCTGAGGACATGATGCCCAGTGAAATAAGCCAGACACCAAAGGACAGATACCGTATGAGTCCACTTATATGCGGTACCTAGTACAGTCAAATTCATAGAGATGGAAATGAGAATGGTAGTTGCCAAGGGCCGGGGCGGTGGGAGGGGGAGAGACTGGGGAAGTATTGTTTAATGGGTACAGACTTTCAGTTTGGGAAGATAAAAAAATTCCGGAGATGGATGGATGGCAGTGATAAACACACACCCATGTGAAGATACTTAATGCCACTGAATTGTACCCTTAAAAATGTTTTTTTATAGGAGTTCCTGCTGTGGTACAGCGGGTTAAGGACCCAGTGTTGCCACAGCTGTGGCGGGGGTCACACCTGGGGCTTGGATTCGACCCCTGGCTCAGGAACTTCCATATGCTGAAGGTGCAGCTGAAAAAGAAAAAAAAAATGACAATGTTTAGTGATCCTCCTGACAAATACTTACCCTTAAGCCAAGCCAAAAGCTTCGTCTGTGAGGTATCAGACATCAATCCCTCCTCTCCCTCCCTGCTTCGTTCATGCCTAGCCTTCTGGAGGACACACCAGCGACTCCAAGGAAGTTGTATTATGACTAGCATCCTGGTCATAATATCACTTTTGGTGACAGGTGCAGCCCCAAAAAAATGTTTGTTTGTTTTTTAAATGAGCAAAACATCAGAATAGACATTGATCCAAGGAAGATATACAAATGACCAATAAACACATGAAAAGGCACTCAATGTGATTAATCCTTATGGAAATGCAAATCAAAGCCAGAATGAGATACCGCTTCACACCCAGTGGGATGGCTAAAATCAGAAACTGGCCAAAACACAAACTTCCAGTTATAAGATAAATAAGTACTAGGGATGGAATGTATACCGTGATTAATAAAATTAACACCGCTGTATGTTATAGATGAAAATTGTTAAGAGAGGAAATCCTAAGAGGTCTTATCAAAAGGAAAACATTTTTTTCTATTTCTTTAATGATGTATCTGTATGAGTGCCGGGGTCCAGCCCCAGCAGCCAGGGGACGACGAACAGGAGGAGGGGCTACAAACAGGCGCAGGAAGAATTGGAGCCAACTCCCTCAGCAAGTGCTGCAGATGACCCATTTATTGAAAGGAGAGCATCAGCTATTATACATTTTACTCTTATGCATGATTATACAAACAACAATATATGTTAATTTGTTATTCCAAACTATTCTTTTAGTTTTAGATTTTAAATAAAGATTACGTACAAAGATTACGTACTTTTATTCTTAGAAAATAAGTAAATAGGAGTTCCCGTCGTGGCGCAGTGGTTAACGAATCCGACTAGGAACCATGAGGTTGCGGGTTCGGTCCCTGCCCTTGCTCAGTGGGTTAACGATCCGGCGTGGCCGTGAGCTGTGGTGTAGGTTGCAGACGCGGCTCGGATCCCGCGTTGCTGTGGCTCTGGCGTAGGCCGGTGGCTACAGCTCCGAATGGACCCCTAGCCTGGGAACCTCCATATGCCGCGGGAGCGGCCCAAGAAATAGC